>NC_092709.1:275754159-278475885 GCF_047496885.1 Scyliorhinus torazame
TACCTCGGGTACTCCAACCCGTCCAGGAACTCCCTCATCTCTCGCTCTTCTCCTGGTGGCTCCAACCTATACGAAATGAAATGAAATGAAAAATGAATGAAATGAAAATTGCTTATTGTCACAAGTAGGCTTCAAATGAAGTTACTGTGAAAAGCCCCTAGTCGCCACATTCCGCCGCCTGTTCGGGGAGGCTGTTGCGGGAATTGAACCGTGCTGCTGGCCTGCCTTGGTCTGCTTTCAAAGCCAGCGATTTAGCCCTGTGCTAAACAGCCCCAGTATACAACTTCTCATAGAACCCTTCAAAAACTTTATGATCTGCTCCGGGGCCACCACTAGCTTCCCCATCTTATCCTGCACCTGAACTATCTTCCTTGCTGCCACCTCCCTCCGGAGCTGGCTGGCCAACATACGCCCGTGTTTTCCACATATTCACAGACTGCCTTACTTTCCCTTCTCAACTGTTGCACCGCTTTCCCAGTGGATAACCGGACAAGCATGGACTGAAGTGCCTTCCTGGCCAAACGGGCCAGACCCAGGTCCCCCACATACCTCCTATCCACCTCCAGCATCTCCTCTATCAATTTTTTGCACTCCTCTCTCTCTTCCTTGCCCAACGTAGCCTTAAACAAGCTCATCCCTTACTACTGCCTTCAGAACATCCCAGACCACCGACTGCAAACTTTCTCTGTGCAATTGAATCCCATATATTCCTCAATCACATTTCCAATCTTATCGCAAAAACTCCGGTCCCCCAACATCCCCACATCCATTCTCAACCCCGGCCTCTGAGCCACCCCCTTCTCCAGAACCACATCCACCCAATGCAGCGCATGGTCCGAAATTAATATCGCTGAACATTCTGACTTTTTGACTTGGCCCCCCCCGCGCCCCCAGCTAGGTCAGCTGAGGCCTTTCAGCTCCTACACCATATTCCAGTCATCCCCCGCCACTATTAACTCTTGGGTGTCCAAGTCCAGGATGGCACCCAGCACCCTCTTTGCAAACCCTGCATCATCTCAGTTGGGGCCATATACGCTTATCAGTGCCA
The DNA here is from genome assembly GCF_047496885.1 of Scyliorhinus torazame. Taxonomy (NCBI): domain Eukaryota; kingdom Metazoa; phylum Chordata; class Chondrichthyes; order Carcharhiniformes; family Scyliorhinidae; genus Scyliorhinus; species Scyliorhinus torazame. The sequence goes on from NC_092709.1 coordinate 275,755,208, forward strand.
CCAACCTGCCCTCTAACACCCCCATCACAATCACGTACCAACCCCCTTGGCCCACCCGCCATCACCTTCTCCATCTGAAACCTCACCCCCTTGCCCACTAATACCGCTACCCCCATGAGCCCTGTTATCGAACCCAGAATCGAAAACCTGACTCACCCAGCCCCTTCCTAAGCCTTCACCCTCAGATGGGTCTCCTGCAGCAACACCATGTCAGCCTTTAGACTCTTTAAGTGTGCAAACACCCTCAATCTCTTCACCTGTCCCCCCAACCCCCTCACATTCCATGTTACTATCCTGACTGGGGATCTCCCCCATGCTCTCCCCCGCCCTGCCTCTCCTATCCACCATCATCATTTTTATTGGCTTTTCTTTATCCACCATCATCATCCTGACCCTGAGTGTAACCACTGGGCCTGACCCGCCCCATCCCTTTGTTGCCATCAAACCCGTCTCCACCTCCCTCTCAAAATCCCCCATCCACTTCCTCTTGAAAACACCTCTCCCAGTATCGAATCCAACCCCCCACCTTTCACACCTCCCAGGCCCTTCAAAACCTGTTTGACCATGTTCCAACGACGGTCCCTCCCTCCACCACGTTCTCATTCGCTATCCAACCCTCACCTGCTAGTGTGGAGGCCCTGCCCAGGCCCCCCTCCTCCCAATCCCATGACCCAGTCCCTGAAAACAAGGGCAAACAAACAAAACGAGTGCAAAAAACCCTCACCCCAAAAAACCTCCATAACCCCAAAGCTCAATATTCTCATATCCACTGTGACCCATAGGAAAGGGCCCCCGAACCTTCCCCATCAACCAACCCAAGAAACCAAACCCCCAACTGCTCCTCCCCACATATACACAACAAAAATACAGAACACATACACATCCTGAAATAAGAAACAAGAATAGATGCTGTGTACAGGATTTCACCCCCTTCCTTCAGTCTAGAACCAAATCTCAGTCCCATCTCACATTTTAACAGCAGTCCTTCAGCCTTCATGAACGTCTCCGCCGCCTCCAAGGTAGAAGTCCCACGAATTATAGGTCACCCTCAGCTTCGCCGGGTAGAGCACGCCAAACCTTACACCATTACTCTAGAGTGCTGCCTTCACCCGACCAAAGGCCGCCCGCTTTATTATCAGCTCTATAATTAAGTCCTGGTATATACAAATACCAGCTCCTTTACATTGCACCTCACGCTTTTGTTTCTCCCAACTCAGGACCTTCTCCTTGACATGGAATTTGTGGAAACAAATTATGACCGCTCTTGGCGGCTTGTTTGTCCTCGGCTTGGTCCTGAGTTACTGATGAGCCCTGTTCAGTTTGTACTGGGAAGGTTCTTCCCCTTCCCCAAAAACTCAGCGAACATCTTCGGAAAGCACCCTGTCGGCCTCAGGTCCTCCACCCACTCGGACAAGCCTCAATTCTCAAGTTCTGCCTCCTCGACATATTCTCCAGCACCTCCATCATGGTGAGTCCTTTGTTGGCCTCCACTACCAACTGCAGCTCCTTACCCACCGAGGTGAACTGGTCACAATGTTGCGACAGAGCTTCCTCCACCACCTTCAACTTCTCTCCTTGCTCCCATACCTCGGTTGATGTATTCAACAATTCAGCCTTCACCGGGGCCATTGCCTCCTCCACCAGCTCCTTCATTGCAGCCATCACCTCCTTGTGTCACCTCCATGCATTTCGTAAACTGCCTCTCAAACTCTCCAGCCATCACTTTGGTCAAAGTCTCTACTGTGAAGGGCGTGGCCCACCCAGCGACCCAGCCTCCGCCATCTTTCCTGCTGCCGGGCTGACCTATTTACTCGATGGTGAACTTTCGCTTGCCCCCTTCTTCTCAGCGGCTTTTTTGTAGGTCTTCGACATTCCCCCTCCTTCTTTATGACTTCCTGCACCTGCTTATCCAAAATTAGCCCCTGGAACCGGGCATTAAACTCCAAAAACCTGAGCCTCGAGCAGGAGCCACCCAACAAGTAACTTCCACCTACATGCTCCACTGGAAGTCTACCGGAGGGGACAATGACCGTCTATTTGGATCTGGAGGCGTAGAGTGACTAGGCATTCCTAGTGAAGAGTCATGGATCTAGGTGTGAAGAGACCGGTCAAAGGGAGAAAAAAGTAGAGTCGAGATCAGAGGAAATCAGTTTGATTGGGTTGAATCAATAAATTCAATTTATGGATCTTGGAATTGAGGTAAAAACAATGGGCTGAATTCTCCACCGTTGGGATTCTCCGTTTTGCCGACATCCCAGGGGTTTACCGACGGCATGGGGCTGCCCCACAATGGGAACCCCCATTGACCAGCCAGCGAAATGGAGAATCCCGACGGTGTGCCACACCAGAAATTGGACAGAGGAACCTGCCCCGCAATAACAGAGTTTCTCCATTGTTGCAAAATTAACAGATGAGTCCAAAAACTTGGAAGTCCCAACCCCAAACCCAGCATTGGGAACGCACCTTTAGGACCCCGAAGCACCGCTGGTCGCTGTAAGGGCATCATTGCATCATTGTAGTGGGTTTCCACGTCGGTCTGTGGCCTTTGTATAAGCGTCATCAGCCACGACCGCAACGGGTAACACCTGTCGCCCAGCAGCCAGCCCGCAGCAGGGGGCGGGGGTGCCCTTCGAACATGTCAGGGATCACCAAGTGCGCCAAGATGAAGGAGTCATTTACACTGCCAGGGTATCGGGCACAGACATGCATAATGCACATCTGATGGTCACAAACCAGCTGAATGTTCATGGAGTGGTACCCCTTTTGGTTAACGTACAGCGGCCTGTTAACGTCCGGTGACCGTAGGGCGACATGCATCCCATTGATCACCCCCCGGACACGGGGCATCCGGGCGATGGTGGCAAATTCCGCTGCCCAGGCATCCTGGTGGCTGCGGACCACAGGGTACTGTATGTACCGCTCCACCTGCGCATACAGGGCATCAGTGACGGCACGGATGCACCTGTGCGTCAATGCCTGTGAAATCCCGGACATGTCCCCTCTCGGTGACTGGAAGGTCCCAGTCGAGTAGATGTTGAGGGCGACCGTCACCTTGACGGTCACCAGGAGCAGTTTTCCTCCCCCATACCCCTGCGGTGCCAGGTGTGCCATCATCTGGCAGATATGTCGCACTGTCTCCCTGCTCATCCTCCGTCTCCGTCTGCATGCCCGATCCGCTAGGTCCTCAAATGACAGGTGGTTGCAGTACACACGGGGGCCTCATCCGGCACCTCCTTGGCATGTCCTCCTCCTCCTCGGCCTGTTGGGCGGCCGGCAGCAGAGGAACGGGCTGCGACTGCACAGGGCTTCATGCAGAGATGCGGCCATTGCCACAGCGGCCAGCATCGCGGGTTGATGGACAAAAGCCATTATTGTCTGTGGGGGGGTGAAAGGCCAGTATGTTAGCATGGCACATACACCCGTGCCCAACCAGGTGCCATGGGCTACATGGTGGCCCTGGTTGGCACTGCGGGTTCCACCCACACATGTCCCCCCCACCCCCGCACCACGGCCCCGTCGGTCCTCCCCCCTCCTGGTGCCCATCCTTGCTGCCAGGGGCACCGTTGGCTGGCACTGCCGTCACTGGGGGCTGCCGCAGGTGTGGCACTAGGTGGTCCCTCGGTGGGTGGCTGCCGGTTGGGTGGGGTGTTTGGAAGTTGGGGGGGGGGGTGCGCGCAGGCACCCCCATACGGCCGGAGTCACTGTGTAGAATCAGGGCCAGGGTGGGTGGTCAGCAAGATGGCCGCTGTAATGGCGGTCGGTGCCTGGCACCTGCTGCTCGGCCGGCCCTCCCCCCCTTCTGCTCCCCTCTCCCAGCCCTGGCAGGGGCTCCTCGCCACAACCAGCATGGCCGGTATCCGAGCCAGCAGCCCGCAGTCACCCCACACCATTTCCTACCTCCTCTCTCTCGCTCAGCAACCAGGATGCCAGGTTCATGATTTTTATTAGCACAAGTGAACCACGCCATCGGGAAATTGGCTGATCTGAGGCGCTGGATCGCGGAGTCTCCAGAGAATGGGGCATCAGGCCCACTAATGATATGCCTACTGTACTTTCAGGCCCAGCCATTTTGAGGGGGTTGGAAAATCAACGATTTGGCGTCAAACTGGCGTCTACCTCAATTTCGGTGTCGGAAGCTATTCTCCGCCCGTTCGCTTTTCCCGATTTCGGCGTTGGCTAACGGAGAATCCAGCCCCAGGTTTCCTTTTGAAGGATTTATGTCGTCTTTGGGAAAAGTAAAATGCACTTTGGGATGTTAAAGGTAGGCCTGAATGTGTGTAAAAAGTGCAAAAAACCCATTAGCTGTCAAGCTCATTGGAATTGTAAAAAGCATCAAAATGAGCTGTCAACTACAACTGTCAAAACTGCCAAAATGAACTCTCAAAGGCATCTGTCAAAAGTGTCACATTAACACTCAAAGACAACTGTCAAAATGAGTTGTCAAAGGCAACTGTCAAAATTGCCTAAATGAACAATCAAAGGCAATTGACAAGCTGTCTTGGCATTTGAAATTTCTATCTGCTTAATAGAAACATAAAAAATAGAAGCAGGAAGAGGCCATTCGGCCATTCGAGCCTGCTCCACCATTCATTATGAGCATGACATCATGTTCAATACCCTGATCCCTCCTTCCCTCCATATCCCTCGATCCCTTTTGCCCAAAGAGCTACATCTAATTCCTTCTTGAAATTACACAATGTTTTGGCCTCAACTACTTTCTGAGGTAGTGAATTTCACAGATTCACCACTCTTTGGATGAAGAAATTTCTCCTCACCTCAGTCCTAAAAGGTTTTCTCTTTATCCTCAAACCATGACCGCTAGTTCTGGACTCACCCACCATCGATAACATTCTTTTTGAATCTACCCTGTTTTTCCTGTTAGAATTTTATAAGTTTCTATGAGATCCCCTCTCACTCTTCTAAACTCCAATGACTATAATCCTAACCGATTTAGTCTCTCCTCATATGACAATCCCGCCATCCTAGGAATCAGCCTGGTAAACCTTCGCTGCACTTCCTCCAAAGCAAGAACATCCTTCCTCAGTTAAGGACACCAAAACTGCACAAAATACTCCCAAGTTTGGCCTCATCTTGGCCCTATACAATTGCAGTAAAACATCTCTATTCCTATACTCAAATCCTCTCTCTATGAAGCCAACATGCCATTTGCCTTCTTTACTGTCTGCTGTACCTGCACGCTTACTTTCAGCAACTGATGCATAAGGACACCAAGGTCTTGCTGAGTATTCATCTCTCTTAATTTACACCCATTCAAATAATAATCTGCCTTCCTATTTTTGCTAGCGAGGCAGATAACCTCATATTTATCCCCATTATACTGCATCTGCCATGCATGTGCCCAGTCACTCAGATTTTTCAAATCCCACTGAAGCATCTCTGCATCCTCCTCACAGCTTACCCTCCCACCCAACTTTGTGTTATCTGCAAATTTAGAGATAATACATTTTATTCCCTTGTTCAAATCATTAATATATAAAGTGAACAGTTGGGGTCCTAGCACAGATCCCTGTGGTACCCCACTAGTCACTGCCTGCCGATCAGAAAAAGACCAACTTTTTGCATCCTGTCTGCTAACCAGCTTTCTATCCATCTCAAGACACTACCTGTAATCCCACTTTAACTTTACATGTTAATCTGCTATGTGAGACCTTGTCAAAAGCCTTCTGAAAGTCTAAATGAATCACATTCATCGGTTCTCCCTTGTCAACTCTACTAGTAACATCTTCAAAGAATCCTAGTGGATTTGTCAAGCATGATTTTCCTTTTGTAAATCCATGCTGACTTTGTCTGATTAGACCACTGCTTTCCAATTGTTGTACTATGAAATCCTTGATAATGGACTCCAGCAACGTCCCTCCTACCGACGTTAGGCTCACTGGTCTATATTTGCCTGTTTTCTCTCTACCTCCCTTTTGAATAGCGGGGTTACATTCGCTACCCTCCAATTTGCAGGAACCATTACAGAATCTGAAGAATTTTGGAAAATGCCCATCAATGGATCTACTATTTCTAGGGCCACTTCCTTAAGTACTCTGGATGAAGATTATCAGGCCCTGGAGATTTGTCCTCCTTCAATCCCATTAATTTTCCCAAAAGCATTTCTTTACAAATACTAATATCTTCAGCTCCTCACTAAACCTTGTGTTTCTCAGAACTTCCGGTACGTTTTTCATGTCTTCCTTTGTGAAGACAGAAGCAAAGTACGCCATTTCTTTGTTCCCTGTTATGATTTCCGCCTTTTCTGACTGCAATGGGCTATTAATCTTTTTCTCTTTACATACCTATAAAAATGTTTACAGTCAGTTTTTATGTTCACCGCTAGTTTACTTTCAAATTGTATTTTCCCCTTCTTCGTCAATCCCTTAGTTTGCCTTTGCTGAATTTTAAACTGTTCCTAATCCTCAAATATTTGAAAAAAGATGTTTGGAGTTTTTGTGAGGGCCACAAAGAATACATCACGAGTTTGTAGAGTCAAACAGAAACTAACTTTTATTTACACCAATATTTACACAGCACCGGTAGTTCATTACTGGTTCCCTTTCTCTAGCCAGTACCACACTGGCAAGCTCTATTTATACAGCTGAAAGTTTAACGATTGCCCCTCCTCCCTCTTTGTGAGAACTCATATTCTCCACGAGTCATGGGTAACCAGTTGTCCCCAGCCAATAGGATCAGGGCAGGTTAAAACAGGAGTGTTTTAATAAAATCATTACTTGCTTTTTCGCTCAGTTGACCCGAGCCTTAGGGTTACTATTACTGGATTAGTGAAGTATGACTGATTCACAACTTTCCGTTATCACAGTAGGGTGCCTCCCATTTCACAGTTTGATTGACAGCTCCAAGTGGTTATAGACTCTTTGAGGTGAGACTGTGAATTCCAACAATGTTTTTGTAAGGGATTAAGCATTTGAATGAATGTGCTTTTTTGTAATCTAGTTGAAGGAATGTAAATGTAGTGAATCAATTTTCATGAGTGGGAATGTTTATTTTTAAATCAAGTCTACAATAGACACGTAGAACTTTATTTAATCTCGGAATGGGTCCTGAATTCTGCCCATGGTAGATACTGGATGAGTTGGCATGATAGGTGTAAGGGCAAAGGGTGATGGGTAAGGAGTAGCTGTGTTGGCATAAGTTGGCGTAGCAGTTATAAAGGGTCATTTGTGTGGGTAGAGGTGTATAGGTTGGTATGGAGGATATGAAGGGCCATGTGGGTGGATAGAGTGCATTAGATGGCATTGATTGACATGGATGGGCATAGGAAGGGTAATATGTACAGCGATGAGCAGGCGTGAGGGCTGGAGAGAGTTTTTTGATTTCTTTTTTTTAAATCTTGACCACAATGCTAGAGTACAGAGGCAGGCCTTCCGCCCAGTCCGCCCCATATTCAGCAGCATCTGCGCTCATTCCAATTTGGTGGGCCTGATTCCCTCAGAACAACACCATCCCGGAATGAAAATCCGATCTATGGGGAACTTACACATTGGTCAGGTTTGTGGAGCTGGGACATGACCCAACATTGCATTCCCAACCCAGGCCAATGTCTTGATGTCCATTAGTTGGATCATGGTCCATGTGGAAATAAGAGGAAGTGTTGGAGAACTGCCATTCAACCTCTAGATAGAGGTTGGTATGCCAGACAACAACAGCATCACCCTTGTCGCCAGATTTGATTGCAGTGTTAGGATTAAACCTGAGAAAATGGAGTGCAGCAAGTTCTGAGGGAGACAGGTCCTAGTGAATGAGAGGACCAGAGAATCTGAGATGGCTGATGTCACAGCAACAGTTCTCAATGAAAAGGCTGAGCGAGGATAAGGTGGAGGTGTTTATGTGGTGTGAGAATACTGGAGATGGGAAGAGAGTCTATTCTGTGTGGAGAATACTCCAAACTAAATAAATTAGTGTGAAGACGAAGGTGACAGAAGCAGAACTCATGCCGATCTGATTAAATTCTCATTATCAGCTGTCTTATTAGCAGAAACAAACTCTGCAACTAGCAGCTGTCTCCAAATTGTATGTACGTATTTTTTCCACTCTCTCACAATAGGAAATAGGCCAGTTAGCTTAATAACCATAGATCTGTCAGTTTAATGTTGGTGGTGGTTAAGGTTTTAGAAACTATTAACAGGTTTAAAAAAAAAATCATCGCCGTTTGAATTAATTAAGGGGAACCAGCAGGGATCTATAAAAGGCAGACCATGCTTGACTAATCTAATTGTAACAGAGAAGGTAGAAGGTTGATGAATGGAATGAAATGGATGTTGTATGTATGAATTTTAAGAAAGCATTTAGGCAAAGTACCACATAAAAGTCTGTTTAACAAAACTGTGCCTGCTGGAAAAGGAGTGTCAGTGTTGATTTGGATAAGATATTGGCGTAAGACAGAAAATAATGAGTCATAAAATAAATCGGTATTTTTCAGACTGAAGGATGGTAAACCGTGGTATTTCCCTAGGGTCAGGTCTTTATAAATATATAGGGTAATGGAATACAGAGCAAAATTTCAGAATTTGCCAATGATATCAAACTTGGCAGGAGGTAAACAGTAAGGATGTCACAAAATGCACAGATAAGCCAATAGAATGGGCAGACAGGTTTTTACTGGGCCAAAGACCTGGAATGCCATACCTTTTATTAAAAATATTTTTATTTAAGGTTTTTTACATATGTGCACAGAATGTCAGAAGAACAACCCAACAAACAACCACAAATCTCCAACCCTCTCTGACACCAACACCCCACCACATCCCACCTTCCCCATTTTAACCTCCCCCTCCCCCTCGCTGACCTCACAATTCTCCTTGAAGAAATGAATGAACGGTTTCCACCTCCGGGTGAACCCCTCTACCAACCGGTGCAGAGCGATCTTGATCTTCTCCAACCTCAGGAATTCTGCCAGGTGGCTCACCCACACCCTGCCTTCGGCGGCTCCAAGTCCCACCAACACAATAAGATCTGTCTCCGGGCTATCAGGGAGGCAAAGGCCATGACATCAGCTTCTCTCTCCCCCTGGACTCCCTGGTCTTCTGACACACCAAATATCACCACCTCCGGACTCAGAAACACCCGCACGCCCAGCACCTCGGACATCATGTCCGAGAACCCCTGACAGCACCCCTTCGGTCTTGGACACGTGGACAGAACATGTGGACTTGATTCGCGTGGTTCTCTCCGCGCACCGTCCGCACCCATCCTCCATCCCTGCAAAGAACCTGCTCATCCTCACCACCATAATGTGGGCCCTATGCACCACTTTAAACTGGTGAGGCTTAACCTTGCACACGACGGGGACACGTTCACATGCCTGGGCAGCTCATACAATTCCTTCAATTCCTCCAGCCCCGCGAATTTGTCCCCTATAAACAAGTCCCTGAAGTACTCAATGCCCACCTGCCGCTACCCCCCAAACCTCGCGTCCAGATCCCGCCGGCACAAACCTATAGGTGTCGCAAATCCGTACCCACAGCAGCATGCCTTGCAGCCCAAAACGTTGCCTTCACTGCCTTCACACCTTTAATGCCGACAACACCACTAGCTCACAGAGTACCTAGCTGGCAAGATCTTCAACGGTGCCAACAACAGAGTTTCTAACAAACTTGTTCCCTGATATTACGCCATCTCCACCCGCCCCCAGACCGACCTCTCCTCTACAGCCCATTTCCTCCCATCGCAATATTCGCCGCCCAATAATAATTTATCAAATTCCTGTTCCAGAAATACCTGCCTTACCCACAGGCCCTTCCCTGCCCACACAAACCCTGAAATTATCCCATTGACCTTCCTAAGAAAACAACTCAGAGACAAAGATAGGGAGGTTCTGGAATATGAACAGAAACCTGGGCAGCACTGTCATTTTCACGGTCTGCAACCGCCCAACCAGCGATAGCGGCAACATGTCCTACCTCCTCAACTCTGCCTTCATTCCCTCAACCAATCAAACCAAATTCTATCCATGTAACTGGGCCCAGCTCCACATCACCTGCATACCTAAAGCTCGTCCCTACCACCCTGAATGGCAACTCCCCTAATCTCCTTTCTTGCCCTCTGGCATTGATCGGGAACACCTCACTCTTTCCCATGTTCAATTTATATACTGAAAACAGGCCACATTCCCCCAAAATGTCCATAACCTCTCCAAAGCTGCCCATCAGGTCTGAGATTTATAATAACAAATCATCCGCTTACAACAAAACCCTATGCTCGGCACCCCTCCACTGCTCAATCCCTCTCCAATCCCTCGATGCCCTAAGTGCCATTGCCAATGAATGGTTCTATCATCAAGGCGAAAAGCAACAGGGAGCACGGACACCCCTGTCTCGTCCCAACATGTAGCGCAAAGTATCCTAAACTCATTTGGATTGTCCGAACACTCGTTACTGGCGCCTTGTATAACAGCCAGATCTAATCCACAGACCCCTACCCAGAACCAGAACTCCTGAGCACATCAAACAAAAATGCCCACTCCAACCGTTCAAAAGCCTTGTCCGCGTCCATCTTGTCCTCCACCTCCTGCCCTATCAAGGGTTTCATAATCACATTAAGTAACCTCCACACATTTGCCGAACTGCCTTCCCTTCACAAATCCTGTCTGGTCCTCCCCTATCACCTCCGACAAACAGTCCTCAATTTGCGATGCCAGCACATTCGCCAACAGCTTATAATCAACATTCAACAGCGATATCGTGCAGTACCCCCACACTGCTCCAGGTCTTTATCCTTCTTTAAAATCAGGGAGATGGAAGCCTGCGACAGTGAGGGGGGAAGATCCCCCCCCCCCCCTCTCTTGCTTCATTTTACATCCTCACCACAGTGGCCCGAGTTCTGCTCCAAACCTTTTATGAAACTCCATTGGGAACCCATCCAGGCCCAGGACCTTCCCTGCCTGCATCATCTCCAAACCATCCATCACCTCCCTCAGCCTAATCGGGGACCCCAGCCCTAACCCCGTTCCTCCTTCATATAGGGAAACCCAAACCCATCCAGAAACTGCCGCATACCCTTGGGGATTCTGACTCATTCAGCCTCTTATAAAAGGCCTCAAATGCCCCATTCACTCCCTCCGTGTCCATCACCACCTTATCACTCTCATCCATCACTCTACCGATCACCCTTGCCGCTGCCTGCTTCCTCAACTGATGGGCCAGCATCCTACTCGCCTTCTCCCCATACTCGTACACTGCTCCTCTAGCCCTCCACAACTGACTCACTGCCTTTCCCGTGGACGCTAATCCAAATTTTAATTGGAACCTCCGTCCCTCCCTTAACAACACTTCCTTCGGCACCACCGAGAACTCCGATCCACCCTCGGAATCTCATCTACCAGCCTTGCCCTTTCCTCCCACTCCCCCTCTCCCTATGCATCCAAATTGAAATAAATATCCCCCTGACCACCGCCTTGAGTGCCTCCCACAGTGTGGCAGCTATGACCTCTCCCATGTCATTCAACACATAGCCATGGGTGGCAGTCCTCACCCGCTTGCACACCCCCTCATCCGCCAACATCCCCACATCTAACCTCCACTGCGGCCATTGGGCCTCCCTCTGAACCACTCGCAATTCCACCCAATGCAGCACATGGTCCGAGACAACAATCACCGAATACTCCGAGTCGCCACCCCCAAGGCAGTGCCTTGTACCGGAAAAAATCAATCCGGTAGTACACCCAGTGCACATGACAGAAGTATGAATACTCCTTCTCCCTCGGCCTCCCAAATCTCCACGGGAATCAATCCAGGGACCCTGGAGCTGTGAAGCAACTGTGCTAACCACTGTGCTACCGTGCTGCCCCAAATTAGGGCTTGACCGGTCCAGGCCCAGGTCCAGAACTATATAGAAATCCTCCACACCAAGATCAGCCAATGCTTGTCCAGGTCTGGAATCTTCCCCAACACCCGCTTCATAAAGTCCATGTCTTCCCAATTCAGGGCATAAACGTTTACCAGGACTACCCGCATCTACTCCAACTTGCCACAGGCCATCAGATACCTACTCCCCCCGGATAGGCCACAATGCTCCCCATTGTGTTTTTATGGTCAACTTGAAAAATGAAATGAAAATCGCTTATTGTCACAAGTAGGCTTCAAATGAAGTTACTGTGAAAAGCCCCTAGTTGCCACATTCTGGTGCCTGTTCAGGGAGGCTGGTCCGAGAATTGAACCGTGCTGCGGGCCTGCCTTGGTCTGTTTTCAAAGCAAGCGATTTAGCCCTGTGCTAAATCAGTTAAGACTAATGATATTAATCCTTTCTGAATTACTATATCCTATAACTTCTTAACTAATTGGCCACTCTAAGGTCTTCTATCCCTCAGACACCCTTGCTGATACCAGATGGGAACTAATCTATTTCAAACTAGATTTCAAGTTATAATAGGATCCCAAATCTACAAGGAAGAATTCTAACTCACTTACCACTCAATGTCCTTTAAGGGTCTGGATTTGTTGAGGATGTATAGATGAGCCTGATGGGTAAACCACTATTTCAGGTTTAGATTTAAAATAAAATAATTTATCTGCTCCCAATTCGTCCTTTCCTGCTGCAGCGCTGAGATTAAAGCTGGGCTCTCCTTTCTGGATTACCCCCAAGGTACTGAAGTACTCTGAGCTGTTTCAATAAACCAATATTTCAGATTTAAATCAGTTAAGGGTAGGAAGGCGACTTTGCCTAGTGAGAAAGCTCTTGGGTTTCCTTCTTAATTGGTAATGGACCCGACTATTACCAGGCTGGCGTATTCCAGTTTAATGATGCTTACTAACTGTTCTGGGTTATGAGTACAGTGAGATTCAACTACTGGTATTTCCGCCCTCGTTCTCCAGCCCCACAATCCACAGATTGGTCCCGAAGTAAGATTAAAATAGCAATCTCTATTAAGCACAACGCGACGGGTATGGTTTGACTAAACAAACCACATATTGGCTCGAAACTTCTATATTTGAAGCCCCACATTGGGCGCCATGTGTTTTTATGGTCAACTTATGTTAAGATTAATGATATTAATCCTTTCTGAATTATTATATTCTATAACTTCTTAACCAGTTGGCCACTTTAAGGTCTTCTGTCCCTCAGACTCCCTTGCTGATACCAGATGGGAACTAATCTATTTCAAACTATATTTCAAGTTATAATAGGATCCCAAATCTACAAGGAAGAATTCTAACTCTACCACTCAATGTCCTTTAAGGGGCTGGGTTTGTTGAGGATGTATAGGTGAGTCTTATGGGTAAACCACTATTTCAGGTTTAGATTTAAAAGAAACCACTATTTCAGGTTTAGATTTAAAAGAAACCACTATTTCAGGTTTAGATTTAAAAGAAACCACTATTTCAGGTTTAAATTTAAAATCACACATATTTATTTGTTTTTACAAAATCTTAACAAATTACCCCGTATTTAAAAGTCTCTTTTAGTTGATCAGACTTCAAGAGCTTTATTTAACGATTTTTCTGCTGTCTTGTGGTTGTTCTTATTCTTTGTTTTTCCAGTGTTTTCCGATTCCCATGGACCGATGAGCTGATTCGAATCGAATCGAAGAATAAATTCGAACCGAATGCCTCGGCCTGTCTCTTCCCCTTTTGCCTCTCTCTCTGACCTTTGCAACTGGTGTTCTGAGATTTTATACATTTAAATTAATCTATCCAGCGCATGTCAATTACAAACCATTGTCTCATGTTTAACAAAATAGACGTGTTACATTTAAAACCGCGATTTCGCACCATGCCCAAGACTGCCATACATTTCAAAAACACGTGCTGCATTCTGCTCAAAGTCTAAAAGACCGTTAAGCTGTGTCTATCTTTGTCTATTTCAGCCATTCGCATTTTTTAAAACTTCCTCTCCCATGCATGCTAGCTTTAAGCCGCTTCACACCTTGCTCAAGGTTCTCATCGTTCAGGCTTGCAATGTGTCCAAAATTACTTGTTCCCCTTTTTCTCAAAGGTTTTTAAAAATCGTAATGCATCTTAAAATAATTGATAGCTATTTCATGTCTATTTAAAAACTGCAACATTCTTAACAATCGTTTCCTATGCCCGCTATTTTTTCTCAAATTTACTCAAACTTTTGACCTTTTGTTTGCATGCTGGTTTTCAAGCTCTTAAAAGCACTCTGATATTACCTCATGTTCCTTTACCTATATTTTTTATATGTTTACTTTACTCTGTTTATTTTGTTCCAAACTTCCTTCCCATTTTTACTTACACCACCTCAAACGTCACTCTCTTATTAACCATCACCGTAACATCCGTCTTCAGACACCTCACATTTCATGAACACACGTGACTGTTTAACTGACCGATTCAACCCTCACATGTTTCATGTGACCAGCTTGGTCAGGGGGCTCCCCACCCCCCTCCCCTGCTGATCAGCCATACCCTTCTTTGAGTCAGCCCCCGGCCTGCGTCACACACCCCTCCAGGCGCAACCTCAATGTTCACCACCATCTGTCCATTCCCAACTGTGCCACACCAACCACACCCATGTCAGCAACCCTCCCCACCAACACCCCACCCTCAAGCAAAAAACCAATCCCATCCACACCCCCGTCCCTCACACACCTTCCTCCTGGCAACACCCCACTTCACTCCAGTTAAATAGCCTGCCCAGCAAGCATGGTGACCCCCTCCCAAGGCCTCTGGCTTCCCCTCACCCTTCCAGTCCACCCTTCCCCCCCCCCCCCATTCTCCTAACCACCAACAAAGACAAACAAAAGGCACACTCACCATCGCCGCACCCGCGTCAAAACCCACCCCAAATTAACCACCCCATACACTTTACAATGAACACAAAGCTCCTCTCTAAAGTTCAATGTCCTCCCACTCCTCCCAGTCCATGGTCCGTCATAAAGTCTACCGCCTCCGCTGGGGGGGCAAAATAAAATTCCTGCAGCTGATATGTCACCCACCTGTGGGCAGGGTACAAAGCCCCGAATTTCACCCCTTCTTGAATCCGGCCCTCTCCTTCACCAGCTCCACACTCATGTCCTGGTAGACCCACAGTTTACTCCCTTCCCAGGTGCATTTCTTTGTCTGCCTCACCCATTTCAGAATTTTCTCCTTGTCCAAAAATCAATGCACTCTCACTACCATCGCCCTTGGCGGTTTTCCCACCAATGGCCTCCTCCTCAGCGCCTGTGAATCCACCTTGAGCAGCCGGGCAAAGGCCCCCTCCCCCATCAACCTCTCCAGCATGCTCTCCACATACTTGGCAGCTTCCGCTCCCTCAATGCCCTCAGGCATCCTGACGATCCTCAGATTCTGCCTCCTGGAGCGGTTCACAAGGCCCTCCAATTTCTCTCTTAGCCTATTCTGGCTGTCCAGCACCATCCCCAACTCCGTCTCCAGCGAGGCCAGCTGCTCATCACCCCAGCTGCCTCCTCCACCTTCTGGATTGTTGGCCCTGAGCCTCCTTCCTCTGCTCCCCTCTCTCAATCGCAGACCTGAACGGCTCCACTACCTTGGCCAAACCCTCCAAAGCCTCTTTCCTCTGCTGCTGGAATTTGTTGTTCAGTACCTCCACCAACTGCTCCATCGACCACTGGGTGGGCAATGCTGCCCCCTTGTCCTCCGCCATTTTCACATGTGGCGCACCATAAAAACCTTCTTGTTCCAGCTGCTCTCTCTTTCTCGGGGCACTTCTTGTCCGCTGATCCATACACCAACCTCACCCGACGTGTATCACCTTTCCTGGGCACTGGCATACCTTTTGCCCTCAAAAGATACCCCATTCGTGTGAGGAAGGACCAAAGAAAGTCCACCTTGAGTGGAAGCTACCAAATGTGTGATCACGACTCCATGGTCGCCACCTGGAGCCCCATGCCTAACAACTCTCTTTAGAACTGTTCCATTAAAGTCTGTATTGACTCTCTCCACCCCTTCTGCCAAAATGCATCACTTCATATTTCTCTGTATTAAACTGGAGAATTTTATTACACAGGAAATTCTGTGGATCAAATAATACTATCATATGAGCCATTATTGCAGATCAAAATAAAGTATCCAGAGGTGCTTTACATATAGATAAAAATACTTTTCATATTCTGAGAGTCAATCAATTATATTTCAGGGTGACATTTTCAATTCTACTTTAAGGTGTAACAAGAAAGTTTTCTGAGTAATAAGCAAGTGAATTTGAAAAATTAATGGGGCCACTGAGTTTAACTGATCTGTTGACTATTTGTTCATGAAATGAATGCACCACTGCAAAGACCAGCATTTATTACCATTCGTGATTGCCCTTGAGAAGGTCATGATTGTGGTATTATCATAACTATCAGCATTACAAGGGTTAATGTCATGTCGAGAGTAGCCACTAGAGGGAGCTGCAGATAGAACTATTTAGAACTATATAAGGCAGTGATGCTAGACCTTAGGGGAGGAGTGTATGCAGGAGATAGCTAGTGAAGGTCATAAGGAGCAGTTAGTGTGAGAAGGTTAGATTATCGTTTATACCAGAAGTGAGATTAGCAGTAGATGAGTGTAGTTAGATGTTATTGATCAATTCTGTATTCTTAAGGGCTAAGTGTTGAATCCCAGTTTAGTAGTGTAAACAAAATCATAGCTTGTTTAAGTAAAAGCTATACTGTGGTCTTTGTGGAACAATCCACCCACCATCCTAAATAAGCAACACAAAGAACACCACAATGATGAACTGCCTTCTTGCACCATTGCAGTCAATGTGGTGTGAGTAATGCCACAGCACTGCTAAGTAGGAGTTCCATGATTTCAACTCAGTGACGATGAAGCAATGGTGGTATATTTCCAAGTCACAATGGTGTGTGATTTGAAGGAGAATTTGAAGATGGCAGTATTCCCTAGAACCTGCTGCCTTTGCCCTTCTAAGCAGTAGAGGTTGTGAGTTTGGGATGAACTGTCAAAGAAGTCTTACTGCAGGTGTATCATGTAGATGGTAAACAAAGCAGCCACTGTGGGGGAGGGAATGAATTTTAAGGTGGTGGATGGAGAAAAATCAAGCAGACTGCTTTGTCCTGGATGGTGTGAATCTTCTGAGTGTTGTAGATTCACTTATTCAGGGAAGTAGAAAGTTTACTTTGCCTTGTGTCTCATAGGTGGTGGAAAGGCTTTGGGGAGTCAAGGAGGTTATTCACTTGCCACAGACTATCCAACCCCGATCTATTCTTTCAGCCACCACAGTCATGTGGCTGGTCCAGTTAAGTTGCTGGTCAACTGCAAACCCCAAATGTTGCTGCGAAGGGATTTGATTATCATAGTACCGATGAATGTGCAATGTCAGGGGAGGTGATTGGACTCTAATTTTGGAGAGAATAATTGCCTGCCATTTATGTTGTTATTGAGGATATTGATTATCAGACAGGCTATATAGTACAATAATCTAATTAATTTCCATCAAAATCCATCTTCAATTTATCTGTTCAGTGAAATTACAAAGCTCTGCCTCTTTTTCCTCCCACTCGGTTCTCTGTTTCAGTTTCAGGGTTATCATTGTTTGAGATAGTTTGTTTACACAGGAGTGCTTTTTAAAGTTGCTTCAGGCATTTTAACCATTCACTCTTTAAAAATCACCAAATAATAGCCTGTCAAAGTTTGCAAAACAAATGTCTTATTTTTTGTTCTCGCTTTTCAGACCCCCACTGAAACATGTGGGCAACATAACCTTTACTATCAGTCATCGTGATAGGTGACATGGTGAATGTTTGAATTGGAGTAATTAGGCAGAACGTTGGGACAGAATAAAGCCCACAATTCAGGAAAGACAATAACTGTACTAATATAGAGAATATATTTTTCCCTTCTGTTTAAATATCAAGGATAGCAGCTAGCAAAATGTTTCAATGCATTCGTAATCATGATCTGAATTAAATTGCAAATTGGAAGACCAAATGATGTTGGGAATTAGATACTAATTTATCACTGATGTAACTTTCAATCAAATCCAGCTCAGAGTTCGAGCATACTTCAAGGTAAAATTAATAATCATTTAGAAACTCATGGGTTAATCAAGGACAGCTGACATTGATTTGTGAAGGACTTCCGGTTGCGGCTATGCAGAGCTAAGTCGCATGTTCGGCAGCTCCCGCTTGAAACGGACTTTTGGGCTCTTTTCAGGACCCTCAACGGCATTCTTTTGACATTTCCCGGTGTGGGAAGAAGACTGCAACATTCCCCCGACAGTGTATGGCTTGGACCAGAAACGGGCGACTACAAAAGTGGTGGTGAAGCCAAAGAAAGTGCGAGGGAAGAAGAGCAATATGACTGCGGCGGGGACCAGGCAGCGTGGATGCAGTGGGCGCAGGAGCAGCAGGAGGTTATCCAGTGCTGCTTCAGGGAGCTCAAAGCGGGTCTGCTGGAGCCGATGAAGGCGTCTATTGATAAGCTGCTGGAGACAGAGATGGCCCAGGGGGTGGCGATACACAAGGTCCGTCAAAAGATCTCAGATAACGAGGACGAGATCTTGGGCCTAGCGGTAAAGGTGGAGGTGCACGAGGCGCTCCACAAGAAATGGCAGGAACGGTTCGAGGAGATGGAGAATCGGTCGAGGCGGAAGAATCTGCGGATCCTGGGCCTCCTGGAGGGCTGGAGGGGTCGGAGGTGGGGGCCTATGTGGTCACCATGTTAAACTCGCTGATGGGAGCGGGGTCCTTCCAGGGGCCCCTGGAGCTGGAAGGGGCCCAGAAAGAGAGGAGCAGCAAGTGGGACGCAGCTAGGGAGATCGGGGGAGTTAAGGATAGGGGAGGGAGTGTGGTGCGGAGTGGGGTTGGCATCAATGGGGTCTTCATGGACTTTTATGAGGAACTGTATTGGTCCGAGCCCCCATTGGAGGAGGGAGGGATGGGCTGCTTTCTGGACCAACTGAGGTTCCCGAAGGTGGAGGAGGGACTGGTGGCGGGATTAGGGGCCCCGATTGGGCTGGAGGAGCTGGCCAAAAGGGATAGGGAGCATGCAGGCGGGGAAGGCACCGGGGCCGGACGTTTTCCCGGTCGAAATCTACAAAAAATATGTGGACCTGTTGGACCCGTTACTGGTTAGGACCTTCAATGAGGCAAGGGAGGGGGAGGCTTTGCCCCTGACGATGTCCCGGGCACTGATCTCCTTGATCCTGAAGCGGGACAAGGATCCCCTGCAGTGTGGGTCTTGCAGGCCGATTTCACTGTTAAATGTAGATGCCAAGGTGCTGGCGAAGATCTTAGCCACGAGAATTGAGGATTGGGTGCCACAGGTTATCTACGAAGACCAGACGGGGTTCGTGAAGGGGAGGCAGTTGAACGCGGATGTGTGGAGGCTCCTGAACGTTATTGTGATGCCGGCGAGGGAGGGGGAGGCGGAGGTAATGGCGGCGATGGACGCTGATAAGGCCTTCGATAGGGTAGAGTAGGGGTACTTGTGGGAGGTGCTGAAGAGGTTCGGGTTTGGGGAGGGGTTCATCAGATGGGTTAGGCTGTTGTACGAGGTCCCGATGGCGAGTGTGGCCACGAACAAGATGAGGTCTGAGTACTTTTGGTTGCATCGAGGGACGAGGCAGGGGTGTCCCCTGTCCCCCCTGCTCTTCGCACTGGCGATTGAACCCCTGGCTATGGCACTGAGGGAGCCGAGGAACTGGAGGGAGCTGGTGCGGGGTGGAGAGGAGCATAGGGTGTCGCTCTATGCGGACGACTTGCTGCTATATGTGGTGGACCCGGTGGGGGGAATGCCGGAAGTAATAAGGATCCTCAGGGCGTTCGAGGATTTCTCAGGGTACAAGCTCAACATGGGGAAGAGCGAGTTGTTCGTGGTTCACCTAGGGGACGAGGAGAGGGGGATTGGCGAGCTCCCACTAAAAAGGGCGGAGAGGAGCTTCAGGTATTTGGGGGTCCACGTGGCCAGGAGCTGGGGGGCCCTGCATAGACTTAACTTCACGAGGCTGGTGGAGCAAATGGAGGAGAAGTTTAAGAGGTGGGACGCGTTGCCGCTGTCCCTGGCGGGTAGGGTGCAGTCAGTCAAGATGACAGTGCTCCCAAGGTTTTTGTTCCTGTTCCAGTGCCTCCCCATTCTTATCCCGAAGGTCTTCTTTAGGCGGGTCAACGGGAGCATAACGGGGTTTGTGTGGGTGCGAGGGACTCCGAGGCTGAGAAGGGTGTTCCTGGAGCAGAGTAGGGATGGGAGGGGCGGTTGGCACTGGCCAACCTATGTGGGTACTACTGGGCCGCCAATGCCGTGATGGTGTGCAAGTGGGTGATGGAGGGGGAGGGGGCTGCATGGAAGAGGCTTGAGATGGCGTATTGTGAGGGTACGAGTCTGGAGGCGTTGGCAACGGCGCCGCTGCCGCTCCCTCCAATGAGGTATACCACGAGCCCGGTGGTGGCGGCTACCCTCAAACTTTGGGGTCAATGGAGGCGGCACAGGGGGGAAGTGGGGGCCTCGGTGTGGACCACGATACAGGGGAACCACCGGTTTGTCCCAGGGAGAATAGATGGAGGGTTTTTGGGGTGGCACAGGGCAGGGATAAGAAGGTTGGGGGACCTGTTTGTGGATGGGAAGTTCGCGAGCCTGGGTGAGCTGGAAGAGAAGTACGGGCTCCCCCCGGGAAACACCTTTAGGTAACTACAGGTAAGGGCGTTTGCCAGGCGGCAAGTGGTGGAATTCCCGCTGCTGCTGCCACGCACGGTACTGGACAGGGTGCTCTCGGGGGTGTGGGTTGGAGAGGGGAAGATCTCGGCAACATACCAGGTGATGCAGGAGGAGGAGGAGGCCTCGGTGGAGGAGCTGAAAGGTAAGTGGGAGGAGGAGTTGGGGGAGAAGATCGAGGAGGGGACGTGGGCTGATGCCCTTGGGAGGGTGAACTCTTCCTCTTCGTGCGCGAGGTTCAGCCTCATACAGTTTAAGGTGCTGCACAGGGAACACATGACCGGGACAAGGATGAGCCAGTTTTTGGGGGTGAGGACAGGTGTGTTAGGTGCTCAGGGAGCCCAGCAAACCACACCCATATGTTCTGGGCATGCCCAGCGCTGGAGGAATTTTGCAAGGGTGTAGCGAGGACGGTGTCGAGGGTGGTAGGATCCAGGGTCAAACCGGGCTGGGGGCTCGCAATATTTGGGGTTGCAGGGGAGCCGGGAGTGCAGGGGGCAAAAGAGGCCGGTATTCTGGCCTTTGCGTCCCTGGTAGCCCGGCGAAGGATTCTTCTTCAGTGGAAGGCTGTGAGGCCCCCAAGCGTTGAATCCTGGATCAACGATATGGCGGGATTTATTAAATTGGAGAGGGTGAAATTTGCCTTAAGGGGATCGGTGCAAGGGTTTTTCAGGCGGTGGCAACTGTTCTTGGACTTCCTGGCAGTACGGTAGACAATGGTCAGCAGTAGCAGCAACCCGGGGTGGGGGGGGTTCTATTTTAATTTTGTTTGTCTATACTGGGGGATCTGAGGGGGTGTATATATTTGCTGTGTTTGCTATGTGTTTTGGGGTGTTAATTTATTATTTATGTATAGGGGGGAGGGGGGCACGGGGTTGTTTTGTATTTAATTCTATTGGGTTCCTTTTACATTTTGTTGTTGATATTTTGTGAAAACTTTAATAAAAATTATTTTTTTTAAAAGACATTGATTTGTGAAAAGCAGTCTTATTTGATAAATTTAATAACCTTTTTGAAGATGTACCTGCTAACGCGGGTAATGCAGTGATGTATATTACTTTTCAGTAGGCACTTGAGAAGGTATTTTAGAAGAGCCTGGAGTAAAGATTTCAGGCATTCAAAAAAAACATTCATGGGATTTGGGCGATGCTGGTAAGGCCAGTGTTTATAGCCTTTCCCGGTTACCCTTGAGGACGTGGTGATGAGTCGTCTTCTTGAACTACTGCAGTCCATCATTGCAGTCCAATGCTCACAGTATTGTTAGAGGGGAGTTGCAGCATTTTGACCCTGCGACAGCAAAGGAATGGTGGTATATTTCCAACTCAGGATAGAATGCAACTTGAAGAGGAATTTGCAGGTGTTGGTGTTCCTATGTGTCTTCTGGCTTTGATCTTCTGGTTGTTGGAGATCTTGGATTAAATGTGCTGTTTGAGGACCTTTGGCGACTCACTGCAATGCATCTTGTATGTAGATGACACACACTACTGCCACTGTATGCTAGTAGTGGAAGGAGTGAATGTTCAAGTTGGTGAAGGGGGTGAAAATTAAGTGGACTGCTTTGCCCTGGATGATGTTCAGCTTCTTAACTGTTGTTGGAGATGCACTCATCCAGAGAAATGAAAAATATTCCATCACATTCCTGATTATAGATGACAAACAGGCTTTAGGGAGTTCGGAGATGAGATCCTCTGATCTTGTAGCCGTAGTATTTATATGGCTGGCCCCGTTCGGTTTCTAGTGAATTTAAAAAAAAAAAATTTCTTATGGGATGTGGGCTTCGCTGGCTAGACCAGCATTTGCTGCCCATCCCTTGAGAAAGTGGTAGTGAGCTGCCGTCTTGACCCACTGCACTCCATGTAATGCAGGTACACTTACTATGCTATTAGGGAAGGAGTTCCAGGATTTTGACCCAGCGACAGTGAAGAAATGGCGATATATTTCCAAGCCTTTGAGGGGAACCTCCCGGTGGCGGTGTTCCCATGTATCTGCTGCCCTTGTCCTTTTGGATGGTAGTGGTTGTGGGTTTGGAATGTGCTGCCTAAGGAGCCTTGGTGAGTCCCTGAAATGCATCTTATAGATGGTACAAACTGCTGTTACTGTGCATCAGTGGTGGAGGGAGTGAATGCTTATGGATGGGGTATCCAATCAAGTGGGCTGCTTTGTCCTGGATGGTGTTGAGCTTCTTGAGTGTTGTTGAAGCTGAGTCATCCAGGCAAATGGGGAGTATTCCATTACACTCCTGATTTCTGTCTTTTAGATGGTGAACAGGCTTTAGGTAGTCAGGACGTGAGTTGCTCACCAAGCATTCCTAGCCTCTGACCTGCTCTTGTGGCCACAGTATTTATATGGTTCATCCAGTTTATGGTCAATGGTATCCCCCAGTATGTTGATAGTGGGGGATTCAGTGATTGTAATGCCATTGAATGCCAAGGGGCGATTGTTTGATTCTCTCTTATTGGCATTGGTCATTGCCTGGCAAAGGTGTGGCGTGAATGTTACTTACCACTTGTCAGCCCAAGTCTGAATATTGTCCATGTCTTACTGCATTTGCATGTTGACTGCATTAGTGTCTGAGGTGTCGCGAACGATGCTGAACTTTGTGCAATCATCAGCGAACATCCCTGCTCCTGACCTTATGTTGGAAGGAAGGTCATTGATGAAGCAGCTGAAGACAGTTGGGCCTGCAGCACTACCCTGAGTGATGTCCCGGTACTGAGAGGATTGATCTCCAACCACCACAACCGTCTTCCTTAGTGCTAGGTATGACTCTGACCAGTGGAGAGTTTTCCCTATGATTCCTATTGACTCCAGTTTTGCTAGGGCTCCTTGATACCATACACAATTAAATGCTGCCTTTATGTCAAGGGCAGTCACTCTCACCTCACCTCTGGACGTCAGCCCTTTTATCCATGTTTGAACCAAGGCTGTATGTGGGTGGCTTGGTAGCACAGTGGTTAGCACTGTTGCTTCACAGCGCCAAAGTCCCAGGTTCGATTACCGGCTTGGATCACTGTTTGTGTGGAGTCTGCATGTTCTCCCCGTGTCCACGTGGGTTTCCTCCAGGTGCTCCGGTTTCCTCCCATAAGTCCCGAAAGACGTGCTGTTAGGTAATTAGGACATTCTGAATTCTCCCTCTGTAACCGAACAGGCATCGGAATGTGGCGACGAGGGAATTTTCACAGTAACTTCATTGCAGTGTTAATGTAAGCCTACTTGTGACAATAATACAGATTATTATTATTGTGAGGTCAGGAGCTGAGTGACTCTGGCGGAACCCAAACTGAGGGTCAGTGAGCAAGTTATTGCTACGTAAATGCTGCTTGGTAGCACTGTTGCTGACCCCTCCTATCATTTTGCTGATGGCTGAGAGTAGACTGATAGGGCCGTAATTGGTCAGGCTGGATTTGTCCTGCTTTTTGTGTACAGGACATACCTGGGAAACATTCCACATTGCCGGGTAGTTGCCAGTGTTGTATCTACTGGAACAGATTGGCTAGGGGTGATCTCCAAGAAGTTGATGGTGGAAGATTCAGTGATGGTAATGCTTTTGATTGTCATGGGGAGATGGTTCGGTTTTCTCTTGTTGGAACTGGACATTGCCTGGAACTTGTGTGATGTGAATGATACTTGCCACTTATCAGCTGAAGCCTAAATGTTGTGCAGGTCTTGTTGCATGCAGAAATGAACTACTTCGTTATTTGAGGAGTTGTGAATGGAAATTAACAATGTCCACTATCAACAAACACCTTTATAGAGAGTTTTACTCTTGCTTGCATGGATAAAATATTGTTTGAAAAAATGCACTAGGTTAAATGTGTATCATTTGGTCTTGAGAAGGCTTTGAATTGGCCCACTCTTATTGTTCCTTGCAGATAATTTGTTCTTGTGTATAGAGAACATTAACTCAAAAGTTGCTGATGGCAGAGACTGTGAACATGGATTAACGGGACGTGGAATCCATGTTCTGGAATGACGAATACCACTAAACATAAGAATAGATCTACAGAAGAACCTGAATTTATAATAAGTATAAAGATTTGCTCATAAATTTGGCTAGGTAACAGTGAAAAGATAAGGATCAGAATCATTTTGGAAGAGTTAATGAGTGGCTAATGTATTTTAACAAGAACAAATTTAAGACAATGGTAGAACGTTCCGCTGGCGGGATTTTATCTCCTGCCGAAGTCAATGGCTCTGTATTTTCCAGAATCATATTTAGGGAGTACCCAAAGATGTGTTAGGGAAGCCTTCTCTGTAGTTCCAGGTAAGGCCAACTTAGCCAGAAGTGCCAACTTCCCCTGGAAATTTGTGCTGCATTGGGAACATGTGCTGCATTCAGCAAAACGTTTTAAATTGCTATCTTTGGATGGTTCTGCCTGTTTTTCACCGATAGTTACTCAG
The DNA here is from genome assembly GCF_047496885.1 of Scyliorhinus torazame. Taxonomy (NCBI): domain Eukaryota; kingdom Metazoa; phylum Chordata; class Chondrichthyes; order Carcharhiniformes; family Scyliorhinidae; genus Scyliorhinus; species Scyliorhinus torazame. Next base: position 275,780,203 of record NC_092709.1, read on the forward strand.
AAAGAGCTGGAAGGAATAAAATCATTTCTAACTTCAACGTAGCTATTTTGAACACTCAAGATTGAGCCCCGTGTAGGATACCCCCGACACTCTCGACTCTCCAACAAATCAACCCCCAGAGTATTCCCAACCTTACACCCCGAACCCCCCCACCATGGGATCCGCCCCCACCATTAGCCATACAGGACTCCCCCACCCCCCTCGACCACATGGAATGCAGTTGGGAGCTTGCACTCAGTGTTAAGACAAAGTATGTGAGCAGCTGAAACAAGGCCGCGGTGTTTGCTGATCTGAAACTGCAGGGAAAGTCTCCAGGAAAGTTCTTGCTGCGGAAGTATTGGGAAAGAAAAAGAACAGAAGTAAAGCCCTTGGGAACTGCAAAATAATTTGGTTTGGTTCCAAGAAGAGTGAATGTCTACTTTAAAAAAAATTGAATGATGTAACAAAGATGGGATAAATCTTGATGATCCATCATTTCAGTTAATAACTGGAAGTTTCAATTTCTCTTTAAACTGTTATCAGTCTCTACAGAAATTGTAACATCAACATTCTATGAACATTAATGAAGTACCTTAATCATTTGTTATTCTGGTTTTGGTGGTATTGGTTGAAGAAGCAATAATGCCACAAAGCAGAACATCATGTACTTCTTTAAATCTTTCGATGTTCGATATTTGGGGCAGCATGGTGGCACAGTGGTTTGTGTAATATCCCGCACAGGACCTACGGGGTGGGAATACTTGTGGAGTTCAAGTTCCCGCGCTAGGGGTGGGGTCTCAATTAGCCTATGTATAAAAGGTTGGCCAATAAGGCACTGATCAGACTAGGAACCCGGTAGGGATCTATCAGGTCGTGTACACTACAGGTAGTGTTTGTGTAAATAAAACTCTGTCTCCTCATTGGAACAGACATGCAGCTCCTTTATCACTGCATTTGTCTGGCAGTGCCAGGTTATGAAGGACGCAGCAAACTCCTATAATGCATGAGATCCTCTGGATAGTGTACTGGGGTGCCTGCCAAATCAGTGAAGACACTGGAATTCCATCTCAAAGTTGCCAATGGTCTGCACTGTCATGTTATGCTTCGGATAACACAGGCTGCTACTTGATGCATCTTAACTAAAGGATGCTCCAGACTCTGAAATGAGTTCAACGTGTTTATTGAACTATCAACACAGTTCTCAAATGAGTTCGACTCTGCTAATCTAACTCAGTCCAACTATACCAGCTTGCTCTAACCCACTTGCTGGGGTGTGATGCTGCTGATCAATCCTGTCTAACTCTCTAGGTGTCTGCCTGTGGAAAGAGGCAGGGTGTGAGTGCCTCATTCCTCAGTGTTTATGTCATGCTCCCTTGTGGGGATCCCACCTGTGAGTGTCCTGACTGCCCATTGGTTGTGTCCTATTCTGAGTGTTCATTGGTTGCATGTTTGCATATCATGATATCTCCCCCTTTTTGGGGGGATGTATATACAGGTGAATGTGTCTGTCTAATGTGACTGACTGAGGAATACAGAACAGAACAAACAAAAAAAATGCTCATAAGTCCAGTCTCTAAGGCTTGCGTCTGATCCTCGCTGACCGCCGGAGAGTTGGTGGAGAGATGACGGTGTCTTAACAGGCGAGTGAGAGACACGACTGGTGGCCTCCGAACGGATAGAGGGCATCCTGAAGGGGGAGGGCAAACAGGCAGAGGTCGTTGTACATATTGGTACTAACGACATAAGCAGGAAGGGGCGTGAGGTCCTGCAGCAGGAGTTCAGGGAGCTAGGCAGAAAGTTAAAAGACAGGACCTCTAGGGTTGTAATCTCGGGATTACTCCCTGTGCCACGTGCCAGTGAGGCTAGAAATAGGAAGATAGAGCAGCTAAACATGTGGCTAAGCAGCTGGTGTAGGAGGGAGGGTTTCCATTATCTGGACCACTGGGAGCTCTTCCGGGGCAGGTGTGACCTATATAAGAAGGACGGGTCGCATCTAAACTGGAGAGGCATAAATATCCTGGCCGTGAGGTTTGCTAGTGTCACACGGGAGGGTTTAAACTAGTATGGCAGGGGGGATGGGCACGGGAGCAATAGGTCAGAAGGTGAGAGCATTGAGGGAGAACTGGGGAATAGGGACAGTATGGCTCTGAGGCAGAGCAGACAGGGTGAAGTTGCTGAACACAGCGGGTCTGGTGGCCTGAAGTGCATATGTTTTAATGCAAGAAGTATTATGGGTAAGGCAGATGAACTTAGAGCTTGGATTAGCACTTGGAACTATGATGTTGTTGCCATTACAGAGACCTGGTTGAGGGAAGGGCAGGATTGGCAGCTAAACGTTCCAGGATTTAGATGTCTCAGACGGGATAGAGGGGGATGTAAAAGGGGTAGCGCGCTACTGGTTAGGGAGGATATCACAGCTGTACTACGGGAGGACACCTCAGAGGGCAGTGAGGCTATATGGGTAGAGATCAGCAATAAGAAGGGTGCAGTCACAATGTTGGGGGTTTACACAGGCCTCCCAACAGCCAGCGGGAGATAGAGGAGCCGATAGGTAGACAGATTTTAGAAAAGAGTAAAACCAACAGGGTTGTGGTGATGGGAGACTTTAACTTGCCCAATATTGACTGGGACTCACTTTGTGCCAGGGGCTTAGACGGGGCAGAGTTTGTAAGTAGCATCCAGGAGGGCTTCTTAAAACAATATGTAGACAGTCCAACTAAGGAAGGGGTGGTACTAGACCTGGTATTGGGGAATGAGCCCGGCCAGGTGGTAGACGTTTCAGTAGGGGAGCATTTCGGGAACAGTGACCACAATTCAGTAAGTTTTAAAGTGCTGGTGGACAAGGATAAGAGTGGTCCTAGGGTGAATGTGCTAAATTGGGGGAAGGCTAATTATAACAATATTAGGCGGGAACTGAAGAACCTAGATTGGGGGCGGATGTTTGAGGGTAAATCAACATCTGACATGTGGGAGGCTTTCAAGTGTCAGTTGAAAGGAATTCAGGACTGGCATGTTTCTGTGAGGAAGGAGGATAAATACGGCAATTTTCAGGAACCTTGGATAATGAGAGATATTGTAGGCCTCGTCAAAAAGAAAAAGGAGGCATTTGTCAGGGCTAATAAGCTGGGAACAGACGAAGCCTGTGTGGAATATAAGGAAATTAGGAAGGAACTTAAGCAAGGAGTCAGGAGGGCTAGAAGTGGTCACGAGAAGTCATTGGCAAATACGGTTAAGGAAAATCCCAAGGCTTTTTACACGTACATAAAAAGCAAGAGGGTAGCCAGGGAAAAGGTTGGCCCACTGAAGGATAGGCAAGGGAATCTATGTGTGGAGCCAGCGGAAATGGACAAGGTACTAAATGAATACTTTGCATCAGTATTCACCAAAGAGAAGGAATTGGTAGATGTTGAGTCTGGAGAAGGGTGTGTAAATAGCCTGGGTCACTTTTGAGATCCAAAAAGACGAGGTGTTGGGCGTCTTGAAAAATATTAAGGTAGATAAGTCCCCAGGGCCTGATGGGATCTACCCCAGAATACTGAAGGAGGCTAGAGAGGAAATTGCTGAGGCCTTGACAGAAATCTTTGGATCCTCACTGTCTTCAGGTGATGTCCCGGAGGACTGGAGAATAGCCAATGTTGTTCCTCTGTTTAAGAAGGGTATCAAGGATAATCCAGGGACCTACAGGCCGGTGAGCCTTACATCAGTGGTAGGGAAATTACTGGAGAGAATTCTTCGAGACAGGATCTACTCCCATTTGGAAGCAAATGGATGTATTAGTGAGAGGCAGCATGGTTTGTGAAGGGGAGATCGTGTCTCACTAACTTGATAGAGTTTTTCAAGGAGGTCACAAAGATGATTGATGCAGGTAGGGCAGTGGATGTTGTCTATGTGGACTTCAGTAAGGCCTTTGACAAGGTCCCTCATGGTAGACTAGTACAAAAGGTGAAGTCACACGGGATCAGGGGTGAGCTGGCAAGGTGGATACAGGACTGGCTAGGTCATAGAAGGCAGAGAATAGCAATGGAAGGATGCTTTTCTAATTGGAGGGCTGTGACAAGTGGTGTTGCGCAGGGATCAGTGCTAGGACCTTTGCTGTTTGTAGTATATATAAATGATTTGGAGGAAAATGTAACTGGTCTGATTAGTAAGTTTGCAGACGACACAAAGGTTGGTGGAATTGCGGATAGCGATGAGGACTGTCAGAGGATACAGCAGGATTTAGATTGTTTGGAGACTTGGGCGGAGAGATGGCAGATGGAGTTTAATCCGGACAAATGTGAGGTAATGCATTTTGGAAGGTCTAATGCAGGTAGGGAATATACAGTGAATGGTAGAACCCTCAAGAGTATTGAAAGTCAGAGAGATCTAGGTGTACAAGTCCACAGGTCACTGAAAGGGGCAACACAGGTGGAGAAGGTAGTTAAGAAGGCATATGGCATGCTTGCCTTCATTGGCCGGGGCATTGAGTATAAGAACTGGCAAGTCATGTTGCAGCTGTATAGAACCTTAGTTAGGCTACACTTGGAGTATAGTGTTCAATTCTGGTCGCCACACTACCAGAAGCATTTGGAGGCTTTAGAGAGGGTGCAGAAGAGATTTACCAGAATGTTGCCTGGTATGGAGGGCATTAGCTATGAGGAGCGGTTGAATAAACTCGGTTTGTTATCACTGGAACGATGGAGGTTGAGGGGCGACCTGATAGAGGTCTACAAAATTATGAGGGGCATAGACAGAGTGGATAGTCAGAGGCTTTTCCCAGGGTAGAAGGGTCAATTACTAGGGGGCATAGGTTTAAGGTCCGAGGGGTAAGGTTTCGAGTAGATTTACGAGGTAAGTTTTTTACACAGAGGGTAGTGGGTGCCTGGAACACGCTACCGGAGGAGGTGGTGGAAGCAGGGAGATAGTGACATTTAAGGGGCATCTTGACAAATACATGAATAGGATGGGAATAGAGGGATACGGACCCAGGAAGCGTAGAGGATTGTAGTTTAGTCGGGCAGCATAGTCGGTACGGGCTTGGAGGGCGAAGGGCCAGTTCCTGTGCTGTACTTTTCTTTGATCTTTGTTCTTTTGTGGTTCGAGGTGTCTGGAGGTGACAATTCGAGATGTGGAAATGGAGGGGAAAGTGGTGATGGGCAAGGAACTTTTCGCAGTGCCCTTCGATTCCTTCGCACAATGGGGCCATCACCATATGTATGACATAGGCTCTATGCGCAGCCTGTCGAACAACGACAGCCGGAGCAGACCACCCACCATCCGGTATCTTGATCCTGACCATGTCTGCCGGCAATAGCACGTCCAGATCGGTGGCATGTGCGTCATAGACCTGCTTCTGGCTGTCGCAAAGCTGCTGCATCTTCTGCAGCCCCGGGAGGTGATCAAAGTTGGGCAGGTGTATGGCTGGAAGCGTCATCCGCAGGTCCCTGTTCATCAGCAGTTGAGCTGGCGACATGCCAGTGGACAAGGGAGTCGCCCGGTACGCAAGTAGTGCAAGGTGTATGTCGGAGTCTGAGGCCTTGCGGATGAGCTGCTTAATGATGTGCACCACTTTTTCGACTTTGCCATTGGACTGCGGATAGTGCGGACTGGAGGTGACATGCCTGAAATTGTAGCTCTTGGCAAATATGGACCATTCTCAACTATGGAAGCACGGGCCATTGTCGCTCATGACGGTGTTCGGGATGCCATAGAACATAGAACATAGAAAATACAGCACAGAACAGGCCCTTCGGCCCACGATGTTGTGCCGAACCTTTGTCCTAGATTAATCATAGATTATCATTGAATTTACAGTGCAGAAGGAGGCCATTCGGCCCCCCGAGTCTGCACCAGCTCTTGGAAAGAGCACCCTACCCAAACTCAACACCTCCACCCAACACCAAGGGCAATTTGGACATTAAGGGCAATTTATCATTGGCCAATTCACCTAACCCGCACATCTTTGGACTGTGGGAGGAAACCGGAGCACCCGGAGGAAACCCACGCAGACACGGGGAGGACGTGCAGACTCCGCACAGACAATGACCCAAGCCGGAATCGAACCTGGGACCATGGATCTGTGAAGCAATTGTGCTATCCACAATGCTACCGTGCTGCCCTTAAGAACAAATAAATCTACACTATATCATTTTCCCGTAATCCATGTACCGATCCAACAGCTGCTTGAAGGTCCCTAATGTTTCCGACTCAACTACTTCCACAGGCAGTGCATTCCATGCCCCCACTACTCTCTGGGTAAAGAACCTACCTCTGATATCCCTCCTATATCTTCCACCTTTCACCTTAAATTTATGTCCCCTTGCAATGGTGTGTTCCACCTGGGGAAAAAGTCTCTGACTGTCTACTCTATCTATTCCCCTGATCATCTTATAAACCTCTATCAAGTTGCCCCTCATCCTTCTCCGCTCTAATGAGAAAAGGCCTAGCACCCTCAACCTTTCCTCGTAAGACCTACTCTCCATTCCAGGCAACATCCTGGTAAATCTTCTTTGCACCTTTTCCAGAGCTTCCACATCCTTCCTAAAATGAGGCGACCAGAACTGTACACAGTACTCCAAATGTGGCCTTACCAAAGTTTTGTACAGCTACATCATCACCTCACGGCTCTTAAATTCAATCCCTCTGTTAATGAACGCGAGCACACCATAGGCCTTCTTCACAGCTCTATCCACTTGAGTGGCAACTTTCAAAGATGTATGAACATAGACCCCAAGGTCTCTCTGCTCCTCCACAATGCCAAGAACTCTACCGTTAACCCTGTATTCCGCATTCATATTTGTCCTTCCAAAATGGACAACCTCACACTTTTCAGGGTTAAACTCCATCTGCCACTTCTCAGCCCAGCTCTGCATCCTATCTATGTCTCTTTGCAGCCGACAACAGCCCTCCTTACTATCCACAACTCCACCAATCTTCGTATCGTCTGCAAATTTACTGACCCACCCTTCAACTCCCTCATCCAAGTCATTAATGAAAATCACAAACAGCAGAGGACCCAGAACTGATCCCTGCGGTACACCACTGGTAACTGGGATCCAGGCTGAATATTTGCCATCCACCACCACTCTCTGACTTCTATCGGTTAGCCAGTTCGTTATCCAACTGGCCAAATTTCCCACTATCCCATGCCTCCTTACTTTGTGCAGAAGCCTACCATGGGGAACTTTATCAAATGCCTTACTAAAATCCATGTACACTACATCCACTGCTTTACCTTCATCCACATGCTTGGTCACCTCCTCAAAGAATTCAATAAGATTTGTAAGGCAAGACCTACCCCTCACAAATCCGTGCTGACTATCCCTAATCAAGCAGTGTCTTTCCAGATGCTCAGAAATCCTATCCTTCAGTACCCTTTCCATTACTTTGCCTACCACCGAAGTAAGACTAACTGGCCTGTAATTCCCAGGGTTATCCCTAGTTCCTTTTTTGAACAGGGGCACGACATTCGCCTCTCTCCAATCCCCTGGTACCACCCCTGTTGACAGTGAGGACGAAAAGATAATTGCCAACGGCTCTGCAATTTCATCTCTTGCTTCCCATAGAATCCTTGGATATATCCCGTCAGGCCCGGGGGACTTGTCTATCCTCAAGTTTTTCAAAATGCCCAACACATCTTCCTTCCTAACAAGTATTTCCTCGAGCTTACCAATCTGTTTCACACTGTCCTCTCCAACAATATCGCCCCTCTCATTTGTAAATACAGAAGAAAAGTACTCATTCAAGACCTCTCCTATCTCTTCAGACTCAATACACAATCTCCCGCTACTGTCCTTGATCGGACCTACCCTCGCGCTAGTCATTCTCATATTTCTCACATATGTGTAAAAGGCCTTGGGGTTTTCCTTGATCCTACCCGCCAAAGATTGTTCATGCCCTCTCTTAGCTCTCCTAATCCCTTTCTTCAGTTCCCTCCTGGCTATCTTGTATCCCTCCAATGCCCTGTCTGAACCTTGTTTCCTCAGCCTTACATAAGTCACCTTTTTCCTCTTAACAAGACATTCAACCTCTCTTGTCAACCATGGTTCCCTCACTCGACCATCTCTTCCCTGCCTGACAGGGACATACATATCAAGGACACGTAGCACCTGTTCCTTGAACAAGTTCCACATTTCACTTGTGTCCTTCCCTGCCAGCCTATGTTCCCAACTTATGCACTTCAATTCTTGTCTGACAACATCGTATTTACCCTTCCCCCAATTGTAAACCTTGCCCTGTTGCACGTACCTATCCCTCTCCATTACTAAAGTGAAAGTCACAGAATTGTGGTCACTATCTCCAAAATGCTCCCCCACTAACAAATCTATCACTTGCCCTGGTTCATTACCCAGTACTAAATCTAATATTGCCCCTCCTCTGGTTGGACAATCTACATACTGTGTTAGAAAAGCTTCCTGGACACACTGCACAAACACCACCCCATCCAAACTATTTGATCTAAAGAGTTTCCACTCAATATTTGGGAAGTTAAAGTCGCCCATGACTACTACCCTATGACTTCTGCACCTTTCCAAAATCTGTTTCCCAATCTGTTCCTCCACATCTCTGCTACTATTGGGGGTCCTATAGAAAACTCCTAACAAGGTGACTGCTCCTTTCCTATTTCTAACTTCAACCCATACTACCTCAATAGGGTGATACTCCTCGAACTGCCTTTCTGCAGCTGTTATACTATCTCTAATTAATAATGCCACCCCCCCCCCACCTCTTTTACCACCCTCCCTAATCTTATTGAAACATCTATACCCAGGGACCTCCAACAACCATTTTTGCCCCTCTTCTATCCAATTTTCCGTGATGGCCACCACATCGTAGTCCCAAGTACCGATCCATGCCTTAAGTTCACCCACCTTATTCCTGATGCTTCTTGCGTTGAAGTATACACACTTCAACCCATCTCCGTGCCTGCAAATACTCTCCTTTGTCAGTGTTCCCTTCCCCACTGCCTCATTACATGCTTTGGCGTCCTGAATATCGGCTACCTTAGTTGCTGGACTACAAATCCGGTTCCCATTCCCCAGCCAAATTAGTTTAAACCCTCCCGAAGAGTACTAGCAAACCTCCCTCCCAGGATATTGGTGCCCCTCTGGTTCAGATGCAACCCGTCCTGCTTGTACAGGTCCCACCTTCCCCAGAATGCGCTCCAATTATCCAAATACCTGAAGCCCTCCCTCCTACACCATTCCTGCAGCCACGTGTTCAACTGCACTCTCTCCCTATTCCTAGTCTCGCTATCACGTGGCACCGGCAACAAACCAGAGATGACAACTCTGTCTGTCCTGGCTTTCAACTTCCAGCCTAACTCCCTAAACATGAGAATGTCTCTTTACACGCTTTGATCACGGTCCGTGAGGTGAGGTCTGGCAGCTTCAGCACCTCAGGATAGTTCGAAAAGTAATCGTTGATCGAGATATAGTTGCGACCATTCGTGTGGAATAGGTCAATGCCAACCTTGGACCATGGAGAGGTATCTAGGTCCTGTGGTTGAAGCATCTCCTTGCTCTGCGCTGGTTGGAACCTCTGACAAGTTTCGCACTTCAGGACTGGTTGATGCCGGGCCAGTCGACAGCTTGCGGGGCCCTGCGTCTGCACATTTCTACGCCCAGGTGTCCCTCATGAATCTGCCGCAGCACCATACTCTGGAGATGTAGCGGGATGACTATCCTGTCCAGCTTGAGCAGGATGCCGTCGATCAGCGTCAGGTCGTCCTTGACATTGTCGAATTGAGGGCATTGTCCTTTCTGCCAGCCATTGCTGATGTTGTGGATGACTCGCTGCAGCAGGAGGTCTTTGGCCATCTCTTCCCGGATGAGAACGATCTTCATATCTGTTGCCGGGGTGTGCTTGCACACAGTTGTACCTGCAATTCAATGTGCTGGATGATCTCCAGTGGTTCACTGGGTGAGTTGACGGAGCGGGACAATGCATCGGCGATGGTGAGCTCCTTGCCAGGTGTGTAGACCAAATTGAAATCATACCTCCGGAGTTTGAGCAGAATTCTCAAACGAGGCGTCATGTCGTTCAGGTCCTTTTGGATGATGTGGACCAGTGGTCTATGATCAGTCTCAACAGTAAATGTTTGGCAAGCCGTCGACATAATCATGAAATTTGAGGATGCCAGTGAGAAGACCTAAACACTCCTTCACAATCTGTGCATATCTGGTCTCAGTGGGTGTCATTGCCCGTGACGCGTATGCTACTGGTACCCAGGATGATGTGTCATCTCTTTGAAGCAACACCGCCCCAATGCCACCCTGACTCGCATCTGTGGATATCTTGGTCTCTCGGTCTGGGTCAAAGAATGCAAGGATGGGTGCAGTGGTGAGCTTGGCTTTCAGCTCCAGCCACTCTGTTCGGTGCTCCGCCTTCCATTGAAAGGCGGTTGATTTTTTTCACCGGGTTGCGTAGGGCCATGGTGTGTGTGGCCAAATTTGGGCCGAACGTGCCAAGGAAATTGACCGTTCCCAGGAAGCACAGTACTGCCTTCTTGTCCTCGGGGACTTTCATTGCCTCGATGGCTTTAATTTTGTCTGTGTCCGGGCGCACACCGTGTTGCGAAATCTGATTGCCCAGGAACTTCAGCGTGGATGTCCCAAAACAGCACTTGGACCTGTTTAGCTTGAGGCCATGTTCATGTATGCGCGGAATACTTTCTTGAGTCGCGACACATGTTCCTCTGGGGTTGTGGACCAGATTATGATATCGTCAACGTAGACACGAACCCCTTCTATTCCATCATCTGTTCCAGATCTCTGATGCCGAGATTATGCCAAATGGCATTCAGAATCTGCCGTGTTGAAGGTGCAGAGCCTTCTGCTGGATTCTTCAAGTTGGATTTGCCAAAATCCTTGGGATGCGTCCAATTTTGTGAAGAAGCGCGCATGTGCCACCTCACTCGTGATTTCTTCCCTCTTCGGGATGGAGTAATGTTCCTGCATAATGTTTTTGTTCAGATCGTTGGGGTCAGTGCAGATGCGTAGGTCCCCCGAAGGCTTCTTTACGCACACCATCGAACTGACCCCCAGTCGGTTGGTTCAGTGACCTTGGAGATGATGCCTTTTTGTTGTAGACTCGTGAGCTCTGCCTTCAGGCGCTCTCTCAGTGGAACAAGGACACGTCGTAGTGCGTGGACCACTGGCTTGACATCAGGCCGCAGTAGAATCTTGTACTCGTAAGGCAGGGTGCCCATCCCGCTAAATACATCTGGGTACTTGGTTAGGATGTCATCACTGCTGGCCTGAAGATCCAAATGGGACGGCGTTGTGGTGTAGACTCTTTGAATGAGGTTCAGTTGCTTGCAGGCATGCGCATGTAGCAGGAACGCCCTGTCTGGTTTAACAATCTCAAAGCGTAAGCTTGCTTGTGTGTGTCGGCTGGACACCTGCAGATGGCAGGACTCCAGTGCCTTGATTGCGTTTCCATTGCAGGAGTCCAGGAGTTTGCAGGCAGCTGGAAGGATTGTGGGGGGCTTCTTGATTCTCTTTAAGATCAGCCATGATCTCATTGAATGGTGGAGCAGGCTCGAGGGGCCAGATGGCCTACTCCTGCTCCTAGTTCTTATGTTCTTATGTAAGTTCACCTGCGAAATCCAGTTTGAACTGGATGGGCAGTGGTTGACCTTCAGTCATATGAGTGCAATTAATTGCACCCTGTGCCTGTGAGAATCCCGAGAGAGCAGTGAAGATCTGGTTGCCTTGCCAGCTTCATCTCTGGCAAAGTGCACGCAATTGTGGGCGTTGGCAGAACGGTGTCTGTTACCTCCTATATGCACTTGAGACTGGACATTTGAGAGATTCTGCAGAGGTCCCCAGTGGAACCCTGGAATAAGTCACTCATGTAGAAGTTAAGAGCAGCAGTGACTTTGACAGCGACTGGCAATGGATATACTCCTGAAGAATGTGGCAGACGTGAGCCACCAGATCCCTGGACATGTGCAGGCGTCAACGACACTCACTGTAGTTCATCTGGAGAAAAGACATGTGTCCCCTCTGCATCCTCTCTCTTGAGAGTTACCAGTGCAGTGTTCTAGGTCCGGAGGACCTTCTGCTGCCCTTTGCTCATCATTAAACTCCTTCATGTGGTAAGGCTGGCACTGCCATAGCATTCTTCTATGCCTTTTGCTCCTGCCTGCAGCAATGATGCAGGCAACATTAAATGTACCTTCCTCAAGTTCTCCTTTCTGTAAGATAGTTGCAAAAAAAAAATGAGTGAGCATCAGCTTCCAAAGGTCCCCTTTCTCTCTCTGACTATTTAGTCAATGTGGGTTCAAGGGCTTGGTTCTGTCCTGGGCACATATTTGCCACTACAAACCTGGGCAGCACACAGTGTCACAGTATCCTCCCTCTGCTCCCAACCTCTGCTCTTCCACATTTCCCCAGAAATACTGCAATGATGTTGCTTTGACAAGATGCTTGGATACCCTGCATCTATTCCCCACGCTAGATTCCCCACACTAAAAACACCTTTGGGCTAATGTTCAGATTGGCTGTGGTGTTTTGTGTGTGTTGATTGGTCCGTTGATCTGTCCATCAGTATGTATGTATGTTTGTGTTATGATGTTTACCTGAATATCATGACACTGTGTTCTTGAGGTGATAACCACACCCTGGGCATACCATGCTGGGCACGGATTGATGCTGGATTGTCTCTCCCTGGATAAAAGTAAATTACTGCAGATGCTGGAATCTGAAACGAAAGAGAAAATGCTGGAAAATCAAAGCTTTGACAAAGAGTCATCGGACTCTAAACGTTAGCTGTTTTCTCTCCCTACAGATGCTGCCAGACTTGCTGAGATTTTCCAGCATTTTCTCTTTGTCTCTCCCTGGTCTGGGCAAAGACAGGCTTTGCAAGCTCAGCTGTGTAAACTGAAATTTGGATATATTCAAGAGGCAGCTGGATTTGGCACTTGGGGAGAATGGGATCAAAAGCAATGGGAAGAAAGCAGGATTATGCTATTGAGTTGGATGATCAGCCACGATCGTGTTGAATGGCGGAACAGGCTTTAAGAGCCAAAAGGCCTCCTTCTGCTCCTATCTTCTATGCATCTATGTATTACTCAGTTCCATGCCAATCAGGACTCAAGGACTTCTCTTCTCCTCCCTGACATCATGTGTCGGAGTTCACCCTTCCTAAGTCCTCCCCCCACTTCCAGCCCTGTGTCTATGTACCCCCCCACCAGGCAAATGTTTGTCCTCCAGCCCTTTCAATAGTCTCTCCCCCCCCCACTCAACCCCACCATTCTGCTTGTTAGATGTGTATTGCCATGTTTATGAAATCCCCCTGAAATTGATGTGCTGTTGCCTGCACAGCCTGGAACAGAATCAGAGGCGTCTCAAGGGCAGTGTAATGTAAAGTAGGCAACCATTCCTCAATGTTGCAAGTGAAGCCCAATTCGCCTTGTGAACGTTGCTTAAACCCAACCGTGAATCACACCGGTTTAATTAGATGCGAACGTGACCTTTTGGTCCTGTGCAGGAAAATGATTTCAGCAAGATAATGATAGTCTAATAATAATAATAATCACTTATTGTCACAAGTAGACTTCAATGAAGTTACTGTGACAAGCCCCTCGTCGCCACATTCCGACACCTGTTCGGGGAGGACGGTACAGGAATTGAACCCCCGCTGCTGACCTTGTTCTGCATTGCAAACCAGCTGTTTTAGCCCACTGTGCTAAACCAGCCCCTAATTCTAAAATGGAATTCTCAACATGACGCAGCGGGAAATACGCTCTGCCATTGAAGTCTGCAATGCTTGATCACATCCTGTTTTCACACCAATGAGAAGTGACTTTCTCATCACCGCGATATTTTCTCATCCTGCCCGCCATTACATTCATTGTGGGCAGGACCGGAAAACTCCAGCCTTCGTCTCTCACCACTATGCAAACACTCTGGGGCTAGATTCTCCGCTGTCGGGATTCTCCATTGAGCCAGCAGCCCAGGGATTTCCCAACGGCATGGGGCTGCCAACAATGGGAGATTGGGAGATAGATCACTTGGTTGCATGGTGTACCGAAAACAACCTCTCTCTAAATGTCGGAAAGACGAAGGAACTGATCATCAACTTCAGGAAGCGTAGCATGACCGCCCCCGCCCCAACCCCCGCCCGGTCTGCATCAATGGCTCCGAAGTGGAGATGGTCGATAGCTTTAAGTTCCTGGGGGTCACCATCACCAACAAACTGTCCTGGTCCACTTACGTTAATGCAACAGTCAAGAAAGCCCAACAACGTCTCTACTTCCTACGGAAGCGAAAGAAATTCAGCATGTCTGCATCGACTCTCACAAACATCTATAGATGTGCCATATAAAGCATCCTATCCAGCTGCATCAAAGCTTGGTATGGCAACTGCTCGGTCCAAGATCGCAGGGAACTGCAGAATGTGGTGAACTCAGCCCAACGCATCACACAAGCTTGCCACCCTCACATTGATTCTGTCTACATTCCCGCTGCCTCAGGAAGGCAGATAGCATTATCAGAGACCCCTTCCACCCAGGTTTTGCCTTCTTCCAGACCCTTCCATTAGGCAGAAGATACAGAAGTCTGAAAACCCGCACATCTAGACATAGCAACAGCCTCTTCCCCACAGCTACTAGACTCCTCAACGACTCTCCCTCGGACTTACCTGTTCCCTGTAAGAACACTATTCACGACGCCCTATGCTGCTCTTGCTCATGCATTTGCTTTGTTTGGCCCCTTGTTCCACACTGTAACCAATCACTGTTTGTTGATGTACCATTTGTCAATGTACTCTGTTGATTATTCTTTTTTTTGTCTACTATGTACGTACTGTGTACGTTCCCTTGGTCGCACTGTACTTCGGTACATGTGATAATAAATCAAATCAAATCATACCCCATTGGCTGGCTGGCGAGACGGAGAATCCAGAGGTCTCGCCGCACCAGAAATTTAGTGCGGCCGGATGGAGAATCCGACGCCTGATTTGTCTTAATAATCCAAAGTGGATAACCTTACACTTCACCATATTAAACTTCATTTGCTAGAGTTTTGCCCTCTGATTACCTCTTGAATTTGTCGCACTAGAATTTTATGTATTGATCTCAGAACAGTTTCATTAGATGAACAGTTTCATTAGATTGTTGTCATTGCTTTGGATATAAACTGCCCTGTCATTCAATGCACTAACAAAACAAAAAGACTCCCCTGCTACAGAGGATAGCAAGAGCCCTGGCTGATTAGTACTATTAAGTGATAAGCAAAGCCTTGTATAATTAAATAAATATTTTTCATAACTGCTTTAGATTCCGAATAATTTAGTGTTTACTTTTTATAGGTGAAGTGGCAAAAAGACGACATGGACAATAATGTCAACTTCTTTTCCGTCTCATCCGATGGACGAGTTGTTTGTTGGGTTTTAATTAAGGTAAGTATTTTCCTACTTTTTTTTTAGTGATGCTTACGTTAACAAGCCTGATTGCTGAGGAGGCAGCCTGATTATTTGTTGCCATTTTCACATCATCTGAGTCAGGGTAAATTGGAAATTGGCAAGGATTATCAACTCATTGCATATTGCTAGCCTTGAGAAGGAAGTACAAATTGGTAACATAATTGATAACATTCATTGTGAGAATGTTGCATCACTATTCATAATGAGGAAGTAAAAAAGGCATGACTGCTCAAAATTGAAACAAAACAAAAAGTTCAGAAATACACATCAGTTCGCATCTATTTAAAAAAGTGGAGAGCAAAAACTACAGGCCAGCAAGCCAAATGTCAGTGAGGGGGAGGTAATTGGAAACTGTTTTCGGAGCAAAACAATCTTTCGTTTGGAAATGAGGGTCATCAAAGAATTTCCAAAGGCATGTTGTACCTGATTATCACAGAATAGTTCCAGTACAGAGGAAGCCATTAGGCTTAATGCCTGCCCCAGCTCTCCGAATGAGCATTTTGGCAAAGTGACGTTCTCCTGCCTTTTCTCCATAACCCTGCACATTATTTGAATCGAAGCAATCGCACCCTCTTGAATGCCTCAATTGACCTTACCTTCACCACACTTCCAGGCAGTGCATTCCAGACCTGAACCACTCACTGTGTGAAGTTTTTTTTCCACATTGCATTTGCTTCTTTTTCAAATCTGTTTAAAGCTGTCCCCTCTTCCTCAATCCTTTTTACGAATGGGAATAGTTTCTCCCCATCTAATATGTCCAAGTTTTACACTGTACTCAGTTTACAATGGTTCCATGATCTAGACCATTAATATATATCAGGATAGGTAAGGCTCCCAATGTTAATTTTAATAATCTTTATTGCCACAAGTAGGCTTACATTACACTGCAATGATCTTACTGTAAAAAGTCCATAGTTGCCACATTCTGGCACCTGTTCGAATACACGGAGGGAGAATTCAGAATGTCCAAATTACCTAACAGCACATCTTTCCAGACTTGTGGGAGGAAACCGGAGCACCCGGAGGAAACCCATGCAGACATAGGGAGACTCCGCATGTAGACTCCGCATAGACAGTGACCCAAGCCGGGAATCGAACTTAGGACCCTGGCACTGAACTCCACTACAAACTTTCCTCCGTCAATTATCCATTGACCGTTACTCTGTTACAAAAGCAAATTACTGAGGTTGCTGGAATCTGAAACAAAAACAAAATACTGGACAATCTCAGCAGGTCTGACAGCATCTATGGAGAGAAAAGGGAGCTAACGTTTCAAGCCTGGATGACTCTCTG
The DNA here is from genome assembly GCF_047496885.1 of Scyliorhinus torazame. Classification (NCBI taxonomy): domain Eukaryota; kingdom Metazoa; phylum Chordata; class Chondrichthyes; order Carcharhiniformes; family Scyliorhinidae; genus Scyliorhinus; species Scyliorhinus torazame. The sequence goes on from NC_092709.1 coordinate 275,796,883, forward strand.
TCAAAGCGAGAGAAAACTGGAAAAAGGGTCATATTTATACTGTAGTGGGGTGTTGGAGTGGTGGAGCTGGATAGGGGGCCAGCGATAGGTGGAGATAGACAAAGACGTCGAGGACAAAGATAAAAGGAATGTAAATGGGGTGATAAAGGCTAAGAAGAGTACTGACAGTGGCACATAAAGAGATTTAGAATGTGTGAATGGCAGAACAAAGGTGAGCAGTGTGTAAAGGGCAACTAGGAACAATTGGACCACATTGAGAGGGGAGGGGGGAGGGTAACAATGGTGAGGGAAAAACAGATCAATGGAAGAAATGAAAATAAAATTAAATTGATAGAAATAAAAATGGGGTAAAGGTGGTGGAGAGAGTTGACAGTCTGAAGTTGTTGAACTCAATGTGAAGTCCGGAAGGCTGTAATGTGCTAAATCGGAAGATGAGGTGTTGTTCTTCCAGTTTGCACTGAGCTTCACTGGAAAATTGCAGCAAGTCAAGGACAGCCATGTGGATGTGAGAGTAGGACGGTGAGTTGAAATGGCAAGTGACGGGAAGGTCTGGATCCTGTTTGTGGATGGACCAGAGGTGTTCTGCAAGCGGTCATCCTGTCTGTGTTTAGTCTCTCCAATGTAGAGTGGACTGCTATGGTTTTCTTGCACAGTCCAAAGATGTGCAGGTTAGGTGGATTGGCCATGCTAAATTGCCCTTAGTGTCCAAAAAAGCTAGGTGAGGTGGAGTTACAGGGACAGAGTGAAGGTGTGGTTTTAAGTCGGGTGCTCTTTCCAAGAGCCAGTGCAGACTTGATGGGCCGAATGGCCTCTTTCTGGACTATAAATTCTATGATTTCATGAAAATTAACACCCAACCTGCACATCTTTGGACTGTGAGAGACTGGAAACCGGGGGCAGGGATCGGCCCTCTTGCAAGATCTGGTGGCTGATGGCGGCGGGTTGGGGGCCGGAGCGGCTGTGAGGAGCGGAGCAGCCCCGGTACCAGTATTGGCACCATGAAGCAGCCCGAGCCGCCTGAGGGCCCCCCGCACGGCGATGCCGAGGCCCCGGAGACCAAGCCCGGGCAGGGACAGGCCGAGCCCGACGCCAAACTCCTCCACACCAGGAGGCTGTACCGGTGAGGAGGAAGGTGAGTGTGTGGGTTAGTGAGCGAGGAGGGAAGGAGAGGGATAGTGAGGGAGGGATATAGTGAGGGAGGATGAGCGATAGTGAGGGAGAGGGAGGGACAGTGAGGGAGGGGGAGAAGGGAGGGATAGTGAGGGAGGGGGAGGGATAGTGAGGAGGAAGGGATAGTGGAGGAGGGATAATGAGGGAGAGGGAGGGTCTAGTGAGGGAGGGATAGTGAGGGAGGGATAGTGAGGGGGATGGAGGGATAGTGAGGGAGATGGAGGGGGTGAGCGGGAGAGATGGAGGGGTGAGCGAGGGAGATTGAGGGGGTGAGCGATGGACATTGAGGGGGTGAGCGAGGGAGATTGTGGGGGTTGAGCGATGGACATTGAGGGGTGAGTGAGGGAGATTGAGGGGGTGAGTGAGGGAGATTGAGGGGGTGAGTGAGGGAAATTGAGGGGGTGAGTGAGGGAGATTGAGAGGGTGACTGAGGGAGAATGAGGGGGTGAGTGAGGGAGATTGAGGGGGTGAGTGAGGAGATTGAGGGGGTGAGCGAGGGAGATTGAGGGGGGTGAGTGAGGGAGATTGAGAGGGTGAGTGAGGGAGATTGAGGGGGGTGAGCGAGGGAGATTGAGGGGGTGAGCGAGGGAGATTGAGGGGGTGAGCGAGGGGGATTAAGATGGTGAGCGAGGGAGATGGAGGGGCGAGCGAGGGAGATGGAGCGGGGCGAGGTAGACGAGAGGGCAGTGCGAGGGAGACGGAAGGCAGGGTAAGCGAGGGAGATCGGGGGGGCGAGCGATGGAGATGGAGGGGGGGGCGAGGGAGGGAGATGGAGGGGGGGTGAGGGAGGGAGGTGAAACTCGTGCGAGGGAGGGAAATGGATGTGGGCGAGCAAGGGAGATGGTCGGGGGGGGCGAGGGAGACTGGAGGGCAGACTATGGAGAGCACGGTAGCATAATGGTTAGCACAGTTGCTTCACAGCTCCAGGGTCCCAGGTTTGATTCCCCGCTGGGTCACTGTCTGTGGAGTCTGCACGTTCTCCCCGTGTTTGCGTGGGTGTCCTCCGGGTGCTCCGGTTTCCTCCCACAGTCCAAAGATGTGGAGGGCAGGAGGATTGGCCATGCTAAATTGCCCTTAGAGTCAAAAAAAAGGTTAGGTGGGATTACAGGGCTCGGGTGGAGGTGTGGGCATAGGGTGGAGGTGTGGAGATAGGGTGGAGGTATGGGCTTAGGGTGCTCTTTCCAAAGGCTGGTGCAGACTCGATGGGCCAAATGGCCTCCTTCTTCACTGTAAATTCTATGAGATTCTGTGAGAAACTGGAGCACCTGGAGGAAACCCACGCATTCACGGGTAGGAAGTACAAACTCCACAGAGACAGTGACCCAAGCTGGGAATCGAACCTGGGACCCTGGAGCTGTGAAGAAACTGTGCTAACCACTGTGCTACCGTCCTGACTGTCCTGACTTGGAGCTACATTTTGTTTATTCATTTACGGGAAATGGGCGTCACTGGTTAGGCCAGCATTTATTGCCCATCCCTAGTTGCCTTCGGAAGGTGGTTGTGAGTTACCTCCTTGAGGTGTAGGTATACCCACTGTGCTGATAGGGAGGGAGTTCCAGGATTTTGTCGCAGTGACAGTGAAAGAATGGCGATATATTTCCAAGTCAGGTGGTGAGTGGAACCTCCAGGTGGTGGGATACCCAGGTATCTGCTATTCTTGTCCTTCTAGATGATAGTGACCGCCGTGGGTTTGGAAGGTGCTATCTAAGGAACTGTGGTGAGTTACCGCAGTGCATCTTGTAGATGGTACACATGGCTGCCACTGTTCGGCAGTGGTGGAGGGTTTGAATGTTTGTGGAAGGGGTAGAAATCTTTGTACTGGATGGCGTTGTGCTTCTTGAGTTTTGTTGGAGCTGCCCTCATCCAGGCAAGCGGAGAGTATTCCATTACATTCCTGACTTGTGCTTTGTAGATGGCGGGCAGGTTTTGGGGGGGGCGGGTTCAGGAGGTGTGTTATTCGCCATAGGATTCCTAGCCTTTGACCTGGTAGCTATAGTATGAATATGGCTAGTCCAGTTCAGTTTCTGATAAATGGAAATCCCCAGGATATTAATTCACCATTCCTTCAGTATAGCTGGCTCAAAATCCTGGAACACCCTCCCAAACAGCACTGTGGGTGTAGCTACACCACATGAACTGCAGTGTTTCATGAAGGTGGCTCACTCACTACTACCTTCTCAAGGTCAGTTAGGTATGGCCAATCAATGCTTGCTTAGCCAGTGATGCCCACACCATGTGAATGAAAAATAAAAAATACTAAATTATGATGATGATAGTTATAAAGGAAGCAAAATGCTGCAGGTGCTGTAATTGATGACTACATGATCACAGACCAGACCCCAACAGGAGCTTGGATACTGAACAAAAACCTCAATATTTTATTTTAATTTGTAAACTGTGAGGAAAGGATCGCTTACTCCACGAGTAATTGCATGAAGAAATAGGGATATGGTATATTAAAACAAGCTTTATTACAAACACAATATACAAATATCTTTAATATAACATCAGAAAATAGCTTACAATTACTCCTTAAACAGTGCTACTCAATACAGTGAATACAATACCCTTAACTGCTATCTTTATCCCCACTCAAACAACAAGAAAAAACCCCATCTCCGCTCTCAATCCACTTAAATACCATTAACACGTAGGGATACCTACTACACAGACATGCTCTTTGAGAAAAAGAGATCTTTTGACACGGCTTTAAAGAAAAGACCTGGGGTGGGATTCTCCGATAATGAGGCTAAGTGTTGACGCCGTCGTAAATGCTGGAGCGTTTGGCGACCGCATCATCTGGCCACGAGGAGCCGCGATCCTGTGCCGCACAGGGGGCCAGCATGGCACTGAGACATTTCACGTAGCTCCAGCTGCCGATACGGGCTCCAGCACAGCCGGCGTGGGTCCGCAAATGTGCGTGGGTTGCTGGCTCCACGCCGGCCGCTAGGCAACATGGCGGAGCACTACAGGGGCCTGGTGCGGAGGAACATAGGCCCCCCCCTAGAATTATCCCCCCCCCTCCGCCGATCGGTAGCCCCCCCGATCGCGGGCCTGGCTACCGTGGAGGATCCGCCCGGAGTCGGATGCCCCCTCCCCCTCCCCCCCCCCCAACTAGACGGCCTCCGCAGCCAGAACGGCGAGGTCCCGCCGGGTAGGACCACAGACGAACGACGCCGGCGGGACTCGGCCGAACTTGGCGGGCATTTGACCCGTCGAGCGTAGAGAATCGCCGAGGGGGGCCGCGTTGAGCAGCCCCCGACCAGCGCCTTGGCGACCGCGCTGATTCTCCAGTCGCCGGAGTCGGAGCGGCGTCGCGGGATTCATGATTCATGCCCCTCCCACCCCCGGCGATTCTCCGACCCGGCGCAGGATCAGAGAATCCCGCCCCTGAATCTTGTCAGAACCATGCAGAAACACGGGTTACATTTCTTCAGGAGCTGGTTTGTTCTTCTTTCCAACCACACTGCTCTTCTGTCTACAGACATATCTTTTAACTGACCTCCAGAGAACAGACTTCTGTTCACAGCTTCATCTAATTCACAACTGAATGCTTTTCTGCAAAATGCCTGATACCTTAGCTCCACCTATGAGGGACATTATCTTAAGTAGCTATAATCTAATTAACTCCACAGGGAATCTTCTCAATGAAATTAAATCTACATTTGCCCAAGCCTTTCCCAATGGCTTAATTGCACGCGTGGCTCCCAAAACCTTTGTTGTATTTTAAACTAGGATTTCTTTTGAAACATTCCTGCAGCAGTTAAACACACTCTAACCCAGGTTTTTAAGCCTTACTGTACCGAATACCTATAATACAATACAAATGAAATGTCAACATTCATCACATGACCTTAAAAAAACGTTGTTAGGTCGACCTTCAGTTTTTGGTTTTCTCCAGAAAAGAGCCCCAGCTGATAGTGGAGAAAATTCTAGAGTCAGGAATCGGTGAGCCTTACTTCAGTGGTAATGAAGTTACTGGAAAGAATTCTTCGAGACAAGATCGACTCCCATTTGGAAGCAAGTGGACGTATTAGCGAGAGGCAGCACAGTTTTGTGAAGGGGAGGTCGTGTCCCACTAACTTGATTAGAGTTTTTCGAGGAGATCACAAAGATGATTGATGCAGGTAGGGCAGTGAATGTTGTCTATATGGACTTCAGTAAGGCCTTTAACAAGGTCCCTCATGGCAGACTGGTACAAAAGGTGAAGTCACACGGGATCAGAGGTGAGCTGGCAAGATGGATACAGAACTTGCTCGGCCATAGAAGGCAAAGAGTAGCAATGGAAGGATGCTTTTCTGATTGGAGGGCTGTGACTAGTGGTGTTCCACAGGGTTCAGTGCTAGGACCTTTGCTGATCATAGTATATATAAATGATTTGGAGGAAAATGTAACTGGCCTGATTAGTTAGTTTGCGGATGACACAAAGGTTGGTGGAATTGCGGATAGCGATGAGGACTGTCAGAGGATACAGCAGGATTTAGATCATTTGGAGACTTGGGCGGAGAGATGGCAAATGGCGTTTAATCCGGACAAATGTGAGATAATGCATTTTGGAAGCTCTAATACAGGTAGGGAATATACAATGAATGGTAGAACCCTCAAGAGTATTGACAGAGAGATCTAGGTGTACAGGTCCACAGGTCAATGCAAGGGGCAACACAGGTGGAGAAGGTAGTCAAGAAGGCATACGGCATGCTTGCCTTCATTGTCCGGGGAATTGAGTATAAAAATTGGCAAGTCATGTTGCAGCTGCATAGAACCTTAGTTAGGCCACACTTGGAGTTTAGTGTTCAATTCTGGTCGTAACACTACCAGAAGGATGTGGAGGCTTTAGACAGGGTGCAGAAGAGATTTTTTAAAAATTTAGCATACCCAATTCATTTTTTTTCCAATTAAGGGGCAATTTAGCGCGTTCTTGCACATCTTTTTAGGTTGTGGGGGAAAAGCCCACGCAAATGGGAGAATGTGCAAAGTCCACACGGACAGTGACCCAGAGCCGGGATCAAACCTGGGACCTCAGCGCCGTGAGGCAACAGGTCTAACCCACTGTGCCACCGTGCTGCCCAGGGTGCAGAAGAGATTTACCAGGATGTTGCCTGGTATGGAGGGCATTAGCTATGAGGAGAGGTTGAATAAACTTGGTTTGTTCTCACTTGAACAAAGGAGGTTGAGGGGCGACTTGACAGAGATCTACAAAATTATGAGGAGCATAGACAGAGTGGATAGTCAGAGACTTTTTCCCAGGGTAGAGGGGTCAATTACTAGGGGGCATAGGTTTAAGGTGCGAGGGGTAAGGTTTAGAGGAGATGTACGAGGCACATTTGTAGAAGATTTTAGTTTAGACGGGCAGCATTGTCGGCGCAGGCTTGGAGGGCCGAAGGGCCTGTTCCTGTGCTGTACTTTTCTTTGTTCTTTGTTCTTTTGAATCCAAGACAAAGTTAATTGGCATTTAGAAACATATGGATTGATAAATTAAAGTTAACACAGATTTGTTCAATTGAAATCACAGTTGACTAACTTGATTGAGTTCTTTGCTGAAGTAACAGAGAAGGTTGATGAGGTTAGTGCAGTTGTTGTGAAGCTTTTGGACATTCAAATATCTTCAAATTCCTTTTTGTCACCCCTCTCTTTATTCTATATGTACTTAGTTAGTACCTTTTTCTTTAGTTTCAGTTTCCCCATTTGTCTTCATTCATCCATGGTGTGTTATTATTGTTTTGTTTCTTCACATCTTTAGGAAAATAACTTTTCCGAACTTTATTGATCACCATTTTATATTGATCCCCTGCTGTTGTATTTCTTTGCTTGTCAGCAAATGTTTCAGGTTTATCTTCCCTAGTTCCAATTGCATCCCCATAATGGTTCTTTCAATCTATTGCTCTGATCTTTTTTCTTATTCATGGAACAAGAATTATTTAAAATCTTATGTTATTAATCCCTAATGTCTAGATATTATGCTCACTCCTCTTATCTGCACTGATTCATTTTCAATTGCTAGACCCAGCAGTGCTTTCCATCTTCATCATAGAATTTAGAGTGCAGAAGGAGGCCATTCGGCCCATCGAGTCTGCACCGGCTCTTGGAAAGAGCACACTACCCAAGGTCAACACCTCCACCCTATCCCCATAATCCAGTAACCCCACCCAACACTAAGGGCAATTTTGGACACTAAGGGCAATTTATCATGGCCAATCCACCTAAACTGCACATCTTTGGACTGTGGGAGGAAACCGGAGCACCCGGAGGAAACCCATGCACACACGGGTAGGATGTGCAGACTCCGCACAGCCAGTGACCCAAGCCGGAATCGAACCTGGGACCCTGGAGCTGTGAAGCAATATCTACAGCATGTACATGGAGCTAAACTATATACAAGGGGCGATGTCGGGTGCGACATAACAATGAGGTTGTACCATAATCAAAGAACGGGGAAATGTTGAACGACAAAAATGAACTCCTGTAATGACAAGGAAGAACAGAAACGTATTAACACAGTGGTATTATGAGTTCAATGTGCAAACAGGTTCATAAGTCCAGTCTAGTAGGTGGGCGACGAATTTGGGTTGACTGTTAGGGTGGCACACCATTCATCACCCGGATTGACAGTGTTCACTTGCAACGGCTGGTGGGTCCTGGCTGGAGACATCCGATTCCCATCAATGACCGCAACACGGAAGGCGCCCCGGTCGTCTGTGCCACTGGTCTGGATATCTTCTGGGTACGACTCGTAGTAAGGAGGCTAAATGGTCCGCACGTCCCTGCGAGGTTGTTGGAATTGGGGAACGTTAGCAGGTTGAGCTGCTCGACAGCAGGCAGCGTAGTGGCCCATCTTGCCACAGCGGAGGCATTGACGGTTTCTTGCAGGACATTGCCGTTTTAAATGTGCGGCTCCACAGTTGCCGTACGTCGTGATGTCATGGCGTTCGTTGCGCCACCGCGCATGCTCAGTTTGGTCTTGCGTCGAGCGCGCCTGCGCATCACGTCCCTCTATGTCGACGTCGTTTTTGGCGCGCACAAACGCAGGAGGCCTCGAAAAGCGCGCAAAATGGCCGCCCTCGTCCGGGCCGCGGGCAGGGAGGAACTCGATCGCCTGGACCCGTTCGGCCTCGTAGGACGCCTGCCTCGCCGATCCAGCGGCGTAGGACCCCTGCCGAGCCGATTCGGCCGCCTGAAATTGGTAGTAGCGGCTAGTCGCGTTTTCATGCAGGACACAGGCTACGATTGCGGAGGCTAGGGTGAGGCCTTTTATTTTTAAGAGCTGCTGGCGTAGGGTGCCCGAGGTGACCCCAAAAACGATGTGGTCCCGAATCATGGAATTGGAGGTGGTGTCGTAACCGCAGGACTGCGCGAGGATACGGAGATGCGTAAGGAAGGATTGAAAGGGCTCATCCTTACCCTGCAGGCGCTGCTGGAAGAGATACCTCTCGAAACTCTCGTTGACCTTGACGTTGAAGTGTTGGTCGAGTTTGAGAAGGACCGTCTTGTACTTGGTCTTGTCCTCACCTTCCGCGAACACCAGAGAGTTGTAGACATGGATGGCGCGTTGACTTGCCGTGGAGAGGAGGATGGCGATCTTTCTGGTGTCCGAAGCGCTCTCCTTTTCGTTGGCTTCCAGGAATAGCTGGAAGCGCTGTTTGAACAGCTTCCAATTAACGCCGAGGTTTCCAGCGACTTGTAGCAGCTGCAGTATGCTGACGGTGTCCATGGCGCAGGATGGCAGATTCCGGAGGATTTGTAGGTAGGTCCCACAGTAACTCCTGGTACTATGATGTGTTGGGTACTCTGCTACACAGACGAACCAACACGGTTGCGAATGGTACAACTCAGTTTTATTGCAGACATTTATTTACAGTGGTAAACTGGTTACTGAGGTTCGATCATAACCCTAGAATCTGTGGACCTATTCCTAATACTATCTTGTAGTGGCATTCAACACATGGTGGATGTCTGAGTGGCTTGCTATGAGCTCTGTGCCCTGAGCTGTCTCCTGCTAGAATCCTCAGGAAGTGTCCCCTGTTTTGTACTGTGTATGCTCTTGCCTGTGATTGGCTGTGGTGTTGTGTGTGTGTTGCTTAGTCCGTTGATCTGTCCATCAGTATGTATGTGCTATGATGTTTACCTGAATATCATGACATTCCCCTTTTCCTATTTCATCTTACCAGTTTATTTTGGAATAATTTCCCATGACGTATTTGAGAAATGGTGCAGCTAATTTCCATAGAAGCCTCAATTTTGAGAACATAATAGCAACTGGAAGTTTAAAAGAAAATCACGGGAGACACTCATCCACTGAATATGAGCTGTGTTTATTAAGTGCTGCTATTTATCTAAGCTTGCAAAGAGACTGGGAAATATCATTTAATATCTAAGCTAACAATTGTACTCCAGAAATAAAAGTTTCCCAAATGTTTTTTCTAAATATCATGGAATTATTTAATGATTTAGAGCATGGAACAAGGTCATTCGGCCTGTCATGTCCATGCAGACTGTCTGCAAGAGCAATTCACCCAGTCTTACTCTCTTTCCTTTCCCTGCAGCCCTACAAATTTTTTCTCTTCAAATGACATTCTGCAAATATTGTCATCACCAAGTTGAAAGTCAAGAGTTTAAGATGACCATCATCATATTATCCTGAATCATTGAAAGTCCACTCTTGGTGTTTCTGTATTAAAGTGAATTAAATTTCACCATGAGATCAATTAAGGCTGTTTCATTCACATCAATTCAGACCTACAGTAGTTACATGAAACAGAGAAGACAAATGTCAGTTTAGTTAGGTTACATATTTAATTAAAGCATTACTAAGATATAATTGTGGCAGTTTATATTTTATTTAGATGCTGGAGTATTTTACATTTTCAAAGTAACCTGTCAATCATGATAGATGGATCGTTGCACCTTGAAACGCAGGGTAGCATTTAACTGGCCTCCGGGTAGCAGGATCGGAGAGTGGAGAGCTGGTAAAATTCCGGGGAGCTGTGTCAGAGTAGCTCAGTGACAGAGTGTTGCCACGGGTGCAGTTTCCCAGCAGTGGTCCTCTGGCATCTTTCCAGTAGGGGAGAGGAACCCTCACCATGTGGAGAAGCCAGCTGCTGCATGGAGCTGGCCTCCCAGTGACTTTGGGGAGTCGGGGGAAAAGAATGAGTGAGAGGGGAGCACCCAGAGGCTTAGGTGCAAGGAAGGGGGCGCTGGCAGAAAAGGCTGTGATAGTAGCCCCAACCATGCCACTGGAAGGATATTCCCTCAGTTCTCTGGGCCTGCCTGCTTGCCCCATTTAAAAAATGTTCATCATACTCACTCTTATGAGAGCACCTCCATTTTGAGGCACCCTCATGTTCTTCTCGCTGCCTCAGCGGCAGCTACCTCTCTCAACAGTGCTGCTGTGCTCTAGAGTTTCCAGCGCTCTGCTTAGACCAGCGATGTGGAAGGCCCACCTGCTGACCTTAATTGGTCATCACTCCCCCCTCCAGTTTTCAATTGCTTCCTCCTGTCAATATCATGGGGGAAGTCCCACTTCCGGCTCAAGTGGACTGACAGCCATGACACCCGCCTTGCCAATCATGCAGAGATAATTTTAGAAATGTAATCTGTGGTTTTCCACCATAATATGACTAGCATTTAGTTTGGAAAATACAGTCATTAAAATGTGACTAAAGTGTATTCTTCCTATTTCCAGGATGAACTCGTTCATACAGATATTATCAAACTGACAATGGATGGAATTTGCAAAGATGCACTGGAAAATTTGCAGCTGCAAATTATGGGTAAGACATAACACTCAATAATTTAATTTATCAGACAATTAATTGCGAACAAACACCATGAATTATTTTCTGCCTTTCAAAAGTTTTTTAATGGAGAACTCATGTTCCTACACTCAAAGTAAATTAGAAGCCTTCAGAACACATAATTGTTTCTTACATGTCAGATCTGAGATTCAGAGTTAGAGTGTATTAAAAAGTTGTGTTTCTCCAGTTAAATTTTATGATCCTCCATATTATAATTGCTGACAGGATATTCAATTTTTTTCAAATTTCTACCCAACAGTAAGCTGTGAATAGTATCTGGGTGTTGTTTAGTTAAAGATCACAAAGAAACATTTTTTAATAGCAAGAAGTGGTAACTGTTATGAATGTTGAAAAATCTGGCAGCCAATTTGTGTACAAGGTCCCATAAATAGTAATTATATAAAGATAACCTGTTTTCCATGTTGGCTTATGGATACATATTAGCCAAGACACATGAGATAGAAAAAGATAGTAGGTCCTATGGGTCCTCAAACTCCCTCTGTCATTCAATAAGGTCAGCTTTCCTACCCTTTCCCCATACCGGAGCAAACATCTTCAAATGGTGTCATAGGATATTTTACACCATCACAGAGGGCCTTGCTTTTACCTTCATCCCAAAGACAGTAGCTCCAACAATGCAGAACTCCCTCAGTACTTCACTGTGGTGTTAAATTGGATTATGTGCTGAAGTCAATGGTGTGGGACATGAACACCCAAATTCATCTTTGGTGGAGTACTGTCCAGGAAGCAAGGCAATAAGTTATAAAATTTCCCTCACCATGTTAATAGAGTTTCTACCTCTGTTTGACGTATAGTCACAGTTCCATGGGGCTGTTGAATCTAAAAGGCCCATTCCCCATGAATAGTCAACTTCTTAAGGAAGGCAATTTTAGCTCTTGACTAAGTCCTTGTGGTGAGAAAATAGGGAAAATGTTACATGGGTTGTGTGTTGTGAGGTGATTTCCCCTCCATCATAAGGCCAGAAGTGGTGATATTCACTGATAATTGCACAGTCTTTAGTCCCATTTGCAACTTGTCAGATAATAAAGCAATCTTTTTCCACATGCAGCTACACCTGAATAACATTCAGGCTTAGCCCGATAAATGGCAACTAACATTTATGCTATAAAAGTGCCAGGCAATTCCGATTGTGGGAGTCTAACCATCTCTCCATTACATTCAGTGACTTTACCATCACTGAATTCCCCACAATCACCATACTATGCATCACTATCGACTGGAAACTTAACTGTACCAGCCACATAAATGCTGTTGCTAAATTAACATGTGAGAGGCAGGGGATTTATGTGGCAAGTCCCTCACCTCCAGACTCACAAAGACTTTCCACAAGCTAAAAAGGCACAAGGAATGAGATGGAATTGTCCTTATTTTCCTGATTGAATGCAACTACAACAACCCTCAAGGAACTTGACATTCTCCAGGACCAAGCACTCTGCTTGATTGGCACCCTATCCGCCACCTTAAACATTCACTGACTCCATCACTGGTGTACAGTGGTAGCACTGTGTTACCATTTACAAGATGCACTGCAGGAAGTCACCAAGGCTCCTTTGATAGTAACTTACAAACCACAACCTGAAACATCCAGAAGAACAGGGCAGCAGGCACAAGGGAAAACCACCATCTCCAAACCTCTTCCAAATCACATAATTCTTACTTGGAAATATATTAATATTTCTTTAAAACCCTGTCAGTTTCTCTGACAGCACTATGGATGTACCTACACCATATGGACTGTCTTAGTTCAAAAATATGGCCCACTATCCTCTTCTCAAGGACAGTCAGAAATCGGCAATAAATGCTGACCTAACGGGTGGTGCTCACATCCCATGAATGAATAAAAGATGCAGATGTCCAAGTGATGGGCATCTTTTCAGGAATTGGAATGTTTTCCTCAGCAGAGACTGAAGATCTCAAATTTATCAGTCGGGCAGCCTGCAAAATCTGCCTCCCAGGGTCACAAGCTTTTTCTACTCACTTACGTTTAGGTTTCTCCTTGTACAAGCAAAAGATCACTTCTTGATTTTTCCAAACCTTAAACTATGTTCATCCTTGGAGAGTTTGCCTCAGCTCCCCTGAAGGACCTGGAGGACATCATTCCAAAGTTTTACCCCTAGTTTTTTCCCCATCATCTTGCATAATGTCAGTGCAAACACTGTCAATTATCTTTTCCACATTTACTGAGCAAATCTTTAGCTGAAGTTAAAAGAACCTTTAAAAATTAAGATAATTTCAGATGTTGCAGGTCACTAATTTGCTGATGCCATGCCTCAGTCTTATCAATAGCTCCTGTCCTCAGCTTTATAGCTTGCCACATGGTTGGTCTGTGCGATAAGCCACTGGTCATGCCATCTATGAAGGTTCAGAATTGTTATTGACTTTGGCGTTGCAATCAGAGTTCACTATGAAACATACAATTCCAGAATATTGTTTCTTTTGTTCCTGATTCCTTTTCCTTGAAATTTATTTATTTAAATTATGAGACTTAAGTTATCTATAATTACAGTGTTTTCCAGCCATACCAAGATGAGCATTGGTGTGAAAAAAACCTCTGAACTTGCAAACATAAACCTTTCACATTTTCTATCTTAACTAGGATGTGGAACTTCTTTTGACTTCCATAAAGAGAAGAACAACCTGTTTCTTGTGGGCACAGAAGAAGGAAAAATACACAAGGTTGATCACCATAAATACAATGTTTTCAGACTGTAAGACCAGAACAATGGCATGTATAGCAAAATGCAAAACATATAAATCCAATTATGTTTTTGTTCCGTATGGTCATGAACGCATCGTCGATTGTTGTTAACAAATGTCCTTTAGGGAAGAAAATCTGTCATCCTTACTGGATCTGGTCTACATGTGACTCCAGATCTACAGCAATGTGGTTGACTCTTAAATGACCTCAGGAACGGGCAACAAATGCTGGCCTGGCCAGCAATGCCCACATCCCATGAACGAATGCAGCAGGGCATAGATAGGTTGGAGACTTGGGCAGAGAAATGGCAAATGGACTTTAATCCAGACAAATGTGAGGTAATGCATTTTGGTAGGTCTAACATAGAGGGGAAATATACCATAAATGACAAAACCCTTAGGAATATAGAAGTGCGTGCAGGTCCACAAATCTTTGAAAGTGGCAACACAAGTGGACAAGATAAGAAAGCATGCGGAATGCTTGCCTTCATTGGACGGGACATCGAATATAAAAACTGGCAAGTCATGCTACGGTTGTATCGAACCTTGGTCGCCACACTACCAGAAGGATGTGGAGACTTTGGAGAGGGTGCAGAGGAGGTTTACCAGGATGTTGCCTGGTTTGGAGGGTGTTAACTATGTAGAGAGACTGAATAGACTCGGACTGTTTTCATTAGAAAGACGGAGGTTGAGGAGGTGACCTGACAAAGGTCTACAAGATTATGAGTGGCATGGATAGAGTTGATGGGCAGGCACTCTTGCCCAGGATGGAGGGGTCAGTCACCAGGGGGCATAGGTTGAAGGTTTGTGGGGCAAAGTTGAGAGGAGATGTGCGAGGCAGGTTTTTTACAGAGAGGGTGATGAGTGCCTGGAACGCATTGCCAGGGGAGGTTGTGGAAGCAGATACATCAATGGCATTCAAAAGGCATCTTGACAAACACATGGATAGGATGGGTATAGAGGGATACAGCGCAAGGAAATGCTGAGGGTTTTGGTAAATGTTGGTATCATGACTGGTACAGGCTTGGAGGGCCGAAGGGCCTGTTCCTGTGCTGTATTGTTCTTTGATATGGGGAAAGCGGGATTAGGCTATTGAGTTGGATGATCAGCCATGATCATAATGAATGGCGGAGTGGGCTTTGATGGGCCGAATGGCCTCCTCCTACTCATTTTTTTTCTATGTTTTTAACCCTCTGTTGTAGAGGATTCCAAGGATTCACAATAATTTGAGTGAAGTAATTTCTCCTCATCTCAATCCTAAATGATGGGACCTTTATCCGGAGACTCCCCAACCAGTGGAAACAATCTCTCAGCATCTATGCTAACCAGCCCCCTCAGAACCTGGTAGCTTTCAATGAGATTCCCTCTCATTCTTCTAAATTCCAATGAATACAAGACCAAATTATGATATAAATCCAATTCCATCACAGGATAGTCCCAACCTCCCTCAGGCTTTGGAGAGGGCCCAGAGGAGGTTTACCAGGATGTTACCTGGTCTGGAGGGTGTTAGCTATGCGGAGAGGCTGAATAGACCTGAACTGATTTCATTAGAACGACGGAGGTTGAAGGGTGACCTGATAGAGATCTACAAGATTATGAGGGGCATGGATAGAGTGGATGGGCAGGCACTCTTTCCCAGGTGGACGGGTCAGTCACCAGGGGGCATAGGTTTAAGGTCCATGGGGTAAAGTTTAGAGGAGATATGCGAGGCAGGTTTTTACACAGAGGGTGGTGAGTGCCTGGAATGTGATGCCAGGGGAGGTTGTTGAAGCAGATACATTAATGGCGTTCAAAAGGCATCTCAACAAAGGCACGGATAGGATGGGTATAGAGGGATACGGCACAAGGAAGTGCTGAGGGTTTTGGTCAATCGTAGTATCATGACCGATACAGGCTTGAAGGGCTGAAGGGCCTGTTCCTGTGTTGTATTGTTCTTTGTTCTTTGAAAAAAAACTTGACCCCCCGACCCCGAATATAAGGAAATTAATATTTCAAGAAAGGTTGATTACACTGTGCCTGTTGTCCATTGTATTGAAGAATGGGATACATTAGAAGTGGTTAAGATACGAAAGTTTCAGACAAATAGGATCTAATAGCTGTTCTGGTGCATGGTAGACTTGTGACTAAGGTCAGAACATGTCAACTTGGGACAAGTAGCAGATTGCATAACAAGCTAGCTACAAAGAAAACAAACAAATCCTCAGACCAGTAAAAAGTTCAGTACAAAGTCTTACAACACCAGGTTAAAGTCCAACAGGTTTGTTTCGATGTCACTAGCTTTCGGAGCGCTGCTCCTTCCTCAGGTGAATGAAGAGGTATGTTCCAGAAACACATATATAGCCAGATTCAAGTTGGAAGTGGTGTTTCACAAGGATCTATGCTGGGACCACTTTTATTCACCATTTACATTTTTTAAATTGTACTCAAGAATCAGAGTACAATTATAAAATATGCAGCCAATTGGGGAAAAAGATATAAGAAATTCAAACATGTCAGAGTGTGGGCTCCAAGGTTTTCCAACACAACATTGGAGGTCAAGTTGCAGGAGGTGGACTGGTACAGAGAGATCTCTAATCTACAAGAGATCAAGACAAATGCTATGAAGGCTGTGATAAAGGACAGTCGTGGAGCTCAGTGTCAGGAGTTATGTCCCAAGTGTTTAGATGCAGTTCCCCAAGAAGCTCAATAGCCTCAGACAAATGGTCCAGGTCAGTGCTCGTAGCCACACACATTCTCAATTATGCCCCAACCTTCTCCCCACCTTGTTCCTTGACTCAGGAACCACAAGACATGCTTTAAATTCATAGCTCCACCTCTGTGTCATGCACATAACACTACCGCAAGCCTTAAACCCTCATCTCATATTTCACACGCTACCAGCTGTTCAGAATTGACTGGCACATCATTTAAAAAACTCATGAGGACAGGCACAGCTTCATGTCCCTGTGGAGGAGTCAGTACTTACCGTCATTTGAAGGCTTATGACTGAGGCATGATTCAGGTGCCGACCACTGTTCCAGAGGCTCAGAAGATCCAGATCTTATATTCCAGGTTCAGCTCCAAAGTCCAGGATGCGCCGAACTACGCCAAAGCCATGACTCGACTCAAGGACAATTACGAGCAGAAGACAAACACGCTCTTCGCCAGGCCCGCGCTCGCAACTCGTTCTCAACTACCGGGTGAGTCCATAGAAGACTTCTGGAGGGCCCTAATCCCACTGGTCCGGGACTGTGACTGCCAGGACGTTACAGCTAAGGAACACTCAGACCTCCTTATGAGGGACACCTTTGTGACCGGAATTGGGTCAGACATCATACGTCAGCGGCTCTTAGAAGGGGCCATGCGCGACCTCGCAGAGACTAAAATGCTAGCGCTCTCCATGACGGTCGCCCTGCGCAACGTCCAGTCCTACGCCACCAGCCGTGCGGCCCACCCCTCCTAGGCTTCATGGACCTCACAGGCAGCCACCCCAGCGGGGGCACTGCCCACCCAATACGCCTGCACTACACGCCAGCCAGCGAACCCCGGGGGGCCCCGATGCTACTTTTGCGGTCAGCAAAAGCACAACTGCCAACGCTGCCCGGCCTGCGCTGCCCTTTGTAAAGCCTGCGGGAAGAAGGGCCACTTCGCCGCGCTGTGCCAGGCCTGCTCAGTGGCCGCGGTCGCCCGCACCCCCCCACTCATGGACAATGGCCGCTGCCATCTTCTCCTCCCCACCAGACCATGTGCGATCAGTGGGCGCCTCCATCTTCCCCTCCGCGCAACACGTGCGTTTCACAGGCGCCACCATCTTGCTCCACCCCCGTAACATGCGTTCCATGGGCGCCGCCATTTTGTAACCCCCAAGATCTCCGGGCGCCACCATCTTGTGTACCCCTCAGCACATGGACACCACCAGCGTTCCAAGATTGGAACTCAACAGCCGCCCCATTACCCGATGACAAACCAAGTCTCGCCTCCATGTCACTCGACCAGTCTCGCCCGCATAACCTGACCAACACATCCACCAGCGTGAAAGTCGACGGCCTTGTGACCTCTTGCCTGCTGGACTCCGGGAGCACCGAGAGCTTTATACACCTGGATACGGTAAGGCGCTGCTCCCTCACGATACACCCCGCCAATCAAAAATTCTCCCTGGCCTCCGGATCCCATTGCGTAGCGATCCAGGGGTACTGTACGGTCACGCTCACGGTCCAGGACGTAGATTTCCACGGCTTCCGCCTCTACGTTCTCCCTAACCTCTGTGCTGCACTTATCCTCGGCCTGGATTTCCAGTGCAACCTCCAGAGCCTAACCCTTAAATTCGGCGGACCCTTACCACCCCTTACTGTGTGCGGTCTCGCGACCCGAAAGGTCGACCCACCTTCCCTCTTTGCTAATCTAACTCCAGATTGCAAACCCATCGCCACCAAGAGCAGACTGTATAGCACCCAGGATAAGACCTTCATCATGTCCGAAGTCCAGCGGTTGCTTCGGGAAGGCATCATCGAGGCCAGCAACATCCCCTGGAGAACTCAAGTGGTAGTGGTTAAATCTGGGGAGAAACACCGGATGGTCGTGGACTACAGCCAGACCATCAACAGGTACACGCAGCTCGACGCGTACCCCCTTCCATGCATATCTGACATGGTTAACCAGATTACACAGTACTGGGTCTTCTCAACGGTGGACCTGAAATCCGCCTACCACCAGCTCCCCATCAGTAAATTGCACCGTCCATACACCGCCTTCGAAGCAGACGGCCGTCTATATCACTTCCTTACTGTCCCCTTCGGCGTTACTAACGGGGTCTCGGTCTTCCAAAGGGAGATGGACCGAATGGTCGACCGGTACGGTTTGTGGGCCACATTTCCCTACCTAGACATTGTCACCATCTGCAGCCATGATCAGCAGGACCACGACACCAACCGTGCTAAATTTCTCCGCACCGCTACTCTCCTAAACCTCACTTACAACAAGGAGAAGTGTGTGTTCGGCACAAACCGCTTAGCCATCCTCGGCTATGTGGTCCAGAACGGAGTTCTGGGGCCCGATCCCGACTGCATGCGCCCCCTCATGGAACTCCCCTCCCCCACTGCTCCAAGGCCCTCAAACGCTGCCTGCGGTTCTCTTCATATTATGCGCAATGGGTCCCAAACTATGCGGACAAGGCCCGCCCACTCATACAGTCCACCCAGTTTCCCCGGACGGCTGAGGCCCAACAGGCTTTCGCCCGGATCAGAGCTGATATTGCCAAGGCCACAATGCACGCTGTCGATGAAACACTGCCCTTCCAAGTAGAAAGCGACGCATCAGACGTCGCCCTTGCCGCCATCCTCAATCACGCAGGCAGGCCCGTGGCATTCTTTCCCGCACCCTTCATGCCTCTGAAATTCGGCACTCATCCGTCAAAAAAGAGATCCAAGCTATCGTTGGAGCTGTGCGGCATTGGAGGCATTACCTGGCCGGCAGGAGATTCGCTCTCCTCACTGACCAACGATCGGTAGCCTTTATGTTCAAAAACACACAGCGGGGCAAGATCAAAAATGATAAAATCTTGCGGTGGAGAATCGAGCTCTCCACATACAATTACGAGATTAGGTATCGCCCTGGCAATCTCAACGGGCCCCCAGATGCCCTATCCCGAGGTACATGTGCCAGCGCACAGGGAGACTGACTCGGACCCTGCACGACAGCCTTTGTCACCCAGGGGTCACACGGTTGTACCACTTCATTAAGGCACAAAATTTGCCCTACTCCGTTGAGGAAGTAAGGATAATCACCAGGGACTGCCAGGTCTGTGCGGAGTGCAAGCCGCACTTCTACTGGTCGGACCGCGCGCGTCTGGTAAAGGCCTCCCGCCCCTTTGAACACCTCAGCATGGACTTCAAAGGCCCCCTCCCCTCCACCGATCACACATATTTCCTCAGTGTGATCGATGAATACTCCCGGTTCCCCATCGCCATCCCTTGCCCGACATGAAGTCTGCCACCGTCATTAAAGCCCTCAATTCGATCTTCACTCTGTTCGGTTTCCCCGCCTACATCCACAGTGACAGGGGATCCTCATTCATGAGTGATGAGCTGTGTCAGTTCCTGGTCAGCAAGGGTATCGCCTCCAGCAGAACGACAAGCTACAACCCCCGGGGAAACGGACAGGTAGAAAGGGAGAATGGGACGGTATGGAGGGCCGCCCAGCTGGCCCTACGGTCCAGAAATCTCCCGGCCACCCGCTGGCAAGAGGTCCTCCCTGATGCACTACATTCCATTCGCTCGTTACTCTGCATGGCCACAAACAATACACAGCATGAACATCTTTTTGCCTCCCCCAGGCAGTCCACATCCAGGGTTTCGCTCCCGACTTGGCTCACAGCTCCGGGAACTGTGCTTCTCCTAAACATGTGCGACTCCACAAGGCGGACCCGTTGATGGAGAGGGTTCACTTGCTCCACGCAAACCCCCAGTACGCCTACGTGGCGTTCCCTGACGGCCGCCAGGATACTGTCATCCTCAGGGACCTGGCACCAGCAGATTCCACCCCCACACCACCCCCCCGGCGCCACCGTCCCCTCCCCCGTCGCTCACAACACCACCCCCCCAGGACCGTCCGTCCTCCCCCTGGCCATGCCCATCGATGAAGGGGATTTAGGCACGCTCCCGGAGTCACCCTCAACCAGGTCAGCACCAACATCGCCGTCACCACTTCGTCGCTCTCAAAGGACCATCAAGGCCCCGGACCGGCTGAACCTCTGACCGGTCCACCGGACGCCAAGAGACATTTGTTTTGCTCTGTAAATATTAAAATCATGATTGTGTACAGTTATCCACCACCCCCGCCGGACTCAATTTTAACAGGGGGTGAATGTGGTATATCACTGTTGTACTTATCTTAGAGGTTGTACGGTAGAACCTGCACTACGGGTTCGCCTGTGGCCCCTGCCTGCTGGCTCCACCCAGGAGGCAGGGTACAAAGTACAGTGTGTGCAGGAGGGTTTCCTGACACAGTTTGTTGACAGGCCAACAAGAGGCGAGGCCACATTAGATTTGGTTTTGGGTAATGAACCAGGCCAGGTGTTGGATTTGGAGGTAGGTGAGCACTTTGGGGACAGTGACCACAATTCGGTGACGTTTACGTTAAGGATGGAAAGGGATAAGTATACACCGCAGGGCAAGAGTTATAGCTGGGGGAAGGGAAATTATGATGCCATTAGACGTGACTTGGGGGGGATAAGGTGGAGAAGTAGGCTGCAAGTTTTGGACACACTGGACAAGTGGAGCTTGTTCAAGGATCAGCTACTGCGTGTTCTTGATAAGTATGTACCGGTCAGGCAGGGAGGAAGGTGCCGAGCGAGGGAACCGTGGTTTACCAAAGAAGTGGAATCTCTTGTTAAGAGGAAGAAGGAGGCCTATGTGAAGATGAGGTGTGAAGTTTCAGTTGGGGCGATGGATAGTTACAAGGTAGCGAGGAAGGATCTAAAGAGAGAGCTAAGATGAGCAAGGAGGGGACATGAGAAGTATTTGGCAGGAAGGATCGAGGAAAAGCCAAAAGCTTTCTCTAGGTATGTCAGGAATAAGCGAATGACTAGGGACAGAGTAGGACCAGTCAAGGACAGGGATGGGAAGTTGTATGTAGAGTCTGAAGAGATAGGCGAGATACTAAATGAATATTTTTCGTCAGTATTCACTCAGGAAAAAGATAATGTTATGGAGGAGAATGCTGAGCTCCAGGTAAATAGATTAGATGACATTGAGGTACGTAGGGAAGAGGTGTTGGCAATTCTGGACAGGCTGAAAATAGATAAGTCCCCGGGACCTGATGGGATTTATCCTAGGATTCTCTGGGAGGCCAGGGAAGAGATTGCTGGACCATTGGCTTTGATTTTTATGTCATCATTGGATACAGGAATAGTGCCAGAGGACTGGAGGATAGCAAATGTGGTCCCTTTGTTCAAAAAGGGGAGCAGAGACACCCCGGCAACTATAGACCGGTGAGCCTCACGTCTGTAGTGGGTAAAGTCTTGGAGGGGATTATAAGAGACAAGATTTATAATCATCTAGATAGGAATAATATGATCAGGGATAGTCAGCATGGCTTTGTGAAGGGTAGGTCATGCCTCACAAACCTTATCGAGTTCTTTGAGAAGGTGACTGAACAGGTAGACAAGGGTAGAGCAGTTGATGTGGTGTATATGGATTTCAGCAAAGCGTTTGATAAGGTTCCCCACGGTAGGCTATTGCAGAAAATATGGAGGCTGGGGATTGAGGGTGATTTAGAGATGTGGATCAGAAATTGGCTAGCTGAAAGAAGACAGAGGGTGGTGGTTGATGGGAAATGTTCAGAATGGAGTTCTGTCACAAGTGGAGTACCACAAGGACCTGTTCTGGGGCCGTTGCTGTTTGTCATTTTTATCAATGACCTAGAGGAAGGCGCAGAAGGGTGGGTGAGTAAATTTGCAGACGATACTAAAGTCGGTGGTGTTGTCGATAGTGTGGAAGGAAGTAGCAGGTTACAGAGGGATATAGATAAGCTGCAGTGCTGGGCTGAGAGGTGGCAAATGGAGTTTAATGTAGAGAAGTGTGAGGTGATTCACTTTGGAAGGAAAAACAGGAATGTGGAATATTTGGCTAATGGAAAAGTTCTTGAAAGTGTGGATGAGCAGAGGGATCTAGGTGTCCATGTACATAGATCCCTGAAAGTTGCCACCCAGGTTGATAGGGTGGTGAAGAAGGCCTATGGAGTGTTGGCCTTTATTGGTAAAGGGATTGAGTTCCGGAGTCAGGAGGTCATGTTGCAGCTGTACAGAACTCTGTCTGGTACGGCCGCATTTGGAGTATTGCGTACAGTTCTGGTCACCGCATTATAGGAAGGACGTGGAGGCTTTGGAACGGGTGCAGAGGAGATTTACCAGGATGTTGCCTGGTATGGAGGGAAAATCTTATGAGGAAAGGCTGATGGACTTGAGGTTGTTTTCGTTAGAGAGAAGAAGGTTAAGAGGAGACTTAATAGAGGCATACAAAATGATCAGAGGGTTAGATAGGGTGGACAGTGAGAGCCTTCTCCCGCGGATGGAAATGGCTAGCACGAGGGGACATAGCCTTATACTGAGGGGTAATAGATATAGGACAGAGGTCAGGGGTAGGTTCTTTACGCAAAGAGTAGTGAGGCCGTGGAATGCCCTACCTGCTACAGTAGTGAACTCGCCATCATTGAGGGCATTTAAAAGTTTATTGGATAAACATATGGATGATAATGGTATAGTGTAGGTTAGATGGCTTTTGTTTCGGTGCAACCTCGTGGGCCGAAGGGCCTGTACTGCGTTGTATCGTTCTATGTTCTATGTTCTATAAATATGCGTGTCCTCCAGCTCGCAGCCATTTCGCCAGCTGCTGTGGGAGGCCACACATCTGATACCAAACAAGCCTCAGTTTGGATTCAACTTTCGTCTTTAAGTCAAACTGATCGTACCTCACTAACAGTAAGCATACTGTAGGACTGAGTATACAGGAAGACATTACGGGTTTATGAGGAAGGTACAGCGATACTCATGGGTGATTTTAATATGCATATAGATTGGGCAAATCAGATTGGTGAAAGTAACCTTGAGGGTGTTTATAGTGCTTTCAGGACACTTCCTTAGAGCAGCACATGCCAAAGCTACCAAAGAGAGCAGATTATTTTAGAACTAGTAATGTTCAAGAGAGAGGATTAATGTAAACACATAGTAAAGGTGCACATAGGTAGCAGTGATTCAATCTTACATCAAGTTCGAAGGAGAAAAGAGTGTGTCTAAGACTAGTGCTTTGAATTTAAATAAAGGTATAAGGGTATAAAGACAATGCTGGCTAAAATTATCTGGGAAATTTGGTTAAGGAATATGTCAGTAGGGATTCGGTGGTGGACATTTAAGGAGTGTTCTTTTTTAAAATATATTCTGAGTACCCAATTCATTTTTCCCAATTAAGGGGCAATTAAGTGACCAATCCACCTAACCTGCGCATCTTTCGGTTGTGGGGATGAAACCCACACAAACACGGGGAGAATGAGCAATCTCCACACGGACAGTGACCCAGGGCCGGGATCGAACCTGGGACCTCGGCGCCGTGAAGCAGCAATGCTAATCACTGCACCACCGTGCTGCCCATTTAAGGAGTGTTCTAAGTAACACTCAAGAAAGATGCATTCCAATGAGAAAGAAAGATCAAGAGAAGGATGTAGCTAACGAAGGAAGTTAAAGATGGTATCAAATTGAAAGAAAAATCATACAATTCTGTGAAGGTTAGTGGCAGGTCAAAGATTGGACAGAATATAAAGAATAGCAAATAATGGCAAAAACAAAATAAGGAGGTGAAATTTAGAGGATGAAACAAAGCTAGCAAGGAATATAAAAACAGATGTTAAGCGTTTCTACAGATATTTAAAAAGGAAAGAGTTAATAAAGAGGAACCTGTAGATGTAATATTTACAAAATGTTTTTGATAAGGTACCACACAAAAAATTACTCAATAAGATAAGAGCCCATGGTTTTGGGGTAGTATATTTGCTGGATAGAGGACTGGCTAACTGATGGAAGACAGAGAGTTGGTTAAGAGTGACATTTTCAGCTTGGCAATCAGGAACTAATGGAGTGCCACAGGGATCAGTGCTGGGGCCACCATTATTTACAATATAAAAAGAAAGAAGTGAATGTACTATTGCCAAGTTTGCAGATAACAAAAAATGTGGGAAGGCAAGAGTTGAGGATGATACAAGAGACTACAGAGAGATATGGCGAGGTAAAGTGAGTAGGCAAAAACTTAGCAGATGGAACATAATGTAGGAAAATGTGAAGTTATGCACTTTGGTAGGAAAAATAATGGAGCTGAATATTATTCAAATAGAGAAAGACTGCAGAAAGCTGCAGCACAAAGAGATTTGGGGGTCCCCATTTATAAATCATAAAAGCTAGCATGCAAATTCAGCAGGTCATAAGGAAGGCAAATGGGGACACCACGGTGGCGCAGTGGATAGCATTGCTGCCTCACGGTGCCGAGGTCCCAGGTTTGATCCCGGCTCTGGGTCACTGTCCGTGTGGTGTTTGCACATTCTCCCCGTGTTTGCATAGGTTTCGCCCCCACAACCCAAAGATGTGCAGGGTACGTGTATTGGTCACGCTAAATTGCCGCTTAATTGGAAAAACTTAATTGGGTACACTAATTTTTTTTTAATAAGGCAAATTGAATATAAAATTAGGGAAGTCTTACTAAAATGAGGCGCTACTTAGACCATACCTGTAATATTGTGAACAGTTTTGGTCCCCTTATCTAAGGGAAGATATACTGGCATTGGAGGAAGTCCAGAGAAGGTTCACTCGGTTAATCCCGGGCATAGAGGGATTTTCTTACGAGGAGAGGTTGAGTAGGTTGGACCTGTATTCATTGGAGTTTCGAAGAATGAGGGATGACCTTATCGAGACAAAAAGGATTCTCAGGGGGCTTGAGGGGGCAGATGCTGAAAGGTTCTTTTCCCTTGTATGAGAGTCTAGAACCAGAGAGCATAATCTCAGGGTAAGGGGTTGCCCATTTAAGACCGTTCATGCCAGTGGGATTTTTCGTGGGTTTCACGATGGCGAGGAAAGCATTCAACCCAAAAACCTGTTGTCAACAGCGGGACCAGAAGACCCCGCTGGTGGCCAATTGCAGGCTCCCTCGGCGAAACATATGGAAAATCCCGGCCAATGTTTTTAATTTTCCAAAATTCCCTATTTCTGGAATGGTTCCATCAGATTGGAAAATAGCAAATGCAACTCCACTATTCACGATAGAAGGGAGACAGAAAATAGGAAACTATAGGCCAGTTAGCTTAACATCTGTCATAGGGAAAATGTTGGAATCTATTATGAAGGAGGCTATAGTGGGACACTTGGAAAATCTGAATGCAATCAGGCTGGGTCAATATGGTTTCGTGAAAGGAAAATCACGTTTGATTAATTGGTTCCTTGAGGAAGCAACACGCAACTTTGGTAAAGGGGAACCGTGGCTGTAGTCATGCATAGATTTCCAGAATGCATTTGACAAAGCGTAACATCAAAGGTTACTGTGCAAAGTACGAACTCATGGTGTGTGGGTTAACATATTAGCATAAATACATGGTTAGATAAAAGCAAACAATAGGCATAAATGGGTCATTTTCGGGTTGGCAAGTTGTACAAAGTGGAATGCCACAGGGCTCAGTTCTGGGGCCTCAACTATTTACAGCATATGTTAATGAACTGGATTTTGCAACTAAAAAATATGGTTGCTAAATTTTCTGATGACAGAAAGATGGGTCTGAAAGTAAGTTGTGAAGAAGACCTAAGGAGTCTGCAAAGGGAAAAAATAGGTTAAGTGAGTGGGCAAAGATGTGGCAGATGGAGTATAATGTGGGAAAATATGAACTTGTCCACTTTGGCAGGAAGAATAAAGAAGCAGACCCTTGAGGTACAGCGGGATTTGGGTGTCCTGGTACACGAATCACAAAAATTAGTGTGCAGCTACAGCAAGTGATTAGGAAAGCAAATGCTGTCACCTAATGCAAAGGGAATGGAATATCAAGGGATAATTTGTTACAGTTATATATGGTACTGTGAAACCACAGGCCAGTTAGCTTAAAATCTGTCATAGTGAAAATGTTAGAAGCTATATTATACGAGGACACTTGGAATAATACAGGGTAATCGGCAGAGTCAACATGGATTTGTGAAAGGGTGACCATGTTTAACAAATTTATTTTGAGTTCTTTGAACATGTAACATACACTGTGGTTAAAGGAGAACCAGTGGATGTACTGTATTTAGATTTCTGAAGGCATTTCACAAGGTGCCACATCAAAGGCTTTTGCAGGAAATAAAAGGCCGTGATGTAAGGGGTAACCTATTGATATGGATAAAAGATTGGCTAGTTAATAGGAAACAGGGTAAGCATATGTGTGTCTTTTCTGTTTGGCAGGGTGTAATAAATAGTGTGACACAGCGATCAATGCTGAGACGTCAACCTTTTACAATTTATATAAATAACTCGGATGAAGGGACTGAAGGTCTGATTGCTTTAGTTGCTGATATGTAGAGGATTCAACAAGGCTACAAAGGGATATAAATAGGTGAAGTGAGTGGCAAATGGAGTATAGTGAGGGAAAGTGGGAAATTGTCAATTTTTGTTGGAAAAATAAAAAAGAAGCATATTATCTAAATGGTGAGAGTTTGCAGAGTTCTGAGATTAAAAGAAATCTAGGTATCCTCATGCATGAATTGCAAAAGACTAGTATGCAGGTACAGCAAATAATTATGAAAGGTAACAGAATGCTATAATTTATTGTGAGGAAAATTGATTACAAAAGTAGGGAGGTCATGCTTCAATCATACGGGACACTGGCGAGACCACATTTCCAATACTGTGTATATTATTGGTCTCTTAATTGAAGTAATGATATAAATGGGTGGCATGTTAGCACAGTGGTTAGCACTGTTGCTTCACAGTGCCAGGGACCCAGGTTTGATTCCCGCTTGGGTTACTGTCTGTGCGGTGTCTGCACATTCTCCGTGTAAGTGCGTGGGTTTCCTCCGGGTGCTCTGGTTCCTCCCACAAATTCCGATAGACGTGCTATTCGGTGATTTGGACATTCTGAATTCTCCCTCTATGTACCCGAACAGGCACCGGAGTGTGGCGACTAGGGGACTTTCACAGTAACTTCATTGCAGTGTTAATGTAAGTCTACTTGTGACTCCAATAAATATTATTATTAGAATGTATTGGAAGAAGTTCATGTATTAGTTTAGTAAACCTTCTCTGGATTGGGCCAGTTGTCTAATGAGGAAAGGTTGAACAGGCTGGGCTTGTCAGTGAGAGAACAGTTTGGAGACAGGTGATCATTATATTGTAAGGTTTAGGATTTTTAAAAATTCATTCATGACGTCATTATCTGGGCCAGCATTTATTGCCCATCCCTAATTGCCCTTGAGGGGGAAGTTAAGAGTCAACCATATTGCTGTGGAACTGAAGTCACATGTAGACCATACCAGGTAGGATGGCAGATTTCCTTCCCCAAAGTGAACAAGATGGAGTTTTACAGCAGTCAACAATGGTTTCAAGGACAGAGCACCAACAGTGGGGTGGGAGAGTCAGGAGAAGAAAGATTTAGAAATCCAACGAGAAAGATTGTGGGCGGCACGGTGACACAATGGTTAGCACTGCTGCCTCACGGTGCCGAGGACTCGGGTTCAATCTCGGCCCCAGATCACTGTCCGAGTGGAGTTTGCACATTCTCCCCGTGTCTGCGTGGGTCTCGCCCTCACAACCCAAAGATGTGCAGTAGGTGAATTAGCCACACTAACTTGCCCTTTAATTGGAAAAAAATAATTGGGTATTCTTAGAGAAAGATTGAGAGTGTGATCCAATGGCCACGTTGTGCCGGAAAGTCAACTCACCGCGGCACAGCATGGTCGATAAAAGCTGGGAGACCCCACTCCCGGGGCAACACCTTGCAAAATCCAACGTGATCTCCGGAGACGTTGCAATGTAAATCCTGCCCATCGTAGGTGGGATCACTTTTTGGCAAATCTGCATATTAGAGCAAGACAGCTAGCCTCACTCTAATGTGCAGATTCCCAAGGTACCTGAGGCTTTGGGATTCATCACCTTTGCCACAGTGACCTTGGCACTGGTCCTCACAAACAGGGACCAGATGGAATGGCACTCATGGGGGTTTCCCAGTGGATCGGAGGCCCTCAGCTGCATGCCCTTTGGGCAGAGTGGTGCCTGGTGCCTGAGCACTGCTGGTGGGTGCTACCTGGGCACCCTGGCAGTGCCACCTGGGTGCCTAGTTGGCACTGCCAAGCTGGCATTTTTTGTGCGTGTGCGATCGGGCTGGGGATGCCCTAAATGGGTGTTGGGAGGGGGGTGCGGGGGGGGGGGGGGTGGGGGGGAGGGAATCTTGCCATAGTGCGTTCAGACTGGAGGGGTGGTCGGAGATCGCCTTGGGAGCCTCAGAGATCGGGACGTTATTTAAAACTGGTGTCCTGATCTCCCGCTACACTGGGGGTTTCCGGCGAGCGGATCTCCCCACTGTACAAAATTGAGCTTTGTGTGGCCTCGGCCACATGTTCCCCATTCAGGCCCCTTATACAACACGAGTCACCCCTTATACACTGCGAGACATTAACACTTGTTTTTGAAAACTCACCACTATTCTTAGAAGTCCCCCTATACCAAAAAGGGCCGACATTCTAAATGGTGATCAGGGATTCTCACTCCCCGACTCCGATACAGGCTTCAGTGGGTGCTATTCAGGTCAAACTATGTTTTCAAGTTATCCCCTGGTATAACCCATACCTTCACTGAAAATTTCATCTACTTACCACTTAGTAGCATCGATCCTGGGTCCCGCATTACTAAGTAAGTAAAGTAGACTTTGGAATAACCACTAGTTCAGGTTAAGTTAAGTTATTTTATTATTATATTTTTTCTTTTAAAAGCTGCAAATACTTTCTTTACAGAAAGGAAAAAGATCTTGCTTCTGGATCCTTCTGGATGGTTGAAGGGACGTTCAGGCCCACCTTGACAATCAATTTTCTTTTTAAAATCTGGTCTTCTTTAGATGTATTGGCTGATGAGCTCGGCTGCTATGTCCTATCTTTCCCATGTACCGAGCTGTGAGAGCTGACTCTGCTGGCTGTCTCTGAGCTGACTCTTAGCTGAATTTGCCTACTCTTTAAATTCTAGTCTTCCTTAGATGTATTAGCTATTTTAGCTCGGCTGCTTTGCCCTGTCCCTTTCCCATGGCCGAGCTGACTGTAATCTGACTCTGAACTGCTTGTTCCTTCTCTGCTTCTCTCTCTCTCCCTCTGATTTCTGGTTCTCGTTCTGGTAGTTCCTGCCCTGGTCTCTGGGTTTATATATTTTTCTAACAGTTATCTAGTTTTTATGACTTTATTGTAAAGTAACTTATTTTGATTGTAAAAAGTATCTTTGATCTAAACCTTCTAATCCAACTAAGTATTCATTTTGACATGACTCTCATAGACCTGATTACATTGTTTCCTTTGTGATGTTCAAAATGCTTTGGTTTCAATACAGGTGTGAATTTTAATTCCTGTCATTTCTATAATTTTATTTTCCAATTGTGTCCTCAGCTCATAATTTTGACTTTGATTTTGGCTTTGAATTATGTTTCTCTTAGACTGATAGTCTCCAGTTTTCTTTAATTTACCTGGTTTAGCAAATTTTCACACCTAGAATTACCACCAAATTCAACTGAACCTCATCCTTTTTTCTAGCTGCTCACTAAGATAGTTACTTTCAATGAAGGTGTGAGCCATTATTTTTGGCTTCATTCAAAATCCTGTTTGGCTTGTTTGCTAAGCCTGCTTGACCAAGGCTATCTGCATTTTACAATCCTTCCCTGGCAGCTGCTGTTAACCCTTTGTGGGATCTTTCCCTGTATCCTCTCATGTTTCTCTCAGACCAGATATTGCCAGACTTCCATGTTTCAAATGACACATCTTTCCATATTTTCAATGACACTGCAATTAGGTTACTGTGAAAAATCCCTTCGTTGTCACACTCTGGCACCTGTTCGGATACACTGAGAGCGAATTCAGAATCCAAAGAGAAAATGCTGGAAAATCTCAGCAGGTCTGGCAGGTTGGGAAAGAAAAGAGCTAACGTTTCGAGTTCGGATGACCCTTTGTCAAAGCTGAATTCAGAATGTCCAATTCACCGAACAAGCACCTAACAAGATCGTCTTTCGGGACTTGTGGGAGGAAATCCACGTAGACGTGCAGACTCCACACAGACAGGGACCCAAGCCATGAATCTTAACGGGTCCCTGGCGCTGTGAAGCAACAGTGCTAACCACTGTGCTACTGTTTTCCCCTGTTTCTGACTAAGGGACCCACATTTGGCTTCACCAATCTTTTACTCTTCACATACCAATAGAAACTATTACAGCCAGTTTTTAGGTTCCCTGCAAGCTTACTCCCGTACTCTATTTTCCGCTCCTTAATGAATCTCTTTGGCCTCCTTTGCTGAATTTTAAACTGCTCAGGCCTGCTGTTTTTTTTCTGGCCAATTTGTATGCCTCTTCCTTCCCATTTTATTTTAATAATAATAACAATAATAATAAGCACTTATTGTCGCAAATAGGCTTCAATGAAGTTACCTGTGAAAAGCCCCTAGTCGCCACATTCCGGGGCCTGTTTGGGGAGGCCGGTACGGACTTTTGCCAGACAGAAATAAACAATTGTTGCAGTTCACCCATGTGCTCTTTGAACATTTGCAATTGCCTATCGTCCGTCATCTCTTTAAGTAACGTTCCCCAATCCATCATAGCCAGCCTAGTTTCCTTTATTTAGATTCAGAACCCTAGTCTCAGATTCACTACATCACTCTCCATCTTGATGAGAAATTCTATCACATTATGGTTGTACATCCCCAAAGGGCCCGCACAACTAGATTGCCAATTATTCCTTTCTCAATGCTCAGCACCACACAATGGGCTGAATTGCCTCCTTCTGTGCGGTAAACATTCTATGATTTTTATACTCCTATGACATTCACACACCAATGATAACAGACTAAAGCAAACTAAACATATATATATAGATACATAGAAGATAAGAGCAGGAGGAGGCCTTTTGGCCCTTCGAGTCTGCTCTGCCATTTATCATGATCATGGTTGATCATCCAACTCAACAGCCTAATCCTGCTTTCTCCCCATAGCCTTTGATTCCATTCTCCCCAAGTGCTATATCTAGCTGCCTCTTGAATATATTCAATGTTTTAGCATGAACTACTTCCTGTGGTAATGAATTCCACAGGCTCACCACTCTTTAGGTGAAGAAATGTCTCCTCATCTCTGTCCGAAATGGTGTACCCTGAATCCTCAGACTATGACCCCTGGTCCTGGACACACCCATCATTGGTAACATCTTCCCTGCATCTACCCTGTCTAGTCCTGTTGGAATTTTATAAGTCCCTATGAGAACCCCCCTCATTCTTCTGAACTCCAGGGAGAACAATCCTAACCTAGTCAATCTCTCCTCATATGTGTGGACCCAAAGGAAATGGGCGAGGTACTAAATGAATACTTTGCATCAGTATTCACCAAAGAGAAGAAATTGGTGGATGTTGAGTCTGGAGAAGGGTGTGTAGATTGTCTGGGTCACATTGAGAACCCAAAAGACGAGGTGTTGGGCGTCTTGAAAAATATTAAGGTAGATAAGTCCCCAGGGCCTGATGGAATCTACCCCAGAATACTGAAGGAGGCTAGAGAGGAAATTGCTGAGGCCTTGACAGAAATCTTTGGATCCTCACTGTCTTCAGGTGATGTCCCGGAGGACTGGAGAATAGTCAATGTTGTTCCTCTGTTTAAGAAGGGTAGCAAGGATAATCCAGGGAACTACAGGCCGGTGAGCCTTACGTCAGTGGTAGGGAAATTACTGGAGATAATTCTTCGAGTCAGGATCTACTCCCATTTGGAAGCAGATGGATGTATTAGCGAGAGGCAGCAGGGTTTTGTGAAGGGGAGGTCGTGTCTCACTAACTTGATAGAGTTTTTCGAGGTAACAAAGATGGTTGATGCAGTTAGGGCAGTGGATGTTGTCTATATGGACTTCAGTAAGGCCTTTGACAAGATCCCTCATGGCAGACTGGTACAAAAGATGAAGTCATACGGGATCAGGGATGAGCTGGCAAGGTGGATACAGAACTGGCTAGGTTATAGAAGGCAGAAAGTAGCAATGGAAGGGTGCTTTTCTGATTGGAGGGCTGTGACTAGTGGTGTTCCACAGGGATCAGTGCTGGGACATTTGCTGTTCGTAGTATATATAAACGATTTGGAGGAAAATATAACTGGTCTGACTAGTAAGTTTGCAGACGACACAAAGGTTGGTGGAATTGCAGATAGCGATGAGGACTGTCGGAGGATACAGCAGGATTTAGATCGTTTGGAGACTTGGGCGGAGAGATGGCAGATGGAGTTTAATCCGCACAAATGTGAGGTAATGCATTTTGAAAGGTCTAATGCAGGTAGGGAATATACAGTGAATGGTAGAACCCTCAAGAGTATTGACAGTCAGAGAGATCTAGGTGTACAGGTCCACAGGAAACTGAAAGGGGCAACACAGGTGCAGAAGGTAGTCAAGAAGGCATACGGCATACTTGCCTTCATTGGCCGGGGCATTGAGTACAAAAATTGGCAAGTCAAGTTGCAGCTGTATAGAACCTTAGTTAGGCCACACTTGGAGTATAGTGTTCAATTCTGGTCGCCACACTACCAGAAGGATGTGGAGGCTTTAAAGGGGGTGCAGAAGAGATTTACCAGGATGTTGCCTGGTATGGAGGGCATTAGCTATGAGGAGAGGTTGAATAAACTCGGTTTGTTCTCCCTGGAACGACGGAGGTTGAGGTGCGACCTGATTGAGGTCTACAAAATTATGAGGGACATAGACAGAGTGGATAGTCAGAGGCTTTTTCCCAGGGTAGAGGGGTCAATTACTAGGGGGCATAGGCTTAAGGTGCGAGGTTCAAGGTTTAGAGGAGATGTACGAGGCACATTTTTTACACAGAGGGTAGTGGGTGCCTGGAACTCGTTGCCGGAGGAGGTGGTGGAAGCAGGGACGATAGTGACATTTAAGGGGCATCTTGACAAATACATGAATAGGATGGGAATAGAGGGATACGGACCCCGGAAGTGCAGAAGATATTAGTTTAGACGGGCAGCATGGTCAGCACAGGCTTGGAGGGCCAAAGGGCCTGTTCCTGTGCTGTACTTTTCTTTGTTCTTTGTTCATATAACAGTCCCTCCATCCCTGGAATCAATCTGGTATACCTTTGTTGCACTTCCTCGAGAACAAGACCATTCTTCCTCAGAAAAGGAGACCAAACCTGCACACAATATTCAAGTGTGGCCTCACCAAGGCCTGTATAATTGCAGCAACACATCCCTGCTTCTGTACTCGAAACCTCTCGCAATGAAGGCCAACATGCCATTAGCCTTCTTTACCGCCTGCTGCACCTGCATGCTTACCTTGTGCGACTGGTGCACAAGGAGACCCAGGTCCCGCTGCCCACTTCCCTCTCCCAATTTACAACCATTCAGGTAGTAATCTGCCTTCCTTTGCTTCTATTGTGAATAACCGCACACTAATCCAAATTATACTGCATCTGCCATTGGTTTGTCCAGACGCCTAACATGTCTAGACCATGCTGAAGGATCCCTGCATCCTTGTCACAGTTCACCCTCCCACCCAAATTGGTATCATCTGCAAACTTGGAGATGTTACATTTTGTTCCCTCATCCAAATCATTTATATATATTGTGAATAGCTGGGTTCCCAGCACCGATCCCTGTGGGCCAATTTGAAAAGGACCCATTAATTCCTACTCTTTGTTTCTTCTTTGCCAACCAGTTTTCTATCCACCTCAATACACTTCCCACAAACCCATGCGCTTTAATTTTGCACAATAATCTGTTATGCGGGACTTTGTCAAACGCCTTCTGAAAGTCAAATATACCACATGGACTGGCTCCCCTTGTCAACTGTACTGGTTACATGTTCAAAGAATTCCAACAGATTTGTCAAGCATCATTTCCCCTTCATAAATCCATGCTGACTCTGACTGATCCTGCCACTGCTTTCTAAATGTTACGCTATAAAGTCCTTGATAATGGATTCAAGCATTTTCCCCACTACCCATGTTAGGCTTACTGGTTTATAATTCCCTGCTTTCTCTCTACCTCCCTTTTTGAATATCGGAGTGACATGAGCTACCCTCCAATCTGCAGGGACAGTTCCAGAGTTTGTAGAATCCTGGAAGATGACCACCAGTGCGTCCACTATTTCCAGTGCCACCTCCTTAAGCACTCTGGAATGCAGATTCACAGGCCCTGTGGATTTATCTGCCTTCAATCCCATCAATTTTCCCAGCACCATTTCTCTACTAATGTTGACCTCCCTTCGTTCCTCCCTCTCACTAAACCTTTCATTATCCAACATTTCTGGTATCTGATTTGTGACCTCTTTTGTGAAGACAGAACCAAAGTATGTATTCAATTGCTCAGCCATTTCTTGTCCCTCATTATGCATTCCCCTGTTTCTGTCTGTAGGGTGCCTACATTTCTCTTTAC
Organism: Scyliorhinus torazame; assembly: GCF_047496885.1. Classification (NCBI taxonomy): domain Eukaryota; kingdom Metazoa; phylum Chordata; class Chondrichthyes; order Carcharhiniformes; family Scyliorhinidae; genus Scyliorhinus; species Scyliorhinus torazame. The sequence goes on from NC_092709.1 coordinate 275,831,679, forward strand.
CAATCTATTTCTCTTCACATATCTATAGAAACTCATAGTGAACATAAAAATGTTCAGTTGTTTGTTTTCTGAATCATATTGCAAGGCACCAAAATAGTCCAATGTTAGTAACTGCTTAGGTTGTATTCTTATCTGGTAACTTGGTCTATATTGTCCAAACGTGGTAATTAATTCATTATTGTTGTATTCATTAGTGCTCCAAGGCCTACTCAAGTGAGTTTTTGGATACTTATGAAGCCCATCACATGGCAGTGGATGCCTTGCACTGGAATACCTTCCATCCAGATATCTTCATTTCCTGTAGTTCTGATTGGACAGTAAAGATTTGGGACCATAATTTAAAGTAAGTGTAAGTTGAGAAGGAGAGTACATTCCTGTGGCAGTGGATAATTGCACCATATAAAATGTAGACTTGTCTCACTGATTTGAAAGGACCCTCAATTTGTTTGCTTCAAAAATGAAACCTTTCGTTCTTGAAAATCAACATAATTTCATGTGTTTATAAAATTTACAATCTAACCTGCTCTTTGTCATTATAGATTTCACTCCTAGAGTTCAATTTTCCTAGCCCTGGGTTGGCAGGCTATGAGATGAGGAAATTTGTGTGTGTGGAGTGAGGGGAGAGAAATGCAGGAAAATAGCGAGGAGCCACATCAGCATAGCTCCCCAACACATTCCTGCTGCCAGGGTGATTTCCCAGATGTTGTTGGCATGCAGATTAGCTGCCCACAAGGTAGGTCTCCAAATTCATATACAAGGCCCCAAATAGGAACCATTTAGAGAACTCACTGGCATTTTGTCAATGACAAAGTGGCGGCCCTCCCTACCGCATCTGAAGATATTTAGTGAATGGAGGCAGCCTTCCTGTGGCGGTGTGGGGAGAGATGGAGGTATCTGATCCAGACTCCAATGTCCAAAGAAGGGACCACCAGCAGGAAAAGGTTTCATCCCCAGAAAGAGGGCTGCCGAAAGGAAAGGCTGCTCCCAAGGCCCTAACATGAAATCCAGAAGTGCTTCACCTCTAATCAGAGAGGCCTATCTGGTTGGTGCCTCTGAAATATAATTACAGACTTAACCTTTTGATATACATCTACCTCAGCAGTGAAGAATCTAGAACTAGGGGGCACAGGTTAAAATTAGAAGTCTCCCATTTATGACAGATGAGGGGAATTTTTTTCTCTCAGGAGGGTAGTTAATGTGTAGAATTCTCTTCTCCAAAAACCAATGGAGGATGGATCAATGAATATCTCCCAAAGCTGTGTTCGACATATTTTTGACCGTATATTTGACCGACAAGGGAGACAAGAGTTATGGGAGACGGGACGGAAAGTGGAGTTAAGGCCACAATTGGGTCACAGAATTTACAGTGCAGAAGGAGGCCATTCAGCCCATCGGGCCTGTACCGGCTGTGGGAAAGAGCACCTCGCCCAAGCCCATCCCTCCACCCTAACCCAGGTCAATCATAATCCTATTGAATGGTGGAACAGGCTCTATAGCCTACTCCTTGGACTATTCCTTATGATTTTATATCTGCTGAGGCTGGCAAAGCCACAGAACCTCTGGCCCTCTAATCATGCCAGTAGCATCATGGCGCACCTGCTGTCGTTAACCGGTTGGCACACTTGAAGGCTAATTAGTAGGTCACCCCTGGGAATATCACTGTGTTGACCTTGCTGTTGGCAGGTGCACACTCAGGACCGCCATTTAGTCATGGCATCAGGGTCCTGAAGCCCAGGGGAAAGTCATGCACCTGATGTGTCTTTATTATTGCCAGGTTGCAAAGCTAAAGCATTGAATAAGACAGAAAAAAAGGTTCCAATGTGTCATTTTGGATTTTTGTTGTGCTAGCTTATTTTAAAAGGGTGGTTTTTTTAAGCATTCATGGGATGTGAGCATCGCTGACAAGGCCATAATTTATTGCTCATCACTAATTGTCCTTAGGAAAATGGTAACAAACTGTTGTCTTGAACTACTGTCGTCCATGAGGCGAAGTACACCATTATGATCTGGTTAGGGACCGTTAACTTATTTTAAAAATCCAAATGCGTCATTGTAAACAATAAAACTACACCACAAGATTTCAGCTATATTTAACAAAACAGAAACTTAATTGTATCAAGAACAAAGTGAACAAAACAAACGGTAAGTTAGCACTATAGTTGCTAACTACTATGCTGAGACTCAGCTTTACTTCTTATTGCCCCAAGAATTCTCTTATAAAATACATCAATCTTAAAGTTATTTACATCTGTAGGGACCAGCCATATGTCATAGTCCTCTGGAGAATCCTCCTCAGCTCCAGCTATGTTTAGAGGGAAACCCTCCCTTGAGTCAGTCCCTTGTTCTGGTTACTTTTCAAAACTTCCAAGCTAATTCAGATGACTACTTTCTTTTGCAATAAGGCACCGTGTAGCCCACTGTAGATTCTACCACTAGCTTCTGACGAGGCAATCTTCCAGATTCAGTTATCTCAACATTCAAACTGAGATTAGGCCTCATCTGCATTCTACACAGCGGGCTGGTTTAGCATAGTGGGTTAAATAGCTGGCTTGTAAAGCAGACCAAGGCCAGCAGCGCAGGTTCAATTCCTGTACCAGCCTCCCCGAACAGGCACCAGAATGTGGCGACTAGGGGCTTTTCACAGTTACTTCATTTGAAGCCTACTTGTGACAATAAGCGATTTTCATTTTCATTTCAATGATGACATTACTTCCTTACTCTGCTTATAGTGCAGAACTATCTTTTTTTTAGGTTAATTTCTCTCAGTGAGCTGCAAACTGCATCAGATTCAAACTTCAACTAAACCAGTAAACTGAAACCAGTGAACTTCCCTAAGTTCCACCCAATTCCATAATGACGTAGCCTGTCCTCAAACCAACCTTTAGATTAATTATCTCTCATTTACAACTTCTTCTTTGATCTGCTGAAGTGAATGGATTTTGCAAACTTTCAGAGTTTTCTGAAAGCTTTTCAAGTAATTTGGCTCTATCCCCAAAAACAAAAATCTCTCGAATGACTTTCTTTGCAAGCATTGCAGCCATAATTTTTCCAGTTCTTTAGCTAAAGAACCTACCTGCTTTATACCTCTACACTGCTATTGTCAACCTTTCTGTTAATGCTATTGACTATTGGCTTTGTTAATTGTTGCAAATCACTCAGGGATAAATATTCCTTCTCCTGAAAAATGTTAGCAACTGACAATGCCATAACTGCTTCTCAAGGAATGTAGTAAAAGTTCCCTGTCAAATTTTGTTAGCTTAAACATTAACCAATTTTCCACTCTCTTCCTATTAGTCTGTGGATTTGAAATCCAACCAAGAGCCCAGTTTTCTGCAAATATTAATTTGTTTACTTGTTTCATTAGAGTAGTAAGGAAAGTAGGATCTTCTGCAATAACGCACCCCTCCCCGGTGAACTCAATGCATTCTTTGCTCGTTTCGAGCAGGAAACCAACAAACTGTTGTCAACTGCCCCAGCAGCCTCGGACACGCCCATACATACTGTCATAGCCTCAGAAGTCAGATCGGCCTTCTTTAAATTAACCCTCGAAAAGCAACGGGTCCTGATAGAGACCCTGGTCATGCACTCAGATCCTGCGCGGACCAACTGGCGGATGTGTTCGCAGGCATCTTCGACCTCTCCCTACTCCGTTCCGAGGTTCCCACCTCGACCATCATACTGGTGCCAAAGAATATCCAGACAACACGCCTCAATGACTACCATCCGGTAGCCTTGACATAATAATAATCGCTTATTGTCCCAAGTAGGCTTCAATGAAGTTACTGTGAAAAGCCTCCAGTCGCCACATTCCGGCACCTGTTTGGGGAGGCCGGTATGGGAATTGAACTGGCGCTGCTGGCATTATTCTGCATTACAAGCCAGCTGTTTAGCCCACTGTGCTAAACCAGCCCCTCATTATAAAGTGCTTCGAGAGGTTGGTCATGAGACACATCAACTCCATACTCCCAGAATGCTTTGATCCATTGCAATTCACATACCGCCACAACCGGTACACAACAGATGCTATTTCCCTGGCCCTACACTCATCCCTGGAGCATCTTGACAACAGGGACTCCTATATCAGACTCCTATTCATTGACTACAGCTCCACCTTCAATATCATAATCCCATCCAAGCTCATAGCAAAACTTCAAAACCTATGACTTGGTTCCTCCCTCTGCAACTGGATCCTCGACTTCCTGACCCACAGACCACAATCAGTAAGTATAAACAACAACAACCACCTCCACAATATTCCTCAATACCAGGGCCCTGCAAGGCAGCGTACTTAGCCCCCTACTATACTCCCAATACACACACGACTGTGTGGCAAAATTTGGCTCCAACTCCATCTACAAGTTTGCTGATGACACAACCATAGTGGGTCGGATCTCAAACAACAGTGAGTCAGAGCATAGGAGGGAGATGGTGTGGTGTAACAACAATCTCTCCCTCAACGTCAGCAAAACTAAGGAGCTGATCATTGACTTCAGGAAGTGAAGTATTGTACACACTCATGTCTGCATCAATGGTGTTGAGGTGGAGATGGCTGACAGCTTCAAATTCCTAGATGTGCAGATCATCCACAATCTATCCTAGTCCACCCATGTTAATGCTACGGCCAAGAAAGTACAACTGCACCTAAACTTCCTCAGGACACTAAGGAAATTTGGCATGTCCACATTTACTGTTACCAATTTTTACAGATGCACCATAGAAAGCATCCTATATGGCTGCATCACAGTCTGGTAAGGCAACTGCTCAGTCCGTCCAAAACTGTAAGAAACTACAGAGTGCCGTGAACATAGTCCAGTTCCATCACTTGAACATGCCCCCCCCCCCCCCCCCCCATCCATTGACTCTGTCTACACCTTCTGCTGCCTTGGGAATGCAGGCAACTTAATCAAATACCCCACCCACCTGGTTATTCTCTCTTCCATTGGGCAGGAGACACAAAAGTCTAAGAACACGCACTAACATTCAAAACAGCATCTTCCCCGCTGCTGCCAGAATCCTGAATGACCCTCTTATGGACTGAACTAATCTCTCCATGCAATCTTCTCTACTGAGTAGCACTACACTCTGTGTATGCTTCACCTGATGCCTGTGTCTATGTATTTACTTTGTGTATTTATCGTATGTCCTGTGTGATGTGTTGGGTGTTCTGGATCACAAACAGGTCACCAACACTGGAAGTGGTGCAACTCTATTTTATTATAAGGTTAACTATGTTAAGATACTTGAACTGTGGATAAATGCAATACCAGCTTTAACTGTTGACCCTTGCCTAGTCCTAACCAGGTGATGCACTCAGCACATGGTGAATGTATGTGTTGCAGGCTGTGAGCTCTGTGCTCCGAGCTGGCTGCTACTGGAATCAGCAGGAACTCTCCTGTCCCCTGTCTTTATAGTGCATGTGCTCTCACTGGTGATTGGCTGCAGTGTTGTGTATGCTGATTGGTCCCACTGCATGTCCATCAGTGTGTGTGTGTCTGCACCATAATATACTGGTGTATATTATGACATCCCCCCCTTTTATATAAAGAACATGTGCCTGCGTGACAATAAATATCATGTAGTGAATGTACCTGACTATGTGTGTGCGTGTTATTTACATGACTATGTACATGTACGTGATTTACACGTGAAGGTGCCTGGTGCAGAGAAATAGGGTGTCACACCAACAACGAAATGAACATTATATACAAACTACTGGAACGATGAAACAGGATAACAGAACAGATCAAAGAGTCCAACATTGTAAAACTCATCAGTCAAGTCTCTGAGGTGGGCGACGAATTCTGGTTGACCGCCTCACGGGTGGGTCAGGAGCCACCGGCTGAGGAACGGGCTGGGCCATGGCAGAGTGAGGAGGATGCAGAGTATTCGGAATCTCCACATAGTCCAGGTTGGGGACAACAAGAGAGCATGGCACCGGTGGAGGATCACGTAGCGAGCGTGGAACGAGATGAAGGGCACGCCGATTGCGGCGGCGAATGGAATCATCTGGCAGATGAACCAGGAACGAGCGGGGAGACACCTGCCGAAGAACCACAGCAGTTGCAGATTAGCCACCCTCCAGAAGATGGATGTGGACGTTGTCATCCGGCGGCAGAGCAGGGAGATCAGTCGCCCGAGTGTCATGCGCCGCCTTGTGTTGTGCACGAGACTGTTGCATCCGCTGAAGGACCGGAGCGTGGTCGAGGTCTGGGACGTGAATGGATGGCACAGTGGTCCTGAGGGTGCGACCCATGAGCAGCTGGGCTGGCGACAGGACCATGGAGAGTAGGGCTGAACGATAGGCCAGCAAGGCGAGGTAGAAGTCGGATCCTGCATCGGCATCCTTGCAGAGGAGCTGTTTGACGATGTGGACGCCCTTTTCCGCTTTGCCATTGGATTGGGGGTGCAGGGGACTGGATGTCACATGCACAAAGTTGTACCTGCTGGCAAAGTTGGACCATTCCTGGCTCGCGAAGCAGGGGCCATTGTCTGACATCACAGTGAGTGGGATGCCGTGACGAGCAAAGGTCTCCTTGCAGGCACGGATGACCACCGATGATGTGATGTCGTGCAGGCGTACGACCTCCAGGTAGTTCGAAAAATAGTCTACAATCAGAACATAGTCTCTGCCGAGCGCATGGAACAGGTCAACGCCTACGTTAGACCAAGGGGACGTGACCAACTCATGGGGCTGTAGGGTCTCATGTGGTTGGGCCGGCTGGAACCGCTGACAGGTGGGGCAGTTGAGCACTGTGTTGACGATGTCCTCATTGATGCCGGGCCAGTACACAGCCTCTCGGGCCCTCCGTCGGCACTTCTCCACGCCAAGCTGGTCCTCGTGTAGCTGTTCCAAAACGAGCTGGCGCATGCTGTGCGGGATCCGATGTGGTCCAGCTTCAGGACTACTGCCAGATCATCTCTGATATTGTAGAACTGCGGGCATTGGCCCTTGAGCCGTCCGTCCGTCATGTGACGCATGACACGTTGTAGTAGGGGGTCAGCCGCAGTCTCGTGGCGAATGTGGATAAGACGTAAGTCCGTGGCCGGCAGATTGGAGGCCGTGAAGGCCACATGGGCGTCAACCTGGCAGACGAACCCGTCTGGGTCACATGGGATGTTGACTGCCCTGGACAGAGCATCGGCTATGATCAGGTCCTTGCCCGGGGTGTATAGGAGCTGGAAATCGTACTGCCTGAGTTTAAGCAGAATGCACTGGAGGCGAGGGGTCATATCATTCAGGTCTTTTTGTATAATGTTGACCAGCAGACGATGGTCGGTCTCGACAGTGAATTGGGGAAGGCCGTACACGTAATCATGAAATTTGTCGACCCCAGTTAACAGGCCCAGGCACTCCTTTTCGATCAGCGCATAGCGCTGTTCCGTGGGGGTCATGGCACGTGACGCATATGCAACAGGGGCCCATGATGAGGACTCATCGGATTGCAGGAGCACCGCCCCAATGCCGGATTGGCTGGCATCCGTTGAAAGTTTTGTTTCCTTCATGGCATCAAAAAATGCCAATACCGGGGCCGTGGTAAGCTTGGTCTTAAGCTCCTCCCATTCGCGTTCGTGGGCGGGAAGCCATTGGAAGTCTGTCGTCTTCCTGACCAGGTTCCGGAGAGCTGTGGTATGGGAGGCGAGGTTGGGAATGAACTTCCCCAGGAAGTTGACCGTGCCCAACAATCAGAGGACCGCCTTCTTATCCGCTGGTTTCTGCATGGCCGTGATGGCTGCCACCTTGTCCGCATCCAGCCGCACACCCAACCGGGAGATGTGGTCCCCTAGTAACTTGAGTTCCGTCTGGCCGAAGGAACATTTGTCTCTGTTGAGGCGAAGGCCTTGGTCCCGTATTCGTTTGAAAACGCGCTGGAGGCGATTGATATGCTCCTGCGAGGTGGTGGACCAAATGATGATGTCGTCAACATAGATGCGCACACCCTCAATGCCCTCCATCATTTGCTCAATGATCCGGTGGAATACTTCTGATGCCGATACAATCCCAAACGGCATCCTGTTGTAGCAGTATCTGCCAAACGGGGTATTAAAGGTACACAGCTTTCTGCTGGACCTGTCTAGTTGAATTTGCCAGAATCCTTTCGAGGCGTCAAGTTTGGTGAAGATGTTGGCCCGAGCCATCTCGCACGTGATCTCCTCGCGCTTGGCGATAGGGTAATGCTCCCTCATTATGTTGCGATTCAGATCCTTTGGGTCAATGCAGATCCGGTGCTCGCTGGAGGGCTTCTTTACGCACACCATGGAACTGACCCAGTCGGTTGATTCCGGCACTCTGGAGAGCACTCCTTGGTCCTGGAGGTCCTGCAGCTGCTGCTTGAGGCGGTCCTTGAGGGGTGCTGGGACTCTGCGACGTGCATGAACCACAGGCGTGGCGACTTGTTTGAGCAGGATTTTGTAAGTGTATGGAAGCGTGCCCATGCCTTCGAAAACGTCACGGTTTTGGTCGATGATGGCATTGAGTTGCGCCCTGAAGTCCGCATCCTGGAAGGCAGACGTGTCATCTGGAAAGAGAGAGCGTACTCGTTGAACGAGTTTTAGGAGTTTGCACGCCTGTGCTCCTAGCAGAGAGTCCTTCGAGGAGCCCATGATCTCGAAGGGAAGGATGGCTTTTCGCGAGTTGTGCGTCACTTCGAGTTGGCATGAACCGGTAGCAGGAATGACGTTGCCATTGTAGTCCACTAGTTGGCAGGTCGACAGAAGAATGGTTGGTTGAACCCCAAGGGTCTGAAAGTCTGACCACGCTAGGAGATTAGCGGAAGCACCAGTGTCCAGGCGGATTCGAATCTGGGATCGGTTGACCGTCAGGTTGGCACACCACTCGTCGTCTGGATCAATGCTGTGCACCGACAGCGGCAGGTGGTTTTGATTCAGGGACAGCCTGTTCTTTGTTATAACAGCGACTCGAAAAGGCTCCTTCAGGTCCTCGGTGTCACTGATCTGCGGGAAGTCGGAATCGGACTCGGTGAACGTGGGTTGAATTGCCCATAAGTTCCTGCGAGGCTGGCTGAAGCGATGCGAATTGGCAGGCTGAGCTGCTCGACAGCAGGCAGCATAGTGGCCAAGTCTGCCTCATTGTAGGCATTGTCGCGATTTTGCAGGACATTGCCGCTTTAAATGGGTGGAGCCACAGTTGCCACACGTCGTGACGTCAGTACGCTCGTTGCGCCATCACGCATTTGCGATGCGGTCCTGCGTGATGCGCGCCGTGCGCATCACGTTCCTCCACGTCACCGTCCCCTCGTTTGGCGCGTACAAGCGTGGGAGGCCGCGATAAACGCGCGAAATGGCCGACCTCATCCAGGCTGCAGCCATGGAGGTGTTCAATTGTTTGGACCCGTTCCGCCTTGTGGGGACCTTGCCGCGCCGTTTCAGCCGCCTGTATGTGGGAGTACCGGCTGGTGGCATTTTCATGCAGGACACACGTCTCAATGGCAGTCGCTAGGGTGAGTTGCTTAATTTTGAGGAGCTGCTGACGCAGGGGGTCCAACAGAATACCAAATACGATCTGGTCTCGTATCATGGAGTCGGAGGTGGGCCCGTAGCCACAGGACTGCGCAAGGATGTGGAGGTATGTTAAAAAGGATTGGAAAGACTCGTCTTTACCCTGCAGGTGCTGCTGGAACAGGTATCTTTCGAAGCTTTCATTGACCTCTATGCTGAAGTGTGTATCAAATTTGAGGAGAACCGTCTTGTACTTTGTCTTGTCCTCGTCGTCTGCGAATGTGAGGGAGTTGAAGATGTGGATGGCGTGTTGCCCGGCCGTGGAGAGGAGCAGAGCAATCTTCCTGGTGTCCGATGCGTTCTCCCTGGCCGTGGCTTCGAGGAAGAGCTGGAAGCGCTGTTTAAAAATCTTCCAATTGACCCAGAGATTGCCGGCGATGCGGAGCGGCGGCGGCGGGTTGATGTTCTCCATACTTCAGGATGCCGGAATGCTGATTAGTTGCAGGTGGGTCTCAGAAGTACTAGTATGCAACCAAACCTTGTACCATGATGTGTTGGGTGTTCTGGATCACAAACAGATCACCAACACTGGAAGTGGTGCAATTCTATTTTATTATATTAACATACTTGAACTGTGGGTAAATGCAATACCAGCTTTAACTGTTGACCCTTGCCTAGTCCTAACCAGGTGATGCACTCAGCACATGGTGAATGTCTGTGCTGCAGGCTGTGAGCTCTGTGCTCCGAGCTGGCTGCTACTGGAATCAGCAGGAACTCTCCTGTCCCCTGTCTTTATAGTGTGTGGCGCACAAAGACTCCGTGAGACAAACAGAGTGAAGTCGATGAGGCTTTATTAAGCGTGTCTGTTCCCCAGCAGCCCGATAGTAAACTGGCATGCGGGGGAAGGCACCGGCTTCTTATACTTCGCCTTCAGGGCGGAGTATGAGGTCAACGGCCAACCAGGACCCGGGATCTGTCAGCCAATGACATTAGGGCTTCCAGTCCCACATGACCCCCAATACATACTACCACATTCACCCCTTGTCAAAATGAACCCGGCGGGGTGATGCTTCGTATGGTGGTAAGGGTTTACTATCGGGCTGCTGGGGAACAGACACGCTTAATAAATTGTGGCGCACAAAGACTCCGTGAGACAAACAGAGTGAAGTCGATGAGGCTTTATTAAGCGTGTCTGTTCCCCAGCAGCCCGATAGTAAACTGGCATGCGGGGGAAGGCACCGGCTTCTTATACTTCGCCTTCAGGGCGGAGTATGAGGTCAACGGCCAACCAGGACCCGGGATCTGTCAGCCAATGACATTAGGGCTTCCAGTCCCACATGACCCCCAATACATACTACCACATAGTGCGTGTGCTCTCACTGGTGATTGGCTGCGGTGTTGTGTATGCTGATTGGTCCCACTGCATGTCCATCAGTGTGTGTGTGTGTCTGCACCATAATATACTGGTGTATATTATGCCACTATGTTTTTCATGTATGGAAGGATCTGTCGGGACTGTACTTTTCACTGTACCTCGGTACATGTGACAATAAATCCAAATTCAAGAAAGACTTCTCCCATGAAATCAAAACTTCTGTAACCTCCAGTAAACTGACTCTCTTCATTGGTAACTAGGGCAGAATTGCCTTGATTACTGGAGCCATTTCCAACACTTCCCAAGGGAACACTTTGCAATTGTACCATTGCTACTGTTTTATCACACATTTCCTTTACTGGTGCAGTGTTTTCCAAAGACTCCTTCGGTACCCCTATTACCACCACTGATTTAACTTACAGCTTCCAATAATTTTCTTTTGCATGAGCAGTCTTACGGCAATTAAATACTTTTGTTAATGTCACTTTTATCCTCTATACTATCTTTCTTATTGAATGGTGCAACGTCTCCCCAAAGCCAGAATCTTTTCTATTGTTCTGGTTTCCAATTAAATTTACAAGTCCCTGAATCGTAATATTTTCAAGATGAAAATATTTTACTTTTTGTCTGGCTCATTTTTCATTTCTAATTCCAAATGCTATTACTTCAATTATGTCTGCTTTGTTAGCCCCTGCTTTTCTATTTTGACTTTATTCAGCAAACATGGGTATACTTATGACCTGCCATTTCTTTAGCTGTTCTGGCAATCTCCAAGATTCAACATTTTAATGACCTTACTTTTGCAAGACTATTCTTCCCAGAACTAAAAGTCATCTTTAAAATATTAACATGAAACATACATTCGCAACAACCCCCACACTGTTGATAGGGAAGATAGTTACAGGATTTTGACCCAATTACATTGATGGAGGTGATATTTAAGGTACAATTTAACAGAAATGAAACAGAGTCCCGTGTCCAGCGCATTTAGCCGGGTGTTTCCCGACGCTGACTGTGCCAAGAGTGAGACCGCTAGTCCCATTTCCTGCACGAATGTGCTCCGCTCGCCAATGCAGGAAGACCTCGGGGAACCATTTTTAAATGGCACCCCGTTCTCTAGACCCCCAAACCCGGCTGCTGAACATCCACCCATGCCTGCAACTCACCTATAAGTGGGTCATCGAGCCCCCTGCACCCCACCTCATAAGGACAGGGCACCCCTGGCCCCAATCCCCAGCATGGACAAAATGCCACCCAGGCACCACCAGCCTGGCAGTGCTCAGGTGGTAGTGCCAGGGTATCACCCTTCCCAGAAGCCGACCATCTGGGAGCCTCCAATCGCCTGGGAGACCATCCCCCTCAAGTGCCGTTCTGCCTGGACCACGTTGGTGGAGGCCAGTGTCCAAAGATGTGCGAGTTAGGTGGATTGGCCATGCTAAATTGCCCTTAGTGTCCACGAAGGGTTAGGTAGGGGTTGCTGGGTTGGGGAATAGGGTAGATACGTGGGCTTGTGTAGGGTGCTCTTTGTAAGAACCGGTGCAGACTTGATGGGCCGAATGGCCTCCTTCTGCACTGTAATTCTATGATTCTATGAATGATAAATGGTCTTCGCTCAGAGTCTCTGAAGCATGGGGGTTAGATCTTACCCCTTGGGTAACTCCGGAGAGAGCATATTCAAGTGAGCCTGCCTGCACACTTGAATATGCAAACCTGGTCCCGCCCTTTGTGGGCACGTGTCAGATTGCAACGTCTCGCGAGATCCCATTAGATCTCACTAGACAAATGGAGCAATGTTAATCTCGCAAGAGGCCTCTCACAAGATTTACCAGTCGCATTATGTCCAGAGTCGGGCGCGGCAGTTAGATTGCGCCCATAGTTCCAAGTTACAAGCAGAACCTTGGTGGTGATTCCAAGCACGGCTGTTCTTCTTCTTGGTGGTAGAGGTTGAGCTTTGGAAGGTGCTAACAAAGAATCCTTGCAATTTACTGAAGTGAATCTAATGGGTGGTACACACTGCTTCCACTGTGTGCCTGTGAAAGAAGAGTGAATGCTTAAGGATGGGGTGCCAATCATGCAGGTTGTTTTGTCCGGTATAGTGCTGAGCTTCTTGAATGTTGTTGGAGCTGCACTCATCCAATCAAGTGGAAAATATTCCATTGCACCTTGGACTTGTGCTTCGTAGATGGTTTGTGAAAATGAGTTACTCAGTGCAGAGCCCGCAGTCTCTGATCTACCTTTGCAACCACAATATTTACATAACTAGTCCAGTTCAGTTTCTGGTTGATGGTAACCCTTATGATGTTGATGCTGGTGGATTCATCTGTGGAAATGCTGTTGAACAGCAAGGTTAGATAGATTGATTCTCTTTCCATAATCATTGGGTGGCACGGTAGTACAGTGGTTAGCACTGTTGCTTCACAGCACCAGGGTCCCAGGTTCGATTCCCGCTTGGGTACCTGTCTGTGTGGAGTTTGCACATTCTCCCCGTATCTGCATGGGTTTCGTCCGGGTTCTCCGGTTTCGTCCCACAAGTCCCGAAAGACATGATTACTGGGTGAATGGACATTCTGAACTCTCCCTCTGTGTACCGGAACAGGCGCCGGAATGTAGCAATTAGGGGGCTTTTCACAGTAACTTCATTGCGGTGTTAATGTAAGCCTACTTGTGACAATAACAAAGATTATTATTATTGTCAGGCAAATCTATGGCGTGATTGTTTCTTGCCACTTGAGCGAGAATATTGTCCAGATCTTGTTGCATGCAAGCTCAAACTGCTTCAGTACCAGAGGAGTTGCAATTGGTATTGAACACTGCAATCAGTGAACATCCCACTTATGTTACCTTATGACGAAGGACACTTGATGAAACAGCTGAAAATGTTTGGGTGTAGGATATGATCCGAAGAATCATTGAAGCAATATTATGGGGCTAAGAAGATTGGCTTCCACAAACCACACTGATTTTCCTTTGTGCTAGGTATAACTGCAACCAGTGGAGAATTTTCCCCCTGATTTCCATTGACTTCAAATTTGTTAAGGCTCCTCAATACCACACTCAATCAAACGCTGCCGTAATATCAAAGGTACTCACCTCAAATCTGGAATTCAGCTCTTTTGTGCATATTTGCACCAAAGCTGTATTGAAGCCCAGAACCGAGTATGCTTGGTGGAATTCAAACTTCTGATCAGGGAGCAGGTTATTGCTGAGTATGTGCTGCTTGATAGCACTGTCAAGGGGATCTTTCATCACTTTGCTGATGACTAAGAGTAGACTGATGGGGCAGTAATTGACCAAGTTGGATTTGTACAGCTTTTTGTTCACAAGACCTGCCGGGGCAATTGTAAACAATGTTGGATCAATGCCATTGTAGCTGTAGTGGAACAGCTTTGTATTACAGCCAGAATGTAGCAGGACCCATAGCTTTTTCTGTACTCAGTGCCTTCAGCCATTTCTTGATATCACACACAATGATCTGTGATGTAGGGGGGAAACATAAAAGCATAAGAATAATGTCTTGTCAATGACTGGGAAATCTCAAAACACAGGTGCAGAACAAAGATAAAGGGATAGAGATCATCTGAAATGGGGAAATATTTATTTACTCAAGGGTTGTGAATCTTTGGAATTGTCTACTCCAGGAGTTCTAGATGTCCAAACACTGAAAGTATTCAAGATTGAGATCAAAGTATATTTGATCACATAAGGACCTGGATTCTCCCAAAATGGGACGATGTCTCCATGCTGGGGTAAAAATGCTGGAATTTTACTCTGGAGATTCCTGTAAAAAAGATCAGCTAATTCAGTGCACTGCAGGGGGATAGCAGGGCCCCGGAGTAATTCACGCAGCTTTCGCTGCAGATAAGGGCCCCCGCACTTCTGGTTTTGAGTCCGCCCATGCGCTCGGCGGAGGCCTCCAGCGGCCACGCCGAGCGCCATGGTGGACTCAGACCGCGGAGGCAGACATAAAAATTAGACCCCCCCCTGATCAGCCGCGCACCCGAGCATCTGACCACGCGGATCTGTCCCCCGGCCGCCTATAAGGCTCCCCCTCGGTGTCCGATCTCCCGCCCCCCACCACGGTGGCCACCACACCAGCATCCCGACCGGCAATAGGTGGTTAGTTCCACGCCGTCGGGAACCCAGCCGGTCGGGACCGGGGGATTGCTGGGCCGGCCTCTGTCAATTGGCCCCCAGCCACGCGCTGTACTCTGCGATCATGCCGATTCTCAGGCCCCGGAGAATCGCCGGACCGGCACCGTGCTCGATTTCGGCGGGAAATTGGATTCTCCACCCCTGTGCCAAACGCGATTTTGGCTTGGGGCTGTGGAGAATGGAGCCCAAGGAATTGAATGATATGGGAAACAGGTAGAAAAGGAGTGGTGGTGGTAGATCAGACATGGTTGCATTGAATGGTAGAGATTGCTCAAAGAGCTGGATTGTGCACTCCCGCTCCATGTTCGTAGTTATCTAACTGGCTATCATCATTCACAATTGCAAGTGGCAGGATTGTAGAGATTGTATTTACTTCATTAGTTGTGGGATCACTGAGCTCTGTCATCAGCATGTTGCTTCTGCTGTCACAAAACTCTAGCTTTACCAGGTTGAACGTCATTTTATGGTGTGCCTGGTGCTACTTCTGGCATGCTCTCCGACAATATTCTTTGAATCGTGATCTGTGGTTGGTGTCCTAGTTTTATGGCAATTGTAGACCGAGGTTGATGGTAGGCCAGAAGGTTACAGATTGCAATTGATTACAATTCTGCTGCTGATCGACTTCACGGTTCTAAAAATCTATTTTTAATCTATCCCATTTAGCACATATTGGTAATGCCATGTCACATGATGGAGAGTGACCTCAATGTGAACTTGGAATATTGCCTCCACAACTCCTATCAATTGTGATGTCGCAAGGGTCTGAGGATTAAGATAGGCAGGTGGATTTTTCTCAGTTCAATAGCTCACACAGTTGTCCAAATAAAAAAAAGGAACATTTATTTAAAGATCTTCAGATATTCAGCAAAACGGAAAAGAAAAAGGAAGTAAACACCTGACTTTACTCTGATCTTAACGCAACAATAATAATAATAATAATCACCTATTGTCACAAGTAGGCTTCAATGAAGTTACTGTGAAAAGCCCCTAGTCGCCACATTCCAGCGCCTGTTCAGGGATATATATTCAGCATATATACAGCATATATTCCTGTTTAAACCTGGACAACTACTCCATTTCCCAGGGAAAAATCAAAACAGTACATAATAGCGACAGTCCTTCAGGAAGGCAAGGTCAAAACATGGCCGAAGAAGATCAGATTACCAAGTGGGTATCCATGCAGGCCAAATTTCAATCCAAATCAGGATTTTCATAAGAGTCCAAGGTCAGCCAAAAGCACACAACAAATCCTTCACTCTCCAAGGCACCTCCACCAAGTTGGCTTCTGCCTCTAACAGGCATCAGTGCTTTGCTTATACAGTCTGGTAAGGCTACAAAGCTGATTGTCATTGTACTGATTCTTGATAGGGTTTTCCCTCAGGCTGCCATGTGATTTCCTGTGGCCATCTTAGTAGGGGGAATCCTGTCAAGAAACTGGAGAGTATTATAAGAAAAGTGCCGCCTTCCCCAGCATACAGCCCCAGGTGACACCACACAATATAGAAGATAGAAGTACAATCCCAAAAAGAGCTGTAAATCAGGAAATATAAGGAAGTGAGGAGGGAAGAAAATTATAATCACCAGGGAAGTTGAAATGAGCAAATTGTTGGAGAGGTGGGCTGGCAAATCCCCAGGATCTGATGGACTTCATCCGAGAGTCTGGAAAGAAGTGGTGAGGTAATTGATGTGTCGGTTTTAATTTTCCAAAATTCTCCAGATTCAAATAAAATTCTATTAGATTGAAAAATGGCAAATGTAAATCCTTTATTCAAAAAAGGAGGGAGACTGAAAGCAGGGAACTACTGGCCAGTTAGCTTAACAACTGTCGTAGGGAAAATGTTAGGAGCTATTATTAAATATGTTATCGCAGGCACTAATAAAAGGCAAGGCAATCAGGCAGAGTCAACATGGAAGGAAAATTATGTTTCAACGACTTATTGAAATTCTTCGAAGGAGCTACATGTGCTCTGGATAAGGGGGAATGGTGGATGTTCTGTATTTAGATTTCCAAAAGACATTTGATAAGGTGACACATCAAAAATTATTGCAGAAACTAAGAGCTCACGGTGTAATGGGTAACATATTGGCATGGATTGAAGGTTGGCTAGCTAACAGGAAACAGAGAGTTGGCATAAATGGGTCTTTTCTATTTGGCAGGATGTAATAAATGCTGCGCCATAGGGATCAGTGCTGGGGTTTCAACATTTTACAATTTATACAAATGATGTGGATGAAGCGACCAAGGGTATGGTTGCTAAATTTTCTGATGACATAAAGATAGGCAGGAAAATAATCGGTGAAGAGGTCACAAGGGGCCTACAAAGAGACATAAACCGTTTGAGTGAGTAGCAATGATCTGACAAATGGAATATAATGTGGGAAAATTTGAGATTGCCCATTTTGGCATTAAGAATGAAAAATAAACATCATCTAAATGGTGAAGGAATGCAGAGCTCTGAGATTCAGAGGGATCTGGGTGTTCTAGTGCATGAATCACAAAAGACTAGTATGTAGGTACAGCATGTAATTAGGAAAACAAATAGAATGTTATAATTTATTGCAAGGGTTCCCCTTTATCCACACCTGGAATACTGTGAACAGCTTTGGTCCTCTTATCTAAGAAAATATATACTGTCATTGGAGGAAGTCCAGAGAATGTTCACTTTTCTAACGAGGAGAGGTTGAGTAGGTTGGGTGTGTACTAATTGGAGTTTAGAAGAATGAGGGGTGACCTTATTGAGATGTATCGGTTTCTCAGCGGGCTTGACAGAGTAAATGCTGAATGGTTATTTCCCCTTGTGGGAGAGTCTAGGAACAGAGATCATAATCTCAGAGTAAGGGATCACCTATTTAAGACAGATGAGGAGGAATTTCTTCTCTCAGAGGTTAGTGAACCTGTGAAATTCTTCAGTCGAGGGCTGGGTCATTAAGTATGTTCAAGGCTGAGATAGACAGATTTTTAATTAATAAGGGAATCAAAGGTTATGGGGATTAGGTGGGAAAGTGGAGTTGAGGATTATCATATCAGTTCAGTCATGATCTCATTGAATAGCATACTCGAAAGGCCGAGTGGTCTACTCCTGCTCCTAATTAGTATTTTCCTGTGTAATACTGTCATGAACAGATGCATCTGTGGCAGATACATTAGTGAGGGAGTGGTCATGTAGATTTTTACCTCTTGTTTGTAGTCTTAGCACCTACTGCGGGCCCCTTATTGCAGATAAGTCCTTAATGAAGTGAGTAGTGGTGCTACATTGCCATTCTTGTGATGTGCGTTGAATTCCCCCACCCAGAGTACATTTTTTCCCTTACTACCCTCAATGTTTCTTGCATGTGCTGTTCAACATGGAGATGCACTTGACTCATCAGCTGAGGCAGGGCATTGGAATGCAATTCGCAGGAAATTTTCTTACCCATATTTGACCTGATTCCACGAGACGTCATGGTGTTCCAAGTCAATATTGGGAACTCCCAGAGCCCCTCATTCTCCAATGTTACACCACTTTGTTGCCACCTCTGGTGGGTTTTCCTGATGATGGGATAGGGCATTCACAGAGATGGTGATGGAGGAGTCTGGGACTTTGGATCTAAGGTCTGATTTGGTGATTATGTCAGGTTGTTGTTTGACTAATCTGTGGATCAGTTCTCCAAATGTTGGCACATACCAAGGTGTTATGTGGACAGGGTGCGTCTTTTTCTTTTCTGGTGCCTAGGTTAATGACAGGTGGTCATCTGGCTTCACAGAATCATAGCGTGGTTACAGGGCAGAAGGAGGTCATTCAGCCCAAATAATCTACAGGATTATTTGACTTTTCTGTAGTGGCTTGCTAGGCCATTTCAAAGGGCTTTTAGAGTCACCCACATTGCTGTGGGTCTGAAGTCACATGTAAACTAGGCCAGGCCAGAACAGCGGATTTCCTTCCCTATACTTCGCCAGTAAGCGAGGTGGGTTTTTACAATAATCCAATAGATTCATCATCATCATTGCGGAGATTTGTGTTTTCTTCCAGACTTATTAATCAATTGAATTTAAATTCCCCCAGCTGTGAGATTTGAAAACATGTTCCAGAGCATTAGTCCAGGCATCTGTATTACTAGTACTAAGATTATCACTATGATACTATTCCGCTATTTGATGTGCTATAGTTAACCTTAGTTCATATGGGAAGAGCGAATAGAAAAATCATCAAGGATACCTTGTCCTGATCACATCCTAGCAAATGAGAACAAAGACATTTGGAAACTGAATTTTGAGCTTTTCAACTGACTTAGCTGATTCTCGTAGAGACATGTTTTATGTTAGTGTTTTATTCCAGACAGCCAAGCAGTGAAGAATAGAATTTCAGCCTGATCTTTATACACTTGATAAGCTTTTATTATTGAAATACAAATTACAAACTTGCAACCCCAGCCCGGGGGGGGACAGTTTTAGTCTGCTGCTGTATAGGAGCATAAATAAATCCCCAGTTAATGCCCTTTAAACAAATACAATTAAACATTCAATTAATTTACAATTAAACACTTGATCTACCTTTAACAAGCTTTCTACAAAGAAATCTTTGCGGCAGGAGCTGCAACCAAATTTGTGCATTGTGACCTTGGCCGGGATTTTTCGCTCCCTTTCACGATGAGTGCTTTTCGGCGACGGGAGCAGAAAATATCGCGAGAAGTCTAACATTGCGTTTAATGCTGGTGTGAAAGCTTGTCGTGATCATCCCCTTCCTCCCACCATTTAACATTGAGAACATCATTATAATAGATTTGCATCTTATTATCATGCACATACACTGTAATCGTACCAAACCCCCATTGAAAAATCCATCCACGGCGGCATGATGTCAGAATGGCGCACATCACGCCTGGTTTCAAAAGGCATTAGGGATTGACTTGGGGTACTGGGGTACTGGGGTTGATTCTGTTGTAGACCAGGAGGGAACACTTGAGAGAGACTGGAGTAATATTCGAAGGATACTGGGATAGCACTTGAAGGGTACTGGGTCAAGACTCCGAGGAAGATCAGGGTAACACTCAAAGAACAATACAGCACAGGAACAGGCCCTTCGGCCCTCCAAGCCTGCACCGATCACGTGTCCTATCTCGACCAACCGCCTTTATCCTTCTATACCCCGTCTGTTCATTTGCCTATCCAGAAAAGTCTTAAAGGTCGCTAACGTATCTGCCTCAACCACCTCACTTGACAGTGCATTCCAGGCCACCACCACCCTCTGTATAAAAAACCTCCCCCGCATATCTCCACTAAACCTTTCCTCCCACACCTTAAACTTGTGCCCTCTTGTAATTGTCCATTCCGCCTGGGAAAAAGCTTTCGACTGTACACCATATTTATACCCCTAATAATTTTATAAACTTCTATCAGGTCGCCTCTCAGCTTCTGCCTCTCTAGGGAGAACAATCCCAGTTTATTCAATCTCTCCTCATCGCTAATACCCTCTATACCAGGTAACATCCTGGTAAACCTTTTCTGTACTCTCTCCAAAGCCTCCACATCCTTTTGGTAGTGAGGTGACCAGAATTGGACACATATTCCAAATGTGGCCTAACCAACGTTCTATATAATTGTAACATAATTCTCGAGCTTTTATACTCAATGCCCTGTCCTTTGAAGGCTTGTAGGGGACCCAATTAATCATTCGGAGTCTGGCAATTTCAGGTTTGGCACCAATTGTTGTAGCGTGACAGAAGGTGGAAACAGAAGGTGCAAAAAAAATAAGAATCACTCTAATCTTCTGTGCTTCCCAATGTAATCAAAAAGGTGGCCATTCAAACTTTGCTATCTCTCCATCACCAGCATCATCATGAAAATCTTGGCTGCAAGGATTGCAATAACATTACCAGTATGATGTTAATTATAGGAAATCTGTCAGAAGACTCTTTCCAATCATATCCTTACAAATTTTGTTGACCCAACCAAATGTGACATCATCCTTTTTCCTACGTCATGGACAAATGATTCCCTTACATATTCTCCTCTCCCATCCCATAAGATGACAATGTGCGTGATAATTCAGAGAACAATGTTGTCTGTAGTATAAAATGGCTAGAGAAAAAAGAAAATTCATGTTGTAAAATAAATGTGGGTCAGTGAGGCAAATTTAATTTGGTCATGTCATTCAATTATCTGAAAAATAGCAACACTGACATTTTATGTATTAACCTCTCCCATACATGGGATAAAATGGCAATTATTTTATAAATGTAATAAAATAGAATCCAATAAAACTAAGAAGTGAAACTTTTCTACTTAGGTTTTTTTGTTTCAAAAAAAGCATTTCAACAAACGGTAATTTAATTTATACAAATTCAACAGAAGGTATTTACATAGTACATCACAAATTCTCTGTTCCAAAATAATAATTATGAATGAAATTTTTAAAACTTAGTGGTCTTACAAATCTTCAGTCTAATGTACAATGATAAATATTAGGTAGGGTTTTCTGGTCGCTGACGCCAAAGCCGCGTTCGGCAATCGGCCAGAGAATCAAAGTTTATGACCAAATCAGGGGCGGCGGCGCTTTCGGGATGCTCCACCCCCTCTAAAGCGATGTACTCGGAGAGTACGCTGCACGACATGTCGACGCCTCAGGATGTTGCCTGAGGCCTGCCCCCCAACCGGCCAGGTCCCTGATGTCGTGGGTCTCTCATGGTCTCATCCGTCGGGAACTCGGCATGGTGGCTGCAGACTCAGTCCAGCGCCACAGTCGGGGGAGGGCCGATCCGCGGGCAGTGAGGACTTTGGCACGGGCTGGGGGCACTGTGAGGGGGGTGGTCTGGGGCATGCAAGCTGGCCAAAGGGGGGGGCAATATTTTGCAGACTAGGTCCATGAATGGTTGGCGCCATGTTGGATGGCGCAGGCGCTGCGGGCTGCTGCCGTGCGCATCCACGACCATGGACCCGGCAATTCTCCGGGAAATATCGGCAGCTAGAGCCGAGTGCTCTACGCTGCCGTCATGCTAACCCCCAGGCAAATGGAGGATCGGTGACAATTTTACGCCATTTATTCTGTCGTAAAACGCCACCGTTTCCATGCCACCGTTCCCATAGCCTCAAAATTGGAGAATCTAGGCCATTGTCTCTGCTGGGAAAGATTTCTAGCAACAACAAGAACTGAGCCAGCCCAAAAAACCTGTAAATATTTTTGTGTAAGTTCTAATTACTTTAATCATGATTGATGTGTGTTCTCTTTCAGGATCCCGATGTTCACTTTTGATCTTGATTCACCGGTTGGAGATGTTACCTGGTCACCATACTCTTCAACTGTGTTTGCAGCAGTTACAACAAATGGAAAGGTAATTACTATTTTTGGATATTGTAAGGTCTTTCTCAATGTCAAATTCTAGTCAGTTTTTCAAACTATTATATATTTACTGTGTTAAAGGTGCTATATAAAAGCAAATTGTTATTGCAGACTGATAATTCAGTCAAGAGTTTCCAACTGTGTTCTGGCTTATTGCATAAAGGTACACATGGTACTGTTTGTGACAAGTTCCTCCCATGCACCAATGCATGTGAGAATCAGTTGAATCTAGGCAGTTGAGAGGGAAGTCAGAGAGAGTATAAGAATGAATTAGCAACTAATATAAAATGGAATTCAAATTCCTCCAAACGCAACTAAACAATATACAGGTAGTATCAGGTGGGTAGAACCAATTAGGACTGAAAAAAAGACGTATACATGGAAGAAAAGAGCATGTCTGAGGAACCTTTTCTTATTATTCATTCATGGGATGTGGGTGTTGCTGGCTAAGCCAGTAGTTATTGCCCATCCCTAATTTCCCTTGAGAAGTTGGTGGTCAGCTGTTTTCTTGAACTGCTGCAGTCTATGTGGTGTGTGTGCACCCACCGTGCTATTAGGGATGGAGATCCGGGGTGTTGACCCACCAACAATGTGTTAGAATCCCAGAGGAGAACCAACTTTTTTCAATTTGCAAAGCTGTGAGGAAATGTTACTGTACCACAGGAGTGATAACACTCACCCATAGGTATCTTTTATGTTTCAACTAAATATAATTTAACCACAGAATTAACCACATTAGCAACAAAGAAATAGGTTTACAATTAGCAGTTACAACAGTTCTTAAGTAAAAGAGAAAACTTTAACTTACTTCCAAAATCTGTCACTATAATCCAATTAAGCAAACCAATGTATCTCAAATGCCACTCATGAACAAAGTTGGCAACCAGATTTCTACTTGCTTTTCTCTGTGCAGAATATTTGGAGAGAAAACCTTTCAGGACCAACCTGAAACACCTATGTCCAGACCAGAGTTCTAGGACCAATTGACTTTTCTGACAGATCTGATTCCTCCCATTAACTACATCATTTGTACCCAAAGCATGAGGCATTTTTTTGTCTCTTCTTAGAAAGATGTCCCTTGACTTGTTCAGCCAGGAACTGCTGGCTGGCCCTGAAATTAACATTGCACTGATTATATGTAAATCGAGGTTCTGTATTTGAATTAGGACTATTTTGTGAAATGGGTTCCTTAAAAGGTCTGATTCCCTCGTTTGTTAACCTTACCCAGCAAAACATTTTAGCAACATTCAATTTAAATATTTAAACTGATCCTCACTTACTGTAATTCTCTAGCTGATGTTTTTAAAATGTGTGCTGACCCATATCTGGGGAAAGCCTGTATTTTATTCTGTGATGTCCCTTTAACACCAAAATAAACTGGGAAGTATTCTGGAAGAGGGTTTCTTGATTTCCTGTTTATGACATCATTAATTGCCAAGAAATGCTTATGTGACTTGATGTTGCCATTAGCAACTATAAAGCAATTGGAAAATGGAAAGGTAATTTATTTGGGGTTGGGTGAGCCTGTGTTTTCTGCTTGGCTGTTGAGAACACATTGGGAATTCATATAAAAGAGGAAACAAAGTTGTCTCCGTATAAGAACGTAACATAAGAAGGAGTAGACTATCTGGCCCCTCGAACCTGCTCTGCCATTCAGTGAGATCATGGCTGATCTTTTGTGGACTCAGCTCCACTTTCCGGCCCGAACACCATAACCCTTAATCCCTTTATTCTTCAAAAAACTATCTATATTTATCTTAAAAACATTTAATGAAGGAGCCTCAACTGTTTCACTGGGCAAGGAATTCCATAGATTCACAACCCTTTGAGTGAAGAAGTTCTTCCTAAGCTCAGTCCTAAATCTACTTCCCCTTATTTTGAGGCTATGCCCCCTAGTTCTGCTTCCACCCGCCAGTGGAAACAATCTGCCCGCATCTATCCTATCTATTCCCTTCATAATCTTATATGTTTCTATAAGATCCCCCCTCATCCTTCTAAATTCCAATGAGTACAGTCCCAGTCTACTCAACCTCCTCGTAATCCAACCCCTTCAGCTCTGGGATTAACCTAGTGAATCTCCTCTGCACACCCTCCAGTGCCAGTACGTCCTTTCTCAAGTAAGGAGACCAAAACTGAACACAATACTCCAGGTGTGGCCTCACTAACACCTTATACAATTGCAGCATAACCTCCCTAGTCTTAAATTCTATCCCTCTAGCAATGAAGGACAAAACTCCATTTGCCTTCTTAATCACCTGTTGCACCTATGAACCAACTTTTTGCGACTCATGCACTAGCACACCCAGGTCTCTCTGCACAGCAGCATGTTTTAATACTTCATCATTTAAATAATAATCCCTTTTGCTGTTATTCCTACCAAAATGGATAACCTCACATTTGTCAACATTGTATTCCGTCTGCCAGACCCTAGCCCATTCACTTAACCTATCCAAATCCCTCTGCAGACTTCCTGTATCCTCTGCACTTTTTGCTTTACCACTCATCTTAGTGTTGTCTGCAAACTTGGACACATTGCACTTGGTCCCCAACTCCAAATCATCTATGTAAATTGTGAACAATTGTGGGCTCAACACTGATCCCTGAGGGACACCACTAGCTACTGATTGCCAACCAGAGAAACACCCATTAATCCCCACTCTTTGCTTTCTATTAATTAACCAATCCTCTATCCATGCGACTACTTTACCCTTAATGCCATGCATCTTTATCTTATGCAGCAACCTTTTGTGTGGCACCTTGTCAAAAGCTTTCTGGAAATCCGGATATACCACATCAATTGGCTCCCCGTTATCTCCTACATGGGTAATGTCCTCAGAAAATTCCACTAAATTAGTTAGGCACGACCTGCCCTTTATGAACCCATCCTGCGTCTGCCCAATGGGACAATTTCCATCCAGATGCCTCGCTATTTCTTCCTTGATGATAGATTCTTAAGGAAAGTCCAGAATGAAACGCCCGCGTTTTGACGCTGGCATGGGCACATAGCTCCATTGTTGGAGAATCCCCAGAGCTCTGGCAGAAGGTCAAAGGATGGTGGTTTTTGTGCCTCAGCGTATTTTGGGAGGTTTGCCGATTATGTTCACTCGTGTTTTTGTCTTTTCGGCAGTCTTTTGAATTTGTGTTGGTAAATTAGGGAACGGTCAAAATAGTTGGGAGTCAGGTCATGCCGCACTTTTTCTCCACAGAAAGTGACATTTAGAATGTTGCATGCCATGTAATTTTCAAGGTGGAAAGGACAGAGACTATGGATTTAGCTGGGTGTGGTAAGTGTGAGTGAGACCTTTCCATACACTGGTTTGTTTCAAGCCTTTGAATTTTCTTCCCAGAATGAAAGACTGCTTAAAATATCAGTTTTGTTGTATAAATATTTGCAGCGACATGAAAAAATGGTTTACAAATGTTGCTCACCATATTATACCTAAAATGGCAATTAAAATAATAAAGACTGGAAATTGGTTCTGATTCATTGTAATATGCTACATTTTGATGAAAGATGTGAACACAATGCGATTTTATTATGTATGCTCTTTTTGTGATCTATTATACAAAGGAAATGTAAGTAAGTTAAGAAGTTAAGAGGCAAGGAATCCTTGAAATGCTTCATCAACTGCCAGCAGTAAGTGCTTTCAAAGCATATCTTTTGCTACCCACATATGTGGGTGGCAGGAAAGATTGGAACAGATAAAGTATGAAGTAAAAGATTATCAGTATTTCAAGTTTTGGTTAAAACAGGGTGGCGATTTCACTGTGACCTCGCATTCTCTGCTGCGATTGTTATGCAGTTTAAACCAACATGAAATTACTTTTTTCACAAACATGTCAAGGAATAATAGAAGTATTTTCTGGTGCGATTTTATACATTTAAGTGGCATAATGTTCTAGTTTTCTGTGATTTGCAAGAACTATCATTTTCTCCTTCAATTAATGCATTTTAAAAATCTCTTTCCTATCAGAATTTAGTTATTCTTTCTGATAAGAACAGAAGAAATAGGAACATGAGTAGACTTTACGCCCCCGCGATCCTGCTCCACTATTCAATGCGATCATGGTTGATCCTCTGCTCAACTCCATTGTTTGATTCTCTGAGAAAAATACTAGTCTATATTAATATGTACATCATTGTGTGCTGCACAAGGCATTGCATGAGGCTATTATGCTGGTTTCACAAAGCTCCTTTCTTATAAACAGTTGTGCATATTGTATTTATTGATTTAATTAAGCCAATATTTATCTCCAATTCATGGTTCTGGAATAGAATTGTAGAATGTTTTCAGCATAGAGGGAGGCTCCTCGACCTGCTGAGCCCATGCCGGCTGTCTACAAGAGCCCTTTCCACGTAGCTCTGCATTTGATTGCCATCAGCGGCTTATCCATTTCCCTTTTGGTAGCCTGAATTGAAGCTGTCTTCACTACATTCCTGAACTTGGTATGGTCCCGTTGTACAGACGACAAACCCCAGAGAGCCAGTTGACGTTAGGAACGAACACCGCATCGTCAGGTGCGAAGCAGGCAACGTCAAACTGGGGAACGCCTTTGCGAATCTTAGTGGCGACGCACCTTCGCGCTGCTGTCCGGAAGAATCAAATTGAGTTGTGTACGAAGTCTATGACGCATTAACATCTCCGTGGGGTCTACCCCAGTTACTGCATGTGGCGTGATCTTGTATGAGAGTAAAACCCTAGCCAGTTATTTGTCCATTGAGCTGGACTTCTGTTTCTTGAGCCCCATTTAATCGTCTGCACAGCCCTCTCTGCCAAACTATTAGATGACGGATAGTATGGGACGGTGCGGATGTGGCGAATGCCATTGATCTTCACAAAAACGGCAAACTCTTTGATCGTGAAAGAGGCCCCTTTATCAGTCATGAAGACCTCCAGAGTTCCCTGGGTGGAAAAAGAAATACGCAACACCAGGAGGTGATCATTGCCATCGATCGTCACGTTGAGATCCAAAAAGTTGAGTTGTTGGGTGTCTTGAAAAAGATTATGGTGGATAAGACCCCAGGGCCTGATGGGATCTACCCCAGAATACTGAAGGAGGTAAGAGAGGAAATTGATGAGGCCTTGACAGAAATCTTAGGATCCTCACTGTCTTCAGGTGATGTCCCAGAGGACTGGAGAATAGCCAATGTTGTTCTTTTGTTTAAGAAGGGTAGCAAGGATAATCCAGGGAACTACAGGCCGGAGATCCTTACGTCAGTGGTAGGGAAATTACTGGAGAGAATTCTTCGAGACAGGATCTACTCCCATTTGGAAGCAAGTGGACGTATTAGCGAGAGGCAGCACAGTTTTGTGAAGGGGAGGTCGTGTCTCACTAACTTGATAGAGCTTTTCGAGGAGGTCACAAAGATGGTTGATGCAGTTAGGGCAGTGGATGCTGTTATATGGACTTCAGTAAGGCCTTTGATAAAGAACAAAGAAAATTACAGCACAGGAACAGGCCATTCGGCCCTCCCAGCCTGCGCCGATCCAGATCCTTTATCGAAACCTGTCACATATTTTCCAAGGATCTTCTTCCCTCTGTTCCCCGCCCGTTCATATATCTGGCAAAGCATTCCAGGCACCCACCACCTTCTGCGTAAAATACCTTCCACGCACATCTCCCTTAAACTTTCCCCCTCTTACCTTGAAATCGTGACCCCTTATAATTGACACCCCACTCTTGGAAAAAGCTTGTTGCTATCCACCCTGTCCATACCTCTCATAATTTTGTAGACCTCAATCAGGTCCCCCCTCAATCTCCGTCTTTGCAACGAAAACAATCCTAATCTACTCAACCTTTCATCATAGCTAGCACCCTCCATACCAGGCAACATCCTGGTGAACCTCCTCTGCACCCTCTCTAAAGCATCCACATCCTTCTGGTAATGTGGCGACCAGAACTGCACGCAGTATTCCAAATGTGGCCTAACCAAAGTCCTATACAACTGTAACGTGACCTGCCGACTCTTGTACTCAATACTCCGTCCGATGGAGGCAAGCATGCTGTATGCCTTCTTGACCACTCTATCGACCTGCGCTGCCACTTTCAGGGTACAATGGACCTGAACTCCCAGATCTCTCTGTACATCAATTTTCCCCAGGACTCTTCCATTGACCGTTATGTCCGCTCTTGAATTGGATCTTCCAAAATGCATCACCTCGCATTTGCCTGGATTGAACTCCATCTGCCATTTCTCTGCCTAACTCTCCAATCTATTTATATTTTGCTGTATTCTCTGCCAGTCATCCTCACTATCTGCAACTCCACCAATCTTAGTATCACCTGCAAACTTGCTAATCAGGCCACCTATACCTTCATCCAGATCATTTATGTATATCATAAACAACAGTGGTCCCAGCACGGATCCCTGTGGAACACCACTAGTCACCTTTCTCCATTTTGAGACACTCCCTTCCACCACTACTCTCTGTCTCCTGTTGCCCAGCCAGTTCTTTATCCATCTAGCTAGTACACCCTGAACCTCTTACGACTTCACTTTTTCCATCAACCTGCCATGGGAAACTTTATCAAATGCCTTACTGAAGTCCATGTATATGACATCTACAGCCCTTCCCTCATCAATTTACGTCACTTCCTCAAAGAATGCTATTAGGTTTGTAAAACTTGACCTTCCCTGCACAAAAACCATGCTGCTCATCACTGATAAGTCTATTTTCTTCCAAATGTGAATAGATCCTATCCCTCAGTATCTTCTCCAACAGTTTGCCTACCACTGACGTCAAGCTCACAGGTCTATAATTCCCTGGATTATCCCTGCAACCCTTCTTAAACAAAGGGACAACATTAGCAATTCTCCAGTCCTCCGGGACCTCACCAGTGCTCAAGGATGCTGCAGAAATATCTGTTAAGGCCCGAGCTATTTCTTCCCTCACTTCCCTCAGAAACCTGGGATAGATCCCATCCGGACCTGGGGACTTGTCCACCTTAATGCCTTTTAGAATACCCAAAACCTCCCCCTTCCTTATGCCGACTTGGCCTAGAGTATTTAAACATCCATCCTTAGCCTCAACATCCGTCATGTCCCTCTCCTTGGTGAATACTGATGCAAAGTACTCATTAAGAATCTCACCCATTTCCTCTGATCCCACGCATAAATTCCCCCTTTTGTCTTTGAGTGGGCCATTCCTTTCTCTAGTTACCCTCTTGCTCCTTATATACAAATAAAAGTGTTGCTCTTTCTAGCTTTAGTCTGTTTGCTCTGTTTAGGTCACCTTTGCTCATGAGTCGCCAGGTATCTTTATGATACCGCCACGTGGTTCAAGTTTAGGTTATGATTAATAACACAGCACACCGCTTAGTAAGGATTAAAACAACGATCATTTATTATATACAACAAGCAATATTAATACCCTAATACTACTTTCTATATAATAAACCTATCACTACTGGCCAATACTTAACTTAGGAAGAGCCCACCAGGTCAGGGAAACAAATGGCTTGTCCAATCAAGTCTGGCCCGCGGGATTCAAAAGGCTGCTACAGGTCGGTGGCTAGGTGTCTCTACCGGATAGCGATCGTTGGATTCAAACTTACACTTGCCGGTGGTTGGTCTTGTGAAGGTCTCGAGCAGGCGAAGATGAGAGAGAGCAAGATCTGAACTTGGACCTTCACTTTTATAGGGCCCAAGGGCTTCCCGCCTCCCAGGGCGGCCCTTGACCCTGAGTCCCAAGTGATTGGATTCTGTCCCCAGTCTCTGGGGTCGATGTGTCCAATTGTGAGGCGATTCCTCGATCGGGGGGTGGTCGCTCACCTGTCTTTGTTTCGGCCACTGCAGGCGCCGACAGGTCTGGCCCGGTATTCAATTGCTAATATGTTGCAATTGTTCCCGGGGATAGCTGATTTAACTGTGGATGTCTGAGTTGATTAGGTGTAAACAGTCCTGAATGAAATTGCGGATACCTGGGTTGAAGGGCTGTTGATAGCCCTGAGTATCGATCTGGGCTACGTTCCCAGAGCTGAATATGCAAACCTGTCTGCAGCTGCCTGCTTGTGTCTTCTTGGCTGCTTTTCCCAGCAGTCTTTCGGGTTAGCCATTTTAAACTGGGTTTTGGCCAGATTAATCAGAACGCAGCCATTTTACATGGCTACAAAAGGCTTTGGAATTTTCCTTAACCCTGGTAGCCAAAGATATTTCATGACCCCTTTTAGCCCTCTTTATTGCGCGTTTGAGATTTGTCCTACTTTCCTGACATTCCTCCAAAGCGTCATCAGATTTAATTCGCCTAGATCTTATGTATGCTTCCTTTTTCATCTTAGCTCATCTCACAATTCCACCCGCCATACATGGTTCCCTAATCTTGCCATTTCTATCCCTCATTTTCACAGGGACATGACTGTCCTGCACACTGATCAACGTTTCCTTATAAGACTCCCACATTTCAAATGTGGATTTACCCTTAAAGAGCTGCTCCCAATCCACATTCCCTAGCTCCTGCCGAATGTTGTTATACTTGGCCTTTCCCCAATTTAGCAGTCTTCCTTTAGGACCACTCTCGTCTTTGTCCATGAGTATTCAAAAAAATTAAGGAATTGTGATCGCTATTCCCAAAGTAATCACCGACTGAAACTTCAACCACCTGGCTGGGATCATTCTCCAATACCAGGTCCAGTATGGCCCCTTCCCGAGTTGGACTATTTACATACTTCTCTAAAAAACTCTCCTGGATGCTCCTTACAAATTCTGCTCCATCTACACCTCCAACACTACATGAGTCCCATTCAATGCTGGGGAAGTTAAAATCTCCTCCCACCACGACCACCCTATTGCTCCTACATTTTTCTATAATCTGTCGACATATTTGTACCGCTACTTCACGCTCGCTTTTGGGAGGCCTGTAGTTAAGTCTCAACAATGTTACTGCACCCTTCCTATTTCTTAGCTCTACCCATATTGCCTCAGTGCTCAAATCCTCCATCGTGCCCTCCTTAATCATAGCTGTGATATAATCTCTGACCAGTAATGCAACTCCACCCCTTTTGCCTCCCTCTCTATCCCTTCTGAAGCATCTATACCATGGGATATTTGGTTGCCAGTCTTGCCCTTCCCTCAACCAAGCCTCCATAATACCAATAACATCATATTCCCAGGTACTAATCCAAGCCCTAAGTTCATCTGCCTTACCTGCTACACTTCTCACGTTGAAACAAATGCACCTCAGACCACCTGTCCCTTTGCGTTCATCATCTCTTCCCTGTCTACTCTTCCCCTTAGTCACATTGAGTTTATTATCTAGTACCTTACTGGCTTTAGTTGCTGCCTCTTTACTGACCTCTAACTTCCTAATCTGGTTCCCATCCCCCTGCCACATTAGTTTAAAACCTCCCCAACAGTGTTAGCAAAAGCACCCCCTAGGACATTGGTTCCAGTCCTGCCCAGGTGTAGACCATCCGATTTGTAATGGTCCCACCGCCCCCAGAACCGGTTCCAATGTCCCAAAAATCTGAATCCCTCCCTCCTGCGCCATCTCTCAAGCCACGTATTCATTCTGACTATTCTTGAATTTCTACTCTGGCTGTCTTGTGGCACTGGTAGCAATCCTAAGATTACTACCTTTGAGGTCATACTTTTTAACTTATCCCCTAACTCCCTAAATTCTGATTGTCGGACCTCATCCCGTTTTTTATCTATATCGTTGGTGCCTATACGCACCAGGACAACTGGCTTTTCACCCTCCCCCTTCAGTAAGTCCTGCAGCCGATCTGAGACATCCCTGACCCGTGCACCCGGGAGGAGGATACGATTGTATCCCCTATGACTATAGCCCTGCCAGTCTTTTTCCCGCCCTTCTGTGCAGCAGAGCCAGCCACGGTGCCATGAGCCTGGCTACTACTGCCTTCCCCTGGTGAGTCATTTCACCCAACAGTATCCAAACGGTATACCTGTTTTGGAGGGAGATGACCGCAGGGGATACCTGCACTGCCTTCCTGCTCTTTCTCTGCCTTTTGGTCACGCAGTCCCTATCTCCTTCACCAACCCTAATCTGCGGTGTGACCAACTCGCTAAACGTGCTATCCACGACCTCCTCAGCATCGCGCATGCTCCAAAGTGAGTCCATCCGCAGCTCCAGAGTCGTCATGCGGTCTAACAGGAGCTGCAGCTGGACACACTTCCCGCACATGAAGGAGTCAGGGGCATCGGCCGCGTCCCTGAACTCCCACATTGAGCACGAGGAGCATAACACGGGCCTGGGATCTCCTGCCATTTTTACACTTTACCTGTACTGATGAAATGAAATGAAATGAAAATCGCTTATTGTCACAAGTAGGCTTCAAATGAAGTTACTGTGATTACTGTGATTACAAATATAATATCAAAAAATGAATAAGTGAAAGGAATAAGGATTTTACTTACCAATCACAATACTTACCAACCCAGGAAGAGTTAAATTTCTCCCAGCTACTTACCTTCCCGACAGACCCCTGGCCACTGCTCCCGCTGAAAATCTGAAGGCCGTTTCTCCTGCAAGGTAAGTTTTTAAAGGGTAAACTTACCTTTCCGACAGACACCTGGCCACTGCTCCTGCCGAAAAGCTGAAACTATAACTTGCGGATAAAAGAAAAAGAAAAGAGAGAGCTTACCTGATATTCACTCACCCGCTTAGGTTAGAGGAGGTGGAAGGGTGGGAGACACTACAAGTGTAGTGTCTCGGGTTTAGCAATCGCCCAACTTAAATAGAGGTAAAAATCAAACAGTTAAGCCCACCTGATTCCCAAGCTACACTCCAGCTCCCTCTCTCTCTCCCGCTCCCGGAAATGAAGGCCGCTGGAACCTGGGGGCAAGTTCAAACACGTACCTGAATCCCAAGCTGCACTCGCTGCGCTCCGGCTCCCTCTCTCTCTCCCGCTCCCGGAAATGAATGCCGCTGGAACAAGGTCCCTCATGGCAGACTGGTACAAAAGGTGAAGTCACACGGGATTAGAGGTTAGCTGGCAAGATGGATGCAGAACTGGCTAGGTCATAGAAGGCAGAGAGTAGCAATGGAAGGGTGCTTTTCTGATTGGAGGGCTGTGACTAGTGGTGTTCCGCAGGGATCAGTGCTGGGACCTTTGCTGTTCGTAGCATATATAAATGATTTGGAGGAAAATGTAACTGGTCTGATGAGTAAGTTTGCGGACGACGCAAAGGTTAGTAGAATTGCGGATAGGGATGAGGACTGTCAGAGGATACAGCAGGATTTAGATCGTTTGGAGACTTGGGCAGAGAGATGGCAGATGGAGTTTAATCTGGACAAATGTTAGGTAATGCATTTTGGAAGGTCTAATACAGGTCGGGAATATACAGTGAATGGTAGAACCCTCAAGTATTGATAATCAGAGAGATCTAGTTATACAGGTCCACAGGTTACTGAAAGGGGCAACACAGGTGGAGAAGGTAATCAAGAAGGCATATGGCATGCTTGCCTTCATTGGCCAGGGCATTGACTATAAAAATTGGCAAGTCATGTGCAGCTGTATAGAACCTCAGTTAGACCACACTTGGAGGAAAGTGTTCAATTCTGGTCGCCATACTACCAGAAGAATGTGGAGGCTTTAGAGAGGATGCAGAAGAGAATTACCAGGATGTTGCCTGGTATGGAGGGCATTAGCTATGAGGAGCGGTTGAATAAACTCGGTTTGTTCTCACTGGAACGACGGAGGTTGAGGGGCGACCTGAGAAAGGTCTACAAAATTATGAGGGGCCTAGACAGAGTGGATAGTCAGAGACTTTTTCCCAGGGTAGAGGGATCAATTATTAGGGGGCATAGGTTTAAGGTGCGAGGGTGAGGTTTAGAGGAGATGTATGAGGCAAGTTTTTTACACAGAGGGTAAGTGGATGCCTGGTAATCGCTGCCGGAGGAGGTGGTGGAAGCAGGGACGATAGTGACGTTTAAGGGGCATCTTGACAAATATATGAATAGGATGGGAATAGAGGGATACGGACCCTGGAAGTGGAGAAGATTTTAGTTTAGACGGGCTGCATGGTCGGCGCAGGCTTGGAGGGCCGAAGGGCCTGTTCCTGTGCTGTACTTTTCATTGTTATTATTTCTTGTGGACCTCCAGCCATTTTGACTGGGCGACCACCAGGATGGGAAAAATCAAACCCAAGAAAGAACCAGCAAAATCAGCATGTAAACGGGCCCAAGGGCACCCGGCCACTACCAAGGGTGTAGGGTACTGCCGCGGGGACCTTCTGCTGCTCTTGACAGATGGAACACAGCTGGGCCAACATCTTAATATCTGTGTCCAACCCGAGCCACCAGATGTAGCTTTGCACCAGCATCTCCATTTTGGACACTCCGGGATGTCCATTATGAAGGTCCCTCATCACGGCACCCTGGCCCATCACGGGGACAACAACCCTGGTGCCCATAGGTGGATACTATCCTCCATAGTCAACCCAGACGACTTTGAGGAGAAAGCCTTCAACTCAGCTGGTAGCTGCTAGTACTGCCCACCGTACAGCACCAGATGATGCACCTGGCAAGTACAGGGTCGGTTTGCGTCCAGTCACGACCACATGAGGCAGTGACAGGCAAGGGGTCCATGAAACTCAGTTCAGTCACTTCATCCGCCAGCGGTGGATTTGCGGACTCGACCTGTAGAGAAAGACAGCTCAACGCATCAGCATGCACAATCTGGCTCCCTGGGCGGTGCTTGAAAGAGTATTCGGAAGCAGCACTGAATCCTTGCAGCTGTGGGCAGGGCTGCCTTGTCTCAAGGAAGAGGCCTAGCAAAGGCTTGTGATCAGTGATGATGATATTGTATTGTTGGAATCGCTTTACACCATATGATTGCCAGACCTTTTTGACCTGGGCATATTCTCTTGGCCGCCGCCAGCTTCCGGGAGGCAAAAGTGATCAGACGGTCATGGACAAAACTACCCTGAAGCATCGTACGTAATGTACAACGATTTTGAGGAGTCAAAATGTGTCATCTAACCTGAAGAAGACAACCGCAGCTTCACATCGTCAAATGAAGTATTCTGGACCGTGTACAAGCCCATGGCTGGTGCTTTGTCAAAAGCAAGTGATGGGGGGGGCAAGGATAGTAGCCAAATTTAGAATGAAGCATCCATAATATTTCACTATTCCCAGGAAAGTGCAAAGTTCCGTGGTGCCTCGCGGCGGGGGTCCATTTTGAATGCCCGTACCTTCTTGGCGACCAGGTATAGGTCATCCCGGTACACCCGATATCCCAAATAGATAAGCTCCTTTGAGTGAAACACGCACTTTGAGTGGCACAAATGGACCCATGTTCAGAAAACCGTTTCAACACCGCCTTGAAGTTCTGCAAATGGCTGTGAGCCTGTGATGAACACATCATCTAAGTAAACCGCAACGCGCGGCAATCCATGCAGGATGTTCTCCATGATGCGCTAGAAGACTGCACACACCGAGGAGACTCCGAGCGGAAGCCCAGTGTACTCATAGAATCCCTTGTGTGCATTAATCATGACATAGTTCCATGAGGATTTATCGAACACCGGCTGTAGTTAAGCGTTGCTCACGTCCAATTTCATGAACGTACAGC
The DNA here is from genome assembly GCF_047496885.1 of Scyliorhinus torazame. Classification (NCBI taxonomy): domain Eukaryota; kingdom Metazoa; phylum Chordata; class Chondrichthyes; order Carcharhiniformes; family Scyliorhinidae; genus Scyliorhinus; species Scyliorhinus torazame. Next base: position 275,867,511 of record NC_092709.1, read on the forward strand.
CACCGGCCAATGTTGCATACAAATCCTTGATATGAGGCAAAGGGTAATGGTCCAACCTCAAAGCCATGTTCACCGTATCCGTAGAGCCGGTATGTCTTATCCGGCTTCATTACAGGCGCCGCCCAATCAGCGGAGCACACAGGCCGAAAGATGCCGAAACTTTCCAAACGGTGAACTTTGATCTCAACTTTCTCCACCCTAGCGTAGGACACCGGGCGGGAATGAAAATATCGGGGCTTGGCCTCCGGGTCCAACTGGATTTTAGCCACTGCCCCTTTAATGGTACCTAAACCAGGCTGGAAATCCTCCTGGGAATTTGCTCAGTACCGAACACATACCACCAGACCCCACTTGGAGAATATCTTGCCAGTCCAACTTCAGCCGGTGTAGCCAATCGTGGCGCAATAGCCTGGGGCCATCTCTTTGCCCAGCATTGAGGGGAAGGTGCACCAACTGCCGCCCATCGGTGTGAGAGTGGATCCCACTATGCTCAATTATTCCCTGGTATAGCGGGCCAAAGACAAAGTATGCACCCCCTTTTTGATAAAATCGAAAGTGCTCTGCACCACTACAGAAATGGCTGCTCCTGTATCTAGCTCCAATTGGAGCATATGGCCAACGCACCTGGAGTGCTGGCCGCCCTGCTGCTGGCAGACACACCCAGACCAGCGTCCACATGTAGCATATGGGCCAGAATCGCCTTCGGCCAAATCCAGGGACGGCGCACAGTTTGGCAGCCGGCTCTTTTCCAAGAAGGCAGAGTCGTTGCTGCATTCAGTTCGGACGGGGATACCACATGAGGGGTAATGCCCCAAATCATTCACTTCTATCCCTTTGATGCCGCGTTCCATACTTTCTTGAGGTATGGAGAGCTGCAGTGCCTTCTGAATAGTTAAGGAGACTTCATCCAGAAGCTTCTTTTGAATTTCCATGTTATTAATACTGCAGACCAAGCGATTGTGGAGAATATCAGACAAAACAGTTCCATACTCACAAAACTTCAACACTCGACTCACTGCCGGACTCACTGGTGGACCTCTCCGACGTATTAAACCTATATCCATGAATGATTATCGATGGGACTGGATTAAATGGTTGTGCCACAAGTGTCACGAGCAGGTCGAATGTACACGTATGTACACGAATGTACACAAATGTAGCGTTGCGCAGGTCAAAGAAGCCTGAGTGAGTGAGACACATCCAGAGTGGGAATTTTAAACTTGGTAATTTGGTGCAGTGAGGTAACCAGGAAGGTAAGTGGTAAATCTAATTCTGATGTTTTTCAGTTAAAAGTGCAGTGTAGATTAGTGTCTGATTGGCTGAAGCTGCCCCCACCCTAATTGCTGAGAGGCAGTTATCTGGCAGTTATCTGAGGCCTGTTTAGGGGCACTAAGGTACACATTGTATTCTTCTCTTTGAAGTTTAAGTAGTGTGAGTCATCCTGAAGTCTGTATAAAAGACAGACAGAAAGCACACTCAGTAAGCGTTGCGCAGGTCAAAGAGACACACCCTGAGTGAGCGAGACACATCCAGAGTGGGAATTTGAAACTTGGTAATTTGGTGCAGTGAGGTAACCAGGAAGGTAAGTGGTAAATCTAATTCTGATGTTTTTCAGTTAAAAGTGCAGTGTAGATTAGTGTCTGATTGGCTGAAGCTGCCCCCACCCTAATTGCTGAGAGGCAGTTATCTGGCAGTTATCTGAGGCCTGTTTAGGGGCACTAAGGTACACATTGTATTCTTCTCTTTGAAGTTTAAGTAGTGTGAGTCATCCTGAAGTCTGTATAAAAGACAGACAGAAAGCACACTCAGTAAGCGTTGCGCAGGTCAAAGAGACACACCCTGAGTGAGCGAGACACATCCAGAGTGGGAATTTGAAACTTGGTAATTTGGTGCAGTGAGGTAACCAGGAAAGGTAAGTGGTAAATCTAATTCTGCTGGTTTTCAGTTAAAAGTGCAGTGTAGATTAGTGTCTGATTGGCTGAAGCTGCCCCCACCCTAATTGCTGAGAGGCAGTTATCTGGCAGTCACCTGAGGCCTGTTTAGGGGCACAAAGGTACACATTGTATTCTTCTCTTTGCAGTTTAAGTACTGTGAGGCATCCTGAAGTCTGTATAAAAGACAGACAGAAAGCGCACTCAGTAAGCGTTGCGCAGGTCAAAGAGACACATCCTGAGTGAGCGAGACACATCCAGAGTGGGAATTTGAATCTTGGTAATTTGGTGCAGTGAGGTAACCAGGAAAGGTAAGTGGTAAATCTAATTCTGCTGGTTTTCAGTTAAAAGTGCAGTGTAGATTAGTGTCTGATTGGCTGAAGCTGCCCCCACCCTAATTGCTGAGAGGCAGTTATCTGGCAGTCACCTGAGGCCTGTTTAGGGGCACAAAGGTACACATTGTATTCTTCTCTTTGCAGTTTAAGTACTGTGAGCCATCCTGAAGTCTGTATAAAAGACAGACAGAAAGCACACTCAGTAAGCGTTGCGCAGGTCAAAGAGACACATCCTGAGTGAGCGAGACACATCCAGAGTGGGAATTTGAATGTTGGCAATTTGGTGCAGTGAGGTAATTCGGTACAGAGTGGGAGAAGGTGCTTTTTCCCTACTGTTTTGTTCTCTCTCTTTCTTCTGGCCTGTAACTTTTAATCAGCAGGGAGAGAACCTGAGAGCATCTGAGACCCTCAGAAGGTAAGTAAGTGATTTTTACTCATTTTTATTTTTATTACCTTTTCAAATTGTGTGTGTGTGGGGGGGGGGGACTGAAGTGACATCACAGAAAAGCTGTGACCTGATTGGCTGGTTGGGAATCTACACTAAATTAAAAAAATTAAGCATTGGTAAACTAATTAAACATAATGACTTAATTATAATTTAGAGGGGTATCGAAGCCAGAGATCGGAGAGTACTGTATTTAGCTTTCACATTTATAGTAGAAATGTAGTGCTAGGAAACATATAGTTAACAGTAACTTTAAAAAAAAACGTTTAACTTTAATTTACTAATTAATTGACGCAATGTCAGTTAGAGGTGTGCAGTGCTCTGACTGAGATGTGGCAGGCCGGGAGGCTTCCAGCGTCCCGGATGGCTTCATCTGCAGAAAGTGCACCCAACTGGAGCGCCTCACAGACCGCATGGTTCGGTTGGAGCAGCAGTTGGATGCACTTAGGAGCATGCAGGTGGCGGAAAGCATCATAGATAGCAGTTACATAAATGTGGTCACACCCAAGGTGCAGCCAGAGAAATGGGTGACCACCAGAAAGGGCAGGCAGTCAGTGCAGGAATCCCCTGTGGTTGTCCCCCTCTTGAACAGGTATACCCCTTTGGATACTGTCGGGGGTGGGGGGGGGGGGCGGGGGTAGCCTATCAGGGGAAAACAGCAGCAGCCAGAGCAGTGGCACCACGGCTGGCTCTGATGTTCAGAAGGGAAGGTCAAAGCGCAGAAGAGCAATAGTCATAGGGGCACTCTATAGTCAGGGGCACAGATAGGTGCTTCTGTGGACATGAAAGAGACTCCAGGATGGTATGTTGCCTCCCGGGTGCCAGGGTCGAGAATGTCTCTGAACGGGTAGAGGGCATCCTGAAGGGGGAGAGCAAACAGGCAGAGGTTGTTGTACATATTGGTACTAACGACATAGGCAGGAAGGGGCATGAGATCCTGCAGCAGGAGTTCAGGGAGCTGGGCAGAAAGTTAAAAGACAGGACCTCTAAGGTTGTAATCTCGGGATTACTCCCTGTGCCACGTGCCAGTGAGGCGAGAAATAGGAAGATAGAGCAGCTAACCACGTGGCTAAATAGCTGGCGTAGGAGGGAGGGTTTCCGTTATCTGGACCACTGGGAGCTCTTCCGGGGTAGGTGTGACCTATATAAGAAGGACTGGTTGCATCTAAACTGGAGAGGCATAAATATCCTGGCCGCGAGGTTTGCTCATGTCACACGGGAGGGTTTAAGCATGGGGGGTGGGCATGGGGGTGGGCACGGGATCAATAGGTCAGAAGGAGAGAGCATTGAGGGAGAACTAGGGAATAGGGACAGTGTGGCTCTGAGGCAGAGCAGACAGGGTGAAGTTGCTGAACACAGCGGGTCTGGTGGCCTGAAGTGCATATGTTTTAATGCAAGAAGTATTACGGGTAAGGCAGATGAACTTAGAGCTTGGATTAGTACTTGGAACTATGATGTTGTTGCCATTACAGAGACCTGGTTGAGGGAAGGGCAGGATTGGCAGCTAAACATTCCAGGATTTAGATGTTTCAGGCGGGATAGAGGGGGATGTAAAAGGGGGGGGGGGCGGAGTTGCGCTACTGGTTAGGGAGAATATCACAGCTGTACTACGGGAGACACCTCAGAGGGCAGTGAGGCTATATGGGTAGAGATCAGGAATAAGAAAGGTGCAGTCACAATGTTGGGGGTTTACTACAGGCCTCCCAACAGCCAGTGGGACATAGAGAAGCAGATAGGTAGACAGATTTTGGAAAAGAGTAAAAACAACAGGGTTGTGGTGATGGGAGACTTCAACTTCTCCAATATTGACTGGGACTCACTTAGTGCCAGGGGCTTAGATGCGGCAGAGTTTGTAAGGAGCATCCAGGTGGGCTTCTTAAAACAATATGTAGACAGTCCAACTAGGGAAGGGGCTGTACTGGACCTGGTATTGGGGAATGAGCCCTGCCAGGTGGTAGAAGTTTCAGTAGGGGAGCATTTCAGGAACAGTGACCACAATTCAGTAAGTTTTAAAGTGCTGGTGGACAAGGATAAGAGAGGTCCTAGGGTGAATTGCTAAATTGGGGGAAGGCTAATTATAACAATATTAGGCGGGAACTGAAGAACATAGATTGGGGGCGGATGTTTGAGGGCAAATCAACATCTGACATGTGGGAGGCTTTCAAGTGTCCGTTGAAAGGAATTCAGGACCGGCATGTTCCTGTGAGGAAGTAGGCTAAATACGGCAAATTTCGGGAACCTTGGATAACGAGAGATATTGTAGGCCTCGTCAAAAAGAAAAAGGAGGCATTTGTCAGGGCTAAAAGGCTGGGAACAGACGAAGCCTGTGTGGAATATAAGAAAAGTCGGAAGGAACTTAAGCAAGGAGTCAGGAGGGCTAGAAGAGGTCACGAAAAGTCATTGGCAAATAGGGTTAAGGAAAATCCCAAGGCTTTTTACACGTACATAAAAAGCAAGAGGGTAGCCAGGGAAAGGGTTGGCCCACTGAAGGATAGGCAAGGGAATCTATGTGTGGAGCCAGAGGAAATGGGCGAGGTACTAAAGAATACTTTGCATCAGTATTCACCAAAGAGAAGGAATTGGTAGATGTTGAGTCTGGAGAAGGGTGTGTAGATAGCATGGGTCACATTGAGATCCAAAAAGACGAGGTGTTGGGCGTCTTGAAAAATATTAAGGTAGATAAGTCCCCAGGCCCTGATGGGATCTACCCCAGAATACTGAAGGAGGCTAGAGAGGAAATTGCTGAGGCCTTGACAGAAATCGTTGGATCCTCACTGTCAGGTGATGTCCCGGAGGACTGGATAATAGCCAATGTTGTTCCTCTGTTTAAGAAAGGCAGCAAGGATAATCCAGGGACCTACAGGCAGGTGAGCCTTACATCAGTGGTAGGGAAATTACTGGAGAGAATTCTTCGAGACAGGATCTACTCCCATTTGGAAGCAATTGGACGTATTAGTGAGAGGCAGCATGGTTTTGTGAAGGGGAGGTCGTGTCTCACTAACTTGATAGAGTTTTTCAAGGAGGTCACAAAGATGATTGATGCAGGTAGGGCAGTGGATGTTGTCTATATGGATTTCTGTAACCCCTTTGACAAGGTCCCTCATGGTAGACTAGTACAAAAGGTGAAGTCACACGGGATCAGGGGTGAGCTGGCAAGGTGGATACAGAACTGGCTAGGTCATAGAAGGCAGAGAGTAGCAATGGAAGGATGCTTTTCTAATTGGAGGGCTGTGACTAGTGGTATTCCACAGGGATCAGTGCTGGGACCTTTGCTGTTTGTAGTATATATAAATGATTTGGAAGAAAATGTAACTGGTCTGATTAGTAAGTTTGCAGACGACACAAAGGTTGGTGGAATTGCGGATAGCGATTGGGACTGTCAGAGGATACAGCAGGATTTAGATTGTTTGGAGACTTGCGCGGAGAGATGGCAGATTAAGTTTAATCCGGACAAATCTGAGGTAATGCATTTTGGAAGGTTTAATGCAAGTAGGGAATATACAATGAATGGTAGAACCCCTGAAGAGTATTGAAATTCAGAGATATCTAGGTGTACAGGTCCACAGGTCACTGAAAGGGGCAACACAGATGGAGAAGGTAGTCAAGCAGGCATACGGCATGCTTGCCTTCATTGGCCGGGGCATTGAATATAAGAATTGACAAGTCATGTTGCAGCTGTGTCGAGCCTTAGTTAGGCCACACTTGGAGTATAGTGTTCAATTCTGGTCGCCACACTACCAGAAGGACGTGGAGGCTTTAGAGAGTGTGCAGAAGAGATTTACCAGAATGTTGCCTGGTATGGAGGGCATAAGCTATGAGGAGCGATTGAATAAACTCGGTTTGTTCTCACTGGAATGACGGAGGTTGAGGGGTGACCTGATAGAGGTCTACAAAATTATGAGGGGCATAGACAGAGTGGATAGTCAGAGGCTTTTTCCCAGGCTAGAGGGGTCAATTACTAGGGGGCATAGGTTTAAGGTGACAGGGACAAGGTTTCGAGTCGATGTACGAGGCAAGTTTTTTTACACAGAGGGTAGTGGGTGCCTGGAACTCGCTACCGGAGGAGGTGGTGGAATCAGGGACGATAGCATCTTGACAAATACATGAATAGGATAGGAATAGAGGGATATGGACCCAGGAAGTGTAGAAGATTGTAGTTTAGTCGGGCAGCATGGTCGGCACGGGCTTGGAGGTCTGAAGGGCCTGTTCCTGTGCTGTACTTTTCTTTGTTCTTGTTCTTTGTATCCGGGGCCGCCGACTGCGCGAGGCTCCGGATCACCCCGAATGTTGGCTGTCAACAGTATGGCCGTCTGGCACTTGTTCTCCATGATATTGTTGGCCCCGAAGAAATAACGCATTCATTCAGCATATTGGTTCCAGTCTTCAACATTACCCCAACAGAGGCATGGCGAATCAAAGGAATCCAACCCTGGGTCCAGAAAATTGGGGAAGTGGCTCAGCTGAGTAGGTTGCAGCGTCGGCACCAAACCAGTTTACTCCTCCTCGTCAGTTTAATAAGGACACGGTGGCACAGTGGTTAGCACTGCTGCTTCACAACTCCAGGGACCTGTGTTCAATTCCGGTCTCGGGTGACTGTGTGGAGTTTGCACTTTCTCCCCTTGTCTGCGTGGGTTTCCTCCGGGTGTTCCGGTTTCCTCCCACAGTCCAAAGATGTGAAGGCTAGGTGGATTGGCCATGCTAAATTGCCCCAAAGTGTCCAAAAGCTTAGGTGGAGTTACTGGGTTACGGAGATAGGGTAGAGGTGTGGGCTTAAGTAGGGTGCTCTTTCAGTGGGTCAGTGCAGACACAATGGGCCGAATGGCCTCCATGATTCTATGATATGACACGGGGTCCACATCAAGTAAAAATAAGAGCAAGGTTTTATTTACAAATGAGATACGTACACTTTCCAGCAAATCCCTACAGGGTTCCTCTCTGGTCAGTGCCTTACTGGCCGATCTTCTATACTCAGGGTAATTGGGCTACCCGCCACTAGCGGGGGAGCTCATACTCCGCAATGAGCACATGATGGACAAGTATTCCCACCCTGCAGGTCCCGTGCGGGATATTACATTCAGGTTGTTTAATGTCTCTGCCATTTCTTTATTCCTATCATAATTTATCCTGTTACTGCCTCTCAGGGACCCATCCTTATTTTTGCAAATCTCATCCTTTTTACAAACTTGTAAAAACTCATAATCTGTTTTTATATGCCTTGCTGGTTTACTCTTGCATTCTATTTTCTCTCAATTTCTTGATTGTTCTTTGCTGATCTTTAAAACCCGCGAAATTTTCAAGGTTGCTGCTCTTTCCAACAACATTGTAAACTGCTTCTTTTAATACAGTACTATCCTTAACTCTAGTTAGCCCTAATTGTATCAGATTTCCGATCAGCTTCTATGCCTCAAGCTAATCTATTTTTATTTTTTTAAATAATTCATAATTTTTGCTGTTTACCTTTGCTTATCAACTGTCATAGATTTTAATCTTATTTTCCACTGTACCTTCACCAACATTCCTCACATATCCCTGTAATTGTCTTTATTTCAATTGAAGGCCCTAGATTCAGACCTAACTTGAAATTCTGTAATATTATAATCATTAGTTATGTCTCATTCTACATATTAGATTTAAAATAACCAATTTTCCACTTGGTTGCATGACATACTGGCCGCGATTCATTTTGGGCGGGTTTGAAGGGATGTTTCATGTCAGCCTCATTGGCGAGATCACGGACTGCATTCATCCAAACTTAGTTCCAAAAATGAGGCCCCACGTGAATCTCGACATGCCTGGCTCCATTTGCCCATCTTGCACCTCAACTGCTCACCACTAACAAGGGGGAGCTGCTGTTAAACGCTCCATCAGGACTCACTCCCAATCAAGAAATGAGGATGGCAGCGTGGCGACCTGCTCCTTTCTTTGGGGATGCTGACATGGCCAGGCTTCTCGACGCAGTGGATGAGAGGCGGGGAATCCCGTTCCGCCAAGGCGGCCGCAGAATCAGCAGCAGGGTCAGCAATGCCGCCTGGGAGGCAATGACAGCTGCAGTGAGTGTGGGCAGCACGACCAGGAGGATTGCTGTCCAATGTTGAATGACTTCCAACAAACTGGAAGGGTAAGTTACCCTCTCTCTCATGGCATCAATCTTGCCTTCCATCCCTCAATTTCCAGACCCCCTCCAAATCCACTGGCTGACACCTTGCACACTCAAGCTTATACCTCAGAACTCCCTGACACCAACTAGCACAACCCTTTCATGGCTAGGTCCAGTGCCCACACATGCCACCTGCTATAGATCCCCCACTGGCCCATTAAGCATGCGGCTCACATGCTTGCGGTTCACAGGTGGCGACTGCAGTGGAAATCCTGAAGCACGACGTCCGTGCCTTCAGTGGTGGTGTCCAAGGCAAGACTCAGTCTGTGAAGACCATGGCTGTGGGCTGCGACATCATGTCCCAGTTGATGAGGAACCTGTCCCAGACACAGTTGCACATTGCCGAGGCACTCCAGAACATGGCTGAGTCACTGAAGAGCACCGCTGAGGCCATCAACACCATGGTGCAGACAATGGGGAGCCTCCAGAACTGTCATCGCCAGATGACGAGGCTTCAGGAGCTCAGTCCAGCTGCCTCTCTGTCCCATAGCGTCACCCAGGGCCCTGTGGACACTGTCAGGGAGGAGCAAGCTCTGGAGCCCAATGCTGGAGTTTCCACCAAGGAAACTACCGCGGTCTACAATTCTTCTGAATCCCCCCGTCCTGCCGCCAGCACATCTCAAACACCCTCCAAAGAATGTCCGTCAAAAACATCAAATGCCACAGGGCACATAAAGCAGCAAACTGCCTCCACCTTTGATGTGCATCCTGGGGACACACCTAGACATCGCACGAGACCATGAAATATCAAGAAGTTTGAGTGGCACTGAGTGGGGACTAGTGAGGTCACTGTCTGTAGCTAGGGAAAAATGGGAATCTGTTGAAATGTTCATACTTGATGCGATCATCAATTCACATGACACGATTAGTAGAAGTGAACAGTGGTATTAATAAGCTAGATCTGTGCCTGCTAGCAACTGCTCTGTACTGAGTGCTGCCTACAGGCTGCAGGTTTATATACCACCACTGAGGGGCAGAGCCACAGGTGGAGCCCACAGGTGCATCAACATAATACAATACAATACAGTGGCGAATTACAGTAGCAATACGTTTACCACATTCACCCCCTGTTAAAAATTGAAGTCCAGCGGGGTGAAGGGGGCTCACATATCGAGTCTGTCCGAAGCCTTAATCGTTCTCTGTGATCGCCTCAGCTCCGGCTTCGCTGCGGGCACGGGTGTTGGGCTCGCCGCTGCGGGCACGGGTGTTGGATTCCGGGAGCGTGTCGTCTGGAGGTTCATCATGGTGTGTCGGCGATGGGGGAAGGGGGGTTGTAGGCCATGTAGGAGCGGGGGCGGTGTTCAGGATCCCCAGGGGGGAAGCTGGTAGGCTGCCGTGAGGGATTCGGTTGGTGGTGATAGGCGGTGAAGGGGGTGTGGGGTCGCTGGAGAACCTGCGGGCGCCAGATCCCGGAAGGAGACGGTATCCTGTCGTCCGTCACGGTGTGCCACGTAGACATACTAAGGGTTGGCATGTAGGAGCTGGACCCTCTCGACCAGGGGGCCGGACTTATGGCTCCTCAGGTGCTTCCGGAGGAGGACAGGCCCCGGTGTTGTCAGCCAGATCCCGGAGATGGACTTCCTGGGGAAGACAAATAGACGGTCATGAGGGGTCTTGTTCGTGGCTGTGCAGAGAAGCGACCGACTGGAGTGGAGCATGTCGGGGAGGACCTTCTGCCAGCGGGAAACCGGGAGATTTCTAGACCGTAGGGCCAGAAGGACGGCCTTCCATACCATCGCGTTCTCCCTCTCCACCTGTCCGTTTCCCCGGGGTTGTAGCTGGTAGTCCTGTTCAAGGCAATGCCCTTACCGAGCAGGTACTGTCGCAGCTCATCGCTCATAAAAGAGGAGCCCCGGTCACTGTGGACGTAAGTGGGGAAACCGAACAGGGTGAAGATGCTGTGCAGGGCCTTAATGACAGTGGCCGCGGACATGGGACGGCAAAAGGGAAACGGGAGCACTCATCAACGACGTTGAGAAAGTACACGTTGCGGTCAGTGGAGGGGAGGGGCCCTTTGAAATCGACACTGAGAAGCTCAAAGGGGCGGGAGGCCTTCACCAGGTGAGCCTTGTCTGGCCGATAGAAGTGCAGCTTGCACTCCGCGCAGACTTGGCAGTCGCTGGTCATGGCCCTCACCTCCTCGGTGGAGTAGGGCAGGTTGTGGGCCTTGATGAAGTGGAGAAGCTTGGTGACTCCCGGGTGACAGAGGTCATTGTGGATTGGCCGAAGTCGGACACCTTGCGCGCTGGCGCATGTGCCGCGGGACAGGGCATCTGGGGGCTCATTGAGCTTCCCAGGACAAAACTCAATATCGTAATTTTAGGTGGAGAGTTCGATTCTCCACCTCAAGATCTTATCATTCTTGATCTTGCCCCGCTGTGTGTTGTTGAACATAAAGGCTACCGACCGTTGGTCGGTTGACGAGGGTGAACCTCCTACCGGCCAGGTAGTGCCTCCAATGATTGGGCATTGGGCAGCATGGTAGCACAACTGGATAGCACTGTGGCTTCACAGCGCCAGGGTCCCAGGTTCGATTTCCTGCTGGGTCACTCTCTGTGCAGAGTCTACACGTTCTCCCCGTGTCTGCGTGGGTTTCCTCCGGGTGCTCCGGTTCCCTCCCACAGTCCAAAGACATGCAGGTTAGGTGGATTGGCCATGATAAATTGCCCTTAGTGACCAAAAGGTTAGGAGGGGTTATTGGGTTACGGGGATAGGGTGGAAGTGAGGGCTTAAGTGGGTCGGTGCATACTCGATGGGCCAAATGGCCTCTTTCTGCACTGTACTATATTCTATCATGCCGCACAGCTTCCACAATGGCTTGAGCGTCCTTTTCGACAGTGTTGAATCTCGGAGGAGTTGAGGGTACGGGAAAAGGCTACGGGCCTGCCTGCCTGGTTAAGGGTAGTGGCCAGGGCGACGCCTGATGCATCGGTCTCCACCTGGAAGGGGATGGACTCGTCCTCCGCGTGCATCGTGGCCTTGGTAATGTCTGCCTTGATGCGGCTGAAGGCCAGGCGGGCCTCAGTCGTCAGGGGAAAAATGGCGGCTTTGAGAAGTGGGCGGGCTTTGTCCGCATAGTTGGGGACCCACTGGGCATAATATGAGAAGAACCCCAGGCATCTTTTCAGGACCTTGGGGCAGTGGGGAAGGGGGAGTTGCAAGAGGGGGCGCATGCGGTCGGGGTCGTGCCCTAGGACTCCGTTTTCCACGACATAGCCGAGGATGGCTAGTCGGGTTGTGCGGAAAAAGCATTTCTCCTTGTTGTGGGTGACATTCAGGGATTGGGCGGTTTGGAGGAATTCTGAAGGTTAGCGTCGTGGTCCTGCTGATCATGGCCGCAGATGGTGATATTATCCAAGTACGGGAACATGGCCTGCCCGTACTGGTCAATCATTCGGTTCATCGTTCTTTGGAAGACCGAGACTCCATTGGTGAGGCCGAAGGGGACCCTGAGGAAGTGGAAGAGGCAGTCGTCTGCCTCAAAGACAGTATAGTGGCGGTCTTCCGGGTGGATCCGAAGCTGGTGGTATGCGGACTTCAGATCTACCGTGGAGAAAACCCAGTAGTGTGCAATCTGATTCACCATGTCCGCTATGCGGGGAAGGGGGTACGCATCGAGTTGCGGTACCGATTTATGGTCTGGCTGTAGTCTACAACCATCCGGTTCTTTTCCCCGGTCCTGACAACCACCACTCGGGCTCTCCAGGGGCTATTACTGGCCTCGATGAGCCCCTCCCTCAAGAGCCGCTGGACCTCCGACTTGATAAACGTCCTATCCTGAGCACTGTAACGCCTGCTCCTGGTGGCGAAGGGTTTACAGTCGGAGGTGAGGTTCGCGAAGAGCGAGGGAGGGGCGACCTTAAGGATAGCACGAGGCGGATGATGCGTCAGAAGGGGGCGGTACCAGCAGGCACGCAGCCACGCTGCGGAGTCTGCGGGCCTGTGAGTCTGAGAGTCGGGCTTGCGATTTTGCAACTTTGGGTCGGGCCAAGCAGACTTTAGCAAAATGTCCTTTCTTGCCGCAGTCGCTGCAGGTCGCGGTCCGAGCTGGGCAACGCTGCCTGGGGTGCTGGTTCTGACCGCAGAAATAGCAAGGCGGCCCCCCCGGGTTGGGCGGGCAGCTGCGCGGCACAGGCCTGGGACACCTTTGGGTGGGGTGGTGATCGTGCCTACGGCGCCCACGAGGAAATCGCGTGGTCGGAGGGGAAAGCGTTTAGGCTCTGGAAGGCTACCTCCAGTGAGGTGGATAGTTTTACCATCTCTTCTAGGTCGAGGGCGCCCTTTTCGAGCAGGCGCTGTCTGACATAGTTGGACTGGACTCCAGCCACATAGGTGTCCCGGATGGCGAGTTCCATGTGCTGCGAGGCCGTGACGTCCTTGTAGTTACAGTTCCGAGCGAGTACCCTCAGGTCACGTAGATATTCCTCCAGCGATTCCCCGGGGCACTGACGACGTGTGGTGAGGAGATGCCGCGTGAACACTTCGTTCACCGGCCTCACGTTATGTCTTTTCAGGATCGCGACCGCGTCTGCGCACATGGTCGCGTCTTCGATTAGTGAATAAATTCTGTGGCTCACCCGGGCGTGGAGGAACCTCAGTTTGTGTGCCTCGGTGACGGCGGGCGAGGAGGAGGAGGCGAGGTAGGCCTCAAAGCAGCGGAGACAATGTGAGAAGATTCCTTTGGCTTCTGCTGCCTGTGGGTCAAGTTCCAGTCGATCAGGTTTGAGGGCGGCTTCCATTGTGATATCTTAGCTTATTAAATTGATGCAACCATCAATTCATAGAACATAGAACGATACAGCGCAGTACAGGCCCTTCGGCCCACGATGTTGCACCGAATCAAAAGCCATCTAACCTACACTATGCCATTATCATCCATATGCTTATCCAATAAACCTTTAAATGCCCTCAATGTTGGCGAGTTCACTACTGTTGCAGGTAGGGCATTCCACGGCCTCACAACTCTTTGCGTAAAGAATCTACCTCTGACCTCTGTCCTATATCTATTACCCCTCAGTTTAAAGCTATGTCCCCTCGTGCTAGCCATTTCCATCCGCGGGAGAAGGCTCTCACTGTCCACCCTATTTAACCCCCTGATCATTTTGTATGCCTCTATTAAGTCTCCTCTTAACCTTCTTCTCTCTAAGGAAAACAACCTCAAGTCCATCAGCCTTTCCTCATAAGATTTTCCCTCCATACCAGGCAACATCCTGGTAAATCTCCTCTGCACCCACTCCAAAGCTTCCACGTCCTTCCTATAATGCGGTGACCAGAACTGTACGCAATACTCCAAATGCAGCCGTACCAGAGTTTTGTACATCTGCAACATGACCTCATGACTCCGGAACTCAATCCCTCTACCAATAAAGGCCAACACTCCATAGGCCTTCTTCACAACCCTATCAACCTGGGTGGCAACTTTCAGGGATCTATGTACATGGACACCTAGATCCCTCTGCTCATCCACACTTCCAAGAACTTTACCATTAGCCAAATATTCCTCATTCCTGTTATTCCTTCCAAAGTGAATCACCTCACACTTCTCTACATTAAACTCCATTTGCCACCTCTCAGCCCAGCTCTGCAGCTTATCTATGTCCCTCTGTAACCTGCTTCATCCTTCCGCACTGTCGACAACACCACCGACTTTAGTGTCGTCTGCATATTTACTCACCCACCCTTCTGCACCCTCCTCTAGGTCATTGATAAAAATGACAAACAGCAACGGCCCCAGAACAGATCCTTGTGGTACGCCACTTGTAACTGAACTTCATTCTGAACATTTCCCATCAACCACCACCCTCTGTCTTCTTTCAGCCAGCCAATTTCTGATCCACATCTCGAAATCACCCTCAATCCCCATCCTCCGTATTTTCTGCAATAGCCTACCGTGGGGAACCTTATCAAACGCTTTACTGAAATCCATATACACCACATCAACTGCTCTACCCTCGTCTACCTGTTCAGTCACCTTCTCAAAGAACTCAATAAGGTTTGTGAGGCATGACCTACCCTTCACAAAGCCATGCTGACTATCCCTGATCATATTATTCCTATCGAGATGATTATAAATCTTGTCTCTTATAATCCCCTCCAAGACTTTACCCACAACAGACGTGAGGCTCACCGGTCTATAGTTGCCAGGGTTGTCTCTACTCCCCTTTTTGAACAAAGGGACCACATTTGCTATCCTCCAGTCCTCTGGCACTATTCCTGTAGCCAATGATGACATAAAAATCAAAGCCAAAGGCCCAGCAATCTCTTCCCTGGCTTCCCAGAGAATCCTAGGATAAATCCCATCAGGCCCCGGGGACTTATCTATTTTCAGCCTGTCCAGAATTGCCAACACCTCTTCCCTACGTACCTCAATGCCATCTATTCTAATAGCCGGGGTCTCAGCATTCTCCTCCACAACATTCTCTTTTTCCTGAGTGAATACTGACGAAAAATATTCATTTAGTATCTCGCCTATCTCTTCAGACTCCACACACAACTTCCCATCCCTGTCCTTGACTGGCCCTACTCTTACCCTAGTCATTCTTTTATTCCTGACATACCTATAGAAAGCTTTTGGGTTTTCCTTGATCCTACCTGCCAAATACTTCTCATGTCCCCTCCTTGCTCGTCTTAGCTCTCTCTCTAGATCCTTCCTCGCTACCTTGTAACTATCAATCGCCCCAACTGAAACTTCACACCTCATCTTCACATAGGCCTCCTTCTTCCTCTTAACAAGAGATTCCACTTCTTTGGTAAACCACGGTTCCCTCGCTCGACGCCTTCCTCCCTGCCTGACCGGTACGTACTTATCAAGAACACGCAGTAGCTGTTCCTTGAACAAGCTCCACTTATCCAGTGTGCCCAACACTTGCAGCCTACTTCTCTAACCTATCCCCCCCAAGTCATGTCTAATGGCATCATAATTGCCCTTCCCCCAGCTATAACTCTTGCCCTGCGGTGTATACTTATCCCTTTCCATCGCTAACGTAAACGTCACCGAATTGTGGTCACTGTCCCCAAAGTGCTCTCCTACCTCCAAATCCAAGACCTGGCCTGGTTCATTACCCAAAACCAAATCCAAAGTGGCCTCGCCTCTTGTTGGCCTGTCAACATATTGTGTCAGGAAACCCTCCTGCACACATTGTACAAAAAACAACCCATCTAATGTACTCGAACTATATCTTTTCCAGTCAATATTTGGAAAGTTAAAGTCTCCCATAATAACTACCCTGTTACTTTCGTTCTTTTCCAGAATCATCTTCGCCATCCTTTCCTCTACATCCCTAGAACTATTTGGAGGCCTATAGAAAACTCCCAACAGGGTGACCTCTCCTTTCCTGTTTCTAACCTCAGCCCATACTACCTCGGAAGAAGAGTCCCCATCTAGCATCCTCTCCGCCACCGTAATACTGCTCTTGACTAGCAGCGCCACACCTCCCCCTCTTTTGCCTCCTTCTCTGAGCTTACTAAAACACCTAAACCCCGGAACCTGCAACATCCATTCCTGTCCCTGCTGTATCCATGTCTCTGAAATGGCCACAACATCGAAGTCCCAGGTACCAACCCATGCTGCCAGTTCCCCTACCTTATTTCGTATACTCCTGGCATTGAAGTAGACACACTTCAAACCACCTACCTGAACACAGGCAACCTCCTGCGAAGTCAAATCTGTGCTCCTGACCTCTATACTCTCATTCTCCCGTACCTTAAAACTACAATCCAGGTTCCCATGCTCCAATTCACTCGAGGCGATTAGTAGAAGTGAACAGTGGTTTTAAAATGCTAGATCTGTGCCTGCCTGCGACTGTTCTGTACTGAGTGCCGCTTACAGGCTGCAGGTTATATACCGCCCCCGAGGGGTGGAGCCACAGGCGGAGCCCACAGGCCATCAACATAATACAATACATTACAGTGGTGAATTGCAGTAGCAATACGTACACCACAATACTTAAAACATTTCACACCTGGTACATGTGAAGCATCTGGCACTGTAGTAGTCACAGCAGGTCTGCCTGGACCCCCAGCCCCTGTTACCCTACTCTCCCCAACCGCTGCCCTCCAGTCACAATGGTCCAAGATCAAAATCCCCTCATGCAGACACTGTCGTGAAGAAGTGTGTGAGCGCACTGTCAACAGAAAAACAGATCAGGACCTGAGGAGAACCGAGTGACCATCACTCTCCTGCCTTGATTAGTGACCTGTTGACAGTGCCAACACAGGCCCATCACCCTGGAGTGATGTTACATAGACCCTTGGAGAGGGGAATAGGAGGTCAGGATTGGGGTGGGGGATCAGCTAATGGTCACAGCCTCATCTCAGGAGAGTCTGGAGATGATGAGGGCCTCCCTGGTCTTCCTGGCAGTTCGGACCCTCTCTGTCACATGTCCTCAAGCTCCTCCTCGGGTTCATCCTCTACCCCTTCCTGGCCTGCCTCCTAAGACGAGGTCAAATATCCATCCTCCTCATCCTCCTCTTGCAGGATGTCACCCCACTGCTGTGCCAGATTGTGGAGAGCGCAGCAGACTACCACAAAGCAGGAGATCCTCTGGGGGGTGTAGTGTAGGGCCCCACCAGAATGATCCAAGCATCAGAACTGCATTTTGAGTAGCCTGATGCACCGCTCAACAGCAGCACAGGCGATAACGTGGGCTTCATTATCATGGATCTCCACCTCGGTCTTAGGCCTCTGCACTGACGTTATCCGCCATGACCTCAGCGGGTGCCCCTTGGCTCTCACAAGCCAACCTGTCATCCTGGGCTGGTCCTCGAAGACATCGGGGATCTCCAAGTGCCCCAGAAAGTAGCTGTCATGCACACATCCCGCCTTCTCTCAGAGTGCCAGCCAGTTGTGCTGGCAAACCTCGCTGTGCACACTCATCCCCAGCCAAATCAGCATCCCCTGGACCCTAAGTCTCTGCCAGCAACATTAGGAAGGCCGTGCTCAGAACCCCTCCGCTCATCCAGAGACTTACCCTTTAGCCATGAGGGAGTCCTTAGTAGTGAAGCCCTTCTCTTTAGTGTTTGAATGTTGTCAGCTGCCTTTATGGCACTGTTGTTCATAGAGTTCAGACATCCAGTCCACTAATCATCCTCTGAGACATGGCATCTGTTCCTTCGAGGAGGCACTTGAGAGTTCAGGAATGTGAAGTGCTACCATAACTAACAGGGCTAATTCCTTGTTTGAAATAGTCTTCAGCTGTGAAGCTAGAGGCAGCTCACAGTCAAAGGGGATGGAATTGACTTTCATGAGAGAGCAGCAGCAGGGTTTTGGCCTGGCTGATTTTGTCAGAACACACAGGCTGTAGCTGTGCTTGTCCCTATTATGGGATTCCACAACATTTAAAGATGACTTAAACGCCTCACAGATGCACCCCCTCCCCCACCTCGCCTTGAGCACCGGGGCAGCAGCTCCAGTGCCCTAGATCTGCATGCCGGTAAATGGAAAAGGCTACTCAGCATCTCACTGCCCCTCGGTAGCCATTGCGGCAGCTTCCATTTTTTGAAAAAGAATACGAAACAAAGCTCACGTGGCTTCTCGCTGGGGAGTCGTATGACTCCTGTGAGGCTGTTACATTCAACTTCAATCCCGCTAATGAGATTGAAGTGAATGCAAATTAGGCTTAATGACCTTCTCTCAATTTTGGGGTGAGATCAGGCCGGGTGAATCTCAAATTGGTTCGCTCTCGGCATGAATCTCACCTTTGGCCTTTCCTGCTATTCACCCGGTACGCCCAAATCTGTGCAGGGAGCAACGCAGTGGCTGAATCGTGCCCATTGTTCTCAAAATCTGTCTCAAGTACATGTCAATAACTCATCCATCAAACTAATTTTTGCCATTAAGGGTTGCCTTTTATGTGACAATGAAAGACCCCCACAATACCCTTGGTACATTCTCCCCTAATTTCCTGATTTGGGGCTGAATTTTAGGGCTCCACCAGAGGTGTGAACAGAGGTAGACGGGGCCTGAAAATACCAGTGCCAACCAGCATACTGGTTCTTTGATGCCACTCCAGCCTGCTGCTTTATCTACCAGGGTGGCTAGAGGGTGGGACAGTGATCCCGCCGGAGCCGCAATTAAATGCAATTAAGGTGTTCAAAGAGATCACACAGAGCTCATTAATGGAGTTCATGGCAGCGGATGGGCAACACATGCTGTTTGTGGCAATCAGGTGAAGATGCATATACAAAATGGTTAGTCAATCATAGCTGCCCCTGTATATAACCCCAGAACAATAAAAATTTTGATTGTGTTGTGGGGATTTCACTCTTGGAACAGAGAGTGTGGGTATTCAGTGCCTAGGTATTGAATGGTGTCAGTGCCCCCTGGCATCATGGGTGCAGAAGGGCAAGGAATAATTGTGTGACCACCTGTCCAGAAAGAAGGCTGCAGCTAGTAACGTGGGCACGACCCTCACAGTTTGAACCAAATGGCGATGAGGATGATACCCTCCCTGGAAAGCGTAGAGCCCCAAACACCAGCAGGAGAAAGGCAGGAAGCTAATGGGGAGAATACCTTTCACATAGGACCAACCACAGGAGATGACCAAGACTGAGTGCTGCAGGAGACTGCAACTCTCCAGTCAGATGGACAATATATTAATTAAACAACAGGTAAAGCTTCACAGGACTGTGGGATCTGCCACAATCACTGGATTCCCCCAGGTACAGTAAGGACATCATTGATTACATTCATGCGGCAAATAACTTCCCAATTGGATTCCAAAACATTAAGGGCTTCCATAACCTCAACGTTCAGCTAGTAGGCAATCACAACAAGAGCTTCCTCCATTTGTATGCTCGTGTTCCTGGCAGCTGCCAAATCTCTTTCATCCCAAAGAAGGTCTCCAGCAGCCTGGACTGATGAAGGATTCCACTGGCATTCTGTTCCACTCGCTTTATCAGACAAATCTGAGTACTTTAATTCCCCATGAACTTGTATACAATACTCCAGGTGCGGCCACACCAAAGCCCTATATATTTGCTGCAAAACCTCTTTAATCATATACTTCAATTCCCTTGCAGTAAAGGATTTAAAATACCATCCAAAATGTTCATTCCAAGCATGGCCCTTGCTTGGTGACTCAATCTCCGGAACATTCCTGTTTCCTATAAATCTCTGTAAATCTCAAGAGCCATCTTCTGGCTCTTGGCAAATACACCACTGCCTTCTCATAACCTTCCAAGCTAATTCATGGCAGTTTTCTCTCTCTCTGCCTGTATTTGTGAGAACACACACAGATAAATCTAAAATGACAGCCTCTCTGAAATTTATTTCCATGGCAATAAGTAATAAAATAATTTCAATTTTAAACTGGTCCTTCCATCTGAAAAGTAGAGGGTACTTTATAAATTTCCCTGGCTTACCATCTGCTTTTCAAATCTTTCTTTAATCTGGGGCACACACAAATAATTTAAACCCCTTATGAAAACAACTCTGGACATCTCGGGCTCGATTCTCCATTTGGAAGACTTCTCCTGCGGGAGCTGAATCGTTTGTGGTTCGCGCGAGTGCTCGGAGTGAAGCCCATAATTCATTTTCCCCAACCGTGCAAACTTATGCATGGTGGGGATCGCAAGGGATTCCATCATGAATCCCACTAATTGGGCTGCCATTTGGTCCGACGGCTGGCCCCTCTTCCCCCTCGCAATGCAAATCTTACCCACGCCCCCTGCTGACAATTACCCCCACCAAGGGAATTGCGTTGTCACCTTCCCTCACGGCACACGGGTGGTGGGGAATCCCCCTTCCCCAATCTCTACCAAGACTCAGAAAAGGGTTAACCATTGTTTAGTGTTTTCATACTTCCATCTCTGACCACATCAAGGAAATATGAATTGTCCTTTGAATAATAATTATCTTATGGAAGTTTACCAGTTCCTCAAACACAGGCTCTTTCCACTTAACTTACATTGAAAAATTCAATTTCCAAAAATAAGTTATGGCTGAGATTTTCTGGCCTTGCCGTGTGGCAGGTCAGCCAAATGTCCATTGACCTTTGGTGGGACTGGAAGATCCTGGCAGCAGGCGGGGCCAGAAAGTTCCAGCCTGTATTGCTAAAACCTATCAATCATGAAATTACATTTTCATTTCTAAAAAGTAAAATATTCTGGTATATCGTTCTCAGCTTTCGTCACCCTGCAACCATGTCTTATTAACGGCTACCTAGATCAAATCCATCTAGCTTTCTTTGTGTCATTGTCTACCGAAGAAAATTAACATGTAGGCAAAAAAACAGCAATTCAGAAGGTAAATTGTATTTTAGCCTTTTTTGCAAGGGAACTGAAATTTCTGAACAAGGAGGTTT
This sequence comes from Scyliorhinus torazame, assembly GCF_047496885.1. NCBI lineage: Eukaryota > Metazoa > Chordata > Chondrichthyes > Carcharhiniformes > Scyliorhinidae > Scyliorhinus > Scyliorhinus torazame. Next base: position 275,888,681 of record NC_092709.1, read on the forward strand.
TGCTGCAGGGTTTTGGTGACACCTCACCTGGAGTACTGTGTACAATTGCAGTCTCTGTGCCTGAGGGTATTGTCCTGTGAGGAGAGATTAAGTAGAATGGGGTTATATTCCATGGCGTTTGAAAGAATAAGAGGTGATCTCAATTAAACATATGGGGCGCGATTCTCCACTCCTGCGCCGGTTGGGAGAATCGCCTGGGCCTTCAAATTTTCCTGCGATGCCCTCCCGCGATTCTCCCAAGCGGCGGGAACGGCCCCGTCGAGTTCCGCGCAGCGCAGGCCGGAGAATCGCCCGAGACACCCAAAATGGCGATTCTCCGGCACCCCTGCTATTCTCAGGCCCGGATGGGCCAAGTGGCCAGGCCAAAACGACAGGTTCCCCCCGGCGCCGTCCACACCTGGTCGCTGCCATCGGGAACAGCGCGGGAACGCTGGGGGGGCGGCCTGCGGGGGGGGGGAGAGGGGATCCTGCACCGGGGGGGTACCTCAAATGGGGTCTGGCCCACGATCGGTGCCCACCGATCGTCGGGCCAGCCTCTCTGAAGGAGGACCTCCTTTCTTCCGCAACCCCGCAAGATCCGTCTGCCATCTTCTTGCAGGGCGGACTCGGAGAGGACGGCAACCACGCATGCGCGGGTGACGCCAGTTATGCGGCGCCGGCCGCGTCATGTATGCGGCACCGCCTTTACGCGGCGAAAAGGCCTGGCGCGTGTAAATGACGCGGCCCTGCTCCTAGCCCATTATCGAGCCCTGAATCGGTCGGGATAGGGGTCGTTTCGCGCCGTCGTGAACCTCGTGGGCACTTCGGCGCGGGAGTGGAGAATCCCGCCAATGAGATTTTAAGCAGGCTTGACAGGATAGATGCTGATAGGCTGTCTCCTCTGGCTGGAGAGTCTAGAAGGGTCGAACTAGTGAGTGTAATATCAGGGTAAAGCAATAGATTTTTCAAACGGAGGATGAAGAGAAATGTTTTCACACAGTGATGTGAATGCTTTATTGCAAGGGAAGTCTGAGATCAATAGCTTTTTGGAAACTTTTGAAAACTAAGTGATGTAGCAATAGGGCAGAAAATAGAGTTGATGTGGAAGTTAATGATGTGGGTGGCACAGTAGCACAGTGGTTAGCACTGTTGCTTCACAGCATCAGGGTCCGAGGTTCGATTCCCACTTGGGTCACTGTTTGTGCGGAGTCTACACATCCTACCCATGTCTGCATGGGTTTCCTCCGGGTGCTCCGGTTTCCTCGCACAAGTTCCGAAGACGTGCTTGTTAGGTGAATTGGAAATTCTGAATTCTCCCTCCATGTACCCGAACAGGCACTGGAATGTGGCGACTAGGGGATTTTCACAGTAACTTCATTGCAGTATTAATGCAAGCCTACTTATGACAATAATAAAGATTATTATTATCAAGCCATTAACTTACTGAATGGCAGTGCAAGCTGCATAGACGTTATGACTGGCTCCTGCTCTTATTTCTTATATTCATGTGCACCACCGTTACAGAGCTTACTGGATTCTATTACTGGCAAGTGGACTTCAATCCAAGATTTTTATTTTAGGATTCTGCCTTGACAATGTTCTATCTACACTAGTTGAAACATTTACTATCTTGTTAGTGTTGTTATGACCAATTTACAGTTGACGCCTCATTGCTCTTTTAAATAGAACCTGCTTTCTCATGCAGAAACTTAGCTTTCCATGCAGCACTACGTGGAAAGGTTTAATTAGTGGCCATGTTTCTAAATTATATAATGAAAACTAGTATAAATAATTGGAACAATAGAATCCCCACAGTACAAAAGGAGGCCATTCAGCTCATTGAGGCTGCACTGACCTTCTGAAAGAGCACTCCACCCAATACCACTTCCTGTCACATCTCAATAACCCCTTAACCTAACTTACACATCTTTGGATACTAAGGGGCAATTTAGCATAGCCAATCCACCTAACCTGCACATTGGGTGACACAGTGGTTAGCACTGCTGCCTCACAACACCAGGGACCTGGGTTCAATTCCGACCTCTGGTGTAGTCTGTGTGGAGTTTGCATGTTCTCCTTGCATCTGCCTGGGTTTCCTCCGGCTGCTCCAGTTTCCTCCCACAGTCCAAAATATGTGCAGGTTAGATGGATTGGCCATGCTAAATTTCCCCTTAGTTGCAGGATTAGGACAGAGGATTGGGCCTAGGGTGGGTGCTCTTCCAGAGGATCGGTGCAGATTCGATGGGCCGAATGGCCTCTTTCTGCACTGTAGGTAATCTATGATCTTTGGACTGTGAGAGGGAACCGAAGCACCCAGAGGAAACCCATGCAGACATGGGGAGAATGTACAAACTCCACACAGACAGTCATCTGAGGCCAGAATTGAACCTGGGTCCTTGGCTAACCACTGTGCCACAGTGCCGCCCCTTCTGAGTACTTTCTGCAATTACAGAAATACTCTGGTTGTGGAATGTATTACGATGGAGGTCCTATCAAATTTAATGTAAGGACCTCATTATAATTTTTCCTTCCATTTCCCACCCTGGATGCAGACAAAACAACACACTAATTATCAGCCTGGTGATGGAAGTAACGGCAGGATGCTGCAGAAGGACACTTTCCAGGACTGACCTAGCAACTGGGACGGGCAAAGCCAAAGATCCTGGTCTAGGGAAGGTGAAGAAAGAGGCTATCATGGGTGGGGAGGGGAAGGTTACAGTTCGATGCTTGGTCTGGGGCTGAGAGCGAAATCATCATGGGAGGAGGCCATTGGGGAAGGGGAGAGGACAGAAGTTAGGAAATATAGATTAGAATCATGGATGAAGAGGATAGCAACAGGGAAGTCTGGTGGCTCTGTGGGAGCTAATATAAATATATTAATAAAATGTTCCACCTCTCCTTGGCAAACATTTATATACCACAAAACAGACCATGATATGGCGTAAGCAGTGGATTGGAGTTGCATTCCCCAAGTTTCTGTTTTCAACACCCACCCTCACCCCCTCCAACAGCCCTAATCTTCCATCATGCAGGGTGAGGGTGGGGACATGGAGTTAATATTGAAGCCATTGAAGGTGCAATTGGGCTGAAGTTCACATGGCAGTAATAAAATCCAGTAGGCTCTGTAATGCCTGTAAGAAATTAGAACATGCGTGCGTCATACAACCCATAAAGCCTGCACTGCCATTCCATAAGTTCATGCCTGAACTTATATATCGCCTCCATTTTCCTATCCTATTCAATCACTGGCTAATGCAATGTACTGCTGTGTGAAATTGAATGGAAGATCTGTGACGTGTTGGGTGTTCTGGATCACAAACAGGTCACCAACGCTTGAAGTGGTGCAACTCTATTTTATTATAAGGTCAACTATATTGACAGCTATATTTGGGCAGCACGGTAGCATAGTGGTTAGCGCAATTGCTTCACAGCTCCAGGATCCCAAGTTCGATTCCCGGCTGGGTCACTGTCTGTGTGGAGTCTGCACGTTCTCCCCGTGTGTGCGTGGGTTTCCTCCGGGGGCTCCGGTTTCCTCCCACAGTCCAAAGATGTGCGGGTTAGGTGGATTGGCCATGCTAAATTGCCCTTAGTGTCCAAAATTGCCCTTAGTGTCCAAAAATTGCCCTTAGTGTTGGGTGGGGTTACTGGGTTATGGGGATAGGATGGTGTGGGCTTGGGTAGGGTGCTCTTTCCAAGAGCCAGTGCAGACTCGATGGGCCGAATGGCCTCCTTCTGCACTGTAAATTCTATGAAATCTATGACATACTTGAACTGTTGACCCTTGCCTCGTCCTAACCAGGTGATGCACTCAGCACATGGTGAATGTCTGTGTTGCAGGCTGTGAGCTCTGTGCTCCGAGCTGGCTGCTACTAGAATGAGCGGGAACTCTCCTGTCCCCTGTCTTTATAGTGCGTGTGCTCTCACTGGTGGTTGGCTGCGGTGTTGTGTATGCTGATTGGTCCCACTGCATGTCCATCAGTGTGTGTGTGTGTCTGCACCATAATATACTGGTGTATATTATGACATTCCCCCTTTTATGTAAAGAACATGTGCCTGCGTGACAATAAATATCGCGTAGTGAATGTGCCTGACTATGTGTGTGCGTGTTATTTACATGACTCTGTACATGAGGCTAATATATTTACACGGGAAGGTGCCTGGTGCAGAGAAATAGGGTGTCACGCCAACAACGAAATGAACATTTATATACAAACTACTGGAACGATGAAACAGGATAACAGAACAGATCAAAGAGTCCTACATCGTAAAACTCATAAGTCAAGACTCTGAGGTGGGCGACGACTTCTGGTTGACCGCCTCAAGGGTGGGTCAGGAGCCACCGGCTGAGGAATGGGCTGGGCCACGGCAGAGTGAGGAGGATGCTGAGTATTCGGAATCTCCACATTGTCCAGGTTGGGGACAACAGGAGGGCGTAGCACCGGTGGAGGATCATGTAGCGAGCGTGGAACGAGATGAAGGGCACGCCGATTGCGGCGGCGAATGGAACCATCTGGCAGACGAACCAGGAATGAGCGGGGAGACACCTGCCGAAGAACCACAGCAGTTGCAGACCAGCCACCCTCTGGAAGATGGATGCGGACGTTGTCATCCGACGCCAGAGCAGGGAGATCAGTCGCCCGAGCGTCATGCGGCGCCTTGTATTGTGCACGAGACTGTTGCATCCGCTGAAGGACTGGAACATGGTCGAGGTCTGGGACATGAATGGACAGCACCGTGGTCCTAAGGGTGAGACCCATGAGCAGCTGGGCTGGCGACAGGCCCGTGGAGAGTGGGGCTGAATGATAGGACAGCAAGGCGAGGTAGAAGTCGAATCCTGCATCGACAGCCTTGCAGAGGAGCCGTTTGACGATGTGGACGTCCTTTCCGCTTTGCCATTGGATTGGGGGTGCAGGGGACTGGATGTCACATGCACAACGTTGTACCTGCTGGCAAAGTTGGACCATTTCTGGCTCGCGAAGCAGGGGCCATTGTCCGACATCACAGTGAGTGGAATGCCGTGACGAGCAATGGTCTCCTTGCAGGCACGGATGACCGCCGATGATGTGATGTCGTGCACGCATAGGACATCCGGGTAGTTCGAAAAATAGTCTACAATCAGAACATAGTCCCTGACGAGCGCATGGAACAGGTCAACGCCTACCTTAGACCAAGGGGACATGAGCAACTCTTGGGACTGTAGGGTCTCACGTGGTTGGGCCGGCTGGAACCGCTGACAGGTGGGGCAGTTGAGCACTGTGTTGGCGACGTCCTCATTGATGCCGGGCCAGTACACAGCCTCTCGGGCTCTCTGTCGGCACTTCTCCATGCCAAGATGGCCCTCGTGTAGCTGTTCCAAAACGAGCTGGCGCATGCTGTGCGGGATCACGATGCGGTCCAGCTTCAGGAGGACACCATCGACTACTGCCAGATCATCTCTGATATTGTAGAACTGCGGGCATTGGCCCTTGAGCCACCCGTCCGTCATGTGGCGCATGACACGATGTAGTAGGGGGTCAGCAGCAGTCTCGTGGCGAATGTGAATAAGGCGTTCATCCGTGGCCGGCAGATTGGAGGCCGTGAAGGCCACATGGGCGGCAACCTGGCAGACGAACACCTCTGGGTCACACGGGGCGTTGGCTGCCCTGGACAAAGATTCGGATCTGATCAGTTCCTTGCCCGGGGTGTATAGGAGCTGGAAATCGTACCGCCGGAGTTTAAGCAGAATGCGCTGGAGGCGAGGGGTCATATCATTCAGGTCTTTTTGTATAATGTTAACCAGCGGGCGATGGTCGGTCTCGACAGTGAATTGGGGGAGGCCGTACACGTAATCATGAAATTTGTCGACCCCAGTTAACAGGCCCAGGCACTCCTTTTCGACCTGCGTGTAGCGCTGTTCCGTGGGGGTCATGGCACGTGACGCATATGCAATAGGGGCCCATGATGAGGCCTCATCGCATTGCAGGAGCACCGCCCCAATGCCGGATTGGCTGGCATCCGTTGAAATTTTTGTTTCCTTCGTGGGATCAAAAAATGCCAATACCGGGGCCGTGGTAAGCTTGGTCTTAAGCTCCTCCCATTCGCGTTCGTGGGCGGGAAGCCATTGGAAGTCTGTCGTCTTCCTGAACAGGTTCCGGAGAGCTGTGGTATGGGAGGCGAGGTTGGGGATGAACTTCCCCAGGAAGTTGACCATGGCCAAAAATCGGAGGACCGCCTTCCTATCCGCTGGCTTCTGCATGGCCGTGATGGCTGCCACCTTGTCCGCATCCGGCCGCACACCCAACCGGGAGATGTGGGCGCCTAGGAACTTGAGTTCCGTCTGGCCGAAGGAACATTTGTCTCTGTTGATGCGAAGGCCTTGGTCCCGTATTTGTTTGAAAACGCGCTGGAGGCGACTGATATGCTCCGGCAGGGTGGTGGACCAAATGATGATGTCGTCAACATAAACGCGCACACCCTCAATGCCCTCCATCATTTGCTCCATGATCCGTTGGAATACTTCTGATGCCGATTATAATCCCAAACGGCATCCTGTTGTAGCAGTATCTGCCAAACAGGGTATTAAAGGTACACAGCTTTCTCCTGGACCTGTCTGGTTGAATTTGCCAGAATCCTTTCGAGGCGTCAAGTTTGGTGAAGATGTTGGTTCGAGCCATCTCGCACGTGATCTCCTTGCGCTTGGGGATAGGGTAATGCTCCCTCATTATGTTGCGATTCGGATCCTTTGGGTCAATGCAGATCCGGAGCTCACCGGAAGGCTTCTTTACGCACACCATGGATCTGACCCAGTCGGTTGGTTCCGTCACTCTGCAGAGCACTCCTTGGTCCTGGAGGTCCCGCAGCTGCTGCTTGAGGCGGTCCTTGAGGGGTGCTGGGACTCTCCGAAGTGCATGAACCAGAGGCGTGGTGTCTTGTTTGAGCAGGATTTTGTAAGTGTATGGATGCGTGCCCATGCCTTCGAAAATGTTGCGGTGCTGGTCGATTATGGCATTGAGTTGCGCCCTGAAGTCCACATCCTGGAAGGCAGACGTGTCCTCTGGAGTGAGAGAGTGCACTCGTTGAACGAGGTTTAGGAGTTTGCACGCCTGTGCGCCTAGCACAGAGTCCTTCGAGGAGCCCACGATCTCGAAGGGAAGGATGGCTTTTCACGAGTTGTGCGTCACTTCGAGTTGGCATGAACCGGTTGCAGGAATGACGTTGCCATTGTAGTCCACTAGTTGGCAGGTCGACGGAAGAATGGTTGGTTTAACCCCAAGGATCTGAAAGGCTGACAACGCTAGGAGATTAGCGGAAGCACCAGTGTCCAGGCGGAATCGTATCTGGGATCGGTTGACTGTCAGGGTGGCACACCACTCGTCGTCTGGATCAATGCTGTGCACTGACAGCGGCTGGTGGTTTTGATTCGGGGACAGCCTGTTCTTTGTTATTACAGCGACTCGAAAAGGCTCCTTCGGGTCCTCGGTGTCATTGGTCTGCGGGAAGTCGGACTCGGTTTGGGCGTAGGTAACTGCTTGTTGCAGGATTCTTCGGAGGTTTATTTCATTTCCTGGTTCAATTTGAGGCATTGTGCTGTCATTCGAGGTGAAGGAAGATTGTTTTACAGCTTTTAAAGATTTTTCTTTGATTTGGGACGTTTCTCCTTTAAATAGGCATGGTCCGGGGCCCCTGACGTCATGACGCACGTGATGTAGCACGTAGCAGGCGTTTGCACATACGCAGATCGCGGTTCCTTTACTGATGGCCGTTTTCGTGATTGTGCATGCGCGGCGTCGCGCAACTGTGCAAGTGCAGTCCCTTTAGAAAGATGGCGGCCAACCAAAATCGTTCACTTGGTACCATGATGTGTTGGGTGTTCTGGATCACAAACAGGTCACCAACACTGGAAGTGGTGCAACTCTATTTTATTATAAGGTCAACTATATTGACATACTTGAACTGTGGGTGAATGCAATACCAGCTTTGACTGTTGACCCTTGCCTAGCCCTAACCAGGTGATGCACTCAGCACATGGTGAATGTCTGTGTTGCAGGCTGTGAGCTCTGTGCTCCGAGCTGGCTGCTACTAGAATGAGCGGGAACTCTCCTGTCCCCTGTCTTTATAGTGCGTGTGCTCTCACTGGTGATTGGCTGCGGTGTTGTGTATGCTGATTGGTCCCACTGCATGTCCATCAGTGTGTGTGTGTGTGTGTGACTGCACCATAATATACTGGTGTATATTATGACAATCTGCATTTCAAAGACTATCAAGGGATCTCAAGTCCTTTGAAGTGTACTGGGCTTTCGAGAAAGCCTCTGACATTTGTAACAGCTGCTGCTTTGAAAGCTTTTGCCTGAGGCAACAGCAGATGTTTGGAAAAGGTGAATGAAAATTCACTTATTTTTCAACTTACTGCCTGGTCTGCTCTTCGGCTTTCAGACAAAGGTCTCTGATGGGAGGGGCCTGTTCAGGGATGCTGGAGGCAGTCTTATGGAAGATGGGGGGTTCTAATGCGGGTTTTGATGGGGACATCAATGGCGGGGGGAAAGGTCACCCTCATGCTTGGGGGGGGTGGGGGAGGTGGCCTGTTATTTCCCTTCTAGTGGGGGGAGGATGTTTGTTAGCAGGGGGGAGGGGGGGGTTTAGGATTTGCATTGTGGGGGGTGAAGTGGCCTATACCAGAATTCCGCTAGAATCCCACATGCTCATCTCCATGCATATATTTCCATGAAAAAGGAGAGGGAATTGCTCCTGGGCACAACTCCTTTCACCAGTGGAAACTAGGAGCGATTCTACTCCAACAGGAGCATTTTGTTTCCAGAATGGTGAATCCAACCTTTAGTTTCCTTCGTGTCTGAGAAACTATTGATCTCAGACCTAATTATTCTTACCGTACAAGCATCAACAGCCCTTTGGGATAGAAAATTCTAAATTTAGCAACACTTAATGTGTTCTAAAGGCCACCAGATATCATTTGCAAGGTGAGAGATGCAAAATTATACAGTAATGACAACAGGAGACTTTAATTATCCAAATATAGACTGTGAGAGTGAAAGTGTAAAGGACGGAGATATAGAAAAGAGTTTTTGAAGTGTATTCAGGAGAATTTTATGAATCAGCATGTTTCCAATCAATGAGGAATGATGCCTTGTTGGATGTGGTTCTGGAAAATGACATGGTTTAATTGGATCAACTGACTCCTTTAGGAGACAGAGATCATAATATCATAAGGTTTAAGTTATTTGTGGAAAAGGACAAGGAGCAATCTGGAGTAAAAAATATTTAATTGGAGGAGGGCCTTTTTGAATGGGGTGAGAATGGATCTGCCTGGGTTAATTTAAATTAAAAATTGACAGGAAAATCTACAACTGAATAATGGTCTGCTCTTAAAGAGGAAATGGTTAAGGTCGAGTTGAAGTACATTCCAATGGGAGGAAAGAAATAGGTATTCCAAAGCCACTGCTTCCTGGAAGACAAAAGAGTTGGAGAGAAAGATGAAGCAGAGAAACATAAATCAAACTATTAATGCAAATGACAACCAAGCTGAATACAGAAACTCAAAGGGGAAGTGAAAAATAAAATAAGAGAAGCAAAGAGAGAATATGAGATAAGACTGACATCTAAAATAAAAGGGCATCCAAAAGACTTTTCCACGCAATGAATAGTAAAAGGGTAGTTAGTAAGACGAGCAATGAATCCACTTAGGGACCAAAAATTGGACTATGCATGAAAATATACTCCACCAACCTTGCTTGGAACTATACCATCATTTCTTCACTGTCGCTGGGCCAAAATTCTGGAACAACACCATGGACTGTACATCACATGGACTACAGTAGTTCAGGAAGGGAGCTCACCACTGCATTTTTAAGGGCAATTAGGGGTGAGCAATAGATGCTCGCCTTGCTATACCCCACAAAAGAATAAATTAAGAAAAGGCAAAAGGGTATGACTGAGGTATTAAATGAATACTTTTCATCTGTGTTTACTAAGGAAAAAAAAACTTACAAAGTCGTAGTGAAAGAGGAAGTAGTTAGAAATTGGATGGGCTAACAATTGGCCGGCGGAAGCTTCTGATGCTCCTGGCAAATGGAGCAGTTTTGGGCCACCTTCTCAATGTCGGTGTCGAGGCCTGGCCACCAGACATAATTCCGGGCCAACATTTTCATTTTGATCACACCCGGATGCCCATTGTGCAAGTCCCTTAGTAGCAGCTACTGTCCTTTTTCCGGGACAATCACTCGCGTCCCCCACAAGATACCGTCTTCCACGCTAAATTCTGACAGCTTGGAGGAAAATGCCCGCAACTCGCCTGGGAGCTGTCTATGCTGCTCACCATACAGGACTATGTGCCGAACCTTTGACAGGATTGGCTCCGTCTGGATCCACTCACGGATCTGTGATGCCGTGACAGGCAGGAGTCCATAAAATTTAGGGGTGCAACCACCTCACCGGTCATGGGGGTCGACATCAGGCCGGTCGATAAAGGCAATTGGCCCAGTGCGTCAGCCTCGGAAAAGTCCCAGCAGAGATTTATGATCAGTCACGAAAGAGAAGTAGCAGCCATACGCATACTAGTGGAAGCGTTTCACTGCACAGACCAGCGCCATGCCCACCTTCTCGATCTGCGGTACTTCTTTTCTGCTGCTGTCAATGTGTGGGAGGCGAAAGCTATCGGCCGCCCGGCCCCGTTCTCCACCTTGTGGGACAGCACGGCCCCAATACCATACGGGGATGCATCACACGTGATGAGCAAAGGCTTTCCAGGATCATAGTGGGTTAGTAACCCAGACAATGACAATTGTTGTTTTACCCGCCGGAAAGCGGTTTCTTGCGGCTGACCCCAAACCCAGGTGTTATTCTTCTTTAGCAGAAGGTGCAACGGGGCCAGCGTAGTTGCCAGATTGGGGAGAAACTTCCCGTAATAGTTTACGAGGCCGAGAAAAGAACGAAGATGTCAGTCAGGTTGGGGGCCTATTGAATTGCGCACACCTTCTCTGCAACAGGATGCAAACCTTTACGGTCCGCCCGATAACCCAGGTAGACTGCGTCCTTCGCCTGAAAGACGCACTTTGTGCGACGTAAACGGACTCCAGCCTCTGAAAAGCGTCTAAGGGCTGCCTCCAAATTTTCCAAATGTTCCTGCTCCGACATCCCTGTAATCAAAACGTTGTCTACGTAGACAGTGACACGCAGTAAACCTCTAAAGATGCCCTCCATGACCCGTTGAAAAATAGCGCAGGCAGAGGATACCCCAAAGGGCAACCGTGTATATTCATACAGGCCCCGGTGTGTATTAATAGTTATCTCTGGCCGGGAGGCAGGGTCCAGCTCCAACTGTAGGTAGGCGTGACTCATATCTAATTTCGTGAATGAGAGTCCGCCTGCAAGCTTCGCATCGAGATCCTCTATGCGAGGCATTGGATATCGGTCAAGCCGAGAAGCCGTATTCACTGTAAGTTTATAGTCGCCGCACAAGCAAACTGTGGCATTTGGCTTCATTACAGGTACAATTGGCGCTGCCCAGTCAGCGAAACGGACGGGCCTGATAATACCCAAGGTCGCCCAACGACTGAGCTCCCCCGCTACCTTCTCGAGCAAGGCATAAGGCACCGGGCACGCCCGGAAATAGCGCGGCGTGGCTCCTGGTTCGACTTGGATACGGGCTACGGCCCCTTATATTTTCCCCAAACCGGGCTGGAATACATCTGGGTACCATCCTAGTACCTCAGTCAACCCTCCAGAACCTATTTGGAAGATGTGCTGCCACTGCAGCCGCAAATGGCGCAACCAGTCCCGACCCAACAGGCTGGGCCCGTGACCGCGCACCACGATAAGTGGGAAATGCCCCTCCTGGTGCCCATAAACAACAGGAGTCATCGTAGTTCCTGCAATGTCCAATGGTTCCCCCGTGTAGGTGGCCAACCTGGCCTATGTGTCGGTTAATGTAAGGGTCTGTATACCCTGCTTGATGCAGTCGAATGTCCTCTGCGCGATCATGGAGACCGCTGCGCCAGTGTCCAACTCCATCTCAAGCGGGTGACCATTGACCCGTACTATCACCTTGATGGGGGCCACACGGGGAGCTGCCACACAATGCAGCTGCAGGCAGTCATCCTTCATCTCCATGTCCTCGAGAGTAGTCGCCGAAGATCCGGACGGTCCCTCTCCCAAGGTACCGCAGGGGTGCGGGGAGACGGTTTTGGATGGAAGGGGTTTTGCCCCAAGGCGTGCACCTCCATTCCCTGTAGCTCCTGCACTCCCCGTTCTGCGCTCTCTCGGGACAATACTATTTGAATGGCCTGTTGAAAGTCAATGTTGGCTCAGCTAACAACTTTATGTAGGTGGCCGCATTGTTAATACTGCAAACCAAACGGTCATATAACATTTCTGACAAGGTCTCACCATAGTCACAGTACTCCGCAATCCTGCGTAGCCTGGATAGAAACTCTGCAAGGGATTCTCCTGGGATCCTCTCTGCGGTATTAAACCGGTAACACTGGACTATCGTGGGTGGGGTTGGGTTAAAATGTTGCCCCACTAAGTTCACAAGTTCATCAAATGCCTTGGTGTCCGGCACAGCTGGGTACGTAAGGCTCCTAATCACACCAAACGTATGCAGGCCGCAGGCGGTGAGCAAAATGACCACCTGGCACTCGTTTTCGGTCATGTTGTTTGCCCGGAAATAGTAACACATCCGATGTGCGTACTGGTTCCAACTTTCCAGCGCAGCCTCAAAAACAGCCAAACGTCCATACAGAGGCATGGTGTAACAGAAAAACTACTTCCAACCTGTATCCAACAAAAATCCAAGGAGGTGGCTTCAGCAGCGTAGACAGCTATCCACTTTAACCCTCATCGCCAGTTTTGTGAGGGCCACAAAGAATCCAGCACGAGTTGAAGGATAGAAATAAATAACATTTATTTACAATAACATACATATACAATAGCAGCAGCATCTCCCTTGCTGCTCGCTCCTCTCTAGCTGGTTCCAAACTGGCCAACTTTATTTATGCAGGGAATCTGCTAATGATTTCTCCATCCCCCTCATTGGGGAAGCTCATACTCCCAAAGGACTGTGGGATTGCCATTAGTCCCCAGCCAGTGGTAAGCAGGCTGATTATAACACCCCCTTAGATGCAAAGGTGTGCATTACAAATGCTTCACCCTGGTTCTAAAACATGCTCACTGAGGTGATTGAGTTTTGAGGTATGGGTTTTATGGAGGGGAATAAATTGCTGAGATGGACGCTTAATGATGGTTTAAATTGAACATAATTTGCTGAACCGGGGGCTCGACTGAAGGGAATTAATAGGCTGGGTTTTATCAGCAGACACCAGAGGTGTGGGGCTGGCCACCATGAGAAGGGCCAGGGAATGGTAACCTGGAGGGCAAGATAACATCTATGTCTGATGATATGGCCCTGCTGATTGGTGCCTTTCAAATTTACAACAACAACATCCAGGTTCGATCCCGGCTCTGGGTCACTGTCCGTGTGGAGTTTGCACATTCTCACCGTGTTTGTATGGGTTTCGCCCCCACAACCCAAAGATGTGCAGGGTAGGTAGATTGGCCACGTTAAATTGCCCCTTAATTGAAAAAAATGAATTGGGTAATCTAAATTTATTTTAAAAAACTCATCACCAGTCAGCTCTCTCGCTCAAAGGGACTATTTACAGTATACAACCTGTGGGACTATTTACAGTGTACAATTTGGCAAAATCTGGATTTTCAATTTTTTGACTATTAATTTCCAACCATTATGACCCCATTTTCCGATAGATAAGCAGCTTGCTTCAGCTCATAATATCAGCACACTCCAAATGGAATCAACTAAACCAATGCAAAGCATCTGGGAAATTAAATGTAGATGAATTATGCCTAAAACTGTGTTTTTCATTATCTTTTCTGCTGGATCAAGATTCAGTTTACCTTCAAAACTGGGCACACTGTAAGTCAAAACTGCAAGATTCTGATAATTGTATTGGGAAAATGTAGGGCCCATTAGGGACCAAGGGGGCAATCTGTGCATGGAGCCAGAGGACATTGATCGGGTGTTGAACAAGTACTTCACATCTGGCTTCACTCGGGAGAAGGAAGATGTAGATACCAAACTCAAGGAGAGGGACTGTGAGGTTCTTGAACAGGTAGTGAGGAGGTATTGGAGGTTTTGGCAGGCTTAAAAGTGGACAAATCCCCAGGGCCAGATGTGTTATATACCAGGCTGCTGTGGGAGGCAAGGGAGGAAATTACAGGGGCTCTGACCCAGATTTCATTCCTCTCTGGCCACAGGGGAGGTGCCACAGGATTGGAGGACAGCTAATGTGGTTTCACTGTTCAAGAAGGCTGGTAGAGATAAACCAGGGAATTGAGGACCACCAGTGAGGCTCCCATCAGTGATAGGAAAATTATTGGAGAAAATTCTGAAGGAGAAAGTAATCTCCACTTGAAGAGGCATGGGTTTGATCAGCATGGCTTTGTCAGATGGAGGTCATGCCTATTAAATTTGGTTGGATTTTTTTGAGGAGGTGATCAGGTGTAGATGAGAATTGTGCAGCTGATATTGTTCATATGAATTTCAGCAAATCCTTTGAAAAGGCCCCACATGGGAGACTGATAAAGAAGGTAAAAACGCATGGTTTCCAGGGTAACTTGATATGTTGGATTTAAAACAGGCTTAGTGGTAGGATACAGTGATTGGTGGTAAAAGACTGTTTGTGTGACTGGAAGTCATTGTCCAGTGGTGTCAGCCATGATCTCATTGAATAACGTGGTAGGCCCAAGAGGCTGGCTGATCTACTCCTGCTCCTAACTCGTCTGTTCGTATTCTATCATCTTCATTGGTCTCAGCCCATCACTGGCCATGACCTTAGCCATGGCCGCTGCAACGATATTGAACATGGCCTACTCGATCGAAGTGAGGAAGTGCATCTGTGCCTACCCTCCGCTAGTTTGGTGCTGCTGCCTGCAGTTATGCAGCGTCTTGCCTGCAAGAGAAAAGAAAGTGTGACAGTAAGAGTGGTGACTAATGTTTGGATGATGCGCCTGTCATAGCTCCAAGTGTATATAAGATGCGAGATGCTTGTGTGAGACTTGGTGAGGTAAAACTATGACTGTGAACTATGAGTCATTTATATAAGCTATCGATAGGTGAGTGATGGGCTAGGGATAAATTGAGCAATATTTGAGGCAAGTGTGAGCTTGTTCACTGATATTGAAGGAAATCTTTCAAACATTGTATGAATGACAGACCATGAGGATGGTAAATGGCACAGAAGGGAAAGCAGTTGACATTTTGAACCTGAGCAAGAATAACATGGGCGTAAATGGAATGTATGGGTCAGTGTAATAAGCAAACATTCTATTACAAAATAAGTTCCATAGTAAGCATGTTAATTTGACTCAGTTGCATGGTCTAAATTTATTGCTTGTCTGCTGTGAATTTTATATGACGTTATTTTGCTTATGCTGATTTTTGGTAATTTTAATAATTAATTTAATGAAATGAAATATGACGTGCAGTTTAGACCTCACCACCAGCTGAATGGTTCTTACTTAATTATTTAAAATGCAGATTCTTGCTTTTATTAAAGGTATATTTCCCCATGATGCAACTTTTGACCTATTGATAACAAATTGCGTGTTTTAGCTCGTATATCTAATTTCAAAATCACCTTGTAGCATCTTAGTTTACAACTTTATTGATTGTCTTTCTCACTGAGTAATCTGATTCCTCATACATTCCTCCAGTAGTTTTAAAATGTTTGCTGCAGCTTTCTGGTACCTCCTCAAATTAGCTTTATTTGCTGTACTGATTGTAAAAATATATAGTGTGCAAACTATCTTACATTTCTTGTTTTACTTGGATATTTACCCTTTTACTATGACTTATTTTACTTTAGAAAGTATTTTCAATTAAAATTAATCTTCCAATCCTCCTTAGATATGGATGCTGCCCGAGGACTGGAAAATTGCAAATTTCACACAATAAATGATGTAAGGTTAAGTCCAAGTGCAAGCCTGTCAGTTTAAAAACAATAATGCAATAATGTGGGGCAAAAATAGCAATCGCTCAGACAAATGTGAATTATTTGAGGAAAGCCAGCATGGCTTTATTAAAGGCTAATTATGGTGAACTGTCCTGATTTAATTTTTGATGAGGTACCAGAGAGGGTTAATGAGGGTAATGCAGTTGAAGTTGTGTACATGGACGTCCAAAGCACATTTGATGAAGTGCCATATAACAGGCTTGCCAACGAATTTCTATGGAATGATAGGGAGAGTGGCATCATGGATACAAAGTTGGCTGAATGAAGGAAATAGAAACTTTTGATGACTGGTTCTTTTCAGACCAGAGGTCGGGGATGGGTGGGAAAGCAGTGAGCTATTTACCTATCATATTTTCCATGTACCCCCTCTCCCCCGTCCAACAAAAACATACCCGTTGGGCTGGGGGAGAGTGCGGGGCATAAAATCTAGCCCCCTGCTACAATCCTGTAGCACAATGCTGAAATCTGCAATGCAAAAGAAGCTAGATCCTCAATTAGAATGGAAGAATTTCTTGAGGTTTATCGAACAGGGTGATTCAATGCCGTGTTGAAAGGTGACAGAGAAGCATATGGCAAAGATGGAATGAAAAACAACAGGAAGAACAAGGATTGAAAGATAATAGGGGAATGAGAAAGATAAAAGGATGAATGCGAGTTTAAACAAGAGAGAAAATCGGTATATCCAGTCTGGTCACCAAGGCATATATGCAGTGCAAAGAAGTGCGACATGTTCAGAAGTGGATTTAGATGGAATGGAGTTAGAAGAGGGGAGATTATTGGGTACATAATGAAAGGAGGGCTGCAATGCTGAATTCTAATAAAAGAAGGTACCACAGATATGTGGGTAGAAAATAGTTGTGTGATGTGTGAGGCAAGTCAGAAAGTACAACAGATTCGGAGCATGTGGGGAAAGGGTATGAAAGAATTAGAGACTGAAGAGCGAAATAAGGTCTGAAGAGTGAAGGAAAGTCAAGCATGTTATGTGTTTGAAAAGTCAGGGAAGATCTAGAAGTGTTAGAAGCATTGTACAAGAAGGTACAATAAAATAAAATGCTGTGGATGCTGGAAATCTGAAATAAAAACAGAAAATGTTGGAAAATCTTACAGGTATGGTAGCACTTGTAGAGAAAGGATGTTTGTCTCTTCACAGATACTGCCAGACCTGCTGAGTTTTTGCAACATGTTTTTTTAACAAGGAAGAAGGTATATCAAGGGAGTGTTGAGGTATAACATAGAACAAGACAAGGTAGTTGATCGAGGGGGGGGGGGGGTTAAATTTTAATCTTTTGATCTGCCAGATAGTGTGGTGGAGGCTGTGGTTGGTGAATTCTAGAAGTTCAGATTTCCCTGCCTGCTACTCCACAGCATGTGTGAGATGTTGCTAGCAGGTTCCCCGCACGGACGCCAGCTTGATTCACAGGCTTGGCTTTGAGTTGTTTGGGAGATGCTGATGAGGAGACTGCAGGATCAGGTTAGACTGATTCCCCACCCAGAGTTGAGTGTTTGAAGATTGGAAACCGAAATGCATGTGATAGGGTATGTTGGAGACCTCAAGGGGAGATGGGAGGCTTTGGAACATTTTCAAGGGTTAGAGTATGTGGGAGCTTGGAAAAGCAGATCTTCTGGATCAAGCAGGTAAATGGAAAGGTACTTAACTCCTGGGTCCAACATTCTTCATTTCCCTTTAACCGTCAGGTTTCCTGAGGACCAGAAACCCATTGGCCAAAGTTAAATTTGAAATGGTGAATATATAGAACATAGAACATAGAACGATACAGCGCAGTACAGGACCTTCGGCCCACGATGTTGCACCGAAACAAAAGCCATCTAACCTACACTATGCCATTATCATCCATATGTTTATCCAATAAACTTTTAAATGCCCTCAATGTTGGCGAGTTCACTACTGTAGCAGGTAGGGCATTCCACGGCCTCACTATTCTTTGCGTAAAGAACCTACCTCTGACCTCTGTCCTATATCTATTACCCCTCAGTTTAAAGTTATGTCCCCTTGTGCCAGCCATATCCATCCGCGGGAGAAGGCTCTCACTGTCCACCCTATCCAACCCCCTGATCATTTTGTATGCCTCTATTAAGTCTCCTCTTAACCTTCTTCTCTTCAACGAAAACAACCTCAAGTCCATCAGCCTTTCCTCATAAGATTTTCCCTCCATACCAGGCAACATCCTGGTAAATCTCCTCTGCACCCGCTCCAAAGCCTCCACGTCCTTCCTATAATGCGGTGACCAGAACTGTACGCAATACTCCAAATGCGGCCGTACCAGAGTTCTGTACAGCTGCAACATGACCTCCCGACTCCGGAACTCAATCCCTCTACCAATAAAGGCCAACACTCCATAGGCCTTCATCACAACCCTATCAACCTGGGTGGCAACTTTCAGGGATCTATGTACATGGACACCTAGATCCCTCTGCTCATCCACACTTTCAAGAACTTTACCATTAGCCAAATATTCCGCATTCCTGTTATTCCTTCCAAAGTGAATCACCTCACACTTCTCTACATTAAACTCCATTTGCCACCTCTCAGCCCAGCTCTGCAGCTTATCTATATCCCTCTGTAACCTGCTACATCCTTCCACACTATCGACAACACCACCGACTTTAGTATCGTCTGCAAATTTACTCACCCACCCTTCTGCGCCTTCCTCTAGGTCATTGATAAAAATGACAAACAGCAACGGCCCCAGAACAGATCCTTGTGGTACTCCACTTGTGACTGTACTCCATTCTGAACATTTCCCATTAACCACCACCCTCTGTCTTCTTTCTGCTAGCCAATTTCTGATCCACATCTCTAAATCACCCTCAATCCCCAGCCTCCGTATTTTTTGCATTAGCCTACCGTGGGGAACCTTATAAAACGCTTTGCTGAAATCCATATACACCTCATCAACTGCTCTACCCTCGTCTACCTGTTCAGTCACCTTCTCAAAGAACTCAATAAGGTTTGTGAGGCATGACCTACCCTTCACAAAGCCATGCTGACTATCCCTGATCATATTATTCCTATCTAGATGATTATAAATCTTGTCTCTTATAATCCCCTCCAAGACTTTACCCACTACAGACGTGAGGCTCACCGGTCTATAGTTGCTGGGGTTGTCTCTGCTCCCCTTTTTGAACAAAGGGACCACATTTGCTGTCCTCCAGTCCTCTGGCACTATTCCTGTAGCCAATGATGACATAAAAATCAAAGCCAAAGGTCCAGCAATCTCTTCCCTGGCCTCCCAGAGAATCCTAGGATAAATCCCATCAGGTCCCGGGGACTTATCTATTTTCAGCCTGTCCAGAATTGCCAACACCTCTTCCCTACGTACCTCAATGCCATCTATTCTATTAGCCTGGGGCTCAGCATTCTCCTCCACAACATTATCTTTTTCCTGAGTGAATACTGACAAAAAATATTCATTTAGTATCTCGCCTATCTCTTCAGACTCCACACACAATTTCCCATCCCTGTCCTTGACTGGTCCTACTCTTTCCCTAGTCATTCGCTTATTCCTGACATACCTATAGAAAGCTTTTGGGTTTTCCTTGATCCTTCCTGCCAAATACTTCTCATGTCCCCTCCTTGCTCGTCTTAGCTCTCTCTTTAGATCCTTCCTCGCTACCTTGTAACTATCCATCGCCCCAACCGAAACTTCACACTTCATCTTCACATAGGCCTCCTTCTTCCTCTTAACAAGAGATTCCACTTCCTTGGTAAACCACGGTTCCCTCGCTCGACGCCTTCCTCCCTGTCTGACCAGTACATACTTATCAAGAACACGCAGTAGCTGATCCTTGAACAAGCCCCACTTATCCAGTGTGCCCAACACATGCAGCCTACTTCTCCACCTTATCCCCCCCAAGTCACGTCTAATGGCATCATAATTGCCCTTCCCCCAGCTATAACTCTTGCCCTGCGGTGTATACTTATCCCTTTCCATCATTAACGTAAACGTCACCGAATTGTGGTCACTGTCCCCAAAGTGCTCTCCTACCTCCAAATCCAACACCTGGCCTGGTTCATTACCCAAAACCAAATCCAACGTGGCCTCGCCTCTTGTTGGCCTGTCAACATATTGTTTCAGGAAACCCTCCTGCACACACTGTACAAAAAACGACCCATCTATTGTACTCGAACTATATCTTTTCCAGTCAATATTTGGAAAGTTAAAGTCTTCCATAATAACTACCCTGTTACTTTCGCTCATATCCAGAATCATCTTCGCCATCCTTTCCTCTACATCCCTAGAACTATTAGGAGGCCTATAAAAAACTCCCAACAGGGCGACCTCTCCTTTCCTGTTTCTAACTTCAGCCCATACTACCTCGGAAGAAGAATCCCCATCTAGCATCCTCTCCGCCACCGTAATACTGCTCTTGACTAGCAGTGCCACACCTCCCCCTCTTTTGCCTCCTTCTCTGAGCTTACTAAAACACCTAAACCCCGGAACCTGCAACATCCATTCCTGTCCCTGCTCTATCCATGTCTCCGAAATGGCCACAACATCGAAGTCCCAGGTACCAACCCATGCTGCCAGTTCCCCTACCTTGTTTCGTATACTCCTGGCATTGAAGTAGACACACTTCAAACCACCTACCTGAACACTGGCCCCCTCCTGCGACGTCAAATCTGTGCTCCTGACCTCTAAACTCTCATTCTCCCTTACCTTAAAACTACAATCCAGATTCCCATGCCCCTGCTGCATTAGTTTAAACCCCCCCAAAGAGCACTAACAAATCTCCCCCCCAGGATATTTGTGCCCCTCAGGTTCAGATGTAGACCATCCTGTCTGTAGAGGTCCCACCTTCCCCAGAAAGAGCCCCAGTTATCCAGAAATCTGAATCCCTCCTGCCTGCACCATCCCTGTAGCCACGTGTTTAAATGCTCTCTCTCCCTATTCCTCATCTCACTATCACGTGGCACGGGCAACAACCCAGAGATAACAACTCTGTTTGTTCTAGTTCTGAGCTTCTATCCTAGCTCCCTGAAAGCCTGCCTGACATTCTTGTCCCCTTTCCTACCTATGTCGTTAGTGCCAATGTGGACCACGACTTGGGGCTGCTCCCCTCCCCCCTAAGGACCCGGAAAACACGATCCGAGACATCACGTACCCTTGCACCTGGGAGGCAACATACCAAACGTGAGTCTCTCACGCTCCCACAAAATCTCCTATCTGTGCCCCTGGCTATAGAGTCCCCAATTACTAATGCTCTGCTCCTCTCCCCCCTTCCCTTCTGAGCAACAGGGACAGACTCCGTGCCAGAGGCCCGTACCCCATGGCTTACCCATGGTAAGTCCCCCCCCCACAAGTATCCAAAGCGGTATACTTGTTTCTCAGGGGAACTACCGCAGGGGATCCCTGCACTGACTGCTTTTTCCCAGTCCCTCTTACAGTTACCCACCTATCTCCAATCTTTGGTGTAACTCTCCACCAGAATTTATTGGTGAGGGTCTTCCCAGACGTCCGCGGGTCGACTTCCTGTTCCCGCCTAAAAAAATAATTTTAAAAAAAGAAAAATTCTCAGCTCCTGCAGAAATTGACTAACCAGCCAGCTCCACTCCCGCCGAAATCGACTGGCCTGCCCCTGCAAAGACAAGTGCTTTTAAAGGACAGACTTACCTCCCAGCAACCACTTCCGCAATGCTCCCGCTGAAACTGACTCACCAGCTGTTCTCACGCCGAAATCGACTGGCCTGCCCCTGCAAAGACAAGTGCTTTTAAAGGACAGACTTACCTCCCAGCAACCACTTCCGCAATGCTCCCGCTGAAACTGACTCACCAGCTGTTCTCCCGCCGAAATCGACTGGCCTTCCCCTGCAAAGACAAGTGCTTTTAAAGGACAGACTTACCTCCCAGCAACCACTTCCGCAATGCTCCCGCTGAAACTGACTCACCAGCTGTTCTCCCGCCGAAATCGACTGGCCTGCCCCTGCAAAGACAAGTGCTTTTAAAGGACAGACTTACCTCCCAGCAACCACTTCCGCAATGCTCCCGCTGAAACTGACTCACCAGCTGTTCTCCCGCCGAAATCGACTGGCCTGCCCCTGCAAAGACAAGTGCTTTTAAAGGACAGACTTACCTCCCAGCAACCACTTCCGCAATGCTCCCGCTGAAACTGACTCACCAGCTGTTCTCACGCCGAAATCGACGTATATGAATATATGTGTGGCACACAGCCACATTATAATGTTTAAGTTGCCAATCCGGCTCCTGAGGGTGGATTGGTCACTACCACCCACCCTTCACCTGCTCACTTACCCACCTTGCGTCTCAACTCACTTCCATTAAATCATAAGTAATGGTTTGGGATTCAAATATTTAACACTTTGATCTCCCATTTGACCCAAATCCACCAAATTTGGAGGTTAAATATTCCCCACTCCCCTGCTCCCCAGAAACCTAGTGGCTAGAGGCCAGAGAAAGTAACTACATTATATCAACCAATTACAATGTATTATAAGCCCAGGCAGAACAGATCTGTAAAGGAGAAGAGACATGGATACAGGAGGAAAAGCAGTGGATTGAGGCAGAACACAGTTAAGCTAATGAAAGTGTCAATCATCCAGACTCTCTAAAATATTAAGAACAAAAACTAAAAGCCCTTAAAACCACTTACCTTTTGTCAACAAACAGTGCAAAGTTGATAACAGAGATCAGATAGTTGTCTGGGCTTTTAGCCAAGCATACATAATGAGGTCAGATTGAAAGTGCTGTATAGAGGCTTTTGACGGGAACCAGCCTGTACGTTTAAAGACATGCCCAAAAATCAGACAGCCCGGAAATCAGGTCGCGGCAGAAATTTTAAAGGACTCCCAAGTCATCACACCTTGGTGAAAACCGAGGTGTTTAATGAAATAAAAAAGGAGGGTATGTGCTGCATTTTCAGGTGAATTCTTCAAGTGAGAACCGGGTCAAATAGAATAACATGAGAGGAGCGGTGAAGAAGTAAATAACACTGGCAAAGGAAAAGAATGCAGAGTAGAATAACCAAAATAGTTCCAGGAATTTGGGTTTTGTTATAACCCCAATGGAGTTTCCAGGATCAGGACCATACAATTTCCCATTAGCTCCCTGGAATATAAACTACCCTTTTAAGGCAGGCAGGACTTCCCCTTTAAGGGGGCAGAGTTCCCCAGCTTTATTAAAAACCCAGACCTAGCTGCAGGTCGGGGAAG
Organism: Scyliorhinus torazame; assembly: GCF_047496885.1. Lineage (NCBI taxonomy): Eukaryota > Metazoa > Chordata > Chondrichthyes > Carcharhiniformes > Scyliorhinidae > Scyliorhinus > Scyliorhinus torazame. Next base: position 275,911,871 of record NC_092709.1, read on the forward strand.
GAGACCCTTAGGCAAGTGGAGGAGTATCGTAACTGTGAAGGAATAAATCTTGTTCTTTTATTTCTACCATTGTCTATGCGTTCTGCTTATCGCGGATTCAACATGGACGATGAGCATTCAGCGTAGTGGCCATCGACACCTGTTGCTACACCACCAGCCTACCTCGTCCAGGCTTCAGCAGGCCCCACTGCTAACTGCTGAAATGCCACTCATAGCCATGCTAGAACCTTTTAACGCAGGTACAGACGATGGGGGGCAATATGTGGAACGCATGGACTATTTTTTCAAACAAATGTGATTACCGCGCTGCAAGAAAAACTGGGATAATAATGACGTCTTGCGGAGCGCCCACCTATAGTGGGTTAAAGAGCCTGACTCACCTGGACACCCCAGATTCCCGGCTGTTCGCCGCCCTGGTGGAGGAGCATTTCAACCCAAAAGCACTGCTCATCGTGCACCATTTCCAGTTCCACGTGGCTGCTCAGGCCCAAGCTGAGTCGGTGAGTGACTTCCTGGCCCGCCTCTGGAAGCTGGCAGAGACTTTCAAATTCGGAGTGACACTGAATGAGCCATTCTGGGACTGTTTGTGTGTGGACTCCCCAATGCGGCCAGGCAACAGAAATTACTAGCTTAGGCCCAACTGGACCTGCAACCTGTGGAGAGGATAACTGTCTCCAGAGAAATCGCCGAACCAGGAGCTCCCGGGACTGACAGTGCTCAGTCTTGGACACCTTAACAAGCACCTATCACACTTGGCTAGACCTGAGGAGGCCGGTACCCAACAACAGAAAGTCTATCGGAGTAACACAGACTGCCGTAATAGAGACCAGGGTCGCTGCGGGATATACTCCCCCAATCAGGAGGAATAGGAATATGACGACCAACCAGCAAGGGCCGCAACAGGCTTCAGAAACCTGAGAGACAGGAGGCACCATGAAAATCTACCCGCCCGCCGACCCGCTAGGCATGACCACCTCCCATGTAACAGGGCTTACTACATGGAAGATGATGATGACATCTTCCAGCAGTAACACTGCGTGGCTGCGCCAAGAGTGGCGCCCATCCTGCAAACTAATGGATATCCAATCTGCATGGAGCGCGACACTGGAGCAGAAGTGTTGGAAGTCAGTCGCCGTATGTTCAACCGCATCCGGTCTGGCCTTTTATCGCTGACCCTGTCGGACACCAACACAAGGCTGGCCACTTATATGGGGAAACCACTCTACTTAGCGGGCTCTTCCAAAGTCCCAGTCGAATATGGTCAACAGTCTGCAAACCTTCCTCTAGTAGTGGTCCACAGGAGTGGTCTGAGCTTGTTGGAGCATGACTGGCTACTCCACATGCGGTTAAACTGGCAGCGGGTGTGCCGCATGCTCCCACATCGACCTGAAGGGGTTCTGTTCAGGTTTCCATTGGTATTCCAGGATGACTCTGGCACCATAAAAGGAGCCATGGGCTGAATAAGGATAGATCCAATGGCTCAACCGCACTACTTCTGCGCCCGACCTGTCCCGTACGCCTTATGGCTCAAAGTGGATGCTGAGTTGGACCGGATGAAGAATTTGAGTATCATACTCTCGGTACAGTTCTCTGACTGGGCGGCGCTGGTCGACCCTGTCATGAAACCGGATGGCACAGTATACTTGTGTGGTGACTATAAAATGACGGTCAACTGTGTGTCCTGACTGGACCATTACCCGGTTCCTAAGATTGAGGATCTTTTTGTGAAGGTCAGTGGAGGACGCAAATTTACGAAACTTGACATGAGTCACGCTTACCACTAGTTGGTCCTGGCCCCCAAGTCCAGACACTTCGTAACCGTGAACACACACACAGAGGGCGATATGAATACACCCGCCTGCCCTTTGGGGTTTCCTCCGCGTGTGCGATATTCCAGCAAGTAATGGAGAACCTCCTGCGAGGCAATTTATCTTGACGAGGCTCTGATCAAGGGCACATCTGACCAGGAGCACCTAAAAACCTGGTCCAGCTACGTTTTGAGGATTCCGGCATCTCCCTCCGGCGGGAGAAATGTGTGTTCAACACTGGAAGTAAGACTGAGAACAGCAAGCGGCTTTCGTTGAGGTGAAACAACTCTCCTCATCAAGACTGCTAACCCACCTTGACCCAATCCGGCCAATCCTGTTGACCTGTGACGCTTCTCCGTACGGCGTCAGGGCCGTGCTGGCCCACGAAATGGACAACGGATCTGAACGTCCCATTGCCTTCGCTTCAAGGACGTTGGCCGATGCAGAGAAGCAAAATGCCCAGATCGAGAAGGAGGCTTTGGCTGTTGTGTTTGGGGTCAAATAATTCCACCAATACATCTACGAGCATCTCTTCACCATTCTCCTGGACCACAAGCCCTTCCTAGGGCTCTTCAAGAAATTGAGTGTCCCACCCCCAACCATTGCTTCCGCTCGCATCGAGCGATGGGCATTGCTGCTTGCAGCACATGATAATATGTTGGGACACGGCTCCGGGACCAAGATTGCCACACCATTGCATTAGGCCATCTGACCCTGCCGACCAGGCCAGCTACACCGGTGGCAGCAGGTGAGGTCATTGCCACCCTCCATTTTATGGACTCACTACTGGTCACGGCATCCCCAGACTGACTCTCAGCTATCCCCCATCCGTCATATGGTGCAGTATGGGGCTCAGCACCGTGCTGTACCACAGGACCTAAAGGTCTATGCCACAAAGATGCAGGAGCTTAGCATAGAGAATGGTGTGCTCCTTTGGGGGACCCACGTGGTGGTCCCCGAACATGGACGTGGCCCTCTCCTGAAGGACCTTCACAATGGTCACCCTGATGTGTCCAAGATGAAAACATTAGCTCGAAGCTACGTTTGGTGGCCTGACATTGATGCAGATATCGAGCAGTGGCCCAGCGCTGCGTCCAGTGGCAGGCACACCAGAAGTTGCCTCCTGCCGCCCTGTTCCACCGGTGTGATGATCGTCCGTGATCCCACCTCCATATAGACTTTGCGGGCCCCTTGCAACGTGTGATGTTTGTCATCCTTGTCGATGCCCACTCCAAGTGGATGGAGTTCTTTAAGGTACAGGTAACCACGACCCATACCACCATAGAGAAACTCCGGCACGTTTTCAGCACACACGGCATATCCGAGATGCTGGTATCAGACAATGGTATGGCGTTTATGAGTGCGGAATTTGCGGCATTCATGTCTGCCAACGGGATCTGTCATGAGAGGACCGCCCCATACCACCCAGCATCAAATGGATTGGTCGAGCGATTGGTGCAAACTTTCTAGTTCGGCATGAAAATACAAACATCGGGATCGTGGGAGACCCGCTTAGCAAGATTCTTATTCTGCTACTGGACAACACTGCATACCACAACGGGCATCACGCCAGCTGAATTATTGATGGGTTGCCGCCTCCGCACCTGTTTGAGTCTTGTCCTTCCGGATATTAACAGAAAAGTCCAGTGCGTTTAGGACCGGACCGAGGCAGACTCAGGAAGCCGCAGGCCACTGCACGAGTTCGCACCTGGAGAAGCTGTACAGTTCCAGATCTTCGGCGGCGGGGACGCTTGGATCCCGGGCGTCGTGTTGGTGAAAACAGGTCCGGTTTCTTACCAAATACCAGGGGACCGGAGTCTAATCACCATGTGGTCCATCTCCGAAGCTGCGTGCTGATTACTCCTGCCGTACCGGCTGTTAATTCAGACATCACTGCTTCACCGCTGCCCCGGCCACCCCTGTCAGCACAATGCCCCCGGCTTCGCCGCTTGTCGAGGATTCCGCGGTAATCTTTGAGGGCATCGAGGTGCTGAATGCCTAGTTCCAACTTTGAAACCAAGGTGGACATTCTGCCACTGCCGGAGGTGCCCATGATGGACCTCATGGCCATGCCAGCGTTGTCGCCACCACCCGGACGCTCGTCACATAAATGTCACTCCCCGTTCCGATATACACTTCCTGATGCTGCAAGATCTGCGCCTGAATGCGGTCCGCAAGTGAAATGGTCGAAATGCCCAGCGCACTTGCACATGGATGTGGACGGTGCTCTGGACTTAAGCGGCGAGAATGGCCCCGTCGAGTTCCGCGCGGCGCAGGCTGGAGAATTGCCCGAGACACCCAAGCTGGCGATTCTCCGGCACCCCTGCTATTCTCAGGCCCGGATAGGCCGAGCACCATGCCCAAAACGGCGGGTTCCCCCCTGCACCGTCCACACCTGGTCGCTGCCGGCGGGAACAGCCCGGGAACGCTGGGAGGCAGCCTGCGGGTGGGGGGGGGGGTGGCGAGGGGGGATCCTGCACCGGGGGGAGGGAGGGGGGGGCGAGGGGGGGAGGGGGGAGGGGGGGGCGAGGGGGGGAGGGGGGGGCGAGGAGGGGGGGCGAGGAGGGGGGGGCGAGGAGGGGGGGAGGGGGGGCGAGGGGGGATCCTGCACCGGGGGGGGGGGGGGGCGAGGGGGGATCCTGCACCGGGGGGGGGGGCCTCAAATGGGGTGTGGCCCGCGATCGGTGCCCACCGATCGTCGGGCCGTCCTCTCTGAAGGAGAGGCGGCATGGTAGCACTGTGGTTAGCACTGTTACTTGACAGCGCTAGGGTCCCAGGTTTGGTTCCCAGCTTGGTTCACTGTCTATGTGGAGTCTGCACGTTCTTTCCGTGTCTGTGTGGATTTCCTCCAGGTGCCCCGGTTTCCTCCCACAAGTCTCAAAAGACGTGCTTGTTGGGTAATTTGGACGTTCTGAATTCTTGCTCCGTGTACCTAAACAGGTGCTGGGAGTGTGGTGACTAGAGGATTTTTGATGTAACTTCATTGCAGTGTTAATTTTAACCTACTTGTGACAATAAATATTATTATTATTATTATTAATCTGATTATTAATAAGGTTAGTGGTATAACCCTCAGAGATCACAGTAGTAGGACAATTATATGCCAGGTGACGTCCTCAGACTATGAACTCCCCTGGTAACTAAGGAGTGGGCTTTCCCCCTTAACTAGATGAATCGGACCTCTAGTATAAAAACCCTGACCTGGGAGCAAGTCAGAGAGGGAGCCCCTTCGGGGAGTGGAGAGTGCAGTATTGTAAATAAATGTAGAACTTATTTTCTGCCTGCCTGGTCAATGTGTGCTGCTTTAGCAGATTCTACAGTTGGAAAGGCTGTGATTGTTTTCCTTGGAGTAAAGGAGATGGATGGGAGATTTAATAGAGGTGTACAAGATTTTGACAGGCTTAGATCAGATCGACAAGGAACGATTCTTCTCATTTGCTGATGGTACAAGGATGAAAGAACACAGATTTAAGATTTTGGGCAAGAGATGTAGGGGGACATATGAGGAAGAACTTTTTCTATACAGCAACTGGTATTGAGTTGGAACTTGCTGTGCACGAGGGTGGTGAAAATCAAAAAGAAGTTGAATGAGGTCTTGAAGGAAATAAATCTGCAGGACTGCCGGAATCAAACAGGAGTGTGGACTGAGTGGATTGCTCTGGAGGGAACCAACATGGACTTGATGAGCTGAATGACAAGCAGCCAACAAGATGGGAAAATGGGGCAGCAGTTGCAAGAAACACATGGGACAAGGAAACAGTGTTTTAATCAGAAGTCATTTAATCTTTTTCAAAGACTCTTTTCACAGCCAGCATAGATTTGGTGGAGATTCAAGGAATTTCTGTTCCAGTGGTGGCCCAGAGCCAACAACAGGGCAGTCAACTGATGAAGGCAGTGTGAACTGCAGCTGAATACTATTTTCTGTCCCTATTGACCGAGAGCTCCAATTGGCATGCACAATCCAGCCTGCATAATTAAAATGGCAATCCTTATGAAAGCTGGCCACGTAGAATAGCCTGAGTTTGGCAGTCGGTTTGGAAACTTTACCTGAAAAGCTTCTTTCAAATTTGTTAAAGGATATGCTTCAAAAGTACTTCAATGATCGTAAAGTGCTTTGCTGCAACCTGAAGTTGTGAAAAGTACGATAGAAATGCAACGTTTTCTCTCTGTATTGACAAGTTATTAGGTCAGTTATTAATATACACTGCATTTGCAACTTCATCACTTAACTACCAAATATATGTGAGAAATGATAATTGAGACTTCAGGTTCATAAACCATTTCTACAGTCCAATAATTACATCTATTTTAGTGTTAATTAAAGCTGTTATAATTTACAGTAGCTTTCTGTATGTTGATGTAAATATGCTACTAATTGTGGATTACTTTCCCAAACTTCTTATGTAAAGTGATTTTGCCAATTAATTTTATTAATTTTTGGGAAGGGGCTGGAATTGTTATTGTTCAAAAGCTGAATTTACAAAAGGATATTTATGAATTAATTAATATTGCAATATTGTCATGGGGAAGGACAAATGATGCATTTTAAAAATATGAATGATGTATTCAGTATATGCTTTGCTTAAGTTGTTTTTATTGTCCTAAAAAGAACAAATACAACGAATAACCATTTTATCTTTTGTAATTTTAGAGTAAGGTGAATGCTCTGCATTTGAAGTGTGTTTCTTCCATATCAAACATGTAAAAAATAAAAACAAAAAATGGTAGATACACTCGACCATATTCTCCCAGTCAGGATCTGGAAAGACAGCACTGCAGGGGCAATCCTAGCACTATAAGATTGTTAAAAAGCATAAGAAATATGATCGCTCATAATATTCAGAATAAAGGGGGTCAGAGTCAAGGAGAAAGAGAGAACACTTAATTGGTGTTTTGATTGCAACCTATTACTAATTGGTGCATTTGTCAAAGTGATAGCCAAGATGGAATAAAAGCTCCACTTCTACATTGCATAATATCAATCTAGTTAATGGCCACTGGTGTTCAGGCAAATCTAACAGTTTGAATGCTCCCTAATAATTCAGTAAATTTATTTACTGAACACCAAAGTCATGCATCACATGAAGGTCACAGGTCCAAACCCTGCTCTATGCTGAGCCATCTGATCTATGCTGGAGATAATGTTTAGTGGGCAGCACGGTAGCATTGTGGATAGCACAATTGCTTCACAGCTCCAGGGTCCCAGGTTTGATTCCGGTTTGGGTCACTGTCTGTGCGGAGTCTGCACATCCTCCCTGTGTGTGCGTGGGTTTCCTCCGGGTGCTCTGGTTTCCTCCCACAGTCCAAAGATGTGCAGGTTAGGTGGATTGGCCATTATAAATTGCCCTTAAGTGTTCAAATTGCCCTTAGTGTTGGGTGGGGTTACTGGGTTATGGGGATAGGGTGGAGGTGTTGACCTTGGGTAGGGTGCTCTTTCCAAGAGCCGGTGCAGACTCGATGGGCCGAATGGCCTCCTCCTTCTGCACTGTAATTTCTATGAAATGACAATGTTCCTACAATTGGCTTCAGGGCCCAAAGGAAGAGGAGGGCATAATCAACCAAGTTTAAACTCCTGACTGCAATTCAATAATCTGTGAAGGAATTGTATGGATGTTGCACATGTACATGATTTACTTAGATGCTCTGCCTCCACATTTAAATAACTTGCAATGCTCACTGATACTCATTATGAAAACAATTAGCATTATGTTGTTGCACAAGAAAGTACTTGGGGTATTTAAGTCCTTCCCATGCATTTATTTGAATAATTATGTTTTTCATAGGAGGTCCAAGATTGTATTCGGAATCCAAATTATAATTTGGAGAAAATATTATGACTCATCATTATGGCAAAGAAATAAGAGTATGTTGCAATATGTTTTTCATAGGAGGTCCAAGATTGTATTCGGAATCCAAATTATGATTTGGAGAAAATATTATGACTGATTATTATGGCAAAGAAATAAGAGTATGTTGCAATATGTTTATTGAGGAAAGCAACACAAGAGACATGTCTTTAGCAGATGTGAATTTAAAAGCCAAATCCAACCTATTGCTGTTGCATTGTGGAATTTATATTAAAACCAGATCATCAATATACACCAGTGCCTTGGCCGCATCTAGCTAGAAACAGTAAAAGTTGTAAATTGTGTCATTAAAGCAGCTAAAGCACAGATGCTAAGAGATTTTTATGAACATAGGAGTGTAGAGGCAGCATGGTAGCACAGTGGTTAGCACTGTAGCTTCACAGCTCCAGGGTCCCAGGTTTGATTCCTGGCTTGGGTCACTGTCTGTGTGGAGTCTACACGTTCACAGTATATGGCTAAGCAGGCCTTGGGGTTCACTGCGGTCTGCTGCATGCTGCACAACATCTCAATTCTGTGGGGCTAGCACTTCCCACCAGCTATCAGGCAAGTGACTGAGGAAGAGCAACATTAGGAGGAGGAAGAGTGGCATCAACCTAGATAGCCTTTTCTTGGCTTGACTACCTATGAAAGAATAATTTGAGTGCGATACCAGTAACTGCAACTTCAATTCCCCATTCAACAACAGTCCCACACTCTTTATCTTCCCCCTGTCAGTGACCAATTTCTTGTCCTGCTGGTCATAATGTAAGAATAAGTGCCATCACAAAATAAACTTTGTAAACAAAATATTTAAATAAGATCATGCCATATTGTGTCCATAATTAATCACCCTTGTACATTTCCTGAGTTCTTTGATCCCTGCGCATGTATTCACAGGCCATCCAATTTAGCCTTTGTTGTTTTCTAACCAATTTCTTTCCCTTTCTATTTGCTTCCATTTTCCTGAACAGTTTCTTGTGTAATGGTTGGCATAATCTATTGCCTTGGCATAGATTTTTTAATAAAGACAAAGGGAGTTAGACGAGTAAACAAAAGAAGATGTTTATTTATAAAAACAATTATTTACAAGGATCCCACTTAAACCTCACCGGGTCCTCTCTCCGTGTCAGTCGGTCTCTATCTGGCCAACATTTTACACAACGTGGTTTTTGGCCCCGTGGTTGTCGGCACATGCTCCTCATGCCACATGGGGAAACTATCAATCTTGCCCTGTGTGCCTCGTGCAGATTATTACAGATTTCTTCATGATGTTTCTTTATAGTGTTTCCTGGCATTCATGGTGGGATTCGTCGGCTGAGCCCGCCCAGTGGCTGGAATTTCCTGCCCGATGTCAATGGACCTTTACATGGTCCACGATCACCGGTGACACAGTGGTTAGCACTGCTGCACCACAGCACAAGGGACCCAGGTTCAATTCTAATCTCGAGCAACTGTCTGTGTGGAGTTTGCACATTCTTCCCGTGTCTACGTGGGTTTCCTCCGGTTTCCTCCCACAGTCAAAAGATGTGCAGGTTAGGTAGGGTTGCAAGGATAGGGTGCAGGATTAGGCCTAGGTTAGGGTGCACTTTCAGGGGGTCAGCACAGACTCGATGGGCGAATGGCCTCCTTCTGCACTGTAGGAATTCTATGAATCCAGCCCTCAGTATTTTCAGAATATATTATATATTCTTTGGCAGTTTAATATGGTATTTATTGTCTTTTGTTTATTTGAAATTCAAATCAAATTTGAACCTTATTCATCGAAACAAAACTCCATTATATATGAATGCTAATCCTTAAAATCACTCAGTATAGATAAAAGGTAATAAACTGGCCTCTTCCCAAGCATAGGTATACTGAGCCTGATGAGGTTTTAATGCTAGCAAATTGCCTAGTTCATGCCATTTTATGGTTGAGGCACCTTCCTGGCATATATCCACCCTCTGGAAGAGCCTGGCATCGAAAACAGGGCATTCAAATCAAAGCACAGATGCAGATGCTCCTTGCTGCCAAGTTCAGGTCCTTATTTATTCTTCTATCAATTCTTTCTTTTTTCCTATTTTTATTCAGTTAACTTTTTACTTGTGTACTTAATATAGCATATTAGATCGTCTCTCACTTTTCTTTCCTTAAATATGTAATTAGCCCCACAGCATCAATAGCATCCAATCATGTAAACAGATCTATGGCAATGGGCTATTCCATTTTATTCTCCCAACTGCTGTTTCAGTTGTCACAATTCATACACCATTCTTCAGCCAAAAAACAAATCTCATTTTTCTATAATTCCATTAAGTATTTATTTTATTGAGAAAAGGGCTGTGTGTTGTATTATCCATTAATTTTTCAAATTCTTTTCTACTTACCAGATTCATGTGTTTGACTTGAATGTTAACAAATATGAACCAATCTGCGAGCAAACTATCGTGAATAAGAAGAGAAATAAACTGACCCATATTGAATTCAATCCAACCTACCCTATTATAATGGTAGGAGATGAGCGCGGTGGTGTGACAATCTTGAAACTCTCTCCAAACCTCCGAAAACAACCTAAGGTAAGATAATTTGCAACAGATTTTTAAATCAAATAAATATATCCACCCTGTTATTGTGCAGGGAATTTGTGAGATGTTGGGAGCAATTTTGAGCCCAAGTTAGCAGTCTGCGGGATCGCCGACTCGGGCGGAAAATCCAGAGTGATCACTTCCCAATTTTCCACGTTCCTCACCTTGACGTCACTAGTACATGCCTACAAAGGGCGAGAACCTCATTTTAATGTTTTTGAACACATTTCACTGTAATTACCCAGAGCCCCCCTCACTAAACATTCAAATTTCGCTGACATGACGTCATGTCAGCAAGGTTTACAACAGCTATTTGAAGACGTGGATCAGTTGAGGGGATCCTCGAGGGCGCAAAGGTAAGATTTCCTCCTGGGAGAGAGGCTTGGCACAGATGGGCACTGCCAGATTGACACAGTGACAACATGGCAATGCCAACCTGCACCAAGAAACAGTGCCAGGAGAAGTGCCACAGGCTAGCCGTCCGAGAGCCACATTGTGGCGAGTTCCTGTTATGTGTGTTAGGGGAGAGAGCATCAAGGGGAAAAGGGCTGTGGGCAGTGAGGGGGCAACCTTCATGCCTGGGTTGGGGGGGGTGGGAATGGAAAGTGAGCGGGGGTGGGAACCCCGTCAAAACGTCTGCAATGGCAGAGGGTTGGGGAGCCCCCGATGATTGTACGGAGGATGGGGGGAGGGAGAAATGCCAGCGATACCTCTGTGGTTGGGGGACTGGAATTAATCTTCAGTTCTTATCAGGACATCCTTTAAATATGGCACCCCATGGCGCCCCAATCTCTGTGGAGCCGACCTTGCCCACTCCTAATGGCTGTCAAGGCGATGGTGGCCCTCAACTTCTAAGCATCTGGCTCATTCCAGGGCTCGAACAGGGACCTGTGCGGGATCTCCCAAATGTCCGTGCACAGGTGCATCCGCGCTGTCACAGATGCCCATTCGGGCATCGACATACATCACCTTCAACCTGGACCAGGCCAGAAAGATGCCTGAGCTGCTGGATTTTCCCCCATCACTGGCATGCCTCAGATCTAAGGTGCGATCGATTGCACCCATGTCACCCTCCGAGCACTGCTTCGACATTGGTTGCCCTTCATCAACTGCAGATCATACACATCTGCGCCCGATATCCAGGCAGCGTGCGTGACGCATTCATCCTGGCATGCCTGTTGGTTCTGGGCACCTTTGAGGAACTCCCTTGGGTGAGGGTTTGGCTAGTGGGCGACAAGGCTTAACCGCTGAGGTGATGGCGATTGATACCCCAGACCGAGGCGGAGAACCGTTATAATGACACACAGTCAGCAACCAGAGATTCAATGAGCAATGCATTGACATTCTGATGATGCACTTCCAATGCCTGAAACACTATGGTGGGGCTTTCCAAAATAACCCCCCATCGGGTCTCGAGCATCATCGTGGCCTGCTACATACATATCATAACATCGCGCAGCAGCAGGGCGACATGCTGGAGGAGGAGGAAGAAGAACGGCAGGCCTTATCTGATCAGGTGGATGATTGTGTCCAGGAGGATCTGGGCAAGGCTCCAGAGCTAGCATATCAGGACGCCCAACATGTGATCCAGGGCTGCCACACACGAGAGCACCTTATCACCTCCCGGTTTACCAACTAAGAAGCTAGGCCACCGGCAGTTCTACCGCACTGTCCCACCTCTTACCTCTGCCCCCTCACTCACTTCAACATTCAACCACCCCCACATTCAATCCACCTTCCCCTGAGCCTATCCCTTATTCCTTCCATTCTTTCCTTCCCCCTAGAATTCCACTCCTTCCCACTACCACACCACCCCCCTCCCCTTCCGAAGATCAAACCAGCATCACCTCAGGGTGTTGGGCCTGGATTGGCAGTACCAGCAGGTTGTGTCGGCAGGACTCTCTGTGAGTTGAGCTTTGGTGCTTCTCATTGTCTGACAAGGTCAACTTCTGTCTTTATGATAACATACCATTGTCCGCCCAGATGATCCATGCATGTGAGCTGGCGATTCTTTCTCAGGTTGGGAGTTGTGAGAGATTGTGAACAGTCAGGGCTCACACTGGGGATACTGTCATACAAGGTGGGCTCACGCTGCTGCTCCCATATCCTGCCACTTATTGGTGAGGGTGTAAGCATGTGGGATGTTCTTGTGTCATGGGCACAAGACTCATTAATGCCCCTTGATGAAAATGAGAAGTCTTTGTCAAATGAGTGGTGTGGTGTTGATTGAATACTTTGCATCTACTTTCGCAAAAAAGGGTGATGATGCAAACATTGTAGTTAAACAGAAATATTGAATAGGTTATACATAGTGAGAAATGTAAAGGGAATATAAAGGCGTTAAGTCTCTTTCAAAGTAGAAAAATCATTAAGCCTGAATGAAATGTATCCCAAGCTCTTAAGAGATGAAAAGCAGGAAATAGCAGAGGCTCTGATCATTTTCCAGTCCTCTCTAGTTATAGACATTGTGGCAGAAACCGAGAGGATTGTTAACATTGTTAAAAGAGCAAAAAGAAATAGATTGAGCAGCTCGAGACCAGTCAGCCTTGGTGTTGGGAAAATTATTGGAAAAAATTCTGAGGGACAGTATAAATGCCACTTAAAAACCAAGGAAATTCAGTGTGGATTTGTTTAAGGGAAGGTTGTGTCTGACTATCTTGATATAATTTTCTGAGGAGATGGCAAAGCGAGTCAATGAAGATGATGTATATGATGTAGGCTACATGAATTTTGGAAAGATTTTTGACAAGGCCCCAAATGGCACACTGGTTGGAAAATTGAAAGCTGATGGAATCCAAGGGATATTTGCTGGTTGGATTGAAATTGACTCAGTGACAAAAAATGAAGGGTCAACAGTTGTTTTTGCGACTGGGATGTGGGGTTCAGCAGGGCTCAGTATAAGATTCCTTACTTTTCATGGTGTGGAATAATTGAGACTTGATGATAGGGGCAATTTTAAGGAGTTCAAAGATGATACAAAACTTGATGATGTGATTGCTAATGAGGACAATAGCTGCAGACTGCACGAGGATATTGATGGGCTGACTAGCTGGGCAGAAAAGTGAAACATGGAATTCACGGCAGCATGGTAGCACAAGTGGATAGCACTGTGGCTTCACAGCGCCAGGGTCCCAGGTTCGATTCCCCACTGGGTCACTGTCTGTGCGGAGTCTGCACGTTCTCCCCGTGTCTGTGAGGGTTTCTTCCGGGTGCTCCGGTTTCCTCCCATGGTCCAAAGACGTGCAGGTTAGGTGGATTGGCCATGATAAATTGCCCTTAGTGACCAAAAAGGTTAGGAGGGGTTATTGGGTTAAGGGGATAGGATGGAAGTGAGGGCTTAAGTGGGTCGGTGCAGACTCGATAGACCGAATGGCCTCTTTCTGCACTGTATGTTCTACGTTCTATGTTCAATGTGAAGAAGTGTGAGGTAATAATGGATGGTGAGTGCAAACAAAGCATAGAAATGCATGATAAATGATAGGATACCGAGAAGTGTGGAGGAATGAAAGGTCATTGGAGTACAAGTCCACTGATCCCCAAAGGTAGCAGGACAGGTAGATAAGAAGGTTAAAAAGGCATGCAAGGTACTTTCCTTTATTAGCTGATGCATAGATCATAAGTGCAAAATTTTTGTCTATTTAACTTCATGGTTTGACAACCAGGCAGACTTTGTTGCAGGAGTCCGCTTGTCTTGCTTGACTTTCTTCTGGGCGCTCCCACCAATCTCTCCAACACACAAAAGTGGAAACTCCACCCTGTGAATTACAAAATAAATTAAACTGGATTTTAGGGAATGTTAGTTGTTTTTCAATTGTTTTACGTCAATGGCAGCTCAAACAGTTTCAATATATGCTCTTCATCATCAGCAACCTACTTATTTTTAAAGTCTGCCAATAGATCTGGAGTATAGTGTTCTTTTTTGTATTTTAATAGATTCCAGGAGCTTCAGAAGCTTGAAATTATTAAAAATGACAAAAAACATTGGACATGTTCACAATTATCCAGTAATTCTTTGTTCCAGATTTTTAAAGCTCGTTTACTCTCTTTTCAACCCGTCAATTTAATTGCATGATTCTGAACTCCTTTTTATATGAACTGACCTATTTTGTCTGGACTCAGTGAACTGTATTTATTTCCTGATTACTTTACACCTGTTTGCCCCTGAATAATAGTTTATTTTCCATAAAGGGCTATAAACAAATTAATGTGTTGTATATTGAAAATACTATTTCATCTGTGAAAAAGGATTATATACTGAATCTGTGCCGAGATTAAAGCGAAGTAGAATCAAAAATCACTCAACTTAATTTTTTAAAGAGAAGTCTCAAGATTTTACCGCTGAATGTGGTTTAAAAAATTGTAGGAATCATGGCAACAAATATATAAGAACTGCTATTTTGGAAAACAAATTGGAAGATGTACAGCGATAGCAACCATGATCTTTCATTGTCTTTGTTGTTTCATTTTCATTTGTTTTGTTCCATTCAAAATCCTCTTGTGTTTTTACTTCTCCCTTTCAGTCAAGAACATTACATTTCTGCTGTGGTAATTCCCTCATTGTTGCTCCACATCACCTAAAATAAATAGTTATCCCAGGATCCTGTCAGTCACCCCTGATAGACAAAGGATTGCTCCAACCAGTCACTTGTCTACTTGAGATAATTGAATTTGAATGTGCCAGAAAAAGATAAGTGTGCTGGCAAACTGGAAACACAAGAAAAACTCAATCAAAAAGGCTAATTGAATATAACGTTTATGTCAAGGGCACTGGATTATAAAGAAAATTAGTTTATTCTCCAGTCAAATGAAATCTTGATCAAGTATTGAGTTCAGTTTTGGGTACTGTATCTTAGCACTAAGTAGTACAGATGGGTGCAGAAAGTTGTAGAGGATTCAAATTGACAAGTGATTTTGGAATATATAGCAGCTGAAGATTAATATGGGAAAGAGTGAGGCCATCTATTTTTGATCTGAAGCAAATAAATAAGAGTATTTTCTATATTTTAAGAAATTAGGAACTGTAGAGAAGCTAAGAATTTTGGAGGCCAAGTTCACAATTATTCAAAGCTAGTAAACAGATGTGAAATTCAATCAAGAATACCAGTTGAATATGATTTTCATTTCAAGCAGGCTGGAGGTTGTCCTTCAGTAGAATGGAGCCTTGGTCAGATTCCATCTTGAGGACCACATTCGGTTTTTATCTTAGGAAATAAATATTGGCTTTGAAGGGGCTGCAGTGAAAACATATCAGAATAATACTAGGAATTAGATAGTTAAATGATGAGGACAGATTACATTGACATGGCTTGAATGGCAATTGTTATTATTTTTCCTTCTAGTCCAAGGATACGATTATATATATATAAATTTTGACATCTGGAAAAATGTCTGCTGGAGCATCAGAGATTTACATTCGCATGATGGACTGAAAAGAGCCATGAATCAAGGGGAAAATCCAATAACTAGTCCAAAAAGTGACCACAGCTCTGTCTGGCATTATTGGCAAACTCATTGCTAAAATAGATGAAAAATGTTATCTTGTTAATAATATCAAAACAAAATACTGCAGATGCTGCTATCCAACTTAATTCCACTATCAGCACCTTTTTAAATCTTTATTGTAACTATTAACACTCTTTTTGTCCCGTGTCCATCATATCTTTGTCAAAATCTCTTTAGCTGCCACCTATCCCTGTCCTTCTATCCTGCTCCACCTTCTCCATCTCCATCGTCAACTAGATAATCCGTCACATTTCTATCCCTCTTCAGCTCTGAAGAAAAGGCAAACAGACTCAGAATGTTAACTCTGTTTCTCTTGTTGCTAACTTTTGGTTGGCTCTTAATTCGTAATTTGCTCTGTTTGTTTAATCTTTGCTCTAGAGTCGCCAGGTATTTTTATGATACCGCCACGAGGTTCAAGTTCAAGGACTGATCAATAACTCAACACACCAATTAGTAAGATTCAAATCAAAACACATTTATTATACACAGTAAATCACTACTCATGCATAAACTCTACTTTCTAGACTATTCCTATCACTAAAAGGCCTATACTTAGCTTCGGACTGGCCCACCAGGTCAGGGGAACAAATGGCCTTTCGTTCAGGTCCTGAGTCTGCAGGATTCAAAAGCTGGTATGGACTGGTAGCTAGGAGCGCCTATCTCGTAGCGAGCATTGACTTGAGACTTACTTTGTTGGCGTGGCTGCTGGACAGTTCACTCTCAGGGGTTGCTTCGCGTTGCTGAGTGACCCTGCCCAAGAAGAACGATTTGAACTTGGGGGCTTTACTTTATAGTCCCTAGGGGCTTCCCGCCCTTCGGGGCGGACCCCGTACCTGGTTCCAAGCGATTGGACTGCGTTCCGATCACTTGGATCGATTTCTCCAATACTGGAGTTGTTCCCTGATCGCTGGGCGGTCCCTAAATGTCCGTTGGCCTTCCTTTGTCTTGGCTCCTGCTGGCGACGAGGAGTCTGGCTTGGCTTTATTCACCTTAACTGTTGCAATTATGCCTTGGAATTGCTCATTACTATGCAGATGGCTGCTGGTTTCAGTGCTGTCTGGTTTTTTACAGGTTTCAATACACATGATTTCTGTGCTTGCTAGTCTTTGCCTGTGTTGTCTGAATTTCCCTTCAGCCTTTGCGGTTCTCCATTTTAAATCGGGAAGTGGCCAACTCAGGTGGCTACACTCTTACCACAGATACCGTTAGATCTGCTTAGCTCATCCAGCATTTTCTGTTTTCATTTCATGTTGTCAATAATGTATGCTCAACAGCAAATATCAGGCCCTGCCAATGACCTTGTTTCAGTAACAAAAGTGCTTTCATGTAAAGTGCAATGTAAGCTACTGGATGATGGCATACTATTCACAAAGATTAACATTATTTTCTGATGCACAATTAAACCTGAATTTTCTAGTAAACAGCCAATTCTGAATGGCTAACTCCCAAAACGATTGCTTGCCTGTCCTGTTTTACACCATAATACCACAAGATATAGGAAGAGAATTAGGTCATTTGGCCCATCGAGTCTGCTTCGCCATTCGATCGTGGCTGATGTGTTCCTCATCCCCATTCTCCTGCCTTCTCCCCAAAAACCCTGGGCAGAATTCTCTGGTAATGGGGCTATGTCCCCACACACGCAGGAACACTGGCGCGAATCACTCTGAACTTTCCTGGAGAAAGTCCTGAGTGATTCTTCCTTTTGCAGGGGGCTAGCAGAGTCCCAGTGTGCTCCTCGCAGCTCCGGCTGCTGATACGGGGCCCTGCACTTCCGGCCACGGGTCCGCGCATGTGCGTGGCTGCCGCCTGCGGTAGCGGCCCCGCACGACTTGGTGGACCCACAACGTGGGCCGCCCGACAGTATACGCCCCCCGAGATCGCACGCGCCCGCCGATCGAAGGCCCCCAATCGCGAGCCTGGCCGTCCTGGAGGCCCCACCCAGTGACGGATGTCCCCGCTAGGGCAGCCACGGACTGAGTCCGCAGCCGCCACTCCGAGCTCCCGCCAGGTGGAACCATGCCGGCAGGAATTCGGCCAGTTGTCGGCAGAGAATCGCCGCGGGGGCCTCTTTCAATGGCCCCCGACCGGTCTCCAGTCCCCAGAGAATCGCGGGAGCAGCGTCGGACCCGATCGCAGGTCTGACGTTCATTATCCGCCCCTCTGCCGAGCGCGATTGTGGGGCAGAGGCTCGGAGAATCCCAGCCCTTGATCTCCATATTAATCAAGAAATCCCCTTATTAATAAAGATGTGGAGATGCCAGTGTTGGACTGTGGTGGGCACAGTAAGAAATCTTACAGCACCAGCTTAAAGTCCAACAGGTTTGTTTGGAGTGACTAGCTTTCGGAATGCAGCTCCCCCATCAGGTGAGTTATTAATTAAGAACACCAGATTTGTGCTGGTTACCTATAGGGCTACAGACCAAGAACTGGATGGTGGAATCAGACAGAATTGTTCTTTCTTAGAATATCAGAACTAGAGCAGGAACAGGCCATTTAGCTTCTCGAACCTTCTCCACTGTTCAATACGATCGTGGCAGGTCTCATCATGGCCTCAACTCCACCGTCCTGCTCGTTCTCCATAAACCTTCAACCTATACGAATTAAAAATCTGTCTATCTGATCTGGAGAGATGGGATAATCTCCCTTTGTCGTTGGCTGGCCGGGTGCAGGCAGTCAAAATAAATATTCTGCCATGGTTTCTGTTCCTGCTTCAGTGTCTACGGTCTCTTTTCCAAAGGCATTTTTTCAAGGGTTGGATAGGCTGGTCTCGCCATTTGTGTGGGCTGGGAAGGTGGCGCGAATAAGGAAGGTGGTGCTCCAAAGGGGGCAGCAGTTGGGGGGCTTCGCTTTTCTGAATCTGTTGCACTATTACTGGGTGGCGAATACGTAGAAAGTACATGGCTGGAGGAAGGAGTTGGAAGCTTTGTGAGTACGGATGGAGGCGGGTTCCTGTAAGGGGCAACGGCGAAGTTAGCCCCAGGAAAGTATTCTGGGAATCCGCTAGTGGTAGCCACACTGAGGATTTGGGGGCAATTCCGACAGCACTTCAAGTTGAAAGCCGAGTCGAAGGTCATGGTTTGAGCCAGGGAGGATGGATGCGATGTTCCGGTGATGTGATGGTTTGAGCCGGGAGGATGGATGCGATGTTCCGGGGATGTGATGGTTTGAGCCGGGAGGATGGATGCGATGTTCCGGGGATGGGAGGAGAAAGGGGTGAAAGAAATGAAGGATCTGTTTCTGGAGGGGAGATTTACAAGTCTAGAGGAGTTGGGGATTGATGCACGATCAATTGCACAAAGACTAAAGTTGGGTACAACTATGGCTTTATTACAGTCAGATGCGTGGCCTCCTGCTGCAGCTGGCGAAATGGCAGAGCACTGGACGTCATGCATATTTATACAGTCCTCCGTGGGTGGAGCCAGCTGGCAGGAGCTACCAGCGAACCTGTAGTGCAGGTCCTACCTTACATCTCCTATTACAGTGGTTCACCATATTCACCCCCTGTTAAAAATGAGTCCAGCGGGGGTGACGTGAAACTATATACAATTAGTGCAATTATGTACAGTGGTAGGGAAAGAAAAGTCCATGTTGACGGTCCGGAGTCCGTCAAAGGTTCAGCCGGTCCGGTGCTTTGGTGCTTCGTTGGGATCAGCGTAACGGTGGCGGTGAAGTCGGTGCTGGCGGTGTTGGAGGTGGCACCGATGGCGGTGGTGGCGGTGCCGCTGCTGGCCAGTCATCGGGGAACTCCGGAAGCGTGCAGAAGTCCTCTTCACCCTCTTGTGCGGAAAATGGGGGGGATGGGTGCTCTGGTGGGGTAAATATTGGCGGCGAGGTGGGGGGCGCATTGGTGGGGGGGGTGTTGGGGTGGAATCTGACGGTGCCAGGTCCCTGAGTGAGACAGTATCTTGGCGGCCATTGGGGAACTCAACGTAGGCATATTGAGGGTTGGCGTGGAGCAGGTGAACCCTGTCCACCAAGGGGTCCGCCTTATTGAGTCGGACGTGCCTACGGAGAAGGACCGGTCCCGGAGCAGCGAGCCAAGTCGGGAGCGACACCCTGGATGTGGACTTCCTGGGGAAGGTAAAAACACGTTCATGGGGTGTGTTATTAGTGGCGGCGCACAATAGTGACTGGATGGAGTGTAGAGCGTCAGGGAGGACCTCCTGCCAGCGAGAGGCTGGGAGGTTCCTGGACTGTAGGGCCAGCTGGACGGCCCTCCAAACCGTCCCATACTCCCATTCTACTTGCCTGTTTCCCCGGGGGTTGTAGCTGGTCGTCCTGGTGGAGGCTATACCCCTGCTGAGCAGGAACTGACGCAGCTCATCGCTCATGAATGAGGATCCCCTGTCACTGTGGATGTAGGCGGGGAAACCGAACAGAGCGAAGATGGTGCTGAGGGCCTTGATGACGGTGGCAGACGTCATATCGGGGCATGGGATGGCGAAGGGGAATCTGGAGTAGTCATCGACCACACTGAGGAAATTTGTGTGTCGATCGGAGGAGGGGAGGGGGCTTTGAAATCCACTCTGAGACGTTCAAAGGGGCGGGAAGCCTTCACCAGGCACGCACGGCCTGGCCGGTGGAAGTGCGGCTTGCACTCCGCACAGACCTGGCAGTCCCTGATGACTGTCCTTACTTCCTCTACAGAGTAGGGCAGATTGCGAGCTTTGACCCGATGGTACAATCGAGTGACCCCCGAGTGACAAAGGCTGTCGTGTAGGGCCCGGAGTTGGTCCACTTGTGCGCTGGCACATGTACCTCGGGAGAGGGCATCTGGGGGCTCGTTGAGTTTACCGGGGCGATACAAGATCTTGTAATTATAGGTGGAGAGCTCGATTCTCCACCGCAAGATAAGTATGTACCGGTCAGGCAGGGAGGAAGGCGTCGAGCGAGGGAACCGTGGTTTACCAAAGAAGTGGAATCTCTTGTTAAGAGGAAGAAGGAGGCCTATGTGAAGATGAGGAGTGAAGTTTCAGTTGGGGCGCTTGATAGTTACAAGGTAGCGAGGAAGGATCTAAAGAGAGAGCTAAGACGAGCAAGGAGGGGACATGAGAAGTATTTGGCAGGTAGGATCAAGGAAAACCCAACAGATTTTGGAAAGGTGCAGAAGTCATAGGGTAGTAGACATGGGCGACTTTAACTTCCCAAATATTGAGTGGAAACTCTTTAGATCAAATAGTTTGGATGGGGTGGTGTTTGTGCAGTGTGTCCAGGAAGCTTTTCTAACACAGTATGTAGATTGTCCAACCAGAGGAGGGGCAATATTAGATTTAGTACTGGGTAATGAACCAGGGCAAGTGATAGATTTGTTAGTGGGGGAGCATTTTGGAGATAGTGACCACAATTCTGTGACTTTCACTTTAGTAATGGAGAGGGATAGGTACGTGCAACAGGGCAAGGTTTACAATTGGGGGAAGGGTAAATACGATGTTGTCAGACAAGAATTGAAGTGCATAAGTTGGGAACATAGGCTGGCAGGGAAGGACACAAGTGAAATGTGGAACTTGTTCAAGGAACAGGTGCTACGTGTCCTTGATATGTATGTCCCTGTCAGGCAGGGAAGAGATGGTCGAGTGAGGGAACCATGGTTGACAAGAGAGGTTGAATGTCTTGTTAAGAGGAAAAAGGTGACTTATGTAAGGCTGAGGAAACAAGGTTCAGACAGGGCATTGGAGGGATACAAGATAGCCAGGAGGGAACTGAAGAAAGGGATTAGGAGAGCTAAGAGAGGGCATGAACAATCTTTGGCGGGTAGGATCAAGGAAAACCCCAAGGCCTTGTACACATATGTGAGAAATATGAGAATGACTAGAGCGAGGGTAGGTCCGATCAAGGACAGTAGCGGGAGATTGTGTATTGAGTCTGAAGAGATAGGAGAGGTCTTGAATGAGTACTTTTCTTCTGTATTTACAAATGAGAGGGGCGATATTGTTGGAGAGGACAGTGTGAAACAGATTGGTAAGCTCGAAGAAATACTTGTTAGGAAGGAAGATGTGTTGGGCATTTTGAAAAACCTGAGGATAGACAAGTCCCCCGGGCCTGACGGGATATATCCAAGGATTCTATGGGAAGCAAGAGATGAAATTGCAGAGCCGTTGGCAATTATCCTTTCGTCCTCACTGTCAACAGGGGTGGTACCAGGGGATTGGAGAGTGGCGAATGTCGTGCCCCTGTTCAAAAAAGGAACTAGGGATAACCCTGGGAATTACAGGCCAGTTAGTCTTACTTCGGTGGTAGGCAAAGTAATGGAAAGGGTACTGAAGGATAGGATTTCTGAGCATCTGGAAAGACACTGCTTGATTAGGGATAGTCAGCACGGATTTGTGAGGGGTAGGTCTTGCCTTACAAATCTTATTGAATTCTTTGAGGAGGTGACCAAGCATGTGGATGAAGGTAAAGCAGTGGATGTAGTGTACATGGATTTTAGTAAGGCATTTGATAAAGTTCCCCATGGTAGGCTTCTGCACAAAGTAAGGAGGCATGGGATAGTGGGAAATTTGGCCAGTTGGATAACGAACTGGCTAACCGATAGAAGTCAGAGAGTGGTGGTGGATGGCAAATATTCAGCCTGGATCCCAGTTATCAGTGGTGTACCGCAGGGATCAGTTCTGGGTCCTCTGCTGTTTGTGATTTTCATTAATGACTTGGATGAGGGAGTTGAAGGGTGGGTCAGTAAATTTGCAGACGATATGAAGATTGGTGGAGTTGTGGATAGTAAGGAGGGCTGTTGTCGGCTGCAAAGAGACATAGATAGGATGCAGAGCTGGGCTGAGAAGTGGCAGATGGAGTTTAACCCTGAAAAGTGTGAGGTTGTCCATTTTGGAAGGACAAATATGAATGCGGAATACAGGGTTAACGGTAGAGTTCTTGGCATTGTGGAGGAGCAGAGAGACCTTGGGGTCTATGTTCATACATCTTTGAAAGTTGCCACTCAAGTGGATAGAGCTGTGAAGAAGGCCTATGGTGTGCTCGCGTTCATTAACAGAGGGGTTGAATTTAAGAGCCGTGAGGTGATGATGCAGCTGTACAAAACTTTGGTAAGGCCACATTTGGAGTA
Source organism: Scyliorhinus torazame (assembly GCF_047496885.1). Taxonomy (NCBI): domain Eukaryota; kingdom Metazoa; phylum Chordata; class Chondrichthyes; order Carcharhiniformes; family Scyliorhinidae; genus Scyliorhinus; species Scyliorhinus torazame. The sequence continues at coordinate 275,934,648 of NC_092709.1, forward strand.
CTGTGTACAGTTCTGGTCTCCTCATTTTAGGAAGGATGTGGAAGCTCTGGAAAAGGTGCAAAGAAGTGCGGGTTAGGTGAATTGGCCAATGATAAATTGCCCTTAATGTCCAAATTGCCCTTGGTGTTGGGTGGAGGTGTTGTATTTGGGTAGGGTGCTCTTTCCAAGAGCTGGTGCAGACTCGGGGGGCCGAATGGCCTCCTTCTGCACTGTAAATTCAATGATAATCTATGATTAATCTAGGACAAAGGTTCGGCACAACATCGTGGGCCGAAGGGCCTGTTCTGTGCTGTATTTTCTATGTTCTATGTTCTATGACCACAATTCGGTGACGTTTACGTTAGTGATGGAAAGGGATAAGTATACCCCGCAGGGCAAGAGTTATAGCTGGGGGAAGGGCAATTATAATGCCATCAGACATGACTTGGGGGGGATAGGTTGGAGAAGTAGGCTGCAAGTGTTGGGCACACTGGATATGTGGAGCTTGTTTAAGGAACAGCTACTGCGTGTTCTTGATAAGTACGTACCGGTCAGGCAGGGAGGAAGGCGTCGAGCAAGGGAACCGTGGTTTACCAAAGAAGTGGAATCTCTTGTTAAGAGGAAGAAGGAGGCCTATGTGAAGATGAGGAGTGAAGTTTCAGTTGGGGCGCTTGATAGTTACAAGGTAGCGAGGAAGGATCTAAAGAGAGAGCTAAGACGAGCAAGGAGGGGACATGAGAAGTATTTGGCAGGTAGGATCAAGGAAAACCCAAAAGCTTTCTATAGGTATGTCAGGAATAAAAGAATGACTAGGGTAAGAGTAGGGCCAGTCAAGGACAGGGATGGGAAGTTGTGTGTGGAGTCTGAAGAGATAGGCGAGATACTAAATGAATATTTTTCGTCAGTATTCACTCAGGAAAAAGAGAATGTTGTGGAGGAGAATGCTGAGACCCCGGCTATTAGAATAGATGGCATTGAGGTACGTAGGGAAGAGGTGTTGGCAATTCTGGACAGGCTGAAAATAGATAAGTCCCCGGGGCCTGATGGGATTTATCCTAGGATTCTCTGGGAAGCCAGGGAAGAGATTGCTGGGCCTTTGGCTTTGATTTTTATGTCATCATTGGCTACAGGAATAGTGCCAGAGGACTGGAGGATAGCAAATGTGGTCCCTTTGTTCAAGGGGAGTAGAGACAACCCCGGCAACTATAGACCGGTGAGCCTCACGTCTGTTGTGGGTAAAGTCTTGGAGGGGATTATAAGAGACAAGATTCATAATCATCTAGATAGGAATAATATGAGTAGGGATAGTCAGCGTGGCTTTGTGAAGGGTAGGTCATGCCTCACAAACCTTATCGAGTTCTTTGAGAAGGTGACTGAACAGGTAGACGAGGGTAGAGCAGTTGATGTGGTGTATATGGATTTCAGTAAAGCGTTTGATAAGGTTCCCCACGGTAGGCTATTGCAGAAAATACGGAGGCTGGAGATTGAGGGTGATTTAGAGATGTGGATCAGAAATTGGCTGGCTGAAAGAAGACAGAGGGTGGTGGTTGATGGGAAATGTTCAGAATGGAGTTCAGTTACAAGTGGAGTACCACAAGGATCTGTTCTGGGGCCGTTGCTGTTTGTCATTTTTATCAATGACCTAGAGGAAGGCGCAGAAGGGTGGGTGAGTAAATTTGCAGACGACACTAAAGTCGGTGGTGTTGTCGACAGTGTGGAAGGATGTAGCAGGTTACAGAGGGATATAGATAAGCTGCAGAGCTGGGCTGAGAGGTGGCAAATGGAGTTTAATGTAGAGAAGTGTGAGGTGATTCACTTTGGAAGGAATAACAGGAATGTGGAATATTTGGCTAATGGTAAAGTTCTTGAAAGTGTGGATGAGCAGAGGGATCTAGGTGTCCATGTACATAGATCCCTGAAAGTTGCCACCCAGGTTGATAGGGTTGTGAAGAAGGCCTATGGAGTGTTGGCCTTTATTGGTAGAGGGATTGAGTTCCGGAGTCAGGAGGTCATGTTGCAGCTGTACAGAACTCTGGTACGGCCGCATTTGGAGTATGCGTACAGTTCTGGTCACCGCATTATAGGAAGGACGTGGAGGCTTTGGAGCGGGTGCAGAGGAGATTTACCAGGATGTTGCCTGGTATGGAGGGAAAATCTTATGAGGAGAGACTGATGGACTTGAGGTTGTTTTCGTTGGAGAGAAGAAGGTTAAGAGGAGACTTAATAGAGGCATACAAAATGATCAGGGGGTTGGATAGGGTGGACAGTGAGAGCCTTCTCCCGCGGATGGAAATAGCTGGCACGAGGGGACATAGCTTTAAACTGAGGGGTAATAGATATAGGACAGAGATCAGAGGTAGGTTCTTTACGCAAAGAGTAGTGAGGCCGTGGAATGCCCTACCTGCTACAATAGTGAACTCGCCAACATTGAGGGCATTTAAAAGTTTAGTGGCTTTTGTTTTGGTGCAACATTGTGGGCTGAAGGGCCTGTACTGCGCTGTATTGTTCTATGTTCTAAGATTTTATCATTTTTGATCTTGCCCCGCTGTGTGTTATTGAACATGAAGGCTACCAACCGTTGGTCCGTAAGGAGAGTGAATCTCTTACCGGCCAGGTAATGCCTCCAATGCCGCACAGCTTCAACGATAGCTTGGGACTCCTTTTCGACGGCTGAGTGTCGAATTTCAGAGGCATGAAGGGTGCGGGAAAAGAATGCCACGGGTCTCTGCCTGGTTTAGAGTGGCGGCAAGGGCGACGTCTGAAGCGTCGCTTTCTACTTGGAAAGGCAGTGACTCGTCCACTGCGCGCATCCCGGCCTTGGCGATGTCTGCTCTGATGCGGGCGAAAGTGTGTTGTGCCTCGGCCGCGAGGGGGAATTGGGTGGACTGAATGAGTGTGCGGGCCTTGTCCGCATAGTTTGCGACCCACTGAGCGTAGTAGGAAAAGAACCCCAGGCAGCGTTTGAGGGCCTTGGGGCAGTGGGGGAGGGGAAGGTCCATGAGGGGACGCATGTGGTCGGGGTCGGGCCCGAGAAGTCCGTTTTGGATTATATGGCCGAGAATGGCTAACCGGGTCGTGCTGAACACACACTTCTCTTTGTTGTAGGTCAGGTTGAGAAGAGTGACAGTGCGGAGGAATTTATCGAGGTTGGCATCGTGGTCCTGCTGGTCATGGCCGAAGATGGTGACATTATCTAAGTACGGAAAGGTGGCCCGCAAACCGTACTGGTCGACCATTCGGTCCATCTCTCTTTGGAAGACCGAGACCCCATTTGTGGCACCGAAAGGGACCCTAAGGAAGTGGTAGAGGCGACCGTCCGCCTCGATGGCAGTGTATGGCCAGTCCGACTTCCGGATGTGGAGCTGGTGGTAGGCGGATTTCTGGTCAATTGTTGAGAAGACCCGGTACTGCGCAATCTGATTGACCATATCAGATATGCGTGGGAGGGGGTACGCGTTGAGCTGCGTGCACCGATTGATGGTCTGGCTGTAGTCCACAACCATCCTGTGTTTCTCCTCCGTTTTAACCACTGCCACTTGGGCTCTCCAGGGGCTGTTGCTGGCCTCGATAATACCCTCCTTAAGCAGCCGCTGGACTTCGGACCTGATGAAGGTCTTGTCCTGGGTGCTGTACCGTCTGCTCCTAGTGGCAACAGGCTTGCAATCCGCAGTTAGATTGGCAAAAAGGGAGGGGGGATCGGCCTTGAGGGTCGTGAGACCGCAAACAGTAAGGGGGGGTAAGGGCCCGCCAAATTTGAGGGTGAGGCTCTGGAGGTTGCTGCCAACAGGAGTGCAGCGTAGAGATTAGGAAGGACATAGAGGCGGAAGTTACTAAATTCTACGCCCTGGACCGTGAGGGTGACTGTACAAAAGCCTTGGATCAGGACGGTGTGGGATCCAAATGCTAGGGAGATCCTTTGATTGGCAGGGTAGACCGCGATGGAGCAGCGCCTTACCGTATCTGGGTGAACGAAGCTTTCAGTGCTCCCGGAGTCCAGCAGGCACAAGGTCTCGTGCCCGTTGATTTTAACCGTCGTCGACGCGGTGGCCAGGTTGTGCGGGCGAGATTGGTCCAGCGTCATCGAAGCGAGCTGCGGGTAGCCATTGGATGCTTCGGGTGGCGAGCGTGTGCAGTTCCGATGTTGGGATGTCCGGAGACCCTGTGGGGGACAAGATGGCGGCGCCCATGGTGCGCACATTGCGGGGTCGGGACAAGATGGCGGCGCCCATGGGGCACACGTGGTCGAAGGAGGGCAAGATGGCGGCGGCCATTGGTCGCACATGGACCCGGGAGGAGAAAATGGCGGCTCCCATTGTGTGTCTGGGGGAGGGGCGATAGCGGACGCGATCGCAGCGACTGCGCGGGCTACTGAGCAGAGACTGACCCTTAGAGCTTTTAGTCTGGCTCATCATTTTTGGTACCACCATGTCTTTTAAGCGAGAAGCCTCTTTGGCTTGGTGGTCCGCTTGCCGATTACCCGCGTCCACCAGGGTTTTGCCTGTCGTATGGGCAGCGCACTTTATTACGGCTATTTGTTTAGGGAACATTAAAGCCTGTAGTAATTGTGAAACTAGCTGTTTGTGGGATATTTGAGTGCCTGCAGATGTAAGAGATTCCCTGTTCCATAATTGACCGAAGTCGTGTGTGACTCCAAATGCGTATCTGGAGTCTGTGTAAATGTTTATTTTCTTATTCTCGCCGAACAAGCACGCTCGGATAAGTGCAAATAGCTCGGCTTGTTGGGCGGAGAACGGTGTTTCAAATGCTGCTGCTTCCAGGGTTTCTCCCTGCTGATTAACTATAGCGTACCCTGATAATCTATCCCCCCTTTCGCCGACGGAAGCACTGCCGTCTGTGAAAACAGTTAAGTCTGCATCGGGCAAGGGAGTGTCAGTGAGATCATCGCGCAAGGAGGCTTCCTCTCTGAGGAGCGTCAGGCAATCGTGGCCTGGGTGTGAGCATTCCGAGGGTGGTTCGGAGAGAAAACTTGCTGGATTGATAGTGGTGCAGTGGCGAAATTGGAGCTTGGGATTATTCAGGAGATAAATCTCGTATTTGTTCTACCGAGCCATGGTTAAATGTTGGGTTTGGAGCTGTCCGAGCAGGGCCGTGACAGAGTGGGAGCTGTAAACCATAATGTCCTGCATTGGACATTAGGGTAAGGTTAGCCGCCGACTGGAGGCTGTTGTAAATAGAAGCAAGGATCTGAGTGCAGGCGGGATAGTCAAGAACTGTCAATTTAAGAGAACTGTCATTATTCTGAATATTGCTTTATTAATTTTAAGAAATTAACATATCTTGTTAGTAGTGCTTTCTTTAATAGAATCTACGAATTCATCTACAGAAAACCAAGAGACAGCATAAGATTGGTTCAGTTATATATGTTTCATAAGTTATTGTGTTTGATATTTTAAAATAAATGTTTAGAATTAGCCTGGGAATTAAAATGTCAAACAATGTGGAAGCTGGTTTAAAAAAAAACTCAGATTAAAAAGAACAGATCGTTCAAAGACATTTGATAACGGGAATTTGGCAGCAATCCAACTTTTACTCCCAGTCTATTTGAGTGACAAATATTTTTTTTTTTAAAAGTTTGGAGATGCGAATGGCATCATTCCAAGCTATACGCCTCTTTTTGGCTCTGCAAGAAAATTAACCATTTCAACAAGCTTTTGTGTACAATCCAGAGGATGTCAAAGTGCAGAATGTTGCACTTTCATTCCCAATAACTCTAAAGAAGTTAAAGATTTGGCATGACATATCCAAAATGAAATCAAAAAACTTGATCCACCCCAATTTATCTCTCTCTGGGATAAAATTTGTGGGTGGCTTGGACATACTGGAATGTCCACAATAAGAATAATCCTATTCTCCTGTGTAGCTGTATTCATCATTTACATAACATCCCAATGTGCTAAGTGCATAAAAAAACTATTCACTAAACGCAGGGGACCAGCTATTAGAATGATTCAAACTAACCCAACTGTACCCCCAATCGATGAATTTGAGCTGAAATATTATGATTGAAATGTTACTGATCAATCAACTGTTTGACTGTATTATTAACATATTGTATAATTTATTAATACTGAATCAGTATTATCAAATTTGATTAATTTATTAATTATAATAATTATTTTGAAATGCCTGGTTGTTGGGCCCCGGGGGTTGGCAGGGTTGTATGCTATATTGGGAACTTGCCGAACGGGGAACTGACACTGCGGCTGATAATCGTCTGGGTAATCACGGAAATCCACCTCTGGTGCCCCCTCTTTTCCCGGGACTAGATCCTATCCCTCAGTATCTTCTCCAACAGTTTGCCTACCACTGACGTCAAACTCACAGGTCTATAATTACTTGGATTATCCCTGCAACCCTTCTTAAACAAAGGGACAACATTAGCAATTCTCCAGTCCTCCGAGACCTCACCCGTGCTGAAGGATGCTGCAAAGATATCTGTTAAGGCCCCAGCTATTTTGTCCCTGGCTTCCCTCAGTAACCTGGGATAGATCCCATCCGGACCTGGGGACTTGTCCACCTTAATGCCTTTTAGAATACCCAAAATTTCCCCCTTCATTATGCCGACTTGACCTCGAGTATTTAAACATCCATCCCAAGCCTCAACATCTGTCATGTCCCCCTCCTTGGTGAATACCGATGCAAAGTACTCATTAAGAATCTCACCCATTTCCTCTGACTCCACGCTTCAATTCCCTCTTTTGTCTTTGAGTGGGCCAATCCTTTCTCTAGTTACCCTCTTGCTCCTTATATACAAATAAAAAGCTTTGGGATTTTCCTTAATCCTGTTAGCCAAAGATATTTCATGACCGTTTTAGCCCTCTTTATTGCACTTTTGAGATTTGTCCTACTTTCCCGATATTCCTCCAAAGCTTCATCAGTTTTAAGTTGCCTAGATCTTATGTATGCTTCCTTTTACATCTTATCTAGTTTCACAATTCCACCCATCATCCATGGTTCCCTATCTTGCCATTTCTATCTCTCATTTTCACAGGAACATGTCTGTCCTGCACTCTAATCAACCTTTCCTTAAAAGACTCCCACATTTCAAATGTGGATTTACCCTTAAACAGCTGCTCCCAATCCACATTCCCTCGCTCCTGCTGAATTTTGTTATACTTGGCCTTTCCCCAATTTAGCACCTTTAGGACCACTCTCGTCTTTGTCCATGAGTATTCTAAAACTTACGGAATTGTGAGCTCTACCCATATTGCCTCAGTGCTCAAATCCTCCATCGTGCCCTCCTTAATCACAGCTGTGATATCATCTCTGACCAGTAATGCAACTCCACCACCCCTTTTACCTCCCTCACTATCCCTCCTGAAGCATCTATACCCTGGGATATTTAGTTGCCAGTCTTGCCCTTCCCTCAATCAAGACTCAGTAATACCAATAACATCATATTCCCAGGTACTAATCCAAGCCCTAAGTTCTTCTGCCTTACCTGCTACACTTCTCGCATTGAAACAAATGCACCTCAGACCACCTGTCCCTTTGCGTTCATCATCTCTTCCCTGTCTACTCTTCCCCTAAGTCACATTGAGTTTATTATCTAGTACCTTACTGGCTTTAGTTGCTGCCTCTTTACTGACCTCTAACTTCCTAATCTGGTTCCCATCCCCCTGCCACATTAGTTTAAAACCTCCCCAACAGTGTTAGCAAAAGCACCCCCGAGGACATTGGTTCCAGTCCTGCCCAGGTATAGACCATCCGATTTGTAATGGTCCCCCCAGAACTGGTTCCAATGTCCCAAAAATCTGAACCCCCTCCCTCCTGCACCATCTCTCAAGCCACGTATTCATTCTGACTAGTCTTGAATTTCTACTCTGACTGTCTCGTGGCACTGGTAGCAATCCTGAGATTACTACCTTTGAGGTCCTATTTTTAACTTATCTCCTAACTCCCTAAATTCTGATTGTAGGACCTCAACCCGTTTTTACCTCTATTGTTGGTGCCTATATGCACTACGACAACTTGCTGTTCACCCTCCCCCTTCAGTATGTCCTTCCGATCTGAGACGTCCCTGACCCGTGCACCCGGGAGTCTCGTTTTCAACCACAGAAATGTCTGCCTACTCCCCTTACGATTGAATCCCCTATGACTATAGCCCTGCCAGTCTTTCTCCCACCCTTCTGTGCAGCAGAGCCAGCCACGGTGCCATGAGCCTGGCTACTACTGCCTTCCCCTGGTGAGTCATCTCCCCCAACAGTATCCAAACGGTATACCTGTTTTGGAGGGAGATGACCGCAGGCGATACCTGCGCTGCCTTCCTACTCTTTCTCTGCCTTTTGGTCACCCATTCCCTGTCTCCCTTACCAATCCTAATCTGCGGTATGACCAACTCACTGAACATTCTATCCATGACCTCCTCAGCATCGCGGAAGCTCTAAAGTGAGTCCATCCGCAGCTCCAGAGCCGTAATGCGGTCTAACAGGAGCTGCAGCTGGACACACTTCCCACACATGAATGAGTCAGGGGCATCGGCTGCCTCCCTGAACTCCCACATTGAGCAAGAGGAGCATAACACGGGTCTGGGATCTCCTGACATTTTTATACTCCCAACAGTAAGTTTTTAAAAATATTTACTCCCGTGCTCAGCAAGCACTCACTCAGCAACCACACCTGATAACACCTCAGGGAAAAGAAAAACTACTTACCAGTCACAACCAATCACTTACCTGCAGGCTGTGATGTCACGGTTCAACTTCTTTCTACATCTACCTGCCCTCGAGTCTCCCTCTTGATCTTTACTCGGCTGGGATCCTTACAGCGATTGTGTTGTGGGGGTTTTTTGGTTAGAGGAAGAGGTAGGGAGGGAAACACTGAAGAAATGTTTCGGGTTTAACTGTCACTTGACAACAGCTCCTCCACAGACTACCTTTTGGATGCAGTGACCGCAGTGCGCAGATGCAAATTTCCCCGCAACAGCCAATCAGCAGCTCCGCTCTATTGCACTCTGCACAGATTATCAGACTCTTTTGTTTAGCAAAGAAACTTTTCTCTCCTCAAAAGTGAAATGACAATCTGCTGACCTACATACCGCCATTTTCCTTCTTTTATTAAATGTAGTCAGAATTACTGAAAAATAATAGGCAAACACCATTGAAGGGTGTATCCTGGGCATAAAACCTAATCTTGCCATTTTTACACTTCTGCTTCAATTGGAAATTCCTGCAAATGTGTGATATTTCACAATGTAACTTATTGTTTAATTCTACTGAATCAATGTAACTAATCATATTGTTTGTCTGCTCTAAACTCTTATTATCCGATTCAATCTTAGGCAAAGAAAGGACAAGAAGTACAAAAAGGGCCTGAAGTGGAAGTAGCTAAAATGGACAAGCTGCTGAGTCTGGTCAGAGACCCCGATACTAAGCAGAACTAATATTACCCCTGTGAGACTAATTGATCAACTGGTCCACATGTGTCAGCATTCACGCATGGAGCATACAGAAGCGCACCTACCTCTGCCAGCCACTCAGAAATGAGGGACCGGATAACTTTTAGCACAGTGCATTTAAAAATACAACACAACATCCTCACATTCATACATTCAGCAAAACCTATTAAACATAATAGTGCATTTAGAAATATATTTTTCTGCTGCTTAATGGTAGTTCTCCTGGTAATCTATAAAATGAAAAAATATATATATAGAAACATAAAAGTTTGTAAAAATCATAGCTATCTTTATTTTGCTGCATCTTACAAATAAAGATCTGTGTGTTATTTGCTTGTGGCGAAATGTAGACTTCATATATAAAATATGATATATATTTTCCATGTGTACAGTGATTTTGCTGTTGAATTAATTGAAACATAAGTATATTTATTCCAGTTTATAAGGGAAACTAAACGTTTTCACTCCGCTTCACGAGTTCTTTAGGTTGTGAGGCTGTTTCTGACCAAAGAAGACATTAATGCTGCAAAGTAGACAATTGTCAAATATGTCAAGTTTCAAACAAAACTGAAAATCCAATCCCCTCACCAGCCCAACACACATTCAGTAGGCTATAATTCCAATAGGATTATTTGTATACTTTAGATCATCTATCTACTTGCAAAAAAAGTCAGTTATATACTTTCAAATGAACTGTTCCTAGTTTTTGCTCTATTTTCCTTGACACCACGAATTGTCTACGGTGAAATATAATGACAGATATTTTTAACAGCCAGTCACCTCTGCTATTTTCCGAGCTCTGTTGCTTTTCATCTTCCACATCTTCCAGTACAGAAAGGGTGAAAACCTGAAATATTGACCCTATCTTCCACTGAGCAGATTATGCCTAACCTGTCTTTACAGCATTTTTTTAAAAGAAAGCAATTTGCAACCATAAAATGTTTTAGGGATGTCAAGTGAATCTTTGTCCTTCTTAATGTAGGATGTTAGGGCCTGGTACTGACACACAGGGTAGGATTTTCCACCCAAGTTACACTGGCTCCAGTTTGTTGATGTCAGGAATCACTCTGCTGGGTCACCACTTATCCACCATTTCCAGTATTCTTTATTGGATATGACATAAGGCATGGACAGCACAGAGGTTTTACTATACTTCCTCAAGATGCAGACTTTCTTCAATGTGAGATTACTTAGGCTGCAGCATAGCAGCTTGGGGGGCCACTATAGCACAGTGGTAAGCACTGCTGCCTCACAGCACCAGGGATCCAGGTTCGATTCCGGCCTTGGGTGACTGTCAGGAATTTGCACGTTCTCCCAGTGTCTGCGTGGGTTTCCTCAGGGTGTTCCGGTTTCCTCCCACAGTGCAAAGCTGTGCAAATTAGATGGATTAGCTGTGCTAAAATTGCCCCTTAGTGCCCAAAGATGTGCCGGTTAGGTGGGGTTATAGGTCTACGTAGGGTGCTCTTTCAGAGGGTTGGTGCAGACTTGATGGGTTGAATGGCCTCCTTCTGCACTGTAAAGATTCTATGTCAGACATCTGCCCAAATATGAGGTGAGCATTTTATAATTACGTACAAATGTTGGGAATATATAAAAAAATAAAATTCCTATCATTTGGTTTTCTCAGCACTGGGCATGAGGCATATCTGTGTCTCCAACAGCCAAAGATGCTGTGGGTGGCAGATGGGAAATTTAAATAGAAAATACCTTGAAGGTATTTGCTATAGTCATGAGGCAATCAATTGAACAGTGCAGTTCAGCTGTTTGAAATTTGTATTAAAAATATTCTTTTTCCCCACTGCTACAGAAGCTGTCAGACAAATTACACCATGCAGGACTCCAAATCCCGTTGCAATCCATTCTCCACACTGCCCTTGCACTATGTTGATTGAGTCCCTGGCAAAGGTTGAGAGACTGCCCTAATTGTTGAAAAATGTCTTAGAACATAGAACATAGAACGATGCAGCGCAGTACAGGCCCTTCGGCCCACGATGTTGCACCGACATGGGAAGTCAAAAAACAAAAGCCATCTAACCTACACTATGCCATTATCATCCATATGCTTATCCAATAAACTTTTAAATGCCCTCAATGTTGGCGAATTCACTACTGTTGCAGGTAGGGCATTCCACGGCCTCACCACTCTTTGCGTAAAGAACCTACCTCTGACCTCTGTCCTATATCTATTACCCCTCAGTTTAAGGCTATGTCCCCTCGTGCTAGCCATTTCCATCCGCGGGAGAAGGCTCTCACTGTCCACCCTGTCTAACCCCCTGATCATTTTGTATGCCTCTATTAAGTCTCATCTTAACCTTCTTCTCTCTAACGAAAACAACCTCAAGTCCATCAGCCTTTCCTCATGAGATTTTCCCTCCATACCAGGCAACATCCTGGTAAATCTCCTCTGCACCCGCTCCAAAGCTTCCACGTCCTTCCTATAATGTGGTGACCAGAACTGTACGCAATACTCCAAATGCGTCTGTACCAGAATTTTGTACAGCTGCAACATGACCTCATGACTCCGGAACTCAATCCCTCTACCAATAAAGGCCAACACTCCATAGGCCTTCTTCACAACCCTATCAACCTGGGTGGCAACTTTCAGGGATCTATGTACATGAACACCTAGATCCCTCTGCTCATCCACACTTCCAAGAACTTTACCATTATCCAAATATTCCGCATTCCTGTTATTCCTTCCAAAGTGAATCACCTCACACTTCTCTACATTAAACTCCATTTGCCATCTCTCAGCCCAGCTCTGCAGCTTATCTATGTCCCTCTGTAACCTGCTACATCCTTCCACACTGTCGACAACACCACCGACTTTAGTGTCATCTGCAAATTTACTCACCCACCCTTCTGCGCCCTCCTCTAGGTCATTTATAAAAATGACAAACAGCAACGGCCCCAGAACAGATCCTTGTGGTACGCCACTTGTAACTGAACTCCATTCTGAACATTTCCCATCAACCACCACCCTCTGTCTTCTTTCAGCTAGCCAATTTCTGATCCACATCTCTAAATCACCCTCAATCTCCAGCCTCCGTATTTTCTGCAATAGCCTACCGTGGGGAACCTTATCAAACGCTTTACTGAAATCCATATACACCACATCAACTGCTCTACCCTCGTCTACCTGTTCAGTCACCTTCTCAAAGAACTCAAAAAGGTTTGTGAGGCATGACCTACCCTTCACAAAGCCATGCTGACTATCCCTAATCATATTATTCCTATCTAGATGATTATGAATCTTGTCTCTTATAATCCCCTCCAAGACTTTACCCACAACAGACGTGAGGCTCACCGGTCTATAGTTGCCGGGGTTGTCTCTACTCCCCTTGAACAAAGGGACCACATTTGCTATCCTCCAGTCCTCTGGCACTATTCCTGTAGCCAATGATGACATAAAAATCAAAGCCAAAGGCCCAGCAATCTCTTCCCTGGCTTCCCAGAGAATCCTAGGATAAATCCCATCAGGCCCCGGGGACTTATCTATTTTCAGCCTGTCCAGAATTGCCAACACCTCTTCCCTACGTACCTCAATGCCATCTATTCTAATAGCCGGGGTCTCAGCATTCTCCTCCACAACATTCTCTTTTTCCTGAGTGAATACTGACGAAAAATATTCATTTAGTATCTCGCCTATCTCTTCAGACTCCACACACAACTTCCCATCCCTGTCCTTGACTGGCCCTACTCTTACCCTAGTCATTCTTTTATTCCTGACATACCTATAGAAAGCTTTTGGGTTTTCCTTGATCCTACCTGCCAAATACTTCTCATGTCCCCTCCTTGCTCGTCTTAGCTCTCTCTTTAGATCCTTCCTCGCTACCTTGTAACTATCAAGCGCCCCAACTGAAACTTCACTCCTCATCTTCACATAGGCCTCCTTCTTCCTCTTAACAAGAGATTCCACTTCTTTGGTAAACCACGGTTCCCTTGCTCGACGCCTTCCTCCCTGCCTGACCGGTACGTACTTATCAAGAACACGCAGTAGCTGTTCCTTAAACAAGCTCCACATATCCAGTGTGCCCAACACTTGCAGCCTACTTCTCCAACCTATCCCCCCCCAAGTCATGTCTGATGGCATTATAATTGCCCTTCCCCCAGCTATAACTCTTGCCCTGCGGGGTATACTTATCCCTTTCCATCACTAACGTAAACGTCACCGAATTGTGGTCATAGAACATAGAACATAGAAAATACAGCACAGAACAGGCCCTTCGGCCCACAATGTTGTGCCGAACCTTTGTCCTAGATTAATCATAGATTATCATTGAATTTACAGTGCAGAAGGAGGCCATTCGGCCCCCCGAGTCTGCACCAGCTCTTGGAAAGAGCACCCTACCCAAATACAACACCTCCACCCAACACCAAGGGCAATTTGGACATTAAGGGCAATTTATCATTGGCCAATTCACCTAACCCGCACTTCTTTGCACCTTTTCCAGAGCTTCCACATCCTTCCTAAAATGAGGAGACCAGAATTGTACACAGTACTCCAAATGTGGCCTTACCAAAGTTTTGTACAGCTGCATCATCACCTCACGGCTCTTAAATTCAACCCCTCTGTTAATGAACGCGAGCACACCATAGGCCTTCTTCACAGCTCTATCCACTTGAGTGGCAACTTTCAAAGATGTATGAACATAGACCCCAAGGTCTCTCTGCTCCTCCACAATGCCAAGAACTCTACCGTTAACCCTGTATTCCGCATTCATATTTGTCCTTCCAAAATGGACAACCTCACACTTTTCAGGGTTAAACTCCATCTGCCACTTCTCAGCCCAGCTCTGCATCCTATCTATGTCTCTTTGCAGCCGACAACAGCCCTCCTTACTATCCACAACTCCACCAATCTTCATATCGTCTGCAAATTTACTGACCCACCCTTCAACTCCCTCATCCAAGTCATTAATGAAAATCACAAACAGCAGAGGACCCAGAACTGATCCCTGCGGTACACCACTGATAACTGGGATCCAGGCTGAATATTTGCCATCCACCACCACTCTCTGACTTCTATCGGTTAGCCAGTTCGTTATCCAACTGGCCAAATTTCCCACTATCCCATGCCTCCTTACTTTGTGCAGAAGCCTACCATGGGGAACTTTATCAAATGCCTTACTAAAATCCATGTACACTACATCCACTGCTTTACCTTCATCCACATGCTTGGTCACCTCCTCAAAGAATTCAATAAGATTTGTAAGGCAAGACCTACCCCTCACAAATCTGTGCTGACTATCCCTAATCAAGCAGTGTCTTTCCAGATGCTCAGAAATCCTATCCTTCAGTACCCTTTCCATTACTTTGCCTACCACCGAAGTAAGACTAACTGGCCTGTAATTCCCAGGGTTATCCCTAGTTCCTTTTTTGAACAGGGGCACGACATTCGCCACTCTCCAATCCCCTGGTACCACCCCTGTTGACAGTGAGGACGAAAGGATAATTGCCAACGGCTCTGCAATTTCATCTCTTGCTTCCCATAGAATCCTTTGATATATCCCGTCAGGCCCGGGGGACTTGTCTATCCTCAGGTTTTTCAAAATGCCCAACACATCTTCCTTCCTAACAAGTATTTCTTCGAGCTTACCAATCTGTTTCACACTGTCCTCTCCAACAATATCGCCCCTCTCATTTGTAAATACAGAAGAAAAGTACTCATTCAAGACCTCTCCTATCTCTTCAGACTCAATACACAATCTCCCGCTACTGTCCTTGATCGGACCTACCCTCGCTCTAGTCATTCTCATATTTCTCACATATGTGTACAAGGCCTTGGGGTTTTCCTTGATCCTACCCGCCAAAGATTGTTCATGCCCTCTCTTAGCTCTCCTAATCCCTTTCTTCAGTTCCCTCCTGGCTATCTTGTATCCCTCCAATGCCCTGTCTGAACCTTGTTTCCTCAGCCTTACATAAGTCACCTTTTTCCTCTTAACAAGACATTCAACCTCTCTTGTCAACCATGGTTCCCTCACTCGACCATCTCTTCCCTGCCTGACAGGGACATACATATCAAGGACACGTAGCACCTGTTCCTTGAACAAGTTCCACATTTCACTTGTGTCCTTCCCTGCCAGCCTATGTTCCCAACTTATGCACTTCAATTCTTGTCTGACAACATCGTATTTACCCTTCCCCCAATTGTAAACCTTGCCCTGTTGCACGTACCTATCCCTCTCCATTACTAAAGTGAAAGTCACAGAATTGTGGTCACTATCTCCAAAATGCTCCCCCACTAACAAATCTATCACTTGCCTGGTTCATTACCCAGTACTAAATCTAATATTGCCCCTCCTCTGGTTGGACAATCTACATACTGTGTTAGAAAAGCTTCCTGGACACACTGCACAAACACCACCCCATCCAAACTATTTGATCTAAAGAGTTTCCACTCAATATTTGGGAAGTTAAAGTCGCCCATGTCTACTACCCTATGACTTCTGCACCTTTCCAAAATCTGTTTCCCAATCTGTTCCTCCACATCTCTGCTACTATTGGGGGGCCTATAGAAAACTCCTAACAAGGTGACTGCTCCTTTCCTATTTCTGACTTCAACCCATACTACCTCAATAGGGTGATACTCCTCGAACTGCCTTTCTGCAGCTGTTATACTATCTCTAATTAATAATGCCACCCCCCACCTCTTTTACCACCCTCCCTAATCTTATTGAAACATCTATACCCTGGGACCTCACTGTCACTGTCCCCAAAGTGCTCACCTACCTCCAAATCTAATACCTGGCCTGATTCATTACCCAAAACCAAATCCAATGTGGCCTCTCCTCTTGTTGGCCTGTCAACATATTGTGTCAGGAAACCCTCCTGCACACATTGTACAAAAAACGACCCATCTAATGTACTCAAACTATATCTTTTCCAGTCAATATTTGGAAAGTTAAAGTCTCCCATAATAACTACCCTGTTACTTTCGCTCTTATCCAGAATCATCTTCGCCATCCTTTCCTCTACATCCCTAGAACTATTTGGAGGCCTATAAGGGTCACCTCTCCTTTCCTGTTTCTAACCTCAGCCCATACTACCTCGGAAGAAGAGTCTCCATCTAGCATCCTCTCCGCCACCGTAATACTGTTTTTGACTAGCAGCGCCCCTCCTCCCCCTCTTTTGCCTACTTCTCTGAGCTTACTAAAACACCTAAACCCCGGAACCTGCAACAACCATTCCTGTCCCTGCTCTATCCATGTCTCCGAAATGGCCACAACATCGAAGTCCCAGGTACCAACCCATGCTGCCAGTTCCCCTACCTTATTTTGTATACTCCTGGCATTGAAGTAGACACACTTCAAACCACCTACCTGAACACAGGCCCCCTCCTGCGAAGTCAATTCTGTGCTCCTGACCTCTATACTCTCAATCTCTCGTACCCTAAAACTACAATCCAGGTTCCCATGCCATTGCTGTATTAGTTTAAACCCCCCCAAAGAGCACTAACAAATCTCCCCCCCAGGATATTTGTGCCCCTCAGGTTCAGATGTAGACCATCCTGTCTGTAGAGGTCCCACCTTGCCCAGAAAGAGCCCCAGTTATCCAGAAATCTGAATCCCTCCCGCCTGCACCATCCCTGTAGCCACGTGTTTAATTGCTCTCTCTCCCTATTCCTCATCTCATTATCACGTGGCACGGGCAACAACCCAGAGATAACAACTCTGTTTGTTCTCGTTCTGAGCTTCCATCCTAGCTCCCTGAAAGCCTGCCTGACATCCTTGTCCCCTTTCCTACCTATGTCGTTAGTGCCAATGTGGACCACGACTTGGGGCTGCTCCCCCTCCCCCTTAAGGACCCGGAAAACACGATCCGAGACATCACGTACCCTTGCACCTGGGAAGCAACATACCAAACGTGAGTCTCTCTCGCTCCCACAAAATCTCTTATCTGTGCCCCTGACTATCGAGTCCCCAATTACTAATGCTCTGCTCCTCTCCCCCCTTCCCTTCTGAGCAACAGGGACAGACTCTGTGCCAGAGGCCCATACCCCATGTCTTACCCCTGGTAAGTCGTGTCCCCCCACAAGTATCCAAAGCGGTATACTTGTTACTCAGGGGAACGATCGCAGGGGATCCCTGCACTGACTGCTTCTTCCCAGTCCCTCTTACAGTTACCCATCTATCTCCAATCTTTGGTGTAACTAATTCCCTGAAGCTGCTATCTATGACCCCCTCTGCCTCCCGAATGATCCGAAGTTCATCCAACTCCAGTTCCAGTTCCCTAACTCGGTCTTGGAGGAGCTGGAGATGGCTGCACTTCCTGCAGGCAAAATCCCTCACCTCAAACATCCTGCAGGAGGAACATTGCACTACCTTCCCTGCCATCCCTCTAACCTCCAACCAAGATCTGGTTAATAAATAAATAAAAGAAATATATAATCTGGTACTTACGTCACACCAATGTGTCTTATTATTAGGTTAGAGGAGGAGGGTGGGTGGGAGACACTACACCTGTAGTGTCTCGGGTTTCCTCTCTACCAGAATTTATTGGTTGGGAGGGGGGGCCTTCCCAGAAGTCCGCGGTCGAACTTCCGGTTCCCGCCTTATATTAAAAAATATATATAAAAAATAAAACAGAAAAAGAAGAACAGAAACGGGACCAGGTAAGTGTTTTAAAAGTAAAAACCTACCTCCCAGAAGGCCCTTGCGCACCGGTCCCACCGAAATCCAAAGGGCTGCTCCTGCAAAGGTAAGTGTTTTTAAAGTAAAAACTTACCTCCCAGAAGGCCCTTGCGCACCGCTCCCGCCGAAACCCAAAGGGCTGCTCCTGCAAAGGTAAGTGTTTTTAAAGTAACAACTTACCTCTTGTCTCAGAAAAATCTACCACTGTTAGAGTAATCACATGGTAGGCAAATAATTTCATACTGGAAAATCCCAGCTCTCATGTCAAAATTATTTCTCAAAATCAAGTACAGCATGTCTACAAATAAAACTCCTTCTACTCCATTCAGGTAATATATCTTAACTTCCATTCTTACAGGATTATTCTTCACGTTCACTGACTCTGGTAGGATTGTTCTATCTCTGCCCTTCATTGCCTGTCTCAGTAAAGTTAGCTATTTGTATCACTGTCGACAACTTAGTGCTGTAGACCCAACACTTTAGGAACTGGGTTGTCGTACTTATCGGCATCAAGGGAGAAGACTTTCATTCTGAAATTAAAAACAAAAAGTTCTGGAAATGCTCAGCGGGTCTCACAGCATCTGTGGCGAGAGAAATCATCACCTTGCAAGGTTAACTCTGTTTTTTTTCTCCACAGATGCTGTCATATCCGTTGAGCATTTCCACCAGTTTCTGGGACAGCACGATGGCACAGTGGTTAGCACTGCTGCCGCACAGAGCCGGAGACCTGGGTTCAATTCCGGCCTTGGGTGACTGTGTGGAGTTTCCACATTCTCCCCATGTCTGCATGGGTTTCCTGCGGGTGCTCCAGTTTCTTTCCACAATCCAAAGAGGTTAGATGGATTGGCCATACTAAATTGCTCCATAGTGTCAAAAAATTAGGTGGGGTTACAGGGTTGCGGGGGAGTGGGCCTAGGTAGGATGCTCTTTCAGAGGATCGGTGCAGACACGATGGATCTAATGGCTTCCTTCTGCGCTGTAGGGATTCTAAGTTGGTTCAGATTTCCAGCAAATGCAGTAATTTATTTTTGTAACCGTTAATTCCGGCTTGGTTTGAACCCCTGCCCATGCCTCAGAGATGGAAGTACACCATTGATCCTTCCCCTGGACTGGTACTTACCGACACCTTCCATGCCTGCAATCCTCAACTACTCAGAATTCTCCTGCACTCCAATGCCCCACTTTTCAAACAGCAGAGTTTTAACCGGAAAGCTGTGAGGATACATGTTTACCTTACGCAGGAGATTAGAGTTCAGATAAGAAGTTAAAAGTATTCTATTGTTTAAGTCAAACAAAGTGGGATAGTATAGCATGTTCATTAGTTTGTGTTATTACCTGAAGTCATAGAGTCCCACAGCACAGAAAAGACCCTTTGGCTCATCACTTCTGTGCCAGTCAAAAATAACCACCAAACTATTCTAACACCATTTTCCAGCACTTGGCCGAATGCCTTGTATGCCCTGGAATCGCAAGTGCACATCTAAATACTTCTTGAATGTTATGAGCGTCTCTGTCTCCACTACCCTTTTAGGCAGCAGGTTCCCAACTCCCATCACCCGCTGGGTAAACATTTTTTCCTCACATCCCCTCTAAACGTTCTGCCCCTTACCTTAAATCTATACCCCCTGGTCATTGATTGGATTTGTTTATTGTCACGTATCGAGGTACAATGAAAAGTATTGTTCTGTGTACAGTCCAGACAGATCATTCCATACATGAAAAGAAACATAGGGCATACATAAATACACAATGTAAATACATAGACACAGGCATTGGGTGAAGCATACAGGAGTGTAGTACTACTCAGTAGAGAAGATGTGTGAAGACATCAGTTCAGTCCATGAGAGGGTCATTCAGGAGTTTGGTAACAGTGGAGAAGAAACTGTTTATGCATCTGTTAGTGCATGTTCTCAGACTTTTGTATCTCCTGCCCGATGGAAGAGGTTGGAAGAGTGAATAAGCCGGGTGAGAGGGGTCTTTGATTATGCTGCCCGCTTTCCCAAGGCAGTGTCAATGGATGGAGGCGGGTTCGTGTGATGGACTGGACTGTGTTCATAACTCTCTAGTTTCTTACGGTCTTGGTCCAAGCAGTTGCCACACCAGGCCGTGATGCAGCCAGATAGGATGCTTTAAATGATGTATCTATAAAAGTTGGTAAGAGTCAATGTGGACATGCCAAATTTCCTTAAGTTTCCTGAGGAAGTATAGGCGCTGTTGTGTTTTCTTGGTTGTAGCGTCGAGGTGGGTGGAGCAGGACAGATCGTTGGTGATGTGCACACATAGGAATTTGTAGCTGTCAGCCATCTCCACCTCAGCATCATTGATGCACTCAGAGGTGTGTATGATACTTTGCTTCCTGAAGTCAATGACCAGCTCTTTAGTTTTGGGGACATTGAGGGAGAGATTGTTGTCGTTACACCATTCCACTGGGTTCTCTACCTCCCTCTTATACTCTGACTCATCGTTGTTCCGAGATCCAACCTACTACGGGCGTATCATCAGCAAACTTGTAGATTGAGTTGGAGCCAAATTTTGTCACAGTCATGTGTGTATAGGAAGTATAAGTAGGGGGCTAACTACGCAGCCTTGCAGGGCCCCTGTATCGAGGACTATCGTAGGAGATGTTGTTGTTTATCCTTACTGATTGTGGTCTATGGGCCAGGAAGTCCGAGGATCCAGTTGCAGGGGGAGGAGCCGAGGATCCAGTTGCAGAAGAAGGAGCCAAGTCCTAGGTTTTGGAGCTTTGATATGAGCTTGGCTGGGATTATGGTGTTGAAGGCAGAGCTGTAGTCAATGATTAGGAGCCTGACGTAGGAGTCCTTGTTATCGACATGATCCAGGGATGAGCGTAGGGCCAGGGAGATGGCGTCTGCTGTGGACCAGTTGTGGCGGTATGCAAATTGCAGTGGACCAAGGCATTCTGGGAGTATGGAGTTGACGTGTCTCTAGACCAATCTCTCAAAGCACTTTATAATAATCAGTGTCAAGGCCACTGGATGGTAGTCGATGAGCCATATTGCCTGGTTCTTCTTTGGTACCGGTAAGGTGGTGGTCTTCTTGAAGCAGGTGGGTGTTGTGTTCCATGATCTTGTCTTGCAATGATTCTACAGGACAGCTGGTAACATAGCCAGAATGATGATTTATTGATGTACATGTGGTACGGTAACGATCAGAATGCTATACAGACCAAGTTATCATGGAGTTACATTAGACTCTCCTGGAACTACCCTCATGTGCGACTTGTCCTCGTGTATGCCTTACAAGCTTCTGCTGGTAGCTGGATGTCACCTGACTGATGACTGACGCCACCTGCTGGTGGGAGGACGCACTGCTGAGTACATGTAACATTATCTACAGGCATATCACCATATCCTCCTTCCTTAGGAGATATTGATGTTTATGTACAAACATGATTAATATCTTTGCACATTTTTTTTATGCATAAACAATATAAGCAAATTTAACCAGTGTGTCCATAGACATGACATGCCTGCTCTGTGTATATCCCTTGCACACAGCTCATTGTGCCTCCCTCAGGGAATCACCCCTCTGATCACTTGGGCTGTTGCCAGCCTTTTTGAAAACTGGTTTGCATGCCGGTCTTTTGCTTCATATCCTTTTGACACAATGCTTTTTAAAGCCATGTATCCTTGTAGACCACATCTGTGTCACAAGCCTTTTCTTTTTTTGTTTCTTCCCATGAAGCTGTTTACTGCTTCGTCATATGTTCTCTATCACTGGCTTGTCAGTCACAACATCGGCATCTTCTCTTTTGTTTTCATCAGTGGAATGTGCTAGCTCTCTCACTATTCTCCTTTTCCTCTTTTTTTTTTTAATGATCATTTGGCGAGATCTTTTCTTTTTGCGTTTGGCAATCCCTGTCTTAGTGATGATCTGCACCCTCTGCATAAAAGTGTGATCCTCAGTTGGGACCTCTGGTGCTGGCGTGCTTCCGAGGGATTGTGTAGCCACACCCAATTCTGTGCCCTCAACAGGAGGTTGGAGAGCCTCGCTCTCTGGTGCCTGGGTGGAAGTCATACCTACAACATCAGGTGTTGTCCCTTTTTGGCTTTTTGGAACATCAATTAATGGCTCCTCATCACTGGAAATTACGATACAAACGTTCGCTGGCCCTGACGATCCAGGCGATGGGTCATCCTGGTTTTGCGCTAGTGTATATGTGTGATCCATCGAGCTACATAGCGATATAGTCATCAGCTCCTCTAACTCATTTTCCGGCGGAGTAGCCTTGAGCATCAGGAAGTCGACTACCAGAACCATTTCAGAGGCCTGAGACGATTCACCAGTGCCTCTGGAGCAAGCTTCTCCAAGATTGGTACAATGTCTAGCTTATTCGAGAGCTGGTCCTCCGAGGTGTCGGCCACTGCAATCTCACTTTTCATTATGGAGTGCGCCATCTCAGAGTTCTTGCACTTCTCGGTGTCCTGCACTGTCTGGGCGACCCTTGTGACCACCTTGTCATTCCCGCCAAACCACCGGAGCAGCGCGTCTCGGGCTCCTTCATCGAGCTCGCTATTACTCCCGCGAAATAGTGTTCTTCATCTGGTCTCACCTTCCAGGTCTTTACTTTCTGCATCAGCTTCGTCGTCGTCATGTATGTCTTTGCAGTACATCATCGGAGTCAGTATCCTCTGCAATAGTTTCTCCTGTGAAATATAACATTACACAAGGAATTGTGTTCGCGCAGGAGGCAGCCAATTTCAAAGTCAGCATCGAGTTTGTTGCCAAACTTTTATTTAACATTCAATGCTGTGGAACTTGAGGAAGACTGAAGAAATTAAAGAATGAATCATTTGGTCCAGTTTTGTAACTGTTTTGCGAGTACTCCGACCCTTGTGCTTCAGCTTGGTTTTAATTGTATTCAACGTGACATTTTTTCCTTTCTTCCACTCAATCTGGCAGCCTGTCTACCCCATGATTTCTAGGTCGTCAAGGAATGAACATCCAAGCTTGTCAGGCCGCGATTCCATCTGGTATACTTTTGTAATCACCTCATTTGTAAAGTACTCATTATGCTCGAACTTAAAATCCAGAGTGAAGCTCCTCGGCTGTTCATGCTCTGAACATTTAATATTCAAATCTTTTAGATGCTTTAATATGGGCTCGTCATACTCCTGTATCATGCCACTGAGTACACACACCTACTTAAAGTTTGTTAACCAGAAGTCTGGAATGCTCTTTGGCCCTTCCATCTCTTAATCTGATTTGTCATCCTCCGCCTGGACTTCTGCTGGATCCTCATCGAATGACTGCACTATCATATCTCGCTAGGATTTGTTGAGTTCAGCTGGCCACCCGCTTTCTGGAATGTACAGTCGCTCAACTAGGTTCAGGGATTCATAAGATTCTACTCCTATGATGGACACGATTTACATCTACACAATATAAAAAGGTAACATGTATGTTGTGTCGTGCACACTAAGCTCAAGTTCACATTCACGGAGCGTCTCCGTCTTTTTCATACCGTAGCGTATCAGCAGTCCCAATTGATCAACGATTTTTGGCTGCGCGTTCAGCCTGTTCAAAGCGGACTGACTGAGGAGGTTGGCTCTCGTTCCCATATCGAGGTAGCATCGTACCAATGAGTCATTCATCCACACTAAAGTTTTCCATCTGGTTTCAATGGCCTCAGGTTTGTTCTCAATAGGTTTGTTCTTTTTTGAAATTAAATCATCATCTCTTCGGGTCGTACTCGTCTGGTCCTTGGTTGCAATGCGATCGATGAAGAACTGTTCGTCTGGTGTCATCTAATCAACGGCATCGACTGATCTGTTTTGGTCCACACGACGCGAAAAATACTTTTGCAAAATGACCAACATGGCCACACCTGAAGCAGATTTTTCAACATTTCTGGCAGTAGAGCGGAGCTGCTGATTGGCTGTTGCGAGGGCAATTTGCATACATCTGTTGTGCTCACCTTAACTTGAAGATGGTTTGTGGAGGAGCTGTTGTCAAGTGACACTTAAACCCGAAACACTTCTTCGGTGTTTGCATCCCTACCCCCTCCTCTAACCAAAAAACACCAACTGCTGTAAAGGTCAAGAGGAAGGCTCGAAGGCAGGTAAAAGTAGAAAGAAGTTGAACCGTGAAGTCACAGCCTGTAGGTAAGGGATTGGCTGCTGACTGGTAAGTAGTTTTTCTTTTATTTTCCCTCAGGTGTTATCGTGCAGGGCACAGAGGTTGCTGAGTGAGTGCTTGCTGAGAAGGGGAGTGAATAATTGGTAAGCTCTTTCTTTTTCTTTTTTTATCTAGAGGGGATGGCAGGGAAGGTAGTGCATTGTTCCTACTGCAGAATATTTGAGGTGAGGGACGCCGTAAGTGTCCCTGCTGATTTCATCTGTGGGAAGTGCACCCATCTCCAGCTCCTCAGAAACCGCGTTAGGGAACTGGAGCTGGATGAACTTCGGATCATTCGGGAGGCAGAGGTGGTCATAGGTAGAACCTTCAGGGATGTAGTTACTCCGAAGAATAAAGATAGATGGGTGACGGTGAGAGGGGTGGGAGGAAGCAGTCAGTACATGGATCCCCTGTGGTCGTTCCCCTTAGTAACAAGTATACCACTTTGGATACTGTTGGGGGGGAGACTTACCAGGGGTAAGCCATGTGTTGCCTCCCAGGTGCCAGGGTGCGTGATGTCTCGGATCGTGTTTTGGGGATCTTTAAGGGGGAGGGGGAGCAGCCCCAAGTCGTGGTCCAAATAGGTACCAACGACACAGGTAGGAAAAGGGATAGGGATGTAAGGCAGGTATTCAGGGAGCTAGAGTGGAAACTTAGATCTAGGACAAACAGAGTTATTATCTCTGGGTTGTTACCCATGCCACATGATAGCGAGACGAGGAATAGGGAGAGAGAGGAGTTGAACACGTGGCTACAGGGATGGTGCAGGAGGGAGGGTTTCAGATTTCTGGATAATTGGGGCTCATTCTGGGGTCGATGGGACCTCTACAAACGGGATGGTCTACACCTGGACCAGAGGGGTACCAATATCCTGGGGGGGAAATTTGCTAATGCTCTTCGGGAGGGTTTAAACTAGTTCAGCAGGGGCTTGGAAACCTGAATTGTAGCTCCAATATACAGGAGGTTGAGAGTAGTGAGGTCAGGAGTAAGGTTTCAAAGTTGCTGGAGTGTACCGGCAGGCAGGAAGGTGGTTTAAAGTGTGTCTTCAATGCCAGGAGCATCCGGAATATGGTGGGTGAACTTGCGGCATGCGTTGGTACCTGGGACTTCGATGTTGTGGCCATTTCGGAGACATGGATAGAGCAGGGACAGGAATGGTTGTTGCAGGTGCCGGGGTTTAGATATTTCAGTAAGCTCAGGGAAGGTGGTAAAAGAGGGGGAGGGGTGGCATTGTTAGTCAAGGACAGTATTACGGTGGCAGAAAGGACGTTTGATGAGGGCTCGTCTACTGAGGTAGTATGGGCTGAGGTTAGAAACAGGAAAGGAGAGGTCACCCTGTTAGGGGTTTTCTATAGGCCTCCACAAAGTTCCAGAGATACAGAGGAAAGGATTGCAAAGATGATTCTGGATAGGAGCGAAAGCAACAGGGTAGTTGTTATGGGGGACTTTAACTTTCCAAATATTGACTGGAAACGCTATAGTTCTAGTACTTTAGATGGGTCCATTTTTGTCCAATGTGTGCTGGAGGGTTTCCTGACACAGTATGTAGATAGGCCAATGAGAGGCGAGGCCATATTGGATTTGGCACTGGGTAATGAACCAGGACAGGTGTTAGATTTGGAGGTAGGTGAACACCATGGTGATAGTGACCACAATTTGATTACGTCTACTTTAGTGATGGAAAGGGATAGGTATATACCGCAGGGCAAGAGTTATATCTGGGGGAAAGGCAATTATGATGCGATGAGGCAAGACATAGGATACATCGGATGGAGAGGAAAACTGCAGGGGATGGGCACAATGGAAATGTGGAGCTTGTTCAAGGAACAGCTACTGCGTGTCCTTGATAAGTATGTACTTGTCAGGCAGGGAGGAAGTGGCCGAGTGAGGGAACCGTGGTTTACTAAAGCAGTCGAAACACTTGTCAAGAGGAAGAAGGAGACTTATGTAAAGATGAGACATGAAGGTTCAGTTAGGGCGCTCAAAAGTTACAAGTTAGCTAGGAAGGACCTAAAGAGAGAGCTAAGAAGAGCCAGGAGGGGACATGAGAAGTCTTTGGCAGGTAGGATCAAGGATAACCCTAAAGCTTTCTATAGATATGTCAGTAATAAACGAATGACGAGGGTAAGAGTAGGGCCAGTCAAGGACAGTCGTGGGAAGTTGTGTTTGGAGTCCGAGGAGATAGGAGAGGTGCTAAATGAATATTTTTCGTCAGTATTCACACAGGAAAAAGACAATGTTGTCGAGGAGAATACGGAGATTCAGGCTACTAGACTAGAAGGGCTTAGCAAGTCTGGAAAGTGTGAAAATAGATAAGTCTCCAGGGCTGGATGGGATTTTTCCTAGGATTCTCTGGGAAGCTATGGAGGAGATTGCGGAGCCTTTGGCTTTGATCCTTAAGTCGTCTTTGTCTACAGGAATAGTGCCAGAAGACTGGAGGATAGCAAATGTTGTCGCCTTGTTCAAGAAGGGGAGTAGAGACAACCCAGGTAACTATAGACCAGTGAGCCTTACTTCTGTTGTGGGCAAAATCTTGGAAAGGTTTATAAGAGATAGGATGTATAATCATCTGGAAAGGAATAATTTGATTTGAGATAGTCAACACGGTTTTGTGAAGGGTAGGTCGAGCCACACAAACCTTATTGAGTTCTTTAAGAAGGTGACCAAACAGATGGATGAGGGTAAAGCAGTTGATGTGTATATGGATTTCAGTAAAGCATTTGATAAGGTTCCCCACGGTAGGCTACTACAGAAAATACACGGGATTCAGGGTGATTTAGCAGTTTGGATCAGAAATTGGCGAGCTGGAAGAAGACAAAGGGTGTTGGTTGATGGGAAATGTTCAGACTGGAGTCCAGTTATTAGTGGTGTACCACAAGGATCTCTTTTGGGGCCACTGCTGTTTGTCATTTTTATAAATGGCCTGGAGGAGGGCGTAGAAGGATGGGTGAGTAAATTTGCGGATGACACTAAAGTCGGTGGAGTTGTGGACAGTGCGGAAGGATGTTACACGTTACAGAGGGACATAGATAAGCTGCAGCGCTGGGCTGAGAGGTGTCAAATGGAATTTAATGCAGAAAAGTGTGAGGTGATTCATTTTGGAAGGAATAACAGGAAGACAGAGTACTGGGCTAATGGTAAGATTCTTGGCAGTGTGGATGAGCAGAGAGATCTCGGTGTCCATGTACATAGATCCCTGAAAGTTGCCACCCAGGTTGAGAGGGTTGTTAAGAAGACGTACAGTGTGTTAGCTTTTATTGGTAGAGGGATTGAGTTTCGGAGCCATGAGGTCATGTTGCAGCTGTACAAAGCTCTGGTGCAGCCGCATTTGGAGTATTGCGTGCAATTCTGGTCGCCGCATTATAGGAAGGATGTGGAAGCATTGGAAAGGGTGCAGAGGAGATTTACCAGAATGTTGCCTGGTATGGAGGGAAGATCTTATGAGGAAAGGCTGAGGGACTTGAGGCTGTTTTCGTTGGAGAGAAGGTTAAGAGGTGACTTAATTGAGGCAAACAAGATGATCAGATTGGATAGGGTGGACAGTGAGATCCTTTTATCCTCGGATGGTGATGTCTAGCACGAGGGGACATAGCTTTAAATTGAGAGGAGATAGATATAAGACAGATGTCAGAGGTAGGTTCTTTACTCAGAGAGTAGTAAGGGCGTGGAATGCCCTACCTGCAACAGTAATGGACTCGCCAACACTAAGGACCTTCAAATGGTCATTGGATAGACATATGGACGGTAAGGGAATAGTGTAGATGGGCTTTAGAGTGGTTTCACAGGTCGGCGCAACATCGAGGGCCGAAGGGCCTGTACTGCGCTGTAATGTTCTATGTTCTATAAGATGGTAGCTCCTGTCGGCTGCTTAAAATGGCCGCCCACACTGAGACAACGTTTCTTTATGATGTGCGTCATAGTGCTAATGGCACTAGCATCTTCCTCCATGTTGGCGCCAAAATGTTTTGAGCTGAGTGTGTTGATTTGCTGTGCAGCTAACACACTCACATGGCAAATCTTTATTGTCTGTTCCAGTATCAAATCATCTTCCCGCAGCAATCTCTCATGGAACTTATCATTTGATATGCCAAACATAATGTGGTTGCGGATCATTGAAGATTTCAGACCACTGAAATTGTAGGACTGGGCCTTCAGCCTCAAGTCAGTGGCAAAACAATTGTAAGATTTGCCTGGTTTCTGGGTACAAGTACAAAAAATGTATCATCAAATGTTCTTTTTGAGGGAGAAATGTTGATCAAAGTACCCAATGACTTCATTGGATCTCTTGCTCTCCTCTTCATTATCAAAAGCAAAAGTATTATATATTTCAAGTGCTTATGGACCCGTCCCCGTGAGCAGCAATGCAATGCGCCTTTCGTCAGGCTGTGCCTACAGGCCAAGGGCTGAGATATAGAGTTTCAGCTGTTGTTTGAAGACACACCGGTTTTTGTCTACGTTACCCGATACTTGAAGCTGGTGGGTGCCTTTAAACCTTCCACCTCGAACTTCAGTGTTTTATTACTTTTACTGCGTTGAGTCGCCAATGGTCGCAGTTCACCAGGTTGGTTCTTCAGCTGATTTAACTTTGCCTTTTCCGACATTACCCTCAAATCTTCAGCACGTCTGGTACCATGTTGTGTTCCACGATCTTGTCTTGCAATGATTCTACAGAACTGCTGGTGACTTAGCCAGAATGATGGTTTATTGGTGTACACGTGGTATGGTAACAATCAGAATGCTATACAGACCAAGTTATCACAGAGTTACATTAGACTCTCCTGGAACTACCCTTATGTTTGTCCTTGTGTACACCTTACAACCTTCTGCTGGTAGCCGGATGTCACCTAACTGATGTATGACGTCACCTGCTGGTGGGAGGGCACGCTGCTGAGTACATGTTTTATTATCCACAGGCATATCGCCAAAGTGGGAACCTCAGAACGGAGTAGGGACAGGTTGAAGATGTCCACCAACATATCTGCCAGCTGGTCCAAGCAGGATCAGAGTGCACGACCAGGGACCCCGTCAGGACCTGCCGCTTTTCGAGGGTTCATTTTCAAGACGATCGATCTGACTTCAGAAACTGTGGCGGTGGCATACTTGTTTCGTTTGGTCGCCGAGTTCTTAAATATGGATCAGTCCACTAACTCCAAGCAGTCACGTAGGAGCTCGTCTGTTGCCTCACGCCAGCACTGCACGACCGTCTTAACCGGATTCTCCCGCTTAAGTTTCTGCTCGTATGCCGGGAGAAGGAGGACCATCTTACGGTCCGATTTTCCGAAGTACGGTCAGGGGATGGTTCGGTAGGCACCTGTAATTTTTGTGTAGCAGTGGTCAAGAGTGTTGGCACCCCAGGTGGGACAGGAGATGTGTTGGAATTTTGTCAGGACACTCTTGAGGTTGCCCTGGTTGAAATCCCCAGCCATGATGAACAAGGGCTCCGGGTGTTCTGCTTCATTGTTATTTATAGCGGTGTACAATTCGTCTAGCACCTTCTTCACTTCCGCCTGGGGTGGGATGTAGGCCGCTGTAAAAATAGCAGAAGTGAACTCCTGTGGAAGGTAGTAGGGATGGCACTTCACAGTCAGATCCAGATAGTAGTTCACTACGTCGGAGCACCAAGAGGAGTTGATGAGGAGGCAAACCCCTCCACCCTTCGCTTTGCCCGATGACACTGTGCGGTCCATCCGGTGTATTGACAAGCCTTCAGGTTGTATGGCACAGTCCGGTGAGGCGGAGGTGAGCCATGTCTCTGTGAAACAGAGCACACAGCAGTCTCTTACTTTCCTCTGAGAGGTAGGTCTAGCATTAAGCTTATCCAGCTTGTTTTCGATTGCTTGGACATTTGCCAGGAGTATGCTGGGGAGAGGAGATCCCTGCACCAAGGGGAAAAATTTCTTCCTGTCTACTCTGTCCATGTCCCTCATAATTCTATACATCTCAATCATGTCCCCCCTCAATCTCCTCTGCTCCAAGGAAAACAATCCAAGTCTATCCAATCTCTCTTCATAACTGAAACTCTCCAGCCCAGGGACATCTTGGTAAATCTTCGCTGCACCCATTCCTGTGCTATCACATCCTTCCTATAATATGGATTCCAGAACTGCACAGTTAGGCTGTGGCCTAACCAATGCTTTATACAGTTCAAGCATAACCAACCTGTTCTTAAACTCTATACCTCACCTAATAAAGGCAAGTGTACCATATGCCTTCTTAACTACTGGATCCACTTGCTCTGCTACCTTAAGTGACTCGGTGCACATGTACACCAAGGTCCCTCTGATCCTCGGTGCTTCTCAGGGTCCTGCCGTTTATCATGTATTACCTTGCTTTGCTTGACCTGCCCAAATGCATCAACTCACATTTATCCAGATTGAATTCCGTTTGCCACTGATCAGCCCATCTGACCAGCCCATCTATATCCTCCTGTAATCTAAGTCTATCCTCCTATTTACAACCCTACCAATTCTATCATCTGCAAACTTTCTGATCAACCCTCCTACATTCATATCTAAATTATTTATATAAACCACAAACAGCAAGGGCCCCAACACTGATCCTCGCAGGACCCCACTGGACACAGGCTGCCAGTCAGAAAAACACTCCTAGACCATCACCTCTGCTTCCTGTCACTCAACCAATTTTGGATCATTTTCTTGAATCCCATGGGCTTTTATCTTCAATATCAGTCTCCCATATGGGACCTTATCAAAAGCCTTGCTAAAGCCCAAGCAGACTACATCAAATACATTGCCCTCATTTACTCGGTCACCTCTGCGAAAAATGCAATGAAGGTTGGTCAGACATGATCTCCCCTTAACGAAACCATGCTGACTGTTCTTGATTAATGCCTGTCTCTCCAAATGCAGATTAATTCTGACTCTCAGAATTAATTGGTGCGTCCAATAGTTTCCCCACCACTGATGTTAGACTGACTGGCCTGTAGTTTCCTATTGTATCCCTTTCCTCCCTTCTTGAGTAATGGTACCACATTGGCTATCCTCTCGTCCTCCGGCACCTCTTCTGTGGCCAGGAATTGAAAATTATTGCCAGCATCTCGATAGTTCTTCTCTTGCCTCACTCAACAGTCTAGAATACATTTCCTCCAGCCGTGGAGCTGTGTCTACTTTTAAGCCTGCCAGACCACTCAGAACCTCTATGTTAGTCTTTAATTTTATTACAGTCCTTCTCCCTGATTTCTATACCCATACCATCCCTCTCACAAATGAACACCAACACAGAGTATTCATTTGGAACCCTACCTACATCCTCCAGCTCCACACACAAATTATCACTGTGGGCCTTAACTCTTTCCCTAGTTATCCTTAACAACTTATTATCCCAAAACTTGGGAATTTATTTCATTTTAACTGCCAGTATACTTTCATTTGTCCTTTTTGCTCTCCTAATTTACTTTTTAGGTTCCCTCTTGCACAATCTATATCGCTCTTGGGATTCTGTTGTTTGAGCCCTTGCTATCTGCCTTAAGCCTCCCTTTTTCTCCTGATCCAAGTTGTACTGATTGTATTAAGTGACTTTGAGCATAACTGCTGGTCAGTCAGTGTTTTTATATTCTGGGAAGTCAGGCAGCTTAATGATTCATGTCTGCCATCGTCATACCATGTGCCTTCATTCCAACTTGTAAAAAAATTGAAGAATCACACTTCAGGGAATGGGCAACAGATATAATATCTAGTTTGTATATCAAAGGGGATGATTTATTATATTAACTGAATTACACTATTATATAAAATTATATTGGGCAATATGAGACAACTCTAGCATGGATCCCCAGATGGTGTGACTGCTGCCAATGAAGCCAAGAGGGTATCCATAGCCAAAAAGGAATTTCTAATAAACCCTAATCGACAGCTACAGATCCAAGTCCTGCCAATTCTTCCACGTCCTGAAAATATTATGTGCCCAAACTCCAGCACCCCCCCGCCCCCCCCCCCCCCCCCCCCCCCACCCAACCCCCCAATTCTATGACAACATCTTACTCTAATCCTGGTACTTGCTGCCTACCATTTTACTGTGTACTCTAGGCATTGAGTACACCTATAAAATTGAGATCAATATAGATCATTGAAGATACGATTCCAGAAGTTATGATAAATTTACCACATAAACTGAGATGGAAAACATGATTAAATGAGAGATATAGACATCACAAGAGCAAATGTCAGTTATAGAAATAAATATAATTAGTAACATTGCATGACATCAGTTATTTTGTAAAATGTTGAGAATAATGTTGGTCTCGGCCAGTGTGATAAAATAAGTAATAGCAAATTGGCATACCTCGGCAGCACCTTCTAAACCCCAAACCTCTCGCAACTAAAAAGGCCAAGGGCATCAAAGCATAGAAAAACTACCATTCTGGTACTGCAAGTCCCCCTCCAGGTCACACACCATTCTGAGTTAGAACGATATCGCCTTTCCTTCATTGTTACTGCATCAAAATCCTGGAACTCCCTTCCTAACAGCACTGTACATGTACCTATACCACATGGACTGCAGCGGTTTAAGAGTAACTCACCACCACCTTCTACAGGGCAACTAGGGATAGGCAATAAATGGTTGACTATCCAGCCGCAAATACATACATCGAAGTAAATGGGAAAGGATGAAAAATAGTCTGTAAATGTGCTATGTCCTTGTTTTCTTCAAATGTGGCCTTCAAATCGGGAGCGGAGCTGAGTGGGAGAAATCCGGAGTGCAGTCTGGGAAGGTAAGTGGTATAAAAAAACTTACCTCCAGGATCTGCGGCCTTCACATCGGGAGCGGAGCTGAGCGGGAGAAACCCGGAGAGCAGTCTGGGAAGGTAAGTGGTATAAAAAAACTCACCTCAGGGATCTGTGGCCTTCACATCAGGAGCTGAGCTGAGTGGGAGAAACCTGGAGAGCAGTCTGGGAAGGTAAGTGGTATTCTGTATCTGTGTCTCTCTGTTTTCAAATTGTGGGAGAGAAAAAACTGAGAAGTGCTGTCACAGTAAAGCTGTGACCTGATTGGCTGGTAGGGGTGCAGTGCTCTAACTGTGAGATGTGGGAGATCCGTAACAGTCGACTACGTCTGCAGGAAGTGTAACCAATAGCAGCTCCTCATAGACCGTGTGGTTCGGTTGGAGCAGAAGTTAGATACACTTAGGAGCATGCAGATGGCGGAAATCATCACAGATAGGAGTTATAGAGACATGGTCACACTTGAGGTGCAGACAGATGGGTGACCGCTAGAAAGGGCAGGCAGTCAGTGCAGAAATCTCCTGTGACTCTAACAAGTATACCGCTTTGGATACTGTTGGGACGGATAGCCTATCAGGGGAGAAAAACAGCAGCCAAAACAGTGGCACCACAACTGGCTCTGTTGCTCAGCAGGGGAGGGCAAAGTGCAGGAGAGCGATAAGTTATAGGGGACTCTATAGTAAGGGACACAGATAGGCACTTCTGTGGATGGGAAAGAGATTCCAGGATGGTATGTTGCCTCCCTGGTGCCAGGGTCAAGGATCCCTCTGAATGAACACAGGATATCCTGAATGGGGAGGGTGAACAGCCAGAAGTCGTAGTACACACAGGTACTAAGGACATAGGCTGGAAGAGCGATTAGATACTGCAAAAGGAGTTCAGGGCGTTAGGCAGTAAGCTAAAAAGCAGGACCTCTAGGGTTGTAATCTCAGGATTACTCCCTGTGCCACGTGCCAATGAGGCTAGAAATAGGATAGTGCAGCTAAAAATGTGGCAAAACTGGTGGTGTAGGTGGAAGCATTTAAGATTTCTGGACCATTGGGAACTCGATCGGGGCAGTTGGGACCTGTACATGAAGGACGGGTTGCATCTAAACTGGAGGGGCAACAATATCCTGGCTGGGTTTGCTATAGCCAATCAGGAGGATTTAAACTAGTATGGCAGGGGGGTGCGAACCAGAGCGTTAGCTCAGGTGTAATAAGGGGAAATAGAGAACAAAAACAGCATCACCCTGTCTGCTCAAACACAGTGGTCTGAAATGTATTTGTTTTAACACCATAAGTATAGCAGGTAAAGCAGATTAACATAGAGCATTGATTAGTACTTGGGACTATGATGTGGCTATCACAGTAATGTGGTTAAAGGGAAGGCAGTATTGGCAATGAGGCAATTTGGATAGCGCGCAGGAACAGGAAGGGGGCAGTCACAATGTTGGGGGTTTATTACAGGCCCCCCAACTGCCAGCGAGAGATAGAGGAGCAGATAGGTAGAAAGACTTTGGATAGTTGCAAAAAAAGTAACAGGGTTGTTGGGGATTTTAACTTCCTCTATCTTGACTGAGACTCAATTAGTGCTAGGGGCTTGGTTGGGACAGAGTTTGTACGGTGTATCCAGGAAGGCTTCTTGATGCAATCTGTCGATGGTCCAACTAGGGAAGGGGCAGTACTAGATCTGGTATTGGGGAATGACCCTGGACAGGTGGTTGAGGCTTCAATAGGGGAACATTTGGGGATTAGTGACCACAATTCTGTAGGTTTTAGGGTACTTTTGGATAGGGATGAGGGTAACCTTCGCATTAAGGTGCTAAACTGGGGAATGGCAAATTCCGAT
This sequence comes from Scyliorhinus torazame, assembly GCF_047496885.1. Taxonomy (NCBI): domain Eukaryota; kingdom Metazoa; phylum Chordata; class Chondrichthyes; order Carcharhiniformes; family Scyliorhinidae; genus Scyliorhinus; species Scyliorhinus torazame. The sequence goes on from NC_092709.1 coordinate 275,969,387, forward strand.
GACATTATACAAGGAATTGAAGAATTTGGATTGGGTGCGGCTGTTGGATGGTAAATCAACATTGGACATGTGGGAGTCTTTCAAGACGACAGTTGATTAGGATTCAGGAAAGTCACGTTCCTGAGAGAATGAAGGGTAAGTATAGGATGTTTAGGGAGCCGTGGATAACAAGGGATATTGTGAACTTCGTCAAAAAGAAAAAGGAGACTTTCGTACGGTCTAGAAGGGTGGGGACAGTCGAAACCCTTGAGTATAATGAAAGTAGGATGGTACTTGAGCAGGAAATTAGGAGAGCTAGGAGGGGTCATGAAAAGTCCTTGGCAAGTAGGATTAAGATGAATCCAAATCTTTTTATACATATGTAAAAAGTGGCCAGGGAAAGGATTGGACACTTATGGACAGTGGGGATAATCTATGTGTTGAGCCAGTGGTGGATGTTGTTTACATGGACTTCAGTAAAGCCTTTGACAAGGTGCCGCATGGCAGACTGGTACAAAAGGTGAAGTCACACTGGATCAGAGGTGAAGTGGCAAAATGGATACAGAACTGGCTCGGTCACAGAAGGCAGCAGTAGAAGGGTGTTTTTTTCTGAATGGAAGGTTGTGACCAGTGGTGTTCCACAGGAATCGGTGCTGGGGATCTCTGTTGTTTGTAGTATATATAAAAGATTTGGAGGAAAATGTAGCTGGGCTGATTAGTAAGTTCGCAGATGACACCAAGGTTGATGGAGTGGCAGATAGTGCTGAGGATTATTAGAGGATACAGTACGACATAGATAGGTTGGAGACTTGAGCAGAGAAATGGCAAATGGAGTTTAATCCGGACAAATGTGAGGTAATGGTTTTTGGTAGGTCTGACATAGAAGGGGAAAATACAGTAAATGGCAAAACGCTTAGAAATATAGAAAGTCAGAGAGTTCTGGGCGTACAAGTCTACAGATCTTTGAAAGTGGCAACACAAGTTGGCAAGGTAGTCAAGAAAGCATACAGACTGCTTGCCTTCATTGGAATGAGCATCGATTTTAAACACTGGCAAGTCATGGTACAGTTGTATAGAACCTTGGTAAGGCCACACTTGAAATATAGCACACAATTCTGGTCGCCACACTACCAGAAGGATGTGTTGGCTTTGGAGAGGGTGCAGAGGAGGTTTACCGGGATGTTGCCTGGTCTGGAGGGTGTTAGCTATGTGGAGGGGCTGAATAGACTCGGACTGTTTTCATTAGAATGACAGAGGTTGAGGGGCGACCTGATAGAGGTCTACAAGATTCTGAGATTTCCAACATTTCCACAAAGAGTGAGAAGAGAGCCAGGAGTTTACAGAAAGTGTAGCTGACTGGGAGCAGAGTCGGAGGGCGGAGATCTAGTTAGTCCGCAGGGCAGCTATATTCTGTCAGGTAAGAGGGGATGGAGGCTAGGCCAGTTGCATGCTCCTCCTGTAGGATGTGGGTGGTGAGGGATACCACCGGTGTCCCCGCTGACTATACCTGCGGGAAGTGCATCCAACTTCAGCTCCTCAAAGACCGTGTTAGGGAACTGGAGCTGAAGCTGGGTGAACTTCGGAGGCAGAGGGGGTGATTGAGAAGAGTTACAGGGAGGTAACCACACCCAAGGTACAGGACAAGAATAGTTGGGTTACAGTCAGGGTGAAAAAAACAAACAGGCAGACAGTGCAGGGATCCCTCGTGGCCATTCCCCTTCAAAACAAGTATACCGTTTTGGATGCTGTTGGGGGGGATGACCTACCGGGGAAAGCCCTAGCAGCCAGGTCTCTGGCACTGAGTCTGGCTCTGGGGCTCAGAAGGGAAGGGGGGAGAATAGTAAAGCAATAGTTGTAGGAGATTCAATGGTTAGGGGAATAGATAGGAGATTCTGTGGTCGCGAGCGAGACTCCCGGAAGGTATGTTGCCTCCCGGGTGCCAGGGCCAGGGATGTCTCAGATCGTGTCTTCAGGATCCTTAAGGGGGAGGGTGAGCAGCCAGAAGTCGTGGTGCACATTGGTACCAACGACATAGGTAGGAAAAGGGGTGTGGAGGTAATAAACAAGTTTAGGGAGTTAGGCTGGAAGTTAAAAGCCAGGACAGACAGAGTTGTAATCTCTGGTTTGTTGCCGGTGCCACGTGATAGCGAGGCTAGGAATAGGGAGAGAGTGCAGCTGAACACGTGGCTGCAGGAATGGTGTAGGAGGGAGTGCTTCAGGTATTTGGATAATTGGAGCGCATTCTAGGGAAGGTGGGACCTGTACAAGCAGGACGGGTTGCATCTGAACCAGAGGGGCACCAATATCCTGGGAGGGAGGTTTTCTAGTACTCTTCGGGAGGGTTTAAACTAATTTGGCTGGAGAATGGGAACTGGATTTGTAGTCCAGCAACTAAGGTAGCCGATATTCAGGACGCCAAAGCGTGTAATGAGGCAGTGGGGAAGGGAACACTGACAAAGGAGAGTACTTGCAGGCACAGAGATGGGTTGAAGTGTGTATACTTCAACACAAGAAGCATCAGGAATAAGGTGGGTGAATAAGGATCGGTACTTGGGACTACGATGTGGTGGCCATCACGGAAACTTGGATAGAAGAGGGGCAGAAATGGTTGTTGGAGGTTCCTGGTTATAGATGTTTCAATGAGATTAGGGAGGGTGGTAAAAGAGGTGGGGGGTGGCATTGTTAATTAGAGATAGTATAACAGCTGCAGAAAGGCAGTTCGAGGAGTATCACCCTACTGAGGTAGTATGGGTTGAAGTCAGAAATAGGAAAGGAGCAGTCACCTTGTTAGGAGTTTTCTATAGGCAGAGATGTGGAGGAACAGATTGGGAAACAGATTTTGGAAAGGTGCAGAAGTCACAGGGTAGTAGTCATGGCTGACTTTAACTTCCCAAATATTGAGTGGAAACTCTTTAGATCAAATAGCTTAGATGGGGTGGTGTTTGTGCAGTGTGTCCAGGAAGCTTTTCTAACACAGTATGTAGATTGTCCGACCAGAGGAGGGGCAATATTGGATTTAGTACTTGGTAATGAACCAGGGCAAGTGATAGATTTGTTAGTGGGGGAGCATTTTGGAGATAGTGACCACAATTCTGTGACTTTCACTTTAGGAATGGAGGGATAGGTGTGTGCAACAGGGCAAGGTTTACAATTGGGGGAAGGGTAAATACGATGTTGTCAGACAAGAATTGAAGTGCATAAGTTGGGAACATAGGCTGTCAGGGAAGGACACAAGTGAAATGTGGAACTTGTTCAAGGAACAGGTACTATGTGTCCTTGATATGTATGTCCCTGTCAGGCAGGGAAGAGATGGTCGTGTGAAGGAACCATGGTTGACAAGAGAAGTTGAATGTCTTGTTAAGAGGAAAAAGGAGACTTATGTAAGGCTGAGGAAACAAGTTTCAGACAGGGCATTGGAGGGATACAAGATAGCCAGGAGGGAACTGAAGAAAGGGATTAGGAGAGCTAAGAGAGGGCATGAACAATCTTTGGCGGGTAGGATCAAGGAAAACCCCAAGGCCTTTTACACATATGTGAGAAATATGAGAATGACTAGAGCGAGGGTAGGTCTGATCAAGGACAGTAGCGGGAGATTGTGTATTGAGTCTGAAGAGATAGGAGAGGTCTTGAACGAGTACTTTTCTTCTGTATTTACAAATGAGAGGGGCGATATTGTTGGAGAGGACAGTGTGAAACAGATTGGTAAGCTCGAGGAAATACTTGTTAGGAAGGAAGATGTGTTGGGCATTTTGAAAAACATGAGGATAGACAAGTCCCCCGGGCCTGACGGGATATATCCAAGGATTCTATGGGAAGCAAGAGATGAAATTGCAGAGCTGTTGGCAATGATCTTTTCGTCCTCACTGTCAACAGGGGTGGTACCTGGGGATTGGAGAGTGGCGAATGTCGTGCCCCTGTTCAAAAAAGGGACTAGGGACAACCCTGGAAATTACAGGCCAGTTAGTCTTACTTCGGTGGTAGGCAAAGTAATGGAAAGGGTCCTGAAGGATAGGATTTCTGAGTATCTGGAAAGACACTGCTTGATTAGGGATAGTCAGCACGGATTTGTGAGGGGTAGGACTTGCCTTACAAGTCTTATTGAATTCTTTGAGGAGGTGACCAAGCATGTGGATGAAGGTAAAGCAGTGGATGTAGTGTACATGGATTTTAGTAAGGCATTTGATAAGGTTCCCCATGGTAGGCTTCGGCAGAAAGTAAGGAGGCATGGGATAGTGGTAAATTTGGCCAGTTGGATAACAAACTGGCTAACCGATAGAAGTCAGAGAGTGGTGGTGGATGGCAAATATTCAGCCTGGATCCCAGTTACCAGTGGCGTACCGCAGGGATCAGTTCTGGGTCCTCTGCTGTTTGTGATTTTCATTAATGACTTGGATGAGGAAGTTGAAGGGTGGGTCAGTAAATTTGCAGACAATACGAAGATTGGTGGAGTTGTGGATAGTAAGGAGGGCTGTTGTCGGCTGCAAAGAGACATAGATAGGATGCAGAGCTGGGCTGAGAAGTGGCAGATGGAGTTTAACCCTGAAAAGTGTGAGGTTGTCCATTTTGGAAGGACAAATATGAATGCGGAATACAGGGTTAACGGTAGAGTTCTTGGCAATGTGGAGGAGCAGAGAGATCTTGGGGTCTATGTTCATACATCTTTGAAAGTTGCCACTCAAGTGGATAGAGCTGTGAAGAAGGCCGATGGTGTGCTCGCGTTCATTAACAGAGGGATTGAATGTAAGAGCCGTGAGGTGATGATGCAGCTGTACAAAACTTTGGTAAGGCCACATTTGGAGTACTGTGTACAGTTCTGGTCGCCTCATTTTAGGAAGGATGTGGAAGCTTTGGAAAAGGTGCAAAGGAGATTTACCAGGATGTTGCCTGGAATGGAGAGTAGGTCTTCCGAGGAAAGGTTGAGGGTGCTAGGCCTTTTCTCATTAGAACGGAGAAGGATGAGGGGCGACTTGATAGAGGTTTATAAGATGATCAGGGGAATAGATAGAGTAGACAGTCAGAGACTTTTTCCCCGGGTGGGACAAACCATTACAAGGGGACATAAATTTAAGGTGGAAGATATAGGAGGGATATCAGAGGTAGGTTCTTTACCCAGAGAGTAGTGGGGGCATGGAATGCACTGCCTGTGGAAGTAGTTGAGTCGGAAACATTAGGGACCTTCAAGCAGCTATTGGATAGGTACATGGATTACGGTAAAATGATATAATGTAAATTTATTTGTTCTTAAGGGCAGCACGGTAGCATTGTGGATAGCACAATTGCTTCACAGCTCCAGGGTCCCAGGTTCGATTCCGGCTTGGATCACTGTCTGTGCGGAGTCTGCACATCCTCCCCGTGTGCGTGGGTTTCCTCCGGGTGCTCCGGTTTCCTACCACAATCCAAAGATGTGCAGGTTAGGTGGATTGGCCATGATAAATTGCCCTTAGTGTCCAAAATTGCCCTTGGTGTTGGGTGGAGGTGTTGAGTTTGGGTAGGCTGCTCTTTCCAAGAGCCGGTGCAGACTCAAAGGGCCGAATGGCCTCCTTCTGCACTGTAAATTCAATGATAATCTATGATTAATCTAGGACAAAGGTTCGGCACAACATCGTGGGCCAAAGGGCCTGTTCTGTGCTGTATTTTCTATGTTCTCTGGATAGAGTGGATGGGCAGGCACTCTTTCCCAGCGTGGAGGGGGTCAGTCACTAGGCTTAAGGTCCATGGGACAATGTTTAGAGGATATGTGCAAGGCAGGCATTTTACAGAGTGGTGAGTGCCTGGAACACGCTGCCAGGGGAGGTTGTGGAAGCAGATACATTAACGCCGTTCCAAAGGCATCTGGACAAACAGATGCATAGGATAGGTATGGAGGGATACCGCAGTAGGAAATGCTGAGGGCTTTGGCCAAGGGTGGTATCATGACCGGTACAGGCTTGGAGGGCCGAAGGGCCTTTTCCTGGGCTGTATTGTTCTTTGTTCATCCCATTTTGTTTTGCATGGTTTTATGCTCCTACCATTAAACTGTAGATCCTTCAACTCATTATGAGGAATGCCATGGAACATCCACTCATGTTTTAATCTCTTTTTCTCTCCCTTCCTCCTCATGAGAACATGTTTTGTATCTATCAATACTCGCCGAACAGAAGTTTTTTTTAATTCCCGGATGTGCGCGTCGCTGGCCCGTTCAGCATGTGTTGCCCATCACTAATTGCCCCTGAACTGAGTGGCTTTCTTGGCTATTTCAAGGGGCATATTGCTGCGTTGGGGAATTTTGGCTGTGCGCGTCGTTCTTACCATCAATTCAGATTCCTATCAGCGGATTTTGCCCGCATCGGGTTACTGCTGGGCCAGAAGGCACGGACACGGTGAACGAGATCTAATCAATACATCTTCATTTCCCCTGCACTTTCTAAACCCATGCTAAACCATTTTCAACATCTCTAAAAATTGCATCTCCACCGTTAACATTTTTTTCAATAACGAGGAAACGGACTAATTATAGAGATGGCTCTCCACCGGGTGCTTAGCACTTCTTAATTACAAGGAATGAAGCCTCAGGCTGTATTTGCTGAATAAGATTGCCTTATTCTTCTGTTTTGGTGATCTACTATCATATAGGTCAAGGGACGGTCTCTTTATTAAGTATTTGATGCACATATTCACGTGACTCCAGCCAAATAACAAAACAAAGAACAAAGAAAAGTACAGCACAGGAACAGACCCTTTGGCCCACCAAGCCTGCGCTGACCACGCTGCCCCGTCTAAACCAAAATCCTCTACGCCTCCGGGGTCGCATCCCTCTATTCCCATCCCACCCATGCACCTGCCAAGAAAGTTGGCAAACTTTACCAAAACAGACCCGAGCACTGTAAAATAATCAGCATCTGAGTCTTTCATTCCCAGTATGCTCCCCACAACACTTAATGCAGCCAATTCACCAAACGGGATTGCCTTTACCACCAGTTACCGTTAGCTTTTACACGGGGAACGGTATTGTCACTTTACAACTGACCGTCTTCCTTCCAAAAAAATGCGGCATCCCCCGTCTCCACACATCCTTTCAAGTTTATACAACAAAACGCGTTAAAAAAAGAGAAAATAAGTTTTCACGATGACCATGTCATATACATTTATGCTGCAAATTAGAAAATCCTGAACATGGTGAAACAGTCTAAGTCAATGCTGAACAGTTATCAAATGCTGATGAGATGCCATTGAAGGTGTCAGACCTTTTGTTTTTAAATGAAGCTAGGTTACACGAAGCTGAGGGGACCCGCGCCTGACGATGACGGGGGGCGGCGGACATAAAGAGGACATCAGTCTGATTCTGGAAGCACTTTCTGTGTGCGGATGGCTGGGACCATCGCTTGGGGTAAGCCCGCGTTGTGCTCCACTGAAGAGCGGCTCATAACGTGTAAGGCATTTTCCGTTCAATCCAATTCTGCACGGCACTTGAGACGGATCTTTTTCTTGAACTGCTTGCTTATTGCGATGTTAGATTTTGTTCTTCAAAAAAAAGATTTAACTGCCGATGGCACTGACAGGATCCAAACCCTGGCGTTGGATTCTTCCAACATTTACAGTTCCAAGAGTCAATAATTGTCAGAGATTTCCAAGTTTTAAGTGATCCATTATTTGGTTCTCTCTATTCCTCGATGCGTTTGCCCCTTTCCGCTTTGAATGCTTTTAAATTTGTGAACCCCCGGACCCCACATTTCCAGGTGGAACTGCAGCTTTGTGCCTTTCTTTTTGTTTTAAAAAAAATAAAGAGTTGAAACTTTGGTCTTGCTGGGGTTTTTTTTGTTTTGTTTTGCTCGCCCACCTTTAACCGACGCTCGCATGTTAACGTCAGGGGTTCAGTAAGTATTTCTCTTCACTTTTCATTTGCCTCAAGTCCGCGATCGGAGTCTTCTCCTCCGCTGTGGAAGGTTGTTTGCAAGCTCGGTACAGGATAACCAGGAGAACCAACACCAGCAGCGCCAAAATGCAGTTGAACACAATGGCGATGATCGCCCCGGTCGATAAAGGAGCGCTCATGGCCGGGGCGGCGGGCAAACCCGGAGCGATGAAAGAGAACGGAGCGGGGGTGGGGGGCTCAGTCAGCCGGGAGTGCACCGGCTTTGCTTTGCCCTGCTCTGGGTCAGAAGCCTACGGGATACTGAGCGACCCATCCAACATCCAAGTTGCAGTTGGGGCTCCCCAAGAAGCTCTCCCGGCGCTGAAAGATGAGGGAATTGTTCTCTGGGTATTCCTGACAATCTACACCTTATTCACAGAACTGTCATTGGGTTCAAATTAAAGCCCTCGCTTTGAGCGATGGTTTGCTCCAGCGCGCGGCGCCCTGAGGAAGCCAGGGAGTGGGTGTCAGGACAGTCATTTACTCACGCCGGCGGTGCACCTCTCTGATTTCCGCGGGCAGTTTGCAGGAGAGCGCGGCCGTGCAAGTGGCAAAAGGTGCGCGAGCCTGACGACTTTGCCCCAGTGCAAAGCGCACCTTTGCACTGTCCCCTTTTGCCTGGAGACCCCCTTCTTTTTTTTTGTTTTACTCAGCTCCACAAATCCGACTTTCTAGAGTTGCTAATTGCATTGGGTTTGCCGGCTTGTCAGTCTCCCCGGCGGTGGTGATGACTGTGGAGTGGCACTGTCCCGGGCATTCGCCAGCTGTTGCTGTGCCGCTTGCACTACAAGCCGCCGCTCAGCTCGACTCACCCTCCCGGTGCTGGTGAGCACTGGCGATGAGGATGGCAATCTGTCAGTGTGGGGCAAGAGCCCCGCCTCCCTTTCTCCCATTGGACAGCCGGGGGCGACGTTTTCTTTTGGAATGTTGCTTTTGTTTTGGAACCTTCTCACTGCAATGCTCAGTGCCCATTGGCTGGGGGCGCTGCCAATCACAGGATCCACGCTTGCCCTCATCCGCACATTGGTTTGAACTTGGGGAACAAAGGTGGTTCTGGAAGTGTGATTTCCCACGTGCATTAATACACTCACGCTAAACAGTTTGCACAGCTCCACTTTAAAGTGGAGTTGAGGATTTGGGCAGCACAGTGGTTAGCACGGTTGCTTCACAGCTAATGGGTCCCAGGTTCGATTCCAGGCTTGGGTTGTTGTCTGTGCGGAGTCTGCACTTTCTCCCCGTGGCTGTGTGGGTTTCCTCCGTGTGCTCCGGTTTCCTCCCACAGTTCAAAGATGTGCAGTTTGTAGCCACCTCAGTTGGCTACTTCCTGACTTAAAATGGTTATCCGCAAAGGCTGAAGGGAAATTCAACCAACACAGGCAAAAACTAGCAGGTGCAAGTTTACTGTGTATTAGACTCTGCAGAAACCCAGACAGCATCGATACAAGCAGCCATCTGCATAGTAATGTAGCAGCCATTTACATAGTAATGAGCGATCCCCGGGAACAATCAAAACATTTTAAGGTAAACAAGGCCAAGCCAGACTCCTCGGCGCCAGCAGGAGCCAACACAAAAGAGGTTAACGGACACTTAAAGACCGCCCAATAATCAGGGAACAGCTCCAGTATTGGAGAAATCGAAACAAGCGATTGGAACAAAGTCCAATCACTTGAAACCAGGTACGGGGTCCGCTCAAAGGGCGGGAAGCCCCTTGGGACTATAAAGTAAAGCCCCCAAGTTCAAATCGTCCTTCTTGACAGGGTCATTCAGCAACGCGAAGCAACCCCTGAGAGTGAACTGTCCGGCGGCCTCCAACAAAGTAAGTCTCAATTCAACGCTCGCTACGAGATAGGCGCTCCTAGCTACCAGTCCATACCAGCTTTGAATCCCGCAGACTCAGAACCCGAACGAAAGTCCATTTGTTCCCCTGACCTGGAGGGCCAGTCCGAAGCTAAGTATAGGCCTTTTAGTGATAGAAATAGTCTAGAAAGTAGAGTTTATGCATGAGTAGTGATTTACTGTGTATAATAAATGTGCTTTGATTTGAATCTTACTAATTGGTGTGTTGAGTTATTGATCATTACTTGAACTTGAACCTCGTTGCGGTATCATAAAGATACCTGGCGACTCTAGAGCAAAGGTTATAAAACAGAGCCAATTGAACCAACCAAAAGTTAGCAACGTATTACTGGCGACTCCGCCGGGACCCGATCTAGAAGTGGCTTAACCACTCCGGGCGAACCCAAAAATTTTAATTAGAATCCAATTGGGAACAGAAAAACCACAAGTGTTCAAGCAGATTCTGATCAATCCTCATAATTCGGAAGTGTGTTAATGCATGCGTAACCAACAGGACGATAAGGTAAACTGATAGATTTTTTGTTGCGACAAAACTGTCGGGAGTTTGTATTCTGGAAAATAGCGAAAGCCATACCCCTAATTACAGCACTGCCTTAATACCCCATGTTCCAAATTTCGAGAGAAGCATTCAGATAAGAAAGATGGCAATGCAGGCAATGCAACGCCTCATGAACCCTGTAGAATTTGTGGTCGCAGTGACCAGCAGTAGAGTAGGACAGTGTCCCGTTTGGGAAGAGGAAATCAGAAAGTACCTCAAAGGGAAAGGATGGCCCCTTTGGAGCGAATTCTGTGAAAATGAAGAAACAGGTCCCGGGAGTATAGGACATACTTGGTGGGAGAACCTGAGCGAGATTCAGAAGAAGAGCTTAGGAAAAGCTCGCAAGCGTGTCCTGTTTGGCACAATTACGAGGCACAGAGGAGGTCGTTAGGACGCTCCGAATAGAGATAGAAGGCAGCAAGGTCAATGTCAGTGAGGTAGAGAAAGAGAACGTAGAGTTAAGGAGGAAGTTAGCAGCAAAGGACGGAGAGGTGGATGATGCCAGGTGGGCACACCAGTCTTGTCTGGCGCACCTAAGCAGCTTCCAATCCCAGTACGAAAAGGCCTATCAGGACACGCAACGTGCAGTCCTGGTACGAGAGGAAACCGAGAAGCAGGTAGAGGCATTGCAAAGGCAGTGTAGTGACCTAAAGGCAGCGTTAAGAGCATTCCATGCTACCACCACGGAGCAAAGACAAAGCTCATTGGACCACGCAAAGTGCCGGAAGCAGAGTGCAGAACTGCAATCTCTGCTTTCAGTTCAAAAAGGATTCCAGGAAACCTTTGGATCACAGTTAGATGAGGAAGACGGCCCTGATTGGGAAGAATTGAGTGAGACAGCGCAGAGATATGTTCAGGGAACATGTGCGCAGGGAAAGCCCCAGAAGAGAAAAGCGCCCCAACCCCCCACATCGCAGATAGTTCAGGCTCCAATGAACCCAGTCACCAGCCACTGCACAGCCACATCGGACGACATGGAATTTCTGTACACCACCCCCTTAACAGTGACCCAATTACGGGACGCGTGCGATAAAATCAAACCGTTCCTCCCCACCTCAGACCCCCAGCACTTCTTTGCCAGAGTAAAGCAGTATGGCCTGGATGAGCGAGAGCAAGTAAAGCTCACAGTTTTGAGTTTAGACCCTTCGGTCGTAGCAGCCCTTCCCGACTCACAGAATGTAGGAGGAGGCACCCTTGCAGAAATGCATACCGCGATCCTAGACGCGATCGGGTATAACATGGGTGACCCCATAGAAGGCCTCAATAAGTGCAGGCAAAAGAAAACCGGGCACCCCACAGCGTTTGCTGGATGCCTGTGGATCCATTTCACAGCAGTTTTCGGAGACTTAGTTTTCGGGCCCATTTGTCCCCAGACAACATGGCCAAATGGACCCGCACCCTTATCTCTCATGCCACAGAAACAGGACAGAAATCTTGCGTGAGTTATGATCCCTCAGAGGAGGCCCATAATGAGAAGTGGGTAGTGAAAAGATTGTCCCGCTCCTGGGAGCAATCCGTTCAAAACAAACCCATAAATAAAAATCCCGAAGAACAGCAGGCAGAAGCAGACATACACACAGCTAAGGCACACCAGAACCCCGCATGGGTAAATGAAGGCAAGAACAGCCCCCCACAAGAGTCACAGGAGTGTTACAACTGTGGACAGTTTGGACACTATGCACTAGAATGCAATGCCCCACGAAAGCCACAGAGAGCCCAGCAGGCAGGCACTCTGAATAAGAATAGGACAGAGCCGATACATAGTGTCGGCACCCGCTCAGATCAGACGACCTGAACGGAATGGACTGACGATGTTCGGGCTCCCCCAGTTGGGTCTGCAACACCCGTTGGGATAGGTCCAGCCGACCAGTAGTTGCAGCAAAAATACGGGGACAGCCCATCGAGGTTCTCTGGGACACAGGAGAGTCCCGCACCACAATCAATTCCTCCACCATGTTTCAAAAGGACACGTGGTCCACTACAGCCACCATCACCCTCAGCGGCTTTACAGGCCACTCACAGCAGGGACACATCACCGCCCCTGTACCCATCCAAATCGGCAACATCACCACCAAGCACCCCATAGTCTTAGTCGATCTACCCCACACAGCAGAACACATTTTAGTCATAGATTTTATGAATTCCCACAACCGATCCTTCGATCCAGTCAACCAATGTGTTTGGAGAATGGCAAAATCTGCAAGAGCCCCCGCAACGCTCACCATAGGAGAATATGCAAACAAAATTAGCGCAGTAGGCGAATTTTGGTTTGACCCGACCACAATTAGCACAGACAAGCAGGTTAGGGCAGTTCTGCAGAAGCACAGGACAGCATTCGCGACCCACAAACACGACTGTGGCCGGATGACTGGTTCCATTCAAATCACAGGACCTGACCCTAGACCCCAAAAGCAATACGGATTTCCCCAAGAGGCAGAGGGAGAAATCGCAAAAGTTATCGACAGCTTATTAGAGCAGGGCGTACTTAGATCAGTAGCCTCCTCTAATAATGCCCCGATTTGGCCAGTGAGAAAGCCTGATGGATCATGGCGACTGACCATCGATTACCGGGAACTCAACAAAGTCACCCTCGCAGCAGCCCCCACGGTAGCCACAAGTTCCGAGACCATGGGACTCAACTTACAATACTTTACGGTTTTAGACATCAGTAATGGATTCTGGTCCATTCCATTGGCAAAAGCGTGCCAATACAAATTTGCCTTCACTTTTAAAAATCAGCAGTGCACGTGGACATGCCTTCCACAAGGATTCCACAACTCCCCCTCCATTTTCCACCGACAGTTGGCAAATGGTTTGTCAAAATTTTCTCGCTCCGAATGTCTGGTCCAGTATGTGGACGACTTATTACTGCAGACAGACACCAAGGCAGAGCGCGTCGAGCTTCAGGCCGAACTCCTGGAACTCCTACAGAAAATTGGTTGTAAAGTAAACCCCCAAAAGGCCCAGATTTTGGAAAACAAGGTGATATATTTGGGTACAATTATCACACATGGTAAAAGATTGACTCGATTGCCAAATTGCCCCTTCCCCAGAATGTTTCAGGTTTCGCCAGCAAGGCAGCACCCCTCTCAGACCTCCGAAAGAAAGGAGCCCCTTGGGAATGGCTTCCGCAGCATACGGATGCTGTGGATGCGTTGAAAAGAGCCCTCATTGCAGCCCTCGCACTATAAGTTCCAGACCCGCTTTCCCCCTACGCTATACAGATAGCTCGCACCGACCGCACCCTTTCGGCCGTGCTTCTCCAGGAACGGCACGAACAGTTAAGACCCGTGGCTTACGCCTCCAGAGTCTTAGATGCTGTGGAGCAGGGATTTTCAGCCTGTGAAAGGCACCTGCTCGCAGTTTTTTGGGCAGTACAGTATTTTTCTTAGATAACCGGACTGAACGCCATCACAATCCTGACGGAACACCCCACCCAACTTTTACTGGACGGATGACTTAAGGACGGTACAGTTAGTCAGATAAGAGCAGCCAGATGGACCCTTCTCTTGCAGGGATGGGACATCAATGTTAAAAGGACCAAGACCCACACTTTGTTAGCAGATAACCTACAGTACCCAGGCACTCCCCATGAATGTGAAATTATCTCACCGCACCACAACACAGGCCCCTTTATTGCGAAAACATCTCCCAGAAAGATAGGTAGTCCAACCCAGAGCCCCACGCACACAGACACGTGCGAACCCATAAGGATATATGTGGATGGATCTTCCACAATATTAGAAGGGAAGCGCATAACAGGATGCAGCATTTATGTCGAGGACGCGCAGGGACGCGCCCTAGAAGAAATAGCAATAAAACTTCCAGGACACTTAGGCGCACAGGCGGCAGAACTAGAAGCCATGGCGTACATTGTAGAACACCCAGATTCCTTCCCCAGCCCAGCAGACATATACTCGGACAGCCTCTATGCCTGTAACAGCCTTACAGAGTTCCTACCCCTGTGGAAAGTAAGGGGATTTGTTTCCGCAGATGGAAAACCCCTCCCCTCAGCCCCATTGCTCCATCACATTTTAGAAAAAGCCACAGGGCAGGACTTTTGGAATAGTTAAAGTTTGTAGTCACCACCGTTCCTCCCCCCCTGGAAATGTAAAAGCCGACGCACTGGCAAAAGCAGGTTCCAGGCACGGATATTTTTGGACACCCCCCGAAAGCGCACCAGTGAATGCAGTTCAGGTCTCGCAGACTGATATTGAGGATTTAGTGCAGGCCCAGAAGCAGGATAACAATCTCAGGGAGATTTTAAAAGGAAACTATCCAGCACCTTACGATAGATTTAAAAATGCACTGACCACACATGACGGTGTGGTGTTAAAAGACACCCTTTATGTGGTTCCTGAACAGGACAGGAATCAGCTCATTTGTTTATACCATGACAGTCATGGACATCAGGGAATTGATCCCACTACAGCCCACCTCAGGCAGCTCTGTTGGTGGCCCAGTTTAAAAGAAGACATAACGCACCACGTTGAGAATTGCCTTATCTGTGCCCAGAACAATCCGGACAGATACGCCAAGAAAGCTCAACTTAGTCACACCCGCCCCGTTAATGGCCCCTGGACTAACCTCCAGATTGATTTTATAGGACCATTACCCCCTTGCAGGAATGGTTATAAGTATGTACTCGTTGTGATAGACACATTTACAAAATGGGTAGAGGCATTCCCATCCAGAACGAACACGGCAAAGACCACAGCCAAGATCTTAACCCACCATATCTTTACGAGATGGGGACTCCCCCGCAGCATTGAATCCGACCAAGGTTCCCATTTTACGGGACGTGTCATGAAGAACGTCCTCACGATATTTGGCATTACCCAAAAATTCCACATCGCATACCATCCCCAGTCAAGTGGTATCGTGGAGCACATGAATCGGACCCTAAAAGCTACCCTCAGAAAAATGGTCCAGCAAAACAGCACCACTTGGGATTCAGTCCTCCCTTTTGCATTGATGTTTTTGCGAAATACGGTTTCCACATCCACAGGATACACCCCACACACCCTCGTGACCGGACTCCCCATGAAAGGCACAAAATTTTTATTGGGATTAGATTTGACCAGCCCCGAAGTGATGGCCCTCACACACGAGAAAGCAGTAGAACAACTGGTAGAGAATGTTAAAACGGCTCGGCTAGCAGCCGCGGTACGATTAGGCACACGAAAGAAACAGAGCAAGGCCTGTTTCGACAAGACAGTACATGCGACTGAGTTTGATGTAGGACAGCAAGTCATGCTCTCCATATACAACCCCAGCACATTCCTGTCACCGAAGTATTCGGGTCCATACTCCATTGCGGACAAAGTAAGCCCCTCCGTGTACAAAATTAAGTACCACAACGGAAAGACTGCGTGGTTCCATATTAACCAGCTTAAGGCATATGGATCACAGTTGAACCACACACACCACGTCATGCTCGATGCAGCAGACCACGCCCCGCCCACAGTCAACGTATCCCTACCCTCCCCCAACACGTCCACCCCATCCACGGACTCGACCTCGACTCCACCCCCGAACTCTAGACTCTGCCCCGGAACGCCCACAGACTGCAGCAGCAGCGACAGCGACTGTGACTCAGACGATAGCCACAGCACGCCACCCTACTATCCCCATACATCAGGCCCCACACCCAGCGAATCTGAGCACGATTCGAGTGATCCCTTCATGATCACTTTCCTAAACAAACCCCACCACTGACCACCGACCTACAGTGCCGACCCCGACTCCATTCCAACAGAATTGGACACACATCCTTTTGGCACCGGGACAATTCATTCAGACTTGTCCGGAATGACGAGATGGATCCCAAATCACACCATGCAGCCCTATCCGCCCTTATACACTTTGAGAGTTTGGCATCCGGGAGAAGGTGACGACTTTGAGTCTGACTCCCAAAACGTGAACCCCTTTGCGACCCTGTTCGTAACCGATAACTGAGGTGTCCAGATGATGTTTTAAAAAGGAACCGCTTGGGAGAAACGGTGTCCTTTCTGATGGAACCTGCTGCATGTTTAATGTTGTTTAATGTTGTTTGTAGTGGTATTGTTAAATGTTGTTTGCAAGATCTGAAATTTTTTTTCGCGGCCCCACGCCACCACCCTTCTGACGCCCACTGGCAGTCAGAGAAACTAGTTTGTCCCGGACGCTGGTTCAGAGGAACTAGTTTGTCCACAGAGACTCGTTAATGTCCCAGACGCCAGTTCAGAGGAACTCGTCTGTCGACAGAAACACAGACCCCTGTTCGTAACTGCCCTTCTGGTTCGAAGGTAGAACCTTTACGGCAACCCCCCACGATGACTACACTTTTGCCCATTCTTGTCGGTTGCTCAGGCAATGGAGAAACGGCATTGGGACCGGCCCTGCCTGGGAACACCCCCTCTGGTCAGCTACGCTCGGGTAGAGAACATACGGCATTGGTCGCCGTCCTACCCGGGGATGCCATCCAATTCTTACCCGTCGCAGCCCATACGCACCTCATTTCGGCAATTTTCGTTCAAAAGGTTTGGTTTTGTTTTCATCCCTATGCTATTTAAATCCTCAAACATTTGGATGGTAAATCGCACAGCCTACGAGACGGCTCGCACTGTTTCAGTATTTTTAAGTGTGTCTTGTCCTGAATAATCGTTTTTTTTTTAAATGAGGGAGTCACACATGGTGACAAATTGTAAAGGGAGAAATGACACTGAAGGACAGACATACTAACAGACGAGATATTAAACCAAGATAGTAACAGACACTGTGCTTGATCCCACAGAACTCCAGAAGCTCCAACGAAGAGAAGAGAAGAGAAAGAAGGAGAACCATGAGGACATCCTCCGTGTTGCTCATCACCCTAATGAACGCGAACCCCCTTACACCAACCTCCCCCAGCCGTTAATGATTCACTTCCCCATAGCACCCAGAGCCCAGTCACAAGCGACACCACACCATCTTGGTGTGACAGGTGTGACAAGTTTATAACCTGGTACGCCCTGTCCTACTTGATAGAATCCCTCCTAGTATTGGCGATACTCTGCTGCATCGTGCAGACTATTCGTCTGAGGAAATGGCGAAGGAGAGCCTACCGCACTCGCACCCCGGTATATAGGATAAGATCCCCTATTTTCGGTTCTGACTAGATGCCCGAACCCCGCGATCTATAATAAAGGACATTTGTTTGCGTTCTTTATGTGAATAAAGAAATGTGTTTCATGAGCGATTGTACAATCCTGAGCTTGACTGCCAAGCCAGGAAAAATGTGAATAATGCTGCTATGATTTTGATTGTATCATTAAGGAAGTTAGTATGATTGAATGTTTGAGTGAGTGTAGTTTATTAAGGACAGTTAGAGGTACCGTTTTTCTTATTTTGTAATGCATGGCTCTGTTTTGACATAGCGCCACTCAGAATTGTCAGTTAAAAATTTTCTTGCATAGTTATGGTCAGTGTAGAGGCCATAGAAGAGTGCTCGCCGGGTTAGGGAATGAAGACAATGCAGTTATGTGATCCTTCACGCTTCGCGTTAGGATCACAAGAAGGGAGTGTAGCCACCTGAGTTGTCCACTTCCCGACTTAAAATGGAGATCCGCAAAGGCTGAAGGGAAATTCAGCCAACACAGGCAAAAACTAGCAGGTGCAAGTTTACTGTGTATTAGACTCTTCAGAAACCCAGACAGCATAGATACAAGCAGCCATCTGCATAGTAATGTAGCAGCCATCTACATAGTAATGAGCGATCCCCGGGAACAATCAAAACATTTTAAGGTAAACAAGGCCAAGCCAGACTCCTCGGCACCAGCAGGAGCCAACACAAAAGAGATTAACGGACACTTAAAGACCGCCCAACGATCAGGGAACAACTCCAGTATTGTAGAAATCGAAACAAGCGATTGGAACAAAGTCCAATCACTTGAAACCAGGTACGGGGTCCGCTCAAAGGGCGGGAAGCCCCTGGGGACTATAAAGTAAAGCCCCCAAGTTCAAATCGTCCTTCTTGATAGGGTCACTCAGCAACGCGAAGTAACCCCTGAGTGTGAACTGTCCGGCGGCCTCCAAGAAAGTAAGTCTCAAGTCAACGCTCTCTACGAGATAGGCGCTCCTAGCTACCAGTCCATACCAGCTTTGAATTCCGCAGATTCAGAACCCGAACGAAAGTCCATTTGTTCCCCTGACCTGGAGGGCCAGTTCGAAGCTAAGTATAGGCCTTTTAGTGATAGAAATAGTCTAGAAAGTAGAGTTTATGCATGAGTAGTGATTTACTGTGTATAATAAATGTGCTTTGATTTGAATCTTACTAATTGGTGTGTTGAGTTATTGATCATTACTTGAACTTGAACCTCGTGGCGGTATCATAAAGATACCTGGCGACTCTAGAGCAAAGGTTATAAAACAGAGCCAATTGAACCAACCAAAAGTTAGCAACAAGGTTAGGTGATTGGCCATGATAAATTGCCCTTAGTGTTGGGTGGGGTTACTGAATTACCGGGTTACAGAGATAGGGTGGAGGCGTGGGCTTAAGTGGGGTGCTCTTTCCACGGGCCAGTGCAGACTCGATGGGCCGAATGGCCTCCTTCTGCTACGTAAATTCTATGATTACTATGATTATCACATCGGATCAGTCATGGTCTCATTGAAAGGCGGGGCAGGCTTGATGTGCCGAATGGCACATTTAATGATTTAGATGAGGGAACATCTTTTGGTTGAGTATCAAACCGGCAACAGTGCTTGCACAAAGTCAAAGGCACTGCACCTATGAAAGGGCAGAAACTGCATACAATGAACCCTTCTGCGGTTTTGGTGGTTCTAAGTTCCCTAAAGGTCGCACATTATAATTGTTTGATCAATGCAACTTTAGATTTCAGGGAATCGTGAAGAGTGGAAAATGTTTGAAAATTTCTGGGTGGAAAAAGAATATTAACTGATAAAACTTTGAATTGTGACATATAGACATTTTGAAATGTGACATTCTGAAGTATGACTGATGGGCGGCACGGTGGCACAGTGGTTAGCACTGCTGCCTCACAGCTCCAGAGACTCGGGTTCAAAACCGGCCTCAGGTGACTGTGTGGAGTTTGCATTTTCTCTCCTTGTCTGCGTGGGTTTCCTCCAGGTGCTCTGGCTTTCTCCCACAGCCCAAAGATGTGCAGGTTAGGTGAATTGGCCATGCTAAATTGCCGCTTATTGTCCAAAAGGTTAGGTGGGGTTACTGAGTTATGGGGATGGGGGGGAGGCGTGTGCCTAAGTAGGGTGATCTTTCCAAAGACTGGGGCAGACTCCTTCAGCACTTTAAATCTATGGTTCTGTGTTAAATTGCCCCTTAGTGTTCAAAAGGCTAGGTTAGGTTATGAGGATAGGGTGGGGCTTGGGCCTAGGTGGGTTGCTGTTTCCAAGGGTTGGTGCAGACTCGATAGGATGAATGACCTCCTTCTGCAATGTAGGGATTCTATGATTTGGAAATCCAAGAATATCACATCTACTGGGCCCCCCTCATTTACCCTGCTAATTACACATCAAAGAATTCTTATAAATTTGTCAGGCATGATTTTCTCTTCATGAAGCCGTGCTGATTTGCTTTAGAGTGGACTAATATTTTCCCAATGACAAAAGTTTTTTAAAATTTCGAGTTATCAATTCATTTTTTCCAACTAAGGGACAATTTAGCGTGCCAATCCACCTACACTGCACATGTTTGGGTTGTGGGGCTAAACTCACGCAAACACAGGGAGAATGTGCAAACTCCACTCGGACAGTGACCCAGAGCCGGGATCGAACCTGGGACCTCGGTGCCGTGAGGCATCAGGCTAACCACTGCACCACAGTGCTGCCCTACCTATGGCAAAAGTTAAGCTAACTGACCGATAGTTACTTGTTTTTTCCCTTCCTCCTTTTTTGAATAAAGGTGCTACATCAGCAGTTTTCCAATCCCCTTGGACTTTTCGAAAATTTAAGGATTCTTGTAAGATTACTACCAGTACATCCAATCTCTGTAGCTACTTCCCTTAATATCTTCCTCAGGTCCAGGGGACTTATCGGTCTTGAACCACATTAGTTCCCCTAATACTTTTTTCCTCATGATAGTTATTGTATTATTTCCTCTCCCCTTCTTCACAAAATTGCATTGTTCTTTGAGTCCCAACACCTTAATGATGAGGCAGCGAAGGAAAGGGAAGGAAGGAAGTCCTGTGCTCCCGATTCCACTACATTGAAACAGAGAAAATAGGAGCAGGAGAAGGCTATCCTCCTCATACCCAGCTTTGCATCATTGGCAAATTTGGAGATATAACATTTCGTTCCCTCATCTAAATCATTTAAAAAAATATATATATTTTTTAATTAAAGTTTTGCAAAGTTTTTCATAATAAATAGTAATAATCCTAACACCGCAAAATAGAGTGAACATTAACATAGTGCAAAAAGAGAATATACAATAGTAATTGACTAGACGTGACCCCACGCGCCTCAGTCTTCCCACACTCTCCTAACAGAGCACTCACCCCCACTCTCCTACGGGTCGCTGCTGCTGCTGACGTTTTAATTTTCCCTGAGAAGCCATCGGACGGTAATACACCCCCGCTCAACAGCAGCAGCTCTGTAGACTTGGCAAAATTATTTACACACATAAGTAGGCATCGGTTTGTGGTGTTGTCATCCCTTGCTTCCCCCAGACGGAGTTCGCTGCCGTTGTCGTCTCGTTCCGCTTCTGCGCACTTCCACTTCTGCGGCCCTCCCGTCTTCCCCGTTTTCTCTGTTCCTGTGGACGTTAAGTTTGTTAATGTTTCCCTGCCTCCCCCCTCCCCCTCCCTGGCTCTCCTCTATTGTTCCGTCTCTTCCCTCTATCCCCCTCTCCCCGCTCCTGCCCCTCCCCCTGTGGCTCGCCTTTCCTTCCTCTTAGATTTAGCTGTCCACTACCCCCCCCCCCCCCCCCCCCCCCCCGGCCCCCTTTCCCGGTCTATCGCTCCCTCTCATGCTTTAGCTACTCTCCCCTGTTTCTTGACTACCTGGCTATTCTTCTGCTTGTCTGTTGGCCACAAACAAGTCCCGGAACAATTGGGTGAATGGCTCCCACGTTCTGTGGAAGCCGTCGTCTGACCCTCAGATGGCGAATTTGATTTTCTCCATTTGGAGAGATTCCGAGAGGTCGGACAGCCAGTCTGCAGCTTTGGGTGATGCTGCTGACCGCCAGCCGAACAGGATTCTACGGTGGGCGATCAGGGAGGCAAAGGCAAGGGCGTCCGCCCTCCTCCCCAGGAATAGATCTGGCTGGTCTGAAACCCCGAAGACCGCCATGTTCGAGCATGGCTCCACCCTCACCCCCACCACCTTGGACATTGCCTCGAAGAAGGCTGTCCAGTACTCCACAAGTCTGGGGCAGGACCAGAACATGTGGGCGTGGTTGGCTGGGCCTCCTTGGCACCGCTCACATCTGTCCTCCACCTCCGGGAAGAACCTACTTGTACGGGTTCTTGTTAAGTGGGCTCTATGTACCACTTTTAGTTGCATCAGGCTGAGCCATGCGCACGTGGAGGTGGAGTTGACCCTATGCAGTGCTTCGCTCCAGAGTCCCCACCCTATTTCGATCCCCAGGTCCTCCTCCCACTTGTTGCGTCCAATACGGTGTTGGCCCCTTCTACCAGTCGGTTATACATGTCACTACAGTTTCCTTTATCTAATATGCTTGCATCCAGTAACTCTTCCAGTAGTGTCTGTCGGGGTGGTTGTGGGTATGTCCCTGTCTCCTTTCGTAGGAAGTTTTCTAGTTGCAGGTACCTTAGCTCGTTCCCCCTGGCTAGCTGGAATTTCTCTGTCAGTTCGCCCAGTGTTGCGATCCTGCCGTCCGTGTATAGGTCCCTGACAGTCAGTGTTCTTCTTTCCTGCCCCACCTTTTGAAGGTGGTGTCAGTCAGCGCTGTAGTGAACCTATGGTTGTTGCAGATTGGAGCTTTACCCGACATTTTGGGCAGGCCAAATTGTTGCCGTAGTTGGTTCCAGGACTGGAGGGTGGCTATTACCACCAGGCTGCTGGAGTGTTTTTTGGGTGGGGATGGGAGCGCCACCGTAGCAAGGGCCCGGAGGGAGGTTCCCATGCAGGAGGCCTCTTCCGCGCGCACCCATTCGGCTTCTGGCTCCTTGATCCATCCCCTTATTCGCTCAGCCGTCGCCACCCAGTGGTAAAGTTGTAGGTTTGGGAGCGCAAGCCCCCCCCTGGATTTTGTTTTTTGTAAGACCTTCTTTGGGATCCTAGCATTCTCTCATTTAAATCATTAATATATGTTATGAATAGCTGGGGCCCCAGCACCAATTCCTACGGTACCGCACTAGTCACTATCTGCCATTTGGAAAATGACCCATTTATTCCTACTCTTTGTTTCCTGTCTGCCATCAAGTTTTCTATCCATCGCAATACACTACCCCCAATCCCATGCACTTTAATTTTACATACTAATCTCTTGTGTGGGACTTTATCAAAAGCTTTCTGAAAGTCCAAATAACCACATCCACTGGCTCCCCTTCTTAACTAGTTACATCCTCAAAGAATTCCAGCAGATTTGGCAAGCATGATTTTCCTTTCATAAATCCATTCTGACTCTGTCTGATCCTGCCACTGTTTTCCAACTGCTCTGGTATGAAATCCTTGATAATGGCTTCTAGAATGTCCCCCCCCTACTGCATCAGACTGACTGGTCTATAATTCCCTGTTTTCTCTCTATCTCCCTTTTTAAATAGTGGACCTGCTCCATGTTTTTTTTGTACATTCAATGGGATGTCGATGTTGCTGGCTCTGCCAGCATTTATTGCCCATCCCTAATTGCCCTTGAGAAGGCAGTGGTGAACCCCCGCCCTGGGCTGCGACACCAAAATGCTGCTCGGGAGGGATGTGTTAGGAGGTGCTCAAACATCTGTAGGTTGGGGGCACAGTGGTTAGCACTGCTGCCTCACAACGCCAAGGAGCCGGGTTCGAAGCCGGCCTCGGTTCACTGTCCATGCGGAGTTAGCACATTATCCTCGTATGTCTGTGTCTCACCCCACAACCCAAAAAGATGAGCAGGGTAGGTGAATTGGCCACGCTAAATTGCCCCTTAATTGAAAAAAAAGCATTGGGTACTCAAAATTTATATTTTTTAAAAAGATCTGTAGGTTGAAAATTGGCCTGCTCAGTCACATGAAGAGCCATGAAGACAGCTGTGGTTGAAGATCATACAGGTTAAGCTGCAGATCAGCTGCTCAGTTAGGAACAGAAGCAAATTCTCAACATGGGCCTTCCATCACCTCTTCTGTGTCAGTAACTTTGTTTTGGATTGGATGGACACACTGACCCCAATGAAATCCTCAGGAAACTGCCATCCTTTGGAATTCACATCATTGCACTCCTAGTTACAGTGCGAGTCTACCAGAATAGTCAAAACAATTTTGGCCCCAAGTTCCCTGACTCACAACATGATTTATTTTTCTGAACTATGTATAACTTATAATTAGTATTTGGAGCAACAGTTCGGTATTAAACATGATCATTGAAAGCATCATTTCTGAAGCACTTACTGTTCTGACTGTGATGTGATGCTATGGTAAAATGAAGTGATATGGTTCAACATATTTTATCATCAGTTTACAGTTGTTGCCTGAAAGAAGACATTTTGCATCTCTGTGCAGCGCAAAGAGAGCTCGGAATTGATTGCCTTTTGGGGTTTGTGCATGTGGTATTATAACTGGTCTTGTCCCATCATAAGCATCATCACAATTATTTTCATGATGCATTCGGTAACCTTGTGTACCTTCTTATACTGCTAATGCATCATAATAAGTCCCAGTAAGCACTTGTGGGAAGCTTCTATAAACAACCATGAACCATGCAGTGAATTTTCATGCTAACTTCCAAGTCATCTTTCATTTCAAATTCATGGCAACCACTGACTTTATAATCAAATGAGTTCTATGATATTGTAAATGCAGCAGCCGTATAAAAGTAGATATAGTTTTGATGAATTTAAGGTTTGTAAGGCTGGAAGTATCTCTCATGCTGTTATGCAACAGTGTTAGCAACGAAATGAAATGAAAAATGAAAATCGCTTATTATCACAAGTAGGCTTCAATAAGTCCCTAGTCGCCTGTTCGGGGAGGCTGGTACAGGAATTGAACCATGCTGCTGACTTGCCTTGGTCTGCTTTAAAAGCCAGCTATTTAGCCCAGTGTGCTAAACCAGCCCCAATGACACCGTTTCAGAGCTTGAATTGAACTGGTATTGTGTGAGGTGAACATAAAGAGGATTGCCCTGTTACATAGCCTAGGGCATCATCAGAGATACCTCCAGGAGTTTGCAGTGACAGTGAATATTGAAAGAAATTAGAGACAGACTCATAAATAATTGTCATGTCAGAAGTCTGCCAGATAAGTCCATCTAAATTTCCATTTTATAAATAGATGCATGGCAGCGTGTTTCCTCTGTCATATATTGGCTCTGCTCCATCAAAAGCAATCACACAGCTCTTTAATTGATCACAAAGATTTCCATACTCTGTAATGGTATATATTTTTCAGCTACGAATTACAGCTGGATGTCTTGCTATACTGATACTGTAAAGGTGTGGATTATCATGCAGGATAGGTACCTGGAATATTTTGCATTCAGGATGTGATGTCAATACTGTATTTATTGCCCATCCTAGTTGCCATGTGAAGATGGTAATGTGCCTTCTTGAGCTACTACAATTCTTGGTACTGCAACAATAATGCAGGATATTAATACAGGAGTGATGAAGCAATGGTGACAGATATCCAAAGATCGGTTCAGCGGACCAAAGTTAAAATCCGGTTTTGGGTGTATTTGGCAGGGGGTTTAGTGACTGGCAAGTTGGCGAGATCGCAACCCGTATTCAATGGCACTTAGTGCCGAAAATGAGCCCCCGTGAGAATCTCGACATTACTGACTTCCTCACCATCTGATTCACCCAACCTGCGCTGCAACTGCCTGCCTCTAACAAGTGGGAGCTACTTTTAGGAGCTCCATCATCACTCACTCCCAGTCAACACACAAGCATGGCAGCGCGCATATCTGTTCCTCTCTTTGGGGATGGTGACCTCACAAGGCTTCTCAATGTTGTGGATGAGACACGGGCCATCCTGTTCTCCGAGGGGGTGGAAGGGCCAGCAGCAGTGTCAGCAATGCCGCCTAGGGGGCAGTGACTGTAGCTGCCAGAGCGGGCAGCATGACCAAGAGGACCACCGTCCAATGTCAGAAGAAGGCCAATGACCTCCATCTCTCTCCGGGCATCAGTTCCGCCTGCCACCCCTCAAATTCCCAACCCCCTCACCTCCCCCCTCCCCAATTCACTGGCTAACACCTCCCCACATTCGATCTACAATCTTGTTCCTCAGAACCCTGGAACCCACCAGCACAACCTCTTCATGTCCAAGTGCGGTGCTCACACATGCCACCAACTGTAGACCCCCTGGCCCATTAACGTGTGGCTCACTTTATGCCCTCTCTTTATCCCCGTAGGAGAAGATACCTCACAATAAATGGGAAAGGGGGGAGGAGGAATGGAACGTCTGCTGGAAATCATGGGGTTGCCAGAGGAGAGAGCAAGCTCTGATAGCGAGGTTGGCCCAGTGCCAGAGAGGTGAGGATCTACTGCCCCTTCACCCAGATGGCCTGTGTCAAGTGAGCTGTTCATGTCAGACAAAATAATCCTTCCCTCTCACTGACCACAGGTTCATTGTCTTGCAGGATCTCCATCTGATGAGGCTGGGCCTCCGGAGTTGTACCCCACCACCCAAGAGAACACCTCAGAGGAGAACTCACCTGCACCTTCCATCAGGGCAGAGACACACACCTTGGCGGGTGATATTAGTGGACAAACTTCTGGAGCACTATCTGGTGAACACCACAGAGTTTCTGATTCGCATCAGGGGGAGGCAGGGACATCCAACGGAAACAGTAGTCGGACACAGCTGGGTACCAGCCAGATGCATAGTCTCTGGACAAAGTTCTCCCTGAGCTGATGCAGATGATAGGACAGAGCTGAGAGATCTAGGAGGGGGTGTCAGCGACATTCGAGCAACTGCAAGACCGATTGGAGGAATCCCAAAGGCTTCAGGCACAGGAGATGGTGCCGCCAATGCGTGGCACTGAGGCCAACACTGCCAGGGTGATGACTGCAGTGGAAAACCTGGAGCACAATGTCCATGTCTTGAGTGCGAGTGTCCAAGGCATGGCTCAGTCTGTGATGACCATGGCTGATGGCCTCAACATCATATTCCAGTAGCTTAGAGACATGTCCCAGAAGCACCTATACATTGCCGAGGCACTGCAGAGCATGGCCCAGTCACCGACGACTATCGCTGAGGGCGTCGACACCATGGTGTAGACAATATGGATCCTCCGGGACTTTCAGCACCAGATGACTCAGAGACCTCTGGGGCTCACTCCAGGTGCCCCTCTGTCCCATGGAGTCTCCCACAGCCCTCCAGCACTGTCAGGGAGGAGGAAGCACTGGAGACCAACCTGGGGCCTACTACCAAGGAGACTACGGCGGTCTCCAGTTCTGCTGAACATCCCTCTCCTGACACCAGAGCATCTAAAGGGCAGCAGGCAGAACAGGGTGCATGGCAATGCCAGTGACACCGGTAAGTCAGCTGGGCCACTCCGGTTCCAGGCCCTCCAGAGGATGTCTGCCAAGGGCATCAAAAGCCAGAGGGCTCAGAAAGCAGCAGGCTGCCTCCACCTCTAATGTGCATCCTGGGGACACAACTAGATGAAGCATGAGACCACGAAATATCAAAAGGAGAGAGGATCGCTGAGTGGGCAGTGGGGTCAGTATCTGTAGCTAGGGGGAATGGAAATGTAAAATGTTCACTATTAAATTATGTCACACCTCATACACGGGAAACCTCTCATGTTAATCTTCACAATGGGCCTGCCTGCACCAATACTCCCTGTTCCCCTCCACCCCCCTCTCCCCCTCTCCCCCCCCCCCCCCCCCCCTCCCCCCCCCCTTCTGGGAACAGTGGTCCAAAATCAAAAGCTCTGATGCAGGCCCCATTCAGAGGATGGGAGTGAACACGTTGTCAGCAGAAAGACAGGAGTCGGACTTTAGCAGAGACTAAGGAGCACCAGAGCTTTCCTCACAGCGAGTTATCATCACTCTCCTTCCTTGTACAGTGACTCGCTGACTATGGCATAGACTGAGGTACACAAGAGTTCAGCTCACAGCCGGTTAGCATCACCCTCCTGCCTTCTTTATTGACCCGCTGACAGTGCCAACACAGGCCCATCAACTTGACGGGATGTAACACAGACCCTGGGTGGTGGGACAGGGCGAACAGGAACAGGATGGGGAGGGAGAGTGAGAGACAGATCGGGTGGGGGAGGGGAGTCGCATGGGCTCGTTATATCAGATCTCTGCATCTGTCACCGGCCTCCGTTCTTGCGTCATTAGCCAAGATCTTAGCGGGTATCACTTATCCCGCAAGAGCCATTCGGTCATCCCAGCCTGTCCCTCTCTTGTCTGTCTGCTGACAAAGTGTCACGCCCATCAACTGCATGTGGTATGCCTTGGCGGGGAAGGAGGGTGCCCAGATCCAAGACCATGTGTCCGGGGGAGGGCGGAGGGCAAACAGGGGTGCAGTGCGGAATAACATGATAGAGACTTCACGGGCGGGATTTTCCATTTCTGAGACTAGGGGCTGGGTTCTTCCACCCCGCCCACTGAAAGAATGCCACGGGCAAGACGTGGACAAAGGAGAAGTCCATTGACCTCGGGCAGGATTCTCCGCCCGTCGGGCGGACGCAGCCGGAGAATTCTGCCCTAAGTGTTGACGCCAACGCAGAATTCGCAGACTTTCACGGCAGCAAAACTGCCGCTGAACCTGGATCGTTTCAGCAACTGTGGAGGGGCTAGCACGTAACCTATATGACCCTTGGCCCTAAGGTCACAGTGGGCAGCCAGCGGCGTGCAGAGCTGCATGGCTATCTTTCTGGCTGTGGAAATGGTGTTCCGTGCCCATCCCCCCCAAAACCACAACCCAACTCCTGGCCACCCCCCGCTACTCCCCTCGGCCCTTGCAGAAGCTCCTGGCCAGCGGCACAACTGTCAGGAAACTATGGCGATGTTGGATACTTTTCGTACCCCCTCTCTCTCCCTCAATGGCCATGATGCCGATTTCACGATTTTTAAAAGCACAAGTGAACCGTGCCATCGGGAACTCGGCCCATTGGAGGCGGAGCATCGCAGAGGCCCTGGAGAATACCAGATCGGGCCCGCTAATGACATGCAAATGGTGTTTACTGTATGTGTGTTTCGTAACGCATTGACGACGCTGTCGAGATGATGGAGAATTGCGATTTGGCATGAAATCCGTGCCAGCTGAGATTTTAGCGTCAGAACCTATTCTCCGCCCATCCGCATTTCGCGATTTCGCTGTAAGCCAACGGAGAATCCCGCTCTACGTGTCTCCGGTGTAACATGTTTTAATGATGAACAATCTTGACCCTAACTGTCCCTACATTCAAGGCTTTTAACAACATTACACAATTAGAAGAATAACTGATCAACCCAATAAGCAATGACCACCCTCCAACCCCCCTGACATCAACACCTTGCCATGCCCCACCTTCCCATTCTAACCCCCTTACGGCCCACCCCCCCCAATTGGCAGGATCCTCAGCTTCGCTGGCAGCGCACTCAGGCCCGTAGATTTCCCGATGGCACGGGGGTGCCCGCAATGGGAAACCCTATTGGCCGGCTGCAAGGACAGAGGAACCCGCTGCTGGCGGGGACATGCCGCACCGGAAAATGTATGCAGCGGGATGGAGAATGCCGCCTGTCGTGTTAGGTACACTGGTGTAACACTGGCTGCAACTAGATGCAGCTTAGATCAAAAAGATACCTCAGTCCTTGAAGTTAGTTCAATCAGGTTTATTGAACTAATAGCACAGCTAGCACAGTTCTCTGTCAGTTCGACTATCTGCTAACTTAAATGTGGTTACTCTGTCTGACTGAACCTGACTAGCTCTTAGCCACGTGGTGGAGGTGTGAGGTTGTAACAATACCCTTGGCTGACTCTCGAAATGTTCATCAGTGGAAAGAGGCGGAGTGTCAGTGCCTCGTGTCTTTTATAGTCAGATCCCACCCCTGAGTGTCCTGCCTGCTTATTGGTCATGTCCTGTTCTCTGTGTCCATTAGCTGCTTGTCTGTGCCTGCCTGTATATCATTATGTGTGTGTCTGCATATCATGACATCTCCCCTTTTTTAAATGTTTGGGTGACATATGTGAACGTATTTACAAGAATAGGCCAATATTAACATATATACATGCAGTGGATGTGAACATATGTACATGTGAAAACAGCTGTCTAATGCGAGAACACAGAACAAAGCAAACAGAACAAATGTTCATAAGTCCAGTCTCTGTGGCTTGCGTCTTATCCTGGTCGACCGCCGGAGAGGTGGTCCTGGGGACAACAGCGCCTTGATGGGCGGGATTGAAGCCTGACTGGTGGCCTCGTGAGTCGAGGTATCAGGAGGTGGCAAAACAACAGAAGGAAACAGAGAAGAATGTGGTTGCGGGCAGGCAACTTTGTGCAGTGCCCATCTGTTTTGTCGCACAACTAAACCATCAGCCAGACGCACAACATACGAGCAGGGGGCAGCCAGTCGAACAACGACAGCTGGAGCTGACCAGCCTCCATCAGGGATCTTGACCCGCACAGTGTCTGATGGGGATAACACGGGCAAATCGGTGGCATGAGCATCATAGCCCTGTTTTTGCCAGTCTCGGAGTTGCTGCACCTTCTGCAGCACCGGGAGGTGATCAGGGTTGGGCACGTGTATGGCTGGAAGTGTCGTTCGCAGGTCCCTGTTCATGAGGAGTTGAGCCGGCGACATGCCAGTGGACAGTGGGGTCACCCTGTACGCAAGCAGCGCAAGGTGAATGTCGGATGCAGAATCTGTGGCCTTGCAGATGAGCTGCTTCACTATGTGCACCCCTTTCTCAACTTTTCCATTTGACTGCGAATAGTGTGGGCTGGAAGTGACGTGTTTGAACTGATACGACTGGGCAAACAGAGAGCATTCATGGCTGCTGAAGCACGGGCCATTGTCACTCATGACAGTGAGTGGGATACCATGCCTGGAGAACACGACTTCAGGGTAATTGGAAAAATAATCAATAATTAACACGTATGCATGACCATTTGCATGAAAGAGGTCGTGCCAACCTTGGACCACGGAGAGGTTTCAGTTTCATGCTGCTGAAGTGTCTCCTTACTCTGCGCTGGCTGGAAGTGTTGACAGGTCGCACAGTTAAGGACCACGTTCGCGATGCCCTGGATAATTCCGTGCCAGTAGACAGCCTGCCTGGCTCTGCGACTGCACTTTTCCACACCCAGGTGGCCCTCATGGATTTGACGGAGCACCAAGCTCAGAAGACTGCGTGGAATTACAATACGGTCCAGTTTGAGGAGGATACCATCAACCACCGACAGGTCGTCCTTTACATTGAAAAATTGAGGGCACTGCCCTTTTTGCCAGCCATTAGTTAGGTGTTGCATAACACGCTGCAAGAGGGGGTCTTTGGCTGTCTCCTCACGGATACGAATCACCTTCTCATCAGATGCCGGGAGGGTGCTAGTACACAGCTGCACCTGTGACTCAACCTGTGACTCAATGTGCCGGATGACGTTCAGTGGTTCACTAGGCACGGTGATGGAGCGGGACAGTGTATCGGCAATGATGAGCTCCTTGCCAGGCGTGTAAACCAGGTCAAAGTCGTACCTTCTGAGTTTCAGGAGGTGGCGCTGCAACCGAGGCGTCATGTCATTCAGGTCCTTGTAGATAATGTGGACCCGGGGCCTGTGATCCGTCTCGACTGTGAATGTCGGCAGGCCATAGACATAGTCGTGAAACTTGAGAATGCCAGTGAGGAGGCCGAGGCATTCCTTCTCTATTTGTGCATACGTTTGTTCGGTGGACGTCATTGCCCTTGATGCGTAAGCAACCGGTGCCCAGGATGAAGTGTCATCGCATTGCAGCAGGACCGCACCGATGCCATCCTGGCTCGCATCTGTCGAGATTTTTGTTTCCGCGTCTGGGTCGAAAAATGCCAATATGGGTGGAGTGGTGAGCTTAGCTTTCAGCTCCAACCACTCTGATGGGCCGCCTTCCACTCGAAGGCAGTGGACCTTTTCACTAGGTTTCGTAGGGCCGTGATGTGTGAGGCCATGTTTGGGATGAACTTGCCCAGAAAATTGACCATGCCCAGGAAGTGCAATACCACCTTCTTGTCTTCCTGGATCTTTTTGGCTGCGATGGCCTTGACCTAGTCTGTGTCGGGGCACACGCCCTGCTGAGAGATCTGGTCTCCTAGGAACTTGAGTGTCGACATGCCAAAGCAACATTTGGCCCTGTTCAGCTTCAGGCCATTGGCATGGACACGGCGGAGTACCTGCTGGAGACGGGAAACATGCTCCTCAGGGGTCGTGGATCATATGATGACGTCATTCACGTACACACGAACCCCTTCAATGCCCTCCATCATCTGCTGCATAATGCGATGAAATATCTCTGATGCCGAGACAATGCCGAATGGCATACGGTTATAGCCGTACCTGCCAAACGGTGTGTTGAAGGTGCAGAGCCTTCTGCTGGACTCATCCAGTTGGATTTGTCAGAATCAATGTGACGCATCTAATTTTGTGAAAAACCTTGCATGTGCCATCTCACTGGTGAATTCCTCCCGCTTCGGGATGGGGTAGTGTCCCCGCATTATATTCTGGTTGACATCCTTGGGATCAATGCAGATGCGCAGGTCTCTAGAGGGTTTTTTAACCACCAACATCGAGCTGATCCAGTCAGTCGGTTCGGTTACCCTGGAAATGATCCCCTGCTGCTGCAGCTCCTTGAGCTGTTCCTTAAGGCGTTCCTTCAGCGGAGCCTGGACCTGGCGTGGTGCATGGACCACTGGCTTGGCATCAGGTCGCCTTAGGATCTTGTACCGATATGGCAAAGTACCCATCCCGTCGAACACATCTGGATACTGAGCGAGGATGTCGTCAATGCCAGCTTGAAGATCCACATTGGAGGATGTCGTTGAATAAAACCGCTGCACCAGGTTTAGCTTTTTGCAGGCATGCACGCCCAGTAGGGATGCCCTGTCCAGCTTGACAATTTCAAACCTTAGCCGTGCATGGATACTCCGGTTGGAGACGAGTAGATGGCAGGACCCCAGTGCCGTGATGGCATTACCATTATAGTCCAGGAGCCTGCAGGCTGCTGGAAGGACCTTGGGGGGCTTCATGATGCGTTTGAAGTCTGCCTCTGAGAGGAGATTGGCAGAAGCACCTGTGTCCAGCTTGAACTGGATGGAGCAGTGGTTGACCTGCATCACCACACACCATTCGTCCTCCGAATCCACAGCGAGGATGCACTGAATGCGAGATAAGTTAGGTGTGGCATGTTCATGTGTGGTAATGATGCCCACTTGGTAGGTGGACTCCAGGCACTCGTCCTCTGGATCCGTTATACTGCCAGGATCAGAATCCTGTAATCGTCGCTTCACATTCTGGACGCGCCGTCGTCGGAATTGGGAGCACTGGCCTCCTGACTGGTGGTGCAGACCTGCGCAAGGCTGCATAGTGCCCAGGCTTCCCGCAGTTTGAACATCGCCTGCCTCTTGCAGGGCAGTGTCCCTTTAAGTGAGCGTTGCTGCAGTTCGGGCACGTCATGACATCGGCGCCGTGATGCGGTGTACGTCGTCGCACATGCGCAGTGCAGTCAGCAGACGTCTGCACCTGCGCAGTGTGGGTGTCTGCCGCTTTGTTATCCCGTTCGCATCGCGCATGCGTGGGGCTCCGGGAAAAGTGCGCGAGATGGCCGCTGTCTTCAATGCTGAGGCGTTGCATCCGGCAGATGGCCTGCACCCTCTCTGCCTCGTGGGAGGCACATTTCTCATTTTCAGCCGATTTGTATTGGGAATACCGTTTTTTTGCATGCTCGTGCACTGTACATGTTTCAATTGCGACTGGCTTGATTTTAAAGAGCTGCTCTCTCAGAGGATCAGAGTGAACTCCAAACACAATTTGGTCTCTGATCATGGAGTCCGCAATATCACCAAAGTTGCAGGACAGCGCTAGCAGGCGGAGGTTAGTTAAGAAGGCATCGAAAGATTTATCTTTACCTTGAAGACGTTGTTTGAATATGTAGCGCTCGAAGATTTCATTGGTGTCCACTTCACAATGACTATCGAACTTGTCCAGGATGGTCTGAAACTTTGTCTTGTATTGGCCTTCGGTGAAGTTAAACGAGTTGAAGAGTTCGATGGCTTGATCACCCGCTGTTGAGAGGAGAAGCGCAATCTTTCTTACATCAGACGCACCCTCTAGGTCTGAGGCTGCGATGTACAGCAGAAACTTTTGCTTGAATGTCCACCAGATGGCACTGAGATTGCCAGAGGTCCTGAGCTGGTGAGGAGGCTGGTGCCGGGATACAGTTGCTGGTCGTCACAGAACGGACTGAGGTAAGCCACCTTAAATTAGTAGTCTCCTGGTATCATGTCGTGTTAGGTACACTGATATCAGTGTTATCACTGGCTGCAACTGGATGCAGCTTAGATCAAAAAGATACTCCAGACCTTGAAGTTAGTTCAATCAGTTTTATTGAACTAATAGCACAGTTAGCACAGTTCTCTGTGAGTTCGACTCTCTGCTAACTTAAATGTGATTACTCTGTCTGACTGAACCAGACTAGCTCTTAGCCACATGGTAGAGGTGTGAGATTGTATCAACACCCTGGACTGACTCTCTAGATGTTCATCAGTGGAAAGAGGCGGAGTGTCAGTGCCTCGTGTCTTTTATAGTCAGATCCCACCCCTGAGTGTCCTGCCTGCTTATTGGTCATGTCCTGTTCTCTGTGTCCATTAGCTGCTTGTCTGTGCCTGCCTGTATTTCATTTTGTGTGTGTCTGCATATCATGACACCCACTGAGTTTATCCAGCATTTTCTGTTTTATTATAATTGCATAACACTCCTTGTACATAGACTTGTAACATTACAAATCTTTACCTGTCCAGTTCCTCGCACAGCTATAAATTGCAACTCCTCTGATTTAATAATCCCGTACTCTGGTGGCTGAGATGCTCTCGGATGTTGACCTGTCACATTTGAAGCTCATGGAAGCCCCAACAAGCATTGCTCCACTTGAAACTGTACTAGGACAAATCAGTATTTTATTTTATTCTTTCACAGGACATGGATAATGCTCACCAGAACGGCAATTTTATTGTTCACCCCAATTGTTCTTGGGAAGGTGGTGATGGTGAGCTGCCTTCTTGAACCACTGCAATCCAGGCGGTGTAAGTACACATACAGCGCTGTGAGGGAGGGTGTTCCAGGATTCTGACCTAGCGACAGTGAAAGAACAGCGATATAGTTCCTAAGTCAACATGATGTGTGGTTTAGTGGGGAACTTGTGGTGGTGATGTTCCCATGCATCTGCTGCCCTTTTCTTCTTGGTTGCGAGGTCACAGGTTTGAAGGCCTTGCCGAAGGAGCCTTAGTGGATACTGCAATGCATCTTGTAGATGCTACACACTGCTGCTACTGTCCATTGATGGTGGAGGGGCGGGGATCTTTAAGGTGGTGGGTGGGGTGCCACTGAAGCGGGCTGCTTTTTCTTAGATGGTTCATAAGTTCATAAGATAAAGGAGCAGAATTAGGCCATTCGGTCCATCGAGTTTGCTCCGCCACTGTCATGGCTGATATGTTTCTCATCTGTTACCTACAATGCTACAGACCAAAAGCTGGATTGCAAAATCAGCCAGAACATCTCCTCCCTGGAACACATGACCTAGGTGCGGAAGTGGGCAATTTAGCCTCCCGAGCCTAAACACCCTCAATATGATCATGGCTGATCCCATCCTAGCCTCAACTCCACTGTCCTGCTCGTTCGCCGTAACCCTCCAACCCATTAATCTGTCTAACTCCTACTTAAATTTTCCCCTCAAATCTGTTTTAAATTTGCTATCTCGTAATCTAAGATTATGACCTCCCATTTTGGAACACCCCGCAAGAGGAAACATCAACTCCACTAATACTTTATCCATACCTTTTAGCATCTTGTATACTTCGATTTGATCTCCCTTCGTTCTTCTAAATTATGGAGAGTATAGGCCTAAACTGCTCAATCTCTCTTCATACGACAAACCTTTTGTAAGGGCCCCGAAGAATCCAGCACGAGTTTTAAGGATACAAAATAATAACGTTTATTTACTATAACAATATATACATAACAGTAGCAGTAACTTCCCTTGCTACCTTCTCCTTCCTGCTGATTCCTGGACTGGCCAGCTTATTTATAGTAGGAGTTTCTCCGCCCCCCTCATTGGGGAAGTTCATACTCCCATAGGATTGTGGGATAGTCATTAGTCCCCAGCTAATCGTCAGTAGGCAGGTTATAACATCCCTCCCCCCCAAAGTCCAAGGAATCCATCGTAGGCCCTGGCGAAGGAAGGCGTCGAACTCGTTTGGCCGCAGGCCGGACGCCATTTGCATGCGGCGCTGGATCTGGCGGTGTATAACGAGACGGAGACCGGCGCTTCCATGATGAACGGCGCGGTTGTACATCCATTGCGCTTTGCACACGTGGGTTTGAATCCCATCCTCGTCGCCAGTTTTGTAAGGGCCCCGAAGAATCCAGCACGAGTTTTAAGGGTACAAAATAATAACGTTTATTTACTATAACAATATATACATAACAGTAGCAGTAACTTCCCTTGCTACCTTCTCCTTCCTGCTGGTTCCTGGACTGGCCAGCTTATTTATAGTAGGAGTTTCTCCGCCCCCCTCATTGGGGAAGTTCATACTCCCATAGGATTGTGGGATAGTCATTAGTCCCCAGCCAATCGTCAGTAGGCAGGTTACAACAAAACCCCTCTGGAATCAACCTGGTGAACCTCCTCTAAACTGCCTTCAATGCCGCTTCTTCTTTCCTCAAATAAGGGGACTAAAACTGTGCACAATACTCCAGGTGCAGTCTTACCAATGCCTTGTGTAGTTGCAACTGCATTTTTGTGCCATTTGCTGTTTTTTTCACATAGGAATGCTGGGCCCTTGTCCTCAGCCCAAAGACCACCAAGGGCTGGGCTGCACATGTGTGGAAATCCCTGGTGCATGCTGGGATCTGTAGTTTCCCACACCACCTTGACAATAAGACTACAAGGTAGTCAAGAAAGCATACGGAATGCTTGTCTTCATTGGACGGAGCATCGAGTATAAAAACTGGCAAGTCATGCTACAATTGTATAGAACCTTGGTAAGGCCGCACTTGGAATATTGCGCACAATTCTGGTCACCACACTACCAGAAGGATGTGGAGACTTTGGAGAGGGTGCAGAAGAGGTTTACCAGGATGTTGCCTGGTCTGGAGAGTGTTAGTTATGTGGAGAGGCTGAATAGACTCGGACTGTTTTCATTCGAAAGACGGAGGTTGAGGGGTGACCTGATGGAGGTCTACAAGATTATGAGCGGCATGGATAGAGATAATGGGCGGCACTCTTTCCCAAGGTGGAGGGATCAGTCACCAGAGGGCAAAGTTTAGAGGAGATGTGTGAGACAGGACTTTTAGATTTTTAGACAGAGGTTGGTAAGTGCCTGGAACGCGTTGCCAGGGAAGGATGTAGACGCAAATACATAAACAGCATTCAAAAGGCATCTTGACAAACACATGGATAGAATGGGTATAGAGGGATGTGGCACAAGGAAGTGCTGAGGGATTTGGCCAAGGGTGGTATTATGCTTGAAGGGCCGAAGGGCCGGTTCCTGTGCTTTTTTGTTCTTCGTTCTGTAAGTTGGGATCTCTAATACACCTGAAAATGCAAACAGAGCCTCTGTTTAATGTCTAACCAAAAAATGATGTGGAGATGCCGGCGTTGGACTGGGGTGAGCACAGTACGAAGTCTTACAACACCAGGTTAAAGTCCAACAGGTTTGTTTCGATGTCACTAGCTTTCGGAGCGCTGCTCCTTCCTCAGGTGAATGAAGAGGTCTGTTCCAGAAACACATATATAGACAAATTCAAAGATGCCAAACAATGCTTGGAATGCGAGCATTAGCAGGTGATTAAATCTTTACAGATCCAGAGATGGGGTAACCCCAGGTTAAAGAGGTGTGAATTGTACCACGCCAGGACAGTTGGTAGGATTTTGCAGGCCAGATGGTGGGGGATGAATGTAATGCGACATGAATCCCAGGTCCCGGTTGAGGCCGCACTCATGTGTGCGGAACTTAGCTATAAGTTTCTGCTCGGCGACTCTGCATTGTCGCGGGTCCTGAAGGCCGCCTTGGAGAACGCTTACCTGGAGATCAGAGGTTGAATGCCCTTGACTGCTGAAGTGTTCCCCGACTGGAAGGGAACATTCCTGCCGGGTGATTGTTGCGCGATGTCCGTTCATTCGTTGTCGCAGCGTCTGCATGGTCTCGCCAATGTACCACGCTTCGGGACATCCTTTCCTGCAGCGTATGAGGTAGACAACGTTGGCCGAGTCGCACGAGTATGTACCGCGTACCTGGTGGGTGGTGTTCTCACGTGTAATAGTGGTATCCATGTCGATGATCTGGCACGTCTTGCAGAGATTGCCATGACAGGGTTGTGTGGTGTTGAGGTCACTGTTCTGAAGACTGGGTAGTTTGCTGCAAACAATGGTTCGTTTGAGGTTGCGCGGTTGTTTGAAGGCAAGTAGTGGGGGTGTGGGGATGACCTTGGCAAGATGTTCATCGTCATCAATGACGTGTTGAAGGCTGTGAAGAAGATGACGTAGTTTCTCCGCTCCGGGGAAGTACTGGACGACGAAGGGTATTCTGTCGGATGTGTCCCATGTTTGTCTTCTGAGGAGGTCGGTCCGGTTTTTCGCTGTGGCGCGTTGGAACTGTCGATCGATGAGTCGAGTGCCATATCCCGTTCGTACGAGGGCATCTTTCAACGTCTGTAGATGTCTGTTACGCTCCTCCTCGTCTGAGCAGATCCTGTGTATACGGAGCGCTTGTCCATAGGGGATGGCTTCTTTAATGTGTTTAGGGTGGAAGCTGGAGAAGTGGAGCATCATGAGGTTATCCGTGGGTTTGCGGTAAAGCGAAGTGCTGAGGTGACCGTCCTTGATGGAGACAAGTGTGTCCAAGAATGCAACTGATTTTGGAGAGTAGTCCATGGTGAGTCTGATGGTTGGATGGAACTTATTAATGTCATCGTGTAGTCGTTTCAGTGATTCTTCGCCGTGGGTCCAAAGGAAAAAAATGTCATCGATGTATCTGGTGTATAACATCGGTTGAAGGTCCTGTGCGGTGTGTAGGTCATCTTCTTCACAGCCTTCAACACATCATTGATGACGATGAACATCTTGCCAAGGTCATCCCCACACCCCCACTACTTGCCTTCAAACAACCGCGCAACCTCAAACGAACCATTGTTTGCAGCAAACTACCCAGTCTTCAGAACAGTGACCTCGACACCACATAACCCTGTCATGGCAATCTCTGCAAGACGTGCCAGATCATCGACATGGATACCACTATTACACGTGAGAACACCACCCACCAGGTACGCGGTACATACTCGTGCGACTCGGCCAACGTTGTCTACCTCATACGCTGCAGGAAAGGATGTCCCGAAGCATGGTACATTGGCGAGACCATGCAGACGCTGCGACAACGAATGAACGGACATCGCGCAACAATCACCCGGCAGGAATGTTCCCTTCCAGTCGGGGAACACTTCAGCAGTCAAGGGCATTCAACCTCTGATCTCCGGGTAAGCGTTCTCCAAGGCGGCCTTCAGGACCCGCGACAATGCAGAATCGCCGAGCAGAAACTTATAGCCAAGTTCCGCACACATGAGTGCGGCCTCAACCGGGACCTGGGATTCATGTCGCATTACATTCATCCCCCACCATCTGGCCTGCGAAATCCTACCAACTGTCCTGGCGTGGTACAGTTCACACCTCTTTAACCTGGGGTTACCCCATCTCTGGATCTGTAAAGATTTAATCACCTGCTAGTGCTCGCATTCCAAGCATTGTTTGGCATCTTTGAATTTGTCTATATATGTGTTTCTGGAACAGACCTCTTCATTCTCCTGAGGAAGGAGCAGCGCTCCGAAAGCTAGTGACATCGAAACAAACCTGTTGGACTTTAACCTGGTGTTGTAAGACTTCGTACTGTAACCAAAAAATGGCAGCTCCAACAATGGAGAACACCCTCAGTACCACACTGGAGTGTCAGCGTCGGCTTTTGTGCACAGGATCTGCTGTGGGAATTGAACTTTGATCTTCTGACTTGCTCTCTTTGCAGGGATGCACAGTACAGTTGGAAAGCCTGCCAGGACATTGCTCATTCCTTGCTAATGCTCCAGAAGTATCTTCTCCTTTGGAAGCCCCCCAAAGCTCAGTAAATATATATGGACAGCTGAACAGAGCTTGAAGCAGCCTGTGCCCTTCAATGAGGACAATCTGCTGCTATCCCTGTCCCTAC
Source organism: Scyliorhinus torazame (assembly GCF_047496885.1). NCBI lineage: Eukaryota > Metazoa > Chordata > Chondrichthyes > Carcharhiniformes > Scyliorhinidae > Scyliorhinus > Scyliorhinus torazame. The sequence continues at coordinate 276,009,159 of NC_092709.1, forward strand.
CATCTGCTATGTTCAATTGTGATGCATGAGTCACCAGTTGAAAATCTAACTATTTTCCTTACCAATCCCACCAAAGTGTGAGCATTTGAGCGGATACACGGTCTGCATGAAATCTGTGGTGGTACACCGTCACAAGTGTGCAAGCTCCTCTGAGGATTCATCATCGTCCTCCTGGAAAACCTCATGTGGGATACTTGAAGGCAATGTGCCAGGTTGAGGACGCAAATTAGAACTGACAGAGTAAGACTGGTTTAAGTGACTACTGTGGGCATGTTCATATTTTTATGCCTTCTGGCACCTCTTAGTTGAGCAGACCGACAGACACCATTTGTTGAGATTGATTATGAGGGAGAGGTGCGACATTGCACTAAAATTAGAAATGGATGGACAGAAGGCGATGTGAGAAGTAATGTGGTGTGTGGAGAAATGTGCCGGAGTGGGCTTGAGAAGGAATAACTCAGTGGTATACAACAGGATACGGTTGAATGTGCCACTGTACTCACCTTACCTGTCCTGGTACACACGTCTGGCACGGATCAAAGGAACTTAGCGCCACTGCTGCTCTCCACTGTTATAATGCCCAGTCATCCTTTTTCCTCTTCCTTCTTCCTCCCAGCATTAGACAACGATATTTCCCCGCAGGCCTTTGCATCTTCCAGCATTAATCAAAGGAGAGATATGGAACGTTAGGACTCCATTCTTATAGTTATTTATCTTGTTCTCCCATCTACAGAATCCTCCAACTGTCATCTTTGCAGTCCCCCTTTAAGCACTGGAATCCAAATCAACTCAGGTGGATTGTCATCATGCTAGCTCAACCTAATTGGTCATGAAACCTGGAAGTCAAAGCAAATCTGGTTAAAAAGCCACTGACACATGCACTGCACCAACTTCCGAGTCTCTTACATGCTAATGTACCACCCTGTCTCACCATGTCTTCAACTTAGAATGCCCCCGATAAGACCTTAAGACACAGAAGCAGATGTAGGCCATTCAGCTTATTCAGTCTGCACCGCTATTCAGTGAGATCATGACTGATCTGATATGCTAATTCTCAGCTCCACTTTCCCACCTTGTCCCCATAATCCTTGATTCCCTTACTGATTAAAAATTTGTCTATCTCAGCTTTGACGTATTAGGTCTGAGCGCACTTCACACCAGTCATAGCGCTGGCCAGAAAATGACATGCTTTTGGTGGGGAGCCACCAAAACCGAGTGCATTCACCCATTTTATGTTTCCACCCAGCAGAAAATCAACTCCCACAAGTTCACATACTAAATAAATAAGTCATATCCCATAGGACTGTGTAATTCCTTCTGTGTATGCCAAATGTTAAAAAGCTAATTAGGTGAAAGATAATTATGTGAAGAGGTAAAGAAGATGAGTTTAATGGTCCACTTTAAAATTTTCCGGTGAATTTGACTTCAGTTCAAGGTACCGTGGGAGCTAACTGTGGGTGTAGACTTTGAATATTACCTTTGAATTAAATTTTAAAGGAAAAGTCACCTCAGTAATGAGACCATGAAGCTGTATTCAAACTCTGTTTTCCTTTCAAAATATTTGGAAATGCTGGTTTCTCCCTAATCCCTGGCAATCTTCCTCACAACTCCATGTTTGAACTGCCCCTTTTCACGGTTTTGCCCCTGTCACAGTAATGAAATGGCCCTTATCGCCATTATCAGAGTCTCAAATGATATAGGTATGTGAATGCAAACATGATAAAGTATTCCTTCCCATCCGCAAGAATGACAACAACATTCTCCTCAAACACTTCTCTTCTGTTGTCCAGCTAGGTGGAACAGCTCTCGATTGGTTCAATTCCAATCTATCATGTCATTGGCAAAGAATCACCACCAAAGCCTTATTTTCTGCTTCATTACCTCTGGAGATTGCTAAGGATCTATTCTTGACATGTTTCTTGTTCAGTTGTCAGTGGTGGATGAGCAGACATTTTTTCCAATTAATTATTGGGAAGTCATATTCATTGGGAAGTGTTGTGGGCGAGGCGTTTTCAGAACCCCAAAATGTATCATGGAGTTCAACCAACCTCTCCCTTTAATGTATTTGTTGCTTTTCCAAGCACACGGCTTGTTCCCTAGGTGTGGGATTGCAATTATGGACACATGGGTTTTTAAACACAAAACAACGTTTATTCCATGAACTCAACTTAACATTGTAAATAAACATTGGATCTCTTAACACCCCTTACTTCAAAGATAACGCCGAAAATATTGCAACAGTAAATAATTCCTCAAAATGTTTCTTCAAACTTCCAAGAGACTTAACACCTTTAAACAGAATCACATCAGGTTAAAGGCTTTACTATTATGAGTTTAAATCACCCAAATGATCCAGAGATAGTCTTTCATGGCAGAGATCCAGCTCACTGCAAACATAGACATTCCCAAGCTCTTTTTCTCCAAACTGCAGCTCTCTGGAAACACACAGACACACACAAGCTGCTTTTTCCAACTGCAAAACTAAAAACTGCAAAATGGCTGATCTAAAGCCCAGCTCCACCCACACTCTGACATCACTGCATTTTCTTAAAGGTACATTGTGTAAACATCCATTTCTTAAAGGCACTCTCACATGACGGAAGACATAGCGGCAAGGTGGCACAGTGATTAGCACTGCTGTTTCATAGCACCAGGAATGTGGGTTCAATTCTGATTTGATTGGGTGACTGTCTGTGTGGGGTTTGTAGGTTCTCCCCATGTCTGAGTAGGTTTCCTCCTACAGTCCAAAAATATGCAGGTTAGGTGGATTGGCCTGGATAAATTGCCCCTTAGTGTCCAGGGATGTGCAGGTTAGGTTGCGGAGTTATGGGGATAGGATGGAGTGGGTGACGTGTGGACCTAGGTTGCTCTTTTGGAAGGTCGGTGCAGGCCCTCTGGCCTGTATAACCCCCTTCTTCACTGCAGGGATTCTATGACTTGTCTTCCGTCCTCACCACAATCGTCATTCGCAAGCCATCATCTCAATTCATCTACCCCACCCTATCCCCATAACTGCACCTAACCTTTGGACACTAAGGAGCAATTTAGCATGGTCAATCTACCTAACCTGCACATCTTTGGATGTGGGAGGAAACCGGGGCACCCGAAGGAAACCCACGCAGCCACAGGAGAAAGTACAAACTCCACACAGTCACTCAAGGTCAGAATCGTACCTGTGTTCCTGGCGCTGAGAGGCAATGCTAACCACTGTGCCACCATGCCACCCACTCTACCTTTGGACTTAATTATTCCAATGCTCTGTAAACATGATCTCATCGCCCATATATTAACTTGCACCATGTCCCAATCATACATCAGCTCAATGCTCACCTTACATTGACCCAGCAATGTCTCAAATTTTAAATTTTCACCCTTATTTCCAAATACCTCATGACCTCACCCTTCCAATCTCTGCAACTACTTTAACTACACACCTCCAAAATCTCTGCAGTGGTCCAATCCTGGCCTCTTGTGCATCCCTGATTCTCTTTGCTTCATTCGTGGATGTGCCTCAAGCTGTCGAGACCTTAAGCTCTGGATTTCCCAGCATAAAGTTCTCTGCCTCTCTTCCTCCCCTCCCTTAGGAGGCCCTTCAAACCCTTATTTCCAGCACCAGCTTCGATACCTCCATCTTTGGCTCAATGTCAAATTTTGTTTAATAATCACTTCTGTGAAGCACCTTGGGATATTTCACTACATTAAAGGCGCTATATCAATGCAAGTTGCTGTTGTAAGGGACACAGGGTCAGCTTCGTCCAAGGTTCTGAATTTAAAGTTGTTCCGAATGAGTAATTTGAGCCAGGTGTGAATTTTCTTAAAACAAAGGAATAAGCACAAATGCCACCAGCTGTCTTTACTTTTGCATGAATGAAAACAAAAAAAATGCTGAAATTACTTAGTAGATCAAGCAGCATCTGTGGCGGGAAACAAAGATATTGGGCTGGATTCTCCATTTGGAATACTTTGTTCTCCCGTTAGTTTACGATTCCCCTGGGAGCGCAAATCAGCATCAATTCCATATTTCTGGCTATACAAATTAATGCATGGCATAGGGTCTGAGAGATTCCCGAGTGAATCCTGATATTGGGCTGCCATTTTGAGTGGGTGGCCAGATACTCGGATCATCTCTACCAGCGTGGCCCTGGCGTGGTGGACCTTGCAGTGGGACAAGGGGGTAACTCCCCCTTGGCCCACCTCGAGGTACTCGATGCCAGGGCAATGCTGGTAGAGGCCGCAGGCGATGCGCGCTACGTGATACCTGGCTGCGGGGACCGGAGAATCACGGAGGACCAGTGCATAGGGACCACTTTGGGTCATTAAGATCCATTTGCATTCATTTACATGCTCCCGCTGGTGCGCGGTGTGGACCTTAATTCACAGGATGGGAGCATTGAGTTCAGGTTGGCGCCTGCTGTTAATCCCGATTCTCCGTTTCATCGTGGACATTGATTCGGGGATTCTTGGTCTGAGAATCCTGCCCAATGTTTCAGGTCGTGGTCACCGTTTGTCTAAACCTGAAACAATGGGCAGGATTTTCCACGCCTCCCGCCATGTGTTTCACGAAGTTGAAGCCAGCCTGCCAGAGGGGATTCGCCATTGGCTGGACTGGAAGATCCCATCAACAAGAATGGCTGGAAAATTACATACATAGAACATACAGTGCAGAAGGAGGCCATTCGGCCCATCGAGTCTGCACCGACCCACATTAATCCCTCACTTCCACCTTATCCCCGCAACCCAATAACCCCTCCCAACCCTTATGGACACTAAGGGCAATTTATCATGGCCAATCCACCTAACCTGCACGTCTTTGGACTGTGGGAGGAAACCGGAGCACCCGGAGGAAACCCACGCAGGACACGGGGAGAACGTGCAAACTCCGCACAGACAGTGACCCAGCGGGGAATCGAACCTGGGACCCTGGCGCTGTGAAGCCACAGTGCTAATCACTTGTGCTACCGTGCTGCCCTTATTCTGGCCATTAATTTTGTTCCTCTCCACAGACCTCGCTGACCAGCTAAGTATAACCAGATTTATTTTTATTGCTTTTATTTCAGATTTCCTGCACCTGCAGTATTTTGCTTTTCTTTTACAGGCACTTTACTAAAATGCACGTAGCATTTGGCACAAAATAAATAAAATAATGGCACAAATTGAGTTTTATGGATATGACCTTATAGTCATTACAGAGACATGGTTACAAGGAGATCAAAACTGAGAACTAAATATTCAGGGATATGTGACTTTTCATCAGGAGATAAGTACAATAACAAAAAACAATCTTGGATTGGAAGATGTCGAATCCATTTGGGTGGAGGTGAGAAATAACAAGGGAAATAAGACATTGTGAGAATAGTGTATAGACCCCCAAACAGTAGCTATACGGAGAATATCTCAGGAAATAATAGAGACATGTAAAAAAGGCAATACTTAAATGATGGGTGACTTTAACCTTCATGTAGATTGGGTAAATCAAATTGGCAGAGATGGCCATGAGGAAGAATTCAGAGTGTGTTAAAGAGGCTTTCCTGGAACAATATGTTGTGAATCCAAATAGGGATCAGATTATTTTGGACTTGCCAATGTGTAATGAGGCAGATTTAACAAACAATCTCAGAGTAAAAGATCTCCCAGGAAATATGGTGGAATTTAGCATTCAATTTGAGAGTGAGAAACTTGGGTCAGAAACAACTGTGCTACACTTAAATAAGGATAATTATAAATGAATGAGGTAAGGGCTAACTGAAGTGAATTAGGAAAGGAGTTTAGCAGGAAAGGCAGTTGATCAGCAATGGCAGATGTTTTTGAAAATAGTGCATGACTCACAACAAAAATATATCTCTCTGAGGAAGAAGGATTTTTAGGAAGTGGATAAATCAACCATGGTTAACCAAGGAAGTGAAGGATAGTATTAAATGGAAAGAAAAAAACATTCAATGTGGCAAAGATTAGTGGTAAATCAGAGGATGGGGAAAGTTTTAAAAACCAACAAAAGATGAGCAGAAAAAGAATAAATAGGGAGAAGGTAAACTTTGAGGGTAAACTGTAAAATAAAAACAAATGGACACAAAGAGTCTCTGGAGGTAGATAGGTTAGGGAAATGGGCAAAAACTTGGCAGATGGAATATAATGTAGGAAAATGTGACGTTATACACTTTGGTAGGAAGAATCAAGGAACTGAATATTATTTTGATGGAGAAAGACTGCAGAGAACTGCAGCAGAGGGATTTGAGGGTCCTTGTGCATAAAGCACAAAAAGCTAGCTCGCAAGTTCAGCAGGTAATTGAGAAGCCAAATGGAATGTTGGCCCTTAATACAAAGGGAATGGAGTATAAAAATGGAAATGTCTTGCTAAAATTGTACAAGGCACTAGTTAGACCACACCTGGAATACTGTGAACAATTGTGATCCCCTTATGTAAGGCAAGACATACTTGCATTGGAGACAGTCAAGAGAAGTTCACTAGGTTGATCCTAGGTATGGAGGGATTTTCTTTTGAGGAGAGGTTGAGTAGGTTGGGCCTGTACTCATTGGAGTTTGGAAGAATAAGAGGTGACCTTATGGAGACATACAGGATTCTCAGGGTGCTTGACAGGGTAAATGCTGAGATGATGTTTGCTCCTGTTGGAGAGTGCAGGACCAGATATCATAATCTCAGAGTAAAGGGTCGCCCATTTAAGACAGAGATGGAGGGGAATTTCTTTTCTCAGATGGTAGTGAATCTGTGGAATACTTTACCGTTTAAAGCACCAATGCTAACCATATATCTGTGTGAGAATTGTCAAGATTCTGGGAAATTAATTGTTGAAAATACCAAACTGATTTGATTTGATTTCAATTTATTGTCATGTGTACCGAGGTACAGTGAAAAGTATTGTTCTGCGTACAGTCCAGGCAGATCGTTCCATACATGAAAAACAGAGGACCTTCGATAAATACACAATGTGAATACATAAACACAGACATTGCGTGAAGCTTATGGAGTGTAGTGCCACATTAGTAAAGAAGAGAGATCAGTTCACTCTGCAGGAGGGCCATACAGGAGTGTGATAGCAGAGGGGAAGAAGCTATTTTTGAATCTGTACGTGTGTGTCCTCAGACTTTTGTATCTTCTGCCGATGAAGGCGGATATACGAGAGAATAAACTGGGTGGGAGGGATCTTTGATTATGCTTCCTGCTTTCCCAAGGCAGCGCGAGAGGTGTTGGCAGAGTCAATCGTTGGGAGGCGAGTTTGCGTGATGGACTGGGCTGTGTTCACCTCTCTGTAGTTTCTCATGGTCTTGGGCCAAGTGGTTGCCATACCAAACTGTGATGCAGTCAGTAGGATTTGTCCTATGATGAAATGAAAAATCTGTAAAAATTGGTAATAGTCAATGTGGACATGCCAAAATTCCTTTGTCTCCTGAGGAAGTATAGACGCCGTTGTGCTTTCTTGGTCGTAGAGTCAAAGTGGGTGGACTGGGACAGATTGTTGGTGATGTGTACACCCAGGAATTTGAAGCTGTTAATCATCTCCACCCAACATAGCTTGGATGAATTATGATATACACCCATGTACAAATATGAACTTTGCTGAAGAACATTACATCAGTTGATTGTGATCCAAAGTACTGTCGTTTAATGAATCAAAGGGCCGACTGTAGCCATAAGGCGCCGCTCATACAAATGGCTAACAACAAAAATCCCTGAAAGCATGATGGGAAAAATAGCTATCTTTACTAACCTTTGAAATGACATATGCAAAGAAACTTGCAAAGAATGCAAAGCAAAGTTCAAAACAGGAAATAGTTTAGCTGCACAGATTGTCACCTAGACCACAAATATCATCAAAGTCCGTGTTGAACAGGATAGAACGGGATCCCTAGACCACAAATATTAAACAGCTAAGCATGCATTGAGTTTTGGAATAAATTACCCTTGTATGACATGCACGTGCAGAAGGCATAAATATCCAGCCCTCATCCATAACGTAACCCCAAGAAAAACCTCGAAGAAGTAACCCTTGAGTTGGTGCTCAGTGACAGAAGACCCTGGCCAGTTTACACAGGCAATATCTATCTAAACCACCCAAGCTGTGAGTCTTGGGATAACTGTAATCATCAGTAAAGCACAAGAATTGCCTGAATAAAGAGTGGCATGGTGGCACAATGGTTAGCACTGCTGCCTCACGGCGCTGAGGACCCGGGTTCGATCCCGGCCCCCGGGTCACTGTCCATGTGGAGTTTGCACATTCGCCTCATGTCTACATGGGTCTCACACCCACAGCCCAAAGAGCAGCAGGGTAGCACAGTGGTCAGCACAGTTGCTTCACAGCTCCAGGGTCCCAGGTTCAATTCCCGGCTTGGGTCACTGCCTGTGCGGAGTCTGCACATTCTCGCCATGTCTGCGTGGGTTTTCTCTGGATGCTCCGGTTTCCTCCCACAGTCCAAAGATGTGCAGGGTAGGTGGATTAACCATGCTAAATTGCCCTTAGTGTCCAAAAAAAGGTTACGTGGGTTTACTGGGTTATAGTGATAGGGTGGAGGCGTGGGCTGAAGTAGGATGCTCTTTTCAAAGGCCGGTGCAGACTCGATGGGCCGAATGGCCTCCTTCTGCACTGTAAATTCTATGATTCTATGTGCATGGGCCACGTTAAATTGTCCCCTAATTGGAAAAATTAAAAAGAAAGGATTGCATGAATAGTGTATTTGGTTGAAGTAGTTAATAAAATTATGTTGAATCATAACTTACGGTGTTGAGTGTTTGTTTGAAATGTAAACTGTTTGACCTCTTGCAAGACTACAGAGACCAAGCGGGTCAACTGGCAAAAAGCTTTGGAGGGCAGGTGGGTAAGTACTGAGGGAAGGGGTAACATTTTGGGGGTGGGTGTTCCTGCCCCACCATCCCCAAAGGACGTAAGCCGCCTTTCTTCCCTCTCACCTTGTAACCAGTTGTGTTTAAAAAACAAAGGTCTAGCTTTCACCAGTCTGCCCAAGCCAACTGTATTATGGCATGGGCAGCTTATATTACAGCGCTTATTGTTCACAAGCTCAATTGCCCATTGATCATTATTTTTAATTAGTGGACGGGCTGCTAATTTCAGCCTATCGTTTTATGGGGACTGGGGCAGGGGTGGTGAGGAAGGCAGTGGACTTGCCACCCATCATATTTTATATTCCCCCCCCCCCCACCCCACCAGTTACAAACATGCAAAGGGGAAGAGACCATAAGATCAAGCCTCAGATTAATTTGACTGTATACTGTCACATACAGCATTTAGATATTTGAATTATTCTCATGACTAGCTTGGATAAAATCTTAACTCCCAGTAGTAGATCAGTTGGGTCAGATGAGGGGGTGAAATTTTTAAAATATGAAACAGGAACCCAAGCCACCTCCAATCCAGCCACTTTTGGTTCTGAAATAGACAAGGTTAAAATGGGCAGCCAATGCGCTAGCAAATGAGCAGGTTGGTCGTTTAAATATTTATAACAATTATAATGTGCTTTCGTTTTATAGTCATTTTATTTTTATGTCGGCAATGTTTTCCAGCCTTTGAAAGACCCAGCAGACGAGTGGGACTGAATCCATGAGCCAAGTGCATTTAACAGTACTGCTTGTGGGTCAGAAGTTGCACATGTTCTCCCTCCAGACTCCACAAGCAACCCAGTAATCCTCCCCCATCTGTGATATGTCGGCTCCTCCGCCACCAATGGGCCCTCAAACTATTGTCTGTTCCCCCATGCACCCCAACCCCCAACTTGGATCAACGTTAGATCTCCTGCCTTTCTACCCCCGACCAGCTTCTGCCACCCACAGCATCAGTGAATGCCCCTCCGCAATCAGGACATCACCCCTATGATTAAAAACGTCCCAACTCTCTCCCACACACCAGCCGGGCCTATTATCCTGAGCTGTGGCCTTGTGCCATAGACCTCCCTCCCAATAGGCATCCAACTGAACACACTGCCTGTGGCAGAAAGCCTACAGAAAAGATATTAAAGAGCTCTTTTGTTTTCTCAACAACCTAATAACTTCCCTGTCTCTAACATACCTCCAGTCCTGTTGGTGCGGGGGGTGTTGCTTGGGAGGATGTTCTGTGAGGGGGGGGGTTATTGGGTGGATTATAAAAACTTTGGCTTTTAGCTTTTGCAAATTTGTTTCATACATCCATTTCATCTCCATTATTTTCTTTGTCCTCTTCTGCTTATCCCAATCTGCAATTTCCACTTATTTGCATTACAGCAAGGTTTTTCTTCCAGCTTAATACCATCTCTTATCTTGTTAACCATGGTTGTTTATGGACACAATTTTTGTTTTAGCCTTTAAGCCTTTTGTATGAATTTTCTTTCATACAAACATCAGTTAATTTATTGATCAGTCTTTCTAATTTTGCCTTACGTAAATTTATAATCTTTATTTGTGACTCTTGCTTTTCCTTCTCAAACCTAACATCAAATGCAATCATTTATGGTCACTATTTGCATGAAGTTATTTTGCAATCAGATTGCTGACTAATTCTGATTTACTCTTATCACTAAATGTTATACGGGCTCATCCTTTGTCAGTTCTAAAGCATATTGTTCCAGAAATCTTTGCAGAATACATTCCAGAAATATTTTGTCTTTATTGCTTGAGCTATTTTGATCCCCCCAGTTGATGTAAAAAATAAATGTTTTAATTCTAACCACATTTTTTCTGCCACATGTTTCGCTGATCTTTAACTACATAATCACTCAACCGTACCATTTTCTAGGAGCGCGATCTAACGGGGGAAGCATTAAGTGCGGCAGCAAGCGAGAATTATCAGGTGCATCCCGATGAGCTGGTGGTTGGCACTGCCCTCCTCACCCCGCAGCATACACTGGCACCCAACAGCACATCCTAACATGCCCAGCTGCAGTGCCCATGCCTGACCCCGTCAAAGCTCCCGATGCATGAAGCATGCGGCTCATGATACCCTTTTTTGTCCCTGCAGGGGAAGTCGACACACAATTGGCCAGATGTCAGAGTCCTCACCCACTATGAGGAACAGGCCCTGAAGGGCGACCGAGGACAGAACAGTCACTGACATTGACGTTCGCCTGACAGACATAATGATACTTCCCTCCCACTAACCACATGTCCATTCTCCCATAGCACCTCCATTCGATAGTACCGGCCTTTCTGAGTTCCCCCGCAGCCCCCCTACCCACATCTTCCAAGAGAACACCTCGGAGGAGAGCTCCCAGGATGCCTCAATTGAGGTGTCACAGTTGTCATCCCCACCTTCCACCAGCGTAGAGACATGCACCTCAATGGGTTACATTAGTGGCCAAGCTTCTGGGGTACAATCTGGTGAGCACCACACAGTTGCTGATGCACATCATGTGGAGGCTGAAACGTCCAGGGGGGACAGCATTCGGAGGCCTTGCAGGATCCAGCTGGGCCCCAGTCAGATTTCAAAACTCTGGACCAGGTTATCCCAAGCTGATGCAAATGCTCAGGTGCGGCCGTGTGATTCAGGAGGGGATGTCAGCTACACTCCAGCGGGTCTATGGCCAGTTGGAGGAGTACCAAAGGCTTTGGGTGCAGGAGATAGTGATAGCAATGCGACGCACCAAAGCCAACACTACTAAGGTGGTGACCACAATAGAAAGCCTGGAGCACGAGGTCAACGTCATGAGTGTCGGTGTCTGATGCATTGCTTAGTGTGTGACGACCATGGCTGAGGACCTCGTCAGCATGCTGTCGATAAATCACCTGGACCGGATGTTCTAAAAGAGATAGCACAGGAGATTGTGGAGGCATTGGTGGTGATCTTTCAGGAATCACTGGAGGCAGGGAGGGTCCCAGAGCACTGGAAAGTGGTGAATGTAACACCCCTGTTTAAGAAGGGAGGGAGGTAAAAGATGGGAAATTATAGGCCGGTTAGCCTGACTTCAGTCATTGGTAAGATTTTAGAGTCCATTATTAAAGATGAGATCGCGGAATACTTGGAAGTGCATGGTAAAATAGGACTGAGTCAGCACGGCTTAGTCAAGGGGAGGTCATGTCTGACAAATCTGTTGGAGTTCTTTGAGGAAGTTAGACAAAGGAGAACCAGTGGACGTGTTTTATTTCGATTTCCAGAAGGCCTTTGACAAGGTACCGCATAGGAGACTGTTAAATAAGTTAAGAACACATGGTGCTAAGGGTAAGATCCTGGCATGGATAGAGGATTGGCTGACTGACAGAAGGCGGGGATAAAGGGGTCTTTTTCAGGATGGCAGCCGGTGACTAGTGGTGTACCTCAGGGGTCGGTGCTGGAACCACTACTTTTCACAATATACATTAATGATCTGGCGGAAGGAACTGAATGCACTGTTGCTACGTTTGCAGATGATACAAAGATCTGTAGAGGGACAGGTAGTATTGAGGAAAAGCCGGGCTGCAGAAGGACTTGGACAGGCTAGGAGACTTGGCAAAAAAGTGGCAGACGGAATACAATGTGGAAAAGTGTGAGGTTATGCACTTTGGAAGGAGAAATGGAGGCAGCGACTATTTTCTAATCGCATTGTGAGGTTCCAGATAAATTTCTGGTGCGAGAGGAAATATTGAAAAACTAATCTCTAGATTGGTGTGGAGAACCAGCATTTTGCACTTTCAAACTAATGGCACAGTTATAAATCGAAGTCGAAGTGTATCTGAATGGCAGGGGTCTGAAGCAGTGTGGGAGGAGCATGCTGTTGGAACAAGGGGCCCTTTTTGGGATGCCCTCTGACCTTTTGGTGCCACAACATTAAAATGGAATCAGAGGCGAGAGTAAGGTGAAGGACCACCTTGAGGAGCTAGCCACTGGAACCTATGCCTGTTGCTGCACCGTAACAGATAAATAGTAGAGTCTCTGGCTGAACATCACAGTCGCTGCATTTCAACATTAACACGCAGGAATGTGAAGTTTTGGAATGCAGGCAACCATCAAAGAGACACAGGTGTTGCATATACGACATCCCATCAGTAGAGAACTATTGTGCGCTTTCCAGAATTGGCATTCCTAATGGGTCAAAGGGCATCCAGTCATTAATCATGAGCAACTTATTGTTTATTTGTATGTCAGATCCGAGATTGGAGCACCGAGCTCGGTCAGGTCACACATGTCATTCAAAACTTCTCCAACCACTGTGGGATTTAGATGTTAAGTCTCAGGGATGGCAGCATGGTCACCTCGATGTGTCTGTTAGCGCCTCAAATACAAGACTGCATCACTGACAAGGCTAATGGGCAGACGCTACTATCGTATCATAGTTGATATTGATTCAAGATTACGAGCTTCACTATATTCATCTGCTATTCCACGGTGGCGCAGTGGTTAGCACTGATGCCTCATGGTGCCGAGGATCTAGGTTCGATCCGATCCCCGGGTCACTGTCCGTGTGAAGTTTGCACATTCTCCCTGTGTCTACATGGGTCTCACCCTCACAACCCAAAGGTGTGCAAGGTAGGTGCATTGGTCATGCTAAATTGCCCTTTAATTGGAATTTTTAAAAAAATAATTAAATTCACCTTTTATTCATTCATCCATGAATCGATCCCGCACTGTGGCACAGTGGCGCAGTGGTTAGCACTGCTACCTCACAGCTCCAGGGACCCAGGTTCAATTCTGGCTTGGGTGACTGTCTGTGTATCACAGGTCAGGTAAAGCAGCGTCATCTTTTAATTTGGAGTCCATAAGACCATAAGGCATAGGAGCATCATTCGGTCAATCGGCCCATCGAGTCTGCTCCGCCATTCAATCGTGGCTGATTGTTTATCATCCCTATTCTCCTGCCTTCTCCATATAAGCCCTGATCCCCTGATTAATCAAGAACCCATCTATCTCTGTCTTAAAGACACTCAGTAATTTGGCCTCCACAGCCTTCTGCGGCAAAGAGTTCCACAGATTCCCCACCCTCTGGCTGAAGAAATTCCTCCTCATCTCAGTTTTAAAGAACCGTCCCTTCAATCTGAGGCTGTGGCTTCAGGTTCTAATTTTTCCTACTCTTGGAAACATCCTCTCCACGTCCATTCTAACCAGGCCTCTCAGTATCTTGTAAGTTTCAATAACATCCTTCTAAACTCCACCGAATACAGACCTAGAGTCCTCAACTGCTCCTCATATGGCAAATTCTTAATTCCAGGGTTCATTCTTGTGAATCTCCTCTGGACCCTTTCCAAGGCCAGCACATTTTTCCTTAAATACGGGGCCCAAAACTGCTCACAATACTCCAAATGGGGTCTGACCAGAGCCTTGAACATCCTCAGAAGTACATCCCTACTCTTGTATTCTAGCCCTCTCGACACGAATGCTAACATTGCATCTGCCTTCCTAACTGCCAACAGAACCTGCATGTTAACCTTAAGAAAATCTTGAACAAGGACTCCGAAGTCTCTTTGTGCTTCTGATTTTCTAGGCCTTTTCCCATTTAAAAAATAGTCTATGCCTCTATTCTTCCTACCAAAGTGCATACCCTCACAATTTTCCACATTGCCTTCCATCTGCCACTTCTTTGCCCACTCCCCTTGCCCGTCCAAGTCCTTCTGCAACCCCCAGCTTCCTCAATACTACCTATCCCTCTGCATTTCTTTGGATAATCTGCAAACTTAACAACAATGCCCTCAGTTCCTTCTTCCAGATCGTTAATGTATATTGTGAAAAGTTGTGGTCCCAGCACTGACCCCTGAGGTAGACCACTAGTCACCGGTTGCCATCCTGAAAAAGACATCTTTATCCCCACTCTCTGCCTTCTGCCAGTCAGCAATCCTCTAACCATGCCAGTTTTGTACCCTTAACACCATGGGCTCTCAACATATTTCACAGCCTCCTATGTGGCACCTTGTCAAAGGCCTTCTGGAAATCTAAATAAATCACACCCACTGGTTCTCCTTTGTCTAACTTCCTTATTACCTCCTCAAAGAAGTCTAATTGATTTGTCAGACATGACCTCCCATGGACAAAGCCGTGCTGACTCAGTCCTATTTTACCATGAATGTCCAAGCGCTTCGCAATCTCACATTTAATAACAGACTCTAAAATCTTACCAATGACCGAAGTCAGGCTAACCAGCCTCTAATTTCCAGTCAGCTGTAAGTTAACGATCTGGGATCTCAACCTCAAAAGGAATTTTTTGCCCACCACTTCTCTTTCAAAATCTGAAACTTCTCCTCTCATTTACCTGTGCTTTCATGTAGATGACACTCATGGGCTTTACTTCCTTATTTGCATTGGCACAATTGATAAAAGCATACCTCAAGAAACCATCTTTATACTATTTTGTTTTGAGTTAATTTTCTTCTTTGTAGGCTGTTAACCAGAGGCCCTGGAGCTCTATACCTGTGTTGCTCTATCCTGGACTATCCTGTGCTGCTCTCCCCAACAGATTCTGTTGTGAGAGGCAGTGGCATAGTGGTATTGTCTCTGGATTAGTAATCGAAACACCTAGGGTAATGGCCTGGTGACTCGAGTTCGAATCCCACCATGGCAGACGGTGAAATTTGAAGTCAATAAAAATCTGGAATTGAAAGTCTAATGATGACCATGAAACCATTGCCGATTGTCGTAAAAACCCATCTGGTTCACTAATGTCCTTCAGGGAAAGAAATCTGTCATCCTTAACCAGTCTGGCCTAAATGTGACTCCAGACCCACAGAGTGATGCGGGTGACTCTAAACTGACCCCCCATTGAAATGGCCTGGCAAACCACTCAGATCAAGGGCAATTAGGGATGGGCAACAAATGCTTGCCCAAACTGCAACATCCACATCCCAAGAACACATTTTTTAAAAGAGATCCTGTCCAGTAGGTAGACTGATTATTTGAGTCTCTGACCATCTCTTACTTTTAAGAAAACAATCCTACGGTTCCTGACGGGGTGTAAACCCAACATTGCACCCAATCTCATCAGTTTCCAGGCTAAATAGTTTAAAATAGGCCCCATTGGGAGGAGTGTAAAATCAGAGTTCCATCTCATCCAGTGAATTTACAATCTAATGATTTGAATTAAAATTACACTGTACATCTAAAAATAATTCTTCCATCTGAATGGAAGAATCCCCTGTGGAGGGAAACATACTGTTCCATACATCAAATGACCATACCCATATGGATGATAATGGCATAGTGTAGGTTAGATGGCTTTTGTTTTTTGACTTCCCATGTCGGTGCAACATCGTGGGCCGAAGGGCCTGTACTGCGCAGTATCGTTCTATGTTCTATGTTCTATACCCGATCGCTCAAAAGCCACCAAAGTCCATGGACAACTATAAGCATATAAACAAGGTTGTGCTGTTCATTTACCACTAGCCACAAACTCTGGACCAGTTACGTTTATCTCCTTTCATACTTTGGCATTTGTCTTATTCCCTCCTTTTTATCTTTAATTTATATTTTTTTCCATTTGGTCCCTCTCCCCCTGTTCATTCGTTCAAAGTCCTTTCTGCAGACCCATTACATGCTAGATACACTTGTGGTGACATGTCGATGGGCAATATCATAGATGGATGGTGTGCGACCTCCAACCAGCAGATGGCGGTACTGACACACCATGCGGTATCAAGATCATGGTCCAGCTACTCCCATATAATTAATAATAATAATCTTTTTATTGTCGCAAGTAGATTTACATTAACAGTGCAATGAAGTTACTGTGAAAAGCCCCTTGGAGACACATCCGGCCATCATCAGGAGATGGTTGCAGGTGGTAGTAAGATGTACAAGTGAACGGTCGGTGCTAGGTGTAGTTCCAGAGGGGTAATAAAGAGACTCCATGATATCGTGCTCTGTAACAGATTGCTATCTTACCACAGGAGACTCAATAAAGATCCTGCTTTGGACAAGTCATGGTGTTTGGTGGATTCCTTTGCAAGGTACAGAAGACCAAACACAACAACAGTTGCCCAATGTTCCTCTTTTTTACTGCTCATTTCTGGTCACTATGGGGAAAGCAATGGAAATAACTCTAATGAGAACAATTTTCCAAACTTCCAGTCAACTTTCCCACATCACGAACTTTCCTTTGTAAATGATGGTGAATGCTGAATATATTTACTCATGTTATAATAGAAAAATATATTTACTTCCATTAATGGCTTATCAACACTGGGTGTTAGTAATGCTGTTGTGTTGCACTATCGAACATTGTTAAGGCGTGGAAGGTTTTTAAATTAAATGGCTGCTAAGAAAAGGAAAAGCTTTCACCTATCATAAGGTGATCTTGATCAGACTGCCAAATTGAAAATTTCAAAACATTTCACTTTCATTATTATCTTCAACCACCCACGGAACAGCTACTACAGGTACCCAACGTACATGGGAGGTAAATCCACTGGGATCTATGGTGGGTTCAAAGCCCACATTGCTCTGGCTATAGTAAATTTATTGTCATGGAGGAAAATCTAGACTCTGATATCTTAAAATATTTCTAGATGGATGGCTAGATGGATGGATGGGCGGACGGACACATTCTCAGGCCTCGTTGCACTCTCGCTCAAGTAATTAATGGGAGCGACCCCATAATCCAACGGCCTCCAGTGATTCATCGGCCTCCCCAGCAAATGGTCAAACTGCCGTCGGTTGGTACTCCTTTTTAAAACCGTGAACCTGGCAGAAAGGCTTCTGCGAGGAGGTGAGTAGCCATCTTTTCTCACAGGCAAAGAGCCCAGGGGCACTGGGCTTGCAGGCCCAGTGCTCAGCGGGGGGTGGAGGACCCTCGGCTGGGGGGGGAGAAGAACCTCCGGCTGGAGGTGGGCTGCCATGGGAGGGTGGGGGGGAGGCTTTGGGGGTCAACCGCATGCAGCACCACCATGCCAATCATATGTACCTGTTCTGGGGGCAACCCTTGTCCCTGCCTGTATGCCCCACCGACCACCCATAACCCCACAGACTGCCGAGGCCTCTGGGCATGCGGCTGATGGCTATTGCTAATAGGGAATTGGCAATCGTGGTTAAGAGAGAACTTCACACACCCAAATGGAGTCCCGTGTGTGGGTGGGCCATGTAGCATGTGGGAGTAATTGCCTAGCTTTCCAATCAGACCGTGATGCCCGGTCACTGTGCCTGATCACTGTGAGAGGCAACACCACACACGTAGCAGCCAACATCTGAGCACCCAGGCGATGGGACACAGTTCCAGGGACATGTCCACGGCCAGAGGATGGGTGAGTGAAACGGAGAGTTGACAGTCCAGTCCAGGTGACATTATGAGCAGGTGTCTGGGGTACAGGGTCTGGGGTCCGGTGAGGGGAGGCCGCTGTGGCTGGGAGTGAATGAGCAGACCGTTCCAAGCGGGGGGGAGGGGAGGGGATGAATGGGAGAATGAAGGGTCCTTGAGTGGGAGCCACTGCTGGTTGTCAGTCGAACACCCTCTCCAAATTCCTTCCAGCTATTGAATGGTTTGGATGATATTTTGGACCCCGCCGAAATGGCCCTAATGGTGTTGCTGCTAGACCGGGCAGTCAGATGCCAGAGGCAGTGGCAGCAGCAGCATCTGTAGATGCTCGAGGCGGTGGCCCATGGGCCTGACCCTGCCCCATACCCTGAGAATCCAGCTGCCCATCAGGCCAGGAAGGGACCCAGAGAGGGAGGCCCGCGATGGCCCAGAGTGTACAGGCATCGCTGATTGTTTGAATAGATGATGGATGGCGCGTGCTGTAGGAGGCTCCGTCTCAATAAGGGGATGGTGCGGCACCTGTGCCATGTCCTCGCAGACTTGGCACCATGTGGAGGAGGAGGACACCTACTCCCGATGGTCGTCAAGCCCTGAACTTCAATGCCTCAGGTCACGGATGCCCTGTTTTTCCGTGTGTTAAACTACATCACTTGACATGGCCCAGCAAGATGCCTGGGCAGCAGGATTCTCGGCTATTGCCAGGATGCCCCAGGTCCAGGGATTGATAGATGCACGCATGCCACCTTGCGCTCACCGGGCCATCTGGGAGTGCCCTACATTAACAGGAAGGGGTTTCACTCCCTGAACATCCAGCATGTGTGTGACCACCACATGAAGATCATGCACGTGTGTGCATGCTTCCTAGGGTGTCCACGACAGCTACATCCTGGGGCAGTCGGTCTCTTCGAGGACCACCCCAGGATGGGTGGCTGGCTCTTGGGGGATGAGGGATATCTGCTGAAGACCTGGCTAATAACACCAATATGGTGGCCGGAGACTGAGGTGGAGACCCAATACAACAAGGCCCATGTGGCCACCCCGGCTGTCATTGAGCAGTGCATTGATCTGCTCAATATACAGTTCCGTTACCTCGACCACTCTGGTGGTGCCCTGCAGTTAACCCCCCAGAGGGTCACCCACTTTGTGGTGGTCTGCTGTGAGCTCCACAACCTCGCATAGCAGCGGTGCAATGTGCTGTAGGTTGGGGATGAAGAACTTTTGCCCACCTCCAAGGAAGAGAATGAAGATTATTAGGATGATGAGGCGGCGCCGGACCAGTAGTGGCTGGTGCGAAACCCCAAGGAGCAACCAGAGGACCAGCCAGAGGCTGCAGGTCAGGTGATAGTGGCAAGGGGCCGGGAAGTTCAGAGGGTCAGGGAGGCCCTCATCTTGGCCCGCTTCATTTAGGACATAGCCTGGTCTGTCATCGATACCTTACCCACACCCCATCTCCCACCCTCCGAGGGTCTGTGTTATATCACTCCAGGGTACTTGGACTGTGTCGGCACCATCAACAGGTCTCTGTCGAGGGCCGGAGGGGGATGATAACCTGCAGAGAGCTGAGCACCAGTGCTCCTCTATCTTTGCCACAGCCTCACCCCTGCCTGTCTGTTGAGTGCTCGCTCACACCCAATACCTGTACACTGTGTTCCCGGGGATGGGGAGATGCCTAGGGAGATGTGCCAAGGGTTCGGGAGAAAGTGACAGAGGCGTCATACTGGTTGTGCTCAAGGGTTTTTAATGTGTCATAAGAACATATGAACTCGGAGCAGGAGTAGGCCATCTGGCCGCTCGAGCCTGCTCTGCCATCCAATAAGATAATGGCTGATATTTTTGTGGACTCAGCTCCACTTACCCGTCCGTTCACCGTAACCTTTTATTCCTTTACTGTTCAAAAATCTATCTACCTTTACCTTAAAAATATTGAACGAGGTAGCTTCAACTGCTTCACTGGGCAGGGAATTCCACAGATTCACAATCCTTTGGGTGAAGATGTTCCTCCTCAACTCAGTCCTAAATCTGCTCCCCCTTATTTTGAGTCTATGCCCCCTAATTTTATCAAGTCCCCCCTCATTCTTCAAAATTCCAATGAGTGTAGTCCCAGTCTACTTAGTCTCTCCTCATAAGCTAATCCTCTCAACTCCGGAATCAACCTAGTGAATCTCCTCTGCACCCACTCCAGTGTCAGTATATCCTTTCTCAAGTAAGGGGACCAAACCTGTACACAGTACTCCAGGTATGGCCTCACCAGCAGCCTATACAGCTGCAACATAATCTCCCTGCTTTTGAAGTCTATACCTCTGGCAATGAAGGACAAATTCCATTTGCCTTCTTAATTACCTGCTGCCTCTGCAAACCAACATTTTGCGATTCCTGCACAAGGACACCCAGGTCCCTCTGCACAGCAGCATGCTGCAATTTTATAAACATTTAAATAATAGTCCGTTTTGCTGTTATTCCTACCAAAATAGATGACCTTGCATTTATCAACACTGAACTCCATCTGCCAGACACTTGCCCACTCACTTAAACTATCTTTAGTCCTCTGCAGACTTTCAGTATCCTCTGCACACTTGGCTCTACCACTCATCTTAGTGTCATAACAAAGAACAAAGAACAAAGAAATGTACAGCACAGGAACAGGCCCTTCGGCCCTCCAAGCCCGTGCCGACCATACTGCCCGACTAAACTACAATCTTCTACACTTCCTGGGTCCGTATCCTTCTATTCCCATCCTATTCATATATTTGTCAAGTCATCTGCGAACTTTAACACATTACACTTGGTCCCCAACTCCAGATCATCTATGTAAATTGTGAACAATTGCAGACTTAACACTGATCCCTGAGCCACACCACTAGCTACTGATCGTCAACCCAAAAAACACTCATTTATCCCCATTCTTTGCCTTATGTCAGTTAACCAATCCTCTATTCCTTCTAATACTTTAACCAGAACGACATGCGCCTTTATCTTATGCAGCGGACTTTTGTGCGCACCTTGTCGAATGCCTTCTGGAAATCCAGATACACCACCTCCACCAGTTCCTGTTGTCCACCATGATCGTAATGTCCTCAAAGACTTCCAGTAAATTAGTCAAACATGACCTGCCTTTCATGAATCCATGCTGCATCTGCCCAGTGGGACAATTTCTATCCAGATGTCACTGGTGTCCAACAATTCCCAATCTCCCAATGGTGCTGCCCCACTCTCCCCAGCACTCCCTCACCCCCTCTTATACCCTACCTACCCCCCCCCCCCCACCCTCTCCCTCCTCGCACGGTGCCCTCAGTGACCCTCAATGTACATAATCTTCCTCGCTCTGCCGCTACATCTAAGTGTCTCCCCAGGATGCACATCTTAGGTGAAGGCAGCCAGCTGCTTACATCGCCCCTGATGAGGGTACTCTGGGGCCTGAGGATCCCGGTGCACTTGTCGATGGCACATGCTGTGCCCCCCTGTCCCGTGTGCTGACCTCGAGGCGAGGACGGGGGGGGGGAGAACTGGCGAGCCCGGTCTCAGCGAATCGGCTGGCAAGTCATCATTATTGACGAGAAGCCAGTGGCGTGTCATTAAGTAGACCAATTAGCGTTGAACAGCATTGCCGCCCGGCCGAGCACCGGGAAGCTTGCGGCAGTTCCCGCTCGCTACCACACTTCGAAATCCTTCCAGAGAATCGCACCCAATAACATCACAGAAAACCTCTCCAAATTGTATCCCTGCTGAATGCCGCTGCCAGCTGCGGACACGTATTTACCTATTGTTTCTGTGATTTTCAATCCACATCAGAAGATTTCCTTTCGATCTTACTTATTCCTGATTCTGACAGTTTTAAAGAAAGACTTGCATTCATCCAATATTTTTTTATGACCATGGGGTGTCTCAAAGTACTTTATAGCCAACTAAGTATTTTTGAAGCCTAGTTACTGTCGTAATGCAGGCAGCATGGCAGCAAACCCACACCAACGGAAAAGTATATTGACCAGATAATCGGGTTTTGTGATGTTGATTGAGAATAAATATTTGTGATGTTGATTGAGAATAAATATTTGTGATGTTGATTGAGAATAAATATTGGCTGGGACACCAGAGTTACCTCTCCTGGTC
Source organism: Scyliorhinus torazame (assembly GCF_047496885.1). NCBI lineage: Eukaryota > Metazoa > Chordata > Chondrichthyes > Carcharhiniformes > Scyliorhinidae > Scyliorhinus > Scyliorhinus torazame. The sequence continues at coordinate 276,031,410 of NC_092709.1, forward strand.
TTCCTCAATTAGTGCCATGGGATCTTTTACATCCACTTGAGCAGGTAAATAGGGTCTCAGGTTATCATGAAAGATGGCACAGTCCCTCTGTACTGCGTTGGAATGTCTTTATGCTCAAGTCCTTAAGGGCAACTTGAACCTTATGACTTAGAGGCAAGAGTACCTTGAGTTAGGTCACAGCTGACACTGTAAAGAAATAAACTGCAGGCCTCTATATATTAAGCAAATTGTGCATTTACTCAATACAAAGTGAGTAATAAAACTGAACTGAAAGATTCTGAACTTAGTTGCAAAAGATCAGATATAGCAAATTTTTAAAAAACCTTCCACCTGCTCTGTGCTGTGAACCAACGAGGAAGAATAACCTCTTTAGCATGTTTCTCTGAACTCAAACCTGAACCTGTGACAACCCATTATCAACAGTTACACTGTTCTGTCACAACAACACTAACATTACTCTCTGATAGCTAAAGCATGATAGAGCAAAACATATTTTATGGCAGCACTGACAAGTACAAGGACTGTGATTCATTCTCCATGCACTACTAAAAAAAAAGGAACTTGATTTTAGATAATCCATCAATAAATTCTTGGTTGGTTTTATATTAGCAGAAAAGAAGACTCTTTGCCGATGCTAAATTAATTAAAATCTTCACAACTGTTCAATCAAATACCTGTGAAGTAATCAAATTCATGCATAATGCCAGTCTGAAAGTCTCAACGTGGTCTCATGCTGCTCAGCAGACTTTGTTCTAATCAACTTTACTTGCTGGTTAGGGTCATAGAATGATAGAAAGCTTACAGCAGAGAAAGAGGCCACTTGGCCTATCGTGTCTGTGTTGGCTGAAAATGAGACACCCGGCCCAATCCCACTTTCCAGCATTTGGTCCGTAGCCCTGAAGGTCATGGCACTTGAGATGCATATATCCAGACACCTGTTAAATGAGGGTCTCTGTCTCTACTTCCCTTTTAGGCAGTGAATTCCAAAATCCTCTGGATTAAAAAACCTTTTCTCATCTCCCCTCCAATCTTCCTACCAATCTCTTTAAATGCAGTCACTGACCTCTCTGCTATAGAGATGAGTCACATTGTATTTGTGTTGAACCAAAGTCAATGCCATGAGAGACTTACACCAACTCTGCTGCATAACTGCATCATTACTTACATTTATTCTGAAGGGCATGATTCTCATCTGCCTGCCACCCTGTGTTTTGATGTGTTGGGAGGATAGTGGGTCAAAAATGTTCTTAAACAAGCTTTGTGCTGATGTCACATCCAGGAGCAACTTGATGTGAACATTTAGCCTCAATTTAATCAGCCAGTGCTCCCATTCAAAAGAGGTGGATCCCTATAAATGCCATACACCATTTTGGCTGTCACCGATATTGCCATTGACAATTTCTTAACCCGACTTCTGGTGGCGGCCATGGTGTGAGTGGTCGCACACAGGGCTCGAGGGCGTAGGACCGAGTTCTTTTTACCCGAAAACGGGAGAAAGTTCAGTGGGAACGTGCAGTTGAAGGTTGGAGGACAAGTTCCTCTGGAAGTGGTATGTCTGCTGGTTACCAACCCCGGCAGAGGAAAGTGGAAGACCTGGTCAAAGAGCTGGAAAAGACCTGTGGCACAGCAGTTATTGGAAAGATGGCGGAGAGAGAAGGGAAGGCAAGTTAGAAAGCCCCAGATGGAACAGTTGATGGCTTTCATCAGGGAAGAGTTTTGTCAACAAAGAAAAAAGATGCAGGAGGACCGATTGAATGCCATCAAAGGGGCTGTGGCACCCCTAAAGCGCTCGATGGAAAGGATCGAGGTGTTTGGAGCCACAGTGGCCGCAGATCCGGGAGATGGAGAAGGTGATGTCGGACCACACTGATCGGGTTGTGGCTTTGAAGGCAGAGGTGTGGCTCTTGGGAGACCTTTGCAAGATGTCAAGAGCAAAGGTGCAAGAGCAACAGAACAGTTCGAGAAGGCAGAACCTGCGCATCATCAGCTTGCCTGAAGGAGTGGAAGGCACGAGTGCCACGAGATACATCTCGAGGATGCTGGCGGGGCTGGTGGCAGAAGGGGTGCTGGACAAGGCCCCAGAGGTGGATAGAGCGCACAGGTCTCTAAGGTAGAAGCCAAGAGCCGGGGCGCCGTGCGGGCGATGATCATAAGGTTCCATGGGCTGATTCTCCATTTCAGCGGCTAAGTACCGGCTGAACAGAGAATTTGTGAGTGTTTTTCGACACCAAAATCAGCACCGAACCCTCATTGATTTCGGGACCGGTGAGGGGCTAGCAGCGGCACTGGGTGAAACTGCCGGCTCCCACTCCAAAAATGTCCAGAGAATGGTTGGGTTCCTGGCCGCGCATGCGCACGGGACGACCTGCAGCGGTCGCGCCGTACAACATGTCGCCGGCCGTGTGCGGACCCGACCCGCCAAAAGCGACCCCACAGGTCAACCCTTGGCCATCCGCTGGCCACACCCCACCAGTTCTCGCGGAACCCGTTAGAGTGTGGGACATACAGGCTCTTATCACTGTTAAACACGGACGTAAAAGAGCTGGCCGAGCTGGTGGCAGAGAGGATGGAAGATTATACCTCAGGGATGGTTGCGGAGGACCAAACAGGCTTTGTAAACAGCAGGCAAATCTCCAGTAATATAAGGCGATTGTTGAACGTGATTATGACCACGTCAAGAGGACAGGTACCAGAGGTGGTGGTGTCCATGAACGCGGAGAAGGCATTTGATTGAGTGGAGTGATGGTACCTATTCGAGGTCCTGGGAAGGTTTGTGTTCGGGACGAAGTTTTTTGGCATGGGTGCCCCTGCTGTACATGGCCCCGGTGTTGTGTGTACAAACTAATGAGATGAATTCACCAAGCTTTGGGTTCACAGGGGAAAGAGGTAGGCGTGCCCGCTGTCGCCGCTACTGTTCGTTCTAGCGATCAAGCCCTTGGCAATGGCCCTTAGAGGGTCAGTAGAGTGGCAGGGGATTAGGAGGGTGAGCAGGCAGCATCGGGTGTTGCTATACGCAGACAACCTGCTAGTATATGTATCAGACCTGCTGGAGAGCGTGGGAAAAGTGAAATGTTCCCGGTGAAGGAGTTGGGTCGGAGAGCCAGTTTATAGGGACTACAGTTCAAGGTAGCCAGGGATAGGTTCAGTTATTTTGGGATCCAGGTGACAGAAGAGTGGGTGATGCTGCATAAGTGGAACATAACAAAACTGGTGGAGGAGACAAGGGAGGATTTTGAGAGATGGGATATGCTGCATCTGACTGGTAGGGAGGGTCCAAGTGGTGAAAATGAAAATCCTGCCAAGGTTCTTATTCATATTCTAGACAATTCCGATTTTTGTTCCAAAGGTCTTTTTTCAGAAGTTGGATACAGTTATTTCAGAGTTCGCATGGGAAGGGAAGGTGCTAAGGGTAAGGAGGTCCCTGTTGCAGAGGCAGAGACAGAAGGCCGGTTGGCATAACCAGATTTGCTGCATTATTACTGGGTGGCGAATGTGGAGAGGGTGGTGGTGGGAGGGAGAGGGGGCAGAATGGGTTAGGATGGAGGAAGAGTCCTGTAGGGGGTCCAGCCTGAGGGCTATGGTGACGGCGGCACTGTCGCTGGCACCAAGGAGATATACGGAGAGCCCGGTTGTACAGTCCATGCTTAAGGTGTGGAATCAGCTGAGTAGACATTTTAGGATAGAGGGGATGTCTGTGTTAGCGCCGCTATGTGAGAACCATGGGTTTGAACCGGGGGTGGGGGGGTGCTGCATGGATGGTATGCGTTGTGTTATGCTGCTTCGTGTAGCATAAGTTGCTTCCTTGATGTATGCTTTGGCAAAGGAAGCTCCAGACTATGAAATTAATTTCAGGGGCAGCACGGTAGCATTGTGGATGGCACAATTGCTTCACAGCTCCAGGGTCCCAGGTTTGATTCCGGCTTGAGTCACTGTCTGTGCGGGGTCTGCACATCCTCCCCGTGTGTGCGTGGGTTTCCTCCGGGTGCTCCGGTTTCCTCCCACAGTCCAAAGATGTGCAGGTTAGGTGGATTGGCCATGATAAATTGCCCTTAGTGTCCAAAATTGCCCTTAGTGTTGGGTGGGGTTACTGGGTTATGAGGATAGGGTGGAGGTGTTGACCTTGGGTAGGGTGCTCTTTCCAAGAGCCGGTGTAGACTCGATGGGCCGAATGGCCTCCTTCTGCTCTGTAAATTCTATGATAACCTATGAATTCAACGTGTTTATTGAACTATTAGCACAGTTCTTAAATGAGTTCGCCTCTCTGCTAATCTAGCTGTAGTTACTCAGTCTATCTTTACCAGCCTGCTCTAAGCCACGTGCTGGGTGTGATGCTGTTGATCAACCCTGATGTACTCTCTAGATATCTGTCTGTGGAAAGAGGCAGAGCATGTGTGCCCTGTCCTTTTATATGGGTTGTGAAGTGCCCCTTGTGGTAATACCACCTCTGGGTGTCCTGATTACCCATTAGTTGTGTCCTGTTCTAATGACCCATTGGCTGTATGTCTGCATGTCACAACATCTCTGGTGCTCCCTCTAGTGGTTACTTAGTTGTAGTGTATTTACATTAACCCCTTGTGTATATACAGTGATGCATATCACCACAGTATGTGTAGGAAGTGGAGAGAGGTGGGGCTGGTGAGGGTGAGGGATTTGTACCTGGAAGAGAGGTTTGCAAGCATAGAGGAGGTGAGAGAGAAGGTAGAGCTCCCAAGAGGAAGTGAATTTAGATACTGACAAGTAAGGGACTTTGCACAGTTCCCCAAGCTGCCGACATATGCCCTATTTGAACGGTTGCTGTTTCCGGATGTGGAAGGGGAACATATATGGATGCTTGGGAGAGCAGGGGGGTGTGCAGGTGGTGAGGATCAAGGAGAAATGGGAGGAGGAGCTGGGAGGGGGATAAATTCGGGAGTGTGGAGTGAGGCATTAGGCAGGGTGAACTCGACCTCCTTGTGTGCGAGGATGAGCCTGACACAGTTTAAGGTGATACATAGGGTGCATACGACTCGGGTGAGGGTGAGTTGTTTCTTTCAGGGGGTGGCAGACGAGTGTGAGAAGTGTGGACGAGGTGAACCACACGCATCTGTTTTGGGGCTGTGAGAAGTTGCAGAGATACTGGGTGGGAGTGTTTGGGACGCTAACAAAGATTGTGGGGGAGGAGGCCAGGCTGGAGACTATGGTGGCGATCATCGGGATATCGGTGAAGCAAGAGCTGATGGAAGGGAGGAAAGCCGATGTCCTTTGACTCTCTGGTTGCCCAGCGGAGAATTTTATTGGAATGGCGGTAGGCAACGCCGCCGGGGGTGGGGGCCTGGCTAGGGGACCTGTATGATTTCCTCTAGTTGGAGAAAATCAAGTATGACCTGAGGGGCTCAGCAAAGGGCTTCGAGACAAGGTGGGGAGTGTTCGAGTTTTGGTTCGTCGCAGGCGGGGGCCTGGGGGGGTGGGGGTGGTGGTGGGGGGCTGAAAATGGGAAAAGCCTGTACAGACTGTAAAATTGTGAGTTGGGGAGCATGTTCCCCGGATTATTTATGTTTTGTAACTGTTTGAATAAGTTTGGAATAAAATACATTTAAAAAAAAAGACAATTACTTAACCCAACCCACTCACAACCCATGGGGGTAATCCACAATCATTGGGGTTCTGGCTGCAGTAATCATAGAATCATAGAACTTACAGTGCAGAAGGAGGCCACCCGGCCCATCGAGTCTGCACCGGCTCTTGGAAAGAGCACCCTACCCAAGGTCCACATCTCCACCCTATCCCCATAACCCAATAACCCCACCCAACACTAAGGGCAATTTTGGACACTAAGGGCAATTTATCATGGCCATTCCACCTAACCTGCACATCTTTGGACTGTGGGAGGAAACCGGAGGAAACCCACGCACACACGGGGAGGATGTGCAGAGTCCACACAGACAGTGATCCAAGCCGGAATCGAACCTGAGACCCTGGAGCTGTGAAGCAATTGTGCTATCCACAATGCTACCGTGCTGCCCCAATCTTTTCAGCAGACTCAGAACACTGGATTCTAATACCTACCAGATGAAGCGTGCACCTCTCCTTCAGGAGCTACAGGTCACTTTTAGGGGTGCCCACTGGATATTAAACCTATTCACTGGGCAAGCTATCTGTAATATCCCACCAGGAACCTACAGGTTGGGGAATGCTTATCTTCCCTGTTCTCCTTGCAGAGCACAAGCTCCCCACTAGGGGCAGACTATGTCAGTTAACCTCTGTATATAAGGTTGGTCAGCAAGACAACGACCTATAGAGGAACCCGGTATGGATCTTCCAGGTAGGGTATATATCGTTGTTTGAATAATGCTTTGCTTCTTATTTTACGGTATGAACTCCCCGTCTCCTTATTAAACTATCGATAGGGAAAATGGGCAGGTAACATGCCCTAGATATTAAAATAAGGCCTGGCCTTGAAGATGGATGTAGTTTGCATCATGTCAGGATAATTTCTGGCATGCTATTTAAATCAATGGCTTCTTATTTTGTAATTAAGACCTTTCGTCCTTCCATTCACATGTAACTTAAATAACTTACACATCAGAACAGAATCCATTACTTTCACCCCATAGTAAAGGGGGCCTGGAATGTAGGAATTTAGTGACACCAACCTCGGCACACTGTAATGTGATTACCTCTGAAGGTCATGGGTTCAAATCCCAAAACATGATCTTGAGAGCATAATCAAGGCTGACAATTCAGTGCAGTACTGAGGGGAGTGTTGCACTGTTGGATGTGACATCTTTTGGAACAGTCGTTGAAATGAGATGTGGTCTGTCCTCTCAGGTGACATAAAAGATCCCACAGCAATATTTGAGAAACAACAGAGGCATTCTCCCTCCCAGTGCACTGTCCGAGATTTATCCCTCAACTAGCAGGTAAAGTAGATGTTATGGCCATTGAGTTCATGACTATTTAGGGTAACTTGCTGTGCGCAAATTAGATGTAAAGTTTCCCACATTGCATTGGTGTGTGCATTTCAAAATTAGTCCATTCGCAGAAGGAAAAAGCAATTTGGACAAGATTTCTTATTTACCAGTTTTTACTGTTTTTTTCATTTGCGTTTGTTCGAGAAGTGATTTGGGATATCTGAAGGTTATGAAAAGCACTGTATGCATGCAAGTTCTTTTACCACGTTTTTCCTGACAGCGGGCATTAACAAATCTGATGTGTTCGCTTGGAAGTGCAGCTGACTGCACGAGGCCCACAGAACATGAGGTGAAACTACTAACCAGCAACAACAAGCCCTTGCATTGATACGATACTTTGAATGTGGTTGATGCGCAATCAATTACACTCAAGACGAAGTGATTCCATAACTGAAGGCTTTAATCTACTAGAACTTGTTCCCCAGCAGCTTCGGTACAGAAAGTGAAGGCTGCTGGGACGGCACCATCTCTTATACCCCGGCTTCAGGGCGGAGCTACGTAACACAGCCAATGGTAGACTCCTGGGTCTAATCAATGGTCATCAGCCTCTTAGGTACCGCAATACCTGGTACTACCACATTTACCCCCTGTTAAAAAAGAGTCCGGCGGGGGTGGTGGCCAGTGGTAACAGTCGCCTTTAACATGGTATGATCAGGTATGGAGGTACCGTGTAGTCGAGGATATTTACAACAGTTAAAGTCACAGTGAAGCAATCAGTCGATTGGATGGCCTGGTCATCCTTCTGGAACGTCTGAGCTTTGGTGGTGATTCTGGTGGGGGTCCCGGTGGTTGCGACTTCGGGAGCGTGGTTTCGGCCTCCCTGGCATCTTCGTCACCCCTAGGCGGCACTGTTGGGGGAAATGGTTGACACGGGGTGGGGGGGGAGCCTGTTGGGGGCGTCGGTGGGTGGGCGGGCCGAGGCAGGAGCGGCGGGAGTACTGACCCCTCCCACTGCTGCTGTGGGGGGGGGGGCGGCGGTGGGGGGGGGGGGGAATGGTTTGGGAGCGCGTGGGGTGCCGGCGGGCGCCAGGTTCCGAAGGGAGACTGTATCTTGCCGGCCGTCAGGGAACGCCACGTGGGCATACTGAGGGTTAGCGTGCAGCAGGTGGACCCTCTCGACCAATGGGTCCGACTTGTGCGCCCGCACGTGCTTCCGAAGCAGGATGGGTCCGGGTGTCGCTAGCCAGTTTGGGAGCGAGGTCCCGGAGGAGGACTTCCTGGGGAAAACAAGGAGACGTTCATGAGGTGTCTGATTTGTGGTTGTACAGAGCAGCGACCGGATGGCGTGGAGGGCCATCGGGAGGACTTCTTGCCAGCGGGAGACTGGGAGATTCCTAGCTGGTGGGCCAGTAGAACAGTCTTCCAGACCGTTCCGTTCTCCCTCTCCACCTGTCAGTTTCCCCGGGGGTTGTAACTGGTCATCCTGCTCGAGGCGATGCCCTTGCTGAGCAGGAATTGACGCAGTTCGTCACTCATAAAGGAGGGCCCCCACTGTGTATGTACGTGGGGAAACCGAACAGTGTAAAGATACCCTGAAGGGCCTTGATGATGGTGGTTGTGGTCATGTCTGGGCAGGGGATGGCGAAAGGGAACTGGGAGTACTCGTCAATCAGGTTCAGGGAATACGTGTTGCGGTCGGTGGAGGGGAGGGGCCTTTGAAATCCATGCTGAGGCGCTCAAAGGGATGGGAAGCCTTTATCAGGTGCGCCCTCTCTGGCCGATAGAAGTGCGGTTTGCACTCCGCGCAGATTTGGCAGTCCCTGGTGACTGTCCTGACCTCCTCGATGGAGTAGGGCAGGTTGCGGGTCATAATGAAGTGGAAGAAACGAGTGACCCATGGGTGGCAGAAGTCCTCGTGGAGGGCTCGGAGGTGGTCCACTTGTGCAGTGGCACAAGTGCCGCGGGACAGTGCATCAGGAGGCTCATTTAGCTTCCCGGGACAGTACAAGATCTCGTAGTTGTAGGTGGAGAGTTCTATCCTCCACCGCAAGATCTTGTCGTTCTTAATCTTGCCCCGCTGTGCATTATCGAACATGAAGGCAACCGACCGTTGGTCCGTGAGGAGAGCGAATCTCCTGCCGGCCAGGTAATGCCTCCAATGTCTCACAGCTTCTACTATGGCTTGTGCATCTTTTTCGACCGAGGAATGGCGAATTTCGGAAGCATGGAGGGCACGGGAGAAGAAGGCCACGGGCCTGCGCACTTGGTTGAGGGTGGCGGCCAGAGCTACGTCGGACGCATTGCTCTCGACCTGGAAGGGGAGGGACTCGTCGATAGCGCGCATCGTTGCCCTTGCAATGTCTGCTATGATGTGGCTGAACACCTGGCGGGCCTCCGTCGACAGGGGGAAGGTTGTGGACTGGATCAGGGGTCGGGCTATGTCTGCATAGTTGGGGACCCACTGTGCGTAATAGCTGAAAAACCTGAGGCAGCGCTTCAGGGCCTTGGGGCAGTGAGGGAGGGGGAACTCCATGAGGGGCGCATGCGTTCGGGGTCGGGGCCTATAACTCCATTTCGCACTACGTAGCCTAGGATGGCTAGACGGTCGGTGCTAAGCACGCATTTATCCTTATTGTACGCCAGGTTAAGGATTTTCGCGGTCTGGAGGAAATTGCGGAGGTTGGTGTCGTGGTCCTGCTGGTCATGGCAGCAGATGGTGACGTTATCCAGATACGGGAACATTGCGCGTAAGCCGTACCGGTCAACCATTCGGTCCATCTCTCGCTGGAAGACCGAGACCCCATTAGTGACACCAAAGGGAACCCTTAAAAACTGATAGAGCCGCCCATCTGCTTCAAAGGCAGTGTACTTGCGGTCACTATTACGGAGGGGTAGCTGGTGGTAGGCGGATTTGAGATGCACCGTGGAGAAAACCTTGTATTGTGCGATCCGGTTTACCAGGTCGGCTATACGGAGGAGAGGGTACGCGTCCAGCTGCGCAAACCTGTTGATGGTCTGTCTGTAGTCAATGACCATCCTATGCTTCTCCGTGGTCTTTACCACCACTACTTGAGCTCTCCAGGGACTGTTGCTCGCTTCGATGACCCCTTCCCCCAGCAGCCTTTGGACCTCTGACCTGATGAAGGTCCGGTCCTGGGCACTGTACCGCCTGCTCCTGGTGGCGACGGGTTTGCAATCCAGGGTGAAGTTCGCAAACAGGGAAGGCGGGTCGACCTTAAGGGTCGCGAGGTCGCAGACAGTAAGGGGAGGTATAGGGCCACCAAATTTAAAGGTCAGGCTTTGCAAGTGGCATTGGAAGTCCAGCCCCAGGAGAGTAGCCGCGCAGTGGTGCGGCAGGACATACAGGCGGAAAATGTCGAATTTCCTGCCTTGGACAGTGAGGTTCGCTATGCAGAACCCCTTTATCTCCACCGAGTGTGACCCGGAGGCCAGGGAGATCCTTTGGTTTATAGGGTGGGTTACAAGTGAACAGTGCCTTACTGTGTTGGGGTGAACAAAGCTTTCCGTGCTCCCAGAGTCAATCAGGCAAGACGTCTCGTGGCCGTTGATGAAGACAGTCGTTGTAGCCGTTGCGAGTGTCTGGGGTCGACTTTGGTCCAATGTCACCGATGCCAGATGAAGCAGTTGCGAGTTCTGCTCGGGGCCGTGTGTAGTCGGCCGAGCTGGGGGCCTGGGGCCCCATCCAAGATGGCATCACCCATGGGTTGCACATGGTGTCCGGGGATGAACAAGATGGCGGCGGGGATGGACAAAATGGCGGCGCCCACCTGTCCAGCGTGGTGTCCGGGGGGGTAGGATGGCCGCGCCCGTGGGTCGCACGTGGCCCTAGGATAGGGGGGTGGCGGTGAGCGCTGGCTGGTCAGGGCCTGACGGGGGGCTGCTGCGGCGGTCCTGAGTTGCTGGAGACCGCGGCCACGGCGCGGGCCTGGCAGACCCCCACAAAGGTGCCCTTCTTGCCACACCCTTTGCAGGTGGCGGTGCGGGCCGGGCAGCGCGGGCGGGGATGATTCGCCTGCCCGCAGAAGAAACAGCGGGGCCTGCCGGCGTTAGCGGTCTGTCTCGTAGTGCAGGCCTGCGGGGTCAGGGGGAAGGTCTCTGGGGCTGCCGCTGCAGGGTGCCATGCAGCCCAGGGGGCCGCCGCGCGGTCAGGCGCATAGGACTGCGCGTTTTTGTAGGCAATGTCCATGGACCCTGCCAGGGCCCGTGCCTCTCTAAGTCCCAGGGTATCCCTTTCTAGGAGTCTTCGGCGGATATCTGAGGAGCTCATATCTGCTACGAAAGCATCCCTGATTAAAAGTTCCGTGTGCTCGTTCCCCGAAACTTGCGGGCAGCCACAGTTTCGGCCCAGCACCAGTAGCGCCCGGTAGAAATCTTCCAACGATTCACCCGGGCTTTGCCGTCTCGTAGCAAGCAGGTGACGTGCGGAGACCTGATTTACAGGGCGGATATAATGTCCTTCCAATAGTTCGATCGCGGCATCATAGTTCTCCGCGTCCCCGATAAGGGTGTAGATCCCAGGGCTGACCCTTGAGCGCAGGAGATGCATTTTCTGTCCTTCTGAGGGGGTGCCTCCGGCCTGCTCCACGTAACCTTTAAAGCACGCCAGCCAGTGTTTAAATATTGCAGCCGAGTTCTCCGTGTGGGGGCTGAGTTGAAGGCACTCCGGTTTGATTCGGAGATCCATCCTTCCAGCTTAAATCTAGTAGATTAAATTGATGCGCGATCAATTACACTCAAGACAAAGTGATTCCATAACTGAAGGCTTTAATCTACTAGAACCTTTTCCTCAGCAGCTTCGGTACAGAAAGTGAAGGCTGCTGGGACGGCACCATCTCTTATAATCCGCCTGTCAGGGCGGAGCTATATAACACAGCCAATGGTAGACTCCTGGGCCTAATCAATGGTCATCAGCCTCTTAGGTACCACAATACCTGGTACTACCACAGTGGTAAATCCAAAAATGTGGTCAAAGATGTAGGTTTTATGGAGCATCTTCAAGGGGAAGAGATAGATGGAGTGGCATAAAGGGAATTCAAGAGCTTAGGCCCAAGTGGCGGAAGGCACAGCCACCAATGATGAGGAAACGGAAATTAGGGAATCGCAGCATAAATCCAGTCTGAAAGCAACTTTGTTCAGGAAGTAGAATTATGCTATATCTGTAAAATACTGACGATATATAGCCTGGATCAGGCATTTACATATTATCATCTATCCCCTGTTCAATTTGTCTTGCGGCTCAGCAGAGACCTTATGGTGTAAAAACAAGACACTATTTTTCCAAGTCAGTCAGACTTTTATTACTCTCAGCTTCACATACCTCAAATACAAACTGTTAGGCTTTGATATGTTCTGTTGCAAATGGCATATGATGTGGGTGGAATATGAATAATGCCTCAGCCTATTGAGAAACCAATTTCTGTCTGCAGAAATGGAAGCAGCAGCTACTTTATATACATCAACATTCACTGTGCAGGCTCCTCTACCAACCCAAAATAATTAAGGAAATACATTTTCAAGGTAACTGGCCAATATTTCACCAGAATTTTGTGGTCTCCATTAACTAGCAATGTGGGAGTGAAGTTCTCACACGCCTGGATTTTCATGATCATTGTCCCTGGCAATATTTACCAAGCACGTAATTATGTTTATTACTTTAATGAGCCAGAAGTGTCACATTGAGGTTTGCCATCTGTTAACAATCCACAAAAACCTGTTAGCAGAACGTAAGACCCTGAAAGATGATCATGCGATGTGAATAATTTAAACTGTGCTATCCTGGATCTGGGGAGAGTGGTAGCAGGTATATTGTTGGTCTTCAGTTTGTGGCCTGTCCAAATTTTGGAACATAGAAGAAAAATGCTTTTATAGCCTTCAGTCTTAATATGTCCCAAAGTGCTTTAAAGCCGAGGTTCCGAAACTGTGCGTGGACCCCCGGGGACCGTGAAGAGTCTCTAGGGTATTCACGGAGCTGGCGGCCAGCGCATGACTTGAAAATTAGTCAGCCTGTCAATATCCAGGGATCCAAGAGGCTTTTCTCGGATTGGAATATTTGATTTAATCCATCTCTCTGTTGCAGGGCAGAAAAGTCTGCAGTCAACAATAAGGATTGATCCTGAGAATGAAGCTGGCAGCAAAAAAGAGACAGCGAGAAGCAGTGGGCGGCCTTGAAATGTTGCATGTGAGAGAGCTCTGAGAGGCCGTGTGAAGGTGTGTGTGAGAGAGCGGGGGGTTCGGGCCTTGGAGAGGTATATGTGAGAGAGATGGACTTTGGGCTGTGGGAAGGCGTGTGGGAGAGGGGGTGGGGGTTCAAGCCTCTGAGAGGAATGTGTGAGAGAGAGGATGGTGATGTATGTGTGTAAGAGAGGGAAGTGAGTGAGTGAGTATGTGTGTGAGAGAGGGGTGAGTATGCCTGAGAGAGTGGGGTGAGTATGTGTGAGAGAAAGAGGTGAGTGAGAGAGGTGTATGTGTTGTCTGTGAGGAAGTGAAGTGTGTGTGTGTGTATGTATGTGAGGTAGAGAGAGATACGTGTGTCCAACTAGTGGAGAGTGTTCCCCTTGATTCCCATTGACTCCAGTTTTGCCGAGGCCCCTTGATATCATACTCAATCAAATGCTGCCTTGATGTCAAGGGCAGTCACTCTCACCTCACCTCTGGTATTCAGCTCTCCTGTACATTCTCAAAGCTCAGGAGATTCGAGCGGGTTAATGCAAAAGAAGTTTAATTTGACAACAAAAGTAAAGATTGCAGTTCCAAGGTTCCAATCGGGATTACCAATCACACCGGTCCCATTCCGCGCTGGCTTTTATGGAGCGGTTTCTACGAACCCCTGCTAATGTGCCTCCGTCACTGGTGGGGAAGCTCGCATTCCATGAGGCCCATGGTGAGATCAATTGGGGTGTCCCCGTGGGTCTTGTGAGGGTTATTATTTCCATGTTTGAACCAAAGCTATAATGAGGTCAGGAGTTGAGTGATCCTTTCCCATTGATTCCCTTAGTTCATATTTTTTTTATTTTGTCTTTATTGTTTTTGGTCCAACGATTGTTAATGGGAACATACCTTTGAGTTGAGCAATATTAGGCGGGAACTGAAGAACATAGATTGGGGGCGGATGTTTGAGGGCAAATCAACATCTGACATGTGGGAGGCTTTCAAGTGTCAGTTGAAAGGAATACAGGACAGGCATGTTCCTGTGAGGAAGAAAGATAAATACGGCAATTTTCGGGAACCTTGGATGACGAGTGATATTGTAGGCCTCGTCAAAAAGAAAAAGGAGGCATTTGTCAGGGCTAAAAGGCTGGGAACAGACGAAGCCTGTGTGGCATATAAGGAAAGTAGGAAGGAACTTAAGCAAGGAGTCAGGAGGGCTAGAAGGGGTCATGAAAAGTCATTGGCAAATAGGGTTAAGGAAAATCCCAAGGCTTTTTACACTTACATAAAAAGCAAGAGGGTAGCCAGGGAAAGGGTTGGCCCACTGAAGGATAGGCAAGGGAATCTATGTGTGGAGCCAGAGGAAATGGGCGAGGTACTAAATGAATACTTTGCATCAGTATTCACCAAAGAGAAGGAATTGGTAGATGTTGAGTCTGGAGAAGGGGGTGTAGATAGCCTGGGTCACATTGTGATCCAAAAAGACGAGGTGTTGGGTGTCTTAAAAAATATTAAGGTAGATAAGTCCCCAGGGCCGGATGGGATCTACCCCAGAATACTGAAGGAGGCTGGAGAGGAAATTGCTGAGGCCTTGACAGAAATCTTTGGATCCTCGCTGTCTTCAGGGGATGTCCCGGAGGACTGGAGAATAGCCAATGTTGTTCCTCTGTTTAAGAAGGGTGGCAGGGATAATCCCGGGAACTACAGGCCGGTGAGCCTTACTTCAGTGGTAGGGAAATTACTGGAGAGAATTCTTCGAGACAGGATCTACTCCCATTTGGAAGCAAATGGACGTATTAGTGAGAGGCAGCACGGTTTTGTGAAGGGGAGGTCGTGTCTCACTAACTTGATAGAGTTTTTCGAGGAGGTCACTAAGATGATTGATGCAGGTAGGGCAGTAGATGTTGTCTATATGGACTTCAGTAAGGCCTTTGACAAGGTCCCTCATGGTAGACTAGTACAAAAGGTGAAGTCACACGGGATCAGGGGTGAACTGGCAAGGTGGATACAGAACTGGCTAGGCCATAGAAGGCAGAGGGTAGCAATGGAGGGATGCTTTTCTAATTGGAGGGCTGTGACCAGTGGTGTTCCACAGGGATCAGTGCTGGGACCTTTGCTCTTTGTAGTATATATAAATGATTTGGAGGAAAATGTAACTGGTCTGATTAGTAAGTTTGCAGACGACACAAAGGTTGGTGGAATTGCGGATAGCGATGAGGACTGTCGGAGGATACAGCAGGATTTAGATTGTCTGGAGACTTGGGCGGAGAGATGGCAGATGGAGTTTAACCTGGACAAATGTGAGGTAATGCATTTTGGAAGGGCTAATGCAGGTAGGGAATATACAGTGAATGGTAGAACCCTCAAGAGTATTGAAAGTCAAAGAGATCTAGGAGTACAGGTCCACAGATCACTGAAAGGGGCTACACAGGTGGAGAAGGTAGTCAAGAAGGCATACGGCATGCTTGCCTTCATTGGCCGGGGCATTGAGTATAAGAATTGGCAAGTCATGTTGCAGCTGTATAGAACCTTAGTTAGGCCACACTTGGAGTATAGTGTTCAATTCTGGTCGCCACACTACCAGAAGGATGTGGAGGCTTTAGAGAGGGTGCAGAAGAGATTTACCAGAATGTTGCCTGGTATGGAGGGCATAAGCTATGAGGAGCGATTGAATAAACTCGGTTTGTTCTCACTGGAACGAAGGAGGTTGAGGGGCGACCTGATAGAGGTATACAAAATTATGAGGGGCATAGACAGAGTGGATAGTCAGAGGCTTTTCCCCAGGGTAGAGGGGTCAATTACTAGGGGGCATAGGTTTAAGGTGAGAGGGGCAAAGTTTAGAGTAGATGTACGAGGCAAGTTTTTTACGCAGAGGGTAGTGGGTGCCTGGAACTCACTACCGGAGGAGGTTGTGGAGGCAGGGACGATAGGGACATTTAAGGGGCATCTTGACAAATATATGAATAGGATGGGAATAGAAGGATACGGACCCAGGAAGTGTAGAAGATTGTAGTTTAGTCGGGCAGTATGGTCGGCACGGGCTTGGAGGGCCGAAGGGCCTGTTCCTGTGCTGTACATTTCTTTGTTCTTTGTTCTTTGTAGAGGAAGTGACAAACTCAAAGTGTAAAAATAGTACATTGTGTTATAATGTTTTGTATTTTGGGCAGAAGAACCCAGACTTCATGATACCCAAGAGATTGGAGGGGCTTGTTTCGATTGGTTGGCTAGTGACAATGAATTGGCCAGTGACAGTATTTTACCCAGCAACCGACAGCAATTGATTCCTGTTATTTGTTATTTACTGCACAGGAGGCTATTCGGCCCATTGTTTCTGCACCAGCTCCCAAAAGAGCAACCTAACTAGTCCCATTCCCCAGCCCTATCTCCACAGCCCTCTAAATTAATCACTTTCAAATATATATCCAGCTCTCTTCTAAAACCTCCTATAGAATCCACTTCCATCATTCTCCCAGGCAGTGCATTCAAAAATCCAACAACTCTCTCAGTAAAGAGATTTTTCCTCATCTCCCTCCCCGCCCTCTTGCTGACCATCTTGAAATTGTTACCCCCTAGTCACTAACATACCCACTAGGGAAAACAGAATATCCATCTTACCCTGTCAAAAGTATTCAGAATTTTGAACCCCTTAATAAGGTCGCCTCTTAATCTTCTCTGCTCCAAGGAGAATAAACCCAATTTCTCCACTAATCTGTGTACCTAAAATTCCTCATTCCTGGTATCAGTCTAGTAAATCTCCTCTGCACTCTCTCCAGGGCTTTAACATTCTTTCTTAAATAAGGTGCCCATAGCTAAACATAATACTTCAAATATGGTCCAACTAATGATTTGTAGAGATGTAGCATCGCTAACTTGCTTTTATACTCTATGCCTCATTTATAAACCCAAGGATCCTATAAGACATCTTAACAACTGTTTCAACTTGCATGGCCATTGTCAGAGAATTATGACTTGAACCTCAAGGCCCCTCTGCTCCTGTACTCCCCGAAAAGTTGTACCATTGAGCCTAAATTGTCTCCCCATGTTTCTTCTGCCAAAACGCATTACCTCATATTTCACTGCATTGAAGTTCATTTGCCTGGTGTCTGCCCATTTGGCAAACTTGTCAATGTCCCTCTGAAGGTGCTCAGCATCATCCTCACAATTCACTATTCTCCTTAATTTAGTATTATCTGCAAATTTGGAGATTTTGCATCCAACACCCACTTCTAAATTATTAAAATAATCAGAAAAAGCAATGTTCCCAACATTGATCCCTGGGAAATGCACAGTAGCACAGTGGTTAGCAAAGTTGCTTCACAACTCCAGGGTCCCAGGTTCGATACCCAGCTTGGGTCACTGTGCGGTGTCTGCACGTTCTCCCCGCGTCTGCATGGGTTTCCTCAGGGTGCTCCGGTTTCCTCCCAAAGTCCAAAGATGTGCAGGTCAGGTGGATTGGTCATGCTAAATTGCCCTTCGAGTCCAAAAAGGTTAGGTTGGGTTATGGGGAAAGGTTAGAAGTGTGGGCTTAACTGGGGTGCTCTTTCCAAGGGCCGGTGCAGACTCAATGGGCAGAATGACTTCCTTCTGCACTGTAAATTCTATGATTCTATGAATTTCAGTCTGAGAGGTGTTAGGTGGGGCTTATTGGAGAGAACCCAGAAAAAACCATTTGACCCTCAATGTGGAAGTGGCTCTCTCGCTCGGCCCTGCTGCCTATTGTCTGAAGGCAGAAACGTCTAGACCCCGAAGCAGTAGCTGTCTCACTCTCTCTCTCTCTTGAATGCTGTCCACCTGCTATTTCTGTAAGTCTACAGTGAAAACCATTATATGTTAATAGAAAAGATAACGTAGAAGCATAGAATTTACAGTGCAGAAGGAGGCCATTTGGCCCATCGAGTCTACACCGGCTCTTAGAAAGAGCACCATACGTAAGCCCACTATCCCCATAACCCAGTAACCGCAGCTAATCTTTTTGTTGGACATTAAGGGCAATTTATCATGGTCAATCCACCTAATCTGCACATCTTTGGACTGTGGGAGGAAACCGGAGCACCCGGAGGAAACCCACGCACACACGGGGAGAACATGCAAACTCCACACAGACAGTGATCCAAGCCGGGAATCGAACCTGGAACCCTGGAGCTGTGAAGCAACTGTGCTAAACACTGTGCTACCGTGCCTGAAAGCCTACCTGAAAGCCTAAACTGAAGAACAAATTAATTGGAAGACGTCTATCTGAAACAAAGACTCGTATCCTTTTACTTTCATCATTATTTTACACCCTTCTTTCCTCTCTGTGTTTGTTTGTCTGTGTGTGTATGTAGAGGGTGGGGCGAGTTAATGGGGGGACGGGGGATGGCGGCACGGTAGCACAGTGGTTAACACTGTTGCTTCACAGTGCCAGGGTCCCAGGTTCGATTCCCAGCTTGGGTCACTGTCTGTGCGGAGTCTGCACATCTCCCCGTGTCTGCGTGGGTTTCCTGCGGGTGATCCGGTTTCCTCCCACAAGTCCCAAAAGACATGTTGTTAGGTGAATTGGACATTCGGAATTCTCCCTCTGTGTACCCGAACAGGCACTGGAGTGTGGTCACTAGGGGCTTTTCACAGTAACTTCATTGCTGTGTTAATGTAAGCCTACCTGTGACAACAAAGATTATTATTATTGTTACATGGTAGTCAACCGGTTGTCTTTGTTACTTATTTAATTAATAATAAAAAGTTAATTATGTTCAAATTTACAAACCTCGCGATTGTAGTTATTGGGCAGCCGAAGACCTCGTGTATTTTAAAATAAAAGCTAATTTCAACCATGTTGTGACTCCAGGTCAAGGAGGGCTGGAATTGACCACGCAGGGGGTCCTAACATAATTTGGGGGCTTGATTCTGGGATCTTTGCAATGGTAGATAGTGCTGATTTGGGGTACAGTATTATTAAAGAAGCATCAAATTTCTAATAGCTCTGGAAGCTGCCAAGGCTTTTCTTCAGGTGAAGTACCTGCCTTTGGTTTAGTTACAAGGCTGTGAAAACACAAGAAAACAGATGGGACAGACTTATGATGAATTTGAAAGGAGACAAATAAAATAGGTGGATATGAGCACTGGCAGTTGAAACTACCTACAAGGCTCTGAGAGAAGTGAATTAAAAATAGAGGTGTCAGGTAAAGCTAAGAAGGCAGAGATATCTGGGATGGGATTCTCTGTTAACTGATGCTGAAATCGCAAAACGCGATTGGGTGAAGAATAGGTTCCGACACTAGAATCGTGGCGGACGCCGATTTGACACCAAATCGATATTCTACATCAATGCGGTTCGAAATCCACGTACAGTAGATACCATTTGCATATCATTAGCGGGCCTGACCCAGTATTCTCCAGGGCCTCCGCAATGCTCCGCCCCCGATATGCCGAGTCACCGACGGCGCGGCTCACTTGTGCTTTTACAATTATTGAAACTGGCGTTGTGGCTGCTGAGGGAAAGACAGGGGGCACGGAAAATGTCCAACATCGCTATAGTTTGCTGACAGTTTTAGCCGCTGGCCGGGGGCTACTGCCAGGGCCGCGGGGCAGTAGTGGGGGTGGCCAGGAGGTGGGCTGTGGGCCGGGGTGGACGGACACGGAACACCATTGCCGCACTCGGAAAGGCAGCCATGTAGCTGCACATGCTGTTGACGGCCCACTGTGAACTTGGGACATGGGTCATATAGGTGTCCCCCAAGCCACCCCCAGCCGACCCGTCAGCTGTGTGGCAAGCTCCAGCACAACCAGTGCCACCTTGTTGGCTGGAATGAGTGTGAAATGAATGAAAAAGAATGAAAATCGCTTATTGTCACAAGTAGGTTTCAATGAAGTTACTGTGAAAAGCCCCGAGTTGCCACATTCCAGCGCCTGTTCGGGGAGGCTGGTACAGGAATCGAACCGTGCTGCTGGCCTGCCTTGGTCTGCTTTAAAAGCCAGCTATTTAGCCCAGTGTGCTAAACCAGCCCCTGTGTGCTTGGATTGTAATGTATATGTGCGGCTGCAGCTTGTCAGCCCCGGGTGTCAATCACAGACCCGGCAAATCCTGCACCATTTTTCATTGGAATCAAATGTGTTCCACGTGATGCTGATGCCAGCCCCTCCACAGTTGTTGAATCGATCCAGGTTCGACGCCTGTTTTGCTGTCGTGAAAGTCCATGAATTCTGCATCGGCTTCAGCACTTAGTCTCAGAAATGGAGAATCCCATGATACATCATTTGAGTGCTTGGTCTGTTAGAAACACAGGAGAGCCCATGGGCAAGAGGTTCAAATCGTGTAGCATAGAGACATTTTCTGGAGGTGAAATCAAGCTGAAGAGAATTAAGTTGCAGTTTGAGCATAAGAGAGAATTTTTAAAAATGGAAAAAGAAATGGAAATGTAGCAAAAAGAAGGCGAACCGGGCATGCAGCAAAAAGAAAGATATACAGCTTTTCAAATAGAAGTTGAAATGAGGAAGTTGAAATTAGAGAGAGAAGAAAAAGCAAAAGAGAGAGAATTCCAGCTTAAAGCGCTGGAAATTAAAAGGGAGTTGCCAGAGGCACGAGGGGAACTAAACCATAGAACAAATCCCAGTGGGGATTGTCATAATATGCACTCATGTTCATAATGAGATACAGACAGGCAGTGATGGACACACACAGGAACCAATCACCACACAGAATACAGAACAACCAATCACCAGGCAGGACACTACAGGGTACATTACCAGTATAAAACACACGAGGCAGGAAGGCTCGGCCTCTTCGCACTGGTGATAGCTATAGCAACAGTCAGTGTGCAATGTACAGTCAGCACGGAGCAAGTCTGGGCAAGCCAGACCAAGGTTAGCAAGCTTAGATTAATAGAGTGTCGACCCACAGCGAACTATGTACATTACTCAGCAAGTTCAATAAAGCAGTGTTGAACCATCTGCAGCATTGGAAGCCTGTTTTCAAGTGATACTGCATCGAGTTGCAGTCTGTGTTAATCCAACATATATAACACATCATGGTACCAGGAAACTATTAACTCTAATGGACCTACCTTGAGTAAATCTGAAATGACTGGAAAGCAAGTAGCAAACAGCCAGCAGTATGGAAAAGATCCAGGCCCCTCTGCAGCTCCGGATCTCCGGCAACCTCGGCACCAACTGGAGGGTCTTCAGACAGAAGTTCCTCCTACACCTCGCGGCATCCGACCTTGAGGAAGCATCAGATGCCAAGAAAATCGCGCTGCTCCTGTCGACGGTGGGGGATCACGCCATCCACATCTTTAACTCGGTCACGTTTGCCCAAGGAGAAGATAAGGCAAAGTTCCAGACAATTTTCCAAAAATTCGACAGCCACTGTGAAGTCGAGCGAAATGAGAGCTTTGAACGGTACATCTTCCAACAGAGGCTTCAGGGTAAGGACAAACCTTTTCACTCCTTTTTGACCCATCTCTACATCTTAGCGCAGTCATGTAACTATGACTCGACTGCTGATTCCATGATCCGGGATCAGATCGTTTTCGAGGTCTATTCCGACTCCCTGCGGGAGCAGCTCCTTAAAATCAAACGTATGACCCTCCCGATCGCCATCGAAATGTGCATTGTCTATGAACATGCCAGAAATCGCTACTCCGACATCAAGGCGGCAGAAACGGCAAAACTAGCCTCCCACGAGGCAGAAAGTGTACAGGCCATCGCTAGGCTGCAGGGCCTGAGCATTGATGAGAGTGGCCATTTTGCGGGCTTCAGTGGCCGTTTCGTGGGCTTTCCACGGGGCCCCACGCAGGCGCACCGCGACTGGGAGGACAATGCGGCTGAAAACCCTACTGCGCATGTGCGAACATTGGCCGACCGCACTGCGCAGGCAGGAAGGCGCACGGAACGCACTGGCGTCAGCGTCATGACGTGCCAAAATTGTGACTCTGCCCATTTAAAGCGGCAAAGCCCAGCCATAGGAAGGCGATGTCTACAACGTGGAAAGCCTGGGCATTATGCGGCTTTATGCAGGTCCGCTCCACCGGTCAAAAGCCAGCGATCCCAGCTGCAACGCAGACCTGCCCACTGCATACAGCAAGGCATGCAGGATTCCGATCCCGAAAGCCCAACGGACCCAAATGATGACTGCCTCAAGTCTCCATATCAGGTGGGCATTATCATCACACGTGAGAATGTCTCCTCCACTCATGCAAAATGCTTCTCAATCCTAAGTGTGGATTCTGGTGACGAATGGCGCACTGTCGGTAAAGTGAATCAGTGCAGAATCCAATTCAAACTGGACACTGGTGCGTCTGCAAACCTCATATCCCAGGCAGACCTCGACAGCATCCGAGACCAACCCAAAATTCTTCCGCCAGCCTGCCAGCTCCTTGACTACAATGGCAATGCCATAGCTGCTAGTGGATCGTGTCATCTAGTTATATCCCACAAGGCAATCACGGTGATGTTAAGATTCGAGATTGTCAGGCCTGACAAAGCGTCCCTGCTCGGTGCCCGTGCATGTAAACTCCTTAATCTGGTGCAGCGAATCCATGCCATGTCCTCTGCACCTCCGACTGCCTCATCTCATGTGAATCTACAGGCTGACATAGACAACATCCTCACGCAATATCCCGATGTGTTTGATGGGATGGGCACGCTCCCGTATCGCTACAAAATACTACTCAAGCCGGATGCCACCCAAGTCGTTCATGCACCACGCCGGGTGCCGGCTCTTCTAAAGGATCGTTTAAAAGCGCAGCTGCAAGAGCTCCAAAGCCAGGGCATCATTTCAAGGGTCACGGAACCAACAAACTGGGTCAGCTCCATGGTCTGCGTGAAGAAGCCCTCAGGCGAAATGCAAATCTGTATCGATCCCAAAGACCTTAATCGCAACATCATGAGGGAGCACTATCCGATCCCGAAGCGGGAAGAATTAACCTCTGAGATGGCACATGGCAAATTCTTTATCAAGCTGGACGCCTCACGTGGTTTCTGGCAGATACAACTGGACGACTCCAGCAGGAAGCTCTGCACGTTTAACATTCCGTTTGGCAGGTACTGTTACAACCGCATGCCTTTCCGTATCATTTCAGCCTCTGAAGTCTTTCACCGCATAATGGAGCAAATGATGGAGGGCATCGAAGGTTTGCGAGTCTATGTGGATGACGTAATAAACTGGTCCACGACCCCCAAGGAGCACATAGATCGGCTCAAACAGGTCTTTAAAAGGGTCCACGAGAATGGCCTCAAGCTAAACAAGTCCAAATGCTCATTTGGTCTGTCACCAATCAAGTTTCTGGGTGACCAAATATCCCAGCAGGGTGAGCAACCTGGGGCGCCGGGGGCTGGTGTGAATCATCCCCCGCCGTGTCCCGAATTCTCCGCCACCAGAGATTTGGCGGGGGCGGGAATCGCGCCGCGCTGGTCGGCGGAAATCGCGCCGGTCGACGGGCCCACCCGCGGCGATTCTCCGGTCCGCGATGGGCTGAAGCCGGCGTGGATTGAACCACCTTTCGAACGGCGGGACAAGGTGGCGCGGGCAGGCTCCGGGGTCCTGGGGGGGGCGTGGGGCCAACTGGCCCCGGGGGTGTCCCCACGGTGGCCTGGCCCACGATCGGGGCCCACCGATCCGCGGGCGGGCCTGTCCCGTGGGGGTACTCTTTTCCTTCCGCTTTCGCCATCGTCTTCACTATGGCAGAGGCGGAAGAGACCCCCTCCGCTGCGCATGCACAGGGATGCCGTGAGCGGCCGCTGACGCTCCCGCGCATGCGTCGCACGTCAAGTCATTTCCGCGCCAGCTGGCGGGGCGCCAAAGGCCTTTCCCGCCAGCTGGCGGGGCGGAAATCACTCCGGCGCGGGCCTAGCCCATCAAGGTGAGGGCTCGGCCCCTCAGGATGCGGAGAATTCCGCACCTTTGGGGAGGAGCGATGCCGGACTGATTTGCGCCGTTTGTGGCGGCGGTCGGCGGACATCGCGCCGATTGCGGAGAATCCCGCCCCTGACTCCGACAAAGTAATGGCAATCAATGCCATGAAGATCCCAGAGGACAAAAAGGCGGTACTATGCTTCCTGGGGATGGTGAATTTTCTGGGAAAATTCATTCCTAACATGACATCCCACACCACAGCCCTCCGGCATCTAGTAAAAAAGACCACAGTATTCCAGTGGACACCAACCCATCAAGCGGACTGGATGGAGCTCAAGGCAAACTCACCACGGCCCCAGTCCTGGCATTCTTTGACCCAACCAAGGAAACAAAAATATCCACGGACGCAAGCCAGGACGGCATTGGTGCGGTTCTCCTCCAGAAAGATGACTCCTCGTCCTGGGCTCCAGTGGCATACGCATCCAGGGCCATGACTCCGACCGCGCAGATTGAAAAGGAGTGCCTGGGTCTCCTAACAGGAATCGTCAAATTCCACGATTACGTATACGGTCTGCCAAAGTTTACGGTGGAAACAGACCACAGACCCTTAGTCCACATCATCCAGAAGGATTTAAATGACATGACGCCCCGGCTACAGCGCATTCTTCTGCGACTCCGCCGATATGATTTCGACCTCGTCTACACACCGGGCAAGGAACTGATAATCGCGGATGCCCTATCCAGATCCCTCACCATGCACTGCGAACATGTAGACTTCATTCGTCTAATTGAGGCAGAGGTGCAGATGTGCGCCAGCAACCTCCCGGCCACTGATGAACATGTCGTCCAGATACGAACAGAAACCGTCAAAGACCCTCTGCTGCAAAGGGTAATGCACCACCTCGCAAATGGGTGGCGCAAGGGACAATGACCCCAGTTTTTTAATGTCAAGGATGATTTGACGGTTGTTGAAGGGATCATTCTGAAACTGGATCGAATTGTTATCCCCCACAGCATGCAGGCCATGGTGCTCAAGCAGATCCATGAGGGTCACCTTGGAGTCGAGAAATGCCGACGCAGAGCTCGACAGGCAGTTTACTGGCCTGGGATCAGCCAGGATATCTCCAACATGGTCCTCAATTACACCACATGCCAGAGATTCCAACCAGCTCAGCCCAAGGAGACGCTCCAACAACATGAGCTCGTGACCTCTCCGTGGTCCAAGGTGGGAATAGACCTCTTTCACGCAAATGGGCGTGACTATGTACTTCTGATCGATTACTTTTCGAACTACCCAGAAGTTGTGAAGCAGTCGGACCTCACGTCAAAATCAGTCATCAAGGCCTGCAAGGAGACGTTTGCCAGGCACGGTATACCACTCACAGTGATGAGCGACAACGGTCCATGTTTCCACAGCCAAGAGTGGTCCAACTTTGCACAATCCTACCACTTCAAACATGTCACATCCAGTCCACATTACCCGCAGTCAAACGGGAAGGTGGAAAAAGGGGTCCACATTGTCAAGCAGCTGCTCTGCAAGGCTGCAGACTCCGCATCTGATTTTAATCTTGCACTGTTGGCATACAGGGCAACCCCTCTGTCGACTGGTCTGTCTCCGGCTCAACTATGCATGAATCGCAACCTGCAGACAACTGTTCCAGCCATCTACGTTCCAGACCTTGATCGCCTCACGGTGCTAAGAAAAGTGCAGCGACTCAGGGACCAGCAGAAGATCACGTATGATGCTCATGCCACTGATTGGCCTGTGCTGGCTCCAGAAGATGTTGTTTGCATCAAGCTGCCTGAGGGAGGTTGGTCAGCCCCAGCTGTAGTTATAAGACAGGCTGTCCCCAGGTCTTTCGTTGTTCGCATGGCTGATGGCTCCATCCTCAGGCGCAACAGAAGGGCACTGCACAAAGTTGCCTGCCCACCACCACCTGACTACACCCCTCCGTATGTCGAGACGCCTCCTCCGGATATTTCAAACCACAAGCCCGCCAATCTGGCAGCAATCCCACCTGTCGAGACGCCGGCGTCCCCCCGCCACCTCTGAGGCGGTCGACAAGAATCCGTCGCCCACCACAATGACTGGACTTATAAACTTTAACTGTGTAAATTTTGTTCACCTTGTTCTGTATACGCACGATAGACACCTTCCCATGTATATATGTTCACTCATTCACCATTTTGCACAGAGTCACACATGTAAATACAAGCACATAGCCACAAGCATTCAAAATTTATTTTAAAAGGGGAGATGTCATAACATGCACTCATGTTCATGAGATACAGACAGGCAGTGATGGACACACACAGGAACCAATCACCACACAGAATACAGAACAACCAATCACCAGGCAGGATACTACAGGGTACATTACCAGTATAAAACACACGAGGCAGGAAGGCTCGGCCTCTTCGCACTGGCGATAGCTGTAGCAACAGTCAGGGTGCAATGTATAGTCAGCACCTACTACACATGGCACAGAGCAAGTCTGGGCAAGCCAGACCAAGGTTGGCAAGCTTAGATTAATAGAGTGTCGACCCACAGTGAACTATGTACATTACTCAGCAAGTTCAATAAAGCAGTGTTGAACCATCTACAGCGTTGGAAGCCTTTTTTCAAGTGATACTGCATCGAGTTGTCGTCCGTGTTACTCCAACATATATAACACATCAGGGATATGTTTAGGTTTATACAGGTCCTACCAAAATTTGTGGAAAAGGAAGTAGAGGCATTCCTCATGACATTTGAGAAAATAGCAACCGAAATGGAGTGGCTGAAGGAAAAGTGGACATTACCTATCCAAAGTAAATTAACGGGACAGGTGCAGGGAGTTTATGCTTCCCTGTCACAGGGGGTGTCTAAGGATTACTATGAGGTACAAAAGGCTCTTCTATGTGCAAATGAATTTGTTCCGGGGACATACAGACAAACGTTTCAGAATTTGAGAAAACATCTGGGACAGCTTTATGTTGAATTTGAAAGGGATAAGGAAAACAATTTAAGTAGGTGGAAATGAACGTTGGGAGTTGAAACTACCTACTAGGCTCTGAGAGAAGCATTCTCTTATGAGAATTTAAGAATTCACTACCTTCTGTGATAAGAACCGATGTTGAAGACCAAAGGGTTATGACAGCTAGACAAGAAGCAATAATGCTTGATGATTATGAACTGATCCATAAATTTAAACCTTTATTCCATTACCCCCATAATTTTGAAAAAGATAGGAAGTGGGGTAATCAAAGGAAGGCCGGAAGCCAAGGTCAGGAATGGACATCCATGGGGCAGCATGTGGCGCAGTGGTTAGCACTGGGACTGCGGTGCTGAGGACCCGGGTTCGAACCCTGGTCCTGGGTCACTGTCCGTGTGGAGTTTGCACATTCTCCCCATGTCTGCATGGGTTTCACCCCCACAACCCAAAGATGTGCAGGTTAGGTGGATTGGCCAAGCTAAATTGCCCCTTAATTGGAAAGAAAATAGTTGGGTACTCTAAATTTTTTTTAAAAGGAATGGACAGCCAAGATGTCCTTTTTAGATCAGGAAAGAAGGTACTGACGGTGGAATTGAGTCTCAGCGGCCTAGGTGTTACCATTGCAATTAAGTGGGACTCGTTTGTTCAGCATGTTGGATGTTATGAGGAAAGCCCATGGGACTTGTTGAGATTCGTAAGGAGGATTCTGAAAAGGGACCGAAAGCAGAGAATAGTACAGGCCAGACTGTAGCTCTAACTAGAACTAGGAGACATGAGGTAAAAACTGGAAGCAGGTGTGACGAATGATTTGATGGGAGCAATGCTGCATTTGATCTGGTATGGCATCAAGAAGTCCTAGCAAAACTAGAGTCAATGGGAATGGGGGGGAAACCCTCCACTGGTAGGAGTCATGCCTATCGCAAAGGAAGATGATTTTGGACTTTGGAGGACAGTCATTTCAGTTCCAGCACATTATTGCAGAAATTCCTCAGGGTAGTGTCCTTAGCCCAAATGCTGCCCTGATGTCAAGGCAGTCACGCTCACTCCACCTCTGGAGTTCAGCTCTTTTGAACCAAGACTGTAATGTGGTTGGTAGCTGAGTGACACTGGCGGAACCCAAATTGACCTCCATGAGCAGGTCATTGCTAAGTAAGTGCCGTTTGATAACACTGTTAATGACCCCATCACTTTACTGATGATTGAGAGTAGACAGACAGGGCGATAATTGGCTGGGTTGGATTTCTCCTGCTTTTTGTGTACAGAACATATCTTGGAAGATTTCCACATTTTCGGCTAAATGCCAACTTTGTAGCGGTACTGGTACAGCTAGGGGCACGGCAGGTTCTGGAGCACAAGTCTTCAGTACTATTACCGGAATATTTTCAGGGCCCATAGCCTTTGCAGTATCTAGTGCCTTCAGCCGTTTCTTCATGCCATGAGGGGTGAATCAAATTGGTTTAAAACTGGCACCCGTGATAGAATTCCTACAGAGCAGAAGGATGCCATTCAGCACATCGAGTCTTCATCGACCCTCTGAAAGAGCACCCTAGCTAGGCCTACTCCCCCGCCCAATCCCTATAAACCCATTATGGCACCTAGCCTGCACATCCCTGGACACTCAGGGGAAATTTCAGCATGGCCAATCCATCTAACCTGCACATCTTTGGACTGAGGGAGGAAACCGGAGCACCCAGAGGAAATTCATGCAGACACAGGGGGAAAGTGCAAACTCCACACAGGCAGTCACCCAAGGTTAGAATTGAACCCGGGTTCCTGCTGCTGTGCGGCAGCAATGCTAATCACTGTGCCACCGTGCCGCCCCTCTGTGGGCCTCTGGAGGAGACCGAGATTGATCCTCCACTCAGTACTTCTGACTGAAGATTATTGCGAATGCTTCACCCTTGTCTCTTGCACTGATGTGTTGGACTCCTCCACCATTTGGGATGGGAATATTTGTGGAACCGCTGCTAAGACAGTTTACTCACTGCACTACACAGGAGTGTCAGCTTAGCTTTTGTGCTCAAGTCTCTGGAATGCAATTGAACCCACCAAGTTTTAATCTGAATTTGATTGTGTCTTACTAATTGCTCCTCTGTGTAGCAGCACATAACCTGACAGCTATAGAACCGTCAGCATGATAAGCCAATATTTTGTTCTGGAAACTGTAGCAGTGCAAAATGCAGAACAAGTGTACTTTCATTTAGAAACAGGTTTAATGTCACGAGGAGGGTTGCAACCCTTCCGTTCTGGCTGACCTGCCACTTGGTTTCAGACTTCTTCGGTCTTCATGTCTGCTCTAAATGAAGTCCTTGGCTCATTGTCTGCCACTTCACCCTGAACTGTTTTCCTTGTACCATTTGTCAGTGGTGATTTGCCATTGCCTTGTACTCTCAGGGGCAGGGTAAGAAGTCATGTCCGAAGTCTACCTCAGCCAGAATAAGAATTTAACCCATGGTGTTAATACTGAGAAAACCAGTTCCCCTTGCTTAAAATCACAGGAAGAAATTGTAACTTATACATGAATTAAATTATAATATGTGACACTGTTGACATATTAGCCATCTATGAATCATTCTCAACAGAGAATATTGTTACAGACAGGAGGAGGTTTAATTCAAATAGCACTGATTTCCCTTCCCGCCACTCATCCATAAACAGAAGGATGGTTTTGATTTGCTTCCCCCTTTATAAGCAGTGCCGTATGTCCCAAATCCTGATGTGGGTTTTGATGTGATTCAATTTTTAAAAATAACCTCATAGTGAGACCGGATGAACTCAAAGGGTTAGTTTGAGTGGAGCTCCACTAATCCAGGCAATTGGAGAGTATTCCTTCACACTCCTGACATGTGCCTTGTAGATGGTGTGCAGTCTTTGGGAATCAGGAGGTGAGTTATTTTCCACAGGGTTCCCGACCTCTGACCTGCTCTTGTCCGCACAGTATTTTTTATGGCTGGTTCTGCTCAGTTTCTGGTCAATGGTACCTCCCACCCCCAGGATGTTAATAATGAGGGATTCCGCGGTGGTAATGCCATTGAATATTAGGAGCTGGTTAGATTTTCTCTTATTGAAGATGATCATTACCTGGCACTTGTGTGGCATGAATGTTACTTGTGACTTGTCAGCACAAGTCTAGATATTGTTCAGTCTTGTTTCATTTTGACATGGACTGTTCCAGTGTCTGAGGAGTTGTGAATGGTGCTGAACATTGTGCAATCATCAGCGATCACCCCCACTTCTGATCTTGTGCTGATGATTGGACCTAGGACATTATCCTGAGGAATTCCTGCAGCGATGTCCTGGAACTGAGATGATGGGCCTCCAACATCCACAACCGTCTGTCTGTGAGCTAGGTATGACTGCAACCAGCTGAGAGTCCCCCCAACCAACTACCACTTCCCATTGGCTCCGGTTTGCTAGGGCTCCTTGATGCCATAATCAGTCAAATGCTGTCTTGATATCAAAGGCAGTCACTCTCATCTCACATATTACTGATTATGCAAGCTAGAGCTCCATGCCACATGATTCCCACCATTTCAGTGTCTTTGCTCAAGGGTGTGTATTCCCTGTCTGAATCCCTGAGATGGCTAAATGTCTTAACCATTAAGAATTGAAAGGAGGATGGCAGGACCTTTTAATAATAATAATCTTTATTGTCACAAGTAGGCTTACATTAACACTGCAATGAAGTTACTGTGGAAAGCCCTTAGTCACCACAGTCCGGCACCTGTCCGGATACACAGAGGGAGAATTCAGAATGTCCAATTCACCTAACAGCACGTCTTTCGGGACTTGTGTGGGAGGAAACCGGAGCACCCGGAGGAATCCCACACAGACACAGGGAAAACATGCAGCCTCCACACAGACAGTGACCCAAGCCGGGAATCGAACCTGGGACCCTGGAGCTATGCAGCAACAGCTGTAACCACTTTGCTGCCGTGCCACCCACATTTCCTTAGATGATTAGACTCCAGTTGGATAATCTAGCTTATGAAATGCGGATAGCCTTTGTATAGCTCTCTTTGAATATTTTCTGAGCAGCCCCCAATGTACCGTTAGTGTATCTTCAGAGATAGAAGTTTAGTTGAACCAGATAGCTCCTTTTGTTCAGACATCACAGACAGACATAGATTCAGCCACTTTACAATGTCTTTGACGATACGAAGATTGGTGGAGTTGTGGATAGTAAGGAGGGCTGTTGTCGGCTGCAAAGAGACATAGATAGGATGCAGAGCTGGGCTGAGAAGTGGCAGATGGAGTTTAACCCTGAAAAGTGTGAGGTTGTCCATTTTGGAAGGACAGGGTTAACGGTAGAGTTCTTGGCAATGTGGAGGAGCAGAGAGATCTTGGGGTCTATGTTCATACATCTTTGAAAGTTGCCACTCAAGTGGATAGAGCTGTGAAGAAGGCCTATGCTGTGCTCGCGTTCATTAACAGAGGGATTGAATTTAAGAGCCGTGAGGTGATGATGCAGCTGTACAAAACCTTGGTAAGGCCACATTTGGAGTACTGTGTACAGTTTTGGTCGCCTCATTTTAGGAAGGATGTGGAAGCTTTGGAAAAGGTGCAAAGAAGATTTACCAGGAAGTTGCCTGGAATGGAGAGTAGGTCTTACGAGGAAAGGTTGAGGGTGCTAGGCCTTTTCTCATTAGAACGGAGAAGGATGAGGGGTGACTTGATAGAGGTTTATAAGATGATCAGGGGAATAGATAGAGTAGACAGTCAGAGACTTTTTCCCCGGGTGGAACAAACCATTACAAGGGGACATAAATTTAAGGTGAAAGGTGGAAGATATAGGAGGGATATCAGAGGTAGGTTCTTTACCCAGAGAATAGTGGGGGCATGGAATGCACTGCCTGTGGAAGTAGTTGAGTCAGAAACATTAGGGACCTTCAAGCAGCTATTGGATAGGTACATGGATTACGGAAAAATGATATAGTGTTGATTTATTTGTTCTCAAGGGCAGCACGGTAGCATTGTGGATAGCACAATTGCTTCACAGCTCCAGGGTCCCAGTTTCGATTCCGACTTGGGTCACTGTCTGTGCAGAGTCTGCACGTCCTCCCCGTGTCTGCGTGAGTTTCCTCCGGGTGCTCCGGTTTCCTCCCACAGTCCATAGATGTGCGGGTTAGGTGAATTGGCCAATGATAAATTGCCCTTAATGTCCAAATTGCCCTTGGTGTTAGGTGGAGGTGTTGACCTTGGGTAGGGTGCTCTTTCCAAGAGCCGGTGCAGACTCAAAGGGCCGAATGTCCTCCTTCTGCACTGTAAATTCAATGATAATCTATGATAAATCTAGGACAAAGGTTCGGCACAACATCGTGGGCCGAAGGGCCTGTTCTGTCCTGTATTTTCTATGTTCTATGTTCTTTCTCCAGCTTGTAAAATTTAATAAATAACCATGACGATATCCATATATGGGGCTGGATTCTGTCCGAAAATGAGACTAAGTGTTGACGCTGCCGTGAAATCGGTGAAGTTTCACGACGGTGTCATCGGGTCCCCAGCTGCAGCAATTCAACTGCTCCCAAGGTGCTTGCACGGGTGGATCGTGATTCCGGGACGGTGAACTCGAGACCCTCCTGGACGTTGCGGAGGGGAGGAGGCTGGTGCTGTACCCCGGGCCAGGACGGAGGTCAGCAGGCGCCATCATTCGCTGTGTCTGGGCAGAGGTGGCAGCCGCCATCAGCGCCGTCAGCGAGGTTTCCCGGACCACAGACCAGTGCAGGAAAGAATTGCACGACCTCCTCAGGGCGGCCAGAGTGAGTACCCAGCACTGTGGCCCTGGCACAAACCACCTTACCCCCCACACACAAGTGACGCCCCCCCCCCCAGGGAGTCAGCCGCACCCCCCACCCTGACCCATATGGCTGCACCCTCCCATGCCAGCCACAATGGCCATGTGCCCTGTGCACCACTCCCACCAGAGACCCAGCCTCTGGGTTGCATGCATCCGACCATCTAACACTATTTGCACCCCCCCCCATCCCACCCCCCCCCCCAGGACAAGTCCTGCATAACCGCTGGGAACAGGAGAAGACCGGAAGGGGACCGGAAGACCTGCGCCCCCTCACCGTGCCCGAGCAGAGGGCACCTCAACATCATCGGCAGGCCGGAGGAGAGGAAGGTCGCCGACGAGGAGGTCGGAGGTGCGCCACCAAGTGAGACCCCCTGCCTGGTTGCAGGTCCTCACGACAAAT
The DNA here is from genome assembly GCF_047496885.1 of Scyliorhinus torazame. Taxonomy (NCBI): domain Eukaryota; kingdom Metazoa; phylum Chordata; class Chondrichthyes; order Carcharhiniformes; family Scyliorhinidae; genus Scyliorhinus; species Scyliorhinus torazame. The sequence continues at coordinate 276,064,468 of NC_092709.1, forward strand.
GTGTGCCAGCCCAACCCCCCCAACCCCCTCACCCCACACCCCAAGCTGCCTCACCCCACAACACAGCCAGTGCCAGGGTCGGTGCCCCCCAGAAATCCAAGCACCGACGGGGAGAGCAGCCGGAACACCAGCCCTCTTGCCGAGACAAGCCAGGAGACCATTGCCCAGGGGACCACGATCAAGGGGACAAACACTCAGGAGACTAACACACAGGAGACTAACACACAGGAGACTAACACACAGGAGACCCCGGACTTCGGGTCGGAAGAGTACATTGACTTTCCGTCACATCTATCTCCAACAACATCCATCATCTTAGAGACTATCACCTCGGTTGGGCAAATTAGTGAGGAGGCTTCTGGGGCACTCACTGGTGCGCACCACACAGCCATTCTGGTACTGGAGGTAGAAGCAGCCGAGGGGCAAGACGGTCAGAGGGCAGCAAGGCCCCAGCAACCAGCTGCCGCCCAGATGGGTCCCGGGCCCATGGAATATCCAGTCCCACCCATAGTGCAGGTGCAGACAGAGACCCAGGGTCCAGAGGAGGATAGAATGGCCGGCTTCCAGCACCTGCAGGAGCAGGAGCAGGGAGTGGTGCCGGTCATGCGTGCCACCCAGGCCGAATCCGCATGGGTGGCGTCCGCGGTGGAGGCAATGGGGGCGATGGTGTCGGAGTTGGATCAGAGTGTGCAAGGCCTGGGGCATTCTCTGCAGGTGGGGGCCATGGCCTAGGACAGGGCTGCCCACTCACAGGCAACCATGTGCCGGAGCCACCTGGACATTGCAGCGGCCCTCCTCAGTGTGGCCCAGTCACAGCAGGCTATGGCTGAGAGCATCGGCAGCATTGCCCAGTTACTGGCTGGCATCGCACAGACACAGAGGGAGATGATCCAGCCCCAGAGTGAGGTGGTCCTGTCCCAGAGGGAGGTGGCCACTCCCTGTGCTCCATGGCCGCTAACTTTCAGACCCTTGTCGATACCAGAATGGGCATCCAGGACTGGCAGTGGCAGGTGTTGGGGGGGTTGCCCTGGGGGTCGGCTCCGTTCACACCCCTGTTCCATGGAGAAGCCCAGGATCCATCGGGCACCCCGAGGGAGGAGGAGGTGCTGAGGTCCGTGCCGGTGACTCCTGCAGGGGAGGTGCCGGAGCAGCGCAGCACCTTGAACTCCCCTCCTCCTGTTCCTGGTGCATAAGAGCAGCGGGCAGAACAGGACGGCACGACACCAGCCAGAATGCCCGAGGAGCAGCAGGGCCCGCCCAGACCGGATCGCCCTAGCAGACATGCGCCAACGGGGATCCTAGTCGCAGGGCAGGTGTCTCAGCAGTCTGCCTCCACTCCTGCTCTACTGCCTGGGGAACCACAAAGACGTAAGGCCAGAATGCTAGACACCAGTTAGGTTGGCACGGGCATTGAACCAAGTCGGGCTCTGGGAAGGATAGTACCTGGGTACCCCTGATGCCATCAAGACACAATGGCACTGCCAGCCTGGCATACTGGCACCACCAGGATTCACAGGTGGCACTCTCAGACAGGCAGAGGCATCTTGCCCTGACCGGGGATTGGGCCCGGGAGTGCCTGTCCCTTATGAGGTGGGGTTCAGAGGGCCCAATGACCCCCTAATTGGTGAGTTGGGATATTGGGGGGATTCTGGAGGCCGCGCTGGGGGGGGTCTAGAGATCGGGGTGTCGTATAAAAATGGAGCCCCAAACTGTTCCAGCACTGGCGAGTGGGAGGAGACTTTCCCAAGTAATCCTCAGCAATTCCCTGCCTCCAATGGGCCGAGTTCCGATGGTACGGTTCACTTGTGCTTTAAAAATCATGAAACCGGCTCACCGACAACTTCTCATGTAGTCCCTTGCTTTGCGACTGCATCTCCACAATTGATGGGACTGTCCGTTGCAGAAGCCCGAATCCCGTCTGGACAGCAGCCTGTTCCTGGGGTCAGCCCGCCCTTCAATCAACCCGCCACTCGGGTATTCTTACTTCCTCCTGATATACCGGATCAGCTGTGTGGTGCGCACCAGAGAGTGTCCCAGAAGCCTCATCACGAAAGTGCCGTAACCGAGTTGAGTGTCTCTGGGATGGAGGAGGGTATTGGAGACAGCTGTGATGGGAAATCTGTGTCATCCTGGGTCTCGGGTCAAAGGCTGCCATTCGGACTGCTCTCCTCCTCACTATTTGGCTCACGGAGGGGCTCCTGCTGTGGCACTGCTGGGGGCAGGGGACATTGGATGGACCCGCCCCATCAACAGCAGGTCCTGCAAGACACAAGACAAGACTCATGATTAGACTGGGGCCGGGGGTGGTGGGAGTGAGTGTGAGGGTGGTGTGGGAGTGATGGTGAGGGTGATGGTGAGGGTGGTGTGGGGGTGGTGGTGAGGGTGGTGTTGGAGTGGTGTAGGGGTTTTGTGGGGTGAGGGTGGAGTGATGGTGAGGGTATTGTGGGGTGGTGTGGGGGTGGTGTGGGAGTGAGGGTGGTGTTGGGGGGGGTTGACACACGTGTCACGGGGAACCGCAACTAAGCGGGGTCTCACTTCCTCGCCCGTGGCCAATTCCAAGCCAGCGTCTTCCCTTTCCTCCGGGCCACCGTCCACGTCCAGGGTCCTCTGCTCTGCCACGGTGAGGGGCCGTGGGTCCAGCGGTCCCCTCCAGTTTTTTCCCGCTCCCAGTAGTTTTGCCAGCCTACTCCTGTAGGGGGGGGGATACAGAAAACGACAGCCTGATGCTTGCAGCACAGGAAGTGGGTAGCTGGTGGCCTAAGTGGCCAGGGCACCCAGCCATGGTGGCCGGTATGCATGATGGCATGTGGTGCAGGGTGGCTGTTCGGTCGCCCTCCAGGTCGGGGGGTGGGCATTGGGGTTACAGGTGTGTGGGATGGGGGTACAGCCTGTGCCCTGAGGAGGTTGTGCAGTTTTTTACGGCACTGCTGGCCGGTCCAGACGGTGTTGCTGGTGGCACTCACCGCCTCTGCCAAAAGCGCCTGGGCACGGCAAATGGCAGTGCTTGGCAGCCTCCTTCCCAGGCGGGGTACAGGGTCAACCGCCTCTGCTCCACCGCAACCAGGAGGGTCTCCAGCTCAGCGTCAATGAATCTTGGGGCTGCTCTCTTTGCTGCCATCTTACTGGCTGGGATGGTATGTGTGGGGAGTGAAGTGTGTATGTGCAGCTGCAGCTTGCCGGCCTCCTGAGTGTCAATCGCAAATCCGGCGAATCCTGCACCATTTCTCATTGGAATCGATTGTGTTCCATGTGGCGCCAGTGCTAGACACTTAACAGTCGCTGAATCTGTCCAGGTACAGCGCCAGTTTTGCTGTCGTGGAACTCCACGAATCCTGCGCCGGCTTCGACACTTAGTCTCAGGAATGGAGCATCCAGCCCATGAGGCCTGGGAGCCTCATGAAAATTATGCCCTGGGATGGGTGGGGGCAATTTCCCCACATCAAGCCCCACTTGCTGTACTCACCACTCCACAGTTTAGTTTATGAGGAAGAAATGAAAAAAACTGAAGAGAAATCAGAAATTAACTTATTAGCAATTGGCCATCATGCCATTGTGTGATAGAAATGATAAGCAACACACCGCTTGAGTGCATGAGCTCACAAAGAACTTTGGATGACAGGAGAATCCTAAATTATTGGGGCTATCATAAATAAATCACATTTCAAGTTGAGTTATTGTGCAACCAAAATCATTTGATTGTGCCAGCCTGTAAGAGAAATTATAATATTAAAGTCATCAATCAAAGTCTTTTCGGAATGGAAAAGTGCATTACAAGTGCCAGAGGAATTACTTTTGGCTACAAATGTTGACCTAGAGAAAAGCACAAAATGCAAAACAGGCAGAATGCCAATCATTAAAGAAGACATTGAAAGTTTAAGTACGGGGTACAACGCGCAAGAAGACAGGATTGAGTTCCATTGACAATTTCAAACTAACAATACACTACTTCACAAAATCCTTCAAAATACCCAAATTGATAAATGCAGAAAACACATTTGTCATAACACAGTCTGAGGCTCAGTTTCCTATTTCCTGGGCAATTTCTGACCGATGAACCTTAATTTAACAATAACTGCAGCAATAGAAAATTACCTTAGATAGAGGCGCAAAACTAATTGTATTGCATTGGCTGCCAGTTTTGCGTCCCAGCCAATATACAGTTAAATTACCACCAAAATAACTTTGCAACTCCTAGAATAATGTAATTCAGAAGTAGGCCATTCAGTCCACCATGTTTGTGTCAGTTCTTTGACAGGGCTGACTAATTTATATCCAATTAAATTTAGAAGTTTTCTGAAGAATGATAATTCCTGCAGACTATTTCAACTCAATATTTCCTCACAATCCATTCAACTTTCTACTTCAAACTCTCTCTCATCCATTCTCACAATACAAAGTACCCTGAGGCTGCATCACCTGGGCTGATTCCTGTTTCACCCCTTTTCATAGATTATCATAGAATTTACAGTGCAGAAGGAGGCCATTCGGCCCATCGAGTCTGCACCGGCTCTTGGAAAGAGCACCCTACCCAAGGTCAACACCTCCACCCTATCCCCATAACCTAGTAACCCCTAAGGGCAATTTTGGACACGAAGGGCAATTTATCATGGCCAATCCACCTAACCTGCACATCTTTGGACTGTGGGAGGAAACCGGAGCACCCGGAGGAAACCCACGCACACACAGGGAGGATGTGCAGACTCCGCACAGACAGTGACCCAAGCCGGAATCGAACCTGGGACCCTGGAGCTGTGAAGCAATTGTGCTATCCACAATGCTACCGTGCTGCCCTTTGCTTATTATTTCTATCACATAATGGCATGATGGCCATTTTCTAGGTGGTTGTGGTAAACCACTGTATTATATTGTACTTACTATTCTTACTTATTGTACTTACTGTTCTTACTGTTTGTTACATGTCTGGGTTTGTCCCTGCTGGCTCACCCCTCGGGGTCAAGTATAAAGGTGGCTAACCTCCAGCCCTGCCCTCATTCTGGGACCGGCTGCCAGCAGGTGTCTTTTAGCTGATTAAAGCCACAGTTTACTCTTCCGACTCTCATCTGTTGTCATTGATTGCACAATGGTACAACACAGCTGACATGCCCGTGACAATCTGAGAGTTACAAGATTCAATAAGGAGTAAAGTGCAGGCACGTGTTCACAATTGTTAATTTCCCTCACCTTTGATGCCTGGAAGGCCCTAACATCTTTTTTGTCAGACAGAAATTACAGCAATCCACGTACAATTACAGATCACAGTGTGCACTTCTTACTGTGAAATATTCGCCACGGAAGCCTGGCTTCTTTTCTATGCCGTTTTTTTCTTTATTTCAAGATCAGTACAAGTACAAACTTGATGTTTAAATCTGCAGATTGGTGAAGGTTTGGGGTTTCAATGGGTGATCCTGTGTATAAGGACTTCTGCGGAGATAAATAAATTCACAAAAGAAAACGTTGTGATTTATGAATTTGAATGTACTCACCGTCTGCCGTTGTGATGGGTTCATCCTTGGAACCAGGATAAAGCCTTGGAAACATATGGCCAAGGTGGAACCTGAACAGCACTCCCTTCTCACATACCCTTAGGCAATTCGGCATAGTATAGTCCTTTCATATTACCAAGTCAGCGTGCAAGGCAGCGTGGAAAGTAAACTGAACGACCACCCAACATCAACCTAGATACTGGAAAAGACAAAGGGCAGCACGGAAGCATTGTGGATAGCACAATTCCTTCACAGCTCCAGGGTCCCAGGTTCGATTCCGGCTTGGGTCACTGTCTGTACGGAGTCTGCACATCCTCCCCGTGTGTGCGTGGGTTTCCTCTGGGTGCTCCGGTTTCCTCCCACAGCCCAAAGATGTGCAGGTTAGGTGGATTGACCGTGATAAATTGCCCTTAGTGTCCAAAATTGCCCTTAGTGTTGGGTGGGGTTACTGGGTTATGGGGATAGGGTGGAGGTGTTGACCTTGGGTAGGGTGCTCTTTCCAAGAGCTGGTGCAGACTCGATGGGCCGAATGGCCTCCTTCTGCACTGTAAATTCTATGATATTACAAACCCAGCCCTGTTGACTCTGCAAATTCCTCCTTATTAACACCTGGGGCTTGTGCCAAAATTGGGAGAGCTGTCTCACAAACTAGCCAAGCAATAGCCTGACATACTGATACTCATGGAATTATACCATACAGACAATGTCCCAGACACCACTGTCACCAATCCTGGGTATGTCCTATCTCACCGGCAGGACAGACCCAGCAGATGTGGCAGCACAAAGGTATACAGTCGGGAGAAAGGTGACCTGGGAATTCTTCAACATCTACTCTGTACCCCATGAAGTCTCATGGCTTCAGGTTAAACATGTGCAAGGAAACCTCCTGCTGATTACCATGTACCATCCAACTTCAGCTGATGAATCAGTACTCCTCCATGTTGGACACCACTTGGAGGAAGCACTGAGGATAGCAAAGGCACAGAATATACTCTGGGTGGGGGGCTTCTATGTCCATCACATAGAGTGGCTCGGTAGCACCACTACTGACCGAGATGGCCAAATCCTAAAGGACAAATTAGGTGAAGGGGTTACTGGGATAGGGCGGGAGGCTGAACTTGGGTGGAGTGCCCTTTCGGAGGGTTGGTGCACTCGATTGGCTGAATAGCCTCCTTCTGCACTGTTGTGATTCTATAATTCCATGGTTCTATGGCATAACTGCTAGACTGGGTCTGCGACAGCCGGTGAGGGAACCAACAAAAGAAAAAAATATACTAGACCTCATCCTCACCAACCTGCCTGGCGCAGACGCATCTGTCCATGGCATTATTGGTAGGAGTGACCACCGCACAGTCCTTGTGGGGAAGAAGTCCCGTCTTCACATTGAGGATACCGTCCATCTTGTTGTGTGGCACTACCATCGTGTGAAATTACTGATGTAGCAACTCAAGGCTGGGCATCTGTGAGGCACTGTGGGTCATCAACAGCAGCAGAATTGTACATAACCACAATCTGTAACCTCATGGCCCGGCATACCCCACTCTACCATTACCACCAAGCCAGGGGATCAACCCTGGTTCATGAAGAGCGCAGGAGAGCATGTTGGAAGCAATACCAGGCATACTGAACAATGAGATGTCAACCTGACGAAGCTACAACACAGGACTACTTGTGTGCCAAACAGCATAAGCAGCAAGTGATAGACAGAGCTAAGTAATCCCACAACCAACAGATCAGATCTAAGCTCTGCAGTCCTGCCACATCCAGTTGTGAATGGTAGTGGATAATTAAACAACCCCCTGGACGAAGTGGCGCCACAAATATCCCCATCCTCAATGATGGAGGAGCCCAGCACAGATGTGCAAAAGACAAGGGTGAAGCATTTGCAACAATCTTCAGCCAGAAGTGCCGAGTGGATGATCCATCTTAGTCTCCTCCAGAGGTCCCAGTATCACAGATATCAGTCTTCAGCCAATACGATTCACTCCACGTGATATCAAGAAACAACTGAAGGCATTGGATACTGCAAAGGTGATGACCTTTGGCAATATTCTGGCAAGAGTACTGAAGACTTGTGCTCCAGAACTTGCCCCGCACCTAGCCAAGCTGTTCCAGTACAACCACAACACTAGTTTCTACCGGGCAATGTGGAAAATTGTCCAGGTATGGCCTGTGCACAAAAAACAAGTCAAATCTAACCCAACTAATTACCGCCTAACAGTCTACTATAAATCATAAGTAAAGTGATGGAAGGAGTCATCAACAGTGGTATTAAGTGGCACATACTAAACAATAACCTGTTCACTGATGCTCAGTTTGGGTTCCGCCAGGGTCACTCAGCTATTGACTTCATTAAAGCCTTGGTTCAAACATGGACAAAAGAGCTGAAATCCAGAGGTGAGGTGAGAGTAACTGCCCTTGACATCAAGCATTTGAGCGAGTATGGCATCATAGAGCCCCAGCAAAACTGCAGTCAATGGGAATCAATGGGAATCATACTTGGCACAAAAGAAGATAGTTATGGTGGTTTGAGGTCAGTCATCTCAGTCCTGGGACATCACTGCAGGAGTTCCTCAGGGTAGCATCTGTCGTGATATTATGGTTGTGTTGTAATTCACCGACTGACCACCAGGAGTCTCATTCGTATATAAGTGAATGTTAGTGTCAGGTGATCTCAGACTGACTGGGAAGCTGGGAGAGAGGTTGCATGTGCATGTTCATACTGTTATTCATCTGTTCTTTTCTATATATATTTGACCCACAGTTAATGTTAATAAATCGTTTATAGCTTTAGCTGCAAGTGTTCTTGTAATATAAATCAGTTCATCTGACATGAACATTACATGGTACCAGGTCTGGATAATATGAAAGACTGAGAAAAAGCTATCAAATCATTGAGTGAAGCTTACCACGAGGTCCACAGAGAATTGAAGATTTTGCCGACTGCAAGAATGAATTACATGGAGTCATTGAAGCCACCAATGAGTCTCAGATTTCATAATAAAGTGGACAGCAACTGGCATGTGTTTATAAAACAATTTAATCTGTTTCTTACTGTAGTAAATTTAGGAGATGAATCAGATTTCCGTAAGGTTGTGATGCTCCTAACAGCAGCAAGATCTGAAGCAATTGTTGTGTTTAATACATTTAAATTTGCAAACGATGAAAATAGTAAACATTTTAACAAAGTAATTCGAAGATTGATGAACATTGCACCCCAAAAAGAATGAAATTTATGAACTCTATATGTATAGATCATGTGTACAGAAGACAGAAGAGTCCATAGGTAATTTCATCATTGATTTAAAGCTGAAAGTTGAGACCGGACAGGAAACTCAGGAGATGGGTAATTAGGGAATAGGGCAGGGGTAGTAGGGGACATTGTGTTTTAGTTTTTTTGCGTGTGTCGACCCACACGGTTGTTTAAGAAATGTTAATGTGTTAAACTGTGAAAATTACAAATGCTTCAACATTTGTAATCTTTACTTGCCTGGTTAGCAGTATGCTCGCAGAGAATGACAAATCACCAAGGAAGCATATTCAGCATTAAAAGCGCACACTGCATCTTCCTCCAGACAGGCATGGAAGCCTATGAGCTTCGAAGGCTAACACATTACAGTGTTCAGAAACAGTTTCTTACACTTGACAGGTCATTCTAAACAATACATTGGACAAACAATTATAATTTAAATTGGCACGACTATTCGTGCCAGACACAAATAATTGACATCAGTGCAACAGCAGCGGTGAAATCAATAATCTCCATTAGCACTTCTCCCAAGTGTTACAGATGGCGAGAGAGGCAAACTGAACTCCTTTATTTTTATTGGCGTCTGTTCTTGAACAGAGGTGTCTTAATTTTCAAAATAAACTGTAACACGTTTCCTGTGCCGGTCAAAAACAACCACTTAACTATTCTAATCTCATTTTCCAGCACTTGAACCATAGCCTTGTATGCCTTGTGTTGTACCTTTAAGACCTCCGATATGTTCGACCAGTTTACTTATCCAAAGGTTTTACCCAGGTGCCCTTATTTGCGAGATGAACAAAGGACAAAACAGGCTCACAGTTTAACTCAATTTTATTCACAATTTTATTACTCAACAAAATATGACTCAGACTCACAGCTGAATTTTGGATTTTACCCACACGTAGTGAAGGAGGCTGGCCAGGCTACGATCACTTGATGTGGATGTCTTCTCTGGCTTTGAAACCCAGGGTCCTTTCTTCTTGCGATGGTTGTGCCTGGGGAACTCCCAGGTTATCGCTCAAGATCTGTTCGATGTTCCTTTCTTTATACTGGGAAGCTTGGATTGAGTCATAGGTATACGCCCACCGCTGGCCATTGTCCTAGCCAGACCCCAACTGGTTATTGGGAAGGACAGGATACTCCTGTTTATTATTATGGGCCAGTGTTTAGAGAACCCCAAAGTTTATCAAGGAGTTCACCTGACCCACAACTTTTAATAGATTGTGGTATGGGGAGCACACGGCCCACTCTACAGGTGTGATACAGCAGAAATTGAAAAGTATTTTTTAAAGCAAAACAATGTTTATTCTGTGAACTCAAGTTAACCTTTTTAAAACATACAGTGAACATCTTAGCAACCATCAATTCAAATACAATCTCCAAAGAATCCCCAAAGTGGTTATAATCCTTAATAACCTCCCAAACAACATCCAGAAGACAGAAGAAACACCTTTTAACAGAAGCACATCAGGTTTACATTCACTACTGAAAACATTTATAATTCTGAATTCGCCAAATGATCAAGAGATAGTCTTTTGATGGCAGAGAGAACAGCAGTACACCTGCTCTTTCTGGCTTCAGCTCCAACACTGAAAATGAAACTAAAACACACCCTGCAGCAAACAGCCTAAAACGAAAGCGAAAAGCTGAGACAGCCCAGCTCCACCCACACTCTGACATCACTAATACCCATTTCTTAAAGGTACATTACTTAAACACCCATTTCTTAAAGGTACTCTCACATGACATTATCCATGGTGAGTCAATCATTACCCATTATCCTCTTGTCTGACCAGTCATCAGCTCATTAAGGATCTGTGATGGCTTCTTTTGTCTGTTCTTCATCCTGCTGCAAAGTTGATCGCCTGTGTCTGGAAGTTTGTTACATATTCATAGTCTTTGGAGTTGGTAATCACAATAACAGGTTTATGCCTTGACTTGAGTGCTTTTGCAGATGGCCAGTATCGATTCCAGCCAGGGTCTCATGAGACAGTTTCTGTTCCTGGCTTATGTGTATCTTCTCAGCCTGTTTTCAGTACCACACTTGGGATCGCAAGAACACATCTAAATACTTCTTAAATGTTCTGAGGGTCTCTGCCTCCACTGCCCTTTCAGGCAGTGAGCTCCAAACTCCCACCACACTTTGGATACAGATGTTTTTTATCACACCCCCTCTAAACCTCCTGCCCCCTAGGTTAAATGTATGCCCCCATGTCATTGATCCCTCCACCAAGGGGAAAAGTTTCTTCCTGTCTATCCATGCCCCTCATAATTTTATACATCTCAATCATGTTCCGCCTCAGTCTCCTCTGCTCCAAGGAAAACAATCCAAGTCTATGCAATCGCTCTTCATAACAAAAACTCTCCAACCCAGGCAACATCCTGGTAAATCTCCTCTGCACCCTTTCAATCCCTTTATAATGTGGATTGCAGAACTGCACACAATACTATTGCTGTGGCCGAACCAACTTTTTATACAGTTCCAGCATAACCTCCCTGAACTTAAACTCAATGCCTCGTCTAATAAAGACAAGTATACAATATGCCTTCTTTATCACTGTATCCACACGTTCTGCCACCTTAAGGGACAGTTGTACACGCACACCAAGATCTCTCTGATCCTCGGTGCTTCCCAGGGTCCTGTCATTTATCATGTATTCCATTCCTTGTCTGTCCTGCCCAAGTGCATCACCTCACACTTATCCAGATTGAATTCCATTGTCACTGATCAGCCCATCTGACCAGCACGTCTATATCTTCCTGTAATCTAAGGCTACCCTCCTCACTATTTACCACCCTACCAATTTGTATAACATCCGCAAACTTTCTGATCAACCTTCTTACATTCAGATCTAAATCATTTATATAAACACAAACAGCAAATGTCCCAACACTGATCCCTGTGGGACCCCACTGGACACAGGCTTCCATCAGAAAAACACCACTTGACCATCACCCTTTGCTTCCAATTCAGGATCCAATTTGCCAAATTTCCTTCGATCCCATTTGCATTTACCTTCACTATCAATCTCCCATGTGAGACCAGGGGCTGGTTTAGCACAGGGCTAAAGAGCTGGCTTTGAAAGCAGACCAAGGCAGGCCAGCAGCACAGTTCAATTCCCGTACCAGCCTCCCCGAACAGGCACTGGAATGTGGCGACTAGGGGCTTTTCACAGTAACTTCATTTGAAGCCTACTTGTGACAATAAGCGATAATAATAATAATAATCAAAAGCCTTGCTGAAGTCCAAGCAGGCTACGTAAGATGCATTTCCCTAATCTACATACCTGGTCACCTCTTTGAAAAATTCAATCAAGTTGGTCAGACATGACCTCTCCTGAACAAAACCATGCTGACTGTTCTTGATTAACCCCTGCCTCTCCAAATTCTGATTAATTCTGACTCTCAGAATTGATTCCAATAGTTCCCCCACCACTGAGGTTGGACTGAGTGGCCTATAATTTCCTGGTTTATCCCGTCCTCTCTTCTTGAATAATGGTACCACATTGGCTATCTTCCAGTCCTCCGGCACCTCTCCTGTGGCCAGAGAGGAATTGAAAAGTGTTGCCAGTGTCCCTGCTATTTCCTATCTTGCCTCACTCAAAAGCCTGGGAAACATTTTACCTGGCCCTGCAGATTTGTCTATTTTCAAGCCTGCCAGACCACTCAGAACCTCTATGTTAATCTCTTTAATTTTATTACAGTCGTTCTCCCTTATTTTTATACCTATACCGTCCCTCTCACTGGTGAACACCTACACAAAGTATTCACGTAGAACCATACCTACATCCCCCAGCTCCACACACAAATTACCACTGTGCTCCTTAATGGGTCCTAATCATTCGCTAGTTATCCATTTACCCTTAATGTACATAGATTTCATAGAACGTACAGTGCAGAAGGAGGCCATTCGGCCCATCGAGTCTGCACCGGCTCTTGGAAAGAGCACCCTACCTAAGGTCAACACCTCAACCCTATCCCCGTAACCCAGTAACCCCACCCAACACTAAGGTCAATTTTGGACACTAAGGGCAATTTATCATGGTCATTCCACCTAACCTGCACATCTTTGGACTGTGGGAGGAAACCGGAGCACCCGGAGGAAACCCACGCACACACGGGGAGGATGTGCAGACTCCGCACAGACAGTGACCCAAGCCGGAATCGAACCTGGGACCTTGGAGCTGTGAAGCAATTGTGCTATCCACAATGCTACCGTGCTGCCATGTAAAATAACTTAGTATTTTCCTTTATTTTGTCGGCCAGTCTCCTTTCGTGTCCCCTTTTTCCTCTGCTAATTTACTTTTTACAGTTCCCTCTTGCACATTCTATGCGCCTTTTGGGCTTCTGCTGTTTTGAGCCCTTGGTATCTGCCTTAAGCCTCCCTTTTTCTTTTTATCCAGTGCTGTACATTCCTCGATATCCAGCAGTTTTACAACCAGACATAATTTAAAACAACAAAAGCAATGATATTATTTCACTTGAATGTCAGAGTCCAATGGGGGTTCCTTCATGTTGGAGTTAAAGTTCAGATGGGCTCAGCTCGTTGAAAGCACCTGTTGCAGAATTCCTTTAAGGTTGGTGATACAGTAACACGATTAATTTGGTATACAAGAGACTTGGTCTGCTCTGCATAGAACCAGGCTTCCAGGTGGTTTAGATTTAAGGCAGACTTTGTTGTCAGCTTGGAGTCCTACTTTAGTTTTGGCAGGAAATACTGGTCTGGGTCTCCCAGGTGGCCGCCATCCTTCCCGCTAAGATGTACTTGGATGCCAGAGCCACGACAGCAGACAATAAGTGGATGGACTTCTCCAAAATTCAGTCCAGTCTGTGGACAGCCTCCGACCACTGTGCTTGATGATCCTGCCTGTCTCTACATCTTCTAAAGGTCTCTTAGGGCAAAGTCCAGAGCCTCATCATTGGACTTGGACTCAGCAGAGACCTGTTCTCCCGCAGCCCTCCAAGTATCAAAGACCTCGGCTGCCAGTGCTTCCACTAGCTTTGGATCTGTGTCTGTGAAGTGCTCACCAGATTGTGAACTCATGCCTATTCCAGAATGAAGACCCACGGAGGTGTGTGTATCTGCGCTGGTGGAGGGTGCAGGTGAATGCAGTGATGGTGCATCCTCTGAGAATACTAAGGCTTCCTGCTCAGAGGTGGGTTGGGTGCTGGGACTGTGCCGTGTGTTGTTTGATGCCCTCACCCATTTATTGCTGGTACCTGGAATAGGGAAAAGAGAGAATTAGTGATTGACGAAGCAGGCTGATGCTTTAAAGATCATTCATTGCCCACATATTGGAGCTGGATTTTAGATACATCCTTGCTGGGCTGTTGGGGAAGGCCGAACTTGCTTTCCTTCCTGTCCTGAGGGTGGCATGGTGGTGCAGTGGGTAGCACTGCTGCCTCACAGCATTGAGGACCCATGTTTGATCTCAGCCCTGGGTCACTGTCCGTGTGGAGTTTGCACATTCTGCCCGTGTCTGCGTGGATCTCACCCCCACAACCCAAAGGTATGCACGGTAGGTGGATTTGCCATTCCAAATTGCCCATTAATTGGAAAAATTGTTTTAAAAAATATATATTTCCCTTCCTGCCAGCTCTGTGGCCTGCTCCTTGAAAGAGATGGATTGTCAGGGTGCCATCTCACATCTTTGAATGCTCTCTCTTGAGATATATTCTCCTGCAGAAAGGCAGATGGATTGATTGTGAGGGCAGTCGGTAATTAGCAATTCTGAAGCATGCACACCTATTGTCACTGCTGATTCCTCCATAGTAATTGATTAAGAAGCCATTTTTCCAGGCGCCTATATGAGATGGAAAGATTAAAGTGGCTGGCACACTAGGTGCTTATGATCCATCTACTTGTCCTGCGTGACATCCCTGTAGATTCTAACCCTTAGACTAACCCTTAGTCTTATGGGAGTGTTGGTATTTAGTGTATAGATGTTTCACTTACCCTGGTGGAGCACAGCAGATTATGCATTGTCTTCCTTTACTGCAGGTCGGTCCTTGTTTGGGCCCCAAAGGCACAACCACCCTGACAGCCTCCTCCCTGTCTGACGTGGTCAGATGGAGGGATCCTGCTCCCACCCCAAGGAAACAGCATGTTCTGCCTTTCTTGAAGTGCCTTGGAGTGAAGGAGAATCTCCAGGAAGTTGTCAGAGGACTGTTGTCCAATGTGAGGCACAGAATACTAAGAGGTAGGGCCAGTGAGCCAGTTTCTGAAGAGATGAAACTATTCTATATACTAAAGGATGAATTAAGTTGTGAAGATGGCATCACACTTTGGGGAGCCAGAGTAGTCATCCCTGTACCAGGAAGGGAGTTATTCCTAAACAAATTGCAAGGTGCCCATTTGGGTATATCTAAGATGAAGATACTTGCCAGGAGTTATGTATGATGGCCCGGTATCATTGCTGACATTGAGCATCTGGTGAAGTGCTGTGAACAGTGCCAAATGCAGCAAAGATTGCCTGCTGCAGCCCCATTGCACCCTTGGTAATGGTCGAGCCAGCCATGGGTACACATTCATGTTGATTGTGTGGGGCCATTCTTGAGCACAATGTTTTTGATCCTTGTTGATGCCTGTTCAAAGTGGATGGAAGTGTTTGAAACCAAGTTGACAACGTCAAACGCCACAATTGAGAAATTGTGTCAGTGTTTTTCGACCCATGCGACTCCTGAAGTCATAGTGTCGGATAATGGAACAGCCTTCCTGAGAGCTGAATTTCAAAATGTTACCTCCTTAAAATGGTATAAAACACATCATGACCGTGCCTTACCACCCAGCATCCAGTGAACCTGCTGACCGAACAGTCCAAACCTTCAAGGTGAGCCTTAAAAAGCAGTTAGGTGTGATGCTGGAGACCAAAATTTCACGATTCCTTCTGGGCTATAGAACCACTCCGCACTCTACAAGGTGAGTGCTGCCAGCAGAGTTGCTGATGGACTGGCGTCTTAGAACCAGACTAAACCTGGTGTTTCTGAATTTGCCAGGGAGGATAGAAGTCAGTCAGTGCAGTCAGAAGAAAGATCATGGCACAGTAAATCGATAAAGTCGTTTTCAGTGGAGGAAACCATGTCTGTCAGAAATTTGGAAGTGGCTCGAGTTGGGTCTCAGGATTTGTTGTATCAAAAGCAGGCGTCTGGATTCTCCGTTCCTGAGACTATGTCGATGCCAGGGCAGGATTTATGGACTTCCACAACAGCAAAACTGGTGCCGAACCTGGACCAATTCAGCGACTGTGGAAGAGCTATCACATGGAACACAATCGATTCAAATGGGAAACGGTGCGGGATTCGCCTGATCCATGATTGACACTCGGGAAGCTGACAAGCTGCAGCCGCACCTAAACACATTATAATTTCCACACACACTCATCCCAGCCAGCAAGATGGCACTGGTTATGCTGAAACGTGCCCATCCCATTGATGGGTCAGCTGGGGCCAGAGGGCACCTAGGGGAGTGCCCTAGGTGGATACCCATACAACCCGTGGTCCTAAGTTCACAGTGGGCAATCAGCGACGTGCACAGCTTCATGGCTGCCTTGCCGGCCATGGCAATGGTGCTCCGTGCCCTTGCACCCCAACCCTCCAGCCCACCTCCTGGCCACCCCCCACTCCCAACCTCCCCTGGCAAAAGCCCCCTGACCAGCAGCACAACTGTCAGCAAATTATGGCGATGGTGGACACTTTCCGTACCCCCTCTCTCTCCCTGATCAGCCATGATGCCGGTTTCACGATTTTTAAAAGCACCAGTGAACCGTGCCATCGGGAATTCGGCCCAATGGAGGTGGAGTATCACGAAGGCCCCGGAAAATGATATGCGACCGAAGCTTACTGATGAGCGCTCCGGACTGCATTGATGCCACTGTCGAGGTGGCGGAGAATTGCGATTTGGCGTGAAATCGGTGCCCGCCGCGATTTCGGTGTCGGAAACGATTCTCCACCCAATCGCATTTCCCGATTTCCACGTCGGCCAACGGAGAATCCCGCCCCGGACCTTTGTTTTATGAAGTGGAAGTACAAGGAAAATTCGTCTGGATGCATTTACCAGAATGAGAGTTGTCCCAGTAGCCAGTACTGCAGCCCGAAACCATGTTGCCAGCAGGAAACACTGTTGACTATCCAAGCAATGGAGTACCGAGCCAGCCTGTGACAGGCGAGTCTGTCATCCCCATGGAAACGGACGAAACTCAGTCACCAGTACCTGAGGAGATGCCGGGTTTCGTGGTTTCTGCAGAAAACACTCCAGTGGAGGCACCCCAGACAGTGGAGTTACGCCTCTCCACTAGGAATCGGAAACCACCTGAAAGACTAATTTTATGATGGACTGATTGCATTTGTTTAATGTTCTAATTATTGGGGACTAAGTAACCCAATTATTATCAATGTATAAAATAACTTGGAGAGGGAGGGATGTGGTGTTTGTTCTCTTTATGTAAATAAACGTTGCGGTTATTTACCTAACTGGTGAACGGGAAATATTACATCATTCAATTTATTTATTATGCAATGCTAATGACGACTATATTTAATATACTTTGGTTCCTTGTTTTGTCATTTGTGTTTCATGCAGTTGTCTGTGAAGGTCATGTATGACATTTTAATAAGTACCCCTAGTGAAAGGACTATCTGCATGTCTAACTGACTGTTGCAGTGTGTTGATCAAAGTACATTCAAAATTATTTCAGGGTGACGTTTCCCACCTACACATCAATTGGTGATGAATCTTACTGTGTACACTGTGATGTGTTATGTACTCTGGGATAATACAGGCTGCAACTGGATGCAGCTTTAACCAAAAGATATTCCAGACCTTGAAGTTAGTTCAATCTGATTTATTGAACCAGTTGCACAGTTAGCACAGTTCTCTATGAGTTCGACTCTCTGCTAACCTAAGTGTGGTTACTCTGTCTGACTGAACCAGACTAGCTCTTAGCCAGGTATTGGAGGTGTGATACTGTAAATACACCCTGACTCACTCTGTAGGTGTTCATCAGTGGAAAGAAGCGGAGTGTGAGTGCCTCATGCCTTTTATAGTGAGATCCCACCCCTGAGTGTCCTGCCTGCTTATTGGTAATGTCCTGTTCTCTGTGTTCATTAGCTGCCTGTCTGTATATCATGACACACTGTGCTCAACTCTGATCATAAAATCAGATACAAAAATGACAAACAATGAGGAGAAGGTAAGTGTGACCGTTCACAAATGTAAAGGAAATAAATTAAGAGAAGATATACACCAGCATAGGTGTATGTTTTGCTAAGAAAAAGTCTGCATGTTTGCGATTGGGGCATGGTAGGAATCAGTGCTGGTTCAGTGATCTTTACGATGTACTTAATTATTTGGAAGTGGGACAAAGCTGTCTAAATTTGTGGGTTAACATCAAATTGAGGACAAGAGTTTCCAACAATAGGAACAACGATAAGAAAACCAACGGCAAAGTGATAATGTAGGAAAATGAGCAGGTTGAGTTGGTTTTTGGTAAATGGAATTTAAAAAAAAAATATTTTTATTCTCCTCCTTTTTCACATTTTCTCCCAAATTTGCACCCACCAATAATAAACAATAAGCAGCACGAATATAATGTCAATCACCATATCAACAACAACAATCCCATCCTCCCACCAAACCCCCAAACAACTGCCCGCATGTTGAAATAAACAAATAACAAAAAGGAATCAGGAATAACCCACAGTCACCATTACCCCCCCCCCCCGAATATGGCCTCCCGAGAGCCCGGGTCCAGTTTCACGTGAACCACTTTAGAGATTACCCTAAAAACCTACTTCCAATAATCCTCCAGCTTTGGACAGGACCAAAACATATGAACGTGATTTGTGGCCCCCCCCTCCCGCAATATTCACACACATCTTCTACCCCCTCAAAGAATCGGCTCATCCTCGCCCTTGTGAGGTGTGCTCTGTATAATACCTTCAGCTGTATCAGCCCCAACCTCGCGCACGAGGTGGAGGCGTTCACTCTCCGGAGCACCTCATACCAGAACGCCTCCTCCATACCCTCTCACCACACTTCCTCCCACTTTGCTTTGATCCCTTCCAGTGGTATCTTCTCCTCTTCCAAAATAGCTCCGTAAACCACCGATACTACCCCCTTCTCCAGTACCCCTGTCGTCAGCACCTCCTCCAGCAGTGTGGAGGCCGGCTCCTCCGGGAATTTCTGTATCTCTTTCCTTGCCAAATCTCGAACCTGCACATATTTAAACATTTCCCCCTGCTCCAGCCCATACTTCGCTTCCAGCTCCTTCAATCCTGCAAACCGACCCCCAAGAAACAAATCTTTTAGTGTCTCAATCCCCCTTCTCCTCCCATTTCCGAAAATTTCTGTCCCACTTCCCTGGCTCAAATCTGTGGTTCCTCTGAATCGGCATTTCCCTTGACCCTGCCCCCAAACCCAAAATGTTTGTGAAACTGCCTCCAAATTCTCAATGAAGCTATTATTACCGGACTCCCTGAATATTTCCCCGGGGCCATCGGGAGCGGCGCTGTTGCTAGCGCCTTCAATCCCGAACCCCTGCACAAACTCTCCTCCATTCTGACCCACTGGGAATCAAACCCTCTAACCCAGCTCCGCACATCCACATTCGCCGCCCAGTAGTAATACATCAGGTTCAGAAGACCCAAACCCCCTGCCTGCCTTCCCCTCTGTGGCAGCACCTTTCTATCTCTGGCCACCTTCCCTCCCCATATGAACGAGATAATCATTCCTTCAATCTCTCGAAAAAAAGCCTTTGGGAAGAAAATCGGCAGGCATTGGAAAATAAACAGAAATCGCGGCAACACGTTCATTTTAACCCCCTGCACCCGACCCGCCAGTGACAGAGGGAGACCATCCCACCTTTCCAGATCGGCTTTCACTCTCCCCACCAAACTAGAAATGTTGTACCTACGGAGCCCCCGCCCCCATCCCGAGCAACCTGCACCCCCAGGGATCTAAAGTGAATCCCTGCCCTACGGAATGGCAGCCCCCCACCCCTGCCCCCACCCCCGGCCGAGACACCACAAAGTACTCACTCTTGTCTCGATTTAATTTGTACCCTGAGAAAGACTCAAACACCCGAAGCAGCTCTAATATTCCCCCTATCGACACACCTGGTTCCGACACATATAACAGCAAGTCATCGGCATATAAGGACACCCTATGCTCTATCCACCCCCGTACCATCCACTTCCATACCTCCAAACTTCTTAACGCGATGGCCAACAGCTCAATCGCGAGTGCATATATCAGGGGGGATATAGGACATCCCTGCCTAGTCCCACGGTAGAGAGAAAAGTATAATGTTCCACAGGAAACCCATCCGGCCCTTCCACCTTCCCCAACTGCATCCTCCCAATCACATCTTTTATCTCCTGCTCCACTATCGCTCCTTCTAATGTAGCCCTGTCCCCCTCCCCTAACCTCGGTGACTCCAACCCATCTAGAAATACCTGTATCTCACAGTCTCCCCCAGGTGGCTCTGACCTGTGCAGCCTCTCATAAAATTCCTCAAAAACCTTGTTAATCAGATCCAGAGCCACCACCAACTTCCCAGCCCTATCCCTCACCTGAACAATTTGCCATGCCGCTGCTTTAAGATTTAAGATATTAAGTTAAGTTCATGGAATAAACAGTGTTTTGTGTTTAAAACCCCACGTGTCCATAATTGTAATCCCACATCTGGGGAGCAAGCCGTGTGCTAGGAAAAGCAACATATCCATTAAAGGGAGAATTAGGTTGAATTCCATTATACATTTTGGGGTTCTGAAAATGCCTCGCCCATAACAAAAGCATAATCTGATACAGCAATTGCCGAGTATTCCGACCCCTTAACCCCAGCCAGCAAAGCCTTCCCCACCACGGAAAAGTTGATCCGCGAGTATACCTTATGGAACGCTGAGAAAAACGGGCGATGGTCGGTCTCGACGGTGAATTGGGGAAGGCCGTACACATAATCATGAAACTTGACAACACTGGTCAACAGGCCCAGGCACTCCTTTTCTATCTTCGCGTAGCGCTGTTCCGTGGGGGTCATGGTGCGTGACGCATATGCAATGGGGGCCCAAGATTAGGCCTCATCGCGTTGCAGGAGCACCGCCCCAATGCCAAATTGGCTGGCATCGGTCGAAATTTTTGTCTCTTTCGCTGGATCAAAAAAGGCTAAGACCGGGCTGTGTTGAGTTTGGTTTTGAGTTCTCTCCATTCGCGCTCGTGGGCATGAAGCCATTGAAGGTTTGTCATCTTCCTGACCAGGTTCCTGAGAGCTGTGGTGAGAGACGAGGTTAGGGATGAACTTCCCTAGGAAGTTGACCATGCCCAGAAATCAGAGGACCGCCTTCTTGTCCTCTGGCGTTTTCATGGCTGTGATAGCAGCCACCTTGTCTGCGTCCGGCCGCACACCCAACTGGGAGATGTGGTCCCCTAGCAACTTGAGTTCCGTCTGACCAAAGGTGCATTTGGCTCTGTTGAGGCGTAGGCCCTGCTCCCGTATGCGTTTGAACACGTGCTGGAGGCGACTGACATGCTCCTGCGGGGTGGTGGGCCAAATGATTATGTCGGCGACATAGACGCGAACACCTTCAATGCCTTCCATCATTTGTTCCATGATCCTGTGGAACACTTCTGACGCCGACATGATCCCAAACGGCATCCTGTTGTAACAATATCTGCCAAAAGGGGTGTTAAAGGTACACAGTTTCCTGCTGGATTTGTCAAGCTGGATTTGCCAGAATCCTTTCGAGGCGTCAAGTTTGGTGAAGAGCTTGGCGCGAGCCATCTCGCATGTGATCTCTTCGCGCTTGGGAATTGTATAATGCTCCCTCATGATATTGCGATTCAGATCCTTGGGATCAATGCAAATTCTCAATCGCCGGAAGGCTTTTTTATGCACACCATGGAACTGACCCATTCGGTTGGTTCTGTAACTCTTGAGATCACTCCTTGGTCTTGGAGATCCAGCAGCTGCTGCTTGAGGTGGTCCTTGAGAGGTGCTGGGACTCTGCGAGGTGCATGCACCACAGGCATGGCGTTCTGTTTGAGTAGGATCTTGTAAGTATATGGGAGCGTGCCCATGCCTTTGAAGACGTCGCGGTGCTGGTCGATGATGGTGTCGAGTTGCGCCCTGAAGTCAGCGTCCTGGAAGGCAGGCGTGTCATCAGGAGAGAGAGAGTGAACTCTTTGAACAAGGTTCAACAGCTTGCACGCCTGTGCGCCAAGCAGGGAGTCCTTCGAGGAGCCACAATCTCGAAAGGAAGGATGGCTTTCCATGACTTGTGCATCACTTCAAGTTGGCACGAGCCGGTAGCAGGAATGATGTTGCCATTGTAGTCCAATAGCTGGCAGGCCGATGGAAGGATGGCTGGTTTGACATGAAGGCTTTCGAAAACAGACCACGCCATGAGATTGGCGGAGGCACCAGTGTCCAGGCGGAATCGTATTTGGGACCGGTTGACCGTCAGGGTGGCACATCACTCATCGTCTGGATCGATGCTGTATACCGACAGCGGATGGTGTCTTTGCTTCGGGGACAGCCTGTTTTTCGTTACGACACCGACTCGAAAAGGCGCCTTCGGGTCCTCGGTGTCACTGCTGTGTGGGAGGTCCGCATCGGACTCGGTGACCGTGGGTTGAATTGCCCGAACATTCCTGCGAGGTTGGCTGAAGCGATGGGAGTTGGCAGGCTGAGCTGCTCGACAGAGGCAGCATAGTGGCCAAGTTTTCCACATCGTAGACATTGTCGAGATTTTGTGGTGCGTTCTCGCTTTAAATGGGCGGAGCCACAGTTGCCGCACGTCGTGATGTCAGCACGTTCGCTGCGCCACTGCGCATGCGCAGTGCGGTCGTGCGTGGTGCGCGTCTGCACATTACGTTCCTCAATGTCGCCGTCCCCTCGTTTGGTGCGTACAAGCGCGGGAGTCCGCGAAAAGCACGCAAAATGGCCGCCCTCATCCAGGCTGAGGCCCTGGAGGTGCTCAATCACTTGGACCCGTTCCGCCTCGTGGGGACCTTGCCGCGCCGTTTCAGCCGCTTGTATATGGGAATACCGTCTCGTGGTGTTTTCATGTAAGACACAAGTCTCGATGGCGGTCGCTCGGGTGAGTTGCGTTACTTTGAGGAGCTGCTGACGTAGGGGGTCCGACTGAACACTGAAAACGGTCTGGTCGCGTATCATGGAGTCGGAGGTGGGCCCGTAGCTGCAAGATTGCACAAGGATGCGGAGGTGCGTGAGAAAGGATTGGAAACGCTGCTGGAACACATAGCATTCAAAACTTTCGTTCACCTCTACGCTGCAGTGAGTGTCAAACTTGAGGAGGACCGTCTTTAACTTCGTCTTGTCTTCATCATCTGCGAAGGTGAGAGAGTTCAAAATATGGATGGCATGGTCCCCGGCCGTGGAGAGGAGAAGAGTAATCTTTCTGGTGTCCGAGGCGCCCTCCCTCTCCGTGGCTTCAAGGAAGAGCTGGAAGCGCTGTTTGAAAATCTTCCAGTTGGCCCCGAGGTTGCCGGCAATGCGGAGCGGTGGCGGCGGGCTGATGTTGTCCATGTTGCAGGATGACAGAATGCTGGCGGAAGGCAGATCACGTGCAGGTAGGTCAAAGAAGTGCTATTATCCCACCTCTCCTGGTATCATGATGTGTTGGGTGTTCTGGATCACATACAGGTCACCAACACTTGAAATAGTGCAACACTATTTTATTGAATTATTAACTGTTTAAACATACTTAGACTGTGGGTTAATACGATACTAGCTTTAACTAAAGACCTCTGCCTTGTCCTAACCAGTCGATGCAGTCAGCACATGGTGAATGTCTGTGTTGCAGGCTGTGAGCTCTGTCCTCCTAGCTAGCTGCAACTTGAATGAGTGGGAACTCTGATGCCCCCTGTCTTTATAGTGCGTGTGCTCTCACTGGTGATTGGCTGCGGTGTTGTGTATGTTGATTGGTCCCACTGTGTGTCCATCAGTGTGTGTCTGCACCATGATATACTGGTGTATATTATGATGTGGAGATGCCGGCGTTGCACTGGGGTGAGCACCGTACGAAGTCTTACAACACCAGGTTAAAGTCCAACAGGTTTGTTTCGATGTCACTAGCTTTCGGAGCGCTGCTCCTTCCTCAGGTGAATGAAGAGGTATGTTCCAGAAACACATATATAGACAAATTCAAAGATGCCAAACAATGCTAGGAATGCGACCATTAGCAGGTGATTAAATCTTTACAGATCCAGAGATGGGGTAACCCCAGGTTAAAGAGGTGTGAATTGTATCAAGCCAGGACAGTTGGTAGGATTTCGCAGGCCAGATGGTGGGGGATGAATGTAATGCGACATGAATCCCAGGTCCCGGTTGAGGCCGCACTCATGTGTGCGGAACTTGGCTATAAGTTTCTGCTCGGCGATTCTGCGTTGTCGCGGGTCCTGAAGGCCGCCTTGGAGAATGCTTACCCGGAGATCAGAGGCTGAATGCCCTTGACTGCTGAAGTGTTCCCCGACTGGAAGGGAACATTCCTGCCTGATGATTGTTGCGCGATGTCCGTTCATTCGTTGTCGCAGCGTCTGCATGGTCTCGCCAATGTACCACGCTTCGGGACATCCTTTCCTGCAGCGTATGAGGTAGACAACGTTGGCCGAGTCGCACGAGTATGTACCGCGTACCTGGTGGGTGGTGTTCTCACGTGTAATAGTGGTATCCATGTCGATGATCTGGCACGTCTTGCAGAGATTGCCATGACAGGGTTGTGTGGTGTCGAGGTCACTGTTCTGAAGACTGGGTAGTTTGCTGCAAACAATGGTTCGTTTGAGGTTGCGCGGTTGTTTGAAGGCAAGTAGTGGGGGTGTGGGGATGACCTTGGCAAGATGTTCATCGTCATCAATGACGTGTTGAAGGCTGTGAAGAAGATGACGTAGTTTCTCCGCTCCGGGGAAGTACTGGACGACGAAGGGTATTCTGTCGGTTGAGTCCCATGTTTGTCTTCTGAGGAGGTCAGTCCGGTTTTTCGCTGTGGCGCGTTGGAACTGTCGATCGATGAGTCGAGTGCCATATCCCGTTCGTACGAGGGCATCTTTCAACGTCTGCAGATGTCTATTACGCTCCTCCTCGTCTGAGCAGATCCTGTGTATACGGAGCGCTTGTCCACAGGGGATGGATTCTTTAGTGTGTTTAGGGTGGAAGCTGGAGAAGTGGAGCATCATGAGGTTATCCGTGGGTTTGCGGTAAAGCGAAGTGCTGAGGTGACCGTCCTTGATGGAGACGAGTGTGTCCAAGAATGCAACTGATTTTGGAGAGTCTGATGGTTGGATGGAACTTATTAATGTCATCGTGTAGTCGTTTCAGTGATTCTTCGCCGTGGGTCCAAAGGAAAAAAATGTCATCGATGTATCTGGTGTATAACGTCCGTTGAAGGTCCTGTGCGGTGAGTAGGTCCTGTTCAAACTTGTGCATGAAGATGTTGGCGTATTGGGGTGTGAATTTGGTCCCCATGGCTGTTCCGTGCGTCTGGATGAAGAACTTGTTGTCGAAGGTGAAGACGTCGTGATCCAGAATGAAGCGGATGAGTTGCAGAATTGCGTCTGGAGATTGGCAGTTGTCGGTGTTGAGTACTGAGGCTGTTGCAGCAATGCCGTCGTCATGGGGGATGCTGGTGTAGAGTGCCGAGACGTCCATTGTGACGAGGAATGTTCCTGGTTCAACTGGTCCATGGGTGCTGAGTTTCTGTAGGAAGTCCGTCGTGTCGCGACAGAAGCTGGGTGTACCTTGTACGATGGGTTTCAAGATGCCCTCGATGTAGCCAGAGAGGTTCTCACACAGGGTCCCATTGCCTGAAACGACAGGGCGGCCTGGTGTGTTGGCCTTATGTATTTTCGGGAGGCAGTAGAGATCTCCAATGTGGGGAGTACGTGGGATGAGAGCACGTAGGGTGCTCTGAAGATCTGGATCCAAGGTCTTGATCAGTCTGTTAAGTTGGCGGATGTGTTCCTTGGTCGGATCTGTCTTCAGAACAGTGACCACGACACCACACAACCCTGTCATGGCAATCTCTGCAAGACGTGCCAGATCATCGACATGGATACCACTATTACACGTGAGAACACCACCCACCAGGTACGCGGTACATACTCGTGCGACTCGGCCAACGTTGTCTACCTCATACGCTGCAGGAAAGGATGTCCCGAAGCGTGGTACATTGGCGAGACCATGCAGACGCTGCGACAACGAATGAACGGACATCGCGCAACAATCACCAGGCAGGAATGTTCCCTTCCAGTCGGGGAACACTTCAGCAGTCAAGGGCATTCAGCCTCTGCTCTCCGGGTAAGCGTTCTCCAAGGCGACCTTCAGGACCCGCGACAACGCAGAATCGCCGAGCAGAAACTTATAGCCAAGTTCCGCACACATGAGTGCGGCCTCAACCGGGACCTGGGATTCATGTCGCATTACATTCATCCCCCACCATCTGGCCTGCGAAATCCTACCAACTGTCCTGGCTTGATACAATTCACACCTCTTTAACCTGGGGTTACCCCATCTCTGGATCTGTAAGGATTTAATCACCTGCTAATGCTCGCATTCCTAGCATTGTTTGGCATCTTTGAATTTGTCTATATATGTGTTTCTGGAACATACCTCTTCATTCACCTGAGGAAGGAGCAGCGCTCCGAAAGCTAGTGACATCGAAACAAACCTGTTGGACTTTAACCTGGTGTTGTAAGACTTCGTACGGTGTATATTATGACAATATCCACTTACCAGCGCCACTAACCTCCCCTCCAGTGCCCCTGTCGCAATCACATATCTACCCCCCTGATCTGCAGCCACATTCTCCATCTGGAAGCGTACTCTTTTGCTGACCATTACCGCTACCCCTCGAGCCCTTCCGTCAAATCCAGAATGAAACATTTGACTAACCCAGCCCTTTTTAAGTCTCACCTGGTCCTTCACCCTCAAGTTAGTCTCCTGTAGCATTGCTACATCGGCTTTCAAACTTTTAAGATGCGCAAGCACCCTTGACCTCTTGACTGGACCTCCTAACCCCCTCACATTCCACGTGACTATCCTAACTGGGGGTCTCTCACCACCCCACCCCCCTTCTTATCCACCATCATCATACCACCGGGCCCTGCCTGATCCGCCGCCCCTATACATTATAAACATGAACCCCTTCCTCCCTCCCAGAATCCCCCCCCCTCCCCCTCCGCACTTCCTCTCGAAAAAATGTCTCCCAGTATTAGGGCGTGGAATGCCCTGCCTGCAACAGTAGTGGACTCGCCAACACTCAGGGCATTCAAATGGTCATTGGATAGACATATGGACGATAAGGGAATAGTGTAGATGGGCTTTAGAGTGGTTTCACAGGTCGGCGCAACATCGAGGGCCGAAGGGCCTGTACTGCGCTGTAATGTTCTATGATCCCCCCCCCCCCCTTGCTCGCCTCGTAGGCCCATCAAAACCTGCTAACCAGGCTCCAATGTCCGCAGCCTCTCACCTCCGTTCACTAGCCGACTTTAGTTAGCAAGCGCAGATGCCCCCCCCCCCCCCCCCCCCCCCCCCCCCCCCCACAAGGCATACCGTCCCCTCCCACCCAGTCCCAGAAGAAAAAAAAACATCCCCAAAAAACCAGCACGGTAGCATAGTGGATAGCACAATTGCTTCACAGCTCCAGGGTCCCAGGTTCGATTCCCGGCTTGGGTCACTGTCTGTGCGGAGTCTGCACGTTCTCCCCGTGTGTGCGTGGGTTTCCTCCGGGTGCTCCGGTTTCCTCCCACAGCCCAAAGATGTGCAAGTTAGGTGGATTGGCCATGTTAAATTGTCCTTAGTGTCCAAAATTGCCCTTAGTGTTGGGTGGGGTTACTGTGTTATGGGGATAGGGTGGATGTGTGGACTTCGGTACTCCTTCTGCACTGTAAACTCTATGAAATAAATTCTATGAATTCACTAAAATAACATATAACCGTCACAACAAAGAATGCCAATCAGCCCAAACAAAAACTTAAACTCTATAACAATGTGAAGTGAAGTAAATTACAATACAAGTCAATGAAAAGAAAGTTATAGCATTTGCACATTTTCCAGTTCCCCAATCACAATACACAGTCTCTCTTCCAGCTCCGCTCCTCACGTCTGCCCCAAGCCTTCTGCCTTCACGAACGCCTCAGCAGCCTCTACTGTTTAGAAATAAAAGTCTTTGGCGTTATACGTCACCCTCAACTTCATTGGGTATACCATACCAAATCGTACCCCCTTGTTGTACAGTGCCGTTTTCACTCGGCCGAACACCACTCATCTCAATTGCCAACTCCACCGTCAAGTCCTGGTAAATCCGAACTCTAGCACTATCCCACTGCACCTCGCGCTTCTGCTTCGCCCAGCTTAACATCTTCTCCTTCATGTGGTATTTATGGAAGCAGATAATTACTGCTCTTGGTGGTTCATTTACTTTGGGCTTCGGCCTTAACGATCGATGAGCTCGGTCCAGCTCATATCAGGAGGGGTTCTCACTCTCCCCCATCAACTCTGCCAGAATCTTAGCAAAGTACTCTGTTGGCCTTGAGCCCTCTGTCCCTTCGGGCTAGCCCATAACTCTCAGATTGTGCCCCCTCGAGCGGTTCTCCAAGTCCTCGAGTTTTGCTCGGAGCCCTCTGTTGACCTCCACCACCCTCCGCAGCTCATCCCCCGTCGAGGTGAGCTGATCGCTGTGCTGCGACACGGCCTCCTCCACTTCCTTCGTCTTCTCGCCCTGCTCTCTCACCTCGGTCGATGTCTTTGCCACATTCACCCTCACTGGGGCGATTGCCTCCTCCACCAATGACTTCAGTGTGATCACTATCTCCTTCCTCAACGCCTCCATGTTCCTCGCAAACCGCTTTTCCAGCTCCACAGCCATCACCTTGGTCATCTTTTCCACCATAAGCAGTGTGGCCCCACCATGCGGTCCGGCATCTGCCATCTTGTCAGCGCTTTTGCTGGTTCTCTCATTCGACGGCGAACCCGCGTTTCCTCCCTTCTTCACAGCTGATTTTCGCATCCTTTAATGGCTTATTATTTTTGGTAAATGGAATTTAAATGGACAAATGCACAATCTTGATTTTAAAATTCTGGTCCTTGATTTCAAATCCCTCCAAGGCCTCATCCTACTCTAATCTTCTCCAGAACTACAGCTTCTGAGATCTCTGCACCTGTTCAATTCTGGCCATTCGAACAAAACCAGATTTTTATTGATCCATCATTGGCAAACATGCCTGCACAGGCCTACGTTTTAAGATCGGAACCTTGAGCTTGATTTGGACAACCAACTTCAGTGTCTCTCAAACCAAATAGCCATCTGCTGACTCTTGCACATTCCACAGGGCCGAAATAGGTAGTAATTCTTCCATTGTCACCACCTCATAAACCTGAGAAAATAAATGAACATAGAGGGCTGGAATCTCTGATCATGAGACTAAAAGTTGACGCCGGGAGAGCATTCGTGGCATTTCACGACAGCAAAACTGGCACCACACCTGGACCGATTCAGCGACTGTTAAGGGACTAGCACCGGCACCACGTAGAATACAATCAAATCCAATTAGAAATGGTGCTGGATACGCCAGTTTCACGATTGACACTCAGGAGGC
The DNA here is from genome assembly GCF_047496885.1 of Scyliorhinus torazame. Classification (NCBI taxonomy): domain Eukaryota; kingdom Metazoa; phylum Chordata; class Chondrichthyes; order Carcharhiniformes; family Scyliorhinidae; genus Scyliorhinus; species Scyliorhinus torazame. The sequence goes on from NC_092709.1 coordinate 276,093,809, forward strand.
TGACAAGCTGCAGCCTCATATACACATTTTACTCCCCAAGCACACCAAGATGGTGGCAAGACGCGCAACACCACGATTCACCAACGCCGGGCTCGGGACCCTCCTTGACGCGGTGGAGGGGAGGCAGGCCATCCTGTACCTCAGCCCAGAAAGGAGGCTGCTAGCTGCCACCGTTCGCCGTGCTTGGGCGTAGCTGGCAGAGGCAGTCAGCGCCACGAGCAACACCGTCCGGACCAGCCTGCAGTGCAGGAAAAAACTGCAAGATATCTTCAGGGCGGCCAGGATGAGTAGGCAGCACTGTGCCCCTGGCGCCAACCACTGACCCACACACCCGTGACCCCCACCCCCTGGCCAGGAGGGCAGCTGGACCCCCACCCTGCACCACATGCCAGCACCCATCTGGCCGTCGTTGTCTGGTGCCCTGGTCACTGAGGCCACCAGTTCCACACCCACTGAGCTGCATGCTTCGGACTGTCTAACACTGTGCGATTTCTGTGAGACCCCGATGAGTTGCGGTTCCCCGTGACCCCCCACCACATCACCCCCACACCATCCTCACACCACACCACCTTCAACCCAACACTACCTTCACCCCCACTCTCACCCCTACACCATCCTCGCACCACACAACCTTCAACCCAACACTACCTTCACCCCCACTCTCACCCCTACACCATCCTCGCACCACACAACCTGCAACCCAACACTACCTTCACCCCCACTCTCACCCCTACACCATCCTCACACCACACCACCTTCAACCCAACACTACCTTCACCCCCACTCTCACCCCTACACCATCCTCACACCACACCACCTTCAACCCAACACTACCTTCACCCCCACTCTCACCCCTACACCATCCTCGCACCACACAACCTTCAACCCAACACTACCTTCACCCCCACTCTCACCCCTACACCATCCTCACACCACACCACCTTCAACCCAACACTACCTTCACCCCCACTCTCACCCCTACACCATCCTCACACCACACCACCTTCAACCCAACACTACCTTTACCCCCACTCTCACCCCTACACCATTCTCACACCACACCACCTTCAACCCAACACTACCTTCACCCCCACTCTCACCCCTACACCATCCTCGCACCACACAACCTTCAACCCAACACTACCTTCACCCCCACTCTCACCCCTACACCATCCTCGCACCACACAACCTGCAACCCAACACTACCTTCACCCCCACTCTCACCCCTACACCATCCTCACACCACACCACCTTCAACCCAACACTACCTTCACCCCCACTCTCACCCCTACACCATCCTCACACCACACCACCTTCAACCCAACACTACCTTCACCCCCACTCTCACCCCTACACCATCCTCGCACCACACAACCTTCAACCCAACACTACCTTCACCCCCACTCTCACCCCTACACCATCCTCACACCACACCACCTTCAACCCAACACTACCTTCACCCCCACTCTCACCCCTACACCATCCTCACACCACACCACCTTCAACCCAACACTACCTTCACCCCCACTCTCACCCCTACACCATTCTCACCCCCACACCACTGTCACCCACACCACCCCCACTCCCCATCCCCCGGCCCGCAGTCTAATCATGCACCGTGTCTTGTGTCTTGCAAGACCTGCTGGTGATGGGGCGGGTCCTTCTGGTGTCCCCCGTCCCAGCCAGTGCCACAACCTGAGCCCATCTCCCCCCAATCCACCATGTACTGAACAGCGACGAGGATGACACCGACATGGACGGGAGCCATCGACCTGAAATGCAGGGCACCCCCGGAGCTCGAGTCCGGGGATGAGACTGATTTCCCGTCACAGCTGTCTCCAACACCCTCCACCATCCCAGAGACACTCACCTCGATTGGACACTTTAGTGAAGAGGCTCCTGGGACACTATCTGGTGCACAACACACATGCATCATGTGCCACAAGCATGCAGACCCTGGCTGAGACCAGAGTGGGTCTCCAAGACTGGCAGCACCAGGTGGCGGGTTGCCTCAGGGGATAGCTCTGCTTGCAACCCCGTTCCATAGAGTAGCCCAGGGGCATTCGGGCACCCCGAGGGAGGAGGAGGTGATGAGGCCTGTGCTGGTGACTCCCGCAGGGGAAGTGCTGGAACATCACAGGACCTCGGACTTTCCCCCTCCTGTCCCTGGCGCATCTGGTGGGCAGAATAGGGATGCACTACGACCCAGGCCACAGATTGGGAATCACAGCAGGCTGCCTCCACACCTGATGTACTGTCAGGGGATCCATCTTGATGTAGCATTAGGGGCTGTAAGGCCAAAAGGTTAGACACCAGTTAAGTTGGCAGGGGTACAGGGCACAGTTTAGTTTTAGACGGTAGGGCACATATTTGTGCTCATTAAACACCTGTTCACACAGTTACACCTGGCTCGGTGCTCTGTCAGATGGGTGTGAGGGGTAGGCTGGTCTGGTTGGCGTGGGGGGGGGGGGGGGGGGTAATGGACGGACGCTGTGGGTGGGCTGGGCTCCCCATCCACCCCCCTGATCGTCCCCACCACCGCCACTCCAGGCATCCGATAGCACCGGGTGATGGAATCACCCAGGTGGACGGTGGAAAGTGCTACTGTGGGCAGGGGTCAAATGTTCTCAAATGATGTGGAGCACCTCGTGGACCAGATCTGCTATTCCTGCCAACACAAAGATCACCCCCCCGTAGTGTGGCAGGTATGTATCATGGAGGCGGGTGCAGGAAAAGGGGGTGTAGGGGTGGGATGCGGTGTCCGTGCCCCCCCCCCCCCAGTCGGTGAACCTGGAGGCGATCAGAGTATCGCGTGCGCGTTGGCCCTGGCGCATACGTCAAACGGCCTCCTGTGGCTGCTTGGGCCCCATGTCCTGCCCATCCTCACCCTCCTCCGCATCCTCCTCATCGAACGAGGACTGGTGTTCATCCTCCTCATGCAGCACGTCACCCTTCTGCTGCACAATGTTGTGGAGGACGCAGCAGGCCGCCACAATGCGGGTGACCTTATCAGCGTCATACTGTAGTGCCCCTCCAGAGCGGTCCAGGCATCTGAACCGCATCTTCAGGAGGCCGAAACACCGCTCGATCACACTCCTGGTTGCGGCATGGGCATCGTTGTAGCAGGTCTCGGCATTGGTCTGTGGCCTTCGGATAGGCATCATCAGCCATGACCAGCAGCCAACCCCCAACCGGGAGGGGTGTTCCAAAGAGGCGGGGAATCATCGGGTGTGCCAGGATGAAGGCGTTGTGCACACTGCCCGGGTATTGGTCGCAGAAGTGCATGATACACAGCTGATGGTCACATTCATTGAGTGGAACCCCTTTCGATTTGTGAGGAGCGGCATGTCATCTGTCGTCCCCCTGTAACTTGTAACATCCTTCCGCACTGTCCACAACTCCACCGACTTTAGTGTCATCTGCAAATTTACTCACCCCGCACTGTCCACAACTCCACCGACTTTAGTGTCATCTGCAAATTTACTCACCCATATTTCTACGCCCTCCTCCAGGTCATTTATAAAAATGACAAACAGCAGCGGCCCCAAAACAGATCCTTGTGGTACACCACTAGTAACTGGACTCCAGGCTGAACATTTCCCATCAACCACCTTCCAGCTAGCCAATTTCTGATCCAAACTGCTAAATCACTCTGAACCCCATGCCTTCGTATTTTCTGCAGTAGCCTACTGTGGGGAACCTTATCACACGCTTTACAGAAATCCATATACACCACATCAACTGCTTTACCCTCATCCACCTGCTTGGTCACCTTCTCAAGGAACTCAATAAGGTTTGTGAGGCACAACCTACCCTTCACAAAACTGTGTTGACTATCTCTAATCAAATTATTCCTTTCCAGATGATTATACATCCTATCTCTTATAAACCTTTCCAAGACTTTGCCCACAACAGAAGTAAGGCTCACTTGTCTATAGTCTAGAGGGTGAAAACCCGTGCTCACTTAACCGGTCTGTGTATTGCTCTCGTCACTGCCTGGGATTATATGCCATAAAACGAAAGTGCATTTGTTTGAGCAGCATGCCTTTATTGGGAAACATCAGTACCATCTGTGCCAACCCCCACTATGGTCAATAAACACACAGCCGACTTCCGGGTGCGGCGATGACCAGCTAAGTCGCACGTTTCAGCAGCTCCCGTTGGAACGGACTTTTGGGCTCTTAATAGGAGCCCCAACGGCAATTTAAATGGCCAAAAGCACTGTGCGGTAAACCAGAAGGGAATCCCCCCGGACACGCATGGATAAGGGAGAGGATAGCGGCCGGATTGCGGAGGATCCTCTGGAGCAGCGGCAAGGAAGGGAAGCTCAAAGCAAGATGGCGTCAGAAGGTGGCCGTTTGTTATGGGGCCCGGACCAACAAGAGTTCCTGCGGCGCTGTGTGGAAGAGCTGAAGAAGGAGTTGAAGAAGGAGCTGTTGGCCCCGATACTACAGGCGATTGAAGGGCTAAAGGAGGAGCAGAGGACCCAAGAGCTGGAGCTTCGGGTTGTGAAGGCAAAGGCTGCTGAAAATGAAGATGAAATACAGGGCCTGGTGGTGAAGACAGAGACACACGAGGCACAGCACAAAAGGTGTGTGGAAAGGTTGGAAGTACTGGAGAATAATTCGAGGAGGAAGAATTTAAGAGTCCTGGGTCTTCCCGAAGGCGCAGAATGGGCGGACGCCGGGACATATGTGAGCACGATGCTTCACTCGCTAATGGGATCGGAGGCCCCGACGGGCCCTTTTGAGGTGGAGGGAGCTTATCGAGTTCTGGCGCGAAGACCGAAGGCTGGAGAAATACCTCGAGTTATAGTGGTGAGGTTTCTCCGCTCCAATGACAGAGAGACGGTCCTCAGATGGGCGAAGAAAACTCGGAGCTGTAGGTGGGAGAACGCGGTGATCCGCGTATACCAGGATTGGAGTGCGGAGGTGGCGAGAAGGATGGCAAGTTTTAATCGGGCTAAGGCGGTGCTTCACAAAAAGAAGATCCAGTTTGGAATGTTGCAACCGGCGAGATTATGGGTCACACACCAAGGGACGCACCACTACTTTGAGACGGCAGAAGAGGCGTGGACATTCATTGTGGACGAGAAGCTGGAATAATCTGGCGAGAGAAAGAGCTTTTGGGACAAAGTGGTGGGGTGATTATGTGGGGCGAGAAAAAGGGGGGGGGGATGATTTTTCAATTTGTTAATTTTGTGATCCTGTAACTTTTCTCTCTTCCCCATGTTGGGGGGGGGGAGAGAGAGTATGAGGAACTGTGGGCGCCGGTGGGACGGAAAGGGGAAGGAGAAGGGAAATGCACCATTAGGGGCGGGGCCGAGTGGGAAACGGGGGCTTTGTTCCCGCGCTATGGTAATTATGGCGGGAACAGGGACGCAGGAAGGAGGGGGCCTCGCACAGTGGGGGCCGAGGACAAGGGGGGAAGCCGAGGTCAGCCAGAGTTCGCTGACTTCTGGGAGCAACATGGGGGGTGCAACTACGCTAGAGGGGGATCTAGTGGGGGGGGGGGTTAACTGGGTTGCTGCTGCTAAGGAGAAGGGGGAGCTGTTATGGGATGGGGTGGTCGAGGCGGGAGGGTGCCGTCGGGGGGATATATGGGTACGTGGGAACCGGGTGAGGAGCTGGGTTAAAAAAGGGGATGGCTAGTCGACAAGGGGGGGGGTAAAGAGCCCCCCAACCCGGCTGATCACGTGGAACGTGAGAGGGCTGAACGGGCCGATTAAAAGGGCACGGGTACTCGCACACCTAAAGAAATTAAAGGCAGATGTGGTTATGTTGCAGGAGACGCATCTGAAACTGATAGACCAGGTCAGACTACGTAAAGGATGGGTGGGGCAGGTGTTTCATTCGGGTTTAGATGCGAAGAACAGGGGGGTGGCTATCTTAGTGGGGAAACGGGTACTGTTTGTGGCAAAGACCATAGTGGCGGATAGTGGGGGTAGATATGTGATGGTGAGTGGCAGATTGCAAGGGGAGGCGGTGGTTCTGGTGAACGTATACGCCCCGAACTGGGATGATGCAAATTTTATGAGGCGTATGTTGGGACGTATCCCGGACCTGGAGGCGGGAAAGTTGGTAATGGGGGGAGACTTCAATACGGTGCTTGATCCAGGGCTGGACCGGTCGAGGTCCAGGACCGGGAGGAGGCCGGCAGCGGCCAGGGTGCTCAAGGACTTCATGGAGCAGATGGGAGGGGTAGACCCCTGGAGATTTAGTAGGCCTAGGTGTAAGGAGTTCTCATTTTTCTCCCATGTTCACAAAGTATACTCACGGATAGACTTTTTTGTCTTGGGAAGGGCACTGATTCCGAAGGTGACAGGGACGGAATATACGGCCATAGCCATTTCGGACCACGCTCCACATTGGGTAGACCTGGAGGTAGGAGAGGAAAAAGAACAGCACCCACTCTGGAGAATGGATATGGGCTTATTGGCGGATGAGGGGGTATGTTTAAGGGTGAGGGGGTGCATCGAAACGTACTTGGAGCTTAATGACAATGGAGAGGTTCAGGTGGGAGTGGTCTGGGAGGCGTTGAAGGTGGTGGTCAGAGGGGAACTGATATCCATAAGGGCACATAAAGGGAAGCAAGAGGGTAAAGAAAGGGAGCGATTGTTGAAAGAACTTTTGAGGGTGGACAGGCAATATGCGGAGGCACCGGAGGAGGGACTGTACAGGGAAAGACAAAGGCTACATGTGGAATTTGACCTGCTGACCACGGGTAAGGCAGAGGCACAGTGGAGGAGGGCACAGGGTGTACAGTATGAGTATGGAGAGAAGGCGAGTCGGCTACTGGCCCACCAATTGAGGAAGAGGGGAGCAGCGAGGGAGATAGGTGGGGTGAGAGATGAGGAGGGAGAGTTGGAACGGGGAGCGGAGAGAGTGAACGGGGTGTTCAAGGCATTTTATGAGAGGTTATATAAGGCTCAGCCCCCGGAAGGGAAGGAGGGAATGGTGTGTTTCTTGGATCAGCTGGAATTCCCTAAGGTGGAGGAGCAGGAGAGGGCGGGACTGGGAGCACAGATTGAGATGGAGGAGGTGGTAAAAGGGATTGGGAGCATGCAGGCGGGGAAGGCCCCGGGACCGGACAGATTCCCGGTGGAACTTTATAGGAAATATATGGACCTACTGGCCCCACTTTTGAGGAGAACCTTTAATGAGGCCAGGGAAAGGGGGCAGCTGCCCCCGACTATGTCGGAGGCAACGATATCGCTCCTTTTGAAGAAGGAAAAAGACCCGCTGCACTGTGGGTCCTACAGGCCCATTTCCTTTTTAAATGTAGATGCTAAGTTCTTGGCCAAGGTGATGGCGACGAGGATAGAGGACTGTGTCCCGGGGGTAGTCCACGAGGATTAAACTGGGTTCGTTAAGGGGAGACAGCTAAACACAAACATACGGAAGTTGCTAGGGGTAATGATGATGCCCCCACCAGAGGGGGAGGCGGAGATAGTGGTGGCGATGGACGCCGAGAAAGCATTCGACAGAGTGGAGTGGGATTATCTGTGGGAGGTGCTGAGGAGATTTGGTTTTGGAGAAGGGTTTATTGGATGGGTACAGCTGCTGTATAGGGCCCCGGTGGCGAGCGTGGTCATGAACAGGCAGAGGTCTGACTACTTCCGTCTTCATAGAGGGACGAGGCAGGGGTGTCCCCTGTCTCCGTTACTGTTTGCATTGGCGATTGAGCCCCTGGCCATAGCACTGAGGGGCTCCAGGAAGTGGAGGGGAGTACTCAAGGGAGGAGAAGAACACCGGGTATCTTTGTATGCAGATGATTTATTGCTGTATGTTGCGGACCCAGTGGAGGGGATGCCTGAGATAATGCAGACACTCAGGGAGTTTGGGGAATTTTCGGGGTACAAATTGAATATGGGGAAGAGTGAGTTGTTTGTGGTGCATCCGGGGGAGCAGAGCAGGGGAATAGATGACTTACCGCTGAGGAAGGTAACAAGAGATTTTCGGTACTTAGGGATTCAGATAGCCAGGAGTTGGGGAACCTTACATAGGCTTAATTTAACAAGATTTGTGGAACAGATGGAGGAGGATTTTAAGAGATGGGACATGGTGCCCCTGTCACTGGTGGGTAGGGTGCAGGCGGTCAAAATGGTAGTCCTCCCGAGATTCGTTTTTGTGTTTCAGTGCCTCCCGGTGATGGTCACGAAGGCTTTTTTCAAGAAAATTGAGAAAAGTGTCATGACTTTTGTGTGGGCCGGGAAGACCCCGAGAGTGAGGAGGGGGTTCTTGCAGCGTAGCAGGGATAGGGGGGGGGCTGGCACTACCGAGCCTAAGTGAATACTACTGGGCCGCCAATATCTCAATGGTGTGTAAGTGGATGGGAGAAGGGGAGGGAGCGGCGTGGAAGAGATTGGAGATGGCGTCCTGCAAAGGAACAAGCCTACAAGCAATGGTGACGGCGCCATTGCCGTTCTCCCCGAAGAAATACACCACAAGTCCAGTGGTGGTGGCAACACTGAAAATTTGGGGGCAGTGGAGACGACATAGGGGAAGGACGGGAGCCTCGGTGCGGTCCCCGATAAGAAATAACCATAGGTTTGTCCCAGGGAGAATGGATGGGGGATTTGGAGCATGGCAGAGAGCTGGGGCTGTGCAACTGAGAGATCTGTTCATAGACGGGACGTTTGCGAGTCTGGGAGTGCTGACGGAAAAATATGGGTTGCCCCAAGGGAAGCATTTCGGTACATGCAACTGAGGGCTTTTGCAAGGCAGCAGGTGAGGGAATTCCCGCAGCTCCCGACGCAGGAGATTCAAGATAGAGTGATCTCAGGGACATGGGTGGGGGATGGTAGGGTGTCGGATATATACAGGGAAATGAGGGACGAGGGGGAGATCATGGTGGATGAGCTGAAGGGGAAACGGGAAGAGCTGGGGGAAGAGATTGAGGAGGGGCTGTGGGCTGATGCCCTACGTAGGGTAAACTCGTCGTCCTCGTGCGCCAGGCTAAGCCTGATACAATTCAAGGTTTTACACAGGGCGCATATGACCGGAGCAAGGCTCAGTAAATTTTTCGGGGTAGAGGATAGGTGTGGGAGATGCTCGAGAAGCCCAGCAAACCACACCCACATGTTTTGGTCATGTCCGGCACTGCAGGGGTTCTGGGTGAGGGTGGCAAAGGTGCTTTCGAAGGTGGTAGGGGTCCGGGTCGAGCCAGGCTGGGGGTTGGCTATATTCGGGGTTGCAGAAGAGCCGGGAGTGCAGGAGGCGAAAGAGGCTGATGTCTTGGCCTTTGCGTCCCTAGTAGCCCGGCGAAGGATATTGCTTATGTGGAAGGAAGCCAAACCCCCGGGCGTGGAGACCTGGATAAATGACATGGCAGGGTTTATAAAACTAGAATGGATAAAGTTCGCACTAAGGGGTTCGGCTCAAGTGTTCACCAGGCGGTGGCAACCGTTCATTGACTACCTCGCAGAACGATAAAGGAAATGGGAAGGTAACAGCAGCAACCCAGGGGGGAGTGGGGGAGGGCTCGGGTGGGTCCTCAGGGGTGTTTTTGTATAGATATTTGTACTAGGTTATGTATAATGGATTGTTTGATTTTATTTTTGGAGAGTTATTATTTTTGTTATGGCAGTTGCCATTTAGTTTATATATTATTTATTTATTTGTTAAAACGGCCACTGTTATTTATATTGTTTTATTGTTGTAAAAAGGAAAACCTTTGTATTGTTTTGTTTGGCCGAAAAATTTGAATAAAATATATATTTTTAAAAAAATAAACACACAACCAACATGATAAATGATCCACGTGACAGAAGAGGTTGCTGAACCTTTGTGTTACTGTTTTTTTAATCCCCTACGCGACACCCAACTGCCCCAAAGTTCAACGCAAACCCTGCCAGAACAAATAAATCTAGTCCATCGATAAAGGGGTAAATATTTGAAATATTCTATTCCATCAAACTTTACACAATGCGGCCGCGACCAATTGCAAGAATTGGATGCTTATTTTTGTTGTCCTGCTTGCTTCAAGCAGAGCTAAAAATTACACATTGCTCCAGCACCGTTAATAAACCTGTCATCTCTGTGATTGTTTTCACATCGGGTTGAAGGGCAGTTGACAATGACAGATTGCTGGTGTATTTTTAGATTCAATCACACTGGACTGAACAACAAAATGATTTTTAAGGCGAGATTTTCTTGATATCAAAATGTCAGTATGATTGAAACTTTTTTGTGATGATTTGTAGCTTCACAAGTCATCCAATATTCGTTTTGTTCATATTAAAGTGATGATATAATGAATGACAGCAATGGCCTGCACATTGACATGGAAATATGTTGACACTATGCCTGTTTTACATATCCAAAGTGGCCAGAGGCACAGGTCCACCTATCCTGGGCTGGAAGTGTGCTGCCTGCCATATTGGACATAGACATAGAATTTACAGTGCAGAAAGAGGCCATTCGGCCCATTGAGTCAGCACCGGCTCATGAAAAGATCACTCGCCCTAAGCCCACACCTCCACACTATCCCTGTAACCCAGTAACCCCATCTAACCTTTTTTAGACACTAAGGGCAATTTAGCATGGCCAATCCACCTAACCTGCACATTTCTGGATTGTGGGAGGAAACCGGAGCACCTGGAGGAAACCCACGCAGACACAGGGAGAACGTGCAGACTGCACCACTGTGGCTGCCTGATTGGCCCTCTCTTCTTCCAGGTGTGATCTTATTGGGAAAGGTATGGTGTTTTCATACTCCTCAAGGAGAATTATTACATGGCACAAGAGCAGCCCATCTTCCCTGGCTATCCTTTCGATTATAACTACCCAATGTCCACATCAAACATTTCTAGGGCATGCTTTAACACAGTTATATGTTGAATGAAACTCCCATTTGTCTGACAAATAACAACACTTAGCCGTAATATTTGAAAACCATTTCCTTATCCTTTATTCAACAAGTTGGACACATTTTCGATTTGTACACACATAGTTGGGGGATGAACTGCATACACAGTCCATTACACTTGCCCTTGCCCATTTAATTTATATGAGTTTTTGCACTAAGGTTGCTCTAAATCAATGATGTGCCCTTTGGAACCTATGTGAAGAAGGAAAGCAGGTGTGTGCCTCCTTAACCAATCAATAAGCAGTACAGAGTCTGAACCAGAAAGTTTCAGTCACGGTAATAACTCAGTGTCAAACCAGGTACAATATGAGAAACAAAGAGAATGGACCGATTCCGGCCTTGGGTCACTGTCTGTGTGGAGTTTGCACGTTCTCCCCGTGTCTGCGTGGGTTTCCTTCGGGTGCTCGACTTCCTCCACAGTCCAAAGATGTGCGGGTTGGGTGGTTTAACCATGTTAAATTGTCCCTTAGTGTACAAAGCTGTGCAGGTTAGGTTAGGGGGTTACGGGGATAGGGCGGGGGGAGTGGGCCTAGGTAGATAGCTCTTTCAAAGGATTGGTGCAGACTTGATGGGCCAACTGGCCTCCTTCTGTGGGGATTCTATGGATTCTATGGAAAGAACCTGGATGTCTATCGAGGAGAAAGGAAGGAGGAAGTTTCCATGTTAAACTACACAGCAGTGTTCTGGGAGAAACTCAGGAGAGCATGTGTGTGCTCATGCCCAAGCAGGATGGCTCCCCAAGGTTCTGCATTGACTACCGGAAAGTTAATGCAATGATCAGAACCAACTCCTCCCTGATACCCCGGCTGGATGATTGTATAGATAGGGCAGCTAAAACAACCTATATCACAAAGATAGATGTACTCAAAGGTATTGGAAGTTTTCCTTGACTGCTTGCGGAAAGCAAATCTCCATCTTTGTCACTCCAAGCGGGCTACACCAATGTCGAGTCATGCCACCTGGACTCCGAAATGCACCAGCTATCTTTCAAAGGCTGACGACCAGGTAATGGTGGGCTAATCTGATTGCATGGTGTAGCTAGGTGATCTCCTACTGTACAGTAACACCTGGGAAACTTACTTACAGCAAGTGGAAGCCTTCTTCCAGAAGGTATAATCAGCTAAACTAGCAAGTTTGCGAAAGCTAAACTAATCGACCTAGGACATGTTGTGGGTCAAATTCAGATACTGCCCAGAGCTGCCAAGGTATAAACTCTAGCCCAGTTCCCCATTCCCACCGTAAAATGGGAAATTATGAAGATTTTGGGGATGTGTGGGTTCAACTGCAAGTTCATCTCATATATCAGCACAGTAGCCGCCCCGCTGACAGACTTACTACAGAATAAATCAAAGGCAGTACGGACTGAGAAATGCCTGACAATTTTCAAGAAGTTGAAAGTCATTTTGCTTGCAGCTTGTGGTAATACCAGGTATTGCGGTATCTGAGAGGTGGATGACCATTGGCTAGACCCAGGAGTCTATCATTGGCTGATGTACATAGCTCCGCCCTGAGAGGCGGAGTATAAGAACCAATGCCATCCCAGCAGCCTTCACTTTCTGTATCGAAGCTGCTGGGGAATAGTTCTAGCTGATTAAAGCCTATTAGTTATGACTCACCTTGTCTCGAGAGTAATTGATTGCACATCACAGCTCTGAACTTTAACCAGGCATTTAAAATAGCTATTAATGTGAGTGACACCGGGATAGGAACTCTCCTCCTCCAGGAAGACAAATCCGGGATAGAGAGGCCAAATAGGTGCTTCTCCAGAAAAAAAACTAAACAGGCATCAGAAATGGTATTCCACAGGAGAGAAGGAAACTCTCTGTTTATTACTGGCTCTCAAACACTTTGTGAGATAAATGCCCAAAATGGGTACATAGAGACCACAGTCCATTCTCAATGCAATCCGTTAACTTTGGTGGAAAAGCTTAGGACAGAGAATGCTCAAGCCTTCTATTGGAGTTTGGTTCTCCAACAATACCATCTAAAAATCACCCCACTGCCAAGAAATCAAATGTGACTGCAGGTGAGCTGTCCAGAACTCAAAAAGACATGTTAGAACTGAAAATGTATTATTGACCAGTACTAGGAGAATGAATGTGTGTCTGTGTGGTGTGTGTGTATGATGTGTATTGGTACATATTTTTTTCTCCTTTAAACTCAAGAAAGCCTTGTTAAATTGGCTGTTTTTAAAACATAAACACATTTTGACTTGGAAAGGTATCCATAAGGGATGGGGTCCTTTTAAAAATAACCTTGCCACGGTCAACCAAGGGGTTTGAATAAAGAAGGGAAGCAAATTCATCCTTCCTCACCTGGGTGCATAACAATTTTAGGGTATTTAGTCTGGAATCATAACAAATTTGGGGACCACACCCAGGAACCAGCCTTAATAGTTCCTGCACTGGCCTGAGCTTGAATACATAAAATTAACAAACAGCATTACAATTAAAGAAATGCTTAAAGCACTGAAAATTTCAAGGCTTCAAAATGTAATTAAGTTGTCTTAAAAAGTCTGGGTAATATAAACTAGACAATCATTGTACCTGCATGTTGGTAACTGAATACAAAGGCAAATTCATATTTCGCAGACAGACTGAAGTAATGTTATAAGACAGTAAATCAGGGACATACTGAAGGCCAAGAATTTTCCCTTGTGAATCACTTTGTTGCTTCAAATTGTACTAAAATAATTGTTCTTCAGGAATTAGGCTTTATTGCTTGGGGAATGGAATATAAATATAGGGATGTCTTGTGACAGTTGTATTGGGTATTGGTGAGACCACAGTTTTAGCACCTTATTTAAGAAAGGACATCATTGCATTAGTAGCAGTTCAGTGAAGGTTCACTTGGCTGATTCCTGGAATTAGGAGGTTAACCTATCCAGAAAGGTTAGGCAGGCTGTGCCTGTGTTCATTGGGGTTTAGAAGAATAAGCGTGATCTTATTGAAACATATAAGATCCCAAGGAGACTTGACAGGGTGGATACTGGGATGATGTTTCCCCTTGTGGGACAAACTAGGACTTGGGAGGAGACGCAGCTTAAAACCAAGGTGTCTCCCATTTAAGGCATAGATGAGGAAAAACCTTCCTCTCAGAGGGACATTAGTCTTGGAACTGTCTTACCCAGAGAGAACGACAGGGCATTGTTCAAATAAAGAATGTGGACTCCTAGCCAACAGGCGATCAAACTGACAGCCTGGTCGACAAGCAGGAGTGCATCTTTATGGCAGGAGACTGCAAGTGGTGTCCCATGGGAGAACAGTTACCAGGAGTTCCTACAGGTGCTGGCCATAATTGGGGGATGGGTGGGGCATTGGGGTTGGTTGGCCATGATAGTGGGGGCTGGCCCGTAGTTTTGCGGGTGTAATGACCTCCAATTGGCATTATTGGTTGGCCAATTGGAGTATGAGCTCCCTCAATGATAGCTCATTGAGGGGGCCCATATAAGCACCTGTGTAGGCTTTGTGAGGCAGTCTTAAGTTGACTGGAATGCTAGCAGCACTGTTTGGAGCTGCTCTTGTATAGAAGTTATTGCAAATAAATAATGGTGTGGTGACGGAACCCCTGCCTCCTGTGGATTATTACAGTGGCGACGAGGTAAACAAAGAACCATGCGGAGACCAGCTGCCGCACTCGGAGGGTAAGCCTTGCTCTTTCAAAAATGCCTCTTTTTGGGAAGTTGGATGCATTCGACCCGACTATTGAGGACTGGTCCCAGTATGTGGGGAGAATGTGTTACTTTTTCCAGGCCAATGAGATAACGGAGGACGGAAGGAAACGGGTTATCCTGCTGTCGGCGTGCGGACCCTCAGCTTTCACCATTATACGTAGTCTAACTTATCCCGATACGCCGGACACGATACCTTGCCAAGAATTAAAAAAATTGGTGGAAGAGCACTATGACCCAAAACCACCCCTCATTTTGCGTAGGTACAGATTCTACACAACGAAGCGGGAAGACAGAGAGTCTGTCACGAATTTCTTGGCCCGCCTGAGAAGGCTGGCGGAAAAATGTGAGTTTGGCCCGACACTAAATGAAATGCTTCGGGACCGGTTAGTGTGTGGCATAAATATTCTCCCAATACAGAAGCACCTGTTGGCGGAAACGCAGCTAGACTGCAGGCGGGCGTCACAGCTCGCACTGTCCCTAGAAAAGGCAGCAAGTGGGGCGCAGGAACTACAGGGCACGCCAATGGAGGTAGATACCTAGGAGAGGGACTACCACAATGGGTCCAGCTACCAGATAGCCGCCCTCAGGAAAAGCCTGAGGAACAGAGGGCCAAAGGAAAACCCCAGAACTGCCCCCAAGTCTGCTAGGACTAACTGGAGACAGAGGGAACTACCAGCTGAGGCTCCCCCAACAGAGGAGGACTGTTACTGGCACCAGAGAGAGTGGGGTAACAGCGACAGAAACCTTAGAAGGAGGTGGCAAAAGAGGAATAGCAGGTGTGGACGCAGGGAAGAACACAACCTAGATGCCCCATCCTCCTCCGAAGTGGAACAATTATATAATATTGCGACAAAGAAAGCAGAACCTATTAAGATGACCCCACGGGTGAACGGTCGGCCGACAATAATGGAAATAGACATGGGTGCGGCCCCTGGAAGTTCTAGGCACAACTCGTGTACCTGTGGAATATGACAAACAATTGCTCAGATTACCATTGACGATAGTAGAGGGCTCCGGACCGAACTTAATAGGACGGAACTGGCTGAAAGACCTAAACTTAGATTGGATGAAAATTTTCCAGAGTGGAAGCGGGCAGTTGAATGGAGTACTCCAAAAATTCCCGGAGGTCTTCCAAGAAGGTTTTGGGGAAATTATAGGTACCAAAGCAACATTGCACGTGGACCCAGAAGGCCTTCCGAAATTTTGTAAGGCCAGGCCGGTACCTTTTGCATTAAAGAAGAAAGTAGATGTTGAAATAGAAAGGTTACGACGCGACGGCATTATCAGACCAGTACAGTTCTCAGAATGGGCAGCGCCGGTGGTACCAACTTTGAAGCCAGACGGCTCGATACTCGAGATTTCAAACAGACGATAAACAAATACGCACTGCTGGACAAATACCCGATCCCGAAAATAGACGACCTATATGCCAAATTGGCAGGTGGGCTTTTGTTCACGAAACTGGACATGAGCCACGCCTACCTGCAGTTAAAATTGGACAAGGACTCCCAGAAGTTCGCTACGATCAACACCCTGAAGGGACTTTTTCGTTATACTAGGCTACCCTTCGGAGTGTCATCAGCCTGCGCTATATTCCAGCGTACGATGGAATATATTCTGCAGGGACTACCGCAGGTGGCGATTTATTTGGACGATGTCTTAATCATAGGTAGGACAAACAGGGAACACTTAAGGAACCTGGAGGAAGTGCTCAGGCGTTTCGCAAAGGCAGGCATACGGCTGAAAAGAGAAAAATGTGTTTTTCTGGCCCCACAAGTGACGTACCTGGGATATAAAGTAGACGAGTCGGGCTTACTCCCATTGGAAGACCGAGTAAGGGCAATAAAAGAAGCCCCTGCTCCCACCACGGTCCAGGAGCTACGATCATTTCTAGGATTGGTAACATATGGCAAATTTATTGAAAATAGGGCATCCATCCTAGAACCCCTCCACCAGCTACTAAAAAAGGGACAAGAATGGAAATGGTCCGCCCGCCAAAACCGCGCATTTAGGGACATTAAGGAACAGCTGTCATCCAAAAATGTCCTAGAGCATTATGACCCAAGGAAGGAGTTGGTGGTCACGTGTGACACATCACCTTATGGAGTAGGAGCTGTCTTAGCCCATAGAGGAAGGAATGGGGAAGAATGGCCTATCGTCTATGCTTCGAGGACCTTGGCGATGGCTGAGAGAAAGTACGCCAAAATCGAGAAGGAAGGACTGGCGGTGATATTTGCAGTAAAAAAATTTCACCAGTATCTGTACGGGTGGAAATTCACCATAGTGACGGACCATAAGCCGTTATTAGGGTTATTAAAAGAAGACAAGTGAATACCCCCGATTGCATCAGCTAGAATACAACACTGGGCGTTGCTACTGGCGGCGTATAGATACGTTCGGGAGCACAGACTGGGAACGCAAGTAGCAAATGCAGATGCTTTGAGCAGACTTCCCCTCCCAGATACCCCGCCGCTAATACCAAAAGTAGAGGAGACAGTAATGACTCTAAATTTTTTGGACACCCTACCAGTGGACGCACAACATATTCGGTTGTGGACACAAAAAGACCCAGTTTTAGCCACGATGAAGCATTTACTGCTAACAGGGGAACTGGAGAGACCAGTGGAGCCCCAGATGCACCCATACTGGAGCAGAAGGGACCAAATAACCATAGAAGACGGTATCCTATTATGGGGAGCCCGGGTAATAGTCCCAGCTCAGGGCCGTCTGGCAATCTTAACCAAGTTACATCACGGACACCCAGGGGTGTCTAAAATGAAGATGCTAGCTCGAAGCTACGTTTGGTGGCCAGGATTGGACACAGACATAGCAGCCTTGGTACGTCGGTGCCAGGGGTGCCAACAGGGGCAAAGAGTGCCACCAGCTGCGCCATTGCACCCGTGGGAATGGCCAGGCAGACCGTGGACCCGCCTGCACATTGACCACGCCGGCCCTTTCATGGGCTCAATGTTTTTGGTGATAGTGGACGCCCACTCCAAATGGTTGGACGTCCACTGGGTAAACGCGGCAAGCACAGCATCGACAATTGAAAAGTTCAGGGCCTCGTTTGCAACACATGGACTTCCGGAGGTATTGGTGTTGGATAACGGAACGGCATTCACAAGTGGGGAATTAGGAAAATTCCTAAAGGGAAACGGAGTCCGCCTCATCAAAACGGCCCCTTACCATCCAGCGTCCAATGGCCTCGCAGAGAGAACGGTCCAGTCACTAAAAGCGGGTCTCAAGAAGCGGCCGGCAGCATCAATGGACACAAAGCTCTCCCGCTGGCTGTTTGATTACAGGACCACACCGCATTCCACAACGGGCATACCGCCAGCTGAACTCTTAATGGGAAGGCAGCTGCGAACGAGGCTGAGTCTTCTTTTCCCAAATTTAACGGGGAAAGTGGAGAAACAACAGGAGATCCAACGCAGGGGGCATGATAATAGTTGGCAGCAGAGACATTTCCAGGTGGGGGCACCGGTTTGGGTCAAGAATTATGGGAATGGACCAACGTGGGTCAAAGGCACGGTAGAGTACCAAACAGGGCCCATATCATACGAAGTTTCGATAGGAGGTAAGATGCTGAAGAAACATCTAGACCAAATAAGGGCAGCGGAACCACACCTGGAGGCAGTCGAAGCAGGACCGCCTCAAGCTGGGATAGCTCAGACGGGAAAGATACCCACACCCCAGCCCCGAGCAATTTCTCCAGACCCCGTCATCCAGTCGTCAGAGTCGGAGATGGACACGTTCGATGAGGCCGCCGCGACACCTCTCCCCGAGGAGGAGGAAGTACAACTTCCAAGGAGGTCGTCAAGGAAAAGACGGGCACCTATAAGGTACACCCCACCCACGTCGGAGAGCGACCCGGCAGACGACACAGAGGTGACAGAGCCGGACAGGAGGAGCAGGAAGCAGGAAGAAGCTCAGAGGAATGCCAGCTGGCAGGAATTCCTCGGACCTTGGACCTCCAATTGGCATTATTGGTTGGCCAATTGGAGTATGAGCTCCCTCAATGAGGGTTAACCTGAGGGTCACATCACCTCAGGCGAGTCTAGGTAGGATGTTCTTTCGGAGAGTCAGGGCAGACTTGATGGACCGAATAGTCTTCTTCTGCACTGTAGGAATTCTATGGATCTTATGGATATTCATTTAAATGGCAAAGAAAAATAAAGGTGTGGGGAGTATTGCAAATAAGTCCACAACATTTAAATTGGAAGGCGACAAGCCTCCTCTTTGAGTTTAAACAATGCAAACAACACACAGAATAGTGCTTTGTTGACTTGAGCATTTTTAAACCAGACAGCCAGGCCATAAATATTTGTTTAGCTATTGAAAATTAAGGTTTACATAGGCTCAACACATCTTGGCTCATGAAAGAAGACCAAAACGATTCCAAAAATATTTGAAGGCTTTAGGAAGAGTAGTTCAGAGTCAAATTACATTTCCTTATCCATCGCCTGGAGTTGATATAAATATTTTTATTCATTCACAGAATGTGGGTGTCACTCACTGGGCTAGCAATTATTGCCCATCCCTCATTGCCCTCTATTTCAGAAAGCATTTCAGAGTCAACTACATTGCTGTGGATCTGGAGTCACATGTCGGGCAGAGCAAGTAAGATCCTTGTCAAAAGAACATTAGTGAACCAGATGGGTTTTTACACTCGTTTCATGATTACCATGAGAGTTCCAATTTTCAACACAGGACGACAAGGTCAGAGGCTCGGAATCCTGCGGCGAGTAACTCACCTCTTTTTTTAAAAAAAATATATTTATTAAAGTTTTTTAACACAATTTTTCACCCTTACAAACAATAACCCCCCCCCCCGCCTCGTAACAAAATAACAAGAAATCGCACAGAGCAAGATATATGCATGGTAAAACGATATGTTACATAGCTTTGTACACTGGCTCTCTCCCGCACGTGCCAGTTTCCCCAGTCCTTCATGTTATCTCTTGCTCATCCACCCTCCCAGGCAAGCCCCCATTTTCCCCCCCCCCTCCCAGGATCCCCCCCCCTAGGTTGCTGCTGCTGCTGACCGACCTTCCTCTAACGCTCCGCGAGATAGTCCAGGAACGGTTGCCACCGCCTGTAGAACCCTTGCGCAGACCCTCTCATGGCAAACTTAATCCTCTCCAACTTTATGAACCCAGCCATGTCGTTTATCCAGGCCTCCACGCTGGGGGGCTTTGCCTCCTTCCACATTAGCAAGATCCGTTGCCGGGCGCTCCTGGACGCAGAGGAGGGAGGCCCTGTACCCCGGACACGGCCGCAGGGTCACCCCACGCCTCAGCCGGCGCCTGTGAGGGAGGTGGCAGAGGCCGTCAGCACCATGACTGTAACAGCAAGGACAGCGCCCAGTGCCACAAGAAGATCAATGACCTAGTCAGGGCAGCCAGCTCCCCACCTCCGATGTGCAGCACAGCCCTAGGTGCAACCGACATGGCTGCACGCACCCATGCAGTCTGCAGTGTCAGGATGGGTTGTGAACATCTGCCAACATACACACAACCGCTGGTCCGCATGTATATGTCTGCCTAACACTGTTGCCCTTTATTCCTGCCCCCACCCGACCCCCACAGGAGAAGCGCGCACACAACAACCGGGAGTGTGAGAGGACCGGAGGGGGTCCACCTGAACTGCGACCACTCACCATCCATGAGGAGAGGGCCCTGGAACTCGCCGGCAGACCCGAGGACCGGGAGGTTGCGGATGCAGAGTCGGGGGCGCACCACCAAATGAGACCCCCCCCCCACGGCCTGCCCCCCTTTTACCCTTCCCCCATATCCCGCATATACCCCTTCCCCCATATCCCCCATATACCTCTTCCCTCATATCCCCCTTCTCCATATCCCCCTTTTCCCCATATCCCACTTCCCCCATATCCCACTTCCCCCATATCCCCCTTCCCCCAGATCCCCCATATGCCCGTATCCCCTTCCCCCATATCCCCATAACCCCCATATCCCCCTTACCCCATATCCCCCTTCCCCCATAACCCCCATATCCCTCTTCCCCTATATCCCCCTTGCTCCTGATCCCCAGCTGCGTGTCTAACCACGCACGCTGTATTGTGTATTGCAGGAACAAACATCGACGCACCCATCCCCGTGGATGCCGACCGCCCCCAGGACGATTCAGGGTGGCCACGAGCCAGGGACAGACCTTGCCCATCAGGCATACGACGCCCCCAGGACGATCCAGGGCGGCCACGAGCCAGGGACAGACCCGGAGCACCAGGGAGACGACGCCCCCATCTTGTGCGAGTGCGGCGACGCCAGCGGGCCAGACCCAGCGACGAAGGGGGCAGTCACACACGACACTGACACACCCAGGGGATGGATGGACAAGAACCACCACTCCAGGGGACGCTGGACTTTGGGTCGGATGAGGAGCACGACACTACGTCACTGCTATCTCCTACACCCTCCACCATTGCAGAGACACTCACCTCGGTTGGGCACTTTAGCGATGAGGCATCTGGTACACTAACTGGTGCGCACAGCACAGTCGTCCCGGTACAGCAGGTGGAGGCAGGAGCAGCCGAGGTGCCGGGCGGTCGGAGGGCATCCCGGCGCAAGCAACCACCTGCTGCCCAGACGAGTCCCGGGTTCCTGGAGTTACCACACCCACCCATAGACCCGATGCAGTCACGGACCAAGGGACGATCGAGGGGGTGACGGCCGGCTTGCGGCAACTGCAGACGAAGGTGGAGGAGTCCACCCGCGTGCAGGAGCAGGGAGTGGGGCCGGTCATACATGTCACACAGGCCGAAACCGCAAGGGTGGCATCCGCGGTGGAGGCAATGGGGGTGACGATGTCAGACATGGGGAGCAGTATACAAGGCCTGGGGCTTTCCGTGCAGGTGGCATCTGTGGCCAGGACATGGCTGCCCTCTCACAGGAAGCCATGAGCCAGAGCCATCAGCAGATCGCAGAGGCGCTCAACGCCGTGGCCCAGTCTCAGCAGGCAATGGCCCAGTCTCTGTAGGCAGTGGGCCAGTCTCAGCAGGCCATCGCTGAGGGCATTGGCGCCATTGCCCAGGTGCTGGCCGGCGTCGCCCAGACACAGACTGGGATGGCCAACTCCCTGAGCTCCATGGCTGCAAACTTGCAGAACCTTGATGATACCAGGGTGGGCCTCCAGGACTGGCAGCGCCAGGTGTAGGGGGGGCGTTGGTTGCTCGGTCGTTCGCATTTCCAATCCATGTAGAGGCCCGGGGGCCATCAGGCACCCCGAGGGAGGAGGAGGTGCAGAGGCCTGTTCCGGGTCCCCCTTGGACCCCCCCCCCCCCCTTCCATCCCAGGTGCATCTGGTGGGCAACGGGCAGGACAGGCTGGCAGCTTGCCATCCCAGTCGCCCGAGCCGCAGCCTGGCCCATCTAGGCCGGGCCGCCCCAGGAAAAGGCCGCCAAAGGGATCCCGAGTCACAGGGCAGGAATCACAGGAGTCCACCTGTACCGTCTGGGGAACCACCTAGACATAGTCAAAGGGCCCGTAAGGCCAAGCAATTAGACACTGAGTAAGTTGGCACGGGTGCAGGGCATATATTAGGTATAGGGGCTAGGGCACGTGTATGAACTGTTTGTTATTAAAATCACTTTCACACCGACAGAAGCTGCCTTTGTGCTCCGTCCGATGCGTGTGGGGGTGTGGTGTGAGGTGAGCGACAGTGTGTGTGTGAGGGTGATAGAACGCCGGCCTCAGGTAAGTGTGCCCCCCCTCCCCCCGGGTCACCCTCAAACATGGTGGGGATGAAAGATTGCGCCAATATGAGCGAGTCATGTACACTGCCCGGGTACCGGGCGCAGACGTGCAGGATCATCATGTAGTGATCGCAGACGACCTGAATGTTCATGGAATAGGTCCCCTTCCTATTGGTGAACACGGCCCTGTTCTGCAGGTGGCCGCATGGCGACGTGCATCCCATCGATCGCGCCCTGGACCATGGGCATCCCAGCCGCTGCAGCGAAGCCCGCTGCCCGGGCATCCTGGTTGGCCCGGTCCACAGGGAACTGGATGAAGCGGGCTGCAATGGCATATAGGGCTTCTGTCACTGCCCGGATGCACCGGTGCACCGACTGGCGGAGGCCCCGGGCGGGGGCAGGATTCACGCCGCCCCCCGGTGATTCTCCAACCCGGCGGGGGCTCGGAGAACCCTGCCCCATGTGGGTGAAAATTGGTGCAGGTATTTACAAACATAGTCCTGACGTGGTGGACCCTGCTGTGGGCCAAGGGAGTAGCTCTTTAAGGGAGTTTCCCTCAAAGTCCATTTGAGAGCCACCCTCCCCCACAATGCAAATCCTGCCCACCCCATCCCCACCAGATCCCCCATTGCACCCCCTACCAGCGACCCCCCCCCCCAATTGCAGAGACCGCAAGCGGAGACCCCCAATTACAGAGGCCACCACAGAGATCCCACAATTACAGAGATCACCACAAATGACCCCCTCATTACAGAGACCCCCACCAGAGAACCCCATAAGAAGGACCCTTGCCTGGAAGCTCCCATAAGAGACACCCCAGCCTGCAAGCCCCCCATATGAGAGACCTCAGCCTAGAAGCCCCCCAGAAGAGAGACACCTTCTGGAAGCTAGAGAGCAGTCCAGATAGAGGCAATGAGAAAATAAATCACTGCTTTCAAGCTCACCTGGGCAATATACCTGTTGGCTCAGGCAGAGGAAGCAGCACCTGTAAATTCCTGAAAAGAAGCAGTCAGTTGGGTTCAAACCCCCTCAAATATTTGATCTGCAAGCCTTTCATTCATATCTATGCGAAATCGCTTTAACTTGGCTGTGATTGACAGCATCCATACACACCCAGCTGTCTGGATTGTTGAATTAATCTCTCTTCACACTTGAGTGGCTTTCAAGTAGTCAGCTGTGAAACTATTCACAATGTTTATAAACATCTAACTATGTTTGACAATTCCTGGACCACATCAAAGACATTTAAGTGTTTTTTGCAGAGAAAAAGAGGAAGGAAGAGCACTTAACTGTCCTTTTATGGAGTCAGGGGAAGGGGAATCAAGGACAACAACAAGAGAAAGAAAGATGAATAATAAAAGTAATAGGCAGAGAAACCAAGGGCCAGATTCAAACTGGCCCACAGTAAAAAACAGTAGGAATGGAGCAAGTAATATTAAAAAGGCAAGCTTTAAGGTGTTGTGCCTTTATGCACGGAGAATTCACAATACAATAGTGGATGCATTGGTGATTATCTTTCAAGATTCTATAGATTCTGGAACAGTACCTACAGATTGGAAGGTAGAGAATATAGCCCCACATTTAAAAAGGGAGGTAGAGAGAAATTGGGATTTATAGACCAATAATCAGTAGTGGGAAAAATTCTAGAATCCAGAATCTAAATTCGAGAATCTATTATCAAAGATTTGAAAGCAGAGCACTCGGAAAACAGTGGCAGGTTCGGACAGAGTCAATATGCATTTACAAAAGGGAAATCATGCTTGACAAATCTACTGAAATTCTTTGAGGATGTAACTAGCAGAGTTGATGAGGGTGAGCCAGTGGATGTGGTTTATTTGGACTTTCAGAAGGCTTTTAACAAAATCCCACATAGAGATTAGCGTGTAAAATCAAAGTGCATGGGATTAGGGAGAATGTATTGAGATGGATAGAAAACTGGTTGGCAGACAGGAAACAAGGGGCTGGATTCTCCGCCATCGGGATGCTCCGTTTTGCCGGCCACCCGGGGGTTTCCCGACGGCGTGAGGCTGCCCCACAATGGGAAATCCCATTGACAGGCCGGCGAAACGGAGCATCCCGCCGGCCGGCGTGCTGAACCAGAAATCTGGCACGGAGAGACGGAGAATCCAGCCCACTGTCTTTTTCCACATGGGTTATGGTAGGATCGGTGCTGGAACCCCAGCCATTCATAATATTTATTTATGATTTAGATGAGGAAACTAAATGTAATCCCTCCAAAATTGCAGATGACACAAAGCTGGGTGAGAGGGTGAGCTGTGAGGAGAATGCAGATATCCTTCATTGTGATTTAGACAAGTTGAGTGAGTGGGCAAGTGAATGGCAGATGCAGTATAATTTGGATAAATGTAAGGTTGTCCACTTTGGTAGCAAAAACTGAAAGGAAATTTATTATCTGAATGGCCATAAATTAGGAGAGGGAAATGTGCATCGAGACCTGAATGTCCTCATACACCGGTCACTGAAGGTAAGCATCCAGGTGCAGCAGGCGTAAAAAAGGCAAATGGTATGCTGGTCTTCATAGCAAGAGGATTTGAGTGCAGGAGCAGGGATGTCTTGCTGTAATTATACAACGCCTCGGTGAGGCCACACCTGGACTACTGTGTGACGCTTTGGCCTCCTCATCTGAGGAAGGATGTTCTAGCTATAGATGGAGTGCTGCGAAGGTTTACCAGACTGATTCCTGGGATGGCAGGACTGACATATGAGCAGAGATTGATTTGGTTAGGGTTGTATTAGCTGGGTTTTCGAAGAATGAAGGGGGATCGTATAAAACCCTATAAAATTCAAACAGGACTAGACAGGGTAGATGCAATAAGGATGTTCCCAATGGTGGGGATGTCCAGAACCAGTAGTCAAAGTCTAAGGTTACGGGTAGACCACTTAGGACAGAGATGAGGAGAAATTTCATCACCCAGAGAGTGGTCAGCCTTTGGAATTTGCTACCACAGAAAGTAGTTGAGGCCAAAACATTGTTTTCAAGATTCAGTTAGATATAGCACTTGGGGTGAATGGGATCAAAGGATGTGGGAGAAGGCTGGATCAGGCTGTTGTGTTGCACGATTAGCCATGATCCTAAGAATGGCAGGGCAGGCTTGAATGGCTGAATGGCCTCCTCCTGCTCTTATTTGCTACGCTTCTATGTTTCTATGTGACCATGATTATGGAAAGGGTTGGCAGGCTTTGCATACGTGGGTTCATAATGAGTCCCTGAAGACCACTACTCCCTTTCCTGACCCAAAAGGAAACCTGAAAAATGAATTTAAAACTTACTTTCTTGGCTTCTTCTGGTTTTAGAACCAAATCTCAGCAGAATTTGCTTGACCATATTTGCAGTCCGTTCCCCCACAATGCTGAGGGATTACTTTGTTTGATTTATCACACACTGCTTCCACTGTTTAAACTGAATACAGCCCTGTCCTGTAGCGTGACCAAATTGGCATCACATTCATAGAAAAGCTTAGTGCTGCTCATGGCATGAACTTTTACACTCTTCATTGAATGAAGGTTTATCCCTTTGCTTCATGTATTGGTGGAGAGAGAGTTACATTGGATCACGAGATTACAGACTGTAGTTAAATCAAATTCTGCTCCTCATTGTTGCCAAGGCTTGAGTTCCTAAATCTGTTCTGAACCTATCCCATTTAGCGTGGTTATACTGCCGCCCAACATGATTTAGGCTATCTTTGTGTGATGACAGATCTTTGTCTCCACAAGGACTGTGTGGGAGTCACTCTTACCAATACAGTCTTGAAAAGCTTCTTTTGCAACAGGTAGATTGGCGAGGACAAATTCAAGTCGATTTTTCCTTTTAATAGACGTCCTTCAAGGCCACACAATCTGTTATAACCTGCCCAGGTCAAATTGGTTACTCCAGCTTCCTTGGGGAATATTGAGCTCCCCAGTGAGGGTGGGGTGGGGGGGGGGGGGCAATCATTAGCAATGTAGCTGTACAAATAGAGCTGGCCAGTGAGGGAACCAGTATTGAACTGCTGCTACTGTGTACATATTATTGTAAAAGAAGTTACTTCCTGTTTGAATTTACAAACACGTGCTGAATTCTTCATGGCCTTCACAAACCAATCTTAGTCAGCAATGGTGCTTTTGAGCCAATCATTGTCATGGACATTGAATACATTCTGACCATAGTACATGACAGAATACACTCTGGGAGCCTACCATAGAACCATAGAATTCCTCCAGTGCAGAAAGAGGCCATTTGGCCCATCGACTCTGCACCGATCCTCTAAAGAGCATCCTACCTAGACCCACTCTCCCACCCAAACCCCGTGACCCCATAACCCCACCTAACTTGCACACCTTTGGGCGATGGAAGGAAACCGGAGCACCCGATGGAAACCCATGCAGACAAAGGGAGAAAGTGCCCCAAGGTTGGAATTGAACCTGAGTCCCTGGTGCCATGAGCAGTGCTAACCACTGTGCCATCGTGCCTCACCTCTGATGAATCTTTTCCAAAAATAGAGGTTGGAATCAGGATATGCAAACTCCCACCTACAGCAAATTGAGTGCCAAACAGGTTGGCAGGAGCTGTAATTAGCAGCAGGAGGGATTGGAAGGTTAGCCCAGGGCAATCAGTGGGATGGAGGGCTCTAGGCCATGATCCAGGGCTGGCATGAGGAAGGTAGATGCCCCTGGTTGTGATTGGGGTTGGGGTTTGTTTGATCATGGTGGCGGCGGAGTGGGTACAAGACAACAAAGGCTTCCTTATAATTCTTGGAGTGGTCTCTCATGCTTCTCTGGGCCTACAATGATTGCTAAAAGGAGTTGATCAGTATTCACATCAAGGATTTGCTGCTTCCTGCATTGAATCTGTTGCCGGGGCAGCCAACATCATTGCGGGCTGCCTCTCAACTTATCCTGTCATCAGGTCACAACTTTTGAATGTAAATTAAGCCCTCGTCTTCCTTTTATATTATCCTCATGATTGGGTTCATAATAAAGAGTAAATGGTAGGGCTGTGAAATCCTGATATTTTATCATTCCTGGATGTATATTTCCCATTGGAATTCAAATCGATTCTCTTATTTCAATTGTAGCATTATCAGTACAGCGAGGTTGAGGTAATTTATCTCTGCACAGACCGAAGATGAATCCTGCGGCCTTCTGTTTTGTGTGGCTCATCGTCCTTGATGAAGTTTTTCCACTGGAAACGTTAATACATTTTTGGTCTATTTAATCTACTATGTATTTCTTGCATTTTCTGTTTCATCTCTGATTTCTGGCATGCTTTGCTTTCATCTCTTGGGGTTGTGTGTGTGTGTATGTGAGGAGATAAAGAGAACGGCTCATTAGCTCTGCAGATAACAGTTTCACATTGCAATGATGTCTAACCTCTGAAAGGACATGACTTGAGCTTGTGATAAAGCTGCTCATAAACATATTATTGTATTCATCCATTTTGATTGTTTTGTAACTGAAAATTCCCACTTGATAACACTATTGTTAAAATGTATTCGTGCCTTTGCAATCTTTGTCTTATGTTCATATCTTACTTTTTCCATTGCCATTCAGTGGGCTGGATTCTCTGTTTGGGAGGCTATGGGCTGGATTCTCCGATTTTGAGGCTATGTCCGGAGCATGTGTCTAGTCTTACGACGGAAAAGTCGGTGCCGCCCCCTCACCGATGCTCCATCCGGTGGGGCCTTAGCAGCCGTGCCACGTAAAACCCCCAGCGTTCCCGACAGAAACAGCCGGAGAATTGCCGGGTCGCGCCATACAACATGGTGCGGGCTATGCGCGGACCCAGCCTGCCAGATAGTGACCCATGGTAACCAACCCCAGACCCCCCCCCATCAGTCCTCCCAGCCCCCGCGGCTAGGGGAAGGGCTCCCCCCCCCCCCCCCCCCCCGACTGTGGTGGCGATGGACACAGTCTGCAGCTGCCACACGAGGTTGACACAAGTAATCCACGCCATTGGGAAGTCGGCCCATCGGGGGCGGAGCATCGGGGGAGGGCCGTCAGGTGACGTCCTAAAACTGTCCCAACGGCATGCGGCGTACTCACCGATTACATAATTTTGGAGGGGATGGAGCATCCGACAACAGGCGGCGCACCCGATTTCGGAGTCAAAAGTGTTTCCCCGCCCAATTGCCGAATGCAATTTCTAGCCCTATGTTCTCCTGCTGGAAGTGAATCGGGTGGAAATTTGCGCTGTGCAGATAAAATCCAAGTCATGCCAATGGACCAGCACCCTGCCCACGTGAAACACAAGTGATTCCAGGCCACACTGATGTCTGATTCTCTGGGGTTGGGATTGTACCTGACAAGCTTCAACTGCTTATAAGTGCTCCATTCGTCCGTGTGGCGTTTGAACATTCTCCCCGCGTTTGAGTGGGTTTCACCCAAAAATGTGCAGGGTAGGTGGACTGGCTATGCTAAATTGCCCCTTAATTGGAATTTAAAAAAAAATTTAAATACATTTAGAGTACCCAATTCATTTTTCAAATTGAGGGGCAATTTAGCGTGGCCAATCCACCTACTCTGCACATCTTTGGGTTGTGGGGGCGAAACCCACGCAAATACGGGGAGAATGTGCAAACTCCACACAGACAGTGATCCAGGGCCAGGATCGAACCTGGGACCTAGCCGCTGTGAGGCAGCAGTGCTAACCATTAGGCCACCGTGCTGCCCCTTAATTGGAAAAAATGAATTGGGTGCTCTAAATTTATTTAAAAAAAATAAGTGCTCCATTCACCACAGACTGCCATTTCAACCAAGAAGATGACTTCACGGAAACCTGCTCCCCCAATTTCGGGAGTGCAAAATTGACCGAATGCTGGATGCCATCGAGGAGAAGAGGGAAACCCTTTTCCCCAGGGTATGGGCCCGCCCAACTGAATAGCATCTGGGAAGAGGTGGCAGAGCCTTTGAGTGCTGGCAGCATCCCAGGAGGACTGGCACGCAATGCCATAAGAAAATGAATGACCTCCTTCGGGCAGCTTGGGTGAGTCACCACTTCTGTACCCATGGTACCCCTGGCATCAGACCAGTCGCTTACTCCTCACCCCCACCCCCAATCCCCTGGAGGCCAACAACATCCAACCTGCCTGCATCCCCCTTATCCTCCAGCCTCCACCAAACCCAAACACATATATTGCCCTCTCTAACCAGTAGCCTTGCACACAAACGCCACCAGCTGCAGACCTCCCATAGAACTCGCCTCCTAGCATTTCACTATATCCTTTCTGTGTCCCGAAGGATAACGTGGCCCATAATAGGCGTGAACACCAGAACACTGGAGGGAAATCGCTGACAGTTGGGTCCAATTCCCCTTTGAGGAGAGGGCCCTGCAACTCTTGGGGGAGGCCGAGATGAGTGCAGTGGCTACGATGGAAGTCGGCATGCACTAAACAAGTGAGAGCCCAATACAACACATATGTCCCTATAGCAATGGAGTCACACATCTCACACAGATCAGTCCTTCCCAAGATCTCACCCCATGTCTTTTAACTTGCAGGATCACCATCAGACAAGGTTGGGCCATTCAGGGTCGCTCTCTCCCCACCTCATCTCCAGCATGCGCTGTCTTGGAGCACTGCTCCAGGGAAGACACTGACGTTTCAACGCTGTTTTCACCTGCACCTTCCGCTATCGCAGAGACTATCACCTTGGTGGATAATGTTAGTGGTCAGGCTCCTGGGTCACCCTCTGTTCAACACCTCACACATGCTGCAGCAAATCAGGTGCAACATCTCACACATGCTGCAGTAAATCAGGTGGAGGCTGGGTCTCCCGAGGGAACAAACGGTCAGAGGGCTGCCCGATCCCAGGGAACAGCTGTCGTCCGGAGAGGTATCGCGCTTCTGGAAAGTATGAAGCCATCATTGGTTCAGACAAAGACGCAGAGCCAGAATTTACAGGAGGTGGTTTCAGCAACTTTCTAGTGGCTGCAGGTACAGCTGGAGGAGTCCAACTGCCTTCAGCCGCAGGAGATGTTTCCGACAGTGCATGGTAAGCAGGCCAACATTGAAAGGACTGTTTTCAAGATGGAAGACCTGGGGCAAGACATCAGAGCCATGGGTCAGGTCGTCCAAGGCTTGGCACACTGTGCTGGGGATGGCTGAAGCTCAGAACATTAGAGCCCAGACACAGACAGACATGCCCTGAATGCAGATGGATACTGCTGCGGCGCTCCAGACCTTGGTCCATTCACAAAGTGACTCCCAATGGAACGGACTGTTGGAGGGCCGAGGGCATCGGGAGCATTGGACTGTCACAGAAAGACATGACCAAGGCAGTGAGAGACATGACCAAGGCAGTGAGAGACATGACCAAGGCAGTGAGAGACATGACCAAGGCAGTGAGAGACATGACCAAGGCAGTGAGAGACATGACCAAGGCAGTGAGAGACATGACCAAGGCAGTGAGAGACATGACCAAGGCAGTGAGGGACATGATCAAGGCAGTGAGAGACATGACCAAGGCAGTGAGGGACATGACCAAGGCAGTGAGGGACATGACCAAGGCAGTGAGGGAGATGAGAGAAACAGCAAGGGACATTACTCACTCGCTGAGGGACATAATCCAATCTCAGTGCACCATGGCTGTGGGCATTGAGACCATTGCTCAGACAAAGCGGACAAGTGATGTTGGCGCCACAGGAGCTCACTCCAGCCTCACCTCCAACCATGTATTAGACTGGGGACAAGCCAGCACACCAAGGGAGGAGGAAGTGATGAGGTCCATGCCGGTGCCTCTTGCAGCGGAAGTTTTGGAACACCTCAGCCCTTCTGAATTCTCCCCCCTTGACACTAGTGCATGTCAGGGACAACGGGCAGAACAGAGTGACACGCAGTCACCTTTGACACCCAAAAGTTGACTGGGGTCATCCTGTTCAGGCCCTTCAGAGGGAGGCCACAAAAGCCATCTCAGGTCTGTGGGTGAGATGTGCTGTCTGGGGAAACACATAGAAGGAGCGGTACGCCATGTAAGACAAAGAGGACAATGACACTTAAGTTGGCATGGGTGTAGTAGATAGATGATAGTTAGGGGTTAGGACACACCATTGTACATAGTCACCATTAAACACTTTTGAACCACCTGTCCGACCTTCCTTTAACCTCTGCCTGATGGGTGTGAAGGATGGGCTGGGGTTGGTTATTGCGCATCTGCCGGGTGAGGGGTGGGGTGGGGTGTAGGGACGTTGTAGCGGGGCAGGGCCCCCACGACACATGAACGTCCCACATGGTGGTGCAGCATGGGCCAGAAGTGTGAGCCCGCCTTGTTTGACAGCATTCCCAATGATTGAGCCCTAAATATCCTCCTCCATACCCAGCAGTGTCAGATGCGCCAACATCTGGCACAGGTGGCACATGGTCTGCCAGTGAGCCGGTGGCGGCATACTCTGGCAGCTCCTCGAAGGACAGGCACCTACGGTGTAAATGTGGCCTGATCCGGGTACTTCTTCGCACTGCCTCCTCAGCCTGTTGGACATGACAGTCATGACAGTCCAGAGAGGCCATCACTGATTGGAGCCTGTTTTTTTAACCCTTTGGAAGCATGGCTCCCAGGAATTGAACCCCAAGACTCATATTCAAGTATACAAAACAGAGAGGTGACACAGATGTGGCCCCCAATGCATGGAGTTATGGTGAAGTCTCTCTTAGTTACCTCATTCAAGGGATGATGGCGGCAGCATCTTGTTCCCTTGCTCCTCTGTGAGGTTAGAATGTAGGTACATTGAATACACTCAACTGCCCTAAATCTCAAGGAATGAAGCGCTTCATTCAGGTGGGGTTGAGAGAGGCAACTGTGGGGAATTGGCTATTGTGTGACAGGGGAGGGAATGAGGTTCATTGGAAAGGTGCTCACATAGGGGGATGCACATGAGTGGATATCCCAGGTTCTGAGAGGGCTGAGGGGGAGGGCATTGTTTCCGTTTTTGATTCTGGAGAATCATGGAGCCAGTCGAGCTGTCAATCCTTTTGATTGCGATCGACCAGCACTAGCGACATCGAAGTCCTGCTTCAAATGGGCAGGAACAGTGCCTTGCAGAGGAGGGGGAGGCAGGGCCCATTGTTCTTCTGGGAGCAAGGCCACAGGTGGCAGAGCATAAGAGGAGACACTACCAGTCACGGGTCTACCAGCATAGAACTTCAGTCCTCCAAATTTCAGAGGTCCAGTGTCGCAGAAGACTGCGTCTGTCCCGGGAGAAAGTAGGCCACCTGTGCCAGATGATGCAAGAGTTGGCACCACATGGACTTGGAGGTCAGCCTATGGCCCTGAAAGTCACTGTCTCTCTGAACCTTTATGCCAGCAGCTCAGTTCATGGCTGCATGGGTGACCTGTGCAGCATTTCCCAGTCGGCTGTGCACAAGTGCATAAAGGAGGTCATAAATGTGCTTTTTGCGAGGGCCCACATGCACATCAACTTGGACTGGGACCAGGCAAACCATGACACCATGGCCATGGGCTTCACGCACAAAGCAGGCAAGCCCCAGGTGCAGGATGTCATCGACAGCACCCATATAGCTCTACACTGCCCATGGCTTCATGGTGCGCTATTTTGAACCACAAGGGATACCACTCCCTCAATGTCCAGATCATTTGTGTCCACGTGATGTGCATCATGCAGGTGTGTGCCTGTTTTCCGGGGTGTGTCCAAGATAGTTCAAGAGAGCAGTGGCTGGAGGGATGACTCCCCGGGAACATAAGAACATAAAAACTAGGAACAGGAGTAGGCCATCTGGCCCCTTGAGCCTGCTCCGCCATTTAATGAGATCATGGCTGATCTTTGTGGACTCAGCTCCACAAAGGGTACCCACTTAGAAGGTGGCTGATGATGCTAGTGTGGAGGTCCCAGTAACCCGCTGAGACTCACTATCCCAAGGTTAAAATGTCAACAAGTGGGCTGGTTGAGCAGGTGCTTCGACTGCTCAAGATGCTATTCCGGTGCCTGAACTGGTCGGGGGGGAGCTGTCCAATATAGCCTCAGTGAATCCTTCACACATAATGGTCTGCTGTGCTCTGCAAAACCTGGCACTGCAGTGGGGTGAGCAGCACCACATTGCCTCAGGTAAGGAGGATATCAAGGAGGGTGGCGAGTGGAAACCCGCAGAGGAGGAGGAGGAAGGACTCTGGCAATGGCCAGGGCCGGTATGGGGCACAGGGCTAGGGACACCCTCATTGACTCTTGGTTTGGTGATGATCAGGACTAGATTGTGAAGAGGCCTCATACCATGGGGGCTGACATCCAATTAATATTGTGGGGCCTACAAGAAGTCATTGTGATTGTCACACCATTCATGGGCACTAAAGTGACTTCCCAGATGCTGCAGCAGAATGATGACTTGCAGTGAGGGCAGAGTAATGCTCCTCTCATCCTCAGCGATATATCTGACTTCTGCCTGACAGGGAGCTGAAAGACTCCTGCCAATGACCGGGCTTATCATGGGGTTCAGAGAGGTCGAATAACAAATCTCAGCTGCTACTGCCTCCTGTGAGGTATTTCCCTCCACCTACGTATGAGGTGCTCAGACTCTCAACACTTTTTCAACCCTTGGCATCCTCCTCATTAGAGGAGACTGGAAGGCACGAGAGGCCTGAGCGATGTTTTTGTGGAGGGTTTAGCCTACCATGGATCGGGGATTTAGAGGGGGGGAGTTGGGGGGGGAGCCTATGCCAGCAGTGGCGTGTCTTTACTGCGCCATCAGTGTGGGAGGTGGCAGAGACATAGCGCTGCCATTCACGGATGTAGCACCGAGTATGCACAGAGGTTTGCGGAGCATAGCACCATGAAATGACAGCGTGGAGGATCGGTGAGCATGCGCAAAGTGATGTTTAATACAAGAGCGATGTAACAATGGTGACTTATCCCTACTAATGCCTAGGTTCACCCATGCCCAGTAGGTGCCTATAGTTTATTACACTTCCTCACCCTTCCGCTATGCCTGGGTGTATCCTCAGGATCCACACCTGAGGTTGAGGCAGCCTGCTACCTGAGATGATCTTGGCGGGAATCCCCAGGGATGTCTGGACCTTGAGGGTCCAGGCCTACATTTGGGCTGCACGGGTGTTGCAGTACTCCCTCACCTGTGCACAGGGCTGGTGGTGTGTCACTCGCAGGGAGGGAGATATCAGATAGACTGGACAACCCCAGGGTCTCCTGAGTGGAAGGTCCTGTGTTCCACTCCTGCCGATCTTCTTCCTTTTGGATGCATGGGGATCCTGGACTCCTCCACAGGATAGAGGGGCAGCTGAAGTGAGATCCAGAAGACTCGCCACCCTCTGGCGCTGACACTCATGGATTTCCACGAGTGCCTGCACCATGTCATTGAAGCCCTGCATCATGACGTTCATGTCCTCAGCCGTGGAGAACATGAGCTGAACCATGGAGTGCAGGTCCTGCACCAAGATCACCACTGCAGACCCCACCCTCTCAGTGTTGGCCTTGTTGTGTTGGAGTTACGGCACCATCTCCTCGGTGGTGTGACTCCTCCCGTCAGCTTCCAGGGACCCGTGTTCAATTCCAGCCTTGGATGACTGCCTGTGTGGAGTCTGCACGTTCCCCCTGTGTCTGTGTGGGTTTCCTCCCACAGTCCAAAGATGTGCAGGTTAGGGCGATTGGTCATGATAAATTGCCCCGTAGTGTCCAAAGGTATGTAGGTTAGGTGGGGTTACGTGGTAAAGGGGTTAGTGTAGGGCAGTGGGTCTAAGTGGGTGCTATTTCAGAGGGTTGGTGCAGACTTGATGGGCTGAATGGTCTCCTTCTGCACTGTAGGAATTCTATGGTTCTGTGGTTCAGTCCAAGGAGAGTTGCTGTCATCTCTACCTGATGCTCGTGATTCTGCAGTTCCACCAGCTCTGGGTCGTCCGGACACAGGATCACATTATTGTCCAAGGGCTTTGCAGAGCTTCTGTAGCCAGAGTAAGTCTGAATAGAATAGAATAGAATAGAATAGAATTTACAGTACAGAAGGAGGCCATTCGGCCCATCGAGTCTGCACCGGCTCTTGGAAAGAGCACCTTACCCAATCCCCATAACACCTCCACCCCATCCCCATAACCCAGTAACCCCACCCAACACTAAGGGCAATTTTGGACACTAAGGGCAATTTAGCATGGCCAATCCACCTAACCTGCACATCTTTGGACTGTGGGAGGAAACCGGAGCACCCGGAGGAAACCCACGCACACACGGGGAGAATGTGCAGACTCCGCACAGACAGTGACCCAAGCCGGAATCGAACCTGGGACCCTGGAGCTGTGAAGCAATTGTGCTATCCACAATGCTACCGTGCTGCCTCCATCTTCTTCCAGCACTGTTGTCCCATCGTCTATGGAGTGACCTGGCACTCATTATTGTGGCCATTACCTCCCAGTCCTCGCTTGACAGATGTTTGCACGATCGCAGGTAGAGGACTGATACACCATCAATAACACGACGAGTGATGGACGTAACTGAGGCTTTAATACAGTAAACAGCAAACCTCCTGCCTCTGGACCCGAACTGGGTCGGAGGCGGAGACTTGCCACCTTTATACATATGTCCGAGGGGAGGAGCCAAGGCAGAGCCAGCCTGGACAAGCCCAGGCATGCACAAGCATGCACAATACAATACAATACATATTATGCAATAACGTGGTTTACCACAAGGATGTCACGCATCTGCCCAACACCATCCAGAAGTTTGGTAAGGGCTCTCTCTGAAAATGTTAGTGCTCTCTTCCTGGCAAACATCCCCCCAACTGTACTTGGAATAAGTGCTGGCGAGTGCTGGGGAGGTGTTTAAAAGGAGCGCCCCACTGATTACAGAGATCAAGTTTTCCCGGGTGAGTGTATCACAGGCAAGCCGCCACGAGTCCGCCGTGAAATATGTGGGGGAAAGAATTTTTGTTGCAGGCTCAATATTCAGTGAGCTTTCCTGCCATCAGTAGGATTCTCACTGGTTTTCTCACCAGAACCGACACTTGGGAAAATTCCGCCCGTTAACTTTGATTCTCTCGCCACTGATGCTGTTGGACCTGCTAGGCATTTCCAGCATTTTCTGTTTTTGGTCTTACTCCACAACCATCTTTCATAACCTATATTTAGGCTGGCAA
This sequence comes from Scyliorhinus torazame, assembly GCF_047496885.1. Lineage (NCBI taxonomy): Eukaryota > Metazoa > Chordata > Chondrichthyes > Carcharhiniformes > Scyliorhinidae > Scyliorhinus > Scyliorhinus torazame. Next base: position 276,130,140 of record NC_092709.1, read on the forward strand.
TACACAATTAGCTGAATAATGTCATAACTTTTCGATGTTTTAAAGACCCCTCCGCTGTTTCTAAATTGTCAAATTGCTTTGTCCAACATCCAGTACTGAATGTGTGGACGTTTCTTTCATCATTGGGTGGAATTTAATGGAGTCTGCTGGAACAGGCATGATGGTAGGCATTGGGAGATGGGCAGCAGGAGAATAGGGCTGAACCCCCAGCAACCAATGTCCTGTGGGGTGAAAATGGTCCCACGTTTAGTGTGGGCAGGACGGGACAGATGTGGGAATCTCACCTACTGGTGATAGCGGCTTGTCAATTAGGCTCATTAATGAGCCACTTGAAAGCAACAATCTTTGAGTCCACCAGGATTTAATGGTACCTTAGGGATTTAACGGCAAGTTTGCTCGCAGGGCTTCACTTGTTCACAAGCATGCAGTGCCCTATTGAGGGAAACGGTATCAGGAAGAGGGTGGCAGCCTTTGTATCCGATCCCCATCTTCCTCCTCACTGGTGACACCATCCTGACTGGCATCTTGCCCACGCTTCCCTGTCTCGAGGGATACAACGTTAATTCCTGGTGAAGGATTGAGTACATTACCAGTAGTAGCCACTGCTTCTGGTGACACTGCTGGTATTGGTGAGCTGCTTGCTGATCTACACTGGGGTCCAATAAGCAAACCCTGGATTTTAAAATTCTCATCTTTGTTTCCAAATCCATTCATGAACTTGCCCCTTGCTATTTCTGTAATCTCCTGCCCCTCAGCCCTCTGAGATAACTGTGCTCCTTAAATTCGGGCCTCTTGAGTATCTCCATTTTTAATTGCTCCATATTGGTGATGGTGCCTTTAGTTGCCTAGGCCCCAAGCGCTGGAATTCACTCCCTAAACCACTCCACCTGTCTTTTCTTCAAGACACTGCTTAAAACCACCATGTTAAACACTTTTTATGTCTTCTGTCCTTATGTGGTTCGGTGTCATAATTAGTTTTGTAATATGCTTGGGAAATGCATTAAAACATTTTGTTCCATTAAAGGCACTATGCACATACAACTTATTGTTATTGTTGTCCAGCGGTCCTTCAGACAATGAAGTCAAATAGGGCAGCTGCAGTCTAAGCCTAAACTATGTACTCCAAAGAAACTGCTAAAATAGCCAAGTGAAATGCTCCCAAGGACATAGATTAGGAACACAGCAGGGGAATGCTGGAGTACATCAAGTATTTGCATGAACTGATGTAAGAAGCGCAACATTGCCAAAGCATGTTGGGTTCAGAAAAATTCTCCTACACCAAGGAAGCATAAGAAGAACACAGTTAAACAATCTAGACGTGTCTACACTTAGTAGATGATCACTCAAAGAATAGCAAAACTGAGCTACTGCAAGAGCTAAAACTAGGTGCTTTGTCAATGCAGGGAGATCAACAATGTTTTAGGGCATATCCAAACTTAAAAAAAAATAAAAAGTACCCAACTCTTTTTTTCCAATTAAGGGGCAATTTAGCATGGCCATTCCACGTACCCGGCACATCTTTGGATTGTGGGGGCGAAACCCACGCAGACACGGGGAGAATGTGCAAACTCTACATGGACAGTGACCCAGAATTGGACGCGGGTCCTCGGCGCTGTGTGGCAGCAGTGCTAACCATTGCGCACCGTGCCGCTCCAGGACATATTCGAAGCTTGACGGTCATGAAATTAAAATGGAAGTGGATATGGGCACAGCAGTATCTCTATTACATGAAACAATTTATCGTCAAACGTTGAGGCATCTGCCTTTAAAACCGCCCAATGTGATCCTAAGGATGTACACTGAAGAGGTGGTACAATTAAAAGGATGCATTATGGTGAAAGTAGAAGCAAATGGGCAGACGGTGAAGTTGCCTCTTCACGCTGTCCGTGGAACCTTTTCCTGTTCTATTTGACACAGCATCGTTATCTAAGATTAGGCTTAACTGGGAAACAATCAATCAATTAGTGCAACGAGCAACTTGCAACAACTTCTAAAAAAGTACCAGAAGGCATTTGAAAATACACTAGGCTTGATGAGAGGAATTGAAGTACACTTAAAAATCAAGCCAGACAGCACACCAAATATCTCAAAGCCAGGACTGTACTATCAAGCCTAAAGTTGAAGAAGAATTAGACAGATTACTAAGGACAGAATCCATTGAACCTGTTACCTGCAACACCAATCGTTCCTGTATTAAATCAATGAGAATTTGTGGACATTTTAAAACAACTATTAACTGAGATTTGTGCGTCGATCATTATCCACCTCTGTTGATTGAAGGCTTGTTTGCTGGGCTTTCTGGAGGACAGAAATTCAGTAAAATTGATCTTTCACAAGCATATCTGCTGAATCAGAGCCACTTCTCACCATAGTGACACACAAAGGTCTATTTCATTACAGGAGATTTCCTTTTGTAATTACATCTGTGCCTGCTCTTTTTCAAAGATTCGTGGATCAAATTCTGAGTGGATTGAACGGAATGCATTGTTTGTGACTTTTTCAGGTCATCCATAAACTACTTTGTGTAAACCTTCTTTGTCAATCATATGACCAAAGAGTCGAAGAAAATGTCAGCAATCTTAGAAACACCATGGCCTCAAAATGTGACACAATTAAGGTTGATTTTAGGATTGATCAGTTAATATGATAAATTTATGCCAAACTCAGCAACACGATTGAATCCTTTACAGACAGTGCTGTGTGTAAAACAGGCATGGCACTGGTCACAAAAATGTGAAAATGCATTCAATGAAGTGAAAGAAGCTTTACTGGACTCTGTGGAGGGCTGGAGTTTGGAGATGGCTCTATAATCCAAAAATGAAGTTACAATAAGCTCGCACTGGGCAGCACGGTAGCATTGTGGATAGCACAATTGCTTCACAGCTCCAGGGTCCCAGGTTCGATTCCGGCTTGGGTCACTGTCTGTGCGGAGTCTGCACATCCTCCCCGTGTGTGCGTGTGTTTCCTCCGGGTGCTCCGGTTTCCTCCCACAGTCCAAAGATGTGCAGGTTAGGTGGATTGGCCATGATAAATTGCCCTTAGTGTCCAAAATTGCCCTTAGTGTTGGGTGGGGTTACTGGGTTATGGGGATAGGGTGGAGGTGTCGACCGTGGGTGGGGTGCTCTTTCCAAGAGCCAGTGCAGACTCGATGGGCCGAATGGCCTCCTTCTGCACTGTAAATTCTATAATTCTATGAAACTATGCAATAACTCACCCTATGGGGTGGGTAAAGTCGGCTCACTCATTATGCCTTCAGGAGAGGAACGGCTGATAGCATTTTGTTCACGTACTCTTACCAGCGCAGAAATGAATTATACTCAGCTAGAAAAAGAAGTTTTGAGCACCATTTTCAGTGTAAGACGGTTCCATTGTTACAGTTATGGCCGTTATTTTACTCTTTTGATGGATCATCGAAACTTCACTACAATCTTTGTGCCGTAGAATGATATATCTTCTTTGGCAGCCAGTAGATTGCAAATATGGTGATTGACATTGTTGGCACACATTGCAATATCCAGAATGAGAAGTCAGAGCAGCATGGGAATGCTGATGCTTTAACACGACTGCCATTATTCATTCAACAGGACCCAGAAGACCATTTTGTCAGTATTTTGTATTTCTCACTCGTGGATAGTGCACCTGTGACTTCATCTCAAGTTCAAAGATATACAAGAACTGATCCAGTGATGGGGGAGGTGAAGGGCTTGATTCAAAAAGTAACGCTGTCAGGTGTTCATAGGAAAAATCCAGACCTCAAGCCCTACATCACACAAAGATTGAGCTGACAGTATAGAATGGAGTTCTGTTGGGGGGAATCCGTGTGATTATTCCTCCGTGCTTATGTAGTCGAGTCCTTGACCAATTGAATAAGACACACCCAGGTGTGGTAAGGATGAAGGAATTGGCATGCAGCTATTTCTGGAGGCCAAGATTAGACACTCAAATTGAAGAGAAAGTTGGGCAATTCCAATCTTATACAAAACTAAGGAACACTCCACCATTACAGCCATTACATCCGTGGGAATGGCCGACTCAGCTGTGATAGAGAATACACATTGATTATGCTGCTTCATTTGAGGGCCACATGTACTTGGTGATTATGGATTGTAGCCATCTGGGATGGCCATGTCTCGATTATAAAATGGACACTTGCAAAGAATGCAGGGAAAATTGGATAATACCGAAAAAGTAAGCAGGTGCAAGGTCTGTCTGTTGATTAGAGCTGTAGCTCTCAGACAAGACCGGTACTGCAGAACCATCTACATACTAATCAGCCATCCCTGGGAACAAAAGGCAACATTTAGGTAAACGATGCTAAGACAGACACCCCGGCGCCAGAGGAGACTAAAACAAAGCAAACCAACAGCCACCTAGGACACGGCCAGCAACCAGGGAACCCACCCCTCTATTGGAGGAAAATCAATAAGGACGATTGGGAAACGGCCCAATTAATTGGGGCCAAGTTCAAGGCTCACCCAAAAGCGCACAAAGCCCTTTTGGATATAAAAAGGATTCCCCAAGAGAGAATCTCTCTCTTGGCCTTGGCTCTCAGCGAGGAGAGACCTGCAAAGCTACGCCAGATCAAGTAAGTTCCAAGTCAACGGACGCTACGAGATAGACACTCCTAGTTGCTACCCTGTAAACAGCTCAACCCAGCAGCCTCAGAACCGAGCAACGGCCATTGTTCCTCTGACAGAGTGGGCACCCGAAGTTAAGTATAGGCTTTTAGTAATAGTGATAGTTTAGGTTGTAGAGTTTATGCATGAGTAGATTTGACTATGTGTAAATAAATGAGCATTGCTTTTGAACTTACTAACTGGTGTATCGAGTCTTTGATCAGTATTCGGTTTTGAACCTTGTGGTGGTATCGAAAGATACCTGGCGACTCTTGAGCAAACGTAATTAAACAGAGCCAAATTAAGAGACAACAGCAAGTTAGCAAAAGGATGCAAACTCAAAATGGCCAGTGTGGTGAATGGAACTACTGTTAATTCACCAGTGCACTGTGATATCATGTTACTGCTGTATCGTGTTACGTTATGTGTTTAACCATGTGGGCTCCACCTATGGGCCATCGTACGGCTTCACCCACAGGGGGATATGTCGGGGCATGTATGGGCTCGCCCATGGCTCCACCCCTTACAGGAAGTATAAAGGCAGCTGACCTGCGGAGCCGCATTCATTGTTGTACCGGTCACAGGCAGGCTCAGTTGTAAGCTGATTAAAACCACAGTTTACTTCTCAACATGTCTCTCAGTGAATTGATGGTCGCATCAATTTAATCAGCTTAAAATACTACTATGTAATCAGCCCTCAAACCTGATAGATTGGAACCCGATCCACAGGCCGCGGAAGCGAGAGAAATTTTTTCGCACTGGCTTCGATGCTTCAAGGCTTATCTCGCCGCGTCATCTATGCCATCCATCACGGACGAACAGAAACTGAGTCTCCTCCACGCACGGGTGAGCCATCATATTTCTGTCCAGCTCGGTGGCGTTACTCGAACGCATACATGTACAGCCCGTGAACGAGGTCTACGTGCGACACATCTTCACCACTCGCCGCCAGCGCCCCGGGGAGTCGCTAGATGACTAGCTACGCGACCTCAAAGCCCTCGCGTGCAACTGTAACTACCAGGCCGTTACGGCCCCTCAACATATGGAGCTCCTTATCCGAGACGTTTACGTGACAGGGGTCCGATCGAACTATGTAAGACAGCGCCTGCTCGAAAAAAGGGCCCAGGACCTGGAGGACACGGTAACACTATCTACCTCTCTGGAGGTCGCGTTTCAGAGCCTTACTGCGTTCCCCGCCGACCACGCGACCCCCTCGTGGGCCCCCGACCAGAGACTACCCCAGGCTTGTGCCGCGCTGCCACCCGCCCATCATGGGGGCTGCCCTATTTTTGCGGCCAGTCCCAACACCCCTGACAGCACTGCCCGGCCCGCAACGCGAACTGTAGTAACTGCGGGCGAAAAGGACACTTCGCCAAGGTCTGCCTGGCCAGGTCTAAAAACTCGAACTCACAGACCCGATCCACAGACCCACAGGCCCGCAGACCCTGCAAAGTGGCAGCGTGTCTGCCGACTCCGCCTCACAGACTCATGGGGGCTGCCATCTTGGCCATCCTCCCCCACGCGGCCGGCCACGTGCGATCCATGGGGGCCGCCACCTTGGCCGCCATCTGCTACACCGCCCGAGATGTACCAACGACATGGACAGCGGCCATCGCGGGGCCGCCCCAGCACCTCCGATCACGCCACCGGCTACCCCCAGCTCAGCGCGGTCACCCTGGACCAGTCGCGACTGAAGCACCTCCGGAGCTCCATGATGGCCGTCCGGCTAAACGGGTACGAGACACCTTGCCTCAGGGGGCACAGAGAGCTTCATTCACCCGGACATGGTAAGACGTTGTTCGCTCCCAATATTCCCGACGCGACAAACTATCTCCCTCGCCTCTGGGTCGCACTCGGTGCAAATCCAAGGGTGCACTACTGCAACCCTAGCGATCCAGGGCGCTGAGTACGCTAATTTTAAACTATATGTGCTCCCAGACCTCTGCGCTCCTCTCCTCTTAGGACTCGATTTTCAGTGCAACCTCAGGAGCATAACTCTTAAATTCGGGGGGGCCCCTGCCCCCGCTCACCATATGCAGCCTCGCGACCCTAAAAATCGACCCTCACCCCCTCTTTGCGAACCTCACCGCCAATTGCAAGCCAATAGCCACCAGAAGCAGGAGGTATAGTATGCAGGACAGGACGTTCATTAGGTCCGAGGTCCAGCGTCTCTTGCGGGAAGGGGTCATAGAAGCCAGCAATAGCCCCTAGAGAGCTCAGGTGGTGGTCGTCAAGGCCGGGGAAAAGTTCTGGATGGTGGTTGATTACAGCCAGACCATTAACCGCTTTACGCAACTCGATGCGTATCCCCTTGCCCGGATTGCAGACATGGTAAATCAGATTGCGCACTACCGCGTGTTCTCTATGGTAGATCTGAAGTCTGCATATCACCAGCTCCCAATCCGCCCAGAGGACCGCCACTACACGGCGTTTGAGGCAGATGGCTGCCTTTACCATTTCCTCCGGGTCCCCTTTGGCGTCACAAACGGGGTTTCGGTGTTCCAACGAGCAATGGACCGAATGGTGGACCAATACGGGCTGCGGGCTACGTTTCCGTACAGGACCACGACGCCAACCTCCAGCAATTTCTCCAAACTGCCCGAAAACTCAACCTCACCTACAACAAGCAGAAATGCGTTTTCCGCACAACCAGGCTAGCCATCCTCGGCTACGTCGTGGAAAACGGGGTCCTAGGGCCCTACCCTGACTCCTACAACACCCTCTCCCTCACTGTCCAAAGGCCCTGAAGAGGTGCCTTGGACTTTTCTCCTATTACGCCCAGTGGGTCCCCCAGTATGCGGACAAAGCCCGTCAACTATTTAAGGCCACCATTTTTCCACTGGCAGCCGAGGCTCGCCAGGCCTTCAACTGCATCAAGGCGACATCGCCAAAGCTGCAATGCGTGCGGTGGACAAGTCCGCCACCTTCCAGGTGGAGAGCGACGCCTCAGAGGTCGCTCTTGCCGCCACCCTCAACCAAGCAGGCAGACCGGTAGCGTTCTTTTCCCGCACCCTCACCACCTCTGAAATTCGACACTCCTCGGTCGAAAAAGAAGTCCAAGCCATCGTGGAAGCCGTACGGCACTGGAGGCACTAGCTCGCTGGTAGGAGGTTTACCCTCATCACCGACCAATGATCAGTTGGTTGCCATTATGTTTGACAATACGCAGCGGGGCAAGATCAAGACTGACAAGATCTTGTGCTGGAGGATCGAACTCTGTACCTATAACTACGATATAGTATATCGTCCTGGGAAGCTCAACGAGCCCCCAGATGCCCTGTCCCGCGGCACGTGTGCCAGCGCACAAGATGACTGATTACGTGCTATCCACGATGACCTCTGCCACCCGGGGGTCACCCATCTCGCCCACTACATCAAGGCCCGCAACCTGCCCATCGAGGAGGTCAAAGCTGTAACCAGAGACTGCCAAATCTGTGCGGAGTGTAAACCGCACTTCTATCGACCAGATAAGGTCCACCTGGTAAAGGCGTCCCGGCCCTTTGAACACCTTAGTATTCGGATAAACATCGTGGTGCAAATATACATACACACTGATGGACAGATCAATGGACCAATCAATACACACACAACATCACAGCCAATCACAGGCAAGAGCATACACACTATAAAATGGGGAACACGACACTTCCCGCTCATTCCAGCAGGAGACAGCTCAGGGCACAGAACTCACAGCAAGCGACTCAGACATTCACCATGTGCTGAGTGCTTCTCCAAGATAGTGTTAGGGCTAGGTCCACAGGTTAGAGGGTAATGAACGAACCACAGTAACCAGTTTACAGATGTTATTATTGTTAGTAATAAAACTGAGTTGTACCATCCGCAACCGTGTTGGTTCGTCTGTGTAGCAGAGCACCCAACACGACATAGTACCAGGATTGGAACCCAGTAACTGTGAGACCTACCTACGCATCTTAAGGAATCCACCATCCTGCGCCATGGACACCATCAGCCCGCCACAGCCGCTCCAAATTGCTGGAAACCTCGGCATCAACTGGAAGCTGTTTAAACAGTGCTTCCAGTTCTTCCTAGAAGCCACAGAAAGGGAGAATGCTTCAGACACCAGGAAAATCGCCCTCCTCCTCTCCACGGCAGGGCAACACGCCATCCACATCTACAACTCCCTGGTGTTCGCGGAAGATGAGGACAAGATGAAGTACAAGACGGTCCTTCTCAAACTCGAGCAACACTGCAGCGTTGAGGTAAATGAGACTTTCGAGAGGTACCTCTTCCAGCAGCGCCTGCAGGGTAAGGATGAGCCTTTTCAATCTTTCCTGACACACCTCCGTATACTCGCATAGTCCTACGGTTACGAGGCCACCTCCGATTCCATGATTCGGGACCAGATTGTTTTTGGGGGTCACCTCGGGCGCCCTACGCCAGTAGCTCCTCAAAATTAAAAGCCTCACCCTAGCCACCGCCATCGAAGCCTGCATCCTCCATGAAAGCGCGACCAGCCGCTACTCCCAATTCCAGGCAGCCGAATCGGCAAGGCAGGGGTCCTACGAGGCCGAGCGGGTCCAGGCGATCGAGTTCCACCTGGCCCTCGGCCCGGAGGAGAGCGGCCATTTTGCGCGCTTTCCGCGGCCTCCCGCGCCTGTACGCGCCAAAAGAGACGTCGACGCAGAGGGACGTGACGCGCAGGTGCGCTCTACGCAGGACCGAACTCCGCATGCGCGATGGCGCAACGAATGCCATGACGTCACGACGTGTGGCAACTGTGGATCCGCACATTCAAAGCGGCAATGTCCGGCAAAGAACCGACAATGCCTCCGCTGTGGCAAGATGGGCCACTATGCTGCCTGCTGTCGAGCAGCTCAACCTGCCAACTCTCCCCAATTCCGACAGCCTCGCAGGGACGTGCGGACCATTCAGTCTCCGTACTCCGAGTCATACCTGGACGATATACAAACCGGTGATACAGACGACCGGGAAGCCTTCCATGTTGCGGTCATTGACAGGAACCGGATGTCTCCAAGCAGGACCCACCAGCCGATGCCAGTGAACAGTGTCAATCCGGGTGATGAATGGTGTGCCACCCTAATGGTCAACCAATCACCAATAACATTCCGTTTGGACACTGGTGCGTCCGCCAACCTCATAGCATGGTCAGCCTTCTAAGCCTTGAAGGTCAGACCACCAATTTGGCCATCCCGTTGTAAGATGGTCAACTACAATGGAAACGTTATCCCGTTCATGGGATCCTGCCAGCTCAAGGTGACACACAATACATACACGGCCACACTCTCCTTTGAGAAAGTTGCATCATCAAAGGACTCCCTGCTAGGTGCACAGGCGTGCAAGGTTCTCCACCTCGTTCAGCGGGTACACACTATGTCTCCAGAAGGCTCATCAGACTTACCGGATGCGGAATTTAGGGCACAGCTCCACTCGCTCCTCGCCCACAACCAGGAGGCATTCAAGGGCATGGGCACACTGCCCTATACCTACAGAATACGGCTCAAACCGTATGCCACACCGGTCATGCACGCACCTCGCAGGGTCCCAGCGCCACTCAAATACCTCCTCAAGCAGCAGCAGCAGGATCTCCTTGGCCAAGGGGTGCTATCCCGGGTCACGGAGCCCATGCCATGGGTCAGCTCCATGGTGTGTGTTCAGAAGCCCTCTGGCGAACTCCGGATCTGCATCGACCCGAAAGACCTGAACAACAACATAATGAGGGAACACTATCCCATACCCAAACGGGAAGAGATCACGAGCTAAATGGCCCGCGCTAAAATCTTCACAAAGCTTGATGCCTCGAAGGGCTTTTGGCAGATCCAACTGGATCAGTCCAGCAGGAAGCTGTGCACCTTCAACGCTCCTTTCGGCAGGTTCTGCTATAACAGAATGCCGTTTAGCATCATCTCGGCATTCGAGGTATTCCACAGAATCATGGGACAGATGATGGAGGGCATCGAAGGGGTGCGCATTTATGTTGACGACGTCATCATCTGGTCCACCACACCACAGGAGCACATCAGTCGTCTCCAGCGTGTCTTTGTGCGGATACGGGAACACGGCCTGCGCCTCAACCGAGCCAACAGTTCTTTCGGCCAAACTGAGCTAAAGTTTCTGGGGGACCACATATCCCGGTCAGGAGTGTGTCCGGATGCAGACAAGGTGAGCGCCATTACAGCCATGCCGCAGCCGGCAGACAAGAAAGCAGTGCTACGCTTTCTAGGCATGGTCAACTTTCTGGGGAAGTTCATCCCATCCTTGCCTCCCACACAACGGCTCTTTGCCACCTAGTAAAGAAGTCCACGGAGGTGCAGTGGCTGCCTGCACACCAGACGGAATGGGAGGTGCTCAAAATTAAGCTCACCACAGCCCCGGTATTGGCGTTCTTCGACACCTCTCGTGATACGAAGATCTCGACGGAGGCCAGCCAGTCCGGCATTGGGGCGGTACTACTGCAACGGGATGACACAGCATCATGGGCCCCGGTCGCTTATGCCTCGCGGGCCATGACCCCCACAGAACAGCGCTATGCGCAGATCGAGAAGGAGTTAACCGGCATAGACAAGTTCCATGACTACGTGTATGGTCTCTCCCAGTTCACCGTGGAAACCGACCATCGCCCCCTGGTCAGCATCATACATAAGGGCCTGAATGAGATGACCCCTCGCCACCAGCGCATCCTACTCAAGCTCCGGAGGTACGACTTCCAACTGGTCTACACCCCGGGAAAGGACCTCATCATCGCGGATGCCCTGTCCAAAGCAGTGAGCACACCGCCTGACTCGGAGGGGTTCGTCTGTCAGGTCATGGCCTTCACAACGGCAAATCTGCCAGCTGATGATTCAAGTCTGGCCCGTATTTGCTAGGAGACTGTGGCTGACCCCCTTTTACAACGTGTGATGCGCCACATGACGGGAGGGTGGCTCAAAGGACAGTGCCCGCAGTTCTACAATGTCCGGGAAGACTTGCCCGTCATTGACGGTGTCCTCCTAAAGCTGGACCGGATTGTGATTCCACACAGCATGCACAAGCTGGTCCTCGACCAACTACACGAAGGCCATCTGGGGGTTGAGAAGTGCAGACGGAGGGCCCGAGAAGCTGTATACTGGCCGGACATCAGCGATGACATTGCCAACTTTGTGCTCAACTGCCCCACCTGCCAACGGTTTCAGCCGGCGCAACCCCCTGAGACGCTTCAGCCCCATGTGTTGGTAACGTCCCCCTGGGCGAAGGTGGGTGTAGACCTTTTTCATGCGCTCGACAGGGACTACGTAATCATCATAGATGACTTTTTGAATTATCCAGAGGTCATACGCCTGAACGATTTGACATCGTCCGCTGTCATAAGGGCGTGCAAAGACACCTTCGCTCGCCACGGCATTCCGCTTACTGTCATGGCGGACAATGGGCCCTGTTTCGCCAGCCAGGAATGGTCGTCCTTTGCTGCTTCGTATGGCTTCACACACGTGACGTCTAGACCTCTGCACCCCCAGTCAAACGGAAAGGCGGAAAAGGGCATTCACATCGTCAAACGGCTCCTCTGCAAGGCTGCTGACGCCGGATCGGATTTCTGCTTAGCCCTGCTGGCCTATCGCTCGGCCCCACTAGCCACTGGCCTCTCACCAGCCCAGCTGTTGATGGGTTGCGCCCTCAGGACCACTGTGCCATCCATTCTGGTCCCTACACCCAACTATGATCCAGTACTGCAAAGGATGCGACAGCAGCGTGCTCAGCAGAAGGTGGCACATGACACTCGGGCAACTGATCGCCCTGGCGCTGGAGACAATGTCCGCATCCACCTACCAGAGGGTGGCTCGTCGACAACTGCCGAAGTTCTCCAACGCGTGGCTCCCCGCTCGTTCCTGGTTCGCATGCCTGATGGCTCCATTCGCAGGTGCAATCGCCGGGCTCTTCGCCTGCTTCCGCGCTCGCTACGTGATCATACACCGGTGCCATGCCCTCCTGTTGTTCCTGATGTCGACTTTGTGGAGCTTCCTGCCACCATGCCCATTCCTCTGTCGCCTGTGGCCAGGCCCATTCCTCAGCCGGTGGATCGTGACCCACCCTTGAGGCGGTCAACCCGAATTTGTCGCCCACCCACTAGGCTGGACTTATGAGCCTGTTTGAACATTGAACTCACTGGCGTATTATGCCACAATGTTAATATGTTTCTCTTCTTGTCGTTACAGGAGTTCGTTTTGATGCTTAATGTTTACACGTGTTTTGTTTGTGGTACAACCTCGTTGCTATGTTGCACCTGACACCTTCCTATGTAAATAGTTTAGCCTCATGTACATGTTGTAGATATTGCACACACACATTCACCTGCACTCAGTACACATCTATATTTATTACCACATAGGCACATATTCTTGTAAAAAAGTAGGGATGTCATGATATTCAGATAAACATCATGGTGCAAACACACATACACACTGATGGACAGATCAACAGACCAATCAATACACACACAACATCACAGTCAATCACAGGCAAGAGCATACACACTATAAAATGGGGAACACAACACTTCCTGGGCATTCCAGCAGGAGACAGCTCAGGGCACAGAGCTCACAGCAAGCGACTCAGACACTCACCATGTGCTGAGTGCTTCTCCAAGATAGTGTTAGGGCTAGGTCCACAGGTTAGAGGGTAATGAACGAACCACAGTAACCAGTTTACAGGTGTTATTATTGTTAGTAATAAAACTGAGTTGTACTATCCGCAACCGTATTGGTTCATCTGTGTAGCAGAGCACCCAACACGACACTCCCGTTTTCCGTTCGCCATTCCCTTCCCCGATATGACCACTCCCACAGTCATCAAAGCCCTGCATAGTGTCTTCACCCTGTTCGGTTTCCCCAGCTATGTCCACAGCGACAGGGGCTCGTCGTTCATGAGCGACGAACTGCGTCAGTACCTGCTCAGTAAGGGCATTGCCTCGAGCAGGACTACTAGCTATAACCCCAGGGGAAACGGGCAGGTGGAGAGGGAGAACGCGACGGTCTGGAAGACCGTCCTACTGACCCTACAATCCACGAATCTCCCGGTTTCTCACTGGCAGGAAGTCCTCCCCGATGCGCTACACTCTATTAGGTCCCTCCTTTGCACGGCCACAAACCAGACCCCTCATGACCGCTTGTTTGTTTTCCCTAGGGGAGCTACCTCAGGGGCCTCGCTTCCGCCCTGGCTGATGACACCGGGTCCAGTCCTCCTCCGAAAGCATGTTCGGAGCCATAAGACCGGCCCCCTGGTAGAAAGGGTCCAGCTCCTGCACTCCACCCCACACTATGCGTATATCAGACACCCCGATGGCCGGCAGGATACCATCTCCCTCCGGTACCTGGCGTCTGCAGGCTCCGACACCACGACTACTACTGCACCCCCCACACTAGGCCCCATCCAACCTCCCATGTTCAGCACCCCTACCCCTATCCAACCTCCCATGTTCAGCGCCCCTACCCGATATGGTTCTCGTGCTCCCTCCCACCCGCCGCACCGGTCCACAGGAATGAAGCTCTGGAAGAGCCGCTCCAGGAGTCCACGCCTGTGCCTGCTCTGGGCCCATCTCCACAGCCACCCGAAATGGCTGCAGCACCAGTGCTTCGGCGGTCGCAATGTACGATCCGTGCACCAGACCGACTGAATCTGTAAACCCGGCACCCCCGCCGAACTTCATTTTTTAAAACAGGGGGTGAATGTGGTGAATGGAACTACTGTTAATTCACCAGTGCACTGTGATATCATGTTACTGCTGTATCATGTTACGTTATGTGTTTAACCCTGTGGGCTCCACCTATGGGCCATTGTACGGCTTCACCCACAGGGGGATATGTCGCGGCATTTATGGCTCGCCCATGGCTCCACCCCTTACAGGAAGTATAAAGGCAGCTGACCTGTGGAGCCACATTCATTGTTGTACCGGTCACAGGCAGGCTCAGTTGTAAGCTGATTAAAACCAAGGTTTACTTCTCAACATGTCTCTCAGTGAATTGATGGTCGCATCAGCCAGAAGTCGCAATAATGAAGTCAACGATGACTGAGCAGACCACTGAGAAGCTAAGCATTTGTTAGATTTGGAACTCTGGAACAGTTTGTCAGTTATAATGGCACATCGTTTACTTGGAAGGAGTTTGAAGACTGCTTGAAAGGGAAAGGAACGGTATACGCCATATTGAGTCAGCTCCATATCATCCAGTAACGAATGGATTGGCTGAACATTTTGTGCAAACATTAAAGCATTCTATCAAATCATCGAAGGATCTGGGAACATTATCAAGAAGATTAAACAAATTTCTCATATCTTTTCAGAACACTGTATATGTTACCTCGCAAAGTTCATCAGCATTGCTGTTGTTCAAGAGGAAACTATGAACACAGTTTGATTTATTAACTCAACTGATACTTCAGAGCTTGTCAAATGACAACAAGCACACATTTCTGTGAGGGAGAAAATCTCTAAACCACACGTATTCACCCAGGGAGAGAGAGTGCTAGCTAGGAATTACACCACTAACCAGAAATGGGTATCAACTATGATCCTAGTGAGGACAGGTCCAATATCACACACCATACAACCAGATAATGAAAGAGTTTGGCGACATCATGCTGATCAGTTACTTGCTGCACAAAGTGAATTTGCAGAAACTCCTCAAGAGGTTCAAACTTTAGAAGATTTAGAAAGCAATACTTTGGAATGGGGACCAGAGACAGTGACGGGTTCAGATTCTGTTTCTGAGAACTTTTCAATGCCTATAGTAACAAAGACCAGAGTGATTACTCAAGGAGCACCATCTACAGAAAGGAATGAGGAGACTTCTGAGTTCACAAATAGTCTAGTTCAAGAACACCAAATTCTACCAAAAAGGAATAAGATGTCCACCACAGAAACTGTCTTATTTAATTGTATATATGTACAGAAATAATTTATCAGGGTATCTGTTGTATAGAACCATAGAACTGCTACAGGGGAGAAGGAGGCCATTCAGCCCATCGAGTCAGCACCGACCCTCTGAAAGAGCATCCTACTTAGGCCCACTCCATCCGTGTAGCCCCACCTAACCTGCATAACTCTGGACACTAAGGGGCAATCCACCTAACCTGCATATCTTTGTACTGTGGGAGGAAACCGGAGCACCCAGAGCAAATCCAAGTAGACACGGGGAGAGTGTACAACTCCCATAACGTCACCAAGGCTGGAATTGAACCCGGGCCGCTGGCACTACGAGGCAGCAGTGCTAACCACTGTATCACCGGGCCGTATAAATGTTAATTGTTGTCGTTGCACTAACGAAGTAACGAGGGAGGGGTGTCATGTTTCTGGGAATACATTCTTGTTGGTTATGCATCACATGATGTGCAGTGATGTCAGCAGAGTGTTTGTGTGGGCTTTGGGCAGATCACCATCTTGATTCTATGAGCAGCACCCTGAATATACGTCATGGGTTTTACAAGAATCCAGAGTGTGGGCACCTCCATATCTTTTCTCCTTATGGCAACGAAAGAAATACAATATATACTCTGCGATTTGGTGACAGTTTATGACCTCTGCCATAATTATCTTCTTGTCCTGATGACACGGTGGTGTGTGATTTGAATATTTCAGACCAGCAGTATTCATGCCGGGAATGCTACGGGCAAAGGAGACTTTCAACTATTGGGTTAGGTTTTGAATTTTCATGAAGCCTGTTTGAATGAGAAACAAATGAGCATCTGGAATCCTGTCCCGCTGAGCTCACCGTTCCAGCTGCGTTGAAGGCTAAAAATACTATTCTTAAAGAATGTCTGTTGGCTGGCACCAGTGGATTTGCCTGAAGAATTCCGGCTACTGTGCTCCAACCGCTTCGAACATTAATGACTCACATTTTTATAATTGTTATAACCCTGCAATAGAATTACTTTCATCAGACTTATAGATTTGGGGCTGTAAAATTAATCTGTAAGACTAGTCTGTAGACTGCTAGTCGGTTAAGAGCAACTCCTGTCTGAATGGACAGAATAGCTTTGTCTGCTTCCAGCTCATACACTGAGGAAAGAGAGGTTAGAAAATCAGGCACTTATTTCCACACAGCAGGTGTTTTAAAAATTGAAATCCTTGGCCTTTGAAGGTTACGTTTTATAAATTTGTGCTCCCGTCATCGAGCTCGGTCAATGGGTCCACCAAGTTTCTATTCATTTCAATCCAACATTATTCCTGGTCCACCATTTTGCAGCTGTTCTTCTTTTAAATAAATTTCAAGCAGTTTTATTGACCTGCTTTCTTCTTTCCTTTTTGCATCTCTTGTGAAGACCCGATATATTTGTTGCTGCTCGGCTTCTTCTTTCTCTCCTTGTTTACATTTCCTCAACTGTCATGGGCTCATGATTTACGTCAACAAATGCGGACTTTGGTTGAGAAACAACCCCAAAGGATATCATTTAAGGAATCATGGCCCTCAAGTCTGATTGCTGTCAACATTAGATGTAATTTGTGTTGCGTCAAAAACAGTAATGATTTAGCTGGGATGAGTTATCTGCTCGGCAATTAGCACCAACAAATGTGAGTGACACAGTGTCAGCACACCAGCGTGCTGTGATTCTTAATGCTGAATACAATGAGGTTTTCTTTTCCTCTTGAGAAACAGAGAACATTCCATAATGCCGGCTAACAATAAGTTTCCCTATGCACAGGAAAAACAGATCTACCTCAGTATTCTGAAGGTTAAATGGAGGTTATATTTCTATTTCAATGGAAATCATTGTAAATCTGTATTCAAATCACATCATTTCCCTATTTACTTTTACACTGTGCCATCAATTAAGTAGCTGCGTTTGTATTAGTGACTGCGGGCGAAAGTGAATCTATGTCAAAATGGATAGGGACATGGCGATGTGCAATTATCCCACCTGCATTCAAGGTAATGCAGACTTTGCGCTGCCCGATCATTATCACGGCTGTTGGCATGTTACCCAGTACTGAATATACTGCCAAGTGGCTGAATGTATCAGCAGCACGGGGTCCAAAATCATGCAAAGCTAGCATCGCATAAAGCTAGTCAGCACTACTGAATGCCAGATTTCACCTCTTAATACACAGAGGTGTATTCTGGCTACAGAAGTGTATGAAGTGTATGCTTGCTTAAGATTTGAAGACCTGGAGTAAGGAGCCGTAATGACACAACAGGCCAGGGAGAGTGGCCTCTGGTTCCCAGACATATTGTGCTGGAGCGGAACTGGAGCAGGAAGTGGACAGGGGGAGAAATATTCTCTCCATTCAGGACAGCAGGAGGCTCTCTAGACAAAGCAGTAGGAGTGGGTGGTCTGGCGGTTAATATTACCTGACTGGCACTGAGGACCTAGATGCAGTGCGACAAGAAGTTTAAAGACAATGTGGTCAAAGTTAGTGAAAACTAAGAGCAATTAGGAATGTGCAAAAAATGCCAGTCTTGCCAGCAGTGCCCATATTCCAAGAAAGACGTTTTAAAAACTACATCCTAACCTTACACACTGCTCCGTTCACCTGACTCCCTCCACTCGCCTGCTAACAATCTCTCCCAATTATGACACAAATCTCACATTCATATATTTCACCTCACCATCACCAACTGAGCCCAGCTGGAAACTGAGCTCAGTGGACGATGGTGTGCACACGCTGCCAAGCTTTTTAACTGTGACAGGCACATCACCCAAACAGGTTGTAATAAATTCACAGATTCCCTTCCCTCTCTTCTGCAGGACAAGGCGGCCCATAATAGATGGAAGCAGTAGCTAACTGGCTGGAGGGAATGGGAGTCAGGCTCGGACAAATGTGCTGAGCAGAGGATGAGACAATACTGGGAATAATTGAAGTGGCTGTCACTGAGATAGCAACCAAAAGGATCACTGAGGTCCATCAAGGATAATGATATTGTCCTTCTCAATGCAGCTTCTCAAATCCCATTTCACCCTCATAGAGGGTTCAATTATAATTTTCAAGTTGCAGATGGTGTAGCCATGGACCTCTTCCCTCCCTCTAACCCAGCCTTTATAGCTCTATGCTTTCAGATACCCAAGCACTTCTGTTTGCCCTGACAGTGATGACTCAGGCTGAAGGCATAGTGGTAGAGCAGACTGAGGAAGAAGGAACACTGTCACTTTGTTTGGGGCAGCACGGTAGCATAGTGGTTAGCACAATTGCTTCACAGCGCCAGGGTCCCAGGTTCGATTCCCTGCTGGGTCACTGTCTGTGTGGAGTCTGCACGTTCTCCCCGTGTGTGCGTGGGTTTCCTCCAGGTGCTCCGGTTTCCTCCCACAGTCCAAAGATGTGCGGGTTAGGTGGATTGGCCATGCTAAATTGCCCTTAGTGTCCAAAATTGCCCTTAGTGTTGGGTGGGGTTACTGGGTTATGAGGATGGGGTGGGGGGTGGGCTTGGGTAGGGTGCTCTTTCCAAGAGCTGGTGCAGACTCGATGGGCCGAATGGCCTCTTTCTGCACTGTAAATTCTATGATTCCAAATTGAGGCCAGACTCAGGTCTTGGAGCTCATCCCTGTCATGATATTCAGATAAACATCATGGTGCAAACATACATAAACACTGATGGACAGCTCAACAGACCAATCAATACACACACAACATCACAGCCAATCACAGGCAAGAGCATACACACTATAAAACGGGGAACACGACTTCCCGCGGATTCCAGCAGGAGACAGCTCAGGGCACAGAGCTCACAGCAAGCGACTCAGACATTCACCATGTGATGAGTGGTTCTCCAAGATAGTGTTAGGGCTAAGTCCACAGGTTAGAGGGTAATGAACGAACCACAGTAACCAGTTTACAGATGTTATTATTGTCAGTAATAAAACTGAGTTGTCCCATCCGCAACCGTGTTGATTTGTTTATGTAGCAGAGCACCCAACACGACATAGTACCAGGTTTGGAACCCAGTAACTGTGAGACCTACCTACGCATCTTAAGGAATCCGCCATCCTGCGCCATGGACACCATCAGCCCGCCGCAGCCGCTCCAAATCGCTGGAAACCTCGGCGTCAACTGGCAGCTGTTTAAACAGCGCTTCCAGTTCTTCCTTGAAGCCACAGAAATGGAGAATGCTTCAGACACCAGGAAAATCGCCCTAGTCCTCTCCACGGCAGGGCAACACGCCATCCACATCTACAACTCCCTGGTGTTCGCGGAAGGACAAGACGAAGTACAAGACGGTCCTTCTCGAACTCGAGCAACACTTCAGCGTCGAGGTAAATGAGAGTTTCAAGAGGTACCTCTTCCAGCAGCGCCTGCAGGATAAGGATGAGCCTTTTCAATCTTTCCTGACACACCTCCGTATCCTCGCGCAGTCCTGTGGTTACGAGGCCACCTCCGATTCCATGATTCTGGACCAGATTGTTTTTGGGGTCACCTCGGGCACCCTACGCCAGCAGCTCCTCAAAATGAAAAGCCTCACCCTAGCCACCACCATCGAAGCCTGCGTCCTCCATGAAAACGCGACCAGCAGCTACTCCCAATTCCAGGCAGCCGAATCGGCACGGCATGGGTCCTACGAGGCCGAGCGGGTCCAGGCGATCGAGTTCCTCCCGCCCGCTGCCCGGACGAGGGCGGCCATTTTGCACGCTTTCCGCGGTCTCCTGCGCTTGTACGCGCCAAAAGAGACGTCGACGCAGAGGGACGTGATGCGCAGGCGTGCTCTACGCAGGACTGAACTGCGCATACGCGATGGCGCAACGAACGGCATGACGTCACGTCGTGCGGCAACTGTGGATCCGTACATTTAAAGCGGCAATGTCCGGCAAAGAAGCGACAATGCCTCCGCTATGGCAAGATGGGCCACTACGCTGCTTGCTGTCGAGCAGCTCAACCTGCCAACGCTCCCCAATTCCGACAGCCTCGCAGGGACGTGCGGACCATTCAGCCTCCGTACTCCGAGTCATACCTGGACGATATACAAACCGGGGATACAGACGACCAGGAAGCCTTCCGTGTTGCGGTCATTGACAGGAACCGGATGTCTCCAAACAGGACGCACCAGCCGATGCCAGTGAACAGTGTCAATCCGGGTGATGAATGGTGTGCCACCCTCACGGTCAACCGATCACTGATAACATTCCGTTTGGACACTTGTCCCTCCGCCAACCTAATAGCATGGTCAGCCTTCTACGCCTTGAAGGTCAGACCACCAATTTGGCCATCCCATTGTAAGATGGTCGACTACAATGGAAACGTTATCCCGGCCATGGGATCCTGCCAGCTCCAGATGACACACAATACATACACGGCCACACTCTCCTTCGAGATAGTTGGATCATCGAAGGACTCCCTGCTAGGCGCACAGGCATGCAAGGTTCTCCACCTCGTTCAGCGGTTACACGCTCTGTCTCCAGAAGGCACATCAGACTTCCCGGATGCGGAATTTAGGGCACAGCTCCACTGGCTCTTCACCCACAACCAGGAGACATTCGAGGGCATGGGCACACTGCCCTATACCTACAGAATATAGCTCAAACCGGATGCCACCCCGGTCATTCACGCACCTCGCAGGTCCCAGCACCACTCAAAGACCGCCTCAAGCAGCAGCTGCAGGATCTCCAGGACCAAGGGGTGCTATCCCGGGTCACGGAGCCCATGCCATGGGTCAGCTCCATGGTGTGTGTTTAGAAGCCCTCTGGCGAACTCCGGATCTGCATCGACCCGAAAGACCTGAACAACAACATCATGAGGGAACACTACCCCATACCCAAACGGGAAGAGATCACAAGCGAAATGGCGCGGGCTAAAATCTTCACAAAGCTTGATGCCTCGAAGGGTTTTTGGCAGATCCAACTGGATCAGTCCAGCAGGAAGCTGTGCACCTTCAACGCTCCTTTCGGCAGGTTCTGCTATAACAGAATGCCGTTTGGCATCATCTCGGCATCCGAGGTATTTCACAGAATCATGGAACAGATGATGGAGGGCATCAAAGGGGTGCGCGTCTATATTGACGACGTCATCATCTGGTCCACCACACCACACAAGCACATCAGTCGTCTCCAGCGTGTCTTTGCGTGGATACGGGAACACGGCCTGCGCCTCAACCGAGCCAAGTGTTCTTTCGGCCAAACTGAGCTAAAGTTTCTGGGGGACCACATATCCTGGTCAGGAGTGCGTCCGGATGCAGACAAGGTGAGCGCCATTACAGCCATGCCGCAGCCGGCAGACAAAAAAGCAGTGCTACGCATTCTAGGCATGGTCAACTTCCTGGGGAAGTTCATTCCCAACCTTGCCTCCCACACAACGGCTCTTCACCACCAAGTAAAGAAGTCCACGGAGTTCCAGTGGCTGCCCGCACACCAGAAGGAATGGAAGGAGCTCAAAATTAAGCTCACCACAGCCCCGGTATTGGCGTTCTTCGACACCTCTCGGGATACGAGGATCTAGACGGATGCCAGCAAGTCCGGCATTGGGGCGGTACTCCTGCGACGGGATGACACAGCATCATGGGACCCGGTCGCCTATGCCTCGCGGGCCGTGACCCCCACAGAACAGCGCTATGCGCAGATCGAGAAGGAGTGGCTGGGTTTGTTAACCGGCATAGACAAGTTCCATGACTACGTGTATGGTCTCCCACAGTTCACCGTGGAAACCGACCATCGCCCCCTGGTCAGCATCATACATAAGGACCTGAACGAGATGACCCCTCGCCTCCAGTGCAACCTACTCAAGCTCCGGAGGTACGACTTCCAACTGGTCTACACCCCGGGAAAGGACCTCATCATTGCGGATGCCCTATCCAGAGCAGTGAGCACACCGCCCGACTCGGAGGGGTTCGTCTGTCAGGTCGAAGCGCAGGTGGCCTTCACAACGGCAAATCTGCCAGCTGATGATTCAAGTCTGGCCCGTATTCGCCAGGAGACTGCGGCTGACCCCCTTCTACAATGTGTGATGCGCCACATGACGGGAGGGTGGCTCAAAGGACAGTGCCCACAATTCTACAATGTCCGGGAAGACTTGCCCGTCATTGACGGTGTCCTCCTAAAGCTGGACCGGATTGTGATTCCACACAGCATGCACAAGCTGGTCCTCGACCAACTACACGAAGGCCATCTGGGGGTTGAGAAGTGCAGACGGAGGGCCCGAGAAGCTGTATACTGGCCGGACATCAGCGATGACATTGCCAACATGGTGCTCAACTGCCCCACCTGCCAAAGGTTTCAGCCGGCACAACCCCCTGAGACGCTTCAGCCCCATGAGTTGGTAACGTCTCCCTGGGCGAAGGTGGGTGTGGACCTTTTTCATGCGCTTGGCAGGGACTATATTATCATCATAGATTACTTTTCGAATTATCCAGAGGTCATACGCCTGCGCGATTTGACATCGTCCGCTGTCATAAGGGCATGTAAAGACACCTTCGCTCGCTATGGCATTCCGCTTACTGTCATGGCGGACAATGGGCCCTGTTTTGCAAGCCAAGAATGGTCTTCTTTTGCTGCTTCGTATGGCTTCACACATGTGACGTCCAGCCCTCTGCATCCCCAGTCAAATGGCAAGGCGGAAAAGGGCGTTCACATCGTCAAGCGGCTCCTCTGCAAGGCTGCTGATGCCGGATTGGATTTCTGCTTAGCCCTGCTGGCCTATCGCTCGGCCCCACTAGCCACTGCCTCTCACCAGCCCAGCTGTTAATGGGTTGCGCCCTCAGGACCACTGTGCCATCCATTCTGGTCCCTACACCCAACTATGCTCCAGTACTGCAAAGGATGCGACAGCAGCGTGCTCAGCAGAAGGTGGCACATGACACTCGGGCAACTGATCTTCCTGCCCTGGCGCCTGGAGATAAAGTCCGCATCCACCTACCAGAGGGTGGCTGGTCGGCAACTGCCGAAGTTCTCCGATGCATGGCTCCCCGCTCGTTCCTGGTTCACATGCCTGATGGCTCCATTCGCAGGCGCAATCGCCGGGCTCTTCGCCTGCTTCCGCGCTCACTACGTGATCATACACCGGTGCCACGCCCTCCTGTTGTTCCTGATGTCGACTTCGTGGAGCTTCCTGCCACCATGCCCATTCCTCTGTCGCCTGTGGCCAGGCCCATTCCTCAGCCGGTGGATCCTGACCCATCCTTGAGGCGGTCAACCCGAATTCGTCGCCCACCTACTAGGCTGGACTTATGAGCCTGTTTGAACATTGAACTCACTGACGTATTATGCCACAATGTTAATATGTTTCTCTTTTTGTCGTTACAGGAGTTCATTTTGATGCTTAATGTTTACACGTGTTTTGTTTATGGTACAACCTCGTTGCTATGTTGCACCTGACACCTTCCTATGTATATAGTTTAGCCTCATGTACATGTTGTAGATATTACACACACACATTCAGCTGCACTCAGTACACATCTATATTTATTACCACATAGGCACATCTTCTTCTAAAAAAGGAGGGATTTCATGATATTCAGATAAACGTCATGGTGCAAACATACATACACACTGATGGACAGATCAACGGACCAATAAATACACACACAACATCACAGCCAATCACAGGCAAGAGCATACACACTATAAAACAGGGAACACGACACTTCCCGCGGATTCCAGCAGGAGACAGCTCAGGGCACAGAGCTCACAGCAAGCGACTCAGACATTCACCTTGTGCTGAGTGCTTCTCCAAGATAGTGTTAGGGCTCGGTCCACAGGTTAGAGGGTAATGAACGAACCACAGTAACCAGTTTACAGATGTTATTATTGTTAGTAATAAAACTGAGTTGTACCATCCGCAACCGTGTTGGTTCATCTATGTAGCAGAGCACCCAACACGACAATCCCTTCATTTGTGGAAGTATAGAATCATAAAACAGTCAATGAACTGAAGGAAACCCTTTGTCCCATTGCGTCTGTGCTGGGCCTCTGAAGGAGAAACTTACCACGTGCTACTCCCCTGCCTTTCTCATTAACTCTGCAACCATTTCCTTTCTGATAATGATCCAATTTTCTTTCGAAAGTTAAAATTGTATCTGTCTCCATCACTCTCTCAGGCAGTGCATTGCAAATCTTAACCACTCACTGGGTGAAAAGGTTCTCCTCATGTCACCATGACCTCTTTTGCCAATTAATTTATCTATGTGTCCTCTTCTCAGTTTTCCCACCAATAGGCACAGTTTCTCCCTATCTACTCTGTCCAATACTTCTACCAACTTTCTCTTCTCCAAGAAGAACAAACTTCTCTAATTTTCTATTCCTCAACCATTCTCATGAGGCTTTTCTACATCCTCTCTAATGCTTTCACATCCTTCCTCAAGTGCGGTTCCCAGAACTGGACGCAATGCTCCAGTTGAGGCAGAACCAATGTTTTATACAGGTTTAACATAATCTTCATGCTCTTATACTCTATGCTTCTATTCATAAAGCCTAGGATACTGTGTGCTGCATTAACTGTTCTCTCAACTTTTTGAATGCTGAATACAGGGTTAAAGGCTGGATTCTTGGAAGTGTGGAGGAACAGATGGATCTTGGGGTCCATATTATAGATCCCTCAAAGTTGCCAGCCAGGTTGATAGGGTTGTTAAGAAGGCATATGGTGTGTTGGCTTTCATTAACAGGGGGATTGAGTTTAAGAGCCATGAGGTTTTGCTGCAGCTTTAAAAAACTCTGGTTAGACCACACTTGGAATATTGTGTCCAGTTCTGGTCGCCTCATTATAGGAAGAATGTGGATGCTTTGGAGAGGGTGCAGAGGAGATTTACCAGGATGCTGCCTGGACTGGAGGGCATATCTTATGAAGAAAGGTTGAGGGAGCTAGGGCTTTCCTCACTGGAGAGAAGAAGGAAGAGAGGTGACTTGATAGAGGTGTGCAAGGTGATGAGAGGCATGGATAGAGTGGATAGCCAGAGACTTTTCCCCAGAGCGGAAATGGCTGTCACGAGGGGTCATAGTTTTAAGGTGATTGGAGGAAGGTATAGGGGAGATGTCAGAGGTTGGTTCTTTACACAGAGAGTGGTGGGTGTGTGGAATGCACTGCCAGCAGAGGTGGTGGAGTCAGAGGGATTAGGGACATTTAAGTGACTCTTAGACAAGCACATGGACAGCAGTAAATTGAAGGGGTGTAGGTTAGGTTGATCTTAGATTAGGATAAATGGTTGGCACAACATTGTGGGCTGAAGGGCCTGTGCTATACTGTAATGTTTTATGTTCCATGTTCTATGTCCTAACCTGTCCTGCTACCTTCAATGATTTATGCACATATACACCCGCGCCCCCTTTAGAATTATACCCTTTATTTTAGATTGTCTCTTTGCATTATTCCTACCAAAGTGAATCATTTCATACTGCTCTGCACATGTCCACCCAATCCACCAACTTCTCCATGTCCTTTTGATGTTCTACACTATACTCCTCATTGTTCACAAAGCTTCTAAGTTTTGGCTCATCTGCTAATTTTGAAATTGTGCCCTGTATACCAAGGCCTAAATCATTAATATATGTCATTGAAATGACCATCATAACATTCTACTCTCTCCTCCCTCAAACACTTCCCTAGTTTCCACTTAAATGCATCCATATTATTTGCTTCAGACACTCCCAATTGTAGGGTGAACGTGTTTGGTTACATCAGCTGGCTGGACAGCTGCTTTGTAATGCAAAGCAACACCAGCAGCGCGGGTTCAATTCCATTACCACTGTGGTTATTCATGAAGGTCCCGCTTTCTTAACTTTGTCCCTTGCCTGACATGTGGTGACCCTCAGGTTAAATCACCACCAGTCAGCTCTCAAACGAGAGAGCAGCCTATGATCCTCTGTGACTGTGGTGTCATTTAAATGATAGCAAGTTCTACATTCTCCCCGCTCCCGATCCCTTTAGATGAAGACAGTTGTTCTGAATTCCCAATTGGATTTCTTGGTGACTATCTTCTACTGATGGTCTCTCATTGTGCTCTTCTGCATAAGAGGAAAGATTCTCTCTGTATCCACTCTATCAAAATCTTTCATAACTTTCAAGACTTCAGGCGGAAATTTCTGGCCGTGCCAGCTAGTAGGATCTTCCAGTCCCACTGACGGCAAACGCTGCCCCCCACCCCCGCACCCTCCCCACCGCTGCTGGTTCCCTGGCGGTGGACAGTAGGAACAATGGGAAAAGCCATTGACAGCCACAGGAGTGGAAGGGTCCTCCACCCAGCCAATGGTGGGCTGCCTCCATTGTTGTTAAACACGCTGTGGCGGGGACAGGAAAATGTGAACACTCTTTTAGACCTACATCACCTTTCCGAATGCTGTAGGGTCTGTGAATATAGGACAAATAACTGGGAGCAAATGGTGTGCCCAGAGCCCATGCAATCACAACTAGCTCAGGAGACTGTCTGTGTGGAGTTTGTATTTTCTCCCCGTGTCTGCGTGGGTTTCCTCTGGGTGCTCCGGTTTCCTCCCCCAGTCCAAAGATGTGCAGAGTAGGCGGATGGGTCATGCTAAATTGCCCCTTAGTGTCCAAAAGGTTAGGTGGGGTTACTGGGTTACGAGGATAGGATGAGGGCATGGGTTTATATGGGGTGCTGCAGTCTTGATGGGCTGACCAGCCTCTTTCTGCACTGTAGGGATTCTAACACCTTCCTCATGTGGAGCAATACTCCCTGCAGATTCATCAGCTGTGACCAACTCTTTAAAACTACCAACACTTACACAAACTGCTAGTAGAAAATAATCAGTAACTAACCTGCAAGTTGGCAAAGATCCCTTTAAATAGCACTGGTGAATTTCCAAAGTAATGCTGAACGCATGTTTAAGAAAGCGTATTACCTCAAAGAGATTCTACCTCGAGGAGGTTCTGAGTGATCGGCAGGCTTAAAAGTAGACAAATCTGCAGGGCCAGGTGAAATGTATCCCAGGCTGCTGAGTGAGGCAAGGGAGGAAATAGCAGGTGCGTAGGCAATCATTTTCAAGGAGAGGTGCCGGAGGATTGGAGGATTGCTAATGTAGTACCAGTATTCAGGGAGTGAGGATAAACCAGGAAAATATAGGCCTGTCAGTCTAACCTCAGTGTTGGGGAAACTGTTGGAAGCAATTCTGAGAGACAGAATTAATCTGCATTGGTATTAATCTAGAAACGATTCATGGTTTTGTTAAGGGGAGGTCATGTCTGACCAACCTGATTGAGTTTTTTGCACAGGTGACCAGGTGTGTAGATGAGGGAAATGCATTTGACGTGGTCTACTTGGACTTCAACAAGGCTTTTGATAAGGTCCCACTTGGGAGTCTGATAGTGAAGGTAAGAGCCCATGGGATCCAAGGAAATTTGGTAAATTGGATCGAAAATTGGCTGAGTGGCAGGTGATGGTCGAGGAGTGTTTTTCTGACTGGAAGCCTGTGCTAAGTGGGGTTCCGCAGGGGTCAGTGTTGGGGCCCTTGCTGTTTGTGGTTTATATATATGATTCTGAATATAGGAGGGTTGATCAATAAGAATGATATGAAAATTGGTAGGGTGGTAAATAATGATGATTACAGGAGAATATAGATGGGCTGATCAGATGGGCTGATCAGTGGCAAATGAAATTCAATCCAGATAAGTGCGAGGTGATGCACTTGGGCAGGAAAAAAAGGCCAGGGAATACATGATAAATGGCAGGAAGCTCCGAGAATCAGAAGGATCTTGGTGTGCATGTACATTGGTCCCTTAAGATACAGAGCAGGTGTATACAGTGGTTAAGAAGACATAGGGGCTGGTTTAGCTCACTGGGCTAAATCGCTGACTTTTAAAGCAGACCAAGGCAGGCCAGCAGCACGGTTCAATCCCTGAACAGGTGCCTGAATGTGGCGACTAGGGGGCTTTTCACAGTAACTTCATTGAAGCCTACTCGTGACATAAGCGATTTTCATTTTCATTTCATATGGTATACTTGCCTTTATTAGCCAATCCATAGTTTAAGAGCAGGGAGGTTATGGTGGAACTGTATAAAACGTTGGTTAGATGACAGCTAGGGTATTGTGTGTAGTTCTGGAATCCACATTCTAGGAGGGATGTGATAGCACTGGAAAGGGTGCAGAGGAGATTTCCTGGGCTGGAGAGTTTTAATAATGAAGAGTGATCAGATAGACTTGGATTGTTTTCCTTGGAGCAGAGGAGACTGAGGGGGGACATGATTGAGATGAATAAAATTATGAGGAGCATAGATAGACAGGAAGAACATTTTCCCTTGGTGGAGGGATCAATGACCACAGGGCATAGATTTAAGGCAAGGGGCAGGAGGGTTAGAGGGGATGTGAGGGAAAACCTTTTTACCCAAAGGGTGGTGGGAATTGGAATTTGTGCCTGAAAGGGTGGTGGAGGCAGAGACCTTCATAACATTAAGAAGTATTTAGATGTGCACCTGCGATCCCAGGACATACACAGCTATGGGCCAAGTGCTGAAAAATGGGATTAGAATTGTTAGGTGGTTGTTTTTAACCAGCGCAGGTGCAATGGGCCTTTCCTGTGCTATATGGTTCGATGGCTCTAAGAGCAGATTTAGCATCAAGTCAGTGTTAGATGCTGACTGTCATCATGACCTACCTACCCCTGCATACTTCTAGTGCAAACATGGAATGAACACACTAACAACCTCACCATGATTGTATTAAATGTGAGCCACATCAGAAGTGGGCAGCAACCGGGTGGATACCATTTTTCTTCTATAGAGTAAAGAGTTAACTCTAATGGTAGCTACTGAGCATCTGCATGAGGAGCTATGTTGCAATGATATAAAAACAGAAAATGCTGGACAAACTCAACAGGTCTGGCATCATGTATGGGGGGGGGGGGAGAACCAGAGTTAACGTTTTGAGTCCAAACGACCCTTCCACAGAACGCAGATTTCCATAGATACTGCCTCTGACACTCTCTGTTTTCATTTCAGATTCCCAACATCTGCACTATTTTGCTTTTATTTATGTCACAATGCTGTCCTTCACTGAGAGGAGATGAGTGTGAAGCATCTCAGAGAGTCAGTCCAGCTGTGTCATGGCCTTATTTAACCTTTGTAAACAGTGAGCATGTAAACAGATGTTCTGAACAAAAGACCATTGCCTCCAGCGTGATCTCTTCTGGTACAAAGGAGCCAATGTTCCCCAAGATAAACCCATGTTAATAGATGGTGGCAGCAGTGACTACCCCCACAGAGAAACAGTGGACTGCTGTCGGGAATAAGCTCAAGTGAAGCCCAGCAACAGTGCAGAGCAGTGGGGGAAGGATTTTGAGACCAACCCAGCAACCACACTGGTGACAATGCTACACGTGGGCAGCACGGTAGCATTGTGGATAGTACAATTGCTTCACAGCACCAGGGTCCCAGGTTCGATTCCGACTTGGGTCACTGTCTGTGCGGAGTGTGCACATCCTCCCCGTGTGTGCGCGGGTTTCCTCCGGGTGCTCCGGTTTCCTCCCACAGTCCAAAGATGTGCAGGTTAGGTGGATTGACCATGATAAATTGCCCTTAGTGTTGGGTGGGGTTACTGGGTTATGGGGATAGGGTGGAGGTGTTGACCTTGGGTAGGTGGTCTTTCCAAGAGCCGGTGCAGACTCGATGGGCCGAATGGCCTCCTTCTGCACTGTAAATTCCATGATAACCAAAGAATGAGGATTCCCAATGACTGGCAAGACGAACAGCACAGGAAAAGACAACCTTGTACTGGGATACAGTTGAAGCTGAAGATCAGCCATGAATGGTACAGTAGGCTGCCGATCCATGTTGTCTACGCATGCTCCTATTTCTTAATTCTTGTGTTAATAGAGGTGATCAAAATCCTGAGGGGTCCAGACAGACGAGGAAGAGTTAAGCTTTTCCCATTGGCAGAAGGGTTGGGAACAAACAGTCTCAGGTTTAAAGTGACCTGAGAAAACAGCTTTTCGTGCAGCGGTGGTCATGACCTAGGGTTGTACTGCAAAAAGGGTGACAAGGCAAAACCAATCATTGCTCCAAAAGGAAATTGGATAAGAACCTGAAGGAAAGAAATAAGAAGCGCAGAGCTATGGGGTAAGGTTCAGGGTGAAATTACTCTTGCAGACTCAATGGGCCAATTTTTAAACATTTATTCTATCATGGGAAGTGGTCATTGTAGTGATATTCAGATATCAATATATATGATCAATGTATGTAAATGTAGTACAGTCATTTCAACACTAGATGCTCACAGTCAGGTACTATAAGAACTGGATTCCCGCCTTTTCTAAGTTAGATGATCAGATGATGCAGATTATGATCTGATTCAGACCAGTGAACAAGCAAGGCATAGAATAGCTAGAGTGAGAGAAGTTAGAATTAGTTTGTTATAATAGTGTATAGTTATATAGTTATCTGTATTGTGCTTTAATTCTTTATTGTTAGTTTAGTATTAAGTAAAAGGACTCACAGTTTATTATGTTATTACTCATGAAATCGTTCATCTTTCAACAAGAAGGCTATTGGTCATTTTATCATCCTGGTGAATTCAAGAGTAATATATATATTTCAGATAAGTCGTTATTTAAAATATAACAGTCATTGCTGCCCAGGACAGTTTTTGTTGACCATCCCTAATCATCCTTGAGAAAATGGTACAAGCTGCCCTTTTGAACTGCTGCAGTCCATGTAGTGTAGGTGTAGCCTCAGACAGTGCAGTTAGGAAGGGAATTCCAGGAATTTGACCCAGCGTCACTGAAAGAACAGCGATTTAGTTCCAAATCAGGATGGTGTGTGGCTTGGAGGTGGGCTTGCAGTAGCAGTTGGTAGTATTCCCATTTTTCTGCTGCCCTTGTCCTTCTAGATGGTAGAGATTGTAGATCCAGAAGGTGTGGTTGCAGGTCCCATGATGATTGTTCTAGTGCTTGCAGAGTTGTTCTTAGATATGGTAGACATTGCTGCCACTGTGTGCCGAGGATGGAGGGGTTACATGTTTATGGTGGTAGATGGGGTTCCAATAATCCCTTTTCCAGAGTTGGGCATGTAGCCATGTTGAGGAATGCAGGGGACCTCCTATGACTATCGAGGTGGAGGAGGAGGGAACACTGGCTGCGTGGGCAGCCTGGTTTCAGAAGGAACAACTCCAACTCACAGGCTGAAGACAAATATGCCCCAGTCACATCACTACAACAGCCAACACAAGCAGGCCATTGGGCTACTGAAGATGAGCTTTTGATGTCTCAATGTATCTGGGGGAGACCTGAAGACCACAGCCTCAGGCTATTCTACATCATTGTCATTTGCTGGGGGCGGCCCGGTGGTGCAGTGGTTAGCACTGCTGTATCTCGGTGTTGAGGTCCCAGGTTTGATCCCGGCTCTGGATAACTGTCCATGTGGAGTTTGCACATTCTCCCCGTGTTTGCGTGGGTTTCAACCCCACAACCCAAAGATGTGCAGGTTAGGTAGATTGGCCAAACTAAATTGCCCCTTAATTGGAAAAAATAAATTGGGTACTCTCAATTTATAAAACAGAAAGAAAAGCACTGCTGCCTCATGGCAATGAGGATCCGAATTCGATCTCGGTCCCGGGTCACTCTACGTGTGAAGTTTGCACATTCTCCCCATATACCAACACATTCTGTCCCAGGCATTTGTGTTATTGACTTGTAACGGGAGACCCTCATCATCTATGTGATCCCGTGACAACAATATGCAAAGGATATCATTCAAAAAGGCACTCTTGAGTACCTTGGCATTACAGAAAATACTGCAAATGGTTTAAACATCTGTACATTGTTGAATGCTATATGGAAACAAATGTACAAATCATTGCAGGCTTTAGTTCAACAACATTTTCTTTAATTAATTCAAATTCAAGTAAGTGTGTGAAATATTAATATCAACCAGTAAATGCCCAGTGCTCATCCATCGATCGATAGAATTCCTACAGTGCAGAAGGAGGCCATTTGGCCTAATGAGTCTGCACGACCCTCAGGAAGAGCACTTTACCTCGGCCCACTACCCCGCCCTATCCCCATGACCCCGTAACCCCACCTAACCTGCACATCTTTGGACTGTGGGAGGAAACCCGAGTACCCGGACGAAATCCACGCAGACATGGGGAGAAAATGCAAACTCCACACAGACTGTCATCTAAGGCCGAAATCGAACCCGGGATCCGAGGCGCACAATTACAGAAACCTCTATAAGGTGCTCCCCCTGTGCCTCAAGTAGATGTGGGGACAGGTTGCTATTATTGCTTATTAGATAGCTAGGACCTACACCATCAAGGTGTGGCAGCCTTATTGGGTTCTGGTATTTCTGAGTTCACCTGCATCTGTGCTGGGATTGAATAAGTCACAGAGGAGTTTCCAGAATTTGTGTGTCAGTGGAAGGAGCTGTGTCTTCAGTATTGGAAGCAGACTGAGAGGAGTCCCCATTGCTTGAAGTCAGCCCCTCCTCTACCCTTTGGGGTCGCACATAATCTCCTATTATACACAGGAGCCGTTGAACTCCTAGAAATGGGTAGATAATTTGCATGACTAATCTCGCTCACCCATCGCTGCACTGACCTCACGAATGAGGTCATCCTCTGCATATCTCCTCACAACACTTGCATCCAGTTAGTGCTATACTCCATGTGTTTATCCATGAGATTTATCACCCTCTCAATAGAGGACACCAGAAATATGGAGCAACTAATCTGATGGATAGACTCCTTCACTGTTTGTGCATGGGAGTTGACTGCCTCCGGAAACTCCGACATCTCTTCGTGCATTTGCTGCATGAGATGGGGCCTTTGCTGCTTGGCAGATGGTATCTGAAGCTTACCATCTGTATGGACTCTACAAGAGCTTGGCTGACAGTATATATTGGTTGGCCAATCCATTGTATAGGAGTATTAATGCTGAAGTGTAGATATGGTAGTTCTGCATATTTTTCATATATCTTCTATATAGTAGATATAAATAATCCAGCCATCGCAGGGTTATCCACATGCTAGCAGCTCTGATTCATGCCAATTCACAAAATTCATAAAACACCAGTATTGGGAGATAAAACCAAGTCTGACCCATTGAGTCAGTTAAGGATTTACAGCTAAAGTACCCAGGCAGATTTGGTGCTGTAGGATGTTTCAGAGGAGATGCTATTCTGCGTTTGAAAGATGAAACAATTCCTTCAATTGATTCCCCTAGCCATGTAGTGATACATCCAAGACAAACTGAAGGCTGAACTGAGTATGATGGAATCTCATGTAATTATTCACTGTTTTCAACAAGACATTGATTGGTGTAGTTCTATAACCATGATAATCCAGAAAGACAGTACCACTCCCGCGTGTGTTGGATCTGAGATGACTAAATCGAGCACTTGAGAGATATCCTCATAAAATTCCTACTTTGGAAGGACTCAACTCAAAATTTGCTGGTGCATAATTATTTTCTGGATAAAATGTGTAACATGACAAACTTGTTCATTTATCAGAAGGGTCA
The DNA here is from genome assembly GCF_047496885.1 of Scyliorhinus torazame. Classification (NCBI taxonomy): domain Eukaryota; kingdom Metazoa; phylum Chordata; class Chondrichthyes; order Carcharhiniformes; family Scyliorhinidae; genus Scyliorhinus; species Scyliorhinus torazame. Next base: position 276,164,073 of record NC_092709.1, read on the forward strand.
CAGAAATTAACTACTTTTAAAACAGCATTTGAGAGGTATTGGTTTCAGAGGTCACCATTTGGTCCGTCTGTAAATCAAGAACTATTCCAGGTACTTATGGATAGGATTACCAAAAATGTTCCAGGTGGTATATGTGTAGCAGATAACATTGCAGTCATTCAGGAAGAGAATAATTGAAATCTTCATGTGCAGATGGAAACAGCGAGAAGAGGTCTTGTTTTTAATAACAAAAAATGTGAAGTAAATGTGAGCCACATCAATTTCTTTGGTCCAATCTATTCAAATACTGGGATATGATCAGACCCAAGCTAGATAGAAGATGTGAGTCAATGCACACACTTCAAGAGTGAGAAGATTTGGTTTCCGGTGGCGGCCATGGAGGGGTAGGTCGCACATTTGATAGCTCCCACCTGGAACGGACTTTTGGACCTTTCTCCCTCGGTTTTTGTTTTCCGATTTTATGGGATAAAGCAGTGAAGAGTGAGTCAGTAAGGAGAAATCCCCCTCTGGTGTATGGAGAATTGGACCAGAAGTGGCCGTGTGAGACGACAAAGTCCTATAAGGGAGATGCAAGCATAACTGGTAACATGGGACAGCATGGCGGAGGGCAAGGGCCGCGGGGAGACGGCACAGTGGTCAACGGAGCAGCTGGTGAAGTTTTTCGAGGATTGCTTCGCCAAGCTGAAGAAGGACACGCTGGACCCAATTAAGGCTTCGATTAATCAAGTGGTTCGGAATCAGGAAACCCACGGGAGAGCGATCCAGAAGGTCGAACAAAAGTTGTCCGAGCATGAGAAGTATATAACCGTGCTGGAAAGCAAAGTGGAGATGATGAACGACCGCCAGAAAAGAATGCAGGAGAAGCTGGAGGACCTGGAGAATAGGTCCAGGAGGCAGAATCTCAGAATTGTTCACCTCCCTGAAGGCAGTGAGGGATCGGTTCAATCGGGCAAAAACGACCCTCTTAAGAAGGGGTGAAGTTCAGGATGCTGTACCCAGCCCCCCTGTGGGTCACACATGAGGACCGGGACTTCTACTTTGAAACGCCAAAGTATGGACCTTTATTAAAGAATTTACTTAAGCCTTGGCGAAATACTGTGGCAGCGATTTGTGGCGTGAGATTGTAAAAATGTATGTAAGTCTATGTGAAATAATGGGCTGTGTAGATGGTTAAAGGTTGACCTGTCTTGCAGGGACGTTGTTAGAGAGGGGGATGGGCTTTGAATTTAGTTCTGCTTTTTGGGTGACTACTTTTCTAAAGTGATTGTTTCTTAACTTTTCTTTCTGCTGTTTGTTTACTGGGGAATGTGATGCTTTTAAAATGTTTATTCATGTGGGGGGGGGGGGAAGAGGAGAGTAAAATAGGGAGACAGACTGCTTGGTGCCAGGGGCGGGAGCTATCGAGTCAGCATGGGTCAGCTGACTCACGGAAGTGCAGTGGGGGGTGGACAGTGTCATGATATGCAGCCACACACATAATAATATACAGACACGCAGCTAATTGACACAGAGAACAGGACATGACCAATAAGCAGGCAGGACACTCAGGGGTGGGATCTGACTATAAAAGACACGAGGCACTCACACTCCGCCTCTTTCCACTGATGAACATCTAGAGAGTCAGTCAAGGGTGTTGTTACAATCTCACACCCCCACCACGTGGCTAAGAGCTAGTCTGGTTCAGTCAGACAGAGTAACCACACTTAAGTTAGCAGAGAGTCGAACTCACAGAGAACTGTGCTAACTGTGCTATTAGTTCAATAAACCTGATTAAACTAACTTCAAGGTCTAGAGTATCTTTCTGATCTAAGCTGCATCCAGTTGCAGCCAGTGTTAGACCAGTGTACCTAACACGACAGACAGGTGTTAAGCTGGAGCTTGACTTGGGATTGGGTTTTTAGTGTTGTTGCTAGGGAGGGAAGGGGGTGGGGGGAGCTGCTTTGCTGACAGGGGAGGAGCTGTTACTAGGGGAAAAATGGGAGGTCGGGAACGGCGACAGCCCGAGTGGGGACCCGAGGAAGCTGAGGGCGCGAGCTCGAGGCTGGCCTAAAAATGGTGATGGCTAGTTGGCAGTGGGGGGGGGGGGGAGTGTTGGAAGCCCCCCATCCAGGCTGATCACATGGAACGTGAGAGGACTGAATGGGCCAGTCAAGAGGGCTCACGTGTTCGCGCATTTGAGGGAACTGAAGGCGGACGTGGCAATGCTACAAGAGACACACCTAAAGGTTACAGACCAGATGAGATTGAGGAAGGGGTGGGTTCGCCAAGTGTTTCAGGGAGAAGGGGGTAGGTACATAATGGTGAGTGGGAAGCTGGAGAGGGTGCGAGTGGTATGTGTGAACATATATGCTCCAAAATGGAACGACGTGGAAATTATGAGGCGGGTGTTAGTTAAGATCCCAGACTTAGAGTCACATAACGTGATCATGGGAGGGACTTCAACACAGTCATTGATCCGGAATTGGACTGGTCAAAATCCAGGAGAGGGAGGAGGCCGGCTGCGGCAAAGGAATTGAAGGGTTTTATGGAACAGATGGGGGGAGTAGACCCATGGAGGTTTGCACGGCCGAGAACGAAGGAGTTTTCCTTTTTTTCACATGTCCACAAGGTATACTCTAGCATCGACTTTTTTGTTCTAAGCATGGCGCTAATACCGAAGGTGGTGGATACTGAGTACTCGGCAATTGCAGTGTCGGATCATGTCCCGCACTGGGTGGATCTACGGGTTAGTGTGGAGAGAGGGCAACGCCCGCTGTGGAGACTGGGTGTGGATTTGCTAGCGGACGAGGCGGTCTGTGGGCGGATTAACAAGTCCACCCAGAACTACCTGGAAACAAATGATACGGGGGAGGTCTCTGCAGCGACGGTCTGGGAAGCTTTGAAGGCAGTAGTTAGAGGGGAATTAATCTCGAAATGGGCCCACAGAGAAAAGGTGGAACGGGCTGAGAGGGATAGATTAGTGGAGGAGATACTCCAGGTGGACAGGAGATACTCGAAGGCCCCGGACGCGGGGTTACTGAGGAAGCGGCGGAGGTTACAGGTGGAATTGGGCTGTTGACCACAGGGAAAGCAGTGGAACAGTTGAAGAATGCAATGGGGGCCATCTATGAGTACGGGGAAAAGGCAAGCAGAATGTTGGCGCACCAGCTCAGGAAAAGAGAGGCGGCCAGGGAGATAAGTAAAGTAAAGAGTAGAGACGGTAATACTGTCCTGGACCCAACGGGGGTGAACGAGGTGTTTAAGGACTTTTATAGTAAATTATATGAGTCGGAACCCCCGGCTGGGGTGGAAGGGATGAGGCAATTTCTGGATCAGTTGAGGTTCCCGAGGGTGGAGGAGGACCTGGTGGAGGGGCTGGGAGCCCCAATTGAGATTGAGGAAATAATCAAGGGGCTGGAGAGCATGCAGTCGGGCAAGGCCCCGGGGGAGCCTGACGGCTACCCGGTGGAATTCTATAAGATGTTTTCAGAGATATTGAGCCCACTGGGGTGATTTAATGAAGCAAGGGAGAAGGGAGTCCTCCCCCCAACAATGTCGCCGGCCTCGATTTCATTGATCTTAAAACGGGAGAAGGATCCGGAGCAATGCGGGTCATACAGGCCGATTTCTCTACTGAATGTGGATGCCAAATCCTGACTAAGGTACTGGCCACAAGGATAGAGGACTGTGTCCCAGGGGTGATAGGGGAAGACCAGATGGATTTGTTAAGGGCAGGCAACTCAAGGCCAATGTTCGAAGGCTTCTAAATGTTAGTATGATGCCCTCAGAAGGAGGGGAGGTGGAGGTGGTGGTCGCGATGGATGCGGAGAAGGTTTTTGATCGGGTGGAGTGGAATTACCTGTGGGAGGCACTGGGAAGGTTTGGGTTTGGTGAAGGCTTTATTGACTGGGTGCGGTTACTCTATCAGGCACCAGTAGCGAGTGTGCATACGAACCGGCTGAGGTCGGGGTATTTTGAACTACACCGAGGGACGAGGCAAGGGTGCCCCCTCTCCCCGTTACTGTTTGCTCTGGCCATAGAGCCATTGGCCATGGCGTTAAGAGCCTCTAGGAAGTGGAAAGGGCTGGTTCCAGAGAGGGGGGGGGGGGGGTGCACTGGGTCTCGCTCTACGCAGATGACCTGCTCTTGTACATTTTGGACCCATTGGAGGGGATGGGGGATGCGAATCTTGGGGGAATTTGGCAATCTTTCGGGGTATAAATTGAACATGGCAAAAAGCGAGATGTTTGTGATCCAGGCAAGAGGGCAGGAGAAGAGACTGGGAGAGCTACCGCTTAGAATGGTAGGGCCGGAAATGGGAGGTTCTACACAAGTTAAACCTATCCCGGTTGGTAGGACAAATGGAAGGGGACTTTAAGAGATGTGATCCCGCTATCACTGGCGGGGAGGGTACAGACCGTGAAAATGACGGTCCTCCCCAGATTTCTGTTTGTCTTTCAGTGCCTCCCCATCTTCATCCTGAAGACTTTTTCAAGCGGGTGAATAAGATTATTTCGGGCTTTGTGTGGGCGAGTAAAACCCCACGAGTGAAGAAAGTGTTGCTGGAGCGCAGTCGGGGGGAGGGTGGGTTGGCGCTGCCGAACTTCTGCAATTACTACTGGGCGGCTAATATAGCCATGATCAGGAAGTGGGTAATGGGAGCGGATGGGAGGCAGCGTCATGTAAGGACACCAGTCTGGAAGCATTGGTAACGGCACCTCTGCCATTCTCGCCGGCCCGATACGCCACAAGTCCGGTGGTAGTGGCAGCTCTGAGGATCTGGGGGCAGTGGAGGAGAAATAAGAGAGTGGAGGGAGCATCGATTTGGTCCCCGGTTTATAACAACCACAGGTTTGTACCGGGTAGGCTAGATGACGGGTTCCGGAGTTTCAGAGGGCAGGAATTAGGAGGATGGGGGATCTATTTATAGATGGGAGCAATCCCATCTTGAAAGCTTTGGAGGATAAATTTAAATTGCCAGCAGGGAATGGCTTTAGGTATTTGCAGGTGCGCGACTTCCTGAGAAAACATGTGCCGGCCTTTCTGCTGCTGCTGCCACGGGGGATACGGGATAGAGTAGTTTCCAGTACCTGGGTGGGAGAGGGGAGGTATCGGATATTTACCAGGAGCTTTCGGAGGCGGAGGAAACTCCAGTGGAGGAGCTTAAGGGCAAGTGGGAGGATGAGCTAGGAGGAGAGATAGAGGCGGGTCTATGGGCAGATGCCCTAAGCACGGTTAATACCTCCTCATCGTGCACCAGGCCTAGCTTGATACAATTTAAGGTATCCACCGGGCACACATGACAGTGGCTAGGATGAGCAAGTTTTTCGGGTAGAGGATCGGTACGCGAGGTGCGCGGGAAGCCCAGCAAATCATGTCCACATGTTTTGGGCATGCCCGAAGCTTAGAGGGTTTTGGCAGTGTTTTGCTAAGACAATGTCCACGGTGCTAAAAACACAGGTGGTGCCGAGTCCGGAGGTAGCGATATTTGGAGTGTCGGAAGATCCGGGAGTTCAGGGGGCGAAAGAGGCCGACGTCCTGGCCTTTGCCTCTCTGGTAGCCCGGAGACGGATCTTGTTAATGTGGAGGGACTCGAAGCCCCCGAGTGTAGAGACCTGGGTTAGTGACATTGCTGGGTTTCTCAGTCTCGACAAAATAAAGTTTGCCTTAAGAGGGTCAATGGTTGGGTTCTCCCGGAGGTGGCAGCCGTTCGTCGACTTTCTCGGGGAAAATGAAAAATGTCAGCAGATGCAGTATTCCAAGGGGGGGGGGGGGGGGGGTATTGTTGTTGTATGGTTGGGGTGTGAAGATTGGGCTGGGCGGGGGGAAATGTTTATTTTATCATGTGATGTCATTGTTTTTGTTACTGTTATAAACATTTTCAAATACCTTAATAAAATATTATTAAAAAATAAAAAAGAGTGAGAAGATTTGCAATGTGTAGGACTGTTTAATTACTTACCCAATACCCAACTTTCCTGAGAAAAACATTGTCGTTATGAGAGCCGCTAAAAATAAGACAACCAGTTTGTGTGGCAAAACGAACAACGATATATTTTCCAATCACTCAAGTAATCGTTATCTGTGAAGACTTGCCAGTTTCAGTACTATGGCAGGGAAGGGAAATAAATTGGAAAACTGTTTTTCGCAAAAAGGACCAGGAGCATGTTTAATGCACGAAGGAAAGCCATAGCATTTATTTTGGCAAGTCTTCCACCAGCACAAGCTAACTGCTTTAAATTAGTGCGTGAAACATGTGTTCTTGTGTGAGGGATTTAACCTTTTGAAAAAGGTTTTATCATTGCGATAGACCATAAGACCATAAGCCATTGGAGCAGAATTGGGTCACTCGGCCCATCGAGTCTGCTCCGCCATTCAATCATGGCTGATATTTTCTCATCCCCATTCTCCTGCCTTCTCCCCATAACCCCTGGTCCCCTTATTGATCAAAAACATATCTATTGAAATCTCTGTCTTAAAGACTCAGTGATTTGGCCTCCACAGCCTGTTGCGGCAAAGAGTTCCACAGATTCACCACCCTCTGGCTGAAGAAATTCCTCCTCATCTCTGTTTTAAAAGATCGTCCCTTTAGTCTGAGATTGTGTCCTCTGGTTCTAGTTTTTCCTACAAGTAGAAACATCCTCTTCACGTCTACTCTATCCCGACCATGCAGTATCCTGTAAGTTTCAATAAGATTCCCCCCTCATCCTTCTAAACTCCAACGGGTACAGACCCAGAGTCCGCAACCGTCCCTCATCCGACAAACCCTTCATTCCAGGGATCATTCTTGTGAACCTCCTCTGGACCCTTTCCAAGGCCAGCACTTCCTTCCTTAGATAAGGGGCCCAAAACTCCTCACAATACTCCAAATGGGGTCTGACCAGAGCCTTATACAGCCTCAGAAGTACATCCCTGGTCTTGTATTCTAGCCCTCTCGACGTGAATGTTAACATTGCATTTGCCTTCCTAACTGCTGATTGAACCTGCACGTTAACCTTAAGAGAATCGTGAACAAGGACTCCCAAGTCCCTTTGTGCTTCTGATTTCCGAGGCATCTTCCCATTTAGAAAATAGTCTATGCCTCTATTTCTCCTTCCAAAGTGCATAACCTCACACTTTTCCACATTGTATTCCATTTGCCACTTATTTGTCCACTCTCCTAGCCTGTCCAAGTCCTTCTGCAGCCTGCTTGCTTCCTCAATACTACCTGCCCGCTACAGATCTTTGTATCATCTGCAAACTTAGCAACAGTGCCTTCAGTTCCTTCCTCCAGATCAGTAATGTATATTGTGAAAAGTTGTGGTCCCAGCACAGACCCCTGAGGTACACCACTAGTCACCGGCTGCCATCCTGAAAAAGGCCCATTTATCCCCACTCTCTGCCTTCTGCCAGTCAGCCAATCCTCTATCAATGCCAGGATCGTACCTTTAACACCATGGGCTCTTAACTTATTTAACAGTCTCTTATGTGGCACCTTGTCAAAGGCCTTCTGGAAATCTAAATAAATAACAGATTTGTCAGACATGACCTCCCCTTGACTAAGCCGTGCTGACTCAGTCCTATTTTATCATGCACTTCCAAGTACTCTGCGATTTCATCTTTAATAATGCACTCTAAAATCTTACCAATGACCGAAGTTAGGCTAACCGGCCTATAATTTCCCGTCTTCTGCCTTCCTCCCTCCTTAAACAGAGGTGTTACATTAGCAACTTTACAGTCCTCTGGGACCCTTCCTGCCTCCAGTGATTCCTGAAAGATCATCACCAATGCATCTACAATCTCCTCAGCTATCTCTTTTGGAACCCTGTGATGTAGTCCATCCGGTCCAGGTGATTTATCCACCTTCAGACCTTTCAGTTTCCCCAGAACCTTCTCCTTCGTAATGGTCACTGCACTCACCTCTGCCTCCTTCTTCTTCTGGAGCTCTGGTATACCACTGGTGTCTCCCACCGTGAAGACTGATGCAAAGTAACTATTCAGTTCGTCTGCTATTTCTTTGTTTCCAATTATTACTTCTCCAGTCACATTTTCCAGTGGTCCAATGTCTATTTTTGCCTCTCTCTTACCTTTTATATATTGAAAAAAAACTCTTCCTATCTTCCTTTATATTACAAGCTAGCTTGCACTCATACTTCATCTTCTCCTCCCTTATTGCTTTTTTAGTTGTCTTCTGCTCGCTTTTAAAGGCTTCCCAATCCTCTGACTTCCCACCAAACCTCATCACTTTGTATGCTTTTTCTTTAGCCTTCGAACAGATCTGGTAGCTCAATACTGCGATTCCATGAGGCACAGTGGGACATTAGCAGCAAAAATGTATCCAATCACAATCTGTAATTTCATGGCCCTACATATCCCGCACTTTACAATAACCATCAAGCCAGGAGATCAACCTTGGTTCCATGAAGTGTGCAGGAGGGCATGCCAGGTGCTGAAACTAAAAAATGGGATGAAGGTACAGCAGAGGACTATTTGCATGGCAAACAATGGAAGCAAGTAGCAATAGTCAAATATCCTTCAGAGGGCGGCAGAGCTGCAATGCTGATTGGCTGTTGCAGGGAGTGATTTGCCTCAGGTGCAGTGACTGCGACTAGAAGGAGCTCACTGTTGGGACAAGTTGAAAGCTGCTGTCGGGGAGTGTGAAAATTAGGTAAGCTTTTTTTTTCTCTCTGTAATTGTCAAGTGGATAAATGGAAGGGATGGCAGAGATGGCAGTGCAATGTTCCTCCTGCAGGATGTTCGAGGTGAGGGACACCGTCAGTGGCCCTGCTGAGTTCACCTGCGGGAATTGCACCTATCTACAGCTCCTCAAAGACCGTGTTAGGGAACTGGAGCTGGAGCTGGATGAACTGAGGATCATTCGGGAGGAAGAGTCGGTTATAGATAGAAGCTACAGGGATGTAGTTACTCCTAAGAATGAATGGATGACGTTTAAAAGGAGGGGGAAGAAACAGCCAGTGCAGGGCTCCCCTGCGGTTGTTCCCCTCAATAACAGGTATACTGTTTTGAATACTGTTGGGGGGGGGACCTACCAGAGATAAGCCACGGTGACCAGGGGCGGGATTCTCTGAAGCCCCGCCGGGTCGGAGAATCGCCGGGGGGCGGCGTGAATCCCGCCCCCGCCGGCCTCCGAATTCTCCAGCGCCAGAGATTTGGCGGGGGCGGGAATCGCGCCGCGCCGGTCGGCGGGCCCCCCCCTCCCCGGCGATTCTCCGGCCCGTGATGGGCTGAAATCTTGCTGCTGTCATGCCAGTCCCGCCGGCGGGAATTAAACCACCTCTCTTACCGGCGGGACTGGCAGCGCGGGCAGACTCCGGGGTCCTGGGAAGGGGCGCGGTGCGATCTGGCCCCGGGGGGTGCCCCCACAGTGGCCTGGTCTGCGATCGGGGCCCACCGATCCGCGGGCGGGCCTGTGCCGTGGGGGCACTCTTTTGAGATTTTGGATAGGTGCGGTAGTCACAGGGTAGTTGTCATGGGTGATTTTAACTTTCCAAATATTGATTGGAACCACTATAATTCAAATAGTTTGGTTGGGGCTGTTTTTATCCAGTGTGTGCAGGAGGGTTTCCTCACACAATATGTGGCTAAACGGACAAGAGGCGGGGCCACATTGGATTTGGTACTGGGTAATGAACCAGGCCAAGTGTTAGATTTGGTTGTGAGAGAGCACTTTGGAGATAGTGACCACAATTCGGTGACTTACTATAGCAATGGAGAGGGATAGGAACATACAGCAGGGCAAGATTTATCACTGGGGGAAGGGTAATTGCGATGCAATTAGGCAAGAATTGGGGAGCATAAGTTGGAAACAGGAACTGTCAGGGATAGGCACAATTGAGATGTGGAGCTTGTTCAAGGAGCAAATACTGCGTGTCCTTGATATGTATGTCCCTGTCAGGCAGAGTGGAAATAGTCGAGTGAGGGAACCATGGTTTGCAAAAGAGGTTGAATGTCTTGTCAAGAGGAAGAAGGGGGCTTATATAAGGATGCAAAAATAAGGTTCAGATAGGGCACTTGAGGGATACAAGATAGCTAGGGGCATAAGAAGTCCTTGGCGGGTAGGATCAAGTAAACCCCAAGGCTTTTTCCACTTATGTGAGGAATAAAAAAATGACCAAGGTGAAGTTAGGGGCGGTCAAGGACAGTACATGTGACGGAATGTGTGCATGGAGTCTGAAGATATAGGAGAGGCCCTAAATGAATACTTTTCTTCAGTGTTCACAAAGGAGAGGGGCCATGTTGTTGAGGAGGATAGTGTGGTACAGGCTGGTCAGCTGGAGGAGGTAGATATTCGGAAGGAAGATGTGTTAGAAATTTTGAGAAGCCTGAGGATAGATAAGTCCCCTGGGCCTGATGGGATATATCCTAGGGTTCTTTGGGAGGCGAGGGATGAGATTGCAGAGTCTTTGCCTTTGATCTTTATTTCCTCACTGTCTACAGGAATAGTGCCAGAAGACTGGAGAGAGGCGAATGTTGTCCCCTTGTTCAAGAAAGGGAATAGGTATAACCCTGGGAATTTTTGCCCGATTAGTCTCACTTCGGTCATCGGTAAATTATTGGAAAGGGTCCTGAGGGATAGGATTTATAATCATTTGGAAAGATACAGCTTAATCCAGGATAGTCAGCATGGATTTGTGAGGGATAAGTCTTGCCTCAGAAGTTTGATTGTATTCTTTGAGGAGGTAACTAAGTACATAGATGAAGGTAGAGCAGTTGATGTCGATTGATAAGGTGCCCCATGGTCGGCTCATGCAAAAAGTAAGGAGGCATGGCATAGAGGGAAATTTGGCCAATTGAATCAGTAACTGGCTATCACATAGAAGACAGAGGGTGGTAGTAGATGGTAAATTTTCAACCTGGAGCCCAGTTACCAGCGGTGTACCACAGGGATCAGTGCTGGGTCCTCTGCTATTTGTGATTTTTAATCAATGACTTGGATGATGGAGCTGTAGGTTGGGTTAGTAAATTTGCTGGTGACACGAAGATTGGTGGAGTAGTGGATCATGTGGAGGGCTGTTGCAGGCTGCAAAGAGACATTGATAGGATGCGGAGCTGGGCTGAAAAGTGGCAGATGGAGTTTAACCCTGTTAAGTGTGAGGTGATTCATTTTGGTAGGATAAATTTGAATGCGCATTACACGGTTAATGGCAGGGTTCTGAAGAATGTGGAAGAGCAGAGAGATCTCGGAGTTCATGTCCATAGATCTCTGAAAGTTGCTACTCAAGTGGATAGAGCCGTGAAGAAAGCCTATAGTGTGTTAGCATTTATTAACAGGGGGATTGAGTTTAAGAGCCGTGAGGTTATGCTGTAGCTGTATAGGACCTTGGTTAGACCACATTTGGAGTATTGTGTGCAGTTCTGGTCACCTCATTATAGGAAGGATGTGGAAGCATTGGAAAGGGTGCAAAGGAGATTTACCAGGATGCTGTCTGGATTGGTGGGTGGGTCTTATGAGGAAAGGTTGAGGAAGCTTGGGCTTTTCTCATTGGAGCGAAGGAGGATGAGAGGTGACTTAATTGAGGTGTATAAGATGATGAGAGAGATAGATGGAGTGGACGTTCAGCGACTTTTTCCTCGGGTAGATGTAGCTGTTACAAGGGGCATATCTTTCATGGTGGAAGATATAGGAGGGATGTCAGAGGTAGGTTCTTTACTCAGAGAATTGTTGGGGCGTGGAACGCACTCCCAGCTATGGTAGTGGAGTCGGACACTTTAGGAACTTTCAAGCGGTTATTGGATAGGCATATGGAGTGCACTAGAATGATTGGGAGTAGGTTGATTTGATTTTTTTTTCAGACTAGTTCAGCACAACATCGTGGGCTGAAGGGTCTGTACTGTGCTGTACAATTCTATGTTCTATGTTCTATCTCCAACTTCAATGATGAGGGTGCCCAGCACATCTATGCAAAAGACCAAAGGATCCATATATTCCCTACACTGCAGAAGGGTGACATTCTGCCCTTTGAGCATGCACTAACCTTCTGAAAAAACACCCTATCTAGCAAAAAAACACCCCTGCTCTATCCCCGTAACCCCATAATCGGCACATCCCTGGACACTAAGGAGCTATGGCCAATCCACCTGACCTCCAGGTCTCTGGATTGTGAGAGGAAACCGGAGCACCCGGAAGCAAACAGGGGGAGAACATGCAAACTCCATACAGTCACCCAAGGTTGGAATCAAACCTGGGCCCTGTCACTGTGAGACAACACTGCTAACCACTGTGCCGCCCAAGACAAGGCTGAAGCATCTGCAGCCATCCTCAATCAGATGTGTCGGGGACATGGTCCATCTCGGCTACTTCCTGACATCTCCACAATCACAGATGTCAGTTTTCAGCCAATTTGATTCACTGCATGTGATATCAATAAATGGCTGAAGGCACTGGATACTTCAAAGTTATGGGCCCTGACTACCTTCTGGCAATAGTACTGAAGACCTGTCCTCCAGAACTAGCAGCGCTTCTAACCAAACTGTTGTAGTTTTAGGAAGGAGGTGGGCTGGATTAGTAAGCCAGGGACCCAGGTTAATGCTCTGGGGACCTGGTTTTGAATTCCGCCATGGCAGATGGTGCAATTTGAATTCAATAAAACATTGGTATTAAAAGTCTAACGATGACCATGAATCAATTGTCGATTGTCGTAAACACCCATCTGGTTCACTGATATCCTTTCGGGAAGGAAATCTGCCGCCCTTACCTGACCTGGACTACATGTGACTCCAGACCCACAGCAAGGTAGTTGACTCTTAAATGTCTTCTGCAAGCCTCTCAGGGCAAATAAGAATGAGCAATAATGCTGTCCCAGCCAGTGATGCCCACATCCCATCAACAATTTTTTTTAAAGTACAGCTATAACACTCATCTACCCACCCATGTCCTGTCAACACAAAGCAGGACAAATCCAATCCAGGCAATTACCACCCCATCAGTCTACTCTTGATCATCACCAAATTATGAAAGGGGTCATTGAAGATGCCAGCAAGTGGCACTTACTCAGCAATAAACTGCTCACTGATGCTTAGTTTGGGTTTCACCAGATCAACTTAGCTCCTGACTTTATTACAGCCTTAATCTAAACATGGTCAAAAGAGCTGAAATCTAGAGGCTTGGTCAGACTGACTGCCTTTGAGATCAAGGTGCAATTAACTGTGTTTGGCATTAAGAAGCCCTGGCAAAACTGAAGTCAATGGGAATCGGAGGAAAAACCTTGACTGGTTGGAGGTCAATCATCCTAGCCCTGGGTTATCATTTTAAGATTTCCTTGGGATAGAGTCTTAGGCCCAACCATTTTCAGCTGTTTCATCAATGACCTTTCCTCCATCATAAGGTCAGAAGTGGGGATGTTCATTGATGATTGGATAATGTTCAGCACCATTCGCGACTCCTCAGATTATGAAGCAGTCCGTGACCATTTGCAGCAAGACCTGGACAATATTCAGGCTTGGACTGATAAGTGGCAAGTGGCGGCGCGGTGGTAGAGTGGTTAGCACTGCTGCCTCACAGGGACCCGGTTTCAATTCCGGTCTTGAGTGACTGTGTGGAATTTGCACATACTGTGCCTGTGTGGGTTTCCTTTGGGTGCTTTGGTTTCTTCCCACAGCCCAAGGATGTGCAGGTTAGGTGATTGGCCATGGTTAATTGACCCTTAGTATCCAGAGATGTGCAGGTTAGGTGGAGTTACTGAAATAGGGTGGGGAAGTGGGCCTAGGTGGGGTCAGAGAGTCAGTATAGACCTGATGGTCCAAATGGCCTCCTTCTGCACTGTACAGATTCTATGGATTCTATTCTATGAACATTCACACCACAGAAGTGCCAGGCAATGAACATCTCCAATAAGAGAAATGTAACGATCTGTCCTTCTCCTTCGATGACATTCCCATCACTGAATTGCCCACTAGCAAAATCCTGGGGATACAATTGAGCAGAAACTGAACTGGACTCACCTTATAAATTCTGTGGCTACAACAGCAGGTCAGAAGCTGGGAATTCTGTGGTGAGTAACTCACTTGACTCCCCAGAGCCTTCCAACCATCCACAAGGCACAACTCAAGAGGGGGAATATTCTCCACTTGCCCGGATAAGTGCAGCTCCAGCAAAGAACAAATACCAAAGAACAAGAAAAGTACAGCACAGGAACAGACCCTTCGGTCTTCCAAGCCTGTGCCGATCATGATGCCCTAACTAAAACCTAAACCTTCTTCCCTTACTCGTTCCGTATCTCTCTATTTCCTCCCTATTCATGTACCCATGCAGATGCCTCTTAAATGTTGCTAATGTGCCTTCTTCCTCCACATCCTCTGGCAGCGCATTCCAGGCACCCACCACTCTATGTGTGGAAAACGTACCCCGCATATCTCGCTTAAACATTCCCCCTCTCACCTTGAACCTGTGCTCCCTTGTAATTGACACTTCTACCCTTGGAAAAAACCTCTGCCTATCCACCCTCTCAATGCCTCTCATAATTTTGTAGACCTCTATCAGGTCTCCCCTCAGCCTCCATCTTTCCAGTGAGAACAATCCTAGTTTATTCAACCTCTCCTCATAGACAACACCCTCAAGACCAGGCAACATCCTGATGAACCTTCTTTGCACCCTATCCAAAGTTTCCACGTCCTTCTGATAATGTGGTGACAGGACTGCATGCAACACTCAAGAGGCTGGACATCATCGAAGACAAAGTAGTCCACTTGAATGGCACACCATTCAATACCTTAAACATTCACACCTTCCACAGTGGCAGCAGTGTGTACCATCTACAAGATGCACTGGAGCAACTCACCAAGGCTCCTTTGACAGCATCTTCTAAACCCATGACCTCAAGGACAAAGGCACCAGGTATATGGGAACATCACCACCTGCAAGTTCCCCTCCAAGCAACACTCCATCCTGACTTGGAAATGTATCGCTGTTCCTTCACTGTCAGTGGGTCAATATCCTGGAGTTCCCTGCCCACCAGCACTGTTGGTGTACCTCCAACACTGCAGCAGTACAAGAAGAGAGCTCGCTACCACCTTCTCATGGGAAATTACGGATGGGTAATAAATGTTAATCAAGCGAGAAATGCTCACATCCCAAGGATGAGTACATTCTAAAAATCATCAAAAAGTAAAGAACGAAAGGAAAATCTTGCATCTATCAAGTGGATCATGTTCGTAAACAGCAGCCTTAACCTCCACTGCAAGGAAGCAGGGGGAATTGCTTTAATGGTCCTCATTTTGTACAATGCACAACTATTTCCATGATTTGATCTATTTCAAGTTACAAGGACACTGAGTATTATTACAATTCCTTACAGAGACACTATTAGAACAGAGATCATTGCATGTTAAATATAAACGCTCAGAACCGGAACTGAAACATCGGGACAGGTGACGGTGTGGTGGAATCCCTGAAATTTAATTCCTTCTGCCCCCAGCCAAGATTTAGACACAGACATAGACATAGAATTTACAGTGCAGAAGGAGGCCATTTGGTCCATCGAGTCCGCACTGGAAAGACCACCCCAACTCAGCCCACACCATCCCCACCTAACCTTTTTGGACACTAAGGGCAATTTAGTATGGCCAATCCACCTAACCTGCACATCTTTGGACTGTTGGTGGAAACCGGAGCACCCGGAGGAAACCCACGCAGACACGGGGAGGATGTGCAGACTCCGCACAGACAGTGACCCAAGCTGGGAATCGAACCTGGGACCCTGGAGCTGTGAAGCAACTGTGCTAACCACTGTGCTACCGTGCTGCCCATCTCACAACCTTCTCACAACCTTCAATCGAAACAAAAACATCCCAATAATAATGCCAGTACAACACATATTTTAACAACTGATCTATTTGCTATATTTCGCAGCATTGTCCTTTTCTAAAAAGATGATCCCCACAGTTTAAAGGGTGAGAGAAGGATTTGGAGAATGTTGGCTTGAGTCATCCGTTTTACACTCTGATTTCTGTTTAGTTTCACTTGGGTAGAAGTTAAAATTGGCTGTGTGGTATAATGAGAAGCTGAAACAATTCCTCCTGTTTAATGGCCCTGACCAAGTCCGCTCTCACCCCCATGTGTATCTAAAATGAGTTTGTGAGGCTCGGGATGCAATTTTACATGGATAAAGGTGAATAAATCTGCTCCTCGGATTAAGTGGGGTCCCAGTGTTCTGTAAAATCTCCTGAATGTGCTGTGGTGCCTGCTTCACCAACATTCTTGCCTCCACAGAAAGAAACACAATGCCAGCGAGCTGAGGTTCTCAGATATTTTTGCGGAATGGTGATGACATTGGAAATGCAAATAACAGTCAGTTTTTATGTGGGTTTTCTAGACACAAAGTTCTGAAAAACAAGTATACCCTTTGTTCAATACTGTTGGAAATGACTTGTCAGAAAAGTCAAATGGATTAAAAATACACAATTAAAATCTTTTGTACTTTCTAATGAATACAGTGATTAATAGAACATTCCTTTTGCAGTTGCAAAGTGTGTTGTTTCAACTTTCCCAGATAAATTAGTTTCTGCTGCAAGTGCGTTATTTTAACTTTCCCAAATAAATTAGTTGCTGCCGCAGAGTGTGTTGTTTTAACCTTCCCAGCTAAATTAGTTGCTGCCCAAGAGTGCGTTGTTTTAACTTTCCCAGGTAAATTAGTTGCTGCTGCAAAGTGCGTTATTTTAACTTTCCCAGGTAAATTAGTTTCTGCCGCAGAGTGCGTTGATTTAACTTTCCCAGATAAATTAGTATTCTAATATTGTAGAGTGGAAACTTTTGTAAATGCTACAGAAATGACCAGATTAAAATTCTGCAATTTAAACACAGTTATTATCTTTGTTATATTTAATATACCTATTGTGTGCAGACAATAAGGCCAGGGAGCAGAAATGGAGATGGGTGTAGAGATAAAGAGTGCGAGAGAGAGAGTTGGAAACAAAATCTCCAGCTATAATCGCATTAGCCATTGCAGGCTAGAGGTGGACAAAGGTTAGTATAAAAATATGATAAGGGACAAGTGGCAAAGCAAGCAATTCTTATAACACAAGTCTTTGCTACAAATGAGCAAAATAAAATATCTTAACCATTCAGGCCTGTGAATTTGACGCTGCTGAAAACCTTATCATTGGTGTACAACCAATTACTTACATACCGTTCTGTGGATCGCCTTTGTTGCTTGCCCTCAAGAATAGTCATTTGATTTGAATGTATTTTTAAGTTCAAAAACACAATTATTTCTCTAATCCCCAGTTTCCATTGAAACCTTAAATGGACTAGTTTTGATTCTAATTGTTTAACCCCAAAGGAGACTTCCACACTCTGAAAGCCCAAGAAATCTTTGCTGCTTTGCCACTTGTCCCTACTCACATTTTCATATTAACCTTTCTCCGCCTCTAGCCTCCCATGGCTAATGCGATTATAGCTGGAGGCTTTGTTTCCAACTCTCTCTCCCGCACTCTTTGGTGGGATTCTCCGACTCCCCGCCGGGTCGGAGAATCCCCGGGGGGGGGGGGGGCGGCGTGAATCCCGCTCCACTGTTCCGACGCTGGCTGCCGTATTCTCCGGCGCCGGTTTTCAGGCGGGGTTTACGCCACGCCAGTCAGGGGGCCATTGGCAGCGGCCCCCTCAGCAATTCTCCGGGCCCCGATAGGACGAGCCGCCGTCAGTTCCTGGCCAGTTCTGCCGACGTGAAATGGACATGGTCCCACACGGCGGGTCCTGGCTGGTAGGCCAGCTGGTGCGGTCCTCGCGGGGGGGGGGATCTGGCCCCGGCGTGCCCCCCACAGTGGCCTGGCCTGCGATCGTGGCCCACCGATCTGCAGGTAGGCCTGTGCTGTGGGGGCACTCCTTCCTTCCACGCTGGCCTCTGTAGTGCTCCGCCACGGGCGGCACGGAGAAGAACCCCCCCTGCGCATGCGCAGGAACATGCCGGCGGGTCTGCACATGCGCCAACTCGCGCCTGTCCTTCGGCACCGGTTGGCACGGCGCTAACCCCTCCGGCGTTGACCTAGCCCCTGGAAGTGCGGAGGATTCCGCAACTTACGGCTGGCCCGACGCCGGAGTGGTTCGCGCCGTTCTTGGCACCGGCATCGGGCCATCCCGCCAATTGCGGGAGAATCCCGTACTTTATCGCCACACCCACCCCCACTTCTGCTCCCTGGCCTTATCAATTCTTTTTTTTAAATTTAAAGTACCCAATTCATTTTTTCCAATTAAGGGGCACTTTAGCGTGGCCAATCCACCTACCCTGCACATCTTTGGCTTGTGGGGGCGCGACCCATGCAAACACGGGGAGAATGTGCAAATTCCACACGGACAGTGACCCAGAGCCGGGATCAAAGCTGGGACCTCAGTGCCGTGAGGCAGCAATGCTAACCACTGTGCCACCATGCTGCCCGGGCCTTATCAATTCTAAATGCACATCCTCCTTCTATGATTATTCTTGCTTTCTTTTGTTCCATGAGTTGAATGCATAAATCCCGGTGTAGTTGTTTTAAAAAAAACTGATAGTCTATTCCATATTCACTGAAGGTTACCAGAAGAATTTTGGAAAGCGGCGCAGAAGTGGAAGCAGCGGTCTCTGGGATTGGAGGAGCTGCTCCTCCTTCCTGCCAGCATTTGACCTTTGGGCAGCTTTTTGGCGTTCTGATGGGCTTTTCAATAACAAAATCAGGGCCATGAAGCTCCCAGAGGTCAGAAGCAACAGTGCAGCAATTATCAGAGAAATTGACCTGACAGACAGGCTTTAAAATTAAATCAAGCTGGCAGTTCTGATTCTCCTTAATGTTGGTCTTTCAGGTGTGGAGTTCTGACTGCTCAGGCTGGACAATGAGAACTCTATTTACAGCATCCTAGCTTCTGGGTCCTGGAGTTTTGTATCAGGTGCACCCCCCTCTCCTGAGCCCTGTTGAAGGCTAGTGACGTGATGAGTTTCAGGCAAAATAAGTGAGAACACCTCAGAAAAGAAACATCCAAAGATCCCAGACAAGAGTATTGTGGCAAGTTATTTTCAACCAATGATCTAACACAATAGAGGTGGTTCAAGACAACTCGCAATTATATGATAGACACATGGGCATTGAGTGAACGAGACACCTGAGGAGGGAGACGGTGTATTGGCTTTGGATAAACAGTGACATCGATAGAGCCATGAGGTTATGTAAGACATGCCAAGAATGCAAAGATGGTTGTGGTTGTTGAGAGTCTATCACCAGGGCAGGAGTTCCTCGGGGTAGTGTCGTAGGTCCAGCCATCTTCAGCTTCTTCATCAATGACTTTCCTTACAACATAAAGTCAGAAGTTCGGTGGTGTTTGCACAATGTTCAGTACCATTCACAACTCCTCAGATACTGAAGAGGTTTGTGCCCATATGCAACAAGACCTGGACAACATTGAGGCTTGGGCTGATAAATGGCAAGTAACAATCGCATCACACAAGTGCCAGGCAATGACCTTCTCCCACAAAAGAGAATCCAACCATCTGCCTTTGAGAATCCAACCAATCTGCATTACCATCATTAATTCCCCCTTTTCCTGGGAATTACCATTGACCAGAAACTGAACTAGAACAGCCATATAAATACTGTGGCTTTAACAACAGGTCAGAGATTGGGAATTCTGTGAAGAGTACCTACCTCCTGGCTTCCCAAAGCCTGTCCACCATATAAAAGGCTTAAGTGTGGTATGTGATGAAATACCCCACACTTGCCTGAATGAGTGCAGCTCCAACAATACTCAAGAAGCCTGACACCATCCAGAACAAAACAGCCCGCTTGATTGGCATCCTATCCACCAACATCAACATTCACTCCATTCACTACTGACACACAGTGGCAACCATGTGTACCATCTACAAGATGCAGCAACTTCCCAAGGTTCCTTCAACATCATGTTCCAAACCTATGACCTCTGCCACCTCGAAGGACGGATATGCCTGGAAACACCATCACCTACAAGTTCCCCTCCAAGCCACCCACCATCTTGACTTGGAAATATATTGGCTACTTCTTCATTGTTGTTGGGTTAATATTCTGGAATTCCCACACCCAAAGCAGCACTGTGGGTGTGCCTATACCACAGTGGTTCAATAAGGCAGCTCACCATCACCTTCTCAAGGGCAATTAATTGCTGACATCAGCTAGCAACACCAGCGACCTCTGAAATGATTCTTTAAAAAAACCCAAAGACACTTTAAACAGGAGAGCTTATTTTGAGCAGTAGTTAAAAAGCCAAAAAGATTGAAAATGCAATTATGAAGATCAGGGGCGGAATTCTCTGATAATGGGGCTATGTCCCCACGCTCACGAGAAAACGGGCGCAAATCACTCTGGACTTTTTTCTAGAAAGTCCACAGTGATTCTCCATTTTGAAGGGGCTAGCAGGGCCCCGGAGTACTCCACGCAGCTCTGGCTGCCGATACGGGGCCCTGCACCTCAGGCTGCGGCTCCGTGCAACATAGCGGACCCACACAGTGGGCCGGCCCGAAGAATATAGGGCTCCCCCCAGATCGCGCGTGCCCGCTGATCTGTGGCCCCCAATCACGAGCCTGGCCAACCTGGAGGCCCCGTCGGTGACGGATCCTCCCACACCCCCCCCCCCCCCCCCCCCCCCCCCGGCACCAGGGCGGCCACGGACTGTGTCCGCAGCCGCCATTCTGAGTGCCCGGTGGGTGGAACCATGAGTGAACCACGTCAGTGGCAACTCGGCCAGTTGTCAGCGGAGAATCGTCGCGGGGGCCCCTTTCAATGGCCCCCGGCCGGCGCCGGGTCGACTGCGCGCACGCGATTGGCGGCCATTCTCAGGTCCCCGGAGAATTACGGGAAGGCATTAAACCCGATCGCAGGTCGGATGCCCCATTCTCTACCGCCACGCTGAGTGCGATTGCGGCATGGAGGC
Source organism: Scyliorhinus torazame (assembly GCF_047496885.1). NCBI lineage: Eukaryota > Metazoa > Chordata > Chondrichthyes > Carcharhiniformes > Scyliorhinidae > Scyliorhinus > Scyliorhinus torazame. Next base: position 276,184,918 of record NC_092709.1, read on the forward strand.
TCAGAGAATCGCGGCCCAGGTTTGGACATATCTTTAAAGGCAGAAGTCAAGTAGCAAAGTGAAGAGGTTAAACACTAGCTTTTAGAGAGTAGGTGGTTGGTGAGGCCGTGACAGGGGCTACCACTGATGGAGGAGTTGGTATGGAGGAGCACCAAATGCCAGAATCCAAAGTGAACATGTGTCGATTAGTAGTGAAGGATTTCAATGGATAATGGGGCAAAAACAGAGAAGGATTTAAAAATGAGGATAAAACTTTTGCCTGTGGTCCTCAAGGAAACAGGAAATCTGTGGAATGCAGCAAGGACTGGGATGATGGGAAAATTGAGTCACTAGCATGGGATGGAAATGGCGGAGTTTGTCAAATTAGTGAAGCATGGCGATACTGATGAGGAAGGCACTGAAGACAACTAAAGCATGAATTACTCTAAAAGCAGCTGTGGGAGGTGTTTGGGGTAGAGGCAGGCAATCTTGGATAGGTGAAGTTGATCTTGATGAGTGTTGGTAAAGGTGCTAGCTGTTTAAGAACAAGCTATAAAGAAGAGAGAATCTCAATCTCCCAACCAGCCATGAGCCAAACACAACTGTTCTGGGATCAGAGTGCGGATTGGATTCTGAGAAAATTTCTGTTTTATATTCACCATTTTAGTTTCTAGTGCTGACTTACCGTATCTCCAAAGCTTACTCTTTGAAAGCTTTGGGAAATTCATGTTGCTGGAATTCAAACTGTAGATGTGATGATTTATTCAGGAATTAAATGCAAATAATCTTTATTGTCACAAGTAGGCTTACATTAACACTGCAATTAAGTTACTATGAAAATCCCCTAGTCGCCACATTCCGGCACCTGTTCAGGTACACAGAGGGAGAATTCAGAATTCTCAGCTGGTACGGGAATTGAATCCGCGGTGCTGGCCTTGCTCTGCATCACAAACCAGCTGTCTAGCCCACTGAGCTAAACCAGCCCACTAACTTTATTATGCAGAGAGAAAGAGCTTGCATCTGTACAGCAGTTCCTCATGATGCCTCAAAGCACTTCACGGCCCATGTAGTCCTTTTTGAATTGTGGCCACAGTAGCAAAGTAAGTAAATGCAGTAACTTGTATGTAAAAAGCAGAGGTAAACGACCAGGTAGTTTCTTTCAATGGTAGAGCAGCACGGTGGCGCAGTGGTTAGCATTGCTGCCTCACGGCACCTAGGACCCCGGTTCGATCCCAGCTCTGGGTCACTGTCTGTGAGGGCAGCACGTTGGTGCAGTGGTTAGCACTGCTGCCTCACGGCGCCGAGGACCCCAGTTTGTTCCCGGCTCCGGGTCACTGTCCATGTGGAGTTTGCACATTCTCCCAGTGTCTGCGTGGGTGTCACCCCACAGCCCAAAAAGATGCGCAGGATGGGTGGATTGACCCAGCAAAATAGCCTTTAATTGGAAAAAAGAATTGGGTACTCTAAATTTATTTTAAAAAATAGTTTCTTTCAACGCTTTTGGTTGAAGAATAAATAGGCAGGATGGCCCTCCTGCTCTTCTTCGAAAAAATGCTGTGGGATCTTTATATCCGTCTCAGCAGCCAGATGGTACTTCAGCCAAACATTCCCCCTTCCTTGGCAGTGTACTGAAATGTCAGCTTGAATTGTGTGTTCAAGCTGGGGGATGGGTCTTGGACCCACAACCTTCAAATTCCAAAGCACTGTGCTAAAACTGTCATTTACATAAGCAAATAAAATACATCATAGGGTTATTTGTAGAAATTGCAAACAGTCTATTTGTCTTTTGTGCTTGTCTTGGCAGACATAACATCATATTTGTTCATCATTACTTATTCATCCAGCTAATTTTTGGAAGAGCATCACAGATATGTCTGCTAATGGCTCTTATCCATGGAATCTCTTTATTTTGATTCCACTCATCTATCCCAGAACCCGACCATTCAGTTCTCACGTTCCCCATATCACATTTCTGATATTAGGGAAAATCATTATTTCTAACCATGGCCAAGCTAACAAAACCAGCCACGCTGAAATGGAATCACCTACGACTGAAAAAAGTTCTGCTTCGGGGTCCCCAGTGTTATGTCTTGATTTTGATTATTTACAACTTAGGAGAGACTGTCAACTGCAACATATTGTGAGGAGCAATAAAAGCTGATTTGAGAAGTAACTTATCCTAAAGGTAATGAGTAGAGAAAAGGGATAGCAAAGCAGTGTATTCCCTGCAGGCAGAGATAAAATTGATGGCTAATAATACATGAGTAACAAATAAAGGTTTGAACCAAACTTTAATAGACATGGAGATGGCAGCTATGTTGAAAACTCTTGTGCAAAGTGGCCACAGGGAAGTGAGACTGTTGCAAATTCAGCCTAACATCTGTCTTGAGCACCTGCTTCAGGAAGATAACTCATGGCAAATCTATCTTTCTCCCACATCAAACATGGAGGCAAAATGAATTGGGGAGTATTTTTATTACCATTAATGCTTGGTGAGGGGGTAAGGTTCATGTGCAGAACATTATTAAGGTGGATAAGAGTATGTGTAAATAAAGAATCCATGACAGCCGCTATAATGTCGGAGTTAGAGCAGCTCAAGAGTCAATAGAGTGATGTGTGTTTGGAATAGAAATTAAGAGGGTGGCAAGCTGGTGCAGTGGTTAGCACTGCTGCCTCACGGTGCTGAGGAGCCGGGTTCGATCCCGGCCCCGGGTCACTATCCGTGTAGAGTTTTCACATTCTCCCTGTGTTTGCGTGGATCTCACCCCTACAACCCAAAAGATGTGCAGGCTAGGTGAATTGGCCATACTAAATTGCCCCTTAATTGGGAAAAAAAAAATTGAGTACTCTAAATTTATAAAAAGAATAGAAATTAAGGAAATTATGACATGTTTCGATAATGTAGGTGAGGAAAATCAGTTTCCATTAGCTTATGGTACAATGATACAAATAAGGTTTTGGCATGAAATACCAGGGGAATGTGAGGAAGAAAGTTCTTTATGCAGTGAGTGAGTGGCAATGGCCTGGAACACGTCACCCAAGATGGTGGTGGAAGCAGAGACCGATGAATGATCTCAAAAATAAATTGGATGGGCACTTGAAGGAAAGACACTTGCAACGGTTGTGGATAAAGCGGGGGAATTAGATTGCTCCACAGAGACACAGCATGGACTCGGTGAGCTGAATGGTCTTCCTCTGTGCCACAAATTACTCTGTGGGCAGAGTTTTACATGGAGCGGGTAGGTGCACGCCCGACCTGGAAGCACTTTATAAATATTTTTATTGAAGTTTACATTTATACACTGTACAGGAGATGATTGAAAAGGTTTGTTGTGGGCTTCCGGTTGCGGCTATGCCTGGGTAGGTCGCACGTTCGGCAGCTCTTGCCGCGAACTGACTTTTGGGCCCCCTTGAGGAGCCCCAGCGGCACTTGGATGACGATTCCCGGTGTGGGAAGGCAGCAGTAAGGTTCCCCCAGCACTGCATGGAGTGGACCAGGAGTGGAGTGGTTAAAAAAGTGATCTTGAGGAAGACAGGAGAACGGGCGTGAAAAAGTAAGATGGCGGCGGGCGGAGACCAGGCAGCGTGGGCGCAATGGTCGCGGGAGCAGCAGGAGTTCCTGAAAAGCTGCTTTGCGGAGCTGAAAGCAGAGATGCTGGCCCCAATGAAAGCGTCGATTGAGAGGCTGGTGGAGACCCTGAAGGCTCAAGGGGCGGCGATTAGAGAGGTGCAGCAGAAAGCCTCTGAAAACGAGGACGAGATCCTGGGCCTCACAGGCGCTGCATAAAAAGTGGCTGGAAAAGTTTGAGGACCTGGAGAACATGTTGAGGAGGAAGAATCTCCGGATTCTGGGTCTCGCTGAAGGTGTGGTGGGGTCCGACATCGGGGCATATGTAGCCACGATGCTGAATACGCTAATGGGCGTGGGAGCCTTCCCAAGGCCCCTGGAGCTGAATGGGGCTCACAGAGTCCTGGCAAGGAGGCCTAAGGCATTCAAATGGTCATTGGATAGACATTCGGGCGATAAGGGAATAGTGTAGATGGGCTTTAGAGTGGTTTCACAGGTCTGCGCAACAGCGAGGGCCGAAGGCCTGTACTGCGCTGTATTGTTATATGTTCTATGTTCTAAGGCAAATGAGCGCCAAGGGCCGTAGTGGTGAGGTTTCAGCGCTTCACGGACAGAGAGTGCATCCTGAGATGGGCGAAGAAAGAACGGAGCAGCAGGTGGGCGAATACGGAGATCCACATCTACCAAGACTGGAGTGCAGAGCTGGCCAAGAAGAGGGCAGGATTCAACTGGGCCAAGGCGGTTCTCCACCAAAAGGGGGTGAGGTTCGGGCTGTTGCAGCCAGCGCGATTGTGGGTCACTTTTCAGGACCGCCACCATTATTTAAATACGCCGGAGGAGGCGTGGACCTTTATTCAGAACGAAAAATTGGACTCGAACTAATGGTTTGCTGTGGGCTTTGGGACAGCTGGGGAGTGGGAAGGGGTGATTAGATGTGATATATGTGTTTTAATGGGCATGGGTATTGTTTTGGAGGGGCCGCTCCTCACGTTCGAAGGAGGGAGGGGGGGCAGGAGGCCCTGGGTCGTTGGGAATTGGGGAGAGGCTGCAGGAGAAAGGAGCCATGCCACAGGGGGCGGGGCCGGCCCAGGTAGAAAATCGCGGGCTTTTTTCCCGCGCTAAAGAAGGGGGGGCGTGGCCCGATGGGAGGGGCGGTGCCGGAGGGGTGTCTGTATCGACTTGAAGGGGGAGGGGGGGACTTTGACGGGGAATCTAAACGGGGGATCGTTGGCAGAGGCGGGAGCGGCTGGGGTCAGCAGGAGTCAGCTGACTTACGGGAGTGCAATGGGGGGACCAAGGGGGCTAGACAGTTTTGTAGCCGAGGGGGGGGGGGGGGGGGGGGGCGGGGAGCTGGGTTGCTGCTGCATTGACCGAAGGGGAGCTGGAAGTAAAAGGGAGAGTCGGGGTGGGGGTCCTCCGCCTGGGGGACTGGAGAGTGCGGGAGGCGTGGGCACGTGGCTGGCCTAAGAAAGGACATGGCTAGTCGGCAGGAGGGGGGGGGGCAGTCCCCCGATCCGGCTGATCACATGGAACGTGAGGGGCCTGAACGGGCCGGTCAAGAGGGCCCGGGTGTTTGCACACTTAAAGGGACTGAAGGCAGACGTTGCTATGTTGCAGGAGACGCACTTGAAAGTGGCGGATCAGATCAGGCTGAGAAAGGGATGGGTGGGGCAGGTCTTTCATTCGGGGCTGGATGCGAAGAATAGAGGGGTTGCAATCCTGGTGAGTAAGCGGGTGTCGTTCGAGGCGCTGAACATTGTAGCTGATAATGGATGTCGATATGTGATGGTGAGCGGTAGGCTGCAGGGGACCTGGGTGGTGCTGGTGAATGTGTATGCCCCAAATTGGGACGATGCAGGGTTCATGAAGCAGATGTTGAGTCAGATCCCGGATCTGGAAGCGGGGTGCCTGATAATGGGGGGGGGGGGGGGACTTTAATACGGTACTGGACCCGGCACTGGACCGATCCAGGTCGAGGTCGGGCAAGAGGCCAGCTGCGGCCAAGGTTCTCAGGATGTTTATGGATCAGATGGGGGGAGTGGATCCATGGAGGTTTGCTAGGCCGACGGCTAGAGAGTTCTCTTTTTTCTCCCACGTGCACAAGGCCTATTCACGGATAGACTTCTTTGTGGTGAGCAGGGCACTGATTCCAAGAGTGGAGGGAACGGAATATTCGGCCATAGCGATTTCGGACCACGCCCCGCACTGGGTGGAGTTGGAGTTGGGGGAGGAAAGTGACCAGCGCCCGCTGTGGCGCTTGGACGTGGGACTGTTGGCAGATGAGGAGGTTTGTGGGCGGGTCCAGGGGTTCATTCAGAGATACATAGAGGCCAATGATAAATGGGGAAGTACTGGTTGGTGTGGTTTGGGAGGCTCTGAAAGCGGTGGTTAGGGAGTTAATCTCAATTAGGGCTCACCAGGAGAAGAGAGAGAGGACGGAGAGGGGAGGTTGGTGGGAGAGATATTAAGGGTGGATAGGAGGTATGCGGATTCCCCTGAAGAGGGGCTGCTGAAGGAGTGGCGGAGCCTCCAAATGGAATCTGATTTGTTGACCACGAGGAAAGCTGAGACCCAGTGGAGGAAGGTGCAGGGGGCAGTATACAAATATGGGGAGAAGGCGAGCCGGTTGCTGGCGCATCAGCTACGCAAGAGGGAGGCGGCGAGGGAAATTGGAGGAATCAGGGACAGAGGGAGGAAGATGGTGCGGAGATCGGCTAAAATAAATGAGGTATTCAGGGATTTTTATGGGAACCTGTATAAGTCAGAACCCCCGGAGGGGGGGGATGCGGCGGTTCCTGGACCATTTGAGGTTCCCGAGAGTGGAGGAGGGGCAAGTGGAAGGCCTGGGGGCCCCGATTGGGATAGAGGAGCTGGTTACGGGGTTGGGGAGCATGCAGGCGGGCAAGGCCCCGGGGCCTGATGGGTTCCCGGTCGAATTCTACAGGAAGTTTGTGGCTCTGCTGGGTCCGCTGCTGGTGTGAACCTTCAACGAGGCAAGGGAGGAAGGGCTTCTCCCCCCGACAACGTCTTGGGCACTGATCTCGCTGATCCTTAAGCGGGACAAGGACCCGCTGCAGTGTGGCTCGTATAGGTCGATCTCGCTCCTTAATGTGGATGCCAAGTTGCTGGCAAAGGTCCTAGCCACAAGGATTGAGCATTGTGTCCCGGGAATGATACACGAGGACCAGACGGGGTTCGTGAAGGGCAGGCAGCTAAATGCAAATGTGCAGAGGCTCCTGAATGTGATTATGATGCCCTCGGAGGGTGGGGAGGCAGAAGTGGTGGCGGCAATGGACGCGGAGAAGGCCTTTGATCAGGTGGAGTGGGAGTACCTATGGGAAGTGCTTGGCAGGTTTGGGTTCGGGGAGGGGTTCATAGGGTGGGTCAAATTGTTATACCAGGCCCCGGTGGTGAGCGTATCTACAAACCGGTGGAGATCAGAATATTTTAGGTTGTACCGGGGGATGAGACAGGAATGCCCCCTGTCCCCTCTGTTGTTTGCTTTGGCAATTGAGCCGCTGGCCATGGCGTTGAGGGAATCTAGAAACTGGAGGGGGTTGGTCCGGGGAGGGGAGGAACATTGGGTCTCGCTGTATGCTGATGACCTGCTTTTGTACATCGCAGATCCAGTGGAGTGGATGGTAGAGGTCATGCGGATCCTTAGGGTGTTTGGGGACTTCTCAGGCTACAAGCATAACGTGGGGGAAGTGTGAGCCCTTTGTGGTGCATGCGAGGGGCCAGGAAAGGGGGCTGGAGGATCTGCCGCTTAAGAGGGTGGAGAGGAGTTTCCGATATTTGGGTATCCAGGTGGCCAGGCGTTGGGGGGCCCTGCATAAGCTTAATTTGGCTCGGTTGGTAGACCAGATGGAGGAAGACTTTAGGAGATGGGACATGTTGCCACTCTCCCTGGCGGGCAGGATGCAGTCTGTTAAGATGACAGTCCTCCCTAGGTTCCCGTTTGTGTTCCAGTGCCTGCCTATCCTCATCCCCAAGGCCTTTTTTAAGCGATTAAGCAGGAGCATTATGGGGTTTGTATGGGCAAGTAAGACCCCGAGGGTCAAGAGGCTGTTTCTGGAGCGTAGTCGGGACAGGGGTGGGCTGGCACTACCGAACCTGTTTAGTTACTACTGGACAGCCAATGTGACAATGATTCGGAAATGGGTAATGGAGGGAGAGGGGGTGGCGTGGAAAAGATTAGAGGCGGCGTTATGCGTGGGCACTGAGGATCTGGGGGCAGTGGAGATGGCACAGGGGTGATTTGGGGGCCTCAATTTGGTCCCCAATATGGAATAATCACAGGTTTGCACCGGGCAGGATAGATGGCGGATTCCTAAGCTGGCATCGGGCGGGAATTAAAAGGATGGGGAACCTATTTATCGACGGGGCTTTTGCTAGCCTGGGGGCGCTGGAGGAGAAATTTGGGTTACCCCCCGGAAACTCTTTTAGGTACATGCAAGTGAGGGCGTGTGGTAAGGGAATTTCCGCTGCTTCCCGCACGGAGGATTCAGGACAGGGTGACCTCAGGTGTATGGGTGGAGAGGGCAAGGTCTCGGCGATCTATCAGGAGTTGCAGGAGACGGAGGAAGCCTCGGTGGAGGAGCTGAAGGGCAAGTCGGAGGAGGAGCTGAGCGATGAACTGGATGAGGGCTTGTGGGCGGAGCCCCTGGGAAGGGCTAACTCCTCCTCGTCTTGCGCCAGACTTAGCCTGATCCAGTTCAAAGTGGTTCATCTCCCGTAGCTGCGGGCAAGAGCTGGTGCAAATGTTTTGTAGAAGTCCGCCCGGAATCCGTTCGGTCCCGGTGCCTCCCCTGCCTGCATAGAGTTTTCTAGCAGAAGTCCGTGGTGGGCAAGATGTCCGTGTCCAACCTCCACATGGGGCATTGGGCACGACCCATCTCCAACATCACATCCATGTAATGTGGACTGTGGTCGGAGATGGCTATCACAGAGTATTCCGTTCTTAATATTTCTGGAAGCACCGAAGCAAAGAAGTCAATACGGGTACGTTGTTACTGGTGCGAAGAACGAGAATTCTTTCTCGCCTGGGTGCAGGAACCGCCATGAGTCCACTGCCCCCATCTGATCCATGAACATTCCCAGTTCCTTTGCCATGCCTATCCTTTTCCCCGTTCTGGGGTTTCATTGGTCCATCAATGGGACCTGTACGCATTTAATGTCCCCCCCACCCCCATGATCAGTCAGCGCATGTTGATGTCGGGGATGTAGTCCCAGTTGGGAGCTACCAGTGCCCCATCTAGACACCGCTGACCATGATGTACCGTCCCCATTGGTCTGTAAACGTCTTTGTTGCTGTAAACACTGTCCTCTTGCTTATCAAAATACTTGCCCCTGGCCCTCATCCCATAGTCGGAATGGTAGGTCTGCCCCACCCAGCCTTTTCTTATCCGCATTCGATCCTTCTCCCTCAGGTGTGTCTCTTGGAGGAAGACTACGTCGGCCTTCAAACTTCCCAGATGGGTGAAGGCTCTGGATTTTTTCACTGGGCCGTTAAGTCCCCTAACGTTCCAGGTGATAATCCTGGTAGGGAGTTTCTGCCCCACATTCCTGCTGGATCAACCATACTTATCTGGTGGGCGCGCCCCTGCACTCCTGGGTCTCATTTTGTTAGGGAGCCATCCAAGATGGGTTCAGTTGGTAAACTCACCATGAGGCTGGGCCCCTGCACTCCAAGGTTTCCCTTTGTTAGGCGGCCGTCCAAGTTGGGTGCGATCACTGTTCTCACCATGAGGCCGGGCCCCTGCACTCTGGGGTTTCCATTTGTCCAGGGTGCACCCAACATGGGTGCTGCCAGTTGTGTGTACACCACGTGGGTGCGCCCCTGCACTCCGGGCTTGCCCTTTGTTTAGGGAGCCTCCAAAGTGGCTGTTTACGGCACCATCTTGTTCCGTCAACCCAACCCTTAGCTGCTGAAGCCAATCTAGAGCCCTTCCCTTCCTTCTCATTGTGTTCCCCTCATGGTCCCCCTTCTCCCCTCTGTCCCCCTTTCTATCCCCCTCCCGCCATGTCCTCCCCTCCCTATTTCCCCCTTACATTCCCCTTCCGTGACCCTGTGGTCCCACTGCCTTGCTAGACGCTCCCTCTCGGCCGGGAGGGGCGCCGCTGCACCCCCCTTGCTTTCATGCTTCCTAGCGCTAGCTTTCCCTGCTAGTGTGGTGGTCCCCCTCCCAGGGCTGATCTTACCCCTTCCCTATGCTTGATCAATAGCTGTTTCCCCTGTCTCCTCTTCAATCTCTCCTGCGCTCTGCTGCCCTCGCCCTTTCCTGTGAGCTGGTGCTTTTGCTCAAAGCGAGACGGTACTGTCCCGCACGAACGTTGTTCAAGTCCATCACTTTTCTTTCTCTGCCTCTTCCCCAACGCTGCCTTGTCTGTCCCTTGTCTAGGCCATTCACCACATGAACTCGTCTGCCTCTCCCAGGCTTAATGTGCCTTGTTTCGGAATGTCACCCAGAACCTAGCTGGGAATACCATTCCAAATTTTACTCCACACTTTTTGCAGTGCCGATTTCACTTGGGTTGAACTTGGCCCTTCGCTTTGCCAGGTCTGCCCCAATGTCCGGGTACACCCATATTCTGTGTCCTTTCCAACTGCTTGCCGGAGATCGGCAGGGCCCACAGGTCACTCCAACCGAAACCCAAGGCTGGGGAGCAGCCAAGGGCGATAATCGGCAAACTACACACGTCCCAGAATCGGAGAAGATCCTGCGTTGGGCAAGACAGACAAAGAGAGAGTGAAGAGGAGACAGAGGAAACAGCTATTGATCAGGCATAGGGAAGGGGTAAGATCAGCCCCAGGAGTGTCTTTTCAAGAGAGGTCTTTATTGAACTTTAAATAGCTTGTGATGGCAATGGGTGTGCATCATGCACTCACCACGGTATCTCGGTTGTTGGGAGCAGGTCCATATCAGCAATGTGCCCATTAACAATTATGCAGTCTGTTGAGGGGATTATCTCCCCAATTGACCAGTACATGACGTTGCCCGTGCGATTTTAAGCTCATCGCACGGATAAAATGGGCAGGCAGAACAACCGTATTTGCACTTTTTTCAATCAAAGGCATGATTAAAAAGGGGCGGGAGCAAAGGCCAGCTGAGGAGTTAGGAGTTTCTGGGAGTGAGGAGGGGTAGTGGTTTTGAGTATTGAGAGTTTTTCTGTGTAAGGTTTATCATAGTGCGGAGTTTACAGGACATTGTTGTCCTCAGACACTGGAGATTTGCCTCCCTCTGCACACCAGCCAGTCCCATTTGCAGACCTTCAAATTGGTACACAGCAGGGTGAGCCTCCTCTAAAGAGGAGGACAAGGGACAAAGGGAGGGGAGGCCTGATGGTCACAGGCATCCCCTTGGTTAGCATTTCAGGCACAGGTACATTAAGGTCAGCAGGGAGGTCAAGTAGGATGCCCCACAGAAGATGCCACTTCCTGTAACAGCCTCCCCGAACAAGCGCTGGAATGTGGCGACTAGGGGCTTTTCACAGTAACTTCATTTGAAGCCTACTTGTGACAATAAGCGATTTTCACTTTCACTTTTCACTGCCCAGTTTCTCGGGTGTACAGGCAGCGATCAAATGTCCTGGACATGACAGATGTCCAGTGCCGCTGGAGGCTATGTCTTTCAAGAGAAGCCACAACGACCATCTGTCAGATGACTGGCTTGTAGGTAGCCTCCAATTGTGTGGGTGGATTCCCAATGCCTTTGGACATCACTCTGGCACTAAACCCTTCCTCCAGATCATTCCGGGGCTTTGCGTGTGATCTTTGAGGAGACTCACAGTCCCTCTCTGGACTCTTTGGGCACGGTTTAGCGGACTCAAGTTCAAGTCTGGTTCTGGGCGTGTTTGGCAGGGAATTTTGTGACAGCCACATGGGCGAGATCGCGGCCCGTACTCAACATCACTTAGTGCCAAAAATGAGCATTCACAATATTCTCAACATTACTGTCTCCCTCACTGTTTTATTCACCTGACCCGCACCTCAGCAGCTCACCGCTAACAAGGGGGAGCTGCTTTTAAACGCTCCATCACCACTCACTCCCAGTCAACACACATGTATGGCAGCGTGCAGACCTACACCTTGCTTTGGCGTTGCCGACCTGGCCAGGCTTTTCGGCACTGTGGACGAGAGGAGGGGCACCCTGTCCCCCAAGGGGATGGGAGGGCCAGCAGCAGGGTCAGCAATGCTGCCTTGGAGGCTTTGGCAGCGACTGTCAGTGCTGGCAGCAGTATAATCAGGAGCGCAATCCAATGTCAGAAGAAGACCAACGCACTCCACCGAGCTGCAAGGGTAAGTTACCACCTCCCTCCTGACATCATTTTCGTTTGCCACCTCTGAAATTCCCAAATCCCTTCCCCCTATTCCACTGTTTGACACCTCACACCCTCCCCACATCGGATCTTCGTACTTGTTCCTCAGACCTGCTGGCACTCACCAGCACAACCCCTTTATGTCCAGGTGCGGTGTCCATACAGGTCACCTGCTCTAGACCCCCTGACTCACCAAACGTGCAGCTCACAATGTCGTCTTGTTGTCCCCACAGGAGAAGATAGCCCATGATAAATGGGAAAGAGCCAAGATGGGAGAGGAATTGCAGAGACTCGAGTCCTGGCCCCCTATGAGGAACAGGCGCAGTTGCCCGAGGAGAGAGCAGTCACTGGCAGCGAGGTTGGCCTACACCAGAGAGGTGAGGATTCACTGCCTCTTCACCCAGACAACCTGTCTCAAGTGAGTTGTTCATATCCTACTCTCTGATCCTTCTCTCTCACTGACCATGTGTCTATTGTCTCGCAGGATCAGCATCTGATGAGGCCGGACCATCCGGAGTAAATCGCCCCTGCCACCCAGGAGACCACCTCGAAGAAAAGCTCCGAGGAGGAAGTGCTGGAGGCCAACCCAGGGCCTGTCACCAAGGAAATGATGGCAGTTTCCATTTCTTTTGAATGTCCTCTTCCTGACACGATGTATCTCAAGGGCAGTGGGGAGAGCAGGGTGGCGCAGTAATGTCAATTACACTGGTAAGTAGCCCCTTAGCCCCATCCCCTGCCAGCTCCAGACCCTCCAGAAGCCATCTGTCAGGGGCATCAATGCCCACAGGGCACGGGAAGCTGCAGGCTGCCTCTGATGTGCATCCTAGACGTAGCAGTAAACCACGGAAGGTCAGGAAGAGTGAGGAGCACTGAGTCGGCACTGGAGGTTCATTATCTTTGGAGCTTTGTCGCAGTGAAATGTTCATTAAAACATGTCACACCTCATACATGTAAAGTCTCTGTTGCGTTAATCTTCACAGCGCAACGCCCTGCCCGCAACGCCTCTCCCTCCCCCTGTTGCCCTCTGCATCCCCTACCCCGGGCATAGTGGTCCAAGATCAAAAGCCCCTAATGCAGACCCTGTTTTGAGGATGGGTGTGAGCACGCAGTCACCAGAAAGACAGGCTTCAGACTTTAACAGAAACTGAAGAGCATTGAAGCTTTCCTCACAGCGAGTGATCATCACTCTCCTGCCTTGTATAGCGACCTGCTGACAGGGCCGACACAGACCCATCACCCTGGAGTGCTGTTACTCAGACCCTAGGAGGGTGGAACAAGGATGGGACGGTGTGATTGGGGGGGATGGAGGGGGCGGGGAGCTATGGGAAATGGGGGGGGTGGGGGAAGGGGGAATTGGTGGAGAAGGGAAATGGGGGGAGTGTCATGGGAGGAATTGGGGTGGGGAGTGAAATGGAAGTGGGTGGGCTGAGCTGAAGGACACAGCCTCGTCCCAGAAGAAGCTGGAGATGATAAGGGTCTCCCTGGTCCTCCTGATATGTCGGACCGTTGCCGTCAGCTGTCCTCCATCCTCCAGCTCCTACTCGGGCTCGTCCTCCAGCCCCTCCTGGACCACCTCATTTTCCTCATCAGACATAGCTGCATGTCCCTCTGCCTCATCCTCCGCCAGCATGTTTCCCCTCTGCTGTGCCAGATTGTGGGGAGCACAACAGACCACCACAAAGCAGGACACCATCTGAGGGGTGTACTGCAACACATCGCCAGAGCAGCCCGATGCACCGCTCAATGACAGCATGGGTGGCAATGTGGACCACATTATAGCGGGTCTGCACCTTGGTCGCAGGCCTCCACACCGGCGTCATCAGCCATGTCCTCTATGGGTATCCCTTGTCCCCCATGAGCTACCCCATCATCCTGAGGTAGTCCTCGAAGACATCGGGGATCTCCAAGTACCCCAGATGTAGCTGCCATGCCCGTTCCCAGTGTAGCAGCACATATGTGCATGATTCTGAGGCAATGGTTGCACAAATTCTGAACATGCAGGCAGTGAAACCCCTTCCTGTTAATATAGGGCACTCCATGATGCCCCAGTGCTCACGTGCTACATGCGTGCCACTGATAGTTCCCTGGACATGGGGCATCCTGGCAATGGCAGCAAATCCTGCAATGTGGGCATCTTGGGCCTGCCCCAGCTCGAATGTGATATCGTCTGATGCCCGGGCTTTCAGAGCACCTGTCATGTCCCAGGTGCACCTGTGGGGCTGATGACTGTGATATGCCACATAGATTCCCGCTTGAGCTCTGGAATGACCCAGTGGCATAAACAGGGCTGCAGGCTCCTTCACTGCCACTGGGAGTGGGTGTCCTCCTCCTCCACTGTGTGCCATGTCCGGGAGGACGTGGCACAGGTGACGCACTCTCTCTGCTGAGAGGCAATCTTCTGCGGCACATGGAGTCTATCAGCTCATTGATGACACCGTTGCTGGCCTTCCCTTCTGGGTCCCTCCTCAGCCTGATGGGCCGCCACGCACCCTGAGTTAGTGCTGTTGCCTCCTACTGCATCTGCCACCTCTGCTGCCACAAGCAACGCGAGCACAGCCTCTGGGGGATAAACACCGGCAAACATTGTTATATCTGGCAAGAATTGGAGAAGGAGAGAGACCAATATTCAATCCGGGCTTCCATCCCGGGACCCTCAATTCCCCTAAGCCCCCCCACCCTTACCACGATTATCCCACCTTCTCTCAGAGTGCTGTCCACTTGGTCAGTTGTGCTGGCAGATATTGCGCTGCACATATCCCCAGCCAGATCAGGAGACCCTAGACCCCAGACCTCTGCCGGCAACATTAGGGAGGTCGTGCTCAGCTGTCTTCCACTCATCAATAATTACCCTTTGGCTGCGAGAGGATTCTCAGTGGTGAAGCCCTGCTCATTAGTGTTTAATTGCTGGAAGCTGCCTCTATGGTGCTGATGTTCCGACAGTTCAGGCACACTGTTCTGGTATAAAGTTTGTTTGACATGCTATGTACTAATCATCCTCTGAGACATGGCACGTGTGCCTTCAAGGAGGCACCAGAGTTCAGGAGTTGGAAGTGCTCTCACAACTAACAAGGCTACTTCTTCTTTTGAAATAGCCTTCAGCTGTGAAGTTAGAGGCTGCTCACAGTCAAAGGGAGTGAAATTGACTTTAATGAGAGAAGCCACAGCAAGGGTTCTGTCCTGGAAGTGTTTGGTAGGACAGACAGGCTGCAGCTGTGGTTTCCCCATTATGGGTCTCCACAATATTTAAAGATGGCTTGAAGGCCTCACAGATGCAAAGCCCCTCACCACCGGCCCACGGGTGACCCCCGGCCTAGAATGCGTCACCCCTGAACAAGCCCAACCACCCTGAAGGATCTATCGCCTGCCCCCGAGCACTGGGGCAGCAGCTCCGGTGCCCTTGTGCTGCATGCTGGTGAATAGAAATGGCTACTCATCCCCTCACTTCCCCTCATCAGCCATTGCACCAGGTTCATGTTTTTGAAATGGAATACTATTTTGAAACAAGTCCCGCGGGCCTTCCCGCTGGGGAGTCGGGCACTTCCTGGGAGACTGCTGCATTCGACTTCAATCCCTTTAACGAGATTGAAATGAATGCAAATGAGGCTTGACGATATGCTCGCCATTTTTGGGCATGATCTGGAACTCGCCATCGGGAGCGGGCCGGTGAATTTCAAAATTCATAGACTCTCCGCTGGTATCAATTACAAGCCCACCGACTCCCACACTTGCCTTGACTACAGCTCTTCACAGCTCACATCTTATAAGGACTCCATCCTAATATCCCAGTTCCTTCACCTCCTTCGCATCTGTTTCGACGATGCCACTTTCCAAAATGGTGCTGCTGACATGTCTTCATTCGTGCTTAATCGTGCTTTCCCATCTATTGTGGTCAACAGGGCTCTTAACCTTGTCCGGACCCATCTCCCGCTCCCTGCTCTCACACCTACCCCACCTTCCCAGTGTAGGGGTCCTCCTTGTCCTCACTTTTCACCCCACCAGCCTCCGCATTCAAAGAATCATCCTTCGCCAATTCCACCAACTCCAGTATGGTGCCACCACCAAACACATTTTCCCCCTCACTCCCCCCGTCAGCATTTGCAGGGATCGTTCCCTCTGGGATACCCTAGTCCACTCCTCCATCTACCCCAACACCTCTCCCCTTCCCAAGGCACCTTCCCATGCAATTGCAGAAGGTTTAACACTTGCCCCTTTACCTCCTCCCTGCTCACCATCCCAGGGCCAATACATTCTTTTCAGATGAGGCAGCACTTCATGTGCAAATCCTTCAACCTGATCTGATGCATTTTCTGCTCCCAATGTGGTCTATTCTATATTGGGGAGACGAAAAGCAGACTGGGTGACTGCTTTGCAGAACACCTTTGGTCCGTCCAAAAGCAGGATCCAGATCTTCCTGCCGCTTGCCATTTCAATTCACCGTCCTGCTCTCACATCCACATTCCATCCTTGGCCTGCTGCAATGTTCCACTGAAGCCCAGCGCAAAGCGAATAGGCACATTACAGCCTTTCGGTCTTAACATTGAGTTCAACAACTTCAGATTGTGAACTCTTTCCTCCCCCTTTTTATTTCTAGCAATTTATTTTTATTTCTTCCTCACCTTTGCCCCCCTCCTTCCCCACCCCATCCCATTTGGGCCATCTGTTAACTGTTCCAAGTTGTAATTTGACACATTGCTCACATTTGTTCTGCCATTAACACATTCTGATCTCTTAATGTGCCACTATCAGCACCCTTAGTCATTATCTCCATTATTTACATTCCCTTTGCCAATCTCCACCTATCCCTGACCCTCGATCCGGCCTTCATTGTCCCCCCCCCCCACAACAGTATAAATTTGTTGCTATTTCCAGTTCTCTCTCGGTTTGAATAAGATCCATCCAGACTAGAAAAGTTAGTTCCCTTCTCTCTCCACAGATGCTGTCAGACCTATTGAGATTGTCCACTATTTTCTGTTTGTGTTGAACTACGAAACGGTTCACACCAGGTGCAACACGGTGGCTGAATCGCACCTTTTGTCACATCCTCACCACTTGCCTTCCCACCTAATTTTGTGTCATCCGCAAACTTGGCAATAGTACATTTACTTCCCTCGCCCAAGTAATTAATATATATTGTAAATAAATGTGGCCCAAGCACTGATCATTTTGGAACTCCCCTAGTTACAGGTTGTTCTGAAAATGTCCCTCTTATCCCAACTCGCTATCTTCTATCAGTTATCCAATCCTCTATCCGTGCTTATGTACTACCCCTTATTAAGTAGCCTTTTGTGCAGTAGCTTATTAAACACTTCTTGGAAATCTAAATAAATTACATCCACTGGTCCCCCTTTATCTATCCTGCTTATTATCCGCTCAAAGAATTCTAACAAATTTATCAGGCATGATGTCCCCTTTATGAAGCCATGCTGACTCTGCTTGATTACATTATGTATTTCTAAATGCTCTGCTATTGCATCCTTTGTAATGGACTCAATCATTTTCCCAATGACAGATATCAAGTTAACTGGCCTGTGGTTAGCTGTTTTCAGTCTCATGTTTAAAATTTTAAAAATTCCAATCCGCTGGGACTTTTCCAGAATTTAAGAATTCTTGGAAGATTCCTGCCAGTGCATTCACCACCCCTGTAGCTACTTCCTTTAATATCCTGGGACCCAACCCAGGTGACATATCAGTCTTTAGCCCCATTAGTTTCCTTAGTTCTTTTTCTCTAGTGATAGTTATTGTATTTATTTCCTCCCCCACTTTTCCCCTTTGATTATTTAGTTTTCATAGATAGATAGAATTTACAGTGCAGAAGGAGGCCATTCGGCCCATCGAGTCTGCACCGGCTCTTGGAAAGAGCACCCTACCCAAGCCCACAACACCCTATCCCCATAACCCAGTAACCCCACTCAACCAACACTAAGGGCAATTTTGGACACTAAGGGCAATTTTAGCATGGCCAATCCACCTAACCTGCACATCTTTGGACTGTGGGAGGAAACCGGAGCACCCGGAGGAAACCCACGCACACACGGGGAGAACGTGCAGACTCCGCACAGACAGTGACCCAGCCGGGAATCGAACCTGGGACCCTGGAGCTGTGAAGCAATTGCGCTAACCGCTATGCTACCGTGCTTTTTGGAATGCTATTCGTGTCTTCTACTGTGAAGACTGACGCAAAGTATTTGTTTAACTTCTCTGCCATTTCCTGTTTCTCCATTATTATTTCTCCAGTCTCATTCTCTAAGATGCCTCTGTTCACTTTTGCCTCTCTTTCCTTTTTATCTATTTAAAAAAGCTCTTACTATCCATTTTTATCGTACATGCTAGTTTACCTTCATCATATATCTTCTCTCTTTTTTTTCGGTTAACCTTTGCTGGTGTTTAAAACTTTCCGAATCCTCTGGTCTATCATTAATCTCCACTACATTGCGTTGTAATATTGCAAGGGTGGGGGATCATTTTAGACAGGGTGGAGCTCACTCAGTTCAATCATTTTTTTAATGTGTTTACACTTTGTCCCTTCCTGTCACACTCCAGGTATCATCATCTCCTAAACTCTGAAGTTTACATTTTATTTAAATTAAATAGAATTAACATCTGTTTATTTGCATGGGGAACAATTATTTCATTGAATTCTTTTCAATGAAGCCCCCTGCCCCTCCCCCCACCCTTGCCCAAGGCACGAGTATAATTCAATGAAAGAAATGTGACATTGCTGCCATATGTAAATAGGTAATGAAATAAGCTAGTGAACATGCTAAAGGACATTTAGGTAAAGGAAATCAATAATACACAAGGGAAAACATGCATCAATTTCAAGAACTGACTGACACCTCAACCTTTCCCTTTGATTATCAGGAGTTGTGATCAGCTTAAATGGAATTAGACCAGAGGAGTTCTAATAAAAATAGATTGTGCTGAGGTGCACTCTTGCCAGTGAGTGAAGGATCGCGAGTATAGTTCATCTCACTCCAAGACTTGAGCACGTAATCAAGGTTTGTGTCTGGACGATAGTGATGGAAGTCAGTCTGGTGTTGCAGACTTTTTCCTTCCTTATGACCATGCTTCTCTCAAAATAATCAATCTGCTTCTCCACTCAGAAACTTACCTCTACCTGCATGTGATACATTGAATTTATCTGCCTACCCTGGATAATGGAGCTCTTAAGCTTCTCTAAACCCTTGCAACCTCTCTTAATATGACACCTGTCACACTGGTTTATACTTAAAAAGGCTTGTCTTGACAGTTTAATGATATTTATAGTGAAAGAAATTCTGATGCTGTCGAAGTGACATTAACTCTTCCTTACGAAGGGGCAGCTCAGTGAAGGAGTGGTTAGCACTGCTGCCTCATGGTGCTGAGAACCCAGATTCGATCTTGGCCCCAGGTCACTGTCCGTGTGGAGTTTGTGTGTCTGTGTCAGCGTGGGTCTCATCCCCACAAACCAAAGATGTTCAGGGTTGGTGGATTGACCATGCTAAATTGCCCCTTAATTGGAAAAAGTTTTTAAAATTAAATAAAAAAAACTCTTTCTTACCATAAATCCTTCCAAGGTTAATACAGATTCTATATATCAATCGATGCAAGTCCAGGCCCGGGATCTTCCCCAGCACCTGCCTCATAAACTCCACACCATCCTAGTTTGGGGCATAGACATTCACCAAGAGCACTGGCATACCCTCCAGCTTCCCACTCACCACCACGAACCTCCCTCCCGAATCTGCCACAATATTCCCCACCTCAAACGCCACCCATTTATTTCTCACCACCAACCTCCGCATCTTCATATCTAATCCCGAATGAAAGACTTGCCCTGCCCACCCTTTTACTTAGCCTAGTCTCGTGCCCGATCTTCAAGTGCGTTTCTAGCAAAAAAGCACTCATGCCCGATCTTCAAGTGCGCGAACACATGCAACCGTTTGACCGGCCCATTCAGCCCTCTCACATTCCATGTGACCAAACTGGTCGGGGGAGGGGGGAGGGGGGGCACCCAGCCTCCTCCCTGCTGACCAACCATATCCCTTCTTGGGGCAGCCCCCGGCCCCTGTCACACCCCTCCAGGCCCCCCCTCGGATGTCCACCATCACCACCTCCTATCCTGCTGCGCTACAGCAAGCACATCTTTTTCAGCAGTCCCCTCCCTTCCCCCCTCCTCTAAGCAAAACAACTATTCCATCCCCCTCTGCTACACTAACCACCTACTCACCCCCCACTGCACTTCCGTTAACTATCCACCCAGCTAGCCAGGCAGCCCCCACCCATGGCGCCAAACCACCTACACCCCACTCACACACCTCCATAGCACAAAGAACAGTGACATAAGAAAAAGGTGCACTCACCCTCCGTGTTTCCCAACTATCCCTCCACAGAACACAACAAGACCTCTCAAAGAAGAGAGGTACTCCTGTAACCAACAAATAAAGGCAACAAAAATAGAAACGGCAGAAAAAAACCCCAACATCTTCTCACACCTCCTCCACAGTTCAATGTCCACCTTCTCCTGCCAGTCCATTGTCCCTTAAAAATTCCATTGCCTGCTCTGGTGTCCCAAAATAATATTCTCAGGCGTTGTGAGTCAACCAGAGGCAGGCTGGGTAGAGCATCCAAAACTTCACCCCCTTCCTAAATAGGGCAGCCTTCACTCAATTAAACCCGGCTCTCCTATTAGCCAGTTCTGCGCCAAAGTCGTGGTACACCCGGAGATCATTACCTTCTCAGGTGCACCTCCTCATCTGCCTTGCCCACCCTAATATCTCCTCTTTGTCGAGGAATCAGTGGAGCCGCACCACTATCGCCCTCGGCGACCCGTTCGCCTGCGGCTTCCTCATCAGCGCCGTATGCACCTGGCCAACCTTCAGGGGCTAGTCAAAGGCCCTCTCCCCCATCAGCTTCTCCAATATCTTGGCTACATATGAACCACCATCCGCTCCCTCGGTGCCCTCTGGCATCCCCACAATTCTTAGGTTTTGTCTTTGGTAGTGGTTCTCCAGATCCTCCACCTTCTCCTTTTAGCCGCTTCTGGGTCTCCCGCATCATTGCGATCTGGCCGGCCGGCAACAAGGTAAGCTGTTCTTCATGCTCCCTCACCATCTCCTCCACCTTTCGAATAGCCTGGCCCTGGGTCACCAGCCTCTATTCCACCTGATCAATTCCAGCTTTTAGTGGTTCCACCGCCTTGGCTATGTCCTCTTGGGCTTCCCTCCTCTCACGGGTAATCTTCTCATATAAGAAGTCCACCAGCTGCTCCGTCGACCACTGTGTAAGCAGGGCTGGCGCTTTACCCTCTGCCATCTTCACCTCTGGTGCATAAAGAATTTCTTGCTTCAACAGCTCTGTTCTTCTTGACCCACTTCTGGTCCATGGATCCATCCACCAGCACCACCAGTGGAGTTTAACTTCCCTCAACCACCTCTAAACCTTTTCCCACCAAAGCATCCGCTCAGCAAACGGGTAAAAGCACCAAAAAAAACCACCTCAAGCGGGAGCTGCCAAATGTGCGACCTCTCATTCCATGGCCGCCATCAGAAGTCGGCAACTTTAAACGTTATAGACACAGATACGTGCGTCGATGCAGAATGATCTCACATTGGCAAAGGTCCGCCACATGTTGTTAAAAATGTATTGCAGAGGGACCCCCCCCCTCCAAAAACAACTGGAACTGAGTGTCAAAGATGCATCCTCCCGTGGTGAGTACACATGGTCATCCCGGTGGGATGAGGAACTGATCCTACAGGAATTGCACAATGGTCACCCCGGAGCTTCAAAAATTAAGAAGCTAGCACAAAGTTATGTCTTGTGGTCAGGAATCGATGGAGACATCAAGTGGGTCATATGAAGATGCCGGTATGTCAGGAGCACCAGAAGCTCCCCACTTTGGCCTCTCTTCACCCCTCAGAATGGCCAGGGTGTTCCTGGGTAAGGCTACCTGTGGACCTCACTGGGCCTTTCTTGGAGTCCATGGGTGGGATTCTCTGCGAGTTCGCGCCGGCCGCAGCGCAGACCTGCAGCGCCCGTTTGATGCCGGTATCGGCAGCTGGAGCTGCGTGAAGTGCTCCAGTGCCGTGCTGGCCTCCTGAAGGACTCAGGATCGCTGCTCCTCTGGACCTGTTGACGCCATTGTAAAACACAACGGCGTTTACGACGGCATCAACACTCAGCCTCAGGATCAGAGAATCCCGCCCCATGTTTCTAATCCTTGTGAGCGCCCATTCTAAGTGATTCGACATATACAGGATGGCCTCCACCCCATCAAAGAATCAATTGAGAAATGAAGGCGCTCATTTAGCACCCACGGGTTTCCTGAACCGCTGATCTCTTAACGGGACTTTCAGGAGCGAGAAGTTCTCCACATTTGCAGGTATGAATGTAATCAGACACATCAGAACCACCCCGTACCACTTGTCACCCAATGGCCTTGCCGAACGGGCAGTCCAAACATTTAAGAGAGGCACACGGAAGCAGACCGCGTGATAGCCAGAGGCCACAGTGGCGGGGTGGGGGGGTTGGGGCTGCTGGGGAGAGCCAGAGCAACAACAATAGGCACCAAGGGGAGAAAAGAGAAGGAAAAACTGGCAGGGAGCGATCCACATGGCCACAGCAAAAGCGGCGAAGAATGGACACAAGAACGGAAAGAAGAGATTGTGAAAAATCCATGTAAATAGTTAAAACTGATCTCAATGTAAATAACTTTAAGGGTGCTGCCTACGTGCTCCCTTGCAAAATTCACATTGTTCTGTTAGTATTTATTTTTGTTATGCATCCCAAAAAAATACAATAAAAATATTTTTTAAAAATTCTGGTCACTTGGACAAGAATTTGTGCTTAATTTTAAAACAATTTTTGGTGTTAAATGTTTAGTATAGTCTACTCAGGGATCGAAGTCAAAGACATTAGGAGTGGCGATAACATTGGGATTGGCAGTAATGACATCAGGTCAAAAGCTCCTGCTGTCACTGTTGAGGTTGACATGTGAAGTTGGGAGAGAGGGGTTGAGGGGTGGGGGGTGTAGGGGTGGGGGAAAGAGAGAGAGGGTGAGGGTTTGGTGCTGTGGGGTTGTACCCCGACCAGGAGACTATGGCCAGGATGTTTCGGCCCCACTGCGGTTTGTCTCTCCCGTGGTGGATTCAGCGCGCAATTTAAATCTCCATTCAATTCCACAAGAACGTGAAATCCCACAGGGCAGGAGGGGCTTTAAAATATTGGTGTATATTTTAAGAGACAAATATTTGTCAAGAATGGCCTTGTTGATAACTAACCAGAAATGACAGGATATAGCAGCAGGCTGAGACTAACTGGAGGGCTCTTTGAAAGTGCCAGTACTGACTCACTGGGTCAAATACTCTCACTCTGTGTTGCACTATTCTATGATTCCAATTTTAATAGATGTTTGTTTACTGTTTAGCATTACTAAAGATTGATTTCTTTGGTGTCCTCCATAATAGTGGTTACTTATGTAGGCGTGTTAAA
Source organism: Scyliorhinus torazame (assembly GCF_047496885.1). Lineage (NCBI taxonomy): Eukaryota > Metazoa > Chordata > Chondrichthyes > Carcharhiniformes > Scyliorhinidae > Scyliorhinus > Scyliorhinus torazame. Next base: position 276,208,253 of record NC_092709.1, read on the forward strand.
CTACTGTTTTTTTAAATGAAATAGCTTATCTTTTCACTAGCATTTGTGGAGCGTGGATCAGGCCTCAAAGGTCATCCATTGAGGCATGCCCACCTTTGGAAAGAAAGTTAGGAATGTGGTGATCTGTATATCTGTGTATATTAAGCAAGGGGTCAATGTAGATGCAATACCACTGAGCAATCACTAGGGGGAGCATGGGAGGTATAAAAACACACAAACAGGAAGTCAGGACACACTTCACAGGAACAGGAGCTGGTAGCAAGACACAGACAGGCAGCTCAAATGTAACTTAAAGTTAAGCACTGAAGAGAAAACAAACTCACAATAAAGCATCTACTTCAACTTCAAGACTACGAGTGTTATTAAGACACAAGGAACAACACATGGTACCAGGACCGGCTTCAGAAAGCTTACGATAAGATTACACGAGCTGCAGACACAAAAAGATCAAAATGGCAAGGAAAACTCCTACCGGACATTCGACGTGGGAAGACTTCGCTAATTCGCTTATATCAGTTGGAACCCCACCTCAGCTGAACACAACCGGTAATTTAAGTAATGACTGGAAAAGATTTAAACAAATGTTCGATATATATATCATAGCTAATGATTTAAAAGCAGCCTCAGAAGAAATGAAAATTGCTCTGCTCATCGCAGGACATGAAGCTAGAGAAATATATAATTGTTTTAAATACTTGAAAGGTGAAGACAGCACCAAATTAGAAGTAATACTAAAAAAATTTGAAGAGCACTGTATGGAATTTGAACAGTGCTGTATGCTCAGAGGCCAAATTGCACAGGGAATGAGTGATGCAAAACTCAAACAATCAAAACCAGAACAGAAAGGGTTAACTCTGTAAATTGCGATTGAAAAGTCCAGATCGAAAGGAAAAAGTAACTTTAATGTCTTACAAAGCAAAAATGCTGAAATCCGCTCCAAAATGGCATCTGAGCACATTGTACAGTCTGCAGGCAATAAAAGACGGAAATTTGCATCTGCGCAGGTGCAGGAAACCGAAGCCGCACATGCGCAGTGCACAAAAAAGCGCACTGTAAAGGAAGATCGATGTGCGCATGCCCAGTTCAAAGAAAAGATCGTGCCATTCGAAGATGGTTCTGCTCATGCGCAAGTCGCACATGCACAGTGTACAGAAACCGCAGAGTAAAGGAAGATAGATTTGCGCATGCGCAATCGAGCCTGGCGCATGACGTCACGAACGTCATGACGTCAGAGGACCCGGACCACGCCTACTTAAAAGGGAAATGCCCGAAAATTGAAAACAAGAAACTTAAAGCTGTAAAACCCAGTTTTCTTCCTCAAAAGACAGAACAATGCCTGAACTTATACCAGCAGTGGAAGATAACTTTCACAACACCCTGGAACAAGCAGTCTGCACCTCCCAAAGTGAAGAGAACGATAACAAATGCGAAACAAAAAAAGATGAAGAGAACGATACCAAATCCAAAACAAAAACAGATGATTTGTTTTTCGAACAATACTACTCAGACATGGCTGAATTATTCGGATATGCTGATCACAGCATCAGCAACACGGTTGCAAAGCTCAACATGACTCTACTCATGGTAGATGAATCCAATACCATGATGCCATGGCAGATCGTCGAGACATTGGATGACAGCAATACCCAAGAAGACGACGCCACACAAAGAGCACAGAACGACTCCATTGAGAGAGCACAGATTGACCCCACAGAGAGAACACTACACGACTCCACAGAGAGAGCGATGAAAGACTCCACAGAGGGAGCGACGCAAGCCTCCATGGACAGCTCGTTGACAGACTCCAAAATGGAAGCAAACAAACACTCCATTGCGAACGCCATGCATGAGCAAGACCAGGAAGGTCAACCCACCATATCTGAGCAACCACAAGCAGACTATGAAAGCCTACCAAGCTCACATAATCAAGAAGAAGACAATGTAAGTCGACCCACTGCATGTGAAAACAGGGACAATGTGATCACACGTGACATACAGGAGGTGCAGGATCACAGCGAGACTGACAGATCTCAGCTCGTCTGTACAGAAGCACAGAGGAGGGCTACTCATGAGTCCAGAGAGACCACATCAATTGAAATCTTGAAGATTTTGATTCCAGAAGAGGAGCACCAAGAGTCCAGAGAAACCACGCCAATTAAAATCTTTAAGATTTTGACTCCAGAAGAGGAGCATCAAGACCAACAAGAAAATGAAATCGGGAAGATTTTGACTCCAGAAGAGGAGCACCAACAAACCAAAGAAGAGGAATCAAATGCACCACAAATGACTGATGTCACCAACATCAATGCAACAGCAGACAATTCTCGAGACGAAACGCTCAACGTAACAGATACCACAAAGGACACTCGCATCAATTATGCAAATTATCCACACGGAACACTCATTGAGCGCAACAAGAAAAACAGAAACCACAAGAAGCACAGCAGAAACGAGAAGAACAACAGCAAGAACAAAAACAACATAAATCACAAGAACAACAAAAACCGCAAGAAGCACTGCAGAAACAAGAACAACAACAGCAACAACAAAAACTGCAAGCACAACAACAAAAACTACAAGAACAACAACAAAAACAACAAGAAGCATAACAAAGACAACAACAATCACGACATGAACAACGACGAAAACAAGAAAAACAGAAACAACAAGCACAACAACAAAAACGTCAAGAACGTCGAAAACAGCAAAAACAGAAACAACAAGAACGACAACGAAAACTGCAAAGACAGATACGACAAAAACAGCAATAAGAACGACAACGAAAACAACAAAGACAGAAATGACAGAAACAGCAACAATGAAACAACAACCTGTACAAAATGGTACAACGTTTCTGCTGTGCTTCTTGTGGTTCTGTTTTTCTTGTTGCTCTCAATGAGTGTTCCGTGTGGATAATTTGCATACTTGGTGCGAGTGTCCTTTGTGGTATCTGTTACCTTGAGCGTTTCGTCTCGAGAATTGTCTGATGTTGCAAAACAATGACAAGGCTACAAACATGCCATGGCATAACAACGAATCGCACAAATTCACATCTTCTCCAGAACAAGCAAGCACACCAGCTTTCAAGGCAGATGACACACTAAATCGATACCACAAGCACAGAAAAAAGTCCATGTCAGTCACATCAGTTGTTTGAACACCTTGGGATGACTTGTTGGTTACTTAAAAAAAAACAAGAACACCAACATCATTCACAACGGAGTTGCAATATCAATATCTGCAACAACGAAAAAGAAAAAATTCAATGAACAAATTCATCAAGTTTGGACTCATAAATGTTTTTATTAAGATTGGACTGATAAATATTAATTGGCTTTGTAAAATATCCAATATCATCATCACTTGTACAGATATATATATCATGAGTAATCTAACTGTTTTGTACAATTTTCTTTAACACTGTACAGAAGACTTCCGGTGGCGTGGGCGAGCAGGGTGGCCGCAATAACAAGAGCTCCCGCCGGTGGCCGCGATTCGCGCCGATTTCGGAGAAATCCCCAAGTCCTCACGCACTCCCCGACTATCGTCGGCCTTTGGGGCCGCCACGAGCAGCCAGCGGGGCCGGTTTAAAAACCGGCGAAGAACCCCACGTGGGTGTCGGGCGGCGGGGGCTGAGGTGCCGGGCCCGGCGCGGCAGGTCAGAGCAGCGGGGGCGGAGCTACGAGGAGGCCGAGGCAGCAGGCCCGAGGCCAGGGCACCATGTAGGGAGGGTAATCCACGTCGGATGGCTCCCACCTAGGAAGAAGAAAGAAGGTTGAAGCCTGGTCCCAGGTGAATGCAGAGGAGAAAGAAAGAAGGTTTAAGGAAGTTTGGTGAAAGATTTTTTTTTTTTTCTCTCTGCCCCCTTTTGTTTTTCAAAAAAAGAATGTCAGATTAATGAAGGGCAGGAGGGTGAAGGGGAAGAGAGGAGAAAAGAAAGAAGATAAAAAACAATAAGCCACTAAAGGATGCGAAGAGCAGCGTCGAAGAAAGGAGGAAACGCGGGTTCGCACCCGAAGGAGAAGACGAGCAAAAGTGTTGACAGGATGGCGGAAGCCGAACTGCAAGGCGGGCCGCACTACTTACGGTGGAGAAGATGACCGAGGTGATGGCAGTGGAGCTGGCAAAACAGTTTGTGAGGCACATGGAGGCCTTGAGGAAAGAGACAGCGGTCGTGTTGAGGTCATTGGTGGAGGAGGCAATCGGCCCGATGAGGGTGGAGGTGGCAAAGGCATCGGCCGAGGTGAGAGAGCAGGGCGAGAAGATGAAGGAGGTGGAGGAGGCCGTGACACGACACAGTGACCAGGTCACCTCGATGGGGGACGAGCTGCGGAGGGTGGTGGAGGTTAACAGAGGACTCTGAGCAAAGCTGGAAGACTTGGAAAACCGCTCAAGGCGGCACAATTTGAGAATTGTGGGCTTGCCCGAAGGGACAGAGGGCCCAAGGCCAACGCAATACTTTGCTAAGAAGTTGGCGGAGCTGATGGGGGAGGGTGAGAGCCCCACCCTGTACAAGCTAGACCGAGCTCATCGGTCATTAAGGCTGAAGCCCAAAGTGAACGAGCCGCCAAGGGCAGTAATTATCTGCTTCCATCCGTTTTGCATGACGGAGAAGGTATTAAGCTGCGCGAAGCAGGAGCGTCAGGTGCTGTGGGATGGCACTGCAGTTCGGATCTACCAGGACTTGACGGTGGAGTTGGCAAAAAGACGAGTGGCGTTTGGGCAAGTGAAGGCGGCTTTGTACAAGAAGGGGGTGCGATTTGGTGTGGTGTTCCCGGCGAAGTTGAGAATAACATATAACGCCAAAGACTTTTATTTTGAGACAGCGGAGGCAGCTGAGGCGTTCGTGAGGGCAGAAGCCTTGTGACAGACGTGAAGAGCGGAACTGGAAGAGAGACTGTGGACTGTGTTTGAGCGGCTGCAAAATGTACAAATGTTACAACTTGCTTTTTACTGATTTGTATTGAAATTTTCTTCTCTTTGCATTGTTACAGAGTTCAAGTTAATGGCGTTCTGTGTTGCGACGGTTAAATGTTATGTTAGTGAATTTTAGGGGTTGGATTGTTGGGTTTGTTTTGGTGTTTCATTCTCTGGGACTGGGTGGAAGGCGGCGAGAGGTCTTGGCGGGGGGAGCCACCCGCGCTAGCTAACTAAAGTCAGTTAGTGAGAGGAGGACTGCGGACATTGGAGCCTGGATAGCAGGCTTCAATGGGCCTACGAGGCGAGCAAGAGGGGGTGGAGGGATGGATGTTGGGGGATGTTTTTGTCGGGGGGGTTCTTGGGAGGGGGTGGAAGGGTTTCGATGTTAACAATGGACAGGGCGGGTCAGGCTTATGGGGCAGGGCCCGGTGGTATGGTGATGGTGGATAAGAAAGGTGGGGGGGTGAGAGACCCCCAGTAAGGATAGTCACGTGGAACGTGAGAGGGCTAGGAGGTCCGGACATTAGTTGGGGGTGGGGGGGGTGGGGGTCTGTGGAGATTAAGGGTGACTATGGGTAATCCCTGATTCCTTTTTGTCATTTGTTTATGTAAACATGCGGGCTGATGTTTGGGGGTTGGTGGGCGGATGAGATTGTTGTTAATTATGGGGATTGACATATCTTGCTGATTATTGTTTATTGTTGATGGGTGTAAATGCGGGAGAAAATGTGAAAAAGGAGGAGAATAAAAATATATATTTTTTAAAACACTGTACAGAAAATATGTAAAGAGAAAAGGGGGGATGTGGTGATCTGTATATCTGTGTATATTAAGCAAGGGGTCAATATAGATGCAATACCACTGAGCAATCACTAGAGGGAGCACGGGAGGTATAAAAACACACAAACAGGAAGTCAGGACACACTTCACAGGAACGGGAGCTGGGAGCAAGGCACAGACAGGCAGCTCAAATGTAACTTAAAGTTAAGCACTGAAGAGAAAACAAACTCACAATAAAGTATCTACTTCAACTTCAAGACTACGAGTGTTATTAAGACACAAGGAGCAACACAAGGAATAGACAAGGTCTCGGTTAACAATGCATCTGTTAGCACTCAGTCCAATCTCAATGACAGTCATTGTGGCCTTGGAGCTTGCAACTCCAAAATCTTGTCTCAGACCCACATTTGGGAAGCCCAGGGGTAGAGGGACAGAGGAAGCTTGGAATATAGTTACACAAATTACTTAATGTTGTGATAAAGATCCATAATGCCATTAAAAGCAAGCAAAGCACTGGACTTCAATTCAAGAGAATAGAATTGAAAAGTAGAGAAATTATGTGAATCATGTATAGAGCATTGGTCACACCATGTTTGGAGTCCTGTGAACAGTTTTAGTCTCCATGTCATTAAAAAAAAGATATTGAAGCCCTTGAAATCATGCAGAAAAGATCATGATGAAAGTGGAGCAGTTTTTTTATTCTCATCGGCTAGGCCAACATTTTTATTGCTCTTGAGAGGGAGGTCATGAGCCGTCTACTTGAACGAGTGCCCCAGCAGCCCATAACTCACCCATACCCACCATCACAGCTTCCAAAGTCAGATCGCCCTTCCTGAAAGTGAACCCTCGGAAGGCGACGGGCCCGGACGAGGTCCCTGGTTGTGCACTCAGAGCCTGCGCGGACCAGCTGGCAGAGGTGTTCGCGGACATCGTTAACCTCTCCCTACTCCACTCCGAGGTCCCCACTGCTTAAAGAAGACCACCATCATACCTGTGCCAAAGGAGAACCATGCATCGTGCCTCAATGACTACCGTCCGGTGGCCCTGACTTCAGTCATAATGAAGTGCTTCGAGAGGTTGATCATGAAGCGCATCACCCCCATACTCCCAGAACGCCTTGATCCACTGCAATTCGCATACCGTCGCAACCGGTCCATAGCAGATACCATTTCCCTGGCCCTACACTCATCCTCAGAGCATCTCGACAACAAGGACTCCTACATACAACAGCTCCGCCTTCAACACCATAATCCCAGCCAAGCTCATATCAAAGCTCCAAAACCTAGGACTTGGCTCCCACTCTGCAACTGGATCCTACATTTTCTGACGAACAGACCACAATCAGTAAGAATGAACAACAACACCTCCACAATAGTCCTCAACACCGGCGCCCTGCAAGGCTGCGTACTTAGCCCCCTACTATACTCCCTGCACACACACGACTGTGTAGCAAAATTTGGTTCCAACTCCATCTACAAGTTTGCTGACGATACGACCATAGCGGACCGGATCTCGAATAATGACGAGTCAGAATACAGGAGGGAGATAGAGAACCTAGTGGAGTGGTGCAGCGACACAATCTCTCCCTCAATGCCAGCAAAACTAAAGAGCTTGTCATTGACTTCAGGAAGCAAAGTACTATACACATCCCTGTCAGCATCAACGGGGCCAAGGTGGAGATGGTAAGCGGTTTCAAATTCCTAGAGGTGCACATCTCCAAAAATCTGTCCTGGTCCACCCATGTCGACGCTACCTCCAAGAAAGCACAACAGCACCTATACTTCCTCAGGAAACTAAGGAAATTCGGCATGTCCACATTAACCCTTGCCAACATTGACAGATGCACCATAGAAAGCATCCTATCGGGCTGCATCACAGCCTGGTATGGCAACTGCTCAGTGCAGAACCGCAAGAAACTTCAGAGAGTTGTGAACACCGCCCAGTCCATCACATGAACCTGCCTCCCATCCATTGACTCCATCTACACCTCCCGCTGCCTGGGGAAAGCAGGCAGCATAATCAAAGACCCCTCCCAACCGGCTTACTCACTCTTCCAACGTCTTCCATCGGGCAGGAGATACAGAAGTCTGAGAACATGCACGAACAGACTCAAAAACAGCATCTTCCCCGCTGTTACCAGACTCCTAAATTACCCTCTTATGGACTGACCTCATGAACACTACACCCTGTATGCTTCATCCGATGCCAGTGCTTATATAGTTACATTGTATAACTTGTGTTGCCCTATTATGTATTTTCTTTTATTCACTTTTCTTCCCATGTACTTAGTGATCTGTTGAGCTGCTCGTAGAAAAATACTTTTCACTGTACCTCGGTACACGTGACAATAAACAAATCCAATCCAATCCAACTGCTTCAGTACACCCACAGTGTTGTTAGGGAGGGAGTTCCAGGATTTTGATGGTGTATGGCTTGGAGGGCGGGGGGGGGGGGATCTTACAGATGTTCCCATGCATCAATTGCCTTTGCCCTTTGTCATGATATGCAAACATGCAACCAATGAACATTCAGAATAGGACACAATCAATGGGCAGTCAGGACACTCAGAGGTGGCATCACCAAAAGCTGGCACGACATAAACACTATAAAAGGGATGAGGCACTCACACCCTGCCTCTTTCCACAGACAGACATCTAGAGAGTCAGATAGGGTTGATCAGCAGCATCACACCCCAGCACATGGCTTAGAGTAAGCTGGTACAGTTAGACTGAGTTACTACAGTTAGATTAACAGAGAGTCGAACTCATTTGAGAACTGTGTTAATACTTCAATAAACACGTTGAACTAATTTCAGAGTCTGGAGCATCCTTTAGTTAAGACTGTATCAAGTAGCAGCCTGTGTTATCCGAAGCAGCATAACACAACACCTTTCTCACTGTCAAGAGGGAAAATGGAGCAGCAAACAATTGACACTTGCACACTTTTCATCAGGGCCATGACTGTGGCATCTGTAAGTTGTCTGAAAGGTTTAAGGCGTAGGCAGTATATGGAAATAAAGAGAGTCTTGTCAGGCAAGATTCAATGAGGTCAGTCCACTCTACCCTTAATGAAAACAGAATCAATTTTGCTGAATTCTACTGCGATATTTTCAGAGAATTTACAGAATTTACAGTTCAGAAGGAGGCCATTCGGCCCATCGAGTCTGCACCGGCCCTTGGAAAGAGCACCCCAGTTAACCCACGCCTCCACCCTATCCCCGCAACTCCATGACCCAGTAACGCCACCCAATCTTTTTGGCACTAAGGGCAATTTATCATGGCCAATCCACCTAACCTGCACATCTTTGGACTGTGGGAGGAAACTGGAGTACGCGGAGGAAACCCACGCAGACACGGGGAGAACGTGCAGACTCTGCACAGACAGTGACCCAAGCCAGGAATCGAACCTGGAAACCTGGAGCTGTGAAGCAACTGTGCTAACCACTGTGCTACCATGCTGCCTTTTTTGTCAGCTTTCTGATGGTAGAGGATTTGCATCATGATAACTCAGACAATACATTGAAAACAAATGCGAAAAGCAAAAATAAAAGAGGATAAAAAGATGAAATCACACTATTCCAAAATGCCAATCTCTTTTTTGATCTCCAAGGGAGGTCTGTTGGTTTGCCCAGGGGCCAAGTGTTGCAAGAGTTTGCAAATAACAATGAATAGCATTCAGGAAGGGAGACATTGACCTGAATTAACCCAATAGTAAATGTAATTTGGATGAAGGATTAAAAACAGCCTCCTGTCTTTTTGATGCTGACTCACAGCTGTGCATTCACTGAATTTCAATTTCTAATCTGATATTTACCATTCACAGTTTTTCTATTATTTTCTCCAATAAGTCACCCTTGCCCTGTTTCATTTCTCCATCATCATTGTCCTCACCAATTTCCATTGTCTGCACTTGGTGTCTGAACAGACACTGTCGCCTGGATTTTCACTCCTGAGGCAGGTGCGTAAAGTTGGGAAAATTCCTGGTTCGCTGTACCTCTCTTGGAGAAAGGTGTCCCAGGGGAGGGGTTGGGGGGGGGGGGAGAATAGCGCAGTTCACACTGGAGTCAGGACCACCAGCCTCAGAAACAATCTAGGGATGTGGGCCTCGCTGGTGAGATGCTGTGTAACTTGGGGAAGGTCTTGGTGGTGCTCCCATGCATCAGCTGCCCTTTGGGTTTGAGGTGGTAGAAGTCACAAGTTTGGAAAATACTGTTGATGGAATCTCAGTGAGTTCCTGAAGTGCATCTTGCAGATGGAGGGAGTGAAAGTTGAAGGTGGTAAATAGAGTGTCAATTAAGTGGGCTGCTTTTCTTGGATGGTGTCAAGCTTCTTGAGTGTTGTTGGAGCTGCACTCATACAGGCAAGGGAAGACTATTCCGTCACTCTCCTGACTTGTGTCTTGTAGATTATGGTCACGCTTTGGGGAATCAGGAGATGATTTAGTCTCCAGAAAGTTTCCAGCCTCTGACCTGCTTGCAGCCACAGTATTTATATGACTGGTCCAGTTCAGTTTCTGGTCGATGGTAACCTCCAAGACTTTTATAGTTGGTGATTCAGTGATGATAATGCCATTGAATGTCAAGGGGAGATGGTTAGATTATCTCTTCTGTCAGATGGTCACTGAACATAGAACATATAGTGCAGAAGGAGGCCATTCGGCCCATCGAGTCTGCACCGACCCACTTAAGCCCTCACGTCAACCCTATCCCCGTAACCCAATAACCTCTCCTAACCTGTTTTGGACACTAAGGGCAATTTATCATGGCCAATCCACCTAACCTGCACGTCTTTGGACTGTGGGAGGAAACCGGAGCACCTGAAGGAAACCCACGCACACACGGGGAGAACGTGCAGACTCCGCACAGACAGTGACCCAGCGGGGGATCGAACCTGGGACCCAGGCACTGTGAAGTCACAGTGCTATCCACTGTGCTACCGTGCTGCCTGGCACTTTTGTGGTGCAAATGTTACTTACCACTTATCAGCCTAAGCCTGAATATTATCCAGATCTTGCTGCATATGGTCAGGGACGGCTTCAGTATCTGAGGAGTCGTGATGAATGGTGCTGACCTTATGTTGGAGGAAACGTCATTGAGAAAACAGCTGAAGATGGTCAGGCCTAGGACACTACCCTGAGGAACTCCTGCAGTGATGTCGCAGGGCTGAGATGACTGATCTCCAATAATCAGAACCATTTTCCTTTGTGCTAGTTATGACTCCAACCAGTGGAGAGCTTTCCTCCTGATTTCATTGACTTCCATTTTGCTGGTGCTCCTTGACACTTGTCAAATCCAGACTTGGTGTCAAGGGCAGTCACTCTCACCTTGGTTTTAACAAAAACAAAAAGATTTATTAAACATGAAAAAATTGGATAATGATACAAAACCCCTTTACACTCCTTAACTTAACAAATACGCACAGATTAAAAAGTACATCTTAATCAACAATGTTCTCATTAACACAAAGTCCCTTTTTAAGCACATCGATGACTGAGGTCAAATACACACACTCTACTCTGAACCCAAGTTATTGTCTGTGGATTTCTCCTCAGAATTCCTCCAGATGATGATCACATGAGAGTTTCAAAACTCCACTCCCAAAAACATACTTTAAAATTTTCTCTCATAACAATGCTTTCCTTTAGTGGTTTGCATTCCAAAATCCAGTCCAGGTTTTCCAAGTGACTGTTTAAACAAAGAGTGGGATTTTCCCATCAGCCCGCCGCATTTTTTCAGCAGTGGAGGTGGCCCGCCAGCAGGACATACTGGTCCTGCCATTGTCAATGGGATTTCCCATTGACAGCACCCTTCATTGCCGTGAAACCAGTGTGACTGCATGGGACTGGAATTACCCACCGGCATAAACAGCCGGCACATCCCACCCCACGCTTCTGGTCCACTTTCAACAGCGAATTCAGTCCAGGATTTTACACCAACCCCTTTATGATTCCTTTGTCTTGACTGCTGTGAAAACTGCTCACAGTTGCTTTAACTCTCAATTCCCAGATTGTACTAAAATTATATCAAATGTTTCATCTACCTCTGACATCTGCTGTCCCTCTTTGAATCTAGTTACTGCAGTTGGCTCTTTAACTCAGAACACTTTGTTTATTCTTCCTAGAATTCTTCTAAACAATACCTTAGTCTCTGTTCTCTTAACTTCAGACTTCTTGGACTTTTCTTTTCATTTCTCTAGTTTTCTTAACTAACTGCCCTTTTGATCTCTGCACACAACATGGCTTTTCATCTGGCAAAGCTGAGAGATATGTTCCCTGTCTAGCCTTCTAAGCTAACTGCTTCTAGCAGAGCTGTGAGAGCTGCCTTCTTTCTCACTACATATCTCCAACTGCAATTAAATTAGTTAAATTGAAACTTAAAGCTTCTCTACCTTACAAGGCCCCAGTTGCTAAGTAACCCCACATGCTTGTGCTTTTTATTTATTCTTCACACCATAGCCCCCTCTAAGCAAAATAGAAACACAGTTGGAACTTAACCAACCCTCACGCATACAAGCACTTTTGTCCAACATGAATCTAATTATAAGTTTTACCCTTCTAGGCATAGAAACACATTTAAAACTATATCTTGTTTCAACCAATACAAATCTAATTCCTTTAAAACTATTTTTGTTTTCCTAACAGTATTAACTCATCTATCTCAAGTGCAGGGAGAAGGTTTAATGGCCTTATAATATAGAATCATAGGGTTCCTAAAGTGCAGAATCAGGCCATTCAGCCCATCGAGTCTGCACTGACTCTTAGAATGAGCACTCCACCCATGTCCACCCTGCCTTAACCTTAAACCTTCTGTACTGTAGGGATTCTATAAATGGGCAGAGAATCATCGAATTTGTTACTGTTGCCTGTACTAAATCAATGTGAAACACTGCAAAATGTATGCAGATTTTTCCCAAAATCGTGGGCTGTATTCTTCCCCTCCGCCCGCTGCATGATTGCCACGGGCGGGACGCCGACCATGTAAAAGTCCATTGACCTCGAGTAAGTATTTCCGGTCGCCGGGCAGGCATGGCCGGAGAATCTCGCCCCATATGTCAGAATAGAAATATGCCTGGACAGATTCAAATGGCAAGGAAGACACTGCTAAACTTCTCTGTGACCTCACCAGCATTTATAGGGTAGACTAAGCTGCAACCAAGTGCAGTTACTATGTAGGAGTATGCTCAAATGCCCCTTTCATTTCTACTATTTAAGGCTTTTGTGTAATATAAAGTGCACATTGTTTAATTCTTCTGCATGATTAAATGTCCCAATTCTACCCAAGCCTCTTACCATGAGTTAGATTTCAGCACTCTTTGTGCTGGCAGTATTATGTAAGTTAAAGTGCTATCAAATGATTTATCATTGCCACTTTCAATTCCTAAACACTGTGGGAAGTTGGAGAACACATTAGGATTTGGTCTGACATCATTAAGCCCTCTGTTGATAATGTATGAATAGTTCAAGTTGCTTAGAAACTTATTATGCAAGCCTTCATCTCGCATTGAGTGGAACTCAAAGGGAGCCTTATTAACAAGTTTTAGCCTTTTCAGAGGTAGAAAATATACTCTGCAAACTCACTCCACACACTCACCCCCCCACCCCGCACTATATTTTACATTTTGGTGCAATGTAATCCAAAATTTAGAACTTATTCTCTTCAGCGTTTTGTGTTAGTCTGAAGGAAACTGACGTGGTTTATAGTACAACAGGAACTTTTCATGACAGAATGTACAGGCGTGTCTTTCTGTGTCCTGTACAAGTGGAAGATAACAGCATGTCAGTATTATCATTCATACATTATTTATTAGCCTTCAACAATAGTGTGAGTTCCATATCATTTAGGCAACCACCATTATTTGAATACAGATAATGAGGCACAAAAAGATTGGGTCTGGTACTTTCAAAAATTATGCATTTTAAAATTGCTGGAACAAGCAATCCTTAGCAAGAGAACCAAGCCTTTTTCAATTGACTTTATGAATAGACCTTATTGTAAAATGGCAATTGCAAGATACAGAATATAACTGCAGCTGATATTCTTCTTCTAACTCTCTAGGACTGATATTACCCTTGCGCTCCAAGAGGCCCAGCTAAGCTGTCCACAGTGATTTACCCTCTAGGAATGTAACCTTTCCTTTTGCAAGTGTAACACCCACCAGAAGGCAGCAGGATCCTACTTACACAGGTACTGCATGAGGAAGCCACCTATGGTAGACACCTGGCTGGCTGCATGCTGCCAAGGTTGGAGTTGGTGGGAGGGCAGAGTGGGGTTCACACTTTTCGTGGTTACTGCCCACTCAAATCCTTCTCAAAGTTAAGATTGAAGCTAATATTGTGAGAAAAGAATGACATTTTTTGGAAGTCTTTAGATTTTGGTACACTTACAAATATACTTCTGGAGTGATACCACTGGATACCATTGATCTTTGTAATATTGAGAGGACACATGGCATTTTCTTAAAAGAATATTTGAGGAATGCGAGTTCCATTTATGAAATTTTATTAGATGCTGCTGTACTGCTCCAGTTTATTTTCACATTAAATTTTGCCCCAATTGGTTTCCTCTGTGGGGATGTCTGGATATCACTCACTTTAATATCAAACTCTTTGGTTTTCTGTTTTAAAGATGGCACCAGCCATTCAACATGGTAGCATAGTGGTTAGCACAGTTGCTTCACAGCTCCAGGATCCCGGGTTCAATTCCAGGCTTGGGTCACTGTCTGTGCGGAGTCTGTACGTTCTCCCCATGTCTGCGTGGGTTTCCTCCGGGTGCTCCGGTTTCCTCCCACAGTCCAAAGGTGTGCAGATTAGGTGGGTTGGCTATGCTAAATGGCCCTTAGTGTCCAAACACAAGGTTGGGCGGGGTTACTGGGTTACGGGGATAGGGTGGAGGTGTGGACTTAGCATGGGTGCTCTTTCCAAAGTGCTGACTTGATGGGCCGAATGGCCTCCTTCTGCACTGTAAATTCTATGATTCTATGAAAACCACTAAAATAACAGAAGGGAATTTTACATCTACAAATTCAATGTTTGGATATGAAATTGCAACAAACTAATCCAATATGTTGGCCATTGTTTTGGCTCCTGTGCCATACATGTACACTTTGGAGATGTATCATGCCAGACCCTATGGCTGGAATTTCATGTGTAAGTTGTGGCCCTGACCCCAACCCTATTGGGCCATTAATTGACTCAGAGCACAAATTCCAGAGAAAGTCACACCTCCCAGACCTGCAAACTAATCACTGATGGTTGCCGATGGAGTCAGATGAGAAGGTAGATTGGAACGTTCTGTCACAACCATTCTGGGAGGCCCCATTGAAGGGAACTGGGTTTGGGAAAATGGCAAACATGCAGTAGGTGGGCAGTACTGTGAGGCAAGGGTAGTCAGATTAGGACAAGTCAGCATGGATTTAGTAAGGGGAGGTCGTGCCTGACAAACCTGTTAGAGTTCTTTGAAGAGATAACAAATAGGTTAGACCAAGGAGAGCCAATGGATGTTATCTATCTTGACTTCCAAAAGGCCTTTGATAAGGTGCCTCATGGGAGACTGCTGAGTAAAATAAGGGCCCATGGTATTCGAGGCAAGGTATTAACATGGATTGACGATTGGCTGTCAGGCAGAAGGCAGAGAGTTGGGATAAAAGGTTCTTTTTCGGAATGGCAACCGGTGACGAGTGGTGTCCCGCAGGGTTCAGTGTTAGGGCCACAGCTGTTCTCTTTATATATTAACGATCTAGATGACGGGACTGGGGGCATTCTGGCTAAGTTTGCCGATGATACAAAGATAGGTGGAGGGGCAGGTAGTATGGAGGAGGTCGGGAGGCTCCAGAAAGATTTAGACAGTTTAGGAGAGTGGTCCAAGAAATGGCTGATGAAATTCAACGTGGGCAAGTGCGAGGTCTTGCACTTTGGAAAAAAGAATAGAGGCATGGACTATTTTCGAAACGGTGACAAAATTCATAATGCTGAAGTGCAAAGGGACTTGGGAGTCCTAGTCCAGGATTCTCTAAAGGTAAACTTGCAGGTTGAGTCCGTAATTAAGAAAGCAAATGCAATGTTGTCATTCATTTCAAGAGGCTTGGAATATAAAAGCAGGGATATACTTCTGAAGCTTTATAAAGCATTAGTTAGGCCCCATTTAGAATACTGTGAGCAATTTTGGGCCCCACACCTCAGGAAGGACATACTGGCACTGGAGCGGGTCCAGCGGAGATTCACACGGATGATCCCAGGAATGGTAGGCCTAACATACGATGAACATCTGAGGATCCTGGGATTATATTCATTGGAGTTTAGGAGGTTGAGGGGAGATCTAATAGAAACTTACAAGATAATGAATGGCTTAGATAGGGTGGATGTAGGGAAGTTGTTTCCATTAGCAGGGGAGACTAGGACCCGGGGGCACAGCCTTAGAATAAAAGGGAGTCACTTTAGAACAGAGATGAGGAGAAATTTCTTCAGCCAGAGAGTGGTGGGTCTGTGGAATTCATTGCCACAGAGGGCGGTGGAGGCCGGGACGTTGAGTGTCTTTAAGACAGAAGTTGATAAATTCTTGATTTCTCGAGGAATTAAGGGCTATGGAGAGAGAGAGCGGGTAAATGGAGTTGAAATCAGCCATGATTGAATGGCGGAGTGGACTCGATGGGCCGAATGGCCTTACTTCCGCTCCTATGTCTTATGGTCTTATAGTTCCTACATTGGCACAGAATGCCCAAACATGAACAGCTCACAAAAGCCTTGCCATATGGCATGGATGCTTCCTACTGCATCCAATGCTGGTGGGAGGAGGTCCTTAAGTTGCCATTAGTTGAGGGCCTCAAAGTAGTAGGTGGGTGGGTTGCCTGATACCTTCCCTGCCCTGGTTAAACACCAGCAATGGTGACCAGACAACGAGCACAACGCCACTGCCATGGCACCTTATTTTATGGCCTTTCCATCTTTCAGCCAGGGGTGGGAAGGCCTGTATAATCCCATATTGGGGATCGTGTAGTGAACGAGCCTCAGAAGAAGGCAGGTCATCACCTCAGTCAGAGTGCAACACTGATTTGGTGACAGCGGTGCCATTTTGAAGTTCAACACTCCAGCTAAGGCACTCTATTAACTTCGCACAAGTGAACATGTTCAACAGCAGGAAGCAACATTACCAGTGTTACTTAAAGGGATCAGCAACTGTTTATATTTTATTTTCTGGTTGATTTCTACCTGCTGTTGTTTTGGTTCTGTATGTTATGGTGGTTTCTGTAGTTTTTTCAAGTTGGAAAAGACTATGGAGAGTGGTGTGGTAGGGACTGACGGGCTATGTGCACAAATCAGTTCCAGATGTGGCAAGACACGTAGCCATTCCCCTTGGACACAACATAGAGTGAACAGAATTCACACAGGGTGGGACAAGCTTCCAAAAGATGGAGAAGGAAGAACTGGAGGTAGGCACTCACCAGGAGACCACATTCACCCAGGGGATTCAGGCAGCATTTGGGCTACCTGACACTCAGTGAAGAACAAAGTACGAGATGTTTTTGCTGCAGTTTCACCTTTACTGAAATCTGACACCTGCAGCCTCAGTACAAGGCAAGGGACCATATGTTTCCATAGACATAGCGCTTGGGGCTGAACGGATCAAGGAATATGGTGGGCAGGTGGGGTCAGGGTATTGAATTTGATGATCAGCCATGATCATAATATATGGCGGAAAAGGCTCGAACGGCTGAATGGCCCACTCCTGCTTCTATTTTCTATGCAAGTTTCCATTAACAATGACTGCAAAGATGAAAGTGTGAATGAACCTTTATGCTTCGGAGTCCTTCCAGGCTGGAGTTGGAGGTATTTTTGCAACATTTCACTATGTGCTGTTCATTGTTCATTAAGGGAGATCACCCTTAATTCACTGACAACATTTTAAACCGTCTTGCTGAACAACTGCAGGACGAGCAAGCATACAGTTTGTAAGGATGCCTCATGGTGCAGGGTATCATTGACTGCACACTCATTGCTATGTGGACACCATGAGCCATATTTTCAATTCTGGTTTGTGAATCTGGCTGCAAGCTCGGCTCCAGGGTCACAGTAACCAAAGGGCCTTTGAAAAGTGCCAACCATGACTGGGCTGGCTGCCTGCTATGGACATGGCTGCTCGGGCTGAAGAACAGAATTGGACTAGTGTTACTAAATCAGGTGAGCATGGGCAGCCCTCAGATTGTCAGATGCCTCCCGGAAGGTCCTCAACAAGGTTGTGGCCAAGAGGCAACAGATTTCTTTCCCAGCATCGGACCAGACCAATCCTTCCCCTCCAGGAGGCAAGGCTGGAGGTGGCGGAGTAGGTGAGCTGTCACGGTGTGACCAGGAATCCGTAGGTCCAGTGCTGCAAGTGCTTCAATGATCTCAATTATCATAAGATCTGGGGCTGGTTAAGCACAGTGGGCTAAACAGCGGGCTTGTAATGCAAAACAATGCCAGCAGCGCGGGTTCAATTCCCGTACCGGCCTCCCCTAACAAGTGCCGGAATATGGTGACTAGGGGCTTTTCACAGTAACTTCATTGAAGCCTACTTGTGACAATAAGTGATTATTATTAAGATCTGGGAAGGCGACAGGCCTATAACTCTGTACGTAATAGCATGTTTTGATTTTGAATTTTGATTTGACTTATTGTCATGTGTACCGAGGTACAGTGAAAAGTATTGTTCTGCGTACAGTCCAAACAGATCGTTCCATACATGAAAAAACATAGGATATATGATAAATACACAATGTAATTACTTAGATATCGGTTGAAGTATATGGAGTGTTGTACAGAATATGCATGGAGAGATCAGTTCAGTCCATAAGAGGGTCATTCAGGAGTTTGGTAACAGTGGGGAAAAAGCTGTTTTTGAATCTGTTAGTGTGTGTTCTCAGACTTTTGTATCTCCTGCCCGATTGAAGAGGTTGGAAGAGAGAATAACCCAGGTGGGATGGATATGTGATTGTGCTGCCAACTTTCCCAAGGCAGCAAGTGTAGTGATCTCTGTATATGTTAATGCATGATTAGTTAATGTGCAGACAGTAGAGTCAGATGATCACTAGATGGCAACACTAACAGGAACTATATAAGGAGTTTCCCACTCTTTCTTAGTGCAGTGTGTGTGTATTGCAGCGAGTCGATAGACGTGACCAGCTCATAGTGTAGTGTATTATATTAATTGTTAATTTAAACTAATCTTAGTTAATTCTATTAATAGTCAAAGTATTAAAGTAAATGAACTCGCAAGTATATTATTTTGTTACTCAATAAATAATTTGTCATCAACTGGAAGACTTTGACTGTTTATCATCAAGTTAAATACAACTCGGCAAGACAAATGAGTAATGTATATATTACATCTCTGTAATATAACAGCAGGAGGTGTAGACAGAGTCAATGGATGGGAGAAGGGTTCAGGCGATGGACTGGGTGGTGTTCATGACTCTCTGTAGTTTCTTATGATCATGGATTGAGCAGGTGCCATACCAGGCTGTGATGCAGCCAGATAGGATGCTTTCTATGGTGCATCTGGAAAAGTTGGTCAGAGTCAATGTGGACATGCTGAATTTCCTTAGTTTCCTAAGAAAGTTAGGCGCTGTTGTGCTTTCTTGGTCGTAGCATCGGCATGGGTGGCTGGTTTAGCACAGTGGGCTAAACAGCTGGTTTGTAATGCAGAACAAGGCCAGCAGCACAGGTTCAATTCCCGTACCAGCCTCCCTGAACAGGTGCTGGAATGTGGCGACTGGGGGCTTTTCACAGTAACTTCATTGAAGCCTACTTGTGACAATAAGTGATTATTATTATCTCCACCTCAGCACCATTGATGCAAATAGGCCCATGCGCAGGTACATCTACATGTACATGAGCACAGCAGACTATGTCCATAGTGCTTCCTAATATTGTCAGAGTGAATGCCCAGTCACATCAGTGAGATGTCAGCTTCCCTCACATTTGGAGCAACTCGAGAAGGAGGTATCATTGAAGAGCATAACAACTCAGTCAATGTCAAGCTGTAAGCGTTGAGGGACGGCAGCCAAGTCTCCCCTCATTCTGCAGGAGAGCGCATATGCTTTATCCAGAAGATGGCATGGACAGAAGGTAAAGTGTCTTCCCCAGATCAGTCACTTGCTGAGTCTGTCCTCAGGGGAGTGACATTTGAGAAGATTCCTAGCTGATATCGACTGCACCTCCCTGAGTACTGTCATCTATGGGCTTGGGGGGCAGCACGGTGGTGCAGTGGTTAGCACTGCTGCCTCACGGCATTGAGGTCCCAGGTTTGATCCTGGCCCTGGGTCACTGTCCGTGTGGAGTTTGCACATTCTCCCCATGTTTGCGTGGGGTTCGCCCCCACAACCCAAAGATGTGCAGGGTAGGTGGATTGGCTATGCTAAATTGCCCCTTAATTGGGGAAAAATGAATTGGGCAATCCAAATTTTTTTTTTTTTTAATCTATGGGCTTGGTTTTGCTGATGCACCTGATGAGATGTCCAGGTTCTTGACAATACCTTATTCTCGCCTCTCCTACAGGGTTTGAATCCTGGGTCATGTCAAGGGAGCCATCCCAATTGTCTCCAGCCTCCCCAGAGAGGAGAGACTCAACTGAACCAGCACGACCACATCATATCTTTTCACTGTCCAGCAGCGCGCACACACTTACTTATCTCAGCGGGACTAAATCCTTTGCCATCCCATGTGGCTCATGCTGCTCCCATTGTGTCATGGAGAAGACCATCTCTGATCACTTCCCTTTCTCACTCCCACCTATAACCCCATTCCTCCTCCCAAACCTACTTCTGGTCACCATTGATCCAATTTTCAAGAGTGCAGCGTGGCTCAGTGAGGTCTGTACTCAATATATTACAGCATTAAAATTGTTAGGTGACATAACTAAACTATGCATTTTCTGTGGTAGTAGGTCTACTGCGGTCATTTAATAATTCTACTTCCCTATGGGACGTTCTGACCTCAGGTCGGAAGGTCAGGGAGTGCCTTCATTAAGTCACTATTTGTGCTCATTGTCTCTTCTCTTTGATTTTTCCTTCTGTGTATTATGATTTTCTGTACAGCTACACTGTATTTTCTCTCTTAACAAAAACTTACAATTTCTTTCAGTTGTCAAACCTGCCCGAGAACCTTTCTCCAAACCTTCTGATTTGGGTGAGGAAATATGACCAAGTGAGGCAAAGTCAAGGAAGGGTTTCAAAGTGAAATTGGGACACTGTAAGTCAGTGTGGATGTCTGAAATGAATGAGTGGGACATATGTGAAGTTTTCATTGTGGGCATCACCAACAAGGCCAACATTTATCGATTTCCACCTCTATACAACTGAATGGCTTGCCAGGCATTTCAGAGGCCAGTTAAGAGTCATCGCATTGCTGTGGGTCTGGAGTCATTACAAGTCAGACTGGGTAAGGACTGCAGATTTCCTTTCCTAAATGTCATTTGGTGATTAAATAGGTTTTTACAGAAATCTGGGACTTTCATGATCACCATCACTGATCCCAAGCTTTTTATTCCAAGTTGATTTATTAACTGAATTGTAAATTCCTCTGTGTGGTAGTATGCATTAGGGGTCATGTGGGACTGTGAAGCCGTGATGTCATTGGCTGATAGATCCCGCATCCTGGTTGGCTGTTGACCTCTAGCTTCGCCCTGAAGGCGGAGTATAAGAACCAGGAGTTCTCCCCCGCAGGCCAGTCTGTTGCTGAACTGCGGGGAACAAGTCACGCTTAATAAAGCCTCATCGACTTCATCTCTATTCGTCTCTCGTGAGTCTTTGTGCGCTACAATTTATTAAGCGTGCTTAAAGGACTATGGAGCTCAGGATCATCCCGGAATGCCTGAGGATCAGCCCCCACGCAATGAACTCAGCAGCAGTTTTCAAACACTGGCAGACTTGTTTCGAGGCCTACCTCAGAACGGCCCCCGGCGGGGTCACAGAAGACCAGAAACTACAGGTCCTGCACTCGAGGGTAAGCCCGGAAATTTTCCCTCTCATCGAAGACGCAGAGGATTTCCAGACGGCGTTCGCAGCACTAAAGAGCATCTATATTCGCCCAGTGAACCAGATCTATGCACGCTACCAACTCGCAATGAGACGGCAAAGTCCCGGAGAATCGCTGGACGAATTCTACGCCGCGCTGCTAATTTTGGGACGGGCCTGCAGCTGCCCGCCGGTAAACGCGATTGAACACATGGACATGTTGATGCGCGATGCTTTTGTCGCAGGTATGAACTCTCCCCAAATCCGCCAAAGACTTTAGGAAAAAGAGTCTCAGGGACTCTCAGAGGCACGGGCCCTTGCAGCCTCCCTGGATGTAGCCGCGCGAAACGCCCGCGCGGATGGCCCCGACCGCGCGGCAGCCCCTTGGGCTCCGTGGACCCCCGTCGCGACAAACCCCCCACCCCCACCCCCCACCCCACAGGCTTGCGCGGTTCAGACTCCAAGTCGTCCCGGGGGAGCCCGCTGCTATTTCTGCGGCCAGGCGAAACACCCCCGGCAGCGCTGCCCGGCCCGCGCAGTGATTTGCAAGAGCTGCGGGAAAAAGGGCCATTTCGCGGCTGTGTGCCGGTCCCGGGAGGTCGCCGCTGTCCCAGGAGAGGAAGCAGTCCTGCGCGTTTCTGACGCTCCCCCAACCCCCCCCAGTGCCCTATGTACGACCCGCAAGCGCAGCAATTTTGGGTCCCGGCCAACGCTGTCCCCGGAAGGAGTCCTGCGCGTTTCAAACGCTCCCCAACCCCCCAAGCGCTCCCCAACCCCCCAAGCGCCCCATGTGCGACCCGCAGGCGCCGCCATTTTGGGTCCCGGCCACCACGAGGGGAGGAGGGGCGCCGCCATCTTGGGTCCCCCCAGCCCTGTGCGACGCATGGGGGCGGCCATTTTGTCCACCCCCGCCGCCATCTTGTGACCCCCCAGCCATGTGCGATGCATGGGGGTGGCCATTTTGTTCACCCCCGCCGCCATCTTGGACGGCAACAACGGACCCCAGTGTCGACGGCTCCACGGGGTTCGAGGAAGACGCTCAAGCACTACGATCACGTCTGGCCTCAATGACGCTGGACCAAGCACGGCCCCGGACGCTCCAGACGACGACAACAACGGTGCTGATAAACGGGCACGAGACACCATGCCTGGTCGACTCCGGGAGCACGGAAAGCTTCATCCACCCCGACACGGTAAGACGCTGTTTTTTGACTATCCGTCCCAGTGCGCAAAAGATTTCCCTAGCTGCAGGATCCCACTCCGTACAGATTAAAGGCTTCTGCATAGTAACCCTAACGGTGCAAGGGAGGGAGTTTAAAAACTTCAGGCTCTACGTCCTTCCCCAACTCTGCGCGCCCACATTACTGGGATTAGACTTCCAGTGCAATCTGCAGAGCCTAACCTTCCAATTCGGCGGCCCAATACCCCCACTCACTATCTGCGGCCTCGCAACCCTCAAGGTTGAGCCCCCATCCTTGTTTGCAAACCTCACCCCGGATTGCAAACCCGTCGCCACTAGGAGCAGACGGTACAGCGCCCAGGACCGGACATTCATTCGGTCCGAAGTCCAGCGGCTACTGAAGGAAGGAACAATCCAGGCCAGCAATAGTCCCTGGAGAGCACAGGTGGTAGTAGTAAAGACAGGGGAGAAGCAAAGGATGGTCATAGACTATAGCCAGACCATCAACAGGTACACACAACTAAATGCATACCCTCTCCCCCGCATATCCGACATGGTCAATCGGATTGCCCAATATAAGGTCTTCTCCACCGTGGACCTCAAGTCCGCCTACCATCAGCTCCCCATCTGCCCAAGTGACCGCAAGTACACAGCCTTCGAGGCAGACGGGCGATTATACCACTTCCTAAGGGTCCCATTTGGCGTCACAAACGGGGTCTCGGTCTTCCAACGAGAGATGGACCGAATGGTTGATCAACACAGGTTGCAGGCCACGTTCCCGTATCTCGACAACGTAACCATCTGCGGCCACGATCAGCAGGACCACGACGCCAACCTCCAAAAATTCCTCCAGACCGCTAAAGCCTTGAACCTCACATACAACGAGGACAAGTGCGTTTTCAGCACAAACCAGCTAGCCATCTTGGGATATGTAGTGCGCAATGGGATAATAGGCCCCGACCCCGAACGCATGCGCCCCCTCATGGAATTTCCCCTCCCTCACTGCTCAAAAGCCCTAAAACGCTGCCTGGGGTTCTTTTCATATTATGCCCAGTGGGTCCCCCAGTACGCAGACAAGGCCCGCCCCCTAATACAGACCACGACCTTCCCTCTGACGACAGAAGCTTTCCAGGCCTTCAGCCGCATCAAAGCGGATATCGCAAAGGCCACGATGCGTGCCATCGACGAGTCCCTCCCCTTCCAGGTCGAGAGCGACGCCTCCGATGTAGCTCTAGCGGCCACCCTTAACCAAGCGGGCAGACCTGTGGCTTTTTTTCTCCCGAACCCTCCACGCTTCAGAAATCCGCCACTCCTCAGTGGAAAAGGAAGCCCAAGCCATAGTGGAAGCTGTGCGACATTGGAGGCATTACCTGGCCGGCAGGAGATTCACTCTCCTCATGGAACAACGGTCGGTAGCCTTCATGTTCGATAATGCACAGCGGGGCAAAATTAAAAACGACAAGATCTTAAGGTGGAGGATCGAGCTCTCCACCTTCAACTATGAGGTCCTGTACAGTCCCGGAAAGCTGAACGAGCCGTCCGATGCCCTATCCCGCGGCACATGTGCCAACGCACAAATTAACCGCCTCCAAACCCTCCACGAGGACCTCTGCCACCCGGGGGTCACTCGGTTCTACCACTTTATAAAGTCCCGCAACCTCCCCTACTCTGTGGAGGAGGTCCGTACAGTCACAAGGAACTGCCACATCTGCGCAGAGTGCAAACCGCACTTTTTCAGGCCGGATGGTGCGCACCTGATCAAGGCTTCCCGTCCCTTTGAACGCCTTAGTCTGGATTTCAAAGGGCCCCTCCCCTCCACCGACCGCAACACATACTTCCTTTAAGTTGTGGACGAGTACTCCCGTTTCCCCTTCGCCATCCCCTGCCCTGACATGACAGCGGCCACAGTCATTAAAGCCCTTAACACCATATTCACACTGTTCGGTTGCCCCACATACGTCCACAGTGACAGGGGGTCCTCCTTCATGAGTGACGAGCTGCGCCAGTTCCTGCTCAGCAACGGTATAGCCTCGAGCAGGACGACCAGCTACAACCCCCGGGGGAACGGGCATGTAGAGAGGGAGAACGGCATGGTCTGGAAGACCGTCCTACTGGCCCTACGGGCCAGGGACCTCCCAGTTTCACGGTGGCAGGAGGTCCTCCCGGACGCTCTCCACTCCATCCGGTCGCTACTGTGTACTAGCACTAACCAAACGCCTCATGAGCGCCTCCTTGTCTTCCCCAGGAAGTCCTCCTCTGGAACGTCGCTGCCGACCTGGCTGGTGGCCCCAGGACCCATCTTGCTCCGAAAACATGTGCGGTCGCACAAGTCGGACCCGTTGGTCGAGAGGGTTCACCTCCTCCACGCGAACCCGCAGTACGCTTACGTGGAGTACCCCGACGGCCGACAGGACACGGTCTCCCTGCGAGATCTGGCGCCCGCCGGCAACACGCACACCCCCCCGACACCAATCACCCCCCTCCCTGCCACCGGCGCACCCCGCCACCGCCCCCTTCCCGGGAGGATCGGTCCTCCTCCCAGGTCCGATCAGAAGTGAAGCTGAAGCAGAAACCGTAAGGCTCCCGGAGACGCCAACACGGGAACAAGCACCACCACCGGGGCCGAGGCGATCGACAAGGACGACCAGACCGCCCGACCGACTTGTGGCATGGATGTAACACTACAATGTTGTGGACTTTAACGAGAACTTTTTTTCTTTTCCCCCTTACGACTACTGTAAATAGTGCAAAACAAAAAAAAAAAAAACCCTGTACATACTGTGATGACATGCAAAAGTTTTCCTCCCAGGACCAGCCTTGTAAACCCCTACCACCATGCGAAGCACCACCCCGCCAGGTTATTTTTAACAATGGGTGAATGTGGTAGTATGCATTAGGGGTCATGTGGGACTGTGAAGCCGTGATGTCATTGGCTGACAGATCCCGGGTCCTGGTTGGCTGTTGACCTCTAGCTCCGCCCTGAAGGCGGAGTATAAGAACCAGGAGTTCTCCCCCGCAGGCCAGTCTGTTACTGAACTGCGGGGAACAAGTCAAACAAAGAACAAAGAACAAAGAAATGTACAGCACAGGAACAGGCCCTTCGGCCCTCCAAGCCCGTGCCGACCATGCTGCCCGACTAAACTACAATCTTCTACACTTCCTGGGTCCGTATCCCTCTATTCCCATCCTATTTATGTATTTGTCAAGATGCCCCTTAAATGTCACTATCGTCCCTGCTTCCACCACCTCCTCCGGTAGCGTGTTCCAGGCACCCACTACCCTCTGCGTAAAAAAACTTGCCTCGTACATCTACTCTAAACCTTGCCCCTCTCACCTTAAACCTATGCCCCCTAGTAATTGATCCCTCTACCCTGGGGAAAAGCCTCTGACTATCCACTCTGTCTATGCCCCTCATAATTTTGTAAACCTCTATCAGGTCTCCCCTCAACCTCCTTCGTTCCAGTGAGAACAAACCGAGTTTATTCAACCGCTCCTCATAGCTAATGCCCTCCATACCAGGCAACATTCTGGTAAATCTCTTCTGCACCCTCTCTAAAGCCTCCCCGTCCTTCTGGTAGTGTGACGACCAGAATTGAACACTATACTCCAAGTGTGGCCTAACCTGGAGGTCACGCTTAATAAAGCCTCATCGACTTCATCTCTATTCGTCTCTCGTGAGTCTTTGTGCGCTACACTCTGTTGCCGTGGTGGGATATGATTTCATGTCTCCAGGATTTTACATCTGACCTCTGGAGAACTAATCCAAAAACATAACCGCATTGTTACTGTGCCCCAGTTTTTGAAAGTTGACATTTCTCGACTGTAGAAGATTGGAAGCCTGGGAAAAGAGCATTGTAGGAATCTGAGCTGTAATTAGAATCAAAGGCAGCTGCAAGAATGGGGCCGGTTTGTTCAGACACCATTGGATACCACGTCTGATTCTACACTTCATTAACTTCAATGACTACATTGACAGATCAACAAACTGAAAGTTCCCCTCACCATCCTGACTTGGACACATATTACCGTTCCTTCACTGTTGCTGGGTCAATATCCTGGAACTCCCTCTCTAACAGCACTGTGGAAGTACTAACACCACAGGGACTACAGCGGTTCGAGAAGGTGGCCCACCACCACCTTCTCAAGGGCACTTAGGCTGGACAATGAATGTTGTCCGAGCCAGTGATGCCAACTTCCCCATTATTGAACAAAAAAATAAGTGAGTATGAAAATAACCTGCAAACTTGAAAACATTTTTAAATTTTCGCCCTGCTGTTTTTCCAGTCAATATTAGGGCAATTGATATTCCACATGATTATATAGGACTATATGAGCTACAAAAGCATTTTCGAGTTGAGTTTCCAGGGTTGACCTGATTGCTCATCATAACATTAACAAATAATCCATGGAAACTCCTGAAAAACATTTATATAATTTCTCCAATTTACTTTGCGATTTACTTTGTAGATACGCTGGATGATCACAGGACCCCTGTGGAAGTTCAACGTTCTGTTGCCTACCATAACAACTTGTATTTTTATAGTGTAGCGTATTGTCCCTAGTCACTTCAAGGAGCATTATAAAATAAAGTATGATGCTGAGCCACATAAGGAGATTGTATATCAGGTGGCCAAAGGTTTGGTCAAAGTAGTAGGTTATTAAGGCAAGTCTTAAAGGAGGAAATGAAGTAAAGAGGCTGAGAGGTGTGGGGAGGGTATTCCAGAGTTTGGGGCCTAGTCAGTCGAAGGTACAACCAGTGCAGCAATTAAAACTGGGGATACACAAGAGATCAGAATCAGAGGAGCGCAGGTATCCAGGAGGGTTGTGGAAGAGATTAGAGAGGTATGGGATCATGGGATCATCTATAAAAGCAACCAATAAATACTTTTCTTAACTACAATCGGCATTATCTAAATTGCTCTTTCTACTAAAACAATGTTCCAGTGTACTCCTATTGCCACCTGTACTGTTGTACAAGTTGCTCTGTCAATTTATCTGTGGCCATAAACTGAATTACCAATTTGTCTGATGTAACTCCAAAGGTTTTACATTCACTCCCAGGAGTTTTCACCAAAGCTCAGGGGAGACGTATATTTTTGGTAGTATATGGCGAGACCCTCCATCAGATACACATGACCGCTTTTGTATTGCACGAGGGACCAAGCACTTCTTGAAAACCCTGTTCCTTAGGTTGTTCCAAGGAGAAGCATGAGAATAACTCCTCAATATCCCTTGTAGGAATGTGGTCTGGGGGTCTGATGACCTACCTATGAGAATCAATCAGAAGCAAGTGAAGAAGTCCAAAAACAAAATACAAAAACAAACTCATTCTGCCTCTAGAAATCTGTTCTTTTAAATCTACAGCCTACTCTCTTTTCAGCGACTTTTCACTCACACTTTTAACTCCCTATTCGAACAGCTGATACCCAAACTGGAACTTGCTCTAACTGGGTGCAGTAGTTGTGTGAAACCCAAAAAGCTTGGAGCTCATTTTCCATTGATTGACAGGACACTGTATGTGGCTTGGCAGATGATTTGTGGAGTAGCGTCACGATCATGATGAAACACGTGAAGAAGACATCTAAAGGCACACACCTGCAGGAACTGGCTTCACTTTGAGTTTCCTCAACAGAAAAATTACCAACACTAAGGTACTGGGAGGAATCATGTGCCCTCCCTGATTGTGAGTTTGGTGTCAGTGGAGGGGTATTTCAATGGGCAGATCGATGGCGGATTGGGGAGTCAGCCTGCTACCCGCCTCAATCCATGGATGACCTTCCTGCCCTGCTGTCAATTGGTGCCCCCTCTGGAGCCTCAGCCTATTGCAGTTGGTATTAACCCTGCAGATGGCGAGGGTTCATCATATTTGGTTGCAGAGGGGTTCTGGGTGGGGGTCACTTGTTCAAGGTACGCAATGCCTGATTAAGAGCTTGACATTCAGCAGACAGCCAGGAACCCTGTAGCCCCTGTTGTGTTATGTAATTTCATAGATTATCATAGAATTTACAGTGCAGAAGTAGGCCATTCGGCCCATCGTGTCTGCACCGGCTCTTGGAAAGAGCACCCTACCCAAGGTCAACACTTCCACCCTATCCTCATAATTCAGTAACCCCACCCAATACTAAGGGAAATTTTGGACACCAAGGGCAATTTATCATGGCCAATCCACCTAACCTGCACATCTTTGGACTGTGGGAGGAAACCGGAGCACCCGGAGGAAACCCACGCACACACGGGGAGGATGTGCAGACTCTGCACAGGCAGTGACCCAAGCAGGAATCGAACCTGGGACCCTGGAGCTGTGAAGCAATTGTGCTATACACAATGCTACCGTGCTGCCCCTAATTTGGAATAACACAAGCTGCCACTTGATGCAGTTTTGAGTAAAAGATGCTCCAGACTTTGAAGTGAGTTAAATGTATTTTATTGAACTATTAGCACAGTACTCAATGAGTTTGACTCGGTGCTAATCTAAATGTAGTAACTCAGTCAAACAGAACCAGCCTTGCTCTAAGCCACGTGCTGGGGTGTGATGCTGAGGATGCACCCTGTCTCACTTTGTAGATGTTGGTCGGTGGAAAGAGGTGGAGTGTGAGTGCCTCATCCCTTTTACAGTGAGATCCACCCCTGAGTGTCCTGACTGCTCATTGGTCGTGTCCTATTCTATGTGTTCATTAGCTGCATGTTTGCATATCATGACATCTCCCCTTTTCTTTATGTTTTGTTGGATTATGTGACTGTATTTACATGTGAATGAGTCTGTCTAATGTGACTGATGGAGGACAACAGAACAGAGCAAACAGAACAAACGTTTACAAGTCCAGTCTCTGAGGCCTGCATCTGATCCTGGTCGACCGCCGGACAGATGGTGGAGGGGACGATGGCGCCTTGACAGGTGGGATGGAAGCCTGACTGGTGGCCTCGTGATGCGAGGTATCAGGAGGTGGCAATTCAACATATGGAAATGGAGGCAAAAGTGGTTGCGGGCAGGCAACTTTGCACAGTGCCCGTCGATTCCTTCGCATGATGGAGCCATCAGCCATACGTACACCACAAGAGCGGGGTGCGGCCTGTCGAACAACGACAGCCAGGGCAGACCACCCACTATCCGGTATCTTGATCCTGACAGTGTCTGCCGGGGGTAGCACGGCCAGATCGGTGGCATGGGCATCGTAGCCCTGCTTTTGACAATCTCTGAGCTGCTACATCTTCTGCAGCACTGGGAGGTGATCCAGGTTGGGCAGGTGTATGGCTGGAAGCGTCCCTGTTCATCAGGAGTTGAGCCGGCTGATGTGTTGGGTGCTCTGGATCCATGGAACACATACAGGCCACCAACACTTAAAATAGTGCAACACTCTTTTATTAAGTCAGAAACTGTTGAACATACTTTCACTGTGGGTTAACACGATATTAGATTGAACTAAAGACCTATGCCTTGTAGATTGGAGGCCACGAATGCCACCTGGGCGTCAACCTGGCAGACAAATCCCGCTGGGTCACATGGAGTGTTGACTGCCCTGGAGAGAGCATCAGCAATGATGTGGTCTTTGCCTGGGGTGTATACCAGCTGGAAGTCATATCGCCGGAGCTTGAGAAGAATACGCTGGAGGCGAGGCGTCATGTCGTTCAAGTCTTTCTGTATTATATTGACCAGCGGGCGATGGTCGGTCATTTGGCAGGGCATTGCCGCTTTCAATGGGCTGAGCCACAGTTGCCACATGTCGTAGCATCAGTACGTTCGCTGCGCCACCGCGCGCCTGCGCATTACGTTCGTCGACGTTGCCGTCTCCTCGTTTGGTGCGCACAAGCACGGGAGTCAGCGAAAAACACGCAAAATGGCCGCCCTCATCCAGGCTGAGGCCCTGGAGTTGCTCGATTGCTTGGACCCTTCCGCCTCGTGGGGACCTTGCCACGCCATTTCAGCCGATTGGATGTGGGAATACCGACTCGTGGCGTTTTCGTGTAGCATGCAAGTCTCGATGGCGGTCGCTAGGGTGAGCTGCTTTACCTTGAGGAGCTGCTGGCGTAGGGGGTCCGACTGAACACCAAAAACGATTTGGTCGCGTATCATGGAGTCGGAGATGGGCCCGTAGCTACAGGACTGCGCAAGGATGCGGAGGTGGGTGAGAAAGGACTGAACAGGTTCATCCTTACTCTGCAAACGCTGTTGGAATACATAGCGCTCGAAACTTTCATTCACCTCTATGCTGCAGTGAATGTCAAACTTGAGGAGGATCGTCTTGAACTTTGTTTTATCTTCATCATCCACAAAGGTGAGAGAATTGAAAATGTGGATGGCATGGTCCCTGGCCATGGATAGGAAGAGAGCGATCTTTCTGGTGTCCGAGGCATCCTCCCGGTCTGTGGCTTCCAGGTAGAGCTGGAAGCGTTGTTTGAATATCTTCCAGTTGGCCCCTAGGTTACCGGTGATGCGGAGCGGCGGCGGCGGGCAGGCGCTGTCCGTTTTGCAGGATGGCTCTATGCTGCTGGAAGGCAGATCACTTGCAGGTAGGTCTAAGAAGTTCTAATATCCCTCAACTCCTGGTACCATGATGTGTTGGGTGCTCTGGATCCGTGGAACACATACAGGCCACCAACACTTAAAATAATGCAACACTATTTTATTAAGTCAGAAACTGTTGAACATACTTTCACTGTGGGTTAACACGATATTAGGTTGAACTAAAGACCTATGCCTTGTCCTAACCAGTCACATGGTGAAGATCTGTGCTGCAAGCTATGAGCTCTGTCCTACTAGGAGGCTGCAGCTCGAATGAGCGGGAACTCTGATGCCCCCTGTCTTTATAGTGCATGTACTCTAACTGGTGATTGGCTGCGGTGTTATGTGTGTTGATTGGTCCCGCTGTGTGTCCATCAGTGTGTGTGTATCTACACCATGATATACTGGTGTATATTATGACACCGGCGACATGCCAGTGGACGATGGAGTCGCCCTGTACGTGAGCAGTGAAAGGTGTATGTTGGAAGCAGAGTCCGTGGCCTTGCAGATAAGCTGTTTCACAATGTGCACGCCTTTCTCGACTTTTTCATTGGACTGTGGATAGTGCGGACTGGAGGTGACATGCTGGAAATTGTATGACCTGGCAAACGTGGACCATTCTCGACTGTTAAAGCACGGGCCATTGTCGCTCATGACGGTGATTGGGATGCCATGCCTTGAGAACGTCTCCTTACAGGCTTTGATGACGGTCAGAGAGGTAAGGCCCGGGAGCTTCAGCACCTCAGGGTAATTCGAGAAATAGTCGATGATCAATAGTAGCCGTGACCATTCGCATGAAAGAGGTCGATGCCAACCTTGGACCACGGAGAGGTCACTATGTCATGCTGTTGGAGCGTCTCCTTGCTCTGCGCTGGCTGGAACCGCTGACAGGTAGCACAGTTCAGGACCATGTTCGTGATGTCCTGGCTGATGCCGGGCCAGTGGACAGCTTGCCGGGCTCTGCGTCTGTACTTCTCGATGCCCAGGTGTCCCTCATGAATCTGGCGCAGCACCAAGCTCTGGAGACTGAGCGGAATGACAATCCCGTCCAGCTTGAAGAGGATACTATCAATCACCGTCAGGTTATCCTTCACATTGTAAAATTGTGGGCACTGCCCTTTCTGCCAGCCATTGGTGAGGTTGTGGATGACCTGCTGCAAGAGGGGGTCTTTGGCTGTCTCATCACGGGTGAGAACTACCTTCTCATCTATCACCGGGAGAGTGCTAGCACACAGCTGCACCTGCAATTCGATGTGCTGGATGATCTCCAGCGGCTCACTGGGCGAGGTGACGGAGCGGGACAATGCATCAGTGATGATGAGCTACTTGCCAGGTGTGTACACCAAGTTGAAGTCATACCTCCGAAGTTTAAGCAGGATTCTCTGCAATCAAGGCGTCATGTCGTTCAGGTCCTTGTGGATGATGTGGACCAGATGGCGATGATTCCTCTCAACAGTGAATGTCGGTAGGCCGCAGACATAATCATGAAATTTGAGGATGCCGGTGAGAAGACCCAAGCACTCCTTCTCAATCTGTGCATATCTGGTTTCAGTGGGCATCATCGCCCTTGATGCGTAGGCTACTGGTGCCCAGGATGATCTGTCATTTCTTGAAGCAACACTGCACAGATGGCATCCTGACTCGCATCTGTGGATATCTTTGTCTCCCGGTCCAGGTCGAATCTTTTCCATTGTGCCAGTACACACTCGCTGGTCGTCACGGTTCTTGCGGAGTTGAACTAACTAGATTGAACAGATTCCTGGTATCATGTTGTATTATGCAATTTGGAATAACACAAGCTGCCACTTGATGCAGTTTTGAGTAAAAGATGCTCCAGACTTTGAAGTGAGTTCAATGCGTTTTATTGAACTATTAGCACAGTTCTCAATGAGTTCAACTCTCTGCTAATATAAATATAGTAACTCAGTCTAACTGAACCAGCCTTGCTCTAAGCCACGTGCTGGGGTGTGATGCTGAGGATACATCCTGTCTCACTCTGTGGTTGTTGGTCTGTGGAAAGATGCGGGCTGTGAGTGCCTCGTCCCTTTTATAGTGAGATACCACCCCTGAGTGTCCTGACTGCTCATTGGTCGTGTCCTATTCTATGTGTTCATTAGCTGCATGTTTGCATATCATGACAGCCCCCGCAAGATTCAGCTCCTCGTAAGGCAATTCCCCTGGTATCGGCCATTCATTCATAAACAAACTTCCCAAGCAACAGGACTCTGTGTGCATGGTATCCAGCTATTCATTTTCTCCTTTCCAAAAGGAATTTAGGAATATAGGCGCTTGATGCGCAATCAATTACTCTCAAGGCAAGGTGATTCATAACTGAAGGCTTTAATCTGCTAGAACTCTTCCCCAGCAGCTTCGATACAGAAAGTGAAGGCTGCTGGGACGGCACCGGTTCTTATACTCAGCTCCGCCCTGAGAGGCAATGTACATCAGCCAATGGTAGACTCCTGGGTCTAACCAATGGTCATCCACCTCTCAGGTACTGCAATACCTGGTACTACCACAGCGCTGAAGTAGAACATTTAGCCCTTAAAAATATACTGCTACTGAATGAAATCATGGTTTGTTTGTTTTTAACTCCATTTTACTGTCTTAGTTCCAAACTCCTTCACATCCTTGCCGAACAAAAGCATTTTGAATTGACCTCCAGCTCACTGCTTTACATCATTCAGATTTCCACAACCCTTTGTGTGAATAAGTATTTTGTAACATCGTCCAAGAATGGCCTGTCTCTAATTTTAAGATGAAGCCCCTTTGTTCTGGATTTACCTGCCAGATCCACCCTATCCACTCCTTTGATCATTTTAAATAGCTCAGTTAGATTAACTTCCTAATCTTCTTTATACAAGAAAATACAAGCCTAGATTATGAAAGCTCTCACCATAACTTAATTCTTCTTGTCCCTATTATTCTGCACTGCGCTCATCTTTTTTTTCATTCATCTACGGGATGTGGGCGTCGCTGGTTAGGCCAGCATTTATCGCCCATCCCTAGTTGCCCTTTAGAAGGTGGTGGTGATTTGCCTTCTTGAACCGCTGCAGTCCTTGAGCTGTAGGTGCACCCACTGTGCTGTTAGTTCCAGGATTTTGCCCCAGCGACAGTGAGGGAATGGAGATATATTTCCAAGTCAGCATGGTGAGTGACTTGGAGGGGAACCTCCAGGTGTTGGGGTCCCAGGTATCTGCTGCTCTTGTCCTTCTAGATGGTAGTGGTCATGGGTTCGGAAGGTGCTGTCTAAGGAACCTTGGTGAGTTACTGCAGTGCATCTTATAGATGGTACACACGGCTGCCGCTCTGCATTGGTGGTGGAGGGTTTGAATGGTTGTGGAAGGCGGAGCGATCAAGTGGACTGCTTTGTTCTGGATGGTGTTGAGCCCCTTCAGTGTTGTTGGAGCTCCACTCATGCAGTCAAGTGGAGAGTATTCCATTGCACTCCTGACTTATGCCTTGTAGATGGTGGACAGGCTTTGGGGGATCAGGAGATGAGTTACTCACGGTAGGATTGCTAACCTTTGACCTGTCCTGGTAGCCACAGTGTTAATATGGCTAGTCCACTTCAGTTTCTGACTTATGGTAACCCCCAGGATGTTGATTGTGGGGGATTCACCGATGGTAATGGTAATCCAAAGTCAATGG
Organism: Scyliorhinus torazame; assembly: GCF_047496885.1. NCBI lineage: Eukaryota > Metazoa > Chordata > Chondrichthyes > Carcharhiniformes > Scyliorhinidae > Scyliorhinus > Scyliorhinus torazame. Next base: position 276,243,267 of record NC_092709.1, read on the forward strand.
GCAGAATTTTAAGACCCTCCTCACAAACAGGGTGGGAAGCAGATCTGCTTAAAATCAGGTGGTATGGCAGTCACACCCTGCCTATCACCTATCTGCAGCTGCTGGTATTTTGCCAGTGGCGGGGTAGGTGTTGAGGAACCTGACCACCTTTGGGCAATTGAGACTCTTAGTTGGCCAATTAATCGCTATTTAAGGGCCTCTTCCCTGCCCTACTGGTATTTTGCCAACGATGGGGAAGGCCCACCCCGCTGCCCCCCCCCCCCCCCCCCCCCCCCATCCTACCCGGCGTAGTGCTCGCCCAATGTGCTCCAACCCGCCCACCTAGTCATGGACTCCCCACACCCCCCTCACCAGGACTTGCCAGCCTGGACCCGATGTAATCCCTCCACTCACTAATTCAGCTCCTGTGATGATAGCGCTGCTGGGATTAGAGAGTTGCTGGCACTTTGACTGACTGGCAACTCTCAGAGGCAACACTTATTCCCAAATGGGTGAAAAAGCCTTGCTCTGAGCTAATTAATGACCAAATGGCTATAAAATCAGCTCAGATCTGTAGTGATATTCAGATACCAATATACATGATCAATGTGTGTAACTGTAGGACAGTCATTTCAACACTAGATGGCTCACAGTCAGATACTATAAGAACTGGATTCCCGCCTTTTCTAAGTCAGATGACATGATGATCTGATTCAGAACAGTGAATAAGCAAGACATAGAATAGCTAGAGTGAGAGAAGTTAGAACTAGTTTGTTATAATAGTGTATAGTTATATAGTTAGCTGTATTGTATTTTATATTTTTATTGTTAGTTTAGTATTGAGTAAAAGAACTCACAGTTCATTATTTTATTACTCATTAAATAGTTAATCTTTTAACAGGAAGACTATTTGTCATTTTATCATCCTGGTGGATTCAAGAGTAATATATATATTTTAGATAAGTCATTATTTAAAATATAACAAGGTCTTCCCAGCATAGGTGGGCTTGCCCAGGCTTTAAGCGGAGGGGTGAGGCCAACATCGCTGCATAGAATTCCACGCAATATATCACTCCTGAGACCCCAGAACTGAAATCCAGTGCTCTAAATGGAGTCTAACCAGAGATTCATTAAGTGAATCACAACTTCCATCCCTTTGTATTCCACTTCTCTTTCAATTAAATCCAACATTGTACTCCCTTGTTAAATTAATCTTTATACCCGTTCATATAAAATTAAAATAAAGCTAGCGGGAAAGAGCAAGGTAGTTGCACTAATCTGATAGCTCTTTCAAAGAGCCATCAGAGATAAAGTGGGCCAAAAAAGAAAAGTCTCCCCATGCTGTATGAGTTATGATTTTCTGCTGTAATATGGTTGCATGGTTATAGCTGCTTTTCAATACTTTGGGGGTCGGTTTAGCTCAGCTCAGTTGGCTGGGCAGCTGGTTTTCTGGTTTTGTGATGCGGAGTATGGCCAGCAGCGCGGGATCAATTCCCGTACTGGCTGAGGTTATTCATGAAGGCCCCGTCTTCTCAACCTTATCCCTTGCCCGAGATGTGCCGATCCTCAGGTTAAAACACCACCAGTCAGTTCTCCCCCTCAAAGGGAAAAGTAGCCTCTGGTCATCTGGGACTATGGCGACTTTACTTTTACTTTACTTACAATAATGCTTCAGTCATTCTTCAGATGTGAGAAAAACAAGTTACTGACCAGGGAAGATATTACAGTTTAGCTTTGGAGCTGGCTCAGAGGCAACCAAGTAATACTGAGGAGCAGAAGCACAGCTTACTTTCCTTCTTTCTGACACAAAGGTACTGAGACCATTTGTATTGCCTTTAATGTTCACAGAATCACAGAGTGCTACAGTGCAGAAGAGTCCTTTCGGCCCATCGAGTCGGCACCAACGCATGAAAGGCCCTGACCTGCCCACCTAATCCCACTTGCCAGCATTTGGCCCATAGCCTTGAATGTTCCAGCGTGTCAAGTACTCATCCAGGTACTTTTTAAAGGAAGTGGGGCAACACGCCTCTACTCCGCTCCTAGGCAGGGCATTCCAGGCCGTCACCACTCTCTGGGTCAAAATGGTTTTCCTCAAATTCCCCCTAAACCTACCACCCCTCACTTTGAACTTGTGTCCCCTTGTAACTGACCCTTCAACTAAGGGGAACAGCTGTTCCCTATCCACCCTGTTCATGCCCCTCATAATCTTGTATACCTCAATAAGGTCACCCCTCAGTCTCCTCTGCTCCAGAGAAAATAGCGCAAGCCTATCTAACCTCTCTTTATATCTTAAATGTTCAATCCCAGGCAACATTTTGGTGAATCTTCTTTGCACCCACTCCAGTGCAATTACATCCTTCCTATAATATGGCGACCAGAATTGCACACAGTACTCCAGCTGTGGCCTCACCAAAGTTCCATAGAACCCCATCATGACCTCCCTGCTTTTGTAATCTATGCCCCAGTTGATAAAAGAGAGTGTCCCATATGCGTTTTTCACCCCCCTATTAACTTGCCCTTGGACAAACACGCCAAGGTCACTTTGTTCTTCGGAACTTCCCAGTGTCAGACCTTTCATAGTCTGCTTCCTTGTTAAATTACTCCTTCCAAAGTATATTAACTCACACTTTTCAGGGTTAAATTCCATCTGCCACTTATCTACCCATTTGAAATGAAATGAAATGAAAATCACTTATTGTCACAAGTCGACTTCAAATGAAGTTACTGTGAAAAGCCCCTAGACACCACATTCCGGCGCCTGTTCGGGGAGGCTGGTACGGGAATTGAACCGTGCTGCTGGCCAGCCTTGGTCTGCTTTGAAAGCCAGCTCTTTAGCCCTATGCTAAACCAGCCCCATTTGACCATCCCATCTATATCTTCATGTAACCCAAGACACTCAACCTCACTGTTAATCACCCGGCCAATCTTTGCATTGTCTGCAAAGGTTACTCTGGCAGGGAGGATGCAAAGTGAACAGACCTGAGGAAAATACCGAGCCTTTCTTGGTTTTAAGGTTTGGTACCCCACTAAGCTATCAGGAAGGAAAGTCACCACATGATTGCCTGGGAGAGCAGAACATTTCCAATTCATGATTCTGTGAAACTCAGACTCAGCTTCTAGTACTAGGGAGTGATTCAAAATAAATAACACCTATACATGTGCACAGAACAAGCAAACATGGGTGATTAACTGACATTTCCTGAGCGATTGCAGTCCAAAATATTTCAACAAAACTTCAAGTAACTTGGAGAGTGGTTAATGAAATATGAATGACTGTTCTTTGGAAGGTTTCTCAGGATAACAGCCCAGCATGAGAAGTCATACAAAATCTAGATAATACAGAGGGCAGCAGTCTTAGTTTGCATTACTTCTTTCCTGCTCTATTATAGGAGCACATCACTCTTGGCGGACAGATCATGTAAGAAAAAAGCCTCTTTTGCCTGTGCACTCAATCTGATAGCTTGAGTCCTATTCTTGGGTGTCAAAAGTTAACACTCCTGAGGGGCATTCCATAATTCACATCAACTACTCAAGTTAAACTGGATACTAAATGCTCCAGCTTCCCTAACACTCTGAGCACCAGTGCCCACGTCTCATATGTTACTTGTAACTTTTGGAGGATTTCTGGGTGCCTGGTCACGCGCACAACATTTGCCACATAACAGGCCAAGCCTATATGTGGGGCGGCACGGTGGCACAGTAATTAGCACTGTTGCTTCACAGTACTAGGGTCCCGGGTTCCATTCCCGGCTAGGGTCACTGTATGTGCGGAGTCTGCACATTCTCCCCATGTCGGCGTGGATTTCCTCCAGGTGCTCCTGTTTCCTCCCACAAGTTCCAAAAGACGTGCTTGTTAGGTGAATTGGACATTCTGAATTCTCCCTCTGTGTACCTGAACAGGCATTTGAGTGTGGCGACTAGGGGCTTTTCACAGTAACTTAATTGTAGTGTTAATGCAAGCCTACTTGTGACACTAATAAAGATTATTATGTGGTCCAGCTCTTGCTACATGCAGGCATGGAATCCTTCAGTATTTGAGGAGTTTTGCTAATAGAACTCAACATTTGTGCAATTGTCAGCAAAACTCCCCACTGACTACAATTTTACAAGTCCTTGCTGATTCATTTGGTAAAATGTTGCCATGTTATCAAAGGTAGGCACTCTGACACCATCTCTAGAATTTAGCTCTTTTCTCCATGTTTGGAATGACATCTAATGCTGATTGCTCCTGGCGGAACCCAAACTAAGCATTGGGGAGCAGATCATTGCTGAGCAAGTGCCGCTTGATAGCACTGTTGACAACATATTGGATTACTATGCTGATGATTGAGACGAGGCTGATGGAGTGGCAATTGACTAGTTTGGATTTCTCCTATTTTTCATGAACAAGACCTGTCTGGGCAATTTTCCACTTTGTTGGGTAACTGATCGTGTTGGAGATGTACTTGAACAGCTTGTTTAGGATCATGGAGCCACCTGGGTTGGCCACTTCCCGACTTAAAATGGAGAACCGCAAAGACTGAAGGGAAATTCAGCCAACACAGGCAAAATTGAGCAAGTGCAGAAATCATGTGTATTGAAACTTGCAAAAACCAGACAGCACTGAAACCAGCAGCCATCTGCATAGTAATGAGCAATTCCAAGGCACAATTGCAACACTTAAGGTGAATAAAGCCAAGCCAGACTCCTCGGCGCCAGCAGGAGCCAAGACAAAGGAAGGCCAACGGACATTTAGGGACCGCCCAGCGATCAGGGAACAACTCCAATATTGGAGAAATCGATCCAAATGATCGGAACGCAGTCCAATCATTTGGAACCAGGTACGGACTATAAAGTAAAGCCCCCAAGTTCAAATCGGTCTTCTTTGGCAGGGTCACTCAGCAACTTGAATCAACCCATGAGAGTGACCTGTCTAAGCTGCCGCATCAACCAAGTAAGTCTCCAGTCAACGCTCGCTACGAGATAGGCGCTCCTAGCTACAAGTCCATACCAGCTTTTGAATCCTGCAGACTCAGGACCTGAACGAAAGACCATTTGTTCCCCTGACCTGGTGGGCCAGTCTGAAGCTAAGTATAGGCCTTTTAGTGATAGTAATAGTCTAGAAAGTAGAGTTTATGCATGAGTAGTGATTTACTGTGTATAATAAATGTGTTTTGATTTAAATCTTAATAATTGGTGTGTTGAGTTATTGATCATTACTTGAACTTGAACCTCGTGGCGGTATCATAAAGATACCTGGCGACTCTAGAGCAAAGGTTAAACAAACAGAGCAAATTACAATTTAAGAGCCAACCAAAAGTTCGCAACAATCACAGCTAGTTTTACAGCACATCTTCAGTGCTATAGGTGGGATGTATTGTCAGGGCATTTATTAGACCCAGCATGCTTAGCTGTTTTGTGATATCACATGGAATGAATCAAATTGACTGAAAGCTGTTGACGGTGATGGTGGGGACTTCAGCAGAAAGCTGAGTTCGACCAACCACTTGACATTTCTGAAGATTGTTGTTTTTTGTACTTAATGTTGAGGATGGAGATATTCATGAAAACTCCTACTCCCATTGGTCATTTAATTTGTCTGCCACCATTTACAACTTGACGTCGCAGAACTGCAGAGTTTCAATCTGATCCATCGGCAGTGGGATCGCTTAGCTCTCTCTATCGTGTGCTGCTTCCGCTCTTTCAGCATGCATTTAGTCCTTTGCTGGGTCCTCATTTTCCGGTATGCCTGGTACTGCTCCTGGCAACTGCCCCTGGCATGATCTTCTCATGGAACCGGCGTTGGCTTCCTGACGTGATGACAATGGCAGAATGAGGAATAGGTTGGATCATGCGGTTAGCGATTGTGGTTGAATATAATTCTTTTTTAAAAATAAATTTAGAGTACCCAATTATTTTTTTCCAATTAAGGGACAATTTAGCATGGCCAGTCCACCTAACCTGCACATCTATGGGTTGTGGGGGGTGAAACCCACGCAGACACGGGGAGAATATGCAAACTCCACATGGACAGTGGCTTCGAACCCAGGTCCTCAGAACCGTAGTCCCAGTGCTAACCACTGCACCGCATGCCTCACGTGGTTGAATATAATTCTGCTGCCGATAGACCATAACACCTCATGGATTTCCAGGTTTTAACTGCTGGTTCTGTTCTTTATCCATTCCATCCAGCAGAGAGGTAGCACCACATGACTTGATGGAGATGTAAATATGAGACTTTTGTCTCCGCGAGGACTGTGCAATGATCAGTACTACCAATACTGTCATGGACAGATGTTTTTGCGACAGGTAAATTGGTGAGAATAATGTCAAGTAGGTCACACCCTCTTGTTGGTTTTCTGATCAGCTAGTGCAAGCACATTTTGGCAGATATGCTTCAGAAAGTTTTTGATTAGGTCCCACACAAGAGGTTAGTAAGTAAAATGAGAGTGCATGGGATTGGGGGAAACATACTAATATGGATTGAGAATTGACAGAAAGCAGAGAGTTTGGAATAAATGGATCATTCTCAGGATGGCAGCCTGTTACTCGTGGGGTAACACAGGGATTTGTACTTGGTCCATACCTATTCTCAATCTACATAAATAATTTGGATGTGGGGACAAATTGTAATATTCCCAAATTTGCTGATGACACCAAATTGGGTGGGAGTGTAAGTTGTGAGGAGGATGCAATGAGGCTTCAAGAGGACTTGGACAGGCTAAGTGGATGGGCTAGAACAAGGTAGGTGGACTATAATGTAAATGCGTGGAAGCTATTCACTTTGATAGAAAAAAAAACAAGTAGGCAGAATATTTCCTGAATGGTGAGAGGTTGGGAAGTGCGAGTGTCCGAAGGGACCTGGGTGTTCTTGGTCATGAGTCGCCAAATGCTAGCACACAAGTGTAGCAAATTAGGAAGGTAAATGGTACGTTTGGCCTTCAGTGTGAGGGAATTTGAGTACAGGAGTAAGGATGTCTTGCTGCAGTTATATAGAGCCTTGACGAGACCTGACGAGGCCTGGAGTATTGTGTATGGTTTTTGCCCCCTTACTAAGGAAGGATATATTTGCCATAGAAGGAGTGCAACAGAGGGTCACCAGATTAATCTGTGGGATTGTCTTTGAAGGAGAGATTGAGCAGACTGGGTCTGTGTTCCCTAGAGTTTTAAAAAATGAGGGGTGACCTCATTGAAACTTACAAAATTAATACAGGGCGTGATAGGTTGGATGTTGATAAGATGCTTTTCCTACTGGTGAGTCTAAAACCAGCGAACATAATGTCACAATAAAGGGTAGGCCATTTAATACTGAGATGAAGAGGAATTTCTTCACTCAGAGAGTGGTGAATCTTTGGAATTCTCTAATTCAGAGGGTTGTGGAAGCTCAATCAGTGAGAATATTCAAGACAGAAATTGATAGATTTCTGAGGGCATAATGGCATCAAGGGATATGGAGATATGGAAAGTGGCGTGGAGGTGTACGATCAGTCGCGATCAAATTGAATGGCGGAGTAGGCTTGATGGGTCAAATAGCTTATTTCTATGTCTTTCAGGGCATGATCAGAGGGATCAATAGTGGTGCTACTGAGCCACTCTTGGTGACATACCTTGAAGTGCCTCACACAGATTACATTTTGAGAGACTAAATAGTCTGGGTCTGTATTCCTTGGGCATTTAGAAGAAGAGGGGTGACCTTATTCAAACATATAAGATCCTGAGGGGGCTTGGCAGGGTAGATGGTGAGATGTTTCCTCTAGTGGGAGAGAGTCGAACAAGGGGACATTGCTACAAGATAAAGGGCCTGTCATTTAAAACTGAGGTGCATAGAAATGTCATCTCCCAGAGGGTGGTGAATCTCTGGAATTCACTGCCTCAGAGGGTGGTGGAGGTTGGATCATGAGAAGCATTCAAAGTGGACGTGGATAAATATTTGATAGATCGAGGAATAGAGGGCTGTGGGGAAATGGCACAAAAAAGGAGTTGAGGGCGACATAGATCAGCCATGATCATATTGAATGGTGGGGCAGGCTTGAAGGGCCGGTGGCCTACTCCTGCTTCTAATTCTTGTATTGTTACCCTCAGTGCTTCTTCCAAGTGGTGTTCAACATGGACAAGTACTGATTCATCACTTAAAGGGGGGGGAAATGGGGTGGCTGAGAGAGGGAGGGCAGCTGGAAGGGGGGCAGCTGGGGTGGGGGTGGAAGTGGCTTGCCCACTCATTTAAATTAATTAACATCACTGTAATTTTATGTTTCTGTTTAACCTAATTGCAATGTTGTACATCTGATGACACTATTAAAAGAAGAACAGTAAACCTCTGAAAGTCCTGTTCAAGACAATGCCCTCAATCACCAATATCAAAAACACATCAGCCATCTTCGAGACTTTGCCACACACACAAATGCTGCCAGGTTATTGCACATAACATCATAACTAATTCTAAGTAATTCATCTTATTTGCAACATATTGGGGCTGAGAATTATGCTAAAGTGCATTGTAAGAGTTTTAAATCTGCCTGGGCCTCCTGTGGCCTGAATCCTTGCTGCTACCAACTCTTGCTGGGGGGACTGGAGACAATGGGTGGGATTCTCCGGCAACTGGCCGGATGGCCCGCGCCGGTGCCAAGAGCGGCGCGAACCACTCCGGCGTCGGGCCGACCGGAAGGTGCAGAAGGCTGGCGGCGGAGGGGTTGGCGCCAGGCCAACCGGCGCCGAAGGGCTACCATGGTCCCGCGCATGTGCAGAACCGTCGCTGTGTTCTGGCGCATGCGCAGAACCGCCGGTGAGTTCTTGCGTATGCGCAGGGGGTTTCTTCTCGGCGCCGGGCATGGTGGAGCCCTACAGAGGCCGGCATGGAGGGAAAGAGTGCCCCCACGGCACAGGCCCGCCCGCAGATCGGTGGGCCCCAATTGCGGACCAGGCCACGTCGCCCCCCCGGCGATTCTCCAACCCGACGGGGGGGTCAGAGAATCCCGCCCAATGTGTTGTGCTGTCAATCCCATGGCTTAAATGATGCATCCATATGCTGCAATCAGAATTGACACTGTCATTGAAATTAGGTCACCATTTCTCTGGGGCAAGTGGCCTTCCAATGACTAATTGCAGGCAAGCAAAAACATAAGGCCCATCTGTTTCTATCTCAACTCTGTGCAGAAATTGAACTAGTTTCTGTATGCGTAAAAGGTTTTATTTGCAATGCTTTAAAATGCCAACTTCTAGCTCCAGCTTCCAGCCCTTTCTAGAGAACTGAGTTCACATCAGGCTCAAGTAAGCATCAATAGTAAACAAGCTCACATAATCAGACTACACCATTTGACCAACTTACCCATATGCAACATTGTTACTGGGTTAGTTGGGGTTAAAATTGGTCCTGTTGTCTTCGACTAATATCTGCAGCCGACCTTATTGGATAATAACTCTTAGTTAATTTATAACAGTTGACAACAGAGCCAAACCACACAGATAAGACAGCTTTGTTCTTGAATATAGCAGTAGCAGATGGTGCATGGAAGCAGCTAACCAGAAGTTATATAACAAATAATGACTTCAATTTGCCAGCAACCACAATTTAGTTCTCCTCCCGAGGTCACATTTAATCAGACTCCATCAATTTTTTCCTTATAATTTTCATATGCATTAATGTTATTGCCTAACGGGAGGAAATTATAACAGCTGCATCTGCTCTGTTTATTGCATTTGTTTAAAAAGTACACAGACAGGGGCCCTGAGCAATAATTAACGTGTCATCATTCAACAGCTTAGTGGAAGTTTCAGAATGTGAAATAGCTTACTGTCAGAGCTCCATTAATATAAACAATTCTCCCAGGGCGAGTGCTGGTGATTTTCATTCAAGGTATTATCCTCAGAAACTCATTACCATCTGATCGCAGAACTGTGATCTGCAAATTATTGCTCAGTTGTGCAGTTCTCGTACTTCTATCAGTCCCGCTTTTTTCCACCTGCATCTCATAATATCGTAAATGGGAAAAACTGCTTGTGCTTCTGGCAGTGTTCAGTGATTTTAAAACATGTTTTGAACCATGGCACAAAACGCTCATCTTAATCGAGTTGAAATCTAGATTAGAAATGAAAAATCGGAATTAGATAGAAATCAAATGAAAATGGAGAAATTAAACCGTTGCAGATAGGTTGTGTTCTAAATTTATTTTTATTACTGGGTGTTACTGGGCATCGTAGGTGAAAGGCCACAGCTGCAAGCACAGCACCAAAGACTGTAAAAAGTAGAACAGAAGTCTAGGTCAATCAAGTAATAATGAACACCAAGCTTGGGCTTTTGAACATCTGAAGACTGTAGGAGGAGGTGGGAGTGGGATCAGTTGGAGCAGGTGATTGTTCAATGTGTCTTGATTTCACTATGAGGATGCTGGGAGAAAGAGTGTGCGTGTAGCTTATAAAGATTAGGGAAAGATTAAAGTGCACTTTTGTCATACTGTGCATTGTTTACCTGTTCTAAAAACAATGCGTAACATTAAAGGGTCTCCAATACTAGCATGGAGCTTTACTCAGTGACAAGAATCAGAGAAGCAGAGATAGTTACATGCCCAATTCATAGCTTGCCTGATTTTTCAGTGGCTGTTTGTAATATTGGGGGAGACAGTGGCCTGAGTTTGTCCATGCAGTGATTCCTCCATGTTAAACAGCTTTGTCGTGCTGGAGGAAGCTGAGAGGATGAACTTTCCAAAGGGAACGAACACTTCCCACATACATTTATTCCCAATATTCACTTTTCTGGTTTCCGTCGTTCCTAAAATAATTAGGCACGATTTTCCCGATGCATTGTACCCGGTGCCGATGCAGGCATGTCGGGTGAATCGTGGGAGAGGCCCACATCAAGTTCGCACTGGGCACAAACCATTTTGCAATTCACCCGGTCTGCCCCCATTGGTGAGTACTGGATCTTGCCCAAGGTGACAAGAAGGTCATCAGGCCTAAACTGCATTAATTTCAATCTCATTAGCGAGATTGAAGTCAAATACAGCAGCTTCCCGGGAATTACCTGACTCCCTGCAAGAAGACAAGCAGATGTCATTTAGTACTCCTTTACAAAATCATGAAGCTGGTGCAATGGCTACCAAGGGGAAGTGAGGAGGTGAGTCACCCTTTATATTTACTGGCGTACAGCTGAAGGGCGCCGGAGATACTGTCCCAGTGCTCAGAGGGAGGCCCTTCAGGGGGGGGTTGAGGCTTTTCAGGGGGACTGGAGAGAGCCAGGTCGGGGGTTGCCTCTGGGCTTGGGGGGGTGGGGGGGCTTTGCGTCTGTGAGGCCTTCAAGCCATCATTAAATATTGTGAAGACATTTAACAGGGGCAACCACAGCCTGTCTGTCCTACCAAATTCTTCCATGACAGAGCCCTGCTGCAGCTTTTCTCATGAAAGTCAATTTCACTCCCTTTGACTCACTTCACAGCTGAAGGATTTTTCAAATGAGGAATTAGCCTTGCTAGTTGTGAGAGCACTTCACACACCTGGGGCTCGATTCTCCGCCCCGCCGCATTTCTGCCCCGACCCGCCGGTGGGATTCTCCGTTTCGCCAGCCAGTCAATGGAGTTTCCCATTGTGGGGCAGCCCCACGCTGTCGGGAAAGCCCCGTGCACCAGCTAAACGGAGCTTCACGCCAGCGGAGAATCACGCCGGAGGAGAATCCTGCCCCTGAACTCTGAAGTGCCTCCTCCAATAACAGGTGCCATGCCTCAGAGGATGATTAGTGGGTTGGATATCCTGCAACCATTGATGCCTGAACAGTGTGTCCGTACTCTAGGAGCATCAGCACCATACAGGCACTGCCATCAATCAAACACTAAAGATCACGGCTTCACCACTGAGGAATGCTCTCACAGCTAAAGGATAGGTGTCCGGATGAGTGGGTGAAAGCAAAGCACATCCTCCCTAATGTTGCTGGCAGAGGTCTGAGGTCTAGGGGCTCCTGAACTGGCCAGGATGAGTGTGCAAAGTGTGGTTTGCCAGCACAACTGCCTGGCTGGATGGTACTCTGAGAGAAGACGGGCCAGTCATGATAAGGATGGGGGAGGCCTGGGGGATTTGAGGGTCCTGGGATGGAAGCCCTAACTGATTGTCGGTCTCTTTCCTTCTTCAATTCCTTCCAGATGCAAATATGTTTGCTGGTGTGGATCCCACAGAGACTGCCCTTGTGTTGTTTATAGCAGCCAAGCAGGGCAGACGCCAAGGCGGCAGCAGCAGTAACACAGGCTGGGGCCACCACACACCCTAAAGACCAGTCTGCCCATCAGGTTGATGAGGGGGTTAGAAGGGGAGGCCAGCAACGTGCCAGAGTGTACAGGAGTCATTGGCCCTTCCATGGGTTGATGGACAGCATATGTCCCAGAATACACCATCTCAACAGGGCGACAGTGCGGCACTTGTGTCACATCCTCGCGGACATGGCACCTGTTCTTGGAGGCCGTGAGGGCCATTGCAACATTAAACGTCTATGCCACCGGGTCATTCTAGAGCTTGAGCAGGGACCTGTGTGCCATCTCACAGTCATCAGCCCAAAGGTGTATCCAGAAGGTGACGGATGCTCTGTATGCCCAGGCATCAGACTATATCACCTTTGAGCTGTTAGAGGCCCAGCAAGGCCCGGGGTGCAGGTTTCGCCACCATTGCCGGTATGCTCCAGGTCCAGAGGGCCATAAATGGCATGCATGTCACCCTGCGAGCACCAGGGCATTAGAGAGTGCCTTATATTGACAAGAATGGGTTCTACTCCCTGAATGTTCCAATGTGCGACCACTGCCTGAGGATCATGTAAGTGTGTGCCTGCCACCCTGGGAGTGTGCATGACAGCTACATTCTGGGGCACACGGAGACCCCTGGTGCCTTCGATGAACACCCCAGGATGATGGGTTGGAACATGGGGGACAATTGATACCCCCTGAGGTTATTGCTGATGATGTCGGTGTGGAGGCCTGAGACCGAGGCAGCGACCCATTATAATGAGGCCCATGCTACCGTTGGTGCCGTCATCCAGCAGTGCATCGGTCTGCTAAAGATGTGGTTCCCATGCTGGGAGCACTCTACAGCGCACCCCCAGAGGGTCTCCCACTTTGTAGTCATCTACTTTACCCTCCATAATCTGGCACAGCAGCAGGGCAGCATGCTGAAGGAGGAGGAGGAGTAGGAGGCAGAGGGTTGGTAAAAGTTAGAGTGCCACTCCAGAAGGAAATCTATTGACTGTGAGGCCATCTCCAACCATACACCTGTAGCTTTGATCCTCAGGCAGTGGTCGCACATTGGAGCATTCAGGGAGTAGAACCCATTCCTGTCAATATAAAGCACTCTCTAATGCCCTGGTGCTCGCAGGGTGAATGACAGGTGTTTTATTGGCGGTTATAATAACAATTTTATTAGAGGTTATAATAAACATACAAATATAATGGCAGATATTTTCCATGCAGCTGAAACCTGGCCTGCAGTGAGTGCAGCAACAGAAAAGCGGGCAGGAAAACGTTCCTGGACCATTCTCCGTACTCCACTCCACTCAGTGAATCAGCAGAGAGAAAGAATACTTGACACGATTCAATCATGGGAAAAAAATCAAAGCCAAGGCTTGAAAGAAAAGATAGCAATCAAGACCAAGAACCCTGGCTCATTGTTTCTCACCATGGCACAGGAGCACCAAAATCAACCTTTTCTCGAGATATGGGGATAGTGCCACAAATTGGGCCAAGTGCACACAAGTAAAAAAAAAAATGGAAAAACCTATATTTTATGCCTGAGAATCTGCTCCGGTTGACCTGTAATGACAGCCATCTTAAGAACTCAATTCTGGGCATTTTCTTTGAATTCCATGTGGCAGATTTTGGAACCTGACAAATCCAGATGAGATCCAGGTCCCATGTGCCTCAACTGTGTCTGGCGACATGATTCTTTAATGCAAACATCCTAATTGGGCAGGATGTGACCTCAATGTCCAGTTGGTGGTGCCAAGTGCCTCCGGCAGGCAGGGAGCTGCCTGCCTGGCGCCATGTTGGGAGCTTTTGGTGGCCTGCTGAACAGAGCTGGCCGCTCATCAGAAAGTCAGGAGGATTAATGCGGTGGAGCGCAGTCATGGATGACAAGTTAAGGTACCGCCATTTGGTCCCTCAAATCCGATTTTGAAACAAATACGTACAAACCTACATGGGTCACATGGTGAAGCCACAAACTGCATGAGCTTGCCAGAAAAAAACATTGAAAATTGCAGAGACCATACCCTTAACAAGCTCCATGAGAAGTTTAAGGAGTGATCAATTGATAGTGAGCATGTTTCCTGTCCCTCCCCTTATAGTCCTAGTTACATAGCGATTTTGACAGTTAGTCACAGCTGAGTTGCCAAACTCCACAATATTTTAAAGTGAACAAAATGATATATATCAGTGGGCATAAAATAAATTAGTTTCCACCAGCCATCACAAATATTGATATGCTTGCTTGCACCTCTACTCATATTTAATTGAAGATTGTTTTTTACATAAGCAGTACAATTGTTTAATTGAATCACCACAATAATGCACTATATTTGATTACTATTGTGCTTGATGATTTTAATGGAAAATAACCTTCAGTAAACATTAATCACCAATAACTTTGATGATTTGTAGATGTTAGTTGCTTTGCCTTTCAGTCATTAGCTTTATTGAATGTTGACCCCTGGGTTTCAGTCTGAGGTGTAATTAAGCTAACGGGGCTATTATCATTTGACCCCAAGTCTTTGACATTGTGATGACCAAATGCAGACAGTGTGACTTTTATGTGGAATACCTCCATTCAATCTGCAAGTTTTACCCCAAGCGTCCAGTTGCCTTTGGTTTTTATTCTCCAACTTGCTCCCACCCGGACCATTCTGACCACCCAACCTGCAGATCTTTGTAAATCGTACGAGAGCTGGCAGGCAAATGCAAAGTAAAGGAAACAAGAGAGCAACAAGACAAAAAAATCTTGTCATAATATCCACTCATGTATATAATGAGATGCAGACAGGCAGTGATTGACACACAGGATGACCAGTAAACACACAGCACAGTGCAGCCAATCACCAGACAGGACACACAAGGAACCACAAAGGCTAGTGGGAGAGACAGTAGAACAGCAATGGCAGGAGTTTCTGGGAGTAATTGAGGACACAGTACAGAGGTTCATCTCAAAGAAAAGAAAGGTTATCAGAGGGGGGATTAGGCAGCCATGGCTGACAAAGGAAGTTAGGGAATGCATCAAAGCAAAAGAGAAAGCCTATAATGTGGCAAAGAGTAGTGGGAAGTCAGAAGATTGGGAAGGCTACAAAAACAAACAGAGGATAACAAAGAGAGAAATAAAGAAAGAGAGGATCAAATATGAAGGTAGGCTAGCCAGTAACATTAGGAATGATAGTAAAAGTTTCTTTAAATACATTTAAAAAAACGGGAGGCAAAAGTTGACATTGGGCCGCTCCAAAATGATGCTGGTAATCTAGTGATGGGAGACAAGGAAATAGCTGAGGAACTAAATAAGTACTGTGAAGTCAGTCTTCACAGTAGAAGACATGAGTAATATCCCAACAATTCAGGAGAGTCAGGGGGCAGAGTTGAATATGGTAGCCATCACAAAGGAGAAAGTGCTAGAGAAACTAAGAGGTCTAAAAATTGATAAATCTCCGGGCCCAGATGGGCTACATCCTAGAGTTCTAAGGGAGATAGCTGAAGAAATAGTGGAGGCGTTAGTTATGATCTTTCAAAAGTCACTGGAGTCAGGGAAAGTCCCAGAGGATTGGAAAATCGCTGTTGTAACCCCCCTGTTCAAGAAGGGAACAAGGAAAAAGATGGAAAATTATAGGCCAATTAGCCTAACCTCGGTTGTTGGCAAGATTCTAGAATCCATTGTTAAGGATGAGATTTCTAAATTCTTGGAAGTGCACGGTCGGATTAGGACAAGTCAGCATGGATTTAGTAAGGGGATGTCATGCCTGACAAACCTGTTAGAGTTCTTTGAAGAGATAACAAATAGATTAGACCAAGGACAGCCAATGGATGTTATCTATCTTGACTTCAAAAAGGCCTTTGATAAGGTGCCTCACGGGAGACTGCTGAGTAAAATAAGGGCCCATGGTATTCGAGGCAAGGTACTAACATGGATTGACGATTGGCTGTCAGGCAGAAGGCAGAGAGTTGGGATAAAAGGTTCTTTTTCGGAATGGCAACCGGTGACGAGTGGTGTCCCGCAGGGTTCAGTGTTGGGACCACAGCTGTTCTCTTTATATATTAACGATCTAGATGACGGGACTGGGGGCATTCTGGCTAAGTTTGCCGATGATACAAAGATAGGTGGAGGGGCAGGTAGTATGGAGGAGGTGGGGAGGCTCCAGAAAGATTTAGACAGTTTAGGAGAGTGGTCCATGAAATGGCTGATGAAATTCAACGTGGGCAAGTGCGAGGTCTTGCACTTTGGAAAAAAGAATAGAGGCATGGACTATTTTCTAAACGGTGACAAAATTCATAATGCTGAAGTGCAAAGGGACTTGGGAGTCCTGGTCCAGGATTCTCTAAAGGTAAACTTGCAGGTTGAGTCCGTAATTAAGAAAGCAAATGCAATGTTGTCATTCATCTCAAGAGGCTTGGAATATAAAAGCAGGGATGTACTTCTGAAGCTTTATAAAGCATTAGTTAGGCCCCATTTAGAATACTGTGAGCAATTTTGGGCCCCACACCTCAGGAAGACATACTGGCACTGGAGCGGGTCCAGCGGAGATTCACACGGATGATCCCAGGAATGGTAGTCCTAACATACGATGAACGTCTGAGGATCCTGGGATTATATTCATCGGAGTTTAGGAGGTTGAGGGGAGATCTAATAGAAACTTACAAGATAATGAATGGCTTAGATAGGGTGGATGTAGGGAAGTTGTTTCCATTAGCAGGGGAGACTAGGACCCGGGGGCACAGCCTTAGAATAAAAGGGAGTCACTTGATAACAGAGATGAGGAGAAATTTCTTCAGCCAGAGAGTGGTGGGTCTGTGGAATTCATTGCCACAGAGGGCGGTGGAGGCCGGGACGTTGAGTGTCTTTAAGACAGAAGTTGATAAATTCTTGATTTCTCGAGGAATTAAGGGCTATGGAGAGAGAGCGGATAAATGGAGTTGAAATCAGCCATGATTGAATGGTGGAGCGGACTCGATGGGCCGAATGGCCTTACTTCCGCTCCTATGTCTTATGGTCTTGTGGACACTACCTCTATAAAGCCAGAGGGCACTAGGTTTCCCGCTCTCTCGGGACCCAGCCACTGAGACAGTCAGAGTCCACAAGCAAGCAAGTGCAAACACCATGCGGTAGCTAGTAAGTCTGGTCAGGCTACTACAAGGTCTCCAGTTAGTTCAGTATAGTGTCGACCCACAGCTGAACATTTATATCAGTTCTATCGTTGAATAAAACAGTGTTGGATCTTCTCCAGTGTTAGACGTCGGTTTCTAGCTTCCCTGCATCGAGTGCAGTCCACACCGAACCTACCTGCCTAACACATCGCCGCAGAGGTGGATCAGGAGCTGCCTGCATGTGGAGAGGTGGGATCGCTGCCATTGCAGTGGTCGCATGGGCCGGCAGGATCGCTGGCAGATCGGTGGCCTCGTGGCAGGGTACGTCCGGAGGAAGCATGATAGCCGGCGGAGCACTGCGGTCATGTGGTGGGCGTGGAACTCTTCGCAATTCCCGTTTGTTGCGCCGTAGCAGGGAGCCATCAGCCATGCGAACAATGAAAGACCTTGGGGCAACTTGTTTGACAACAACAACTGTGGCTGACCAACCGCCTTCAGGCAACTGGACGCAAACATGATCGGCTGGAGCCAGCTCAGGTAAATCCGTGGCATGAGCATCATATGTGGCCTTCTGTTGGGCCCGGGACTGCTGCACGTTTTGTAGTACCGTGAGGTGGTCAAGGTCTGGAACATGGATGGCTGGAACTGTGGTCCTCAGAGTGCGATTCATGAGCATCTGCGCTGGAGACAACCCAGTGGACAGTGGGGTTGCCCTGTATGCCAGCATTGCCAGGTTGAAGTCGGAGCCTGAGTCTGCAGCTTTGCACAGCAACCGCTTGACAATATTTGACCCCTTTCTCGGCCTTCCCGTTTTATTGCGGGTAGTGGGGACTGAAGGTAATGTGACGGAAGTTGTAGGACTGCGCAAAATCGGACCATTCTTGGCTGTAAAAGCATGGACCATTGTCGCTCATTACTGTGAGCGGTATCCTGTGCCTGGCGAACGTTTCTTTGCAGGCTTTGATGACCGCCTTCGACGTGAGGTTGGACAGTTTCACCACTTCTGGGTAACTGGAGAAGTAGTCGACCAGTAGTACGTAGTCATGCCCCTTGGCGTGAAAAAGGTCTACACCTACTTTGGACCACGGAGAGGTCACGATCTCGTGCTGTTGCAGTGTTTCCTTGGGTTGAGCCGGTTGAAACTTCTGACAGGTGGGGCAGTTGAGGACCGTGTTGCCAATATCCTGGTTAATGCCCGGCCAGTAAACCGCCTCCCGTGCTCTGCGTCGGCATTTCTCGACTCCAAGGTGACCCTCATGGAGTTGACCCAGCACCATAGCCTGGATGCTTTGAGGAATAACGATCCTTTTGAGTTTCAGAAGGATTCCCTCCACAACCGTCAGCTCGTCTTTAACATTAAAGAATTGGGAACATTGTCCCTTCTGCCAGCCATGGGTAAGGTGCTGCATCACACGCTGCAGTAAAGGATCCTTGGCCGTTTCATCACGGATTTGGACCACCCGTTTGTCAGAGGCTGGGAGATGGGTGGCGCAAAATTGCACTTGCGCTTCTATGTGGCAGATAAAGTCACCTTGTTCACACGGTGTGGTGATGGACCGGGATAGGGCATCTGCAATGATCAGCTCTTTGCCTGGCGTGTAGACAAGTTCGAAGTCATAGCGGCGGAGTCGAAGAAGAATTTGCTGTAACCGAGGTGTCACATCATTTAAATCCTTCTGGATTATGTGGACTAGAGGTCTGTGGTCCGTTTCCACTGTGAATTTCGGCAGGCCGTAAACGTAGTCATAAAACTTGACTATTCCTGTCAGGAGCCCCAGACACTCCTTTTCGATCTGGGCATACCGTTGCTCAGTGGGCGTCATGGCCCTGGAGGCATATGCCACTGGAGCCCAGGACGAGGAGTAATCTCGCTGGAGGAGCACTGCCCCAATGCCATCCTGGCTTGCATCAGTTAATATCTTGGTTTCGTTGGTTGGGTCGTAGAACGCTAGAACTGGGGCTGTGGTGAGTTTTGCCTTCAGCTCACGCCATTCTGCTTCATGTGTGGGCAGCCACTGGAATTCCGTTGACTCCTTGACGAGATGGATGAGGGCTGTGGTGTGGGATGCCATATTGGGAATGAATTTCCCGAGAAAGTTGACCATCCCGAGGAAGCGGGATGGCGCCTTCTTGTCCTCCGGGGTCTTCATAGCGTTGATCGCCAAGACCTTGTCGGTGTCTGGCCGCACACCTTGCCGCGAGATGTGGTCACCTGGAAACTTTATATCAGATTGACCAAATGAGCACTTGGCCCTGTTGAGCTGGAGACCATGTTCATGAATTCGCTGGAAGACCTGCTTGAGGCGAGCGATGTGTTCCTGGGGCGTTGCGTCGTCCACGTATACTTGTACCCCCTCGATGCCCTCCATCATCTACTCCATGATGCGATGAAACACTTCGGAGGCAGATATGATACCGAAAGGCATGCGGTTATAACAGTAGCGGCCGAACAGGGTGTTGAACGTGCATAGCTTGCGACTGGACGCGTCCAGCTGTATTTTCCAAAAAACCCCGGGAGGCATCCCGCTTAGTGAAGAATTTGGCATGAGCCATCTCACTGGTTAACTCTTCACGCTTCGGAATCGGGTAGTGATGTTGCGGTTTAGATCCTTGGGATCAATACAAATGCGGAGCTCCCCGATGGCTTCTTTACACAGACCATGGAGCTGACCCAGTCTGCTGGCTCTGTGACCTTCGAGATGATGCCCTGGTCTTGGAGGTCCTGTAGTTGCTTTTCAGATGATCCTTGAGAGGCGCCCGCACCCGGCGTGGTGCATGGATGACAGGGGTGGTGTTCGGCTTGAGCAGTATTTTGTATCGGTACGGGAGCGTGCCCATTCCATCAAATACACTGTGGTACTGCGTGATAATGTCGTCTATGTCAGCTTGCAAATTTCCATCGGGTGAGGCTGTCGCCGGTGACGGTGACATGGTGTGGACTCGCTGAACCAGGTTCAGGAGCTTGCAGGCGCGAGCACCGAGCAGGGACGCCCTGTCAGGCCTGGCGATTTCAAATCATAACGTTGCCTTGATCGCCTTGTTGGATGCCCCTAGTTGACACGAGCCACTGGCAGCTATGGCATTGCCATTGTAGTCAAGGAGCTGGCAGGCCGGTGGAAGAATGCAATGTCAGGCCCGGATGGTGTCGAGGTCGGATTGTGAGATGGGGTTCGCAGACGCGCCGGTGTCCAGTTTAAATCGGATGCGAGCCTTGTTAACTGTGAGGACAGCACACCACTCATCATCGGGATCCACACTGAGGATCGAGAGGCGTTACGCAGGTGTGGTGGAGGCCAGTTCATGTGTGGTTATGATGCCCACCCGATATGGAGACTTGAGGCAGTTAGCATCAGGGTCCGTTCGCTGTCGGGATCAGAATCTGGCATGCCTTGTTGTATTGAGCGGATACTTCTGCGCCGCAGCTGGGATCGCTGGCTGCTGAGCGGTGGAGCGGATCTGTAGAGGGCTACGTAGTGGCCAAGCTTGCCACACTGGAGACATTGGCGTCCTCTTGCCAGACATTGCCGCTTTAAATGGGCGGAGCCACAATTCGGACACGTCACGACGTTGACGTCAGCGCGATCCGTGCGCCATTGCGCATGCGCAGTGTGGTCGGCCGACGTACGCACCTGCCCAGTCGGGTTTTCGGTCCCGTCGTCCACTCGGTCGTGGCGCGCATGCGCAGCGATCCGAGAAAAGCATGCGAAACGGCCACTCTCCTCGATGCTCAGGCCCTGCATCTGTGCAATGGCCTGCACCCTTTCTGCCTCGTAGGAGGCCAGCTTTGCAGTTTCTGCCGCCCTGATGTGGGAGTAACGATTCTTGGCATGCTCATGGATAACCCACGTCTCGCTGGCGACAGAGAGGGTCAACTGTTTGAGTTTAAGGAGCTGCTGCCACAGGGAGTCGGAGTGAACCCCGAAAACGATCTGATCCCGGATCATGGAATCAGCCGTCGAGTCATAGTTACATGACTGCGCTAGGATGCGGAGATGGGTCAAGAAGGACTGAAAAGCTTCATCCTTTCTCTGAAGCCTCTGCTGGAAGATGTACTGTTCAAAACTCTCATTCACCTCAATGTCGCAGTGGCTGTTGAACTTCAGCAGGACTGTTTTGAATTTTGTTTTGTCTTCGTCGTCGGCGAACGTAAGCGAATTGTAGATATGGATGGCATGGTCCTCCGCTGTTGAGAGAAATAGCGCGATATTCCTGGCATCCAATGCTGCCTCGAGGTCAGAGGCCTCGATGTACAAGAGGAACTTTTGCTTGAAGATTTTCCAGTTGGCGCCGAGGTTGCCGGAGATGCAGAGTTGCGAGGAGGCTGGATGTTTTCCATTTCGCTGGATGGCTGCTTGCTGGTCGATGCTGATTCACTCAAGTAGGTCCGTCAAGATCAATATCACTCTGGTACCATGATGTGTTAGGCAGATTGGTTCGATGTGGACTGCACTCGATGCAGGGAAGTTAGAAACAGACGTCTAACACAGGAGAAGATCCAACACTGTTTTATTCAACGAGATGAATTGCTGTACATATTCAGCTGTGGGTCGACACTATACTGATCTGACTAGTGACCTTGTAGTAGCTGACCAGACTTACTAGCTACCGCATGGTGTTTGTGCTTGCCAGCTCATAGACTCTGACTGTCTCAGTAGCTGTGTCCCGAGAGAGCAGGAAACCTAGTGCCCTCTGGCTTTATAGTGGTAGTGTCCTGTCTTGTGATTGGCTGTGCTGTGTTGTATGCTTACTGGTCATCCTATGTGTCAATCACTGCCTGTCTGCATCTCATTATATACATGAGTGGATGTTATGACATCCAGCACATCAGCGAAAAAGACAAGGCTAAAGCATTTGCAGCCAGAAATGCCAAGTGGGATTATGCGTCTTGGTCTTCTGAAATGCCCAACATCATGAATCCCAGATTTCAGGTAGTTTCGATTCACTCCACACGATATCAAGAAACAGCTGAAGGCACTGGTTACTGCAATGGCTATGGGCCCTAACAACATTGCAGCTGTTGTGCTGAAAACCTGTGCTCCAGAGCCCATAGACAAGTTGTTCCTATACAGTTACAATACTGGTATCTACCCGACAATGTGGAAAATTGCCTAAGTATGTCTTGCCCACAAAAAGCAGGATGAATTTAACCGAACCAATTACCAGTCGATCAGTCTAGTCTTGACCATCAGTAAAGTGATGGAAGGGTGCTATCAAGCGGCACTTGCTTAACCCGCTCACTGTCACTTAGTTTGGGTTCTTCCAGGGTCTTCAGCACCTGACCTCACTACAGTCTTGGTTCAAACATGGACAAAAGAGCTGAACTCAAGAGGTCAGGTGAGAGTGCCTTTGACGTGTAGGAGCCCTAACCGGTAGCTATTGGTGGATGGAACCTCAACCCCAGAATCATTCTTCCAGGGAATGCATGCTGTTGACCTGTCAAGTCCTGAGTGGCACTTGATACGCCAGGCCTTCCCCCAATGGTGATGCCAGGGACTCACACTGGTTCTCAAGCCACTGAAAAAGATCCCCGTCACTTCCACATGATTCAAAAATCAGTGTCATATTTTGCTTTATAATGTTCCTGTGAATGTTTTGTAAGGTACTACATAAATATAAGTTGTTGTTATTATGGATGGCATTTGGAAAGGGCACAATAGAGGTTATCTATACCATATTAAGGCTGCCTACTTCCGTCTCCATAACCTCTCCTGACTTTGCCCCTGACTCAACTCATCTGTTGTTGCAACCCTCATCCATGCTTTTGTTACTCCAGATCTGACTATTCCAATGCATTCCTGACTGATCTTCTATATTCCATCCTCTGTAAATTTAAGGTTGCCCAAAACCTTCCTGCCCATTTCCTTACTCAGAACAAGTCCCATTCATTTATCACCCCTGTGCTTGCTGGCATACATTGGCACCCAGTTAAACAATGCCTCAATTTTCAAATTATCAACCTTTCTTTCAAGTTCCTTCATGGTCTCATTCTTCCCTACTGCTACAGTCTCTTCCAGTTCCACAACTCTCCCAGAGAGCTGCACTCACCTAATTATAGCCTCTTGATTTTAAGTACTCTATCAGTGGTGGTTTAATCTCGAGTTGTCTAGGTCCTAAGTACTGGAATTCTCGCACTAAACATTTCTGTCTCTTTATTTCTCTTTTCTCCTTTAAGATTGTGACAGAGAGCCCTGTCATCAAACCATTTCACACACTCACAAACATAAAGGGCGAGATTCTCTGCCCTCCTCGTGGTCTGTTTCTTGTGAGCAGGAGACGGCCTCTGCTCCTGCCACTGTCAATGGGATTTCTCATTTAGTCCACCCCACACCGCCAGGAAACCTGGAGCGGGGTGTGCCGTCGGTGGGACCAGAAGATCCCGTCGGCATCAATAGCCGGAAGATCTCACCCAAAGTATAAGCATCTTGTTTAGTTCCACAAATGTTCTAACATACATTATTGGGCACTGGCTTTGTAAAAGGTTACCTGTGCCATTTATCCATCTTGTCTTCTTACCTTTTTTTCCCCTTTCCATTCTTTTAGTTAAAGGAAAAAAGAGGAACTAAGGTCTGTGTACCATTGAGTATTGTTGTTGGTGAGATATGGCTTCCACATTCCTCTGCTAGGACCCAAAGTGGGGAAAATTTACAGAGGATGGTATGCTCACATAGAGGGCTGTTAATATGCCCGTATGGAAGTGTTTTATGTTATTTGTTATTTATCTTTTGTGTATTTATGTTGCAACAACCTCGATTCATGTTCTAACAACCTAGATTGGCCCTAATGTTTTATAATTTCGTACATCTCAATTTATGTTTTCAAATGTTTAAATCATCGAGCCCAATGGGCAGGGCTTAATCTTAATGTCATAAAATCATAGAATCCCTACAGTGCAGAAGGAGGCCATTCAGCCCATCGAGTCTGCATCAACTCTCTGAAAAAATACACTATCTGTGGTGAATGTATTGCTGTAACAATTCACCATGTGCATATCTGTATTATGCTGTTGCCCATGTGGGCTCCACCTATGGATCATTGTAAGGTATTACCTATGATGTAGCATGTTGGGGCCTGTGTGGGCTCCGCCCCTGTCTCCACCCCTTGAGGGGAGGTATAAAGGTATACAGTCGACCTGTAGGCGGCTCCCACTAACAGATCAGTCGCAGGCAGGCACTGTTCTAGTTGATTAAAGCCACAGTTTACATCTGCTCCTGGTTTCGTGTGAATCGATGGTCGCATCACTACCTAGGCCCAATCTCCTGCCCTATCCCCCATAACCCCACCTAAACTTTAGACATGAAGGGTCAATTTATCATGGCCAATCTACCTAACCTGCACATCTTTGGACTGTGGGAGGAAACCAGAGCACCCGGAGGAAACCCACGCAGACACGGGGAGACTATGCAAACTCCACACAGTCACCAGAGGTTGGAATTGAACCTGGGTTCCTGGCGCTGTGAGGCAGCAGTGCTAACCACTGTGACACCGTGCTGCCTAATATAGGTCTTCCCGCAACCATTTTTTTCAATATGCGTGGACTTTTGGGGGCAATAAGGGATCAGGTGGTGGCACAAGGTTCATGTTCCCCCTACCTTCTTGCCAGCTCTGTACTGTAAGGGGTACTTTTAACACAGTATCTGCAGTTCACGGTCAGTGGTACTGTGACAAAGATGCTGCTTTTCACCAAGCTTTTGTTCATCTGCCCCATATCGTCTCATTTGACGCAGTATCATATTTTGCTTTAGAATGCTGCTGTGAAGCATGTTGGGATGTTTATTACATTCATGGTGCTATACGAGTAGTAGTAGAGGCCAACAGATTTCGAAACTGCTGTTGAAGAGGCCTTGGTAAGTTACTGCAGTGCATCTGGTAGAAGGTACGCACTGCTGCTACTGTGTGTCAGTGGTGAAGGGAGTGAATGTTAAAGATGGTGGATGAGGTGCCAATCTAGCAGGCTGCTTTCTGCTGGATGGTATTGAGCTTCTTAAATATTGTTGGAGCTCCATTCATCCTGGCGAATGGCTAGTATTCCACCATGCTCCTAACATGGAAAATAGGAGCAGGAGGAGGCCTCTCAAGTCTGCTCCGCCATTCATTATAATCATGGTTGATCATCCAAGTCAATAGCCTGATCCCGCCTCCCCCGTATCCTTTGATCCCCTTCACCCCAGATTTGCTATAGCCCATGATACACCACAGTGCTGTTAGGGAGGGAGTTCCGATATTTTGACCCAGTTACAGGGAAGGAACAACAACATGTTTCCAAGTCAGGATGGTGAGTGACATGGATGGGGACCTCCAGGTGGTGTTGTTCCCAGGCCTTTGCTACCTTTGTCCTTCTAGATGGTAGTGGTCATGGGTTTGGAAGGTGCTGTCTAAGGAGCCTTGGTGAGTTCCTGCAGTGCCTCTTGTAGATGATACATGCTGCAGCTACTGTGCTTCAGTGGTGGATGGAATAAATATTTGTGGATGCGGTGCCAATCAAGTGGGCTGCTTTGTCCAAGGTGGTGTCGATCTTCTTTAGTGTTGTTGGAGTTGCACTCATTCAGGAAAGTGGAGAGTATTCCATCACACTGATTTGTGCCCTGTAGATGGTGGGTAGGCTTTGATGGGGATCAAGAGGTGAGGTACTCGCTGCAGGATTAAGTATCTGGAGTCAGAGCTTCGAGCATATTTCTTGCTACATTCCATATGGCTGGTAGACTGATTGAAACATTGTGGGCGAGATTCTTCACTTCCGCGCCGGTTGGGAGAATCGCCTGGGCCACCAAAATTTCCCGGGACGCCGGTCCGATGCCCTCCCGCGATTCTCCCAAGCGGCGGGTACGGCCCGGTCAAGTTCCACGGGTGGCAGGCCGGAGAATCGCCGGAGACACCCAAAATGGCGATTCTCCGGCACCCCCGCTATTCACAGGCCCGGATGGGCCGAGCGGCCAGGCCAAAACGGCGGGTTCCCCCGGTGCCGTCCACACCTGGTCGCTGCCATTGGGAACAGCGCACGAACGCTGGGGGGGGGGGCGGCCTGCGGGGGGGCGAGGGGGGATCCTGCACTGGGGGGTACCTCAAATGTGGGATAGCCCGCGATCGGTGCCCACCGATCGTCGGGCTGTCCTCTCTGAAGGAGGACCTCCTTCCTTCCGTGGCCCCGCAAGATCCGTCCGCCATCTTCTTGCGGGGCGGACTCGGAGAGGACGGCAACCACGCATGCGTGGATGACGCCAGTTATGCGGCGCCGGCCGCGTCATCTATGCGGCGCCGCCTTTACGCGGGCGACAAGGCCTGGCGCGTGTAGATGACGCGGCCCCGATCCTAGCAGGGTCAGGGCCTGAATCGGTCGGGATCGGGGCCGTTTTGCGCCATCGTGAACCTCAACGGCGTTCACGATGGCACGGCCACTTTGGCGCGGGAGTGGAGAATCCCGCCCTGTTACTCTGCACGGGACTACAGTGCATCAGCGAATGTGGCACCCCTGGATATACATTCACCTAATTAGTTCCTAGCTCTTTGGGGATAATATAACAATCATATTGCTTGGGTATTATTGAAAAAAGACATTTTGTCAAAGCTTTTTGTCTCACACGTCTCAGGATAATGGTTACCCTGGTCAGATCATTTCATGTTATGCATCATGAAAACTCATAAACAGGCCTGGGACTGTCACTTTTGGCCATGGAAATAGCCCAGTCAACCTCAGATTAGCCTGGAGGGGCAATGTATCTGAAAAATCAGCTATTATGTGTTAGCAACACGAGTGGTATTCACCACTAACATAGAATGTTTTGGCCTCAACTATTTTCTATGGTAGCCGATTCCACAGGCTGACCACTCTCTTGGTGAAGAAATTTCTCAAACTGTGACTCCTGCCTCTGGACACTCCCACCATCTGGAATATCCTTCTTGCATCTAACGTGTGCCTTGAGAATGGTAAAAACATTTGGAGAGTCAGGAGATGAGTTACTCACCATATAGTTCTGATCTGCTCTTGTAAATACAGTATTTATATTGCTGGTCATGTTAAATTTCTGGTCAATGGTAATCTCCAGTGCGCTAATGTGGAGTATTCAGCAATGATAATGCCATTGAATGTCAATGCCTAATGCTTGTATGGTGTGAATGTTACTGATCACTTCTCAACTCAAGCCTCGATGGTGGTCTAGACTGCTTCACTAACTGAGGAATTGCAAATGAACTGAACACTGTGAAATCATCAGCAAACATCCCCAATTCTGACCTTATAGAATCATAAAGTCTTTTTGTGCAGAAGGAGGCCATTCGGCCCATCGAGTCTGCACGGTCCCTCCGAAAGAGCACCCTACCTAGGCCCACGCCCTGAGCCTACCCCATAACCCAGTAACCCCACTTAACCTTTTGGACACTAAGGGGCAATTTAGCATGGCCAATCCACCTAATCTGCACATCTTTAGATTGGGAAGAAACCAAAGCACCCAGAGGAAACCCATGCAGATACGGGGAGAAAGTGCAAACTCCACACAGACAGTCGCCTGAGGTCATGATGGAGGGAAGGTTATTGATGAAGCAGCTGAAGATGGTTGGGCTTCGGTTACTGCCCTGAAGGACTCCTGCAGTGATATCCTGGGGCTCAGATGATTGGTCTCAAATAACCACAACCATCTTCCTTAGTTCTAGCTATGACGAGACAAATCTGGGTATTCTCGAGGAGAGTTATCTCCTGAACCATATTGACTTTGGTTGTAAAGAATCACCTTGATATCAGACTAGGCC
Organism: Scyliorhinus torazame; assembly: GCF_047496885.1. Lineage (NCBI taxonomy): Eukaryota > Metazoa > Chordata > Chondrichthyes > Carcharhiniformes > Scyliorhinidae > Scyliorhinus > Scyliorhinus torazame. The sequence goes on from NC_092709.1 coordinate 276,271,265, forward strand.
AAATGTTTCCTTGAAATCAAGGGAAATCATTTTCACCTCACCTCTGTAATTCAACTCTTTTATTCATAGTTGAACAAGGCTCCTGTGAGGTGAGGAGCTGAGTAGACTTGGGCAAAAGCCAAACTAAACATCACTGAGCAGCTTATTGCTGTGTAACTGCTGCTTGATAGCCCTGTCAATGACACCTCACAACACCTTGCTGATGATTCAGACTAAACTGGTGGGATGATAATTGGCCAAATTGGATTTGTCCTGCTTTTTGCAGACAGCATAAACCTGCAGAACATTCCACAATCTCAGTTAGATGCCAATGTTGTAATTCTTTTGGAACTAACTGTAACATATGCGTTGGGATTACTGACTCATGGATTATCAAGATTACAGAGCTTTAACAAAACATTTACTTTGAGGAATATAATGGTGGCAAATTCCTTTTGGAAAATAATTAGTAGCGAACTTTTCAGAAATCTGGGATAACTGTCTAATAAAAAAGGTACTTTATAAATTCCAATAAACCTTTACATTAAACTCCTCCCATCGCACTTTCCTTGCTCCTATTCCAAAACGTGAACATGCGACAAACTCCCATTTTCATTTTAAAATGTTGAATTTAATCGGCGGTCTTTGTGAAGCTAAAGTTTGAAATGGATAAAAACACTCTGACAAACAGAAATGCAGCAAACTACAAACAATTTGTCCAGAAAGAAATGGGTGTCTGAAATGCTCTTCAAATTCTGCAATTCTCCTTTACCCATGGTTCATCCACTCTCCCACAGAGCACTACGGGATCTAACCATCTGAAAAATGATCTGCCTGACGGGCAAGCTCGATTTTCAGATTGCTCCAAACAATACTTCTGGGTGATGTGCCTTGATTAAACTTTTAATATTTTAAACTTTTCCCAGCCAACTTGGCACTCTTAACCCTGGTGTTGAAAATAGAGGGGGAGCATAATCACAAGGATTCATCTTGCTTTAATTGGAAAGAGCGAAGGAGACACTGCCTGTTTGCAACAACCGTGCCAGCTGCCTGCTCAGGTGATACCTAAGACAGATGGCGCAACCATACCCCAGAGAGATTTGATCCACCTTTTCAAAAGTGTTAACACTTCGGTTGCTACTGCAGTTATCTTTGGAGGCAGTACAAAACTTGCAAAGCAAGTATACAGAATAAAACAGCAAAGGGTAAATTTTATAAATATACGCTGCCACCAAGGAACCTCTTACAGCTCAGCAATCCCCAATATTTATATCCATTAAAATAAATGGTTGGAAATTATTGTGGAGGCTACCGATTTCCACTTGGATTCTTAAAATACACTCCCTGCATTCAAATCTTCGTGCTGTGATTACAACTTCAAAACATCCATCCTTACATATCACCCACCTTAAAATGATGCTACAGGAGAGAGTGAGACACACACACAGTCTTAGATATCAGTCCTTTTTCCATAGCTGGCTCAAGTCCACCATCATTCTAAGAAAATTGATTAACCGAAGGCAAAAAAAAAAATTAGAGTTACACATTGTTATAATCCTAGATCAGACCTCAAAATGTTTGGTACTGTCCAGTTAGGGACCTGTGATTGTTTTGTTTAAAATAGACATAGTTTGAGATTCCAGGAACTTACTAAAAGTATAAAGCCACAAGATTCCATAGTTTTTGAACAAACAAAATAAATTTATGATACAAAGTCTGAAAAATAAAACAATTTACGTTACCTATATTGTGCACTAACATTCTGAATTAACATGAAGTAGCTGTAAATTAACAGGCAAACTGTGATCGAACACACACTGCATAACAGATGGCAAATGCGACCAAGACAGATCCCATGGATTTTCCAGCATCCTACCCAGATATCATTTCTCAAGTCACTCCACCCTACCCAAAGCCTCCCAATTTTCCAGACCAACTTTCATTCTGCCAAGCAGCATTAAATATCACTCTGCCAAACCATATGACTCTTCTCCCTGAACCTTATAAGAGCCTCAGTCCTCAAAAGTCTTACAAGGTGTTTCCAAGCTTTAGAACCTGCACACCATTTCTAACAACTCCATAAACAACCCATTGCTCCCAATAGAAAGAATAGACTTGCATTTTGTGTGCTTTTCTAGATGACTGCATGTCTCAAAATGCTTTATAGCCATTTATTAAGTTGTAATCATGAAAACACAGCAGCCAATTTTCACAAAGTAAGCTCTCACAAACAGCAAAATGATTAATAGTTGTTTGGTCATATACTACTTGAGTATTGTTGAAAAAATACATTTTGTCAAAGCTTTTCATGTTGCACTCATCAAGAATACCAACGCCAGGGGAAACACCAACTTTGTACTGTATAAGAAGAAAGTTAACTCTCATTGGTAAAGGTGTTGCCATGGAGAATGCACTAGTTAATGGTGACTGACAGTTAACTACCAAGCATTGTTAGAAAATTTAAATCAAGCAGCTTGACTCGAAATGGTTAAGGCATTACCTGGAGGAATGAACCAGCGAACAGCTGTCACTTATTTTGTTGAACTGAACAGGTGCTATGTGTGTACATGTTCTATCTGCCTGCAAAGAACAGGGTCCGGTGTATTAATATATGTAGTTTGCAGTACACCCAAATGCACCACACTGTCAATGCACCAACTGTCAATCCTAAATAGGTAGCCAGCATAACTTCCAGCACACTGAATATCATTCAGTAATTTTTGTCCAGTCACAGAATAGCATCTGGGGCGTCATTCTCCGACCCCCCGCCGGGACGGAGAATGGCCGTTGGCCGCCGTGAATCCCGCCCCCGCCGAAGTCTCCGGTACCGGAGATTGGGCGGGGGCGGGAATCAGGCCGCGCCGGTTGGCGGGACCCCCCGCTCAATTCTCCGGCCCAGATGGGCCGAAGTCCCGCCCAGAAATTGCCTGTCCCGTCGGCGTAAATCAAAGCTGGTACTTACCGGCGGGACCAGGCGGCGTGGGTGGGCTCCGGGGTCCTGGGGGGGGCACGGGGCGATCTGATCCCGGGGGGTGCCCCCACGGTGGCCTGGCCTGCGATCAGGGCCCACTGATCCGCGGGCGGGCCTGTGCCGTGGGGGCACTCTTTCCCTTCCGCCTCCGCAACGGTCTCCACCATGGCGGAGGCGGAAGAGACTCTCCCCACTGCACATGCGCGGGAAACTGTCGGCGGCCGCTGACGCTCCCGCGCATGCGCCGCATTTCCGCGCCAGCTGGCGGGGCAACAAACGCCATTTCCGACAGCTGGCGGGGCAACAAACGCCATTTCCGTCAGCTGGCGGGGCGGAAATCCCTCCGGCGTCGGCCTAGCCCCTCAATGTTGGGGCTCGGCCCCCAAAGATGCGGAGCATTCCGCACCTTTGGGCCGGCGCGATGCCCGTCTGATTGGCGTCGTTTTTGGCGCCAGTCGGCGGACATCGCGCCGTTGGGGGACAATTTTGCCCCTGATGTTAGACATTGTGTTTTAAGTTTTGCAAGCACAGGCTGGTTGGGTACAGTATGCAACTTGCCCGTTGCAAACAATGGAAAGGGCATGATAATAGACACGATCTTCCAGTGTTTAGCAATTAGGAGCAGAAGCAGGAAATTCAGCCCTTCGAACCTGATCATGGCTGATATCTTCCTGGTCTCAAATCCACCTCCCCACATGTTGCCCATAACCCTTCAATCCGTTTGTTACCAGAAATGTATCTATCTCCTTCTTGAAACCAGTTTTCACTGCACTATGGGGCAGTGAGTTCTACAAATTCACCACCCTCTGCGAGAAGTAGTTCCTCCTCATCTCAGTTCTGAATCTATTGCCTCTCAACCTGTATCTGTGACCTCTCATTCTAGATTATCCTACAAAGGGGAATATTTAGTCTTAAGTTTACTTTATCAATTCCATTTAGTATTTTATACACCTCGGTTAGATTCCCTCTCATTCTTCTAAGCTCCACCGAGTATAAACCCAAACTGCTTAATCTCTCTCTTCATATGTCAACCCTTTCACCCCAAAATGAACCTGATGAACCTCCTCTGAACTGCCTCCAATGCCACCACAGACTTCCTCAAATAAGGAGACCAAAACTGGACACAAATCTGGATATTCCAGATGTGGTCTCACCGACACCCTGTACAAGTGCAACAATTGGGAAGTATGGTCTACATTCCTACCAACACACTAGCATTGAAATTCAGACACCACACTATTGATTTTAGTGATAGGTAGAACATCTTTTTGGCTTGAGGCATAAGCTTGTTAGTGGTGAAAACCACTCGTGTCGCTATTGCATAATATTTGATTTGATTTGATTTATTGTCACATGTACCAAAGTACAGTGAAAAGTATTTTTCTGTGGCCGAGGGAACATAAACAGTACGTAAATAGTAGACAAAAAGAATAATCAACAGAGTACATTGCCAAATGGTACATCGACAAACTGTGATTGGTTCCAGTGCGGAACAAGGGGCCAAACGAAGCAAATACATGAGCAAGAGCAGCATAGGGCATTGTGAATAGTGTTCTTACAGGGAATAGATCAGTCCGAGGCGGAGTCATTGTGGAATCTTGTAGCTGTGGGGAAGAAACTGTTACTATGTCTGGATGTGCGGGTCTTCAGACTTCTGTACTTTCTGCCTGATGGAAGGGTCTGGAAGAAGGCAATGCCTAGGTGGGAGGGGTCTCTGATAATGCCTTCCTGAGGAAGCGGAAGGTGGATACAAAATCAATGTGATGACGGCAAGCTTGTGTGATGCGTTGAGCTGAGTTCACCACACTCTGCAGTTTCTTGTGATCTTGGACCAAGCAGTTGCCATACCAGGCTGTGATGCAGCCGGATAGAATGCTCTCTATCGCACATCTGTATAAGTTTGTGAGAGTCGATGCAGACATGTCGTATTTCTTTAACTTCCATAGGAAGTAGAGACATTGTTGGGCTTTCTTGGCTGTTGCATCAACACGAGTGGAGCAGGACAACTGTTGGTGATGGTGACCACCAGGAACCTAAAGCTATCGACCATCTCCACTTCGGAGCCATTGATGCAGAAGAGATTGTGTGTTGTGCTACGCTTCCTAAAGTCGATGATCAGTTCCTTGGTCTTTCCGGCATTTAGAGAGAGGTTGTTTTCGGTACACCATGCAACCAAGTGATTTATCTTCTTAAAAATAACTAGCTTCACCTGTGGCTCAATTTTGTGAGATACATTGCCCCTGCAGGGTGATCTGAGGTAGGTTGGGCTATTTCCATGGCCCAAAGTGACAACCTTAGGCCTGTTCATGAGTTTTCATGATGCATAACATGAAATGATCTGACCAGGGTAACCATTATCCTGAGACGTGCAATATAAAAAGCTTTGATAAAATGTCTTTTTTCAACAAAGACGAAAGGCTTTGACAAAATGTATTTTTCAGCAATACCCAAGCAATATGATTGTTATATTATTCCTAAAGAGCTAGGGACTAATTAGGTGGATATATATCCTGGGGTTCCATATTAACTGAACCACTGCAAACATGTACAAAGTAACAATGTTTCAGTCTACGATGCACAAGGAGAGTAGAAAGAGATATACTCAATGAAACTCCAACTCCAAAGGCTTAATCCTACGGCGAGTAACTCACCTCCTGGCTACCCACCAAATCCTGTTCACCATCTCCGGGGCACAAGTCAGGAGTGCAATATAATACTCTCCAATTGCCTGGATGAGTGCAACTCCAACAACACTCAAGAAGCCCGGCACCATCTAGGACAAAGCAGCCCACTTGATTGGCACCTCATCTACAAACATTCATTCCAATCACCACCGGCGCTCAGTAGCTGAGTGTGTACCATCTACAAGGTTCACCGCAGTAATTCACAAAGGCTCCTTAGACTGCATCTTCCAAACCTACGACCACTATCATCTAGAAGGACAAACTAGCAGAGACGTGGGAACACCACCACCTGGAGATTACCTTCCATGTCACTCACCATCCTGACCTGGAAATATAGCATCGTTCCTTCACTGCCGTTGCGTCAAAATCCTCTCCAACACCACTGTGGATGCACCAACACCACATGGCCTTCAATGCTTCAAGAAGACAGCTCTTGTCATGGGCAATTAGGGATGGTCAATCAATGCTGGCCTAGCAAGAATGCCCACAATCCATAAATGAATTATAAACATTTTGAGTTGAAAGTGTGATTATTTTTAACTTTTGCGAACTAGAAGACATAACAATGACAATGACCCAGATACTCTGGCCTGAGGCTTCCAGTCCCACCTGCTGCTGGGCCAGAAATTCCCACCTGAATTCAATAGACCTTTAGTTTGTCCATTGTTATGGGCCAGTGTTTAAAGAACCCCAAAGTGTATCATGGAGTTCACCTGACCCACAACTTTTAATAGATTGTGGTATGGGGAGCACACGGCTTATTCTACAGGTATGGTACAGCAGAAAATGGACCAGTGGTTTTTAAAACAAAACAATGTTTATTCTATGAACTCAAGTTAACCTTTTTAAAACCATCAGTGAATCTCTTAGCAGCCATTAATTCAAATCACCACCCAAAGAATACAACACTAAGTAATCTGTATGCTGTTCTTTTAACATCCAAAAAGACTTAACACACCTTCAAACAGGAACACATTAGGGTTTCATTTAATACTGAGACCTTTTTACAATTCTGAGTTCGCCAAAAGTCTTTGCGTGGCAGAGATCAACAGCAGTGCAGCTCACTGAAAGAACACAGACACACCCCAAGCTCTTCTCAAACTGAAACTAAAAAAACAGAAGTGGAGCTCAGCTCCACCCACACTCTGACATCACTCCAGTAACATGAGCAGCTCCATTTCTTAAAGGTACATTTCTTAAACACCCATTTCTTAAAGGGTACTCTCACCATCAAATTTTCTGTCCTGCCAGCGGTAGCAATCGTCAAGGCGAAACCCAAAAATCCCAGCCTCTGTTTTATTCTAATGGTGCAGCATAAGGGTTACTGTGGGCCTGAGTATAGTGCCACCACAAAGTGACGTAGAAAGACACATGACCCAGACGTAGGATCAATGTGATTTTGGACAGGAATGTATTAAGACCTATACATGGATATAGATCCTCGTCTTTACTGTATATATGTATATAGGTAAAAGTAGTTCCAAGTGGGAGGAGAAGTTGGGAGTGGCACTTGAGGCAGGGATGTGGTGTGAAAGCCACAACTTTGTATGTGAGACTAGGGTTAATATAGTTAAAGGTGGTGCATAGGGTACACGTAATGAGGTTGAGGATGAGCTCGTTGTTTGCGGGAGTGGAGGACAGGTGTGGGAGGGGTCGGGCTAATCATGTCAATATATTCTGGTTCTTGCCCTGAGTTGGGGAGGTTTTGGGGCTCTTTCTTCAGCACCATTCGGCAATCTTGCAAATGGATTTGGAGTCCAATCCCCCGAGGGGTCATATTTGGGATGTCGGACATGCTGGAGCTGTAGTCCGGTGGGGGGGGGGGGTCCTGTTGGGGTGGAGGTCAGCTTCTCCGCCCTGTGCCTCAGTGTGGCTGGGGACTTAATCAAATTCCTATACCTTGAAAAAGTTAAGTTCACTTTGAGAGGCGCGATAGAGGGCTTCTACCAAAGATAGTGCCTGTTCATTCTGCATTTCAAGGAGCTGGTCAACATCAGCTGCTAGGGAGGGTGGAGGGATAGGGTCTGGGGTGGAGGGGGAGGTTGGAGCACAGGGGCTTGGTTTTTTTTTTTTGTACAAGTTTTGTTTGGGGTGGGGTGGGTTTTATTTTCATGTATAAAATGTTAACATCTAAATAAAAATATATATATTTTAAATAGTTCCAAGTAGTTATACAGAATTTTTGTGAACATACAGAAAGAAGATTTATTCAGCAGACACATTCTGTAACCAACACCAACCCAGCATGCTGTCAGCTCGGGATCAAAAATCCTCAAATTACCGAAAGAGGTCAATCAGGCATTCGAGATTCGAGACCTTCGACCGAGGACACCTCGGAGCCCCCCAACAGGGACACGAGGATGAAACAGTTCCTCGACGGACTGGAATTACCAGTTGTGGGGGAAGACAGACAGGGGGAGCTAGAAGCACCAATAGATCTGGGAGAAATCATGGAGAGCATCAGTTCCATGCAGACGGTAAGGCACCGGGACCCGACGGGTTCCCGGCAGACCTCTATAAATAATTCACGCCAGTCCTGGTCCCACACCTAAGGGACATGTTTGCGGACTCGCTGGCAAAGCGCACTTTGCCTCCTATGCTAGCACAGTCCACAATCTCACTGATACCCAAAAAGGATAAAGAAACAACGGAATGTAGATCAGATAGACCCATTTTGCTGTTGAATATTGACGTGAAAATACTCACAAAGGTCCTGGCCAAAAGATTGGAGGGCTGTGTACCCTGGGTGGTCGCAGAGGACCAAAGGGGCTTTGTCAATGGTAGTCAGCACACTGCGAACAACAGAAGGCTGCTGAATGTAATAATAACCTCCCCCCTCTCCCCACCCGGGGAGAGAGCACCAGAGGCGATCATCTCCCTGGACGCAGAAAAGGCCTTCGACAGAGTTGAATGGAAGTATCTCCTCAAAGTACTGGAATGGTTTGGACTAGGAGCAGGGTTCACTGCCTGGGTGAGACTCCTGTACAACGCTCCCAAGGCGAGCGTCCGAACTAACACCACCAGCTCTGAATACTTCCAGCTACAGAGAGGAACAAGACAGGGCTGCCCGCTCTCGCCACTCTTGTTCGCGCTAGCGATCGAACCCCTGGCGATAGCCTTGCGGGACGTGAAAAGCTGGAAGAGCATCCGGAGGGGAGACAGAGTTTCACTGTATGTCTCGAAGCCACAGGAAGGACCGAAGGCAATACTGAAAGAGTTTGGAACCTTCTCGGGCTACAATCTTAACTTGGCCAAAAGTGAGGCATTCCCAGGGAACCCAAATGTGGGAGGAGCAGAACTGGAGGGGCTCCCGTTTAAAACGGCCCAGAATAGATTTTGTTACCTGGGGATCCAGATAGCCAGATACTGGACACAGATCCACAAGTGGAACCTGACCAACCTGGTGGAGGAAGTAAAAAAGGACCAACAAGAAGTGGGGCTCACTCACTCTCCCTGGCAGGGAGAGTACAGACGATCAAGATGAATGTTCTGCCGAGCTTCCTCTTCCTGTTTAGATCCATACCGATCTTCATCCCCAAGGCTTTTCTAAAATGTAGACGGTCTAATCATGGTGTTTGTGTGTGGGGGGGTAAGAACCCGAGAATTCCCAAACCAACACGGCAAAGAAGAAAAATCAAAGGTGGCTTGATTTGCCGAACCTACAATATTACCACTGGGCAGCAACGGCAGAGTGAGTGAATCGGTACACAAACCCAACTCAGAGTGGGTACAGATGGAGGAGGCCTCCTGTAAAGGAATGACCCTCTGGGCCCTGGCTGCAGCAGCACTCCCATCCCCCTCAGCAAGATACACAATGAGCCCAGAGGTAGCGGCCCACGCTGAGAACATGGACCCAACTGAGACAGCACTTCAGGCTAACCAAGATATCCCCCATCGCCCCCATATGCGGCAATCACAGATTCCCCCCAGACACCACCTTCAAAAGGTGGAGACAAGACGGGGGCACACTGACGGTCAGGTACTTTGACGTAGGACAGACTGGCGACACTGGACGAACCGACGAAGAAGTGGAAATTACAGAAAGGACAGGAAATGAGGCACCTCCAAATAAAACACTTCCTCCGCAAGGAGACAGTAGGGTACTCCGTGACCCCAGAAACCACAGTACTAGAGGACCTGATAGGCACCAGCAGCAAGGAGGGGGGACTATGTGGGAAAATATACAGACAGTTACTGAATGAGACCAGACAAAAATGGGAGGATGAGCTGGGGACAGAGGTGGGGTGGGGACCCTGGAGCGAAGCAATGAGCAGGGCTAACTCCACCTCCTCCTGCACAAGGCTCAGCCTAATGCAGCTGAAAGTGGTGCACAGAGCACACCTGACCAGAACCCGAATGAGCAGGTTATTCCCGGAGGTGGAGGACAAATGTGAGCAGTGCCGGAGGGGCCCGGCCAACCACACCCACATGTTTTGGGCCTGCCCCAAATGTGCTGGTTCTGGACAGCCTTCTCCGAGGCAATGTCCAAGGTTGTGGGGGTGAGGGTGAAGCCATGCCCGATTGTGGCAACCTTGAGGATATCGGAGCAGCCAGAACTACACATGGGGAAGGGGGCTAATGCCCTTGCTTTCGCTTCCCTAATCGCACGGCGGCGTATCCTGCTCGGCTGGCGATCGGCAGCACCACCCACAGCAGTAGACTGGCTTGCAGACCTTTCGGAATTTCTCCACCTGGAGAAGATTAAGTATGCCACCCAAGGGTTGGAGGAAAGCTTCCTCGATACATGGCGGCAGTTTGTCGTCCAAAGCCTGTTCGAGACCAGCAACGAGGAGTAAGATAAGATAATGGGAAAGAGAGGGAGAAAAACCAAGATAGTTGGGGGAACCAAAGGATTGCGCAACCCGGGGGAGGGAGGGAGGGGGGAGGAGAAGAAAGAGGAAAGGCACAAAAAAGGAGGTGGGAACCCCTCCCTTCCTGAACACAAAGCAAACACAGCTGAAGTTGACAGAGGGGGGGGGGGGGAAGAGTGGGAGAAAAGTGAGGGGGGGGGGGGATAGGGGGAGGACGCAAGGGAGGGGACGGGGGGGATGGAAGTTACCAAAGGCCGAGCCAGAAGGTGGCAAAATGTATACAAAGTTAATTAAATGAAGGACAGGATAAACCTTGCTGTACAATAAAGTAAATTAATGCGGTTAAGAAAAATGTATATAACTGTTTATAAATATGGAAAAATGGCAATAAATAGAGTTTTTTAAAAATTCCTCAAATTCATTAAATTACTGAAAGATTGAGATAAAGGAAACGCTTTGATGGAAATACAGACCTGAAAGATGCTCCCAATTGAAACAGAAGACATTGAGAAAATTCACAAGAAAACATTCCAGCATAAAAAGCCTGGAAGCTGAAGGCAAAGATTTTACAGCAACAGAGATTCCATAGAATCGTTCTTGGAAATCCAGATTCAGCACACATGGGCGGAATTCTCCACTGGCGAAATTCTCCGTTCCGCTGGAAGCGCGCCCCCCCCCCCCCCCCCGGGGTTTCCCGGCGGCAGGGTGGCTAAAATTGGAAATCCCATTAGCCGTTGGCGGGAACGAGAATCCTGCTGCCAGCTGATTAGGAACACGAGACTGCGGAGGCGGAGAATTCGCCCCCGAGTTTGGAGTTTGCAAGGGTGAGTTAAATATTTTTAAGTTCCAGGCTGCATCTAGTCATAAGCACCTTTTGAATTAAACTTGTTGCTAAATCAGGCTGCATCAGAGTCATAAGCACCTTTTGAATTAAACTTGTTGCTAAATCCAATCCACGACTTTGAACCTCAACAGGTATCTCCTGTGTTGTTCGCTGTTTTGCTTAACCTGGGTGGCTTGGTGCGTAGTGTGGAACAAAGATCAACAAGCTTTGTTAACTAACAAAACTAATTTATTAATACTACTAAATGAGATTTGTATGTATTCCTACAGTATAAGGTTACTAAATTAAACTATGCTATCTCTAACTGCAGAACTCTCAAATACACAACTGAATTAACTCATGCCTAACAACCTTCTACCCAGAATCCTAAAAGTCACATGGTATTTATATCACTGCTCCTTAACTCCATCTGTTGATGAGAAGTATTAACATCAAATTGTTAACTCTTTATAATAATATACATATTGTTACATCTCCAAGTTCAAAAAAGAAAATAAATGATTAATTAAAATAAACAGCCTCTCAGGGAGCTGGTGTTTAATTTGAATGCCTTGCTACTTGATACAGTAAAACACTAAATGAAATAAGTCAGAAGACAGTTGATACACACAGGTGTTGTTGAAAATGTTTCTTCTCAAAATAAAGCACTGCCATTTTGTGGAGCCCACTAAATCTGGCAAGCATGTGGACTCCTTTAAATTGCAATGAATGGTGACACCATCCTGAAAGCCTTTAAGCTTTTAAGCTATACCCACCCTGCCCATGTAACTGTCTAACTGTTTTTTAAAGGATAAAATTGTACCCGCCTCGACCAGTGCCTCTGGCAGCCCGTTCCAGATACTCACCACCCTCTGTGTGAAGAACTTTCCCCTCTGGTCTCTTTTATATCGCTCTCCTCTCACCTTAACCCTATGCCCTCTATTTCTAGACTCCTCTAACTTTGGGAAAAGCTGTTGACTATCTACCTTATCTACGCCCCTCATTATTTTATAGACCTCCAAAAGATCACCCCTAAGCCTCCTACACTCCAGGGAAAAAAGTCCCAACCTATCCAGCCTCTCCTTATAGCTCAGACCATCAAGTCCTGGTAGCATCCTCGTAAATCTTTTCTGCACTCTTTCTAGTTTAACAATATCCTTCATAAAATAGGGTGACCAGAACTGAACACAGTATTCCATGTGTGGTCTTACTAATGTCTTGTACAATTCAACAAGATGGCCCAACTCCTATATTCAATACTCGGACCAATAAAACCTAGCATGCTGAATGCCTTCTTCACCACCCTGTCCACCTGCGACTCTACCTTCAAGGAGCTAGGAACCTGTACCCCTAGATCTCTTTGCTCTGTAACTCTCCCCAACTCCCTACCATTAACTGAGTAGGTCCTGCCCTGATTTGCTGTACCAAAATACATCACCTCACATTTATCCAAATTAAACTCCATCTGCCATTCATCGGCACATTGTTGATCCTGTTGCAATCTTATATAACCTTCTTCACTTTCCACTATGCCATCAATCTTGGTGTCATCTGCAAACTTACTAACTATGCCTCCTACATTCTCATCCAAGTCATTCATATATATAACAAATAACATTGAATCCAGCACCGATCCCTGAGGCACACCGCTGGTCACAGGCCTCCAGTTTGAAAAACATCTTTCCATAATATACCCTTTGGCTTCAGTCACCAAGCCAATTTTGTATTCAATTGGGTACCTCACCCTGGATTCCGTGGGATTTAACCTTTTGCAACAACCTACCATGGGGGTACCTTGTCAAAGGCCTTGTTAAATTCCATGTAGACAACGTCAACTGCACTGCCCTCATCTACCTTCTTGGTTACCCCTTCAAAAAAAATCAATCAAATTGGTGAAACATGACTTTCCCCTTACAAAGCCTTGCTGACTTTCCCTAATTAGTCCTTGCCTGTCTAAATGCCTGTAGATCCTGTCTCTCAGAACACATTCCAACAATTTATCCACTACAGAAGTAAGGCTAACTGGTCTGTAGTTCCCAGACTTATCCCTACAGCCCTTCTTGAACAAGGGCACAACATTTGCTGCCCTGCAATCTTCAGCACCTCTCCTGTGGCTGTCGATGATTCAAATATCTCAGCTAGGCTGCCGGCAATTTCCTCCCGAGCTTCTCACAAAGTCCTGGAATACATTCACCAGGTCCCGGGGATTTATCTATCTTGATGCACTTTAATACCTCCAGCACCTCCTCTGTAATATGTACACTCCTCCAGACATCACTTTTTATTTCCCCAATTTCCCTAAACATATGTGCCTTTCTCAACAGTAAATACTGATGAGAAATATTCATTTAGGACCTCTCCCATCCCTTGTGGATCTGCACATAGATGACCTTGCTTATCCGTAAGATGGCATCATTGCTTGTCAGGATATTAATGAGTCATCTGCCAAATTTAATGAGGTCTGAAATCATTTGACATTTATTTCAACTTGCAAACCAACAAAATATTGAAGAGAGCTAAATACAATAATCAGGAAGGGAGTCAAGGGTTATGGGGATAAGGCGGGAAAATGGAGTTCAGGATTATATCAGATCAGCCATGATCTCATTGAGCAGACTCGATGGGCCGAACGGCCTACTTCTGCTACTACATCTTATGGTTTTACAGTCTTATAGTCCAACTGGCTGGGGACCTGTCAATTCTTTCATAATTAATCTCTACAGGATGGCAGAGGAGTGTAAATGTAGAGATTTAACGTCTGCATTAGAGATAGAATAGTGGTGGATTTCGCAGACAAGTCGCTCTCCGACCATCTACAAGCAAAAGTTAGACTGTCTGAGCTACACAAGCAACATAGGACAATTCTAAGGAGAGGTAATACAGCGTGGCGCAGAAGCCAACCCTCTGTCCAGCTTATCAGGTCACAAAGATGCAGAGACAATCCAAGTCAGGGAAAGAAATTCCTGAACTGCCCAACAGAGTGACTTTGCCAGCGATGCATTGCAATGCATCCTCACAGGAGAGATCAGTGTCCTCCAAATACAGCCCAATGCTTCCACTGCAGCAGAAAGGGGCACTTTGGTAAACTGTGCAAGCCAATACCCAGCAACACAGCCCAAAGGTAATCTACGAGGTTGAGACCAAACACCCAGAAGATGTACAGCCATGCTTCTTGGGTGAGGTCAAAGATTGTGGTTCATGACTTTAAGATGTCGACCTCCTGGTTAATGGTCATCTAACAAGTTTTAAATTGGATTCAGGTGCCAGCGCCACAGTCCTGTCAGACAAGGAACCTCTGGCTTCAAACAATGGAAACTCCATTTTACAGAACGAGGGGGGCCGATTCAGCATGATCCTAGAAACACTGAGGTATGGCAGCAAAACAGATCTTTGAACTAATGTATATTGTCCTTAACCAACCTTTCTCTCTCCTGAGTACCCTTGGTCTCCTCCAGATGCTGGAGGATGTCAAGACAACAACTGTCATTCGCTATCCAGAACAGCACAGTCCTGAGTGCACAAACACTAAAGAGTATTCATCCTCGGAATTCACCTTTGATCTCCCTTATCTCTCTGTGGGGGAGGGGGTTTCTTCATTATGAATCCAGGTCCCAGAAAGTCCTCAATGGTCAGACAAACTTGCTGCCCATGAGATTACAATGACATCTCCAGTGGAAGCAACACCAGAGAATGATTAGCAGTCTGAGAAGCCTCTACCTCCAAATCTGTGCATGGTACAACTGGTCTACACATCAACCACTGTGCACATACTGCAGTTCCCAACCAGCATGCCACAACCACAAGGGATGCTGGAACCTGACACCAGTCTCCCACCATCGGCAGTAAAACACCGAGGTGCGTGTACCACTCTTGCTCAGCCTCAGAGGGCTTCAAAATGGCTGAGATAGCGAAAGAAGAAGAAAAAACAGAACC
Organism: Scyliorhinus torazame; assembly: GCF_047496885.1. Taxonomy (NCBI): domain Eukaryota; kingdom Metazoa; phylum Chordata; class Chondrichthyes; order Carcharhiniformes; family Scyliorhinidae; genus Scyliorhinus; species Scyliorhinus torazame. The sequence continues at coordinate 276,286,466 of NC_092709.1, forward strand.
GAGGAGGCAAGAAACCCTGCAAGAAACAATATTGAACAAAAGAGACCATGGTTCAATGCAACAGCTGAACCAACCAGACGATGGTTCAACATAAGCAATGGAAGAAAGGAATGAAAGCATACCCAAATGTCAGTCCAACCTCAAAGCCAACAGCAAGAACCAGAACCAACAGAGCCTACCATTCCTCCAACAAAATGGCGACGGAGATATGGAAGGGTTATAAGGCAGCCAGACTGCTTGCACCTGTAACTTCAAGGGCTTGAAGGGAGTGAGATGGGGTAGTGAGAATGTAAGAAGGCTAATACAGTAATAGCAATAATATTGGGATAGCATTAAGGTAATAACAATAAGATAAATGAATTAGACTAATAACAATGTAAGACATGAAATAAACTATGGGATAAAGACTCGGGGAGGTGTAGTATAACAGTCTGGCACATACAGGGTTAATGTGGGAATGAGTACAATACCGACCACACCATGATGGAAGAAGGCACATGACCTAGATCTAGGGTTAGTGTGGTGTTAAACATGGACACGTTAAGACCTAGGCATAGAGATAGCTCCTTACCTGAACCCTTTACTGTATGGGTATATATGGTTACAAGTAATGAATGAAGACATGCTGTTAACATTCAGAAGTCTATGATGATTTTTTAACAGACATGTTCTGTGAACAAAACCATCCCAACAGATTGAGGGATAAATATTGGGCAGTGTATTGATATGAATAAGCAATTCTCTACGTCAATATGTTAGACCTCCAACCAGCAGGTGGCAGTAGAACTACACCATGTGACACTGCATCCTCAGGGAGTCTGGGTGAGGAGTCGTCGTGGATAGTCGTCTTTTGTATGAGCACTCGTATTCTAGTTATTAACAGTTTACAGTTTGTCAGTAGTATTAGTATTATTTTCTCCCCACATTATTGTAATTTACTAAATCTTAACTAGCCATAAACTAGACTTTGTTTGGTGGACTGACTCAATAATTGCAACACACCAGAATGTAACAGGCAGGACACCAGAGAAAGCACTCCTGCTCATATTCAAATAGGTGCCGATGGGTCCTTTGTGTCCACCCAAGTAGGCAGTTGAGGCCTCGGTGAAAAATTTCCCCTGAAGCTACTACTCTGAGAATGCAGTTCTCCCTCAGTACTGCACTGCACTGGGTTGGCAGTCTTAATTTGAGCACTTATGCTCTGATGTGGGATTTGAACACAGAGGTGAAAGTGCTACCACTGAGACGCAGCTATCCTCCACCCAGAGCTACCCCCTCTAAGGGCTACCACAACTGTGGTAGTACCTGCATCCTGCTACATAGTTCCCAACAACTTCTTATTTATCTTTTCCTTTCAACGTTAGATATAGAAACAAACCAACCTACTGATGTATAAGAGGTTCCATTTCTTCGATGAAAACTGTGCAGAATGAAATGATTTTTCAATATCTGTTCATAAAATCATAGCATCCCTACAGTGCAGAAGGAGGCCATTTGACCCTCCGAAACAGCACCCTAACTAGGCCCCCCTCCTCCACGTAGCCCCACCCAACATGCACATCATTGAACACTAAGGGGCAATTTAGCGCGGTCAATCCAACTCACCTGCACATCTTTGGTCTGTGAGAGGAAACCGGAGCACCCAGAGGAAACCCACGCAGACACGGGGGAAACATGAAAACTCCACACAGACAGTCACTCAAGCCCGGAATTGAACTCAAGTGCTGTAAGTGCTCACCGTTGCAAGGACCTATCAGCAATCTTGACAAATTTCCTCTCTACAGTTGCTCATTTTATTTGTGTTGCCAACATTTTTTTGTATTTATTTCTCAAGCATAGAATTAATTTCCCTAAACGTCAATACAAATTCTAGAATGCCATTTAATAAAACACAGTTTCACTCATTCAATCTCTGTAAACCAGTGAGGCACAATATAGTATAGATCACATGATATAATAACCCATTGTTATAAAGCAACCCATCTTTTGACTGACTGTAACCACTATTCTATATGTAAATGGAATACTTTTTGCACATTTTATGCATTAAATTTCAGTCTTTGTACCTGTCAATGTACAAATTCTGGCGTGCCATTTTCAGCTGATTGACTCAAATTTCATACAGCAATCGATCACAGCTGAACAGTTAAGGATCATATCGAACAGGAATAAAAAACACAAATTATGCGGTTCAAAAAATTGTAAATTCATGCCAACGCAAATAGTAACATTATAATGTCGCCGAGATGCATCTATGAAAGCATCATTAAATGCTCACTTGGTAGATGTTAGCTTGTAAAAGAAAAAAAAATGATGTAATATTTTTTACATCCTGAGACCTTGACAGGTGGGCATAAAAGATGCCACTATGCCACTTTGAAGACAAACGTGAGAGTTCTCCAATGTATCCTTGTCAATATTTATCCGATTACCAACACTACTAAAACAGATTATCTGGTCATCATCATATTGCTGTTTGTGAGAATTTTCTGTTTGAAAATTGGTTGCAATGTTTCCTACATCTCAACAATGACTAAATGCCTGGTGTACAAAATTAGCTGTAATGTCCTTTGAGACATCCTGAAGTTTTTGAAAAGGTGCCATATAAATACATTACTATTATAACGCGGCAGCCAATTTGTGCACAGCAAGGTCCGATAAAAGATCAGGAGCAGAATTCTCTGATAATGTCGCCACGCCCGTGAGAAAACGGGCACAAATCCTGGAGAAAGTCCAGAGTGATTCCCCATTTTGCAAGGGGCTAGCAGGGCCCTGGAATGCTCCTCGCAGCTCCGGCTGCCGATATGGGGCCCTGCACTTCCAGCCGTGGGTCCGTGCAACATGGCGGACTCGACAATATAGGCCCTCCCGAGATTGTGCGTGCCCGCCGATCGGTGGCCCCCGATCCCGAGCCTGGCCGTCCTGGGGACCCCCCCCGATGACGGATCTCCCCGCCCCCCCCACCAGGACGGCCGAGGACTGAGTCCGCAACCGCCAGTCCGAGCTCCCACCGGGTGGAACCATGAGTGAACCACGCCGACGGGAACTCGGGCAGTTGTTGGTGGAGAATCGGCGTGAGGGCCTCTTTCAATGGCCCCTAACCACAGCGACGAATCGCGGGAGCGGCGTCGGACCTGATCGCGAGTCTGATGGCATCTCCGCCTCCACGCCGAGCGCGATTGCGGCGCGGAAGCTCGGAGAATCCCGGCCCCAATCATTTGATTTAGTGGTGTTGTTCAGAGATAAATACTGTGAGAGCAGATTTCAAATTATGCCATGGGCATGTCCCTTGTGCCCACTGAAAGAACAGAGGGGCCTTGGTTAAACCTCTCATCTAGAGGATAGCACCTTTGTCAGTGCAGTTTATTACTGCACTCCCTCAGTTCTCAATTATCAGACAAGATTTTCTGCTCATGGAAGGGACTTGAACCCACAACTTTCTAACTCTGAGACGTCAATGCTACAAACTGAGTCGTAGCTGACATCATGTCAGATGTCTTAAAATTACTAACCTTACATTTAACCTTGCATGACCATAGTGGGCTGGATCTCGAATAACGACGAGTCAGAATACAGGAGGGAGATTGAAAACCTAGTGGAGCGACAACAATCTAACCCTGAATGCCAGCAAAACTAAAGAGCTGGTCATTGACTTCAGGAAGCAAAGTACTGTACACACCCCTCTCTGCATCAACGGGGCCGAGGGGGAGATGGTTGACAGCTTCAAATTCCTTCAGTTGTGCACATCACCAAAAATCTGTTTTTAACTCCTTCCACCCCCAGCCTCCAGGATCCAGCAATCTTCCCAGCATCCTTGCAAGAAACTCACAGTGTCACACTGCAATGGGCATGGCAGAAGCTGGATTTCGAGTGGCCACATGGATCAGTGATGACTGATCAGGGGCAGCACGGTAGCACAGTGGTTTGCACCGTTGCTTCACAGCTCAGGGTTCCAGGTTTGATTCCGGCTTGGGCTACTTTATGTGCGGAGTCTGCATGTTCTCCCTGTGTCTGTGTGGGTTTCCTCCGGGTGCTCCGGTTTCCTCCCACAAGTCCCGAAAGACGTGCTATTAGGTAATTTGGACATTCTGAATTCTCCCTCAGTGTACCCGAACAGGCGCCGGAATGTGGCGACTAGGGACTTTTCACAGTAACTACATTGCAGTGTAAGCCTACTTGTGACAATAAAGATTATTATTATATTCTTCTCTCAGCTGCAGGGCTAAGGTGGGAGATCTTCTTCCCCAGGTCAGAAGGAGGAGACCTCCTTGCCGAACAAAACAAGCCTGTATGGACGTTGCAGAGGAGGTCAGACAGCATGGGTTCCATAATTCTACAATGGGGAAGAAGCTGCTTTTGAGTCTGTTCGTGCGTGTCCTCAGACTTTTGTATCTCCTGCCCGATGGAAGAAGTTGGAAGAGTGAGTGAGTAAGCCGGGTGGGAGGGGGTCTTTGATTATGCTGCCCACTTTCCCTAAGCAGCGGGCGGTGTAGATGGAGTCAATGGATGGGAGGCAGATTTGTGTAATGGACTGGGCAGTGTTCACGACTCTCTGACGTTTCTTGCGGTCTTCGACTGAGCAGTTGCCATACCAGGCTGTGATGCAGCCAGATAGGATGCTTTCTATGGTGCATCTGTCAATGTTGGCAAGGGTTAATGTGGACATGCCGAATTTCCTTAGTTTCCTGAGGAAGTATAGGTGCTGTTGTGCTTTCTTGGTGGTAGCGTAGACGTGGATGGACCAGGACAGATTTTTGGAGATGTGTACCCCGAGGAATTTGAAACTGCTAACCATCTCCACCTCGGCCCCGTTGAGATCACGCCCATATGATGTAATTTCCGATTTGTGGGCTTTGTAGGGTGCTCTATCCAAGGGCCAGTGTAGACTCGATGGGCCGAATGGCCCCCTTCTGCACTGTAAATTCTATGATTCTATAATTCCATATGAGTCCTGGCCAGGGGACAGGGTGTCCTGCCTCTCCTCCACGGCATCCAGCAGTGTCTCGAGCACTATGTCGGCGAACCTCGGGCCGCTCTATGTGGTAGCATCTTCTTCGCTGGAATGACAGTGTGTGGAGAGTGGAGTGCTTACATGCAGCTCCAGCTTGTCAGGCTCTCCAGTGCCAATCCTGACAGCAGGGGATCTGATGCCCGCATCGGTTGGAATTGCACTAGTTCCATGTGGCGCTGGTGCTGGCCCATTTGCTGTCCTGAATTGCTCTGGGACTGGCGCCGCTATCGGGGCCGTAGAACACCACTGACCAATTCAGTCCCTGCGTCAGCACTTAGTCTCCAGAACGGAGAATCCAGCCCTTTAACTTTAATCATTCAGATCCCTGAGAAATGTAGCTCAGTGGCACGGAGTCCTGGCTATGAATGTCACCAAGCCTACTAAAAAGGTAACTCTTGCCGTCTAGAGGGCACCAAACCTCTCACACCTCGGGCTGCGGAAACCACGTAAAACATTTACCAACTTCACCAGGACTGATAAGGAAGCAAACTGGGCATTCTCTCCTTGTTGTCCTTGCCTGTCTTGCCCCATCACAATCTTCGTGCTGTCAAATCAGCACTTTCACATCCAGTCTTTCACATGGCCCTCTGGTAAAGGGTGACACTAATTCTGATCCTGTGTCATGACTATATAGTTCCCGCAATCACGGATAGCTGTCACACACATCCCAAACTTCTTCCTCCACTACAACAATCTCACAGTCTACATCTTTGATTTCTCTTCTGTCACTCCACTTTTTTGCGCACTCACTACCACCATCTGCTCAATCTTCTTGCAAGTCAAATTGTCACGTTCATCTGTCAAAAGCAGGCTACCACAGTGGACCTCCCCTCCTTTATATCTCTTATCCCTTCTTAGAAGAAGGTTGTCACGATATGACAATGATGATGAGGAAGAAGTGTACGAGAACTGAGAACACCTCCTTTGCACAGCTACTATGTTTTGACCTGTTCTCCTCTGTCACAGCCACCGCCTAATTACTTTCTGCCTTGCGTCATTGCTTCCTCACTCATATTCACCGACACAGGCTCCACTCCCTGGGAAAATTAATGATAGTGAGGATGTGACACTAGATCATTTACAGGAGACGAGCGATTGGTCGGAAACGTGCTACCTTCCCACTTAAGGCAGAGGGAAAAGCTGTCTATGGATTTGGCACTATGGGACACAGAACCCATGCAACCTTGTCTGAAAAGAAGGATGTTTGAGGAAGATCCTACCTCCATGCAGGATCTGGCATCAGTCGCTGAGGATGTGCAGCAATTCAGATTTTACAGTTTCCTGTATGGCAACATCACAGAAACATTTTCTTCCTTACAAGCCTCAATAAAGTGAGTGGCAGCTTCATTGGATCCTGCAACAGATGCCCAGCTATGTGGCAGTTGGTGCCTGCGCCTCCTTAGAAGTGTAAGCTGCTGCTCTGGAGATAATAGAGAACAGATATGGAGCACAGTATGAACTGTGGCTCCCAGAACACGGCGGGAACTGTGTCCCAGGGCTTTCAAGTCCTGATAGCTTCCATTAGACCAACTATTGTACTGATGAGTGGGGTCACCAATCCAGCGCCCAGTGGAACGCTGACAGCTGGAGTCCACTTGCAGGATGACCATCACTTAGAACCTTGGTAAGCCACCCAGTTCACATAGCTGAATCATTGTTCTACAGGTACCATCAAAGCAATGTGGAAGCTTTGGTTGCACCCGAGGCCTTGGGGAAATCAGCTACCGCATAAAATTGTATGTATGGTTCTATTTCTCCACTGTCATGTTGGATTTCTTAATGGGCTCTTATTCTGAATGGGACATCAGTGACCTGACAAACCTATGTCCACACTGCTCCCTGGGCAGAAGATTTTCGAGGATGCCACCAGTACTTGATGGTCTGAATTATAAAGAGAGGCTGGATAGGCTGGGACATTTTTCCCTGGAGCAAAGGAGGCTTAGGGGTGATCTAATAGAGGTCTATAAAATAATGAGGAGCATCGATAAGGTAGACAGTCAACATATTTTCCTAAAGGTAGAGGAGTCTAGAACTAGAGGGCATAAGTTTAAGGTGAGAGGGGAGAGATACAAAAGAGACCAGAGGGGAAATTGTTTCGCACAGAGGGTAGCGAACATCTGGAATGAGCTGCCAGAGGCAGTGGTAGAGGCAGTTAGACAGTTACATGGGCAGGGTGGGTATAGAGGGACATGGGCCAAATGCGGGCAAGTCGGACTAGCTTAGTGATAGAAACTGGGCGGCATGGACAAGCTGAGCTGAAGGGCCTGTTTCCATGCTGTAAACATCTATGACTCTGTGACTCTGTGCAGTCTGTCCGACACAGCTGCTTTGAAATGTCCCTGAGCAGCAGAAGTTCAGAGACAGAATTTTTTTTCACTTGAATTTCAAAGTTTCCCCCTACCAATTCTGCATGGTAATTGCACAAAAGTGGTGAGAAATGTCACCTCATATAAATGTTGATTTGTGTTCTAAGATTCAATTTGTTCAAGTAAATTCAGATTGGTGGGGTTATATTCAGGGTTTTTCAAAAGGAAAGGTATTGTGCCAACTAAAACCAGTTACTTTCCTTGTGTTACTATCTACTGTTGGAGAGTGGAATAACTGATCATAGCTCAAAGCTGCCACCTTCAGGACAATGCAAAACCTGCTGTGTAATCTTCGTCGTCATTGCAATGCTTGAAGAATTGTTAATTGACCAATTAGAATAAAAGAGAACTAGTTTGGAAGAGTCTAGAGTGGTGGGGTTTTGGAGGGAAGGCCAGAGCAATCAGAGCACAACTTGAAAAAACTGGCAGGCAGGAGCTCGAGATGAAGAGGGGCAGGTTAAGGCCAACAAGTGGGAAACAACAGGCCAATGTTTGACAGTGGCTGGGTAACAAAAATGGAGGCAGACGTGGAGATAATTAAAAGCTTGCAATGTTCTTTGATTATGCTGATGTTGAATCTTGATACTGTAATGTGAACAAAGAACATTAGACTTTGCTTTATAAACAAAGTTATTTATTACCGAATTACTAAAATGTCTAAGATCTATACAGTTGGAAATAATGGTTTAACACTAACTTACACTAAGATACTACAGAGTTATTCTAATATACGACTGCCACAACCTCCTTCCTATCACCTTCCCCTGGAACACATGGGGCTGGAATCTCCAAACCCCGACGCCAAAATTGCAGCCGGCGCCGGGGCGGAGAATCCAGTTCCCCGCATGGAATCGGGACCGGCGTCGGTTCCCTGATTCTCCGGGGCCCAAAAAGCGGTGTACCCAGGAAGTACGCCACGCCGCCATTCCCCTTACCTGAGGGCATTGTTGGAGGCCCGCTCCGTCATTCTCCGCCCCCGACCGGCCAAAATCCCGACTGCGTGGATCTAATATGGTCCTGCCGGTCGCGATACTAGCATGGCGGCTGCAGACTCAGTTCGCCACCGCCCTGGTCGGGGGGGGGGGGGGGGGGGATTGGAGGGCAGGGGTTGCCTTATATGCGGCCGGGAAATTTTGGGGCGGGCGGTCCAGGTCGGGCAGGCGGCTGATCGGGGGTCTATTTTTAGGGCCCAGCTCTGCGGATGAGCCCGCCATGGAGCACGGCGCAGCCGCTGGAGGCCGCCACCGTGCGCATGCGTGGCCTCTGACCCGGACGTGCGGGGGCAAAAGTTGCTAGATATATGCCGGGTCCCTGCTAGCCCCCTGCAGGGCTAGGAATATGTGGTCCTTTCACGCCAGTTTTTCCGGCGTGAAAGTCCACAGTTCTGACGATGGCGTGAGGACATATTCCAAAAACGGAGAATCCAGCCCATGGTGCGTTTGAGTTACGTGCCTGCATACTCTCACTATCTGCTGGCCGGATACTGGAACTATAACAGTTATACATAGATTATTATTTACACATGGATGATAATACAGATGACAATCTACGTATCATCACAAAGCTGAGACAGAAGCAATGGAAGGAGGCAACTGGCTGAATTCTCCGTTCCTGAGCCGATGTGTTGTACTGTGGCAGGATTTGTGGACTTCCACAACAGCAAAACTGGCGCCGCACCTGGACTGATTCAGCAGCCGTGGAGGGGCTAGCACCGGCGGCACATGGAACACAATCGATTCCAATGAGAAAAGGGGCTTTTCACAGTAACTTCATTTGAAGCCTACTTGCGGCAATAAGTGATTTTCATTTCACTTTCATTTCAAATGGTGTGGGATTCGCCAGATCCGTGATTGACGCTCGGGAGACTGACAAGCTGCAGCCGCATGTATACACTTCATTCCCCACACACATTCATCCCAGCCAACAACATTGTCATAATTTACACATCAGTATATGATGGTGCAGAGATACACACTGACTGACATACTGCAAGACCAACCAACACACACAACACAGTAGTCAATCACCAGTTAGGGCACGGTCACTATAAAGACAGAGGGCACTAGTTTTCCCGCTCATTCGGGTTGCAGCCTCTGATGTAGACAGAGCCCGCAGTCAGTCGCACAAACATCCACCATGTGCTAGCAGAATAGGCTGGTCAGGTTAGGCATAGGTCTTCAGTCAATCTAACATAGTGTCGACCCACAGTGCAAGTATGTTTAACAGCTCTTAGTTAAATAAAAGAGAGTTGTACTATTACAAGTGTTGGTAGCCTTTCTATGTTACTGCTAAGGTAAACGCAGATCCAGAGTACCCAACACATCATGGTACTAGTATGTGATGTTAGAGTTTAATAAACCTACCTTCAAGTGATCTGCCTTTGACCAGCAATCAGCCATCCGGTAGTATGGACAGCGTCCGCCCTCCCCCGCCGCTCCGCATCACCGGCAACCTTGGTGCGAACTGTAAAACCTTTAAACAACGATTCCAGCTATACCTCAAAGCTACAGACCTGGTAGCTGCCTCAGACTCCAGGAAGATTGCCCTCTTCCTTTCCACGGCCAGGGACCACGCCATCCATATCTTCAACTCTCTCACTTTCGCTGAAGGTGAAGACAAGTCCAAGTTCAAGACCGTCCTGCTCAAATTCGACAGTCACTGTGACATCGAGGTAAATGAAAGTTTTGAGCGCTATGTCTTTCAACAGCGTCTGCATGGTAAGGATGAACCTTTTCAATCTTTCCTCACCCACCTTTGCAACCTCGCGCAGTCCTGCAATTACAGCTCCACCTCCGACTCGATGATCCGTAACCAGATTGTTTTTGGTGTGCAATCAGACCTCCTACGCCAGCAGCTCCTCAAGATTAAGCAGCTCACCCTTGCGATAGCCATCGAGACCTGCATTCTGCATGAACACGCCACTAACCGATACTTGCACATTAAAGTGGCTGAAAGGGCACGGCAAGGTCCCCACGAGGCAGAGTGGGTGCAAGCCATTAAACAACTCCAGGGCCTAAGCCTGGATGAGGGAGGCCATTTCGCGTGCTTTTCGTGTGCTGCCGTGCATGCGCGCACTGACCAAAGGGACGGCGAGGCCGAAGACCACACTGCGCAGGTGGGATGCCCTGAGATAGACCCATACGACCAGTAGCCCGAGGTTCACAGTGGGCAGTCAGCGGTATGCGCAGCTGCCTTGCAGGCCGTGGCAATGGTGTTCGGTGCCCGACCACCTCAACATCACAACCTACCACCTGGCCACTCCCACTACTCCCCCCGGCCCTGGCAGAAGGCCCCCAACCAGTGGCACGACTGTCAGCAAACTATGGCAATGTTGGACACTTTCTGTACCTCCTCTCTCTCCCTCAATAGCCACGCCACCTATTTCACGATTTTTAAAAACACAAGTGAATCTCGCCTTCGGGAATTCACCCCACCGGAGGTGGAGAGTCGAGGAAGACCCTGAGAATACCGGGTCAGGCTCACTAATGATATGTCAACGGCGTTTACTGTACATGCGTTCTGGAACGCATTGACGCCACTGTTGAAGCACCAGAGAATAGCAATTTGGTGTGAAACTGGCACCCGCCACGATTTCGGTGTCAAAACCGATTCTCTGCCCAATCGCATTTCCTGATTCCGGTGTCAGCAGATGGAGAATCCCGCCCAACAGTTTTCAAAAATGTTAAAACGAAATATAGAAGTTCAATATATGCAATTTGTCTTGAGGGTATATGATGTACGTCAATTACCACGAGACGAGAATGGTGAAACAACCGAGGCATTATTGCACAAGATGTTGTGCCTCCTGCAGCTGGAACCAGAATGGGAGCAGCGCATGAGAGCATACACTGGGAGGAGCCAGCAGGTTTGGATTTACTGTGGTACCTGCAATACAGTGGCAGTACCGTAATACAGGCAATGTGTTACAAGTGGTGTTTACCACATGTGGTAGTCACCATTAGTTGTATTACATGTATTACGGCACTGCCCGTATAGTAGAGGTACATGGGTAAATCCCTGCCTGCTGGATCTGCCCAGTAGGTGGCGTACAAATGTGTGCGCTCGCCGGTGTTGCAGCCATTCTGGTTCCAGCTACAGGAGGCACAACATCTTTGCTCAATAAAGCCTTGATTATTCCACTACTCACAAAGAACAAAGAAATGTACAGCACAGGAACAGGCCCTTCGGCCTTTCAAGCCCGTGCCGACCATGCTGCCCGACTTAACAACAATCTTCTACATTTCCTGAGTCCGTATCCCCCTATTCCCATCCTATTCATGTATTTGTCAAGATGCCCCTTAAGTGTCACTATCGTCCCTGCTTCCACCACCTCTTCCGGTAGCGAGTTCCAGGCACCCACTACCCTCTGTGTAAAAATCTTGCCTCGTACATCTACTCTAAGCCTTGCCCCTCTCACCTTAAACCTATGCCCCCGAGTAATTGACCCCTCTACCCTGCGGAAAACCCTCTGACTATCCACTCTGTCTATGCCCCTCATAATTTTGTAGACCTCTATCAGGTCGCCCCTCAACCTCCATCGTTCCAGTGAGAACAAATCGAGTTTATTCAACCGCTCCTCATAGCTAATGCCCTCCATACTAGGCAACATTCTGGTAAATCTCGTCTGCACCCTCTCTAAAGCCTCCACATCCTTCTGGTAGTGTGGCGACCAGAATTGAACATTATACTCCAAGTGTGGCCTAACTAAGGTTCTACACAGCTGCAACATGACTTGCCAATTCTTATACTCAATGCCCCGGCCAATGAAGGCAAGCATGCCGTATGCCTTCTTGACTACCTTCTCCACCTGTGTTGCCCCTTTCAGTGACCTGTGGATTTGTACACCTAGATATCCCTGACTTTCAATACTCTTGAGGGTTCTACCATTCACTGTATATTCCCTACCTGCATTAGACCTTCCAAAATGCATTACCTCACATTTGTCCGGATTAAACTCCATCTGCCATCTCTCCGCCCAAGTCTCCAATCTAAATCCTGCTGTATCCTGACAGTCCTCATCGCTATCCGCAATTCCACTAACCTTTGTGTCGCCTGCAAACTTACGAATCAGACCAGTTACATTTTCCTCCAAATCATTTATATATAATACAAACAGCAAAGGTCCCAGCACTGATCCCTGTGGAACACCACTGGTCACAGCCCTCCAATTAGAAAAGCATCCTTCCATTGCTACTGTCTGCCTTCTATGACCTAGCCAGTTCTGTATCCACCTTGCCAGCTCACCCCTGATCCCATGTGACTTCACCTTTTGTACTAGTCTACCATGAGGGACCTTGTCAAAGGTCTTACTGAAGTCCATATAGACAACATCCACTGCCCTACCTGCATCAATCATCTTTGTGACCTCCTCGATAAACTCTATCAAGTTAGTGAGACACGACCTCCCCTTCACATAACCATGCTGCCTCTCATTAATACGTCCATTTGCTTCCAAATGGGAGTAGATCCTGTCTCGAAGAATTCTCTCCAGTAATTTCCCTACCACTGAAGTAAGGCTCACCGGCCTGTAGTTCCCTGGATTAGCCTTGCTACCCTTCTTAAACAAAGGAACAACATTGGCTATTCTCCAGTCCTCCGGGACATCCCCTGAAGACATTGAGGATCCAAAGATTTCTGTCAAGGCCTCAGCAATTTCCTCTCCAGCCTCCTTCAGTATTCTGGGGTATATCCCATCAGGCCCTGGGGCCTTACCTACCTTAATATTTTTGGGGACGCCCAACACCTCGTCTTTTTGGTTCTCAATGTGAACCAGCCTATCTACACACCCTTCTCCAGACTCAATATATACCAATCCTTCTCTTTGGTGAATACTGATGCAAAGTATTCATTAAGTACCTCGCCCATTTCCTCTGGCTCCACACATAGATTCCCTTGCCTCTCCTTCAGCAGAAGTTCAGAGACAGAATTTTTTTTCACTTGAATTTCAAAGTTTCCCCCTACCAATTCTGCATGGTAATTGCACAAAAGTGGTGAGAAATGTCACCTCATATAAATGTTGATTTGTGTTCTAAGATTCAATTTGTTCAAGTAAATTCAGATTGGTGGGGTTATATTCAGGGTTTTTCAAAAGGAAAGGTATTGTGCCAACTAAAACCAGTTACTTTCCTTGTGTTACTATCTACTGTTGGAGAGTGGAATAACTGATCATAGCTCAAAGCTGCCACCTTCAGGACAATGCAAAACCTGCTGTGTAATCTTCGTCGTCATTGCAATGCTTGAAGAATTGTTAATTGACCAATTAGAATAAAAGAGAACTAGTTTGGAAGAGTCTAGAGTGGTGGGGTTTTGGAGGGAAGGCCAGAGCAATCAGAGCACAACTTGAAAAAACTGGCAGGCAGGAGCTCGAGATGAAGAGGGGCAGGTTAAGGCCAACAAGTGGGAAACAACAGGCCAATGTTTGACAGTGGCTGGGTAACAAAAATGGAGGCAGACGTGGAGATAATTAAAAGCTTGCAATGTTCTTTGATTATGCTGATGTTGAATCTTGATACTGTAATGTGAACAAAGAACATTAGACTTTGCTTTATAAACAAAGTTATTTATTACCGAATTACTAAAATGTCTAAGATCTATACAGTTGGAAATAATGGTTTAACACTAACTTACACTAAGATACTACAGAGTTATTCTAATATACGACTGCCACAACCTCCTTCCTATCACCTTCCCCTGGAACACATGGGGCTGGAATCTCCAAACCCCGACGCCAAAATTGCAGCCGGCGCCGGGGCGGAGAATCCAGTTCCCCGCATGGAATCGGGACCGGCGTCGGTTCCCTGATTCTCCGGGGCCCAAAAAGCGGTGTACCCAGGAAGTACGCCACGCCGCCATTCCCCTTACCTGAGGGCATTGTTGGAGGCCCGCTCCGTCATTCTCCGCCCCCGACCGGCCGAAATCCCGACTGCGTGGATCTAATATGGTCCTGCCGGTCGCGATACTAGCATGGCGGCTGCAGACTCAGTTCGCCACCGCCCTGGTCGGGGGGGGGGGGGGGGATTGGAGGGCAGGGGTTGCCTTATATGCGGCCGGGAAATTTTGGGGCGGGCGGTCCAGGTCGGGCAGGCGGCTGATCGGGGGTCTATTTTTAGGGCCCAGCTCTGCGGATGAGCCCGCCATGGAGCACGGCGCAGCCGCTGGAGGCCGCCACCGTGCGCATGCGTGGCCTCTGACCCGGACGTGCGGGGGCAAAAGTTGCTAGATATATGCCGGGTCCCTGCTAGCCCCCTGCAGGGCTAGGAATATGTGGTCCTTTCACGCCAGTTTTTCCGGCGTGAAAGTCCACAGTTCTGACGATGGCGTGAGGACATATTCCAAAAACGGAGAATCCAGCCCATGGTGCGTTTGAGTTACGTGCCTGCATACTCTCACTATCTGCTGGCCGGATACTGGAACTATAACAGTTATACATAGATTATTATTTACACATGGATGATAATACAGATGACAATCTACGTATCATCACAAAGCTGAGACAGAAGCAATGGAAGGAGGCAACTGGCTGAATTCTCCGTTCCTGAGCCGATGTGTTGTACTGTGGCAGGATTTGTGGACTTCCACAACAGCAAAACTGGCGCCGCACCTGGACTGATTCAGCAGCCGTGGAGGGGCTAGCACCGGCGGCACATGGAACACAATCGATTCCAATGAGAAAAGGGGCTTTTCACAGTAACTTCATTTGAAGCCTACTTGCGGCAATAAGTGATTTTCATTTCACTTTCATTTCAAATGGTGTGGGATTCGCCAGATCCGTGATTGACGCTCGGGAGACTGACAAGCTGCAGCCGCATGTATACACTTCATTCCCCACACACATTCATCCCAGCCAACAACATTGTCATAATTTACACATCAGTATATGATGGTGCAGAGATACACACTGACTGACATACTGCAAGACCAACCAACACACACAACACAGTAGTCAATCACCAGTTAGGGCACGGTCACTATAAAGACAGAGGGCACTAGTTTTCCCGCTCATTCGGGTTGCAGCCTCTGATGTAGACAGAGCCCGCAGTCAGTCGCACAAACATCCACCATGTGCTAGCAGAATAGGCTGGTCAGGTTAGGCATAGGTCTTCAGTCAATCTAACATAGTGTCGACCCACAGTGCAAGTATGTTTAACAGCTCTTAGTTAAATAAAAGAGAGTTGTACTATTACAAGTGTTGGTAGCCTTTCTATGTTACTGCTAAGGTAAACGCAGATCCAGAGTACCCAACACATCATGGTACTAGTATGTGATGTTAGAGTTTAATAAACCTACCTTCAAGTGATCTGCCTTTGACCAGCAATCAGCCATCCGGTAGTATGGACAGCGTCCGCCCTCCCCCGCCGCTCCGCATCACCGGCAACCTTGGTGCGAACTGTAAAACCTTTAAACAACGATTCCAGCTATACCTCAAAGCTACAGACCTGGTAGCTGCCTCAGACTCCAGGAAGATTGCCCTCTTCCTTTCCACGGCCAGGGACCACGCCATCCATATCTTCAACTCTCTCACTTTCGCTGAAGGTGAAGACAAGTCCAAGTTCAAGACCGTCCTGCTCAAATTCGACAGTCACTGTGACATCGAGGTAAATGAAAGTTTTGAGCGCTATGTCTTTCAACAGCGTCTGCATGGTAAGGATGAACCTTTTCAATCTTTCCTCACCCACCTTTGCAACCTCGCGCAGTCCTGCAATTACAGCTCCACCTCCGACTCGATGATCCGTAACCAGATTGTTTTTGGTGTGCAATCAGACCTCCTACGCCAGCAGCTCCTCAAGATTAAGCAGCTCACCCTTGCGATAGCCATCGAGACCTGCATTCTGCATGAACACGCCACTAACCGATACTTGCACATTAAAGTGGCTGAAAGGGCACGGCAAGGTCCCCACGAGGCAGAGTGGGTGCAAGCCATTAAACAACTCCAGGGCCTAAGCCTGGATGAGGGAGGCCATTTCGCGTGCTTTTCGTGTGCTGCCGTGCATGCGCGCACTGACCAAAGGGACGGCGAGGCCGAAGACCACACTGCGCAGGTGGGATGCCCTGAGATAGACCCATACGACCAGTAGCCCGAGGTTCACAGTGGGCAGTCAGCGGTATGCGCAGCTGCCTTGCAGGCCGTGGCAATGGTGTTCGGTGCCCGACCACCTCAACATCACAACCTACCACCTGGCCACTCCCACTACTCCCCCCGGCCCTGGCAGAAGGCCCCCAACCAGTGGCACGACTGTCAGCAAACTATGGCAATGTTGGACACTTTCTGTACCTCCTCTCTCTCCCTCAATAGCCACGCCACCTATTTCACGATTTTTAAAAACACAAGTGAATCTCGCCTTCGGGAATTCACCCCACCGGAGGTGGAGAGTCGAGGAAGACCCTGAGAATACCGGGTCAGGCTCACTAATGATATGTCAACGGCGTTTACTGTACATGCGTTCTGGAACGCATTGACGCCACTGTTGAAGCACCAGAGAATAGCAATTTGGTGTGAAACTGGCACCCGCCACGATTTCGGTGTCAAAACCGATTCTCTGCCCAATCGCATTTCCTGATTCCGGTGTCAGCAGATGGAGAATCCCGCCCAACAGTTTTCAAAAATGTTAAAACGAAATATAGAAGTTCAATATATGCAATTTGTCTTGAGGGTATATGATGTACGTCAATTACCACGAGACGAGAATGGTGAAACAACCGAGGCATTATTGCACAAGATGTTGTGCCTCCTGCAGCTGGAACCAGAATGGGAGCAGCGCATGAGAGCATACACTGGGAGGAGCCAGCAGGTTTGGATTTACTGTGGTACCTGCAATACAGTGGCAGTACCGTAATACAGGCAATGTGTTACAAGTGGTGTTTACCACATGTGGTAGTCACCATTAGTTGTATTACATGTATTACGGCACTGCCCGTATAGTAGAGGTACATGGGTAAATCCCTGCCTGCTGGATCTGCCCAGTAGGTGGCGTACAAATGTGTGCGCTCGCCGGTGTTGCAGCCATTCTGGTTCCAGCTACAGGAGGCACAACATCTTTGCTCAATAAAGCCTTGATTATTCCACTACTCACAAAGAACAAAGAAATGTACAGCACAGGAACAGGCCCTTCGGCCTTTCAAGCCCGTGCCGACCATGCTGCCCGACTTAACAACAATCTTCTACATTTCCTGAGTCCGTATCCCCCTATTCCCATCCTATTCATGTATTTGTCAAGATGCCCCTTAAGTGTCACTATCGTCCCTGCTTCCACCACCTCTTCCGGTAGCGAGTTCCAGGCACCCACTACCCTCTGTGTAAAAATCTTGCCTCGTACATCTACTCTAAGCCTTGCCCCTCTCACCTTAAACCTATGCCCCCGAGTAATTGACCCCTCTACCCTGCGGAAAACCCTCTGACTATCCACTCTGTCTATGCCCCTCATAATTTTGTAGACCTCTATCAGGTCGCCCCTCAACCTCCATCGTTCCAGTGAGAACAAATCGAGTTTATTCAACCGCTCCTCATAGCTAATGCCCTCCATACTAGGCAACATTCTGGTAAATCTCGTCTGCACCCTCTCTAAAGCCTCCACATCCTTCTGGTAGTGTGGCGACCAGAATTGAACATTATACTCCAAGTGTGGCCTAACTAAGGTTCTACACAGCTGCAACATGACTTGCCAATTCTTATACTCAATGCCCCGGCCAATGAAGGCAAGCATGCCGTATGCCTTCTTGACTACCTTCTCCACCTGTGTTGCCCCTTTCAGTGACCTGTGGATTTGTACACCTAGATATCCCTGACTTTCAATACTCTTGAGGGTTCTACCATTCACTGTATATTCCCTACCTGCATTAGACCTTCCAAAATGCATTACCTCACATTTGTCCGGATTAAACTCCATCTGCCATCTCTCCGCCCAAGTCTCCAATCTAAATCCTGCTGTATCCTGACAGTCCTCATCGCTATCCGCAATTCCACTAACCTTTGTGTCGCCTGCAAACTTACGAATCAGACCAGTTACATTTTCCTCCAAATCATTTATATATAATACAAACAGCAAAGGTCCCAGCACTGATCCCTGTGGAACACCACTGGTCACAGCCCTCCAATTAGAAAAGCATCCTTCCATTGCTACTGTCTGCCTTCTATGACCTAGCCAGTTCTGTATCCACCTTGCCAGCTCACCCCTGATCCCATGTGACTTCACCTTTTGTACTAGTCTACCATGAGGGACCTTGTCAAAGGTCTTACTGAAGTCCATATAGACAACATCCACTGCCCTACCTGCATCAATCATCTTTGTGACCTCCTCGATAAACTCTATCAAGTTAGTGAGACACGACCTCCCCTTCACATAACCATGCTGCCTCTCATTAATACGTCCATTTGCTTCCAAATGGGAGTAGATCCTGTCTCGAAGAATTCTCTCCAGTAATTTCCCTACCACTGAAGTAAGGCTCACCGGCCTGTAGTTCCCTGGATTAGCCTTGCTACCCTTCTTAAACAAAGGAACAACATTGGCTATTCTCCAGTCCTCCGGGACATCCCCTGAAGACATTGAGGATCCAAAGATTTCTGTCAAGGCCTCAGCAATTTCCTCTCCAGCCTCCTTCAGTATTCTGGGGTATATCCCATCAGGCCCTGGGGCCTTACCTACCTTAATATTTTTGGGGACGCCCAACACCTCGTCTTTTTGGTTCTCAATGTGAACCAGCCTATCTACACACCCTTCTCCAGACTCAATATATACCAATCCTTCTCTTTGGTGAATACTGATGCAAAGTATTCATTAAGTACCTCGCCCATTTCCTCTGGCTCCACACATAGATTCCCTTGCCTCTCCTTCAGTGGGCCAACCCTTCCCCTGGCTACCCTCTTGCTTTTTATGTACGTGTAAAAAGCCTTGGGATTTTCCTTAACCCTATTTGCCAATGACTTTTCGTGACCCCTTCTAGCCCTCCTGACTCCTTGCTTAAGTTCCTTCCTACTTTCCTTATATTCCACACAGGCTTCGTCCGTTCCCAGCCTTTTAGCCCTGACAAATGCCTCCTTTTTCTTTTTGACGAAGCCTATAATATATCTCGTTATCCAAGGTTCCCGAAAATTGCCGTATTTATCCTTCTTCCTCACAGGAACATGCCGGTCCTGAATTCCTTTCAACTGACACTTGAAAGTCTCCCACATGTCAGATGTTCATTTTCCCTCAAACATCCGCCCCCAATCTAGGTTCTTCAGTTCCCGCCTAATATTGTTATAATTAGCCTTCCCCCAATTTAGCACATTCAGCCTAGGACCACTCTTATCCTTGTCCACCAGCACTTTAAAACTTACTGAATTGTGGTCACTGTTCCCGAAATGCTCCCCTACTGAAACTTTTACCACCTGGCCGGGCTCATTCCCCAATACCAGGTCCAGTACCGCCCCTTCCCTAGTTGGACTGTCTAAATATTGTTTTAAGAAGCCCTCCTAATGCTCCTTACAAACTCTGCCCCGTCTAAGCCCCTGGCACTCAGTGAGTCCCAGTCAATATTGGGGAAGTTGAAGTCTCCCATCACCACAACCCTGTTGTTTTTGCTCTTTTCCAAAATCTGTCTACCTATCGGTTCCTCTATCTCCCGCTGGCTGTTGGGAGGCCTGTAGTAAACCCCCAACATTGTGACTGCACCCTTCTTATTTCTGATCTCTACCCATATAGCCTCACTGCCCTCTGAGGTGTCCTCCCGTAGTACAGATGTGATATCCTCCCTAACTAGTAGCGCAACTCCGCCACACCTTTTACATCCCCCTCTATCCCGCCTCAAACATCTAAATCCTGGAACGTTTAGCTGCCAATCCTGCCCTTCCCTCAACCAGGTCTCTGTAATGGCAACAACATCATAGTTCCAAGTACTAATCCAAGCTCGAAGTTCATCTGCCTTACCCGTAATACTTCTTGCATTAAAACAAATGCACTTCAGGCCACGAGACCCGCTGTGTTCAGCAACCTCTCCCTGTCTGCTCTGCCTCAGAGCCCCATTGTCCCTATTCCCTAGTTCTCCCTCAATGCTCTCACCTTCTGACCTATTGCTCCCGTGCCCACCCCCCTGCCATACTAGTTTAAACCCTCCCGTGTGGCACTAGCAAACCTCACGGCCAGCATATTTATGTCCCTCCAGTTTAAATGCAACCCGTCCTTCTTATGTAGGTCACACCTGCCCCGGAAGAGCTCCCAGTGGTCCAGATAACGGAAACTCTCCCTCCTACACCAGCTGTTTAGCCACGTGTTTAGCTGCTCTATCTTCCTATTTCTAGCCTCACTGGCACATGGCACAGGGAGTAATCCTGTGATTACAACCCTAGAAGTCCTGTCTTATAACTTTCTGCCTAGCTCCCTGAACTCCTGCTGCAGGACCTCATGCCCCTTCCTGCCTATGTTGTTAGTACCAATATGTACAACGACCTCTGCCTGTTTGCCCTCCCCCTTCAGGATGCCCTCTAACCGTTCGGAGACATCCTTGACCCTGGCACCAGGGAGGCAACATACCATCCTGGAGTCTCTTTCATGTCCACAGAAGTGCCTATCTGTGCCCCTGAGTCCCCTATTACTATTGCTCTTCTGCGATTTGACCCTCCCTTTTGAACATCAGAGTCAGCCGTGGTGCCACTGCTCTGGCTGCTGCTGTTTTCCCCTGATAGGCTATCCCCCCCGACAGTATCCAAAGGGGTATACCTGTTCGAGAGGGGGACAACCACAGGGGATTCCTGCACTGACTGCCTGCCCTTTCTGGTGGTCACTCATTTCTCTGCCTGCACCTTGGGTGTGACCACATTTATATAACTGCGATCTATGATGCTTTCCGCCACCTGCATGCTCCTAAGTGCATCCAACTGCTGCTCCAACCGAACCATGCGGTCTGTGAGGAGCTCTAATTGGGTGCAGTTTCTGCAGATGAAGCCACCCGGGACGCTGGAAGCCTCCTGGACCTGCCACATCTCACAGTCAGAGCACTGCACCCCTCCAACTGACATTGTGTCAATTAATTAGTAAATTAAAGTTAAAAGTTTTTTAAAGTTACTGTTAACTATCTGTTTCCTAGTACTAGATTTCTACTATAAATGTGAAAGCTAAATATAGTACTCTCCGATCTCTGGCTTAGATACCCCTCTAAATTATAATTAAGTAATTATGTTTAATTAGTTACCAATGCTTAATTTTTTTAAATTTAGTGTAGATTCCCACCCAGCCACTCAGGTCACAGCTTTTCTGTGATGTCACTTCAGCCCCCCCCCCCCCCCCCCACACACACACACACACAATTTGAAAAGGTAATAAAAGTAAAAATGAGTAAAAATCACTTACTTACCTTCTGAGGGTCTCAGATGTTCTCAGGTTCTCTCCCTGCTGATTAAAAGTTACAGGCCAGAAGAAAGAGAGAGAACAAAACAGTAGGGAAAAAGCACCTTCTCCCACTCTTCACCGAATTACCTCACTGCACCAAATTACCAAGTTTCAAATTCTCACTCTGTCTGTGTATCACTCACTCAGGCTGTGTCTCCTTGACCAGCGCAACGTCTTTGTGGTAATTGATAATGCATCAATTTATTGAGAAAAGATTTTTAAAACGATGGATCTCTGCATCAAGCCCGATTGCCTGCAGCTGAGCCCTCAAGCAGCCAATGCTACATCTGCCTTTTACCACTGGCTAGCCTGCTTCGAAAGCTACCTCCGAACATCCGCTGAGGAACCCTCGGACTCACAGAAGCTCCAAGTCCTCTATTCACGGGTGAGCCCAGACATTTTTCCTCTCATCTGGGATGCGCCCATTGGCTCCGAAGCAATGGAGCTCCTGAAGGGACATTACGTTCGACCAGTCAATCAAGTATACACCAGGCACCTCCTGGCCACAAGACAGCAACTCCCCAGGGAGTCTCTGGACAGTTTCTGGCATGCCCTCTGCAGCCATCTGGGATGGCCACTTCCAGAATACAAAATGGACATTTGAAAAGATTGCAGGGAAAAATGGGCAATGTTAAGAAAGCAAGCAGGCACAGAGCCTGTCTACATATTGGAGAAACAGCTCCCAGGCGAGACTGAAACCATAGGCCCATTAGCATGTGGATGGCCCATCTTCAGGAACAAAGGAAGATACATACATAGAACATAGAACATAGAACAATACAGCGCAGTACAGGCCCTTCGGCCCACGATGTTGCACCGAAACAAAAGCCATCTAACCTACACTATACCATTATCATCCATATGTTTATCCAATAAACTTTTAAATGCCCTCAATGTTGGCGAGTTCACTACTGTAGCAGGTAGGGCATTCCACGGCCTCACTACTCTTTGCGTAAAGAACCTACCCCTGACCTCTGTCCTATATCTATTACCCCTCAGTTTAAGGCTATGTCCCCTCGTGCTAGCCATTTCCATCCGCGGGAGAAGGCTCTCACTGTCCACCCTATCTAACCCTCTGATCATTTTGTATGCCTCTATTAAGTCTCCTCTTAACCTCCTTCTCTCTAACGAAAACAACCTCAAGTCCATCAGCCTTTCCTCATAAGATTTTCCCTCCATACCAGGCAACATCCTGGTAAATCTCCTCTGCACCCGTTCCAAAGCCTCCACGTCCTTCCTATAATGCGGTGACCAGAACTGTACGCAATACTCCAAATTCGGCCGTACCAGAGTTCTGTACAGCTGCAACATGACCTCCTGACTCCGGAACTCAATCCCTCTACCAATAAAGGCCAACACTCCATAGGCCTTCTTCACCACCCTATCAACCTGGATGGCAACTTTCAGGGATCTATGTACATGGACACCTAGATCCCTCTGCTCATCCACACTTTCAAGAACTTTTCCATTAGCCAAATATTCCACATTCCTGTTTTTCCTTCCAAAGTGAATCACCTCACACTTCTCTACATTAAACTCCATTTGCCACCTCTCAGCCCAGCACTGCAGCTTATCTATATCCCTCTGTAACCTGCTACTTCCTTCCACACTATCGACAACACCACCGACTTTAGTATCGTCTGCAAATTTACTCACCCACCCTTCTGCGCCTTCCTCTAGGTCATTGATAAAAATGACAAACAGCAACGGCCCCAGAACAGATCCTTGTGGTACTCCACTTGTGACAGAACTCCATTCTGAACATTTCCCATCAACCACCACCCTCTGTCTTCTTTCAGCTAGCCAATTTCTGATCCACATCTCTAAATCACCCTCAATCCCCAGCCTCCGTATTTTCTGCAATAGCCTACCGTGGGGAACCTTATCAAACGCTTTGCTGAAATCCATATACACCACATCAACTGCTCTACCCTCGTCTACCTGTTCAGTCACCTTCTCAAAGAACTCGATAAGGTTTGTGAGGCATGACCTACCCTTCACAAAGCCATGCTGACTATCCCTGATCATATTATTCCTATCTAGATGATTATAAATCTTGTCTCTTATAATCCCCTCCAAGACTTTACCCACTACAGACGTGAGGCTCACCGGTCTATAGTTGCCGGGGTTGTCTCTGCTCCCCTTTTTGAACAAAGGGACCACATTTGCTATCCTCCAGTCCTCTGGCACTATTCCTGTATCCAATGATGACATAAAAATCAAAGCCAATGGTCCAGCAATATCTTCCCTGGCCTCCCAGAGAATCCTAGGATAAATCCCATCAGGTCCCGGGGACTTATCTATTTTCAGCCTGTCCAGAATTGCCAACACCTCTTCCCTACTTACCTCAATGCCATCTAATCTATTTACCTGGAGCTCAGCATTCTCCTCCACAACATTATCTTTTTCCTGAGTGAATACTGACGAAAAATATTCATTTAGTATCTCGCCTATCTCTTCAGACTCTACATACAACTTCCCATCTCTGTCCTTGACTGGTCCTACTCTGTCCCTAGTCATTCGCTTATTCCTGACATACCTATAGAAAGCTTTTGGGTTTTCCTTGATCCTTCCTGCCAAATACTTCTCATGTCCCCTCCTTGCTCGTCTTAGCTCTCTCTTTAGACCCTTCCTCGCTACCTTGTAACTATCCATCGCCCCAACTGAAACTTCACACCTCATCTTCACATAGGCCTCCTTCTTCCTCTTAACAAGAGATTCCACTTCTTTGGTAAACCACGGTTCCCTCGCTCGGCACCTTCCTCCCTGCCTGACCGGTACATACTTATCAAGAACACGCAGTAGCTGATCCTTGAACAAGCTCCACTTATCCAGTGTGTCCAAAACTTGCAGCCTACTTCTCCACCTTATCCCCCCCAAGTCACGTCTAATGGCATCATAATTTCCCTTCCCCCAGCTATAACTCTTGCCCTGCGGTGTATACTTATCCCTTTCCATCCTTAACGTAAACGTCACCGAATTGTGGTCACTGTCCCCAAAGTGCTCACCTACCTTCAAATCCAACACCTGGCCTGGTTCATTACCCAAAACCAAATCCAATGTGGCCTCGCCTCTTGTTGGCCTGTCAACAAACTGTGTCAGGAAACCCTCCTGCACACACTGAACAAAAAACGACCCATCTAATGTACTCGAACTATATCTTTTCCAGTCACTACTTGGAAAGTTAAAGTCTCCCATAATAACTACCCTATTACTTTCGCTCTTATCCAGGATCATCCTCGCCATCCTTTCCTCGACATCCCTAGAACTATTTGGAGGCCTATAGAAAACTCCCAACAGGGTGACCTCTCCTTTCCTGTTTCTAACCTCAGCCCATACTACCTCGGAAGATGAGTCCCCATCTAGCATCCTCTCCGCCACCGTAATACTGCTCTTGACTAGCAGCGCCACACCTCCCCCTCTTTTGCCTCCTTCTCTGAGCTTACTAAAACACCTAAACCCCGGAACCTGCAACATCCATTCCTGTCCGTGCTCTATCCACGTCTCCGAAATGGCCACAACATCGAAGTCCCAGGTACCAACCCATGCTGCCAGTTCCCCTACCTTATTTCGTATACTCCTGGCATTGAAGTAGACACACTTCAAACCACCTACCTGAACACTGGCCCCCTCCTGCGACGTCAAATCTGAGCTCCTGACCTCTATACTCTCATTCTCCCTTACCCTAAAACTACAATCCAGGTTCCCATGCCCCTGCTGCATTAGTTTAAACCCCCCCAAAGAGCACTAACAAATCTCCCCCCCAGGATATTTGTGCCCCGCAGGTTCAGATGTAGACCATCCTGTCTGTAGAGGTCCCACCTTCCCCAGAAAGCGCCCCAGTTATCCAGAAATCTGAATCCCTCCCGCCTGCACCATCCCTGCAGCCACGTGTTTAATTGCTCTCTCTCCCTATTCCTCATCTCACTATCACGTGGCACGGGCAACAACCCAGAGATAACAACTCTGTTTGTTCTAGTTCTGAGCTTCCATCCTAGCTCCCTGAAAGCCTGCCTGACATCCTTATCCCCTTTCCTACCTATGTCGTTAGTGCCAATGTGGACCACGACTTGGGGCTGCTCCCCCTCCCCCTTAAGGACCCGGAAAACACGATCCGAGACATCACGTACCCTTGCACCTGGGAGGCAACATACCAAACGTGAGTCTCTCACGCTCCCACAAAATCTCCTATCTGTGCCCCTGACTATAGAGTCCCCAATTACTAATGCTCTGCTCCTCTCCCCCCTTCCCTTCTGAGCAACAGGGACAGACTCTGTGCCAGAGGTCTGTACCCCATGGCTTACCCCTGGTAAGTCCCCCCCCCCACAAGTATCCAAAGCGGTATACTTGTTTCTCAGGGGAACGACCGCAGGGGATCCCTGCACTGACTGTTTTTTCCCCGTCCCTCTTACAGTTACCCATCTATCTCCAATCTTTGGTGTAACTAATTCCCTGAAGCTGCTATCTATGACCCCCTCTGCCTCCCGAATGATCCGAAGTTCTTCCAACTCCAGCTCCAGTTCCCTAACTCGGTCTTGGAGGAGCTGGAGATGGCAGCACCTCCTGCAGGTAAAATCAGCAGGGACACTAACGGCATCCCTCACCTCAAACATCCTGCAGGAGGAACATTGCACTTCCTTCCCTGCTATTCCTCTAACTTTCTACCAAGATCTGGCTGACAACTAAATTAAAAATTTTTATATATTAAAAAAAATTATTAATAACAATAATAAAATATGGTACTTACCTCACACCAAAGGGTTTTATTATTAGGTTAGAGGAGGAGGGCGGGTGGGAGACACTACACGTGTAGTGTCTCGGGTTTCCTCTCCACCAGAATGTATTGGTGAGGGTCTTCCCAGAAGTCCGCGGGTCGACTTCCTGTTCCCACCTTAAACACTAGAATTGTTTTTAAAAAAATTTATTTAAAGGAGAAACTTACCTCCCAGAAATCACTTCCGCACTGCCCCCACTGAAATGGACTAGCCTGCTCCGCTCCTGCTGAAATCGACTTGGCCTACAAGGTAAGCAAGTTGTTAATCTGCGCTTTTTCAAAATTCCCGCGCTGATTCTAAGGTCCCAGCTCTCACTCCCGAACTCAACAGCTGACCTGCAAGGTAAGTAAGTTAATCTGTACTCACCTCACCACAGACAGCGACCTTTTAAATGGTCCCCTCTGCCTCGCAGCCCCCGCGCTTTTTCAAAATTCCCACGCTGATTCTAAGGTCCCAGCTCTCACTCCCGAACTCAACAGCTGACCTGCAAGGTAAGTAAGTTAATCTGTACTCACCTCACCACAGACAGCGACCTTTTAAATGGTCCCCTCTGCCTCGCAGCCCCCGTGCTTTTTCAAAATTCCCGCGCTGATTCTAAGGTCCCAGCTCTCACTCCCGAACTCAACAGCTGACCTGCAAGGTAAGTAAGTTAATCTGTAACCGATCTGGCCTCAGATCTCGCGACTCCATTTCCCCAAACCGAAAGCAGAAAACAAAGCAGGCCAACGGCCACCTAGGACACGCCCAGACATCAGGGCACCCACCCCTTTATTGGTCAGGATTAATGCGAATGATCAAGAAATGGCCCAATTGATTGGGGCCAAGTTCAAGGCCCGCCCAAAAGCACGAGAAACCCCTTTCGCATATAAGAAGAAGGCCCCAAGAGAGAATCGCTCTCTTGGAATCGGCTCTCAAAGCGGAGAGACCATTCCACCAGCTGCACCAGAAGCAAGTAATTCCAAGGTCAACGCTCGCTACCAGACGGACGACCTTAGCTGTTCCCCTTCACCACTTCAACCCCAGCAGCCTCAGAACCGAACAACGGCCATTGTTCCTCTGACTGAGTGGGCACCCAAAGCTAAGTAT
This sequence comes from Scyliorhinus torazame, assembly GCF_047496885.1. Lineage (NCBI taxonomy): Eukaryota > Metazoa > Chordata > Chondrichthyes > Carcharhiniformes > Scyliorhinidae > Scyliorhinus > Scyliorhinus torazame. The sequence continues at coordinate 276,314,064 of NC_092709.1, forward strand.
AGGCTTTCGCAGTAGTGATAGTTTAGTCTGTAGTATTTCGTGCATGAGTAGATATTGCTGTGTATGTAAAGAAATAGTATTGACTTTGAACTAACTAACTGGTGTACCGACTCTTCGATTAGTATTCGGGTTTGAACCTTGTGGCGGTATCGAAAGATACCTGGCGACTCTAAAGCAAACGTAATTAGAATTAAGGAAGGTGGCCATATTGACCGCCATATTTAGAAACAACCAAAGAAAGCAACATTTACTGGCAACCTCTGACGGGATACGACCTAGAAGTGGCCTAGTCACTCCGAGAGATCCCAAATTTGAATTGGAATCCAATTGGAAACAGAAAAACCACAAGTGTAAGAACGATACTGATCAAATCTCCAAGATTCGGAAGTGTGTTAATGCATGCGTGGTAACAGGGATATAAAGTAAACCTGAGAGATTTTGTTGTGTAAAACTGTCGGGAGTTTTATAGGCCGGAAATTAGCATAAGCTATACCTGTGTTTACATCACCACTTTATCACCGCTGTTCCAAATTTGGTAGAGACCACGGAGATAGAGAGAAATGGCAATGAAGGCAATGGAACGCCTTATGAACTCCCAGGAATTCGAGGTCGCAGCGACCAGTAGAGTAGGACAGTGTCCCGTATGGGAAGAGGAGATCAGAAAATATCTCAAAGGGAAAGGATGGCCCCTTTGGAGTGTATTCTGCACCAATGATGAAACAGGTCCCGGGAGTATAGGGTATACTTGGTGGAGAACCTGACAGAGATCCATAAGAAGAGCTTAGGGAAAGCTCGCAAGCCAATGGCAATCGTGTCCTGCTTGGCACAATTGCTAGGCACAGAGGAGATCGTGAGGACGCTCCGTAGAGAGATTGAAGAGAGAGACAAGAGTAGTGAAGGAGATGTGAACGGATATGAGAGAGAGAACAAGGAACTGAGAGAGCAGTTAGCGGCGAGGGACAAGGAGGTGGAGGATGCCAAGCGGGCACACCAGTCTTGTCTTGCCCATTTAAGCAGCTTTCAGTCCCAATATGACAAAGCCTACCAAGACACGCAACGCGCGGTGTTGGTAAGACAGGAAACCGAACAACAGGTCGAGCAGTTGCAGAAACAGTGCAATGACTTAAAAGCAGCCATACGAGCACTCCACTCTTCCACAACGGAACAAAGGCAGAGCTCGGTAGATCACGCAAAGTGCCAGAAGCAAATTGCAGAATTGCAATCTCAGCTTTCTGTTCAAAATGGGTTTCAGAGTACGTTTGGACCCCAGTTAGACCAGGAAAATGGCCCCGATTGGCAGGAGTTAAATGAGACTGCCCATAGATATATACATGGGACATGTACACAGGAAAACCCCCAGAAACGAAAAGCACCCCAACCCCCGACTGCACAAGCAGAACACGCCCCTATGAACCCTGTAACCACACATCGCAGGGCTGCAGCAGAAGGAGACTCAGATTTCCTATACACTACCCCGTTAACCGTCACCCAATTACAGGACGCATGTGATAAAATAACACAGTTCCTACCCACATCGGACCCCCACCAGTTCTTCGCTAGAGTAAAACAGCAGGAGACCATGTACGGCTTGGATGAAAAGGAGCAAGTGAAGCTCACAGTTTTAAGCCTCGCCCCTTCAGTCGTGGCAGCCCCTCCCGACCCACAGAATGTAGGAGGAGGCACACTCCAAGAAATGCACACAGCGATCCTATATGCGATCGGCTATAACAAAGGAGACCCCGTAGAAGGCCTAAACAAGTGTAGGCAAAAGAGAACAGAGCATCCCATAGCGTTTGCCGGACGCTTGTGGATACATTTTACTGCAGTATTTGGAGAGATAGCCCGCGCCCATTTGTCCCTAGATAATATGGCCAAATGGACTCGCATCCTAGTCTCTCATGCAACAGAGGCAAGACAGAGAGCTTGCGCAAATTACGATCCCTCAGACGAGGCCCACAATGAGAAATGGGTTTTGAAAAGATTGTCCTGCGCTTGGGAACAGTCCATCCACGGCAAAACCGCATTTGTTAAAACCGAGGAAGAACAGGCAGACATGCATCCAGTTAGGACGCACCAGAACCCCGCATGGGTAAATGAGGGCAGGAACAGCCCACAGCAACCCAAATCCCAGGAGTGCTATAATTGTGGACAATTAGGACACAATGCATGAGAGTGTAATGCGCCCCAGAAGCAGCAGAGAAACCAACAGACAGGCACCCTAAACAAGAATAGGGCAAAGCCAATCCACAACGTTAGCGGCAGTTCTGAGAATGCAGATATGAATGGCACCGACTGACGGTGTTCGGGCTCCCCAACTTCGGTCTGCGACACCCTTTGGGACAAGTCTGGTCGACCGGTAGTGACAGGCTCAGTCCGGGGACACCCCGTAGAATTTCTCTGGGACACAGGAGGGTCCCGCACCACGCTCAATTCCTCCATAATGTTTCTGTGAGACACGTGGCCCACGACAGACACCATTACACTCAGCAATTTTACAGGCCACTTACAGCACGGACACATCACAGCCCCTGTAGCAATCGAGATCGGGAATATTAAAACAAAACACCCCGTAGTTCTGGTCGATCTACCCCAGACAGCCGAGCACATCTTAGGAACTGACTTCATGAGCTCCCACAACCTCTCATTTGATCCGGTAAATAAATGTGTATGGAGAATGGCAAAGGCCGCACGAGCACCCGCCACGCTCACAGTTGGAGACTATGAAAATAGAATCAGCGCAGTAGGAGACTTCTGGTTCGACCCTTGACCCATTAGTCAGGACAAACAAGTTAGGGAAGTCCTACAGCAACACAAAGCAGCATTTCTACAGCACAAGCATGACTATGGCAAGATCGCTGGCTTGGTGAATATTACAGGTCCCGACCCCAGACCATATAAGCAGTACGGTTTTCTCCAAGAAGCAGAGGGAGAAATCACAAAAGTTATACAGAGTTTGCTTGATCATGGCCTCCACGAATAACAAACTTAATTTGGCCCTTCAGGAAACCCAATGGATCATGGCGACTGACCATTGATTACCGGGAACTGAACAAGTAACGCCAGTAGCAGCCCCCACTGTAGCCACGAGTACCGAGACCATGCTCAAACAGGGACTACAGTTAAAAAACAAAAAAACAAAACGGTTTTGGACATTAGCAATGGCTTTTGGTCCATTCTATTGGATAAAGCGTGCCAATATAAATTCTCATTCACATTCCAGGGACAGCAGTATACGTGGATGTGCCTTCCACAAGGCTGCCACAACTCCTCCTCCATTTTCCACCGACAGCTGGCAAATGGATTAGCAAAAGTTTCCCGATCTGATTGTTTGGTCCAGCAAGTAGATGATCTGCTACTACAGACAGACACAAAGGGAAAGCACAGTTCGCTTCTCACCAAACTTTTAGGACTCCTACAACAAACTGGCTGTAAAGTAAACCCTAAGAAGGCCCAGATTTTGCTGACGACAGGGGGACTGGAGAAGGGGGTAGTGTCAGCGGTTTACGGAGCTATTTTGGAAGAGGAGAAGGCACCACTGGAAGGGATAAAAGCGAAGTGGGAGGAAGAGTTGGGAGAGGATATGGAGGAGGGGTACTGGTGTGAGGTGCTCCGGAGAGTGAATGCCTCCACCTCGTGCGCGAGATTGGGGCTGATCCAGCTGAAAGTGGTATACAGAGCACACCTGACGAGGGCGAGGATGAGCCGAACCTTTGAAGGAGTAGAAGATGTGTGTCACCGTTGCGGGGGGGGGGGGGCTAATCACGTTCATATGTTTTGGTCCTGTCCAAAGCTAGAGGATTACTGGAAGGAGGTTTTTCGGGTAATTTCTAAAGTGGTGCACGTGAAACTGGACCCGGGTCCCCGGGAGGCCATATTCGGAGTGTCTGACCAGCCAGGGTTGGAAACGGGTGCGGAGGCAGATGTTGTAGCCTTCGCCTCGTTGATCGCTCGAAGGCGGATCCTGTTGGGATGGAGAGCAGCCTCTCCACCCTGCGCACTGGCGTGGCGGGGGGACCTGTTGGAATTCTTGACTCTTGAGAAGGTTAAGTTTGAACTGAGGGGAAGGATGGAGGCGTTCTACAATTCATGGGCATTATTCATCATGTACTTTCAAGAACTGGATAACATCGAACATTAGTTGGGGGTTGGGGGCTCTGTGTGTTAATGGTGACTATGGGTGATTTCTGATTCCTTTTTGTTATTTGTTTATGTGAACATGCAGGCTACTGTTTAGGGTTTGGTGGGAGGATGGGATCATAGGGCAGGATTCCCCGTTCTTGAGACCAAGTGTTGACGCCGGCGCAGGATTCGTGGATTTCCAGTTCAGCAAAACTGGGCCGATTCAGCTACTGTTAAGGAGCTGGCTGCGGCGCCACGTAAAACACAATTGATTCCAATGGGAAATGGTGCGGGATACGTGGATCACGATTGACTCTCAGGAGGCTGACAAGCTACAGCTGCATATACACATTCACCAATGCCAAGCTTGAGACCCTCCTGGACGCGGTGGAGGAGAGGCAGATGACTCTGTATGCCAGCCCGGGAAGGAGGCTGCCAGCCGCGCCGTTCGCCATCCTGGCTGAGGCGGTCAGCACCACCAGCAAAACCATTGCGACCGGCCTGCAGTGCCATAGAAAATGTTATTGATATGGGGATTGACATATTTGTTGCTGATTATTGTTTATTGTTGGTGGGTGTAAATTTGGGAGAAAATGTGAAAAAGGAGAATAAAGAAATATTTTTTAGACTGTCTGGTGCATGCAACCCAGGGGGCGGGTAGCTGGTGGCTTCAGTGGCCAGGGCACCCAGCCATGGCGGCCGATATGGATGCTGGCATGTGATGCAAGGTGGGGGTTCCACAGCCCTCCTGATGGGAGGGTGGGGTTACAGGTGTGTGGGATGGGGATTGGTGCCAGGGGCACAGTGCTGCCGACCCTCCCTGGCCATCCTGAGGCGGTCGTGCTGTTTTCTATGGCACTGCCGGCTGGTCGCAATGGTTTTGCTGGTGGTGCTGACCGCCTCAGCCAGGATGGCGAACGGCGCGGCTGGCAGCCTCCTTCCCGGGCTGGCATACAGAGTCATCTGCCTCTCCTCCACCGCGTCCAGGAGGGTCTCAAGCTTGGCATCGGTGAATGTGTATATGCAGCTGTAGCTTGTCAGCCTCCTGAGAGTCAATCGTGATCCACGTATCCCGCACCATTTCCCATTGGAATCAATTGTGTTTTACGTGGCGCCGCAGCCAGCTCCTTAACAGTAGCTGAATCGGCCCAGTTTTGCTGAACTGGAAATCCACGAATCCTGCGCCGGCGTCAACACTTGGTCTCAAGAACGGGGAATCCTGCCGCATGTCTTCACCCACCCCTCTGCGACTTCATATATTTGCAATCATTTCTGCAAATTAAAATTTGGTTTCACAGTAAAGGCAGCGTCGAACTGTACAGTGAACAATTAGTCTCCTTGCTGAACATGCATCTAAAATGATAGAAAATCCATGTGCTGATATTTTCTGGGCAGCCATAGTTCTACACCACTCTGATCATGATAGCAGACAAACTAATAATCAACCACCTAGTTAGGACAGCACAGGAGGCCATTCAACCCATCGATTCTGAGTTCAAGCAGGAATACAGTTAGCCTCATTTCCCCATTCTTTTACAATAGCACCACATTTTTCTCTTTCAAATATTTATCCAATTTCCTTTATAACGCTGCTGTTGGGTCTGTCGTTGCTACCCTCTCAGACAGTGCATTTCAAATTCTAACCACGGATTATGCAAAAAGGTGTACCCCAAATCAGCTCTTTTTCCCCGGGTGGAACAAACCATTACGAGGGGACATAAATTTAAGGTGAATGGTGGAAGATATAGGGGGGGATGTCAGAGGTAGGTTCTTTACCCAGAGAGTGGTGGGGGCGTGGAATGCACTGCCTGTGGAAGTAGTTGAGTCGGAAACATTGGGGACCTTCAAGTGGCTATTGGATAGGTACATGGATTAGGTAGAATGAGGGGTGTAGATTAATTTGTTCTTAATCTAGGATAAAAGTTCGGCACAACATCATGGGCAGAAGGGCCTGTTCTGTGCTGTATTTTTCTATGTTCTATGTTCTCTGGTTCTTATGTCAATCAGGTTCAATCTGTGCTGTGGTCACTGACCATTCAGCTATCTGAAACAGTTTATCTTTATTGAAATGAAATAATTCCTTCGTGACTTTAAAGACCTAGATCAAATTCCTTCTTAATTTCTCTGCTTTCAGGAAAATAATCCCAATGTCTTCAGTCCACGCATGTACCTGTGATTCCTCAGTCCTGGAACCATTCTAGAAAATCTCTTCAGTCCCGTCCCCAAAGCCTTTATGTCCTTCCCAAAGAATTCTATGCCAGTCATGGGTGAAGTGGTCATGTACGGTTGCAGAGGAAACATAAAAAATACCACTGCAGATCAACTGCATCAATATTCAAACATTGAGAACTGGCTCTTGCCCTCAACTTGTCTGTCCAGAAACACAAGAGAATAGAACAAATCAACATCTATGCCCACTGATTTCAATTAGATTGGAAAGACATTGAATACAGTGCTATTATCTATAGTTAATAAGTGAGTGTGCTATCAGCTATATCTGCAGTGACACTGAACTTTAATCAATGCTATGGAAACCATGGGTAGCACATCAGAACAAAAAAAGCTGGAAATGAAGTAATTTCCTCACTAGTGTACAATTATGCAATACCATATTTATATTTGAATGAGAAACCATTCAGCTACTTGTTCATTGTTCCCTCTTGGCCTCCACTGAGCACTGATGTGCAGAGCAGAATTAATGAAAAGATTCAGAATGTAGAAGTAGCTGATGCAGATTTTATTGCAGCCTCCAGGGGTAGTCAGAGTCACACAAAGCAAGAGCTCTGTTCAACAGGGTGAAGGATGTCAATGAAGAAGAAATGAGCATGTTTCCATCGGAAAAACACAGACATAAGGAAAGGAATAGGTCATTTAGCCGAACCTGTTCCACAATTCAATGAGATCATTTGCAGCCTAACTCCACATACCTGCCTTTTCACCCATATCCCTTAATACCTTTAGTTATAAAAAAATCTACTGATCTTAGGTTTCACATTTATAATTGATCTAGCGCCAATTACCGTTTTCGGAAAAAAGTTCCAAACTCCAACTACCCATTGCTTCGAGGTACGGCGGCACTGTAGCACAGTGGTTAGCACTGTTGCTTCACAGCGCCAGGGTCCCAGGTTCGATTCCCGGCTTGGGTCACTGTCTGTGCGGAGTCTGCACGTTCTCCCCGTGTCTGCGTGGGTTTCCTCCGGGTGCTCCGGTTTCCTCCCACAAGTCCCGAAAGATATGCTGTGAGCTAATTTGGACATTCTGAATTCTCCCTCTGTGTACCCGAAAAAAGAACAAAGAAAAGTACTGCACAGGAACAGGCCCTTCGGCCCTCCAAGCCCGTGCTGACCATGCTGCCCGACTAAACTACAATCCTCTACATTTCCTGGGTCCGTATCCCTCTATTCCCATCCTATTCATGCATTTGTTAAGATGCCCCTTAAATGTCACTATGTTCCCTGCATCCACCACCTCCTCCGGCAGCGAGTTCCAGGCACCCACTTCCCTCTGTGTAAAAATCTTGCCTCGTACATCCCCTCTAAACCTTGCCCCTCGCACCTTAAACCTGTGCCCCCTCGTAATTGACCCCTCTACCCTGGGGAAAAGCCTCTGACTATCCACTCTGTCTATGCCCCTCATAATTTTGTAGACCTCTATCAGGTCTCCCCTCAACCTCCTTCGTTCCAGTGAGAACAATCCGAGTTTATTCAACCGCTCCTCAAAGCTAATGCCCTCCATACCAGGCAACATCCTGGTAAATCACTTCTGCACCCTCTCTAAAGCCTCCACATCCTTCTGGTAGTGTGGCGACCAGAATTGAACACTGTACTCCAAGTGTGACCTAACTAAGGTTCTATACAGCTGCAACATGACTTGCCAATTCTTATACTCAATGCCCCGGCCAATGAAGGCAAGCATGTCTTATGCCTTCTTGACTACCTTCTCCACCTGTGTTGCCCCTTTCAGTGACCTGTGGACCTGTACACCTAGATCTGTCAATACTCTTGAGGGTTCTACCATTCACTGTATATTCCCTACCTGCATTAGACCTTCCAAAATGCATTACCTCACATTTGTCCGGATTAAACTCCATCTGCCATCTCTCCGCCCAAGTCTCCAAACAATCTAAATCCTGCTGTATCCTCTGACAGTCCTCATCGTTATCCGTAATTCCACCAACCTTTGTGTCGTCTGCAAACTTACCAATCAGACCAGTTACATTTTCCTCCAAATCATTTATATATACTACGAACAGCAAAGGTCTCAGCACTGATCCCTGCGGAACACCACTAGTCACAGCCCTCCAATTAGAAAAGCACCCTTCCATTGCTACTCTCTGCCTTCTATGACCAGTTCTGTATCCACCTTGCCAGCTCACCCCTGATCCCGTGTGACTTCACCTTTTGTCCCAGTCTACCATGAGGGACCTTGTCAAAGGCCTTACTGAAGTCCATATAGACAACATCCACTGCCCTACCTGCATCAATCATCTTTGTGACCTCTTCGGAAAACTCTTATCAAGTTAGTGAGACACGACCTCCCCTTCACAAAACAATGCTGCCTCTCACTAATACGTCCATTTGCTTCCAAATGGGAGTAGATGCTGTCTCGAAGAATTCTCTCCAGTAATTTCCCTACCACTGACGTAAGGCTCACCAGCCTGTAGTTCCCTGGATTATCCTTGCTACCCTTCTTAAACAAAGGAACAACATTGGCTATTCTCCAGTCCTCCGGGACATCACCTGAAGACAGTGAGGATCCAAAGATTTCTGTCAAGGCATCAGCAATTTCCTCTCTAGCCTCCTTCAGTATTCTGGGGTAGATCCCATCAGGACCTGGGGACTTATCTACCTTAATATTTTTCAAGACGCCTAACACCTCGTCTTTTTGGAGGGACCGGAATGTGGCGACTAGGGACTTTTCACGGTAACTTCACTGCAGTGTTAATGTAAGCCTACTTGTGACAATAAAGATTATTACTAGACATAAAGAACAAATCGTAATGAAGTGCTTCGAGAGTTTGGTCATGAAGCGCATCAACTCCATACTCTCAGAACGCCTAGATCCACTGCAATTCGCATACCGCCGCAACCGGTCCACAGTAGGCGCCATATCCCTGGCCGTCCACTCATCCCTAGAGCATCTCGACAACAAGGAGTCCTACATCAGACTCCTATTTATTGACTACAGCTCCGCCTTCAACACCATTATCCCAGCCAAGCTCATATCAAAGCTCTAAAACCTAGGACATGACTCTTCACTCTGCAACTGGATCCTCGACTTTCTGACCCACAGACCACAATCAGTAAGAATAAATAACAACACTTCTTCCACGAAAGTCCTCAATACTGGGGCCTTGCAAGGCTGCATACTTAGCCCCTACTATACTCCCTGTACACACACGACTGCGTGGCAAAATTTGGTTCCAACTCCATCTACAGGTTTGCTGACGACACGATCATCGAGGGTCGGATCTTGAACAATGACGAGTCAGAATACAGGGGGAGATAGAGAACCTAGTGGAGTGGTTTAACAAGAACAATCTCTCCCTCAATGTCAGCAAAATAAAAGAACTGATCATTGACTTCATTGAAGCAAAGTACTGTACACGCCCCTATCTGCATCAACGGGGCCGAGGTGGAGATGGTTGTCATTCATCTCAAGAGGCTTGGAATATAAAAACACGGTGTACTTCTGAAGCTTTATAAAGCATTAGTTAGGCCCCATTTAGAATACTGTGAGCAATTTTGGGCCTCACACCTCAGGAAGGACATACTGGCACTGGAGCGGGTCCAGCGGAGATTCACACGGATGATCCCAGGAATGGTAGTCCTAACATACGATGAACGTCTGAGGATCCTGGGGTTATATTCATTGGAGTTTAGGAGGTTGAGGGGAGATCTAATAGAAACTTACAAGATAATGAATGGCTTAGATAGGGTGGATGTAGGGAAGTTGTTTCCATTAGCAGGGGAGACTAGGACCCGGGGGCACAGCCTTAGAATAAAAGGGAGTCACTTTAGATCTGAGATGAGGAGAAATTTCTTCAGCCAGAGAGTGGTGGGTCTGTGGAATTCATTGCCACAGAGGGCGGTGGAGGCCGGGACGTTGAGTGTCTTTAAGACAGAAGTTGATAAATTCTTGATTTCTCGAGGAATTAAGGGCTATGGAGAGAGAGAGGGTAAATGGAGTTGAAATCAGCCATGATTGAATGGTGGAGTGGACTCGATGGGCCGAATTGCCTTACTCCCACTCCTATGTCTTATGGTCTTATGGTTAACAGCTTCAAATTCCGAGGAGTGCACTTCATCAAAAATCTGTCCTGGTCCACCCACGTCGACGCTACCACCAGAAAGCACAACAGCGCCTATACTTCCTCAGGAAACTAAGGAAGTTCGGCATGTCCACATTGACTCTTACCAACTTTTACAGATGCACCATAGAAAGCATCCTATCTGGCTGCATCACAGCCTGGTATGGCAACTGCTCGACCCAAGACCGCAAGAAACTTCAGAGTCGTGAACACCACCCAGTCCATCACACACACCTGCCTCTCATCCACTGACTCTAAATACACCTCCCACTGCCTGGGGAAAGCGGGCAGCAGAATCAAAGACTCCTCCCACAACGGTTTACTCACTCTTCCAACTTCTTCCACCGGACAGGAAATACAAAAGTCTGAGAACACGCACAAATAGATTCAAAAACAGCTTCTTCCCCACTGTTCCCAGACTCCTAAACAACCCTCTTACGGACTGACCTGATGAATACTACACCCCTGTATACTTCACCCAATGTCGGTGTCTATGTATGTACATTGTGTACCTTGTGTTGCCCTATTATGTATTTTCTTTTTATTTTATTTTCTTTTCATGTACTAAATGATCTGTTTGAGCTGCTCGCAGAAAAATACTTTTCACTGTACCTCGGTACACATGACAATAAACAAATCCAATCCAATCCATGATTAAATACATAGTATGAATGATTAAAAAGAAGCATGAAAGAAAACTAACAAGAGATTACCTGGTGCTTGTGGTTGAGGCACGTTCTAGAGCAGTTGGGGGGGGTTTAAGCTAACATGGCAGGGGGATGGAAACCTCTGTAAATATTCAGAACAGGGGGAATCAAAAACAAGAGAAAAAGACAGCAAGGAGAATAAGAAAAGTGATAGGCAGAGAAATCAAGGGCCTGTATCAGATGATGATGCTGTAAAAAACAGTAGGGACAGGACAAGGAATATTCAAAGGACTAGCCTTAAGGTTTTCTACCTGAAAGCGAGCATTCAAAATAAAATGGCTGAATTAGTTGCGCAGATAGATGTAAAGGGGTACTTTATAGTTGGCAGTACGGAGACATGGCTCCAAGGTGACCCAGGATGGGAACTAAATATTGAGGGCAATTCATTTTTAGGAAGGACAGACAGAAGGAAAAGGTGGTAGAATTGCATTGTTGATTAAAGAAGATATTGATACCATATTGAAGAAAGGTATTAGTACAGATGATGTGGAATCTGTATGGATTGAGTTAAGAAACACCAAGGTGCAAAAAACATTAGTAGGGGTGGTATACAGACCACCAAACTGCATGTGGTAATGTTGGGAACAGCATTAGACAGAAAATCAGAGATGCATGTGATAAAGAAAGATCTGTGATTATGGGTGACTTTAATCTGAATTTCAATTAGGTGAGTCAAATAGTCACAGTACTATAGAGGAGGAATTTCTGGGGTTTATACAGGATGGTTTTCTGGACTAATGCGTTGAGGAACGAACAAGGAATCAGGCCATCTTGGACTGGGAGGGAGAGCGAAAACAGGGAACTATAGACCAGTGAGCCAAACGTCGGTTATAGGGAAGTTTCTGAAGTCCATTATCAAGGGTTTCATAGCACAGCATTAGAAAGCAATGGTATATTCAGACAAAGTCAGCACGAATTTACGAAAGGGAAATTGTGCTTGACAAATCTGACAGAATTCTTTGAAGGTGTAACTCGTAGAGTTGACCAGGGAGAACTAGTGGGTGTGGATTATTTAGACTTTCAGAAAGTTTTCACATAGCAGCAGTCACACTTAGCAGATTACTATATAAAGTTAAAGTGCATGGGATTGTGGATAGTGACTTGAGATGGATAGAAAGCTAGTTAGCAGACAGGAAGCAAAAAAGTTGGAATAAATGGATCTTTTTCTGATTTGTAGGCAGTGACTAGTGGGGTACCGCAGTGATCTGTGCTAGGACCCCAACTGTTCACATTGCATATTAATGATTTGGACGAAGGAACTGAATGTATTTTCTCCAAATTTGCTGATCCCACCAAACCTCTCGATTCCCACCTTTCCTGCTAGTCACTTCTCTCTCTCAAACTCTCATTGTGAGAGAGGGCTCTAGAGATGAGTAGCGAGAGGCAGAAAGAGCAGATTTGACTTGCAGGTGTGTGGTAGTCACCACTGATTGTATAGTCGTTGTAATGATGATTATTAGAGGTAATACGGTAAGGCTCCTGTACTATAGGTACGGGGGTAAATCCCTGCTTGCTGGCGCCGCCCAGTAGGCGGAGTATAAATGTGTGCGCACACCCGAGCTGCTTCCATTCTGGTAGCAGCTGCAGGAGGCCACACATCTCTGCTTAATAAAGCCTCAATTATTCTCTACTCTCGTCTCGTAGTAATTGATAGTGCATCAATTTATTAAGCAGGGATATTACAGCGATGGAACTTCATATCAAACCTGATCGCCTATGTCATAATATCCACTCATGTATATAATGAGATACAGACAGGCAGTGATTGACACATAGGATGACCAGTAAGCATACAACACAGCACAGCCAATCACCAGACAGGACACTACCACTGTAAAGCCAGAGGGCACTAGGTTTCCCGCTCTCTCGGGACCCAGCTACTGAAACAGTCAGAGTCCACGAGCTAGCAAGCACAAACACCAAGCGGTAGCTAGTAAGTCTGTTCAGGCTACTACAAGGTCACTAGTCAGATCAGTATAGTGTCGACCCACAGCTGAATATGTATAGCAGTTTATCTAGTCGAATAAAACAGTGTGGGATCTTCTCCTGTGTTAGACGTCTGTTTCTAACTTCCCTGCATCGAGTGCAGTCCACATCGAACCAACCTGCCTAACACATCAGCCTACAGCTGCACCTTCAAGCAACCAATGCCATGTCGGCCTTCGACCACTGGCTAGCTTGCTTCGAAAGCTACCTCAGATCATCGCCTGAACAACCCTCGGACGCACAGAAGCTCCAGGTCCTGGGCTCAAGGGTGAGCTCCGATATTTTTCCCCTTATCCGGGATGCGCCCACTTACACTGAAGCAATGGAGATTCTGAAAGGACATTGTATTCGGCCGATCAACAAACTCTACGCCAGGCACCTCCTGTCCACGAGACAGCAACTCCCCGGTGAGTCATTAGATGATTTCTGGCGTGTCCTGCACATCCTGGCGAGGAACTGTGATTGCCAGGCAGTTTCGGCAGTCGATCATACGGAACTTTTAATCAGGGACGCTTTTGTTACGGGCATGGGGTCGGCGTACATCTGCCAGCGCCTATTAGAAGGGCGTACGCTCGACCTCGCAGCAACCAGACAGCTCGCAAACTCGCTAACAGTAGCATCCCGTAAGGTACAGTCGTACGCCCCTGACCGCACGGCACCCTCATGGACATCGTGGGCCCCACCAGCTACCACCCCCACCCCACCCCAAGCCTGCGCCACGCGGCAGCCAGCCAAACCCGGGGGACCCAAATACTACTTCTGCGGGCAGACCAAACACCCCCTGCAGCGCTGCCTGGCGTGGAGTGCAACCTACAAGGCCTGCGGAAACAAGGGACATTTTGCTGCTGTGTGCCAGGACCGGTCGATCGCTGCAGTTTCTAGACCCAGCGATCCTACACCCCCCATATGCAACTCGTGGGCGCCGCCATTTTCGACACCGCAGACCACGTGCGGCCCGTGGGCGGCGCCATCTTCCTCCCAGCGGACCACGTGTGGCCTGTGGGCGCCGCCATCTTTAACGCCGCCCGCCATTTTGGACGGCACCTCAGGACCCCTGCTTGTCAGGAACTTCGTCTGGCCGTTAATCGCCTGCCACCACCGCCCAGGGCGTAGAGTTCAGCAACTTCCGACTCTACGTCCTCCTTAACCTCTGCGCTGCCGCTACTTGGCCTGGACTTCCAGTACACGGCCTCACGACCCTTAAGGTCGACCCACCTTCCCTGTTTGCAAACCTCACCCCGGATTGCAAACCCGTCACCACCAGGAGCAGAGGGTACAGTGCCCAGGACAGGACCTTCATCAGGTCGGAGGTCCAGCGGCTACTGCGGGAAGGCATCATTGAGGCCAGTAACAGCCCTGGAGAGCCCAAGTGGTAGTAGATAAGACTGGGGAGAAACACAGGATGGTCATTGACTACAGTCGGAGCATCAATTGGTACACACAGCTCGATGCGTACCCCCTCCCACGCATATCTGGCATGGTCAATCAGATTGCACAGTACCGGGTCTTTTCGACAGTGGATCTGAAATCTGCCTACCACCAGCTTCCCATCCGCAAGGCGGACCGCCAATACACTGCGTTCGAAGCAGATGGCCAATTTTACCATTTCCTTAGGGTTCCATTCGGCGTCACTAACGGGGTCTCGGTCTTCCGTGAGATGGAGCGAATAGTTGACTGGTACGGACTGCGGGCCACCTTCCCGTACCTAGATAACGTCATCATCTGCGGCCACGACCAGCAGGACCACGACACTAACCTTCTCAAATTTCTCCACACCGCCAAACTCCTTAATCTCACGTACAATAAGGAGAAGTGCGGGTTCCGCACCAACCACATAGCCATCCTTGGCTATGTCGTGGAAAACGGAGTTCTAGGGCCCGACCCCGACCGCATGCACCCCCTCATGGAACTCCCCCTCCCCCACAGCCCTGAAACGCTGCCTGGGGTTTTTCTCCTATTATGCCCAGTGGGTCCCTAACTATGCAGACAAGGCCCGCCCACTTATTCACTCCACAGTTTACCCCCTGACAGCTGAGGCCCGCCAGGCCTTCAACCGCATCAAGGCAGACATCGCCAAGGCCACGATGCATGCGGGTAATGAATCCCTCCCTTTCCAGGTCGAGAGCGATGCATCGGACATCGCTCTGGCCGCCACCCTCAACCAGGCAGACAGATCCGTGGCATTCTTTTCCCACACTCGCCATGCCTCCGAAATTCGGCACTCCTCTGTCGAAAAGGAGGCCCAAGCCATTGTGGAAGCTGTGCAGCATTGGAGGCATTACCTGGCCGGCAGGAGATTCATTCTCCTCACTGACCAACAGTCGGTTGCCTTCATGTTTAACAATACGCAGCGGGGCAAGATCAAAAATGATAAAATCTTAAGGTGGAGGATCGTGCTCTCCACTTACAATTACGAGATTTTGTATTGCCCCCGGGAAGCTCAACGAGCCCCCCGATGCCCTATCCCGAGGTACATGTGCCAGCGCACAAGTGGACCGACTCCGGGCCTTACACAATTGTCTCTGTCACCCGGCTCTTTCACTTCATAAAGGCCCGCAACCTGCCCTACTCCATTGCGGAGGTCAGGGCTGTCACCAGAGACTGCCAGGTCTGCGCGGAGGGCAAACCGCACTTCTACCAGCCAGACCGAGCGCACCTGGTGAAGGCCTCCCGCCCCTTTGAATGCCTCAGCATGGACTTCAAAGGGCCCCCGCCTCCACCGACCGAAACACGTATTTCCTCAACGTGGTCGATGAGTACTCCCGATTCCCCTTCGCCATCCCATGCCCCGATATGACGCCTACCACGGTCATTAAAGCACTCAACAGCATCTTCGCCCTGTTCGGTTTCCCCGCTTATGTCTACAGCGACCGAGGATCCTCCTTTATGAGTGATGAGCTGCATCAGTTCTTGCTAAGCAAGGGCATAGGCTCAAGAAGGACGACCAGCTACAGCCTCTGGGGAAACGGGCAGGTGGAGTGGGAGAATGGGACAGTCTGGAAGGCCGTCCTGCTGGCCCTGTGGTCTAAAAATCTCCCGGTCTTCCTCTGGCAGGAGGTCCTTCCCGATGCACTCCACTCCATCTGATCACTACTCTGCACTGCGACTAATGAAACCCTCCATGACCATCTTCTTGCCATCCCCAGGATGTCTACCTCCGGGGTTTCGCTCCCAACATGGCTGGCACACGTGCGGATCCATAAGGCGGACCCGTTGGTCGAAAGGGTACAACTACTGCACACGAACCCGCAGTACGCCTACGTGGCGTACCCCAACGGGTGCCAGGACACAGTCTCCCTCCGGTACCTGGCACCAGTTGGATCCCCACCCACGGCCCGACACCCCCCTCCGATTGCCCAGGCGCCACTCCCCCTCCCCCCAGCGCACCTCACCACAGCCCCCGCCCCAGGACGGGGGCCATCCACCCGGGGATGAAGACGAGGACAACACGCTCCCGGAGTCACAGGCGACCAAGTCGGCACCCGCATCACCACCAGGACCGACGCGGTCACAGCGGAGGATCAAGGCACCCGACCGGCTGAACCTGTAAACGTCGCCTGAACTGTAAATTTTACACCCCCCGGACTCTTTTTTAACAGGGGTGAATATGGTAGTCACCACTGATTGTATAGTAGTTGTAATGATGATTATTAGAGGTAATACGGTAAGGCTCCTGTACTATAGGTACGGAGGTAAATCCCTGCTTGCTGGCTCCGCCCAGTAGGCGGAGTATAAATGTGTGCGCACACCCGAGCTGCTTCCATTCTGGTAGCAGCTGCAGGAGGCCACACATCTCTGCTTAATAAAGCCTTGATTATTCTCTACTCTCGTCTCGTAGTAATTGATAGTGCATCAAGGAGGTAAGCCACATGTCGGATGGTTGGCAGCGAAGGTCAGGAAGTGACAGGGACTGCAATCTGGAGGGCAGTCAGTGAGGGGGGAGGGCCAGGGAGTGGCAGAGGCCGCTGCAAAGAGGATGTCTATGGGGTCACGTGGTCCTATATTGGAACTGGTGTGAAATGACTTCAAAATGAAACTCTCAATGCTACATATGGATAGGACCTATTAACTGGCCAACGTTGAAGTGGAATTACTTAAAATGGACAACTGAAAATGGGGTCATAAGGAATCAACCTTTTGAGCTATATCATGCACCAACCTTTGACAACACCCCCTTGCATTTTAACTAAGATTTAAGCCCAATTGGTAGTTGCATTGTTGTCTTTTTGTGGTGTGTAACCAAAGATACATGACTGTTCAAGTGGAATGCAGGCATTCTAGGGTGTGGTGCAAATGGCTCCAACTGTTATTAAAAGTGAGTAATTAGCTCACATTGCCCATCATCACTATATCTGACAAAATGCAGCTGTCAAAAATAAGTTATTTTGTTGTCTTATGTCCTGCAGATGTTTTCATTAAAATCAAGATGACAAACAGGCATTTTGTCACAAATGAAATGGACCTCAGCTTATGTTCCCGCTCCCAAGTCTTGGTTCACATTCTGAGAGGAAAGATTAAGAACATTAGGCACCCATTCATAATTAAAACATGATGTTCAGCATCTCAATTTAAATTGGAAAATATAATCACCGACATTTGAAACATTCTTTGGTGTAAAAATAAGTATTCAAAATGAAGTATTGGGAATTCAGCTTTCAGGACTTGCTCTAAAAAGCGCCGTTTGATTCAAATAAAACATTTAAATGAAACAGATGGTTCTAAAACACCATTCCAATGATTTTGAGTTTGCACTCTCAAAGAGTTGGGAGGTATTTTGTACATATTGTTTGAAAGCCTCCATCTTTTTACAAAGAGCTGTTTTGTTTGTGTTGGAATGTTTTTCCTGTATATTATTGGTAGCTATTATTGTTTATAGTTATGAACAAGGGCAATTGACCCAATTGATCTCACATTTGGAACAAAGCATTAGTTGCAACTCCTCCCAGTGTGTACCATGTGGCAATGTCAGCCTTTGAATTTCATTGTAACCAGGGTAAACTGACAAATTTCAGCAAAATTCAGGGGGTTGGATAGGGTGTACAGTGAGAGCCTTCTCCCGCGGATGGATATGGCTGGCACGAGGGGACATAACTTTAAACTGAGGGGTAATAGATATAGGACAGAGGTCAGAGGTAGGTTCTTTACGCAAAGAGTAGTGAGGCCGTGGAATGCCCTACCTGCTACAGTAGTGAACTCGCCAACATTGAGGGCATTTAAAAGTTTATTGGATAAACATATGGATGATAATGGCATAGTGTAGGTTAGATGGCTTTTGTTTCGGTGCAACATCGTGGGCCGAAGGGCCTGTACTGCGCTGTATTGTTCTATGTTCTAAAATTCAGTGAATAGTGAAATACCCAGCAGCAGCAGAGCAGGTGAAGAGAGGACCCAGAGGCAGTAGCCACAGTTGAGATTCCAAGTAGTTGGGCTGTGCTGTAACACGTGTCCTTCATGGAAAGGTTTATGCAGAGAAACACCTTTGATCACAAGTCCATCAGTGGTCTATACATAACATCCTTGAGGCCCTGTGGGAAAGGAGATGGTGGAACCTATCGGATGGTTCCCTGAGCAGACTGTCAAAATCATTTGACAGAATGCTTCATCGCCAGAACTTTCAAACAAGCACCAAAACGTAGCTTGACTGTTGGTAAGAAAGTCCCTCCCTGTCAGATCATTCATGCATGCCCGTATTGACATGAGAGTCTCAGCCCCTCCTCATGTTGCCTTTGCGGTGACTGTGATGAGGAACAGACCATTCTCCACCTGCTTCTGGAATGTGCCTTTGTGAAGGAGGTCTGGAGAGAGATGCAGTAGTTTTTGTCGAGGTTCCTCCCGAGCAGCTCCATGATGCAGGACTCTGTGCTATGCGGGCTATTCCCAGGGATATACACTGAGACAAACATCAATTTGGTGAAACATGCTCTTTGGTCTGTCCAAAACCTGTTGATCTTCCAGTGCAAAGAGTTATCCGCAACAGAATATTGCAGGCTGGCATATTCCAAGGTCCAGCACTATGTGCTGAGGGACTCACTCAAACTTGGAGCAGCCGCCGCAGAAGCACAATTAGGAAAGGCCACAGTCTAAAGCTTTGCAGCCATATTACACCATGGGGCTGGAAATCGTATAGAACCCCCCAGGCTGTATGACTAACATTGAATGTATACAATAAATATTACATGTACCACAATTGTATTGAAGGACCTCAGAGTGCAACATGTAGTTAACTTGAATATCAATGCACCTTCTGTAATGACCACTCTGAAATGTTTGTATCAGGGAAACATAGAAAATATTTGCAGGAGTAGGCCATTCGGCCCTTCGAGCCTGCAATATGATCATGATTGATTATGCAAATTCAGTATCCCACCCCCACTTTCTCTCCATACCCCTTGATCCCTTTAGCCACAAGGGCCACATCTAGCTCCCTCTTGAATATATCCAACGAACTGGCCCCAACAACTTTCTGTGGTAGTGAATTTCACAAGTTCACAACTCTCTGAGAGGAGATGTTCGTCCTCATCTCAGTCCTGAGTGGCTTACCCCTTATTCTTAGGCTGTGACCCCGAGTTCTGGATGTCCCCAATATTGGGAATATTCTTCCCGCATCTGGCCTGTCCAGTCCCATCAGGATTTTATATGTTTCTATGACATCCCTTCTCATTCTTCTATACTCCAGTGAGTACAAGCCCGTATTGAATTGACTCCAAGTGCAACACAGTCTATGTAAAAAAAAAACTATATCATTGCGCTTTGTGATTTTGTTCCTTTAGATATTTTATGAACATATATTTTTTCATATTTTATGAACATATATTTTTCAACAAAAATAAACCAATCAAGAGTAGGTAAAAGGAGACCTACAGGCAGATAGCAGTGCCTCAAAGAGCAAGTGAAAAGAGAATCTAGAGGCACTAACCGATACCTAGAAGAGCCGGTGAAAGGAAGACCCCCCTCACTATAGTCTCCCCAACTACAACTACATTCCTATTAACACCCCTGTTTGAATGGCTTTCTGTAGCCTGTCCAGTTTGCTTATCCACCCAACAGCCACCTTATGGACTTTCATCCATACTGGGTGCCAGGACCTCAAACCTGTTGGACAATTACAAGGTTTGACGCCTCAAACCTGTTGGACAATTACAAGGGTTGAGGCTCCTGTACTTCTGGGTCCCATACCTGTCTCACTCAGTCACACCCTCCTGTTCCAGAAAATGGAGCGATCCAAGGACAGAAAGTATTTAAGGAGATGCTGAAACCTATGAAGTGAACTGTTTTAGATCTCAACAGCCAGCAGGAATCGGTGGTCAAGCTCCCAGCAAACAGTGTGGATGAAGCCAGATCTGAAAAGCCAACTGCTGTTAACATCTGATGGCACCCCAAAGGAGAATTAAAGGCACTGTGTAGCAAAAGTTACTGGACTTTTGTAGAGCTTAAAATCTACAAGGTATTGCTGAACAGATTGGGAAAAATTAGCTCTGAAGGTAGTTTAGACAGTTTGGAACCATTTTATAGAGGTACTGGGTGAAGGCATTGTTGTATTTAAGAGTAATTCTAATTTATTTTATTGGTTTTACCTATTTCTTAATAAACATTAACAGGGGCTGGTTTAGCACAGTGGGCTAAACAGCTGGCTTGTGATGCAGATCAAGGCCAACAGCGCGGGTTCAATTCCTGAACAGGCGCTGGAATGTGGCACCTAGGGGCCTTTCACAGCAACTTCATTGAAGCCTACTTGTGACAATAAGCGATTGTTATTATTTACTTGTGTCACAAAACCATTTCAAGTAGTCGGGATATCATTATGGATTTCAAAACCTCTCCTGATACTATACAAATTGCAAACACAAACATGGGGGCCATTGCTTCAAGTTTTCTTTCTCGGATTTGAGAAGCTCAACATTTATCATCAGCCATGTCCTTAACAATATTCAATGGTACATGGCAATTGGTACATGACAGAAAACGAGGAAAAGGTGGAGGAGTAGCTCTGTTAATTAAGGATGACTTTGGTACAATGGAGAGATGACCTTACGACTGGAGGTCAAGATGTAGAATCAGTTTGGGTAGAGATGACAAGTCATTTGTGGGAGTGGTGTAGAGGCCTCCCAAGAGTAACCACACTGCAGGACAGGGTATAAAGGAATAAATAATGGGGACTTGCCAGAAAGGTACGGTGATCATCATGGGGGTGATTTTAATTCACATATATATTCAACAAATCAGAGAAGCAAAGGTCGCTTGGATGATGAGTTTGTGATGTTTTTGGGATGGTTTCTTACCGCAGCACGTTTTATCACCAGACAAAGAGCAGCCCTTATAAGGTATGGTAATGGGTAATGAGACAGGATTAATTAACAACCTCATACTCGGGGCTTTTCACAGTAGTGTAAGCCTACTTGTGGCAATAAAGATTACTTATTTTATTTTATTTAGTGAAGGTGTCCATAAGTAGCAGTGATCATAATATAATTGAATTTCACATTCACAGATTCATAGAATTTACACTGCAGAAGGCCATTCGGCCTATCGAGTCTGCACTGGCCTTAGGAAAGAGCACCCTACCTAAGCCCATACCTCTACCCTATCCCTGTAACCCCACCTAAACGTTTTGGACACTAAGGGCAATTTAGCACGGCCAATCTACCTAACCTGCACATCTTTGGACTGTGGGAGGAAACCGGAGCACCCGGAGGAAACCAATGCAGACACGGGGAGAAAGTGCAAACTCCACACAGACAGTGACCCAAGCTGCAAATTGAACCTGGCACCCTGGAGCTGTGAAGCAACTGTGCTAACCACTGTGCTACCATGCCCGCCATTAGTTTGAGAGAGAGGGAAATGATCTAAGACTCATGTTTAAAACTTAAGCGTAAGGGCAATTATGAGATAATGAAGATAAAGCTGACGAAAGTGAACTTGGAAATTAGGTCAAAGGATAGGTCAGTACAGTTTCAGCAAACATTTAAGGAGCTATTTCAGAAAAGATACATTCCAGTGAGAATGAAAGACTCAAGGGAAGGACACATCGTCAGTCGCTAAATAAAGAAGTTAAATATAGTGTCAAAATGAAAGAAAAAGCATATAATTCTACATAGATGAGTGGCAGGTTAGAAGATTGGATACAATATAAAGAACAGCAAAGCATTACTAAAAGATGAATAAGTTGGGAGAAATTATAGAGAAAGTTAGCTAGAAATATAAAAAGATAGTAAGGGTTTCTACAGGTATTTAAAAAGATGAAAAAGTAAAGTGAATGTTGGCCCTCTGGAGTGAAAATGGAGAATTCACAATGGAAAAGGAAATGGAGGATGCATTGAACAGATGTTTTACATCTGCCTTCACTGAAAAGTATACAAATAACCTGCCAAAAATAATTGTGATTCAGGTGAAAGGGAGGAACATAAAACAATTACAATCAGCAGGGAAAGTCTACTCGCCAACACTAAGGGCATTCAAATGGTCATTGGATAGACATATGGACGATAAGGGAATAGTGTAGATGGGCTTTGGAGTGGTTTCACAGGTCGGCGCACATTGAGGGCCGAAGGGCCTGTACTGCACTGTAATGTTCTATGTTCTACTCTGAAAACTATTAGAACTAAAAGCCGTTAAGGGCAGCACGGTAGCCTTGTGGACAGCACAATTGCTTCACAGCTCCAGGGTCCCAGGTTCGATTCCGGCTTGGGTCACTGTCTTGCGGAGTCTGCACATCCTCCCCATGTGTGCGTGGGTTTCCTCCGGGTGCTCCGGTTTCCTCCCACAGTCCAAAGATGTGCGGGTTAGGTGGATTGGCCATGATAAATTGCCCTTCGTGTCCAAAATTGCCCTTAGTGTTGGGTGGAGTTACTGGGTTATGGGGATAGGGCGGAGGTGTTGACCTTGGGTGGGGTGCTCTTTCTAAGAGCCGGTGCAGACTCGATGGGCCGAATGGCCTCCTTCTGCACTGTAAATTCTATGAAAGTCCCCAGCTGTTGATGGACTTATCTTAGGGCCGTAAAATAAATGTTTGCTGAGATGGTAGATGCATTAATTATAATTTTGCAAAATTCCCTAGATTCTGAAAAGGTCCCATCAGGTTGGAAAATAGCAAATTCAAGAAAAGACACAAAGCAGGAAACTACAGTATTAGGTCAGTATTAGGGAACCTTTTGGCATCTATTATGAAGGAGGTTGCAGCAAGACTCTTTGAAAAACTCAACGCAGTCAAGCAGAGTCAGCATGGTTTTGTGAAAGGGAAATCGTGTTTGATCAACTTATTAGAGTTCTTTGAGGAAATAACAAGCAACATGGATAGAGGTAATCCTGTGAATATGCTCGACTACGATTTTCAGAATGCATTTGACCAGGTGCCACATCAAAAGTTACTACGCAAACTAAGAGCATATGGTCTAGGGAGTAACGTATTAGCGTGGATAGAGGATCGGTTAGCTAACAAGATGCAGAGAGTAGATATAAATAGATAATTTTGGGTTGACATGATGTAACGAGTGGCGCACAATGGTTAGCACTGTTGACTCACAGCTCCGGGTGACTGCCTGTGTGGAGTTTGCACTTCCAAGGGCCGGTGCAGACTTGATGGGCTCACTGGCCTCCTTCTGCACTGTAAATTCTATGCTCTATGTGTCACAAGGATCAGTGCTGAGACCTCAACTATTCACAATTTATATCAATGACTTGGATAAAGGGACCATATCATTGTTGCTAAATTTGCTGATGACACAGAGGTAGATAGAAAGGTGAATTGCAAAGAGGGCAGAAGGTGTCTGCAAAGGGACATAGATAGCTAGATACGTTTGACAGATGGAGTATAATCTATGAATATGTAAACTTGTCCCCTTTAGCAGGAAAAATAGAAAAACTGTATGTTATTTAAATGGAGAGAGATGCAGAACTCTGAGGTACAAAGGGGTCTGGGTGTCCTAGAACATGAATCAGGAAAAGTTAGTCTGCAAGTGATTAGGAAGGCAAATTGAATGTTGTCATTTATTGCAAGGGGAATGGAATATTAAAGTAGGCATGTTTTGCTGCCTTTTTACAGAGTGTTGGTGAGACCACTTCCAGTTTTGGTGTCCTTATATAAGAAAGGATATATGTGTTGGAAACAGCTATAGTTCAGAGAACGTACACTCTACTGATAACCAGGGATCAGTAGGGGGTTGTTATGGTTGGACAGGCTGGGTCTACATTCATTGGGGTTCAGAAGATTGAGATGTGATCTTATCGAAACATGTAAGATCCTGAGGGGACTTGACAAGGTGCATGCTGATAGGATGTTTCCACTTGTGGGGGAGACTAGAACTAGGGAAGTTTAAAATATCAGTGACCGTCCATTTAAGACAGATTTTTCTCTGAGCACTGTAAATCTTTGAAACTCTCTTCTGAAAAAGAGCGGTGGAGGGAGCATCAATTAATATTTCTGAGGCAGAGAGAGATAGATTCTTGACGGGCGGCACGGTGGCTAACACTGCTACCTCCCAGCGTCAGGGATCTGGTTTTGATTCCGACCTTGGGCGACTGTCTGTGTGGAGTTTGCACATTCTCTGTGTCTGCTTGGGTTTCCTCCCAGTCTAAAGACGTGCAGGTTAGGTGGATAATGATCATAATAATATAATCCTTATTAGTGTCACAAGTAGACTTACATTAACACTGCAATGAAGTTACTGTGAAAATCCCCTCGACACCTGTTCGGGTACACTGAGGGAGAATTCAGAATGTCCAATTCACCTAACAAGCACGTCTTTCGGGACTTGTGGGAGGAAACCAGAACACCCGGAGGAAACCCACGCGGACACGGGGAGAACGTGCAGACTCCGCACAGACAATGACCCAAGCCGGGAATCAAACCCGGTCCCTGGCACTGTGAAGCAACAGTGCTAACCACTGTGCTACCTGGATTGGACATGCTCAATTGCCCCATAGTGTCCTAGGGTTAGATGCATTTATGGGGATAGGATGGTGAATTAGGCCGAAGTAGAGAGCTCTTTTGAAGGGTCGGTGCAGACGCGACAAGCCGAATGGCCTCCTTATCCACTGTTGCAATTTTATGATTTTAACAAGAAGGTTTTTGGGCGTGCACAAAATGTGGAGTTGAAGCCAGGCAGTGGCGCAGTGGTATTGTAACTGGACTAGTAATCCTGAGACTCAGGATAACGTTCTGGGGATCTGGGTTCGACTCCCACCATGGCCTGGCTTTTATATATATTGTCATTTGTCAACCGTCAAAATCCTCAAATTCTTCCCTAGCAGTACCCTGGGTGTAGCTACACAAGGACCGCTTTGATTCTGGAAGGTGGCTCATCACCACATTCTCAAGGGCAGTTAGGGATGCGCAGCTAATGCTGGTTTTGCTAGAACTGTGGACATCCGATTAACAAATTTTAAAAAGCCCACTGTTGCAGTCTAAATTCACCACATCAAGAATGACCATTTGAGAAAAAGATACTGAATGGAAGCACCTCACGTCTTCAGGAAAGGAAGGAATAAAATTGGAGGAGGCAAAAGAAAAAACAGAAGGTACTTGATAAGATTTTAATTTGAAAATAGAATTACACCATCTCTCCTTCCCCTCAGCTTCTGGATTTCTTGGGCCTTTCTCCTCTTCCAGATCCAGGATGTTTACCACCTTTACCAAGCCCATCTCCTCCTCGTCTCTTTTTCCTTTGAGTCAGTGCTTCTTCTTTTAAAGAATGTATCCACAAAGCGTCAAAGGACCCAGGAGCCTGATAGCCTGGCTCATTGGCATGCAGAGTGTCTTTAGACAACAGGATGCAAATGGCAGGAAGGTTTCTTTTTACAGTTAAACTATCTAATCCTGCCTCTGAAACAATAGGCTCCCAGAGTTCTTCAACCTGTTTATAAAACAGTTTAGTTATTTGATGGAGGCCTTTTAATCTTCTCTTCATGATTTCCACACAGGTGATTGCTTTGCTGACTGCTTTCCCTGTGCCAGTGAAAAGGATCTCTGTGGTACTGGCTGATTCCATCTTTCCAATGGCATATCCCATGAGATTTCTTATTTTGCTACCTTCCTTTACCTTCATTTCAATTATGTCTTTTGGAAGATTAGCAATTGGGTGCGGACAAGGCAGTTCTGTGATTTTTGTCTTTTGGTAGTTTTCCATTTTTTAAAAACTTCTCGTAATTCTGAGTTGATGGAAATCAGAACCTATAATTGTGAAAGTATAAATATCAATTATTTACAACTGCGAAACTAAGAACTTGGAGAATTCAGTTTGTCTGTCACTCTAAGTTAATGTACAACAGTCAAAATTGCATTCTATTTTTGCCCCTTTCTCAAAAGTGCGAACTCATCCTAAACAGACATTCACAATGCTCCAGCAATTAATTCACGTGGCTATTCCACATGAAACAGCAAGTTGCTGGACAACGAATGCATCGCAGCCAAGCCTCACCTGACATCCATTTATTCCTGTTACAATATAGCAATCAGGTGTGCCAAATGTTCTCCCAGCCTACCTAGGAGATTGAGTGCAACAATACTATCCATACTGCTGCAGGAACAGATCAACATAGACAGCAGACTGAATTCACCCTTTCTGATCTAGTGTTCAGCCACAATCACATGGTGCATACATTCTTTATTGGTAAGAAGTCTTACAACACCAGGTTAAAATCCAACAGGTTTGTTTCAAATCACTAGCTTTTGGAGCACTACTCCTTCCTCAGTGGAATTCCACTGTGTGGCACTACAGTAGCATTGTGTCTATTATTCACATTAGGTCCCTCACATCCAGCCCATAATTTAAATTTTGTGAATGTCAATTGTGCCTCTTCACTATTAGAAAATTGCTATTTTCTAATCGTTTTACAGCCAATCCATTTCCTTTTCATTTCCCCATATCCTACAGAACGACTGAATTTTGCATTCTTTCTATTTTATACAAACAGCTGAGTATGAATTGTCCATCTGCCTTAGCTGGTCACACCCGTGCCTGAGTCAGAATGTCATGTGTCCAATCCCCAATTTCCTATTTCATAGGGTACTTGGGATCCATATTCAAAGAATTTATTGCATACATTGTGTCAATCAATGAACTGGAAGTCTAAATCAGTGTACACAGCAAACAGTCTACAGTCTACTTCGAAAGATTTTCTGCAAAACACAGAAAAGAGAACTCATCAACAAAACTGCAGCAACTCCTCCTGATGCAAGCAGGGTGATTTTGCCAACAAAACAAGTGGAGAATAATTGTGTACAATTACATTTGTAAAGTAGTAAATCCAAGTCACATAACTGTGTTTTACAGGCATGATTGACAGGGAATTACTCAATGATTTTCCATTCTAGCCAGGAATAGTGCTGTCTCTATACAAGGCCACAAATTATAGAATCATAGAATCCCTACAATGCAGAAGGAGGCCATTGGGCCCATTGAGCCTACACTGAACCTCCGAAAGAGCATCCTCCCTGGCCCACTACCCTGCCCTATCCCCCTAACCCCACCTAACCTTTGGACACTAATTTAGCATCGCCAATCCAGATATAAGAGAGCGCCCCTCCTCTCTGACATAGGGGAATGGAATCCTTTACCACAGAGAATCAATCAGGGCCTTGATTTGTTTTATCCAAAAGACAGCATCACTGACACCCTCAGAACCTCATAGGAATGTTAATCTAGCCATTATGTTCCAATCATTTGAGTGAGACTGGAACCCACATCCTTCTGACTCCGAGATTGAGCCATGGTTGGCACTAAAATAAAAGTGGTATGAATACATAGAACTCCATAAGTGCAGAAGGAGGCCATTCAGCCCATCAAGTCTGCACCAACCCTTTGAAAGAGCACTCCAGTCATGTCCAATTCCCAAGTCTACCCCACCCTATCCAAGTAACTTAACCTGTACATCCCTGGACACTAAGGAGCTATTTAGCATGGCCAATCCACCTAACCTGCACATCTTTGGACTGTAGGAGGAAACCAGAGCACCCTATGGAAACCAATGCAGAAACAGGGAGAAAGTACAAGCTCCACACAGGCAGTGAGTGACCCAAGAGCGGAATTGAACCTGGGTCCCTGGCGTTGTGAGGCAGCAATGCTACCACTCTGCCACCATGCTGCCCTTACTGTTTATCTAAAGTAAGATAAATGTAGGAAATACTCAGCAGATCAGGCTATACATGGAGAAACAGAGTTAACGTTTCAGGTAAATTACCTTTCATCAAAAGTAGCAAAAGTTGGAGATGTAAAACCGGTTTTGAGCAAGTTTAGAGGCAAGGAAAGGGGCAGGTGTGATAGGGTAGTTGGCAGGAGAGATTAAATCCAAAGAGGTGTTGCAAGAAAAAGGGAGTGATATGGTACAAATCAACAAAAGACGGGTCTAGCTAGAGGTGTAAATGGCAACAGCAGAGTTATGACCAGTTTGTGCTGTCTGAAAAAGATGGGAGCAAAGCTTATGATCTGAAATTCATACTGCAAGGTTAGTCCAAAAAAAAATTCCAGTTCACTGAGCTTCATTGGAACAGTGTAGAATGCTGGAGGATAAAAAGTGAAAAGGGGAATTAAAATGACGGTGAACCAATGCTTGTAGACTGAGAGATAGTCCAAAGTGACCACACAATTTGCACTTGAGGACCCTTGTGTGGAGAGCACGACTCATTGTGAGCAACAAGGACAGGATGTAAGTGTTTCACCTGGAAGCAGTGTTTGGGATTTTGGACACTGGCAAGGGGGAGACAGAAGGGTGGATGTTTCATCTCCCGTACTTCCATGGCAAGGTGCAATGGGATGGGGCGACTCAATGGATCAGGATGTCATTTAATCCTTCTTCAGACACATCTTTCGTCTCTTTACATAACCTATTACAATCTCCCTTTAATCTTTCCTGCTTTCACCCCATCACAGACCTTCCTCTTTCTTTCTCTGTCTCTGCTTCAATCCTACTGTGTCTCTAACGTTCCCTACTGCTGATGAAACATTACTTTCCTGGAACATTAATTTGGTTTCTTTCTACCTAAACCTCAAGAGTATTTTCCATTTCGGCAACCAGTCACCATCTGTTGCTGTTCCAGTTACTGGCTGCTTCCCCAGGGTTTCATTCACCTTAATCGAATCCCAGGTTCCGTTCCACTCCGCTCCCCTCGGTCCAACTGCAGGAAACCACTCGTTGCGCATGCGCCCCGACCCCAGCTCCGCGCGCGTCCGTCCCCAGCTCCGCGCGCGTCCGTCCCCAGCTCCGCGCGCGCCCGTCCCCAGCTCCGCGCGCGCCCGTCCCCTTTCGCCCCCAGCTCCGCGCGCGCGCGCGCGTCCGTCCCCTCTCGCCCCCAGCTCCGCGCGCGTCCGTCCCCTCTCTTCCCCAGATCCACACCAACAACGCATGCGTAACCTCGCCCGTTCGCTCCGCGCTGAATCCCGTCCCTCTGATGTTACTTCCTGTGCGCCGAAGGCGGGCCGGAAGTGGTGGTGACAATGGCGGAGCTGGAGAAGCTGCAGAGTCGGCTGGAGAAACTGGAGACTGGGCTGTACGGAGAGAGAACGAGACAGGCTGGCCAGGTAAAGGGGGGAAATTGAGGGAGGCAGGCGTGGCCAGTGAAAGGTAGAGAGGCAGGACGAGTCGGGAGAATGGTCTTGACATGGAGGAATAGTGTGGTTGGGTATCACTACCAGGGAGAAGGGAGCGAGCCAAACACTTGAGGGGGTGAAGTGGAAAGAGAGAGAAGTGAAGTTCGAGCTGGATTGAAATTAAATTGCTTTTTCGAGTAAACAAGCAGATGGGTTAAGGGCTTGCCCTGTCCACTCTGTTCATATTGAAGAAGGAATAACATATACAATGTTTTGTACTCTTCTGTTTGGGGTTAAAGGATAGTTTTTCAGATCGGCAGAAGATGGGAAGTGGGGTCTCCAGGATGAGTGTATTCTTACATTTTTAGATTCTTTCTCTGCCTTGCCATTAAATGTGGATACTCTGGATAGCTAGGTGAAGCTGAAGGTTATTGTGTAATATATCAGAATTTGGTTGAGTTATCTGTTAGATTGGTTGATATAGCCTTGTACTCTTGTGTTTGGTCTGACTCTCATCAGTTTATATGTCAAAAGAAAACACAATTTTGGTCAGGGTGACAGATTTTTGAAACTTAATCATACGTAGTGAAAATGTCTGTGTAACAGCCATTTTCAAGTATGACAGGCTATTTGTTTCTGATGTCATATTTCCAAAATATTTACAATACGAATACAGTAGGAACCATTTAAATTTATTGGAATCACATCCTTTTTCCTTACTAATAATATGCTTATCCCAGGATACTTGTTTATTTCAACACTTGGTATGAATGTAAATATTGGCTGTCGATGTCTATTTTCACTGCTGTAAAAGTCCCTTTCCAGTGATATTAATTTAATGCAAAATCTTGCTCTTGTGTTTATTTTATGGCGCTTCATAGTTACTATGTCGATCTTGCATAGAATGCCACTGCATCATCAGGATCTTAGTCCTGATTGTTTACTGTTTAATGTTCATAGATTTCACAAATCTTGTCAATGTAAATTGCTCCAACTTGCCACAAAAAGTTTCTATATTACTA
This sequence comes from Scyliorhinus torazame, assembly GCF_047496885.1. NCBI lineage: Eukaryota > Metazoa > Chordata > Chondrichthyes > Carcharhiniformes > Scyliorhinidae > Scyliorhinus > Scyliorhinus torazame. Next base: position 276,344,728 of record NC_092709.1, read on the forward strand.
GTGTCCTCGTCTTACTAAATTGAAGGCTACCAAATATTTTCAGTTCCTCACTGTGCATTGGCAAATAACTCTGATATGTTGTGGATGCTTTCTGAGACTCAGTGCAATGAGAATTTTCCAAATTCTCTTGAAGCTTCTCACGCTCCCTGCTAAATTAATTGCAATCTCGAGTTTGGCTGGACAAGTACAAGTTGGATCATAGATGTGTTGAAGTAACATAGGCTATATTGGAGGATAAGAAATAGGAGCAGCAGCAGACCATATGGAACTTTAAGTCTGCTCCCCTATTTATCACAATCATGGCTGATTTTAGGCCTCAATTCCACTTTCCCTCTGCTCCATATCCTTTGACTCCTTGAGAGATCGAAAAACTATCCTTCCAGCTTTAAATGTACTCAATAATGCAGCATTTGCAGCACTCTGATGTAAAGAATTCCAAAGTTTTACAACCTTTAAGTGAAGTAGTTTCTCCTCATCGCAGGTATCATTTATCCTGAGTCTGTGCCCTGTGTCCTAGGTTCCCCAGTCTACCCTTTTAAGTTTCTTCAACCTGCCACAAATGAAAATCCCTTCTTCCCACACCACTCTTGATTGTATGATTCAATGAGAATGTTTCATTTTTCTAAATTCCAGAGAATATAGACCCTATTAACACAGCCTCTGGCCACAGGACAACCCTCTCATCCCAGGAATCAATCTTCTGAACCTTTGCTGTACTGCCTCCAATGCAATTCCGTCTTTCCTGGAATATTTTTTATTCAAACTTGGTCACCTTGTAACCATACCTTTGTAAAGGCATTTCAGTCAAGTTCATTTCTTTCTTTCTGCTCTAGTTTTGTTTATCTGGTTATGAATGCTTCATGCATTCAGAAAATGAATCTTTTCCATTTGTTTTTTTTAGTTCTTTGTTTGGATCTTATTTGCTGATGTGCTATTACAGTTAGATTCTCTGGCCTTTCTTGTCCACTCTGCTCATCTTTATAGCCAAATTGCCAAACGGCTCAATTTCTCTTCACCTGACCCTCTTTCCCCCTCTAGTAGCGTAATGCCCTATTCAAAGTCTATTGTGCTTCATTTTATATATATATATATATATTTGTCAGTACTCAGATCCCAGCCCAATTCAAGTGGAGCCCATCCTAACAGCTCCCTCTTTCCTGGGTATTGCTGCCAGTGTCCCTTACATTCCATTAATTCTGAAAATAAAGGATTTTGCTAATCTTATTTACAGCTCGCTTGCAGGCTCTTGTGGCCACAGTTAAGTATTGCAGCTTTACAAAATTATATTTATTTGTCATTTTATGATCTTTTCAGCACTTGGATCTTGGAAGTATACCGTAACAAATAATTCCAAAGGAGGAAACTATCTGTGTTTAAGAATGAGAAATCATTCATTAATCACCTTGTAGTGTTATTTGGAGGACTCTGTGAATTTTGAGTCTCAAAATTAATGAAAAGAAAAGGATGAGATCTAGTTTGGTAATATCAACGGTATAATTACTGTAAAACAGTAATTTTGTTAGAGGATTTCCAGCAGAACAGGAGCCCTTTAGAAAGTCAAAATTATAGTACAGAGCTCCATATTTCTTTCAGAGCCATAGAAAATCTTTTTCTATATCTTACTAATAGAATAAATGAACAAAATATTAAAAGAATAAGGATGTAAATAAAATGTGTCCCAACTAAACTTAATGTTACAATCACAGTTGGTGTTAATGTTGAGCAAGCCTGATCTCAGATTGAAATCTGTCTGGCTGATCTGTAATTTGTTTTTGGTAGTGTAGAAATGAGGAGGGATAGCTGCTGAACATAAAAGTACAGGACCTCAGGAGCAATTTTAACAATTTGAAGAATCAATAATCTTTATTAGTGTCACAAGTAGGCTTAAATTAACACTGCAATGAAGATACTGTGAAAATCCCCTAGTCACCACACTCCGGCGCCTGTTCGGGTACACTGAGGGAGAATTCAGAATGCCCAATTCACCTAACAAGCATATCTTTCGGGACTTGTGGGAGGAAACCGGAGCACCCGGAGGAAACCCACGCAGACACCGGGAGAATGTGCCACACAGACACCGGGAGAACGTGCAGACTCCGCACAGACAGTGACCCAAGCGGAGAATCGAACCCGGATCCTTGGTGCTGTAAAGCAACAGTGCTAATCAGTTAAAATGCTTACTAAATAAAAGATAAAACTAAGCACGCAAGATATAAGATACACTTAGAAAAATCTTACAGAACAACTCCAAAATGTTTTATCAAAGGTACGCAATAAAATAGTCTACTGGCCACAGCCCACATAGATTCTTAATCATAATTTCCAGGAAATATTATCCAAGTCGAGAAATTGATTCTATTTTAAACAGAAGTACAATCCACAACTTGCCAGAGTAAATCCACGTGGACTTTCCAAAGCGAGACTCAAAACTAACCTTTTCCCAGGACAAAATAGTTTCCTCGCCCAAAACTGGAGTTGCTTTTCTTCAGGTAAAAAAAATACTTTCACAACGATTACAGCACATTGCAAAGAAACAGGAGGTGGCTTTCAGTGGGGCTTGGCCTCAGCAATTCTGCAGCTAAAGACCCCGTTGTCATAAATATCCTTTTTTACCTCTTTCATCTTAACTTTTCATAGTCTTGAAATATCTATTTTTAAAACTTGGGTTCCTTTCATAAGTTCATAAGATATAGGAGCATATAGGAACAGAATTAGGCCATTTGACCTACCAATTCTGCTCCACCATTCAATCACGGCTGATCTCATCCTGGCCTTAACTCCACCATCCTGCCCATTCTCCATAACCCTTCAACCCATTACCATGTTCCAATTTCACCTCTATTTCAGGTTGATGAAATTTAAAAGCCTGCTCTTGTTTGCTCACAAATCTCCTCTAAAATGGTAATGTTTTTAATCATCTTTGACTCCTTTGATATGCAACAACTTGACACGATGGACCAAAGGGCCTCTTTCTGTGCTCCATGACTCTATGAACTGCACATCAATTTCAACACTTATCCCCAAATGCCAATTTCAAATTTACTGTTTACTTGCAATTTAAAACCCACGAGAAGGCCTCATTAAATAATAATACAATAAGATAACACTTTTAGCCTTTCATTTCTTAGACTCTACAGACAATCAAAATACAATAATCTCTTCCTTGATAAACAAAATGCAGACACAGTTTTACCCTTGCCTACACAGAATATATACGTAAACATAGAATAGAAATATAAAAGTATACACATATCATAGAAGCAGAGGCAGGCCGCTAGTTTCTTCTAATGTGCACACTTCTGCTCTCATCCTCTTCCCCTCCTTCCCAGAGCCACAATAAGGTTGCCCATGTCCTTACCCTCCATCCCACCATATTTAATGCATCCTCTGCCATTTCTCTCACATCCAGTGAGATGCCCCTACCAAACATATCTTCATCTCTGCTTTCAGCTTTGCAATAGGGCTGTTCCCTCCATGACACCCTGGTCCACCCTTCAGTCACTCTCATCATATGGCACCTTTTCCATGCAGCTATGGGAAATACAACACCTGCCCTTTTACCTCCTTCATTTTTACCATTCAAAGCCCCAAGTACTCCTCCACGTGAAACTGTAATTTACTTGTTATTAAAATCAGAATGCTATGCTCACTGCTCAAGATATGTTTCCCCCTACATTGGGGAGACCAAACACAACTGGGTGAATGACTACTTTGCGGAACTTTTCCACTCCGTTTGCAATCTTGACCCTGAATTTTCCTGTCCCCTGTCATTTCAATTCTCTATCTTGCTCCTCAACTGTCCTTGGCCTGCTGTAGTATTCTGCTGCAGCCCCGACAAACAGCTTCGCACTGTACAGCCTTCTGCACTCCAGTATTTGAACAATTTTAGATCATGACCTCATGCTCCATTGTTTTCCCTGGTTTGTTTTCACCTCCTAATCCATTGACTTTACATTTGGGTGCCTGCTAACACACCCCGTCTAAACCCATCTTTTTGTTCTTAACTTGTCCCATTGCCACTTCCTTTGACTTTTCACAATGAAACGGGTTTGGCAGTTATTCTGCCCTTTCCGCCAACCTATCACAGACCAAAGACGTTTGGAAGAAGAATCATATCAGATTCAACGTGAACTCCGTTTCTGTCTTCACAGATGCTGACAAACCTGTTGCGTTTTTCCAGCGTTTTATGTTTTCTATCACAGACCTTACCCTTCTACTCAATCTGCCCCCTTTCACTTGCTCAAAACTTGTTATATTTCTAACTTACCCCAGTTCTGTGGAAAGCTCACAGAGCTGAAACGTTACCTCTGTTTTTCTCTCCTCTAATGTTGAGTATTCCCAGCTTTTCCTGTTTTTGTTTCAGATTTCCAGCATCCACATTTATATAATAGGCCATAAGACAACTTGAGTCTTTGTTATTCACTACGATGATAGCTGATTTTCTACCTCAATTTCACTTCCCACCATATCTCTCGACTGCCGTTGAGCTAGTGCAGTTGGAGAGGGGTGGGGCGGATTGGTTGGAATTTGGTTTTGGGAAAACATCAGTCTTGGCTTTTTGACTAAAATTACAGGGAAAGCCTAGATTTGAGAAGAGTGAAAAATAATTTTGACCCAAGATGTACTGTGCGATTATTCTTCCTGTATGCTTTTGTTCCCCAGTTTACAGATGCTGTTGTAAAAGTCCAGGCTTCTCTGGGGAATATTTCCAGCAAAAGAGAGAGGATAAAAACTTTGTATAAAAAGAGTAAGTACAGACAACTCAGTTCAAAGCAAGGTTAAGCTATTTTGACTGCACTTGTGTTAGAAGGTACATTTTTCACATGTTTATCTTGTCTGTAAACATTTTTCAAGTTTTTTTTCCACCCTTCATTTTAAAATTTCAAATATTTATGCTTAGAAAAGAATCTCCAGATCCACGTTAAAAAATAAAGTTTTTTTTTGTTTTGAAGCTAAGGTGGAAAGCAATGGATACACTGCAGGACACCGCCTGAGTTTATAAAGAGTAAATGAAAAGAATTAAGAAATCATGAAGAGGTAAATTAAGAAATAGTAGGCACAAAGGGCAATGCAAAGAAGTTCCATAGTTTTGAGATCCTGCGGGGAAAAAAATTGGGAGTCTGTGTGGTTGAATGGTGTTAGTCCCCTTAGACACAAAACCAGTATTGGCCGGTTTTAGCCTTTGTAGAGAATTGACTATTGGGGACTGAACGATTCGGGACAGCTTTAGCAGTGGAACAGATGCTGAAAACCTGTTTTAAATCAGGAGTTAGTACATCTAAGAGCAGTAAATTAAAGAGGGTTATGGTTGGTGCCATCAAAGGTAAGATTTGGGTGTTGTCAGACTTGCTAGAGGTGTGAGGAACTGTATCTACTTGAGTCAAATAGATTGGATAAACCTACTAAGTGGCACTATTACAAACAAGAAAGGTGAAATACCTTCATGATATTGCGAAGGAAGCGATCTTAGCAATTGAATTCTTGTAGGATTCCTCATGGCAAATTCAGGAGGGAACTGCGGATACAGTAAAGGTTATAAATGTTCAGTTAATGCATAATGCAGTTGACTCGAAAGTCATATGTCAAAATGAATATATCTTTAATCCAACACCGTACAAGGCATCTCCGAGACTGGACATTTCAGGATTCACTCGCTGCTCAAAGAAACAGGAGCTAATGTGAACAGGTTCTCTTTGTCCACCTTTGTCTAAACCTGTCAACATTTTGTGCATCTCTATTGGACCTCCCTTCTACCTATGTTGCTCAGGAGAACAACCACAGCTTCTCCAATCTAACCTTGGATTGTCGCCAAAAGCCAATTTCCCTCATCCCTGGAACTGTTCTGGTCTCCTCTGCTCCCTTGTCCATCACCTTCACCCTATAACCTCTGCTGTTTAGCACCCCCATCTGAACTCTCTGTGTACTCCCTTTCCAATTGGTGACATTATCTGGGTATCACTCCAAGTGTCATCATTCTTTGTCTCCAATGCTGAATATTGGTTTAAGATTGGCACACACCCTGAAGACTTTTACACTTCCTACTCTTTATCTCTATCAATTTATTATCCTGGACACACTCAGCCTGTGAGGTGGCAAACTCTTGGAACATACAATCAGGAAATTCTCACCCTTCCTGTGACTCCCATCTGGAATTTGGAAATCTTAAACTTGCACTCAGTCAGTTGTTTGTAGACACTTCCCACATATGGGACTGGATTCTCTGCCCCGCCGTGCCACTTTTCTGCCTCGACCCACCGGTAAGATTCTCCGTTACGCCGGCCGGTCAATGGGGTTTCCCATTGTGGGGCAGCCCCACGCTGTCGGGAAACCCCCGGGCGCCAACTAAACTGAGAATCCCGTCGACGGAGAATGCCACCCATGGTCTCCCAATGCGCATAAAGTGACCTGAAGTTCCCATATGGCACAGGAATTGCAACAAAAGTTTCAGCTATCTATCCATGATCTGAAGGTGAAATAAATCTTCATTCCTTCTTTTAGAATATAGTTAACACCTTGTTTAAAACCTTTTGCTTCATAATAGCCCTTTTAGTAGAGTTCTGATTTTTCACAGGATACTATAAAAAGTTTTTTTTTGCAGTTTCAACACTAATACTTTGTGGTTCAATGTAGAACAACAATTTATCTTAAAATAACCTCTGGAAACCTATTTTTATTGTGCAATGCATATTGCAGCTTAAATGTTTTATTACAACAGTTCAAATAGTGGTGTAACAGTTGTAATGTTTGGGACCTCGTCTTCATGTTTAGACATGCACATTATAAGTTAATTTTGCTCAATTTGGAATTTATTTTGAAGTTTTTGCACTTTGATGCAGGATTTTCGGGAGGTATAAGAAGCTGCTGTTGCACATTTTTGGTCTGTGTTATTTGTGGTCTGAATAAATTTGAGGGACTTAATGGCATTCTTCTGTTGCTTTGGTCACCTAGTAACATTTGTTCAGCGAAGCAAATTAAGTTATAGCTTTAAGTTACAATATGTAATTGAACAGGTAACTTTTCAACTATGCCTTGTTGCCTCTAGTGGAAGAGTGTATATGCAAAATCTTGGCTATTCCACTGTTGGCTTTTGGGTGTCTTTGTAAGGTTTGATCACACTTCTTTGTTCTGTTTTGACAACATCTTTGTTTCTGGAAACCAAGATAATTTTGTTACAACTTTCGGCAGAATACAAATGTTTTTTATCTTTTCGCTTCAATATAAGAATTTAACTATTTTAGTTTTTCTATATTTTCAGTTGAAGATCTGATAAAGTACTTGGACCCTCAATACATTGACAGAATTGCTGTCCCGGATGCCATGAAACTAGAGTTCATCCTAGCAGGTAACTATGCTCGCAGGTATCAGTAACTACGTCAGAAAAGTTAAATTATATAGAAATAATACTTCTTAAAATCGATCTTCTTTTCAAGATTGGAGGTATATTTTGAGAGAAGAAACAGGTACAGAAAGAAAATTTCTAAAGCACATTTAAAACTTTTTAAAAAGTGTAAAAGTACTTCACCATTTTTTTAATTCATTCACAGGATGTGGGTATTGCTGGATGGGCCAGCATTTATTGTCCGATCTATAATTGTCCTTGAGAAGGTGGTGATTTGCCTCCTTGAACCGGGGTAGTCAATGTGGTGAACACCAGGTATTGGTGTTCCCATGCATCTGCTACCTTTATTAAAGCAAATTACTGCGGATGTTGGAATTTGAAACCAAAGGAGAAAATGCTGGAAAATCTCAGCAGGTCTGGCACCATCTGTCGGGATAGAAAATAGCTAACGTTTCGAGTCCAGATGACCCTTTGTCAAAGCTTTGACAAAGGGTCATCTGGATTCGAAACGTTAGCTCTTTTCTATCCCTACAGATGCTGCCAGACCTGCTGAGATTTTTCAGCACTTTCTCATCTGCTACCTTTGTCCTTCTCGGTGGGAGAGGTCACGGGTTTGGAAGATGGTGTTGAAGGATCCTTGGTGAGTTGCTGCAGTGCATCTTGTAAATGGTACATGCTGCTGCCACTGTGCATTGGTGCTGGAGGAAGTGGATGTTAAAAATAGGGGATGTGGTGCCAATCAAGCATGTTGCTTTGTTCAGGGTGGTGTCCCAGGACAGAGACAATTGATCCCCAATTGCCAAAACCATCTTCCTTTGTACTCGGTATGATTACAATCAGTGCAGTTTCTGGAGTTTCTCCCAAATTCCCATTTACTTCAGTTTTGTTAGGGCGCCTTGATGCCCCACTCTGCCAAATGCTGCATTGATGTCAAGGGCAATCACTCACCGCAGCTCTTAAGTTCATCTTTGTCCATGTTTGGACTGAGGGTGTGATCAGGTCATGAGCTGAGCGGGTCTGGTGGATCTCAAACTGAGCATCAGCGAGCAATTTATTGCTGAGTAGGTGTCGCTTGATACATCGCTGACACTTCCCATCACTTTATTGATGTTCAAGAGGAGGCTGATGAGGCATTAATTTGCTGTGTTAGATTTGTCTTGCTTTTTGTGGAAAAGATGGAACTGGGCTATTTTCCACATTGCTGGATGGGTGCCAGTGTTGGACCTGTACTGGAACAGCTTGACTAGGGGTGCAGCAAGTTCTGGAGCACAGCTCTTAAGTACAATTGCCAGAATGTTGTCAGGGCCCATAGCCTAATGTCCTTTCTTTACCTGGTCTGGCCTACATGTGACTTAAGACCTGCAGCAATGTGGTTGACTCTTAAAAGCTCGCAGAAATGGCCGAGCAAGCCACTCAATTGTATTAAACTGCTACAAAGGAATGAAACCAGACGGGCCACCCAGCATCGACCTCATCATTGCTGCCCCCCCCAAAGTGCTCCTCCATGTTGAACACCACTTGGAGGAAGCATTGAGGGTGGCAGAATGTACTCTGGGTGGGGGACTTCAATGCTCATCACCAAGAGTGGCTCGGCAGTACCACCCTTGACTGAGCTGGCCGGGTCCTACAGGACATAGCTGCTAGACTGGTACTGTGGCAGGTGTTGAGGGAACATCATACTTGACCTCATCCTCATCAACCTACCTGCCGCAGATGCATATGTCCATGACAGTATCGGTTGGAGTGACCACTGCACAGTCCTTGTGGAGACATAAGTCCCATCTTCACATTGAGCATATCCTCCATAGTGTTGTGTGGCACTACCATCGCACTAAATGGGATAGACTTCAAACAGATCTAGTGACTTGGCATCCATGAGGTGCTGTGGGACATCAGCTGCAACAGAATTATAATCAACCACAATCTGTAACCTCATGATCTGGCATATCCCTCACTATACCATTACCACCAAGTCAGAAGATCAATCCTGGTTCAATGAAGAGTGCAGGAGAGCATGCCAGGCATGCTTAAAAATGAGGCTTCAACCTGTTGAAGCTACAACACCGGTCCATGGATGATATGCGTGTCAAACATCATAAGCAGCAAGTAATAGACAGAGCTAAGCTATCTAAGCACTGATGTCCTGCCACATCTAGCTGTGAATCCTGGTGGACGATTAAACAACTCTCTGGGGGAATGGGGCACCACAAATAACCCCATCCTCAATGATGGAGGAACACAGCACAAATATGCAAAAGACAAGGCTGAAGCATTCGCTACAATCTTCAGCTAGAAGTGCCGCGTAGATGATCTATCTCGGTCTCCTCTGGAGCTCCCCGGCATCACAGATGTCCGTCTTCAACCAATACGATTCACTCCATGTGATATCAAGAAACGCTGAAGGCACTGGATACTGCAAAGGCTATGGGCCCTGACAGTATTCCGGCAATAGACCTGAAGACTCCACAACTTGCCGCACCCCTAGCCAAGTTGTTCCAGTACAATTACAACACTAGCATCTACCCAGCAACGTGGAAAATTATCCAGGTGTGTGTCTCTGCTATACAGTAAGATCCCCTCCAGCCTGTTCTGCTATACAGTAGAAATTAGGCTGATCTTTGACTTCAACTTCACTTATCCGCCATATCCCCACATCCCTTTATTCACCCATTATTTAAGAAATAACTCTATCTTGAAAATGTTAATTAAGTGTGAGCATCCTCGGCTTTCTCAGGTAGCGAATTTCAAAACTTCGCAATTCTCATCTGAAACCTCAATGACTAAGGTTCTTGTTCTGAAAACATTACTGCTAGTTCTAACAACTGCCAAGCCCCTTAAGAATGTCATAAGAATCAATGTTCATTGTAGGAGATTCATGTCCTATTTGAGGCTGTACAATCAGTAAATACAATATGCGACTATGGACAGGATTACTATGAACCAGTAAGATCCTTTTAGCATGCTGTGGAGTATTTGGGAGAAATTTCTTAACTTTGTTTTCCTTGCACTATAGAGGAACATTTTATCCATTCTCAAGTGCGTCTTTTAGAATCTGTGAAAAAGCATCAACCATATCTTGAGAGTGAGCACATTAAAGGTAAGTTCGAGCAATTATTTGAAAAATGATCTTGTCCAAACCTTTCCAGTTGCAATCTTTCCTTTTAATATTGCCTGGTTAAATAAATCTCTTATTTTCTTTACTGTCACATGCGCACTAGTTTAGAACTACAATTTAAAGATGTTACGACACCCTGGGCGAGGGTGCAGCTAATTCCTGTCCCACTTGATCTGGAGTCACAACATAGTTGAATTAACCAATAATTCTTAGAAAAACACCCTCAGTCTTTGGCCCTTGGCTGCCCAATAATTACAGTCACCAAGTATGTAAACATAAACACAATTACTTTCTCTTTATAACAAGAAAAAACTATAATAATCTTTCATAGTGTCACAAGTAGGCTTGCATTAACACTGCAATAAAGTTACTGTGAAAATCCCCTAGTCGCCACATTCCGGCGCCTGTTCGGGTACACTGAGGGAAAATTCAGAATGTCCAATTCACCTAACAAGCATGTCTTTCGGGACTTGAGGGAGGAAACCGGAGCGCCCGGAGGAAACCCATGCAAACAGTGGGAGAACGTGCAGACTCCGCACAGACAGTGACCCAAGCCGGGAATCGAATCCGGGTCCATTGCGCTGTGAAGCAACAGTGCTAACCACTGTGCCTCCGTGCTGCCCTAATGAAATATGCAGCAAATGCAACAGGCTAACTCTCATCTAATTCCTAATCCCCCATTTAATTTGCCCCGATCCTCTATATAAATATATATATATAAATATACATATATAATATATATTTTTTATATATATATATATATATATATATATATATATATATATACACACACAACCAAGACAGACAAACTCAGAGGAGTGAAAATAATAAGTAAAAGGAAAACAGTCTTTGTTTCAGTCTTTAAGCAGATCTTCCTTCAAAGTAAGCTTTCAAATCCAGGTCTCTATTTGCAGCCTGTAATGGTTTCAATGTAGATTCATTCAGGTCTCTGCAGTTTCAGAAATACAGCAACTCAGCCTTCTGGAGAGAGTGAAGAGAGCAGGTCCTTTCACCTGTGTGTCCAGGATTTAAACTGAGTTCCTTGGGTCTCTGAAAATCATTCTAGTCGAATAGGACCCAATCGCCACCTATTAGCGGGCAGAAACTGCCTTTTGGCCTATTTATTGGCCACTAGTCAACCAATCGAACTGAGTCTCACCCCATCTCACAGGTGCTGAAAAGTCTGGGTCTTTCTGTCCAAAGCTAGTAGAGTGTTCTCTGTTGTAACTTTTGAATTCCTCATTCTTTCTGCTGCTTGACTTCAAGATACATGTTATCCATGGGTCAAAAATGATAACGGCAAAAATAAAAAAGGGGAAATAAGGGAATCAGCAGGAAGGACCGTTACAATGTGGAAAGTTTAGTTATCACCGAAACTGCCCTCACCCTCTCCCACCCGACCCTTCAGCCTCCTGCCTCCCCAACATCCTCTTGCTCTCATTTCCACACCCTCATTGCTGTGAATATCTGGGGGTAAAGTCTCCTAAACATCACAGGATATAAATGTGTATATTATGCAAAAAATCCAACTTGTTGTTTGGTATTTCTGCAGCTGTTCCAAACTACTCTTCAAAGGTCCAAGCACTGACCCAGGTTCAAATTCAGGAGCAGGTACTTACTGTATCCACTGCAAATATTTAGCATTTTTCAAAACACTTATTGTATAGCATGAATTTTAGTGATCAATTAGAATTAAATTGTGGTATAGTAAACTTTCTTGTCTGTTTTTTAAATCTTATTCAATTTCTTTTTAAAATAATGTAAATTGAACCAAATTAGTCATATAATTTGCCGGTTCTTTGATAATTTTATTTTAATCAGTGTAGATACGAGTTTTTAATTCCTCTGTAATACATTTTTTTCTCGTTTTTATGTAGGATCAATGTAATGCAATCACAGAAGATGTAAGCAAGATGCTTGATGAATATAACAAAATGGTATCCTTTGGTTTCTACAATCCACATGTTCATGTGGGGGTCTCGTATGTCATTTGTTTAGAATGCTTCTTCATTCAATCCGGTAACATTAACTCCTCTGCGGTTTGAAGGAGTCCTGGCTGCCCCTTCATGAGCAACTGATGTAGTTTGGGAGATTGTAGGGCGGGGATGGATTTTTCTTAGTCCCATACCTGTCTTGAACTTGTAACTTCACATTTCTTAGACTTATGGCAACCTTGAGGTTGTTTTGGGTTCTGGTAAGAGATTGATCATCCTATGTTTTATACTCAGGTTGAAATATTAGAGTTTAGAAAAAAAAAGTTTACCTCAACTCCACAGTACTGGAGTTATTTTCCCCTTCACCTAACTCCAACTTTTTATGCATGGCATTTTTAAATTTCCATACCCATCAACATGTAACTAATTTGGAAATTAATATCTCAATAACTTATTTCTAGATGGTTGTGAATATATATTTCTATGGTTCTGTTAACCAGTTGGAATGCAAAGCAGCAGCTGGCATAGGCACCTCAAATGGGAAATGATGGACGGGATTCTTTGTAGGCTCAAATTTCAATGATTCTCACTGGCAGATATGAGACAAAATTAAAGATGTGTTTGAGCTTTGGCCCTGATGGCAGGCAGTATCGTTTCAAATGTCTGTTGATGATACCACCTTTAATGAATATGTCCTTCTGGCAAACCTCAACATCAAATTGGAGTTAGCATGTTTTCTCTTTTTGGCACTATTCATGCTGAATCACATTCATAAGTGAGGAACATATTTCATCATCATGGTTTATTGAGTGTTGGAGTAAACATTTGAAGTTTAAAATTCAAGTACTTTTAAGATTCTACAGATACCTTCACCTTAACAGTGACCCTCAGATTCTACTCCTCTCAAAGCAGTTTGTTCAGTGGGAAGAACTCCTAACCAAGCTTGAAGCTGCAAAACAAATAAAGCCGCTTTCTGACTAATATCACATAGCATGTGAGGATCAAAATGTTATGTGGTAGTGGAACAAACCATTCCTTTTGCTATCTATATAGTATTGTATATGTAACTAGTAATATTGGAAATAATATTGTTTGAAAATATATTCCCTACAGTGAAATATTTTAAAATCTGAAATGGGAGAACTAGCATTGTATGATAGTAATCAGAGTGGCAAGGTGAATATCCCAATCGAGTGTCACACTTCTAGGTTTACATTCTAATATTTAAAACTTAAACTGGTCATAAAATGTAATTTTATTCATTTTGAAAAAGAACTGGTTATTCACATTTGCGAATAATTGCTATTCTTTTAGATTTTAAAGATTGGGTGATGAGTACAGATATGATGCAAAGCTTTTTGTGCAACCTATGTAACATAGAATTTTTGAACTTTACTATTTCACTGGATTAATTCGTCAAGAGGATTGTACATGCATATCCTGAATCCTTATCTGTTTTGTGCATACTTTGATAATTGAGTGTGTTCTGTGAGAACCACGTACAATGGTACGGACGGGGAATGAACAAAAGTTCCAGTTGTGGACAGACAGACAAGAAGGTTCGACTGAATATAATTTGAAAGGGTGTTGGTTTTGTGCTGAGCACAGCATCAGCAGGTTGCATCAAATGCTTCCTCTTAAAATCTTGAACAAAAATAGTTAATTAAATCACTTGGTAATGCCAGGAAAGGCTTGACTTTGAATTAACCACTCAATCAAGAGATTCCATATTGCCCACTCCCTGAGTAAATCCGGACGGTTTAAAAGCCATCTGCATCTGACGTATCCGGGCAGTTTTCCATCCGACTGGGAACTAGCCCTAACTTTGCTCAGATTCTGAGATCAGAGCAGGCATTCTCTTAAGTAGCAGTCACAGGCTAACATGAAACGGTCCTATTTTAAATTAGGCCTGTAGGAAAAATGAAATTAATCCAATCTTACTGTGATTGATACATCTAGTGTTTCCCATTAAGATAAAAACATTAAACGCTTGTGAAGTGGTTATGACCAACACAGTCTAGCATTAAATAAAGCAAATAAATATACAATAACTAAACCAAATCATTATAATAATTGCATGAATCCCAGTGGTCGTTGAGGAATTCTGTTCACTGAATCCACTGGATTGCCGTGTCTCCTTTTACTAGGTTATTACAAGAGTTTGAGACAGTAAACCATGAGGTGTCCATTGAGCTTGTAGGTGCTGCATGTTGGCACCTTAAAACCGTCTGGGAGGCTTTTGCCTCCCTGCTTTGTTCTTCCTCTTTCCCCTGTACCCATACCATCCATTAAAACAGAAAGTATGATAAAATGGATGAAGACGTATTCAAGGTGCAAAGGAGTGGTGCCATAGTGGGATGCCAGTCCCCTAGCAACTGGAGCCTTACGTTAAAACCAACTTTCCTTCTTTATTGTTTTGGAGTTTATTTTATGTTTGGATCATTTTTTTTATTTATTAAAGAATATTGTTACTGCTGCTTCCAAGACTTCTCATTTCTGAATAAATAAATATTAGGTAACGTGCGAACTGCGATAAAGTGTGAACTGCAATGGCAAGCGTTAACATTTAAATTATAACAAAGCTGCCAACTCTGGTTATCCCTACACCCCCAATGATGTATGCAAGGATAATTTGTAGTGGGTGCAGTTAGTGGTGAGTTTCATCTTGGACCTGTAAGCTTGTGAGTCAATCTGGGCCTGCGAGAACCATTTAGGTGGCGGGGAAATTAGAAATTTCCTCTTTGATCTGAAAGATGATCAAATAAGTTACAGGAGATCACCGTGATTGTGAATAACACCCCCCCCCCCTCCCCCGTGGCCCCCATGACCCACCTTTAAAAAATATATATATATTCTTTCAAAGAGTGGGCTTCACTAGTTAGGCCAGCTTTAATTGCCCATCCCTAATTCCCCTTGGGGAGGTCGTGTTGAACCGCCATTAATCGCTGCAGTCCCTGAGATGTAGGTACACCAATTGTGCTGTTAGGAAAGGAGTTCCAAGATTTTGACCAGGCGAGAATGAAGGAACGGCGATATGGTTCCAAGTCAAGATGGTGACTGGCTTCGAGGGAACGTGCAGATGATGGTGTTTCCATGTTTCTGCTGCCCCTTGTACTTCTGGATGGTAGAGGTCGAGGGTTTGAAAAGTTATTTTAAAGAAGCCTTTGTAAGTTGCTGCAGCACATATTATAGTTGGTACACACTGGCGCCACCGTGTTGGTGGGTGGGATGCCAATCAAGCAAGTTGTTTTGTCCTGGATGGTTCTTGGAGTTGCACTTATTTAGGCGAATGGGGAGTATTCCATCAACATCCTGATTTGTACCTGTAGATTGTGGACAGACATTGGGAAATCAGGAGGCAAGTTACTCTGCAAAATTCTCAGCTTTGACTTGCCCTTGTAGTTGCAGTATTTATATGGCTGGTCCAGTTCAGTTTCTGGTCAGTGATAATCCCCAGGATGTTTATAGTGGGGGTCTTGGCAATGGTAATGCTATTGAATGGCAAAAAAATAATGTTATATTCTCTCTTGCTAGAAATGGCCATTGGATGGCACTTGTGTGGCACGGATGTTACTTAGTAACCCAAGCCTGAATATTGTCCAGGTTTTGCAGCATATGTTCCTTGTCCACTTGTGGTACCACTTTCAAAGATCTGTGGACCTGTATGCCCAGATCTCTCTGACTTTCTATATTCCTAAGAGTTTTGCCATTTATGGTATATTTCCCCTCTGTTAGACCGACCAAAATGCATTACCTCACATTTGTCCGGATTAAACTCCATTTGCCATTTCTCTGCCCAAGTCTCCTACCTATTTCTGTCCTGCTGTATCCTCTGACAATCCTCAACACTATCTGCCACTCCACCAACCTTGGTGTTATCCGCGAACTTACTAATCAGACCAGCTACATTTTCCTCCAAATCGTTTGTGTATAGTGCAAACAACAGAGGCACCAGCACTGTTCACTGTGGAACACCAATAGTCAAAACGTTTTGAGTCATGAATGGTGCTAAACATTGTGCAAGCATATGCAGACATTCCCATTTCTGACCTTATGATAGAAGGAAGGTTATTATTGAACAGCTGAAGATGGTTGGGCCGAGGACAAGACCCTGAGGTCCTCTTTCAGTAGTGTTCTGGGTCTGAGACAATTGGCCTCAAACAACCACAAACATCTTCCCATATCCAGTTCTGATGATCACTTTCAACTCCTCCAGATCATGTATGAATATTTGTGATGAACCCACCGACTGCTTGTCAGCAGCTTGTTCCAATAAACAATACCACCTCCACGATAGTCCTCAATACTGCTACAGCTTTGCGTACTTAGCCCCCTACTGTATTCAATATACACACAACCGTGTGTCAAAATTTGGCTCCAACTCCACCTATGAGTTTTCCGATGACACGACCGTAGTGGGTAGGATCTCGAACAACGATGTGTCAGAACAAAGAACAATACAGCACAGGAACAGGCCCTTCAGCCCCCTAAGCCTGCACCATTCATGATACCACCCTTGGCCAAAGTCCTCAGCACTTTCTCGTGCCATGTCCCTCTATACCCACCCTATCCATGTATTTGTCGAGATGCCTTTTGAATGCCGTCAATGTATCTGCTTTTACAGCTTCCCCTGGCAGTGCGTTCCAGGCACTTGCCACCCTCTGTGTAAAAAAAAAAAAAAAAAAAAAACGTGCCGCGCACATCTCTAAACCTTGCCCCATGGACCTTAAACCTATGCCCCCTGGTGATTGACCACTCCACCCTGGGAAAGAGTGCCTGCCCATCCACTCTACCCATGCCCCTCATAATCCTTTAGACCTCTATCAGGTTGCCCCTCAACCTCTGTTGTTCTAATGAAAACAGTCCGAGTCTATTCAACCTCTCCACATAGCTAAAACCTTCCAGACCAAGTAATATCCTGGAAAACCTCTTCTGCATCCTCTCCAAAGCCTCCATATCCTTCTGGTAGTGTAGCAACCAGAATTGCGCACAATATACCAAATGCGGCAGTAGCAACGTTCTATACAACTAGCGTGACTTGCCAGTTTTTATAATCGATGTCCCGTCCAATGAAGGCAAGCATTCCATATGCTTTCTTGACTTCCTTGTCCACTTGCGGTACCACTTTCAAAGATCTGTGGACCTGTATGAACAAATCTCTCTGACTTTCTATATTCCTAAGAGTTTTGCCATTTACTGTATATTTCCCCTCTGTTAGACCGACCAAAATGCATTACCTCACATTTGTCTGGATTAAACTCCATTTGCAATTTCTCTGCCCAAGTCTCCTACCTATCTCTGTCCTGCTGTATCCTCTGACAATCCTCAACACTATCTGCCACTCCACCAACCTTGGTGTCATCCACTAACTTACTAATCAGACCAGCTACATTTTCCTCCAAATCGTTTGTGTATACTACAAACAACAGAGGCACCAGCACTGTTCCCTGTGGAGCACCACTAGTCAAAACGTTCCATTTAGAAAACACCCTTCTACTGCTACCCTCTGCCTTTTGTGACCAAGCCAGTTCTGTATCCATCTTGTCACCTTGCCTCTGATCCCATGTGACTACACCTTTTGTACCAGTCTGCCATGATCGGGCAGCAAGGTAGCACAGTGGTTAGCACTGTTGCTTCACAGCTCCAGGGTCCCAGGTTCGATTCCCGGCTTGGGTCGTTGTCTATGCGGAGTCTGCACGTTCTCCCCGTGTCTGCGTGGATTTCCTCCGGATACTCCGGTTTCCTCCCACCAGTCCCGAAAGACATGCAGGTTAGGTGGATTGGTCATGCTAAATTACCCTTTAGTGTCCAAAAAAAAGGTTAGGTTGAGTTACGGGAATATGGTGTCCAAAAAAGGTTCGGCAGAGTTACTGGGTTACGGGGATAGGATGAAGGCGGGCTTCATCAAGGGCCGGTGCAGACTCCATGGGCCGAATGGCCTCCTTCTGCACTGTAAATGGCGTCTTGCACTGTAAATTCTATGATGAGGCACCTTACCAAAAATTTTACTGAAGTCCATGTAAACATCAACCACCGCCCTCCCATCATCAATCATCTTTGTCACCTCTGCAAAAACCCGATCAAGTTCGTGAGGCACGACCTCCCCTTCATAAAACCATGCTGTCTATCGCTAATGAGTCTATTTGTTTCCAGATGGATATAAATCCCGTCCCTGAGAATTCTCTCCAATAATCTACCTACTACTGACGTGAGGCTCACCGGCCTAAAGTTTCCTGGAGTATCCCCACTATCTTTCTTAAACAGTGGTACCACATGTGCTAATCTCCAATCCTCTGGGACCTCACCTGTAGCCAATGAGGATACAAAGATGTCAGTCAAGGCCCCAGCAATTTCCTCCCTTGCTTCCCTCAGTATTCTGGGGTAAATTTGGGGCAGCACGGTAGCATTGTGGATAGCATAATTGCTTCACAGCTCTAGGGTCCCAGGTTCGATTCCGGCTTGGGTCACTCTGTGCGGAGTCTGCACATCCTCCCCGTGTGTGCGTGGGTTTCCTCCCACAGTCCAAAGATGTGAAGGTTAGGTAAATTGGCCATGATAAATTGCCCTTAGTGTCCAAAATTGCCCGTAGTGTTGGGTGGGGTTACTGGGTTATGGGGATAGGGTAGGTGTTGATCTTGGGTAGGGTGTTCTTTCCAAGAGCCGGTGCAGACTCGATGGGCCGAATGGCGTCCTTCTGCGCTGTAAATTCTATTATTTCTATTTCAAATCCCATCCGGCTCAGGAGACTTATCTACCTTAATGTCTTTTAAAACACCCAATACCACCTTTTTGAAGTCAACATGACCCCCGACTATCCACACACCCGACAAAGAGTCCTTTGGTGAACACTGATGCAAAGTACTCATTCAACACCTCGCCCATTTTCTCTGGCTTAACACATAGATTCTCCCCACTGTCCTTAAGTGGTCCAATCCTTTCCCTGGCCACCCTCTTGCTTTTTACATATGATTAAAAAGCTTTGGGGTTCACCTTAATCCTACTTGCCAAGGACTTTTCATTACCTGTCCTAGCTCTCCTTATTTCCTGCTTAAGTACCTTCCTATTTTCTTTATACTCAAGGGTTTCGACTGTCCCCACCCTTCTAGACCGTACAAAAGCCGCCTCTTTTTTTGACGAGGTTCACAATATCCCTCGTTATCCAAGGCTCCCTAAACTTCCCATACTTATCTTTCGTTCTCTATGGAACGTGACTTTCCTGAATCCTAATTAACTTTTGCTTAAAATACTCCCACATATCCGATGTTGATTTTCTCTCGAACAGCAGCACCCAATCCAAATTCTTCAATTCCTGTCTAATGTTATCGTAATTTGCCTTTTCCCCAGTTTGGCACCTTACCCTCATCCCTATCCAAAAGTACCCTAAAATATAAGGAATTGTGGTCACTACTCCCAAAATGTTCCCCTACTGAAACCTTAACCACCTGTCCAGGCTCATTCCCCAATACCAGGTCCAGTACTGCCCCTACCCTAGTTGGAATATCCACATATTGCATCAAGAAGCCTTCCTGAATACACCTTACAAACTCTGCCACATCCAAGCCCCTCGCAGACTGAGTCCCAGTCAATATAGCGGAAGTTAAAATCCCTGACCACAACTACCCTGTTACTTTTGCACCTATCCAAAATCTCTACCTATCTGCTCCTCTATCTCTCACTGGTAGTTGGGGGGCCTGTAATAAACCCCCAACATTGTGATTGCCCCCTTCCTGTTCCTGATCTCTACCCAGACTGCCTCATCGTATGAGCCCTCCGAGGTGTTCTCCCGCAGTACGGCTATAATATTCTTCTTAACCAGTAATGGTTACATCCCCTCTATCTCCTTTTACAACCCCCTCTATTTCCTGAAGCATCTATATCCTCCCAACGTTCAGCTGCTAATCCTGCCCTTTACGTTTCTGTGAAATCCACAATATCATAGTTCCAAGCGCTAATTAGTGCTCTTAAGTTCATCTGCCTTACCTGCTTTACTTCTGGCATTGAAACAAATACACTTCAGACGACTGCATTTGAGCAGACAGGGTGATGTTGTTCTCTTCAATTTTTTTCTCTTCTTCAGTTATACCTTCTAAACTAACACTTGTACCCACCCCCCTGCGAGAGTACAGGAAGGAGATAGAGAATCTAGTGGTGTGGTGTAACGACAACAATCTCTCCCTCAACGTCAGCAAAACTAAAGAGTTGGTCATTGACTTCAGGAAGCAAAGTAACGTACACACCCCTGTTTGCATCAATGGTGCCAAGGTGGAGATGATTGACAGATTCAAATTCCTAGGTGTGCCCATCAACAATCTGTCCTAGTCCACCTACGTCGACGATATGACCAAGAAAGCACAACACCGCCTATACTGCCTCAGGGAACGAAGGAAATTCGGCATGTCCACATTGACTATCACCAATTTTTACAGATGCACCATAGAAAGCATCCTATCTGGCTGCATCACAGCCTGGTATGGCAACTGCCCAGCCCAAAACCGCAAGAAACTAAAGAGTTGTGAACACCGCCCAGCCCATCACACAAACCCGCCTCCGATCGATTAACTCTGTCTACACCTCCCGCAGCCCAAGACCGCAAGAAACTACTGAGTTACCGCCCAGTCCATCAGACAAACCCGCCTCTGATCGATTAACTCTGTCTACACCTCCCGCAGCCCAAGACCGCAAGAAACTACTGAGTTGTGAACACCACCCAGTCCATCACACGAACCTATCTCCAGTCCATTAACTCTGTCTACACCTCCCGCAGCCCAAGACCGCAAGAAACTACAAAGTAGTGAACACTGCCCAGTCCATCACACAAACCCGCCTCCGATCCATTAACTCTGTCTACACCTCCCACAGCCCAAGACCGCAAGAAATTACAGAGTCGTGAACAGCGCCCAGTCCATCACACGAATCCGCCTCCGATTCATTAACTCTGTCTACACCTCCTGCTGCCTTTGGAAAGTGAGCAGCATAATCAAAGACCCCTCTCACCCAGGTTATTCACTCTTCCAACTTCTTCCATCAGGCAGGAGATACAAAAGTCTGAGAACACGCACTAACAGGTTCAAAAACAGCTTCTTCGCTGCTGTTACCAGACTCCTGAATGATCTTGTTATGGACTGAACTGATCTCTTCACACATCTTCTCTACTGAGTAGTATTGCACTCCGTATGCTTCACCCAATGCCTGTGTCTATGTATTTACATTTTGTATTTATGTATGTCTGTTATGGGCCAGGATTTTAAAAAAATCAAAAATGTATTATGGAGTTCACGTGACCTGTAACATTTTGTTCGATTTGGCTAGGATGAGCACAAGAGCCTACCCTTCAGGTGTTATTCAACAGTCTTCCTAGACACTTTAATTAAAATAAGCTTCATTCTAAGAACTTAGTTAACATTTATATAAACACACAACAAGACTTTTTATCAATTACAAACATAAAGATACCCCAATCTATGTCTAACACGTAATGAATTCCGCCTTAACTGTTCCAATTCAAAAACAAAATCCCATAAACCAAAACCCCTTTTCAAGGGCGTGGCCCAGCACTCACTTGAATAAGACTGGCTTTCCCTGAGATTCTAATCCCACCTCGGCAGCAGGTTTAAACCCTTGCGGAAAGCAAACTATATCTTAAAAGCCACCACCAAGGTGATTTTTATTGGAACAGACATTTAATATGAAACTAGAGAGAGACTGGCCAAAACACTACTTTCTCCTGTCTGAGTCCACAGCAGTCCAACTCAAAATGGAAGCGAAACCAAAACCTCACATAGCCACAGCCCAACTCCACCCACACAATGATATCACTGAAGCCATGTGATAAGACAAAAACCTTTGTTAAAGGGACACTCACTTGACAATGGTTTTTTTTCACATATGAAATGATCTGCCTGGGCTGTACGCAGAACAATACTTTTCACTGTACCTTGGTACATGTAACAAAACAAATCCAATGGTCTTAGGCCTTTGACTGTCCAACCAAGTATTCTGCTTATGTCAGTAATAATTATATCCTGTTTCTCTCCTTGTCCCGAAGATTTGCTTGTCAGGTGAATTGGACATTCCGAATTCCCCCTCAGTGTACCCGAAGAGGCGCTGGAGTGTGGCAACTAGGGGATTTTCACAGTAATATCATTGCAGTGTTAATATAAGCCGACTTGTCACGCTAATAAAGATTATTATTACCTGTCTGTCTTAAATAATGAGTTTGATCTGTCATTTTTTAAAGATCTGATTCTACAGTTTAAAAAGCCCCAGTCTGCTTTGTTATGGTAATTGATGGTCCTAAAACTGTTCAGTAATTTACTGTTTATCATTTGAATCTTTTATAAGGCTTCTATTACCCACCATGTAAGGTAACCAAAACTGGATGGAATATTTCAGGCAACTGCCTGTTTTGAGAAAGGATAATTATTTTGCATTTAATTGTTCCGCCAGTACATCCTAATACTATTTGCTTTTACCTTCAGAGATTCAAGTAGTGTAAACCCCAACTACTCAGCAACTGTGAACTGATTGTTTTAATAGGATAAACATGACCTAAAACACACATACAAATTAAGGGGGTCCTATTTTAATTTGACCAATTTAACTGTAAAATAGCAAACTTAATCTCATTGGGTTTGAATTAGCTGCCTCGCTTTAAAGTAGCAATGTCAGTAACATTCGAATGAGATGTGACCCACTAAACATTTGGTGCCATCTACCGCCAGTACAGACTGTACCCGGTATCACTCTGGCATTGACATTCATATACCACATTACCCCTCATTACTGTGGTAACAGAAACTCGTTTTGGTTTGACTGCAGCTTCCTGTTCTTTGCCACTGTATAGTAACAGCATGAAACGGCACTTGTTGCTCATATTTTGAGATACTTTACACGTCAGGATAATCGGAGGTAGATCGACCACTTTTCAGATCTGACAGCCTTCAGTTCATTTGTGAGTATGTGATACAGAGCATGCAATGATCTGATTGGGATGGATGTTATCCCGCAAAATAGCTTTTTTTTCATTCATGAGATGTGGGTCAGCATTTATTGCCCTTCAGAACCTCTTGAAGCATTAAAATCCAAGTGGTGTAGATGCACCCACAGTGCTGTTAGGAAGGGAAATTCAGAGCTTTGACCCAGCGACAATGAAGGAACAGCAATATAGTTCCAAGTCAGAATGGTATGTGACATAGAGGGAAAGTTGCAGGTACTCATGTTCCTATGCATATGCTGCCATTGACCTATGTGGTAGAAGCCACAGCTTCGGGTGGTGCTATTGAAGGACTCCTGACTCACCTCAGCCTGTCCACCACCTACAAGGCACAAGTCAGGGGTGTGATGGAACACTCTCCACTTGCCTTGATGAGTGCAGCTCCAACAACACTCAAAAAGCAAGAAACTCAACACCATCCAGGACAAAGCAGCCTGTTTGATTGGCATCCCTCCCACAAACATTCACTTCCTCCACCACCGAAGCATAGTAGCAGCAGTATGTACCATCTACAAGAGGCACGGTAGGATCTCACCAAGGCTCCTTAGGCATCGCCTTCCAATCCCATGACGACTACCATCCAGAAGGACAAGGGCAGCAGATCCCTGGGAACACCACCACCTGGTCAAGGGCAGCAGATACCTGGGAACACCACCACTTGGAAGTTCCTCTCCAAGTCACTCACCATCCTGACATGGAAATATATCGCCGTTCCTTCACTGTTGCTGGGTCAAAATCCTGGAATACCCTCCCTCAGAGCATAGTGGGAGTACCTATACCACATGAACTGCAGCTGTTAAGAAGGCAGCTCATCACCACCTTCTGAAGGGCAATTAGGGATGGACAATAAAATGCTGGCATAGCCAGCGAAGCCTACACTCCATTTAAAAAAAAAAGAATTTTATTAAAAGTTTGGTGAGATGCTGCAGTGCATCTTGTGGACAGGACACACTGCTGTCTGCATTGGTGGTGGAGGAAGTGGATGTTGAAATGAAGTGAATTATAACTCTAGCCCCAATGGGTTTACTCTAGGTTGAGAGCATTCCCTTTACTCTCACCTTCATTTGAATTCAAAGCAGCCATTTCACACAGATGCGTATTTTGGGGTATGTCTCCCCCAATCAAGAGATAGCATCTTCTTCCAGATAGCTTGTTAAATAATTTGTCAGCCAAGTTATAACTACACAGATATAACAAGTGTCTCTTTTCAATTATTGTGTCATCCCACTTTCAGAAAATAAGGTGGGTTCTTCAACTGTGTACAGAAGACTACAAGAGGCAGTATACTTTAACCTACAAATTTATTAAAGAACTATTTAATACTTAACTCACTTTAAAGTAGATAAGTAAATTGCAATGTTAATGACTTTAAAAAGATAGTTCTCAAAAGAAATCCAGTGAAAAAGACTAAAAATACAATGCCACAGCTAAAATCAGTTATGAATACCCATCAATACTGATAGTAATGTTACCTGAATCTCTGAGTGTTTCAGTTGCTGGGCAGTTGTACACAGAAAACTGTCTGCTTTATGATATCCGACCCCTCGATACCGGTAGAAATATTGCAGGAGATCTCGATACCCTTCTGAAATATCTCTGATTTTCTGAAGGGGAACTTGAACGTTTATACCCTCTAAACCAGATTACATCATCTATGGGTGCTACCTCCATAATTAAACTCCTCCTTAATTGGTACTCATTCACTATTATTTAATCGTTAAAATGGTTTCATTATATCAATGCTGTGAGCCTAATATCTGGTCAACATGTATTTATAATATGTTCTAATACCCTTCGTTATACTTCCAATTGTTTCTATTTTTTCAGTGATTTTAAACTTTTGATCGAGAAATAAGGATTTTTTTAAAATCTGTTTTTCCTCCAACTTGCCATGGAGCTGTATTGCTATACACGTGTCAGATTCTGATTCGCTGAGCTAAATTCTAGGGACGTTTATAAGAATAGTATCAGGCTGTTCCATCATTAATGTTTCCAAAAATTCCTTTGCGAGTGAATAAGGCAATTAAGCGTCATCATTAATCTTCCCTAAAAGCCTTTTGCTAATGTTAAGAGCAATTAAGAGAGGCCCTCGTGATACCTAGTGCATGGTACAAATGAGGTCTATCTAACATCGGTTAGAACCAAAAAGTTCACACTTGTACTGCCCATGTATGTATTTGAGGACTTCTGGGTGTAAAATGGCTATTCATGAATCTGTGACCATTTTCTAATCTAAAATATAATGGGCTAAATATGTGAATATCTATTTGTATATCACAGAAGGTGGAGCCACATCCACCAATCAGGGGCTGATTTAACACAGGGTAACTAGCTTGCTTTTAAAGCAGACCAATGCAGGCCAGAAGCGCGGGTACAATTCCCGTACCAGCCTCCCCGAACAGGCACTGGAATGTGGCGACTAGGGGCTTTTCACAGTAACTTCATTTGAAGCCTACTTGTGCCAATAAGCGATTTTCATTTCATTTCATCAAGCAAACTGCTTTGTCCTGGATGGTGTTAAGCTCATTGAGTGTTGGAGCTGCACTCATCCAGGCAAATGGAGAATATTTCATCACATTCCTGATTTGTGCTTTGTAGGGTCAGGAGGCAAGTTGCTCTCTCAGAATTCTCAGCCTTTGGTCTGCTCTTGTAACCATAATATTTATATGGCCGGTTCAGTTCAGTTTCCGGTCAATGGTAATATCAAGCATATGGATAGTTGAGGGGTTCAGCTGCTTCAATTTATAAGAAATTGCTCATGGTGTTGAACATCAGTAAACATCCCCACATCCGACCTTATGGTGGAATAGAGGTAATTGATGAATCAGCTGAAGATGGTTGGGCCGAGGACTCTGAGGGACTCTGCAGCAAGGTCCTGGTAGTGAGCTGATTGATCTCCAACAATCGCAACCATCTTTCTTTGATGCAACCTATTTCAGCGCCAGGCTTGCATAGTGAGCAACTGGTTCAGGCCCTTTTTGGGAAATTGCTGATATGACCAATCTTGTACGCATGAAGGTATAGAAATCCCAAAATGTATATTGACCAATTAAGATCGGCTTGCGGTAGACACTAATAAAGAACCCATTATTGGATCTGTCAGCTAGCACATTGAGGAAAACAAGCTTGTTAGATTGACCCATTTCAAAGGTATTATTGAGCACAGGATGGAGCACATTAAGGTGTGGAAGGATTTCAACGTAAAACGAGCAGGAGTAGGCCCCTCAAGCCTGCTCCGCTATATAAGATCATAGTTGGTCTGCGAGCCCCCTGAAATCTGCATCCTGCCTACCCCTGATAACATCACCTTAATTACCAAGAACTGCAGATTTGAGTAGAGCAAATGTGACATCAGCCAACTTAATGTACTCCATCCTATAGAGACTCCCATTTTGGAATCTTAAAAGTACCCAGTCACCTCAAATTATCCTGGAAGGGTAACGTATCCCACAGTTTACACGGCAAATATACTGCAGTTAAATGATCCAAGGCTCCTTACAAGAATATTATCAAACAAACTTTGACATAGAGAGCTGCATTTTCATTGAGTAGGGATGACCTGTGAGCCCTTTAAATATGATAGGTAGGTCCTGATTCTGGGGTTCCTGACCTAATTCCCAAGGTGTCTAGTTTTCAGGGGTGCCTTTAAAGATTGCGATTTGGTTTGGGTCAAAGCCCTACACCCAGCACTGTTCAACCTTGTGCAGGTGAAGCAGGCGCTAAAGAAGGCAAATTATATGTTGGCCTTCACTGCAAAAGGATTCAAGTACAGGAGTCGGTATGACTTGCTGCAATTATGCAAGGCCTTGATGAGGCCACACCTGGAATATGTGCAGGTTTGTTCTCCTTATCTGACGAAGGATGTTCTTGCTTTACAGGGAATGCAGCAAATGTTTACCAGACGGATTCCTGGGATGGCAGGACTGATGTATGCGGAGAAATTGAGTGGGATAGGATTATATTCGCTGGAGTTCAGAAGAAGGAGGGTTATCTCAAAGAAACCCAGTAAACTCTAACGGGACTAGACAAGGTAGATGCAGCAAGGATATTCCAGATATGGGGGAGTCCATAACTAAGGGTCACAGTCTGAGGATACAGGATAGACCATGGGGAGGCAGTGGCAAAGTGGTATTGTCACTGGGCTAGTACTCCAGAGACCCAGAGTACTCCTGGGTCCCAGGTTCAAATCCCACCACTGCAGATGGTGAAATTTGAATTCAATAAAACTCTGGAATTGAAAGTCTAGTGATGACTATTGTCATAAAAGCCCTGGTTCACTAATGTCATTTAGGGAAGGAAATCGGTCATCCTTACCTTGTCTGGCCTATATGTGACTCCAGACCCACATCAATGTGGCTGACTCTTAAATGTCCTTCAGGGATGGGCAATAAATGCTGACCCAGCCAGCGATGCCCACATCCCATGAATTTTTTACAAATTCTGAGAGTGACTTTCCTCTAATTCATTTGGGTAATGAGGAGGTACTGGGAAATGTAAACAGCTGGGTAAGTTATCTTCCAGGTGAGAGCTGAGGTGAATTAGAAGAGCTACTTATAAATGTATTTGTGGGAATAAATTAGGTAGAACGGAGATAACAATGCATGATGTAGATGCACAGGAAAGCTATCAAACATATCGGTTAAATCCAGCAAGTACAGAAGGCAATTGAATTTTCAGGGCAGCACGGTAGCATTGTGGACAGCACAATTGCTTCACAGCTCCAGGGTCCCAGGTTCGATTCCGGCTTGGGTCACTGACTGTGTGGAGTCTGCACATCCTCCCCGTGTGTGCGTGGGTTTCCTCCGGGTGCTCCGGTTTCCTCCCACAGTCCAAAGTTGTGCAGGTTAGGTGGATTGGCAGTGATAAATTGCCCTTAGTGTCCAAAATTGCCCTTAGAGTTGGGTGGGGTTACTGGGTTATGGGGATAGGGTGGAGGTGTTGACCTTGGGTAGGGTGCTCTTTCCAAGAGCCGGTGCAGACTTGATGGGCCGAATGGCCTCCTTCTGCACTGTAAATTCTATGAATATATGCTCCAAAATGACATTGAATTGAGTTCTAGTGATTGGAATCACCTATCGTAATGCTGCCAACATTAGATAGTACACAAAGACTTTGTGAGGACTACAGGTAAGGGTCATCACCAAGAACCGTTTCCTATACCACGGTTGGAGGATTGCATTGAACAAGTTGGACAGTCTAAATTCATCACAAAAATAGACTTGCTAAAGGGATATTTGAATCATAGAATCCCTACAGTAGAGAAGGAGGCCATTTGGTCCATCGAGTCCGCACCCACCCTCTGAAAGAACACTCCACGCAAGCCCACTCCCCCACCTTATCCCAATAACCACTTGACCTAACCTATACATCTTTGGACACTTAAGGGGCAATTTAGAATGGCCAATCCACCTAAACAGCACATCTTTGAACTGTGGGAAGAAACTGGAGCACCCGAAGGAAGCCCGCGTTGACACAGGGCGAAAGTGCAAACTCCACACAGCCAGCCACTCGTCCAAAGCTGGAAGTGAACCCGGGTCCCTGGTGCTGTGAACAGTGCTAACCGTGTTGCCCATCTCCTTTTAGAACTGGTGTTCTTGAGAATTGTCTCTAATTTTTTTATTTGTTATTGTGGGGTTAAAAGAATCCATGATTGGCTCCTGCAAGGATACCGAAAGCTCTGGTATCCTAGGGGAGTACCTTTGTCCAAGTACATTTGTCTGAGAGGGCAAAGAAAATTGCAGCATTGCAGCCAAATAAACTTTATCAATTTAAATATACGGCCCAATAATTACAGTCACCCAGTTTGTAAATTTAAACACAATTACTTTTTATTTATAACAAGAACGATAATGAAATATGCAGCAATCACAACTGGTTAACTATCATCTGATTCCTAATCCCCCACATCAACTTGCCCCCCACCCTCCACAGAAAAGATAGACAGATAGAGGGGAGGAGAGGGGTGTAAAAAAAATGATATGCAAACATAAAAAGAGTCTTTGTTTCTTTTGTGAGGGCCACGAAGAATCCAGCACGAGTTTTAAGGATACAAAGAAATAACATTTATTTACAATAACATATTTACACACAACAGCAGCAGCAACTTCCCTTGCTCACCCCTTCCTCCTGGTTCCAAACGGGCCAGCTTTATTTATACAGGGAATCTGCTAAGGATTTCTCCGCCCCCCTCATTGGGGAAGCTCATACTCCCACAGGATTGTGGGATTGTCATTAGTCCCCAGCCAATGGTAAGCAGGCAGGTTATAACATCTCTCCCCCCCCCAAAGTTTAAGGAATCCACCGAAGACCCTGGTGAAGGAGGGCGTCGGACTCGTTTTGCCGCAGGTCGGACACCATTTGCACGAGGCGCTGGATCGGGCGCCGTGTAATGAGACGGAGACCGGCGCTTCCGTGATGAACGGTGTAACGGTTGTACATCCATGACCCGTGGGCCTGAGGATTCCCTCTCTGATGCGTCCTGTGTCTCCATCTCGGAGTCAGAGTCTGCTGCCTCCGTCATCGCGGTGTCACTATCTCTACGCAGTTCTGTAATGACCTATGCAGGCTTTGAGTGAGGCACCAGAGGAAGATTGTGAGGACTACTTTCCATTGTCTCTGGTCTCTGGCTGTAGAAATGAGCTCCGGGGCCGGGGAATCTTTGGAAGGGATAGTCTTCTGGACTAAACGTGGTCTACATGTTTGCGCTGGAGACGACCCTGGGCTTGCACCTGGTAAGATATAGGGCCCGTTTGGTGAAAGATTATGCCAGGGACCCACTGGGCACCACCAGCAAAATTCCGAACGAACACTGGGTCACCGGGCGCAAACTGCCGAATCGGCCAATGCCGAGAAAAACCATGTCCCTGCCGTTCTTGTGTGCGGCATACTTTTGCACCAATGTCCGGGAAAACCATGCTAAGGCGGGTGCGAAGTCTCTGGCCCATTAGGAGTTCTGCAGTAGCTACCCCAGTCACCGCATGGGGGGTGGTCCTATACGAAAAGAAAAAGTGAGCCAGTCTCGTGTCCATTGACCCGGAAGACTGCTTCTTTAGGCCCCGTTTGAATGTCTGCACTGCGCGCACCGCTAACTCATTTGAAGCCGGGTGGTAAGGGGCAGTGCGGATATGGCATGTGCCATTCATCTTCATGAACCTCGCAAACTCCTCACTTGTGAATGGAGTGCCGTTATCCGTGACCAGCACCTCGGGGAGGCCATGCGTACTAAAAGACAAACGCATCTTCTCAATTGTTGCGCAGGACGTTGTGCCTAGCATCTTATGCACCTCTAGCCATTTAGACTGGGCGTTGATTAATAGAAGGATTGAAAAGGGCCGGCGAAATCCGCATGCAAGTGCGCCCAAGGCCGCCCTGGCCATTCCCAGTGATGTAGGGGTGCGGCCGGTGGAAGCTTCTGATGCTCCTGGCAAATGGAGCAGATGTGGGCCACCTTCTCAATGTCAGTGTCGAGGCCTGGCCACCAGACATAACTCCGGGCCAACATTTTCATTTTGGTCACACCTGGATGCCCATTGTGCAAGTCTCTTAGTATCAGCTCCTGTCCTTTTTCCGGGACAATCACACGCATCCCCCACAAGAGGATGCCGTCTTCCACGCTGAATACTGACAGCTTGGAGGAAAATGCCCGCAACTCGCCTGGGAGCTGATTATACTACCCACAATACAGGACTATGTGCCGAACCTTTGACAGGACTGGCTCCCTCTGGGTCCACTCACGGATCTGTGATGCCGTGACAGGCAAGGTGTCCATAAAATTTAGGGTTGCAACCACCTCACCGATTGTGGGAGTCGACATGGGGCCGGTCGATAAAGGCAATCGGCTCAGTGCTCCAGAGAATACTCGCATGCAGGACCAACAAAGCCCAGCGCTGGATCCGTGCAGAAGCAATGGGCGGTATTGGCTTATCCGCTCTGAAAAGTCCCAGCAGAAGCTTATGATCAGTCACGATAGTGAAGTGGCGGCCATACACGTACTGGTGGAAACGTTTCAACGCAAAGACCACTGCCAGGCCCTCCTTCTCGATCTGCGCGTATTTCTTTTCCGCTGCAGTCAATGTGCGGGAGGCGAAAGCTATCGGCCGCTCGGCCCCGTTCTCCATCTTGTGGGACAGGACAGCCCCAATACATTACGGGGATGCATCACATGTGACGAGCAAAGGCTTTCCAGGATCATAGTGGGTTAGTAACCCAGACGAGAATTGTTGTTTTACCCGCCGGAAAGTGGTTTCTTGCGGCTGACCCCAAACCCAGGTGTGATTTTTCTTTAGCAGAAGGTGCAATGGGGCCAGCGTAGTTGCCAGATTGGGGAGGAACTTCCCGTAATAGTTTACGAGGCCGAGAAAAGAATGAAGATGCAAAGTGTCAGTTGGGGCGGGGGCCTGTTGAATCGCACGCACCTTCTCTGCGACGGGGTGCAAACCTTCGCGGTCCACCCGATAACCCAGGTAGACTACTTCCTTCGCCTGAAAGATGCACTTTGTGCGACGTAAATGGACTCCAACCTCCGAAAAGCGTCTAAGGACAGCCTCCAGATTTTCCAAATGTTCCAGCTCCAACGTCCCTGTGATCAAAACGTCATCTAAGTAGACAGCGACACGCGGTAAACCTTTCAAAATGCCCTCCATAACGCGTTGAAAAATAGCGCAGGCAGAGGATACTCCAAAGGGCAAACGTGTATATTCATACAGGCCCCGGTGTGTATTAATCATTACATATGGTCGGGATGCAGGGTCCAGCTCCAACTGTAGGTAGGCATGACTCATATCTAATTTTGTGAACGAGAGTCCGCCTGCAAGCTTCGCGTAGAGATCCTCTATGCGAGGCATTGGATATTGGTCGAGTTGGGAAGCCGTATTCACTGTAAGTTTATAGTCGCTGCACAAGCGAACTGTGGCATCTGGCTTCATTACAGGTACAATTGGTGCTGCCCAGTCAGCAAAACGGACAGGCCTGATAATACCCAAACTCTCCAAACGAGTGAGCTCCCCTTCTACCTTCTCGAGCAAGGTGTAAGGCACCGGGCGCGCCCGGAAATAGCGCGGCATGGCTCCTGGTTCGACTTGGATATGGGCTATGGCCCCTTTTATTTTCCCCAAACCGGGCTGGAATACATCTGGGCATCGTCCTAGCACCTTCATCAACCCTCCAGAAACAGTTTGGAGGATGTGCTGCCACTGCAACTGCAAATGTCGCAGCCAGCCCTGACCCAACAGGCTGGGCCCATGGCCGCGCACCATGATAAGTGGGAAACGCCCCTCCTGGCATACATAAACAACAGGGGTCATCGTAGTTCCTGCAATGTCCAATGGTTCCCCCATGTAGGTGGCCAACCTGGCCTGTGTGTCGGTTAATGTAAGGGTCTGTATACCCTGCTTGATGCGGTCAAATGTCCTCTGGGCGATCACGGAGACCACTGCGCCAGTGTCCACCTCCATCTCAAGCGGGTGACCATTGACCCGTACTGTCACCTTAATGGGGGCCACATGGGGAGCTGCCACACAATGCAGCTGCAGGCAGTCGTCCTCCGTCTCCATGTCCTCAGGAGTAGCCGCCGCAGGTTCATCCACATGGAAGGTACGGCCCCTGGGCTGGTCCCAGTTTCGGTTGGAACGACGGCGCCTCTGGCGCCCCCAGGACCGGCGGCTGCGATGGGATCGCCTACATGTCTGACACGGACATGGCTCCTCATTCATTGGTTCTGGAGAAGGCTCCATTTGGGGAGGAATGTCCAACGGCCACTGGCGTCGATCTGGACGTCGCCTCATCCAAGGTACCACAGGAGTGCTGGGTACATTTTCGGATGGAAGGGGTTGCGCCCCAGGGCATGCACCTCCATTCCCTGTAGCACCTGCACTCCTCGTTCTGCGCTCTCTCGGGACAATACTGTTTGAATGGCCTGTTGAAAAGTCAATGTTGGCTCAACTAACAACTTTCTCTGGGTGGCCGCATCGTTAATACTGCAAACCAAACGGGCGCGTAACATTTCTGACAAGGTCTCACCATAGTCACAGTACTCCGCAATCCTGCGTAGCCTGGATAGGAAATCGGCAAGGGATTCTCCTGGGGTCTTCTCAGCGGTATTAAACCGGCAACGTTGGACTATCGTGGATGGGGTTGGGTTAAAATGTTGCCCCACTAAATTCACAAGTTCATCAAATATTTTGGTGTCCGGCGCAGCTGGGTACGTAAGGCTCCTAATCACCCCAAACGTATGCGGGCCGCAGGCGGTGAGCAATATGACCACCTGGCGCTCGTTTTCAGTGATATTATTTGCCCGGAAATAGTAACGCATCCGTTGTGCATACTGGTTCCAACTTTCCAGCGCAGCATCAAAAACATCCAAACGTCCATACAGAGGCATGGTGTAACGGAAAAAAACTTCCAACCTGTATCCAACAAAATTCCAGGGAGGTGGCTTCAGCAGTGTAGGCAGCTATTCACTTTAACCCTCGTCGCCAATTTTGTGAGGGCCACGAAGAATCCAGCACGAGTTTTAAGGATACAAAGAAATAACATTTATTTACAATAACATATATCATCAGCAGCAACTTTGCTTGCTGCTCACTCCTTCCTTCTGGTTCCAAACTGGCCAGCTTTATTTATACAGGGTGTCTGCTAATGATTTCTTCGCCCCCCCCCCTCATTGGGGAAGCTCACACTCCCACAGGATTGTGAGCTTGTCATTAGTCCCCAGCCGATGGTAAGCAGGCAGGTTATAACAGTTTCATATGGTTGTCTGTAAGCAGACCTTCAAAATAAGCCTTCAGATCCAAGTCTCTGTCTGCAGCCTATAGTGGTTTCACTGTAGATTCATTCATTTTGCTTTTCTGTCAGTTCAGAAATATATCAACTCACAGCCTTTCTGGAGAGAGAGAGACAGAAGAAGAAGTGAGGGAGCAGGTCTTTGTCCCTGAGTGTCCAGGATTCAAACTGAGCTCCATGGGACTCGGAAAATCATTCCACTCAGGCAGGATCTAATTAGCTTCTGCTGCCGGGCAGAGTATGGCCATTTGGGCCAATGCATTGACTCCCAGCCAATCAATCAAACCGATCCCCCCCATCTCTCTCTCACTGGTGCTGAAAAGTCTGAAGCTCCTGTTCAAGCTAGCAGAGACAAGCAGAGTGTTCTCTCCTGTAACTTCTGAACTCTTCATTCTTTCTGCTGCTTGACTTAAAGATACATGTCCATCAATCACCCATGGCTCAGAAATGATAACAGCAAAATAAAAGAAAGGGGAAATAAGGTAATAAACATGAAGGACCCTTACAATAGTCATTGTGACTTTGGTAAGAACAATTTCAGTATTGTGGTAGGAAAAGTAACTTGAGGGACTCAAACATGGAGCTACATATCCATTCCTAGTAAAATTTATTGTATGTATATGGACATCATGTGAGAACATGATCAGCTTTGGTTGTGATACCCACCAGGATTAGTTGGCCCTTACACTCTAGGCTCAAGCATGATGAATTGCTACTTTATTGAAATACTGGATGTCTTCAAATATTGAGAAAACTGCATGTCAGAATGTCAGGGCTTTTATGAGCTACAAGTGGATTAAAAAAAAAAGCTGCAGCACATTTCACAAACTAACATCTAATCCCCAATCAGGGTGGGGTGGTGGCACAGCTGTTAACAATGCTGCATCACAGCACCAGGGACCAGATTTCAATTCTGACCTTGGCTGGCTGTCTGTGTGGAGTTTATACATACTCTCCGTGTCTGCATGGGCTCCCTCCTGGTGCTCCGGTTTCCTCCCACAGTCCAAAGATGTGCAGGCATGGTGTGGGCGGCACGGTAGCACAGTGGGTAGTACTGTTACTTCACTGCTGCAGGGTGCCAGGTTTGATTCCCACTTGGGTCACTGTCTGTGTGGTGTCTGCACATTCTCCCTGTGTCTGCGTGGGTTTCCTCCGGGTGCTCCTGTTTCCTCCCACAAGTCCCGTGCTGTTAGGTGAATTGGATATTCTGAATTCTACCTCTGTGTATCCGAACAGGCACCGGAATGTGGTGACTGGGGGCTTTTCACAATAACTTCATTGCAATGTTAATATAAGCCTACTTGTGACAATAAAGATTATTGTTATTATTATTATCAGGTTAGGTGAATTGGCC
Organism: Scyliorhinus torazame; assembly: GCF_047496885.1. NCBI lineage: Eukaryota > Metazoa > Chordata > Chondrichthyes > Carcharhiniformes > Scyliorhinidae > Scyliorhinus > Scyliorhinus torazame. Next base: position 276,380,242 of record NC_092709.1, read on the forward strand.
TTGCTAAATTGTCCCTAAGTGTCTAAAAAAAGGTTAAGTGGGGTTACAGAGATAGGGGGCAGGATGCTCCGAAATGGAGGCAGAGTATTCGCGCCGTCGTGAATGCCATCGAGGTTCACGACGGCGCGAAACGGCCCCTATCCCGACTGATTCAGGGCCCGATAATGAGCTAGGAGCGGCGTCGCGTCATTTATGCGCGCCAGGCCTTGGAGCCGCGTAAAGGCGGCGCTGCATACATGACGCGGCAGGCGCCGCATAACTGGCGTCACCCGCGCATGCGTGGTTGCCGTCCTCTCCAAGTCCGCCCCGCAAGAAGATGTCTGACGAATCTTGCGGGGCTGCGGAAGAAAGGAGGTCCTCCTTCAGAGAGGACGGCCCAACGATCGGTGGGCACCGATCGCGGGCCAGACCCCATTTGAGGCCACCCCTGGTGCAGGATCCCCCCCCCTGCAGGCCGCGCCCCCCCCAACGTTCCCGCGCTGTTCCCGCCGGCAGCGACCAGATGTGGACGGCGCCAGGGGGATCCCGCCGTTTTGGGCAGGCCGCTCGGCCCATCCGGCACTGGGAATCGCAGAGGTACCGGTGAATCACCATTTTGGCTGTCTTGGGCAATTTACTGGACCGCGCCGCGCAAAACGCGATTGTGCCGATCTGGCCGCTTCCGTGAATCGCGGGAGGGCGTCGGACCGGCGTGGCGGGAAAATTTGGCGACCCAGGCGATTCTCCAAACCGGCGCGGGAGCGGAGAATCGCGCCCAATGTGGGGGAGTGGGCCTAGGTAGGGTGCTTTTTCAGGGAGGGTCGGTGCAGACTCAAATAATCCAGATAGTTTCCTACACTGTTGGGATTCTATGATTCTACCATGTAAAGCGAATTCTTACTATTGCAGCTTTCTTATTCAGGGAAAATAGTGCATGTTTAAGTTGGAAATGACTTCTGGGGCGTCATTCTCTGACCCCCCCAGAGGGTCAGAGAATGGCCGTTGGCCGCCGTGAATCCCGCCCCCGCCAGTTGCCGAAGTCTCCGAAGGGAGAAAAGTCAGCGGGGCGTTAATGGCGCCGCTGCCGCGGAGAATGTCACGGGTCTGCGCAAGGCAGCCGATTTTCGGCCTGCTGATATTCTCCCTTCCGGATGGGCCGAAGTCCCGTCGACGTGATGACCATTCACGTCGACGTGAATCAAACCTCCTTTTCATCGGCGTGACCCTGTGCTCCAGGTTCACGCCGACCAGCGTGGAGGTGAGTGACGGCCTGGGGGGTTGGCTCTGGGCAGGCGATGGCGTGGCCGCAGTCTGAATGCGTGAGGAGAGGTGTGTCTCGGCTTGTGTTTGTGTGTGTGCGGCGGGGGGTGGGGGGGTGGTTAGAATAGGCTGGGCTCCGGGGGAGTGCCGGGAGGGGGTCCGTGCCGGGGTGGAGGTTGGGGGGGGGGTCCGTGCCGGGGAGGGGATGGGGGGGGGTCCCTGCTGGGGAGGGGGATGGGGGGGTCTGTGCCGGGGTGGAGGTTGGGGGGGGGCCCTGCTGGGGAGGGGGATGGGGCGTCTGTGCCGGGGTGGAGGTTGGGGGGGGGGCCCTGCTGGGGAGGGGGATGGGGGGGTCCGTGCCGGGGTGGAGGTTGGGGGGGGGGGTCCGTGCCGGGGAGGGGGATGGGGGGGGGTCCCTCTTCGCTTGTCTCCGGGTTGGTGGTTGCATCGGATCTATGTGTGGGTGTGGTAACTCCAGGAACCCGGGATCCATCTGGGCGGCAGATGTTCGCTTGGGCTGGGCTGCCCTCCGACCGCCCGGCCTCTCTGCTGCTCCTACCTCCACCTGCTGTACCGGGACGGCTGTGTTGTGCGCAACAGTGAGTGTACCAGACGCCTCATCACTAAAGTGCCCAACCGAGGTGAGTGTTTCTGCGATGGTGGACGGTGTTGGTGACAGCAGTGGCGTTGTGTCGTGCTCTTCGTCCCACTCTGAGTCCATTGCACTTTGGGGTGGGGGTTCGTCTCCACCCATCCACTCTGAGTCACTGTCCGGTATTTCGTCTTCCTGGGTAGTGCTGTCCCGGGTACTGCTGTCCCGGGTAGTGGTGTCCTGGGTAGTGGTGTCCTGGGTAGTGGTGTCCTGGGTAGTGGTGTCCTGGCTCGGATGTGACGGGGGCCTGTGGCTGCCCCCCTCATCGCTGGATGGTCGCTCCCGCACGTGACGGGGGTGTCGTCTCCCTGTTGCTCCAGGTCTCTCCGTCTCCCGTGGTGTGCGAGGGGCATCCTGCGGGCGTCGCATGCTGGAGGGTGCGGGTCTCTCCGTCTCCCGTGGTCTCCGAGGGGCATTCTGCAGGCGTCGCATGCTGGAGGGTCCGGGTCTCTCCGTCTCCCGTGGCCTCCGAGGGGTATCCTGCGGGCGTCGCATGCTGGGGGGTCCGGGTCTCTCCGTCTCCCGTGGCCTCCGAGGGGCATCCTGCGGGCGGTCTGCATCTGCGGGGATGGGTGCCTGGACATTTGGTCATGCGATACACAATGAAGCATGCATGGTTAGACATCAGGCAGTGATCAGGTGATACGGGGGAGGGGGATATAGGGGAGGGGGGATATGGGGACGGGCTGTCGGTGGCTCACTTGCTACTACGCCCCTGACCTCTGCATCAGCAACCTCCCGGTCCTCAGGTCCGCCAGCCAGTGCCAGGGCCCTTTCCTCGTGTTCGGTCAGTGGCCTCTCATCAGCGGGGCCTCCTCCAGTCCTCACATGCTCCCTATTGTTGTGTGCGCGCTTCTCCTGTGGGGGGGGGGGGGTGTGGCAGGGGTAAAAGGCAACACTGTTAGGCAGGTATATGAATGCACGCCATCGGTTGCGCGTGCATTGCAGAGGTTAAGGTTGGGGCTGGATTCACTTGGGGATATGGGGGAGGGGGGGATATGGGGGAGGGGGGATATGGGGGGGGATATGGGGGAGGGGGGATATGGGGGATATGGGGGAGGGGGGATATGGGGGAGGGGGGATATGGGGGAGGGGGGATATGGGGAGGGGGGATATGGGGGAGGGGGGAGATGGGGAGGGGGGATATGGGGGATATGGGGAGGGGGGATATGGGGGAGGGGGGATATGGGGGAGGGGGATATGGGGGAGGGGGGATATGGGGGATATGGGGGAGGGGGGATATGGGGGAGGGGGGATATGGGGGTGGGGGGATATGGGGGAGGGGGATATGGGGGAGGGGGGATATGGGGAGGGGGATATGGGGAGGGGGGATATGGGGGAGGGGGACATGGGGGAGGGGGGATATGAGGGAGGGGGATATGGGGGAGGGGGGATATGGGAGAGGGGGGATATGGGGGATATGGGGAGGGGGGATATGGGGGAGGGGGGGATATGGGGGAGGGGGGATATGGGGGAGGGGGATATGGGGGAGGGGGGATATGGGGAGGGGTGATATGGGGGAGGCGGGGATATGGGGAGGGGGGATATGGGGAGGGGGGATATGGGGGAGGGGGGATATGGGGGAGGGGGGATATGGGGAGGAGGATATGGGGAGGGGGATATGGGGAGGGGGGATATGGGGGAGGGGGGATATGGGGGAGGGGGGAATATGGGGGAGGGGGGATATGGGGGAGGGCGGATATGGGGGAGGGGGGATATGGGGGATATGGGGGAGGGGGGATATGGGGGAGGGGGTTATGGGGAGGGGGATATGGGGGAGGGGGGATATGGGGGAGGGGGGATATGGGGGAGGGGGTGATATGGGGGAGGGGGGATATGGAGAGGGGGATATGGGGGAGGGGGGATATGGGGGAGGGGGGGATATGGGGGAGGGGGGATATGGGGGAGGGGGGATATGGGGAGGGGGGATATGGGGGAGGGGAGATATGGGGGAGGGGGGATATGGGGGAGGGGGGATATGGGGAGGGGGGATATGGGGGAGGGGGGATATGGGGGAGGGGGATATGGGGGATAAGGGGGAGGGGTGGATATGGGGGAGGGGGGATATGGGGGAGGGGGGGATATGGGGGAGTGGGATATGGGGAGGGGGATAGGGGGAGGCTCACCCTGCCTGCTCTGACGAGGTCGTTCACCTTCTTGTGGCACTGGGTGCCTGTCCGTGGTGTTAGGGCCACAGCGGTGACGGCCTCTGCCACCTCCCTCCACAGACGCCGGCTGTGGCGTGGGGAACTCTGCGGCCGTGCCCGGGATACAGGGCGTCCCTCCTCTGCTCCACCACGTCCAGGAGCGCCTCCACATCGTGTGACTCGAACCTCGGGGCTGAGCGGCGGCCAGCCATCCAGTCGGGTGTTGCGGTCGGGTGTTCCGGTCGGGTGGGGGGGAGCAGCGCGGCTTTATGAGCCGTCACGCCCTGCGGCGCGTATGACGCTGCACGGCGTGAACCACAGCGCAAGCGCGGATCCCGTTACGTCGCTGCTAGCCCATTTCGGGCCGGAGACTATCGACCCATTTTTCCGACGTGACGCAAGTCGGATTTGCGCCGTTTTTTGCACTGATCGGCGGACTTTCCGCCGATAACGGAGAATTTTGCCCCTGAAGTTTCATATTTTGTTTGAATAAATGTGTTTACTGTGATCAATAACATGTGAAGAAATGTCCTGCTGACAATATTGCTATTTGATGGAAATGTTTCGGTATATATGTTTTTGGAAGATGAATACAATTCTGTGTTCGCCATCCCTATGTATTAAAAGGTCAAATGTGAAAGCTGAACAAGTAACTTCTTAGAATATTTTTCAAAGAACATTCAGCATTTCAGAAGGAAATGGTTGGAGAAACATTGTCTTTCTGTTTCTTTCATGTAATCTTTGAATCTGCTCCATCTGGAAACCACTGCAACGTGACCTCATGCAGGATGGAGTCACACTTCCTCAGCAGCCTCAGATAGAGAGATCAAACACAGAACGCTTTTGCCTTGGAGTCAAACTGTTTTGTGGGAGATTATTCCAGATAAAATATAAAGACTAACACTGAAGGAGAAATCGTTGTAAGTTTAACGATCTGCTGTGAAAGGGATAAAAATCTAGTTGAGATGAATAATCAGATTGTACTAAAATCCATAGTGACTTTATAGCAGATGCAGATATACCTTACAGATATAATCGACGTGCCCTTCATCTTTTTCCCGCTCGCTACGTGATCCTCTACTGTTGCCTCGCCCTGCTGCTGACCCTAACCTGGACTATGCAGAGATTTCGGTCACTCTGCATCCTCCTCACTCGGACACAGTCCAGCCCGCTCCTCAGCCAACGGCTCCCGACCCACCCTTGAGACGGTCGACCAGAATTCATCGCCAACCAGAATTTGTGCGACACACACTGATGGACACACAGTGGGACCAATCAACACACACAACACCGCAGCCAATCACCAGTTAGAGCACACACACTATAAAGACAGGGGGCATCAGGGTTCCCGCTCATTTGGGTTGCAGCTAGCTAGGAGGACAGAGCTCACAGCCTGCAACACAGACATTCACCATGTGCTGAGTGCATCGACTGGTTAGGACAAGGCAAAGGTCTTTAGTTAAAGCTAGTATTGTGTAAACCCACAGTCTAAGTATGTTAAACAGTTAATGATTCAATAAACTAGTGTTGCATTATTTCTAGTGTTGGTGACCTGTATGTGTTCCACGGATCCAGAACACCCAACACATCAATATGTAAAAGCATTGGAAGCAATTTTGCGAAGTTTTGCTAGACTGATACCTGGAAGGTTGGACAGAGAAGCAAATATTCCTTGAAGTTCAGAAGAATAAGAGACAACTTGGTTGAAAGATACAAGATCCTAAAGTGTCTTGACAGGGTGGTTATGGAAAGCATGTTTCCCGTTGTGGGAGGAAAGTGGGAGTTCAGGAGCTCAGTATTGGGCCCAGCGCTTTCATTGTCTGCATATACTTTGCTTCCCACTGAGAGGATTCATTAAAAACCAAGAGTGAGGACTTTGGTAGATCTTTATAGTCCCGTCCCTGATCTACTGCCAATCTGGCTCATTCTGGCATTCTTGCAGTCGATGGTCAGCTACCTCAGGGATTTAACCTGGAAACTACCTCTGAGCCAAATAAATACCGTATTTATTAATTGAAGTGAAATGGAAAACATAACGTTGTTATTTTTAAGTTGACAGGCTACAGTAACATTCTAATAATATTGACCTTACAATCTCATTGCAAGGTTTATCATAAATCATAGATCATAGTGAGTTCAATGTTCAAACAGGCTCATAAGTCCAGCCTAGTAGGTGGGCGATGAATTCGGGTTGACCGCCTCAAGGATTTACCGGCTGAGGAATGGGCCTGGCCACGTGCGACGATGGAATGGGCATGGTGGCAGGAAGCTCCACGAAGTCGACATCAGGAACAACAGGAAGGCGTGGCACCGGTGTAAGTTCCCGTAGCGAGTGTGGGAGCAGGCGAAGGGCCCGGCGATTGCGCCTGCGAATGGAGCCATCAGGCATGCGAACCAGGAACGAGCAGGGTACCACGCGTCGGAGAACTTCGGCAGGTGCTGACCAGCCACCTTCTGGTAGGTGGATGCGGACGTCGTCCCCAGGCGCCAGGGCGGGAAGATCAGTTGCCCGTGTGTCATGTGCCACCTTCTGGCGAACGCGCTGCTGTCGCATCCTGTGCAGAACTGGAGCATGGTTGGTTGTGAGTACCAGAATGGACGGCACAGTGGTCCTGAGGGCATGACCCATCAACAGCTGGGCTGGTGAGTGGCCAGTGGCTAGTGGGGCTGAGCGATAGGCTAGCAGCGCTAAGCAGAAATCCGATCAGGCAGCAGCAGCCTTGCAGAAGAGCCGCTTGACGATGTGAACGCCCTTCTCAGCCTTTCCATTGTCTGGGGATGCAGAGGGCTGGACATCACGTGTGTGAAGCCATACGAAGCAGCAAAGGACAACCATTCCTGGCTGGCAAAACAAGGCCCATTGTCCGACATGACAGTAATCGGAATGCCGTGGCGAGTGAAGGTGTCTTTGCAGGCCCTATGACAGCGGACGATGTCAAATCGTTCAGGCGTATGACCTCTGGATAGTTTGAAAAGTAATCTATGACGATTACATAGTCCCTGCCGAGCGCATGAAAAAGGTCGACACCCACCTTCGCCCAGGGGGACGTCACCAGCTCATGGGGCTGAAGCGTCTCAGGAGGTTGCGCCGGCTGAAACCTTTGGCAAGTGGGGCAGTTGTGCACCATATTAGCAATGTCATCACTGATGCCCGGCCAGTATACCGCCTCTCGGGCCCTCCGTCTGCACTTCTCGACCCCCAGGTGGCCTTCGTGTAATAGGTCGAGGACCAGCTTGTGCATGCTGTGTGGAATCACAATCCGGTCCAGCTTTTGGAGGACACCATCAATGACGTCCAAGTCGTCCCGGACATTGTAGAACTGCGGGCACTGTCCTTTGAGCCACCCTCCCGTCATGTGGCGCATCACACGTTGTAGAAGGGGGTCAGCCGCAGTCTCCCGGCGAATACGGGCCAGACTGGAGTCCTCGGCTGGCAGATTTGCCGATGTGAAGGCCACCTGCGCTTCGACCTGACAGACGAACCCCTCCGAGTCGGGCGGTGTGCTCACTGCTCTAGATAGGGCATCCGCAATGATAAGGTCCTTTCCCGGGGTGTAGACCAGTTGGAAGTCGTACCTCCTAAGTTTAAGTAGGATGCGCTGGAGGCGAGGGGTCATCTCGTTCAGATCCTTATGTATGATGCTGACCAGGGGGCGATGGTCAGTCTCAACGGTAAACTGGGGGAGACCATACACGTAGTCATGGAACTTGTCTATTCCGGTTAGCAAACCCAGGCACTCCTGATAGCGCTGATCTGTGGGGGTCATGGCCCGTGAGGCAGAGGCGACCGGGGCCCACAACGCAGTGTCATCCTGCTGTAGGAGTACAGCCCCAATGCCGGACTGGCTGGCACCAGTCGAAATTTTAGTGTCACAAGATGTGTCAAAAAACGCCAATACCGGGGCTGTGGTGAGCTTAATTCTGAGCTCCTCCCATTCCTTCTGGTGTGCGGGCAGCCACTGGAACTCTGTGGACTTCTTGGACTAGGTGGCGAAGAGCCGTCGTGTGGGAAGCAAGGTTGGGAATGAACTTCCCCAGGAAGTTGACCATGCCTAGGAAGTGTAGCACTGCTTTCTTGTCTGCCGGCTGCGGCATGGCTGTAATGGCGCTCACCTTGTCTGCGTCCGGACGGACCCCTGACCGGGAAATGTGGTCTCCCAGGAACTTCAGCTCGGTTTGGCCGAAAGAACACTTGGCTCGGTTGAGGCGCAGGCCGTTTTCCCGTATCCGTGCAAAGACGCGCTGGAGACGATTGATGTGCTCCTGTGGTGTGGTGGACCAGATGATGAGTTCGTCAACGTAGACGCGCACCCCTTCGATGCCCTAAATCATCTATTCCATGACTCTGTGAAAGACCTCGGATGCCGAGATGATGCCAAACGGCATTCTGTCATAGCAGAACCTGTCGAAAGGAGTGTTGAAGGAGCACAGCTTCCTGCTGGACTGATCCAGTTGGATCTGCCAAAAACCCTTCGAGGCATCCAGCTTTGTAAAGATTTTAGCCCGGGCCATTTTGCTCGTTATCTCTTCCCGTTTGGGTATGGGGTAGTGTTCCCTCATTATGTTGTTGTTGAGGTCTTCCGGGTCAATGCAGATCCGGAGTTCGCCAGAGGGCTTCTTAACACACACCATGGAGCTGACCCATGGCGTGGGCTCCGTGACCCGGGATAGCACCCCTTGGTCCTGGAGATCCTGCAGCTGCTGCTTGAGGCGGTCCCTGAGTGGCGCTGGGACCCTGCGAGGTGCGTGAATGACCGGGGTGGCATCCGGTTTGAGTCGTATTCTGTAGGTATAGGGCAGTGTGCCCATGCCCTCGAATGCCTCCTGGTTGTGGGCGAGGAGCGAGTGGAGCTGTGCCCTAAATTCTGCATCCGGGAAGTCTGATGTGCCTTCTGGAGACAGAGCGTGGATCCGTTGCACGAGATGGAGAACCTTGCATGCCTGTGTGCCTAGCAGGGAGTCCTTTGATGATCCTACTGTTTTAACATAGAACATAGAACATAGAAAATACAGCACAGAACAGGCCCTTCGGCCCACGATGTTGTGCCGAACCTTTGTCCTAGATTAATCATAGATTACCATTGAATTTATAGTGCAGAAGGAGGCCATTCGGCCCCCCGAGTCTGCACCGGCCCCCGGAAAGAGCACCCCACCCAAACCCAACACCTCCACCCAACACCAAGGGCAATTTGGACATTAAGGGCAATTTATCATTGGCCAATTCACCTAACCCGCACATCTTTGGATTTTGAAGGATAGTGTGGCCGTGTATGTGTTGTGTGTCACCTGGAGCTGGCAGGATCCCATGGCCGGGACAACGTTTCCATTGTAGTCGACCATCTTGCAACAGGATGGCCAAATTGGTGGTCTGACCTTCAAGGCGTAGAAGGATGACCGTGCTATTAGGTTGGCGGAGGCACCAGTGTCCAAACGGAATGTTATCGGTGATCGGTTGAACGTTAGGGTGGCACACCATTCATCACCCGGATTGACACTGTTCACTGGCATTGGCTGGTGGGTCCTGCTTGGAGACATCCGGCTCTTATCAATGACCGCAACACGGAAGGCGTCCCGGTCGTCTGTGTCACTGGTTTGGATATCGTCTGGGCACGACTCGTAGTACGGAGGCTGAATGGTCCGCACGACCCTGCGAGGCTGTCGGAATTGGGGAGCGTTGGCAGGTTGAGCTGCTCGACAGCAGGCAGCGTAGTGGCCCATCTTGCCACAGCGGAGGCATTGTCGGTTCTTCACCGGACATTGCCGCTTTAAATGTGCGGCTCCACAGTTACCGCACGTCGTGACGTCATAGCGTTTGTTGCGCCACCGTGCATGCGCAGTTCGGTCTTGCGTCAGGCGCGCCTACGCATCACGTCCCTCTGCGTCAACGTCTTTTTTGGCGCGCACAAACGCGGGAGGCCGCGGAAAGCGCGCAAATTGGCCATCCTCATCCAGGCCGCGGGCCGGGAAGAACCCGATCGCCTGGACCCGCTCGGCCTCGTAAGACCCCTGCCGTGCTGATTCGGTCGCTTGAAATTGGGCGTAGCGGCTGGTCGCGTTTTCATGAAGGACGCAGGCTTCGATGGTGGAGGCTGGGGTGAAGCCTTTTATTTTGAGGAGCTGGTGGCATAGGGTGTGCGAGGTGACCCCAAAAACAATCTGGTCCCGAATCATTGAATCGGAGGTGGCGTCATAACCGCAGGACTGCGCGAGGATACGGAGGTGTGTCAGGAAAGATTGTAAAGGCTCATCCTTACCCTGCAGGCGTTTAAACAGCATCCAGTGGACGCCGAGGTTTCCAGCGACTTGTAGCGGCTGCGGCGTGCTGACGGTGTCCATGGCGCAGGATGGCAGATTCCTGAGGATGCGTAGGCAGGTTTCACAGTTATTGGGTACTAATGCTGGTACTATGTCGTGTTGGGTGCTCTGCTACACAGACGAACCAACACGGTTGCGGGTGGTACAACACAGTTTTATTACTAACAATATTTACAATGATAAACTGGCTACTGTGGTTCGTTCATTACCCTTGAATCTGTGGACCTAGCCCTGACACTATCTTGGAGAAGCACTCAGCACATGGTGAATGTCTGAGTCGCTTGCTATGAGCTCTGTGCCCTGAGCTGTCTCCTGCTGGAATGGGCCAGAAGTGTCGTGTTCCCCGTTTTATAGTGTGTATGCTCTTGCCTGTGATCGGCTGTGGTGTTGTGTGTGTATTGATTGGTCTGTTGATCTGTCCATCAGTATGTATGTATGTTTGCACCATGATGTTTACCTGAATATCATGACAGACACCATCCGGAAGATGGATGCGGACATTGTCATCTGGAGCCAGAGTAGGGAGATCAGCTGCATGAGCCGCCTTGTGCTGTGTACGAGACAGCTACATCCGTCGAAGGACCGGAACGTGGTCGAGGTCTGGGACATGAATGGACGGCACCGTGGTCCTGAGGGTGCGACCCATGAGCAGCTGGGCTGGCGACTGGCCAGTGGACAGTGGGGCCGAGCGATAGGCCAGCAAGGTGAGGTACAAATCGGACCCAGCATCGGTAGCCTTGCGGAGGACATGTTTGACTATGTGGACGCCCTTTTCCGCTTTGCCGTTGGATTGGGGGTACAGGGGACTGGATGTCACATGGTGCAAAGTTGTACCGCCTGGCAAAGTTGGACCATTCCTGGCTTGCGAAGCAGGGGCCATTGTCCGACATCACAGTGAGTGGGATGCTGTGTCGAGCAAAGGTGTCCTTACAGGCACGGATAACTGCAGACGATGTGATGTCGTGCAACCGTATCACCTCCGGGTAATTTGAAAAGTAGTCCACAATCAGGGCATAGTCCCTGCCCAGTGCGTGGACAGGTCGATGCCCACCTTGGTCCAAGGGGACGTGACCAACTCATGGGGCTGTAGGGTCTCACATAGTTGGGCCGGCTGGAAGCGCTGACAAGTGGGGCAGTTGAGCACTGTGTTGGCTATGTCTTCATTAATGCCGGGCCAGTATACTGCCGCTCGGGCCAGTCGGCGGCACCTTTCCACGCCAAATTGGGCCTCGTGTAGCTGTTCCAGGATGAGCTGGCGCATGCTATGTGGGATGACAATGCTGTCCAGTTTCAGGAGAACCCCGTCTACTACCGCCAGATCATCTCTGATGTTATAGAACTGAGGGCATTGGCCCTTGAGCCACCCGTCTGTTAGGTGGCGCATGACACGCTGTAGGAAAGGGTCAGCCGCCGTCTTGCAGTCAATTTGGACGAGGCGTTCATCCGTGGCAGGTAGATTGGAAGCCACAAAGGCCAAATGGGCGTCAACCTGGCAGCCGAATCCCGCTGGGTCACACAGAGTGTTGACTACCCTGGAGAGAGCGTCGGCAATGATGAGGTCTTTGCCTGGGGTGTATACCAGCTGGAAGTCGTATCGCCAGAACTTGAGAAGAATATGCTGGAGGCGAGGCGTCATGTCGTTCAAGTCTTCCTGTATTATATTGACCAGCGGGCGATGGTCGGTCTCGATGGTGAATTGAGGAAGTCCGCACACATAATCGTGAAACTTAACCACACCGGTCAGAAGGCCCAGGCACTCCTTTTCTAACTGCGCGTAGCGCTGTTCCGTGGGGGTCATGGTGCGTGACGCATATGCAACGGGGGCCCATGATGAGGCCTCATCACGTTGCAGGACCACTGCCCCAATGCCAGATTGGCTGGCATCGGTCGAAATTTTGGTCTCTTTTGCTGGATCAAAGAAAGATAAGACCGGGGCTGTGATGAGTTTGGTTTTGAGTTCTCTCCATTCGCGCTCGTGGGCAGGGAGCCATTGGAAGTCTGTCGTCTTCCTGACCAGGTTCCTGAGTGCCGTGGTATGAGAGGCGAGGTTATGGATGAACTTCCCTAAAAGGTTGACCATGACCAGAAATCGGAGGACCGCCTCCTTGTCCTCTGGCATTTTCATGGCTGGGATAGCAGCCACCTTGTCCGCATCCGGCCGCACACCCAACTGGGAGATGTGGTCCCCGAGGAACTTGAGTTCCGTCTGACCAAAAGAGTATTTGGCCCTGTTGAGGCGTAGGTCCTGCTCACATATGCGTTTGAACACGTGCTGGAGGCGACTGACATGCTCCTGCGGGGTGGTGGACCAAATGATTATGTCGTCGACATAGACGCGAACACCTTCAATGCCTTCCATCAATTGTTCCATGATCCTATGGAACACTTCTGAAGCAGATATGATCCCAAACGGCATCCTGTTGTAACAATATCTTCCAAAGGGGATATTGAATGTACACAGTTTCCTGCTGGATTTGTCGAGCTGGATTTGGCAGAATCCTTTCGAGGCGTTGAGTTTGGTGAAGAGCTTGGCGCGAGCCATCTCGCATGTGATCTCTTCCCGCTTGGAAATTGGATAATGTTCCCTCATGATATTGCAATTCAGATCCTTGGGATCAATGCAAATTCTCAGCTCGCCGGAAGTTTTTTTTTTAATAAATATTTTATTGAAAATTTTTGGTCAACCAACACAGTACATTGTGCATCCTTTACACAACATTATAACAATACAGATAATAATGACCTTTTTTATATAAACAAAAAACAACAAATAAATAAATATTAAATAACAAAAATGAAAACTAGCCCTAATTGGCAACTGCCTTGTCACAGGCTATACCCCCCCCCACCCACACCCACCCCCCCCCCCACCCACCCCACCCCCATCCCTCCCCCCCCCCCCCCCCCCCCCCCCCCCCCAAGTCCTGGGCTGCTGCTGCTGCCTTCTTTTTCCCCCCATCTATCTTTCCGCAAGATATTCGACGAACGGTTGCCACCGCCTGGTGAACCCTTGAGCCGACCCCCTTAGGACGAACTTAATCCGCTCTAGCTTTATGAACCCCGCCATATCATTTATCCAGGTCTCCACCCCCGGGGGCTTGGCTTCTTTCCACATTAGCAATATCCTGCGCCGGGCTACTAGGGACGCAAAGGCCAAAACATCGGCCTCTCTCGCCTCCTGCACTCCCGGCTCTTGTGCAACCCCAAATATAGCCAACCCCCAGCTTGGTTCGACCCGGACTCCTACTACTTTTGAAAGCGCCTTTGTCACCCCCACCCAAAACCCCTGTAGTACCGGGCATGACCAAAACATATGGGTATGATTCGCTGGGCTTCTCGAGCACCTCGCACACCTATCCTCCACCCCAAAAAATTTACTGAGCCGTGTTCCAGTCATATGTGCCCTGTGTAATACCTTAAACTGAATCAGGCTTAGCCTGGCGCACGAGGACGACGAGTTTACCCTGTTTAGGGCATCTGCCCACAGCCCCTCCTCGATCTCCTCCCCTAGCTCTTCTTCCCATTTCCCTTTTAGTTCGTCCACCATAGTCTCCCCTTCGTCCCTCATTTCCCTATATATATCCGACACCTTACCATCCCCCACCCATTTCTTTGAGATGACTCTGTCCTGCACCTCTTGTGTCGGGAGCTGCGGGAATTCCCTCACCTGTTGCCTCGCAAAAGCCCTCAATTGCATGTACCTGAATGCATTCCCTTGGGGCAACCCATATTTCTCGGTCAGCGCTCCCAGACTTGCGAACTTCCCGTCCACAAATAGATCTTTCAGTTGCGTTATTCCTGCTCTTTGCCACATTCCATATCCCCCATCCATTCCCCCCGGGGCAAACCTATGGTTGTTTCTTATCGGGGACCCCCCCAATGCTCCGGTCTTTCCCCTATGTCGTCTCCACTGTCCCCAAATCTTCAATGTAGCTACCACCACCGGGCTCATGGTGTAGTTCCTCGGTGAGAACGGCAATGGGGCTGTCACCATAGCCTGCAGGCTGGTCCCCCTACAGGACGCCCTCTCTAATCTCTTCCACGCCGCTCCCTCCTCCTCTCCCATCCACTTACTCACCATTGAAATATTAGCGGCCCAATAATACTCACTTAGGCTCGGTAATGCCAGCCCCCCCCTATCCCTACTACGCTGTAAGAATCCCTTCCTCACTCTCGGAGTCTTCCCGGCCCAAACAAAACCCATGATGCTCTTTTCTATCCTTTTAAAAAAAGCCTTCGTGATCACCACCGGGAGCCACTGAAACACAAAGAGGAATCTCGGGAGGACCACCATCTTAACCGCCTGCACCCTCCCTGCCATTGACAGTGCTACCATATCCCATCTCTTGAAATCTTCCTCCATCTGTTCCACCAACCGCGTTAAATTTAGCCTGTGCAGTGTGCCCCAATTCTTAGCTATCTGGATCCCCAGGTAACGAAAGTCTCTTGTTACCTTCCTCAACGGTAGGTCTTCTATTTCTCTACTCTGCTCCCCTGGATGCACCACAAACAGCTCACTCTTCCCCATGTTCAATTTATACCCTGAAAAATCCCCAAACTCCCCAAGTATCCGCATTATTTCTGGCATCCCCTCCGCCGGATCCGCCACATATAGTAGCAGATCATCCGCATATAAAGATACCCGGTGTTCTTCTCCTCCCCTAAGTATTCCCCTCCATCTCTTGGAACCTCTCAGCGCTATCGCCAGGGGCTCAATCGCCAGTGCAAACAGTAATGGGGACAGAGGACATCCCTGCCTTGTCCCTCTATGGAGCCGAAAATATGCCGATCCCCGTCCATTCGTGACCACACTCGCCACTGGGGCCCTATACAACAGCTGCACCCATCTAACATACCCCTCTCCAAAACCAAATCTCCTCAACACCTCCCACAGATAATCCCATTCCACTCTATCAAATGCTTTCTCGGCATCCATCGCCACTACTATCTCCGTTTCACCCTCTGGTGGGGCCATCATCATTACCCCTAACAGCCTCCGTATATTCGTGTTCAGCTGTCTCCCCTTCACAAACCCAGTTTGGTCCTCGTGAACCACCCCCGGGACACATTCCTCTATTCTCATTGCCATTACCTTGGCCAGGACCTTGGCATCCACATTTAGGAGGGAAATTGGTCTGTAGGACCCGCATTGTAGCGGATCCTTTTCCTTCTTTAAGAGAAGCGATATCGTTGCTTCAGACATAGTCGGGGGCAGTTGTCCCCTTTCCTTTGCCTCGTTAAAGGTCCTCGTCAGTACCGGGGCGAGCAAGTCCAAATACTTTCTGTAAAATTCAACTGGGAATCCGTCCGGTCCCGGGGCCTTTCCCGTCTGCATGTTCCTAATTCCTTTCACCACTTCTTCTACCGTGATCTGTGCTCCCAGTCCCACCCATTCCTGCTCATCCACCTTGGGAATTTCCAGCCGATCCAAAAAATCCATCATTCTCTCCCTCCCATCTGGGGGTTGAGCTTCATACAATTTTTTATAAAATGTCTTGAACACTTCATTCACTCTCTCCGCCCCCCGCTCCATCTCTCCTTCCTCATCCCTCACTCCCCCTATTTCCCTCGCTGCTCCCCTTTTCCTCAATTGGTGTGCCAGCAACCTGCTCGCCTTCTCCCCATATTCATACTGTACACCCTGCGCCTTCCTCCATTGTGCCTCTGCAGTGCCTGTAGTCAGCAAGTCAAATTCCACATGCAGCCTTTGCCTTTCCCTGTACAGTCCCTCCTCCGGTGCTTCCGCATATTGTCTGTCCACCCTCAAAAGTTCTTGCAGCAAACGCTCCCGTTCCTTACTCTCCTGCTTCCCTTTATGTGCCCTTATTGATATCAGCTCCCCCCTAACCACCGCCTTCAACGCCTCCCAGACCACTCCCATCTGAACCTCCCCATTGTCATTGCGTTCCAAGTACTTTTCAATACATCCCCTCACCCTTAGGCACACACCCTCATCCGCCATTAGTCCCATGTCCATTCTCCAGGGTGGGCGCCCTCCTGTTTCCTCCCCTATCTCCAAGTCTACCCAGTGTGGGGCATGATCCGAAATGGCTATAGCCGTATATTCCGTTCCCCTCACCTTCGGGATCAATGCCCTACCCAACACAAAAAAGTCTATGCGCGAATAGACTTTATGGACATAGGAGAAAAACGAGAACTCCTTACTCCTAGGTCTACTGAATCTCCACGGGTCCACACCTCCCATCTGCTCCATAAAATCCTTAAGCACCTTGGCTGCTGCCGGCCTCCTACCAGTCCTGGACTTCGACCTATCCAGCCTTGGTTCCAACACCGTGTTAAAGTCTCCCCCCATTATCAGCTTTCCCGTCTCTAGGTCCGGGATGCGTCCTAGCATTCGCCTCATAAAGTTGGCATCATCCCAGTTCGGGGCATACACGTTTACCAAAACCACCATCTCTCCCTGTAATTTGCCACTCACCATCACGTATCTGCCCCCGTTATCCACCACTATAGTCTTTGCCTCGAACATTACCCGCTTCCCCACTAATATAGCCACCCCCCTGTTTTTCGCATCCAGCCCCGAATGGAACACCTGCCCCACCCATCCTTTACGCAGCCTAACCTGGTCTATCAGTTTCAGGTGCGTTTCCTGTAACATAACCACATCTGCTTTAAGTTTCTTAAGGTGTGCGAGTACTCGTGCCCTCTTTATCGGCCCGTTGAGCCCTCTCACGTTCCACGTGATCAGCCGAGTTGGGGGGCTTCCCACCCCCCCCCCCTTGCCGGTTAGCCATCATCTTTTTCCAGCTTCTCACCCAGTTCCCACGCAGCTGTATCTCCCCCAGGCGGTGCCCCCCCGCCCATCCTCTCCCGTACCCACTCCCCCCTTTCCCCAGCAGCAGCAACCCAGTAATTCCCCCCTCCCACCCCCCCCGCTAGATCCCCCGCTAGCGTAATTACTCCCCCCATGTTGCTCCCAGAAGTCAGCAAACTCTGGCTGACCTCGGCTTCCCCCCGTGACCACGGCTCGCACCGTGCGACGCCCCCTCCTTCCTGCTTCTCTATTCCCGCCATAATTATCATAGCGCGGGAACCAAGCCCGCGCCTCTCCCTCGGCCCCGCCTCCCATGGCCAACGCCCCATCTCCTCTCCCTCCCCACCTCCCCCCATCACCACCTGTGGGAGAAAGAAAAGTTACCATACCGCAGGATTAGAACATAAAACCCCTCTTCGCCCCCCCCCCATTCGCCCCACCACTTTGTCCAAACGTTCTTTTTCATAATCCACTCGTTCCAGTTTTTCTTCTACAATAAAAGTCCACGCTTCATCCGCCGTCTCAAAGTAGTGGTGCCTCCCTTGATATGTGACCCACAGTCTTGCCGATTGCAGCATTCCAAATTTTATCTTCCTTTTGTGAAGTACCGCCTTGGCCCGATTAAAGCTCGCCCTCCTTCTCGCCACCTCCGCACTCCAGTCTTGATAAACGCGGATCACCGCGTTCTCCCATTTACTGCACCGAGTTTTCTTCGCCCATCTAAGGACCATTTCTCTATCCTTAAAACGGAGGAATCTCACCACTATGGCTCTGGGAGTTTCTCCTGCTCTCGATCCTCGCACCATAACTCGGTACGCTCCCTCCACCTCCAACGGACCCGTCGGGGCCTCCGCTCCCATTAACGAATGCAGCATCGTGCTCACATATGCCCCGACGTCCGCCCCCTCCACACCTTCAGGAAGGCCAAGAGGTTGTTCCTCCTTGCGTTGTTTTCCAGTGCCTCCAACCTCTCCACACATCGTTTCTGGTGTGCCTCCTGTATCTCCGACTTCACCACCAGGCCCTGTATATCGTTCTCATTCTCGGCTGCTTTCGCCTTCACGACCCGAAGCTCCTGCTCCTGGGACTTTTGTTCCTCCTTTAGCCCTTCGATCGCCTGTAGTATCGGGGCCAACAATTCTTTCTTCATTTCCTTTTTTATCTCCTCCACGCAGCATTTCAAGAACTCTTGTTGTTCAGGGCCCCATATGAAACTGCCACCTTCCGACGCCATCTTGGTTTTTGCTTGCCTTCCTTGCCGTTGTTCCAAAGGATCCGCTGCAATCCGGCCACTTTCCTCTCCTTTTTCCATCCGTGTCCAGGGGGAACACCCTCCTGGTTTACCGCACGGTGTTTTTAGCCGTTAAAATTGCCGTTGGGGCTCCTATCAAGAGCCCAAAAGTCCGTTTCACAGGGAGCTGCCGAAACGTGCGACTCAGCTGGTCATCGCCGCACCCGGAAGTCGCCGGAAGTTTTTTTTACACATACCATGGAACTGACCCAGTCAGTTGGTTCCGTAACTCTGGAGATCACTCCTTGGTCCTGGAGGTCCTGCAGCTGCTGCTTGAGGCCGTCCTTAAGGGGTGCCGGGACCCTGCGAGGTGCGTGCACCACAGGCGTGGCGTTTTGTTTGAGTAGGATTTTGTAGGTATATGGGAGCGTGCCCATGCCTTCGAAAACATCGTGGTGCTGGTCGATGATGGTGTCGAGTTGCGCCCTGAAGTCAGCGTCCTGAAAGGCAGACGTGTCATCAGGAGAGAGAGAGTGAACTGTCTGAACTAGATTCAACAGCTTGCATGCCTGCGCGCCAAGCAGGGAGGCTTTCGAGGAGCCCACAATCTCAAAAGGTAGGATGGCTTTGCGTGACCTGTGCGTCAATTCAAGATGGCACGAGCCACTAGCAGGAATGACATTGCCATTATAATCCAATAGCTGGCAGGCTGATGGAAGGATGGCTGGTTTGACACAAAGGCTTTGGAAGTCAGACCACGCCATGAGACAGGCGGAGGCACCAGTGTCCAGGCGGAATCGTATTTGGGACCGGTTGACCGTCAGGGTGGCACACCACTCATCGTCTGGATCGATGCTGTATACCGACAGCGGATGGTGTCTTTGCTTCGGAGATAGCCTGTTTTTTGTCGCGACACCGACTTGAAAAGGCGCCTTTGGGTCCTCGGTGTCACTGCTGTGTGGGAGGTCCACATCAGACTCGGTGACCGTGGGTTGAATTGCCCAGACATTCCTGCGAGGCTGGCTGAAGCGATATGAATTGGCAGGCTGAGCTGCTCGGCAGAAGGCAGCATAGTGGCCAAGTCTGCCACATCGGAGGCATTGTCGAGATTTGGCAGGGCATTGCCGTTTTAAATGGGCGGAGCCACAGTTTGCCGCGCGTCGTAGCGTCAGCCCGTTCGCTGCACCACCGCGCATGCGTGGTGCGATTGTGCGTGGTGCGTGCCTGCACATTGCGTTCTTCGACGTCGCCGTCCCCTCGTTTGGTGCGCACAGGTGCGGGGGTCCGCGAAAAGCGCGCCAAATGACCACCCTCATCCAGGCTGAGGCCCTGGATGTGCTCAATCACTTGGACCCGTTCCGCCTCGTGGGGTCCTTGCCATGCCGTTTCAGCCGCTTGGATGTGGGAATACCGACTCGTGGCGTTTTCGTGTAAGACACAGGTCCCAATGGCAGTCGCTAGGGTGAGCTGCTTTACTTTGAGGAGCTGCTGTTGTCGGGGGTCCGACTGATCGCCGAAAACGATCTGGTCACGTATCATGGAGTCCGAGGTGGGCCCGTAGCTGCAAGACTGCGCAAGGATGCGGAGGAGCGTGAGAAAGAATTGGAAAGGTTCATCCTTACCCTGCAAACGCTGTTGGAATACGTAGCGCTCAAAACTTTCATTCACCTCTATGCTGCAGTGAGTGTCAAACCTGAGGAGAACCGTCTTGAACTTTGTTTCATCTTCATCATCCGCAAAGGTGAGAGATTTGAAAATGTGGATGGCACGGTCCCGGCCATGGAGAGGAGAAGAACAATCTTTCTGGTGTCCGAGGCGCCCTCCCTGTCTGTGGCTTCGAGGAAGAGCTGGAAGCGCTGTTTGAAAATCTTCCAGTTGGCCCCTAGGTTGCCGGCGATGCGGAGCGGCGGCGGTGGGCTGATGTTGTTCATGTTGCAGGATGACGGAATGCTGGTTGCAGGTAGGTCTAAGAAGTGCTAATATCCCTCAACTCCTGGTATCATGATGTGTTGGGTGTTCTGGATCCATGGAACACATACAGGTCACCAACACTTGAAATAGTGCAACACTATTTTATTGTATCATTAACTGTTTAAACATACTCAGACTGTGGGTTAATACGATACCAGCTTTAACTAAAGACCTTTGCCTTGTCCTAACCAGTCGATGCACTCAGCACATGGTGAATGTCTGTGTTGCAGGCTGTGAGCTCTGTCCTCGTAGCTAGCTGCAATTCGAATGAGCGGGAACTCTGATGCTCCCTGTCTTTATAGTGCGTGTGCTCTCACTGGTGATTGGCTGCGTTGTTGTGTGTGTTGATTGGTCCCACTGTGTGTCCATCAGTGTGTGTCTGCACCAGGATATACTGGTGTATATTATGACACATATTTCCTTAAATGAGGGGACCAGTAATGTACATAGTACTCCAGATGCGGTCTCAAAATATCCTGTATAACTGAAGCATAACGTCCCTACTTTTATATTCAATTCCCTTGCAATGAAAATTTATATTCTACTGGTTTTCCTAATTAGTTGCTGGAGCAGCAGACTCCCCTTTTGTGATCCAAGCAATAGGACATATCGCAGAGTTCTACAGTCTCTCACATTTAAATTATATGCTTATTTTTTATTATTTCTGTCAAAATGGAAAATTTCACATTTTCGTACATTAACTTCCATTTTCCAGGTCTTTACCCACTCACTTAACCTATCAGTATCCCATGTTAGCCTCCTTATGTGCTATTGTGGTGAATGTAGAAACTGTTATACAGTATATTTTGTATTTGGGGCAGCGATGTCATTAAAAGCCTGTGTTAAGATAGATATCTGTTGCAGTAATATTATTGAAGTACCTAGGTTAAGAAATCCAGACTGTGTGTCAGCTAAAGCTTTAATCAAGGAGTCGTAAAGGGTAAGGTCATGATTCATTCCAACCACTTACTCTTGGCTACAGGTAAAGGGCTAATGGGATATTGTTATGATTGCAGGAGATTCTCTGGAGATTTGATAATTTATGAGGGGTTATATTTAGTCCTAGCTCAGCAGGTCATGTGACATTTTAGTGGGATACAGTTGACGTAATTAATGGGGGGGGGGCAGATCTCACTGCAGTTTTGCCACAGGATTTCAGTCTGACAAGCCAGAAGACTTTAAAGTTGAAACGCAGCTTTGCCAAATGCTGCTAGGTTGAGCAGAAGTGTACTTGGCTCTATGCTTGATAAGGTCCCTCTCTCCATGATGCACGATCAATAACTCCAGAAGTGAGATTGGAGACAATTGAAGGCTTTAATACGCTAGATGTTTCCCCCAGCAGCGCATGTACAGAAAAATGCTGCTGGGGCGGCACGGGCTCTTATACCCCGCCTTGCAGGGCGGAGCTAACATACATGCTTAACCAATCGGAACACGTACATTCTCCACCAATGGTATTCCGGTATTACCAGGTACCGTAATCCTTCTAACACAGACTACCACACTCCACAACTAAGCCAGTAACCTGTTTGTTAACTTTATTTATAAGTGGCATTTGAACTGGGTTGCTTAATTGGAGTTAGTCACAAGTATAAACAGTAAGCGTTATCTTTTCCTTGTGGTTAAGAACTTCAAATGATAAAATACCCCTGATTTCTGATTGTTTTCTGCCACTGCTCTACGGTTACTGGTTGGTTTTCCCTCTTTGCCTCAAAGCTGCACCTGCATGGAACTGTCTGTTTCTGTCAGAAATCAAACAGATCAACTCAAATCAAGAAAAGAAAAGCCTCCCAACAATCTATTTCCAAAGCAACATACTTGGGATATCCCAGATAGAGATTTAAATAATTACCTCTAATTGACAAATTTAGCCTGTTTTGGGAAACCATATGAATAATTTAACCCCCCTTGGGCAGCACAGGGGTGCAGAGGTTATCACTGCTGCCTCATGGCGCTGAGGTTCCAGGTTCGATCCCGGCCCAGGGTCACTGTCCGTGTGAAGTTTACATATTCTCCCCATGTTTGCATGGGTTTTGCCCTCACAATCCAAAGATGTGCAAGGTAGATGGATTGGTTAAATATAATTTAACCCTCTTATGGAAGCTACTGTGGACATCTCGGGCGAAATTCTCTGACCCCCCGCCGGGTCGGAGAATCGCCGGGGGCTGGCGTGAATCCCACCCCCGCCGGTTGCCGAAGTCTCCGGCGCCGGATATTCGGCGGGGGCGGGAATCGCGCCACGCCGGTTGGCGGGCCCCCGCCACGCCGGTTGGCAGGCCCCCCCGCGCGATTCTCCGGCCTGGATGGGCCGAAGTCCCACCGCTAAAATGCCTGTCCCGCCGGCGTAAAATAAACCACCTACCTTACCGGCGGGACAAGGCGGCGCGGGCGGGCTCCAGGGTCCTGGGGGGGGTGCAGGGCGATCTGGCCCCGGGGGGTGCCCCCACGGTGGCCTGGCCCGCTATCGGGGCCCACCGATCCGCGGGAAGGCCTGTGCCCTGGAGGCACTCTTTCCCTTCCGCCTCCGCCACGGTCTCCACCATGGCGGAGGCAGAAGAGACTCCCTCCACTGCAAATGCGCGGGAATGCTGTCAGCGGCCGCTGACGCTCCCGCGCATGCGCCACCCGGAGATGTCATTTCCACGCCAGCTGGAGGGGCACCAAAGGCCATTTCCGCCAGCTGGCGGGGCGGAAATTCGTCCGCCGCCGACCTAGCCCCTCAATGTTGGAGCTCGGCCCCCAAAGATGCAGAGCATTCCGCACCTTTGGGGCGGCGCGATGCCCGTCTGATTTGCGCCGTTTTGTGCGCCAGTCGGCGGACGTCACGCCGTTTCCGGAGAATTTCGCCCCTCATCCTCACCAAGAAGCGTAGAGAGGGATTATCCATTATTCAGGGTTTCCCACTTCCAGCGCTGACCTTATTAATAAAGATAAGCTACTCTTTGAATTGCAATTACTTAAGTTTATTTACCAAATTCTCACCAGGTGTTTCATTTATCTCACATTTTACTAAAAATTATATTCCTAAACATATGAATCATAAAATTAGATGTTCAGAAAACATCCTTAAATATATTCAACGATGAGGCATCCACAACCGTCTGGGGTAGAGAACGCAAAGATTCACAAACCTTTGAGTAAAGAAATTTCTCCTCACCTCAAACCTAAAAGACTGGCCGCTTATCCTGAGAACCCCTAATCTATTTTTCCCGGCCAGTGTTAACAACCTTTCAGTATCTACCCTCTCAGGTCCCTTCAGAGTCTTGTATATTTCAATGCAACCACCTGCAATTTTTCTAAACTTCAGAGACTGGGGGCGAGATTCTCCACTCCCGCACCGGTTGGGAGAATCGCCTGGGCCGCCAAAATTTCCTGGGACGCCGGTTCGACGCCCTCCCGCGATTCTCCCAAGCGGTGGGAATGGCCCCGTCGAGTTCCGCGGGCCGCAGGCCGGAGAATCGCCGGAGACATCCAAAATGGCGATTCTCCGGCACCCCCGCTATTCTCAGGCCCGGATGGGCCGAGCGGCCAGGCCAAAACGGCGGGTTCCCCCCGGCGCCGTCCACACCTGGTCGCTGCCGTCGGGAACAGAGCGGGAATGCTGGGGGGGGGGGGGGGGGGGGTGAGGGGGGATCCTGCACCGGGGGTACCTCAAATGTGGCATGGCCCGCGATCGGTGCCCACTGATCGTCGGGCCGTCCTCTTTGAAGGAGGACCTCCTTCCTTCCGCGGCCCCGCAAGATCCGTCCGCCATCTTCTTGCGGGGCGGTCTCAGAGAGGACGGCAACCACGCATGCGCGGTTGACGCCAGTAATGCGGCGCCGGCCGCGTCATCTATGTGGCGCCGCCTTTATGCGGCGACGAGGCCTGGCATGTGTAGATGACGCGGCCCCGATCCTAGCCCATTGTCGGGGCCTGAATCGTTCGGGATCGGGGCCGTTTTGCGCCATCGTGAAACTCGACGGCGTTCACGATGGCGTGGGCATTTCGCCGCGGGAGTGGAGAATCCCGCCCAATAGGCCCAATTTACTCAGTCTCTCATCATCGGACACTGTGTCATTCTAGCAATCTGGTGAAGTATTGCTGTACAGCCTACAATTCAATCCCTCCTTAAGTATGGTACCAAGTCTTACAACACCAGGTTAAAGTCCAACAGGTTTGTTTCGATGTCACTAGCTTTCGGAGCGCTGCTCCTTCCTCAGGTGAATGAAGAGGTCTGTTCCAGAAACACATATATAGACAAATTCAAAGATGCCAAACAATGCTAGGAATGCGAGTATCCAGGACGCAAGTATCAAGTCAAGGGCATTCAGCCTCTGATCTCCGGGTAAGCGTTCTCCAAGGCGGC
The DNA here is from genome assembly GCF_047496885.1 of Scyliorhinus torazame. Classification (NCBI taxonomy): domain Eukaryota; kingdom Metazoa; phylum Chordata; class Chondrichthyes; order Carcharhiniformes; family Scyliorhinidae; genus Scyliorhinus; species Scyliorhinus torazame. The sequence goes on from NC_092709.1 coordinate 276,404,920, forward strand.
CTTCAGGACCCGCGACAACGCAGAATCGCCGAGCAGAAACTTATAGCCAAGTTTCGCACACATGAGTGCGGCCTCAACCGGGACCTGGGATTCATATCGCATTACATTCATCCCCCACCATCTGGCCTGCAAAATCCTACCAACTGTCCTGGCTTGATACAATTCACACCTCTTTAACCTGGGGTTACCCCATCTCTGGATCTGTAAAGATTTAATCACCTGCTAATGCTCGCATTCCTAGCATTGTTTGGCATCTTTGAATTTGTCTATATATGTGTTTCTGGAACAGACCTCTTCATTCACCTGAGGAAGGAGCAGCGCTCCGAAAGCTAGTGACATCGAAACAAACCTGTTGGACTTTAACCTGGTATTGTAAGACTTCGTACTGTGCTCACCCCAGTCCAACGCCGGCATCTCCACATCATCCTTAAATATGGAGAGCACACAGTTTCCCCAGTTGTCTCACCAAAGCTCTGTACAATTGTACTTTTAAAAATTTAGAGTCCCCAATTCATTTTTCACAATTAAGGGGCAATTTAGTCTTGCCAATCCACATCTTTTGGTTTTGGGTGCGAAACCCATGCAAACACGGGGAGAATGTGCAAACTCCACACAGACAGTGACCCAGAACTGGGATCGAACCTGGGATCTCGGTGCTGTGAGGCAGCTGGGCTAACCACGTCGCCACCGTGCTGCCCTAGCTCTGTACAATTGTAGTCAGACTTTTCTATTCTTGTTCTCCAATCACCTTGCAAAAACGGCCAACAATACCATTTGCCTTCCTAATTGTCTGCTGCACCTGTATGTTAATTTTCGGTGTTACTTGAACATTAATATTTACAAGTTTCACACCTTTAAAAAATATTCTGCTTTTCTTCTTGGGTTATTCAGATGTGAATAACCCAACACTCCCCCACACTATACTCCATCTGCCACTTTGTTGCCCACTCAGTTAACCTGCAGCCTCTATATGTCCTCCATTTACAGGGGCTGGTTTAGCACAGTGGGTTAAGACGGCTGGCTTATAATGCAGAACAAGAACAGCAGCGCAGGTTCAATTCCCGTTCTAGCCTCCCCGAACAGGTGCCGGAATGTGGCGATTAGGGGCTTTTCACAGTAACTTCATTGAAGCCTACTTGTGACAATAAGCGATTATTATTATTATCATAGTTTGCATTCCCACTTTGATTTGTATCACCAGCAAACTTCTCATCTAAGTTGTTAATGTAGACTGAATATAGCTTAACCCCTTGCATTGATAGTTCCACAAGTCACAGCCTCCCAACTTTAAAATATCCCGCTTATTCTTATATGAACAGACATCAGAACATAGAACATACATAGAACAATACAGCGCAGTACAGGCCCTTCGGCCCACGATGTTGCACCGAAACAAAAGCCATCCAACCTACACTATGCCATTATCATCCATATGTTTATCCAATAAACTTTTAAATGCCCTCAATGTTGGCGAGTTCACCACTGTAGCAGGTAGGGCATTCCACGGCCTCACTACTCTTTGCGTAAAGAACCTACCTCTGACCTCTGTCCTATATCTATTACCCCTCAGTTTAAAGTTATGTCCCCTCGTGCCAGCCATATCCATCCGCGGGAGAAGGCTCTCACTGTCCACCCTATCCAACCCCCTGATCATTTTGTATGCCTCTATTAAGTCTCCTCTTAACCTTCTTCTCTCCAACGAAAACAACCTCAAGTCCATCAGCCTTTCCTCATAAGATTTTCCCTCCATACCAGGCAACATCCTGGTAAATCTCCTCTGCACCCGCTCCAAAGCCTCCACGTCCTTCCTATAATGCGGTGACCAGAACTGTACGCAATACTCCAAATGCGGCCGTACCAGAGTTCTGTACAGCTGCAACATGACCTCCCGACTCCGGAACTCAATCCCTCTACCAATAAAGGCCAACACTCCATAGGCCTTCTTCACAACCCTATCAACCTGGGTGGCAACTTTCAGGGATCTATGTACAAGAAATAAAAGGAGGAGTAGACCATGTGGCCGATCAAGCCTGCTCCGCGATTCAATATGATCATGCCTTGGGCTTAAATACCATTTCCCGCCAGCTCCTCATAGTCTTTAACTCCCTGAGAGACCAAAAATCAGTCTACACCAGCCTTAAATATAGTCAACGATGGAAAATCCACAATCTTCTGGGGTAGCGAATTCCAAAGATTCACAACCTTTTGAGTGAGGAAATGTCTCCTCAATTCAGTGCTAAATGATTGGCTCTTTATCCAGAGATTTCCCCATGTTTTAGATTCCCCAAACAGCAGAAACAATCTCTCAGCGATTACCCTAGTAAAGCCCTTCAAAACTTTGTAGGTTTCATTGAGGTCACCTTCCATTCTTATAAACACCAGGGAATATAAACACAATTTATTCTCTTATCATAGGATAACCCCCTCATCCCAGGGACCACTATGGTTACTGTTGTTAATCAATCCTCTATCCATGCTAACATATTATCCCAATTCCGTGAATCCTTATCTTGTGTATTAATCTTTTGTGTGGCATCTTATTGAATGCCTTTTGTAAATCAAGGTATACTACATCTACTGATTCCCCTTCACCTACTAGTTACATTCTCAAAATCTGGGAAAAAACTGATTAATGAAAGAAAGCCATCATGCATTTGTTAAGGCAAATCATTTTAAACTAATTTTCTTGATTTTTTTTTTGCTGAGGTAACAGGCAGAGTTGATGCGAGTAATGTTGTTGGTGTGATGGACATGGACTTGCAAAAAGGTTTTTGCTAAAGTTCTGCACAACAGACTTGTGAGCAAAATTAGAGCTCATAAAAAATTGGCTAAGTGACAGGAAATGAAGAGTGGTGGTTAACGGTTATTTTTCAGAATGGCGGAAAGTTTATCGTGGAGTTCCCCAGGGATCAGTGTTAGGATCGTTACTCTTCCTGATGTGTATTAATAACCTAGACATTGGCATATAGAACAGAATTTCTAAATTTGGGAAAGGTGAAATTTGGAAGGATTGTGAACCATGAGGAGGATAGTTTAGAACTTCAAGGGGACATAAAAAGGCTGGTGGAATGGGCAGACAAGTGGCAGAAGAAATTTAATGCAGAGTGTGAAGTGATTCATTTTGGTAGGAATAATGCAGAGAGACAATATAATTAATAATAATCTTTATTGTCACAAGTAGGCTTACATTAACACTACAACGAGGTTACTATGAAAAGCCCCTCATTGCCACATTTCAGCACCTGTTCGGGTACACTGAGGGAGAATTCAGAGTGGCCAATTCCCCTAACAGCACGTCTTTGGGACTTGTGGGAGGAAACCCACGCAGTCACGGGGAGAACGTGCAAACTCCACACAGACATTGACCCAAGCCGGGAATCATACCTGGGATCCTAGCGCTGTGAAGCAACAGTGCTAACCATTGTGCTACCATGCCACCCGCATGGTAAATAAAGGATACAAAGTGTTAAAATAAAGGGTACAATTCTCACAGGCATCCAAGAGCAAAAGGACCTGGGTGTACATGTGCATAAATCATTGAAGGTGACAGGGTAAGTTGAGAGATCAGTTAATGAAGCACACAGTATTCTCAGCATTGTTAGCAGGGGCATAGAATGCAAAAGCAAGAAGGTAATGGTAAACCTAAAAAAGACACAGGTTCGGCCTCAACTGGAGTATTGCGTCCACTTCTGCTCACTGCACCTTGGGAAGGATGTGAAGGATGCAGAAAATATTCAGGAGTATGGTTCCAGGTATGAAGAACTTCAGTTAGTAGAAAGATTGGAGAAGTTGGGACTGTTCTCCTTAGAGATGAGAGATTGAGAGGAGATTTGATAGAGGTGTTCAAAATCACAAGAGGTCTGCACAAAGTAGATAAGGAGATACTTTTCCTATTGTCAGAAGGATCAAGACTCAGAAGGCACACATTTAGGAGGATTGGTAAAAGAATCAATGGCAACATGAAGAAAAACCTTTTTGTGAGCAAGAAAGATCTAGAATGCACCGCCTGAGAGTGTGATGGAGGCAGGGTCAATCGAGGCTTTTGAAAAAGAATTGGATAATTATCTGAAATGAAAGAAATTGCAGGGTTATGGCAAAAATTAGGGTAGTGACGCTGAGTGAATTTCTCCTTCAATGGGTCAGCAGAGCCACAGTGGGTCAAATGGCCTCCTTCTAGGCCATAACCATAGACCTATAACCTATTTGGGCAACACAAAGACACAGTGGTTAGCACTGCTGCCTCAAAGTGCCAGGGATTCCGATCTCAGGTGACTGTGTGTGTGGAGTTTGCACATTTTCCCGGTGTCTGCATGGGATTCCTCCGGATGCTCCGGTTTCCTCCCACAGTCCGAAGAAGTGCAGGTGAGGTGCTAAATTGCCCCTAGATGGGGATACAGGGATAGGGTGGGGGATTGGGCCAAGGTAGGGTCCTCTTTCAGAGGGGTGCAGACTTAATGGGTCGAATGGCCTCCTTCAGCACCTGTAGAGATTCTAATGATTCTAAAAGGTTTTAATTTACCTTTGCAAACTCATTTTGACTTTATTTGATCATACAATGACTTACTAACTGCATTGTTAAGACTTCCTTAAAAACAGACTCCAATTTTCTGATAACTGATGTCAGGGTAACTGGCCTGTTGTTCACTGTTTTCTCTCTCTTGAATAATGTTGCCAATTCAGCTCGGAGATGCCAATAATGTTGCTCTTCTTAACTGGATACTGATATGACAGTTATTAGTGATGATATTGCTTTCAGAGTCGCGAGGTGTCAGATGATACCACTACAAGGTTTAACCCGATATCGATCAAAGACCCAACAACCAGTTAGTTAGTTCAAGTTCAATGATAGTTTACCTACACACAAGAATTACTTCAACATGCAACATAAAACACTACAAGCTAAATTACACCTAACGCTACAACAACCTGTACTTAACTTCAGGCATCCGGCTTTATGCAGAGGAACAAGGCCTTTGTTCAGATCTTGCGTGGCTGGGTCTGGAGATGTGACTTTGTTTCTGCTGGGCTCATCCGTCTGGTAGCGATCGTTGGTCTTGAACTTGCTTCTGGTCATGGTGCTGCAATTGGTGTCAGGTGTAGGCCGGGCCAAGAGAGTGCCGGTGTGCCAGGGCCAAAAGAGACTGAACACATGGCAGTGTCTCTTTTTATCCTTCGGGGGTTTCCCGCTCTTTTGGGCGGTCCTTAGCTTTGGACCCAATAATTCAGCAGGCTTCGATTACTGCCTTCGATTTTAGCCAATAAAGGGGTGGGAAACCTTGATGGCTGGGCGTGTCCTGAGCGGGCATTGACCTTGGCTGTTTGGGCTTCCTGGGTGAAGGGAGTTGCGCCGATGAGTCTGGGTCTGATACCTGAGTACAAGTCTTTTGTTCTGGGGAAATGGGCCATTAGAATGCAAATTGGCTGGGGGTTTCGATAGTGTCTGGTTATCTAGTGGCAAATATACACTTAAGCTCTGAGTTAGTCTGGATCAGCAAAGTTTTGAATGGGCCCAAGTTTAAGGAGGGTGCAAGGTGGGAAGTTGGTCAGAAGAGCATTGGAATACCGCTCATTAGAATTGCTTCAATTTTGCCTCTTACTGCCACCAAGCAATTCTCTGCACATCCGGCATATTATTTTATTTGTTCATGGGATGTGGGTGTCACTGGCTAGGTCAACATTTAACACCATCCCTAACTGCCCCTGAGAAGGTGGTGGTGAGCTGCCTTCTTGAACTGCTGCAGTCCATTGTCTCTCCTTCCTTGTAAGGTTTCACTTCTACTTAATCAAATGCAGCCAGCCTGTCTTGAGCAATGTTTTCCATTCCCTCCTCCACAAAGTCACTCCTAGCTTTCCCATTTTTTTTTCTGTTTTGTGCATGGGTCCTGACTTCCACAGGCACAATGCAGGAGAAACCAGCAATTTACATCCCAGCATTAGAATCATAGAATTTTACAGCCCAGAAGGAGGCGATTCGGCCCAAAAGAGCTACCCAGCTCGTCCCATTCCCCAACCCTATCTCCGTAGCTGTCTAAATTTATCACTTTCAAATTTATATCCCGCTCTCTTTTGAAACCTCCAATGGATTTCACCTCCACCACTCTCCCAGTCAGAGCATTCCAAACCACAACAACTCTCCGAGTAAAGAAGTTTCTCCACATCTCACTCCTAGCTCTCCTGTTCACCATCTTGAAATTGTGACCCCCCTAGTCACTGACATGTCAACTGGTGGAAACAGAATATCCGTCTTTACCCTGTCAAAATTGTTCATAATTTTGAACACCTCTGTTGAAATCTACCATGCAGTTCAGTGTAGTCTTGTACACACTTTAACTCAGCAGAAATTTAAGCTACACGTCTCGGGTGCGAAATGAAATCTTTCATTGTGTCAACTGAGGGTTTGAAATCTTCTTGTAGTTACAAATCAAATATTCTCAGTAAAGCCCCTGCCAGCAGAAGACTTTGAGTGACATAAGTAACTTAGTGGTTTACAAACAAATTGAACTTTCAAAATACAGTAATGGTTTCTTGCTCAAAGTAAAACAGCTTGCACAGGCTTAAGAGTTAGAGTGGAAATATGAAAATAAAAAATATGGATAGCGAGTAGTTAGATAAATAGTATAGAGTGATTCCGGAATGGAAAATGGCTGCCCGGACCTCTATCTTTAAGGAAAATGTTATCAGTCTGACTCCATCTGTCCCTACACTTGTAATGTGCTGATTGGCTTGGGTGAGTCTCAAATGCATTTTGTTGGATGGTTAGTTGTCAATCATCAATGTGCAACATATATGTGAATATGTTGCATCTTTGGGTGCTTTCTATGTGTTGGAATGTGACTTACACTTCTAATCAGATCTGTTTTATGCTGACTGCTATAGTTATTCACATTTTGAACAATGGCAGATTCATTTTATTCATGTTAACTTATTGTGACCTTCATTGAATTGTTTAATTTGCTTCTAGTTAGACTGTAGATCCATGCTTTCATTATTGCATGCTATTGTCGCCATCTGGGATGGCCACTTCCAGAATACAAAATGAACATTTGCAAAGATTGCAGGGAAAAATGGACAATGTTAAGAAAGCAAGCAGGCACAGAGCCTGTCTGTATATTGGAGAAACAGCTCCCAGATGAGACTGAAACTGTAGGCCCATGAGCATATGCTGAAACTGTAGGCACATTAGCCCATCTCCGGGAACAAAGGACGATACTTAAGTCACTGATCTGGCCCCAGACCTCGTGGCGCCAGTTCCCCAAACCGAAAGCAGAAAACAAAGCAGGCCAACGGCCACCTAGGACACGCCCAGCCATCAGGGCACCCACCCCTTTATTGGTCAGGATCAATGCGAATGATCAAGAAATGGCCCAATTGATTGGGGCCAAGTTCAAGGCCCACCCAAAAGCGCGTGAAGCCCCCTTCGGGTATAAGAAGAAGGCCCCAAGAGAGAATCGCTCTCTTGGAATCGGCTCTCAAAGCGGAGAGACCCTTCCACCAGCTACACCAGAAGCAAGTAAGTCCAAGGTCAACGCTCGCTACCAGACGGATGACCTTAGCTGTTCCCCTTCACCACTTCGACCCCAGCAGCCTCAGAACCGAACAACGGCCATTGTTCCTCTGACTGAGTGGGTGCCCAAAGCTAAGTATAGGCTTTAGCAGTAGTGATAGTTTAGTCTGTAGTATTTTGTGCATGAGTAGATATTGCTGTGTATGTAAATAAATAGTATTGACTTTGAACTAACTAACTGGTGTACCGACTCTTTGATCAGTATTCGGTTTGAACCTTGTGGCGGTATCGAAAGATACCTGGCGACTCTAAAGCAAACGTAATTAGAATTAAGGAAGGCGACCATATTGACCGCCATATTTAGAAACAACCAAAGGGAGCAACACTATACACTTTGCAATCTGAAGTTATGTTTGCAGTCTTATCATGGAATTCATTTTAAAAATGAATTTTGAGATGGGCTTTAAGTATTTACATCAAAATGGCCAAATCAATGATCCTTTTACCTATCAGAAATAGCTGGTTCCCTTCAACCTCAATAAGGTTATCTCTTGATCTTCTCTGCTATAAGGGGAGCAATCCCAATTCCTCTAATCTTCCCTTGTATCTAAAATTCCTCATTCCTGTTATCACTCTAGTAAATCTCTGCACTCTCCCGAGGGCTTTAACATTCTTCTTTAAATAAAGTGTGCAGAACTGAACACAATATGCCAAATTCTTTCAAAGAATTTCCTTTCCAGCTTAAATTTCATAATTAGGGATTTCCAGTTGTGGTCGTGGTGGCTTCTATTGCATTCAAATTACATAAACTGTGAAGAATATTTTTATATTATGTTAGTCATGAAGAAATATAACTAATTGATCTGAGGATGCCACATTTTTTTACCGTACTACAATCATGTGCTAAGTAACAATGGATGACATCCACCGATCCTGCAAAAGTCAATCGACTTTTGGCTGGTTCGCCGCATGTGCCACGGTGGGACCCACCTCACTACCCATCACAGGTCGAGCTGGAAGAAATACACTCAATGAGGCACCAACATTTGAGTGTAAAGGGTGATTATTTCTAACATATGGGAACCAGAAGACTTGACAAATATATGATTAATTCAAACCTTGAAGGAACGATATACATTTTTGAATGTTTTAAAGCTGCAATATTCTCTTCTGTGAACCAGTGCGACAATTACTCATCTAATTTCAATTTTGCCTCCCTTGTAAGTTCCAAATATTCTCCCCCACACATTCATGCTACTCCTTGCATCCTCGTTGTGTTGATAATAACTCAAGATTGTGTGGCATCGCCCTGAGCTCTATTCAGTACATCGTAGGATCCCTGCCGTGCAGAAAGTGGCCATTCAGCCCATCAAGTCTACACGCATCCTTCAAATGAGGACTCAACTCAAGCCCTTTCCCCCCCTTCTCGTAACCCCATAACATATCCTGCACATCCCTGGATACTAAAGGTCAATTTATCATGGCCAATCAACCTAACCTGCATAACTGTGGGAGGAAATCAGAGTACCTGGAGAAAACCCATGTAGACATGGGGAAAATGTACAAACTCCACACAGACAGTCACTCACCTCAGACTGGAATTGAACCTGAGTCCCTGGTGCTGTGAGGCAGCAGTGCTAACCACTGTGCCACCGTGCTGCCCTTAGATCCATGTAAAGTAAATTAACACCAATGCTAAAATTGCAGGCAGGGGTTTCTCAAACTACCAATATAACCAATGTTGATATGCTCAACAGTCATAATTGGGCTGGTATTTTTATCAGTGACCTGGCAATATTGGGTGGTAGGAAAGAGGCACCAGAGCACCCATCAATCTTGCTCAAACTCAACTTTTCTCTGACACATGCACATTGACACCTGGTTCTCTGGTTATCGGGATTCTCTTTTCCCACTGGCAGCGCACTCTCACTCGAGGGTTTCCCAATGGCGTGGAGTGGCTTCAATGGGAAATCCCATTGACAAGTGGCGGGAAAATAGAATTCCGCTACCAGCAAAGAGCGCGCTGCCGAGAAACACACGGCTGGGGAACCGGATAACCCAACCTGGTATTGTGTGGCGAGCGGTGTGTCTCATTGTTAAAGGACAAAGATCAATCCAGCACAGGAACTGGCCCTTCGGCCATCCAAGCCCGCGCTGATCACATGTCCTCTCTCGACCAAACCCCTGTATCCTTCTATACCCCGTATGTTCATGTGCCTATCCAGATAAGTCTTTTTTTAAAAATAAATTTAGATTACCCAATTATTTTTTCTAATTAAGGAGCAATTTAGCGTGGCCATTCCACCTACTCTGCACATTTTTGGGTTGTGGGGGCGAAACCCACGCAGACACAGGGAAAATGTGCAAACTCCACACGGACAGTGATCCAGATCCAGTAAGTCTTAAAGGTCGCTAATGTATCTGCCTCAACCACCTCACTTGGCAGTGTATTCCAGGCCACCACCAACATCTGTGTAAAAAAAACTTCCCCGCACATCTCCACTGAACCTGTCCCCCCTCACCTTGAACTTGTGCCCCCTTGTAATTGCCATTTCCGCCTTGGAAAAAAGCCTCCAACTGTTCACCCTATCTATACCCCTAATAATTTTATAAACTTCTATCCAGTCGCCGCTCAGCTTCCGTCTCTCTCGGGAGAACAATCCCAGTTTATTCAATCACTCCTCATAGCTAATACCCTCTATACCAGGCAACATCCTGGTAAATCTTTTCCGTACTCTCTCCAGAGCCTCCACATCCTTCTGGTAGTGCGGTGACCAGAATTGTACACAGTATTCCAAATGTGGCCTAACCACATATAATTGGAACATAACTTTCAAGCTTTTATACTCGTTACCCCGTCCTATGAAGGCGCGCATGCCATATGCCTTCTTGACCACCATTTCCACCTGTGCTGCCACTTTTAAGGATCTGTGGACCTGCACGCCCAGATCTCTCGGTGTCTCTATGCTCCTGATGGTTCTGCTATTTATTTTATAACTCCCACCTGAATTGGATCTACCAAAATGCATCACCTCACATTTGTCCAGGTTAAATTCCATCTGCCATTTCTCTGCCCAATTTTGCAGCCTATCTATCCTGTTGTATTCTCTGACAATCTTCATCACTAGCCGCAACTCCTGCAATCTTAGTATCATCCACAAAGGTACTCCCCTCGTTGGAGATCTCTACTGCTTCCCAAAAATACACAAGGCCAACACACCAGGCCGTCCTATCGTATCAGGCAATGGGATCCTGTGTGAGAACCTCTCTGGCTACATCGAGGGCATCTTGAAACCCATCGTACAAGGAACGCCCAGCTTCTGTCGCGACACAACGGACTTCCTACAGAAACTTAGCACCCATGGACCAGTTGAATCAGGAACATTCCTCGTCACAATGGATGTCTCGGCACTCTACACCAGCATCCCCCATGACGACAGCATTGCTGCAACAGCCACAGTACTCAACACCGACAACTGCCAATTTCCAGACGCAATTCTGCAACTCATCCGCTTCATTCTGGATCACAACGTCTTCACCTTCGACAACAAGTTCTTCATCCAGGTGCCCGGAACAGCCATGGGACCAAATTTGCACCTCAATATGCCAACATCTTCATGCACAAGTATGAACAAGACCTCCTCACTGCACAGGAACTTCAACCGACGTTATACACCAGATACATCGATGACATGTTTTTCCTTTGGACCCATGGCGAAGAATCACTGAAACGGCTATATGATGACACCATCAGACTCACCATGGACTATTCTCCAAAATCGGTTGCATTCTTGGACACACTCATCTCCATCAAGGACGGTTACCTCAGCACTTGTTTTACCGCAAACCCACGGATAACCTCACAATGCTCCACTTCTCCAGCTTCCACCCTAAACACATTAAAGAAGTCATCCCCTATGGACAGGCCCTCCTTATACACAGTATCTGCTCGGCCGAGGGGGAGCGAAACAGACATCTACAGACGCTGTAAGATGCTCTCGTATGAACGGGATATGGCGCTCGACTCATCGATCGACAGTTCCAACGCGCCACAGCAACAAACCGCACTGACCTCCTCAGAAGACAAACACGGGACACAATCGTCGTCCAGTACTTCCCCGGAGCGGAGAAACTACAACATCTTCTTTGCAGCCTTCAACACGTCATTGATGGAGATGAACATCTTGCCAAGGTCATCCCCACACCCCCACTACTTGCCTTCAAACAACCGTGCATCCTCAAACAAACCATTGTTTGCAGCAAACTACCCAGCCTTCAGAACAGTGACCACAACACCACACAACCCTGCCATGGCAATCTCTGCAAGACGTGCCAGATCATCGACATGGGTACCACCATTACACGTGAGAACACCACCCACCAGGTACGCGGTACATACTCGTGCGACTCGGCCAACGTTGTCTACCTCATACATTGCAGGAAAGGTTGTCCCAAAGCGTGGTACATTGGCGAGACCATGCAGACGCTGCGACAACGGATGAATGGACATCGCGCAACAATCGCCAGGCAGGAATGTACCCTTCCAGTCGGGGAACACTTCAGCAGTCAAGGGAATTCAGCTTCTGATCTCTGGGTAAGCGTTCTCCAAGGCGGCCTTCAGGATGCACGACAACGCAGAATCACCGAGCAGAAACTTATAGTCAAGTTCCGCACACATGAGTGCGGCCTCAACCGGGACCTTGGATTCATGTCGCATTACATTCACCCCCCACCATCTGTCCTGGGCTTGCGAAATCCTGGCTTGAGACAATTCACACCTCTTTAACCTGGAGTTACCCCATCTCTGGATCTGTAAAGACTTAATTACCTGCAAATGCTCGCATTCAAAGCACTGTCTTGCATTTTTGACTTTGTCTATATATATGTTTCTGTAACATACCTCTTCATTCACCTGAGGAAGGAGCAGTGCTCCGAAAGCTAGTGTTTGAAACAAACCTGTTGGACTTTAATCTGGTGTTGTAAGACTTCTTACTGTTCTATGGCCAAGCCAGTTCTGGATCCATCCAGGTAGTTCAACCCGACCCCATGTGATCTAATCTTTTGCACCAGCCTACCATGAGGGACCTTATCAAATGCTTTACTAAAGACAACCTCCACAGCCTTTCCCTCATCAATCATTTTTGTCAATTCCTCAAAAAACTCAATCAAATTTGTGAGACATGACCTCCCTCGTACAAAACCATGCTGGCTGTCGCTAATAAGACCATTGACTTCCAAATGTGCATAGATCCTGGACAGAATTCTTCAAGCCTCCGTGCCAAAATCGCGATCGGCACGGGAGCGGAGAATGGCCGGCGCGACGCCACTCCCGGGATTCTCCAGTCCCCGCAAAATCACCGCGAATCGCGCGCACGCGGTCCACGCGGTGTGGGTAGGGGGCCATTGCGGAGACTCCCCCCCCCCGTGAGTCACCGAAGAGAACTGGCCGAGTTCCCGACGGTGTGGTTCTAACCCCGTTCTGCCTGTCGGGAACGGGCGGCGGCGGTTGTGGACTCAGTCCGCGGCCGCCCTGGTGGGGGGCGGGGGGATCCTTCACGGGGGGGGGGGGGGGGGGCCTCAGGGACGGCCAGGCTAGTGATCGGGTGCCACCTATCCATGGGCGCACGCGCTCTCGGGGGTGCCTATATTTTCGGGGCCACTCCGCGTTGCGAGTCCGCCATGTCGCGCGGGGAGGCTGCTGAAGACCGCTGCCGTGTTCATGTGCAGACTCCCGACCAGAAGTGCAGGGCCCCGTATCAGCAGGCAGGGCTGCATGGAGTTCTCCAGGGCCCTGCTAGCCCCCTTCAGGGAGGAGAATCACTCTGGACATTCTTCTGAAAAGTCCAGAGTGAAACACCCGTGCTTTGACACTGGAGTGGGGACATAGCCCCATTATTGGAGAATCCTGCCCTTATATCTCTGAGAATCATTTCCAACAATTTCACTATCACTGACATCAAGCTCACTGGCCTATAATTACCCAGATTATCCTTGCAACCCTTCTTAAATAATGGTACAACATTGGCTATCCTCCAATCTTCTGGGATCTCACCTGTGGCTAATGAGGACACAAAGATTTCTGTCAGAGGCCCAGCGATTGCACCTCTTGCCTCCCTCAGTAATCTGGGTTGGATCCATCTGGCTTTGGGATTTGTCTACCTTAATGCTGTTTAACACACCTAACACTTCCTCCCTCATAATAACGACCTGTTCTAAAGTGTTTACACATCCCTCTGGGACACCACAAATCAACGTGTCCCTATCCTTTGTGTATACCGATGTTAAATACTCATTAAGGACCTCACCTACTTCCTCTGGTTCTACACATAATTTCCCTCCTTTGTCCTTGAATGGACCCCAACTCTTTCTCTAGCTCCCCTCTTGTTCCTAAATTACGTATAAAATGTTAGTTTTTGGACTTGGCACAAATATGCCTTTTCTATTTTTCTGATTGTACTTACAACATTTTCAGATAGAATGATGGAGCTATGTACAGAACTTCCTTCTGCAAAACAATATTTCTGATGTTGAGTTCACAGGAAATGACACACAAACATATCCTGAGAGGTCACATCCTTGAAATAGACTGATCACCTTTGAATTTGTTCAAACCAAAAAGTTTATAAGTTACAGGACATGCCTGTCGCTAGGCATGATGCCTCTTTCAACTATTGGAACTTGTCTCTCAAAACGAACTGCAAAAAAACAAGCAAACATTGATTTGCTTATTACTGGCTGATTTAGCGTTATGAAGGCTATATCTCAAAAATAGTTTTCCTTTCAAAATCAAATATCTTTAAAAGTGCCATCTAGATGTATTGGGTCCTGATAAAGTCCTTCGCATTTTGTGACACGATTACTGGTGTTCACCTACCCCTACCACTGCGGCTAGCTTTAAATTGCATTAACTGACCCTCTATAATCAGACTATTATCAGACTTTTTTAACACCACTTTGGCTTTAATCTCCATAATGTGGCGATGCCGGCGTTGGACTGGGGTGGGCAAAGTAAGATGTCTTACCACACCAGGTTAAAGTCCAACAGGTTTGCTTGGAATCACTACTTTTCGGAGGGCAGCTCCTTCATCAGGTGAGTGATGAAGGAGCTGCGCTCCGAAAGATAATGACTCCAAACAAACCTGTTGGACTTTAACCTGGTGTTGTAAGATTTCTTACTATGTTTTAATCTCCAATATAGGCTGACGGGTAACATTCAACACAGTTAACTGTGTCAGTTATAATATGACAATGTTGGTCAGCAGGGGTCACCCTTGCTTTTCTTCTGGGAAATGCTATAAGTTACAAAAGAGAAAACAACTGGAATCTGGAGGTGGAATGTTAGAAATAACCTTCACAAGCGAAAAATGTGATCATATGGTTGTTCACACTGTAACAGAGACCAAACCAGTAGTTCAGTGTATTTTTGGATTTATTGTACTAATGAGCAGTTACATTTTAGCCCTTGTTTCCCTGGGAGATTTCACTGCTGCTAGTTAGGAGATGGTGAAATTCATCTGGGTTTGTTTCTAACTCCAAACATGAGGCCTGACTTTGTCTTCAAAAATACCTCAGGCCTCTTAGGCTGCAGGCAGCTGGCCCCTTTGAGAATATGTTTTGAGGCAATTTACTTTACCAGTCGTGGCTCCGAGGTAAATGCCAGGATGGGAAGGATGGCAGGCCATAAAGGGCTGGAGGTGGCAACCCTCAGGAGGGCATTGGAGGTAGGAGTTTCTGATCACCCCTTCTTCAGGGTTTTTTTAACTTCTGTTTTCATAGGTTGCTTCAAGGCCACAACATTTAGATATAGCTCTTTTCCAAATCCTTCTCAATGCAGGAGGACCAAAATTCCACAAAAATGACCCTGTTTCTGTTGAAAAGTGCATGTTATGGATTAAGTTCAGCTGTGATGTCTCATACAAGAACAGCTTGCATTTATATCTGAAAGGTTTTAATGTGAAAGGTGTCCCAATCGGCTGCATCAAAGCTGTATATTGAAACAGAGACTAAAGCCCCTCCCCTGATCCTGCGCAACAGCTGGCATTTAGAAAGGGCACTATGCTAGGTTACAAGAATATACATGTAGATACCCAGGTGAAACCTGGTGGTTAAGTAAGAACTGACTGATTGTGTGCAGTTTGGAACTAACACTACAAAAATTACGGGCGGGATTCTCCATCCCCAGGACGCCCCAATCGCATTCCCCGAAGGGACGGAGAATCGGGCATCGGGGAAAAATTGGGTTCGGGGCCGGACGCTGACCCGAACACCGTGCTCCAGCCCCCCATGAGTTCCACACCACAAGCCAGCGGGAGCATGGAAATAAATGCAAATGGGTGGTAATGCCCTATTCAGTGAGCCCGGTGCTCTCTGCTTCGTCCTCCTGTGATTCCACGGTCCCTGCAGCTGGGAATCATGTGGACGAGGTTCACTTGATGTCTCAGCAATCGTGAACATGACATGGTGGACCTCGCCTAGGGCTCCCTTGGCCCACCACGAGGTCCACCACGCCAGGGCCACGATGGTAGAGACCATCCAAGCCCATTTCCCCCCCTCCGTACTACAGATCAGCCCCGAAACCTCTCCCCCCTCCGCACCACAGAGCAGTCCCCATCCCCAGATTGCCTACTTGCCCCCCCCACCCCAAGTGCAGAGAAGATCTGACCTAATGCGGTTTTGGCATGGGTGGCAAGCATGACCGGCACCATTCCCTGCTCCTACACGCGGATACACTCCTCCACCTGCGTCTCCAGGTGCTGGAAACCAGTTGTCATCCACTTCTCTCAACCCTGGGTATCTGACTGCATCAGGTCTGTGGGTGGGTGTGGAAATCCCAGGAACCCGGGAAATGTCTGGGCGGCAGGTGGTTTCTGGGGCTGGTCTGCCATCCGACCATCTGGCCCTCGGTTGCTCCTACTGCCACCTGCTGTACTGCAGCGGCCGTGTGGTGCTCTCCAGTTAGTGTCCCAGAAGCCTCAACACTAAAGAGACCAACCAAAGTGATAGTCTCTGCGATGGTGCAGGGTGTAGGAGATAGCAGTGACGGAAAGTCTAAGTCTGTGTCCTCATCAGAGCCAAAGTTGGGGGTCTCCTGTGTCGTGTCGTGGGGCGCTCCTGTGTCACCGTCCCCTGTGTTCCTGTCCTCTGTGTGTCCGTCCTCTGTGTATCCGTCCTCTGTGTGTCCGTCCTCTGTGTATCCGTCCTCTGTGTGTCCGTCCTCTGTGTGTCCGTCCTCTGTGTGTCCGTTGTAGCCATCTGGGGTGGCCACTTCCAGAATACAAAATGGATGCTCGCAATGAATGTAGGGAACTATGGACAATGTTAGGAAAGCAAGCAGGCACAGAGTCTGTATGCGTATTGGGAAGGCAGCTCCCAGACGGGACTGAAACAGTAGGTCAATTAACATATTGATGGTCCATCTCCGGGAACAAAGGAAAGACACTCAAGCAACCGATACAGCTCCAGACATCCCGGCGCCAGTTCCCCAAACCGAAAGCACAAACAAAGCAAAGCCAACGGCCACCAAAGACACGCCCAGCCATCAGGGCACCCACCCATTTATTGGTCAAGATCAATACCAGTGATCAAGATGCGGTCCAATTAATTGGGGCCAAGTTTAAGGCTCGCCCAAAAGCACGCGAAGCCCCTCCGGGTATAAGAAGAAACCCCCGAGAGAGAATCACTCTCTTGGACTTGGCTCTCAAAGCGGAGAGACCCATCCACCAGCTGCACCAGAAGCAAGTAAGTCCAAGGTCAACGCTCGCTGCCAGACGGACGACCTTAGCTGTTCTCCTGTACCTCTTCGAACCCAACAACCTCAGATCCGAACTACGGCCATTGTTCCTCTGACTGAGTGGGCACCCGAAGCGAAGTATAAGCGTTAGCGTTAGAGATAGTTTAGTTTGTAGTACTTTGTGCATGAGTAGAAATTACTGTATGGGTAAATAAATAGTATTGACTTTGAACTAACTAACTGGTGTATTGGCTCTTTGATCAGTATTCGGGTTTGAACCTTGTGGCGGTATCGAGAGATACCTGGCGACTCCAAAGCAAACATAATTAGGATTAAGGAAGGCGACCATATTGACCGCCATATTTAGAACCAGAGAAACAGAGCAACACCGTCTTCTGTGTGTCCGTCCTCTGTGTGTCCGTCCTCTGTGTTTCTGTGTCCTGGGCTTCTGTGTCCTGGGTTTCCATGTTGGGTGCAGGGCTGCTGAGATGGCTGACCTCCCCGTCGGTGCTGGCCTCCCTGGGGGCAACCGGCCCTTGAAATGGCTGGGGGCGGGGGCACTGGGTGGGCCTGGACCACCACTGGCTGGTCCTGTAAGACACAAGACAGCATGTATGGTTATCATAGAATCATAGAATTTACAGTGCAGAAGGAGGACATTCGGCCCATCGAGTTTGCACCGGCTCTTGGAAAGAGCACCCTACCCAAGGTCAACACCGCCACCCTATCCCCATAACCCAGTCACCCCACCCAACACTAAGGGCAATTTTGGACATTAAGGGCAATTTATCATGGCCAATCCACCTAACCTGCACATATTTGGACTGTGGGAGGAAACCAGAGCACCCGGAGGAAACCCACGCACACACGGGGAGGATGTGCAGACTCCGCACAGACAGTGACCCAAGCTGGAATCGAACCTGGGACCCTGGAGCTGTGAAGCAATTGTGCTATCCACAAGGCTACCGTGCTGCCCATTAAGGGCAGGCAGACGGGGCTGAGGGGGTGGTGTGAGAGGCTGGGGTGAGGGGCTGGGGTGAAGGGGTGGGTGAGGGGGTGGGTTAGGGGATGGGGTGAGGGGTTGGGGTAAAGGGTGGTGTGAGGGGTTGGGTGATGGGGTGGGGTGAGGGGCTGGGGTGAGGGGATGGGTGTAGGGGGTGGGTGAGGGGCTGGGGTGAAGGGGTGGGGTGAGGGGGTGAGGCCAGGCAGAGGGTCTCACTTGATGGTGCACCTCCAATCTGGCAATCAGCAACCTCCCGGTCCTCGGGTCCGCCAGCGAGGTCCAGTGCCCTCTGCTCGTGCATGGTGAGGGGGTGCAAAACAGGCGCACCCCCTCTGGTTTTCTCACGCTCCCTGCGGTTCTGAGCATTCTTGTCTTGGGGGGGGGGTACACAAACATCAACAGTGTTAGCCGGTCCGACGCATGCAGGCCAGCGGTTGGGTCTACGATGGCATAGGTGCACAGGGCACCCGGCCAATGCGGCTGGCATGGGTGGGTGCAGCCATGTGGGTCGGGGCAGGGGTTGTTCTGTCCACCTGGAGTGGGGGGGGGGGGGCGGTGTCACATATGTGGGGGTAGGGGGATTGGTGCCAGGTGCACAATGCTGGGTACTCACCCTGGCTGCCCTGAGCAGGTCGTGCAGCTTTTTATGGCGCTGCTCGCCTGTCCTGACAACTGATTCAACGGCGCTGACAGCCTCGCCCCCTCCCGCCACAAACGGCGAACGGTGGCGCATGGAATCCTGCGGCCGGGCCCGGGATACAGAGACCCTCTCCTCTGCTCCATGGCATCCAGGAGTGTGTCTAAGTCACCATCACGGAACCTGGGCGTTGCACGGCGGGTGGCCATCTTCCCTCCGACGGCTGAGTATGGGGGTATGCGTTTCTTTAAGGCGCCGCGGCGTCGCATCAATGACGCTGCCCGCGTATCGGACGTCAATCGCAGGCCACTCCCCCGCGCTTCTCGTCGCTCCCGTGCTGGTCCCTTGTGGGCCGCTGAATCGGTGGACTCTGGGGCCCGTTGATGCCGTTCGTAAAATGCTCCGGTATTTAAGACTGCGGCAACACTTAGCCCCATTATCGGAGAATCCCGCCCATGACCTCCAGTGGACCACAGATATTTCAATGAGCCCAATGGCTCACAGTGTCAGGCACCGGTGTCTATCATGTGCAGCTCAATTCCCGGTGCAAAGCCCATTTTTGAGCCTGTCCCGCTATGCACCTGGAGTAACAGGAATGGTGCTGGGCATAACACTGTGTGAAAATCACGCCCGGTATTTCTGAAAAAGCTACACTGGAAATAATAGTAGCAACAAAGTTTGCATTGCAGCCCACAGTGAGTTGACAAGATGTCACCAGGAAGATAAACAGTTGAAAAAACTGTTGATTGTCTTTCAAGGTTAAATGCAAAGGAATGTGTAACCATTCAACAATATAAAGAAATGAAGATTCTCTTAATAGTAAAATGGAAGCACAGATGAATAAACTGAATTATAGAAAAACGCAAAATGAAGCGAACAAGCTTCACAAAGAAATTGAAAACCTAGTGAAAGAGCTTCATACATTACACAAATCCCTCAAAGAGGAAGCCAAAAGCTACAAGAAGCAGACTGAAGAGCTGAAGAATCAACTGAATGAAAATGAAGAAAAGATCCTGCTGCAAATAGAGAAAGAAAAGACTGGAAAATATAAATCCGACACTGAAGCAAAAGGAACTATTAGAAGAAAAGGTACCGGGTGTTGCAAATGTGCTGAGAACCATTGAGTTGAATGAAAAGATTCATAAGCTTGCAAAATAATTTGTGAATAAAACAACAAACAAATGTTTGGCTGAAATTGTGGAACAAGTGTAAATGAAGGTTCCATTTGCGAAATGTATATGTCCAGCTAGAACCTGGCGGACTCCACAGAAAACTAAAATTTCTGTCCACTCTCGGGATGAACAGAGTGCACCTTCCCTTCATAAGGAACAGAGCAAACCCACAGTGCCCCCAAAAAGAGATATGCAATTCAAGGGAGCGCAAAAATCAAATCAAGTGGAGATAACCAAGTACCAGAAATACATAGTACTACCACCTACCCATCTTACGTGACAGATCGGGATGTGGAAGGACTGCCAAGACTCAAAACTGGCTGAATTTAGAAAGTCAGAGACTTGAAGTAGTCAAGAAGAGATAGCAAGTAAAGATTGTATTGCAAATAGTTATACCCCAATTGGCAGGGAGGATTGTTTTCTACTGAGGAGAAAGTGGTACATTGCATTATGTGCTTGTATGCCATTTTAATGAAAAGGTGCTTGGCAGAGAAAGGGTTAGTGCAGGCTGGTGAATGGTATGATGCTTGGATCACATGGCAATAAAATCGAAGAGAATATTATGGAAGTAGCCTGCATGGAGCAGTATCATGCATGGCAATATCTGGGATCTGTAAATAGTTAAAGATAAACAATAAACAGATGGTTCATGTTTAAACATACAAGTCAGGCACCGCAGATGGAGCATGACACAATATGGTGCTTAACATGGTGACACCATATTACATGGAACTTAGTAATTGATGAAGGTTAAGTCAAACAGGAAATGGTGCACTTATTTATAGTTGACATATGTAGTCATGTGATGATTTTTGGTCTGGACAGGGAGGAACAAGGTTGTTACACGGTAGGATAAATAGTGGATTGAGAGCATTTCCCTTTATTTCAAAGGGTTGAGAAAGAAATAAGACTACAGTATAAATGGAAACTGTTCCATTTAAGAGAAGTTTTTTTTCTTTATTCTTTCCTGGGATTTTTTGGGATGTGGGTGTCGCTGGCAAAGCTTGTATTTGTTACCCATTCCTAATCGCCTTTGAAATTAAGTGGCTGGGCTAGGCCATTTCAGAGGTCTGGAGTCACATGTAGGCCAGGCCAGATAAGGACTGCAGAGTTCCTTCCCTAAAGGACATTAATGAACCAAATGGGCTTTTATGACAATCAATGATAGTTTCATGATCACCATTACTGAAATTAATTGAATTCAAATTCCACCAGCTGCCATGATGAGATTTGGCTACATGAACCCAGAGCATAAGCCTGAGCCTCTGGATTGCGTGTCCAATTACATTATTACAATGTACCCCTGATTACGGTCAGGAGGGGCAGCAAATGCCAACTTACTTATTTGTTCCTTCCTGTAACACTCCTCTTCCTCCTTTATGATAATGAATACAAAGGTATGTACAGAGTATGTACATATCTAAACCTGAGACATTGTGCGGGGTTCTCCCCTACCCGGCGGGGCGGGAGGTCCCAGCGGGATGGAGTAGCGGGAACCACTCCGGCGTCGGGCCGCCCCAAAGGTGCGGATTTCTCCGCACCTTTAGGGGCCAAGCACTCACCTTGAGAGGCTAGCCCCACGCCGGAGTGGTTGGCGCGCCGCCAGCCGGCGGGAAAGGCCTTTGGCGCCATGCCAGCTGGGGCCAAAAGGACTTCGCCGATCGGCGGAAGACCGCGCATGCGCAGGAACGTCAGCGGCTGCTGACTTCATCCCTGCGCATGCGTAGGGGGGGTCACTTCCACATTGGCCATGGTGAAGACTGTGGCCGAGGCGGAAAGAAAGGAGTGCCCCCATAGCACAGACCTGCCCGCGGATCGGTGGGCCCCGATCGGGGGCCAGGCCACCGTGGGGGCACCCTATGGGCCCAGATTGCCCCGCGCCCCCCCAGGACCCCGGAGCCTGCCTGTGCCGCCAGTAAGGTAGGTGGATTGATTCACGTCGGCGGGACTGGCATGACAACAGCGGGACTTCGGCCCATCGCGGGCCAGAGAATCGCCAAGGGGTGGGCCGCCGACCAGCGCAGAGCGATTCCCGCCCCCGCCGAATTTTCGGTGCCGGAGTATTTGTCAGATGGCAGGGGCGGGATTCACGCCGCCCCACAGCGATTGTCTGTGGGGTTAGTAGTAGGGGTTGGAGTATTTCTTCTTTTTTTTTTTAAATTTAGTGCACCCAATTCATTTTTATCCAATTAAGGGGCAATTTAGCGTGTTCCATCCACCAACCTTGCACATCTTTGGGTTATGGGGGTGAAACCCACGCAAACACGGGGAGAATGTGCAAACTCCACACGGACAGTGACCCAGAGCTGGGATCGAACCTGGGACCTCGGCGCCGTGAGACAACAGGACTAACCCACTGCGCCACCGTGCTGCCCAGGGGTTGGAGTGTTGAGATATGACCCTGTCAAAAATAACAAGAAGCAAATTCAAGAGTCTTTGGGCATAATGAAAAACAACACTTACAAAAGGATTTCCCAGCAACAGAAATTGTTACTTAACTTTTCTTCAAGCTCCGAAATTAATCTCTTTTCCTGTATCAGTTGACCCTGGCATTTGTTGCACGTTATGAATCTCAATCATACTCAGCATGTATTAGGATCCCAAATGCTGAAAACCTGTAACTGCTGGACCATTGGACCTAATTTTGGCAAATGCAAATCCAGTCAACTTAGACTTAGCAGGCGAATCACAGGAAGGTTCAAATAGTGTGAGGAAAGTGCAACAATGGCATAATTATGGCAGCAATGGCTTTTGTCAATGTGCCTGCTTTAAAACCATTTCTGCACTTCTAATGTGGTGAAATCATTGAGGAAATATACCTGCAGTGTTTTTGTGTCCTTTTGAAAAAATGTTTTGTGGTGAACCACTGTAATAGGAGATGTAAGGTAGGACCTGCACTACAGGTTCGCCGGTAGCTCCTGCCGGCTGGCTCCGCCCACGGAGAACTGTATAAATATGCATGACCTCCAGTGCCCTGCCATTTCGCCAGCTGCAGCAGGAGGCCACGCATCTGACTGTAATAAAGCCACAGTTGTACCCAACTTTAGTCTTTGTGCAATTGATCGTGCATCAATTTATTACAGTCAGATGCGTGGCCTCCTGCTGCAGCTGGCAAAATGGTGCTGAGGGCCTTGATTACGGTGGCAGACGTCCTATCGGGGCATAAATTGATCCTGCATCAATTTATTACAGTCAGATTTTCCACAGAATGGATATCCGAATTAAGCCCGATCGCCTGCAGCTGGAGCCGCACTCGCCCAACGCCAGAAAAGACTTTGCTCACTGGCTAGCATGTTTTGAGACTTACATCAATGCGGCGGACCCCGCGCCAACGGAGGCTCAGAAGAGAAACGTCCTGTACTCCAGACTGAGCTCCAGCGTGTTCCCGTCGATCCAAGACGCCACGGATTACACAAAAGCAATGGAACTCCTTAACGAACACTACGCGCAGAAGGCGAACACGCTCTTTGTCAGGCATGTACTCGCCACCCGCTCGCAACTACCCGGTGAGTCCATCGAAGACTTCTGGCGGGCCCTAATTCCACTTGTCCGGGGCTGTGACTGTCAGGCCGTTACGGCCGCTGAACACGCGAATCTCCTCATGCGCGATGCCTTCGTGACGAAGATTGCGTCGGACCGCATCTGAAAACGATTACTGGAAGGGGCCATTCTCGAACTGGCGGAGACGAAAACCTTGGCGCTCTCCATGACGGTCGCATCCCGTAACATACAATCGTACCCCTCACGCCGCGCTGCCCACCCTTCTACTCCTTCCTACCCCTCCTGGACCCCGTCGATGACCTCCACAGCCGGGGCCCTGCCTTCCCAATACGCCTGCGCTGCACGCTGGATCCGCGCACCCTGGGGGTCCCCGCTGCTACTTCTGCGGTCAGCTGAAGCACCCCCACCAACACGACGGTTAAAATCAACGGCCACGCGACCTCTTGCCTGCTGGACTCCGGGAGCACCGAAAACCCAGATACGGTAAGGCGCTGCTCCCTTTCGGTCCACCCTGCCAATCAAAGGATCTCCCTAGCCTCCGGATCCCACTTCGTCCCGATCCAAGGCTTTTGTACAGTCATCCTCACGGTCCAGGGTGTAGAATTTAGTAACTTCCACCTCTATGTCCTTCCTAATCTCTGCGCTGCATTCCTGTTGGGCCTGGACTTTCAATGCAACTGCCAGAGCCTCACCCTCAAATTTGGCGGGCCCTTACCCCCCCTTACCGTTTGCGGCCTCGCGACCCTCAAGGTCGATCCCCCCTCCCGGTTTGCCAATCTAACTGCGGATTGCAAGCCCGTTGCCACTAGGAGCAGACGGTACAGCACCCAGGACAAGACCTTCATCAGGTCCGAAGTCCAGCGGCTGCTTAAGGAAGGTATTATCGAGGCCAGCAACAGCCCCTGGAGAGCCCAAGTGGTAGTGGTTAAAACTGGGGAGAAACACAGGATGGTCGTGGACTACAGCCAGACCATCAATCGGTACACGCAGCTCGACGCGTACCCCCTCCCATGCATATCTGATATGGTCAATCAGATTGCGCAGTACCGGGTCTTCTCAACACTTGACCTGAAATCCGCTTGCCACCAGCTCCCCATCCAGAAGTTGGACCGGCCATACACTGCCTTCGAGGCGGACGGTTGCGGGTCCCTTTCGGTGTCACAAATGGGGTCTCGGTCTTCCAAAGAGAAATGGACCAAATGGTCGACCAGTACGGTTTGTGGGCCACCTTTCTGTACTTAGATAATGTCACCATCTGCGGCCATGACCAGCAGGACCACGATGCCAACCTCGATAAATTCCTCCGCACTGCCACTCTTCTCAGCCTGACCTACAACAAAGAGAAGTGTGGGTTCAGCACGACCCGGTTAGCCATTCTCGGCTATGTAGTCCAAAACGGACTTCTCGGGCCCGACCCCGACCGCATGCGCCCCCTCATGGAACTTCCCCTCCCCCACTGCCCCAAGGCCCTCAAACACTGCCTGGAGTTCTTTTCCTACTACGCTCAGTGGGTCCCAAACTATGCAGACAAGGCTCGCCCACTCATTCAGTCCACCCAATTCCCCCTCGCAGCCGAGGCACAACACGCTTTTGCCCGCATCAGAGCAGACATCGCCAAGGCTGGGATGCGTGCAGTGGAGGAGTCGCTGCCTTTTTAAGTAGAAAGCGACGCTTCAGCCGTCGCCCTTGCCGCCACTCTAAACCAGGCAGGCAGACCTGTGGCATTCTTTTCCCGCACCCTTCATACCTCTGAAATTCGACACTCATCTGTCGAAAAGGAGGCCCAAGCTATCGTTGAAGCTGTGCGGCATTGGAGGCATTACCTGGCCGGTAAGAGATTCACTCTGCTTACGGACGAACGGTTGGTAGCCTTCATGTTCAATAACACACAGCGGGGCAAGATCAAAAATGATAAAATCTTGCGGTGGAGAATCGAGCTCTCCACCTATAATTACAAGATCTTGTATCGCCCTGGTAAACTCAACAAGCCCCCAGACACCCTCTCCCAAGGTACATGTGCCAGTGCACAATTGGACCAACTACGGGCCCTACACGACAGCCTTTATCACCCGGGGGTCACTCGATTGTACCATCTGGTCAAAGCTCGCAATCTGCCCTACTCCATCGAGGAAGTAAGGACAGTCACCAAGGACTGCCAGGTCTGTGCGGAGTGCAAGCCACACTTCTACCGGCGAGACCGTGCCCGCCTGGTGAAGGCTTCCCGCCCCTTTATCCTCAGCGTGGATTTCAAAGGGCCCCTCCCCTCCACGTACATTCTCAGTGTGGTCGATGAGTACTCCAGATTCCCCTTCGCCATCCCATGCCCCGATATGACGTCTGCCACCGTCATCAAGGCCCTCAGCACCATCTTCGCGCTGTTCGGTTTCCCCGCCTACATCCACAGTGACAAGGGATCCTCATTCATGAGCGATGAGCTGCGTCAGTTCCTGCGTCAGGACGACCAGCTACAACCCTCGAGGAAACAGGCAAGTGGAACGGGAGAATGGGCCAGTTTGGAGGGCCGTCCAGCTGGCCCTACGGTCCAGGAACCTCCCAGCCTCTTGCTGGCAGGAGGTCCTCCCTGACGCTCCATCCATTCACTATTGTGCACCGCCACTAATAACACAATCCATGAACGTGTTTTTACCTTCCCAGGAATTCCACATCCGGGGTGTCGCTCCCGACTTGGCTCGCTGTTTCAGGACCGGTCCTTCTCCGTAGGCACGTCCGACTCCAGGGTTCACTGCTCCACGCCAACCCTCAATATGCCTATGTTGAGTTCCCCGACGGGCGCCAAGATACTGTCTCACGGTGCCAGGTCCCATCTCAACGCGCCCCCCCCCCCACCAATGCGCCCCCCCCCCCCCCACCTCCCACCGCGCCGCCAATATTGACACCACCAAACCACGACCCCCTCCCCTTTTCCGCACAAGAGGACGAAGAGGACTTCAGCACGCTCCCGGAGTTCCCCGATGACTGGCCAGCAACAGCACCGCCACCACCGCCATCGGTGCCACCTCCACCACCGCCAGCACCGACTTCGCTGCCACCGTTACGCCGCTCCCAACGAAGTACCAAAGCACCGGACCGGCTGAACCTTTGATGGACTCCGGACCGTCAACATGGACTTTTCTTTCCCTACCACTTTACATAATTGCACTAATTGTATATAGTTTCACGTCACCCCCTCCGGACTTATTTTTAACAGGGGGTGAATGTGGTGAACAACTGTAATAGGAGATGTAAGGTAGGACCTGCACTACAGGTTCGCCGGTAGCTCCTGCCGGCTGGCTCCGCCCACGGAGAACTGTATAAATATGCATGACCTCCAGTGCCCTGCCATTTTGTCAGCTGCAGCAGGAGGCCACGCATCTGACTGTAATAAAGCCACAGTTGTACCCAACTTTAATCTTTGTGCAATTGATCGTGCATCATGTTTTCTGTTTATCTGCTATTCTACATCAGTATTTATGGCCAGAACCTTCCCAAAATGCACAGAGCCTTGGCTCAGGTGGGGAAACAGCGTGAAGCTCGTAGGCTGCACAGCCGGCTGTTGTCGCCATATTGAACAACAGTCTGTGTAATTTCAAAGCGGAATCGAGAGGGTCGTCATGGCAGGAGACTTCAGACCAGTGATATGCTCCTCCTTCATAATGTGTGAAATGCAGGACACTGTAAATGGCCCTGATGACCATATGTGCAGAAGGTTTGTCCAAAAGCAGCTTCTAGCTAATTGAATTTTGCAGCTGAAGCTGTGTGTGGACTCACTGTGGAGCCGCTGTAATGTTGAGGACGTCATCAATAGCACATTTAGTGAGGTGGTCACACCAGAGTTGAGGATTGCACAGACAGAAAGGGGATAAGTGACCATCAGGAACAGTAAAAGACTCAGGAAGGTAGTGCAGGAGTAGCCTGTGGTCATCCCCCTCTCAAACAGATGTATCGCTTTGGATACTGTTGTGGGGGATGGCCTCTCCGGGGAAAGCAGCAGCAGCCAGGTTCACGGCACCTTGGGTGGTTCTGCCACTCAGAGAGGTGGGAGGAAAATGGGTGGCAGGGCTATGAAAATAGGGGATTCAATAGTTAGGAGCACAGACCGATGGTCCAGTGGCCACAAGCGTAAGTCAAGGATGGTATGTTGCCTCCCTACTGCCAGGGCCCAGGATGTCATGGTGCGGCTGCAGGGCACTCTGGGGAGGGAAGGTGAACAGCCAGTGGTCGTGGTACACATTGGTACCAACAACATAGGTAAACTGAAGGATGAGTCCTGCAAGCCAAGTACAGGGAGTTAGGAGATAATTTAAAATACAGGACCTCAAATGTAGTAATTTCAGGATTACTCCCAGTTCAACGCACTAGCGAGAGGAGGAACAAGAGGATAGCTGGAGAGATGGCATAGCTGGTAGGGATTCAGATTCTTGAGACACAGGCCGGTTCTGTGGAAGATGGGACTTGATGCATTGCACCGAGGCAGAGCTGGGACCAATGTTCTTGCAGGGGCTTTTGCTACTTCTGTTGGAGAATATTTGAACTATTGTGGCAGGGGGATGGGATCCCAAGAGGAGAATTAGATGGGTCAGGTTCAGGCCAGGAAGATGGAAGTAGAACATTAGCTAGTGATGATGAAGATGTAGTGATAGATAATATACAAAACAAGTGAACAAATGGGGCTTTATAAGTTAAACCTATGTGGAGGCGGTGGCATAGTGGTATAGTCACTGGACTAGTAATCCAGAGACCCACAGTACTCTGGGGTTCCAGGTTCAAATCCCGTCACTGCAGATAGTGAAATTTGAATTCAATATAAAAAATCTGGAATTAAAAGTCTAATGATGCCCATTAAATCATTATCGATTGTCGTTAAAATTACAAATTTTACTAATGTCCTTTAGGGAAGGAAATCTGCCATCCTTACCTGGTCTGGCCTACGTGTGACTCCAGACCCACAGCAATCTGGTTGGCTCCTAACTGCCCCCTCAAGGGCAATTAGGGATGGGCAATAAATGCTGGCACAGCACACATGAATGAATAAAAAACACTACTGGGTATATACTACAGACCCCCCCAAATAGTGAAAGGGAGATAGAAGAGCAAATATCTGCCTGTAAGAACAAGAGGGCAATAATAGTTGGAAACTTTAACTATCCCATAATCAACTAGGATTCAAACAATACAAGGGGCACTGAGGAAGAAAAATTCATGCAGTGTGTCCAGGAAAATGTTTTCAAACAATTAGTGACAAACCCACCGAGAGGAGATGCAATTCTGGGCCTAATCTTGGGGAACAAAGAAGGGTGACCATAACGGGGATAGTGATCAGAATTCAGTTAGATTCAATATTACCATGGAAAAGGACAGAGATAAAGCAATTTTGAACTGAGGGAAGGAAAATTTTGCAGGAATGAGAAGGGACTTGGCTGACGTGGACTGGCCAGCAATGCTAGAGGATCAATCAGTGGAAAACCAGTGAGAAGCACTAAAAAGCGAGGTCTTAACTGTACAAAGTAGACATGACCCCTCCAAAAATAAGAGTAGTACTGCCAAAACTAGATCCTCATTGTCTAGACGAATACAGGGGAAGATCAAAGAGGAAAATAAAGTGTCTGATAGGCACAAAGAACTAAGCACTGCAGATAGCCTGGATGCCTATAACAAATGCAGGAACAAAGTAATAAAGGAAATAAGGAAATCAAAGAGAGGGCATGAAAAAAATTAGCAAGTAAAGTTTAAAAAATCCGAAAATGTTTTGCTGATATGTTCATGGTAAAAGGTTAGTTAAGGAAAAAGTGGGATCTGTGAATTTGTGTGTAGATGCAGAGGCTGGGGATAGGGATTGAAAATAATATTTTGTCTCTGTGTTTACAAAGGAAATGGATGATGCAGATATACCAGTCCAGGAGGAACACTGTGAGATTTTGGGATAATCATAAAGAGAGGGAGTACTCGAAGCGTTGGAATCCTTGAAAGTCGCCAGGGCCAGATGGATTGTTTCTGAGGCTGCTGAAGGAGGTCAGGGAGAAGATAGCAGGTGCTCTGAGGAAGATTTTTCAATCCTCACTAGATACAAGGGAAGTACCTACCGGGGGACTGGAGAAATGCAAAGTAGTTCCATTGTTTAAAAGGTGGTTGAAGGAAATGCCAAATAATTGTAGGCCAATTAGTCTTATGCCTGTGGTGGGTAAATTTGTAGAATTACTTCTGAGAGATAGGATTAACTGTTACGTAGAAAGGTATGGACTAGTCAGCGATGGTCAGCATGGATTTGCTAAAGGAACATCTTGCCTCACAAATTTGATTGAATTCTTTGAAGTGACAAGAAGTATTGATGAAAGTATTGTTGTAGATTCCCATAACAGCCTCCCCGAACAGGCGGCGGAATGTGGCGACTAGGGGCTTTTCACAGTAACTTCATTTGAAGCCGACTTGTGACAATCAGCGATTTTCATTTCATTTCATTCAGATGTTGTGTGCAAGGATTTTAGCAAGGCGTTTGACAGGGTCCCACATGGCAGATTGGTCAAAAAAGTAAAAGCCCATGGGATACAGAGTAATATGGCAAACTGGATAAAAAGTTGGCTTATTAACAGGAAACAAAGGGTAATAGTCCATGGATGCCGTTGTGAATGGAAAGATGTTTCAAGTGGTGTTCTACAGGGCTCAGTGTTGGGACCCTTACCACTCGGGGCGAAACCTACCTCTGTGCCGATGGTGTGGTCACCTCGACTGGTTTTCTCTTTTGAAAACCAATATTAATTCACGCTGGCTGGAGGTCACGCCGGCTGGCGGAAATTTAGGATGATGGCGGAAGTAGCGGCATCAGGCCTGCTAATATGCTGTTAATTGATGTAAATCAGGCTCACACCCTTCCTGGGCATGAACCTGATTATGTCTCCCTGATTAAGGGATGGAGAACATCTCATTTCGAGGTCTTGCCGGCGCAAAACCCATTTTTGGTCTCTCGTGAGATTTAGCGGCTATTATGGGATTTACGCCCATGGTCAACTGGGCCATTATATCATGGCATATGGATTTGCATCTGGAAAAAAAATTCCTAATAAACTAAAAAATAGGATTTATATTGTGCACTATCGTTTCAGTTAATCAATGAATAGATATAAAGTATGTTCTATTAAATGACAATAGAAATAAAATGAGTGAAAAAGTATCAATGGAAAAAAAATTATTTGCAAAGAAAATTAATTTTATTTTCAGACTTTTTAAGTAATTTGGGGCCTTAAACACGGCTACAGAGTGGTCCTCTTTTCAGGCACTAACCGATCTACAAAGACTCCAATGTAGTGAACAAGTAGTGTGTCACTGGCCATATTAGGAAAGGAAAAGGTTTAGGTGTCCAGGGTCCATGTTTGAAGCAAATGAGAATGTGGTGAACGTATTATAGTAAACATTCACCACTGTTCTACATTGTACCACGCTGTTGCCCATGTGGGCTCTGCCCCTGGCTCCACCCCCTTGAGGGGAGGTATAAAGAGCAGTTGCCCTGTAGGCAGCTCTCATTGCAGAGCAGTCGCAGGCAGGCACTGTTCTAGTTGATTAAAGCCACTGTTCACTTCAATTCTCTGTCTCAATTGAATTGATGGTCGCATCAATTTAATCAACTACAACATCGCGATGGAAGCAGCCCTCAAACCTGACTGACTGGAACTCGACCCACAGGCCGCGGAAGCCAAAGGGATTTATTCACACTGACTCCGATGTTTCGAGGCCTACCTCGCCGTCTCCTCCTTGCCCTCCGTCACCGACGAACAGAAGCTGAGCCTCCTCTATGCCCAGGTGAGCCATCGAATCTCCGTACAACTCGAAGAAGCGACCACATACGCAGACGCCCTCGTGATGCTGAAGCGCCTATACGTGAGGCCGGTGAATGAAGTGTACACCCGGCATCTCCTCACCACTCGCCGCCAATGCCCCAGGGAATCGCTGGAGGAGTACCTACGCGACCTCAAGGTCCTCACGCAAAGCTGCAACTACAAGGCCATCACGGCCTCCCAACACATGGAACTCGCCGTCCGGGACACCTACGTGGCAGGGGTCCGGTCCAACTATGTCAGACAGCGCCTGCTCGAGAAGGGCGCCACCTCCCTAGAAGTAGCGTTTCAAAGCCTCAACGCTTTCCCTTCCGATCACGCGACCCCTCGTGGACCTCCGACCAGAGTACCCCAGGCCTGTGCCGCGCGGCTGCCCGCCCAACCCGGGGGGCTACCCTGCTATTTCTGCGGCCAGCACCAGCACCCCAGGCAGCATTGCCCGCCTCGAAACGCGAACTGTAGCGACTGCGGCAAGAAAGGACACTATGCCAAAGTTTGCCTGGCCAGGTCCAAGTCCTCCAAACCATAGGCCCGACCCTCAGACTCACAGGCCCACAGACCCCGCAGCGTGGCTGCGTACCTGCCGGCTCCGCCCCCTTCGGATGCGTCATCTGCCTCGTGCTGTCCGTGGGGGCAGCCATCTTCAACTCCGCACACCACGTGCGACTCACGTGGACCGCCATCTTGGCCACCGTCTCCCACGCGGCCCGCCATGTGCGACTCATGGGGGCCGCCATCTTGGACGCCATCTTCCTCGCCGCCCGACATGTGCGACCGACGGAGGCCGCCATCTGCAACGCCATCTGCAACGCCGCCCGACACGTGCGACTGACGGGGGCCGCCATCTTGGGACCACACCGCCATCTCTGACCACGCCAGCTACCCGCAACCCGGCGCGGTCACCCTCGACCAGTCACGCCCAAAGCACCTCTGGAACATCCAAGATGACCGTCCGGGTCAATGGACAAGAAACACCTTGCCTGTCTGACTCCGGGAGCACAGAGAGCTTTGTTCACCCAGACACGGTCAGGCGCTGTTCGCTCCAAATCTCCCCCGCACTTCAAACAAGCTCCCTCGCTTCCGAATCGCACTCAGTGCAGATCCGGGGGTACACTGTCGCGAACCTCACAATACAAGGCGTTAAATACGCAAACTTTAAGCTATATGTACTCCCCGATCTCTGCGCTCCTCTTCTGTTGGGACTGGACTTCCAATGCAACCTCAGGAGCCTGACCCTGAAGTTCGGCGGGCCCCTACCCACTCTCACCATATGTAGCCTCCCGACCCTGAAGGTCGACCCTCCCCCGCTCTTCGCAAATCTCACCGCCGACTGTAAACCCATCGCCACCAGGAGCAGGCAGTACAGTATCCAGGACAGGACTTTTATCAGGTCCGAGGTCCAGCGACTCTTGCGGGAGGGATCATCGAGTCCAGTAATAGCCCCTGGAGAGCTCAGGTGGTGGTCGTCAGGACCGGGGAAAATAATCGGATGGTTGTAGACTACAGCCAAACCATAAACCGGTACACGCACCTCGATGAGTACCCCCTTCCCCGGATATCGGACATGGCTAATCAGATCGTACACTACCGGGTGTTCTCCACGGTGAATCTAAAGTCTGTATACTACCAGCTCCCAATCCGCCCGGAGGACCGCCACTACACGGCCTTTGAGGCAGATGGCCGCGTCTTCCACTTCCTCCGGGTCCCCTTCGACGTCACCAATGGGGTCTCGGTCTTTCAAAGAACGATGGACCGAATGGTGGACCAGTACGGGCTGCAGGCCACATTTCTTTATCTGGACAACGTCACCAGCTGCAGCCACGGCCAGCAGGACCATGACACCAACCTCCAGAAGTTTCTCCAAACCGCCCAAGCCCTCAACCTCACTTATAACAAGGAGAAATGCGTTTTCCGCACAACCAGACTAGCCATCCTCGGCTATGTCATGGAAAACGGAGTTCTAGGGCCCGACCCCGACCATATGAGCCCCCTCCTGCAACCCAGCAAAGGTGCCTCCGGTTCTTTTCTTATTACGCCCAGTGGGTCCCCAACTATGCAGACAAAGCCCGCCCACTGATCAAAGCTACCATCTTCCCACTGGCGCCTGAGGCCCACCAGGCCTTCAGCCGCATCAAGGTAGATATTGCCAAGGCTGCGATGTGTGCGGTGGACGAATCTGTCCCCTTCCAGGTAGAGAGCGACGTGTCAGAGGTCACCGTCGCTGCTACCCTTAACCAGGCGGGCAGGCCAGTCGCATTTTTCTCCCGTACCCTCAACGCCTCTGAAATTCGACACTCCTCAGTCGAAAAAGGAGCTCAAGCCATCATGGAAGCTGTACGGCACTAGAGGCAGTACCTCACTGGTAGGAGGTTTACCCTCGTCACCGACCTAAGGTCGGTAGCCTTCATTTTCAACAATACACAGCAGGGCAAGATCAAGAACGATAAGATCTTGAGGTGGAGGATCGAACTCTCCACCTTTAATTACGATATAGTGTATCGTCCTGGGAAGCTCAACGAGCCCCCCAGATGCCCTGTCCCGCGGCCCATGCGCCAGCGTGCAAGATGACCGACTCCGGGCCATCCACGATGACCATTGCCACCCGGGGGTCACCCGGCTTTTCCACTACATCAAGGCCCGTAACCTGCCCTATTCCACCGAGGCATTCAGGGACATGACCAGGGACTGCCAAATCTGCGCGGAGTGTAAGCCGCACTTCTATCGACCGGATAAGGCCCACCTGGTGAAAGCATCCCTGCCCTTTGAGCGCTTCAGTATCGATTTCAAAGGGCCCCTTCCCTCTGCCAGCCACAGCACGTATTTCCTCAACATCGTTGATGAGTTCTCCCGCTTCCCCTTTGCAATCCCTTTCCCCGACATGACCGCAGCCACCATCATTAAGGCCCTACATAGTATCTTCACCTTGTTCGGTTTCCCCGCTTACGTCCACAGTGACCGGGGCTCCTCGTTCATGAGCAACAAACTGCGTCAGTACCTGCTCGGGAAGGGCATCGCCTCGAGCAGGACTACCAGTTACAACCCCCGGGGAAAGAGACAGGTGGAGAAGGAAAACGCAACGGTATGGAAGGCCGTCCTCCTGGCCCTACGGTCTAGGAATCTCCCAGTTTCCCACTAGCAGGAGGTCCTCCCCGACGCGCTCCACTCTATTAAATCACTCCTTTGGACAGCCACGAACGAGACCCCTCATGACCGCCTGTTTGTTTTCCCTAGGAAATCCATCTCCAGGGTCTCGCTTCCGTCCTGGCTGATGACACCAGGGCCCGTCCTACTCTGCAAACACGTAAGGAGCCATAAGTCCGACCCCCTGGTCGAGAGGGTCCAGCTCCTTCACACCAACCCCCAGTACGCATACGTAAAGCACCCCGATGGCCGACAGGATACGGTCTCCCTCCGGGACCTGGCACCCGCAGGATCCCCGACCATCACCCAACCTACCCCCCCAAACCTACACTGAACAGCGCCCCCGCCCCTACATGTCCTCCACTCCCCCTCCTATACCCCCTCTCCCCTTTGCCGACCCACAGGAATGAAGCTCCTGAAGACATGCTCCTCCCGGAGTCCACCCCTGTGCCCGCATCGACGAGTTCACATCCCATGCCCGCACCGACGAGTTCGACACCCGTGCCCGCTGCAAAAGCAGAGCTCCGGTGATCGCAGCGCACGATCAGGGCTCTGGACAGACTGAACCTGTGAGCCCTTCACCCCCGCCGGACTTCAATTTTTAACAGGGGGTGAATGTGGTGAACGTATTATAGTAACCATTCACCACTGTACTACATTGTACCAGGCTGTTGCCCATGTGGGCTCCATCAATCGACCATTGTACTGTACTACACTGATTGCATCATGTTGATGCCCTTGTGGGCTCTGCCACTGGCTCCGCCCCCTTGAGGGGATGTATAAAGAGCAGCTGCCCTGTAGGCGGCTCTCATTGCAGAGCAGTCGCAGGCAGGCACTGTTCTAGTTGATTAAAGACACTGTTCACTTCAACTCTCTGTCACGTGTGAATTGATGGTCGCATCAGAGAATTAACGCTTTTGAATATGCCAATTAGGGGGCTTTGTCTCTTTTCTCGTATACAGCTTTGATAAAGCCAATTGGGACGTCTTTGACAGTAAAGATGTTACATAGATGCAAGCTGTCTTTGATGATACATCACAGCTAAACTCAATCCATAACCTGCATTTTTCAGCAGAATCAGGGCCGTATATGTGGATTTTTGTCATTCTCCTTTCCCTATAGGAAAAGACTTATTTAAATGTTGGGATTTTACAGCAACCTAAAAGTGCACAATTATTTAAAGAATATACCATGTGGAAAAAGTTAATGAACTGGACATTGAAGTTGATTTTGAATGGCCTCTAGTGGTCCCTTTAAGGACCATTTGTTAGGTCACTTAACTCCTGTAAAAATAGACACCGTGTCATAATCCACACGAGAACCACGGGGAAACCAGCATTGATCTCCCCATGGGATTCTTGGAGTATGAGCTTCCCAGGTAGGGGGCGGAGGCCAACCACCTGGGGCTCGTTATGAGCTAACCCAAAACAGGGCCTGTTGTGGTTAGTCCTCCCAGCCAGGATTGTACTGGGAGCGATATGCTGTGTTATGCAGACCTTTGTAAATAGTGTAAATAAATCTATGTTTGTTTACTGCCAGCCTCCTCTGAGTCATTAAACTGAGCATCAGCAACATATGGTACACCTATTTGTACCTCACAATTGCAATCAATGTCCCACATATGTCACAGGATATTAAAAGTGGCCTCCCCTCTGAAACAGGCGTGCACGTCAGCCACCCTTTCAGAATGCTGCCATAGACTCAAGAGTGCCAGTGTAAACAAAAACTCCATTTACTGCAACAGTCAAAAAATTGTCTTCATAGAGTACGACATTAATGTCTTATCCTAACTCAAAAGATTGTACATTAAAGATGTGATCATAGAAAACATGTGTGAGATGCTTATTTATAATTTAGTCAATAATGTGCATGTTGTGTTATGCTGCTTCGGATAACACAGGCTGCTACTTGATGCAGTCTTAACTAAAGGATGCTCCAGATTCTGAAATGAGTTCAATGTGTTTATTGAACTATTAACACAGTTCTCAAATGAGTTCGACTCTTTGCTAATCTAACTGTAGTAACTCAGTCTAACTGTACCAGCTTGCTCTAAGCCACGTGCTGGGGTGTGATGCTGCTGATCACCCCTGTGTAACTCTCTAGATGTCTGTCTGTGGAAAGAGGCAGGATGAGTGCCTCATCCCTTTTATAGTGTTTATGTCATGCCTTCTTGTGATGATGCCACCTCTGAGTGACCTGACTGCCTATTGGTTGTGTCCTATTCTGAGTGTTCATTGGTTGCATGTTTGCATATCCTGACAGTGCAAAACTCTGATCATAATGTAGTAGCTTAACACAAATTACTTTTATGAATGGGCTTAGACTGTATCCATTAGATCCTTTATAAATCTGATGGCTGCTTTATACTGAGTGAAATAAATGACACAAACTGCCATATTTATTGATCAAGAGCAGCAAACTACTTAAAGCCTCAGTGGATTAGCCTAGCTCACAAGGCCATGGACCCTGCAGCCCTGAGGTGCCACGTTTAATGAGGAGCCGAATCAATAGCATTTAATCTGTATCTAATAAATACCGAGGTGTACAGCATAGCTATTTAGAGGTGTGTGGACTGAATGTAGAAAAGGTTTATTATAGGCATCAGCTCATAAATACAGGGCAAACAAACTTTGCTTTGTCATCCACTACTCTTTCCTTTCGTGCGTAATCAATAGTTTCCAATGGTTATGGACCTTGTCATCCAGTATATATTTTTTCATGACAGGCTATCGACAAGCTTTCTGGAATCTGCCTGCTTTGATCTCACCTTAGATCAATCAATCATGCTGACAGCCTGTATGAAATCATTCCCTGCCAGGTCAAAGGTGAACCACTTTTTGTCATCCAAAGATCAGTGCTGTGGCTGTAGTTCCAGCTCTAAGGAATGAAGCTAAACCAGTCTTTAAGGGGTGGGGGCAGGGTAGCTGCAACAGTGGAACATTTCTGCTACTGAAAGCAAGATGCTTTGCCACTCAAGGCAGCCAGTACATCACCATCTATGTCTGTATGTACGGAATGTGAGAGTCAAAAGAGAGATTGCAATCTTATTATGATGTTGCTTTGTAAATCATCTAATTTTTTAACTGTAGGGCATTGGACTTTCATTGCAGCTCTGCATTTTTGCTGTATTTGGCAATTTAATTCAGAAATTAATAAGATAATTAGAAGTTTGGAAATTTAAATTAGACTCAGAAAATTTTGAAAATAAACAAGTTGGAACATCTGAAAGAGGCCTCTTTTAAACGTTGCCTTCAGGCATTGTTTCTGTCCATTTCAAACCTACTGTCTCACACCTTACATGCAAAAATGCAAACTCAGCGCCCACTGCAAACCACCACCTCAATCCATTTGCCATTTCCTTTCCAAAGTCCTTGAATGCATTGTCACTTTGCAAGTTCGTACCCTTCTTTCCCACAACTCAGGCTGCGATCTTTCCAGTTGGATTTCTGACCCAAAACAGCAACCAGCCACAACCAAATGCAAGAGCAAAACTTTACAGATGCTGCAAACCTGAAATACAAACCAAAAAATGCTAGAAATGCTCAGCAGGTCTGTCAGTATCTGTGGAGAGAGATACAAGTCTGGGAGGGGGGGGGGGGTGGGGGTGGGGGATTGGGTCATAATTTCCGAGTTCCAGGTCAGAGTAACTGGGCCTACTCAAAGATACACTGGGAAACCCTCCTACTCTCCCCTCACCCTCCCAAATATTTCTAGGTAAGGATTGCACAGCAATTGCCTGGGAAATGCAAACCTCTCATGGGCAATTGCTCTGTACTGGGAACTGTTGTGTTCGGCCGCTTCCTTGGTCATGAAGATACACATGGAACACGAAGATGTGATTGCTACAAGTATTTATTCTTGATGGTAACCATGCATTTCTATGTACAAATGATTCCGTCTCCGTTACGGCAAAACCATGGAGGGAGATGCCTGTCCTCTTGTCCATCCTACTACCAAGTGCCCGCCTCCCGTCCGCCCCCCGATATATATATGTCTGTTTCGGTGTCTGGTTCCACCTGCTGGCAGGAGGTCATAATTGTCCCTCCATGTATTGGGCAGTGGATATGTTCAGTGGTGCTATTATATACAAATATATACATTGGTACAACTATGTACAATAATATATAGAGATGCCTATAAGATATCACCACAGGAACCATCAGAAAATGTGATTTAAATAACAAACATAATTTGGTTCCGACTGTAATACAGCAATAGTCACCCAGAAAAAGTTAGAAGACCCTCTACTGCTCCATTGCTCCCACCCCCACCTCCTGAATATCCCCCACCCCTCCACCTATAAAGAATGTTCCAATTTTGTTGTAATAATTAAACAAAATAATAATTTATTGAACAGTAAAACACGCAGCAAGCAATGAAACTAAAAACATACACTTAACTAAATTGATGGCTGTGCACAATAAATTAAAATTGATCCAGTTCCAAATTCCTCTACTTTCCTAACCTTAGAGTTAAACTTCCCCAAAGAACATCCCATAGGTTTAAAACTATGAGCAAAACCCAGCAATAGTTACCACACATGGCACGTATATCTCTTGTGGGTTGCTTCTGATTTAGAATAGAGACAAAATAGCAGTTCTAGCAAGACTTCTCCAAGCACTTGCTGTGTTTGAGAGTGAACACAGCTCCCTGCTGTGTGTAACTGTGATTTTGGACTAGCTCTCTTAAAAGGATTAACTCTACTACCAATATGGGCGGCTCAGTGGTACTGTGGTTAGCACTGCTGCCTCACAGCTCCAGGGACCCGGGTTCAATTCCGGCCTTAGGTGACTGGCTGCATGGAGTGTGCACTTTCTCCCCATATCTGCAGGGTTTTCTCCGGGTGCCTCCCACAATCCAAGATGTGCAGGTACAGTGGATTGGCCATGCTAAATTGCCCCTTAGTATCCAAAATGTTAGGCGGGGTTACTGGATTATAGGGATAGAGTGGAGGCTTAGGATAAGTAGGGTGCTCTTTCCGAGGGCCAGTGCAGACTCGATGGGCGAATAGCCTCCTTCTGCACTGTAGGGATTCTGGGAATATACTGTTTGTCCTTTTGATCTTTTCTTATCTCCATTCTTTGCCTTAAAGGTCCTTCTCAATGTAATTTCTGAAAGAAGTTCACTCTTTTAGCTTGCAATTGTGAAATTCATCCTCATCTCCTTTGAACGTTTACCGTCTTTGCTTTAACTCCTAAAATTCTATGCCCTATTTTTATCCACTTCTCTTGGTGTTGCTAGGCTAATCTGCATATCAAAGACTTCAGTTCCTTCACCTCAGCAACCTGTCTTCCTAACCAATTTCCATTTAAACATAGTTTTCTCTCTTTTAATCCGATACTCACCAAAACACAATTCCCAATTATCAGATTCTTTTATTTTCAGTTTATCACAGTATTTTGACAGGCTGGGTCTGCAGTAGAGTAATGCAGGATGAAACTGATTTGATGAAAGTTCTGAAAGGTAAATTTAACTTCCAAACTCTGGTCAGATCATTAAATTTCACCCTGCATTGCTATTGCTGTTAGGTCTGTGGTGTCCGACCCCCGGCATTCCCATGCTCGGTTACCTCTTCCTGCTGTTGCAAGACTGACTTTCTCTCCCTGTCTGTTGAAAGCAACTCCTCCTTCCTCCAGGTCGCCTGATTCACTAAGATCTCTTAAGACATGCAGACTGCCTTTATGTTTTGGAAGCTTAAGACAGCTATTCCACATTTCCAATGGGTGACGTGCAAGTTAGAAATGCATATAGTTCTGGCAGCTTACCTTCATGATGGAAATGGGCCATATTTCTTTCAAGTCAATGGTATAAGGCACAATCCACTTTACAGACATTTGGCTGTCCCCTGGAAATTACCTCCAGCTTTTCTTTGCAAATGATTTCAGTTCATGAGAACTCACAGAGGAAGGAATCACCCCTGAATTTGATTGGATGAGTCAGACTCGGCTAGATACAATTACTTTTTATTTTTCCATGGGATGTGGATGTCATTGATCAGAGCAGCATATGTTGCCCATCCCTAATTGCCCTCGGTGGGCCACCTCCTTGAACCACTGCAGTCCATGTGGTGTAGGTGCACCAGTGCTGTTAGGGAGGGAGTTCTGAAGGAACCGTGATATATTTCAAGTCAGAGTGGTGTATGGCTTGACGGGTAGTGTTCCCATGCTGCCCTTTTTCCTTCATGGCAGTAAAGACTGTGGGTTTGGAAGGCCCTGTCGAAACAGCCTTGATGAGTTGCTGCAATGAATTTGGTAGACATTACACACTGTTGTGACTCCACATTGATGATGGAAGGATTGAATGTTTAATGTGATGAATGGGGTGCTGATCAAGCATCACTGCTTTGTCCTGGATGGTGTTGAGCATCTTGAATGTTGTTAGAGCTGCACTCATCCAGGCAAGTGGTGAATATTCCATCCGATTCCTGATTAGAGCCTTGAAGATGTGCTGGGCTCTCTCATCTTTGAGGATGGGTATATTTATGGGTTCCCCTCCTCCAGTTAGTTTAATTGTCCATCTTAATTTTCAGTACGCCTGGTGCTGCTCCTGACATGCCCTTATGAACTCTTCTGTGAACCACGGTTGATCCATTGGCTTGATTGTAATCATTTCTGAGGTTAGAGATTATGGTTGAATACAATTCTGCTGCTGCTGATGGCTGACAGTGCCTCATGGCTGTCCAGTTTTAAGCAGCTATATTTGTTCTGAATCTATCCCATTTAGCATGGTCATAGTGCCAGACACTATGCCTTCGCAAGGACTATGCTTTTGTTGTTCCTACCTATACTGTAATGGTTAGATGCACCTGTGACAGGTAGATTGATAAGGATAAGATCTCGTGGGTTTATCCTTCTCGTTTTCCTCACCACCTGCTGCAGGTCCAGTCTGGCAGATATTTAATTTAGTACATAGCCTACTCGGTCAGTAGTGGTGCTGCAGGACATTGATTGTGGGGAATTCAGCGATGGTAATGCCATTGACTGTCAAAGGCAGATGGTTAGATTTTCCCTTGTTGGAGATGGTCATTATCTAGTGCTTATGTGGTGCACATATTACTTGCCACTTATCAACCCAAGTCTGAATATTGTCCAGTTCTTGTAGCATATGAACACAAACCTCACTATCTGAGGAGTCAGATGTGCTAAAGGGCCTTTTCTGTGCTGTAGATCTCTAAATGGTGCTGAACTGTGTGTAATTATCAGCGAAAATCACTACTTCTGACCTTATGATGGAAGGAAGGTGAAATAGAGGCAGATGGTTGAGCCTAGGACTCCACGCAGAGGAACTGCTGTTGCAGTGTACTGAGATTGAGGTGGGTGAGCTCCAACAACCACAGCCATCTTCCTTTGTGCTAGGTATGCCTCCAATCAGTGGAGAGTTTTCCCTCGATTGCCTTTGACTCATGTTGAATGCTGCTTTGATGTCCAGGGCAGTCATTCTCACCTCACCTTCTAAGTTCACCTCATTTGTCCATGTTTGAAGTAAGGCTAGAAAGAGTTCAGGAGCTGAGTGGCCCTGCTGAAACCCAAACTGAGTGTCAGTGAGCAGGTGATTGCTGAGCAAGCATCACTTGATAGCACTGTCGAAGAACCCGTCCATCACTTTGCTGATGATCGAGAAAAGACTAATGGGGTGGTAATTGGGCAGGATGGATTTGTCCTGCTAGTTGTAGACAGGGTATACCTCGGCAATTTTCCACTTTTCTGATTTGATGCCAATGCTTTCGCTATACTAGAACAGCTTGAAAAGGGGAATGGTTAATTCTGGAGCATGTCTTTAGTACTGTTGCTGGAATGTTGTCAGGGCCCATAGCCTTTACAATACCCAGTGCCTTCAGCCGTTTCATGATATTATGTGAAGTGAATCGATTTAGCTGAAGGCAGTGATGCTGGGGACCTCAGGAGGAGATCCAGATGTATTATCTACTCGGAGCATCTGGCTGAAGATGTTTGCAAATGCTTCAGCCGTGCCACTGAAATGCTCGACTCCCCCATCATTGAGGATGGGAATATTTGTGGATGTACAATGTTATCTATAGCTGTAGATAACTATTGCTATAGTTTTATTTCCTATATCTATAGGAAAATACTTTGCCTTTGTAACACCTGAATATGTATCACTAGTTTTTGCCATCATTTACAAAGGACATACTTTGTGCAGACAATGGTGTTACTGACATGTTACTAACAGTTTTGTCATGTGTTCAGGTTAGAGATGGAGTTCTTTGCGATTTGTGTATTTTTGCTGAATAATAGACTCAAGACTGTAGTTTGTTAAAATCATTATTATTTACTTACAGCTCTATGTACATCTTAGGAACTCTGTATGAAATTGGACATCTCCCTCCAGATCTCTGTTTCTGTCATTGCACCATAGCGACATTAGCATCAGGATCTTCTGATGTTACATAACAAAAACAGACAGGGGTAGAATTTTTGCCTTCATGCATCTGGGTATTATGCATCATGTGAATGGGCACAGAAAGGAAAATCTGGTTAGGACTCCACAGCTCTCACAGAACTCAACAGATTTTCCTTTCTGTAACTTCAATGAAAAGAATATCAGACAGGTACTGTTTCAGTATGTGGCCTTCCAAAGGCAGGTTTTCCTGTGCTCCATTGAAGCAACATTTAATGGCGAGTCAGTAAGGATGAAAATCTTACCCAATGTGTCCCTCACTGCCTTTTCAGTAACACAACAGAATGAACATAGGAATATAGGAACATAGGAACAGAAGTAGGCAATTCAGCTCTTCGAGCCTTCTCTGCCATTCAATCAGATCATGGTTGATCTGTTTCTGGTCTCAAAACCACCTCCCTGCCTGTTCCCCATATCCTTTCAACCTGTTTTCTATCAGAAATATATCTATCTCCCTCTTGAAACCATTTAATGATTCGGACTCCAATGTATTATATATCTGGTTTAGCTCAGTGGGCTAGACAGCTGGTTTGTGATGCAGAATAAGGCCAGCAGTGTGGGTTCAAT
Organism: Scyliorhinus torazame; assembly: GCF_047496885.1. Taxonomy (NCBI): domain Eukaryota; kingdom Metazoa; phylum Chordata; class Chondrichthyes; order Carcharhiniformes; family Scyliorhinidae; genus Scyliorhinus; species Scyliorhinus torazame. The sequence goes on from NC_092709.1 coordinate 276,448,419, forward strand.
TCCTGTACCAGCTGAGAATTCTGAATTCTCTCTCCGTGTACCTGAACAGGTGCTGGAATGTGGCAACTAGGGGCTTTTCACAGTAACTTCATTGCAGTGTTAATGTAAGCCTACTTGTGACAATAAAAAGATTATTATTATTATGGGGCAGCGAGTTCCATAGATTCACCGTCTTCTGCAAGAAATAGTGCCTCCTCATCTCAGTTCTAAATCTACTGCCTCTCAACCTATATCTGTGACCTCTTGTTCTAGATTGCTCCACAAGGGGGAATATTTGGTCCACATTTACTTTATCAATCCCTTTTAGAATTTTATACACCTCGATCAGATCCCCTCTCATCCTTCTAAACTACAGCGAGTCAAGTCCCAAACTGTTTAATCTCTCCTCATACATCAACACTTTCATCCCCGGGATCAATCTGGTGAACCTCCTCTGAACTACTTCCAATGCCATTACATCCTTCCTCAAATAAGGAAACCAAAACTGGGCACAATACTCCAGATGTGGTCTCACCAATGCTGTATGCAATTGCAACTACACTTTTCCACTTTTATACTCCAGTCCATTTGCCTTTCTTCTTACATTTTGTACCTACATACAGACTCTGTGATTCATGAACATAAACACCCAGATCCCTCTGCTCAGACACATTGTGAATCTGCTTTCCATTTAGATAATAATTTGCCTGACTATTTTTTCAGTCAAAATGGATAACCTCACACTTATCCACATTAACTATACACAGTATCTATATCCGTCTGTAAAATCTATATCTCCTCTTCACTGCCTGCTTTCCCACATATTTTAATTTCATCCTCAAATTTTGATACGTTATACTCTGTCCCTGCTTGCAGATCATGAAGATAGATTGAGGTCCGAGGACTGAACCTTGCGGCACCCCATAGTTACAGTTCGTCAACCAGAGAAGGACCCATTTAACCCGACCCTCTGCTTTCTGTCAGTCAGCCAATCCTCAATCCAATCTAGAATTCTAGACCCAATCCCCTGCAATTTCACCTTCTGAATCAATCTTCTATGTGGCATCTTGTCAAATGCCTTCTGGAAGTCTCAATATACCACATCCACAGGTTCCCCATTATCCTTGCTGGTTACATCCTCAAAGAACTCGATCAAGTTTGTTAAGCATGACTTACCCTTCAGAAAACTATGCTCACAATGGTGGATTGGGCTTTGTCTTTCCAAATGTTCAGTCATCTCCTCCTTAATGATTGATTCCAGCAATTTTCCCACCACAGAGGCCAAGCTAACCAGTCTATAGTTTCCTACTACAAAAAATAAAATGCTGGAAAATGTCAGCAGGTCTGGCAGCATCTGTAGGGAGAGAAAAGAGCTAACGTTTCGAGTCCAGATGACCCTTTGTCAAAAGTAGTTTCCTACTTTTTGCCTCTCTCCCTTTTTGAATAGGGGAGTTACATTAGCGTGTTTCCAATCCACTGGGACACTTCCAGAATCCAGGGAATTTTGAATTATCATAACCAATGCAGCTAATATCTCTGCTGCCATGTCCTTTAATACCCTAGGGTGCAGGCCATCAGGTCCTAAAGACTTACCTGTCTTTAGTCCCATTAGTTTATTCAATACCTTCTCCCCAGTGATTGCACTCAGTTCCTCTGCATTAACTGCAGTTTTTGGAACATTTTTATTATCCTCTACTGTGAAGACAGAGGCAAATATTGATTCAGTGCCTCCGCCATCCCTGTGTTTCTCATTGTCACCTCACCAGTATTGTCCTCTAAAGGGCCAACATTTACTTCAGCTATTCTCTTCCTCTTTATATACTTATAGAAGCTCTTGGTATCACTGTTTATGTTTTCTGCTAGTTTCCTTTCGTAGTTCATCTTAACTTTTTTGATTCTATTTTTAGTAGCTATTTGTTGACCCCTAAATGTCTCCCAATCCTCCAGCTTACCACTAGCTTTTGCAGTATGGTATGCCCTAGTTTTTGCCTTTATGTCCTCCTTGACTTCCTTATTTAGCCATGGAAAGTTTTTCTTCCCTTTACAGTTCCTCTTCCTCTCAGGAATATACTTTAATTGAGAGGTATTTAATATCTCCTTGAACATCCGCCATTGTTCCTCAACAGTCCTACCCTCTATTTGTGCCCAGTGTTCTTGGCCCAGTTCTTTCCTCAGGCCTGTCTCATTACCTCTGCCCAACGCTAAACTCTCGTCTGGCACTCTGTCATCTCTCGCTCAATCTGAATTTGAAATTCTAGCATTCTGAGATCGCTCCTTCCAAGAGGATCCTTAACAACAAGACTATTTATCAACCCTTCTTTGTTACGTGATACTAAATCTAAAATAGCCTGCTCCCTGGTTGGCTCCATAACATATTGCTCGAAGAAACAATCCCTCATACACTCTATGAAATCTCCCTCGAGGCTACCCTTGCCAATTTGATTGATTCTGTCAATATGGATATTAAAATCACCAATGATTACCGTGGTGCCCTTCTCACAAGCCCTCATTATTTCTTAGTTTATTCTATGCCCCACTTTGAAAGTATTGTCGGGGGTCTGCAGATTACTCCTACTAAGGAGTTTTCCCCCTTGTTTTTCATTTCTACCCACATCGATTAAACATTTTGGCCCTTAGTGCCAATATATTTTCTTAATACAGCCTTGATGTCATCTTTAACCAATAAAGCAACTCCATCTCCTTTTCCCTCCTGTCTATCCTTTTGGAATACTGAGTACATTTAACTCCCAATCCTGGTCCTCGTGCAACTATGTTTCAGAAATCACCACCAAATCATATCCATTTGTCTCTACTTGTGCCGTCAGCTCATTGACCTTATTCAGAATACTGTGTGCATTTCAGTACAAGGTTTTTAAATATGTCCAACTGCTTTGTCTTTCCCTTGCAGGATTTTCTTATGCACTATGCTTTTCACACATTCTGACCTCCTTTATTAATCTCTGATAACACTCAGCCTCATTCCCAACTTTCATTCCCCAGTCACCTTACATTTCATTTTTTTGCATTTCCTTTCCCCTCCATAGTCGTTGGACTGGCCCTGCCTGCTCATGCTATTAACCTCTACCTTCTCCTCACATGCTGACCTGCTAATCTGGTTCCCATTAACCATCATACTCCTTGTAGTTTTACCCTTCCCTTCCTCCCTCCATTTGCTCGTTTAAAGTCCTTGTAACCATCCTATTTACCCATGAATGGTAGAATGGTGCAATGGTAATGGCAAATAGAATTTAACCTGGACAATTGCAAGGTGATGCATTTTGGTAGATTCAATTCAGGTGTGAGCGATAAAATAAATGGCAGAACCATCAGGACTATAGAGACACAGAGAGATCTGGGCGTGCAGGTCCACAGATCCTTAAAAGTGGCAGGGAGGTGGAAATGGTGGTAAAGAAAGCATATGGCATGCTTGCCTTCTCAGGACGGGATATCGAGTATAAAAGCTCAAACATTATTTTACAATTATATAGAACGTTGATTAGGCCACATTTGGAATACTGTGTCCAATTCTGGTCACTGCACTACCAGAAGGACGTGGAGACTTTGGAGAGAGTACAGAAAAGGTTTACCAGGATGTTGCCTGTTATGGTGGGTATTAGCTATGAGGAGAGATTGAATAAACTGGGATTGTTCTCCCTAGATAGACGGAGGCTGAGGGGCGACCTGTAGAAGTTTATAAAATTATTAGAGGTACAGATAGGATGAACAGTTGGAGGCTTTTTCCCAGGGCGGAAATGACAATTACAAGGGGGCACAGCACAGGAACAGGCCTTCGGCTTGGAGGGCCGAAGGCCTGTTCCTGTGCTGTGTTGTTATTGTTCTTTGTACTGTAATTCGTCTGTTTCTTATCCCACTTTCTCAGGAGTTAATTGATTTTATTGCCATTTTCCACTTACAGGTTAGATGCAAATGAGCAAATATGAGCAAATATTAAAGTTAGCAAAAATGATTATGACCGCAATAAAATGTAGACATCAACACTGTTTAAAACCCTGTTTTAGTATTGATGGCTTTTGCACTACGCTGATGCCTGTAGAACTAGATAAATAGCCTTGAAAATTAGCCAAGGTAAATATGCTTGCTAATCATTGTATAACTTAACCATAATATTGTCTTGAGGGCATATTTCTATCAATTAAAGCAAATTATTCTAATCTTCCATAAATTATTGATGAGGGCACATCCGGAATACTGAGATTATTATCTGATCCAGCATTCCCTGCGGGACACACAGGGGACACACTGTGGGAAACTGTCGAGAATCAGCCTGCGGTTTTCTATTTGTTCATTTTAATGGATGTTTACAATTTCTCAAGATGGTATTTCTAGTGTGTGCCGATACGCAGTGAGACCAGTGGAATGCAGAATCACCCTTACTGTATGCAGCATAGCATCGTGACCATTTAAGGAAACAATGAGTCAAATAAATTCTGCCCAAGTCAAAATAGATTAAGAGATTCAGTGATGTCAATCTGCTGAAAAGGGGAAAATAATTAGCACTGCCAGCTTGTAGCATAGTCTCCTGTGGTCGCTCTAGAGTGGCTTTCAGCTGTCCAAAGTCACATATTTCACCTTCCTTCCCATTCAGCTGTTTTTGGAGGAGCCACTCTAAGCTGTTCCCTCTAAGTGAATGACCCAGCCGAGCGAGAGTATCTACTTGAGCATTTGGTATCTGCAAGAAAATTGATGTTTTAAAAAAAAAAAGGAGAAATTTAAGATGATCTTATTATTTTTATTATCTTCTTCTATAAAATGGAAAATTATTTTCAATAAAGAGCACTTCCTATGCATTCCCCTATCTATGCATTCCCCTGCGATACTGCGGCACAGTGGTTAGCACTTCTGCCTCAGAGCTCCAGGGGCCTGGGTTCAATTCCGGCCTCGGGTGACTGTGGAGTTTGCACTTTCTCCCTGTGTCTGCGTGGGTTTCCTCCAGATGCTCCGGTTTCTTCCCACGGTCCAAAGATGTGCAAGTTAGGTGGATTGCCCATGGTAAATTGCCCCTCAGTATCCAAAAAGGTTAGGTAGGATTGCTGGGTCACGGGGATAGGGTGGAGATATGGGCTCTTTCCAAGGGCCGGTACAGACTCGATGGGCTGAATGGCCTCCTTCTGCACTGTAAGTTCTATGATTCTATGAAGGGCAAAATCATTGAAAAGCAGAAGGTTTTCAAAATGTATCAAGCATCCAGAATCAGGATGAGGTGAAAACAGGTGAAAAATGTTACAAAAGAAGCCAAAGGAGTAAATGAATGTGACTGCTGTTTGTCACATAACAAAAACAAAAGCTTTTCAAAAAATAAATGCAGGAAACAAAGGGTGGAAGGAAGTATTGGTCCACTTAAAATGAGAATGGCAAACTGAGGAAAATTCAATAGACAATTTAGAAAATTGTCATTTCACAAATGTCCTTGCCTAAGAGAGAGCAACATTTTCAGGTCAGGTGCCAGAATTTCAGTAATGGTAGAGAGCTGCATAGCTTATAAATAAGAATAAGGATAATCTTTATTATTGTCACATTAATATACATTAACACTGCAATGAAGTTATTGTGAATAAGAAGATTAAATCCTGCTGAATTAGGGACATAGGAACTGGAGTAGGCCATTCAGCCTCTTGAGCCTGTCCGCCATTCAATGAGATCACTACTGATCTGTAGTCTAACTCCATATACCTGTCTTTGGTGCATATCCCTTAATATCTCTGCGTAACAAAAATCTATCTGTTATAATTCCCACAAGACCCACAGTGACGAGTCAATTAATCTTCCCGTGATCCTCGTGGAGTACGAGCTCCCCCACTGAGGGGCGGAGGCCTATCAGGGGGTAGTTAACTTGGGACATTAAAAACCAGCCCAGGTAGGAGCAGAGCTGCAGAGTAGTCCCGACTGGGACTGACCCTGTAGTTTACATAGGCAATAAACCATTTGTTTTAGCTCCTCTGTGACCACTAAATTCGTGATGAGTGGAACTGTGGTCAGTACTGCTAACCGCTTGGAGCACAGCCACCTCGCTTCGCACCGCAATAAGGTTTGTTCTTTTTCAAACTCAATATTTTCGATGCAGTGCGGAGGACTGGACTCAGTAGGTGTAGTGTATGCACTATTTCTTTAAGGCAAAAGCTATCATTCGGGATGATCGTCAGACAGTAATTCTCCTGACTCTGGGGCCCCCATTTTCAGCGTCATAAGGAGACTGATGTACCCCATGGTCCCTGACTCCAAGACAGTCAAAGATCTAGTGGCATCGTGGCAAACCACTATGACCCTAAGTCTTCGGTCATCATACAGAGGTACCGATTTAATATAGCTGAGAGGACTACAGGGGATTCCGTTACTGAGTTTTAGACAAGATTACAAAAATTGACAGAGCTTTGCAATTACGGGCCATCCCTACCCGAGATGCTATGGAACCATCTTGTATGTGGAGTAAACAATATGGTGACACAGGGGAAATTGCTGGGCTAAAAAAGGCCGTTGAGATCTCCCTCTCATGGGAAAGTGTGAAGAAGGGAGTCCAGGAACTCCAAGGGTTGTCACTGATGGAGGTAGACAGTGCAGGCTGCTCCCATTCCGGATCGCAGTGCCACTCTAGGACTGGGATCCCCGGAGTCCTGCCCTGGCCCAAGGACCGCCGGGATTAGGCACATTGGTCAAGGGCTGCTACAGTCAGGCGGGAAGACTCCCCAGAATCAATGGAGGGCGATCCAAGGTGATGCGGCACTTATGGCCGGTGCAATCACAGAGATAGGAAGCTGCAGGTGAGCCAGAAAGCTTGTCGACCTGCCCGAGGGAGACGCCAGCTCAGAGCACGGACCCTCCATTCAGTACAACCTGGTGACGAGGAGTGTATGCAATTGAATTGTCCCCATTTGGATTATCACCCAGGTGAACGGCCACCCACTGGAGATGGATTTGGTCATGGGGGTTACTGGGAGTTAGATTTTCGAAAGAATCAGAACTGGAGTTCAATGGTTGAGTTTGTGGGACATGGAGGCGAGGCTTGCAACCTACACAGGGGAATACCTCATCATAGTGGGCACGATGGTGACCTGGTGACTTATGGGTGGCAGTCTGTTAGGCTGCTGTTCTGTGAAGAGCCCCGGACCGAGTCTGCTGGGCCACGACTGGCTGGCCTGGCAATGGATCTTCCGGATTGGCACTGGTGGACTTTACAAAGTATTGGGGGAGTACCCTGAAGTTTTCCAGGATGGCTGGGCACAATTAAGAGAGCTGTGACCAAAATACATGTGGACCCTGAGGCCTAGCCTAAGTACTCCCGGCCTGTCTGGTCCCCGATGCACTCCTCGAACGTGGTGCAGACCTTCAAATGGGGTCTGAAGAAGCAGACCACGGGATCCATGGAAATGCGGCTAGCTAGATTTGTGTCCTTTTATTGGACCATGCTGCATGCCGCATCCAGCGTATCATGGGCAGAACTATTGATGGGCCGGTGACTCTGGTCCTGCCTCAGCTTCATGTTCCCCGATATTGGCGGGAAAATATGACAGAGTCAGGAACAGCAGAGGCCAAGACAGGCGGACACATGCCAGGAATTTCAAACCAGAGGATGTAGTTTACGTTCATAACTTCGGGGTCGGTGCCCAGTGGACTCCTAGGGCAGTGGTATGACAGACTGGACTGGTTTTGTGTCAGATACAGGGGCGAGAGCAGACAATGCGGAAGCACCTTGACAATGAGGAACCATCTTCCAGCCACATCACCCTGACGCATGGAGGTCTGGGGCATTGCCCCTGGGGACCCCGACACCAAGATGCAAGAGATCATTGCCTCCGGCGACCTGGCCAGATATCAGTCAACAGTGCTAGTGTCCCCCAGAAAATGGCATTCCGCGACACGCTATACGCCCCCTGACCCAGCCCCACAGTTTCCTAGCTTCTGATGCTATACTTACGTTAATTGTATTAAGTCCTTGTCCTCTATTAACTATTAATTGTTTCAACTGTAAATACTGAGGCAAATTAATTGTTCAACATGTTTGCCATTTCTCCATTATTCATGACAATATCTCATTTTCAGCTTTTAGCGGATCGACATTGCTCTTTAAGAAGGCTCAAAACACCAGGTTAAAGTCTAATAGGTTTATTTGAAATCATAAGCTTATATAGGAGAAATGCAAAATAATTACAGATTGGAATGTGAAGAATGGTTGGAATGTGAGTCTTTATAGGTGAACAAATCTTTACAGGTACAAAAAGTGTGAGTGGAGTGAGTGGAGGTAATTGAGGCATGAATTGTCTCAAGCCAGGACTGTTAGTAGGATTCTGCAAACCCGGGCGGTGTGGAGGGGGTTACACGTATTGTGACATAAACCCAAGATCCCGGTTGAGGCTGTCCTCATGCATGCGGAACTTGGCTACCAGTTTCTGCTCGGTGATTTGGCGTTGTCGTGTGTCTTGAAAGCTGCCTTGAAGAATGTTTACCCGAGGATCGGAGGCTGAATACCCTTGACTGCTGAAGTGTTCCCCGAGTGGAAGGGAACATTTCTGCCTGGCGATTGTTGCATGGTGTCCGTTCACCCGTTGTTGCATGGTCTGTTGTTGTGTCCGCATGGTCTCGCCGATGTACCATGCCTCGGGACATCCTTTCCTGCAGCGTATGAGATAGACAACTTTGGCCGAGTCGCATGAGTATGTACCATGTTCATGGTATTCTCATGTATGATGGTAGTGTCCATGTTGATGATCCAGCATGTCTTGCAGAGGTTGCCGTGGCAGGGTTGTGTGGTGTTGTGGTCACTGTTCTCCTGAAGGCTAGATAGTTTGCTGCGAACAATGGTCTGTTTGAGGTTAGGCGGTTGTTTGAAGGCAAGTAATGGAGATGTGGGGATGGTCTCGGCGAAATGTTTGTCGTCATTGACGACCTGTTGAAAGCTCTGAAGAAGATGTCGCAGTTTCTCCGCTCCGGGGAAGTACTGGACGACGAAGAGTACTCTGTAGGTTTTGTCCCATGTCGTCTTATGGAGAGGTCGGTGTGGTTTTTTGTTGTCGATCGATGGGTCGAGGACCATATCGCGTTCTTACAAGGGCGTCTTTCAGCGTCTGTAGGTGTCTGTTGTGTTCCTCCTCATCTGAGCAGATTGTGTGCATATGGAGGGCTTGTCCATAGGGGATGGCTTTTTTACCATGTTTAGGGTGGAAGCTGGAGAAGTGAAGCATTGCGAGGTTATCCGTGGGCTTGTAGTAGATTGAAGTGCTAAGGTATCCATCTTTAAATATTTTCCACTATTCTTCAGTCGTTTGACCCATTAACAGATCTTCTCAGTTTACCGTGGACAATCTCTGTCTCATCGCGTTAAAGTCAACCTTACCCAAGTCTAAAATTCTGGTAGCTGATTCGTGCTTTTCACTTTCAAATGCTACATTGAATTTGATCATGTTGTGATCACTATTTGATGAACATTCATGCACAGTTAGGCTACTGATTAAATTTGGTTCATTACTCATAACTAAATCTAATATTGCCTGTCCCTTTGGTGCATCTAGAACATATTGCTGCAGGAAACTATCCCGGACACATTCCAGAAATTCACTACCTTTCTGCTCTCCCAATCTGGTTCTAGCAATCAATGTGTAAGTTAAAATCCCCCATTAATACTACTCTACCTTTGCTACACTCTTTCCTAATTTCTGCATTTATACAATCTAATACCTCAACTGCTACCAGGGGGTCAACACACAACACACAATACAGTTTTAGATCATTATCTGTTCCTCAGTTCCACCCACATGGTCTCCACTGGATGCCTTCCCCGCATTATATCCACCCTCAACATTGAGGTGACCCTATTTCTAATCGGTAATTGATTGACAGTCCTTGGTTCAAATAACTTAAACATAGGAGTATTAAATGAGATGGAGATTGAAAACAGTGAAACTGTAGCAAAGAGATTCTTACAATTTAAATCATTCAAATTGTTGAAGGGATATACATGGGAAATATAGACCCTATGGAAAGTATCTTCTATGTAACTCAGCTAATATGTTGCACATGTACTACAGAGTGGATAGGTGTAAAAGAATTTATGACCGAATGAAGTGTAAACTATTTCGATCATAAAATTAAGCGAAGGATTATGGTGATAAAATCAATGAAACTATCAGTACAGTGTGTAGCTGCAGCTAAAAAACCTAACAAGGTACTGGTTTTATCAACAGAGAAATAGAACACAATGACATTTTAATATTGCGTTATTAGGTGTTAGTTTGACACCTGCCACCCCCGGCCCCTCCTTTTTACCCCAGAGAGCAATATGCAGCTCTGCTTACTGAATTGTAAAACAAAGGCCGTTTATGAGAAATATAGAGATTAGCCACAAAAATTATAATTTTTAAACATTATTTACGGAATGTGGGCATTGCTGGTCAGGCCAGCATTTATTGCCCATTTCTAGTTGCCCTTCAGAAGGTGGTGATGAGTTGCCTTCTTGAACCACTGGAGTCCCTGAGATGTAGGTACTCCCACAGTGCTATTAGGGAGGGAATTCTAGGATTTTGACCCAGCGACAGCGAAGGCACGGCGATATATTTCCAAGTCAGGGTGGTGAGTGACTTGGAGGGGGACCTCCAGGGGTGGTGTTCCCAGGTATCTGCTGCCCTTGTCCTTCTGGATAATAGTGGGCGTGGGTTTGGGAGGCAATTTCAAAATGGCGGTCGCGGACCACGGGTGGATCAGGGGTGGGTGTAGGTAGGGTCGTGGAGCCAGCCATCGCGCCGTTCCTGATTGCGGGAATTCACATGCAACAGCTTGAAGAGTTGAAGACTATAATAATCAGTCAACAGGGGAGCTACTCAGAGTTTACGAACTGAGGTACGAAATCCACGCTCTCCTCCTCGAGAAATTGTCCTCTATGGGTGGTTCGTTTGCTGTTGAAACATGGATGCTAAATATGTCTTACCTCTCCTCCTGTGAATCTGATTGGAGTGAGATTGTGAGAACCAAGCAGGCTCACCTCTTGCATTAAAGGGAAAATGGTGGATCGCGAAGGTCGGCCGGAGTGGGTCGCGAAGGTCGGCCGGCGTGGGTCGCAAAGGTCAGCCGGTGTGGGTCGCGAAGGTCGCCTAGCGTGGATCGTGAAGGTCGGCCGGAGTGGTTCGCGAAGGTCGGCCGGAGTGGGTCGCGAAGGTCGGCCGCCGTGGGTCGCAAAGGTCAGCCGGTGTGGGTCGCGAAGGTCACCTAGCGTGGGTCACGAAGGTCGGCCGGCGTGGGTCGCAAAGGTTTGCTGGTTGGTAAAAGTGGGTCGCCGGAAAAAAAGTTTGAAAAAAAACGGCCTAAGGAACGTTGGAGAGTTACTGCAGTTCATCTTGTAGATGGTACACACGGCTGCCACTGTTCATCAGTGGTGGAGGGTTTGAATGCTTGTGGAAGGAGGAGCTTCTTGAGTGTTGTTGGAGCTGCACTCATCCAGGCGAGTGGAGAGTATTCCATTACATTCCTGACTTGTGCTTTGGAGATATTGGACAGGCTTTGGGGGGTCAGGAGGTGAGTTATTTGCAGTAAGCTTCCTAGTCTTTGACCTGCTCTGTGTAGCGCACAATGACTTACACGAGACGAGAAGCGATGAAGTCTATCTAGGCTTTATTAAGCGAGACTTGTCCCCAGCAGCTCAGTATCAGAATGAGGCTGTGGGGAGAAGCTCGAGCTCTTATACTCCGCCTTCAGGGTGGGGCCAGAAGTCGGTAGATACAACCAGGACCCGGGACCTGTCAGCCAATAGCCTCTCGGCTTCACAGGTACCACATTACCCCTAATACATACCACCACATTCACCCCTTATTAAAAAGGAACCCGGCGGGGTGGAGTTGCGCATGGTGGTAGGGGTTTACAAGGCTGGCCCTGGAACAAATTTCGGACTGTGTTAATACAGCTTTAGCCCTACACTGGGCTATGTACAAGTTTGTGAGAACTATTTACAATACGGGCAAAAAGATTTTTTTTGTTACAACAACATTCTTGCTTTTTCTTGGTGTCACGCGGATTCCACGAGTCGAGTGGGCGGTCTGGTCTTCCTCGTCGATCGCCTCAGCGCCGGTGGTGGTGCAGGTGCTTGCTCGGGCGTTGTCGTCCTGTTTTACTCCTGGGCGGGCACGGGAGGAGGACCGATCCCCCCCCGGGAAGGGGGCGGTCGCGGGGTGCGCCGGTGGCAGGGAGGGGGTGATCGGTGTTGGGGGTGTGTGTGTGTTGCCAGCGGGCGCCAGGTCCCGCAGGAAGACCGTGTCCTGTCGGCTGTCGGGGTACGCCGGCGTACTGCGGGTTCGCGTGGAGAAGATGGACCCTCTCGATCAACGGGTTCAATTTGTGCGTCCGCACATGTTTCTGGAGCAAGATGGGTCCTGGGGCCGCCAGCCAGGTCGGCAGCGACGTTCCGGAGGAGGACTTCCTGGGGAAGACAAGGAGGCGCTCATGGGGCGTTTGGTTAGTGGTGGTACACAGCAGCGACTGGATGGAGTGGAGAGCGTCCGGGAGGACCTCCTGCCACCGGAAAACTGGGAGATCCCTGGACCGTAGGGCCAGTAGGACGGTCTTCCAGACCGTCCCGTTCTCCATCTCTACTTGCCCGTTCCCCCGGGGGTTGCAGCTGGTCGTCCTGCTCGAGGCTATGCCTTTAGAACATAGAACATAGAACAATACAGCGCAGTACAGGCCCTTCGGCCCACGATGTTGCACCGAAACAAAAGCCATCTAACCTACACTATGCCATTATCATCCATATGTTTATCCAATAAACTTTTAAATGCCCTCAATGTTGGCGAGTTCACTACTGTAGCAGGTAGGGCATTCCACGGCCTCACTACTCTTTGCGTAAAGAACCTACCTCTGACCTCTGTCCTATATCTATTACCCCTCAGTTTAAAGTTATGTCCCCTCGTGCCAGCCATATCCATCCGCGGGAGAAGGCGCTCACTGTCCACCCTATCCAACCCCCTGATCATTTTGTATGCCTCTATTAAGTCTCCTCTTAACCTTCTTCTCTCCAACGAAAACAACCTCAAGTCCATCAGCCTTTCCTCATAAGATTTTCCCTCCATACCAGGCAACATCCTGGTAAATCTCCTCTGCACCCGCTCCAAAGCCTCCACGTCCTTCCTATAATGCGGTGACCAGAACTGTACGCAATACTCCAAATGCGGCCGTACCAGAGTTCTGTACAGCTGCAACATGACCTCCCGACTCCGGAACTCAATCCCTCTACCAATAAAGGCCAACACTCCATAGGCCTTCTTCACAACCCTATCAACATGGGTGGCAACTTTCAGGTATCTATGTACATGGACACCTAGATCCCTCTGCTCATCCACACTTTCAAGAACTTTACCATTAGCCAAATATTCCGCATTCCTGTTATTCCTTCCAAAGTGAATCACCTCACACTTCTCTACATTAAACTCCATTTGCCACCTCTCAGCCCAGCTCTGCAGCTTATCTATATCCCTCTGTAACCTGCTACATCCTTCCACACTATCGACAACACCACCGACTTTAGTATCGTCTGCAAATTTACTCACCCACCCTTCTGCGCCTTCCTCTAGGTCATTGATAAAAATGACAAACAGCAACGGCCCCAGAACAGATCCTTGTGGTACTCCACTTGTGACTGTACTCCATTCTGAACATTTCCCATCAACCACCACCCTCTGTCTTCTTTCAGCTAGCCAATTTCTGATCCACATCTCTAAATCACCCTCAATCCCCAGCCTCCGTATTTTTTGCAATAGCCTACCGTGGGGAACCTTATCAAACGCTTTGCTGAAATCCATATACACCACATCAACTGCTCTACCCTCGTCTACCTGTTCAGTCACCTTCTCAAAGAACTCGATAAGGTTTGTGAGGCTTGACCTACCCTTCACAAAGCCATGCTGACTATCCCTGATCATATTATTCCTATCTAGATGATTATAAATCTTGTCTCTTATAATCCCCTCCAAGACTTTACCCACTACAGACGTGAGGCTCACCGGTCTATAGTTGCCGGGGTTGTCTCTGCTCCCCTTTTTGAACAAAGGGACCACATTTGCTGTCCTCCAGTCCTCTGGCACTATTCCTGTAGCCAATGATGACATAAAAATCAAAGCCAAAGGTCCAGCAATCTCTTCCCTGGCCTCCCATAGAATCCTAGGATAAATCCCATCAGGTCCCGGGGACTTATCTATTTTCAGCCTGTCCAGAATTGCCAACACCTCTTCCCTACGTACCTCAATGCCACCTATTCTATTAGCCTGGGGCTCAGCATTCTCCTCCACAACATTATCTTTTTCCTGAGTGAATACTGACGAAAAATATTCATTTAGTATCTCGCCTATCTCTTCAGACTCCACACACAATTTCCCATCCCTGTCCTTGACTGGTCCTACTCTTTCCCTAGTCATTCGCTTATTCCTGACATACCTATAGAAAGCTTTTGGGTTTTCCTTGATCCTTCCTGCCAAATACTTCTCATGTCCCCTCCTTGCTCGTCTTAGCTCTCTCTTTAGATCCTTCCTCGCTACCTTGTAACTATCCATCGCCCCAACTGAAACTTCACACTTCATCTTCACATAGGCCTCCTTCTTCCTCTTAACAAGAGATTCCACTTCTTTGGTAAACCACGGTTCCCTCGCTCGACGCCTTCCTCCCTGTCTGACCGGTACATACTTATCAAGAACACGCAGTAGCTGATCCTTGAACAAGCCCCACTTATCCAGTGTGCCCAACACTTGCAGCCTACTTCTCCACCTTATCCCCCCCAAGTCACGTCTAATGGCATCATAATTGCCCTTCCCCCAGCTATAACTCTTGCCCTGCGGTGTATACTTATCCCTTTCCATCATTAACGTAAACGTCACCGAATTGTGGTCACTGTCCCCAAAGTGCTCTCCTACCTCCAAATCCAACACCTGGCCTGGTTCATTACCCAAAACCAAATCCAACGTGGCCTCGCCTCTTGTTGGCCTGTCAACATATTGTTTCAGGAAACCCTCCTGCACACACTGTACAAAAAACGACCCATCTATTGTACTCGAACTATATCTTTTCCAGTCAATATTTGGAAAGTTAAAGTCTCCCATAATAACTACCCTGTTACTTTCGCTCATATCCAGAATCATCTTCGCCATCCTTTCCTCTACATCCCTAGAACTATTAGGAGGCCTATAAAAAACTCCCAACAGGGTGACCTCTCCTTTCCTGTTTCTAACTTCAGCCAATACTACCTCGGAAGAAGAGTCCCCATCTAGCATCCTCTCCGCCACCGTAATACTGCTCTTGACTAGCAGCGCCACACCTCCCCTCTTTTGCCTCCTTCTCTGAGCTTACTAAAACACCTAAACCCCGGAACCTGCAACATCCATTCCTGTCCCTGCTCTATCCATGTCTCCGAAATGGCCACAACATCGAAGTCCCAGGTACCAACCCACGCTGCCAGTTCCCCTACCTTGTTTCGTATACTCCTGGCATTGAAGTAGACACACTTCAAACCACCTACCTGAACGCTGGCCCCCTCCTGCGACGTCAAATCTGTGCTCCTGACCTCTATACTCTCATTCTCCCTTACCCTAAAACTACAATCCAGGTTCCCATGCCCCTGCTGCATTAGTTTAAACCCCCCCAAAGAGCACTAACAAATCTCCCCCCCAGGATATTTGTGCCCCTCAGGTTCAGATGTAGACCATCCTGTCTGTAGAGGTCCCACCTTCCCCAGAAAGAGCCCCAGTTATCCAAAAATCTGAATCCCTCCCGCCTGCACCATCCCTGTAGCCACGTGTTTAAATGCTCTCTCTCCCTATTCCTCATCTCACTATCACGTGGCACGGGCAACAACCCAGAGATAACAACTCTGTTTGTTCTAGTTCTGAGCTTCCATCCTAGCTCCCTGAAAGCCTGCCTGACATCCTTGTCCCCTTTCCTACCTATGTCGTTGGTGCCAATGTGGACCACGACCTGGGGCTGCTCCCCCTCCCCCTAAGGACCCGGAAAACACGATCCGAGACATCACGTACCCTTGCACCTGGGAGGCAACATAACAAACGTGAGTCTCTCACGCTCCCACAAAATCTCCTATCTGTGCCCCTGACTATAGAGTCCCCAATTACTAATGCTCTGCTCCTCTCCCCCCTTCCCTTCTGAGCAACAGGGACAGACTCCGTGCCAGAGGCCCGTACCCCATGGCTTACCCCTGGTAAGTCCCCCCCCCACAAGTATCCAAAGCGGTATACTTGTTTCTCAGGGGAACGACCGCAGGGGATCCCTGCACTGACTGTTTTTTCCCAGTCCCTCTTACAGTTACCCACCTATCTCCAATCTCTGGTGTAACTAATTCCCTGAAGCTGCTATCTATGACCCCTTCTGCCTCCCGAATGATCCGAAGTTCTTCCAACTCCAGCTCTAGTTTCCTAACTCGGTCTTGGAGGAGCTGGAGATGGCAGCACTTCCTGCAGGTAAAATCAGCAGGGACACTAACTGCATCCCTCACCTCAAACATCCTGCAGGAGGAACATTGCACTCCCTTCCCTGCCATTCCTCTAACTTTCTACCAAGATCTGGCTAACAACTAAATAAAATTTTTATAAAAAATAATAATAATATAATAAAATATGGTAAAATTTGCTGAGCACGAACTGGCGCAGCTCATCGCTCATGAAAGAGGACCCCCTGTCGCTATGGATATATGCGGGGAAACCGAACAGTGTGAATATGGTGTCAAGGGCTTTAATGACTGTGGCCGCTGTCATGTCGGGGCAGGGGATGGCGAAGTGGAAACGGGAGTACTCGTCCACCACGTTCAGGAAGTATGCGTTGGGGTCGGTGGAGGGGAGGGGCTCTTTGAAATCCAAACTGAGGCGTTCAAAGGGGCGGGAAGCCTTGATCAGGTGCGCTCTATCCGGCCTGAAAAAGTGCGGTTTGCACTCTGCGCAGATGTGGCAGTTCCTGGTGACTGTACGGACCTCCTCCACAGAGTAGGGGAGGTTGCGGGACTTTATAAAATGGTAGAATCGGGTGACCCCCGGGTGGCAGATGTCTTCGTGGAGGGCTTGGAGGCGGTCTATTTGTGCGTTGGCACATGTGCCGCGGGACAGGACATCGGACGGCTCGTTCAGCTTTCCGGGACGATACAAGATCTCATAGTTAAAGATGGAGAGCTCGATCCTCCACCTTAAGATCTTGTCATTCTTAATTTTGCCCCGCTGTGCATTATCGAACATAAAGGCTACCGACCGTTGGTTGGTGAGGAGAGTGAATCTCCTGCCGGCCAGGTAATGCCTATAATGTCGCACAGCTTCCACTATGGCTTGGGCTTCCTTTTCCACTGAGGAGTGGCGGATTTCTGTGGCGTGGAGGGTCCGGGAGAAAAAGGCCACGGGTCTGCCCGTTTGGTTAAGGGTGGCCGCCAGAGCTACATTGGATGCGTCGCTCTCGACCTGGAAGGGGAGGGACTCATCGATGGCGCGCATCGTGGCCTTTGCGATATCCGCTTTGATGCGGCTGAAGGCCTGGCGAGCCTCTGTCGACAGGGGGAGGGTAGTGGACTGTATTAGCAGGCGGGCCTTGTCTGCGTACTGGGGGACCCACTGGGCGTAATATGAAAAGAAGCCCAGGCAACGTTTCAGGGCTTTGGAGCAGTGGGGGAGGGGAAATTCCATAAGGGGGCGCATGCGTTCGGGGTCGGGGCCTATTACTCCATTGCGCACTACGTATCCCAGGATGGCCAAACGGTTTGTGCTAAAAACGCATTTTTCCTCGTTATATGTGAGGTTCAGGGCGTTTGCGGTCTGAAGGAACTTTTGGAGGTTGGCGTCATGGTCCTGCTGATCGTGGCCGCAGATGATTACGTTGTCGAGGTACGGGAACGTGGCCTGCAACCTGTGCTGGTCAACCATTCGGTCCATCTCCCGCTGGAAGACTGAGACCCCTCGTGACGCCAAATGGGACCCTTAGGAAGTGGTATAGCCGCCCGTCTGCCTCGAAGGCGGCGTACTTGCGGTCACCTGGGTGGATGGGGAGCTGGTGGTAGGCAGGCTTGAGGTCCACGGTGGAAAATACGTTATACTGAGCAATCCGATTGACCATGTCGGATATGCGGGGGAGAGGGTACGCATCTAGCTGCGTGTACCTGTTGATGGTCTGACTATAGTCTACGACCATCCTTTGCTTCTCCCCGGTCTTTACGACTACCACCTGGGCTCTCCAGGGACTATTGCTGGCCTGGATTATGCCTTCCTTCAGCAACCGCTGGACTTCAGACCGGACAAATGTCCGGTCCTGGGCGCTGTACCGTCTGCTCCTAGTGGTGACGGGTTTGCAATCCGGGGTGAGGTTTGCAAACAAGGACGGCGGTTCAACCTTGAGGGTTGCGAGGCCGCAGATAGTGAGTGGGGTTATTGGGCCGCCGAATTGGAATGTTAGGCTCTGCAGGTTACACTGGAAATCTAATCCCAGTAATGTGGGCGCGCAGAGTTGGGGCAGGACGTAGAGCCTGTAGTTCTTGAACTCCCTCCCTTGCACCGTTAGGTTTGCGATGCAGAACTCTTTGATCTCTACTGAGTGGGATCCTGCAGCTAGGGAAATCTTTTGCGTGCTTGGATGGATGGTCAGAAAACAGCGTCTTACCGTGTCTGGGTGAATAAAACTTTCAGTGCTCCCGGAGTCGATCAGGCATGGCGTCTCGTATCCGTTGACCAGCACCGTTGTTGTCGTCGTCTGGAGCGTCCGGGGCTGCGATTGACCCAGTGTCACCGAAGCCAGTCGTGGTAGTAGTGTCGCGGCGTCTTCTTCGGACCCCGTGGAGCCGTCGATGCTGGGGTCCTTTGTTGTCAACCAAGATGGCGGCGTCCATGAATCGCACGCGGCCGGGGGTGGACAAAATGGCCGCCCCCATGGGTCGCACGTGGTCGGGGGTGGACAAAATGGCTGCCCCCGTGAATCGCACGTGGCTGTGGGGTCACAAGATGGCGGCGCCCATCCTCCCCTCGTGGTGCCCGGGACCGAAAATGGCGGCACCCGCGGGTCGCACATGGGGCGCTGGGGGTGTTGGGGGGTGTTTGGGATGTGCTGTCCTCGTTCTTCTCCGGGGATTGCGGCGACCCCCCGGGACCGGCACACTGCCGCGTAATGGCCCTTTTTGCCGCAGCTTTTACAAGTAGCTGCGCGGGCCAGGCAGTGCTGCCGGGGGTGTTTCGCCTGTCCGCAAAAATAGCAGCGGGCCCCCCCCCGGGATGGTCTGGTGCTTTAACTGCGCAAGCTTGCGGGGGGGGGGGGGGGGGGGTGCCAGGGAGTTGGTCGCAACGGGGGTCCACGGAGCCCAAGGGCTGCCGCGCAGTCGGGGCCGTAGGCGCGGCCACATCAAAGGAGGCAGCAAGGGTTCGTGCCTCTGAGAGTCCTAGCGCCTCTCTTTCTAAAAGCCTTTGACGAATTTGGGGAGAGTTCATACCTTCCACGAATGCGTCACAAATTAGCAGGTCCGTGTGTTCGATCGCGTTCACCGGCGGGCAGTTGCAGCCTCGTCCCAAAATCAGCAGCGCGCCGTAGAATTCCTCGAGCGATTCTCCGGGAATTTGCCATCTCGTCGCGAGTTGATGGCGCGCGTCGAGCTGGTTTACGGGCCGAACGTAGATGCCCTTCAGCAATGCGAGCGCCGTCGGGAAATCCTCTGCGTCTTCTATTAGTGAGTAAATTTCCGGGCTTACCCTCGAATGCAGGACCTGCATTTTCTGCTCTTCCGTGATCCGGCCGGGGGCCGTTCGGAGGAAGCCTTCGAAGCATGCTTGCCAGTGTTTGAATACGGCCGCCGAGTTCGCTGCATGGGGGCTGATCCGCAGGCACTCCGGGGCGATCCGGAGCTCCATAGCCTTTTAAGCTCGCTTAATAAATTGTAGCGCACAATGACTTACACGAGACGAGAAGCGATGAAGTCTATCTAGGCTTTATTAAGCGAGACTTGTCCCCAGCAGCTCAGCAACAGAATGAGGCAGCGGGGAGAAGCTCGAGCTCTTATACTCCGCCTTCAGGGCGGAGCCAGAAGTCGGCAGATCCAACCAGGACCCGGGACCTGTCAACCAATAGCCTCTCGGCTTCACAGGTACCACATTACCCCTAATACATACCACTACACTCTGTTAGTTCTTTCCCTAAAGGACATTAGTGAATCACGGCGATGGTCGTGAACTCCGCTTCCCGGGCATCCTGGTGTGCGTGGTCCACATTGAAGTGATATATTGTGTTGACCGGACACATAGGGCCTCCGTGATGGCACGGATGCACCTGTGCACCGAGGTCTGCCAGATCCCAGACAGTTCAGCACTCAGTGCCTGTAAGGAACCCATGGTGTAAAGGTTCAGGGCAACCGTCACCTTGACGGCCACCGGGAGCGTGTGTCATCCCCCATACTCCCGTTGTTCCAGGTGCGCCATGATCTTGCAGATTTGCCGTGCGATCCCCCAGCTCAGCCATAATCTACAACGACAAGCCCGGTCCAATGGTCCTTGAATGACAGGCACTGCCGGTACACACGAGGCTTGATGTGGCTCCTCCTTCCCACATCCTTCTCGGCCTGTTGGGCTCTCCATCCTCACCGCCTGGCTCCTGTTACTCTGGGGCAAGCTCCTGGTCTGCATGGTCCTCCCTGTCAGTCTCAGTGCATCCCCCAAGGCTGAGGCTGAGGATGAAGGCCAACATTCCTGCTTGAATTCTGAAGTGACTGCAGGGGGTGAAAGGCAGACTGTTAGCAAGGTGCCTACCCCCATGTCCAGCCAGGTTCAACGGGCTACACTGTGGCACCGACCTGCACAGCAGCCCCTGTTCCGCATGTCACTCTCCCCCCCCACCCCTCCTCTCTCATTCCCTCACCCACCTCTGGCCATTCCCCCTGGCACTCTGCCCTCCGCACTGCTGGTCCCGTCGGTGCCCAGCACCGCGGGGACCTTTGTCCCTGGCACCCGCCCCTGCTGGCAGGGGTACCAGTGGCTGGCCCTACCCATTCCAGCGAAAAGCTCTGCTGTCCCCATCCAATGCCCTCCTACTGAGTGTACTGTGGCCGTCCCCCTTGAATGGGCTGCGTGATACATCGCCGGCGGGGTGCACCGGGATTTGGGGGAGAGGGGGTCGGGTGGGAGGGAGTGGTGGAGTGCGGGGATGGTGGATGGGGCACCCATACGACAGATGCCACTCTGCACAACCACGGGCCACGGTGGGCGGTCAGTGGTGTGCGCAGCAAGGTGGCTGCCTTTCAGGCCGCAGCAATCGCAGCCTGTGTCTGGACACCCGGGGGGGGGGGGGGGGTCAACCCGATCCCATCCCTTGATTGACAGCCGCTACTACCCCCCCCCCCCCCCACGCCCACCCAACTCGGTCCGAGCCAACGTCTCTTTCTGCCCCCCCACAAGCCAGCCCTGCCAGCGGTTTTTAAAGCCCAAGTAAAACTTGTGTCAGTAATCCCTTCTAGCAGAGGCGGAGCATCACGGAAGCCCCGGAGAATACCGAGTCAGGCCTGTTAATGATATGACGACGGCGTTTACTGTATGTGCAGAGTGGAATTCATTTTGGCCGCTGTTGAGGCACCAGAGCATGGATTCCATCGGGGGGGGCGGGCGGTGGCCACGCTTTTCGGCTCACACGCGATTCTCCGCCCAATCGCATTCCGCGATTCTGGCCTCACTGGACGGGGAATCCCATCCATTATTTTACTCGAACACAGTTGGAGCATACTGTTCCTGTGCTTGCAAGTCATTCAAATTTTACCTGGACAGATTCGAGGAACTGAATGAAGGAATTTAAAGATAAACCATCCACAGATTACTGACAGAACACGAGGAAAACCAAAACCTGGAAGAAACTGCTCTGCCGCATTGATACGTCTCGACTTTACTTCATTAGGTGAAACGTGGAACAATGAAAGGAGGTGTCAAGCTCGACTAGATGGTAGACTTTTCACCTCTGAGCCAAGAGATTGTCGATTCAAGCTACACTTTATGACAAGAATGTAATCTCAACTGACAATCCAATGTAGTACTGAAGTAGCGTTGTACTGTCAGAGATACCACCTTTCAAATGAGATCTTAGACCAAGGTCACAGCTGCCCTCTTAGGTGCATGTAAAAGATACAAAAACAGTATTTGGAGATAAGTTGGAGATTTCCCCAGCCTCCTGACCAACATTCATCTCTCAACCAAACATAACTGCAATGGTCTAGCTGGTTCTTTGTTGCGCAGGATCAAGAGCTGCAAGATGGGATTAGACTGGAAAGTTCTTTTGCGGCAAGCACAGATACAATGGGCTGAATGGCCTCCATCTATCCTGTAAATATTACTATGTTTCTCTGTTTTATCTCATTGCTATTTGTGAGGCCTTACTGTACAGCTTCACCTCATTGGTTATGAAGCTGTTGGATGTCCTGAAGAAAAGTGTTATATAAATTCTAGTTCTTCCTTTCATTTCAGAATGTCAAATGGATCCAAATGTTGACACACGTTTAAAGAATGAATTCATTCAAACACAAAGCACACAAACCACACTGTCAATCATGTGGTCCAATTTAAACAGTTTATTTTGTTTCAAAAAAAGGGCAAGGAATTGGAAAAACTACCTTGATTTGTGCATTGAGAAGAAATATGGCAGCTACCCATGGTGGCGACTATGTGAGATGTGTTTAGGTAAGTTTTTATTGCACTATTCGTTCTTTTGCAAGTTGCGAATCCAAGATGTCAGAACACTTGCGGTGCATTTCCCCATACCTTTGAAGTCAGGAATGAAGAAGAGTGCCATAGCTCTCACTTCACCAACAAATTAGTTGAACTTCACAGTATGTAAAATCCATGAATTTCAGAAAATACTTTGTCATACAATCATAGAATCTTTACAGTGCAGAAGAAGGTCATTTTGGCCCATCGTATCTGCACCGACCCTCTGAAAGAACACCCCACCTAGGCCCATTCCCCCGTCCTATCCCCACAACCCCACCTAACCTGCATATCTTTGGACACTAAGGGGCAAGTTAGCATAGTCAATCCACCTAACCTGCACATCATTGGACTGTGGGAGGAAACCTGAGCACTCGGAGGAAAACCATACAGATATGGGGAGAACGTGCAAACTCCAAACAGTCACCAAAAGTCGGAATCTAACCATTATGCCACCGTGCTGCCCATTTCTTCTTTTTAAAGAAGAAACTGTGATATAAATTTCATCTTGTAATCCATAAGCGAGTGACATAATAAATCAGATGAACCAAAATGTGTATGTTTGGCAGAACTTTGTTTTTGAATTATTGAGTACAGTTCTTGTTTTTTCCATTAGATGGCAGTAAAAGTTTGACTTCTAAAAATACTTGACCACCTTCGAGGAAGTCAGTTCAAATTCTCTTTATTTTGAAATCGAAGGGTAACCTGGCGATTTGATGAGCTCTTCTCTTCGTACGTGAGAGAAATAGGAACGAAAGGTAGAGGAAAATCAACATAATTTTCTAAGCTGCTGAAGAATCAGTTGGTAAAGTTGTTTTGGTTTGATTGCATGTTTTTCCAGAAAAGCATTCCTGTAGGTGCAGACGCCAAGAAAAACACAAATATCAACATCCTGAGGGTTACCATTGATCAGAAATTGAACTGGATTAGCCATATTAATACTGTGGCTACAAGAGCAGGTCAGTGGCTGGGAATTAACACTGAGTAACTCACCGGACTCCTGATCCCCAAAAGCCTGTCCGCCATTTTCAAGGCACAAGTCAAGAGGGTGATGGAATACTCTACACTTGCCTGGACGAGTGCAGCTCCAGCAACACTCAAGATGTTTGATACCATCCAGGACAAAGCAGCCCACTTGATTGGCACCCCATCCACAAATATTCACTCCCTCCATCAGTCTCACACAGTGCCAGCAGTGTGTACCATCTACAAGATGCACTGCAGGAACTCACCAGGGCTACTTAGACAGCAACGTCCAAACCCACAACCATTACAATCTAGAAGGACATACATAGAATTTACAGTGCAGAAGGGGCCATTCGGCCCATCGAGACTGCACCGACTCTTGGAAAGAGCACCCTACCCAAGGTCAACACCTCCACCCGATCCCCATAACCCAGTAACCCCACCCAACACTAAGGGCAATTTTGGACACTAAGGGCAATTTATCATGGCCAATCCACCTAACCTGCACATCTTTGGATTGTGGGAGGAAACCGGGGCACCCGGAGGAAATCCACGCACACACGGGGAGGATGTGCAGACTCCGCACAGACAGTGACCCAAGCCGGAATCGAACCTTGGACCCTGGAGCTGTGAAGCAATTGTGCTATCCACAATGCTACCTTGCTGCCCATAAGGACAAGGGCAGGTACATGGGAACAGCAGCACCTTGAGGATCCCCTCCAAAACATCCAGCATCCTGAGTTGGAAATGTATTGCTGTTCATTTATTGTTGCTGCCTCTCTAACAGCACATTGGGTGTACCTACCACGTAAAGATGCATTTTCACAGACTTAATTAATGAACACAAAAGGTACTTATTAATAAGAATTATAGAGCAGTTGCATGGACTGTAACTTTCTCCCAGAAAGTCTCTGCTGAGGAGTCTCTCTCACCATGGGGTGATTCCAGCTCTTAGTTCATTTTGTCTGTGTGACCCTTACTCTGCTGTGTTGCCCCTGAAGGGATAATCATCACATCCTTCATCCTTTAAGTCCTGTATACAATCTTCAATAACTAAGTCACCCAGTCCTCAAAATTAACTAAACGTTATATACATGAGTTGGACAATTATAAATCAAATCTTTTCTGTAGAGTGGCATAATTCTGTTGTCTGAGATGCTTCTACAGGACCAACGTTAACAGGAACTACAAAAATGGGTACCTCTCCTGGCACAGGCGATTCATCACTTTTTGCTTCCATGGAGAAATTAGTTATGTCGATAACAGGTTGATTAGGTTCTTGGTTGCTTACAGGTTTGAAAACACTTCTTGATGGCCACACTGACTGCTGGAGTGTCTTTCATAGAATCATAGAATCCCTACAGTGCAGGAGGAGGCCATTCAGCCCATCGAGTCTACGCCGACCCTCAGAAAGAGCACCCTACCGATGCCCAATCGCCCGCCCTATCCCCATAACCCCTCTTAACCTATGGACACTAAGAGCTAATTTTGCATGGCAATCCACCTAACCTACACACCTTTGGACTGTGGAAGGAACCCAGAGCATCTGGACGAAACCCACACAGACAAGAGGAGAAAGTGCAAACTCCACAGAGACATTCGAGGCCAGAATTGAACCCAGTTTCCTGGCGCTGTGTCTTTCTACTCCTCAAGTGTTTCACATGATTACAAACGATCCGTTCCTGTAAATCCATTTGTAATGAAATGGGTGTGGTTTTAGAGACAATAATTCCAGGGATCCAACTTGATCCATTACCGAGGTTTCTCATGATCATGCTGTACTTTGTGAATTATGCCTTGCTTTCTGATTACTTTGGGTGGCTTATACCCTCCCAGGCAAATTTGGAAACACGAGGCTCAGTGTCGTTCTGAGACGGCGTTTCATTAACAGTTCTGCTGGTGGAAGTCCCATTGTTGCATGTGGAGTGGTACGAAAGCGAAGGAGGAATCATGAGATTTTGGTCTCCAAGGTTCTTCCTGACAGTTTCTTTCGGGAAGACTTGAACGTTTGGACAGCTCTCTCAGCTGGTTTGTTTGATGCTGGGTGAAAAGGTGCAGTTCTAATGTGTTTAATATCGTTGGGAGCGGTGATGTTTTGAAACTCAGCACTTGTGAATGCACTTCCACTGTCTGATATCATGACTTCAAGTAATTCATGAGTTGAAAAGCATTGGCGCAGACTTTAGATGTTAACATGAGACGTAGGTGACTTTACCTCAAAAATGTCCATCCATTTAGAGTGTGCATCAATCACAAGTAAAAATATTGTGCCCAGAAATGGACCAACATAATCGATATGGATATTTATGGGAGGATTCTGGAAGAGGATACGGCTTTGTTGGAGATGGTTAAGGCCAATTGGGAGAGGAGCTGGGGTGGTGCTGGAGGAAGGGTTGTGGTGTGAGGTGTTCCAGAGGGTGAACGCCTCAACCTCGTGTGGGAGACTCGGGTTAATTCAATTAAAGGTGGTGCACAGGGCTCATCTGATGAGGTCAAGGATGAGCCATTTGTTTGAGGGCATGGAGAGCACTTGCAAGCACTGTGGGAAGGGCCCTGCCAACCATGTGCATATGCTCTGATCCTGTCTGAAGTTGGAGAAGTTTTGGGGGGATTTCTTCAGCACCATGTTGCCGATCTTGCACTTGGACTTGGAGCCCAGTCCCCTGGAGGCCATATTTGGTGTGTCAGACTTGCCGGAGGTGCAGACGGAGGCGGGAGTGGTTGATTGCCTTGCTGATTGCTTGCAAGAGGGTCCTGTTGGGGTGGAGGTCAGCTTCTCCTCCCTGTCCCTCAATGTGGTTGGGGGACCTGATGGGAGTTTCTGTATCTTGAGAAGGTTAAGTTCACTTTGAAGGGAGCAATTTGGGGATTCCATAAGAGATGGAGTCTGTTTTTTCTTCACCTTAAAGAGTTGGTCATCGTCAGCTGCTAAAGTAGGGGGCGGGGGGGAGTTTGGGAGGTGGACAGGAACAGTGGGGTTATTTTTGGAGTCATATATGTATTGGTTAGCAGAGTGGGGGGGGGGGTTCTTCTGTTATTCTTTTTGCTTTGTGCTGTTTTGTTTTATGTATAAAATATTAAAAAGCAAATAAAAATATTTTCCAAAAACATTAATCGATATGGATCGGGGCTGGTTTAGCACAGGGCTAACTCGCTGGCTTTGAAAGCAGACCAAGGCAGGCCAGCAGCACGGTCCAATTCCCCGACCAGCCTCCCAGAACAGGCGCCGGAATGTGGCGACTAGGGGCTTTTCACAGTTACTTAATTTGAAGCCTACTTGTGACAATAAGCGATTTTCATCTCATTTTTCATTTCATTCATTTGTACCCATGGCCAGCCAGGAAATTCCCAAGGATGTAGAGGGTCTGTAGCAAGAAACTTGTGTTGCAGTTGGCATCGTTGACAGTGCTTGACTAGCTTCTCAATTTCAGCATCAAGACCAGACCACCACACATAGCTCCTGGCAAGCATCTTCATCTTAGAGATGCCAGGATGAGTGCTGCGTAATTCAGTTAGGAGCCGCTCTCTGCCTGGCACAGAAATGACTACTCTTGCTCCCCAGAGTATGATGCCATCTGACAACTCACTTAATTCTTGCAGGTAAAGAATAGTTTCATTTCCTCAGAAACTGGCTCAGTTACCCATCCTATCAGTATTTTGTCTCTCACATTGGACAGAAATGGATCTCGATTGGTCCAGTTCTTGATCTGCTTTGCCAAGACTGGTAATGTGTCTAAAAAATTAAATGCCACGATGATTTTTTATGGTACCGGAGTACATGTGATACATTCTTGCAAGAGTAGGTGACTAAGAGAATCCTCATTCGCTATGCTTGGTGCTTGAAAGTATATTCATAGGCAGACAGAATTAAAGCCCATTGTTGAATTCTTGCTGAGGCGATCGGCGGGATATCCTTGTTCTCTTTTAAGAGATCCAAGAGTGCTTTGTGGCCAGAAATGATGGTAAAGTCTCTGCCATGTAAGTACTGGTGGAATTTATTGATGCCAAAGACTATTGACAGTCCTGCCTCCTCTATTTGTGAAAAGCCTTTTTCAGTCTATGAGAGGGTTCTTGTCATATATCCTATTGTTCTTTCGGAACTGTCCTCCATCTTATGGGGCAATACCGCAACAACATCATACAGAGAGGCATCTCAAGTCAATATAAGTTCTTCAGATGGGTCGAAGTGTACGAACTAGTTTGAGGAATGCAGTGATTGCTTTAATCTGTAGGTAGCTTCCTCTTAGGGAGCAAGCCAAGATGAACAATAGTGTTTCTTTTGCAGAATATTCAAGGGGGCCAATGCCATCGATAAGTTCAGTGAAAAAATATCCATAGTAGCTTACCATCCACAAAAACAATTTGAGTTCAGCTGTGTTTTCAGCGGCAGGTCCTTTATCACTCACCTTGTCTTCTATGGGGTAATTAACCTCTCCATATCAGCCTCTCCGAACAGGCGCCGGAATGTGGCGACGAGGTGCTTTTCACAGTAACTTCATTTGAAGCCTACTTGTGACAATAAGTGATTTTCTTCTTCTTTTCTTTTAATTGTTTGCATCTACACGGTGCTCCAAGTAGGTCACCTCCGTGGTTTGGTTTGAATGGTGTCTGCACCTATCTACACCTCCCGCTGTCTGTCTACACCTCCCGCTGCCTCAGGAAGGCAGACAGCATTGTCAGAGACACCCTCACACCCAGGCTTTGCCATCTTCTAGACTCTTCATTCAGGCAGAGGTCTGTAGACCAGCACATCCAGATATAGGAACAACTTCTTCCCCACAGCTACTAGACTCCTCAATGACTCTCCCCCGGACTGATCTGTTCCTGTAAGAACACTGTTCACAATGCCCTATGCTGCTCTTGTTTGGCCCTTGTTCCACATTGTAACCAATCACTGTTTGTTGATGTGCCATTTGTCAATGTATTCTGTTGATTATTCTTTTGTCTACTATGTACGTACTGTGTACGTTCCCTTGGCCGCAGAAAAATACTTTTCACTGTACTTCGATACATGTGACAATAAATATCGATCAATCAATCAATCAAGTGCACTTCTCTTTCTTGAGGCAAACTCTAGCCTTCTTTAACACCTTTTCTAAGTTTGCTAGATGCTTGGCCTCTGCCAATCCAGTTCTAAGGACAGCATCAAGGTATACTACAGCCCTCTCCATTGTCCTTTCGAAGACTGTGCATGCTGAAGGCATGCCTCCTGGGACTGGACTTCCAGTGTAACCTGCAAAGTTTAACATTCAATTCCGGCGGCCCCATACCCCCCTCACTGTCAGCGGCCTTGCGGCCCTCAAGGTCGACCCGCCTTCCCTGTTTGCAAACCTTACCCCCGATTGCAAACCCGTCACCACCATGAGCAGACGGTACAGTGCCCTGGACCGTACCTTCATTAGGTCTGAAGTCCAACGGTTACTAAAGGAAGGCATTATCGAGGCCAGCAACAGCCCCTGGAGAGCTCAAGTAGTGGTTGTAAAGACCGGGGAGAAACATAGGATGGTCATAGACTACAGTCAGACCAGGTATACACAGTTCGACGCGTACCCTCTCCCCCACATATCTGAAATGGTCAACCAGATAGCGCAATACAAGGTTTTCTCCACAATAGACCTTAAATCAGTCTGCCACCAGCACCCCATTCACCTGGACGACCGCAAGTACACTGCATTCAAAGCAGATGGGCAGCTCTACCATTTTCTAAGGGTTCCCTTTGGTGTCACAAATGGGGTCTCGGTCTTCCAACGGGAGATGGACCGAATGGTTGACCGATACGGCCTGCGGGCCACGTTCCCGTACCTCGACAATGTCACCATCTGCGGCCATGACCAGCAGGACCACGACACCAACCTCCGCAAATTCCTCCATACCGCAAAAATCCTTAACTTAACCTATAACAAGGACAAATGCGTGTTTAGCACTGATCGCCCAGCCATTCTCGGCTACGTGGTGCATGATGGAGTCATAGACCCAGATCCCGAATGCATGCGCCCTCTCATGGAGTTTCCCCTCCCTCACTGCCCCAAGGCCCTGAAACGTTGCCTGGTGTTCTTTTCGTATTCCGCCCTGTGGGTCCCCAATGATGCGGACAAGGCCCGCCCACTAATCCAGTCCACGGTTTTTCCCCTATCGGCAGAGGCCCGCCAGGCTTTCAGTCGCATCAAAGCAGACATCGCCAGGGCGACGATGCACGCAATCAATGAGTCCCTCCCCTTCCAGGTCGATCAAGCAAGATATCTTGTTCCCGTTGATGAGTACCGACGTCTTAGCGGTTGAAAGCGTTCGGGGCCGAGACTGGTCCAGTGTCACTGAGGCAAGTTGTGGCAGAAGCTGAGAGATCTCGTCGGACGATACACGGCCACCCGAGTCGGGGTCCTGAGCCATCACCCAAGATGGCTGCCCCCATGAATCGCACATTGTGGTGAATGTATTATATTAATAATCCACCATTTGTATCTGTGCTATGCTGTTGCCCTTGTGGGCTCCACCTATGGGCCATTGTGTGGCATTATCCATAAGATTACATGTTGGGGACTGTATGGGCTCCGCCCATGGCTCATCCCCTTGAAGGGAGGTATAAAGAGCAGTCGACCTGCAGGCGGCTCTCAGTGTTAGATCAGTCGCAGGCAGGCACTGTTCTAGTTGATTAAAGCCACAGTTTATTTCTACTCTTGTCTCGAGTGAATTGATAGTCGCATCACACATGGCCGGCTGGGAGATCTCATCAGGCGATACATGGCCATCCGAGTCGGGGTCCCGAGACGTCATCCAAGATGGCTGCCCCCATGAATCGCACATGGCCTGTGAGGAGAGGAATGGCAGCAGGCCCGGTTCGCCTGTGGAGACAGCAGCAGCCGACCAAGCCTGGCATACTGTCACGAGGTGCCCCTTCTTCCCGCAGCCCTTGCAGATTGCGGATCGGGCCGGGCAGCGTTGCCGGGTGTGTTTGTTTTGCCCGCAAAAATAGCATCGCCCCCAACTGTCCCCCCCCCGCCCCGGGGTTTCCTGGCTGCCGCACTGCACAAGCTTGTGGAAAATTTAGGGATGCTTTGGAATCGGCCGCGGGTGGAGTCCACGCGGTCCATGCAGGTACTGCGCGGTCGGGAACGTAGGCCTGGGCGTTGCGGGAGGCTACATCTAGGGAGTGCGCAAGTTTCCGTGCCTCTTTAAGCCACTTTTGTATTTTAGAGGACAGCATGCCCGCAACAAAAGCATCCCGTATTAAGAGTTCGATGTGGTCATTCGCTGAGACTTGTGGACAGTTACAGTTTCTACTTAACATTAACCATGCGCGGTAAAAATCGTCCAGTGATTCCCCAGGGATCTGCTGTCTGGTAGCTAAAAGATGCCGAGCGTATACCTGATTCACAGTGCGGATGTAGTGCTCTTTTAACAAAGTCATGTCGTCCTCGAAACCATCCGCATCTTCGATAAGCGTGTAGATTTCTGGGCTCACCCTTGAGTGGAGGACTTGCATTTTCTGTTCCTCCGTGGGGGTAGTCGGGGCCTTCCTGATGTACCCGTTGAAACATGCCAGCCAATGTTTAAAACTTGCTGTTGCATTTGCCGCATGGGGGTTGATTTATAGGCACTCTGGCTTGATGCAGAGAACAGCCATTCTTCAATTTTGTTCATTAAATTGATGCACGATCAATCACTACTGAAGCGAGATTGTAGTCCAATTGAAGGCTTTAATGAACAAATAGTTACCCCAGCAGCTCCGGAACAGAATGACTGCTGTGGGTGAACCATAGACTCTTATGCTCCGCCTGCTGGGCAGAATCAGCAGGCAGGTTCCACCACTCATACTACAGTATAAGGTACATCCCACCTAGGTACTGCGATACCCCTAATATAGCCAACACACGCGTGTATTGGAATAGGCCGTTGTGTGTGTTTACCATGACATGCCCCCGGGAAGCTTTATATAATTTGAGTTGCTGGTATGCGTGCTCATATCCAGCTTTGTGTAACATTGACCTCCTGTCTGCCACCACTGCATACAGGTTTTCAATTCTCAAGATTGAATATTCATCCAGCTTGGCGGCCTGATTAACTGTTAGCTAATAATCGCCACAAATGTGAATGGTTTGTCCGGTTTCAATATGGGACATATAGGTGCTGCCCATTCCGAGAACTGAACTGGCTGAATAATGCTAGTTCTTCCAACCTGTTGAGGAACATAAACATATGAACATAAGAACTGGGTGTTCTATTACAAAGAACAAAGAACAAAGAAAATTACAGCACAGGAACAGGCCCTTCGGCCCTCTCAGCCTGCGCCGATCCAGATCCTTTATCTAAACCTGTCGCCTATTTTCCAAGGATCTACTTCCCTCTGTTCCACACCCGTTCATATATCTGTCTCGATGCATCTTAAATTATGCTATCGTGCCCACCTCTACCACCTCCGCTGGCAAAGCGTTCTAGACACCCACCGCCCTCTGCGTAAAATACTTTCCAAGAACATCTCCATTAAACTTTCCCCCTCTCACCTTGAAATCATGACCCCTTGTAATTGGCACCCCCACTCTTGGAAAAAGCTTCTTGCTATCCACCCTGTCCATACCTCTCATAATTTTGTAGATCTCAATCAGGTCCCCCCTCAACCTCCGTCTTTCCAACGAAAACAATCCTAAACTACTCAACTTTTCTTCATAGCTAGCACCCTCCATAACAGGCATCATCCTGGTGAACCTCCTCTGCACCCTCTCTAAAGCATCCACATCCTTCTGGTAATGTGGTGACCAGAACTGCATGCAGTATTCCAAATGTGGCCTAACCAAAGTCTTATACAACTGTAACATGACCCGCCGACTCTTGTACTCAATACCCCGTCCGATGAAGACAAGCATGCTGTATGCCTTCTTGACCACTCTATCGACCTGTGTTGCCACCTTCAGGGTACAATGGACCTGAACTCCCAGATCTCTCTTCATCAATTTTCCCCAGGACTCTTCCACTGACTGTACAGTCCGCCCTTGAATTAGATCTTCCAAAATGCATCACCTCGCATTTACGTGGATTGAGCTCCATCTGCCATTTCTTTGCCCAACTTTCCAATCTATCTATATTTTGCTGTATTCTCTGACAGTCCTCCTCGCTACCTGCAAATCCACCAATCTTAGTATCATCTGCAAACTTGCTAATCAGACCACCTATACCTCCGTGTAGATCATTTATGTATATCACAAACAACAGTGGTCCGAGCATGGATCCCTGTGGAACACCACTAGTCACCCTTCTCCATTTTGTGACACTCCCTTCCACCACTACTCTCTGACTCCTGTTGCCCAGCCAGTTCTTTATCCATCTAGCTAGTACACCCTGAACCCCATGCAACTTCACTTTTTCCCTCAACCTGCCATGGGAAACTTTATCAAACGCCTTACTGAAATCCATGTATATGACATCTACAGCCCTTCCCTCATCAATTAACTTTGTCACTTCCTCAAAGAATTCTATTAGGTTGTAAGACATGACCTTCTTCACAAAACCATGCTGCCGAACACTGATAAGTCTATTTTCTTCCAAATGTGAATAGATCCTATCTCTCAGTATCTTCTCCAACAGTTTGCCTACCAGAGATGTAATATATATATATTACTCATTTGTCTTGTCGAGTCGTATTTAACTCGATGATAAACAGTCAAAGTCTTCCAGTTGATGACAAATTATTTATTGAGTAACAAAATAATATGCTTATGAGTTCTTTTACTTTAATACTTTGACTAGTAATAGAATTAACTAAGATTAGATTAAATTGTCAAGGAATGGAATACACTACACTCTGAGCTGGTCACTTCTATCCTTTAGCTGCAATACACACTCACTAACGCTAAGAAAGAGTGGGAAACTCCTTATATAGTTCCGGTTAGTGTTGCCATCTAGTGATCATCTGACTGTACTGGCTGCACATTAACTAATCATGTATTAACATATACAGAAATCACAACACTAGGAGCAGGAGTAGGAAATTAAGCCCCTTGAACTTTCTCTGCCATTCAGTACAATCATGGCTGATCATCTCAACCTCAACTCCACTTTCCTCCCCGTTCTCCATAGCCCTTCAGTGTCCATTTTCTCTCGTAAGGCATATGGAACTGGTCTTGCCCTAAAGAATCTGGGAGTCGCCTCTGGATCCACATGAATCATCTTATCTTCTAGCCCTTTGATTTTGCCTAATTCTTACAGAAGACACTTGTATTTTCATATAAGTTTGAGCAGTGCCCCTTCCCAAAATGTCAGCACAATTCAACTTGATTTCTTTAAGTCAATCGCAGACGAGAAGGCTATTATCACTGGGAAGTGCTTTTCATAACTTCCAGGTACCATTGTGGTGCCATTTATTTCTATTGCTTCACTTGTATAAGTCTTCAACTTGACAGAAGTTCTCTTCAATTTCAAAATTTGGACTCCCTCTCTTAGGAACTGAAATCTATGCTCGCCCATCACAGTGGCTGCTGCCCCTGTATCCACTTCCATCTTAAGAGGCTTCCCATTTAACTGGAGTGTTAAAGTAGTGTGGTTTATCGTGTCTGTTTTTAGATTAAACAGAGAGTGAATACCAGTACCACTGGTGCTAGACTCTTCAACATTGTACACTTGTAACATCTTGGTTGATTGATTACTCGGTGATCTTGACTTACCTCTGCACACCTTTATCAAATGCTTGCTTTTGTGACAATAAAAACACTCAACCTCCGCAAACCGATATGATTCAGGAGTGTGGTTACCTCCACATTGGTAACACTCCACTTTAAGCATTACTGCCTGATTACCTATTCTGTACCTTTTTGTTTTTTGGTAACTAAAATTGTTTCCCGCTTTGCAGTTGCTTTGGCAGATTTGCTGCATATTCCTGCTCTAACTAGAGAATGACACTATTTTGTGCGCTCTGCAGCTCTTGTGTATGTTTTTCAGGACACTGTGCATTGAATAACATTGTTGTTTACACCACAGACTAACCTATCCCGTAACATGTCATTTAGGGTGGCTCCAAAATCACAATACTCCGATAATTGCTTCAGTTTAGCAATGTAAGTCACAATCAATTCAATTTGCCTGGGGTTCTAACCCAGGAATTAAATTTGAATCTCTGGTGTGTAACTGATTGTTGAGGTTGCAATTGAGCCTTCACTGATTCCACATCTTGTACCTGCACACTGACTTTCTGCGATACATGAATAAAGACACCCAGGTCCCTCTGCCCAGAAGCATCCTGAATCATTTAGATAATAATTTGCCTTTCTATTTTTTCAGCCAAAATGGATAACCTCACACTTATCTACATTAAACTCCATCTGCCAAATTTTGGCCCAATCTCCTAGCCTGTCTGCAAAAAGATCCGTCTGTAAAATCTTTATCTCCTCTTCACTACCTGCTTACCCACCTATTTTAGTATCATCTGCAAATTTTGCTACATTACACTCTGTCCCTGATTACAGATCATTTATATAAATTGTAAACAGTTGAGGTCTGAGGACTAAACCCTGCTGCACCCCGCTAGTTATAGTTCACCAGCCAGAGAAGGACCCATTTTGAGAGTCTTTGGGACTCCTTGAGGACGGGATGGTGGAGTTGTTAACAAGTTGGTAGGCATTGCAAATTGGGACCTGCGAGTTCTAAAGGCACTAATTACCCTGAATGCGCCTGGCCCCATAGGGGAGAGATAGCCAGCTCACCGTAATACAACCAGGTCCCAGCAACTCCCAATGATTCAAGACTATAAGGCCATAAGAAACAGGAACAGGAATAGGCTGTCCAGGCCATCAAGTCTGCTCTGCCGTTCAATAGGATCATGGCTGATCAGAGATTCCTCACATCCACTTTCATACTTTTACCCTATAACCCTTGATTCCCTTCTTGATCTAGAATCTATCTATATCAGCCTTAAATGTACACAAGGTCTTTGTCCCTGCGGCTCTCTGTGACAAAGAGTCCCAACGACTCTAACCCTCTGAGAGAAGAAATTCCTCCACATCTCAGTCTTAAATTGGCACCCTTTTATGCTGAGACTTGGCCCTCTGGTCCTAGCATCTCCCAAGAGGGAAAACATCCTCTCAGCATTTACCCTGTCAAATCGTTAAGAACCCCATGTGTTTCAACAAATAAATAAATAATCTTTATTGTCATAAGTAGGCTTGCATTAACACTGCAATGAAGTTACTGTGAAAAGCCCCGAGTCGCCACATTCCGGCACCTGTTCGGGTACACTGAGGAAGAATTCAGAATTCTCAGCTGATATGGAAATTGAACACGTGCTGCTGGCCTTGCTCTGCACCACAAACCAGCTGTCTAGCCCACTGAGCATGAGGTCCACCTCTAGTCTTCTCTCTCTCCCTGTGATTATGCTTTGCCTTTTCCTGGGGGTGGGGGTATGGCAGATGTGAGGCAGTGTGCGGTACAGGGAGGTGGGAAGCTGGTGGCCTTTATGAACAAAGCACCCAGACCCAGCAATGGCTGGTAGTATGGGTGATGGCATATGGTGCAGGGTGGGATGCGAGCAGACTGCTGCCGGGTGGGATTTGGTCACCCTCCAGGCTGGGGTGCAGGGGGGAGTTACGGGTGTGTGGAATGGGGATTTGTGCCAGGGGCACGGTGCTGCCCACTCACCCTGGCCGCCCTGAGGAGATCATGCAGTGTCTTCCGGCACTGCTGGCCGGTAATGGCAGTGGGGCGTACGGCGCTCATGACCTCTGCCACCTGCGCCAAGGCCGCTCTTTGTGCTGCCATCTTGTTGGCTGTGATTGGGAGAGAAAGAGAGAAATTTTAAAAAACACTCCCCCTGGGACAACAGTCCCGATCCTGCCCAAGTGTAACCTATCTATTTTGTACTGGTCCCACCTCTCTCACAACCGGTCCCAATGTCTCAGAAATCTGAAACCCTCTCTCTGATACCATATCCTGCTATTTCCACTCTGACTAGCATGTAGCACTGGTAGTACATGAAATCACTACCTTTGAGGTCCTACTTTTCAACTTGCTTCCTAATACACTATACTTTGCTTTCAGAACTTCATTGCTTCTTCTTCTTCTCTCTATGTAATTTGTACCAATGTGACCATGCCCATTGGGTGTTCACCCTCCCACTCCAGGATGTCCTGCAACTGTCTGGGACATCCTTGACCCAAGCACCAGTGAGGCAACATGCCTTCCTGTAGTATCATTTTTGACCACAGAAAGACCTAACTATTCCCCTTACAATTGAATCCCCTATAACTATTTCATTCTCACACGTTTTACTCCCCTGTGCAGCAGAGCCAACAGTGGTGCAATGACTTTGGCTGCACTGGTAGTACATGAGGTTATTCCCCTCGACTGTATCCAAAATAGCATATCCGTTTTGCAGAGAAATGGCCACAGGAGATACCTGCATTGCCTACTTAGTCCTCTTACCCTGCCTGGTGGCCACCCATTCTCTTCACGCCTGTGGAGTCTGAGCTGCAGTATGACCACATGCAGTGCTCCACAGCATCCCCAGCCACCACTCCAGTTCTGAAAGCCGGGCTTCCAGGAGCTGCGGCTGGAGATACTTCCTACACACATGCTGGCTCCGGGCACTGGAAATGTTCCCGGCTTCCCACAGGAAGCATGAGGAGCACACTAACGTTTAGAGTTCTCCTGCCATGACTTACCCTTTTAAATTAAACCTTTGCAAGTTGCTTCATATCAGATAATATTAATTACTCTAGGGTCCTTCTTTCCTGATATTGTTACTACAGAATATAGCCCTTACAAACTATAAATCAGAAGAAGACCCTACAAACTATAAGTGATAAAAATAGGAAATACTTCCCCAACTTTATCCACTGCTTACCAACTAGCGCTTACTCTTGTAGCCTCTAATGCTGCAGCAGGGCAAGACCAGCCCTGAAGAGGATAAAAGGTAGAAAACAAAAAGCACCCCTCTGCAATGGATTCCCATTGTGCTCTAAATTCCCAATATCTACACTCGCTTTGGCTGTGTCTCACTCAAGATTTGTTCTCTCCCATTGCTCATGAGCAAAGCTCACTGCTCGTGCACTTCCATATGTCCCTTTCTTACTCGAGCTGAGGTGAGCTGAGATGACTAATACACCAGTTAAACTTTAATACTCATCAACAACTTTTGAGGCCCTGATCAGGCTTCAGGTAAATGACAGTTAACTGTCACTCAGTCAGCTGAGACGGCTTCCTTATCAACCTTTTAACTAGACTACTGAATTTACAAAAATTAAAGAGAAAGACTTGCCAGGCTGACAGTGCCAAGGTGCATAGGTGCTGGGGGAGTGCCAGGGTGTCACCCTGCCATGCCCCTGCCCACCTGCGGGTCCCCAAGCTGCCATTATGGCTGGCCCATATTTGATGGACCAATACTAAATGGCACCCTTGCGAGGAATCCCAGATGCGGGCGGTGAGTCCCAGGTGCCGGGTGAATCCAGCGACTGGGTATTTAAATGAACAGTAAGGCTCATTTTTGTGACAATAAGTGATTACTATTATTATTAAGTATGCAGATCTGGACCTCGCCAAGTGAGGGTGAGATCCAGATTGTGCCTGGAGGAACCAGTCAGATGATTCTCGTGAGGTTTCGCACCCGCCCTGGAGCCTGATTTGGGACTCGCGCGATTCACCCATTGTGCCCCGATCCAAGCTGGGCACAATGGGGTCGCAGAATCACGTTCAATGATGTTGGTCATATGACTTAACATTACCCCATTTTCTAATAAAACCTCAAGCTCTCTATTAACAGTACCATGGCATATCTGATAAAATTGCAAGAATATATTTAATGAAAGAATAGGTATTAAAGTATTTTATTATGATCATGAACTCCCTTTCAATCATTTGTGAAACTTTCAACTGTCAAAAGATTCCCTAACTACCGACACAAAGAACAAAGAACAAAGAAATGTACAGCACAGGAACAGACCCTTCAGCCCTCCAAGCCCGTGCCGTCCATGCTGCCCGACTAAACTACAATCTTCGACACTTCCTGGGTCCGTATCCCTCTATTCCCATCCTATTCATGTATTTGTCAAGATGCCCCTTACACACTCGGCTAAATCGCTGGCTTTTAAAGCAGACCAAGGCAGGCCAGCAGCACAGTTCAATTCCCGTACCAGCCTCCCCGAACAGGCGCCGGAATGTGGCGACTAGGGGCTTTTCACAGTAACTTCATTTGAAGCCTACTTGTGACAATAAGCGATTTTCATTTCATTTCATTTCAAATGTCACTATTGTCCCCGCTTCCACCACCTCCTCTGGTAGCGAGTTCCAGGCACCCACTACCCTCTGCGTAAAAAACTTGCCTCGTACATCTACTCTAAACCTTGCCCCTCTCACCTTAAACCTATGCCCCCTAGTAATTGACCCCTCTACCCCAGGGAAAAGCCTCTGACTATCCACTCTGTCTATGCCCCTCATAATTTTGTAGACCTCTATCAGGTCGCCCCTCAACCCCCTTCGTTCCAGTGAGAACAAATCGAGTTTATTCAACCGCTCCTCATAGCTAATGCCCTCCATACCAGGCAACATTCTGGTAAATCTCTTATGCACCCTCTCTAAAGCCTCCACATCCTT
This sequence comes from Scyliorhinus torazame, assembly GCF_047496885.1. Classification (NCBI taxonomy): domain Eukaryota; kingdom Metazoa; phylum Chordata; class Chondrichthyes; order Carcharhiniformes; family Scyliorhinidae; genus Scyliorhinus; species Scyliorhinus torazame. The sequence goes on from NC_092709.1 coordinate 276,487,616, forward strand.
CTGGTAGTGTGGCGACCAAAATTGAACACTATACTCCAAGTGTGGCCTAACTAAGGTTCTACACAGCTGCAACATGACTTGCCAATTCTTATACTCAATGCCCCGGCCAATGAAGGCAAGCATGCCGTATGCCTTCTTGACTACCTTCTCCACCTGTGTTGCCCCTTTCAGTGACGTGTGGACCTGTACTCCTAGATCTCTTTGACTTTCAATACCCTTGAGGGTTCTACCATTCACTGTATATTCCCTACCTGCATTAGACCTTCCAAAATGCATTACCTCACATTTGTCCGGATTAAACTCCAGCTGCCATCTCTCCGCCCAAGTCTCCAAACAATCTAAATCCTGCTGTATCCTCTGACAGTCCTCATCGCTATCCGCAATTCCATCAACCTTTGTGTCGTCTGCAAACTTACTAATCAGACCAGTTACATTTTCCTCCAAATCATTTATATATACTACAAACAGCAAAGGTCCCAGCACTGATCCCTGTGGAACACCACAGGTCACAGCCCTCCAATTAGAAAAGCATCCTTCCATTGCTACTCTCTGCCTTCTATGACCTAGCCAGTTCTGTATCCGCCTTGCCAGCTCACCCCTGATCCCGTGTGACTTCACCTTTTGTACTAGTCTACCATGAGGGTCCTTGTCAAAGGCCTTACTGAAGTCCATATAGACAACATCCACTGCCCTACCTGCATCAATCATCTTAGTGACCTCGTCGAAAATCTCTATCAAGTTAGTGAAACACGACCTCCCCTTCACAAAACCATGCTGCCTCTCACTAATACGTCCATTTGCTTCCAAATGGGAGTAGATCCTGTCTCGAAGAATTCTCTCCAGTAATTTCCCTACCACTGAAGTAAGGCTCACCGGCCTGTAGTTCCCTGGATTATCCTTGCTACCCTTCTTAAACAGAGGAACAACATTGGCTATTCTCCAGTCCTCCGGGACATCACCTGAAGACAGTGAGGATCCAAAGATTTCTGTCAGGGCCTCAGCAATTTCCTCTCCAGCCTCCTTCAGTATTCTGGGGTAGATCCCATCAAGCCCTGGGGACTTATCTACCCTAATATTTTTTAAGACACCCAACACCTCGTCTTTTTCGATCTCAACGTGACCCAGGCTATCTACACACCCTTCTCCAGACTCAACATCTACCAATTCCTTCTCTTTGGTGAATACTGATGCAAAGTATTAATTTAGTACCTCGCACATTTCCTCTGGCTCCACACATATATTCCCTTGCCTCTCCTTCAGTGGGCCAACCCTTTCCCTGGCTACCCTCTTGCTTTTTATGTACGTGTAAAACGCCTTGGGCTTTTCCTTAACCCTATTTGCCAATGACTTTTCGTGACCCCTTCTAGCCCTCCTGACTCCTTGCTTAAGTTCCTTCCTACTTTCCTTATATTCCACACAGGCTTCGTCTGTTCCCAGCCTTTTAGCCCTGTCAAATGCCTCCTTTTTCTTTTTGACGAGGCCTACAATATCTCTCGTTATCCAAGGTTCCCGAAAATTGCCGTATTTATCCTTCTTCCTCACAGGAACATGCCGGTCCTGAATTCCTTTCAACTGACACTTGAAAGCCTCCCACATGTCAGATGTTGATTTGCCCTCAAACATCCGCCCCCAATCTATGTTCTTCAGTTCAGGGAAGGCTAATTATTGTTATAATTAGCCTTCCCCCAATTTAGCACATTCATCCTAGGACCACTCTTATCCTTGTCCACCAGCACTTTAAAACTTACTGAATTGTGGTCACTGTTCCCGACATGCTTCCCTACTGAAACATCTACCACCTGGCCGGGCTCATTCCCCAATACCAGGTCCAGTACCGCCCCTTCCCTAGTTGGACTGTCTACATATTGTTTTAAGAAGCCCTCCTGGATGCTCCTTACAAACTCCGCCCCGTCTAAGCCCCTGGCACTAAGTGAGTCCCAGTCAATATTGGGGAAGTTGAAGTCTCCCATCACCACAACCCTGTTGTTTTTAGTCTTTTCCAAAATCTGCCTACTTATCTGCTCCTCTATCTCCCGCTGGCTGTTGGGAGGCCTGTAGTAAACCCCCAACATTGTGACTGCACCCTTCTTATTCCTGATCTCTACCCATATAGCCTCACTGCCCTCTGAGGTGTCCTCCCGCAGTACAGCTGTGATATTCTCCCTAACCAGTAGCGCAACTCCGCCACCCCTTTTACATCCCCCTCTATCCCACCTGAAACATCTAAATCCTGGAACGTTTAGCTGCCAATCCTGCCCTTCCCTCAACCAGGTCTCTGTAATGGCAACAACATCATAGTTCCAAGTACTAATCCAAGCTCTAAGTTCATCTGCCTTACCCGTAATACTTCTTGCATTAAAACATATGCACTTCAGGCCACCAGACCCGCTGTGTTCAGCTACTTCCCCCTTTCTGCTCTGCCTCAGAGCCCCACTGTCCCTATTCCCTAGTTCTCCCTCAATGCTCTCACCTTCTGACCTATTGCTCCCGTGCCCACCCCCCTGCCATACTAGTTTAAACCCTCCCGTGTGACACTAGCAAACCTCGCGGCCAGGATATTTATGCCTCTACAGATAAGCATATTGTTCTACTGATGGCTGATTATGCCGTACTGCTTATCTGGAAGGATTTCTTCATTGCAAAGTAGTTTTTGAGAATTAGTGATGTTAATGTTGAATGTTGTAGATCACGAACAAATGGAAATGAAAAGGCATTATAAAACTATGTTTTCTATGTATGTTTTCTAATTGTTATGCCAATTTACAGCAAATCAAAAAATTAGCTTTTACACAGACCCTGCAGAGAGATATGTGATACCCATAGGCCTGTCAGGAATAGAATTGGGACAGCGATGGACAGAACCAACATTAAAAAGGAGCTTCAATGATTTCTTGGAATACATAGGAAGACTTATGACAAGATTTGAAAAGTGTATTATAAACACATCCTTCCCTTTATGATCTGCAAAGGTCTATAGAAATCAATACTGACACCACATTATGAGTTGGCTGTTCTATTATTCCAAGAAATTGATGGCTGGAGGGGAAACCCTATACATATTACACAATTACTAATTTTTTTAAAATGTATTGCCCGCCCCTATTTATCCTTGAGACGGTACTGGTGATCCGCCTTTTTGAATGGTGCAGGCCATGTGGTGTACGTACACCCACAGTGCTGTTAGGGAGTGAGTTTCAGGATTTTTACCCAGCAACATTGAAGGAACGGGGCACTATATAAGTGTGGATGGTGGTCTTCTCTGGTGTCTGCTACCTTTGTTCTTCTGGGTGGTTAAGGTTGCACCTCAGGAAGATGCTGTTGAAGGAGCCTTGGTGAGCTGCATTCTGTCGGTCTTTATGTAGCCAATTAGGAAAAGAAAACACGATCAATCATGGCAAGGTATGCTCAAATGAGGAAGGCATTCCAGCCATTTGATTTCCACTTTGTGAAATACCAAATCTGTCTCCTCTTTTATAGCCTTTGGTACAATTTCCTGGGCACTGAAAGGGGGTTGGGGTGGGATACGTGATGGAAGAGGGGGCTGTGGAAAGACCAGCAGTGGGCAGGGAAATATTTGCATTCACAGAACTACAATATCATAGAGCAGTTGCAGCACAGAAAGAGGCCATTCCGCCTGCCATGTCTGTGCCAGCTCTCAGCAAGAGGAACTCACCTATTCCCATTCCACAGGCTTTTCTCCATAGCCCTGCCAATGTTCCAATAATTATCTAATTCTCTTTTGATTGTCTTGATTGAATCTTCCTCCACTCCTCTCAGGCAGTGCTGTATTAAAATGTTTCCCCCTCATGTTGTGGTTGCTTCTTTTGCTAATCACCTTAAATCAGTGTCCTCTGGTTCTTCACCCTTCTGTCCTGCTTCACATGAGCCCATAGGAAACATTTTGCCCATTTTACTCTACCACACAAAGCCAAAATTATCCCATACATTTTAAAAATAGTCACAGATTCTACAAGAGATCATAAACTTAGAATTGGGTTTGGAATGATGAAGAGAGACCTTAGATTGAGATACTGTGTGCAACGGGGTGGTTACTGAATAGAATGAGCAGCAGGGGAAGCAAATTGAAGAGAATTTTGGAAAAGAATCTGGTGAAAACTTTCATCGATGAGTAACAGAGATTGGGAAATGTGGTATTTCCCAGTGACTGTGATTGGCCATTTGAATCACACTGGCCCAAGTTACATATTTATCAATACAAAAGTGAAATGTCTGTCTCTATGTTTGTTTACTTATTGGCGAAATCTTCCAACGTCCTCGGGCCAACTCAACAAAACTTGGTTGGATGATATCATGGACCCAGGGATATGTAGTGGGGGAGTTGATATCGAATCATCCACACCAGGGTAGTTTTAATCAGCTTCCCAGCAGGAGACCCCGCAGCCCTGCGGACACTGTGGGCAGAATCTTCTGTTCTGGGGTGTAGGTTTGGTGATGGGAGCAGAAATGAGAGTGATTTCCACTCAGGGGTGAGACAGCTGGCCATGCGTGACCTCACACTGTTCAGCTCATTACATATACATTGGTTAAGGCAGAAAGACACTGTCCCCATCATTACTATTTTCTAAATAGGGAAATGGGCAGCTCGGTAGCACAGTTGGTAGCACTGTTGCTTCATAGCTTAAGGGTGCTAGGTTTGATTCCTGGCTTGGGCCACTGTCCGTGTGGAGTTTGCATGTTCTCCTTGTGTCTGCGTGGGTTTCCTCCGGGAGCTCCAGTTTCCTCCCACAAGTCCTGAAAGACGTGGTATCAGGTGAGCTGGATATTCTGAATCCTCCCTCTGTGTACCCGACCAGGCGCCGGAATGTGGTGACGAGGAGCTTTTCGCAGTAACTTCATTGCAGTGTAAATGTAAGCCTACCTGTGACAATAAAGATTATTAAAACAAAATGCTTAGGAAATCAGAAGCACAAAGGGACTTGGGAGTCCTTGTTCAAGAATCTCTTAAGGTTGACATGCAGGCTTAGTCATCAGTTGGGAAGGCAAATGCAATGTTAGCATTCATGTCGAGAGGACGAGAATACAAGAGTAGGGATGTACTTCTGAGGCTGTATCAGGCTCTGGTCAGACCCCATTTGGAGTAGTGTGAGCAGTTTTGGGCCCCATATCTAAAGAATGATGTGCTGTCCTTGGAAAGGGTCCAGAGGAGGTTCGCAAGAATGATCCCTGGAATGAAAAACCTGTCGTAATAGAAACAGTTGAGGACTCTGGGTCTGTACTCGTTGGAGTTTAGAAGGATGAAGGGGGATCTTATTGAAACTTACAGGATACTGCGAGTCCTGGATAGAGTGGACGTGGAGAGGATGTTTCCACTTGTAGGAAAAATTAGAACCAGAGGACACATCTCAGACTAAAGGGACGATCCTTTAAAACAGAGATGAGGAGGAATTTCTTCAGCCAGAGGGTGATGAATTTGTGGAACTCTTTGCCGCAGAAGGCTGTGGAGGCCAATTCACTGAGTGTCTTTAAGACAGAGATAGATAGGTTCTTAATTAATAAGGGGATCAGGGATTTGTGGAGAAGGCAGGAGAATGGTGATGGGAAAATATCAGCCATGATTGAATGGAGCAGCAGACTCGATGGGCCAAGTGGCCTAATTCTGCTCCTATGTCTTATGGTCTTATGGTCTTACCTCAGGGGTCCTATCACCCGGACAACCATTGACTCACTGCAGGTCGAGAGCTGTGCATTCTGCAGATTATAGTATGACCCAGAGTAGACAGTCTGTGGTCCTCGGTTCAATGATCCCTCACTGCAGATTCTCCCTCAGGCCATACAGGAAAGGAATGAAGTGTTATTGCTGAGGGATGGCAGCAGGAGGCCCTCCCATCTGACCATGCCAACGTGGGCGGAGGCTGTCTGAGGAGAGGAGGTGCAGGCTGTCTGGGGAGGGATAGTGGAGACTGGGGAGGGTTAGTGCAGGCTGTCTGGGGAGGGATAGTGCAGGCTGTCTGGGGAGGGATAGTGCAGACTGTCTGAGGAGAGGTGGTGGAGGCTATCTGGGGATGGATGCTCCAGACTGTCTGGGGACGGATGGTGCAGACTGTCTGGGGAGGAATGGTGCAGAATGTCTGGGGAGGGATGGTGCAGGCTGTCTGGGGAGGGATAGTGCAGAACTGTCTGGGGAGGGATAGTGCAGAATGTCTGGGGAGGGATGGTGCAGACTGTCTGAGGAGAGGCTGTGCAGGTTGTCTGGGGAGGAATGGTGCAGACTGTCTGGGGAGGGATACTGCAGACTGTCTGGGGAGGGATGGTGCAGACTATCTGGGGAATGATGGTGCAGACTGTCTGGGGAGGAATAGTGCAGGCAATCTGGGGATGGATGCTCCAGACTGTCTGGCGAGGGATAGTGCAGGCTGTCTGGGGAGGGAGAGTGCAGACTGCCTGGGGAGGGATAGTGCAGACTGTCTGGGAAGGGATAGTGCAGGCAGTCTGGGGATAGATGCTCCAGACTGTTTGGGGAGGGCTAGTGCAGGCTGTCTGGGGAGGGATAGTGCAGACTGTCTGGGGAGGGATAGTGCAGGCTGTCTGGGGAGGGATAGTGCAGACTTTCTGGGGAGGGATGGTGCAGACTGTCTGGGGAGGGATAGTGTAGACTTTCTGGGGAGGGATAGTGCAGACTGTCTGGGGAGGGATAGTGAAGATTGTCTGGGGAGGAATAGAGCAGGCAGTCTGGGGAGGGATAGTGCAGGCTGACTGGGGAGGGATAGATCAGACTGTCTGGTGGGCGAAGGTGCAGGCTGTCTGGGGAGAGGTAGTGCAGGCTGTCTGGGGCGGGATAGTGCAGACTGTCTGGGGAGGGATAGTGCAGGCTGTCTGGGGAGGGATAGTGCAGACTGTCTGGAGTGGGATGGTTCAGACGGTTTGGGGAGGGATGGGGCAGGCTCTCTGGGGCGGGATAGTGCAGACTGTCTGGGGAGGGATAGTGCAGGCTGTCTGGGGAGGGATAGTGCAGACTGTCTGGGGAGAGATAGTGCAGGGGTGTCTGTGGAGGGATATTGCAGTCTGTCTGGGGAGGGATGATGCAGGCTGTCTGGGGAGAGATGGTGCAGACTGTCAGGGGAGTGATAGTGCAGACTGTCTGTGGAGGGATGGTGCAGGCTGCCTGGGGAGGGATAGTGCTTTCTGTCTGGGGAGGGATGGTGCAGGCTGTCTGGCGAGAGATGGTGCCGACTGTCAGAGGAGGGATCGTGCAGACTTTCTGGGGAGGGAGAGTGCAGAGATTCTGGGGAGGGATGGTGCAGAATTTCTGGGGAGGGATGGTGCAGAGTTTCTGGGGAGGGATGGTGCAGGCTGTCTGGGGAGGGATGGTGCAGACTGTCAGGGGAGGGATAATGCAGACTTTCTGGGGAGGGATGGTGCAGACTGTCTGGGGAGGGATAGTGCAGTGTGTCTGGGGAGGGTTGGTGCATACTGTCAGGGGAGGGATAGTGCAGGGTGTCTGGGGAGGGATAGTGCAAACTTTCTGGGGTGGGATGGTGCTGACTGTGGAGGGATGGTGCAGGATGTCTTGGGAGGGATGGTGCAGGCTGTCTGGGAGGGATGGTGCAGGCTGTCTGGGGAGGGATGGTGCAGGCTGTCTGGGGAGGGATAGTGCAGACTGACTGGTGAGGGATAGTGCAGACTGTCTGGGGAGGGATAGTGCAGGCTGACTGGGGAGGGATAGTGCAGACTGACTGGTGAGGGATAGTGCAGACTGTCTGGGGAGGGATAGTGCAGACTGCCTGTGGAGGGATGGTGCAGACTGACTGGGGAGGGATAGTGCAGACAGACTGGGGAGTGATAGTGCAGACTGTCTGGGGAGGGATAGTGCAGACTGACTGGGGAGGGATAGTGCAGACTGACTGAGGAGGGATAGTGCAGACTGACGGGGAGTGATAGTGCAGACTGACTAGGGAGGGATAGTGCAGGCTGACTGGGGAGTGATAGTGCAGACTGACTGGGGAGGGATAGTGCAGACTGACTGGGGAGGGATAGTGCAGACTGACTGGGGAGTGATAGTGCAGACTGACTGGGGAGGGATAGTGCAGACTGAATGGGGAGTGATAGTGCAGACTGTCTGGGGAGGGATAGTGCAGGCTGACTGGGGAGTGATAGTGCAGACTGACTGGGGAGTGATAGTGCAGACTGACTGGGGAGTGATAGTGCAGACTGTCTGGGGAGGGATAGTGCAGGCTGACTGGGGAGTGATAGTGCAGACTGACTGGGGAGGGATAGTGCAGACTGACTGGGGAGGGATAGTGCAGGCTGACTGGGGAGTGACAGTGCAGACTGACTGGGGAGGGATAGTGCAGACTGACTGGGGAGGGATAGTGCAGACTGACTGGGGAGGGATAGTGCAGACTAACTGGGGAGGGATAGTGCAGACTGACTGGGGAGTGATAGTGCAGACTGACTGGGGAGGGATAGTGCAGACTGACTGGGGAGGGATAGTGCAGACTGACTGGGGAGGGATAGTGCAGACTGACTGGGGAGGGATAGTGCAGACTGACTGGGGAGTGATAGTGCAGACTGTCTGGGGAGGGATAGTGCAGGCTGACTGGGGAGTGATAGTGCAGACAGACTGGGGAGGGATAGTGCAGACTGACTGGGGAGGGATCGTGCAGGCTGACTGGGGAGTGATAGTGCAGACAGACTGGGGAGGGATAGTGCAGACTGACTTGGGAGGGATAGTGCAGACTGACTGGGGAGCGATAGTGCAGACTGTCTGTGGAGGGATAGTGCAGACTGTCTGGGGAGGGATAGTGCAGACTGACTGGGGAGGGATAGTGCAGACTGTCTGGGGAGTGATAGTGCAGACTGACTGGGGAGGGATAGTGCAGACTGACTGGGGAGGGATAGTGCAGACTGACTGGGGAGTGATTGTGCAGACTGACTGGGGAGGGATAGTGCAGACTGACTGGGGAGGGATAGTGCAGGCTGACTGGGGTGGGATAGTGCAGACTGACTGGGGAGGGATAGTGCAGACTGACTGGGGAGTGATAGTGCTGATTGACTGGGGAGGGATAGTGCAGGATGTCTGGGGAGGGATAGTGCAGACTGACTGGGGAGTGATAGTGCACGCTGACTGGGGAGTGATAGTGCAGACTGACTGGGGAGTGATAGTGCAGGCTGACTGGGGAGTGATAGTGCAGGCTGTCTGGGGAGGGATAGTGCAGACTGACTGGGGAGTGATAGTGCAGGCTGACTGGGGAGTGATAGTGCAGACTGACTGGGGAGTGACAGTGCAGGCTGACTGGGGAGTGATAGTGCAGGCTGTCTGGGGAGGGATTGTGCAGACTGTCTGGGGAGGGATAGTGCAGACTGACTGGGGAGTGATAGTGCAGACTGTCTGGGGAGTGACAGTGCAGACTGACTGGGGAGGGATAATGCAGACTTACTGGGGAGGGATGGTGCAGACTGACTGGGGAGAGATAGTGCAGACTGACTGGGGAGGGATAGTTCAGACTGTCTGGGGAGGGATAGTGCAGACTGACTGGGGAGGGGTAGTGCAGACTGACTGGGGAGTGATAGTGCAGACTGACTGGGGAGGGATGGTGCAGGCTGACTGGGGAGTGATAGTGCAGGCTGGCTGGGGAGGGATTGTGCAGACTGCCTGTGGAGGGTTGGTACAGGCTGTCTGGGGAGGGATGGCGAAGGCTGTCTGGGGAGGGATAGTGCAGGCTGTCTGAGGAGGGATAGTGCAGACTGACTGGGGAGGGATAGTGCAGACTGACTGGGGAGTGATAGTGCAGACTGTCTGGGGAGTGATAGTGCAGACTTACTGGGGAGGGATAGTGCAGACTGACTGGGGAGTGATAGTGCAGACTGTCTGGGGAGGGATAGTGCAGACTGACTGGGGAGGGATAGTGCAGGCTGTCTGGGGAGTGATAGTGCAGACTGACTGGGGGGGGGGATGGTGCAGACTGACTGGGGAGTGATAGTGCAGACTGACTGGGGAGTGATAGTGCAGACTGACTGGGGAGGGATAGTGCAGACTGCCTGGGGAGGGATAGTGCAGGCTGACTGGGGAGGGATAGTGCAGACTGACTGGGGAGAGATAGTGCAGACTGACTGGGGAGTGATAGTGCAGACTGACTGGGGAGGGATAGTGCAGGCTGTCTGGGGAGGGATAGTGCAGACTGACTGGGGAGTGATAGTGCAGGCTGACTGGGGAGTGATAGTGCAGACTGACTGGGGAGTGACAGTGCAGGCTGACAGGGGAGTCATAGGGCAGTCTGTCTGGGGAGGTATAGTGCAGACTGACTGGGGAGTGATAGTGCAGGCTGACTGGGGAGTGATAGTGCAGACTGACTGTGGAGTGACAGTGCAGGCTGACTGGGGAGTGATAGTGCAAGCTGTCTGGGGAGGGATAGTGCAGACTGACTGGGGAGTGATAGTGCAGGCTGACTGGGGAGTGATAGTGCAGACTGACTGGGGAGTGACAGTGCAGGCTGTCTGGGGAGGGATAGTGCAGACTGACTGGCGAGTGATAGTGCAGACTGTCTGGGGAGTGATAGTGCAGACTGACTGGGGAGGGATAGTGCAGACTGACTGGGGAGGGGTAGTGCAGACTGACTGGGGAGGGGTAGTGCAGACTGACTGTGGAGGGATGGTGCAGACTGACTGGGGAGAGATAGTGCAGACTGACTGGGGAGGGATAGTGCAGACAGACTGGGGAGGGATGGTGCAGATTGACTGGGGAGGGGTTGTGCAGAATGTCTGGGGAGTGATAGTGCAGACTGTCTGGGGAGGGATAGTGCAGACTGACTGGGGAGGGGTAGTGCAGACTGACTGGGGAGGGATAGTGCAGACTGACTGGGGAGTGATAGTGCAGACTGACTGGGGAGGGATGGTGCAGGCTGACTGGGGAGTGATAGTGCAGGCTGGCTGGGGAGGGATTGTGCAGACTGCCTGTGGAGGGTTGGTGCAGACTGACTGGGGAGTGATAGTGCAGGCTGACTGGGGAGTGATAGTGCAGACTGACTGGGGAGTGACAGTGCAGGCTGACTGGGGAGTGATAGGGCAGGCTGTCTGGGGAGGGATAGTGCAGACTGACTGGGGAGTGATAGTGCAGGCTGACTGGGGAGTGATAGTGCAGACTGTCTGTGGAGGGATAGTGCAGACTGACTGTGGAGTGATAGTGCAAACTGTCTGGGGAGTGATAGTGCAGACTGACTGGGGAGGGATAGTGCAGACTGACTGGGGAGGGGTAGTGCAGACTGGGGAGGGATAGTGCAGACTGACTGGGGAGCGATAGTGCAGACTGACTGGGGAGGGATAGTGCAGACTGACTGGGGAGGGGTAGTGCAGACTGGGGAGGGATAGTGCAGACTGCCTGGGGAGGGATGGTGCAGACTGACTGGGGAGAGATAGTGCAGACTGACTGGGGAGGGATAGTGCAGACTGGCTGGGGAGTGACAGTGCAGGCTGTCTGGGGAGGGATAGTGCAGACTGACTGGGGAGTGATAGTGCAGACTGTCTGGGGAGTGATAGTGCAGACTGTCTGGGGAGGGATAGTGCAGACTGACTGGGGTGGGATAGTGCAGACTGACTGGGGAGTGATAGTGCAGACTGACTGGGGAGGGATGGTGCAGGCTGACTGGGGAGTGATAGTGCAGGCTGACTGGGGAGTGATAGTGCAGACTGACTAGGGAGGGATGGTGCATACTGACTTGGGAGGGATTGTGCAGACTGCCTGTGGAGGGTTGGTGCAGACTGACTGGGGAGGGATGGTGAAGGCTGTCAGGGGAGGGATAGTGCAGGCTGTCTGAGGAGGGATAGTGCAGACTGACTGGGGAGGGATAGTGCAGACTGACTGGGGAGGGATAGTGCAGACTGACTGGGGAGTGATAGTGAAGACTGTCTGGGGAGTGATAGTGCAGAGTTACTGGGGAGGGATAGTGCAGACTGTCTGGGGAGTGATAGTGCAGACTGACTGGGGAGGGATAGTGCAGACTGACTGGGGAGGGATAATGCAGGCTGTCTGAGGAGGGATATTGCAGACTGTCTGGGGAGGGATAGTGCAGACTGACTGGGGAGTGATAGTGCAGACTGATTGGGGAGGGATAGTGCAGACTGACTGGGGAGGGATAGTGCAGACTGACCGGGGAGTGATAGTGCAGACTGTCAGGGGAGGGATAGTGCAGACTGACTGTGGATGGATAGTGCAGACTGACTGGGGAGTTATAGTGCAGACTGACTGGGGAGGGATGGTGCAGGCTGACTGGGGAGTGATAGTGCAGACTGACTGGGGAGGGATAGTGCAGACTGACTGGGGACGGATAGTGCAGACTGACTGGGGAGGGATAGTGCAGACTGACTGGGGAGGGATAGTGCAGGCTGTCTGAGGAGGGATAGAGCAGACTGTCTGGGGAGGGATAGTGCAGACTGACCGGGGAGTGATAGTGCAGACTGACTGGGGAGGGATGGTGCAGGCTGACTGGGGAGTGATAGTGCAGACTGTCTGGGGAGGGATGGTGCAGGCTGGCTGGGGAGGGATGGTGCAGACTGCCTGTGGAGGGTAGGTGCAGGCTGTATGGGGAGGGATGGTGCAGGCTGTCTGAGGAGGGATAGTGCAGACTGACTGGGGAGGGATAGTGCAGACGGACTGGGGAGGGATAGTGCAGACTAACTGGGGAGGGATAGTGCAGACTGACTGGGGAGGAATAGTGCAGACTGACTGGGGAGGGATGGTGCAGACTTTCTGGGGAGGGATGGTGCAGACTGTCTGGGGAGGGATAGTGCAGACTGTCAGGGGAGGGATAATGCAGACTTTCTGGGGAGGGATGGTGCAGACTTTCTGGGGAGGGATGGTGCAGACTGTCAGGGGAGGGGTAGTGCAGGGTGTCTGGGGAGGGATAGTGCAGACTTTCTGGGGTGGGATGGTGCTGACTGTCTCTGGAGGGATGGTGCAGGATGTCTTGGGAGGGATGGTGCAGACTCTCTGGGGAGGGATAGTGCAGGCTGTCTGGGGAGGGATAGTGCAGACTGTCTGTGGAGGGATAGTGCAGACTGTCTGGGGAGGGATAGTGCAGGCTGCCTGTGGAGGAATGCTGCAGACTGTCTGGGGAGGGATAGTGCCGACTGTCTGGGGAGGGATGGTGCAGACTGCCTGTGGAGGGATGGTGCCGACTGTCTGGGGAGGGATAGTGCAGACTGACTGGAGAGTGATAGTGCAGACTGACTGGGGAGGGATGGTGCAGGCTGACTGGGGAGTGATAGTGCAGGCTGGCTGGGGAGGGATGGTGCAGGCTGACTGGGGAGTGATAGTGCAGACTGTCTGGGGAGGGATGGTGGAGGCAGGCTGGGGAGGGATGGTGCAGACTGCCTGTGGAGGGTTGGTGCTGACTGTCTGGGGAGGGATGGTGCAGACTGACTGGGGAGGGATAGTGCAGACTGACTGGGGAGGGGTAGTGCAGACTAACTGGGGAGTGATAGTGCAGACTGACTGGAGAGTGATAGTGCAGACTGACTGGGGAGGGATGGTGCAGGCTGACTGGGGAGGGATAGTGCAGGCTGCCTGTGGAGGGATGGTGCAGACTGCCTGTGGAGGGATGGTGCAGACTGTCTGGGGAGGGATAGTGCCGACTGTCTGGGGAGGGATGGTGCAGACTGCCTGTGGAGGGATTGTGCCGACTGACTGGAGAGTGATAGTGCAGACTGACTGGGGAGGGATGGTGCAGGCTGACTGGGGAGTGATCGTGCAGGCTGGCTGGGGAGGCATGGTGCAGGCTGACTGGGGAGGGATAGTGCAGACTGTCTGGGGAGGGATGGTGGAGGCTGGCTGGGGAGGGATGGTGCAGACTGCCTGTGGAGGGTTGGTCCTGGCTGTCTGGGGAGGGATGGTGCAGGCTGTCTGAGGAGGGATAGTGCAGACTGACTGGGGAGGGATAGTGCAGACTGACTGGGGAGGGGTAGTGCAGACTAACTGGGGAGGGATAGTGCAGACTGACTGGGGAGGAATAGTGCAGACTGACTGGGGAGGGATAGTGCAGACTGACTGGGGAGGGATAGTGCAGACTGACTGGGGAGCGATAGTGCAGACTGTCTGTGGAGGGATAGTGCAGACTGACTGGGGAGGGATAGTCCAGGCTGACTGGGGAGTGATAGTGCAGACTGACTGGGGAGGGATAGTGCAGACTGACTGGGGAGGGATAGTGCAGACTGACTAGGGAGGGATAGTGCAGACTGACTGGGGAGGGATGGTGCAGACTTTCTGGGGAGGGATAGTGCAGGGTGTCTGAGGAGGAATGGTGCAGACTGTCTGGGGAGGGATGGTGCAGACTGTCAGGGGAGGGATAATGCAGACTTTCTGGGGAGGGATGGTGCAGACTTTCTGGGGAGGGATGGTGCAGACTGTCAGGGGAGGGATAGTGCAGGGTGTCTGGGGAGGCATAGTGCAGACTTTCTGGGCTGGGATGGTGCTGACTGTCTCTGGAGGGATGGTGCAGGATGTCTTGGGAGGGATGGTGCAGACTGTCTGGGGAGGGATAGTGCAGGCTGTCTGGGGAGGGATAGTGCAGACTGTCTGTGGAGGGATAGTGCAGACTGTCTGGGGAGGGATAGTGCTGGCTGCCTGTGGAGGGATCCTGCAGACTGTCTGGGGAGGGATAGTGCAGACTGACTGGGGAGGGATAGTGCAGACTGACTGGGGAGGGATAGTGCAGACTGACTGGGGAGCGATAGTGCAGACTGACTGGGGAGGGATAGTGCAGGCTGACTGGGGAGTGATAGTGCAGACTGACTGGGGAGGGATAGTGCAGACTGACTGGGGAGGGATAGTGCAGACTGACTAGGGAGGGATAGTGCAGACTGACTGGGGAGGGATAGTGCAGGCTGACTGGGGAGTGATAGTGCAGACTGACTGGGGAGGGATAGTGCAGACTGACTGGGGAGGGATAGTGCAGACTGACTAGGGAGGGATAGTGCAGACTGACTGGGGAGGGATGGTGCAGACTTTCTGGGGAGGGATGGTGCAGACTGTCTGGGGAGGGATAGTGCAGACTGTCAGGGGAGGGATAATGCAGACTTTCTGGGGAGGGATGGTGCAGACTGTCTGGGGAGGGATAGTGCAGGGTGTCTGAGGAGGAATGGTGCAGACTGTCTGGGGAGGGATGGTGCAGACTGTCAGGGGAGGGATAATGCAGACTTTCTGGGGAGGGATGGTGCAGACTTTCTGGGGAGGGATGGTGCAGACTGTCAGGGGAGGGATAGTGCAGGGTGTCTGGGGAGGGATAGTGCAGACTTTCTGGGCTGGGATGGTGCTGACTGTCTCTGGAGGTATGGTGCAGGATGTCTTGGGAGGGATGGTGCAGACTGTCTGGGGAGGGATAGTGCAGGCTGTCTGGGGAGGGATAGTGCAGACTGTCTGTGGAGGGATAGTGCAGACTGTCTGGGGAGGGATAGTGCAGGCTGCCTGTGGAGGGATCCTGCAGACTGTCTGGGGAGGGATAGTGCAGACTGACTGGGGAGGGATAGTGCAGACTGCCTGTGGAGGGATGGTGCAGACTGCCTGTGGAGGGATGGTGCAGACTGTCTGGGGAGGGATAGTGCCGACTGTCTGGGGAGGGATAGTGCAGGCTGCCTGTGGAGGGATCCTGCAGACTGTCTGGGGAGGGATAGTGCAGGCTGCCTGTGGAGGGATGGTGCAGACTGCCTGTGGAGGGATGGTGCAGACTGTCTGGGGAGGGATAGTGCCGACTGTCTGGGGAGGGATGGTGCAGACTGCCTGGGGAGGGATAGTGCAGACTGACTGGGGAGTGATAGTGCAGACTGACTGGGGAGGGATGGTGCAGGCTGACTGGGGAGAAATAGTGCAGGCTGGCTGGGGAGGGATGGTGCAGACTGTCTGGGGAGGGATGCTGAAGGCTGTCTGGGGAGGGATAGTGCAGGCTGTCTGAGGAGGGATAGTGCAGACTGACTGGGGAGGGATAGTGCAGACTGACTGGGGAGGGATAATGCAGACTGACTGGGGAGTGATAGTGCAGACTGTCTGGGAGTGATAGTGCAGACTGACTGGGGAGGGATAGTGCAGACTGACTGGGGAGGGATAGTGCAGAGTGACTGGGAAGGGATAGTGCAGACTGACTGGGGAGGGATAGTGCAGGCTGTCTGAGGAGGGATAGTGCAGACTGACTGGGGAGGGATAGGGCAGACTGACTGGGGAGTGATAGTGCAGACTGACTGGGGAGGGATAGTGCAGACTGACTGGGGAGGGATATTGCAGGCTGTCTGAGGAGGGATAGTGCAGACCGACTGGGGAGGGATAGTGCAGACTGACTGGGGAGGGATAGTGCAGACTGACTGGGGAGGGATAGTGCAGACTGACTAGGGAGGGATAGTGCAGACCGACTGGGGAGGGATAGTGCAGACTGACTGGGGAGGGATGGTGCAGGCTGACTGGGGAGTGATAGTGCAGGCTGGCTGGGGAGGGATGGTGCACACTGCCTGTGGAGGGTTGGTGCAGGCTGTCTGGGGAGGGATAGTGCAGACTGACTGGGGAGGGATAGTGCAGACTGACTGGGGAGGGATAGTGCAGACTGACTGGGGAGTGATAGTGCAGATTGACTGGGGAGGGATAGTGCAGACTGCCTGG
Source organism: Scyliorhinus torazame (assembly GCF_047496885.1). Classification (NCBI taxonomy): domain Eukaryota; kingdom Metazoa; phylum Chordata; class Chondrichthyes; order Carcharhiniformes; family Scyliorhinidae; genus Scyliorhinus; species Scyliorhinus torazame. Next base: position 276,504,210 of record NC_092709.1, read on the forward strand.
GGAGGGATAGTGCAGACTGACTGGGGAGTGATAGTGCAGACTGACTTGGGAGGGATAGTGCAGACTGACTAGGGAGGGATAGTGCAGACCGACTGGGGAGGGATAGTGCAGACTGACTGGGGAGGGATGGTGCAGGCTGACTGGGGAGTGATAGTGCAGGCTGGCTGGGGAGGGATGGTGCACACTGCCTGTGGAGGGTTGGTGCAGGCTGTCTGGGGAGGGATAGTGCAGACTGACTGGGGAGTGATAGTGCAGACTGACTGGGGAGGGATAGTGCAGACTGACTGGGGAGGGATAGTGCAGACTGACTGGGGAGGGATAGTGCAGACTGACTGGGGAGTGATAGTGCAGATTGACTGGGGAGGGATAGTGCAGACTGCCTGGGGAGGGATAGTGCAGACTGACTGGGGAGGGATAGTGCAGGCTGACTGGGGAGTGATAGTGCAGACTGACTGGGGAGTGATAGTGCAGACTGACTGGGGAGGGATAGTGCAGACTGACTGGGGAGGGATAGTGCCGACTGACTCGGGAGGGATAGTGCAGACTGACTGGGGAGGGATGGTGCAGACTTTCTGGGGAAGGATGGCGCAGACTGACTGGGGATGGATAGTGCAGACTGACTGGGGAGTGATAGTGCAGACTGACTGGGGAGTGATAGTGCAGACTGACTGGGGAGGGATAGTGCAGACTGACTGGGGAGGGATAGTGCAGACTGACTGGGGATGAATAGTGCAGACTGACTGGGGAGGGATAGTGCAGACTGACTGGGGAGTGATAGTGCAGACTGACTGGGGAGTGATAGTGCAGACTGACTGGGGAGGGATAGTGCAGACTGACTGGGGAGGGATGGTGCAGACTTTCTGGGGAGGGATGGTGCAGACTGTCTGGGGAGGGATAGTGCAGGGTGTCTGGGGAGGAATGGTGCTCACTGTCGGGGGAGGGATAGTGCAGACTGTCAGGGGATGGATAATGCAGACTTTCTGTGGAGGGATGGTGCAGACTTTCTGGGGAGGGCTGGTGCAGACTGTCTGGGGAGGGATAGTGCAGGGTGTCTGGGTAGGGTTGGTGCAGACTGTCAGGGGAGGGATAGTGCAGGGTGTCTGGGTACGGATAGTGCAGACTTTCTGGGGTGGGATGGTGCTGACTGTCTCTGGAGGGATGGTGCAGGATGTCTTGGGAGGGATGGTGCAGACTGTCTGGGGAGGGATAGTGCAGGCTGTCTAGAGAGGGATAGTGCAGACTGTCTGTGGAGGGATAGTGCAGGGTGACTGGGCAGGGATAGTGCAGACTGCCTGTGGAGGGATAGTGCAGACTGTCTGGGAAGGGATAGTGCAGGCTGCCTGTGGAGGGATGCTGCAGACTGTCTGGGGAGGGATAGTGCAGACTGTCTGGGGAGGGATAGTGCCGACTGTCTGGGGAGGGATGGTGCAGACTGTCTGGGGAGGGATAGTGCAGGGTGTCTGGGGAGGGATAGTGCAGACTTTCTGGGGTGGGATGGTGCTGACTGTCTCTGGAGGGATGGTGCAGGATGTCTTGGGAGGGATGGTGCAGACTCTCTGGGGAGGGATAGTGCAGGCTGTCTGGGGAGGGATAGTGCAGACTGTCTGTGGAGGGATAGTGCAGACTGTCTGGGGAGGGATAGTGCAGGCTGCCTGTGGAGGAATGCTGCAGACTGTCTGGGGAGGGATAGTGCCGACTGTCTGGGGAGGGATGGTGCAGACTGCCTGTGGAGGGATGGTGCCGACTGTCTGGGGAGGGATAGTGCAGACTGACTGGAGAGTGATAGTGCAGACTGACTGGGGAGGGATGGTGCAGGCTGACTGGGGAGTGATAGTGCAGGCTGGCTGGGGAGGGATGGTGCAGGCTGACTGGGGAGTGATAGTGCAGACTGTCTGGGGAGGGATGGTGGAGGCTGGCTGGGGAGGCATGGTGCAGACTGCCTGTGGAGGGTTGCTGCTGGCTGTCTGGGGAGGGATGGTGCAGACTGACTGGGGAGGGATAGTGCAGACTGACTGGGGAGGGGTAGTGCAGACTAACTGGGGAGTGATAGTGCAGACTGACTGGAGAGTGATAGTGCAGACTGACTGGGGAGGGATGGTGCAGGCTGACTGGGGAGGGATAGTGCAGGCTGCCTGTGGAGGGATGGTGCAGACTGCCTGTGGAGGGATGGTGCAGACTGTCTGGGGAGGGATAGTGCCGACTGTCTGGGGAGGGATGGTGCAGACTGCCTGTGGAGGGATGGTGCCGACTGTCTGGGGAGGGATAGTGCAGACTGACTGGAGAGTGATAGTGCAGACTGACTGGGGAGGGATGGTGCAGGCTGACTGGGGAGTGATAGTGCAGGCTGGCTGGGGAGGCATGGTGCAGGCTGACTGGGGAGTGATAGTGCAGACTGTCTGGGGAGGGATGGTGGAGGCTGGCTGGGGAGGGATGGTGCAGACTGCCTGTGGAGGGTTGGTGCTGGCTGTCTGGGGAGGGATGGTGCAGGCTGTCTGAGGAGGGATAGTGCAGACTGACTGGGGAGGGATAGTGCAGACTGACTGGGGAGGGGTAGTGCAGACTAACTGGGGAGGGATAGTGCAGACTGACTGGGGAGGAATAGTGCAGACTGACTGGGGAGGGATAGTGCAGACTGACTGGGGAGGGATAGTGCAGACTGACTGGGGAGCGATAGTGCAGACTGTCTGTGGAGGGATAGTGCAGACTGACTGGGGAGGGATAGTGCAGGCTGACTGGGGAGTGATAGTGCAGACTGACTGGGGAGGGATGGTGCAGACTTTCTGGGGAGGGATAGTGCAGGGTGTCTGAGGAGGAATGGTGCAGACTGTCTGGGGAGGGATGGTGCAGACTGTCAGGGGAGGGATAATGCAGACTTTCTGGGGAGGGATGGTGCAGACTTTCTGGGGAGGGATGGTGCAGACTGTCAGGGGAGGGATAGTGCAGGGTGTCTGGGGAGGGATAGTGCAGACTTTCTGGGCTGGGATGGTGCTGACTGTCTCTGGAGGGATGGTGCAGGATGTCTTGGGAGGGATGGTGCAGACTGTCTGGGGAGGGATAGTGCAGGCTGTCTGGGGAGGGATAGTGCAGACTGTCTGTGGAGGGATAGTGCAGACTGTCTGGGGAGGGATAGTGCTGGCTGCCTGTGGAAGGATCCTGCAGACTGTCTGGGGAGGGATAGTGCAGACTGACTGGGGAGGGATAGTGCAGACTGACTGGGGAGGGATAGTGCAGACTGACTGGGGAGCGATAGTGCAGACTGACTGGGGAGGGATAGTGCAGGCTGACTGGGGAGTGATAGTGCAGACTGACTGGGGAGGGATAGTGCAGACTGACTGGGGAGGGATAGTGCAGACTGACTAGGGAGGGATAGTGCAGACTGACTGGGGAGGGATAGTGCAGGCTGACTGGGGAGTGATAGTGCAGACTGACTGGGGAGGGATAGTGCAGACTGACTGGGGAGGGATAGTGCAGACTGACTAGGGAGGGATAGTGCAGACTGACTGGGGAGGGATGGTCCAGACTTTCTGGGGAGGGATGGTGCAGACTGTCTGGGGAGGGATAGTGCAGACTGTCAGGGGAGGGATAATGCAGACTTTCTGGGAAGGGATGGTGCAGACTGTCTGGGGAGGGATAGTGCAGGGTGTCTGAGGAGGAATGGTGCAGACTGTCTGGGGAGGGATGGTGCAGACTGTCAGGGGAGGGATAATGCAGACTTTCTGGGGAGGGATGGTGCAGACTTTCTGGGGAGGGATGGTGCAGACTGTCAGGGGAGGGATAGTGCAGGGTGTCTGGGGAGGGATAGTGCAGACTTTCTGGGCTGGGATGGTGCTGACTGTCTCTGGAGGTATGGTGCAGGATGTCTTGGGAGGGATGGTGCAGACTGTCTGGGGAGGGATAGTGCAGGCTGTCTGGGGAGGGATAGTGCAGACTGTCTGTGGAGGGATAGTGCAGACTGTCTGGGGAGGGATAGTGCAGGCTGCCTGTGGAGGGATCCTGCAGACTGTCTGGGGAGGGATAGTGCAGACTGACTGGGGAGGGATAGTGCAGGCTGCCTGTGGAGGGATGGTGCAGACTGCCTGTGGAGGGATGGTGCAGACTGTCTGGGGAGGGATAGTGCCGACTGTCTGGGGAGGGATAGTGCAGGCTGCCTGTGGAGGGATCCTGCAGAATGTCTGGGGAGGGATAGTGCAGGCTGCCTGTGGAGGGATGGTGCAGACTGCCTGTGGAGGGATGGTGCAGACTGTCTGGGGAGGGATAGTGCCGACTGTCTGGGGAGGGATGGTGCAGACTGCCTGGGGAGGGATAGTGCAGACTGACTGGGGAGTGATAGTGCAGACTGACTGGGGAGGGATGGTGCAGGCTGACTGGGGAGAAATAGTGCAGACTGGCTGGGGAGGGATGGTGCAGACTGTCTGGGGAGGGATGCTGAAGGCTGTCTGGGGAGGGATAGTGCAGGCTGTCTGAGGAGGGATAGTGCAGACTGACTGGGGAGGGATAGTGCAGACTGACTGGGGAGGGATAATGCAGACTGACTGGGGAGTGATAGTGCAGACTGTCTGGGAGTGATAGTGCAGACTGACTGGGTAGGGATAGTGCAGACTGACTGGGGAGGGATAGTGCAGACTGACTGGGAAGGGATAGTGCAGACTGACTAGGGAGGGATAGTGCAGACCGACTGGGGAGGGATAGTGCAGACTGACTGGGGAGGGATGGTGCAGGCTGACTGGGGAGTGATAGTGCAGGCTGGCTGGGGAGGGATGGTGCACACTGCCTGTGGAGGGTTGGTGCAGGCTGTCTGGGGAGGGATAGTGCAGACTGACTGGGGAGGGATAGTGCAGACTGACTGGGGAGGGATAGTGCAGACTGACTGGGGAGTGATAGTGCAGATTGACTGGGGAGGGATAGTGCAGACTGCCTGGGGAGGGATAGTGCAGACTGACTGGGGAGTGATAGTGCAGACTGACTGGGGAGGGATAGTGCAGACTGACTAGGGAGGGATAGTGCAGACCGACTGGGGAGGGATAGTGCAGACTGACTGGGGAGGGATGGTGCAGGCTGACTGGGGAGTGATAGTGCAGGCTGGCTGGGGAGGGATGGTGCACACTGCCTGTGGAGGGTTGGTGCAGGCTGTCTGGGGAGGGATAGTGCAGACTGACTGGGGAGTGATAGTGCAGACTGACTGGGGAGGGATAGTGCAGACTGACTGGGGAGGGATAGTGCAGACTGACTGGGGAGGGATAGTGCAGACTGACTGGGGAGTGATAGTGCAGATTGACTGGGGAGGGATAGTGCAGACTGCCTGGGGAGGGATAGTGCAGACTGACTGGGGAGGGATAGTGCAGGCTGACTGGGGAGTGATAGTGCAGACTGACTGGGGAGTGATAGTGCAGACTGACTGGGGAGGGATAGTGCAGACTGACTGGGGAGGGATAGTGCAGACTGACTCGGGAGGGATAGTGCAGACTGACTGGGGAGGGATGGTGCAGACTTTCTGGGGAAGGATGGCGCAGACTGACTGGGGATGGATAGTGCAGACTGACTGGGGAGTGATAGTGCAGACTGACTGGGGAGTGATAGTGCAGACTGACTGGGGAGGGATAGTGCAGACTGGCTGGGGAGGGATAGTGCAGACTGACTGGGGATGAATAGTGCAGACTGACTGGGGAGGGATAGTGCAGACTGACTGGGGAGTGATAGTGCAGACTGACTGGGGAGTGATAGTGCGGACTGACTGGGGAGGGATAGTGCAGACTGACTGGGGAGGGATGGTGCAGACTTTCTGGGGAGGGATGGTGCAGACTGTCTGGGGAGGGATAGTGCAGACTGTCAGGGGAGGGATAACGCAGACTTTCTGGGGAGGGATGGTGCAGACTGTCTGGGGAGGGATAGTGCAGGGTGTCTGGGGAGGAATGGTGCTCACTGTCGGGGGAGGGATAGTGCAGACTGTCAGGGGATGGATAATGCAGACTTTCTGTGGAGGGATGGTGCAGACTTTCTGGGGAGGGCTGGTGCAGACTGTCTGGGGAGGGATAGTGCAGGGTGTCTGGGGAGGGTTGGTGCAGACTGTCAGGGGAGGGATAGTGCAGGGTGTCTGGGTACGGATAGTGCAGACTTTCTGGGGTGGGATGGTGCTGACTGTCTCTGGAGGGATGGTGCAGGATGTCTTGGGAGGGATGGTGCAGACTGTCTGGGGAGGGATAGTGCAGGCTGTCTAGAGAGGGATAGTGCAGACTGTCTGTGGAGGGATAGTGCAGGGTGACTGGGCAGGGATAGTGCAGACTGCCTGTGGAGGGATAGTGCAGACTGTCTGGGAAGGGATAGTGCAGGCTGCCTGTGGAGGGATGCTGCAGACTGTCTGGGGAGGGATAGTGCAGACTGTCTGGGGAGGGATAGTGCCGACTGTCTGGGGAGGGATGGTGCAGACTGTCTGGGGAGGGATAGTGCAGGCTGACTGGGGACGGATAGTGCAGACTTTCTGGGGAGGAATAGTGCAGACTGACTGGGGATGGATAGTGCAGACTGACTGGGGAGTGATGGTGCCGACTGTCTGGGGAGGGATAGTGCTGGCTGACTGGGGACGGATAGTGCAGACTGTCTGGGGAGGGTTAGTGCAGGCTGACTGGGGAGGGATAGTGCAGGCTGACTGGGGAGGGATGGTGCAGACTGTCTGGGGATGGATGGTGCAGACTGTCTGGGGAGGGATAGTGCAGGCTGACTGGGGAGGGATAGTGCAGACTGTCTGTGGAGGGATAGTGCAGACTGACTAGGGAGTGATAGTGCAGACTGGCTGGGAAGTGATATTGCAGACTGTCAGGGGAGGGATAGTGCAGGCTGTCTGGGGATGGATAGTGCAGACTTTCTGGGGATGGATGGTGCAGACTGACTGGGGATGGATAGTGCAGACTGCCTGTGGAGGGATGGTGCAGACTGTTTGGGGAGGAATAGTGCAGGCTGTCTGGGGACGGATAGTGCAGGCTGTCTGGGGAGGGATAGTGCATACTGTCTGGGGAGGGATAGTGCAGACTGCCTGTGGAGGGATGGTGCAGACTGTTTGGGGAGGGATAGTGCAGGCTGTCTGGGGACGGAGAGTGCAGGCTGTCTGGGGAGGGATAGTGCAGACAGCCTGTGGAGGGATGGTGCAGTCTGTTTGGTAGGGATAGTGCAGACTGACTGGGGAGGGATAGTGCAGGCTGTCTGAGGAGGGATAGAGCAGACTGTCTGGGGAGGGATAGTGCATACTGACTGGGGACGGATAGTGCAGACTGACTGGGGACGGATAGTGCAGACTGACTGGGGAGGGATAGTGCAGACTGACTGGGGAGGGATAGTGCAGGCTGTCTGGGGAGTGATAGTGCAGACTGACTGGGGAGGGATGGTGCAGACATGACTGGGGAGTGATAGTGCAGACTGACTGGGGAGTGATAGTGCAGACTTTCTGGGGATGGATGGTGCAGACTGTCTGGGGACGGATAGTGCAGGCTGTCTGGGGAGGGATAGTGCAGGCTGTCTGGGGAGGGATAGTGCAGACTTTCTGGGGATGGATGGTGCAGTCTGCCTGTGGAGGCATTGTGCAGACTGTCTGGGGAGGGATAGTGCAGGCTGTCTGGGGAGGGATAGTGCAGACTTTCTGGGGATGGATGGTGCAGACTGTCTGGGGAGGGATAATGCAGGCTGAATGGGGAGGGATTGTGCAGACTGTCTGTGGAGGGATAGTGCAGGCTGTCTGGGGAGGGATGGTTCAGACTGTTTGGGGAGGGATGGTGCAGGCTGTCTGCGGCGGGATAGTGCAGACTGTCTGGGGAGGGATAGTGCAGGGTGCCTGGGGAGGGATAGTGCAGGCTGTCTGGGGAGGGATAGTGCAGACTGCCTGGGGAGGGATAGTTCAGACTGTCTGGTGGGCGATGGCGCAGGCTGTCTGGGGAGAGGTAGTGCAGACTGTCTGCGGAGGGATAGTTCAGACTGTTTGGGGGGGGATGGTGCAGGCTGTCTGGGGCGGGGTAGTGCAGACTGTCTGGGGAGGGATAGTGCAGGCTGTCTGGGGAGGGATAGTGCAGACTGTCTGGGGTGGGATGGTTCAGACTGTTTGGGGAGGGATGGTGCAGGCTGTCTGGGGCGGGATAGTGCAGACTGTCTGGGGAGGGATAGTGCAGGCTGTCTGGGGAGGGATAGTGCAGACTGTCTGGGGAGAGATAGTGCAGGGGTGTCTGTGGAGGGATATTGCAGTCTCTCTGGGGAGGGATGATGCAGGCTGTCTGGGGAGAGATGGTGCAGACTGTCAGGGGAGGGATAGTACAGACTGACTGGAGAGGGTTGGTGTGGACTCTCTGGGGAGGGATGGTGCAGGCTGCCTGCAGAGGGATGATGCAGGCTGTCTGGGGAGGGATGGTGCAGGCTGCCTGGGGAGGGATAGTGCTTTCTGTCTGGGGAGGGATGGTGCAGGCTGTCTGCGGAGATATGGTACAGACTGTCAGGGGAGGGATCGTGCAGACTTTCTGGGGAGGGTTAGTGCAGAGATTCTGGGGAGGGATGGTGCAGAGTTTCTGGGGAGGGATGGTGCAGAGTTTCGGGGGAGGGATGGTGCATGCTGTCTGGGGAGGGATGGTGCAGACTGTCAGGGGAGGGATAATGCAGACTTTCTGGGGAGCGATGGTGCAGACTGTCTGGGGAGGGATAATGCAGGGTGTCTGGGGAGGAATGGTGCAGACTGTCTGGGGAGGGATAGTGCAGGATGTCTTGGGAGGGATGGTGCAGGCTATCTGGGGAGGGATGGTGCAGGCTGTCAGGGGTGGGATAATGCAGACTTTCTTGGGAGGGATGGTGCAGACTGTCTGGGGAGGGATAGTGCAGGGTGTCTGGGGAGGGTTGGTGCAGACTGTCAGAGGAGGGATAGTGCAGGGTGTCTGGGGAGGGATAGTGCAAACTTTCTGGGGTGGGATGGTGCTGACTGTCTGTGGAGGGATGGTGAAGGATGTCTTGGGAGGGATGGTGCAGGCTGTCTGGGGATGGATGGTGCAGGCTGTCTGGGGAGGGATAGTGCAGGCTGTCTGGGGAGGGATAGTGCAGACTGTCTGGGGAGGGATGGTGCAGGCTGTCTGGGGAGGGATAGTGCAGGCTGTCTGGGAGGGATGGTGCAGACTGCCTGTGGAGGGATGGTGCAGGCTGTCTGGGGAGGGATGGTGCAGCTGTCTGGGGAGGGATAGTGCAGGCTGTCTGGGGAGGGATAGTGCAGACTGTCTGGGGAGGGATGGTGCAGGCTGTCTGGGGAGGGATAGTGCAGGCTGTCTGGAAGGGATAGTGCAGGCTGCCTGTGGAGGGATGGTGCAGACTGCCTGTGGAGGGATGGTGCAGACTGTCTGGCGAGGGATGGTGCAGACTGCCTGTGGAGGGATGGTGCCGACTGTCTGGGGAGGGATGGTGCACACTGCCTGTGGAGGGTTTGTGCAGGCTGCCTGCAGAGGGATGATGCAGACTGTCTGTGGAGGGATGGTGAAGGCTGTCTGGGGAGGGATAGTGCCGACTGCCTGTGGAGGGATGGTGCTGACTGCCTGTGGAGGGATGGTGCAGACTGTCTGTGGAGGGATGGTGCAGACTCTCTGGGGCGGGATGATGCAGGCTGTCTGGGGAGGGCTGGTGAAGGCTGTCTGGGGAGGGATAGTGCAGACTGACTGGGGAGGGATAGTGCAGACTGACTGGGGAGTGATAGTGCAGACTGACTGGGGAGTGATAGTGCAGACTGAATGGGGAGGGATAGTGCAGACTTACTGGGGAGTGATAGTGCAGACTGACTGGGAGTGATAGAGCAGACTGAATGGGGAGGGATAGTGCAGACTGACTGGGGAGGAATAGTGCAGACTGACTGGGGAGGGATAGTGCAGACTGTCTGGGGAGGGATGGTGCAGATTTTCTGGGGAGGGATGGTGCAGAGTTTCTGGGGAGGGATGGTGCAGAGTTTCTGCGGAGCGATAGTGCAGGCTGTCTGGGGAGGGATGGTGCAGACTGTCAGGGGAGGGATAATGCAGACTTTCTGGGGAGGGATGGTGCAGACTGACTGGGGAGGGATGGTGCAGGCTGACTGGGGAGAAATAGTGCAGGCTGGCTGGGGAGGGATGGTGCAGACTGCCTGTGGAGGGTTGGTGCAGGCTGTCTGGGGAGGGATGGTGAAGGCTGTCTGGGGAGGGATAGTGCAGGCTGTCTGAGGAGGGATAGTGCAGACTGACTGGGGAGGGATAGTGCAGACTGACTGGGGAGGGATAGTGCAGACTGACTGGGGAGTGATAGTGCAGACTGTCTGGGAGTGATAGTGCAGACTGACTGTGGAGTGATAGTGCAGACTGAATGGGGAGGGATAGTGCAGACTTACTGGGGAGTGATAGTGCAGACTGACTGGGAGGGATAGAGCAGACTGACTGAGGAGGGATAGTGCAGACTGACTGGGGAGGAATAGTGCAGACTGACTGGGGAGGGATAGTGCAGACTGTCTGGGGAGGGATGGTGCAGATTTTCTGGGGAGGGATGGTGCAGAGTTTCTGGGGAGGGATGGTGCAGAGTTTCTGGGGAGTGATAGTGCAGGCTGTCTGGGGAGGGATGGTGCAGACTGTCAGGGGAGGGATAATGCAGACGTTCTGGGGAGGGATGGTGCAGACTTACTGGGGAGGGATAGTGCAGACTGACTGGGGAGGGATAGTGCAGACTGACTGGGGAGGGACAGTGCAGACTGACTGGGGAGTGATAGTGCAGACTGTCTCGGGAGGGGTAGTGCAGACTGACTGGGGAGGGATAGTGCAGACTGACTGGGGAGGGATAGTGCAGGCTGACTGGGGAGGGATAGTGCAGACTGTCAGGGGAGGGATAATGCAGACTTTCTGGGGAGGGATGGTGCAGACTGACTGGGGAGGGATGGTGCAGGCTGACTGGGGAGAAATAGTGCAGGCTGGCTGGGGAGGGATGGTGCAGACTGCCTGTGGAGGGTTGGTGCAGGCTGTCTGGGGAGGGATGGTGAAGGCTGTCTGGGGAGGGATAGTGCAGGCTGTCTGAGGAGGGATAGTGCAGACTGACTGGGGAGGGATAGTGCAGACTGACTGGGGAGGGATAGTGCAGACTGACTGGGGAGTGATAGTGCAGACTGTCTGGGAGTGATAGTGCAGACTGACTGTGGAGTGATAGTGCAGACTGAATGGGGAGGGATAGTGCAGACTTACTGGGGAGTGATAGTGCAGACTGACTGGGAAGGATAGAGCAGACTGACTGGGGAGGGATAGTGCAGACTGACTGGGGAGGAATAGTGCAGACTGACTGGGGAGGGATAGTGCAGACTGTCTGGGGAGGGATGGTGCAGATTTTCTGGGGAGGGATGGTGCAGAGTTTCTGGGGAGGGATGGTGCAGAGTTTCTGGGGAGCGATAGTGCAGGCTGTCTGGGGAGGGATGGTGCAGACTGTCAGGGGAGGGATAATGCAGACGTTCTGGGGAGGGATGGTGCAGACTTACTGGGGAGGGATAGTGCAGACTGACTGGGGAGGGATAGTGCAGACTGACTGGGGAGGGACAGTGCAGACTGACTGGGGAGTGATAGTGCAGACTGTCTGGGGAGGGGTAGTGCAGACTGACTGGGGAGGGATAGTGCAGACTGACTGGGGAGGGATAGTGCAGGCTGACTGGGGAGGGATAGTGCAGACTGACTGGGGAGAGATAGTACAGACTGCCTGGGGAGTGATAGTGCAGACTGACTGGGGAGGGATAGTGCAGACTGACTGGGGAGCGATGGTGCAGGCTGACTGGGGAGTGATAATGCAGACTGACTGGGGAGGGATAGTGCATACTGACTGTGGAGGGATAGTGCAGACTGACTGGGGAGGGATGGTGCAGACTGACTGGGGAGAGATAGTGCAGACTGACTGGGGAGGGATAGTGCAGACTGACTGGGGAGTTATAGTGCAGGCTGACAGGGGAGGGATAGTGCAGACTGACTGGGGAGGGATAGTGCAGACTGACTGGGGAGGGATAGTGCAGACTGACTGGGGAGTGATGGTGCAGACTGACTGGGGAGGGATGGTGCAGACTGACTGGGGAGTGATAGTGCAGGCTGGCTGGGGAGGGATGGTGCAGAATGCCTGTGGAGGGTTGGTGCAGGCTGTCTGAGGAGGGATAGTGCAGACTGTCTGGGGAGGGATAGTGCAGACTGACTGGGGAGTGATAGTGCAGACTGACTGGGGAGGGATAGTGCAGACTGACTGGGGAGGGATAGTGCAGACTGACTGGGGACGGATAGTGCAGACTGACTGGGGAGGGATAGTGCAGACTGACTGGGGACGGATAGTGCAGACTGACTGGGGACGGATAGTGCAGACTGACTGGGGAGGGATAGTGCAGACTGACTGGGGAGGGATAGTGCAGACTGACTGGTGAGGGATAGTGCAGACTGACTGGGGAGGGATAGTGCAGACTGACTGGGGAGGGATAGTGCAGACTGACTGGGGAGGGATAGTGCAGACTGACTGGGGAGGGATAGTGCACACTGACTGGGGAGGGATAGTGCAGACTGACTGGGGAGTGATAGTGCAGACTGACAGGGGAGGGATAGTGCAGACTGACTGGGGAGTGATAGTGCAGACTGACAGGGGAGGGATAGTGCAGACTGACTGGGGAGGGAAAGTGCAGACTGACTGGGGAGGGATAGTGCAGACTGACTGGGGAGGGATAGTGCAGACTGACTGTGGAGAGATAGTGCAGACTGACTGGGGAGTTATAGTGCAGACTGACTGGGGAGTGATAGTGCAGACTGACTGGGGAGGGATAGTGCAGACTGACTGGGGAGTGATAGTGCAGACTGACTGGGGAGGGATATTGCAGACTGACTGGGGAGGGATAGTGCAGACTGACTGGAGAGTGATAGTGCAGACTGACTGGGGAGGGATAGTGCAGACTGACTGGGGAGTGATAGTGCAGACTGACTGGGGAGGGCTAGTGCAGGCTGACTGGGGAGTGATAGTGCAGACTCACTGGGGAGTGATAGTGCAGACGGACTGGGGAGGGATAGTGCAGACTGACTGGGGAGTGATAGTGCAGACTGACTGGGGAGGGATAGTGCAGACTGACTGGGGAGGGATGGTGCAGACTGACTGGGGAGGGATAGTGCAGACTGACTGGGGAGTGATAGTGCAGACTGACTGGGGAGGGATAGTGCAGACTGACTGGGGAGGGAGAGTGCAGACTGACTGGGGAGGGAAAGTGCTGACTGACTGGGGAGGGATAGTGCAGACTGTCTGGGGAGGGATAGTGCAGACTGACTGGGGAGGGATAGTGCAGGCTGACTGGGGAGTGATAGTGCAGACTGACTGGGGAGTGATAGTGCCGACTGACTGGGGAGGGATAGTGCAGACTGACTGGGGAGGGATTGTGCAGACTGACTGGAGACGGATAGTGCAGACTGACTGGGGAAGGATGGTGCAGACTTTCAGGGGAGGGATAGTGCAGACTGTCTGGGGAGGGATAGTGCAGACTGTCAGGGGAGGAATAATGCAGACCTTCTGGGGAGGGATGGTGCAGACTGTCTGGGGAGGGATAGTGCAGGGTGTCTGAGGAGGAATGGTGCAGACTGTCTGGGGAGGGATGGTGCAGTCTGTCAGGGGAGGGATAATGCAGACTTTCTGGGGAGGGATGGTGCAAACTTTCTGGGGAGGGATGGTGCAGACTGTCAGGGGAGGGATAGTGCAGGGTGTCTGGGGAGGGATAGTGCAGACTTTCTGGGGTGGGATGGTGCTGACTGTCTCTGGAGGGATGGTGCAGGATGTGTTGGGAGGGATGGTGCAGACTGACTGGGGAATGATAGTGCAGACTGACTGGGGAGGGATAGTGCAGACTGACTGGGGAGTGATAGTGCAGACTGACTGGGGAGGGATAGTGCAGACTGACTGGGGAGTGATAGTGCAGACTGACTGGGGAGGGATAGTGCAGACTGACTGGGGAGTGATAGTGCAGACTGACTGGGGAGGGATAGTGCAGGCTGACTGGGGAGTGATAGTGCAGACTGACTGGGGAGTGATAGTGCAGACTGACTGGGGAGGGATAGTGCAGACTGACTGGGGAGTGATAGTGCAGTCTGACTGGGGAGGGATAGTGCAGACTGACTGGGGAGGGATGGTGCAGACTGACTGGGGAGGGATAGTGCAGACTGACTGATGAGTGATAGTGCAGACTGACTGGGGAGGGAAAGTGCAGACTGACTGGGGAGGGATAGTGCTGACTGACTGGGGAGGGATAGTGCAGACAGTCTGGGGAGGGATAGTGCAGGCTGACTGGGGAGTGATAGTGCAGGCTGACTGGGGAGGGATAGTGCAGACTGACTGGGGAGTGATAGTGCAGACTGACTGGGGAGTGATAGTGCAGACTGACTGGGAGGGATAGTGCAGACTGACTGGGGAGTGATAGTGCAGACTGACTGGGGAGGGATAGTGCAGACTGACTGGGGAGGGATGGTGCAGACTTTCTGGGGAGGGATGGTGCAGACTGCCTGGGGAGGGATAGTGCACACTGTCAGGGGAGGGATAATGCAGACCTTCTGGGGAGGGATGGTGCAGACTGTCTGGGGAGGGATAGTGCAGGGTGTCTGAGGAGGAATGGTGCAGACTGTCTGGGGAGGGGTGGTGCAGACTGTCAGGGGAGGGATAATGCAGACTTTCTGGGGAGGGATGGTGCAGACTTTCTGGGGAGGAATGGTGCAGACTGTCAGGGGAGGGATAGTGCAGGGTGTCTGGGGAGGGATAGTGCAGACTTTCTGGGGTGGGATGGTGCTGACTGTCTCTGGAGGGATGGTGCAGGATGTCTTGGGAGGGATGGTGCAGACTGTCTGGGGAGGGATAGTGCAGGCTGTCTGGGGAGGGATAGTGCAGACTGTCTGTAGAGGGATAGTGCAGGCTGACTGGGGAGGGATAGTGCAGACTGCCTGTGGAGGGATAGTGCAGACTGTCTGGGGAGGGATAGTGCAGGCTGCCTGTGGAGGGATGCTGCAGATTGTCTGGGGAGGGATAGTGCAGGCTGCCTGTGGAGGGTTGGTGCAGACTGCCTGTGGAGGGATGGTGCAGACTGTCTGGGGAGGGATAGTGCCGACTGTCTGGGGAGGGATGGTGCAGACTGCCTGTGGAGGGATTGTGCCGACTGTCTGGGGAAGGATAGAGCAGACTGACTGGGGAGTGATAGTGCAGACAGACTGGGGAGGGATGGTGCAGGCTGACTGGGGAGTGATATTGCAGGCTGGCTGGGGAGGGATGGTGCAGACTGCCTGTGGAGGGTTGGTGCAGGCTGTCTGGGGAGGGATGGTGAAGGCTGTCTGGGGAGGGATAGTGCAGGCTGTCTGAGGAGGGATAGTGCAGACTGACTGGGGAGGGATAGCGCAGACTGACTGGGGAGGGAAAGTGCTGACTGACTGGGGAGGGATAGTGCAGACTGTCTGGGGAGGGATAGTGCAGACTGACTGGGGAGGGATAGTGCAGGCTGACTGGGGAGTGATAGTGCAGACTGACTGGGGAGTGATAGTGCAGACTGACTGGGGAGGGATAGTGCAGACTGACTGGGGAGGGATTGTGCAGACCGACTGGGGAGGGATAGTGCAGACTAACTGGGGAGGGATGGTGCAGACTTTCTGGGGAGGGATGGTGCAGACTGTCTGGGGATGGATAGTGCAGACTGTCAGGGGAGGGATAATGCAGACCTTCTGGGCAGGGATGGTGCAGACTGTATGGGGAGGGATAGTGCAGGGTGTCTGAGGAGGAATGGTGCAGACTGTCTGGGGAGGGATGGTGCAGACTGTCAGGGGAGGGATAATGCAGACTTTCTGGGGAGGGATGGGGCAGACCTTCTGGGGAGGGATGGTGCAGACTGTCAGGGGAGGGATAGTGCAGGGTGTCTGGGGAGGGATAGTGCAGACTTTCTGGGGTGGGATGGTGCTGACTGTCTGTGGAGGGATGGTGCAGGATGTGTTGGGAGGGATGGTGCAGACTGACTGGGGAGTAATAGTGCAGACTGACTGGGGAGGGATAGTGCAGACTGACTGGGGAGGGATAGTGCAGACTGACTGGGGAGTGATAGTGCAGACTGACTGGGGAGGGATAGTGCAGACTGACTGGGGAGTGATAGTGCAGACTGACTGGGGAGGGATAGTGCAGGCTGACTGGGGAGTGATAGTGCAGACTGACTGGGGAGTGATAGTGCAGACTGACTGGGGAGGGATAGTGCAGACTGACTGGGGAGTGATAGTGCAGACTGACTGGGGAGGGATAGTGCAGACTGACTGGGGAGGGATAGTGCAGGCTGACTGGGGAGTGATAGTGCAGACTGACTGGGGAGTGATAGTGCAGACTGACTGGGGAGGGATGGTGCAGGCTGACTGGGGAGTGATAGTGCAGGCTGGCTGGGGAGGGATGGTGCAGACTGCCTGTGGAGGGTTGGTGCAGGCTGTCTGGGGAGGGATGGTGAAGGCTGTCTGGGGAGGAATAGTGCAGGCTGTCTGAGGAGGGATAGTGCAGACTGACTGGGGAGGGATAGTGCAGACTGACTGGGGAGGGAAAGTGCTGACTGACTGGGGAGGGATAGTGCAGACTGTCTGGGGAGAGATAGTGCAGACTGACTGGGGAGGGATAGTGCAGGCTGACTGGGGAGTGATAGTGCAGACTGACTGGGGAGTGAGAGTGCAGACTGACTGGGGAGGGATAGTGCAGACTTTCTGGGGAGGGATGGTGCAGACTGACTGGGGAGGGATTGTGCAGACTGACTGGGGAGGGATAGTGCAGACTGACTGGGGAGGGATGGTGCAGACTTTCTGGGGAGGGATGGTGCAGACTGTCTGGGGAGGGATAGTGCAGACTGTCAGGGGAGGGATAATGCAGACCTTCTGGGCAGGGATGGTGCAGACTGTCTGGGGAGGGATAGTGCAGGGTGTCTGAGGAGGAATGGTGCAGACTGTCTGGGGAGGGATGGTGCAGACTGTCAGGGGAGGGATAATGCAGACTTTCTGGGGAGGGATGGGGCAGACCTTCTGGGGAGGGATGGTGCAGACTGTCAGGGGAGGGATAGTGCAGGGTGTCTGGGGAGGGATAGTTCAGACTTTCTGGGGTGGGATGGTGCTGAAGGTCTCTGGAGGGATGGTGCAGGATGTGTTGGGAGGGATGGTGCAGACTGACTGGGGAGTGATAGTGCAGACTGACTGGGGAGGGATAGTGCAGACTGACTGGGGAGTGATAGTGCAGACTGACTGGGGAGGGATAGTGCAGACTGACTGGGGAGTGATAGTGCAGACTGACTGGGGAGGGATAGTGCAGGCTGACTGGGGAGTGATAGTGCAGACTGACTGGGGAGTGATAGTGCAGACTGACTGGGGAGGGATAGTGCAGACTGACTGGGGAGTGACAGTGCAGACTGACTGGGGAGGGATAGTGCAGACTGACTGGGGAGTGATAGTGCTGACTGACTGGGGAGGGATAGTGCAGGCTGACTGGGGAGTGATAGTGCAGACTGACTGGGGAGTGATAGTGCAGACTGACTGGGGAGGGATAGTGCAGACTGACTGGGGAGTGACAGTGCAGACTGACTGGGGAGGGATAGTGCAGACTGACTGGGGAGGGATAGTGCAGACTGACTGGGGAGGGATAGTGCTGACTGACTGGGGAGGGATAGTGCAGACTGTCTGGGGAGGGATAGTGCAGGCTGACTGGGGAGTGATAGTGCAGACTGACTGGATAGTGATAGTGCAGACTGACTGGGGAGGGATAGTG
The DNA here is from genome assembly GCF_047496885.1 of Scyliorhinus torazame. Classification (NCBI taxonomy): domain Eukaryota; kingdom Metazoa; phylum Chordata; class Chondrichthyes; order Carcharhiniformes; family Scyliorhinidae; genus Scyliorhinus; species Scyliorhinus torazame. The sequence continues at coordinate 276,521,973 of NC_092709.1, forward strand.
CAGACTGACTGGGGAGGGATAGTGCAGACTGACTGGGGAGGGATGGTGCAGACTTTCTGGGGAGGGATGGTGCAGACTGTCTGGGGAGGGATAGTGCACACTGTCAGGGGAGGGATAATGCAGACCTTCTGGGGAGGGATAGTGCAGACTTTCTGGGGTAGGTTGGTGCTGACTGTCTCTGGAGGGATGGTGCAGGATGTCTTGGGAGGGATGGTGCAGACTGTCTGGGGAGGGATAGTGCAGGCTGTCTGGGGAGGGATAGTGCAGACTGTCTGTGGAGGGATAGTGCAGGCTGACTGGGGAGGGATAGTGCAGACTGCCTGTGGAGGGATAGTGCAGACTGTCTGGGGAGAGATAGTTCAGGCTGCCTGTGGAGGGATGCTGCAGACTGTCTGGGGAAGGATAGTGCAGGCTGTCTGTGGAGGGATGGTGCAGACTGCCTGTGGAGGGATGGTGCAGACTGTCTGGGGAGGGATAGTGCCGACTGTCTGGGGAGGGATGGTGCAGACTGCCTGTGGAGGGATTGTGCCGACTGTCTGGGGAGGGATAGTGCAGACTGACTGGGGAGTGATAGTGCAGACTGACTGGGGAGGGATGGTGCAGGCTGACTGGTGAGTGATAGTGCAGGCTGGCTGGGGAGGGATAGTGCAGACTGACTGGGGAGGGATAGTGCAGACTGACTGGGGAGGGATAGTGCAGACTGACTGTGGAGAGATAGTGCAGACTGACTGGGGAGTTATAGTGCAGACTGACTGGGGAGTGATAGTGCAGACTGACTGGGGAGGGATAGTGCAGACTGACTGGGGAGTGATAGTGCAGACTGACTGGGGAGGGATAGTGCAGACTGACTGGGGAGTGATAGTGCAGACTGACTGGGGAGGGATAGTGCAGCCTGACTGGGGAGTGATAGTTCAGACTGACTGGGGAGGGCTAGTGCAGGCTGACTGGGGAGTGATAATGCAGACTGACTGGGGAGGGATAGTGCAGACTGACTGGGGAGGGATGGTGCAGACTGACTGGGGAGGGATAGTGCAGAGTGACTGGGGAGTGATAGTGCAGACTGACTGGGGAGGGATAGTGCAGACTGACTGGGGAGGGATAGTGCTGACTGACTGGGGAGGGATAGTGCAGACTGTCTGGGGAGGGATAGTGCAGGCTGACTGGGGAGTGATAGTGCAGACTGACTGGGGAGTGATAGTGCAGACTGACTGGGGAGGGATAGTGCAGACTGACTGGGGAGGGATGGTGCAGACTTTCTGGGGAGGGATGGTGCAGACTGTCTGGGGGGGGATAGTGCACACTGTCAGGGGAGGGATAATGCAGACCTTCTGGGGAGGGATGGTGCAGACTGTCTGGGGAGGGATGGTGCAGACTGTCAGGGGAGGGATAATGCAGAATTTCTGGGGAGGGATGGTGCAGACTTTCTGGGGAGGAATGGTGCAGACTGTCAGGGGAGGGATAGTGCAGGGTGTCTGGGGAGGGATAGTGCAGACTTTCTGGGGTGGGATGGTGCAGACTGCCTGTGGAGGGTTGGTGCACGCTGTCTGGGGATGGATGGTGAAGGCTGTCTGGGGAGGGATAGTGCAGGCTGTCTGAGGAGGGATAGTGCAGACTGACTGGGGAGGGATAGTGCAGACTGACTGGGGAGGGAAAGTGCTGACTGACTGGGGAGGGATAGTGCAGACTGTCTGGGGAGAGATAGTGCAGACTGACTGGGGAGGGATAGTGCAGTCTGACTGGGGAGGGATAGTGCAGACTGACTGGGGAGGGATGGTGCAGACTGACTGGGGAGGGATAGTGAAGACTGACTGATGAGTGATAGTGCAGACTGACTGGGGAGGGAAAGTGCAGACTGACTGGGGAGGGATAGTGCTGACTGACTGGGGAGGGATAGTGCAGACAGTCTGGGGAGGGATAGTGCAGGCTGACTGGGGAGTGATAGTGCAGGCTGACTGGGGAGGGATAGTGCAGACTGACTGGGGAGTGATAGTGCAGACTGACTGGGGAGTGATAGTGCAGACTGACTGGGAGGGATAGTGCAGACTGACTGGGGAGTGATAGTGCAGACTGACTGGGGAGGGATAGTGCAGACTGACTGGGGAGGGATGGTGCAGACTTTCTGGGGAGGGATGGTGCAGACTGCCTGGGGAGGGATAGTGCACACTGTCAGGGGAGGGATAATGCAGACCTTCTGGGGAGGGATGGTGCAGATTGTCTGGGGAGGGATAGTGCAGGGTGTCTGAGGAGGAATGGTGCAGACTGTCTGGGGAGGGGTGGTGCAGACTGTCAGGGGAGGGATAATGCAGACTTTCTGGGGAGGGATGGTGCAGACTTTCTGGGGAGGAATGGTGCAGACTGTCAGGGGAGGGATAGTGCAGGGTGTCTGGGGAGGGATAGTGCAGACTTTCTGGTGTGGGATGGTGCTGACTGTCTCTGGAGGGATGGTGCAGGATGTCTTGGGAGGGATGGTGCAGACTGTCTGGGGAGGGATAGTACAGGCTGTCTGGGGAGGGATAGTGCAGACTGTCTGTAGAGGGATAGTGCAGGCTGACTGGGGAGGGATAGTGCAGACTGCCTGTGGAGGGATAGTGCAGACTGTCTGGGGAGGGATAGTGCAGGCTGCCTGTGGAGGGATGCTGCAGACTGTCTGGGGAGGGATAGTGCAGGCTGCCTGTGGAGGGATGGTGCAGACTGCCTGTGGAGGGATGGTGCAGACTGTCTGGGGAGGGATAGTGCCGACTGTCTGGGGAGGGATGGTGCAGACTGCCTGTGGAGGGATTGTGCCGACTGTCTGGGGAAGGATAGAGCAGACTGACTGGGGAGTGATAGTGCAGACAGACTGGGGAGGGATGGTGCAGGCTGACTGGGGAGTGATATTGCAGGCTGGCTGGGGAGGGATGGTGCAGACTGCCTGTGGAGGGTTGGTGCAGGCTGTCTGGGGAGGGATGGTGAAGGCTGTCTGGGGAGGGATAGTGCAGGCTGTCTGAGGAGGGATAGTGCAGACTGACTGGGGAGGGATAGCGCAGACTGACTGGGGAGGGAAAGTGCTGACTGACTGGGGAGGGATAGTGCAGACTGTCTGGGGAGGGATAGTGCAGACTGACTGGGGAGGGATAGTGCAGGCTGACTGGGGAGTGATAGTGCAGACTGACTGGGGAGTGATAGTGCAGACTGACTGGGGAGGGATAGTGCAGACTGACTGGGGAGGGATTGTGCAGACTGACTGGGGAGGGATAGTGCAGACTAACTGGGGAGGGATGGTGCAGACTTTCTGGGGAGGGATGGTGCAGACTGTCTGGGGAGGGATAGTGCAGACTGTCAGGGGAGGGATAATGCAGACCTTCTGGGCAGGGATGGTGCAGACTGTATGGGGAGGGATAGTGCAGGGTGTCTGAGGAGGAATGGTGCAGACTGTCTGGGGAGGGATGGTGCAGACTGTCAGGGGAGGGATAATGCAGACTTTCTGGGGAGGGATGGGGCAGACCTTCTGGGGAGGGATGGTGCAGACTGTCAGGGGAGGGATAGTGCAGGGTGTCTGGGGAGGGATAGTGCAGACTTTCTGGGGTGGGATGGTGCTGACTGTCTGTGGAGGGATGGTGCAGGATGTGTTGGGAGGGATGGTGCAGACTGACTGGGGAGTGATAGTGCAGACTGACTGGGGAGGGATAGTGCAGACTGACTGGGGAGGGATAGTGCAGACTGACTGGGGAGTGATAGTGCAGACTGACTGGGGAGGGATAGTGCAGACTGACTGGGGAGTGATAGTGCAGACTGACTGGGGAGGGATAGTGCAGGCTGACTGGGGAGTGATAGTGCAGACTGACTGGGGAGTGATAGTGCAGACTGACTGGGGAGGGATAGTGCAGACTGACTGGGGAGTGATAGTGCAGACTGACTGGGGAGGGATAGTGCAGGCTGACTGGGGAGTGATAGTGCAGACTGACTGGGGAGGGATAGTGCAGACTGACTGGGGAGGGATGGTGCAGACTTTCTGGGGAGGGATGGTGCAGACTGTCTGGGGAGGGATGGTGCAGACTGTCTGGGGAGGGATAGTGCACACTGTCAGGGGAGGGATAATGCAGACCTTCTGGGGAGGGATGGTGCAGACTGTCTGGGGAGGGATAGTGCAGGGTGTCTGAGGAGGAATGGTGCAGACTGTTTGGGGAGGGTTGGTGCAGACTGTCAGGGGAGTGATAATGCAGACTTTCTGGGGAGGGATGGTGCAGACTTTCTGGGGAGGAATGGTGCAGACTGTCAGGGGAGGGATAGTGCAGGGTGTCTGGGGAGGGATAGTGCAGACTTTCTGGGGTGGGGTGGTGCTGACTGTCTCTGGAGGGATGGTGCAGGATGTATTGGGAGGGATGGTGCAGACTGTCTGGGGAGGGATAGTGCAGGCTGTCTGGGGAGGGATAGTGCAGACTGTCTGTGGAGGGATAGTGCAGGCTGACTGGGGAGGGATAGTGCAGACTGCCTGTGGAGGGACAGTGCAGACTGTCTGGGGAGGGATAGTGCAGGCTGTCTGGGGAGGGATAGTGCAGACTGTCTGTGGAGGGATAGTGCAGGCTGACTGGGGAGGGATAGTGCAGACTGCCTGTGGAGGGATAGTGCAGACTGTCTGGGGAGGGATAGTGCAGGCTGCCTGTGGAGGGATGCTGCAGACTGTCTGGGGAGGGATTGTGCAGGCTGCCTGTGGAGGGATGGTGCAGACTGCCTGTGGAGGGATGGTGCAGACTGTCTGGGGAGGGATAGTGCCGACTGTCTGGGGAGGGATGGTGCAGACTGCCTGTGTAGGGATTGTGCCGACTGTCTGGGGAGGGATAGTGCAGACTGTCTGGGGAGGGATAGTGCCGACTGTCTGGGGAGGGATGGTGCAGACTGCCTGTGGAGGGATTGTGCCGACTGTCTGGGGAGGGATAGTGCAGACTGACTGGGGAGGGATAGTGCAGACTGACTGGGGAGGGATAGTGCAGACTGTCTGGGGAGGGATAGTGCAGGCTGACTGGGGAGTGATAGTGCAGACTGACTGGATAGTGATAGTGCAGACTGACTGGGGAGGGATAGTGCAGACTGACTGGGGAGGGATAGTGCAGACTGACTGGGGAGGGATGGTGCAGACTTTCTGGGGAGGGATGGTGCAGACTGTCTGGGGAGGGATAGTGCACACTGTCAGGGGAGGGATAATGCAGACCTTCTGGGGAGGAATAGTGCAGACTTTCTGGGGTAGGTTGGTGCTGACTGTCTCTGGAGGGATGGTGCAGGATGTCTTGGGAGGGATGGTGCAGACTGTCTGGGGAGGGATAGTGCAGGCTGTCTGGGGAGGGATAGTGCAGACTGTCTGTGGAGGGATAGTGCAGGCTGACTGGGGAGGGATAGTGCAGACTGCCTGTGGAGGGATAGTGCAGACTGTCTGGGGAGGGATAGTTCAGGCTGCCTGTGGAGGGATGCTGCAGACTGTCTGGGGAAGGATAGTGCAGGCTGTCTGTGGAGGGATGGTGCAGACTGTCTGGGGAGGGATAGTGCCGACTGTCTGGGGAGGGATGGTGCAGACTGCCTGTGGAGGGATGGTGCAGACTGTCTGGGGAGGGATAGTGCCGACTGTCTGGGGAGGGATGGTGCAGACTGCCTGTGGAGGGATTGTGCCGACTGTCTGGGGAGGGATAGTGCAGACTGACTGGGGAGTGATAGTGCACACTGACTGGGGAGGGATGGTGCAGGCTGACTGGTGAGTGATAGTGCAGGCTGGCTGGGGAGGGATAGTGCAGACTGACTGGGGAGGGATAGTGCAGACTGTCTGGGGAGGGATAGTGCAGACTGACTGGGGAGGGATAGTGCAGACTGACTGGGGAGGGAAAGTGCTGACTGACTGGGGAGGGATAGTGCAGACTGTCTGGGGAGAGATAGTGCAGACTGACTGGGGAGGGATAGTGCAGGCTGACTGGGGAGTGATAGTGCAGACTGACTGGGGAGTGATAGTGCAGACTGACTGGGGAGGGATAGTGCGGACTTTCTGGGGAGGGATGGTGCAGACTGACTGGGGAGGGATTGTGCAGACTGACTGGGGAGGGATAGTGCAGACTGACTGGGGAGGGATGGTGCAGACTTTCTGGGGAGGGATGGTGCAGACTGTCTGGGGAGGGATAGTGCAGACTGTCAGGGGAGGGATAATGCAGACCTTCTGGGCAGGGATGGTGCAGACTGTCTGGGGAGGGATAGTGCAGGGTGTCTGAGGAGGAATGGTGCAGACTGTCTGGGGAGGGATGGTGCAGACTGTCAGGGGAGGGATAATGCAGACTTTCTGGGGAGGGATGGGGCAGACCTTCTGGGGAGGGATGGTGCAGACTGTCAGGGGAGGGATAGTGCAGGGTGTCTGGGGAGGGATAGTTCAGACTTTCTGGGGTGGGATGGTGCTGACGGTCTCTGGAGGGATGGTGCAGGATGTGTTGGGAGGGATGGTGCAGACTGACTGGGGAGTGATAGTGCAGACTGACTGGGAGGGATAGTGCAAACTGACTGGGGAGTGATAGTGCAGACTGACTGGGGAGGGATAGTGCAGACTGACTGGGGAGTGATAGTGCAGACTGACTGGGGAGGGATAGTGCAGACTGACTGGGGAGTGATGGTGCAGACTGCCTGTGGAGGGATTGTGCCGACTGTCTGGGGAGGGATAGTGCAGACTGACTGGGGAGGGATAGTGCAGACTGACTGGGGAGGGATAGTGCAGACTGTCTGGGGAGGGATAGTGCAGGCTGACTGGGGAGTGATAGTGCAGACTGACTGGATAGTGATAGTGCAGACTGACTGGGGAGGGATAGTGCAGACTGACTGGGGAGGGATAGTGCAGACTGACTGGGGAGGGATGGTGCAGACTTTCTGGGGAGGGATGGTGCAGACTGTCTGGGGAGGGATAGTGCACACTGTCAGGGGAGGGATAATGCAGACCTTCTGGGGAGGAATAGTGCAGACTTTCTGGGGTAGGTTGGTGCTGACTGTCTCTGGAGGGATGGTGCAGGATGTCTTGGGAGGGATGGTGCAGACTGTCTGGGGAGGGATAGTGCAGGCTGTCTGGGGAGGGATAGTGCAGACTGTCTGTGGAGGGATAGTGCAGGCTGACTGGGGAGGGATAGTGCAGACTGCCTGTGGAGGGATAGTGCAGACTGTCTGGGGAGGGATAGTTCAGGCTGCCTGTGGAGGGATGCTGCAGACTGTCTGGGGAAGGATAGTGCAGGCTGTCTGTGGAGGGATGGTGCAGACTGCCTGTGGAGGGATGGTGCAGACTGTCTGGGGAGGGATAGTGCCGACTGTCTGGGGAGGGATGGTGCAGACTGCCTGTGGAGGGATTGTGCCGACTGTCTGGGGAGGGATAGTGCAGACTGACTGGGGAGTGATAGTGCACACTGACTGGGGAGGGATGGTGCAGGCTGACTGGTGAGTGATAGTGCAGGCTGGCTGGGGAGGGATAGTGCAGACTGACTGGGGAGGGATAGTGCAGACTGTCTGGGGAGGGATAGTGCAGACTGACTGGGGAGGGATAGTGCAGACTGACTGGGGAGGGAAAGTGCTGACTGACTGGGGAGGGATAGTGCAGACTGTCTGGGGAGAGATAGTGCAGACTGACTGGGGAGGGATAGTGCAGGCTGACTGGGGAGTGATAGTGCAGACTGACTGGGGAGTGATAGTGCAGACTGACTGGGGAGGGATAGTGCGGACTTTCTGGGGAGGGATGGTGCAGACTGACTGGGGAGGGATTGTGCAGACTGACTGGGGAGGGATAGTGCAGACTGACTGGGGAGGGATGGTGCAGACTTTCTGGGGAGGGATGGTGCAGACTGTCTGGGGAGGGATAGTGCAGACTGTCAGGGGAGGGATAATGCAGACCTTCTGGGCAGGGATGGTGCAGACTGTCTGGGGAGGGATAGTGCAGGGTGTCTGAGGAGGAATGGTGCAGACTGTCTGGGGAGGGATGGTGCGGACTGTCAGGGGAGGGATAATGCAGACTTTCTGGGGAGGGATGGGGCAGACCTTCTGGGGAGGGATGGTGCAGACTGTCAGGGGAGGGATAGTGCAGGGTGTCTGGGGAGGGATAGTTCAGACTTTCTGGGGTGGGATGGTGCTGACGGTCTCTGGAGGGATGGTGCAGGATGTGTTGGGAGGGATGGTGCAGACTGACTGGGGAGTGATAGTGCAGACTGACTGGGGAGGGATAGTGCAAACTGACTGGGGAGTGATAGTGCAGACTGACTGGGGAGGGATAGTGCAGACTGACTGGGGAGTGATAGTGCAGACTGACTGGGGAGGGATAGTGCAGACTGACTGGGGAGTGATAGTGCAGACTGACTGGGGAGGGATAGTGCAGGCTGACTGGGGAGTGATAGTGCAGACTGACTGGGGAGTGATAGTGCAGACTGACTGGGGAGGGATAGTGCAGACTGACTGGGGAGTGACAGTGCAGACTGACTGGGGAGGGATAGTGCAGACTGACTGGGGAGTGATAGTGCAGACTGTCTGGGGAGGGATAGTGCAGGCTGACTGGGGAGTGATAGTGCAGACTGACTGGGGAGTGATAGTGCAGACTGACTGGGGAGGGATAGTGCAGACTGACTGGGGAGTGACAGTGCAGACTGACTGGGGAGGGATAGTGCAGACTGACTGGGGAGTGATAGTGCAGACTGACTGGGGAGGGATAGTGCAGACTGACTGGGGAGGGATAGTGCTGACTGACTGGGGAGGGATAGTGCAGACTGTCTGGGGAGGGATAGTGCAGGCTGACTGGGGAGTGATAGTGCAGACTGACTGGATAGTGATAGTGCAGACTGACTGGGGAGGGATAGTGCAGACTGACTGGGGAGGGATAGTGCAGACTGACTGGGGAGGGATGGTGCAGACTTTCTGGGGAGGGATGGTGCAGACTGTCTGGGGAGGGATAGTGCACACTGTCAGGGGAGGGATAATGCAGACCTTCTGGGGAGGGATAGTGCAGACTTTCTGGGGTAGGTTGGTGCTGACTGTCTCTGGAGGGATGGTGCAGGATGTCTTGGGAGGGATGGTGCAGACTGTCTGGGGAGGGATAGTGCAGGCTGTCTGGGGAGGGATAGTGCAGACTGTCTGTGGAGGGATAGTGCAGGCTGACTGGGGAGGGATAGTGCAGACTGCCTGTGGAGGGATAGTGCAGACTGTCTGGGGAGGGATAGTTCAGGCTGCCTGTGGAGGGATGCTGCAGACTGTCTGGGGAAGGATAGTGCAGGCTGTCTGTGGAGGGATGGTGCAGACTGCCTGTGGAGGGATGGTGCAGACTGTCTGGGGAGGGATAGTGCCGACTGTCTGGGGAGGGATGGTGCAGACTGCCTGTGGAGGGATTGTGCCGACTGTCTGGGGAGGGATAGTGCAGACTGACTGGGGAGTGATAGTGCAGACTGACTGGGGAGGGATGGTGCAGGCTGACTGGTGAGTGATAGTGCAGGCTGGCTGGGGAGGGATAGTGCAGACTGACTGGGGAGGGATAGTGCAGACTGACTGGGGAGGGATAGTGCAGACTGACTGTGGAGAGATAGTGCAGACTGACTGGGGAGTGATAGTGCAGACTGACTGGGGAGGGATAGTGCAGACTGACTGGGGAGTGATAGTGCAGACTGACTGGGGAGGGATAGTGCAGACTGACTGGGGAGTGATAGTGCAGACTGACTGGGGAGGGATAGTGCAGCCTGACTGGGGAGTGATAGTTCAGACTGACTGGGGAGGGCTAGTGCAGGCTGACTGGGGAGTGATAGTGCAGACTGACTGGGGAGGGATAGTGCAGACTGACTGGGGAGGGATGGTGCAGACTGACTGGGGAGGGATAGTGCAGAGTGACTGGGGAGTGATAGTGCAGACTGACTGGGGAGGGATAGTGCAGACTGACTGGGGAGGGATAGTGCTGACTGACTGGGGAGGGATAGTGCAGACTGTCTGGGGAGGTATAGTGCAGGCTGACTGGGGAGTGATAGTGCAGACTGACTGGGGAGTGATAGTGCAGACTGACTGGGGAGGGATAGTGCAGACTGACTGGGGAGGGATGGTGCAGACTTTCTTGGGAGGGATGGTGCAGACTGTCTGGGGAGGGATAGTGCAGGCTGTCTGGGGAGGGATAGAGCAGGCTGTCTGGGGAGGGATGGTGCAGACTGTTTGGGGAGGGATAGTGCAGGCTGTCTGGGGAGGGATAGTGCAGGCTGTCTGGGGATGGATGGTGCAGACTGTCTGGGAGGGATAGTGCAGGCTGTCTGGGGAGGGATAGTGCAGGCTGTCTTGGGATGGATGGTGCAGACTGTCTGTGGAGGGATAGTGCCGACTGTCTGGGGAGGGATAGTGCAGACTGCCTGTGGAGGGATGGTGCAGACTGCCTGTGGAGTGATGGTGCAGACTGTCTGGGGACGGATAGTGCAGGCTGTCTGGGGAGGGGTAGTGCAGGCTGTCTGGGGACGGATAGTGCAGGCTGTCTGGGGAGGGATAGTGCCGACTGTCTGGGGAGGGATGGTGCAGACAGTCTGGGGAGGGATCGTGCAGGCTGTCTGGGGAGGGATAGTGCAGACTTTCTGGGATCGGATGGTGCAGACTGACTGGGGAGGGATAGTGCCGACTGTCTGGGGAGGGATGGTGCAGACTGTCTGGGGAGGGATAGTGCCGACTGTCTGGGGAGGGATGGTGCAGACTGTCTGGGGAGGGATAGTGCAGGCTGTCTGGGGAGGGATAGTGCAGACTTTCTGGGGATGGATGGTGCCGACTGTCTGGGGAAGGATTGTGCAGTTTGCCTGTGGAGGGCTGGTGCAGACTGTCTGTGGAGTGATAGTGCAGGCTGTCTGGGGAGGGATTGTGCAGGCTGACTGGGGAGGGATAGTGCAGGCTGTCTGGGGAGGGATTGTGCAGACTGACTGGGGAGGGATTGTGCAGACTGTCTGTGGAGTGATAGTGCTGGCTGTCTGGGGAGGGATTGTGCAGACTGTCTGGGGAGGGGTAGTGCAGGCTGACTGGGGAGGGATAGTGCAGACTGTCTGGGGAGGGATAGTGCAGGCTGACTGGGGAGGGATTGTGCAGACTGTCTGTGGAGTGATAGTGCAGGCTGTCTGGGGAGGGATTGCGCAGACTGACTGGGGAGGGATTGTGCAGACTGTCTGTGGAGTGATCGTGCAGGCTGTCTGTGGAGGGATTGTGCAGACTGTCTGGGGAGGGGTAGTGCAGGCTGACTGGGGAGGGATAGTGCAGACTGTCTGGGGAGGGATAGTGTAGACTGACTGGGGAGTGATAGTGCAGACTGTCTGGGGAGGGATAGTGCAGACTGACTGGAGGGATCGTGCAGACTGACTGGGGAGGGATAGTGCAGACTGACTGGGGAGGGATAGTGCAGACTGACTGGGGAGGGATAGTGCAGACTGTCTGGGGAGGGATAGTGCAGACTGACTGGAGGGATCGTGCAGACTGACTGGTGAGGGATAGTGAAGACTGTCTGGGGAGGGATAGTGCAGACTGACTGGAGGGATCGTGCAGACTGACTGGTGAGGGATAGTGAAGACTGTCTGGGGAGGGGTAGTGCAGGCTGACTGGGGAGGGATAGTGCAGACTGTCTGGGGAGGGATAGTGCAGACTGACTGGGGAGGGATAGTGCAGACTGACTGGGGAGGGATAGTGCAGACTGACTGGGGAGCGATAGTGCAGACTGTCTGGGGAGGAATAGTGCAGACTGACTGGAGTGATAGTGCAGACTGACTGGGGAGGGATAGTGCAGACTGACTGGGGAGTGATAGTGCAGACTGACTGGGGAAGGTTAGTGCAGACTGACTGGGGAGGGGTAGTGCAGACTGACTGGGGTGGGATAGTGCAGACTGACTGGGGAGTGATAGTGCAGACTGCCTGGGGAGTGATAGTGCAGACTGACTGGGGAGTGATAGTGCAGACTGACTGGGGAGGGATAGTGCAGACTGACTGGGGAGGAATAGTGCAGACTGACTGGGGAGGGATAGTGCAGACTGACTGGGGAGGGATAGTGCAGACTGACTGGGGAGTGATAGAACAGACTGACTGGGGAGTGATAGTGCAGACTGACTGGGGAGGGATAGTGCAGACTGACTGGGGAGTGATAGTGGAGACTGACTGGTGAGTGATAGTGCAGACTGACTGGGGAGGGATAGTGCAGACTGACTGGGGAGGGATAGTGCAGACTGACTGGGGAGTGATAGTGCAGACTGACTGGGGAGTGATAGTGCAGACTGACTGGGGAGGGATAGTGCAGACTGACTGGGGAGGGATAGTGCAGACTGACTGGGGAGTGATAGAACAGACTGACTGGGGAGTGATAGTGCAGACTGACTGGGGAGGGATAGTGCAGACCGACTGGGGAGTGATAGTGCAGACTGACTGGTGAGTGATAGTGCAGACTGACTGGGGAGGGATAGTGCAGACTGACTGGGGAGGGATAGTGCAGACTGACTGGGGAGTGATAGTGCAGACTGACTGGGGAGTGATAGTGCCGACTGTCTGGGGAGGGATAGTGCAGGCTGACTGGGGAGGGATTGTGCAGACTGTCTGGGGATGGATGGTGCAGACTGACTGGGGAGGGATAGTGCAGACTGACTGGGGAGGGGTAGTGCAGGCTGACTGGGGAGTGATAGTGCAGACTGACTGGGGAGGGATTGTGCAGACTGTCTGTGGAGTGATAGTGCAGGCTGTCTGGGGAGGGATTGCGCAGACTGACTGGGGAGGGATTGTGCAGACTGTCTGTGGAGTGATAGTGCAGGCTGTCTGGGGAGGGATTGCGCAGACTGACTGGGGAGGGATTGTGCAGACTGACTGGGGAGGGATTGCGCAGACTGACTGGGGAGTGATAGTGCAGACTGACTGGGGAGGGATGGTGCAGACTGACTGGGGAGTGATAGTGCAGACTGACTGGGGAGGGATGGTGCAGACTGACTGGGGAGGGATAGTGCAGACTGACTGGCGAGGGATAGTGCAGACTGACTGGGGAGGGATGGTGCAGACTGATTGGGGAGGGATAGTGCAGACTGACTGGGGAGGGATAGTGCAGGCTGACTGGGGAGTGATAGTGCAGACTGACTGGGGAGGGATAGTGCAGGCTGACTGGGGAGTGATAGTGCAGACTGACGGGGGAGTGATAGTGCAGACTGACTGGGGAGTGATAGTGCAGACTGACTGGGGAGGGATAGTGCAGACTGACTGGGGAGGGATAGTGCAGACTGACTGGGGAGGGATAGTGCAGACTGACTGGGGAGGGATAGTGCAGACTGACTGGGGAGGGATAGTGCTGATTGACTGGGGAGGGATAGTGCAGACTGATTGGGGAGTGATAGTGCAGACTGTCTGGGGAGGGATAGTGCAGGCTGTCTGGGGAGGGATAGTGCAGACTGTCTGTGGAGGGATAGTGCAGGCTGACTGGGGAGGGATAGTGCAGACTGCCTGTGGAGGGATAGTGCAGACTGTCTGGGGAGGGATAGTTCAGGCTGCCTGTGGAGGGATGCTGCAGACTGTCTGGGGAAGGATAGTGCAGGCTGTCTGTGGAGGGATGGTGCAGACTGCCTGTGGAGGGATGGTGCAGACTGTCTGGGGAGGGATAGTGCCGACTGTCTGGGGAGGGATGGTGCAGACTGCCTGTGGAGGGATTGTGCCGACTGTCTGGGGAGGGATAGTGCAGACTGACTGGGGAGTGATAGTGCAGACTGACTGGGGAGGGATGGTGCAGGCTGACTGGTGAGTGATAGTGCAGGCTGGCTGGGGAGGGATAGTGCAGACTGACTGGGGAGGGATAGTGCAGACTGACTGGGGAGGGATAGTGCAGACTGACTGTGGAGAGATAGTGCAGACTGACTGGGGAGTGATAGTGCAGACTGACTGGGGAGGGATAGTGCAGACTGACTGGGGAGTGATAGTGCAGACTGACTGGGGAGGGATAGTGCAGACTGACTGGGGAGTGATAGTGCAGACTGACTGGGGAGGGATAGTGCAGCCTGACTGGGGAGTGATAGTTCAGACTGACTGGGGAGGGCTAGTGCAGGCTGACTGGGGAGTGATAGTGCAGACTGACTGGGGAGGGATAGTGCAGACTGACTGGGGAGGGATGGTGCAGACTGACTGGGGAGGGATAGTGCAGAGTGACTGGGGAGTGATAGTGCAGACTGACTGGGGAGGGATAGTGCAGACTGACTGGGGAGGGATAGTGCTGACTGACTGGGGAGGGATAGTGCAGACTGTCTGGGGAGGTATAGTGCAGGCTGACTGGGGAGTGATAGCGCAGACTGACTGGGGAGTGATAGTGCAGACTGACTGGGGAGGGATAGTGCAGACTGACTGGGGAGGGATGGTGCAGACTTTCTTGGGAGGGATGGTGCAGACTGTCTGGGGAGGGATAGTGCAGGCTGTCTGGGGAGGGATAGAGCAGGCTGTCTGGGGAGGGATGGTGCAGACTGTTTGGGGAGGGATAGTGCAGGCTGTCTGGGGAGGGATAGTGCAGGCTGTCTGGGGATGGATGGTGCAGACTGTCTGGGAGGGATAGTGCAGGCTGTCTGGGGAGGGATAGTGCAGGCTGTCTTGGGATGGATGGTGCAGACTGTCTGTGGAGGGATAGTGCCGACTGTCTGGGGAGGGATAGTGCAGACTGCCTGTGGAGGGATGGTGCAGACTGCCTGTGGAGTGATGGTGCAGACTGTCTGGGGACGGATAGTGCAGGCTGTCTGGGGAGGGGTAGTGCAGGCTGTCTGGGGACGGATAGTGCAGGCTGTCTGGGGAGGGATAGTGCCGACTGTCTGGGGAGGGATGGTGCAGACAGTCTGGGGAGGGATCGTGCAGGCTGTCTGGGGAGGGATAGTGCAGACTTTCTGGGATCGGATGGTGCAGACTGACTGGGGAGGGATAGTGCCGACTGTCTGGGGAGGGATGGTGCAGACTGTCTGGGGAGGGATAGTGCCGACTGTCTGGGGAGGGATGGTGCAGACTGTCTGGGGAGGGATAGTGCAGGCTGTCTGGGGAGGGATAGTGCAGACTTTCTGGGGATGGATGGTGCCGACTGTCTGGGGAAGGATTGTGCAGTTTGCCTGTGGAGGGCTGGTGCAGACTGTCTGTGGAGTGATAGTGCAGGCTGTCTGGGGAGGGATTGTGCAGGCTGACTGGGGAGGGATAGTGCAGGCTGTCTGGGGAGGGATTGTGCAGACTGACTGGGGAGGGATTGTGCAGACTGTCTGTGGAGTGATAGTGCTGGCTGTCTGGGGAGGGATTGTGCAGACTGTCTGGGGAGGGGTAGTGCAGGCTGACTGGGGAGGGATAGTGCAGACTGTCTGGGGAGGGATAGTGCAGGCTGACTGGGGAGGGATTGTGCAGACTGTCTGTGGAGTGATAGTGCAGGCTGTCTGGGGAGGGATTGCGCAGACTGACTGGGGAGGGATTGTGCAGACTGTCTGTGGAGTGATCGTGCAGGCTGTCTGTGGAGGGATTGTGCAGACTGTCTGGGGAGGGGTAGTGCAGGCTGACTGGGGAGGGATAGTGCAGACTGTCTGGGGAGGGATAGTGTAGACTGACTGGGGAGTGATAGTGCAGACTGTCTGGGGAGGGATAGTGCAGACTGACTGGAGGGATCGTGCAGACTGACTGGGGAGGGATAGTGCAGACTGACTGGGGAGGGATAGTGCAGACTGACTGGGGAGGGATAGTGCAGACTGTCTGGGGAGGGATAGTGCAGACTGACTGGAGGGATCGTGCAGACTGACTGGTGAGGGATAGTGAAGACTGTCTGGGGAGGGATAGTGCAGACTGACTGGAGGGATCGTGCAGACTGACTGGTGAGGGATAGTGAAGACTGTCTGGGGAGGGGTAGTGCAGGCTGACTGGGGAGGGATAGTGCAGACTGTCTGGGGAGGGATAGTGCAGACTGACTGGGGAGGGATAGTGCAGACTGACTGGGGAGGGATAGTGCAGACTGACTGGGGAGCGATAGTGCAGACTGTCTGGGGAGGAATAGTGCAGACTGACTGGAGTGATAGTGCAGACTGACTGGGGAGGGATAGTGCAGACTGACTGGGGAGTGATAGTGCAGACTGACTGGGGAAGGTTAGTGCAGACTGACTGGGGAGGGGTAGTGCAGACTGACTGGGGTGGGATAGTGCAGACTGACTGGGGAGTGATAGTGCAGACTGCCTGGGGAGTGATAGTGCAGACTGACTGGGGAGTGATAGTGCAGACTGACTGGGGAGGGATAGTGCAGACTGACTGGGGAGGAATAGTGCAGACTGACTGGGGAGGGATAGTGCAGACTGACTGGGGAGGGATAGTGCAGACTGACTGGGGAGTGATAGAACAGACTGACTGGGGAGTGATAGTGCAGACTGACTGGGGAGGGATAGTGCAGACTGACTGGGGAGTGATAGTGCAGACTGACTGGTGAGTGATAGTGCAGACTGACTGGGGAGGGATAGTGCAGACTGACTGGGGAGGGATAGTGCAGACTGACTGGGGAGTGATAGTGCAGACTGACTGGGGAGTGATAGTGCAGACTGACTGGGGAGGGATAGTGCAGACTGACTGGGGAGGGATAGTGCAGACTGACTGGGGAGTGATAGAACAGACTGACTGGGGAGTGATAGTGCAGACTGACTGGGGAGGGATAGTGCAGACCGACTGGGGAGTGATAGTGCAGACTGACTGGTGAGTGATAGTGCAGACTGACTGGGGAGGGATAGTGCAGACTGACTGGGGAGGGATAGTGCAGACTGACTGGGGAGTGATAGTGCAGACTGACTGGGGAGTGATAGTGCCGACTGTCTGGGGAGGGATAGTGCAGGCTGACTGGGGAGGGATTGTGCAGACTGTCTGGGGATGGATGGTGCAGACTGACTGGGGAGGGATAGTGCAGACTGACTGGGGAGGGGTAGTGCAGGCTGACTGGGGAGTGATAGTGCAGACTGTCTGGGGAGGGATTGTGCAGACTGTCTGTGGAGTGATAGTGCAGGCTGTCTGGGGAGGGATTGCGCAGACTGACTGGGGAGGGATTGTGCAGACTGTCTGTGGAGTGATAGTGCAGGCTGTCTGGGGAGGGATTGCGCAGACTGACTGGGGAGGGATTGTGCAGACTGACTGGGGAGGGATTGCGCAGACTGACTGGGGAGTGATAGTGCAGACTGACTGGGGAGGGATGGTGCAGACTGACTGGGGAGTGATAGTGCAGACTGACTGGGGAGGGATGGTGCAGACTGACTGGGGAGGGATAGTGCAGACTGACTGGCGAGGGATAGTGCAGACTGACTGGGGAGGGATGGTGCAGACTGATTGGGGAGGGATAGTGCAGACTGACTGGGGAGGGATAGTGCAGGCTGACTGGGGAGTGATAGTGCAGACTGACTGGGGAGGGATAGTGCAGGCTGACTGGGGAGTGATAGTGCAGACTGACGGGGGAGTGATAGTGCAGACTGACTGGGGAGTGATAGTGCAGACTGACTGGGGAGGGATAGTGCAGACTGACTGGGGAGGGATAGTGCAGACTGACTGGGGAGGGATAGTGCAGACTGACTGGGGAGGGATAGTGCAGACTGACTGGGGAGGGATAGTGCTGATTGACTGGGGAGGGATAGTGCAGACTGATTGGGGAGTGATAGTGCAGACTGACTGGGGAGGGATAGTGCAGGCTGACTGGGGAGTGATAGTGCAGACTGACTGGGGAGGGATAGTACAGGCTGACTGGGGAGTGATAGTGCAGACTGACGGGGGAGTGATAGTGCAGACTGACTGGGGAGTGATAGTGCAGACTGACTGGGGAGTGATAGTGCAGACTGACTGTGGAGGGATAGTGCAGGCTGACTGGGGAGGGATAGTGCAGACTGACTGGGGAGTGATAGTGCAGACTGACTGGGGAGGGATAGTGCAGGCTGACTGGGGAGGGATAGTGCAGACTGACTGGGGAGTGATAGTGCAGACTGACTGGGGAGGGATAGTGCAGACTGACTGGGGAGTGATAGTGCAGGCTGACTCGGGTGTGATAGTGCAGACTGACTGGGGAGTGATAGTGCAGACTGCCTGGGGAGGGTTAGTGCAGACTGACTGCGGAGTGATAGTGCAGACTGACTGGGGAGTGATAGTGCAGACTGTCTGGGGAGGGATAGTGCAGACTGACTGGGGAGGGATAGTGCAGACTGACTGGGGAGTGATAGTGCAGACTGACTGGGGAGGGATAGTGCAGACTGACTGGGGAGGGATAGTGCAGACTGACTGGGGAGTGATAGTGCAAACTGCCTGTGGAGGGATAGTGCAGACTGACTGGGGAGTGATAGTGCAGACTGCCTGGGGAGGGATAGTGCAGGCTGACTGGTGAGGGATAGTGCAGACTGACTGGGGAGTGATAGTGCAGATTGACTGGGGAGTGATAGTGCAGACTGACTGGGGAGGGATAGTGCAGGCTGACTGGGGAGTGATAGTGCAGGCTGACTGAGGTGTGATAGTGCAGACTGACTGGGGAGTGATAGTGCAGACTTGACTGGGGAGTGATAGTGCAGACTGACTGGGAAGTGATAGTGCAGACTGCCTGTGGAGGGATAGTGCAGACTGACTGGGGAGTGATAGTGCAGACTGCCTGGGGAGGGTTAGTGCAGACTGACTGGGGAGTGATAGTGCAGACTGACTGGGGAGGGATTGTGCAGACTGTCTGTGGAGTGATAGTGCAGGCTGTCTGGGGAGGGATTGCGCAGACTGACTGGGGAGGGATTGTGCAGACTGACTGGGGAGGGATAGTGCAGACTGACTGGGGAGGGATTGTGCAGACTGTCTGTGGAGTGATAGTGCAGGCTGTCTGGGGAGGGATTGCGCAGACTGACTGGGGAGGGATAGTGCAGACTGACTGGGGAGGGATAGTGCAGACTGACTGGGGAGGGATAGTGCAGACTGTCTGTGGAGTGATAGTGCAGGCTGTCTGGGGAGGGATTGCGCAGACTGACTGGGGAGGGATTGTGCAGACTGACTGGGGAGTGATAGTGCAGGCTGACTGGGGAGTGATAGTGCAGACTGACTGGGGAGTGATAGTGCAGACTGACTGGGGAGGGATGGTGCAGACTGACTGGGGAGGGATAGTGCAGACTGACTGGCGAGGGATAGTGCAGACTGACTGGGGAGGGATGGTGCAGACTGATTGGGGAGGGATAGTGCAGACTGACTGGGGAGGGATAGTGCAGGCTGACTGGGGAGTGATAGTGCAGACTGACTGGGGAGGGATAGTGCAGGCTGACTGGGGAGTGATAGTGCAGACTGACGGGGGAGTGATAGTGCAGACTGACTGGGGAGTGATAGTGCAGACTGACTGGGGAGGGATAGTGCAGACTGACTGGGGAGGGATAGTGCAGACTGACTGGGGAGGGATAGTGCAGACTGACTGGGGAGGGATAGTGCAGACTGACTGGGGAGGGATAGTGCTGATTGACTGGGGAGGGATAGTGCAGACTGATTGGGGAGTGATAGTGCAGACTGACTGGGGAGGGATAGTGCAGGCTGACTGGGGAGTGATAGTGCAGACTGACTGGGGAGGGATAGTGCAGGCTGACTGGGGAGTGATAGTGCAGACTGACGGGGGAGTGATAGTGCAGACTGACTGGGGAGTGATAGTGCAGACTGACTGGGGAGTGATAGTGCAGACTGACTGTGGAGGGATAGTGCAGGCTGACTGGGGAGGGATAGTGCAGACTGACTGGGGAGTGATAGTGCAGACTGACTGGGGAGGGATAGTGCAGACTGACTGGGGAGTGATAGTGCAGACTGACTGGGGAGGGATAGTGCAGACTGACTGGGGAGGGATAGTGCAGACTGACTGGGGAGGGATAGTGCAGACTGACTGGGGAGTGATAGTGCAGACTGACTGGGGAGTGATAGTGCAGACTGACTGGGGAGGGATAGTGCAGACTGACTGGGGAGGGATAGTGCAGACTGACTGGGGAGTGATAGAACAGACTGACTGGGGAGTGATAGTGCAGACTGACTGGGGAGGGATAGTGCAGACCGACTGGGGAGTGATAGTGCAGACTGACTGGTGAGTGATAGTGCAGACTGACTGGGGAGGGATAGTGCAGACTGACTGGGGAGGGATAGTGCAGACTGACTGGGGAGTGATAGTGCAGACTGACTGGGGAGTGATAGTGCCGACTGTCTGGGGAGGGATAGTGCAGGCTGACTGGGGAGGGATTGTGCAGACTGTCTGGGGATGGATGGTGCAGACTGACTGGGGAGGGATAGTGCAGACTGACTGGGGAGGGGTAGTGCAGGCTGACTGGGGAGTGATAGTGCAGACTGACTGGGGAGGGATTGTGCAGACTGTCTGTGGAGTGATAGTGCAGGCTGTCTGGGGAGGGATTGCGCAGACTGACTGGGGAGGGATTGTGCAGACTGTCTGTGGAGTGATAGTGCAGGCTGTCTGGGGAGGGATTGCGCAGACTGACTGGGGAGGGATTGTGCAGACTGACTGGGGAGGGATTGCGCAGACTGACTGGGGAGTGATAGTGCAGACTGACTGGGGAGGGATGGTGCAGACTGACTGGGGAGTGATAGTGCAGACTGACTGGGGAGGGATGGTGCAGACTGACTGGGGAGGGATAGTGCAGACTGACTGGCGAGGGATAGTGCAGACTGACTGGGGAGGGATGGTGCAGACTGATTGGGGAGGGATAGTGCAGACTGACTGGGGAGGGATAGTGCAGGCTGACTGGGGAGTGATAGTGCAGACTGACTGGGGAGGGATAGTGCAGGCTGACTGGGGAGTGATAGTGCAGACTGACGGGGGAGTGATAGTGCAGACTGACTGGGGAGTGATAGTGCAGACTGACTGGGGAGGGATAGTGCAGACTGACTGGGGAGGGATAGTGCAGACTGACTGGGGAGGGATAGTGCAGACTGACTGGGGAGGGATAGTGCAGACTGACTGGGGAGGGATAGTGCTGATTGACTGGGGAGGGATAGTGCAGACTGATTGGGGAGTGATAGTGCAGACTGTCTGGGGAGGGATAGTGCAGGCTGTCTGGGGAGGGATAGTGCAGACTGTCTGTGGAGGGATAGTGCAGGCTGACTGGGGAGGGATAGTGCAGACTGCCTGTGGAGGGATAGTGCAGACTGTCTGGGGAGGGATAGTTCAGGCTGCCTGTGGAGGGATGCTGCAGACTGTCTGGGGAAGGATAGTGCAGGCTGTCTGTGGAGGGATGGTGCAGACTGCCTGTGGAGGGATGGTGCAGACTGTCTGGGGAGGGATAGTGCCGACTGTCTGGGGAGGGATGGTGCAGACTGCCTGTGGAGGGATTGTGCCGACTGTCTGGGGAGGGATAGTGCAGACTGACTGGGGAGTGATAGTGCAGACTGACTGGGGAGGGATGGTGCAGGCTGACTGGTGAGTGATAGTGCAGGCTGGCTGGGGAGGGATAGTGCAGACTGACTGGGGAGGGATAGTGCAGACTGACTGGGGAGGGATAGTGCAGACTGACTGTGGAGAGATAGTGCAGACTGACTGGGGAGTGATAGTGCAGACTGACTGGGGAGGGATAGTGCAGACTGACTGGGGAGTGATAGTGCAGACTGACTGGGGAGGGATAGTGCAGACTGACTGGGGAGTGATAGTGCAGACTGACTGGGGAGGGATAGTGCAGCCTGACTGGGGAGTGATAGTTCAGACTGACTGGGGAGGGCTAGTGCAGGCTGACTGGGGAGTGATAGTGCAGACTGACTGGGGAGGGATAGTGCAGACTGACTGGGGAGGGATGGTGCAGACTGACTGGGGAGGGATAGTGCAGAGTGACTGGGGAGTGATAGTGCAGACTGACTGGGGAGGGATAGTGCAGACTGACTGGGGAGGGATAGTGCTGACTGACTGGGGAGGGATAGTGCAGACTGTCTGGGGAGGTATAGTGCAGGCTGACTGGGGAGTGATAGTGCAGACTGACTGGGGAGTGATAGTGCAGACTGACTGGGGAGGGATAGTGCAGACTGACTGGGGAGGGATGGTGCAGACTTTCTTGGGAGGGATGGTGCAGACTGTCTGGGGAGGGATAGTGCAGGCTGTCTGGGGAGGGATAGAGCAGGCTGTCTGGGGAGGGATGGTGCAGACTGTTTGGGGAGGGATAGTGCAGGCTGTCTGGGGAGGGATAGTGCAGGCTGTCTGGGGATGGATGGTGCAGACTGTCTGGGAGGGATAGTGCAGGCTGTCTGGGGAGGGATAGTGCAGGCTGTCTTGGGATGGATGGTGCAGACTGTCTGTGGAGGGATAGTGCCGACTGTCTGGGGAGGGATAGTGCAGACTGCCTGTGGAGGGATGGTGCAGACTGCCTGTGGAGTGATGGTGCAGACTGTCTGGGGACGGATAGTGCAGGCTGTCTGGGGAGGGGTAGTGCAGGCTGTCTGGGGACGGATAGTGCAGGCTGTCTGGGGAGGGATAGTGCCGACTGTCTGGGGAGGGATGGTGCAGACAGTCTGGGGAGGGATCGTGCAGGCTGTCTGGGGAGGGATAGTGCAGACTTTCTGGGATCGGATGGTGCAGACTGACTGGGGAGGGATAGTGCCGACTGTCTGGGGAGGGATGGTGCAGACTGTCTGGGGAGGGATAGTGCCGACTGTCTGGGGAGGGATGGTGCAGACTGTCTGGGGAGGGATAGTGCAGGCTGTCTGGGGAGGGATAGTGCAGACTTTCTGGGGATGGATGGTGCCGACTGTCTGGGGAAGGATTGTGCAGTTTGCCTGTGGAGGGCTGGTGCAGACTGTCTGTGGAGTGATAGTGCAGGCTGTCTGGGGAGGGATTGTGCAGGCTGACTGGGGAGGGATAGTGCAGGCTGTCTGGGGAGGGATTGTGCAGACTGACTGGGGAGGGATTGTGCAGACTGTCTGTGGAGTGATAGTGCTGGCTGTCTGGGGAGGGATTGTGCAGACTGTCTGGGGAGGGGTAGTGCAGGCTGACTGGGGAGGGATAGTGCAGACTGTCTGGGGAGGGATAGTGCAGGCTGACTGGGGAGGGATTGTGCAGACTGTCTGTGGAGTGATAGTGCAGGCTGTCTGGGGAGGGATTGCGCAGACTGACTGGGGAGGGATTGTGCAGACTGTCTGTGGAGTGATCGTGCAGGCTGTCTGTGGAGGGATTGTGCAGACTGTCTGGGGAGGGGTAGTGCAGGCTGACTGGGGAGGGATAGTGCAGACTGTCTGGGGAGGGATAGTGTAGACTGACTGGGGAGTGATAGTGCAGACTGTCTGGGGAGGGATAGTGCAGACTGACTGGAGGGATCGTGCAGACTGACTGGGGAGGGATAGTGCAGACTGACTGGGGAGGGATAGTGCAGACTGACTGGGGAGGGATAGTGCAGACTGTCTGGGGAGGGATAGTGCAGACTGACTGGAGGGATCGTGCAGACTGACTGGTGAGGGATAGTGAAGACTGTCTGGGGAGGGATAGTGCAGACTGACTGGAGGGATCGTGCAGACTGACTGGTGAGGGATAGTGAAGACTGTCTGGGGAGGGGTAGTGCAGGCTGACTGGGGAGGGATAGTGCAGACTGTCTGGGGAGGGATAGTGCAGACTGACTGGGGAGGGATAGTGCAGACTGACTGGGGAGGGATAGTGCAGACTGACTGGGGAGCGATAGTGCAGACTGTCTGGGGAGGAATAGTGCAGACTGACTGGAGTGATAGTGCAGACTGACTGGGGAGGGATAGTGCAGACTGACTGGGGAGTGATAGTGCAGACTGACTGGGGAAGGTTAGTGCAGACTGACTGGGGAGGGGTAGTGCAGACTGACTGGGGTGGGATAGTGCAGACTGACTGGGGAGTGATAGTGCAGACTGCCTGGGGAGTGATAGTGCAGACTGACTGGGGAGTGATAGTGCAGACTGACTGGGGAGGGATAGTGCAGACTGACTGGGGAGGAATAGTGCAGACTGACTGGGGAGGGATAGTGCAGACTGACTGGGGAGGGATAGTGCAGACTGACTGGGGAGTGATAGAACAGACTGACTGGGGAGTGATAGTGCAGACTGACTGGGGAGGGATAGTGCAGACTGACTGGGGAGTGATAGTGCAGACTGACTGGTGAGTGATAGTGCAGACTGACTGGGGAGGGATAGTGCAGACTGACTGGGGAGGGATAGTGCAGACTGACTGGGGAGTGATAGTGCAGACTGACTGGGGAGTGATAGTGCAGACTGACTGGGGAGGGATAGTGCAGACTGACTGGGGAGGGATAGTGCAGACTGACTGGGGAGTGATAGAACAGACTGACTGGGGAGTGATAGTGCAGACTGACTGGGGAGGGATAGTGCAGACCGACTGGGGAGTGATAGTGCAGACTGACTGGTGAGTGATAGTGCAGACTGACTGGGGAGGGATAGTGCAGACTGACTGGGGAGGGATAGTGCAGACTGACTGGGGAGTGATAGTGCAGACTGACTGGGGAGTGATAGTGCCGACTGTCTGGGGAGGGATAGTGCAGGCTGACTGGGGAGGGATTGTGCAGACTGTCTGGGGATGGATGGTGCAGACTGACTGGGGAGGGATAGTGCAGACTGACTGGGGAGGGGTAGTGCAGGCTGACTGGGGAGTGATAGTGCAGACTGACTGGGGAGGGATTGTGCAGACTGTCTGTGGAGTGATAGTGCAGGCTGTCTGGGGAGGGATTGCGCAGACTGACTGGGGAGGGATTGTGCAGACTGTCTGTGGAGTGATAGTGCAGGCTGTCTGGGGAGGGATTGCGCAGACTGACTGGGGAGGGATTGTGCAGACTGACTGGGGAGGGATTGCGCAGACTGACTGGGGAGTGATAGTGCAGACTGACTGGGGAGGGATGGTGCAGACTGACTGGGGAGTGATAGTGCAGACTGACTGGGGAGGGATGGTGCAGACTGACTGGGGAGGGATAGTGCAGACTGACTGGCGAGGGATAGTGCAGACTGACTGGGGAGGGATGGTGCAGACTGATTGGGGAGGGATAGTGCAGACTGACTGGGGAGGGATAGTGCAGGCTGACTGGGGAGTGATAGTGCAGACTGACTGGGGAGGGATAGTGCAGGCTGACTGGGGAGTGATAGTGCAGACTGACGGGGGAGTGATAGTGCAGACTGACTGGGGAGTGATAGTGCAGACTGACTGGGGAGGGATAGTGCAGACTGACTGGGGAGGGATAGTGCAGACTGACTGGGGAGGGATAGTGCAGACTGACTGGGGAGGGATAGTGCAGACTGACTGGGGAGGGATAGTGCTGATTGACTGGGGAGGGATAGTGCAGACTGATTGGGGAGTGATAGTGCAGACTGACTGGGGAGGGATAGTGCAGGCTGACTGGGGAGTGATAGTGCAGACTGACTGGGGAGGGATAGTGCAGGCTGACTGGGGAGTGATAGTGCAGACTGACGGGGGAGTGATAGTGCAGACTGACTGGGGAGTGATAGTGCAGACTGACTGGGGAGTGAAAGTGCAGACTGACTGTGGAGGGATAGTGCAGGCTGACTGGGGAGGGATAGTGCAGACTGACTGGGGAGTGATAGTGCAGACTGACTGGGGAGGGATAGTGCAGGCTGACTGGGGAGGGATAGTGCAGACTGACTGGGGAGTGATAGTGCAGACTGACTGGGGAGGGATAGTGCAGACTGACTGGGGAGTGATAGTGCAGGCTGACTCGGGTGTGATAGTGCAGACTGACTGGGGAGTGATAGTGCAGACTGCCTGGGGAGGGTTAGTGCAGACTGACTGCGGAGTGATAGTGCAGACTGACTGGGGAGTGATAGTGCAGACTGTCTGGGGAGGGATAGTGCAGACTGACTGGGGAGGGATAGTGCAGACTGACTGGGGAGTGATAGTGCAGACTGACTGGGGAGGGATAGTGCAGACTGACTGGGGAGGGATAGTGCAGACTGACTGGGGAGTGATAGTGCAAACTGCCTGTGGAGGGATAGTGCAGACTGACTGGGGAGTGATAGTGCAGACTGCCTGGGGAGGGATAGTGCAGGCTGACTGGTGAGGGATAGTGCAGACTGACTGGGGAGTGATAGTGCAGATTGACTGGGGAGTGATAGTGCAGACTGACTGGGGAGGGATAGTGCAGGCTGACTGGGGAGTGATAGTGCAGGCTGACTGAGGTGTGATAGTGCAGACTGACTGGGGAGTGATAGTGCAGACTTGACTGGGGAGTGATAGTGCAGACTGACTGGGAAGTGATAGTGCAGACTGCCTGTGGAGGGATAGTGCAGACTGACTGGGGAGTGATAGTGCAGACTGCCTGGGGAGGGTTAGTGCAGACTGACTGGGGAGTGATAGTGCAGACTGACTGGGGAGGGATTGTGCAGACTGTCTGTGGAGTGATAGTGCAGGCTGTCTGGGGAGGGATTGCGCAGACTGACTGGGGAGGGATTGTACAGACTGACTGGGGAGGGATAGTGCAGACTGACTGGGGAGGGATTGTGCAGACTGTCTGTGGAGTGATAGTGCAGGCTGTCTGGGGAGGGATTGCGCAGACTGACTGGGGAGGGATAGTGCAGACTGACTGGGGAGGGATAGTGCAGACTGACTGGGGAGGGATAGTGCAGACTGTCTGTGGAGTGATAGTGCAGGCTGTCTGGGGAGGGATTGCGCAGACTGACTGGGGAGGGATTGTGCAGACTGACTGGGGAGTGATAGTGCAGGCTGACTGGGGAGTGATAGTGCAGACTGACTGGGGAGTGATAGTGCAGACTGACTGGGGAGGGATGGTGCAGACTGACTGGGGAGGGATAGTGCAGACTGACTGGCGAGGGATAGTGCAGACTGACTGGGGAGGGATGGTGCAGACTGATTGGGGAGGGATAGTGCAGACTGACTGGGGAGGGATAGTGCAGGCTGACTGGGGAGTGATAGTGCAGACTGACTGGGGAGGGATAGTGCAGGCTGACTGGGGAGTGATAGTGCAGACTGACGGGGGAGTGATAGTGCAGACTGACTGGGGAGTGATAGTGCAGACTGACTGGGGAGGGATAGTGCAGACTGACTGGGGAGGGATAGTGCAGACTGACTGGGGAGGGATAGTGCAGACTGACTGGGGAGGGATAGTGCAGACTGACTGGGGAGGGATAGTGCTGATTGACTGGGGAGGGATAGTGCAGACTGATTGGGGAGTGATAGTGCAGACTGACTGGGGAGGGATAGTGCAGGCTGACTGGGGAGTGATAGTGCAGACTGACTGGGGAGGGATAGTGCAGGCTGACTGGGGAGTGATAGTGCAGACTGACGGGGGAGTGATAGTGCAGACTGACTGGGGAGTGATAGTGCAGACTGACTGGGGAGTGATAGTGCAGACTGACTGTGGAGGGATAGTGCAGGCTGACTGGGGAGGGATAGTGCAGACTGACTGGGGAGTGATAGTGCAGACTGACTGGGGAGGGATAGTGCAGGCTGACTGGGGAGGGATAGTGCAGACTGACTGGGGAGTGATAGTGCAGACTGACTGGGGAGGGATAGTGCAGACTGACTGGGGAGTGATAGTGCAGGCTGACTCGGGTGTGATAGTGCAGACTGACTGGGGAGTGATAGTGCAGACTGCCTGGGGAGGGTTAGTGCAGACTGACTGCGGAGTGATAGTGCAGACTGACTGGGGAGTGATAGTGCAGACTGTCTGGGGAGGGATAGTGCAGACTGACTGGGGAGGGATAGTGCAGACTGACTGGGGAGTGATAGTGCAGACTGACTGGGGAGGGATAGTGCAGACTGACTGGGGAGGGATAGTGCAGACTGACTGGGGAGTGATAGTGCAAACTGCCTGTGGAGGGATAGTGCAGACTGACTGGGGAGTGATAGTGCAGACTGCCTGGGGAGGATTAGTGCAGACTGACTGGGGAGGGATAGTGCAGGCTGACTGGTGAGGGATAGTGCAGACTGACTGGGGAGTGATAGTGCAGATTGACTGGGGAGTGATAGTGCAGACTGACTGGGGAGGGATAGTGCAGGCTGACTGGGGAGTGATAGTGCAGGCTGACTGAGGTGTGATAGTGCAGACTGACTGGGGAGTGATAGTGCAGACTTGACTGGGGAGTGATAGTGCAGACTGACTGGGAAGTGATAGTGCAGACTGCCTGTGGAGGGATAGTGCAGACTGACTGGGGAGTGATAGTGCAGACTGCCTGGGGAGGGTTAGTGCAGACTGACTGGGGAGTGATAGTGCAGACTGACTGGGAAGTGATAGTGCAGACTGCCTGTGGAGGGATAGTGCAGACTGACTGGGGAGTGATAGTGCAGACTGCCTGGGGAGGGTTAGTGCAGACTGACTGGGGAGTGATAGTGCAGACTGACTGGGGAGTGATAGTGCAGTCTGTCTGGGGAGGGATAGTTCAGACTGACTGGGGAGGGCTAGTGCAGACTGACTGGGGAGGGATAGTGCAGACTGACTGGGGAGGGATAGTGCAGACTGACTGGGGAGTGATAGTGCAGACTGACTGGGGAGTGATAGTGCAGACTGCCTGTGGAGGGATAGTGCAGACTGACTGGGGAATGATAGTGCAGACTGCCTGGGGAGGATTAGTGCAGACTGACTGGGGAGTGAATGTGCAGACTGACTGGGGAGTGATCGTGCAGACTGTCTGCGGAAGGATAGTGCAGACTGACTGGGGAGGGATAGTGCAGACTGACTGGGGAATGATAGTGCAGACTGCCTGGGGAGGATTAGTGCAGACTGACTGGGGAGTGAATGTGCAGACTGACTGGGGAGTGATCGTGCAGACTGTCTGCGGAAGGATAGTGCAGACTGACTGGGGAGGGAAAGTGCAGACTGACTGGGGAGGGATAGTGCAGACTGACTGGGATGTGATAGTGCAGACTGACTGGGGAGTGATAGTGCAGACTGACTGGGGAGTGATAGTGCAGGCTGACTGGGGAGTGATAGTGCAGACTGACTGGGGAGGGATAGTGCAGACTGACTGGGGAGTGATAGTGCAGACTGACTGGGGAGGGATTGTGCAGGCTGACTGGGGAGGGATAGTGCAGACTGACTGGGGAGTGATAGTGCAGACTGACTGGGGAGGGATGGGAACACCCATTGCGGTGACAGGGGAACAACCCAGCAGTATCAGAAAAAGATGAACAATGTTTTGTTGTTGGAGCTGCACTCATCCAGGCAAGTGGAGAGTATCCCATTACACTCCTGACTGATACCTTGTGTGTGGTGGATATGTTTTGGGGTGGGTCAGGAGGTGAATTACTCGCCTTAAGATTCCAATTCGTTGTCCTGCTCTGGTAGCCACAGTATTAATGTGGCTAGTCCAGTTCAGTGTCTGATCAATGGTAACCCCCAGAATGTTGATTGTGGGGGATTCAGCATGGTAATGCTATTGAATGTCAAGGTGGTGATGATTACATCATCTCTTGTAGGAGATTGTCATTGCCTGGCATTTGTGTGACGCAAATGTAACTTGCCACTTGTCAGCACAAGCCTGGATATTGCCCCGGCCTTGCTGCATTTGGACATGGACCGCGTCATTACCTGAGGAGTCGCGAATGGTGCGGAATATTGTGCACTCAACTGCAAACATTCCCACTTCTGACCTTATGATAGAAGGAAGATCATTGATGAAGCAGTTGAAGTGATGTCCTAGAGGTGAGGTGATTGACCTCAAACCACCACAACCTCTTCCTTTGTGCCAGGTATGACTCCAACCAGCGGAGAGTTTTCTCCCTGATTCCCATTGACTCCATGATGTACCTTCAATTCACCGAGAGGCAGAGAGAGCAAGTGAACATTAGGCTTTATTAATAATGAACTTGCCTAGCCAGAGTCGGCTGTACAGATGAATGCCGCCCACAGGCGGCCGGTCTATATATGGCCCCGGTGAGGGCGGAGCCAGAGGCGAAGTCCACCGAGGTTACAGTACAGTATCTAGAGCAGCTCGTATCACCACTTCTAGGTCATAGGTTACAGTATCATACATGCATTAGGTGAATACATTCACTCCCTGTTAAAAAAATCAAGTCCTAATACTATCTTGTAGTGGCTCTCAGCACATGGTGGATGTCTGAGTGGCTTGCTATGAGCTCTGTACCCTGAGCTGTCTCCTGCTGGAATCCTCAGTAAGTGTCGTTTTCCCTGGTTTGTACTGTGTATGCTCTTACCTGTGATTGGCTGTGGTGTTGTGTGTGTGTTGATTGGTCCGTTGATCTGTCCATCAGTATGTATGTGCTATGATGTTTACCTGAATATCATGACAAGATGCATCTGCAGCAGGCAGGTTGGTGAGGATGAACATAAGAAGATAAGATAAGAACTAGGAGCAGGAGTAGGCCATCTGGCCCCTCGAGCCTGCTCCACCATTCAATGAGATCATGGCTGATTTTTTGTGGACTGAGCTTCACTTTCCGACCCGAACACCATAACCCTTAATCCCTTTATTCTTCAAAAAACGATCTACCTTTATCTTAAAAACATTTAATGAAGGAGCCTCAACTGCTTCACTGGGCAAGGAATTCCATAGACTCACAACCCTTTGGGTGAAGAAGTTCTTCCTAAGCTCAGTCCTAAATTTACTTCCCCTTATTTTGAGGCTATGTCCCCTAGTTCTGCTTTCACCCGCCAGTGGAAACAACCTGCCCGCATCTATCCTATCTAGTCCCTTCATAATTTTATATGTTTCTATAAGATCCCCCCCCCCCCCCCCCCGCATCCTTCTAAATTCCAATGAGTACAGTCCCATTCTACTCAACCTCTCCTCGTAATCCAACCCCTTCAGCTCTGGGATTAACCTAGTGAATCTCCTCTGCGCACCCTCCAGTGCCAGTACGTACTTTCTCAGGTAAGGAGACCAAAACTGAACACAATACTCCAGGTGTGGCCTCAATAATACCTTATACAATTGCAGCATAACCTCCCTAGTCTTAAACTCCATCCCTCTAGCAATGAAGGACAAAACTCCATTTGCCTTCTTAATCACCTGTTACACCTGTAAACCAACTTTTTGCGACTCCTGCACTAGCACACCCAGGTCTCTCTGCACAGCAGCATGTTTTACTATTTTATCATTTAAATAATAATCCCTTTTGCTGTTATTCCTACCAAAATGGATAACCTCACATTTGTCAACATTGTATTCCATCTGCCAAACCCTAGCCCATTCACTTAACCTATCCAAATCCCTCTGCAGAATTCCGGTATCCTCTGCACTTTTTGCTTTACCACTCATCTTAGTGTCATCTGCAAACTTGGACACATTGCACTTGGTCTCCAACTCCAAATCATCTATGTAAATTGTGAACAATTGTGGGCCCAACACTGATCCCTGAGGGACACCACTAGCTACTGATTGCCAACCAGAGAAACACCCATTAATCCCCACTCTTTGCTTTCTATTAATTAACCAATCCTCTGTCCATGCTACTACTTTACCCTTAATGCCATGCATCTTTATCTCATGCAGCAACCTTTCGTGTGACACCTTGTCAAAAGCTTTCTGGAAATCCAGATATACCACATCCATTGGTTCCCCGTTATCTACCGCACTGGTAATGTCATCAAAAAATTCCACTAAATTAGTTAGGCACGACCTGCCCTTTATGAACCCATGCTGCATCTGCCCAATGGGACAATTTCTATCCAGATGCCTTGCTATTTCTTCCTTGATGATAGATGACAGCGTCTTCCCTGCTACCGAAATTAAGCGAACTGGCCTATAATTACCCATTTTCTGCCTACCTCCTTTTTTAAACAGTTAATTTCCAATCCGGCAGGGCCATCTCAGAGTCTAGTGAATTTTTGTAAATTAGCACTAGTGCATTTGCAATTTCCCTAACCATCTCTTTTAGCACTCTGGGATGCATTCCATCAGGGCCAGGAGACTTGTCTACCTTTAGCCCCATTAGCTTGCCCATCACTACCTCCTTCGTGATAACAAGCATCTCAAGGTCCTCACCGGTCATAGCCTCATTTCCATCAGTCACTGGCATGTTATTTGTGTCTTCCACGGTGAAGACCGACCCAAAAAACCTGTTCAGTTACTGAGCTATTTCCTCATCTCCCATTGTTAAATCTCCCTTCTCATCCTCTAAAGGACCAATCTTAGCCACTCTTTTTTGTTTTATATATTTGTAGAAACTTTTACTATCTGTTTTTATATTCTGAGCAAGTTTACTCTCATAATCTATTTTACTCTTCTTTATAACATTTTTAGTAGCTTTCTGTTGCCCCCTAAAGATTTCCCAGTCCTCTAGTCTCCCACTAATCTTGCCACTTTGTATGCTTTTTACTTCAATTTGATACTCTCCCTTATTTCCTTAGATATCCACAGTCTATTTTCCCTCTTTCTACCATCCTTCCTTTTTGTTGGTATAAACCTTTGCTGAGCACTGTGAAAAATCGCTTGGAAGGTTCTCCACTGTTCCTTAACTGTTTCACCATAAAGTCTTTGCTCCCAGTGTACCTTAGCTAGCTCTTCTCTCATCCCATTGTAATCTCTTTGTTTAAGCACAAAACACTAGTGTTTGATTTTACCTTCTCGCCCTCCATCTGTATTTTAAATTCCACCATATTGTGATCGCTCCTTCCGAGAGGATCCCTAACTATGATATCATTAATCAATCCTGTCTCATTACACAGGACCAGATCTAGGACCGCTTGTTCCCTCGTAGGTTCCATTACACACTGTTCCAGGAAACTATGGCTGATACATTCTCCAAACTCCTCCTCAAGGGTGCCTTGACCGACCTGGTTAAACCAATCGTCATGTAGATTAAAATTCCCCATGATAACTGCTGTACCATTTCTACATGCATCAGTTATTTCTTTGTTTATTGCCTGCCCTACCATAATGTTACTATTTGGTGGCCTGTAGACTACTCTATCAGTGACTTTTTCACCTTACTATTCCTGATTTCCACCCAAATGGATTCAACCTTATCCTCCATAGCACCGATGTCAGTCCTTACTATTGCCCAGATGCCATCCTTAAATAACAGAGCTACACCACCTCCCTGAGTTATTTTTCCTCTTAACTTTTCTCCTAATTTTCCTTGCCGTTGAACCCATATCTTCCGGTAACAACCTGCCGCGTCGCTTTCCATTTATGTTTTTACTTCCCGTTTTATTCCTTTTAGTATTACTGGTCCTATTCACTGAGCTCCCCTCAGTCACTGTACCTTGTACTGTCGCCCTTTTTGATTTTTGACTATGGCTTCTCTGCCTTACACTTTCCCCCTTACTGCCTTTTGTTTCTGTCCCTGTTTTACTACCTTCCGACTTCCTGCATCGGTTCCCATCCCCCTGCCACATTAGTTCAAACACTCCCCAACCGCTCTAGCAAAGACCCCCTAGGACATCAGTTACATTCCTGCCCAGGTGTATCCTGTCCAGTTTGTACAGGTCCCGCCTCCCCCAGAACCAGTCCCAGTGCCCCAGGAATCTGAAACCCTCTCCCTGACACGAGGTCTGACATGAGGTCAAGTTTATTTTTCCCTTGTGTCGGTTTCTTCACCACCAGCTGCAATCCCAGACTAGCAGCTGTGTCCTTTAGGACCCGGCCAGCTCGGTTTGTGGTGGTAGTATCGAGCCACTCTCATTAAAAAAAATTTACAGTACCTAATTATTTTTTTACAAGGGGCAATTTGGCGTGGCCAATCCACCTAACCTGCACATCTTTGGGTTGTGGGGGTGAAACCCACGCAGACAAGGGGGGAATGTGCAAACCCCACACGGACAGTGACCCAGGGCTGGGATTCGAACCCAGGTTCTCAGTGCCGTAGTCCCAGTGCTAACCACTGCGCCACGTTCTGCCCTCTACCGAGTAACTCTTAGTGATGGACATTGAAGTCCCCCACCCAAAGTATATCCTCTGTCCTTGCCACCCTCATTGCTTCCTCCAAGTGGTGATCAACATCGAGGAGTACTAATTCATCAGCTGATGGTAGACGGTATGTGGTAATCAGCAGGAGGTTTCCTTGCCCATGTTTAACCTGGAGCCATGAGACTTCATGTGATACAGAGTTGACGTTGAGGACTCCAAGGGCAACTTCGTCCCAACTATATACCACTGTGCCCCTACTTCTGCTTGTTCTGTCCAGCCAGTGAGACAGGATATGCCCAGGAATGGTGATAGTAGTCTGGGACATTGCCTGTAAGATATGGTTCTATGAGTAAGACTATTTCAGGCTGTTGCTTGACTAGTCTGTGAGATAGCTCTCCCAACTTGGGGTGTGGCAAGTTCTGGAGCACAAGACTTCAGGAGTTTTGCAAAATCTTATCAGGGATACCTTTTTGGTATCCAATGCCTTCAGCCGTTTCATGATATCATGTGGCTGAAGACTGGCATCGATGATGATGGGGATCTCTGGAGGAAACTAAGATGGATCATCCACTCGGCACTGTCAAGATATTCAGGTAAACATCATGGTACAAACATACATACATACTGATGGACAGATCAACGGACTAATCAACACACACACAACACCACAGCCAATCACAGGCAAGAGCATACACACTACAAAACAGGGAACACGACACTTCCCGGAGGATTCCAGCAGGAGACAGCTCAGGGCACAGAGCTCACAGCAAGCCACTCAGACTTCCACCATGTGCTGAGTGCCACTCCAATATAGTATTAGGAATAGGTCCACAGATTCTAGGGTTATGATCGAACCTCAGTAACCAGTTTACCACTGTAAATAAATGTTAGTAATAAAACTGAGTTGTACTATTCGCAACCGTGTTGGTTCGTCTGTGTAGCAGAGTACCCAACACATCAGGCACCTCTGGCTGATTGTTGCGAATGCTTCAGCCTTGTACTTTGCACAGATGTCCTGGGCTCCTCCATTATTGCAGATGAGGAAATTTGCAGAGCCTCCTCCTCCAGTGAGTTGTTTACTTGTCTGCCACCATTTACGGCTGTATGTGGCAGGACTGCAGAGCTTAGAACCGATCTGTAGGTTCGTTGTTTAGGTCTGTCTATTACTTGCTGCTTATGCTCATATTTTATTTGTTTCATGTAAGTTATGTTCTGAGTCATCACATGTTAAAGGAAAGAAACAGGCAACATGCAGAGGCAGGGAAAATTAAGAGGGTAGAGGGAAAAGGCAAAAAGATTACAGAAAGTGAGAGGCGGCAATTAGAGAAAGGGACGGTGAAGGCAATAGACATTAGAGATTGATACATAGCAACAGAATACAGGAAGAACCAGTTTTGCAAGTAAGAAAATAGGACTCTTTATGGAAGTTGTTATCTATGTACTGCATCATAATTATGAATCAAAGCCACAATATGATATCAATAAAGATCAGAGAGATTGAATATCGTGGAGCAAAAAAGTGGAACAGAAACAGCCACCAGCAATGTGTTGTACAAATTTCATAGAATTTACAGTGCAGAAGGAGGCCATTCAGCCCATCGAGTCTGCACCGGCTCTTGGAAAGACCACCCCACCCAAGATCAACACCTCCACCCGATAAGTGTAGATGTTGGCCGGAATTTCCATCTGTTCACGCCAGTGGGATCTTCCGTTCCCCCCCGACGGCGAGAGTTCCCCGACGACGAGGCATGCATTCAATGGGAAACCCCGTTGACAATGATGGGACCAGAAGACCGCCCCACCGGCCAATGACAGGCTGCCTCTTCCACGGCAAAATATGCAGCAGGTTGCACAGAACATTCCGCCCATAGAGTTTGATCCTGAAGATTTTGCGAGTGAAACTGAGGATTTCCAGAATGATTAGTAGAAATAATATAGCAAAACTTGTAAATCGAATGAAATTAGAGACAAGAAAATTAAGGCGAAGGAAAATAATTTCAATGTGAAAGAAATACTTTTTGTCAAATAATGGGCGGGATTCCTCGCAAAAATTGTAAATCGAATTAAATTAGAGTCAAGACAATTAAGGCGAAGGAAAATAATTTCAATGTGAAAGAAATACTTTTTGTCAAATAATGGGCGGGATTCCCCGACCCCCCCCCCCCCCCGCCGGGTGGGAGAATCGCCGGGGGTCGGCGTGAATCCCGCCCCCGCCGTCCTCCCAATTCTCCCGCCCCCATAAACCGGCATGGCGGGCGTCACGCCGTCCGCCTCGGAGAATGGCGGGGTCCGGCGCGACTCAATGGGCCCGGGGCTGTCCGGATTCTCCGGCCTGCGATGGGCCGAAGTCCCGCCCGTTCTATGCCGGTCCCACCGGCGTAAATTGGAGTTGGTCCCTTACCGGCAGGACCGGGGGGCGTGGGCAGGCTCCGGGGTTCATGTGGGGTTGCGGGGGGATCTGGCCCCGGGAGGTGCCTCCATGGTGGCCTGGCCCGCGGTCGGAGCCCACCGACCCGCGGGAGGGCCTGTGCCATGGGGGCACTCTATTCCTTCCGCACCAGAGGCCGTGGTCATCCGCCATTCCCGGTGCGGAAGTGACTCCATGTGCGCATGCGCGGGGATGACGCCAGCACGCGTGGCGCTCCCGCGCATGCGCCAACTCGCGCCGGCCAGCGGAGGCCCTTCGGCACCTATGGGGCAGCCCGACGCCGGAGTGGTTCACGCCATTCCGTCCCACCGGGACCCCACGCCCTGCTGGGTATGGGAGAATCCCGCCCAATGTTTTTGAGTTTTTCATATTTGTGGGAATGATGGGTAATTAAAAGAATTGTATGGGAAAAAAATAAGAGAATTATTGAAAGAAATCTATTGGACAAAGATGTGTTTCAAATAAATTACATCAGAGGAACATTTCTGAGGAATGAATTTCAATCCTTTTGCTCGTAGGGTGAATATCTCAGCTTGCTACTTCATACAAACATTTTCTTCATCTTATTTTTTAAATCTCATTGTTAACTTTCATCGCTTTATTTACCAGAAGTCAGATGCGTAGCCCAGCTTGTGATCTTACAGGATTGATGTTGAAACAATGATATACAACAGAATATTTAACAATGATTTGAATGGACATTTGGTCTGATATTGAAATAAATACAATTGTGAATAAATGTGATTCTGCCTCACGGCGCCGAGGACCCGGGTTCCATCCCGGTCCTGGGTCAATGTCCGGGTGGTGTTTGCACATTCTCCCCATATCTGCATGGGTCTCACCCCCACAACCCAAAGATGTGTAGGGTAGGATGATTGGCCACAGTAAATTGCCCCTTTATTGGAAAATAAATTAATTGGGCACCTTAAATTTATTTTTTAAAAGTGAATTAATGCGATTGTGGCATGTTTTATTTTGTTACATCCAAAGGTGCAACAATGTTGCTTCTAGCTTGTTGCTGTAAAAGTCATAAAACTTGAAATCCTGTTGCGTGATCGTTAGCTGAGAACCACCACCATTTTCTGCGGGAAAAAAAAACAATTATTCAGATGCCAGTTGAGCTACTTTTGTAAATAGCTAAACAAGATTTCAAAATCCAAGACTGAAATCAAATTCAGGGCCGGGAATCTCCCCTAACCGGCGGGGAGGGGGGTCCCGGCGGGATGGAGTGGCGGGAACCACTCCGGCGTCGGGCCGCCCCAAAGGTGCGGATTTCTCCACACCTTTAGAGGCCAAGCCCTCACCTTGAGGGGCTAGGGGCGAGCCGGAGTGGTTGGCGCGCCGTCGGCCGGCGGGAAAGGCCCACGCCACCCCCCCCCAGGACCCCAGAGCCCGCCCGCGCCACCTAGTCCCGCCGGTAAGAGAGGTGGTTTGATTCTCGCCAGCTGGACAGGCGGGACTTCGGCCCATCGCGGGCCGGAGAAACGCCGGGGGGGGGCCCGTCGACCGGCGCGGTGCGATTCCCGCCCCCGCCAAATCTCCGGTGCTGGAGAATTCAGCAACCGGCAGGGGCGGGAGTCACGCCAGCTCCCGGCGATTCTCCGACCCGGCGGAGGGTCGGAGAATCCCGCCCCAGGTCTCACCAACACCAATCAGGCGGAAGCAGAGGAAGACAGGCAGGAAAACATGATATGGTGCCTGCAAATATGAACTTGTAGGTCTTCAATCACGAACTTTGTGCTGGCAAAATGCTGCTAACTTCTCCCATTTCATGAGCTGAGTGTGTGCCAATGCCTTGACCTTGAAGTGGGTTTGGTTTTTAAAGAAATGGATTTGCTTCACTTACTTGGTCATAACTTCGCTTCCTAATCCAAAATGAAAACTTGAACAAAGTTTGACTGCACGTTACAACTATTGCGTATTTCTCTTGTTTTCTTTCCCACTTGTTTATATGTTGGTTGCATTCTTTAATCAAAGTTTTGGCCCTTTACCTATGTTACTCAAAAACAAGTGGAAAAAGTGCTGTAACATTATAGTGACAAGGGCAATAAAAATGTATCAACAATAGGAATCTTCAACTGGGGAGAAATTACATGGTACAATATTAGTAACTGAAGAACTAATGAATATGGCTTAAGAACACATATTTATAGTGAGCCTTTTACAACCTCAGTATGTCCCAAAACGCTTTAGAGCTAATTATGTACTTCTGAATGCTGTCATTGTTGAACTATAAGGAAACACAACAGCCAAACTGTACACAGCAAGCCCTGGAAAACAAGTTAAAGACTTAGACAGAATTCCCACTGACGCCACTCCACACCATCGGGAAATCCACAGGCGGGGGTGCGCTGGCAGTGGGACAAGAGAATCCCTCCACCAGCTAACAGTCAAATAGTTCAGGCCAGGGGCTGCAATGCGCCCATTTTCAGACTAAGTGCTCCCGCCAGCAGAGAATGGGATTGTTTCCCACTGGTGATAAGAGTGAGCTGACATGCCATTCATAGAATAGATTATCATAGAACTTACAGTGCAGATGGAGGCCATTCAGCCCATCGAGTCGGCACCAGCTCTTGGAAAGAGCACCCTACCCAAGGTCAACACCTCCACCCTATCCCCATAACCCAGTAACCCCACCCAACACTAAGGGCAATTTTGGACACTAAGGGCAATTTATCATGGCCAATCCACCTAACCTGCACATCTTTGGATTGTGGAAGGAAACCGGAGCACCCGGAGGAAACCCACGCAACACGGGGAGGATGTGCAGACTCCGCACAGACAGTGACCCAAGCCGGAATCGAACCTGGGACCCTGGAGCTGTGAAGCAATTGTGCTATCCACAATGCTACCGTGCTGCCCATTCCATGGCACTATGAAAAAACATTCCTGAGAATCGTGTTCTACACTACCTGAGATGAGCGGGGCCTAAACCCGCTGGAAGGTCCCAGCCTCAGAATAATGTTCCAGCCACCCTCCCCCCCCTCTCCAATTTGTTGGCAAGGACCCTGCCCCCCAATAGCTGACAAAGGTCTCCCAATCACTTGAAAGGGTTCCCCCATTGGGGTTTTTAAGTTCTGCCAATATGGCTCCAGTTGAAGAGCTTTCTAGGATACCATCCCTCCTTACTGCTGTAATTGATTCCATGAACAAAACTGCAACACCCCATCCTCTTTTACCTCCTTCCCTTTCTCGCCTGAAGATCCTGGAATATTGAGCTGCCAATCCTGCCCATCTCTCATCCATGTCCCAGTGACAGCAAGGACATCATACCACCATGTTTTAATTTGGCCCCAATTCATCTGCCTTGTTCATCAGACTCCTTGCATTAAAATAAATACCATTCAATCTTGCTGAACTCCCATGTGACTTAACTGGTCTTGACATTCTATGCTTTCCTGATTCACTTTATGTCTCTTTTGATTTTGGATGTGCATCTATCCCTGCTGAACCTTCTCTCAGGATCCCAGGCCCCTGCCAAGTTAGTTAAAACCCTCCACAACAGCACAAGCAAATTTGCCTTGTTTTTCTCTCTGCAGCCCTAAAAGTCTTCTCATGTAGACCTAAAACCACAAAACTGTCCCCCATCAAGTCATCTTGAAATGTGCCTACATATCTGCTCTTCTATTTCTCTTGGACTGTTTAGGGGCCTATAAAATACTTCCATACTTCCAGCAATGTGATGAAAGTAAATCTCTGCCCGTTAATTTGGTGGAAACATTTGAAGGACTTTTATCAGTCAATTTGATTCCTCTTTAACTTTTTCAAGCCTCTGTCATGCATTCAATTTGATGGTCCATTGCCTTTTGCAAACCTCTTGATTGACAGTCCCATGCAATTTCAAAGAAAGGACTACGGTTG
The DNA here is from genome assembly GCF_047496885.1 of Scyliorhinus torazame. Classification (NCBI taxonomy): domain Eukaryota; kingdom Metazoa; phylum Chordata; class Chondrichthyes; order Carcharhiniformes; family Scyliorhinidae; genus Scyliorhinus; species Scyliorhinus torazame. The sequence continues at coordinate 276,562,009 of NC_092709.1, forward strand.
TTCATTTATGTAGCCACACAGGGGTCTATTAACGCTGAAATACTTCCTCTTTTGAGCAGGTGCTTTAACTTACTGCAGTTTTTTTAAAGAGGCTGGGCTGGATTCTCTGCTCAGGAGACTATGTTCTCCTGCCGGAGCTCAATTGCTTCTGGCTCATGCTGGCACTGGGAGCGGCACCCAGAAGCAATTCACTCTCCCCAGCCATGCAACTTTATGCATTTGGGGATTGCAAGGTATTCAATTTTGAATCCCTATTGGGCCGCCATTTTGAGTTGGCCCCTCTCCCCCACAATGCAAATTCACCCCTGCTGACAAGTAGGGGCATCCTCCCCCCCCCACCACAGGATTGCTGGGTCACCACCCCCCACATAGAATGCCTGTATGAGGGTGATCTGACCACCCCCACCAGAGACTCCCATCAGAGACCTCTACCAGAGACTCCCACCATATCAGAGACCCCTACCATAATAGGGTACCCCCCCAATAACAGAGAAACCCCTCAACCAATCCCCCCCCCCCCCCCCGCCCCCCCCCCCCCCCCCCCCCGCCCACAATCCCTCATCAGTCACCCCTGCCTGGAAGCTAAAGAACATTCCAGGCAGAAACAGTGAAAAAATCACAGCCTTTTCACTCACATGTGCCTTACACCTGCTGCCTCAGACAGAAGTCTAAAAAGCAGGAGCTGTAACTTAATAGAAAACTAAAGCCACATCATAAGGCTTTAAACCCCCTCAGTTCCTTTGATCTGCACGGCTTCCATTAACTTCAAAGAGAAATAGCTTTTAGTAGCTTGTAATTGACGGCTTCCAGACAGCAAGATGTCTGGATTGATTATTTTCAATTCTCTTCATGCTTGAATGCATCTCAAGTAGCCTGCAATGAACCTAACCACAATGTTTATAAACATCTAGCTACTATTGACATCAGAAGGTAGTTAAATGCTTTCAGCTGAGGAAAAGAGGAAGTGAAAGCGGTTAACTCCTAGGTGTTTATAAACATTGCGGTGTATTCATTAAGTAGCAAATGATTTATTTTTAACATACCAGCACAGTTATTACTCACATTGTAATAAATAATTTGAAACCTGATAGTTTGTTATGAGATCCTCTTACCAATGCTAGGGAACTACCTCCTGATGCTGACCAATGGAAGTACTTCTTAATGGTTGCCAGGTCACACATCAATTCTTTGCTGATGTTGAGGTGAATGCTACTTTGAGTAATAAGCAGATGCAGCACAAGGGTAGCAACTTCAGCACATCCAATGGCCACGTTGCACTGGAAAAGCAGCTCGTTGCGGTGCTGCATGACCATTGAAAGCCGGGAGACCCAATTCCCAGGATCTACCTGGCTCCCAATGCCTCGCGAGATCCAATGCGATCTTGCGAGATGTTGCAGTGTGAATCCTGCCCACAATAATCGGGATCATTTTTTAGCAAATCTGCATATTAGAGTGAGCCAGTAAGCCTCACTCTAATGTGCAGATTCCCAAGGTACCTGAGGCTCTGGGATTCAACCCCTTCCCCTCAGAGACCTCGGGCGAGCACCGTTCAGCACTGATCCCCACAACGGGGACCAGACGGAACGGCACTTGTGGGGGGTCTTCAAGGTGACCGGAGGTTCCCAGTATGTTTGCTCTTTGGGCAGCGTGGTGCCCAGGCACTGCTGGTGCCACCTGGGTACCCTGGCAATGCCAGCCTGGCACTGCTAGCTGGGCACCCTGGCAGTGCCACCTGTGTGCCAAGCTGGCACTGTCAGGTTTCCTGGCACTCACACCGGAGCACCCACACGAAACCCACGCAAACATGTGGAGAGCGTGCAAACTCCATAAAGGCAGTCAACCGAGGCCTCCTGGTGTTCTGGTTTCCTCCCAGAGTCCAAACATGTGCAGGTTGGGTTGATTGACCATGCTAAATTGCCACTGAGGATACAAAGATGTGCAGATTAGGTGGGGTTATGGGCGTGTGTAGGGTGCTCTTTCAGAGGGTTGGTGCAGACTTGATAGGCCGAATGGCCTCCTTCTGCACTTTAGGAAATCTATGATTCTATGAACCCAGGTCCTTGGCGCTGTGAGGTAGCAGTGCTAACCACTGTGCCACCCCATGGGGAATGTAGCCGCCAGTTTTTCACATAAATGTTCTACAAAGCCTGTGAAGGTCGATAGATAATCTACTATGTGATGTTAAATTAGGGATAGATATTCGCCAGGACAATGTTGGTCCTGCTCTGCTTTGAAATAATACTTGAAAGAGCACCTGAGAGGGCAGGTGGGGCCTTGGTCTAAAGTCTCATTTGAAGGATGGCATCTCTAATAGGTAGCACTTGTTTAGTATGACAGTGAAATGAGAACCCAAATTTTGTACTTACGTTTCTGGATCAATGCAAATAAACAGCACAGAGTTGTAAGAAATAAATTTTCTGGCTTTTTGCTGTTGGCCCTGGGAACTTCACCAAGTGAGAGTGTGTATCAGGCACATGTTACTTTCCAATCAGTTGGGAATTGTAACAAAACGCAATGCCTCTCCAACTATTTTGATTGACATAAATAGCCAAGTTAACAAAATCAAATGAACTGAGGGACAAATTAAAGGGACAGTTCCTTAAAGGGTAACTGCCTTAAATGAAAATAAAATCACAAATCAGACTTAACACATCAAACCAAAATGTGATTAACGGGGTCAATAATGCCCAACGGGCACAGAAGGTCTCAAGGGTGCCCGTGGACACCGCATACTCCCTCTCCAGGTACACCCAGACTGCAAATGTAGTCGTGGAAGAGGGCAGATGGTTGGGCTGGACAACCTCCTCGTTCGCCCGCTGCCTGGACCTGTCAATTCCAAGAAGGGCCAGGCCCAGGGGCAGTTTCACGAGGAGGTCCTCCTCTTTCCCCTTCCCTCTCTGCACTGGGTGCACAATGTCTCTCCGATCAGCGTACACAGCCTTCTAGTCAGGGAAAGAACAGCTTTGCATAGGTATTCGAAAGTATGCGGCAGAATCCTGTCGACAGACTTCAGATTCATGGTGTGATGCTTAATATACGCTACGTGTCCTTGATATGTATGTCCCTGTCAGGCAGGGAAGAGATGGTCGAGTGAGGGAACCATGGTTGACAAGAGAGGTTGAATGTCTTGTTAAGAGGAAAAAAGAGACTTATGTAAGGCTGAGGAAACAAGGTTCAGACAGGGCGTTGGAGGGATACAAGATAGCCAGGAGGGAACTGAAGAAAGGGATTAGGAGAGCTAAGAGAGGGCATGAACAATCTTTGGCGGGTAGGATCAAGGAAAACCCCAAGGCCTTTTACACATATGTGAGAAATATGAGAATGACTAGAGAGAGGGTACGTCCGATCAAGGACAGTAGCGGAAGATTGTGTATTGAGTCTGAAGAGATAGGAGAGGTCTTGAACGAGTACTTTTCTTCTGTATTTACAAATGAGAGGGGCGATATTGTTGGAGAGGACAGTGTGAAACAGACTGGTAAGCTCGAGGAAATACTTGTTAGGAAGGAAGATGTGTTGGGCATTTTGAAAAACGTGAGGATAGACAAGTCCCCCGGGCCTGACGGGATATATCCAAGGATTCTATGGGAAGCAAGAGATGAAATTGCAGAGCCGTTGGCAATGATCTTTTCGTCCTCACTGTCAACAGGGGTGGTACCAGGGGATTGGAGAGTGGCGAATGTCGTGCCCCTGTTCAAAAAAGGGACTAGGGATAACCCTGGGAATTACAGGCCAGTTAGTCTTACTTCGGTGGTAGGCAAAGTAATGGAAAGGGTACTGAAGGATAGGATTTCTGAGCATCTGGAAAGACACTGCTTGATTAGGGATAGTCAGCACGGATTTGTGAGGGGTAGGTCTTGCCTTACAAGTCTTATTGAATTCTTTGAGGAGGTGACCAAGCATGTGGATGAAGGTAAAGCAGTGGATGTAGTGTACATGGATTTTAGTAAGGCATTTGATAAGGTTCCCCATGGTAGGCTTTTGCAGAAAGTAAGGAGGCATGGGATAGTGGGAAATTTGGCCAGTTGGATAACAAATTGGCTAACCGATAGAAGTCAGAGGGTGGTGGTGGATGGCAAATATTCAGCCTGGATCCCAGTTACCAGTGGCGTACCTCAGGGATCAGTTCTGGGTCCTCTGCTGTTTGTGATTTTCATTAATGACTTGGATGAGGGAGTTGAAGGGTGGGTCAGTAAATTTGCAGACGATACGAAGATTGGTGGAGTTGTGGATAGTGAGGAGGGCTGTTGTCGGCTGCAAAGAGACATAGATAGGATGCAGAGCTGGGCTGAGAAGTGGCAGATGGAGTTTAACCCTGAAAAGTGTGAGGTTGTCCATTTGGAAGAACAAATATGAATGCGGAATACAGGGCTAACGGTAGAGTTCTTGGCAATGTGGAGGAGCAGAGAGATCTTGGGGTCTATGTTCATACATCTTTGAAAGTTGCCACTCAAGTGGATAGAGCTGTGAAGAAGGCCTATGGTGTGCTTGTGGTGGTATGTATTAGGGGTCATGTGGGACTGTGAAGCCGTGATGCTATTGGCTGACAGATCCCGGGTCCTGGTTGGCTGCTGATTCCTGGCTCCGCCCTGAAGGCGGAGTATAAGAACCCGAGCTTCTCCCCGCCACTTCATTCTGTTGCTGAACTGCTGGGGACAAGTCTCGCTTAATAAAGCCTGAATCGACTTCATCACTTCTCGTCTCTCTCGTAAGTCATTGTGCGCTACAATTTATTAAGCGAGCTTAAAAGACTATGGAGCTCCGGATCGCCCCGGAATGCCTGCGGATCAGCCCCCATGCAGCGAACTCGGCAGCAGTATTTAATCACTGGCAAGCATGTTTTGAAGGCTACCTCCGAACGGCCCCCGGCCGGATCACAGAAGACCAGAAAATGCAGGTCCTGCATTCGAGGGTAAGCCCGGAAATTTACCCTCTCATAGAAGACGCAGAGGATTTCCCGACGGCGCTCGCATTACTGAAGGGCATCTACGTTCGGCCCGTGAACCAGGTCTACGCGCGCCACCAACTCGCAACGAGATGGCAAAGTCCCGGAGAATCGCTAGAAGAATTCTACGCCACGCTGCTAATTTTGGGACGGGGCTGCAGCTGCCCGCCGGTGAACGCGATGGAACACACGGACATGCTAATTCGCGATGCTTTTGTGGCAGGTATGAACTCTCCCCAAATCCGCCAATGACTTTTAGAAAGAGAGTCGCTAGGACTCTCAGAGGCACGGGCCCTTGCAGCTTCCCTAGATGTGGCCTCGCAAAACGCCCGCGCCTATGGCCCCGACCGCGCAGCAGCCCCTTGGGCTCCGTGGACCCCCGTCGCGACAAACCCCCCCCTTCGCAGGCTTGCACGGTTAAAGCGCCAGACCATCCCGGGGGGGCCCGCTGCTATTTCTGCGGGCAAGCGAAACACCCCCGGCAGCGCTGCCCGGCCCGCGCAGCTATTTGTAAAAGCTGCGGCAAGAAGGGCCATTACGCGGCAGTGTGCCGGTCCCTGGGGGTCGCCGCAATCCCCGGAGAAGAACGAGCCCAGCATAGCCCAAACGCTCCCCAACCCCCCCAGCGCCTCATGTGCGACCCACGGGTGCCGCCATTTTGGGTCCCGGGCACCACGAGGGGAGGATGGGCGCCGCCATCTTGTGAACCCCCAGCCACGTGCGATTCATGGGGGTGGCCATTTTGTCCACCCCCGACCACGTGCGATCCATGGGGGTGGCCATTTTGTCCACCCCCGGCCGCGTGCGATTGATGGACGCCACCATCTTGGTTGACAACAAAGGACCCCAGCATCGACGGCTCCACGGGGTCCGAAGAAGACGCCGCGACACTACTACCACGACTGGCTTCGGTGACTCTGGATCAATCACGGCCCCGGACGCTCCAGACGACGACAACAACGGTGCTGATCAACGGACACGAGACATCATGCTTGATCGACTCCGGGAGCACTGAAAGTTTTATTCACCCAGACACGGTAAGACGCTGTTTTCTGACCATCCATCCAAGTACGCAAAAGATTTCCCTAGCTGCAGGATCCCACTCTGTAGAGATCAAAGGGTTCTGCATCGCGAACCTAACGGTGCAAGGGAGGGAGTTTAAGAACTACAGGCTCTACGTCCTTCCCCAACTCTGCGCGCCCACATTACTGGGATTAGATTTCCAGTGTAACCTGCAGAGCCTAACATTTCAATTTGGCGGCCCAATACCCCCACTCACTATCTGCGGCCTCGCAACTCTCAAGGTTGAACCGCCGTCCTTGTTTGCAAACCTCACCCCGGATTGCAAACCCGTCGCCACTAGGAGCAGACGGTACAGCGCCCAGGACCGGATATTTATTCGGCCTGAAGTCCAGCGGTTGCTGAAGGAAGGCATAATCCAGGCCAGCAATAGTCCCTGGAGAGCCCAGGTGGTAGTAGTAAAGACCGGGGAGAAGCAAAGGATGGTCATAGACTACAGCCAGACCATCAACAGGTACACACAGCTAGATGCGTACCCTCTCCCCGCATATCCGACATGGTAAATCGGATTGCCCAGTATAAGGTTTTCTCCACCGTGGACCTCAAGTCCGCCTACCACCAGCTCCCCATCCGCCCAGGTGACCGCAAGTACACAGCCTTCGAGGCAGACGGGCGTCTATACCACTTCCTAAGGGTCCCATTTGGTGTCACGAACGGGGTCTCGGTCTTCCAACGAGAGATGGACCGAATGGTTGACCAGCACGAGTTGCAGGCCACGTTCCCGTATCTCGACAACGTAACCATCTGCGGCCACGATCAGCAGGACCACGACGCCAACCTCCAAAAATTCGTCCAGACCGCTAACGCCCTGAACCTCACATACAACGAGGAAAAGTACGTTTTTAGCACAAACCGGTTGGCCATCCTGGGATACGTAGTGCGCAATGGGATAATAGGCCCTGACCCCGAACGCATGCGCCCCCTTATGGAATTCCCCCTCCCCCACTGCTCCAAAGCCCTGAAACGTTGCCTGGGTTTCTTTTCATATTACGCCCAGTGGGTCCCCCAGTATGCAGACAAGGCCCGCCCACTAATACAGACCACTACCTTCCCCATGTCGATAGAGGCTCGCCAGGCCTTCAGCCGCATCAAAGCGGATATCGCAAAGGCCACGATGCGCGCCATTGACGAGTCCCTCCCCTTCCAGGTCGAGAGCGACGCATCCGACGTAGGTCTGGCGGCCACCCTTAACCAAGCGGGCAGACCCGTGGCTTTTTTCTCCCGGACCCTCCACGCCTCAGAAATCCGCCACTCCTCAGTGGAAAAGGAAGCCCAAGCCATAGTGGAAGCTGTGCGACATTGGAGGCATTACCTGGCCGGCAGGAGATTCACTCTCCTCACCAACCAACGGTCGGTAGCCTTCATGTTCGATAATGCACAGCGGGGCAAAATTAAAAATGAAAAGATCTTAAGGTGGAGGATCGAGCTCTCCACCTTCAACTATGAGATCTTGTACCGTCCCGGAAAGCTGAACGAGTCGTCCGATGCCGTATCCCGCGGCACATGTGCCAACGCACAAATAGACCGTCTCCAAGCCCTCCACAAGGACCTCTGCCACCCGGGGTCACTCGAATCTACCATTTCATAAAGTCCCGCAACCTCCCCTACTCTGTGGAAGAGGTCCGTACAGTCACCAGGAACTGCCACATCTGCACAGAGTGCAAACCGCACTTTTTCAGGCCGGATAGAGCGCACCTGATCAAGGCTACCCGCCCCTTTGAACGCCTCAGTTTGGATTTCAAAGGGCCCTTCCACTCCACTGACCGCAACGCATACTTCCTGAACGTGGTGGACGAGTACTCTCGTTTCCCCTTCGCCATCCCCTGCCCCGACATGACAGCGGCCACAGTCATTAAAGCCCTTGGCACCATATTCACACTGTTCGGTTGCCCCGCGTATATCCATAGCAACAGGGGGTCCTCCTTCATGAGTGACGAGCTGCGCCAGTTCCTGCTCAGTAAGGGCATAGCCTCGAGCAGGGCGACCAGCTACAACCCCCGGGGGAACGGGCAAGTAGAGAGGGAGAACGGCATGGTCTGGAAGACCGGCCTGCTGGCCCTACGGTCCAGGGATCTCCCAGTTTCCCGGTGGCAGGAGGTACTCCCGGATGCTCTCCACTCCATCCGGTCGCTGCTATGTACCACCACTAACCAAACGCCTCATGAGTGCCTCCTTGTCTTCCCCATGAAGTCCTCCTCCGGAATGTCGCTGCCGACCTGGCTGGCGGCCCCAGGACCCATCTTGCTCCGGAAACATGTGCGGGCGCACAAATCGGACCCGTTGGTCGAGAGGGTTCACCTTCTCCACGCGAACCCGCAGTACGCCTACGTGGCGTACCCCGACGGCCGACAGGACACGGTCTCCCTGCGGGACCTGGCGCCCGCCGGCAACACACACCCCCCCCCCCCGACACCGATCATCCCCTCCCTACCACCGGCGCACCCCGCGACCGCCCCCTTCCCGGGAGGATCGGTCCTCCTCCCGTGCCCGCCCAGGAGTGAAACAGGAACAAACACCGAAACGCTCCCGGAGACGACAACGCCTGAACAAGCACCTGCACCACCACCGGGGCTGAGGTGATCGACGAGGAAGACCAGACCGCCCGCTCGAATCGTGGCATCCGCGTGACACCAAGAATGTTGTTGTATTGTAACAAAAAAATTTTTTTTCTCTTGCTAATATTGTAAATAGTTTCGCAAACTTTGTACATAGCCCAGTGTAGGGCTAAAACTGTAGTAACATGTCCGAAATTTTCCTTCCAGGGCCAGCCTTGTAAACCCCTACCACAATGCGAACCACCACCCCGCCGGATTCCTTTTTAACAAGGGGTGAATGTGTTGGTATGTATTAGGGGTCATGTGGGACTGTGAAGCCGTGATGCTATTGGCTGACAGGTCCCGGGTCCTGGTTGGCTGCTGACTCCTGGCTCCGCCCTGAAGGTGGAGTATAAGAACCCGAGCTTCTCCCCGCCGCTTCATTCTGTTGCTGAACTGCTGGGGACAAGTCTCGCTTAATAAAGCCTGAATCGACTTCATCACTTCTCGTCTCTCTCGTAAGTCATTGTGCACTACAGTGCTAGCGTTCATTAACAGAGGGATTGAATTTAAGAGCCGTGAGGTGATGATGCAGCTGTACAAAACCTTCGTAAGGCCACATTTGGAGTACTGTGTACAGTTCTGGTCGCCTCATTTTAGGAAGGATGTGGAAGCTTTGGAAAAGGTGCAAAGGAGATTTACCAGGATGTTGCCTGAAATGGAGAGTAGATCTTACGAGGAAAGGTTGAGGGTGCTAGGCCTTTTCTCATTAGAACGGAGAAGGATGAGGGGCGACTTGATAGAGGTTTATAAGATGATCAGGGGAATAGATAGAGTAGACAGTCAGAGACTTTCTCCCCAGGTGGAACAAACCATTACAAGGGGACATAAATTTAAGGTGAATGGTGGAAGATATAGGGGGGATGTCAGAGGTATGTTCTTTACCCAGAGAGTAGTGGGGGCATGGAATGCGCTGCCTGTGGAAGTAGTTGAGTCGGAAACATTAGGGACCTTCAAGCAGCTATTGGATAGGTACATGGATTACGGTAAAATGATATAGTGTAGATTTATTTGTTCTTAAGGGCAGCACGGTAGCATTGTGGATAGCATTGCTTCACAGCTCCAGGGTCCCAGGTTCGATTCTGGCTTGGGTCACTGTCTGTGTGGAGTCTGCACATCCTCCCCGTGTGTGCGTGGGTTTCCTCCGGGTGCTCCTGTTTCCTCCCACAGTCCAAAGATGTGCAGGTTAGGTGGATTGGCCATGCTGAATTGCCCTTAGTGTCCAAAATTGCCCTTAGTGTTGGGTGGAGGTGTTGAGATTGGGTAGGGTGCTCTTTCCAAGAGCCGGCGCAGACTCAATGGGCCGAATGGCCTCCTTCTGCATTGTAAATTCAATGATAATCTATGATTAATCTAGGACAAAGGTTCGGCACAACATCGTGGGCCGAAGGGCCTGTTCTGTGCTGTATTTTTCTATGTTCTATTTCTATCTCTAACTGGGAACTTCAAAGTTTCAAAACTTTCCTGAAAGCATTATCCTCTGTGTTAAACATACCATCACTGGCAAAAGAAAAAGGCGAGAATGAACTAAAACTGGCCACACTAAACCCACTGTGTTTACTGTAAAGTGAAAAGACAAGTACGGGAGTGATTAACAGGCAGTATTTTCACCTTGGAGTACAGGTAATGGTGGTCAAGCACTGGAACCACAGGAGCGACTGTGAATTACTGTGTACCCGACCAAAATGCTGCCCATTGGTTACTGTATGAATCTTTGATCCATAATAGGTGATTTTCCTGGGTCAGGCTCACTGAGTGTAGCAAATGTAGAAGAGTCCGATAGCAAGCCTCTGTTAAAAATGTGTTCTTCGAGGTTCCGAAATATCCATCTTTTACTGTGCGGGACGACCAGTGAACAACAACCAGAACAACAAGAACAACATGTTTATATCATGCCTCTAATGTAATGAAACATAATGCCACACAGGAGCATCATAAAACAAAGCCTGACACCGAGCAACATAAGGACTATTGATTACAGGATAACAGACTGAAGTATAATAGAAGGATTTATTGTCATTCAAGCTTTCTCCCAATGCTCTTTATTTGCAATCGTATTAAAATATAGCTTCCTTTTTTGTGGGGTAGTGTTGGTGAATAAAAGTGCCTCCCTTCTCATCAACCGCTTTGTTTTCTGTTCTTCAAATTGCTGGAGCTGACAGACCGTTGACAGCAGTGCACTGATTATTGTTTGCAATGCCATTATGCTAGGTCTATCGTAATTCAATTTGTAGTTGTGACAGGGAGAACACATTCTGATATCCTTAAGATAATTGGCAAAAGAACCTGGATGAATCAAAGAGAACACTATGAGCTCTCTGAAAGGCATTGCCTTAAAGAGGGGTGCAAACAGATTCAATAATAACCTTCACGAGGGAATTAAGTATATCCTTGAGAAGGAGTTATTTGCAGAGCAATGGGGAAAGAGTATAGGACTGGGAATAATGGATAGGTCTTTCAAAGGGTAGAATGGCCTCCACCTGTTCTATATGATCCTATGATCTCATAACAACTTACAGTACTCAATCACATAATGCTATTGGATTAAATATAATCAGATTTAGCTGTAAACCATATAAAACACAAAATATTTGCACTGTCAACAGTTTAAAAATGAATGAGCAAGAAAATCTGTTACTTTCTGAATATCATTTTACACTCTGGTTCCTCCCCCCCCCCCTCCTATATGAGAAGGGGTTTTGTATTAGAGCACTCACATAGAATTTACAGTGCAGAAGGAGGCGATTCGGCCCATCGAGTCTGCACCGGCTCTTGGAAAGAGCACCCTACCCAAGGTCCGCACCTCCACCTTATCCCCATAACCCAGTAACCCCACCCAACACTTAAGGGCAATTTTGGACACTAAGGGCAATTCAGCATGGCCAATCCACCTAACCTGCACAACTTTGGACTGTGGGAGGAAACCGGATTACCCGGAGGAAACCCACGCACACACGGGGAGGATGTGCAGACTCCGCATAGACAGTGACCCAAGCCGGGAATCGAACCTGGGACCCTGGAGCTGTGAAGCAATTGTGCTATCCACAATGCTACCGTGCTGCCACAGGTTAGGAAATTCCAAAGGGCTGTTCCCGCTCTACTGGTGTTATTTTGCCGGCAGTGTCCATTTACACACATGAATCATAGAATCCCTACAGTGCAGAAGGAGGCCATTTGGCCCATGGAGTCTGCACTGACCCTCTGAAAGAGTACTTCATCCAAATGGGGTTTCTGCTGCACCTGTGGGCAGGGAGCAGCTCACAGGAATTTCCATAGTTTCACAGTCAACATCACATGTTGGAAATCTTGAAACAAAATATAAAAATCTTGGAAATACACAGGTCTGGTGGCGATTGTAAATAGGAGATGAATGTTTCACCTGTTCAGCTTGCAGCAAGGAATGGTGCTTTCTGACTTTTAGTTTCCTCTTTGTGAATTTTTGCTTACTTATATTAAATATTCCCATTCTAAAATAAAAACACTGGGGGCTACGATTATCACAGATCTTTATATTGTAATTGAAAAAAAAGTCACAAATCCCTGTTGGCGAGGTATCTATGGTTAAATCATAATTCTCCTGACCACTAAGATGCATCTGGTTACAGACAGAAATGGTTACGGCCTGGTGGTGGTATTCAGCCTATGTTCAGTTTATTAACTATGATTAAAATGTGGGTCAGTGTTTTCCACTTCATCATTTTTTACCAGCCTCTGATTTTCCCATCATTAAATTGAATGGAGAGAAACATGTAGGTTGGCAAAAGGAATTTGTGTCCATATTGGATTTTCATCGAATCACCAAGTCATACCGTACAGAAAGAGGACCATTGTGCCTGCACAAAACTTGGAAAAAGCTATGATTATTATTTAAATAAATATTATTATTCTCCTTTTTCACATTTTCATTCAAATTTGCACCCACCAACAAACAATCAATGGTAACAAATACAATGCCAATCCCCTGACCAACAATTCCTCCCTCCCACCAACCCCCAAACAACCCTCAACATTTTAAATACAAATATCAAAGAAAAGGATTCAGGAATCCACCATCCACCTGTTGTGTTACCTGCGTGGTCGATAACACGTGTTACTCAATCCTTGGTTGATGGTGAGAGGTCCTCTGAATCTTGTTGAAGAAGACTCAAACTCATCCAGTAACAACAAAGATTTATTGAGTAACTATAACTATAAATGCATGAGTCTTTTACCTTAACATGGAAACTAGGAATTGGTTAACAAGATTTAACAATTATAACTAAACGTAACTCCACTAACTATCTATGTTATTCTGATGCTACCCTGTTCACAGTACACCCACGAGAGAGAGAGAGAGTGAGAGAGAGAGAGGCCCCTTTTTATACCCCTGTTGGTCCAACCCTCTCATGATCATGTGGTGCTGCTATTTATCCATTAACCCCTTGTGTGCATGCACCTACAGAGATCACTACATCCCCCCTTTTTAATGTGTTACAGATTTTCTGTATGGTGTAACGAAAATTGAACAAACATAATGAATTAAGTCAACTGGGAACAGATAAAACAAGTAACGCTGTGTACAGAATGTGATGGTAATAATGACTGTACAAAGTCAATCAACGTTTAAAAAGTCCAATCCTAACGAAAAACTTTGTGAGTCCAGACTTTATGAATTTGATTAGGTGGGTTTATCTCTTCGCCTGTCGTTGAGGTGGCACTGTTGATGTCGCCATGTCGTTGTGACCACTGTCAGTGTTGATGTGTGTACATGAGGACATCGAGACATCGGATTGTTCGAATCACTTTGTTGTCTGATTTATACTTTTTTTTAATGCTTGTGGTAGCGATTCTGTGTTGCACCTCTCTTGAAAGCTGGTTTGCTTGTTTGTTGTGGAGCAAATGCAAATTTGTGAGATTTGTTGCCATGCCATGGCATGTTTGTACTCTTGTTGCGCTCAATGTGTGTTCCGTGTGGATAATTTGAGCAATTGTCACAGTTATTGGTGTCAGTTACATTGAGCGTTTCTTCTTGAGAACTGTGAGAATGATCTGATGTTAAATTGATGTTGGTGACATCAGGCACTTGTGGATTTGATTGTTCTTCTTTGCTGCCTTGGTGCTCCTCTTCAGGAGTTAAAATCTTCAAGATTTCAATTGACGTGGTCTCACTGGACCCAAGAGTAGTCCTGCTCTGTGCTTCTGTACAGACAAGCTGAAACCTGTCAGTCTCGCTGTGATCCTGCACACTCTGTATGTCGAGTGTGATCACTTTGTCACTGTTTTCACATACAGTGGGTAGACATTCAGTGTCTTCTTGCCGGTTAAATGAGCTGGGTAGACTTTCATACTTTTTTGCTGGTTGCTCAGATAAGGTGGATGGACCTTCATCGCCTTCTTCGTGCACAGTTGTCGCTTGGAGTCTTTGCTTGCGGCCATTCTGGAGCCTGTCAACAAGCTCGCTATGGAGGCCGGTATCACTCCCTCAGTGGAGACTTGAAGTGTTCTCTCTGTGGAGTCGATCTGTGCGCTCTGTGTGGCGTCGTCTTCTTCTTGGATATTGCTGTCATTCAATGTATCGACGATCTGCCATGGCATCATGGTATTGGATTCATCTACCATGAGAAGATTCGTGTTGAGCTTTTCAACCATGTTGCTGATGCTGTGATCATCAATTCCGAATAACTCATCCATGTCTGAGCAGTAATCGTCAATGAGCAAATCCTCTCATTCTACTTTGGATTTGTCATTGTGCTCTCCTGTTTGGGTGTTGCAAACTACTTGTTCCAGGATGCTGCAGAGGTAATCTTTAGCTGTGGGTGGAGGCTCGGGCTTCATTTTGTCATTCAAGGAAAATAATTTATGGTTTGTAGCTTTAAATTTCTTATTTGCAATTTTCGGGCATTTCCCTTTTAAGTGGGCGTGGTTGGGGTCCTCTGACATTATGATGCTCGTGACGTAATGCGTAGGAATCGACTGCGCATACGCAGGCTGGGTTTCCTGTACTGTACGCTCTTTGCGCAACTGCGCATGCGCGGCTTCTCGCACATCGCGCAAGTGTATTTTGCCGTTTTCTTTCTGTTGGAGAAGTGCACATGTGCGTACTGGGCAGAACGCTCTCACTCAAGATGGCTGCCAATCAAAAAGTGCTGCTGCATCGAGTGCGATCCTGCCTCTGCCTCGTGGTAAGTTTTGCCGCCGTTTTTTCTTTGGATAGATTGAAGGTACTGATTTTTTTTTCTGTTCATGCACTACCCTATAGTTCGAGGACTTTAGATGGGTCTGTTTTTGTCCAATGTGTGCAGGAGGGTTTCCTGACACAGTATGTAGATAGGCCAATGAGAGGCAAATCCATATTGGATTTGCACTGGGTAATGAACCAGGACAGGTGTTAGATTTGGAAGTAGGTGAGCACTTTGGTGATAGTGACCACCATTCGATTACGTTTTCTTTAGTGATGGATTGCCATAGGGCAAGAGTTATATGTGGGGGAAAGGCAATTGTGATGCGATGAGGCAAGACTTAGGATGCGTCGGATCGAGAGGAAAACTGCAGGGGATGGGCACAATGGAAATGTGGAGCTTGTTCAAGGAACAGCTACTGTGTGTCCTTGATAAGTATGTACTTGTCAGGCAGGGAGAAAGTGGTCGAGCGAGGGAACCGTGGTTTACTAAAGCAGTTGAAACACTTGTCAAGAGGAAGAAGGAGGCTTATGTAAAGATGAGAAATATAGGTTCAGTTAGGGCGCTCGAGAGTTACAAGTTAGCTAGGAAGGACCTAAAGAGAGAGCTAAGAAGAGCCAGGAGGGGACATGAGAAGTCTTTGGCAGGTAGGATCAGGGATAACCCTAAAGCTTTCTATAGATATGTCAAGGATAAAAGAATGACTAGGGTAAGAGTAGGGCCAGTCAAGGACAGTAGTGGGAAGTTGAGCGTGAAGTCCGAGGAGATAGGATAGGTGCTAAATAAATATTTTTAGTCAGTATTCACACAGGAAAAAGACAATGTTGTCGAGGAGAATACTGAGATACAGGCTACTAGACTAGAAGGGCTTGAGGTTCATAAGGAGGAGGTGTTAGCAATTCTGGAAAGTGTGAAAATAGATGAGTCCCCTGGGCTGGATGGGATTTATCCTAGGATTCTCTGGGAAGATAGGGAGGAGATTGCAGAGCCTTTGGCTAAGATCTTTAAGTCTTCTTTGTCTACAGGAATAGTGCCAGAAGACTGGAGGATAGCAAATGTTGTCCCCTTGTTCAAGAAGGGGAGTAGAGACAACCCTGGTAATTATAGACCAGTCAGCCTTATTTCTGTTGTGGGCAAAGTCTTGGAAAGGTTTATAAGAGATAGGACGTATAATCATCTGAAAAGGAATAATTTGATTAGAGATAGTCAACACGGTTTTGTGAAGGGTAGGTCAAGCCTCACAAACCTTATTGAGTTCTTTGAGAAGGTGACCAAGCAGGTGGATGAGGGTAAAGCAGTTGATGTGTTGTATATGGATTTAAGTAAAGCGTTTGATAAGGTTCCCACGGTAGACTATTGAAGAAAATACGGAGGCATGCGATTCAGGGTGATTTAGCAGTTTGGATCAGAAATTGGTTAGCTGGAAGAAGACAAAGGGTGGTGGTTGATGGGAAATGTTCAGCCTGGAGTCCAGTTGCTAGTGGTGTACCACAAGGATCTGTTCTGGGGCCACTGCTGTTTGTCATTTTTATAAATGACCTGGAGGAGGGCGTAGGAGGATGGGTGAGTAAATTTGCAGATGACACTAAAGTCGGTGGAGTTGTGGACAGTGCGGGAGGATATTACAAGTTACAGAGGGACATAGATTTTTTTTAAAAAAATATTTTTTATTAAGGTTTTTTAACAACACAATTTTTTCCCTTTACAAACAATAACCACCCCCCCCCCCCATAACAAAATAATGCAACATCTCCCTGAGCAATATATATACATGGCAAGATAGTATATTTACATAGCTTTATACACTGGCTCTTGGCCGCACATACCGTTTCTCCCCACCCTCCATGCCATCTCCCGCTCGTCCATCCCCTCAAACAATCTCTCGTTCCCCCCTCCGCACCCCCCCCCGCCCCCCCAGGGTTGCTGCTGCTGCTGACCGACCTTCTTCTAACGCTCCGCGAGATATGCTAGGAACGGTTGCCACCGCCTGTAAAACCCCTGCGCAGACCCTCTCAAAGCAAACTTAGTTCTCTCCAATTTTATGAACCCCGCCATGTCATTAATCCAGGCTGGGGGGCTTTGCCTCCTTCCACAATAGCAAGACCCGTCGCCGGGCTACTAGGGACGCAAAGGCCAAAATTCCGGCCCCTTTCGCCTCCTGCACTCCCGGCTCATCCACTACTCCAAATATTTCTAGTCCCCAGCTTGGCTTGACCCGGACTTTCACCACCTGGGGTATTACTCCCGCCACACCTCTCCAGAATCCCTCCAATGCCGGGCATGACCAAAACATATGGACATGGTTCGCCGGGCTCCCTGAACATCTTTCACATCTATCCTCTACCCCAAAGAACCTACTCAGCCTCGCCCTCGTCAAATGCGCTCTGTGAACCACCTTAAATTGTATCAGACTGAGCCTGGCACACGAGGAGGAGGTATTAACCCTACACAGGGCATCAGCCCATAGCCCTTCCTCAATCTCCTCCCCCAGCTCCTCCTCCCATTTACCTTTCAATTCTTCTACTAGCGCTTCCCCCTCTTCTTTCATCTCTTGGTATATTTCCGACACCTTGCCCTCCCCGACCCATACCCCCGAGATCACCCTATCTTGAACTTCTTGTGCCGGGAGCAACGGAAATTCCCTCACCTGTCGCCTCACAAAAGCCCTCACCTGCATATATCTAAATGCATTTCCCGGGGGTAACTCAAATTTCTCCTCCAGTGCCCCTCGGCTTGCAAATGTCCCGTCAATGAACAGGTCCCCCATTCTTCTTATCCCCGCCCGATACCAGCCTTAAAACCCCCCGTCCATCTTCCCCGGGACAAACCGGTGGTTACCCCTGATCGGGGACCACACCGATGCTCCCATTGCGCCCCTGTGCCTTCTCCACTGGCCCCAGATCCTTAGTGTTGCCGCCACCACCGGGCTTGTGGTGTATTTTGTCGGCGAGAGCGGCAGCGGTGCCGTTACCAACGCCCCCAGGCTCGTTCCTTTACAGGATGCCATCTCCATCCTCTTCCATGCTGCCCCCTCTCCCTCCATGACCCACTTGCGGATCATCGCCACGTTTGCTGCCCAGTAGTAACTCCCTAGGTTTGGCAAAGCCAACCCTCCTCGGTCCCTATTGCGTTCCAAGAACCCTCTCCTAACTCTCGGGGTCTTAGTTGCCCACACATACCCCATAATACTCCTACCTACTCTCTTGAAAAAGCCCTTGGTGATCACGATGGGGAGGCACTGAAACACGAAAAAAAACCTCGGAAGGACCACCATTTTGACCGACTGCACCCTACCCGCCAGCGAGAGCGGGAGCATGTCCCACCTTTTAAAATCCTCCTCCATTTGCTCCACCACCCTCGTCAAATTCAGTTTATGTAGGGCCCCCCAACTTCTGGCTATCTGGATCCCCAGATACCGAAAACTCCTCTCCGCCCTCCTCAGCGGTAGGTCCCCTATCCCTCTTTCTTGGTCCCCTGCCTGTAATACAAAAAGCTCACTCTTCCCTACATTAAGCTTGTAGCCCGAGAACTCTCCAAACTCCTTCAGAGTCTGCATGACCTCCACCATCCTCTCCATTGGGTCCGCCACGTATAGCAGCAGGTCATCCGCATATAGCGATACCCGATGCTACTCTCCCCCGCGGACTAGCCCCCTCCATTTCTTAGACTCCCTAAGTGATATGGCCAAGGGTTCGATCGCCAATGCAGACAACAGGGGGACAGGGGGCACCCCTGCCTCGTCCCTCGGTACAGCCGAAAGTACTCCGACCTCCGCCGGTTCATCACTACACTCGCCACCGGGGCGCTGTAAAGGAGCTTAACCCATCCAATAAACCCTCCCCCGAACCCAAACCTGCGCAATACCTCCCAGAGGTACTCCCACTCTACTTGGTCAAAGGCTTTTTCCGCGTCCATAGCTGCCACTATCTCCGCCTCTCCCTCCTCCGATGTCATCATTATCACGTTTAAGAGCTGCCGCACATTGGCATTTAACTGCCTGCCCTTTACAAATCCCGTTTGGTCCTCATGAATCACCCCCGGGACACAGTCCTCAATCCTAGTGGCCAGTACTTTCGCCAATAGCTTAGCATCCACATTGAGGAGTGAAATCGGCCTGTACGATCCACATTGCAGTGGATCCTTGTCTCGCTTTAGAATCAAGGAGATTGTCGCCTCCGACATTGTCTGGGGCAGGGTTCCCTCCTCTCTTGACTCGTTAAAGGTCCTCACTAGTAGCGGGGCCAGCAGGTCCACATATTTTCTATAGAACTCCACCGGGAACCCGTCCGGCCCCAGGACCTTCCCCGCCTGCATGCTCCCCAAACCCTTACGCAACTCCTCCAACCCAATTGGTGCCCCCAAACCAACCGCCTCCTGCTCCTCAACCCTCGGGAACCCCAGCTGGTCCAGGAATCGCCTCATCCCCCCTTCCCCCCCTGGGGGCTGGGATCTGTACAGCTCTTCATAGAAGGCCTTGAATACCTTATTTATTTTCGTTGCACTTTGAACCATGGCTCCCCTTCCATTCTTGATTCCCCCTATTTCCCTCGCTGCCGCCCTCTTACAGAGCTGGTGCGCCAGCATCCGACTAGCCTTTTCCCCGTACTCGTCGGTCGTCCCCTGCGCTTTCCTCCACTGTGCCTCCGCCTTGCCCGTGGTCAGCAGGTCAAACTCCGTTTGGAGCCGTCGCCTTTCCCCAAGTAATCTTTCCTCCGGGGCCTCTGCGTATCTCCTGTCCACTCGCAAGATCTCCCCCACTAACCTCTCCCTTTCCATTCCCTCTGTTTTCTCCCTATGAGCCCTGATGGAGATCAGCTCTCCCCTGATCACTGCCGTAAACGCCTCCCATACCACCCCCACTCGCACCTCCCCATTGTCGTTGGCCTCCAAGTACCTTTCGATACACCCCCTCACCTTCCCACACACCACCTCATCAGCCAGCAGTCCCACATCCAGCCGCCACAGTGGGCGTTGGTCCCTCTCCTCTCCCAGCTCCAGTTCCATCCAGTGCGGGACATGGTCCGAAATGGCTATGGCTGAATACTCCGTCCCCTCCACTCTCGGGATGAGCGCCCTGCCCAGAACAGAGAAATCTATCCGGGAGTAAGCCTTATGTACGTGGGAGAAAAAAGAAAATTCCCTGGCCTGCGGTCTTGCAAACCTCCATGGGTCCACTCCCCCCATCTGATCCATAAACCCCCTCAGTACCTTGGCCGCCGCCGGCCTCTTTCCCGTCCTTGATTTGGAGCGGTCCAGTGCTGGGTCCAGCACCGTATTGAAGTCCCCTCCCATTATCAGTCCTCCTACCTCCAGGTCCGGAATGCGCCCCAACATGCGCTTCATAAATCCAGCATCATCCCAGTTCGGGGCGTATACATTTACCAACACCACCCACGTCCCTTGCAACCTACCACTCACCATCACATATCTCCCGCCATTATCCGCTATGATAGTCTTGGCCTCAAATGACACATGCTTTCCCACCAGAATTGCCACCCGTCTATTTTTCGCGTCCAATCCCGAGTGAAATACCTGTCCTACCCATCCCTTTCTTAACCTGACCTGGTCCGCCACCATCAGGTGTGTCTCTTGGAGCATTGCCACGTCTGCCTTCAGTCCCTTCAAGTGCGCGAACACTCGAGCCCGCTTCACCGGCCCATTCAGGCCCCTCACGTTCCACGTTATCAGCCGGGTTGGAGGGACTCTCAAACCCCCCCCCCCCGCCGACTAGCCATCTCCTTTTCTGGGCCAGTCCCTTGTCCGCGTCTCCGTCACTCTCCAGTCCCCCAGCCGGGGGACCCCCGTCCCAGCCACCTCGTCTGTGTCCCGTTCTCTTTTGGCCAGTGCAGCAGCAACCCTTTCCCCCCCCACCCCCTTCCCCCCTCCCTCCTCTCCCCCCCCCTCTCCCCCTTCCCCCCCCCGCTAGATCCCCGTCTAGCTTTTTTGCTCCCCCCATATCCCTCCCGTAAGTCAGCTGACACCTGCTGACCCCGGCATCCCCCGCCATCCCTTTGACCCCCCCGTGTGGGAATCTCCCAATCAATGTGCATTCCTTCGTTCCCCTTCCCGCCTTTCTTGCCGCGCGCGGGAAAGAAAACCCAGCGCTTTCCAAAGCCTGCCCCGCCCCCCATGGCGCAGCTCCTGTCGTGGCCTTGTCCCTCTCCCCCAGCCCATATAGCATTTCCTGCGCATGGTTGACCCCCTATGTACAACAACCATCATACTTCAACCCTCAAACACCCCCCTCCCACACAAAACCTCAATTAGAGTCCAATTTTTCAGCTAGTATAAAGGTCCACGCCTCTTCGGGCGTTTCGAAGTAGTGGTGTTGGCCATTATGTGTAACCCACAGTCGCACTGGCTGCAACATTTCAAATTTCACTCCTTTCCGATGCAGCACCGCTTTGGCCAGGTTGAAACCCGCTCTCCGCTTAGCGACCCCCGCGCTCCAGTCCGGGTATATTCTGATCTCCGCATTGTCCCACTTGCTGCTCCGTTCTTTCTTGGCCCATTTCAGGACCCTCTCTCTGTCCGTAATCCGGTGAAATCTCACCACCATCGCCCTTGGCGGCTCATTTGCCTTGGGCTTCCTCGCTAGCACTCGGTGTGCCCCATCCAGCTCCAGCAATCCCGGGGGGGTCTCCGCACCCATCAGCCTCCCGATCATTGTGCCCGCATATGCCGCGGCATCGGCCCCCTCCACTCCTTCTTGGAGACCCAGGATCCTCAAATTATTTCTCCTTGACCTGTTCTCCAGGTCTTCGAGTCTTCCCGCCCATGTCTTGTGCAGCGCCTCGTGCCGCTCCACTCTCTCCGCCAGGCCCACGAGCTCGTTGTCGTTCTCACTCACTTTCTCCTGGATCTCCTGGATCTTCATCTCTTGGGCTTTCTGGGTTGCTCCAAGTATTTCAATCATTGCCAGCATAGGCGCCACCATCTCCTTGCGCAGCTCCTCGAAGCAGCACTTGATGAACTCTTGCATCTCCTCTTTGTCTGTGGGCG
The DNA here is from genome assembly GCF_047496885.1 of Scyliorhinus torazame. Taxonomy (NCBI): domain Eukaryota; kingdom Metazoa; phylum Chordata; class Chondrichthyes; order Carcharhiniformes; family Scyliorhinidae; genus Scyliorhinus; species Scyliorhinus torazame. The sequence goes on from NC_092709.1 coordinate 276,583,785, forward strand.
CCGCCATTTTGCTTTTATTTTCTTTCTTCTCCCGCTGCTCCAGGGCCACTTTTTTCGCCGTTTCGCTGCGGGTCCGATCCATGCAGGTTAGTAGGGGACCTTTCTCCTTCCTTCCCCACGGGTTGGTTATTTAAAAAAGTGCCGTTGGGGCTCCATTAGCGGGCCCAAAAGTCTGTCTTCGCGGGAGCTGCCGAATCGCGCGGCTTAGCTCCGCATCGCCGCAACCCGGAAGTCACAGAGGGACATAGATAAGCTGCAGAGCTGGGCTGAGAGGTGGCAAATGGAGTTTAATGCAGAAAAGTGTGAGGTGATTCATTTTGGAAGGCATAACAGAAAGACAGATTACTGGGCTAATGGTAAGATTCTTGGTAGTATGGATGAGCAGAGAGATCTCGGTGTCCATGTACATAGATCCCTGAAAATTGCCACCCAGGTTGAGAGGGCTGTTAAGAAGGTGTACAGTGTGTTAGCTTTTATTGGTAGAGGGATTGAGTTTCGGAGCCATGAGGTCATGTTGCAGCTGTACAAAACTCCGGTGCGGCCGCATTTAGAGTATTGCATGCAATTCAGGTCGCCGCATTATAGGAAGGATGTGGAAGCATTGGAAAGGGTGCAGAGGAGATTTACCAGAATGTTGGCTAGTATAGAGAGAAGATCTTATGTGGGAGGGCTGAGGGACTTGAGGCTGTTTTCGTTAGAGAGAAGAAGGTTAAGAGGTGACTTAACTGAGGCATACAAGATGATCAGAGGATTAGATAGGGTGAACAGTGAGAGCCTTTTTCCTTGGATGGTGATGTCTGGCACGAGGGGACATAGCTTTAAATTGAGGGGAGATAGATATAGGACAGATGTCAGAGGTATGTTCTTTACTCAGAGAGTAGTAAGGGCGTGGAATGCCCTGCCTGCAACAGTAGTGGATTTGCCAACACTAAGGGCATTCAAATGGTCATTGGATAGACATATGGACGATAAGGGAATAATGTAGATGGGCTTTAGAGTGGTTTCACAGGTTGGCGCAACATCGAGGGCCGAAGGGCCTGTACTGCACTGTAATGTTCTATGTACCCACTGTTTAATCGCGATGTCTAAAGTTAAATACGGTTGTTGTGAAAGTTTTCTCGTTAAAGTTTTATCAGATAGTCCATAAATTAATTGATCTATTATCATCGCATCCCTGAGATCAGTATAATTACAGCCTTGTGCTAGTACCTGGAGGTCTGCAATAAAATCAGTGACTGACTCTCCGAATCCCTGGCACCAATTACGAAATGTAATTCTTTCCTGCATCTCACCAGACTGACTTTTACAGTGCTCTTCAAATTTTGCAATAATGACTTTACATTTAGTTTTGTCTTCACCTTCCAAGAAATTTAACAAATTATATATCTCCATGGCCGGTTTCTCTGCCGCAGATAAGAGGTGGGCTATTTGTTTTGGAATCTGGCGCACCGGTTATGTCCTTAATTTCCAGAAACAAATTAAATTGTTGCAGGAAAATCTACCAGTTATACCAGAGATTACCAGAGGTTCTGAGGTGTTCTGGAGCTGGAAGTGATTCCATCATACCAGTTTGTGCCTGAGAGATCTGAGTGTTGTGAAGCCTTCCTTGGCCGAATATCTTATCCACGTTTTTTCTTTTTCTTGTCTGTCGAACCTAATCTAGCTAGTTTCTGTTTTTGTTGTTAAGGCCAACACTCCTTGGTACCATGTTGTGTTACCTGCGTTGTCGATAACACGTGTTACTCAATCCTTGGTTGATGATGAGAGGTCCTCTGAATCTTGTTGAAGAAGACTCAAACTCGTCCAGTAACAACAAAGATTTATTGGGTAACTATAACTATAAATGCATGAGTTCTTTACCTTAACATGGAAACTAGGAATTGGTTAACAAGACTTAACAATAATAACTAAACGTAATTCCACTAACTATCTATGTTAGTCTGATGCTACCCTGTTCGCAGTACACCCACGAGAGAGAGAGAGACCCCCTGTGGCTGCTTTTTATACCCCTGCTGGTCCAGCCCTCTAGTGATCATGTGGTGCTGCTATTTATCCATTAACCCCTTGTGTGCATGCACCACTCATACATAGTCACCAACAACATACACAGTCCAACACCCCCAAAAGCTTTGATTTTAATCCCACTCTCCTGATCTTTCCTCAGCTGGCATTTTTTAGAACATAGAACATAGAACATACAGTGAAGAAGGAGGCCATTCGGCCCATCTAGTCCACACCGACCCACTTAAGCCCTCACTTCCACCCTATCCCCGTAACCCAATAACCCCTTCTAACCTTTTTTGGTCACTAAGGACAATTTAGCATGGCCAATCTACCTAACCTGCACGTCTTTCGACTGTGAGTGGAAACCAGAGAACCCGGAGGAAACCCACGCAGACACGGGGAGAATGTGCAGACTCCGCACAGACAGTGACCCAGTGGAGAATCAAACCTGGGACCCTGGAGCTGTGAAGCCACAGTGCTAATCACTTATGCTACCGTGCTGCCCTTTTCTTTTGCACACGTGAACCTCTCGGTTTTTCTTTTAAATTTTAATATAGATTTTGCAAAATTGTTATTGTCAGCTTCAAGCGTTAACAGCATTAAGATACATTGTCAGTATGGGGAGTTGTTGAGAAGTAATTTTGGATACTATAAGAACATAAGAAATAGGAGCAAGAGTGGACCACACACCTCCTTCGGCCTGCTCCACCAGTTAATACAATCATGGCTGATCTTCTGTCTCAAATCTATGTTCCTGCCACTATCCATGTTCCTTGATTCCCTGAGAGACGAAAAATATGTCAACTTTCTCTCACCATCAATGGAGACCAGAGATTGGCAGGATTTTCCACTTATAGTTGGCCGAATGCTGTGTGGTTCTGAGGTGGCATGGTTGGCAAAGTTAAGTGAGGAGCAATTTTTCTGGCTGACTGATTGTTGCTGCCATATATATCAATTAGGCTGAGTCCAGGAAGAAAATGTTAGAATCAGCGATGGCCAAGTCAGGCAGGAGGTATACTGTCAAGATAACCAGTAGATTCTGATTATAAGTCACAAGCTTGAATCATTGGGTTGAATCCTCCCATCTGGGAACTTAGTCCTGTGGTTTAAGTCTGAGTCTTGCAGTGGGGATGGGAGAGAAGGCATGGTGTGGTATACAGAATGGGATCGGGGATCATGATGGCAAGGCCAGGTGGGGAGGGAACACCCAAGGTAGAGGGGGGCATACCTTGGGGCTAAATTTGCAAAGCGAGCACATGATGGAGACCCCACCACTCCATCCCCAACCACCGCCACACCCAACCCCACCACGTCTCCCAGTGGGGGCCCAAGCAGGCTTACCTATTGACAGACTTGGAGGTTTCCCTTCAAGTCACTCGCCACCCTGACTTGGAAATATATCGCCATTCCTTCACTGTCGCTGGGTCAAAATCCTGGACCTCTCTACCTAACAGCACAGTGGGTATACCTACACCTCAAGGACTGCAGCGGTTCAAGAAAGCAACTCACCACCACCTTTTGAAGGGCAACTAGTGATGGACAATAAATGCTGGCCTAACCAGCGACGGCCACATCCTGTAAATAAATTAAAAAAAGAATTAAACCTTCCACATACGCACAAAGGGAAGATTGAGAAGACCGATGATGTGGACAATTTGCCCTCTATGTTATGGAAATTGACTCTCTTTATTTACGGCCACCCTCTGTTGCCGAAAGATTTTACTTGCTATTAAATACTTCCTTTGACTTTGTTCCAGAAATAAAATCAAAATCAGAGTTTATTCATTCTGAGATTCACTATTAGCAAAAGGCACAACTGAACAGGGTAGGGTGCATCCAGTACCTCAAAGGAAGCTATACTGACTAATTTAATGGAACTTCTCACCTGAAGCTTTTAAAAAAAATAAAGCACATTCCAGCCAATGAAGTACTTTGAAGTGCAGTCACTAGAGCGGTGTTGAAAACGTGGCAACCAATTTATATAATATAAGATTCCTCAAACAGCAATGTGTTAATGACCAGATTGCTCTAGTGATGTTGATTGAGGGATATATATTCTGCTCCTATGTTTTATGGTCTTTGGTCTTATGTCTTCTCCCCATAACCGTGCACATTGATTCTTTTACATTAATAAAATATAGGAGCAGAAGTAGGTCATGTGGTCCCTCAAGCCTGCTCCGCCATTCAATGAAATCATGAATGAAATGAAAATTGCTTATTGTCACAATTAGGCTTCAAGTAGGATCCAGTGGCTGATCTGTTTGAGTTTCGAATTCCACATTCCCATCTATCGCCGATAACCTTTGTTTCCCTTGACTAACAAGGCCAACACATCCTTCTTTAGATACAGGGAATCTATCTACTTCTGTCTTTAAAATACTTCTGCCCGTCAACTGCCTCTGGAAATCGAAGTATAAATAGGCTTCCCTTCAGCCACACACCTTCAAATAATTGAGTAAACATATGGGGCGGGATTCTCCCATCAGGCGGCTAAGTACCGACGTTGGTGTAAAAACGGGAGTGTTTTACTCTGGTGTCAGCGCCCATTCCGGGACCCCATTCTGCAGCCCACAGGGGGCTAGCATAGTGCTGGAAGGGCCCACGCCGCTCCAGCTGCCGACCCTGGCCTGAACCCGGCGCCACGGGGTCCGCGCATGCGCAGTTGGGCCGGCACCAACTAGCACATGCATAGTGGCCTTCTTCCCTGCACTGGCCCCGACACCAAATGGCGCAGGGCTACAGGAGCCGGCGCGGAGGCAAGGAGGCCCCCCAACAGAGAGGCCGGCCTGCCGATCGGTGGGTCCCGATCGCGGGCCAGGCCACTACGACCCCCTGGGGTCGGACCCCCCCCCTTCCCTCGCACAGGCTGCCCCCGGACTCTACAACGCCAACGTCCCGCCATCTCAGAGGATGGTAGAACAGCGCCGGCGGGACTCGGCTTTTTGGTGACGGCCGCTCGCCCCATCTGGGCCGGAGAATCGGCGCCCCAACCCCGGAGGGAGAGTCGGCGCATACACCGACCGGCACCGTGCCGACCACGCCGGCCCGAGTGGCGCCCATTCTCCGCTCTGCGGAGGGGGGTCGGAGAATTCCGCCCATGATTTCCCTTTCACAAAATCATGCTGACTCTTCCCGAGTACCTGGAGTTTTTCTATGTGCCAACTATAACTTACTTAGCTTGACTCCAAACCTCCCCACGACAGAGTTTATGGAACCTTTCACAGACTCCATACAGATTTTCAAATAATCATCTAATTCCGTCTTGAATGCCTCGATTGAACTTGCCTCCACTACACACTCTCAGGCAGTATATTCCAGATCTTAACCACTCCATAGAACCACAGAATTCCTAATGTGCATAAGGAGGCCATTCGACCCATTAAGGCTGCACTGACCCTCAGAAAAGAACATCCCGCCCAATCCCACTCCCCCACCCTCACCGTGCCATCCCACTCATTGCGTGAAAATATTTTTTTTCATATTACTTTTACTTCTTTTACCTATTACCTTAAATATATGCCCTCTAATTCTCGATCTGTTCATAAGTTGGAACAGTTTCCCCCTATGTAATCTGAGCAGACTCTTCTTCATGATTTAAATAGCTCTATCAAATCTCCTCTTTGTCTTCTTTCCTCCTAGGAAAAGAGCAACAATTCCTCCAATCTAGCTTTACAACCAAAGTTTCTCGTCCCTGGAATCATTCTCGTAAAGCTCTTTTGCACTCTCTCCAATGCCTTCATATCCTTCCTAAGATGTAGCACCCAGAACTGTGTGCAGTATTCCAGCTAATGTCAAAATAATGTCTTATACAAGCTGAACATAACCTCCTTCCTATGATATGCTCTACCCTGATTAATAAAGCTCACAGAACTGTCTGCTTTATTAACTGCTCTCTCCACCTGCCCTGTTACTTTTTTAAATATAAATTTAGAGTACCCAATTCATTTTTTACAATTGAGGGGCAATTTAGTGTGACCAATCTACCTACCTTGCACATCTTTGGATTGTGGGGGCAAAACCCACGCAATCACGGCGAGAATGTGCAAATTCCACACGGACAGTGACCCAGAGCCGGGATCGAACCTGGGACCTCGGTACTGTGAGGCAGCAGTGCTAACCACTGCACCATCGTGCTTCCCCTACCTGTTCTCCTACTTTTAATGACTTAGACATACACCCACACACACAGGTTACTCTGCTCCTGCATCCCCTTTAGAGTTGTACCCTTTATATGATACTGTCTCCCCATGTTCCTCCCACGAAAATGTATCGACTCTCATTTCTCCACATTAAACTTCATCTGCCACGTGTCTGCCCATTCCACCTATGTCCTTTTGAAGTTCGACGCTACCTTCTTCACAACTCACAACTTCCAGGTTTTATGTCATCCTCAAATTTAGAAATTTTCCCCTGCACACCTAGATCATTAAGATACATCAGGAAAAGCAAAGATCCCAATATCCACCCTTGGGCAACTCCACTACCAGACTTTCGTCCAGCCTGAAAAATACCCTTTAAGATTACTCTCTGTTTTCTGTCACTCAGCCAATTTTGTATCCACGTTGCCACTGTCCCTTTTATTCCCTGAGCTGTAACTTTTCCCACAGGTCTGTTGTGTGGCACTGTATCAATGCCTTTTGAAAGTCCATATACACCACATCAACAACATTGCCCTCATCAACCCTCCCTGTCACCTGTTCAAAAAACTCCGGCAAGTTAGGTAACTATGATTTTCCCTTTAATAAATCCATACTGGCTTACCTTAACAAACCTACATTTGTCCATGTATCTATTAATTCTGTCCTGAATTATAGTTTATAGAAGGTTCCCCCATCACTGAAGTTAAACTGACTAGTCTGTCATTGCTGGGCTTTCTTTACCTCGTTTCTTTGGATGAGGATGCAATATTTGCAATTTTCCAGTCCTCTGAGTCGAAGTCTGAGAAATTACAGCCTGTGCCTCTGTAATTTCTACTCTTGCTGTTGTCAGTATACTGGATGCATCTCATCCGGTCCTGATGCCATGTTACATTTAAATGAAGACAGCTGATCCAAAACCTCGCCCTTTTCAATATTAAATCCTTATGTTCTCATGATTAAATGTCCTCCTCTCTCATTATGGCCTGGGTCACATCTTCTTCCTTGGTAAAGACAGATGCAAAGTATTCATTTATTATCACATCCGCTGCCTCCATGTGTAAATCCCCTTTATGACCCCTTATCGGTCCACTCCTCCTTTTACCACCCTTTTACTATTTATGTGCCCATAGAAGACTTTGCCATTTTCTTTTATGTTAGATGCCAGCTTCATTTCATACTTCCTTTGTGCTTCTTTTATTTGGTTTTTCACCTCCCCGATGAACCGTCTGTATTAAGCCTGGCTTTCAATTAGACTTTCTACCTGACACTTATCGCAAGGACAACTTTGCTTCTTTGTCTCAATTTCTACCTCCTCTGTCATCCTAGTGATCTGTGGACGATGTAATCTTCCCAGGCCCAAAGTCAGTATGCTGACTCTGGACCCTCAGTTTGGGTGGGGAGTTGACTTAAGTGGAAGGGAAATGAAGCCTAGATATTAAAACGAGCCAGGCCTCCCTCTGCAGGTCCAGGGTTGGAGCCTGGGTGTTCTGTCATTCAGGAGTTAAATCTCACCCAATAATACAGATTCCCCATTATCTCTCTGTTCAATGATGAAAGAGTGCAATGCGTCATATCACAGTCAGATCTCAATATTTGGTGAAATCTGGCATGCAAATGTTAAACATTAAATTTAAACTTGGCTTCACATTGGTCTGTAGTTCGCAGGTTGACGTCGCACCTCTTTCTCTAACGCGGTTTAGTCAGATTTCTAATCAAAGCCCTGCATTATAATTATAATTTGCATCAATGGATATCAGAAAACGAGCTACATCTTTGCAAATCTCTGGATCGATCTTTTTGACGACTGCTGCAAACTCCTGTTACTTTGTTCTTCACACTTGTGGCATCCATCAATGTGAAAGAGTCAGGAAACAGCAAAAATGGAATTGAAACCTCGGGACCACAGTGCTATTACATTTTTTGACATCTTGATTAAGTTGTGTTTGACCTGCAGGAAAATATGTCAATATCTGGCAGCAGAAGTTCACCTTTGAACTTACCTGCAGTAACTGGCATGATTCATGAAATAGGGTCCAACTGAGGAGAGAAACAAAAATTACTTTGAAAAGCTATTTTACCACAGGAAGGCACAAAAGAGGTATTATTTCTGTCTTCTGAATTTTTCAATCTACACTGTAACGCAAGTGAAGCTGGAATTATTAATTGCAGTGACATATTGTTCTTCAATACATCAAGAGTTGCAATTCATTTTGTTTTATTTTGGCAGTAAGTCCACAGTAGTCATCACTTTTTTGCCTCATGTAAATGTCTTAAACTGCAATATGTAGTCAGTCAATTGAGATCTGATGGGAAACAGTAAAGTAGCAAAATAGATCATTATATTAGGGTTCTTCCAAATACAGACTTATCCCAACTTACACTTTTTTAGATGTTAGAGTTTTCTCCTGAGGGCACTGATTTGTGTTGGGATAAGCTTCCACAGGCTCCAATTATGTGTGAGCCTCGACGATAACAACAGGTGATTTCGCCACACGGTAGGTGGACCATAGCTAGGCCTAGCCCTGTCATCACTCAACATCAGTATGCGTGCTTTCCAGTGGGGTCACAGAGGCTAGTCACAGAAACATTGGCTAATCTTTCCCCTATTTCTCACAGAACCGTCACCTCAGTTGAGATGAAATAATGCAGAACAGACCAACAATCAAATCTGGAACTTTCCTCATCCAAATACTTTGCATTGTGTTCATCATTAGAATCATAGAAACCCTACAGTGCAGAAGAAGGCCATGCAGCCCATCAAGCTTGCACCGACCATCCAAAAGAGGTCCACACAGGTCCACTCCCCCGCCCTATTCCCATAACCCTGTAACCTAACCTTCACATCCATGGACACTAAAGGCCAATTTAGCACAGCCAATCCACCTAACATGCACACCTTTAGGCTATCGGAGGAAACCGGAGCATGTAGGGAAACTCTTGCATTTATAGATGGCCATTCCACATATTAAGGACATCCCGCACTGTTTTACAGCCAATGGGGTATTTTTGAGGGTGTAGTCATGGCTATCATATCGGAAACAAGGCAGAAAATTTATGCACAGCAAGCTCTCACAAACAATGATGTAAGAATCAGATAGCATTTTTTTGTGATGTTAATTGAGCGATAAATATTTCCCAAGATACCAGGGATAGCTCTTCTGCCCTTCAAAATTGTGCCACAGTATTCCTCTGTCCATCACACATAGAAGGCAGGGCCTCAACTAACCACAAGATGGCAGCTCTGACAGTGCAGCACCATCTCACTTTTGCACTGGAGTGTCAGCCTGGATTTGTACTCAAGTATTTGGAGTGGAGTTTGAACCCACAACCTTTGGACTCAAGCAATAGTGTACCAATTTATCCACAGCTGTATTAAAAGAGCCGAAGACCTTTGAAATGAAGACACAAAGGCAGTGAAGGATGATAAAACCGTAACATATACAAATGCAATCCTTAGATTTAGTTCATGAATCTTAGGCGATTGTGTCAGTTGTGGCTCAGTCGAATAGTATTCCTGCCTCTGACGTGCCTGTTGAAATTGCAAAAAGAGATTAGTAGAATTCCAAAGAAATTTCAAGGCAGTGAGAACATATACTTTGTACTGAAGGTATTAAGTTAAAGAAAAGTAACTGTGAAAACTATGCATTTTATTTTAGCTCTGTAACCAGTCATTAAATAGAAGGTGATGTGGGATGGTAAATGAATATGTGCTGATGCTTGCTGTCTGCTGCAGGCTCCACTTCAAAAGGAAAGTTTCTCCTGTGGTAAATTATTATGAATTACTTTGTAAAGTGCCATTTTGTTTAAATAGGCAAACCTATTATGGTAGATCATGGGCGGGATTCTCTCAGCCTGGGGCCGGGCGAAGAATCCCTGCGACCGCCGCGAGTCACGTCTCGCCGCCCCGGGGCCGGGACGCAATTCACCACATAGCGGAGAATCGGCGCCATTGGCTCCAGCGTGGTTGGCGTGCCGCCGGTCGGAGGCTGATCTACTCGGCACCCCGTCGATTCTCGGTCAGGGATGGGCCGTTCACACCTGCTCTCAGCAGGTGGGACCTCAGTGTGGAAGGGTCCGGGAGCGGCCTGTGCGGAGGGGAGGGGAGGGGTCCGATCCTGGAGGGGCCTCCGATGTGGCCTGGCCCGCGATCGGGGCCCACCGATCGGCGGGCCGGCATCTCTGGCTGGGGGCCTCCTTTCTTCCCACCGGCCACTGTAGCCCTGTGCCATATGGCGTCGGGGCCGGCGCGGAGAAGGGAGCCACTGCGCATGTGCGCGTTGGCGCCGGTGCCACTGTGCATACGCGCGTTGGCACCGGTGCCACTGCGCATGCGCGGACCCCGCGGAGCCCAGTTCACGCCAGGATCAGCAGCTGGAGTGGCGTAGATTGCTCCAGTGCCATGCTGGCCCCCTGCAGAGGCCAAAATTGCTGATACTGAGGCAGTGTTGACGCCGTCAAGAAACGCTATGGCATTTCCGACAGCGTCAACACTTAGCCTCAGGATCACAGAATCCCAACCCATGACTTTGCAAGGTAGTGTAAAGCAGTGTTGTTCAAACTTTATTTACCAACCGGCCAACCTTCGGGACCCAACCTGGCCGAATTTCGCGACCCGCGCCGGCCGACCTTCGCGACCCACGTCGGGCGACCTGCGCGAGTCACCATTTTCTCTTACCTTGTTTGCTGCTGACAAAAATGGAGGAAATGGTTTTGGGTCCCTTTGGCCCTCGTACACGCTCCTCCAATGGAACCTGTTGGATGAAGGTGAAGCTTTCCGGTGACGGAAAGTATGGAGTCGACTTCTGTCCAAAGTTCTGCATCTTTTTCCTGTAAAGTTTTATCAAATAAAACCCCCCGAAACTTGTAAAAAAAAAATAAAATGAATAAAATAAATGAATAAACCCTCCCGAGCATCTAAAAAAAATAAAAATAAAATGAATAAAATAAATGAAAAAAATGAAAATTAAATGAATAAAATAAGAACATAAGAACATAAGAATTAGGAACAGGAGTAGGCCACCTGGCCCCTCAAACCTGCTCCGCCATTTAATGAGATCATGGCTGATCTTTGTGGACTCAGCTCCACTCTCCGGCCCGTACACCATATCCCCGAATCCCTTTATTCTTTAGAAAGGCATCTATCTTTTTCTTAAAAACGTTTAAAGAAGGAGCCTCAACTGCTTCACTGGGCAAGGCATTCCAGAGATTCACAACCCTTTGGGTGAAGAAGTTCCTCCTACACTCCATCCTAAATCTACCTCCCCTTATTTTGAGGCTATGTCCCCTAGTTCTGCTTTCCCCGACCAGTGGAAACAACCTGCCCGCATCTATCCTATCTATTCCCTTCATAATTTTATATGTCTCAATAAGATCCCCCCGCATCCTTCTAAACTCCAATGAGTACAGTCCCAGTCTACTCAACCTCTCGTCATAATCTAATCTCCTCAACTCTGGGATCAACCTAGTGAATCTCCTCTGCACTCCCTCCAGTGCCAATATGTCCTTTCTCAGGTAAGGAGACCAAAACTGAACACAATACTCCAGATGCGGCCTCACCAACACCTTATACAATTGCAGCATAACCTCACTAGTCTTGAACTCCATCCCTCTAGCAATGAAAGACAAAACTCGATTAGCCTTCTTAATCACCTGTTGCACCTGCACACCAACTTTTTGCGACTCGTGCACCAGCACACCCAGGTCCCTCTGCACAGCAGCATGTTTTAACATCTTACCGTTTAAATAATAATCCATTCTGCTGTTATTCCTCCCAAAATGGATAGTCTCACACTTGGCAACATTGAATTCCATCTGCCAGACCCTAGCCCATTCACCTAACCTATCCAAATCCTTCTGCAGACTTCCGGTATACTCTGCACTTTTTGCTTTACCGCTCATCTTAGTGTCGTCTGCAAACTTTGACACATTGCACTTGGTCCCCAACTCCAAATCGTCTATGTAAATTGTGAACAACTGTGGGCCCAACACTGATCCTTGAGGGACCCCACTAGTTACAGGTTGCCAACCAGAGAAACACCCATTTATCCCCACTCTCTGCTTTCTGTTAGTTAACCAATCCTCTACCCATGCTACCACTTTACCCTCAATGCCATGCATCTTTAGTTTATGCAGCAACCTCTTGTGTGGCACCTTGTCAAAAGCTTTCTGGAAATCCAGATATACCACATCCATTGGCTCCCCGTTATCTACTGCACTGTTAACGTCCTCAAAAATTTCTACCAAATTAGTCAGACACGACCTACCCTTTGTGAACCCATGCTGCGTCTGCCCAATGGGACAATTTCCCTCCAGGTGCCCCGCTATTTCCTCCTTAATGATAGATTCCAGCATTTTCCCTACAACCGAAGTTAAGCTTACCGGCCTATAATTACCCGCTTTCTGCCGACCTGCCGACAGCCGAATAAATGAATAAAATGAATAAAACCTCCCCCGAATTTGTAAAACAAAAAGCTGTGACTGTTTAATTTAAAAAAGCGGCCGCACTGCGCATGCGTGCCCGATCATCGGCACACATGCGCAGTGCGGCCACATTTTTTAACATGTTGTGGCCATTTTGAAGGCCGCTAGCAGCCGGCGTTATTGCCAGCTGGATGCTGCGGCTGTTGCGCACAGATTTGCGCGATCGGGTGCGCTGCGACGAAAGGCTCCGTGACCCTCCCGACACAAGCCAGGACCCACCCGCGGGTTGCGCCCCCGAGTTTGACAATGCCTGGTGTAAAGTACGGTAGGTGATAGTGAATTGGCACAGTTTCCACCTGTCCTTATATATATTTCCATTGAATTCAGTCCTGCTGTTAACTCACTATTATCCACCTTCCATCATCACAAATGTGAAGCTGGTGGAAGGGTGTTGCGGGCACCTGAGGAGATGAGAAGTCAACTTCGCTTCAGGACAATGGGCCCGGGAGCACTGGGGTTGTTGCTCCGTGCGTGGAAGGGGGGTGGGGGAGCCCCAGGGAGCCCCCGGGGAGCCAGCCTCAGTTGGGGTGGTTTGCCAGTGGGGGAGTGGGTGTTGTAGAGTAGGGGTGTGGCCTCCCATGTCCTCAGCTGGTGGGGGTGGGAGATGCGTGTCTCAGTGGTGACAGGTCCGCCATGTTACCACCTGGATTGCATGTTCCCATTCCTGGGGCAACCCCAGCCCCAGCCCACCAACCACCCATAACTCCCACTGTCCGTGGACCCCCCTTGCTAAGCGGCTGAAGGCTAATTGGGTGGCGGGGGGGCGGGGGGGGGGGGGGGGGGGGCGCAGGGGAAGAAAGAGGCATCCAGGACCTCCATATATGGGGAGCTGGCGCATGAGATTGGCGCTCGCCAGAGGTGTCATATTAATTAAGGTCAACTTTTTAAAATTCTATACACATGTGTCCCCAACTGCCCCAATCCCCCGATCGTGCCACCACACTCTCCCAATCCCTCACCCCACCCCCCCAACCCCTTACCCCCATAAGACACCCTCAACCACTTATCCCCTACCCTCTTCATCCCCAGTGCCCTCTCAGTGATCCTCAACCTGAGCAGGGGAGACCGTGCCAGATGGACCAGCACTGTTGGATGGCGATCTTGCAGGAGAATGGACATGTGGTCAGTGGGGGAATGGGTCATTCTGTATAGCATTGACAACTCACGTGTGACAGGTCATCATGGTATGGGCCGGTGGATCCTCTCCTCTGCGCCGTACGCCAACCTCTAAGTCAGTGACAGATCTGTTCTCTGCCACCCCCGTGACCTCCAGGGCCTGTTCCTCGTAGGGGGTGAGGACTTTGTTGTCTGGCACTGCACCGCCCATCTCGGCTCTGTCCCAACTTCTCCTGCAGGGACACAGGAGGGGCATTATGAGCCGCACACATCATTCATCGCGGCGATGTGACAGGGGTGTGTGTTGGGGGAGGGAGATGGGACCTATGCGGGGTGGGGGGAAGTATGGGAGAGGGGGATATGGGGTAGATGGGTGTATGTGGTGAAGGGGGGCCAGGGATCATGGGGGATTGGGGGTATGGGGGGGTTGGGTGTCGCGGGCGGCATTGCTGGAATTGGGTGTGCCGGGGCACGGAGTGGTGCTGGCTGGGGGCAGTGGCTTGGTATTCTCAGTGGCGGGGGGGGGGCTGCAGTTTGTGGGTCTGGTGCCAACACACCTGTGCGGCCCGGTGGAGGTTACTGAACTTCTTGCGGCACTGGGTTGCAGTCCTCCAGATCACATTCCCCGAGCTTACTCCCAGCGGGACTGGCTGCCCTGTGGCTGACCCTCCGAGACCCTTAATCAGCGCATCCCGTCTGGCCTCTATTGCATCCAACAATCTACCCATGTTGGTATCCAGAATTGTGGAGCTGGTCTTTTCGGTGGCATGGCTGTGAGCTGAGTGGGGTGCCTGTGGAGGGTAGGTTTAAGTGCTGCTCTCCCTGGTTAGCGGATGGCCGGCGCGTGCAGTCCTGGCAAATCAGCCGACAGGACCATCATTTGCGGTGTGAAGCCATTGGGGCCTTGTGAAGTGGACCAATTAACGTTTTATAGCAGTGACGGCCTCGCTGGTCTGAGCACCTGGAAGCTCCCGACAGTTCCACTGGTACCTTTGCTGTTTTTTGTCCTTGGGGTGTTTCTCCCTGCCGAGGCTGCACTTAGAGGGATTTCCTGCTGGCGAGCACGCAAATCAGGGCACCATTTTGGAAGGGTTTCCTGATCTCCACATTCTCACTGCTCCAACCTTGGGAGTCCCCCAGAACCCCGACCCACCATCCTCATCTGCAAGGCCCCCCACAGGGGTCTCCAATTGCCTTTGAAAACTGTGGTCTTTTACGCCAGGAAAACTGGCGTCAAAAGGCCACAGATTCACCGTTTTGCTGGGGGCTAGCAGGGAGCCGTCGTAGAGCTCGCAGCTCCAGCTGCCAATCCGGCCCCCAGCACTTCTGGGTCAGAGGCCGCGCATGCACATGGCGGGAGCCTGCAGCGGCTGCGCCGTGCTCCATGGCAGACTGAGCCCGCGGATCTGGACCGGTAAAGTAGTGCCCCGCATCGGCCGCTCGCGCGCCCAGGACTGCCTGCACACATTGCCTCCAGCCCCGAATGAAGCCCCCCCTGCCCGTCGATTGGCCCTCCCCTGACTGTGGCTGCCCCAGACTGAGTCCGCAGCCGCCTAGTGAGGTTCCCGTTTGGCTGGGAGCATGAGAGTCCCAAGCCGTCGGCAATTCGGTCTGTCAACAACGGAGTATCGCTGGGCAGGCCTCAGGCAATGGGCTGAGGTGGTGGATACTTGGCACAGCGTATGATTTTTGGGGGGCAGAGAATTTTAAAACCGGCGCTGCTTCCGATTTTGGTGCCAAAACGGATTCTCCGCCCCATTGCCGAAAGCGATTTTGGCATCAGGGGGCGGAGAATCCAGCCCCAGGAATTTAAGTAAGTTGTAAGGCACCTGGTGGAGCAAGTCAGGGGCTTGTGCGCGATCTAGCTGTTGTGCTCAGATCCGCATCGGGCGCAACATATGCCCACGCTTACTTAACCCCAGCACCATTTTACCAGCACATGGGAGGTATCAGTAGGCCAACCCACTCATGGTCCAATTAAGGCCAATTGATAGCCATTGAAGGGCTTCCACTTACAGCCACTAAGAGTTAAATCTCAGTGAGAGAGGCTCAAGTTTTTTAAAATAATTTTTTTACTGACAAAATGTTGCTAAGCCTGGAAAACTTGCCTGGATCATTTAAGCCAAGTACAAACCTAGCAAAGCAACTTTACTTTAAAGCAGAAAATCCTTGCTTCTTGTGCTTTGTTGATTATTTTTCTGAGTAACTTGTTCACTTCAATTTTAAATCTGTCACTTTGTTAATGGGCAGTTACAAATTTGACTGATTTCACATTGTGTTGCTTTTCAAAGCCAAGTTTGTATTATTTTGGTTTGAAGTCACTTGGCTGAAGGGGTTGAATACACCGTTGGTACAGAAATGGTCAAAGTAAAGCAGTGCTGCAAGGTTATCAGTGATTGCTGAAATGATGAATGTTTCGTACATGACATCCTCTTTGTGATAAGGAATCATTGTTACTCAAGCAGCGAAATGTCTTTCTGACATCGCTTTCAGTAAATGCAGTTACAATGTGTTTAAACCTATAGTGTAACATTTTTACAATTAGTCTCAAGTACAGTCATGATCTTAAATGGGCATTGAAGACCAGGCACAAATGCACTTCCACCAATTTCACCAAGTCAACTCTTAAAGAGTGGCCGATGGACTTTTCACAGGCAAACTTTGGATTCTGGACTTTAACTTTTCAATTTTGAGAGTTGGATTTATGATTATTGGCCTGGCACTTAAGTCAAGTAAGTCCCACTCTATACATTGCTGAAAGGGCAATTTAAATATGGCAATGAATTTTAACTTGTAGGAGCGGGAGGCTGGGGGGGGGGGTATGCCCTCGCCACCCCATCCCACCCCACCTTCTGGTGGGGGTTTGGCAGGCCGTGGGGGGGGTTAGGCACTGTAAAATTCAGCACCATGCCAGGTATGTCCACGCTCACCCCCAGCACCATTTTACCAGCATATGGGAGGTGTCAGTAGGCCAACCCACTCATGGTCCAATTAAGGCCAATTGCTAGCCGTTGAAGGGCTTCCACTTACAGCCACTAAGAGTTAAATTTCAGTGAGAGAGGCTCAAGTTTTAAAAAATAATTTTTTTACTGGCTAGACCAGCGTTTGCTGTTCCTAATTGCCCCTGAGAAGGTGGTGGTGAGCTGCCTTCTTGAGCCACTGTAGTACATGTTGTGTAGGGAGGGAGTACCAGGATTTTGACCCACCAACAGTGAATGAGGGGTGATATATTTTCAATTCAGGATGGTGTGTGGTTTGGAAGAGAACTTGCAGGTGATGATGTTCCCAGGCATCTGCTGCTGTTGTCCCATAAGGTGAAAGAGGCCACAGGTACTGGAGGTACTACTGAAGGAGCAGTTTTCACTGCTCGTGCTAGTGGCCAGTCAGGCCAGGAGGGGCGGGCTTAACTTTGTTTGCGGGCACCATGTGTCCTTCGGAGACACCCAAGGTCTTCCCACTATTGAGGTTCCCCTCCTCCCTGCTCTGTCCACGCAATCTACCATCCAGTTTTCCCACATCCCTCCCTCTCCAGTGCCTGCCAGCCTGACCTCCCTAAATTGCGGAGGAGGGCCTGCCTCAAGCCAATAAACGGGCTTCCGGCAGTTATCTGTCTGCAGGGAGAGCTGGCCATGTGAAGGTGAGTTCGCTCCTGACTTTTATGAGTGGAAGGAGGTAAAATCCAGCTCATGGTGCCCACAGAAGAGTAGATTCACATAAAAATCCTCTATTGCCATCAGTGATTCTACAGTTCTCAAGGGTGTGTTTTGTTAAGGCATCCCACACTGATGGGGAATGTAATGAATTGAGAAAAAATATTCTCCAACTCTTTTAGTCTCATTGTGAAGCCTTGAAAATGTTGTACCTTCTAGAATGAGGTGTAATCAACATTCTAGGGTTACCATTGATGAGAAACTCAATGGAATAGCGATCTAAATTGTGTGGCTACAAGTGCAGGTCAGAGAATAGGAAACCTGCAGTGAGTATCTCACCTCCTAACCCCCTAAAGACTCTACACCACCTACAAGAAGTTTGACATCATCCAGGACAAAGCAGCCCACTTGATTGCTCCCCTTTCCACAAACATTGAATCCCTCTACCGACGAACAGTGGCAGCTTTGTGTGCCATCTACAAGATGCACTGTAGTGGCTCACCAAGGTTCCTTAGACAGCACCTTCCAAACCCATTTAGAAGGACAAGAACAGCAGGTACATGGGAAACCCACCACATTGGAGTTCCACTCCAAGCTTCTCACCATCCTGACTTGGAAATATATCGCTGTTCCTTTACTGTCACTGGGTCAAAATCCTGGAATTCCCTCTCCACTGCACAGTGGGTGTACCTACACCTCAGGGACTGCAGCGGCTGAAGAAGGCAGCTCACCACCACTTTCTGCACATCTTTGAACTGTGGGGGGGAAAACAGAGCACCCAGAGGAAACCCATGCAGACACAAGGAGAACATGCATACATGCATACTCCACACAGTCACCCAAGGCTGGAATTGAACCCGGGTCCCTGGCACTGTGAGACTGCAGTGCTAACCACTATGCCACCATGCTGCCCAAGGTTAACACATGTTAGTCTGACTTCAACAAAAGAAAATTGGCTGTGGATTTGGCACATATTAAGTAGCCCTCTGACTCTTCACCTTTATTTACTTTTGGTCTTTTGTCAGTGTTTGGATTAATGTATCTAATAATGTATTAAACTGTACCATGGTGAGAATAAGCTTAAATCTATGTGATGATTTTGAATTGCTTGCGAAAGGCTACAATCAAATTTATGGCTCTGCATCAATCAATCACCCTTTTGCAGGGCATTGTACACTCCATCCTTTGTTTAGAAACACGTACAAGGTTATTCAGCAAACAAGTAGGTATGGTTAACTAATGCAGGCATGAGCTGCTGAATACGTTGATATTGTTTATGTCTGTAATAGCCCATTTCTCCTGTCATACTGTTAGATTTGTGGAATCACAAAAAGGGAAATTCTATACATAATTTAAAAAAAATACATTTAAATGATTAGTGGCCGATTTGCTTTAAATAAGATTTGAAGTTGTGACTCCAACCCAATCTCATCTCTTTCAACCCAGTAGGAACTTTTGGTGCACTCCAGATGGGCAGTAACCTGCTGTGTCAGGCTCTATTGAGAAGAATGCTTTTTACTAATTAATTGACGCAATGTCAGTTAGAGGGGTGCAGTCCTCTGACTGTGAGATGTGGCAGGTCCGGGAGGCTTCCAGCGTCCCGGATGGCTTCATTTGCAGAAAGTGCATCCAACTGGAGCTCCTCACAGACCGCATGGTTCGGTTGGAGCAGCAATTGGATGCACTTAGGAGCATGCAGGTGGCGGAAAGTGTCATAGATAGCAGTTATATAAATGTGGTCATACCCGAGGTGCAGGCAGAGAAATGGGTGACCACCAGAAAGGGCAGGCAGTCAGTGCAGGAATCCCGTGTGGTTGTCCCCCACTCGAACAGGTATATCCCTTTGGATACTGTCGGGGGGGGATAGCCTATCAGGGGAAAACAGCAGCCAGAGCAGTGGCACCATGGCTGGCTATGATGTTCAGAAGGGAGGGTCAAAGCGCAGAAAAGCAATAGTAATAGGGGTCTCTATAGTCAGGGGCACAGATAGGCGCTTCTGTGGACGTGAAAGAGACTCCAGGGTGGTATGTTGCCTCCCTGGTGCCGGGGTCTAGGATGTCTCCGAACGGGTAGAGGGCATCCTGAAGGGGGAGGGCAAACAGGCAGAGGTCGTTGTTCATATTAGTACTAACGACATAGGCAGGAAGGGGCATGAGGTCCTGCAGCAGGAGTTCAGGGAGCTAGGCAGAAAGTTAAAAGACAGGACCTCTAAGGTTGTAATCTCGGGATTACTCCCTGTGCCACGTGCCAGTGAGGCTAGAAATAGGAAGAAAGAGCAGCTAAACACGTGGCTAAACAGCTGGTGTAGGAGGGAGAGTTTCCGTTATCTGGACCACTAGGAGCTCTTCTGGGGTAGGTGTGACCTATATAAGAAGGACGGGTTGCATCTAAACTGGAGAGGCATAAATATCCTGGCCGCGAGGTTTGCTAGTGTCACATGGGAGGGTTTAAACTAGTATGGCAGGGGGGTGGGCACGGGAGCAATAGGTCAGAAGATGAGAGCATTGAGGGAGGACTAGGGAATAGGGACAGTGTGGCTCTGAGGCAGAGCAGACAGGGAGAAGTAGCTGAACACAGCGGGTCTGGTGGCCTCAAGTGCTTTAATGCAAAAAGTATTACGGGTAAGGCAGATGAACTTAGAGCTTGGATTAGTACTTGGAACTATGATGCCATTACAGAGACCTGGTTGAGGGAAGGGCAGGATTGGCAGCTAAACGTTCCAGGATTTAGATGTTTCAGGCAGGATAGAGGGGGATATAAAAGGGGTGGCGGAGTTGCGCTACTGGTTAGGGAGAATATCACAGCTGTACTGCGGGAGGACACCTCAGAGGGCAGTGAGGCTATATGGGTAGAGATCAGGAATAAGAAGGGTGCAGTCACAATGTTGGGGGTTTACTACAGGCCTCCCAACAGCCAGCGGGAGATAGAGGAGCAGATAGGTAGACAGATTTTGGAAAAGAGTAAAAGCAACAGGGTTGTGGTGATGGGAGACTTCAACTTCCTCAATATTGACTGGGACTCACTTAGTGCCAGGGGCTTAGACGGGGCAGAGTTTATAAGGAGCATCCACGAGGACTTCTTAAAACAATATGTAGACAGTCCAACTAGGGAAGTGGTGGTACTGGACCTGGTATTGGGGAATGACCCCTGCCAGGTGGTAGAAGTTTCAGTAGGGGAGCATTTCGGGAACAGTGACCACAATTCAGTAAGTTTTAAAGTGCTGGTGGACAAGGATAAGAGTGGTCCTAGGGTGAATGTGCTAAATTGGGAGAAGGCTAATTATAACAATATTAGGCAGGAACTGAAGAACCTAGATTGGGGGCGGATGTTTGAGGGCAATTCAACATCTGACATGTGGGAGGCTTTCAAGTGTCAGTTGAAAGGAATTCAGGACCGGCATGTTCCTGTGAGGAAGAAGGATAAATACGGCAATTTTCAGGAACCCTGGATAACGAGAGATATTGTAGGCCTCGTCAAAAAGAAAAAGGAGGCATTTGTCAGGGCTAAAAGGTTGGGAACAGACAAAGCCTGTGTGGAATATAAGGAAAGTAGGAAGGAACTTAAGCAAGGAGTCAGGAGGGCTAGAAGGGGTCACGAAAAGTAATTGGCAAATAGGCTAAAGGAAAATCCCAAGGCTTTTTACACGTACATAAAAAGCAAGAGGGTAGCCAGGGAAAGGGTTGGCCTACTGAAGGATAGGCAAGGGAATCTATGTGTGGAGCCAGAGGAAATGGGCGAGGTACTAAATGAATACTTTGCATCAGTATTCACCAAAGAGAAGGAATTGGTAGATGTTGAGTCTGGAGAAGGGTGTGTAGATAGCCTGGGTCACATTGAGATCCAAAAAGACGAGGTGTTGGGCGTCTTGAAAAATATTAAGGTAGATAAGTCCCCAGGGCCTGATGGGATCTACCCCAGAATACTGGAGGAGGCTAGAGAGGAAATTGCTGAGGCCTTGACAGAAATCTTTGGATCCTCATTGTCTTCAAGTGATGTCCCAGAGGACTGGAGAATAGTCAATGTTGTTCCTCTGTTTAAGAAGGCTAGCAAGGATAATCCAGGGAACTACAGGCCGGTGAGCCTTACGTCAGTGGTAGGGAAATTACTGGAGAGAATTCTTCGAGACAGGATCTACTCCCATTTGGAAGCAAATGGATGTATTAGTGAAATGAAATGAAATGAAAATTGCTTATTGTCACAAGTAGGCTTCAATGAAGTTACTGTGAAAAGTCCCTAGTCGCCACATTCCGGTGCCTGTTCAGGAAGGCTGGTACGGGAATTGAACCGTGTTGCTGCCCTGCCTTGGTCTGCTTTAAAAGCCAGCGATTTAGCCCAGTGTGCTAAATCAGCCCTAGAGGCAGCATAGTTTTGTGAAGGGGAGGTCGTGTCTCAGTAACTTGATAGAGTTTTTCGAGGAGGTCACAAAGATGATTGATGCAGGTAGGGCAGTGGATGTTGTCTATATGGACTTCAGTAAGGCCTTTGACAAGGTACCTCATGGTAGACTAGTACAAAAGGTGAAGTCACACGGGATCAGAGGTGAGCTGGCAAGGTGGGTACAGAACTGGCTAGGTCATAGAAGGCAGAGAGTAGCAATGGAAGGATGCTTTTCTAATTGGAGGGCTGTGACCAGTGGTGTTCCGCAGGGATCAGTGCTGGGACCTTTGCTGTTTGTAGTATATATAAATGATTTGGAGGAAAATGTAACTGGTCTGATGAGTAAGTTTGCAGACAACGCAAAGGTTAGTAGAATTGCGGATAGGGATGAGGACTGTCAGAGGATACAGCAGGATTTAGATTGTTCGGAGACTTGGGCGGAGAGATGGCAGATGGAGCGTAATCTGGACAAATGTGAGGTAATGCATTTTGGAAGGTCTAATGCAGGTAGGGAATATACAGTGAATGGTAGAACCCTCAAGAGTATTGAAAGTCAGAGAGATCTAGGTGTACAAGTCCACAGGTCACTGAAAGGGGCAACACAGGTGGAGAAGGTAGTCAAGAAGGCATACGGCATGCTTGCCTTCATTGGCCTGGGCATTGAGTATAAGAATTGGCAAGTCATGTTGCAGCTGTATAGAACCTTAGTTAGGCCACACTTGGAGTATAGTGTTCAATTCTGGTCGCCACATTACCAGAAGGATGTGGAGGCTTTAGAGAGGGTGCAGAAGAGATTTACCAGAATGTTGCCTGGTATGGAGCGCATTAGCTATGAGGAGCGGTTGAATAAACTCAGTTTGTTCTCACTGGAACGACGGAGGTTGACCATAAGACCATAAGAAATAGGAGTGGAGTAAGGACCATTCGGCCCATCGAGTCCACTCCACCATTCAATCATGGCTGATTTCAACTCCATTTACCCGCTCTCTCTCCATAGCCCTTAATTCCTTGAGAAATCAAGAATTTATCAACTTCTGTCTTAAAGACACTCAACGTCCCGGCCTCCACCGCCCTCTGTGGCAATGAATTCCACAGATCCACCACTCTCTGGCTGAAGAAATTTCTCCTCATCTCTGTTCTAAAGTGACTCCCTTTTATTCTAAGGCTGTGCCCCCGGGTCCTAGTCTCCCCTGCTAATGGAAACAACTTCCCTACGTCCACCCTATCTAAGCCATTCATTACCTTGTAAGTTTCTATTAGATCTCCCCTCAACCTCCTAAACTCCAATGAATATAATCCCAGGATCCTCAGACGTTCATCGTATGTTAGGCCTACCATTCCTGGGATCATCCGTCTGAATCTCCGCTGGACCCGCTCCAGTGCCAGTATGTCCTTCCTGAGGTGTGGGGCCCAAAACTGCTCACAGTATTCTAAATGGGGCCTAACTAATGCTTTATAAAGCTTCAGAAGTACATCCCTGCTTTTATATTCCAAGCCTCTTGAGATGAATGACAACATTGCATTTGCTTTCTTAATTACGGACTCAACCTGCAAGTTTACCTTTAGAGAATCCTGGACTAGGACTCCCAAGTCCCTTTGCAGGTTGAGGGGGCGACCTGATAGAGGTCTACAAAATTATGAGGGGCATAGACAGAGTGGATAGTCAGAGGCTTTTCCTCAGGGTAGAGGGGTCAATTACTAGGGGGCATAGGTTTAAGGTGAGAGGGGCAAGGTTTAGAGTAGATGTACGAGGCAAGTTTTTTACACAGATGGTAGTGGGTGCCTGGAACTCGCTACGGAGGAGGTGGTGGAAGCAGGGATGATAGTGACATTTAAGGGGCATCTTGACAAATACATGAATAGGATGGGAATAGAGGGTTACGGACCCAGGAAGTGTAAAAGATTGTAGTTTAGTTGGGCAGCATTGTCGGCACGGGCTTGGAGGACCGAAGGGTCTGTTCCTGTGCTGTACATTTCTTTGTTCTTTGTTCTTTGTTCTCTGTGGTATTTATTGCTGAAGTAAAGCTCCACAGCTAAGTGCATTCAGCTGCTCAGTGCCAACTGCACTGGAATGTGGGCACTGATTCTCTACCCAACAGGTTTTTCACCTCCGTTCCAAATTATATAATGGTTCTGGCACTGACCGGCCTTTGGAATGATTGTAAACCTTCTCCACGAACCTATGAACATTTAAATGCAAAGCTTGGTGTCGCTAATTGTTTCTTCTTTAGTTTTCTATTCCTCACAGTTACTCTTTTGAAGTGCGACAGTATCTTACAATTCAATTTGATGCTTCAATTAAAGAAAAGATAAACTTACCCAACTTCAGAAAATTACCCTTTCTTAACCTATTCAATCTTGCCATTTCCTGGCCATTTTCTCAATTCTCACATATTCCCATTTACTTGCCACAAAATGTATGTTATTGTTTATGGTGGAATATTCATTGTTTTTTTTTCTGGATCATCAAGGCAGACATTGAGTACAGTACAATTGTGGCTATGCCACTGGATTAGTAATCTAGAGGCCTGGACTGATGATCTACAGACAGGAGTTCAAAGCCCACCATGGTAGCTGGTAAATTTAAATTTAGTTAATTGAATAGGTCTGGAATAAAAAGCTAGTAATGATGCCCATAAAGATTAGCGAGCCCTATCTTCACACTGAGGATACTCCATCGTGTTGTGTGGCACTACGACTGTGCTAAATCAGAACAGGGGCTAGATTCTCCGATCCCCTAGTCACATGTTTCTCAGTGGCACGCCATTTGCTGGAGACGGGATTCTCCCTTCCTGCCGCTGTCAATGGGATTTCCCATTGAAGCCACCCCATTGGTTGTTGAACGCCAAACGTAAGGTGGCACAGTCAAACAGTGGTTAGCACTGCTGCTTCACTGTGCCAGGGCCCCAGGTTCATTTCTGACCTTGGTTGACTGTGTGGAGTTTGCACATTCTTCCCGTGTCTGCGTGGATTTCCATTAGGTGATCCGGTTTCTGACCACAGTCCAAAGATGTGCAGGTTAGGTGGATTGGCCATGTTAAATTGCCCCTTAGTGTCCAAAGATGTGCAGGTTAAGTGGGATTACAGGGTTATAGGGTGGGGAAGTGGGCCTAGGTAGGGTGCTCTTTCAGAGGGTCAGTGCAGACTCAACAGGCCAAATGGCCTCCTTCTGTACTGTAGAGATTCTATGGATCCCAGCCCCAAGGATATCACTGCAGAAGTTTCTCAGGATCATGTCTGAAGTTCACCTAGCTTCAACAGTGACATTCCCTCCATTGTAAAGTCAGAAATGGTAATGTTCACTGATGATTACAAAGCGACCTTGAGGGAAAACAGATCCTGAGACCAACAGGTAAAAGGAGCAGTGGGGGGCCAGTGGAAGACTGATAAAGAGGGCCTGAGAGCAGCAGATTATAATGAACGTGGGGAGTCAGCAGGATGCAAAGTGAGAGAGCCTGAGGGAAAATAGTGGGAGGTGGAGAGAGTTTGAGACTGAGTGAAAACAGTGGCTGACAGAGATTGAGACGGCGGGAAGATCATGGGAGATGGAGAGATGGAACTGGAGGAGCTGGAGCTTTGGTTTTGGAGCCTAAGCAGCAGGCATCACTGAGAAATATCATGGGTTGAGAACATAACCTCACTTTAACTTCTTGATTCCTTTAAGGAAGTGTCATGTTCCATTATATTATGAACTTATGAACTTTCAGTCAAGAATTTTGGAATTTTGAACACAGCCTATTAAAATAGCTACTGCGAATCATGTGCCCTTTTGGCATTTTGAGCTCCAGACAGTTCTGAGTCTCAAGCAAATGCTTAATTAAATATAGACATTCATGGCCATCTAGGGAATTCACACAACTCTTTGTTTAAGAATGGACCAGCAAGAAAAGAACTATAGCATTCCAGCAAATTTACCTGAACAAAACAAATAGCACAACTCAACATGTGTTCAAAGAATGTGAATGCATCCCATCAAACATCCACTGTGTTATGATAACCCCTCATCCAAATTAGGCTGGGTTATTGTCAAAGTGTTAAACAAAAATACAGGATGTATAATCAACACACCACCCTTTTTGGAAAAGCGGCTTTGAACTTGCTCAAATCACATGGCATGGAAGCCATTTTGTTGTTTGTTTTTAAAATAACAGCAAGAAACTGTGGGCAGACAGAGTTCCATCGGAAAGCCATTGACCCAACTGCAAGTCATCTAACTATCCAAGGTAACAAACAGCAATACTTGACAGTGGGAGAAGAACTTCCCCTACTTGTTCCAACTTTGAGTTCACCTAAGAACAAACTTCCTGATAATTTGGCTACAAGAATCTTTGCAGTTTACTGTGATCCCTTTTCTTTGCAAGACCTTCACTTTAACTAATGCCTCAGTGCATATAAGCATTACAGGCCTTTCATGAAAGAGACTGAGACAATCATAAATGGTAATTGTATTGTATTACTTTCATCCGTGTCTAATCTTGTGTGGGTGAGTCGAGTGACTGAAACGCGTTGTGAACATCCATTGCAAGTATGGGATAATAAATAACCTTCTTTATTTTAAAACTCACAAAAATACTTGCTGCTGGAAATTATTTAAATTGGGACAGTCACTTAGAGTATAAGAAGACACACACCCCTTACATACAAACCTACCGATGACAGGGAGTAAAAAGGAACACATCAATTTTTACCAAGGTGAAAGTGGCAACTGAGATAAAAGGTGAAAAATTGTTGGTTTCTGAAGTTAATCTGACAAAGTTTCACATAAAAGCCTATCAAGTAAACTCTCAAGTTTTTAAAAATTCACTCTCGGTGTGGGCATTGCCAGCAAGGTCGACATTTATTGCCCATCCTAGTTACATTTCAGAAGGTGGCTCTGAGTATCAATGCTGTTAGGTGGGTGTTTCCAGGATTTTGTCCCAGTGACAATGGAGGAACAATAATACCATACTTGTGTGTGGAGCAGGAAGAACATGGTCTCAGTTTTCTATTTATGCCTATTTTCAGCCTATTTTCACACCTTTGCATAATCCCTTCCCTGCTACAGGAACGTCTGCAGCTATAAATGTCAATTATTTCCCAATTCCTGTGGGGAATGAGGCCCTTTGCATATTCAAAGACAGGTGCATTCGCTGCACCTATATAATAATCTTTATTATCACAAGTAGGCTTACATTAAGGTTACCGTGATGGGTGGCTTCAAAAGAACTATTGGGATGTAACTGCAAAGTATGGATGATTTTTTCTTTCAGACATTTTGGGGAATTTAGAGCCATATAAGACCATGAGACCATAAGACATAGGAGCGGAAGTAAGGCCATTCGGCCCATCGAGTCCACTCCACCATTCAATCATGGCTGATTTCAACTCCATTTACCCACTCTCTCTCCATAGCCCTTAATTCCTTGAGAAATCAAGAATTTATCAACTTCTGTCTTAAAGACACTCAACGTCCCGGCCTCCACCGCCCTCTGTGGCAATGAATTCCACAGACCCACCACTCTCTGGCTGAAAAAATTTCTCCTCATCTCTGTTCTAAAGTGACTCCTTTTTATTCTAAGGCTGTGCCCCCGGGTCCTAGTCTCCCCTGCTAATGGAAACAACTTCCCTACGTCCACCCTATCTAAGCTATTCATTATCTTGTAAGTTTCTATTAGATCTCCCCTCAACCTCCTAAACTGCAATGAATATAATCCCAGGATCCTCAGACGTTCATCGTATGTTAGGCCTACCATTCCTGGGATCATCCGTGTGAATCTCCGCTGGACCCGCTCCAGTGCCAGTATGTCCTTCCTGAGATGTGGGGCCCAAAATTGCTCACGGTATGCTAAATGGGGCCTAACTAATGCTTTATAAAGCTTCAGAAGTACATCCCTGCTTTTATATTCCAAGCCTCTTGAGATAAATGACAACATTGCATTTGCTTTCTTAATTACGGATTCAACCTGCAAGTTTGCCTTTAGAGAATCCTGGACTAGGACTCCCAAGTCCCTTTGCACTTCAGCATTATGAATTTTGTCACCGTTTAGAAAATAGTCCATGCCTCTATTCTTTTTTCCAAAGTGCAAGACCTCGCACTTGCCCACGTTGAATTTCATCAGCCATTTCTTGGACCACTCTCCTAAACTGTCCAAATTTTTCTGCAGCCTCCCCACCTCCTCCATACTACCTGCCCCTCCACCTATCTTTGTATCATCGGCGAACTTAGCCAGAATGCCCCCAGTCCCGTCATCTAGATCGTTAATATATAAAGAGAACAACTGTGGCCCCAACACTGAACCCTGCGGGACACCACTCGTCACCGGTTGCCATTCCGAAAAAGAACCTTTTATCCCAACTCTCTGCCTTCTGCCTGACAGCCAATCGTCAATCCATGTTAATACCTTGCCTCGAATACCATGGGCCCTTATTTTACTCAGCAGTCTCCCGTGAGGCACCTTATCAAAGGCCTTTTGGAAGTCAAGATAGATAACATCCATTGGCTCTCCTTGGTCTAACCTATTTGTTATCTCTTCAAAGAACTCTAACAGGTTTGTCAGGCATGACCTCCCCTTACTAAATCCATGCTGACTTGTCCTAATCCGACCCTGCACTTCCAAGAATTTAGAAATCTCATCCTTAACAATGGATTCCAGAATCTTGCCAACAACCGAGGTTAGGCTAATTGGCCTATAATTTTCCATCTTTTTCCTTGTTCCCTTCTTGAACAGGGGGGTTCATATAGAGTCATACAGCACAAAAACAGGCCCTTCAGCCCACCATGTCTATGCCGACCATCAAATACCAATTTATACTAACCCCATTTACCAGCACTTGGTCCATAGTCTACTGGATTCCCCTGGATGATTTCTGTGCTGGTCCAGATGCCTTGGATCCCATGGGCTCTAATCTTTTGGACCAGCCTTCTATGTGGGATCTTGTCAATGGCCTTACTGAAGTCCATGTAAACCACATGAAATGAAAATTGCTTATTGTCACAAGTAGGCTTCAAATGAAGTTACTGTGAAAAGTCCCTAGTCGCCACATTCCGGCGCCTGTTCGGGGAGGCTGGTACGGGAATTGAACCATGCTGCTGGCCTGCCTTGGTCTGCTTTAAAAGCCAGTGATTTAGCCTCGTGTGCTAAACCAGCCCCCTGTGCTAAACCAGCCCCCTACTGCGCTATCCTCATCAATATATATGGTTACCTTTTCAAAAAACTCAATTAAATTAGTAAGACAGGATCTCCCACCAACAAATCTCTGATCAATCCCTGCCTTTCCAGGTGTTGCTTAATCCAGTCCCTCCAAATTTACTCTGCATTAAACTGATCACATGTCTGTTTTCAGTTTGTCTGTTGGGAAGGTTGTGCAGAATATCCTGTGGAATTCCAGAAAGATCCCTGGGCGCACTCCATGAGAGAGGGAAGTTGAAGGTTCTGTCTGAGGGACACCCCCCCCTCGCCCTTCCTGCGCCCCGCCCCCACCACACACAGATGCACAGATTATGGAATTTCTTGATCACCTCTCCATAGGGTGGCATCCTGACAAAATGGGATTGCACCCTATTTTGCAGCCTATGCTTGGCAGTTACACCAGAGATGTCCCCACGGCTAGGTAGTAATGTCAGGATGAAGGACAGAGAGAATTATGGCAATCAAACGGAAACATTTAACAGTGATCACATAGATTCAGAAAAATTTAGCATTTGGCGGATATTTTCCTCGGTGACGATATGAGAGATTGAACCAATATAATTGTGAAAGTGCCTCTGCTTGTCAGTGTGTGATTTCAGCACCACCCCTGGGAAACTGTGTGATTTTGTCAGTGTTAAAAATCATTTATTGTGGCCTTTGAGGTAGAGAACTAGACCTTTATATTATTATATGCTTTTAATCAGAATAATTGTGTTCAATCACCAAATTTCACCTCTGTTTGTTTCTCCTCAAAAGTGTGTTCTTCAGGCAGATGGTATTTGTAACTCTGAGCAGCAATGCCTTCATCTCGTATCTTTCCTCTTATTGCCGGTTTGACGGTCTGTTTTTAATGCTGCAGAGGGTGATTAAGGAGACACCAAATATCATCCATCATCATTCAAAGGTTGTCAGTGTAGGCGACAGCTTTCTACAGGGCAGAAGGGTTCTGAGCTGTGCAAGTTCATAAAAAACAAAAGACTGGTCACTCATGAGTGCATCTTTTAGGTTATCTGATGCAGCAATCACAGGTGGATTGTGTTTCATGCATTATGAGAAATACTTGTCCCGTTTTTCATCAACTCTTCAATGCTGGCCTAACCTGGAGCAATTAATTTCCCAAAACTTTCTTTCCCCCATTTATTTACTTTTAGACATTGTTTTCTACTATATACTTTGAAACAAATGAAGTGGCTATTTTGCCATCACGAAAAATGCATTAACCCTAACCTGTCACTGTTGAATTCAGAATTAATGTATATTTGAAGCCAGCCAACCACTGACGACATTTAAAAGAAACTACATTGAGAAATGTGCAACTGCAAAGGAAATGTAACCCGAGCACTATTTTCAAGATCCACTGAAATCCTCAATATGGTGCCAATGTAACAGGAGCCAATTGTTTCTCTTCAGTTGTTCCTTTTTTGCTTGTATTTCCAGCAATTTTGCAAGTAATCTTTCCAAAACGTAACAATGTTTGAGACAAGAAGCAGGGTTGCAGCTTATTTGAAGGGAGGCAATGCTTAATGGCACCAGCACAATTTTAGAAGGGTATAAGAACATAGGAATTAGGAGCAGGAGTAGGCCATTCAAATCCTCGAGTTTGTTCCGGCAGTCAATAAGATCATAGCTGATCTAATGTAGCCTTAACTCCACTTTTCTGCCTGTTGCCCATAACCCTTGGCTACCTTGTCAATCCAAAATCTGTAACCGAACTCTGAATATATTCAATGTCCCAGCCTCCACCATTTGCTGGGAGAGAGAATTCCAAACACTAATGGCCCTCTGAGAGAAGAAATTCCTCCTCATGGGAAATTCTTCTATAAATGGGAGACCCATTATTTTGAAACTGTGACCCAGTTCAAATTCCCAATGAGGGGGAAAATCCTCCCAGTATCAAGGCCCATCAGAGATTTGTATGTTTCAATACTATTACCCCTCATTTTACTAAACTCCAATTAGCTCAACCTGCTTAGCCTTTCCTAGAACCTAGAATTCCTACAGTGCAGAAGAAGGCCAATTGGCCCATCAACCCTTTGAAAGAGCACCCTACCTAGGCCCACTCCCCCACCCTCTCCTCGTAACCCCATATCCCCACCTAACCTGCACATCTTTGGACACTAAGGGCCAATTTAGCATGGCCAATTCACCTAACCTGCACTTCATTGGACTGTGGGAGGAAACTGGAGCAGTCAGAGGAAACCCACAGAGATACGGGGAGAAAGTGCAAACTCCACACAGACAGTCACCCAAGGTATGAATTGAACCCTGGTCTCTGGTGCTGTGAGGCAACAGTGCCAATCACTGTGCCACCATATCGTCTTGATAAGCCAACTCTTTCATCACAGGAATCAGCCTGGTGAACCTTCTCTGAACTTCTTCAAATGCACGTATATCCCCCTTTAAATATGATAACCAAATCTTCCATTTGCCTTCCTAATCACTTGCCGTACCTGCACGCTGACATTTTGTGATTCATGTACAAGGACATCCAGGTCCTTCGCCACTGCAGCATTCTGCATTCCCTCTCTATTAAAATCATGTTTTGCTTTTCTATTTTTCCGAAAGGAGACAATGTCACATTTTCCCACATTTATAATCCTTCTGACGACTTTTTGTGCACTCATTTGACCTTCTAATATCCCTTTGCAGGCTCTTTGTGTCCTCCTCAAAACTTGCTTTCCGACCTATTATCGTAAGGTCAGCAAATTTGACTACAATACACTTGGAAAAGGTAAGATTTAGATCCAAAGGCATCAATCGTGCCAACCTTTATAGGAAGTACAGAAGGAATGTTCATCAGGCGGGAAACAGGAGATATGTGTATCCTGGAGATCCAGTGAATGTAAAAGCAGGACTTGGATCCAGACCCAATTTAACTTTTTGGATCCCTTTTGCCAGCTGGGAGCCAGTCAGATTGAGATTAGTATGAGGCTGCAAGCAGGGAACAGAGAGGACAGGGAGAGACATCCTAGATCAAGGAGAGGTAGGGAAGCATATGCGGGTGAGTGGGTATGCTGGGGTGGGGTGGGAGCTGGTGTCTGCAGAGATTGCAAGGTTGGGGAGCTGGGTGCAATCTCGGGCTGGATTCTCTGCCCCTCGCGCCATATTTCTGTTTCATCCCGCCGGCGTGATGCTCCGTTACGCGGCCGGTCAATAGTGTTTCCCATTGTCGGGAAAGCCCCGGGCTGCCGGCAAAATGGAGCATCAGCCATTTTTTTTTACCAGCAACCAATGAAGAGGCTATTTTGTGCAGAAATATGCAGGTCATTAGATTCATGTAAAGATTAATGTTAGTGAGAAAAGAAAGAGACTATCACCTGCTTACGTTGCTTTATTAAAAAATATAAATGTCTCCACAATCCCAGAGGACTGTTCTACACTGGTGGTGGTTTAACCTGAGAGACACCATACCACAGGCGAGGGGCAAGGTTGAAAAGGTGGGGCCTCAGCCAGTACAGGAATTGAACCTGTGCTTTGGCATCACGCTGCATCACCAATCAGCCGCTTAGCCAATTGAGCTAACTGACTCCCTGCTTTCTAAGATGGTATTTAACTAATGCCCAATAAAGCTGAATGTTTTAATTTGGTCTTCCTGCGGCGATAAGGGCCGAGAAGGTTTGATGGTGTTGTGTCTGTTTCTTCAGGTGTAAAACAGGCACTTGAGCCTCCAATATAGCAGGCAGGATGGGGATTCTCAGTGCCAATCGGCAGTGGTTCCACCACCACACGGGTTCAGGCAATAGATAGACATCAAGGACCCTCACCTGAGACCGACGGTAGGCCCTTTAGTTTTTGACCTCGTAAAAGACCGCTGCAAGCTGCCAATAAAAGTTAATTTGTGAAGAATTTCAAATGTGGATCTTGCAGCAGCAGAACCATCTCCCCAGCTGTATGGCTATCAGGTGAAGCTTTCTTCAACTATTCTGGGTACCGACCAAATCCAAAACCTGCCTATAAAGTGACACTATCGCTTTAAATTTATTGCCGAACAAAAATGACAGTGAAAAGGTTTACCACAGAAATGGAAGAGACAAGTGTTTTTGAAGTAAATTAGCATGGGCTCACAAAGACCCAACTCTTAGACTCGACTTCATAAAGTCAGTTGTGCAAGGCAAATCGACAAGGTCAAAGTTCAACTAGGATGTCAGAAACTACAACTGGGCGCTAGGTCTGTAGTGTGTCGTAAAAGCAGGTGGTAATAGTTATTAGTCCACATGAATCAGAAGTGACATAACACATTTTCAATTCACCATTCCAGTGAAACACAAGCAGTGAATGAAAAATAATTTTGCCCAGAATTGCTTTACTGGAAAACATCAAACAAATGACATTTCTCTTAGCTGCTTTACTGCGTAGATGTAGAATTGTATTTTAGTGTGGCTGCGTCCGATAAGATTTACCACCAAATGAAAAGTGGAACTTTGAGTGGCAATTCAGCTTGGACAGGTTTACTGTTTGTTTTTGTTTGAACCCACAAGTTTATCTCTGACAGTAATGATTGCCACCAAAGTACTTGTGTGCAATTTAACCAATAATTAAAGGTGGTGCATCATTAATAATGCTGAGATACCATCTCTTTTTTATATATTCTTTCATGGGATGTGGGCTTCGCTGACTAGGCCAGCATGCGAAGCCCAACCCTAATTGCTCTTGAGAATGTGAGCCACCTTCTTGAACCACCATAATCTACGTGGTGTTGGTACACCCACAGTGCTGTTAGGGAGGGATTTCCAGGATTTTGACCAAGTAACAGTGAAGGAATGCAATATATTTCCAAGTCAGGATGGTGAGCTATTTGGAGAGGAATTGCAGGTGGTGGTGTTCCCATGCATCTGCTGCCCTTGTCTTTCTAGTTGGTAGTGTTCATGGATTTGTCTGGTGAGTTGCTGCAGTGAATCTTGTAGATTTTACACCCTGCTGCCACTGTGCATCGATGGGGGAGGGAGTGAAAAATTACGGTGCTGAATGGGGTGCCAATCAAGCAAATTGATTTGTCCTGGATGGTGTTGAGCTTCATGAGTTTTGTTGGGGAGGCACCAATCAAGGTAATTGAAGAGAATGTCATCACACTCTTAACTTGTGCCTTATAGATGGTGGAAAAGCTTTAACAAGTTAATGGGTAAATTATTCACCACAGAATCCCTAACCTCTGACCTGCTCTTGTAGCCACAGTATTTTCTGGCTTCTCCAGTTCAGTTTCTAACCAATAATAACTCCCAGGATGTTGGTAGTGATGGCAATGCCATTGAATGTCGAGGGAGATGGTTAGATTCTCTCTTATTGGAGATGGTCCTGCCTGGCACTTATATGGTACAAATGTCATTGTCACTTATCAGCCCAAGCCTAAAAGTTGTCCACATCACTAACTGTAGTTATCATGACTCCGAATGAGTCAGCACAGCCTTCTCTCGTGAGGTCTTAAGGTTTAAAAAAATAATAATTTGTTTCCCTTAGTTGGTAAGTGCACTGTGCAATGAGAAACTGAACCATATAGACTCAGTTGTAAAGGGTTAGCTGAATACAGCCAGCAAGATGGCAGGCACAGTCTACTTGAAATGCTGCAGAGAATGGGAACTAACTAGGTTCCTGGTCTTGGTCACTCTTGCATCTGGTTGAAGATATCGTAGAATAGCTATTTGAGATGCAAAATATCCAGCCTAGCGATAACACTTTGTAGTTGAATTGCCTATTAACACTGCTGGAAATGTAAATGTACAAAAAATGGTGACTTGGGTAAGATACCATAAAATTACAGAATTTTGGAACGTTAAAGTACAGAAAAAGCTCATTGAGCCTGTGCCAGATAAGGTTTTAAAACCTTTTAAAATCTATTTTATTAAAATGATTGTCTAAGTCCTCTGACTCAGGACTGGTTTGTGGCAGAAATTTCACATTCTTACTACCCTTTATGTAATTATATATATTTTTTCTGACTTCTCTCATTTCTTTCCATAAATATCTTAAAGTTATTTTCACTCATTGATGCCTTGCCTATCGAAGGAAACAATCTAATTGCTATTTACCCTGTCATAACCTTACAGAAAGTTGAAAACCTCCAATAGTTCAGTGTTTAACTTTCATAGCTGTAGTGAACACAGTCCTAGAGCAGAAGTTTCCTCAGAGCTAGTCACCCTCTGTAACTTCAGCACAAGTGTGGTTCAAACCTATGTGCACATGTAGATAAGACTTGCACCACACTTACAGCAAAGTTACAGCGCCACAGTTGGACAAACTGCAAGAAACTTTGCAGATCAACTCAAGTCTTTCTTCGTGACCATAACACGTCGGGCGGAATCTTACCAAAAAATGGCATAGTGACAGTTTCGGTGAGAAAAATGGTGCGAATTCCACCGGCAGCAAGAAATGTCACGGGACAATGAGCTTTTTTTACAAAAATGTTTTTCTCTATGTGAATCACGGTGCCCTCATGGCGGCCTCCTGATGATTCGATCAGGAGGAAGACAGCACGTAGATTCTAGGAGGAAGTCCTCACCTGGTTCTTGGATGGAGTGCAGTAGAGACGGGACTTGCTATACCCACGTTCCCACTGAGGTCCATCCAGCAAGGTGACCACCCCTGCCTGGGAGGCAGTGGCTGCAATAGTCAGTGGCAGCTCCCTGTAGAAACGGATGGGGCAGCAGAAAAATGAATGACATTCTTTGCGCGGCGAGGGTAAGTCTGCCACCGCCAGTCTCTCGCTGCATCCACTCACACAACAGTTGCACCTCTAAGGTTCAAGTATCTCACCCAGCCATCTCGCAGGTTACCAACACCTGTCATGAGGCCCTCCTCCCTCCCCTCCAATCCCCATCGCGCCCTCCAGCATATACTTTGTTCCTCACATCCCAACTCCCACTCAAGTCCGACGCATGCCACTCCTCAACCCTCTGAACTGGCAGGCTTCCTGTCTACAATCTCCCCATCTGTCTCTCCGCACGACAAACTCGAGTACAGCAGGCATGAGAGGGCACAGCCACCCGAGTGATGCACGAGCTCCAATGCCTCACCTAATTTGAGGAAAGAGCCACTGAACTGGCTGGGGAGGAACAAGACTGCGACTGTGTGGAGTATGAAGTAGGGTTGTGAGCAAAAGTGAAAACCCTCAGGACACACAGTCATTCCTCAAACACTGCGTGAGTTAATATCTCACATCATTTATCCACTGTGATGTACTAATGCTATCTCACTTCACTTGCAGGGCTATCAGATGAGCAGGCCGGACCACACTCATGCCCCTGGATACCACTGACCTGAGCAACTCCAAGGGAGAGTTCTCAGACATCAGCATCGAATGGACAGCACATATGTCAACCGCACCCTTCACCAACGCAGATACTCACACCTCGGTGGGATTTAGTAGTCGACAGGTTTCTGAGTCACTCACTGGTGATCACCTCATAGCTGATGATCCACTGCAGGTGGAGGCAGGGACATCCCAGGGATCCGACAGTATGAGAGCCCAGGACACCACTGAGCCCGTGCATGACGTGCTCCTGGGGTCAATCACCTTGGTTGCAGAGCAGCGAGGCATGACAGAATCCCTCCTTGGACTGCAACGCTGATTGAGGAGTCTCCTCACCTTCTGTCCGAGGAGATGGTGCGATCAATCCAATGCAACGAGGCCAACACTGCGAGGGTGGGGTCCGCAGTGGATACCTTGGTGCAGGAAGTGTATTCCATGGCGGGGAATGTCCACTCTATAGCTCAGCTCATGACCTCCATGAGTTCCATGTGCAGGACTTCAACTATATGGTGCAGATACTCGTGGGAATCTATGAGTGTCTGCACCGAGGACAGCGGTGGACTTCTGGATGTCTCTCCAGTTGTTCCTCTATCCCATGGAGGAGCACAGGGGCCCCATGCACTCAAAGGGGAGAGGGTCAGCAGGAGGTCAGCCCAGGGCCTTCTACCTGTTATGGGCCAGGGTTTAGAAAACCCCAAAGTATATCATGGAGTTCACCTGACTCACAACTTTTAATAGATTGTGGTATGGGGAGCACACGGCCCACTCTACAGGGGTGGTACAGCAGAAATGGAAAAGTATTTTATAAGGCAAAACAATATTTATTCCATGAACTCAAGTTAACCTTTTTAAAACAAACAGTGAATATCTTAGCAACCATTAATTCATAGATAACCCCAAAGAATACAACACTAAGGAATCCTTTAAGCTGTCCTTTTAACATCCAAAAGACTTAACAAACCTTTAAACAGGAGCACATCAGGGTTTACATTCATTACTGAAAACATTTATAATTCTGAATTCACCAAATGATTAAGAGATTGTCCTTCATGGCAGCGAGAACAGCAATACAGCTGCTTTGGCTGACGTCAGCTGCAACACACTGCGAAACGAAACCAAACAGACAGACACACCCAAGCTTTTCTCAAAGTGTAACTAAAAAGCAGAACCAGAGCTCAGCTCCACCCACACTCTGACATCACTGCAGTAACATGAGCAGCCAAACATTTCTTAAAGCGACATTCTCATGACAATACCCAAGAGACCCTGGGGGTGTCCAGCCCATCTGACACCCCCTCCCTGTGAGTGTCCCACCTCCAGCCCCACACACCAAGGAGGGCAGCACTGGAACACCCATGCTGCCCGAGCCCTCAAGGTCCAGGCCCCCAGGGGACGACCGCCAAGGTCATTTTAGGCAACAGGACATGAGAGGCAGCAGACGCCTCATTCAGCTGTGGATCCAGGGGATACACTTAGACATAGCGGGAGGGTGATGAACAGTACGAAGCTGTAAACACCTAGTGGGCACAGGTGAACAAAGGCATTAATTGAGATAGGTCACCATTGTAAT
This sequence comes from Scyliorhinus torazame, assembly GCF_047496885.1. Taxonomy (NCBI): domain Eukaryota; kingdom Metazoa; phylum Chordata; class Chondrichthyes; order Carcharhiniformes; family Scyliorhinidae; genus Scyliorhinus; species Scyliorhinus torazame. The sequence continues at coordinate 276,621,533 of NC_092709.1, forward strand.
ATAACACTTGTAAAAAACATCACTTTGATCACCAACAGATCCTCCACTCTGTCATTTCATGGTACCATGCTCCGCAAACCCCCACACACACTCGGCGCTTCAGCCCTGTGCTGTGTGAGATTTTCAGCGCTACGTATCTCCCGCACTGATGACTCAGTAAAAACATGCTGCTGCTGGCAGGGTCCTCCCGCAACCGTATCAATGCTCAGGGCTCTCAGTTCCGCCATTCTTCTCTTGTGATGAGGCTGTCATGGGCTGACTAAGTGTAGAAATGCTGATCCACCCCGAAGGTTAGTTGGAGGAACACACTCGGACCCCTGACCTTGAAGGGGCTGAAGCAGATAAGAGTTCACCTTGCATCTCTGAACTCCATGATGAACCCGTTCATTGGCAGACACATTCATCTCTCTGCCAGGTAGGAGTCAGACATATCGCTGAGAATGAGAGGAGCATTACGCGGCCCTTAATACAAGACACTATATTCTTCGCAGAGTCCGGCCAATGGCTTTAGTGCCCTGCCCATGAAGTTGAGTTCCATCATGAGGATCTAATACTGGTACCACAGTAATGATGAGATGTCAAACCTCATGGTGAGAGAGCTCTTCACTCCATAGTCGTGCTCGTCCCCAAACCAAGATGCCAAGAGGGCGTGCCTAGCCCTTAAGCATATGCAGGTCCTGGCCATGGTCAGTGGTCCGTCCTCCTCCTCCTTTGTGGGGTGGGCCTCACTGCCTGCCTCGACCTCCTCTTCATCCGTGGAGATGTGGCACTCCCCCCACTCCTCCTGTTCCGGGTGGTCTGCCCTCTTCAGCACCAATTTGTGGAGAGCGCAGCAGACCACAATTATGTGGGACCAACCTCTGCAGGTGTATTGCAGGGCACTCACCATCCAGTCCAGGCACTAGAACTGCATCTTCAGCAGTCCAATTACCTGCTCGGCCAGCATGTGCGTTGAAGCAAGAGCCTCATTGTAATGACTTTCTGCAGGTGCTGGCATCATCAGCTACTTCCTGAGTGTGCACCCTCTTTCCCCGAGGAGCCATTCCTCCAGCTGCTGCTCTCCCTCAAAAAGGCCAGGGAACTATGAGACTCCTAAGATGTGATTGCATGGATGCTCCCTCGGAAACTAGCACACATACACATTATGGGCATCATGTGGTCACAGATGAGTGGGATATTGAGGGAAATAAATCCCTTGAGGGTCATGAATGGTACCGTGTGGTGTCATGGCGACTGCAGGGCCACGTGGGTGCAGTCGATCACACCCTACATGTGGGGCATGGCTGCTAAATGGACAAAGCCCATGGCCCTGGTGTCCTGGCTCATGGGATCCTGGTCCAAACTTATATACATGTGGGCCCTCACAGAAAGGGTATCTGTTATCTCCCTAAGGCACTTGTGTGTGGCTGACTGGGAAATGCTACACAGATCATCGGTGCTGCCTTGAAACATAGAAGTTTAACTTGAAGGGCCACGGGCAGTGGCTGTCCTCCCATTCCATGTGGTGCCAGCTCTTGTAGGACATGGCAAAGGTAGTCCACCGTCCTCCAGGACAGATGCAGTCTTCCTCAGCACTGAAGTTCCGACAACTGCAAGTCAGATGTCTGACATGGGAAGACCCTTTGCCGGTAGTGCCTCCCATGAGGCTCCACCATCTATGGTGCTGCTCCTGGAATGCTCCAGGTCAAGCCTCTCCCCCTCTGCAGGGTTCTCATCCTGGCCACGTGCACCGTCACATCCATGTTTTTGCTGCTGATCGATCGCTATGAGTATAATAGCCAAATCAACTGGCTCCATGATTCTCCAGAATCACGCGCTGAAAAGAAGAAAAAACCCAAAGTGAGCATTGAGGATTCCTGACAGAGCCCTGACCCCCAGCCCTCCATGCCTTTGGGGCGTACGCCCATTCCCCTCAGTGAATGCATCTCCACTAAATCTCACACCCACCCCTCTCACATTGCCACTTCATCATATATGTCCCTGTCGACTCCACCAGGATGAGGTATGTGGACCCTCGAGCGTTCAGTGACATCTTTACCTCAACAATGCTGACAAACCTCCCTTCCCCTTCCCCACCCCTGGCATTAGGTGAAGGGCAGTTGAGCGGATGTGTGTGACCAGCGTCTGCATCCTCACGGGGCACCTCAAAGACACTCGCAGTCATGACCTTGAATGGGGTGAGTGCTGATTGATACACTTTACCATCACTCCTTGCATAGGGGTAAACATCAATGTAATCTGTTGACGCCTGTATGAACATTGAAGTTCAATGCTTGACGCTTCCAAAAGGTTAAGAACTTACCTCCAATCAGTGGCATTCATGTTTAGCTCTGCAGATTTCATTGGCACAATTGAGGGGTTAGGTTGTATATCAGGAATGTGACTGCCTCTTATGGCAGATGAGGCAAAGCTGATTAGAATGAATCCTGCAATTAGCATGACAAGAACATACCTAGAGGGCACCCTTATCCTCCCAGTTTACAAGGGCTGCAGACAAGCCTTCCATCAGTCATACAGCCCAACGCTAATTCCTGACAGTTAAACTTCCCTGACAAGTGGATTTGAACCTCCATATAGCTTAACCCCTTTGTGCTTACAGTGCTGCCTCAGTGTGGGGTACAATTCACACTGCAGTTGTCCTCCCCCCAGTGAGAGAGTCTTCAAGCTTCATGAGGCAGGTATGCAACCCGTTTCTGAGTTCCCCACTCTACCCTTGCAGCCTGGACTCTCATGGGACTCTACTCAAGAACCTCACTGTCGCCCCCCCCACAGTGTTAACCCTCTGTAATCACTTCCTCCCACCCACTTTCTTGCTACCACTAAGGATGACCACTCCCTCAGCGGCGATTTGGTCACAAGCTCGCAAGGACACAGGAAACGATGCCTGCAAGTCCTCCTCCACCCCCCCTTAAAGCAAGGGGCACCCCAAAATAAATTAAAGGTGAGGTCTGCTAGTAACCCTCCCCCTGAGATTGAGAGATTGAACCACTGCCCCGGCCCCGAGCTGAATCTATCTGTGCCCCTCACATTCTCTCCGGAGCACCCAGAGCATTGACCAGCTTGAAGATTCATGGCTGCCTGAACGCTGAACTCCGATCTCCCCCTCAGAGGTGAGGCCGCCAGGTTCATATTTATGCAAGCCTGTTACAAGCGATGTCCCGTGAGCGCCTAGTGAATATTCAGTGAGGGGGAAGGTCTGGAGAGGTTGCTCACTACTGACATGCTAATGTATTAAAATTAGGTTCCCAGGCTCCCACGACATGTTCCACGTTACTCCACTGGTGAGAGAGGGTTAAAATTGCAAATCCTGATCTCGCCGGAGAGAAACGCATTTTTGGATTCTCTCTGGATTTTGAGCTGTTCTCACTGACGGTTAGTGCGGGCTCACAATCGCCTCCCTATCTCTTTATTTACATCCTGATCCAAAGACTGAATGTTGTATACTAGTTCAACACTATCTCTTTGCTTTTGTATTCTCCACCTCTAGATTAAAAAAAACAAGGCTTCTATTTGTGTTGACAATTTTAATAATCCGTGCAACTGCCCACCATAGTCTCATTGTCCTTTGCTCTACTTAACTACTTATCACTGAAGAAGTATTGCTTTCCGTATTTTTTCCAAAATATATCAATTAACATTTCTCAACATTGAACAGCAGCTTCCACCGAGTTGCCGATTCTACTCACCTATCTAGATATGCTGCTGAAATCTACAATTTCTTCATTTTATTTGTAATAACTTCCACTTGGTGTTTTCAGTACATTTCCAGAATGATTCCTCAATGTGGAATTCATGTAAAATTTTAATTTTTAATTTGTTTTGGAATCTCCTGCTTTGCCAAGTGTAATTAGCCAGCTGTCTCACATACCTTGGTGCTATTGCCAAACTCTTTCCTCACTACTGTTTCCCCATTCAGCATCCTTACTGTTATTTCTCGTACAGGATTCTCACTGTTATCTCCAAGTGCAAACCTTTGATTCAAATCCCCCACCAGTATTAGCTAGTGGATATTGGTACTATAGTTCTGAATTCTCTGTTGGTGTCTGTGACATCCTTACAGGATAGAAAGAGATAGTGTGCCATATTGAAAGTCAAGAACCAAATAAAACTAGTCTATTCCTGTTTGGATATATATACATACAGATACTAATGGCCACTTGAGGGTACTATTACCCTCCCTCCTTCATGAAAAAGTTCAAATTTCATACAATTTATACTTATCTTGTTTTTCAATTCCATCTTAACCATTCAATTACTATTCCTAAGAAAGTGCCTCCTTTGTTGACTCAAACTTCCAGAACTTGGGAAAGAGCCTTGAAGCATTTTGGCCTGAGTCTGAGGAAAGGACACGTGTCTAACAAAGATCTTCAATTTAATTTTTCCCTTCATCAGACATGTCTGTCTGATTTTGATTTGGATCTGAACTGGTTTCAGGCACAATTTGGGTTGGAGTAATATTGGTATTCTGGTGTCGCAATCATCTAATTCACCAAGTTCATTTGATTCTTCCCAACTCCCTTCTTGATGAAGCTCTGAAGTTAAAACATGCTCTTTATGTACAAACCTAACTTTTCCACTCCCAAAAATCTTCACTAAAGATGTGCAAGGACCACATATTTTCACAATCTTCTGCTGTATCTCAACCTTGTGGTTCTACTTCAGACTTCTTTTTCTCACTCTACCTTTATTTTAATGTCTGATTTGTTTGTCTTCTACTAACTGTGTTAAATGTGGCTTCTGGAATGAAACCCTTGTCTTTCAAGAAACAATTCAGCGGGCATTCTTCCACTATTGGTGTGAGGTGTTTCGATGGCTGGTTCATGATGCGGAGCGACCACCAACAGTGCAGGATCAATTCCCATATCAGCTGATGTTATTTATGAAGGCCTTGCCTTCTTAACCTTGCCCCTCACCAATCAGATCTCTCTCAAATGCGAGAGCAGCCTATGCTCCTCTGGGACTGTGGTGACATTTATTGCTGGCAACACCAGCATTTGCTTGCTGGCCTTAATTGCCCTTGAACTGAGTGATTTGCTAGGCCATCTCCGAGATCTTGAACAGTCAACCACATTGCTATGGATCCGAAGTCACATGTAGGCCGGACAAGACCATGGCGGAATCCTTCCCTAAAGGGCATACTGAATCAGATAGGTTTTTAATAACAATCGACAATAGTTTCACGATCACCATTACTGGGACTTCATTCACTGAATTTAAACTCCACCAGCTGCCCCCATGGTGGGATTTGAATCCACCATGCGGATTTGCTAGTCAAATGGCATTACCACTTGCCACCACCTCCTCCTGTTATAATAGAAAAGTAAGAAATTTGCCAGTTTGTCATTCAATGACAACTGATGTTTCTACCAATTTGTATCTAGCATTTTCTTAGCATGCTTAACAATTTGTACTGTGCGTTCTGCTGCTCCATTTGAAACAGAATGATGCAGTGGAACTCTACTATGTTTTACTTACCTTTTTCATTCTCATGATTTTTTCAAATTCTTCTGAACAAAACTGAGCTCCATACAATACCACTTGGACTATGATGCCCTGCAAATTTCTACTGGATATCTTTTACAACTCAATTGACCCCTCATGAACTGCTGCTGTTTGACAGCTGTATACAGCGATTGCCATTTCCTTCAACCAGCTTTTCCTCCGTTAACATTCCTTTCGACATGCCTTGGCAGGATGACACTTCTTCTTGAAGACTTAATCCTGTGCCCAGTGTTGGCCTAGGTAACAGGACCATGTTACAGCTCTGCTACTACTAACCCTGTCTTTAGGGCCTTCAGCTTACTTTGCTGAAGCCTATTTACTTCAGGAAGTGACGGATGGTTGTGAACTGATTTATCCTAATGTATTTCCAAATTTAAAATGAAATAAAGCAGCTGACAGCAGAAATATCATTAGAACAGGATCCGCAAAACCATTGTTGCCAACTATTTTCTTTTTCCCTGGAAGTGTCAATTACTAGGGGATATAGGTGCGAGGGGCAAAGCTTAGAGGAGATGTGCGAGGGGAGTTTTTTTACACAGAGGGTAGTGGGTGTCTGGAACTTGCTGCCGGAGGAAACAGCTATGATAGTGATGTTTAAGGGACTTCTTCACAAACACATGAATAGGATGGGAATAGAGGGATACAGACACTGGAAGTGTAGAAGGTTTTAGGTTAGACGGGCAGCATGGCCGATGCAAGCTTAGAGGGACGAAGGGCCTGTTCCTATGCTGTACTTTTCTTTGTTCTTTATCTTCATGGACAATAATATTTGGCATGCCATGTCGATAGTTAACTTTAGCAATGTCAGCAACTTTCTGTGAATGCATGCACTTTTTAAAAAGTGCACAAATCTGTCCTGAAATGCTCTATCTTGAGATTCTCCAAAGTTACAATGTATTATTGTGACTTGAAAAATATCCACAATAAAATCTCGAAGGACTTTATAGGACAACTTGTTCCAAACCCATAGCTTTCAGTGTAATGCTTGTAGGAATTTCAGATATATAGGGCAGATTTCTGGTGTGGTGCGCCCCGAGATTCTCTGTCTCGCCAGCCGGCCAAAGGGGTTTCCTATGGTGGGCAGCCCCACGCTGTCAAGAAATCCCCGTGCTGCCAGCGCAATGGAGAGTCCCGACAGCAGAGAATCCAGCCCAGATTGTATTTCCTGTGTCTGGTAAAGTAATGGTTAAAAGCTGGGTTAGTAAGAGTATGTATCTGCTGCAGAAATGCTTTTAAAAATCCTGGTTCAAAAGACAAGCTGACACTGTGGCTTCAGAAGATGTCATTAATGCATTGTAAAAATGAGATCATCCTTATTTAAAACCATACTTATGTTTAAAAGGAGAAGCCTAATGGATTTTTGTTTTGGTTTCTGGGGAGTAGATAATTAGAGACATTGTTTAAACTTAAGTAATCAGGTTATCGGATTTGAGTGGGATAAGGATGATGTAACTAATGAGAGAAGCTAGGTCTGTACTAGATCTCTAACAGTGAGTAGTTAGTTTAGATTTGGCTGTGAACAGAACAGGAGCTTCTGGAAAAATCTGGAAAATTAACAGTGGTTTGACACAGCCAAGAATCTGCAGGCTGTTTCCTGAAGGATCACGCTCTATCCAAGCAGTCTTTTGGAGGTTTGCAAGTACTTCTTTGTTGCTTAACTGTATTTAAAAGTGGGTTTTGACCTGTGATGGGTTTAGCTTGATTGGAGATAGAAGATAGCAGTTAGGAGTTAAAGTGTGTCATTTCATTGTTAAGCTTTGTTTAACGGGTAAGCTATTTATTTTATGATGTTAAAGTTAGTTTAAAACTGGGTTAATAGTAACGTTTGTTTTAATATGCCGTATCCCTATTTATATGTGGATTCATGTCTGGAGCAACGTATCCTTTCCTCACAGCTTTGCAAAGCAAAAATAAATTGGTGTTTCTTTCCGTTGCCCTCGCAAATGTTGAGGTCTAGTCTTTGGTCATGTCAGCATTCGCCAATTGCTTGAGGCAGTGGCGCTACTGCACAAGCTTACACAGAATGTCAGACATGTCTTTGGGTTTATCAGAGACAAGAAAATTCTTGAGCATTTCCTACAATCCTGGGCCTTCTTCGATCTGAAATACCACCCTTTTCCTTTCCCTTTGGATCTTGATTGATCTCTTCTCCTGCATTTTATCACTCAGAGCTACTGTTCCAGTGTTATATCATGGCTTTAGCAACATTTCAATAAGTAGAATGCCATCCATAAACTTGTCAGTGAGATAAAACAAAAAGGTACAGCCTGAAATTAAAGACCGTTTTCCAATTTACTTTAATAACATGTTCTCTTTGGAATGGCAAGCAACCTTATTTAAATAAAGTGGCGATGATTTTGCGGATGCTTTTCAAATGGTATTTCTGCCAGCAGCTGCTCATATTTCATTGTAAATTTGAAAAGGTATTGGCTTCTCATCCTATGAACTGACCCACAGTATAAACAAGTAGATGGAAAAAAGATAACATAAAAGCTGAGAAATAAAATCGCCAAAGGTCTGCTCAGCAGGTAAGAAAAAACACTTTTGAGAGAGAAAAAAAATCCCTATACTGACCTGATCAGATTGAATTTCACAGAACTTTTATATCTTTGGCCCTTGGCCACTTCACAAAGAACATAGTATTTTTATCCAAATCCAGCCACAGGGTTAACAGTGTAAAAAAAGTAATCTCCTTTATTTAAAAGACCAGACACAGTATTGCTCAGTTATAACTGGAGGCACTTTGCTTCTTTATTGGGTGTTGATCAAACTGCTGTGCATATCCAGTATTGCCTGCTTCAATTAACTCGCAAAAAACTGACACTTTGGCCTAGATTTTCTTTGTTAGATCCGGAAGACTTAGGAGCCCTTCAAAATAGTGGCTGGGTCCTCAATCTGGCATTCTCGAGCCCATTCCCAGGGTTCTCCAATTTTCGGGAGTGCCTTCCAAGGGTATTGGCTGATTTGTTTCAAAAGCCCCATTCATCACTCCCAATCTGGCACACTCCATTGCAGAGATAGTAAAGTCCTACTGCTCCACAATTTTCATGAAGTTAGTTCAGGTTGTCAATAAATCATTGCTCATGGCACCTAAGAGGTGTCACGAATGAAAGTCTACATGAGGGTATCTTTTGTATGGCATGTTAAAAACGATCCGTCTCGTGCCGCAATGTCAAGGTATGCCTTGCCAAAAAACACTATGGCCCTTCATGGCCCCAATGCCAATCTATGGCAATTTCAAGCCTATTCACCCACTATAAACTATATAGAAGCAATGAACCCAATAGTGTCAGTAGTCTGTGTAATAAAAGCTTTAAAAAAACTCATTCATTCATATAAAAATATTTTTTACTACCACCCAAAAAAAGTGTCAATGATCCAGATCATATAAAGTTTTCAGAGCAGAAATTGCAAGCACTTGGGGGCGAGGGAGGAAATTTTGAACCAGCACTAGCTGTCCATGGGATTGGCGGCACGGGGGGAAATCCTTTGAAAATTAGGAAACAAATTCTCACCAGAGAGATTGTGTTTGCTGATTTTCCCCGCCCCTTGCCGGCAATGTCACGAGATTCATGCCCACAAAAGGTGTGAACCTCATTTTAGTACATTTGCAATGATTTATTAATGGCCCCCCAGCCACATGATTCCCCCTCACTAAATATTGATACCGCGCCAACATATTGTCACATTGGCCAGGGGGGGCAGTGTTTTGGTGCGTGGCACGGGTGGAGTGCCAGGTACACTTCAATGATTTTGGTGGGGCACTCCATGCTGGCAGTGGATTTGGGGGTTGGAGGGAGCAGAATGTCAGCAAGAGATGTCAGGGGTGTGGGAGACTCAATACCTTTGTGATGCGGCTGGGGGCTGTTAGGCAGCAGCGCTGATGATGGTGCCCCTTAAAGAAGGTACCCCAACCTTCTTGGAGCCAGTTGCCAGCTCTATGTAGCCCCGTCCTGCCAGAGTGATGGCATAAGCCACGCTCACTCATTTGTTTTTGTCGAAGAGGCTCAAGACCAAAATGGTCTGTGTAACTGGAGAGTTACACACCAGTTTTCTGTCTGAGCCTGGCACTTCACCAAATTCTGGTAAGACCTCGCTGCCCTCTATCTTTTGTAAATTAGACTGGTGAACTTGACAGCATAGATGCTAGAGCCCGAACTATAAATCAAGCAATGTTTTCTTTGGTGATTAGTTGTTTCAAATGGCTAATGGATTTCTGGGCTCTCAGCAAGGTCTCATTAAGGTATTCTTGGCTGGGATTCTCGGGGGCAGGAGAGGTTGGACCTGGATAATAGCATCTCAGGTAATACTGGTATGGCTAATTCAAAAGTCTGATTATGCGCTTCCAAGGAGCCATTGAATGGCTGCAAGTATAAGGATAACTTTCGAGGTTATCAATTAAGAATTTCATAGTGAGATTTGGGCCCTGTGCGTATCTCACAGGGCCCGATGCTGCAGTCTAGCCTCTAGCTCTATTATTTACATGACAGTGAAGAAGGCTCAAAGGGCTGAATGGCCTACTTCTGCTCCTAATTCATATGTTTTTATTCTAGTATGATCCTGGACCTCTGGTGGATGCTTTGCCGACTATTACCCAGTGGTGGCAATGAATAACTCCCACATTCTGATTGGCCAGCAGCTCTCAGGTGCTGACGGGACTTCTCTCCCTGGGGGTCCTTGAACATGGTGAAGGTCTGTCGCTGGGTATTCACGTGCCACACTGGCACTTAATACTTCGGGAGTTCCGCAAAGGAGGCGATGCAGGACTCTTGCTGGCTCTTCCGTTGGCAGGCAAGACCCCAGTCCTCTGAGTTAAACTCCATCCTTTGTTTAGGGCTCAGTATTTGGATCAGCAAAAACAGATCTGTGGCCACCTGGCTGCGTTTCCCGAGGCATTGAGACCTCATGCACCACATGTGGAGGAGTCCATGGTGATGATGCCCATGTCTCGGGTTGGCAAATGCATAAGCTACAGCCACAAAAGAGTAGTCAAGTTCAGGGTGATCCACATGTGATGCCTGGAGCGGATGCAAGAACAGTCAGATCTCCTGTCAGTTTGTATCGCTCTGTGGCAGAGTGAACAAGACTATCTCACCGGTGTCTGATCCCAGCTCTCTACAGCTTCCAGCCACACCAAGGGCAGAGGAATCTGAAAAGGAGGTTGAGGGATTCCTACACTCTGAGGCAATTGCACCATTCTCAGTCCTCAGACAGAGGCACTATCCATTAGCCAAGACCAAACGAGGGTGACTGCCCAGTGTTCTGCTGGTTCAGAGTTTACAAGCTGCGACCATTTGGTGCCCACAGGTCACCACACATTTTCCATCCCTCAAAATTGATCGGGACCCCAGCTAACTCTATCGGGTGAGCACCCAGTGAAATCTGCTGGTCAGCTTTCCAAAAGATAAAATCTACACCCCTGTCTAGCCATTAGTCATTTTGTCAATCAGACACAGGTCAGATAATTATGCGGCTTCAAAGTTGAACCGGTGTGCTTTTGGAAAATGGCAATAAGTCAAGCTTGACTCTCTTTTCTTAAAAAACAAAAAGTACTCACCTTTTGGAGTTTGTGTTCTGGACATTCTTCAGATAATTATGGAATACACATGGGCCTGAACTAAGAAAAGACTAACTGACATAACTGACAAATTAGGTGTAATGCACTTGCTGAGGCTGAACAATCTGAAGTCAGCCCACAGATCTGGGAAAGATATCAAACCAAAACCATTGTTTTGGGAGAGGCTGAACCTTCAAAGTAAACACCTTGAGTGCATCAAAAGACACAATTATCAGTTGTTAATGTAATCACATTATTGCGAAATATCTACATTTTTGAACACATGAATGTATAATGAGATGCAGACAGGCAGTGATTGACACATAGGAAATTCTTCAAGCAAAAGTTCCTCTTGTACATCGAGGCCTCCGACCTCGAGGCAGCATCGGATGCCAGGAAGATCGCACTATTTCTCTCAACTGCGGGGCACCACGCCATCCATATCTACATTTCGCTTACGTTTGCCGACGGCGAAGACAAAACAAAATTAAAAACAATCGTGCTGAAGTTCAACAGCCACTGTGACATTGAGGTGAATGAGAGCTTTGAACGGTACATCTTCCAGCAGAGGCGTCAGGGTAAGGATGAACTTTTTCAGTCCTTCTTAACCCATCTCCGCATCCTGGCGCAGTCATGTATCTATGACTCAATGGCTGATTCCATAATCCGGGATCAGATTGTTTTCGGGGTCCACTCCGACTCCCTGCGGCAGCAGCTCCTTAAAATCAAACGGTTGACCCTCTCTGTCGCTATTGAGACGTGCGTTGCCCATGAGCATGCCAAGAATCGTTACTCCCACATCAGGGTGGCAGAAACTGCAAAGCTGGCCTCCCATGAGGCAGAAAGGGTGCAGGCCATTGCACAGATGCAGGTTCTGAGCATTGAGGAGAGTGGCCGTTTCGCACGCTTTTCTCGGATCCCTGCGCCACGACCGAGTGGACGACGAGACCGAAAACCCGACTGCGCAGGTGAGTACGTCGGCCGACCGCACTGCGCATGCGCGATGGCGCACGGATGGCGCCGAGGCTAGCGCCATGACGTGTCCGAATTGTGGCTCCGCCCACTTAAAGCGGCAATGTCCGGCACGAGGACGCCGACGTCTCCAGTGTGGCAAGTTTGGCCACTACGCAGCCCTCTGCAGATCCGCTCCACCGCTCAGCAGCCTGTGATCCCAGCTGCAACGCAGAAGTATCCGCTCAATACAACAAGGATTGCCAGATTCTGATCCCGACAGCCCAACGGACCCTGATGCTGACTACCTCAAGTCTCCATATCGGGTGGGCATCATAACCACACATGAGCTGGCCTCCACCACACCTGCACAACGCCTCTCGATCCTCAGTGTGGATCCCGACGACGAGTGGTGTGCTGTCCTCACAGTTAACATGGCTCGCATCCGATTTAAACTGGACACCGGCAGGTCTGCGAACCCCATCTCACAATCCGACCACTACACCATCCGGGCCCGACCAAACATTCTTCCACCGGCCTGCCAGCTCCTTGACTACAATGGCAATGCCATAGCTGCCAGTGGCTCGTTTCAACTAGGGGTATCCAACAAGGCAATCAAGGCAACGTTACAATTTGAAATCGTCAGGCCTGACAGGGCGTCCCTGATCGGTGCTCGCGCCTGCAAGCTCCTGGTTCAGTGAGTCCACACCATGTCATCGTCACCGGCGACAGCCTCACCCGATGGAAATTTGCAAACAGACATAGACGACATTATCACGCAGTACCACAGTGTATTTGATGGAATGGGCACGCTCCCTTATCGATACAAAATACTGCTCAAGCCGAACGCCACCCCTGTAATCCATGCACCACGCCGGGTGCCGGCTCCCCTCAAGGCTCGTCTGAAAAAGCAACGACAGGACCTCTAAGACCAGGGCATCAGCTTGAAGGTCACAGAGCCAACAGACTGGGTCAGCTCCATTGTCTGCGTAAAGAAGCCAACAGGGGAGCTCCACATTTGCATTGATCCCAAGGATCTAAACCGCAACATCATGCGGGAGCGTTACCCGTTCCCGAAGCGTGAAGAGTTAACCAGTGAGATGGCTCATGCCAAATTCTTCACTAAGCTGGACGCCTCCCGGGGTTTTTGGCAAATACAGCTGGACGCGTCCAGTCGCAAGCTGTGCACGTACAACACCCCGCTCGGCCGCTACTGTTATAACCGCATGCCTTTCGGTATCATATCTGCCTCCGAAGTGTTTCATCGCATCATGGAGCAGATGATGGAGGGCATCGAGGGGGTACGAGTATACGTGGACGACGTGATCATCTGGTCCACGACGCCCCAGGAACACATCGCTCGCCTCAAGCAGGTCTTCCAGCGAATTCATGAACGTGGTCTCCAGCTCAACAGGGCTAAGTGCTCATTTGGTCAATCTGATATAAAGTTTCTAGGCGACCACATCTCGTGGCAGGGTGTGCGGGCAGACGCCGACAAGGTCTTGGCGATCAATGCCATGAAGACCCCGGAGGACAAGAAGGCGGTCTTCCGCTTCCACGGGATGGTCAACTTTCTCGGCAAATTCATTCCCAATATGGCATCCCACACCACGGCCCTCCGCCATCTCGTCAAGAAGTCAACTTAATTCCAATGGCTGCCCACACATGAAGCGGAATGGCGTGAGCTGAAGGTAAAGCTCACCACAGCCCCAGTTCTAGTGTTCTTCGACCCAACCAAGGAAACCAAGATATCAACTGATGCAAGCCAGGACGGCAATGGGGCGGTGCTCCTCCAGCGAGATGACTCCTCGTCCTGGGCTCCAGTGGCATATGCCTCCAGGGCCATGACGCCCACTGAGCAATGGTATGCCCAGATCGAAAAGGAGTGTCTGGGGCTCCTGACAGGAATAATCAAGTTTCATGATTATGTTTACGGCCTGCCGAAATTCACAGTGAAAACGGACCACAGACCTCTAGTCCACATAATGCAGAGGGATTTAAATGACATGACACCTCGGTTACAGCGAATTCTTCTTCGACTCCGCCGCTATGACTTCAAACTTGTCTACACGCCAGGCAAAGAGCTGATCGTTGCAAATGCCCTATCCCGGTCCATCACCACACCGTGTGAACAAGGTGACTTTATCTGCCACATAGAAGCGCAAGTGCAATTGTGTGCCACCAACCTCCCAGCCTCTAACGAACGGGTGGTCCAAATTCATGAGTAAACGACCAAGGATCCTTTACTGCAGTGTGTGATGCAGCACCTTACCCATGGCTGGCAGAAGGGACAATGTCCCCAATTCTTTAATGTTAAAGACAAGCTGACGGTTGTGAAGGGAATCCTTCTGAAACTCGACAGGATCGTTATTCGTCAAAGCATGCAGGCTATGGTGCTGGGTCAACTCCATGAGGGTCACCTTGGAGTCGAGAAATGCCGACGCAGAGCTCGGGAGGTGGTTTACTGGCCGGGCATTAACCAGGATATTGACAACATGGTCCTCAACTGCCCTACTTGTCAGAAGCTTCAACTGGCTGAACCCAAGGAAATACTGCAACAGCACGAGATCGTGACCTCTCCGTGGTCCAAAGTAGGTGTAGACCTTTTTCACGCGAAGGGGTATGACTATGTACTCCTGGTCGACTACTTCTCCAGTTACCCAGAAGTGGTGAAACTGTCCGACCTCACGTCGAAGGTGGTCATTAAAGCCTGCAAAGAAACGTTTGCCAGGCACGGGATGCCGCTCACGGTAATGAGCAACAATGGTCCATGCTTTTACAGCCAAGAATGGTCTGATTTTGCACAGTCCTAAAACTTCCATCACGTTACCTCCAGTCCCCACCACCCGCAATCAAACGGGAAGGCCGAGAAAGGGGTCCATATTGTCAAGCGGTTGCTGTGCAAAGCTGCAGACTCAGGCTCCGACTTCAACCTGGCAATGCTGGCTTACAGGGCAACCCCACTGTCCAGTGGGTTGTCTCCAGTGCAGATGCTCATGAATCGCACTCTGAGGACCACAGTTCCAGCCATCCATGTTCCAGGCCTTGACAACTCACGGTACTACAAAAGGTGCAGCAGTCCCGGGCCCAACAGAAGGCCACATATGATGCTCATGCCACGGATTTACCTGAGCTGGCTCCAGCCGATCATGTTCGCGTCCAGTTGCCTGAGGGCGGTTGGTTGGCCACAGCTGTTATTGTCAAACAAGCTGCCCCGAGATCTTTAATTGTTCGCATGGCTGATGGCTCCCTGCTACGGTGCAACAGACGGGCATTGCGAAGAGTTCCACACCCACCACCTGACCGCAGTGCTCCGCCGGCTATCATGCTTCCTCCGGAAGTACCCTGCCACGAGGCCACCGATCTGCCAGCGATCCTGCCGGCCCACGCGACCACCGCAATGGCAGCGATCCCACCTCTCGACGTGCAGGCGGCTCCTGATCCACCTCTGTGGTGATCGACAAGAATTTGTCGCCCACCACAAAGACTGAATCTGTAGACTTAACTTTTGTACATTTTGTGACTGAATCCATCAATTTAACTCTTGCAAATATTGCTTAGTTTGCCACGTACCTGCACTATCGACACCTTCCCATGTATATACATTTGTTCAATCACGGTTTGTATATACTCAGGCATATATATATATATATACATACCTCAGTATTTATTTAACACAAAAAAAAGGGGAGATGTCATAATATCCACTCATGTGTATAATGAGATGCAGACATGCAGTGATGGACACATAGGATGACCAGTAAGCATACAACACAGCACAGCCAATCACCAGACAGGACACTACCACTATAAAGCCAGAGGGCACTAGGTTTCCCGCTCTCTCGGGACCCAGCTACTGAGACAGTCAGAGTCCACGAGCTAGCAAGCACAAACACCATGCGGTAGCTAGTAAGTCTGGTCAGGCTGCTACAAGGTCACTAGTCAGATCAGTATCGTGTCGACTCACAGCTGAATATGGACAGCAATTCATCTAGTTGAATAAAACAGTGTTGGATCTTCTCCTGTGTTAGACGTCTGTTTCTAACTTCCCTGCATCAAGTGCCGTCCACATCGAACCAACCTGCCTAACGCATCAATGAATATATACCAGATAATTATTATTAAGAAGCATTTTTAGGAATTTATGTGGGGAAGCATACTAGTGCAACCTCTTCAATACATGCACTAAATCAGTGAGTGTGGAGTAAGTGGCAATGCTTTGTGACCGGAATGTTCTGCGTATGGAAAGTATGGCAGCTAACATTGATAGTTCAGTCACAGTGTCACTTACATAATATAACTAATAACCACAAAAAATGTGGATATTTTTACAATGAAGTTTCCATTAACAACACTTTGACATGTTTCCAATGAGGGCCAAGCCCCTTGCACTTAATTTAATGCTTACAATTTTTCTAGTTAAAAGCTGAGGCCTTTCCCAGGGGCAGAATATTGACTTTGTACATTCTGCCAACCATTAATACCCTGATCCAACTCTAATTGGACAATGTGCACTCCAGGATTTCTACGTTATTGCCGCAGTAAGACCGAGGGTTCTCATGTGTTTCTATCTCATTCAATGTCAAACTGTATCTAATTACTCTTCCAATTTTGTGAACAAACTTATTATGCAACGTGATTATTTACAGAGGTTTTTTTTAGTTTTGAGGTTTTTTTTACAATTAACAGATTCGGTTCTGAAACAATAGATAAGCAAA
Source organism: Scyliorhinus torazame (assembly GCF_047496885.1). NCBI lineage: Eukaryota > Metazoa > Chordata > Chondrichthyes > Carcharhiniformes > Scyliorhinidae > Scyliorhinus > Scyliorhinus torazame. The sequence goes on from NC_092709.1 coordinate 276,638,261, forward strand.
TCAAATGTGATGACAAATGAGGTGTTTGCATTAAAGGATTAGGTCCATACTATTGAAAAATGGTCTACAACCAACAAGCAGCAAAAGGGATCCTGGGCGTCATTCTCCGACTCCCCAGAGGGTCGGAGAATGGCCGTTGGCCGCCGTGAATCCCGCCCCCGCCCCCGCCGAAGTCTCCGAAGGGAGAAAAGTCGGCGGAGCGTTAATGGCGCCGCTGCCGCGGAGAATGTCACGGGTTTGCGCAAGGCAGCCGATTTTCGGCCTGCCGATACTCTCCCTTCCGGATGGGCCGAAGTCCCGTCCACGTGATGACCGTTCACGTCGACGTGAATCAAACCTCCTTTTCATCAGCGTGACCCGGTGCTCCAGGCTCACGCCGACCGGCGTGGAGGTGAGTGACGGCCTGGGGGGTTGGCTCTGGGCAGGAAATGGCGTGGTCGCAGTCCGATTGCGTGAGGAGAGGTGTGTCTCGGGTTGTGTGTGTGTGTGTGCGGCGGGGGGGGGGGGGGGTGGTTAGAGTAGGCTGGGCTCCGGGGGAGTGCCGGGAGGGGGGTCCGTGCGGGGAGGGGGATGGGGGGGGTCCGTGCCGGGGTGGAGGTTGGGGGGGGGTTCCGTGCTGGGGTGGAGGTTGGGGGGGGGTCCGTGCTGGGGTGGAGGTTGGGGGGGGTCCGTGCCGGGGTGGAGGTTGGGGGGGGGTCCGTGCTGGGGTGGAGGTTGGGGGGGGGGTCCGTGCTGGGGTGGAGGCTGGGGGTTGGGGGGGGTCCGTGCTGGGGTGGAGGTTGGGGGTTGGGGGGGGGGTCCGTGCTGGGGTGGAGGTTGGGGGTTGGGGGGTGGTCCGTGCTGGGGTGGAGGTTGGGGGGGGGGTCCGTGCCAGGGTGGAGGTTGGGGGGGTTCCGTGCCGGGGTGGAGTTTGGGGGGGGTCCGTGCTGGGGTGGAGGTTGGGGGTTGGGAGGGGACCGTGCTGGGGTGGAGGTTGGGGGTTGGGGGGGGGTCCGTGCTGGGGTGGAGGTTGGGGGTTGGGGGGGGGGTCCGTGCTGGGGTGGAGGTTGGGGGGGGTCCGTGCCGGGGTGGAGGTTGGGGGGGGCGTCCGTGCCGGGGTGGAGGTTGGGGGGGGGTCCGTGCTGGGGTGGAGGTTGGGGGTTGGGGGGGGTCCGTGCTGGGGTGGAGGTTGGGGGTTGGGGGGGGGTCCGTGCTGGGGTGGAGGTTAGGGGTTGGGGGGGGTCCATGCCGGGGTGGAGGTTGGGGGGGTCCGTGCCGGGGTGGAGGTTGGTGGGGGGTCCGTGCCGAGGAGGGGGATGGGAGGGCAAGTGAGTTGGTCCACCTGGCCAGGCGCCAGCCTCCAACAGTTGGACCCATGCGGTCCATGCCACCTGGCTGGGGGGAGGAGGGGATATGGGCAATGATGACATGTCGTCGTTCCCCTCCCCCCCACCAGGCCGTCATGTTTTCAGATCATCCAGCGATGTTGGCCGCCGTGGTGGCAGCCGCTCATGTCTATGTTGCCCTGGATGAGGAGGAGGAGGAGCGTGCCAGAGAGGCGGCGCAGGCTGCCGCAGAGGGGCAGGCGGCAGCCGCCCAGGCTGGAGGGACACCTGACCGACAGGACGAGGAGGGGGAGGAGGACGTCGCGGCCCCACGGCAACGGAGGCACCCGAGGGCGCCCCGTGTGTACCGGCCCCGGCAGTCATACCAGGACCTCACAGACCGGGAATGCAGGAGGAGACTCCGGATGAGCCGGGAAACCGTGGCACACATCTGCCACCTCCTGGCACACCTGTCACCGCGTGGCACTGGCGGGGGACACCCTCTCCCCGTGTCCGTCAAGGTTACGGTGGCCCTGAACTTTTATGCAACGGGGTCATTCCAGGCACCGAGTGGGGACCTGTCCGGCATATCGCAGACATCGGTGCATCGGTGCATCCGGGCAGTGACAGATGCCCTATATGCCATGGCGCACCGCTACATCCGCTTCCCCGTGGACCGGGCCAGCCAAGATGCCCGGGCCGTGGGCTTCTCTGCTGTGGCCGGGTTCCCCATGGTCCAGGGCGCGATCGATGGGATGCACGTCGCCGTGCGGCCACCTGCAGATAACAGGGCCGTGTTCACTAATAGGAAGGGGACCTATTCGATGAACGTACAGGTGGTCTGCGACCACCGCATGATGATCCTGCACGTCTGCGCCCGTCACCCAGGCAGTGGACACGACTCATTCATGTTGTCGCGGTCATCCATCCCCGGCATGTACGAGGGACGCCATCCCCGGCTGAGGGGCTGGTTGCTGGGCGACAGGGGCTACCCATTGGGATCGTGGCTGATGACGCCTATACGGAGGCCACGCAATGAGGCGGAGAACCGCTACAATGATGCCCATGTAGCGACAAGGGGAGTGATCGAGAGGTGATTTGGCGTGCTGAAGATGCGTTTCAGGTGCCTGGACCTCTCTGGGGTCGCCCTCCAGTATCGGTCAGATAGGGTCGGCCGCATCATTGTGGTGTTCTGCGTCCTGCACATCATAGCCCAGCAGAGGGGCGATGTGCTGCAGGCAGAGGAGGGCGGAGTGGAGGAGCAGCAGGAAGAGGCGCAGTCCTCCCCAGATGAGGGGGATGGGGGCAATGGTCAGGGCAGACGGGGTAGACACAGGCGGGTGGCTGTCCACCGTTACCGGCTGGCCCAGCGGGCATGGGACAGACTGATAGACGCCCGCTTCACTGACTAGATGGGCGTGGGAATCGGGTAGTATGGCCACAGACCGCACACCATGGTAACAGCCGACCACCCACACCCCCCACCCATCCACCCACCCAGCACCCTCACCCCCCTCCCCAACCCCACCCACCCCACCCGCATGCACACCACCCCCCCCCCCCCCCCCATTGCCGATCCACCTGCGGCACAACGGGCCGGGCTCACACAGTTGCGGGTGGACGCGTGTCTATCGCAGGCCATGGAGGATGATGACAACCCGCCCTGCGATGAACTCCTGGCTCTAAATCGTTGGACTATGTCTGACCCATGGCCACAGTACCACCATCCACCCGGACCATCCCTGCATGCGGCTGTGACACTGCAGCGCATGGTCCCGTCCTCTGCCCGGGGGATGTTGATGGCGGCCCAGGGGGAAGGGGGCAGACTCACCTGGGGCTGAGGTAAGACCACCCCTCACACACACACTTGCGCTCAATGTACATGACACCCCCGCACACTTTGGACAGAGCACAAAGGCAGCTTCGGTAAGTGTAACATTGACTTTAATAACGAAAGGACTTCATGCACGTGCCCTAGCCCCTAAAACTCATCTGTGCCCTGCACCCGTGCCAACTTACTCAGTGTCTAATTGTTTGGCCTTACGGGCCCTTTGACTACATCTACGTGGTTCCCCAGACGGTACAGCAGAACTGGAGGTGGACTCCTGTGATTCCTGCCCTCTGACACTGGATACCTTTGGCGGCCGTTTCCTGGGGCACCCTGGCCTAGATGGGCCAGGCTGGATCTTCTCCTGTGTTAGACGTCTGTTTCTAACTTCCCTGCATCGAGTGCCGTCCACATCGAACCAACCTGCCTAACGCATCAATGAATATATACCAGATAATTATTATTAAGAAGCATTTTTAGGAATTTATGTGGGGAAGCATACTAGTGCAACCTCTTCAATACATGCACTAAATCAGTGAGTGTGGAGTAAGTGGCAATGCTTTGTGACCGGAATGTTCTGCGTATGGAAAGTATGGCAGCTAACATTGATAGTTCAGTCACAGTGTCACTTACATAATATAACTAATAACCACAAAAAATGTGAATATTTTTACAATGAAGTTTCCATTAACAGCACTTTGACATGTTTCCAATGAGGGCCAAGCCCCTTGCACTTAATTTAGTGCTGACAATTTTTCTAGTTAAAAGCTGAGGCCTTTCCCAGGGGCAGAATATTGACTTTGTACATTCTGCCAACCATTAATACCCTGATCCAACTCTAATTGGACAATGTGCACTCCAGGATTTCTACGTTATTGCCGCAGTAAGACCGAGGGTTCTCATGTGTTTCTATCTCATTCAATGTCAAACTGTATCTAATTACTCTTCCAATTTTGTGAACAAACTTATTATGCAACGTGATTATTTACAGAGGTTTTTTTTAGTTTTGAGGTTTTTTTTTACAATTAACAGATTCGGTTCTGAAACAATAGATAAGCAAATCAAATGTGATGACAAATGAGGTGTTTGCATTAAAGGATTAGGTCCATACTATTGAAAAATGGTCTACAACCAACAAGCAGCAAAAGGGATCCTGGGCGTCATTCTCCGACTCCCCAGAGGGTCGGAGAATGGCCGTTGGCCGCCGTGAATCCCGCCCCCGCCCCCGCCGAAGTCTCCGAAGGGAGAAAAGTCGGCGGAGCGTTAATGGCGCCGCTGCCGCGGAGAATGTCACGGGTCTGCGCAAGGCAGCCGATTTTCGACCTGCCGATACTCTCCCTTCCGGATGGGCCGAAGTCCCGTCGACGTGATGACCGTTCACGTCGACGTGAATCAAACCTCCTTTTCATCAGCGTGACCCGGTGTTCCAGGCTCACGCCGACCGACGTGGAGGTGAGTGACGGCCTGGGGGGTTGGCTCTGGGCAGGAAATGGCGTGGTCGCAGTCCGATTGCGTGAGGAGAGGTGTGTCTCGGGTTGTGTGTGTGTGTGTGCGGCGGGGGGGGGGGGGGGGGGGGGGTGGTTAGAGTAGGCTGGGCTCCGGGGGAGTGCCGGGAGGGGGGTCCGTGCCGGGGAGGGGGATGGGGGGGGGTCCGTGCCGGGGTGGAGGTTGGGGGGGGTTCCGTGCTGGGGTGGTGGTTGGGGGGGGGTCTGTGCTGGGGTGGAGGTTGGGGGGGGTCCGTGCCGGGGTGGAGGTTGGGGGGGGGGGTCCGTGCTGGGGTGGAGGTTGGGGGGGGGGTCCGTGCTGGGGTGGAGGTTGGGGGTTGGGGGGGGTCCGTGCTGGGGTGGAGGTTGGGGGTTGGGGGGGTCCGTGCTGGGGTGGAGGTTGGGGGTTGGGGGGTGGTCCGTGCTGGGGTGGAGGTTGGGGGGGGTCCGTGCCAGGGTGGAGGTTGGGGGGGGGTCCGTGCCGGGGTGGAGTTTGGGGGGGGTCCGTGCTGGGGTGGAGGTTGGGGGTTGGGGGGGGTCCGTGCTGGGGTGGAGGTTGGGGGTTGGGGGGGGGTCCGTGCTGGGGTGGAGGTTGGGGGGGTCCGTGCCGGGGTGGAGGTTGGGGGGGGGTCCGTGCCGGGGTGGAGGTTGGGGGGGGGGTCCGTGCTGGGGTGGAGGTTGGGGGTTGGGGGGGGTCCGTGCTGGGGTGGAGGTTGGGGGTTGGGGGGGGGGTCCGTGCTGGGGTGGAGGTTAGGGGTTGGGGGGGGTCCATGCCGGGGTGGAGGTTGGGGGGGGGGTCCATGCCGGGGTGGAGGTTGGTGGGGGGTCCGTGCCGAGGAGGGGGATGGGAGGGCAAGTGAGTTGGTCCACCTGGCCAGGTGCCAGCCTCCAACAGTTGGACCCATGCGGTCCATGCCACCTGGCTGGGGGGAGGAGGGGATATGGGCAATGATGACATGTCGTCGTTCCCCTCCCCCCCACCAGGCCGTCATGTTTTCAGATCATCCAGCGATGTTGGCCGCCGTGGTGGCAGCCGCTCATGTCTATGTTGCCCTGGATGAGGAGGAGGAGGAGGAGGAGCGTGCCAGAGAGGCGGCGCAGGCTGCCGCAGAGGGGCAGGCGGCAGCCGCCCAGGCTGGAGGGACACCTGACCGACAGGACGAGGAGGGGGAGGAGGACGTCGCGGCCCCACGGCAACGGAGGCACCCGAGGGCGCCCCGTGTGTACCGGCCCCGGCAGTCATACCAGGACCTCACAGACCGGGAATGCAGGAGGAGACTCCGGATGAGCCGGGAAACCGTGGCGCACATCTGCCACGTGCTGGCACACCTGTCACCGCGTGTCACTGGCGGGGGACACCCTCTCCCCGTGTCCATCAAGGTTACGGTGGCCCTGAACTTTTATGCAACGGGGTCATTCCAGGCACCGAGTGGGGACCTGTCCGGCATATCGCATGCATCGGTGCATCCGGGCAGTTACAGATGCCCTATATGCCATGGCGCACCGCTACATCCGCTTCCCCGTGGACCGGGCCAGCCAAGATGCCCGGGCCGTGGGCTTCTCTGCCGTGGCCGGGTTCCCCATGATCCAGGGCGCGATCGATGGGATGCACGTCGCCGTGCGGCCACCTGCAGATAACAGGGCCGTGTTCACTAATAGGAAGGGGACCTATTCGATGAACGTACAGGTGGTCTGCGACCACCGCATGATGATCCTGCACGTCTGCGCCCGTCACCCAGGCAGTGGACACGACTCATTCATGTTGTCGTGGTCATCCATCCCTGGCATGTACGAGGGTCGCCATCCCCGGCTGAGGGGCTGGCTGCTGGGCGACAGGGGCTACCCATTGGGATCGTGGCTGATGCGCCTATACGGAGGCCACGCAATGAGGCGGAGAACCGCTACAATGATGCCCATGTAGCGACAAGGGGAGTGATCGAGAGGTGCTTTGGCGTGCTGAAGATGCGTTTCAGGTGCCTGGACCTCTCTGGGGTCGCCCTCCAGTATCGGTCAGATAGGGTCGGCCGCATCATTGTGGTGTGCTGCGTCCTGCACAACATAGCCCTGCAGAGGGGCGATGTGCTGCAGGCAGAGGAGGGCGGAGTGGAGGAGCAGCAGGAAGAGGCGCAGTCCTCCCCAGATGAGAGGGATGGGGGCAATGGTCAGGGCAGACGGGGTAGACACAGGCGGGTGGCTGTCCACCGTTACCGGCTGGCCCAGCGGGCACGGGACAGACTGATAGACGCCCGCTTCACTGACTAGATGGGCGTGGGAATCGGGTAGTATGGCCACAGACCGCACACCATGGTAACAGCCGACCACCCACACCCCCCACCCATCCACCCACCCAGCACCCTCACCCCCCTCCCCAACCCCACCCACCCCACCCGCATGCCACCCCCCCCCCCCCCCCCCCCCCCCCCCATTGCCGATCCACCTGCGGCACAACGGGCCGGGCTCACACAGTTGCGGGTGGACGCGTGTCTATCGCAGGCCATGGAGGATGATGACAACCCGCCCTGCGATGAACTCCTGGCTCTAAATCGTTGGACTATGTCTGACCCATGGCCACAGTACCACCATCCACCCGGACCATCCCTGCATGCGGCTGTGACACTGCAGCGCATGGTCCCGTCCTCTGCCCGGGGGATGTTGATGGCGGCCCAGGGGGAAGGGGGCAGACTCACCTGGGGCTGAGGTAAGACCACCCCTCACACACACACTTGCGCTCAATGTACATGACACCCCCGCACACTTTGGACAGAGCACAAAGGCAGCTTCGGTAAGTGTAACATTGACTTTAATAACGAAAGGACTTCATGCACGTGCCCTAGCCCCTAAAACTCATCTGTGCCCTGCACCCGTGCCAACTTACTCAGTGTCTAATTGTTTGGCCTTACGGGCCCTTTGACTACGTCTACGTGGTTCCCCAGATGGTACAGCAGAACTGGAGGTGGACTCCTGTGATTCCTGCCCTCTGACACCGGATCCCTTTGGCGGCCGTTTCCTGGGGCGCCCTGGCCTAGATGGGCCAGGCTGCGGCCCGGGCGACTGGGATGGCGAGCTGCCAGCCTGGTCTGCCCGTTGCCCACCCGATGCACCTGGGACGGAAGGGGGGGAGTCCGAGGTGTCGCGGTGTACCGGGACCTCCCCTACAGAGGGAGCCGGGACGGACCACACCACCTCCTCCTCCCTCGGGGTGCCCGATGGCCCCCAGGCCTCTACATGGGTGGGGGATGCGAACGGACTGGCCATCCAACGCCCCCCCGACATCTGGCGCTGCCAGTCCTGGAGGCCCGTGCTGGTATCGACAGGGGTCTGCAGGTTTGCAGCCATGGAGCCCAGGGGGTTGGCAAACCCTGTCTGTGGCAGTGCGACGCCGGCTCGCACATGGCCACTGGCGCCGATGCCCTCAGCGATGGCCTGCAGAGACTGGGCCATGGCCTGCTGAGACTGGGCCATGGCCTGCTGAGACTGGGCTATGGCGTTGAGCGCCTCTGCCACCTGGCGCTGGCACTGGCTCATGGCCTCCTGTGAGAGGGCAGCCATTTCCTGGGCCACAGACGCCGCCTGCATGGAAGGCCCCTGGCCTCGCAAACCGTTCCCCATGTCTGACACCGTCGCACCCATTGCCTCCACCGCGGACGCCTCCCGTGCGGTGTCAGCCTGGGTGGCACGCATGACCGACACCACTCCCAGCTCCTGGACGTGGGTGGACTCCCCCACCTGCAACCGCAGCCGCCGCAAGCCGCCCGTCACCCTCTTCGCTCGTCTGCGGGTCGGTGGTTGCATCGGATCTATGTGTGGGTGTGGTAACTGCAGGAACCCGGGATCCATCTGGGCGGCAGATGTTCGCTTGGGCTGGGCTGCCCTCCGACCGCCCGGCTCCTCTGCTGCTCCTACCTCCACCTGCTGTACCGGGGCGGCTGTGTTGTGCGCACCAGTGAGTGTACCAGACGCCTCATGACTAAAGTGCCCAACCGTGGTGAGTGTTTCTGCGATGGTGAAGGGTGTTGGTGACAGCAGTGGCGTTGTGTCTTGCTCTTCGTCCCACTCTGAGTCCATGGCATGTGACGGGGGCCTGTGGCTGCCCCCCTCATCGCTGGGTGGTCGCTCCCGCACGTGACGGGGGTGTCGTCTCCCTGTTGCTCCAGGTCTCTCCGTCTCCTGTGGTCTCCGAGGGGCATCCTGCGGGCGTCGCATGCTGGAGGGTCCGGGTCTCTCCATCTCCCGTGGTCTCCGAGGGGCATCCTGCGGGCGTCGCATGCTGGAGGGTCCGGGTCCCTCCGTCTCCCGTGGTCTCCGAGGGGCATCCTGCGGGCGTCGCATGCTGGAGGGTCCGGGTCTCTCCGTCTCCCGTGGTCTCCGAGGGGCATCCTGCGGGCGTCGCATGCTGGAGGGTCCGGGTCTCTCCGTCTCCTGTGGTCTTGAGGGGCATCCTGCGGGCGTCGCATGCTGGAGGGTCCGGGTCTCTTGGTCTCCTGTGGTCTCCGAGGGGCATCCTGCGGGCGGTGTGCATCTGCGGGGATGGGTGCCTGGACGTTTGGTCCTGCAATACACAATGAAGCATGCATGGTTAGACATCAGGCAGTGATCAGGTGATACGGTGGAGGGGAATATAGGGGAGGGGGGATATGGGGACGGGCTGTCGGTGGCTCACTTGCTACTACGCCCCCGACCTCTGCATCAGCAACCTCCCGGTCCTCAGGTCCACCAGCCAGTTCCAGGGCCCTTTCCTCATGTACGGTCAGTGGCCTCTCATCAGCGGGGCCTCCTCCAGTCCTCACGTGCTCCCTATTGTTGTGTGCGCGCTTCTCCTGTGGGTGGTGGGGGGGGGGCAGGGGTAAAAGGCAACACTGTTAGGCAGGTATATGAATGCACGCCATCGGTTGCGCGTGCATTGCAGAGGTTAAGGTTAGGGCTATATTCACTTGGGGATATGGGGGAGGGGGGATATGGGGGAGGGGGAATATGGGGGAGGGGGGATATGGGTGAGGGGGATATGGGGGAGGGTGGATATGGGGGATATGGGGGAGGGGGGTATATGGGGGAGGGGGGATATGGGGGAGGGGGAATATGGGGATATGGGGGAGGGGGGATATGGGGGAGGGGGGATATTGGGGAGGGGGGATATGGGGGATATGGGGGAGGGGCGATATGGGGATATGGGGGATATGGGGGAGGGGGATATGGGGGAGGGGGGATATGGGGGAGGGGGGGATATGGGAGAGGGGGGATATGGGGGATATGGGGGAGGGGCGGTATGGGGATATGGGGGAGGGGGGATATGGGGGAGGGGGGATATGGGGGAGGGGGGATATGGGGGAGGGGGGATATGGGAAGGGGGGATATGGGGGAGGGAGGGATATGGGGAGGGGGGATATGGGGGAGGGGGGATATGGGGGAGGGGGATATGGGGGAGGGGGGATATGGGGGAGGGGGATATGGGGATATGGGGGAGGGGGGATATGGGGAGGGGGGATATGGGGATATGGGGGAGGGGGATATGGGGGATATGGGGGAGGGGGGATATGGGGGATATGGGGGAGGGGGGATATGGGGGAGGGGGGATATGGGGGATATGGGGGAGGGGGGATATGGGGGATATGGGGAGGGGGGATATGGGGGATATGGGGGAGGGGGGATATGGGGGAGGGGGGATATGGGGGAGGGGGGGTATGGGGGAGGGGGGATATGGGGGAGGGGGGATATGGGGGATATGGGGGAGGGGGGATATTGGGGAGGGGGGATATGGGGGATATGGGGGAGGGGGGATATGGGGGAGGGGGGATATGGGTGAGGTGGGGATATGGGGGAGGGGGGATATGGGGGAGGGGGGATATGGGGGAGCGGGGATATGGGGGAGGGGGGATATGGGGGAGGGGGGATATGGGGGATATGGGGAGGGGGGATATGGGGGATATGGGGGAGGGGGATATGGGGGATATGGGGGAGGGGGGATATGGGGATATGGGGAGGGGGGATATGGGGATATGGGGAGGGGGGATATGGGGGGAGGGGATATGGGGGAGGGGGGATATGGGGGAGGGGGATATGTGGGAGGGGGGGGGATATGGGGGAGGGGATATGGGGGAGGGGGATATGGGGGAGGGCGGGTATGGGGATGGGGGATATGGGGAGGGGGGATATGGGGATATGGGGAGGGGGATATGGGGAGGGGGGATATGGGGAATATGGGGAGGGGGGATATTGGGAGGGGGGATATGGGGAGGGGATATGGGGGAGGGGGGATATGGGGGAGGGGGGGATGGGGGATATGGGGGAGGGGGGATATGGGGGATATGGGGGAGGGGGGATATGGGGGAGGGGGAATATGGGGGAGGGGGATATTGGGAGGGGGATATGGGGGAGGGGAGGATATGGGGAGGGGGGATATGGGGATATGGGGGAGGGCGGTTATGGGGGATATGGGGAGGGGGGATATGGGGAGGGGGATATGGGGATATGGGGGAGGGGGGAGATGGGGGAGGGGGGATATGGGGGAGGGGGGTATGGGGGAGGGGGGGATATGGGGGATATGGGAGAGGGGGATATGGGGGAGGGGGGTATGGGGAGGGGGATATGGGGGAGGTGGGATATGGGGGAGGGGGGATATGGGGGATATGGGGGAGGGGGGATATGGGGGAGGGGGATATGGGGAGGGGGATATGGGGGATATGGGGAGGGGGGGATATGGGGAGGGGGGATATGGGGGATATGGGGGAGGGGGGATATGGGGAGGGGGGGATATGGGAGGCTCACCCTGCCTGCTCTGACGAGGTCGTTCACCTTCTTGTGGCACTGGGTGCCTGTCCGTGGTGTCAGGGCCACAGCGGTGACGGCCTCTGCCACTTCCCTCCACAGACGCCGGCTGTGGCGTGGGGCAACTCTGCGGCATTGCCCGGGATACAGGGCGTCCCTCCTCTGTTCCACCGCGTCCAGGAGCGCCTCCACATCGCGTGACTCGAACCTCGGGGCTGAGCGACGGCCAGCCATCCAGTCGGGTGTTGCGGTCGGGTGTTGCGGTCGGGTGGGGGGGAGCAGTGCGGCCTTATGAGCCGTCACGCCGTGCAGCGCGTATGATGCTGCACGGCGTGAACCACTGCGCAAGCGCGGATCCCGTCACGTCGCCGCTAGCCCATTTCGGGACGTAAGTCGGATTTGCGCCGTTTTTTGCGCCGATCGGCGGACTTTCCGCCGATAACGGAGAATTTCGTCCCCTATCTCTTAACAAGCTGCTAACCAAATTGCTGCTCAGTGAGCTGTACGATAAAAAGTGCTGACCTTAGTACATGAAATCTTTCAGTTGAGATTTCCTTTTACCATTAACAGCTGGAAGCCTTGAAGATGATACTATCTGTAGGAACACAACAGAAAATGAGGAATAAATGGAAAAAAAGGCTGTTTGAACCCCTGCAATGCTGCATCTTTTATCATGTGTATTCGTGACAAAAGCTAGTCAATGATTTAACAGACAAAACATAGATTGCAGTATTGAATGATTAAAGTGATTGTGCCCTGTAAGTCAAAAAGGAAATTGCAAAGCCAAACAGAATACATTGTGTTGAACACTTGGAAAAGTTTTTAAAAACTGCGAAGGAATCTGTTAATCTTTGGAGAATACATTGTTAGAGGAGAATTATCGTTGAATTTGTAAGAAACAGACACATTCTGGAAGAGATCGCTTTCATTTTGTTATAATGATGTGACTCCCCAGCTGTGCAGCCACACATTTTCTCTGCTGTGATAATGTTTTGTGACAGATAAATGTTTCACAATATTAATTATATTGTCATGACAAAAATGATTTTAGTCCTTGGTCCGACATACAGAAGGAAATGCTTGCACAGTATCATTGTATCATGTCCAAGAGAATGCCCAATCTCTGACAGTGCCTACAGTTGACAGTAAAGCATGAATGATTATTAATGCTCATGGGTAATATGGAGCTTGAAATATTTGTTATTTTTGTTTCTCTTCCTCTCTTATCCTGGGTGGTGGTAATAATAGTGCCAGAAATCCTGCAGTATTTTGACTAAGTGAGGTGAGAGTGACTGCCCTTGATATCAAGGCCACATTTGACCAAGTGTAGCAACAAGGAACCCTGGAACAACTGGAGTCAATGGGAATTGGGAGCAAACCCTCCTTTGGTTGGAGTCATACCTGGCATAAAGGAAGACAGTTGTGGTGGTTGGAGGACAGCTCCAGAGCATCACTGCAGGAGTTCTTCAGGATAGTGTCCTAGGCCTAACCATCTTCAGCTGCTTCATCAATTCCCTTCGTTCCATCATTAGGTCAGAAGTGATGATGTTTGCGATGACTGCACAACATTCAGCACCATTTGCAACTCCTCAGACACTGAAGCATTATATGTCCAAATGCATTGAATTTTATTACGCTTCTGTATTATCTTTTATTACACTTCTCTGTGTGTTTTGATATACTACATAGTGTAATATGTGTTACTCAAACCTTGGTTACTGATGAGGTCCTCTGAATCTGGATGAAGAAGACTCAAACTTGTCCAGTAGTAACAAAAGGTTTATTGAGTAACTATAACAATAATTGCACAAAAGCCCCTAGTTGCCACATTCCGGCGCCTGTTTGGGGAGGCTTGTAGGGGAATTGAACCATGCTGCTGGCCTGCCTTGGTCAGCTTTAAAAGCCAGCTATTTAGCCCAGTGTGCTAAACCAGCCCCTGAGTTCTTTACTCTAACATTGATATCAGTGATAAGGTTAACAAGATCTAACTACAGTAACAATGCTTAACTACACTAACCATCTGAGCTAATCTGATAATCCTGTCCTGGTCACAGTCCATCCAAAAGAGCCCCAGAGAGACCCAATATGGTTTCTTTTATACCCCTGTTGGTCCGGCCTTCTAATGATCATCTGGTACTATTGATTACACATTAACCCCTTATGTACATGCACACACAGAGATCATTACATCCCCCATTTTGTCTTCTGTTACATATTTTCTGTATGTTGTAAAGAAAATTGAATAAACATACTGCATGCAGTTTGCAAATGCATTACATAAAATCAATGAGTTAATCAGTCAAATGTTAATACATTTAGTCTCAGTTTTTTTTCCCCGTTTGCTTGTGGCTCAGTCCCAACAAGTCATCATGAGGTGTTTAAATGGTTGAATCACTTTGTTGTCTGATTTTGACTTTTTTTTTCTATGCTTGTGGTAGCGATTCTGTGTTACATCTTTGTTGTCTGACCTGGACTTTTTCCTGTGCTTGTGGTATTGATTCTGTATGTCACCTGCCTTGAAAGCTGGTTTGCTTGTTTGTTGTGGAGCAAATGTGAATTTGTGAGATTCGTTGTCATGCCATGGTATGTTTGTACTCTTGTTATTGTTTTGGAGTATGCTGTTGCATTGTCCTTCATGTGCAGAGTTGTACCATGTTGTACAGGTTGTTGTTTCATTGTTGTTGTTTCTGTCATTGTTGTTTTTGTTGTTCTTGTTGTTTTTACCATGCTTGTTATGCTTCTTGTTGTTGCTTTTCTTGTTGTGCTTGTAGTTTTTGTTGTTGTGCTTGTAGTTTTTGTTGTTGTTGTTGTGCTTCTTGTTGTTTTTGTTGTTGCTGTTCTTGTTCTTGTTTCTGTTGTGCTTCTTGTGGTTTTATTGTTCTTGTTGCGCTCAATGAGTGTTCCGTGTGGATAATTTGAGTCATTCTCAAAGTTATTGGTGTCAGTGTCCTTTGTGGCATCTGATGTTTCATTGAGTGTTTCTTCTTGAGGATTGTGAGAATGATCTGATTTTGCATTGATCTTGGTGATATCAGTCATTTGTGGTTGATGTGATTCCTCTTTGATTCCTTGGTGCTCCTCTTCTGGAGTCGATTGCGTGTGCTTCGCTGGTTAGGCCAGCACTTATTGTCCTTTAGAAGGTGGTGTTGAGTTGCCTCGTTGAACTGTTGCAGTCCTTGAGGTGTAGGTACACCACAGTGCTATTAGGAAGCTAATTGCAGGATTTTGACCAAGCAACAGTGAAAGAATGGCAATATATTTCCAAGTCAGGATGGTGAATGACTTGGAAGGGACCTCCAGGTGGTGGTGTTCCCATATACCTGCTGGTCTTGTTCTTCTAGATGGTAGTGGTCATGGGTTGGAAGGTGCTGCCTAAGGAACCTTGGTGAGTTACTGCAGTGCATCTTGTAGACGATACATATGGCTGCCACTGTTTGTGGTGGAGGAATTGAATGTTTGTGTAAGAGTTGGCAATCAAGCAGGCTGTTTTGCCCTGCTTGGTGTCAAGCTTCTTGAGTGTTGTCGGAGCTCCACTCATCCAGACAAGCGGAGAATATTCCATTGCGCACCTGACTTGTGCCTTGTAGATGGGGATCAGGCTTTGGGGATCAGGAGGTGAGTTACCCACTATCAGATTCCTAGCCTTTGACCTGCTTTGGTAGCCACAATATTGATATGGGTAATCCAGTTGAGTTTCTGGTCAATGGTAACCCCCAGATGTTGATTTTGGGAGATTCAACAATGGTAATGCCATTGAATGCCAAGGGGTGATGGTTAGATCCTCAATTGCTGGCATTGAAAGCAGACAAAGGCAGGCCAGCAGCACGGTTCAATTCCCATACCAGCCTCCCCGAACAGGCGCCGGAATGTGGCGACTAGGGGCTTTTCACAGTAACTTCATTTGAAGCCTACTTGTGACAATAAGCAATTTTCATTTCATTTAATTTCTTATAGAAGATAGTCATTGCCTGGCACTTGTGTGGTGCAAATGTAACTTGCCACTTGTCAGCTCAAGTCAGAAGTATGATGGAATACTCTACCCTTATCTGGATGAGTGCAGTTCCAGCAACTATCAAGAATCTTGACATCATTCAGGACAAAGCTGCTTGCTTGATTGTTCGCCCTTCCACAAACATTCACTCCCTCCACCAGTGGCACACAATAGCAGCCATGTGTACCATGTACAAATGCATTGCAGGAACTCACCAAAGCTCTTTAGGCAGCACCTTCCAAACCCACGACCATTACCGTCTAGAAGGACAAGGGCAGCAGATTTCTGGGAACATCACCGCATGGAAATTCTCCTCCAAGTCACTCACCATCCTGACTTGGAAAATGTTAGAACCCCACGGGGAAACCATTGTTGATCTCCCGGAAGGACCCTTGGCGTACAAACTTCCCAGATAGGGGGCGGAGTCCACCCAGCTGGAGCCCGTTACAAATAAACATAAAAGCCGGCCCAATGCAGGGCCTGGTGTGGTTAGTTCTCCCAGCAAGGACAGTACTGGGAGCAAGTTGCTGCTTTAAGCAGAATATTGTATAATGTTGTTCTCCTATGCTGGCTTCCTCAAGTTACAAAAGAAATATACCGCCGTTCCTTCTGTTGGGTCAAAATCCTGAAACTCCCTCCCTAACAGCAAAGTGTGTTTACCTACACCACTTGGACTACAGCAGTTCAAGAAGGCAGTTCACCACCCCCTTCTCAAGGATAAAGAATGCTCACCTAGTCAGCAATGCACACCTCTCAGAAAATGAATTTTTAAGAAAGTAACCATATTTCATGTGCAACCAGGACATAAGAAATAAGAACAGGTGAATTCCTCGAGCCTGAGCCACCATTCAATATGATCATGACTGATCTTCTGCCTTAACGCCACTTTCCCGTGTGCTCTCCATACCCCTTGATTCCCTGGAATACCAAAAATCGGCCTATTTCAGCCTTAATATACTGTCATGTGAGTGTCCCTTTAAGAAAGGTTTAGTTTCACCACATGGCTTGTAGCACAGCTTCAGTGATGTCATTTGTGGGTGGTGCTGGGCTGTGGCTGTCAGGTAAGGGGGGACACAGTGTTTTGGTTTCATTCTGCAGTTCGATCGTTTGGCTTGCAGCAGAAGAAGCAGCCTTGGAAAGCATTGTGTTAAGCTGCAGGAAGATTTCCCTGTTTTCTCTGTTTTATTTCAAAGCTGTTCTAGTGAACAGAAAGCACATTAGGTGTGGCAAACTGCCTTGGTAACCTTAAAGCTAGAGTTGCTTTCCTGAATGAGTTTTGAATCTGCTGGTTGGAAACTGGACCAGAATCTTAGGGAAAAGACCAGTCCCATTCAAGTTAGATTACAGTGTGCTGGACCACACTGTGGAAAGGGGTTTGGGTTTTATTGGACTTTGTATTGAATTGTAACAGTTAAGGGGGATTCATGAAGAGTTATATACATAGATTACTGTAGTGTTGTGTTTTTTTCATGTTTGTAATTGATAACAAATTCTTGCTAAGTGTTTCATATATGTTAACTACTTCTTACAACAAACTTTTGCGAAAAGTGCCTAGGAAGTCTGATGAATCACACCTGAAGTCAAGGCTCTTGTGCTCATCCTGGCCAAATGCAACATAAAAGTTATAGATCAGGTGAGCTTCATAATACACATTGGCATTTTTAAGCCCTGGTCCTTAACAATACTCAAAGAGGAAGCATCCACAACACTCTCAGGTGGAGAATTCTAAAGAGTTGCAAGCCTCTGAGTGAAGATATTTCCCTCCCCCCCACCCCCCTCCCCCCTCTCCCCCTCTGCCTTCAACTCATCCACGGTGCAGACCTGTCCCTGCTATTTCATTTTCGCTGAACTCCTGGGGCGGGATTCTCCGAGCCTCCGCCCCGAAATCGCAATCATCGCAGGGGCGGAGAATGGGCGTCAAACCCGGGATCGGGTCCAACGCCACTCCTACGATTCTCCAGTCCCTATCAGAATAGATAGTCCCTGGAGAATCGCCGCCAATCGCGCATGTGCAATCGACGCGGCGCCAGTTGGGGGCCATTGAAAGAGGCCCCCGCAGCGATTCTCCAATGTCAACTGGCCGAGTTCCCGATGGGTTCTCTCATGGTTCCACCCGTCGAGAACTCGGCGTGGCGGCTGCGGACTCAGTCTGGGGCTGGCCTATGTTTAGGTGCCAGTGCGCGGTGTGGATCGGCCATGTCGCGCGGGGCTGCTGACGTAGGCCGCCGCCGTGCGCATGCGCGGACCCCCGACTTGAGGTGCAGCGCCCCGTATCGACATCCAGAGCTGTGAGGACTACTCTGGGGCTCTGCTAATCGGAGAATCAACCTGGACCTTCTCCAGGTAAGTCCAGAGTGATTTATGTGTGTTGTTTCGAGGGCGTGCGGACATAGCCCCATTATTGGAGAATCACGCCCCTGTTCTCTCAACCTATTACCCTAGTCCCATACAGTTGACGTTGCAAATGGTTCCCTTTCTGCAGAAACTCTCTGCCTCTCACTTTGAAAATTATGTTTTCACACTCCTCAACCCCTAAAAAATACCCTTGACTGCTATGTCATAAACTACACCCCATCTCTGAACATACTTTCCCATCCTGGATGAGTTGTAATTTGTTCTGCAGAAACAAGTTATAAGAGTCAAGAAGCACATTTAAAAATAACAAAATTATCCATTCTTTAGTAGCAGACCAGTTAAAGAAGAGGTAGAAATATAAAAGATGAAACAGAATCGAAATGAAGGATCAGAATAGATAGTTAACAGTCCGAATGATGACTTCCTCCAAGTATTCATGAGGGAAGGAATGAGCAACCTGCGTTCCACGATAATCAAAATAAAATCAATATCATTGATATAAATGAAGTGGAAGTCTTAGACAAGCCAAAACAGCTTAAAGCAAATAAATCAGCAAAGATAGAAGATATTTAGTTAATCTGTCAGGAGACAAGGAAGGAAGCCATTGAACACTGGAGAGGAATCAGTAAATTATAAACAGACCATTTTCATAAAGAGTGCCAAATACAACACAGGCTTGTGCAGACTACTAAATCTCAATTTTCGGGAGTAAATTTGGATCGTAGCCGGGATTCTCCATTGGCTGACGCTGAAATCGTGAAATGCGATTGGGCGGAGAATGGGTTCCGATGCTAAAATTGCGGCGGGCGCCGATTTGATGCCAAATCGCAATTCTCCATCACCTCGACAAAGGCGTCAATGCGGTCTGAAAAGCACGTACAGTAAACACCGTTTGCATATCATTAGCGAGCCTGACCCGGTACTCTCCAGCGCCTCTGCTGCTCCGCCTCCAATGTGCTGAGTTCCCAACAGCGCAGTTCACTTTAAAAATCGTGAAATCGGCATCGTGGCTGCTGAAGGAGACGGGGATATGGAAAGTGTCCAACATTGCCATAGTTTGCTGCCAGTTGTGCCACTGGGCGGGGGCCTCTGCCAAGAGGAGTAGTGGAGGGTGGCCAGGAGGTGGACTGTGGGGTCAGGATGGATGGGCACGGAACACCATTGCCGCAGCCAGCAAGGCAGCCATGCAGCTGTGCATGCCGCTAACAACCCACTGTGAGCTTAGTGCTATGGGTCGTATAGGTGTCCCCCCCCCAGGCCCCCGACAAGAGCTCCCTGGCCCCGGCAAACTCATCAGCTGTATGGACGTGCTCCTGCATAACCAGTGCCATCTTGTTGGCTGGGATGAGTGTGTGTGCAGATTATAATGTGTATGTGCGGCTGCAGCTTTTCAGCCTCCCGAGTGTCAATCACGGACCCGGCAAATCCCACAACATTTTCATTGGAATCGATTGTGTTCCACGTGATGCCGGTGCTAGCTCCTCGATAGTTGCTGAATCGATCTAGGTTCGGCGCCAGTTTTGCTGTCGTGGAAGTCCATGAATTCTGTGTCGGTGTCAACACTTAGTCTCAGAAACGGAGAATCCTGCTCAATAACTTTGTAAAAATAGTCATTGCAGATTCATTTAGGGGGGATTATGGCTGGTCAGTCTTCTCAGCCTCTTTGAAAAAATGGCAGACCAAGAAAATTGTGGAAAATGTTGCCGCACTTTTTGTTAGTTTTTTCATGGGTTGTGGGCATCACAGGAAAGGCCAACATTTGCTGTCCATCCCGAATTTTCCTCAAACTAGAGTACTTCAGAGAGCAGCTTAATAATGCTATTGTTTCCCTTGGTGTAGAATTCTAGAACCAATGGACATAGATTCAAGATAAGTGGCAGAAGTGTAGAGGGGACGTGAGGAAAATATTTTTATGCAGAGGAAAGTGGGAGTCTGGAATTCAGTGCCCAAGTTGGTGGTGGAGGCAGAGACCCCAAACTCTTTTAAGAAGTACCTGGATCGGCACCTTAAGTGCTCTAGGCTACAGGGCTTTGACCGGGTGCAGGAAGGTTGGATAGAAAGGGCACCTGGGTGTTCTTGGGCTGGCATGGACAAGATGGGTCGAATGGCCTCCTTCTGTGCTGTAATTTTTCTATCATTCTATGAGCCTGAGGTCACATGCAGGCCAGAACAGCAGATTTCTTTCCTTAAAGGACATCAGTAAACAAGATGGGCTTCTATCACAAAAATGCATCACTCATCACCATGACTGAGATCAGGGGCGCAATTCTCCGTTATCGACGGAAAAAACGGCGCAAATCCGACTTGCGTCACGTTGGAAAAATGGGTCGAAGGTCTCCGGCCCGAAATGGGCTAGCAGCGACGTAACGGGATCCGCGCTTGCGCAGTGGATCACGCCGTGCAGCGTCATACGCGCCGCACGGCGTGACGGCTCATAAGGAACACCCGACCGGAAAACCCGACTGGATGGCTGGCCGCCGCTCAGCCCCGAGGTTCGAGTCACGCGATGTGGAGGCGCTCCTGGACGCGGTGGAGCAGAGGAGGGACGCCCTGTATCCCGGGCACGGCCGCAGAGTTGCCCCACGCCACAGCCGGCGTCTGTGGAGGGAAGTGGCAGAGGCCGTCACCGCTGCGGCCCTGACACCACAGACAGGCACCCAGTGCCACAAGAAGGTGAACGACCTCGTCAGAGCAGCAAGGGTGAGCCTGCCCATATCCCCCCTCCCCCATATCCCCCCTTCCCCCATATCCCCCCTCCCCCATATCCCCCCTCCCCCATATTCCCCCCTTCCCCCATATCCCCCCTCCCCATATCCCCCCTTCCCCTATCCCCCTCCCCCATATCCCCCCTCCCCCATATCCCCCCTCCCCATATCCCCCTTCCCCCATATCCCCCCTCCCCCATATCCCCCCATATCCCGCCTTCCCCCATATCCCCCCTCCCCCATATCCCCCTTCCCCCATAACCCCCCTCCCCCATATCCCCCCTCCACCATATCCCCCTTCCCCATATCCCCCCTCCCCCATATCCCCCATATCCCCAAGTGAATCCAGCCCTAACCTTACCCTCTGCAATGCACGCGCAACCGATGGCGTGCATTCATATACCTGCCTAACAGTGTTGCCTTTTATCCCTGCCACCGCCCCCCCCCCCCCACAGGATACGCGCGCACACAACAATAGGGAGCATGTGAGGACTGGAGGAGGCCCCGCTGATGAGAGGCCACTGACCAAAAACGAGGAAAGGGCCCTGGAACTGGCTGGCGGACCTGAGGACCGGGAGGTTGCTGATGCAGAGGTCGGGGGCGTAGTAGCAAGTGAGCCACCGACAGCCCGTCCCCATATCCCCCCTCCCCTATATCCCCCTCCCCCATAATCACCTGATCACTGCCTGATGTCTAACCATGCATGCTTCAGTGTGTATCGCAGGACCAAACGTCCAGGCACCCATCCCCGCAGATGCAGACCGCCCGCAGGATGCCCCTCGGAGGCCATGGGTGACGGAGAGACACGGACCCTCCAGCATGCGACGCCCACAGGATGCCCCTCGGAGGCCACGGGAGACGGAGAGATCCGGACCCTCCAGCATGCGCCGCCCGCAGGATGCCAATCGCACACCACGGGAGACGGAGAGGCCTGCACCCTCCAGCATGCGACGCCCGCAGGATGCCCCTCGGAGGCCACGGGAGACAGAGAGACCCGGACCCTCCAGCATGCAATGCCCGCAGGATGCCCCTCGCACACCACGGGAGACGGAGAGACCTGGAGCAACAGGGAGACGACACCCCCGCCACATGCGGGAGCGACCACCCAGCGACGAGGGGGGCAGCCACAGGCCCCCATCACATCCGAGCCAGGACACCACTACCCAGGACACCACTACCCAGGACACCACTACCCAGGACACCACTACCCAGGACACCACTACCCGGGACACCACTACCCGGGACAGCACTGCCCAGGACACCCCTACCCGGGACAGCACTACCGAGGAAGACGAAATACCGGACAGTGACTCCGAGTGGATGGGTGGAGATGAACCCCCACCCCAAAGTGCCATGGACTCAGAGTGGGACGAAGAGCACGACACAACGCCACTGCTGTCACCAACACCCTCCACCATCACAGAAACACTCACCTCGGTTGGGCACTTTAGTGATGAGGCGTCTGGTACACTCACTGGTGCGCACAACACAGCCGTCCCGGTACAGCAGATGGAGGTAGGAGCAGCAGAGGGGCCAGGCGGTCGGAGGGCAGCCCAGCCCAAGTGAACATCTGCCGCCCAGATGGATCCCGGGTTCCTGCAGTTACCACACCCACACATAGATCCGACCCGGAGACGAGCGAAGAGGGTGACGGGCGGCTTGCGGCGGCTGCAGTCACAGGTGGAGGAGTCCACCCGCGTCCAGGAGCTGGGAGTGGTCCCGGTCATGCGTGCCACCCAGGCCGACACCACACGGGTGGCATCCGCGGTGGAGGCAATGGGTGCGACGGTGTCAGACATGGGGAACGGTTTGCGAGGCCTGGGGCTTTCCGTGCAGGCGGCGTCTGTGGCCCAGGACATGGCTGCCCTCTCACAGGAGGCCATGAGCCAGTGCCAGCGCTAGATGGCAGAGGCGCTCAACGCCATAGCCCAGTCTCTGCAGGCCATGGCCCAGTCTCAGCAGGCCGTGGCCCAGTCTCTGCAGGCCATCGCTGAGGGCATCGGCGCCAGTGGCCATGTGCGAGCCGGCGTCGCACTGTCACAGACAGGGTTTTCCAACCCCCTGGGCTCCATGGCTGCAAACCTGCAGACCCCTGTCGATACCAGCACGGGCCTCCAGGACTGGCAGCGCCAGATGTCGGGGGGGGGCGTCGGATGGCCAATCCGTTCGCATCCCCCACCCATGTAGAGGCCTGGGGGCCATCGGGCACCCCGAGGGAGGAGGAGGTGGCGTGGTCCGTCCCGGCTCCCCCTGTAGGGGAGGTCCCGGTACACCGCAACACCTCGGACTCCCCCCCCTTCCATCCCAGGTGCATTGGGTGGGCAACGGGCAGGACAGGCTGGCAGCTCGCCATCCCAGTCGCCCGGGCCGCAGCCTGGCCCATCTAGGCCAGGACGCCCCAGGAAACGGCCGCCAAAGGGATCCAGTGTCAGAGGGCAGGAATCACAGGAGTCCACCTCCAGTTCTGCTGTACCCTCTGGGGAACCACGTGGACGTAGTCAAAGGGCCCGTAAGGCCAAACAATTAGACACTGAGTACGTTGGCACGGGTGCAGGGCACAGATGCGTTTTAGTGGCTAGGGCACGTGCATGAACTCCTTTGGTTATTAAAGTCAATGTTACACCTACAGAAGCTGCCTTTGTGCTCTGTCCAAAGCGTGCGGGGGTGTCATGTACGTTGAGCGCAAGTGTGTGTGTGAGGGGTGGTCTTACCTCAGCCCCAGGTGAGTCTGCCCCCTTCCCCCTGGGCCGCCATCAACATCCCCCGGGCAGAGGACAGGACCATGCGCTGCAGTGTCACAGCCGCATGCAGGGATGGTCCGGGTGGATGGTGGTACTGTGGCCATGGGTCAGACATAGTCCAACGGTGTAGAGCCAGGAGCTCATCGCAGGGCGGGTTGTCATCATCCTCCATGGCCTGCGATAGACACGCGTCCACCCGCAACTGTGTGAGCCCGGCCCGTTGTGCCGCAGGTGGATCGGCAATGGGGGAGGGTGGTGTGCATGCGGGTGGGGTGGGTGGGGTTGGGGAGGGGGGTGAGGGTGCTGGGTGGGTGGATGAGTGGGGGGTGGGGGTGGTTGACTGTTGCCATGGTGTGCGGCCTGTGGCCATACTACCCGATTCCCACGCCCATCTATTCAGTGAAGCGGGTGGCTATCAGTCTGTCCCGTGCCCACTGGGCCAGCCGATAATGGTGGACAGCCACCCGCATGTGTCTAGCCCGTCTGCCCTGACCATTGCCCCCATCCACCTCATCTGGTGAGGACTGCGCCTCTTCCTGCTGCTCCTCCTCTGCCTGCGACACATCGCCCCTCTGCTGGGCTATGTTGTGCAGGACGCAGCACACCACAATGATGCGGCCGACCCTATCTGACTGATACTGGAGGGCGCCCCAAGAGAGGTCCAGGCACCCGAAACGCATCTTCAGCACGCCAAAGCACCTCTCTATCACTCCCCTTGTCGCTACATGGGCATCATTGTAGCGGTTCTCCGCCTCATTGCGTGGCCTCCGTATAGGCGTCAGCAGCCACGATCGCAATGGGTAGCCCCTGTCGCCCAGCAACCAGCCCCTCAGCCGGGGAATGGTGTCCCTCATACATGCCGGGGATGGATGACCGCGACAACACGTATGAGTCGTGTACACTGCCTGGGTAACGGGCGCAGACGTGCAGGATCATCATGCAGTGGTCGCAGACCACCTGTATGTTCATCGAATAGGTCCCCTTCCTATTGGTGAACACGGCCCTGTTATCTGCAGGTGGCCGCACGGCGACGTGCATCCCATCGATCGCGCGCTGGACCATGGGGATCCCGGCCACGGCAGAGAAGCCCACGGCCCGGGCATCTTGGCTGGCCCGGTCCACGGGGAAGCGGGTGTAGCGGTGCGCCATGGCATATAGGGCATCTGTCACTGCCCGGATGCACCGATGCACCGATGTCTGCGATATGCCGGACAGGTCCCCACTCGGTGCCTGGAATGACCCCGTTGCATAAAAGTTCAGGGCCACTGTAACCTTGACGGACACGGGGAGAGGGTGTCCCCCGCCAGTGCCACGCAGTGACAGGTGTGCCAGCAGGTGGCAGATGTGTGCCACGGTTTCCCGCCTCATCCGGAGTCTCCTCCTGCATTCCCGGTCTGTGAGGTCCTGGTATGACTGCCGGGGCCGGTACACACGGGGCGTCCTCGGGTGCCTCCGTTGCATTGGGGCCGCGACGTCCTCCTCCCCCTCCTCGTCCTGTCGGTCAGGTGTCCCTCCAGCCTGGGCGGCTGCCGCCGGCCCCTCTGCGGCAGCCTGCGCCGCCTCTCTGGCACGCTCCTCCTCCTCATCCAGGGCAACATAGACATTAGCGGCTGCTGCCACGGCGGCCAACATCGCTGGATGATCGGAAAACATGACGCCTGGTGGGGGGGAGGGGAACGACGACATGTCATCATTGTCCATATCCCCTCCTCCCCCCAGCCAGGTGGCATGGACCGCATGGGTCCAACTGTTGGAGGCTGGCACCTGGCCAGGTGGACCAACTCACTTGCCCTCACATCCCCCTCCCCGGCACAGACCCCAACCCAACCTCCACCCCGGCACGGACCCCCCCCCAACCTCAACCCCGGCACGGACCCCCCCCAACCTCCACCACCGCACAGACCACAGCCTCCACCCCGGCACGGACCCCCCATCCCCCTCCCCGGCACGGACGCCCCCAATCCCCCTCCAAGGCATGGACCCCCCCCATCCCCCTCCCCGGCACGGACCCCCCCCCCATCCCACTCCCCGACACGGACCCCCCCATCCCCCTCCCCGGCACGGACCCCCCCCCCAACTTCCACCCCGGCACGGACTCCCCCCAATCTCCACCCTGGCACGGACCCCAACCTCCACCATGGCAAGGACCCCCCATCCTCCTCCCCGGCACGGACCCCACCCATCCCCCTCCCCGGCACGGACCCCCCATCCCCCTCCCCGGCACGGACCCCCCCCCAACCTCCACCCCGGCACGGACCCCCCCCAACCTCCACCCCGGCACGGACCCTAACCTCCACCCCGGCACGGACCCCCACCCCCTCCCCGGCACGAACCTCCCATCCCCCTCCCCGGCACGGACCCCCCCCCCAACCTCCACCCCGGCACGGACCCCCCCCAACCTCCACCCCGGCACGGACCCCAACCTCCACCCCGGCACGGACCCCCCATCCCCCTCCCCGGCACGGACCCCCCCCCAACCTCCACCCCGGCACGGACCCCCCCCAACCTCCACCCCGGCACGGACCCCCCCAACCTCCACCCCGGCACGGACCCCAACCTCCACCCCGGCACGGACACCCCATCCCCCTTCCCGGCACGGACCCCCCCCCCCCAACCTCCACCCCGGCACGGACCCCCCCATCCCCCTCCCCGGCACGGACTCCCTCCCGGCACTCCCCCGGAGCCCAGCCCACTCTAACCACCCCCCCCCTCCCGCCGCACACACACACACACAACCCGAGACACACCTCTCCCTACACATTCAGACTGCGGCCACGCCATCTCCTGCCCAAAGCCAACCCCCCAGGCCGTCACGCACCTCCACGCTGGTCGGCGTGAACCTGGAGCACAGGGTCACACCGATGAAAAGGAGGTTTGATTTACGTCGACGTGAACGGTCATCATGTCGACGGGACTTCGGTCCATCCGGAAGGGAGAATATCGGCAGGCCGAAAATCGGCTGCCTTGCGCAGACCCGTGACATTCTCCGACGGCAGCGGCGACATTAACGCCCCGCCGACTTTTCTCCCTTCGGAGACTTCGGCAACCGGCGGGGGCGGGATTCACGGCGGCCAACGGCCATTCTCCGACCCTCTGGGGGGGTCGGAGAATGACGTCCCAGATTTCAATTTCAGATTTTATTAATTGAATTTAAATTCCACCAGCTACCGTAGTGGGATTTGAACCGATGTCCCCGGGCACAATAGACTGGTGTCCTGGATCAGCCAAGGGAGACTGCTACTATGTCACCAACTTCGCAAATCCTCATCATCCGCCTCTTCCCACATAGCATACTTAGACTTCAAAATGGCATTTGACAATGACCAACACTAGAATCCATTAGTCAAACCCAAAGCTAGATGGGTAACATAAACTATGCAAATGCATAATAAACTGGCTAAAGGATAGAAAAGTACAGCAGCTCTGAAGCAAAGTACTAGGTACTAACATACATTAATGACCTGGATTCAGAAATAATTTTTAAAAATTTGTTCATGGGATGTGGGCACCACTGTCTGTGCCAGCATTTATTGCCCATCCCTAAATGCCCTTGAGGGGGCGGTTAAGAATCAACCACATTGCTATGGGTTTGGAGTCACATTCAGGCCAGACCAGGTAAGGGCAGTACATTTCCTTCCCTAAACGACATTAGTGAACCAGATGGATTTTTACGACAATTGACAATGGTTTCACGGTCGTCATTAGACTTTTAATTCCATTGCAGAGGCGGGATTTGAACTAGTCCAGTGACAGTACCACGATGCCACCACCTCCCCATGTAAAGTAGTCAAGTGTTCTGATGATACATAAAAACATAAGAAATCGGTGCAGAAGTAAGCCATATTGTCCATGGAACCCGCTCTGCTTTTCAATGAGTTCATGGCTGAACTTCATCAACACCACTTTCTCGTCCACCTAAAAGTTTTTAAAATCTGTCAGTGTCGGGCTGGCCTCATCAACTGAACATCTAATGCCCTCTGAGGGAAGACATTTCTCCTCATTTTACTCTTAAATGAATGATTCCTACCTAAAACTTCGTCAAATTTCATATCATCTGCAAACTTTGTACTGCTACTTTCTCTACCAAAGAGTAGATATGTTCTCACAATAATCAATGCCTGATTTCACACTGAGAGCCTCTGGCCACGAGCGCAAACGGCGATGTGGGTTAGAAATATCAAGAGAGTCAGATAACAAGAATCTTGACGGCGCGATCTCGCTTTCTGATTTTCTCCGCCCTTCGTTGGTGACATAATGGGGCAGCACGGTAGCATTGTGGATAGCACAATTGCTTCACAGCTCCAGGGTCCCAGGTATGATTCCGGCTTTGGTCACTGTCTGTGCAGAGTCTGCAAATCCTCCCCGTGTGTGCGTGGGTTTCCTCCGGGTGCTCCGGTTTCCTCCCACAGTCCAAAGATGTACAAGTTAGGTGGATTGGCCATGCTAAAAAATTGCCCTTAGTGTCCAGAAATTGCCCTTAAGTGTTGGGTGGGGTTACTGGGTTATGGGGATAGGGTGGAGATGTGGACCTTGAGTAGGGTTCTCTTTCAAAGAGCTGGTGCAGACTCGATGGGCCGAATGGCCTCCTTCTGCACTGTAAATTCTATGAAAATAACAAGGTTAAAAATTAACATCTCATTACAGGGCTTCCCTCCCGTATCATTCACCCACATTAGGAATGCCATCCTCACTGGCATGAAGTCACGCTGGTGAGATTTACAATAGGTTTTGCAAAAGGAACCCACCGAGGGTACATAGGTAGATATATCCCTCGGAGAGAGAGGGTCATGCTTGGGCAGTACTCTGGCACTGTTTACTAGCACCCTGGTACTTCCCCCGGCATTGTCCCCAGCACCCTGGCACTGTCCATGGCACTACCCTGGTACTGTGGCAGTGTCCACTGGCACTGCCCCCTTCACCCAGTACACTCACAGTACCCCGTGGTATGCCCCACAGTGCCCTGAAATCCTGGCATTGTCCCCGGCGCGTCCCCCTTAAAAATGGCACTCCAATCTTGGGATTCTCGGCATTGGCAGATTCTTTTCGACCCCACCAGCATGGTGGCGTGTGCTACGCCTGCGGAATTATCTTGCAGAGTGTGCTGCATTATCTGGTGAGAAATGGCGACTGTGTAGCTGGTGAGCTGCACATCGGTTTTCTCGCCTCAGCCAGCACTCTGCACAAAGTGTGGGAAAGGTCCGCTATCTGTGTTACTGCAGTTGATCAATGTGTAAGTGTTAAACATACAAACAATGAAGGATGGGAAAAGATCCACTGATCCATCAAGCCTGCAATGTGATGTTAAGAATTCCCTATCCACCAGCAGTTTTAACAACCTTTTTCAACTGCATCTTGATTTAGCACTACAGGGGTGAATAGTACAGTAATTTCATGGCCTGGCAAGCCAGGAGTTTAAAGTAATGTTGCATACATGCATGATGGTTGCATGCAGCGCTAGAAAGTTTGATTCCAGCTGATGCTGTGCTAAAATTAATGAATAATTCGCCCCTTAAACAGAATATATCACAACCTACAATGGGTTTTGTGGTGTTGGGTGCTCTGATGCACAGATGAACCAACACAGTTGTGTTTGGTACAACTCTATTTTATTTCAACTTCTATTTACAATTCGGTCTGGATACTCTGCACGTTGTGTCTCCCTGAGTGTGTAGTGTAACAGGTCTGTCCTTGTCCTGGTCTCCAGCTAATACTGGCCACCAGGTGTCGTGTTTGTCCTTTTATACTGTCCCTGTCCTTGTCTGTGATTGGTTGTGGTGTTGTGTGTTCTGATTTGTCTGTTGGTGTGTCTATCATGATGTGTGTGTTTGAATATCATGACAGGTTTCTGACATCCCTTCAGTTGCGAGTCATAATTTATAATTCTGATGAATTAATCCTTCACGCTTCTGTAGCAATTTTGGTAGCTCCTTCATTATTCTGAGTGGACTGTTAACATAATTTAGACTGGATTTACCCTTGATATTATCGAGTACTTCACTTTGGGATTGTCCTATGAAGGGAGATTGCGGAGACTGGGACAATATTCTCTAGAGTTTAGAAGAATGAGAGGAGATCTCTTTGAAACATGCACATGTTATACAGGGCCCAGCAGTGTAGATGCAGGAAGGATATTTCCCCTGGTTGGGGTGGGCCTGAAATTGGGTGGCACAGGTTCTGAATAAGGGACCAGCCATGTAGGATTGAGAGGGTGATGAATCTTTGGAATTCTCTACCCCAGAGGGTTGAGGAAGCTCAGTCATTGAGTATGTTCAACATGAGATCGATAGATTTCTAGGCATTAAAGATATCAAGGGATATGGGCATAATGTTGGAAAATGGTGTTGAAGAAGATCTGCTAT
This sequence comes from Scyliorhinus torazame, assembly GCF_047496885.1. Taxonomy (NCBI): domain Eukaryota; kingdom Metazoa; phylum Chordata; class Chondrichthyes; order Carcharhiniformes; family Scyliorhinidae; genus Scyliorhinus; species Scyliorhinus torazame. The sequence continues at coordinate 276,667,790 of NC_092709.1, forward strand.
GATCTAGCTGAATGGTGGCGCAGGCAACTGTTGCTCCTATTCCCTATGCTCCTCTTTTCCTATATTCAGCAACATAAGCTGTTGCTCACAGGAAAACTTGATATTATTATGCTTGCTGGTGTTTATTCCCTTATTTACCCTTTCTTTTATTTTTCTGTTGCACTTTTGATCTAAGGATCTAAGGACGATTGATGGACTTTAAGGCAAGCAGCCGGTAAGAAGCCTGTACTTTTAATTCAAACAGAAGAATCCGGAAGGCTGTACTGGTTTAAACTGGTGATTGTGGACTGGTCGGTATCAGTGAGGGCTCAATTTGATTGATTGGCTGGTGGCCCAAAAGGCTGTGCTCTGCCCGGTAACAGGCAGTGATTTGATTTGATCCCACTGATATGTTTTTCAGAGTCCCAGGTCTTGAGTTTGGTTTCTGTTTTGATTCTGGCAAACCGGTGAAGAGATCCAATTATCTCCTACCAAAAAGATCCAGCTAATTATTTCCAGAAGGCCTCTATGAGGACTGCTCTCTCCAGAAAATATCTGGGTGCTGTTCTCTGAGACTGCAGAGGCCTGAAGGCAAGCCAGGAGCTTAAAGCAGAGTTTGATGTTAAATAAAGTGGGTGGGATTCTACGCCCACCGCACCAAGTTTCTGGGGTGGCGTGCCCTCGCCGGCAGTGGGATTCTCCGTCCCGCCACCCGATCAATGGGATTTCCCATTGTGGGCTGCTCCACGCTGTCGGGAAATCCCCAATTGTGGGTGTTCTGCCGGCGAAAGGAAGAACCCCGACAGCAGAGAATCCAGCCCAGTGTCTCTCCAGAAAGATAGAGGCAAACCTTGAGGTGAAGGCCCAGTTTGATGAGAAATATGGGGCGATCAGCCGAAGAATACCCGTTACAGACCAGATCGAGGACGGCGCCATTTTCAAATTGCTCTGCCCCCTCCAATCCGGTGGAATTGCAGAGTACGCCACGCGCCATATCGGCGGCCTCGGGATGTTGCCTGAGGCCCACCCCCCCGATACTCCTCCCCCTCACTGGCCGAGTTTCCGATGGCGTGGGTCTCTCATGTTCTCACCTGTCTGGAACTCTGCGTGGCGGCTGCGGACTAAATCCAGCACCTCCACAGTCGGGAAATGGTTGATCCGCAGGCAGGGGGACTTTGTCAGGAGCTGGGGGCACTGTTAGGGCATCGTCCAGGGCTCGCGAGCCAGCAAAAGGGGGGGGGCATTATTTCACAGGCCGGATCCGCGTGCGACCGGCGCCATGTTGCACGGCACCGCCGCTGCAGGTCTTTGGCAATTCTCCGGCCCATAGAGTGTCGAGTGCTCTACGCTGCTTGGCGTTTTGCGCTGAATTTGCAGTTGTAAATTCCCATTCCCATGCCAGCGTGAGGACATAGCCTCACAATCGGAGAATCCAGCCCAAGGTACTGCATTTTCTAATCTACAGGAACCCTGAATAAATAAATCTATAAAAAAAGCCGTTACAGGCTGCCAACCAAAGACTCTAATCTGTGAGCTCTCTGTGAAGGACGTATGCTAAAAGAACCACCATCTTATCCTTTGACTTTTATCATTATTATTTTTCAGCCCTCACCCCTCACTGTGTTTGTCTGTCTTGTGTGTGTGGGTAGAGGGTGAGGCAGTTAAAGTGGGTAACCAATTGTATTTACTGCATATCTCATAATAATAATAATAACCTTTATTGCCACAAGTAGGCTTACATAAACACTGCAATGGAGTTACTGTTAAAATCCACTAGTCACCACATTCCAGCAACTGTTCACATACACAGAGGGAGAATTCAGAATATCCAAATTACCTAACAGCGTGTCGTTTGGGACTTGTGGGAGGAAACCAGAGCATCCGGAGGAAATCTACGCAAACACGGGGGAAACGTGCAGACTCCACACAGACGGTGACCCAAGCCGGGAATTGAACCTGTGACCCTGGAGCTGTGAAGCAACAGTGCTAACCACTGTGCTACCGTCCTGCCCATGATAGTATGTGGTATAAATAAACAGTAATCATGTTTACATATACAAACCTGGTGGCTGTGATTATTGGGAAGCCAAATGCCAAATTGTTGGGTATTTTCATAAGAATTATTGATCATTTCACTTGTGTAGTGACTCCAAGGATTGACTGCGCACTAGCCCAGGGTGTTGTAGCACTGGTAGGGATGATTAATTGGCATAATGATACAAAGCACTGACAATCTAACAGTAGGTGCTGCACATGGTGAGATCCTGGTTCATGCCCAAGATTCTCCCATAAGGATAGCTTCTGTTCTGTTTCCAGCTTCATTGGGCAGATGCCAAGCTCTGCTCTGCACCATGGCAAGGAAGGAAAAATCAGAAAGCAGTCTGGACAATCTAGGACAACAGAGGTCTTCTCAAGAATTGTCTGCTCATGTTAATGCGAGGATAGAAATCTAAAGAGGTTAGAATACAAAACCCCATTTAAAATGGTGAAAAATAGGATAACAAAAAGTCTTAAGACAATCGGGTAAGGAAATCTTAAAGATGAGTCAAATGCCAGCCAATGGTCCATTCAACTGCAGAATCATTATTTGTGAATTGTGTCATTGTGACAAAAAAAGTATGTGACTCTTCTGCCTTTTCTGTTTCCCAATCAAAATATATTTTCAAAATGATTCTTCTAATTAGTAAGTTCTGCTGTATTTTCTTATATAATTGTCCAACAGTGGAGTCTCCATGCTATTTAAAAACGTCTGCAAGCACGAAGAATATATATATATATTTAATTATGTTTGTCCAGAAAAAGTTATCTCTGGCGCTGAAAAATGTCTATCTCTGATTATTTCAAATGTTTCTCCAGAACCTTCCAGTCTGCTCCAGCTGAACCTGCTAAGCCAGTTTAGTTAGTTCCCACCCCCACAACTGCTCACCTACTTGTTCATTAATAGATTAAAGCCTGTGAGAAAATCAGACACAATCTACATCCTACAGCAGGAAATACGGTCTTTAAATTGATACAGAAAAGGTACAACAGATTTACGAGCGGCAGACAGCACTTTTTTTAAAAGAGGAAATGGCAATGATTTTCTAAATTAGAGAGCAATGCGCACAGAGCCATGTATTATGCAGTAAAGGATCAGCTGAACCACAAGAACTTGGACCCTAGCAATCCTAATTGCCCTCCTGTTTCCTGTTATTTGAAGTGTTGAATGATATCAAGGATATGATTCATGTCTAAATGGATCACTTAGCATGGTGAACCACAGCAGTCCAAGACAGAGGCGATTCTAGAAAAAGGTCTAACGCTATTAAGATAATGATTTAACTCTTTCATCTCGGCAATCACGATTAAGACAATGGATTAGTGCTGCAATTCTCTACAGGTGCAACACTATATAAATTCATCTTTCAAGTATATTTGTCAGCAAAACACTTGTGATCTATAACAGCAGGTCTTGGACCTAGTCAGTTTTCACTATCGGGCCTCATTAGAATAATTTCCTTTGAAGAGGAGAGGGGCAATTCAGCATTGGGATGACACTGAGGTACCTGCGGCGATAGGTAAGAAGAGACTTCTGGGATGAGGAAAGTATTTTTGACCATACAAATATCAAAGCCTCAGTAGTTTAATTTTGAATTTACCGATCTGCACACCAGGTTAGGTCTCTCTACATTGAAGCCTGATTTGCAGACTTCATAGAAGCGATAGAATTTACAGTCCAGAAGGAGAAGGAGGCCATTCGGTCCATTGAGTCTTCACCAGCCCTTGGAAAGAGCACCCGACTTAAGCCCACACCTCCACCCTATCCCCTTACCCAGTAACCCCACCTAACCTTTTTGACATTAAGGGGCAATTTAATATGGTCAATCCACCTACACTGCACATCTTTGGACTGTGGGAGGAAACCGGAGCACCCCGAGGAAACCCACACAAACAGGGGGAGAAAGTGCAAACAAGACACAGGCAGTCACCTGAGGCCATAATTGAAGCTGGGTTCCTAGAGCTGTAAGTCAGCAGTGCTAACCACTGTGCCACCTGTGCAGCCTATTAATGCCATGTCAGTGAAGCGAATGAAGCAATATCTCTATCGCCAATTTTTTGCTTGATTACCCCACCCTCCAAAAAAAGGGAACAGGAGTTGATTTCATTGTGCCTCATTACATTGTTTTAGGATTAGCCAATCATCATTGTCTGACTTGCTCGATACACATCTCTCTCTGTGGGCTGTTTGAAAATTGGCTCACACATTTACTGCATCACAACAATGCACTTCAAAAGCCCTTCAAGGTCTGTAACGTGATTGGGGAAGTTCTGAGGTTGAGAAAGGCCCTATATAAATACAAGTGTTTCTTTTAGAGCTACAAATCTCAACAGCTTATTTAATGTGACCTGGTCAAAGTAAATATCATGGGCGCTATTCTCCCCCCCACCCCCCACGGCGGGTGGGAGAATCGCCAGGGCGCCGCCCGAATCGCGCCACGCCGCCCCGACCCCCACGCGCGATTCTCCCACCCCCCGGAAACCAGTGGCGCGCGATTGGCACCGGGCCGCTCAGAGAACCGGCAAGCGGTGATTCTCCGGCCCGGATGGGCCGAGCGGCCGCTACGACATGACAGGTTCCCGCCGGCGCCGTCCACCCCTGGTCGCTGCTGGCGGGACGTCTGCTGGGAATGCTGGGGGCGGCCTGTGGGGGAAGGAGGGGGCTCCTTCACCGGGGTGGCCTCCGATGGGGTCTGGCCCGCGATCGGGGCCCACCGATCAGTGGGCCGGCCTTTCCCCCCCTGGGCCTACCTCCTTCCGCGCGCGGCCCCAGAACACCGGCGCCATGTTGGTGAGGGGTCGGCGTGTGTAAGACGTTCCCCACGCATGCGCAGGATGGCGTGGCCCAACTACGCAGGCGCAGGATTGGGCTGCCCCAATTGCGCATGTGCCGGTTGGCGCGGCGCCCATTCGGTGCCACGTAAGGACGTTGGAGCAGCGTGAACCGCTCCAGCGCTGTGCTGGCCCCCTGTAGGGGCCAGAATAGGTTGTGCCTGGGCCCTGTTCGCACCGTCGTGAAACGCGGCGGCGTTCACGACGGCGCGAACACTTGGCCTCCATATCGGAGAATCGCCCCCCATGTATATATCTTGAGCCACCTGATCTGTAAATGTTTTCCTGTTTAAAACTTGCCTTTTATCATTTCATTAGCCAATTTTCTTTCTAGCATATGTTAGCCTCTTCTGTTCATCATTACCATAAGAACATAGATTCTTATCAACCTTCATGAAAATCCCCAAAGTACAGTTTCAACTGCAGGACGCCTTTGATGCCTTCAAAACTGGTTAAATGTTTTCCTTCACTAAATTCATCCTTTAACAAATGATATGTTTCCACATGTTCATCCTGTACCTGATGTTACATTTATTGGTTTATAATTTATGGGTTTGGCTCTTGTCTACTTTGAAGTAATTTTGACTTTTAGAGATAGTGTCAATCATGCAATATGAGCTCGGCCACTTGTTAAACATCTCTACCTATCTTTCAATAGAAATGAACGTCAGGAGATGCAATTAACGGGTGACAAAGCTGAACCTTGCACATTTTACAATTATCTCAGGCCAAATTGTCCCCTCTTTGTATTTAAAAAAATGGGGCTAAACTGGTCACTTCCAATCTTAAAACTCTCTCCAATTTTCCAAAATGGCAGATTTCACTGGGGATACCAAATGATAGCAGACTACATGGTGGAAGCATTTGGCATCAGTATTGCATTAATAAGCTGCAATAATTTAATTGCATTCAGCACAGAAACTACATACTCGTGAATTGTCAAGGACTGTTTTGCAAGCATGAAAGCGGCAAATTACTTCATCATGTACAGAATACAAATGCTGAATGTCCCCATCCCACAAGATTGAACTTTTCATGGTAAAATAGCTCTGTAACATATTTTTTAAAATAATAAACAATCACAAGCAATTTTTGAATACAGGTAGTTTTTTTTGGAAGAACTGGCTCATCTCCCATAATGGTTTGTTATTTTGGAATTAAGCCAGACCCTATCGTAAGACCCAACTTGCATCCCCTAATCCTATCCCCCATCCAGCAGATTCAATTTGCAGAGTAATTGTGTTTTCAAGGAGCAAGTACAAAATTCTAATGATGAGACTTGTCCTTGTACATGTCCATCATAGAATGTGAAGACGATTGTAACCAGTCATAGCTATTTGTGTTATCCTAATGTTTCTCTATTTACTTTTACATTTGAAGACCATGGTTGAAGTTTAATACGGCAATGGAAGTTCCAACATCAGCAACCAAAGCTGCCCCCCCGCCCTACCCTGGAACCCAAAGGGAATGAAGTCCTCAATTGTCAGTAGGATCCCTGCTGCAACTGGGATCAAGTAGATCCCTTGAAGAGTATAGAGATTGTCGAAATAGAGTTAAGAGGGAAATCAGGAGGGCAAAAAGGGGACATGAAATTGCTTTGGCAAATAATGCAAGGGAGAATCCAAAGAGATTCTACAGATACATAAAGGGGAAAAGAGTAACTAGGGACAGAGTAGGGCCTCTTAAGGATCAACAAGGGCATCTATGTGCAGAGCCACAAGAGTTGGGTGAGATCCTGAATGAATATTTCTCATCGGTATTCACGGTGGAGAAAGGCATGGATGTTAGGAAACTAAGGGAAATAAATAGTGATGTCTTGAGAAGTGTGCATATTACAGAGGAGGAGGTGCTGGAAGTCTTAAAGCGCATCAAGGTAGATAAATCCCCGGGACCTGATGAAATGTATCCCAGGATGTTGTGGGAGGCTAGGGAGGAAATTGCGGGTCCCCTAACCGAGATATTTGAATCATCGGCAGCCACAGGTGAGGTGCCTGAAGATTGGAGAGTGGCGAATGTTGTGCCCTTGTTTAAGAAGGGCAGCAGGGAAAAGCCTGGGAACTACAGACCGGTGAGCCTAACGTCTGTAGTAGGTAAGTTGCTAGAAGGTATTCTGAGAGACAGGATCTACAAGCATTTAGAGAGGCAAGGACTGATTCGGGGCAGTCAGCATGGCTTTGTGCGTGGAAAATCATGTCTCACAAATTTGATTGAGTTTTTTGAGGGAGTGACCAAGAAGGTAGATGAGGGCAGTGCAGTAGACGTTGTCTACATGGACTTTAGCAAAGCCTTTGACAAGGTACCGCATGGTAGGTTGTTGCAGAAGGTTAAAGCTCACGGGATCCAGGGTGAGGTTGCCAATTGGATTCAAAATTGGCTGGACGACAGAAGGCAGAGGGTGGTTGTAGAGGGTTGTTTTTCAAACTGGAGGCCTGTGACCAGTGGTGTGCCTCAGGGATCGGTGCTGGGTCCACTGTTATTTGTGATTTATATTAATGATTTGGATGAGAATTTAGGAGGCATGGTCAGTAAGTTTGCAGATGACACCAAGATTGGTGGCACAGTGGATAGTGAAGAAGGTTATCTAGGATTGCAACGGGATCTTGATCAATTAGGCCAGTGGGCCGACGAATGGCAGATGGAGTTTAATTTAGATAAATGTGAGGTGATGCATTTTGGCAGATCGAATCAGGCCAGGACCTACTCAGTTAATGGTATGGCGTTGGGGAGAGTTATAGAACAAAGAGATCTAGGAGTACAGGTTCATAGCTCCTTGAAGGTGGAGTCGCAGGTGGACAGGGTGGTGAAGAAGGCATTCGGCATGCTTGGTTTCATTGGTCAGAACATTGAATATAGGAGTTGGGACGTCTTGTTGAAGTTGTATAAGACATTGGTACGGCCACACTTGGAATACTGTGTGCAGTTCTGGTCACCCTATTATAGGAAGGATATTATTAAACTGGAAAGAGTGCAGAAAAGATTTACTAGGATGTTGCTGGGACTTGATGGTTTGAGTTATAAGGAGAGGCTGGATAGACTGGGACTTTTTTCCCTGGAGCGTAGGAGGCTTAGGGGTGATCTTATAGAGGTCTATAAAATAATGAGGGGCATAGATAAGGTAGATAGTCAACATCTTTTCCCAAAGGTAGGGGAGTCTAAAACTAGAGGGCATAGGTTTAAGGTGAGAGGGGAGAGATTCAGAAGGGCCCAGAGGGGCAATTTCTTCACTCAGAGGGTAGTGAGTGTCTGGAATGGGCTGCCAGAGGTAGTAGTAGAGGCGGGTACAATTGTGTCTTTCAAAAAGCATTTAGATGGTTACATGGGTAAGATGGGTATAGAGGGTTATGGGCCAAGTGCGGGCAACTGGGACTAGCTTAATGGTAAAAACTGGGCGGCATGGACTGGTTGGGCCGAAAGGGCCTGTTTCCATGCTGTAAACTTCTATGATTCTATGATTCTATGCTGATGTTCCTGACTCTATGGTGAACATTTAATTGCTGCACTTCCCCCATTTTTGCAGAGGTACTGCCCCAAGAGATGCAGGCCAATTAGAGGCTGGTAGCACTCCATTACCGGCAATGTCACCAGGAGCTATGTCTGCTTCCGGCATTACATTTGAGACTTTACCGGGGATCATCATGGTATCCCTGCAGCAAGGTGTATGCCAGCCAAATGGGGTCACAGCGAGCAGTTTGCAGGAGAATTGAACATAGAATTAGGAATAGAAGTAGGTAATTCAGCCCTTTCAGCCTGCTCCATCATTCAATCAGATCATGGCTGATCTCTTCCTGGTCTCAAATCCACCTCCCTGCCCGTTTCCCACACTTCTTTAGCCCATTTTTAAAATCAGAAATATATACCTGTCTCCTTCTTGAAACCATTTAATGATTCAGGCTCCCTTGTTCTATGGCGTAGCGAGTTCCACAAATTAACCACACTCTGCGAGAAGTAGTTCCTCCTCGTCTCAATTTTAAATTTACCACTTTTCAACCTGTATCTGTGACCTCTCATTTGTAGATTGCCCCTCAAGGGAGAACATTTGATCTACATTTACTTTATCAATCCCTTTTAGTTTTTATATACCTCAATCAAATCCCCTCTCATTCTTCTAAACTCCAGCGAGTATAAGGTCAAACTGTTTAATCTCTCCTCAAATGTCAACCTTTTCATCGCGGAATCAATCTGGTGAACTTCCTCTTAACTGCCTCCAATAAGAAGACCAAAACTAGATACAATACTCCAGATGTGACCTTAACCACGCTATATACAATTGCAACAATGTTCTCTACTTTAACACTCCAGTCCTTTTGCAATAAACACTAAAATTCCATTTGCCTTTTTAATTATATGCTGTACCTCCATACTGACTTTCTGTGATTCATGAACAAAGGGACCCAGATCCCTCTGCCCAGATACATTTTGAATCTGCTTTCCATGTAGATAATAATTTGCCTTTCTATTTTTTCAACCAAAATGGATAACTTCACACTTATCCACATTAAACTCCATCTGTCAAATTTTGGCCCAATCTCCTAGCCTATCTATATCCATCTGTAAAATGTTTATCTCCTCTTCACTGCCCGCTTTAGTATCATCTGCAAATTTTGTTACTTTACACTCTGTCCCTGTTTGCAGATCATTTGTATAGATTATAAACAGTTAAGGTCTGAAGACTGACCCCTCCGGCACCCCACTAGCTACAGTTCGTCACAGAGCTCAATCAAGTTTGTCAAGCATGACTTACCTTTCATAAAACAATGCAGACAATGGTGGATTGAGCTTTGTTTTTCGAAATGTTCAATCATCTCTTCCTTAATGATTGATTTCAGCAACTTTCACACCACAGAGGTCAAGCTAATCAGTCTATAGTTTCCCACTTTTTGCCTCTCTCCCCTTTTGAATATGGGTGTCATTAGCGTGTCTCCAATCCACCAGGACCTTTCCAGAACCCAGGGAATTTTCAAATATCTTAACCAATGAATCTACTATCTCTGCTGCCATCTCCTTCAATACCCTAGGATGCAGGTTATCAGGTCCTGGAGACTTATCTGCCTTTAATCCAATCGGTTTACTCAGTACCATCTCCCGAGTGATGGTTATTGCACCAGGTTCCTCTGCATTAACTGCAGTTTTTGAAAATGTTTATTATCCTCTACCGTGAAGACAGAGGCACAATATTGGTTCAGTGCCTCCAGTGTCTATGTGTTCCCCATTATTATCTCACCAGGATTGTCCTCTAAAGGGTCAACATTTACTTTAGCTATTCTCTTCCTCTTTATATACTTATAGAAACTCTTGGTATCAATGTGTATGTTTTCTGCTAGTTTCTTTTCGTAGTCAATCTTAACTTTTTAGATTTTATTTTTAGTAGCCTTTTATTAAACCTTAAAGTTTTCCCAATCCTCCAGTTTACCACTAGCTTTTGCAGTATGGTATGCCCTAGTTATTGCCTTCATGGTCTCTTTGACTTTATTGTTAAGTTGGAACATTTTTCTCCCTTTTACAATTCCTCTTCCTCTCAGGAATATACTTCAATTGAGAGGAGTTTAATATCTCCCTGAAGGAGGAGGGGTTTGGTGTAGTATGGGGAGGGGAAGTCAAAGGATAGGGCAGGGGTGGCTCTGGGAGCCCTACTTTCTGATGCCTGGTCCCTCTCGGCACTGACAGCATTTGCTTCTCAGTCTCTGCATGTGGTAAGTCCCCTGCCCACCTCTGGTGAATACCAGCAATGGTGGGATGAGATGTTGTCCAGATGAGATGGCCGTCTGCAAGCCTTTGTGCCCTGACTGAATCAGAGGCAGGAAGAAGGAGGTGAGAGTTGGAAGGATCCCATCCTGCAGTCACCTGGCCGTTAACAATGTGACCCTTCACCCTCTCTATCCATAGACTGACTGGCAGACAGGAAAACAACTATTTTAAAAGGATCCCAATTTTAATTAATTCATCGAATTAAATGATATACTTAAATATGTTTTCTTGCAAACAGAACCCTGTATTCTACATTGAGTGCTCCAATGATAGGAAAAAATTCAATTTCAACTGTATCTTTATCAGCACAATGCTTGCACAATGCACATCCTCATGCTCATGGGGCTCCAATTATCTCTTTCCTTTGCATTAGAGGTGGGGCTCCCTCTAATCATTAACTATGTCCTTAGAGGGTATCTTTTATCCACAGGGAGTTTTCTGCAGGTGTGAAGATCACTGCAGAATGGAGGAATTCTGACAGCTTCCAGGGTACCTTTCAAAGACATGCAACAGATCCTTCATGTGGTCACTTACTAAGTGAATACTGATATGTGGACCTCGGGCGAGCACTGTTCAGCTCTAGTTCCCACAAACTAGGACCAGACGGAAGGCACTTGTGGGGGCCTCCCATGGGGATCTGAGTCCCCCAATTGCATGTCCTTTGGGCAGGGTGGTGCCCTGTTCTGTTGGTGCCACCTGGGCACCCTGGCAGTGCCACCTGGGTGCCAGCCTGGCATTGCCAAAGTGCCCAGACGGCACTGCCAGCTGGCATGGCCACTGCCAGGGTGACATTTTGGCACTGCCAAGGTGCCAAGCTGGCATTTTTTTGTGGAAATTGGGGCGGAATTGGGCCGGAGTTGCCTAGTGTGGGTGTTTGGGAGTTGCGGGAGGGCTGCCGGGGATCCTCCCATATTGCATTTGGGCTGTGGGGGAGGTTGCGATTGTTGTGGGGGCCTCGGAGATTGGGACGCCGTTTAAAAAACGGGGCTCTGTGTGGCTGTGGTAGTCTGTGTAGAGGTATTACGGTACTTGGTAATGCTGGAACACCATTGATAGATATTGTATGTTTTCCTATTGGTCAAACTGTGTAGCGCAACAATTACTCACTCAAGTCGAGAAGTGATGAAGTCAATCGAGGCTTTATTAAGCAAGACTTGTTCCCCAGCAGCTCAGTTACAGAATGCGGCTGCTGGGAGAGCTCGGGCTCTTATACTCCGCCTTCTGGGCGGAGCCAGCAGGCGGCAGATCCAAACAGGACCCCGGACCTGTCAACCAATAGCCTCTCGGCTTCACAGGTACCGTACTACCCCTAATACATACCACCACAAGGACCGATCCACCCAGGACGGGAGCGGTCGTGGGGGGCACCGGTGGCAAGAAGGGGGTGATCGGTGTTGGGAGTGTGTGCGCATTTCCGGTGGGTGCCAGGTCCCGCAGGGAGACCGTGTCCTGTCGGCCATTGGGGTACGCCACATAGGCGTACTGAGGGTTTGCGTGGAGAAGGTGAACCCTCTCGACCAACGGGTCCGATTTGTGCGCCCGCACATGCTTTCGGAGCAACATGGGTCCTGGGGCTGCTAACCAGGTCGGCAGCGACGTTCCGGAGGAGGACTTCCTAGGGAAGACAAGGAGGCGCTCGTGAGGTGTTTGGTTAGTGGTGGTACACAGCAGCGACCGGATGGAATGGAGGGCATCCGGGAGGACTTCCTGCTACCGGGAAACTGGGAGATTTCTGGACCGTAGGGCCAGTAGGACGGTCTTCCAGACCGTCCTGTTCTCCCTCTCTACCTGACTGTTGCCCCGATGGTTGTAACTGGTCGTCCTGCTCGAGGCAATGCCGCTGCTGAGCAGGAACTGACACAGTTTGTCGCTCATGAAGGAGGACCCCCTGTCGCTATGGATGTACGCGGGGAAACAGAACAGTGTAAAGATGGTGCCGAGGGCTTTAATGACTGTAGCCGCTGTCATGTTGGGGCAGGGGATGGCGAAGGGAAAACGGGAGTACTCGTCCACCACGTTTAGGAAGTATGCGTTGCGATTGGTGGAGGAGAGGGGGCCTTTGAAATCCAAACTGAGGCGTTCAAAGGGACGGGAAGCCTTTATCAGGTGCACTCTATCTGGCCTGAAAAAGTGCGGTTTGCACTCTGCGCAGATTTGGCAGTTCCTGGTGGCTGTACGGACCTCCTCAACAGACTAGGGGAGGTAGCGGGCCTTCACAAAATGGTAGAATCGAGTGACCCCCGGGTGGCAGTGGTCCTCGTGGAGGGCTTGGAGGCGGTCTACTTGTGCGTTGGCACATGTACCGCGGGAAATGGCATCGGACGGCTCGTTCAGCTTCCCGGGACGATACAAGATCTCATAGTTATAGGTGGAGAGCTCAATCTCCACTTCAAGATATTGTCATTCTTGATTTTGCCCCACTGTGCATTATCGAACATAAAGGCTACCGACCATTGTTCAGTGAGGAGAGTAAATCTCCTGCCGGCCAGGTAATGCCTCCAATGTCGCACAGCTTCCACGATGGCTTGGGCTTCCTTTTCCACTGAGGAGTGGCGGATTTCTGAGGTGTGGAGGGTCCAGGAGAAAAAGGCCACGGGTCTGCCCGCTTGGATAAGAGTGGTCGCCAGAGCTACATCGGATGCGTCGCTCTCGACCTGGAAGGGGAGGGACTTGTCGATTGCATGCATCGTGGCCTTTGCGATATCCGCTTTGATGCGGCTGAAGGCCTGGCGGGCCTCTGTCGACAGGGGGAAGGTAGTGGACTGGATTAACGGGCGAGCCTTGTCTGCGTACTGGGGGACCCACTGGGCGCAATACGAAAAGAAGCCCAGGCAGCGTTTCAGGTCTTTGGAGCAGTGGGGGAGGGTAAATTCCACAAGGGGAAGCATGCGTTCGGGGTCGGGGCCTATCACTCTATTGCGCACTACGTATCCCAGGATGGCCAAACGGTTGGTGCTAAAAACGCATTTTTCCTCGTAATAGGTGAGGTTCAGGATGTTAGCGGTCTGGAGGAATTTGCGGAGGTTGGCGTCGTGGTCCTGCTGGTCATGGCCGCATATGGTTACATTGTTGAGGTATGGGAACATGGCCCGCAAACCGTGCTGGTCAACCATTCGGTCCATCTCCCGTTGGAAGACCGAGACTCCGTTCGTGACGCCAAATGGGACCCTTAAAAAATGGTAGTGCCGCCCGTCTGCCTCGAAGGCCGTGTACTTGCGGTCACTCGGGCGGATGGGGATCTGGTGGTATGCGGACTTGAGGTCCACGGTGGAAAAGACCGTGTACTGTGCAATCCGATTGACCATGTCGGATATGCGGGGGAGAGGGTACGCATCGAGCTGTGTGTACCTATTGATGGTCTGACTATAGTCTATGACCATCCTCTGCTTCTCCCCGGTCTTCAGAACTACCACCTGGGCTCTCCAGGGACTATTGCTGGCCTGGATTATGCCTTCCTTCAGCAGCCGCTGGACTTCAGACCGGATAAACGTCCGATCCTGGGCGCTGTATCGTCTGCTCCTAGTGGCGACGGTTTTGCAATCCGGGGTGAGGTTCGCAAACAAAGAAGGCGGTTCAACCTTGAGGGTTGCGAGGCTGCAGATAGTGAGTGGGGGTATTGGGCCGCCGAATTGGAACGTTAGGCTCTGGAGGTTACACTGGAAATCTAACCCTAAGAGAGTGGGAGCGCAGAGTTGGGGAAGGACATAAAGCCTATAATTCTTAAATGTCCCCCCTTGCACCGTTAGGTTCGCGATGCAAAACCCTTTGATCTCTACAGAATGGGATCCCGCTGCCAGGAAAATCTTTTGGGTGCTCGGACGAATGGAAAGAAAACAGCGTCTTATCATATCCGGGTGGATAAAACTTTCCATGCTCCCAGAGTCGATCAGGCATGGCGTCTCGTACCCGTTGACCAGCACCGTTGTTGTTGCCGTTTGGAGTGTCCGGGGCCACGATTGGTCCAGGGTCACCGAAGCCAGTCGTGGTTGTTGCATCGCATCGTTTTCTTCAGACCCCGTGGAGTCGTCTATGCTGGGGTCCTTGGCTATCAGCCAAGATGGCGGCGTCCATGGATCGCACGCGGTCGGGTGCGGACAAAATGGCCACCTCCATGAATCGCACGTGGCCGGGGCGGTCACAAGATGGCGGCGCCCATCCTCCCCGCGTGGTGTCCGGAACCCAAAATGGCGGCGCCCACGGGCCGCACATGGATCGTTGGGGGCTTGAGTCTGCTGCCGCCGTTCTCCCCCAAAGACTGGCACACCGCTGAGTAATGCCCCTTTTTGCCGCAGCTCTTACAAATCGCTGAGCAGGCTGGGCAGCGCTGCCGGGGGTGTTTTGCCTGCCCGCAAAAATAGCAGCGGGGCCTACCGGGATGGTCTGGTGCTCTAGCCGCGCAGGCTTGCGGGGGGGGTGGGGGGTGCCGGGGAGTCGGTCGCAACGGAGGTCCACGGAGCCCAAGGGGCTGCCGCGCGGTCGGGGCCGTAGGCGCGGGCATTTTGTGAGGCCACGTCGAGGGAGGCCGCAAGGGCCCGTGCCTTTGTGAGTCCTAACGAGTCTCTCTCTAACAGTCTTTGGCGAATTTGAGAAGAAGTCATACCTGCCACAAAAGCATCCCTGATTAGTAGCTCCGTGTGCTCGATCGCGCTCACCGACGGGCAGTTGCAGTTCCTTCCCAATATCAACAGTGCGCTGTAGAACTCGTCTAGCGATTCTCCGGGGATTTGCCGTCTCGTCGCGAGTTGATGGCATGCGTAGACCTAGTTTATGGGCTGAATGGAGACTCCTTTCAGCATGGTGAGCGCTGTCGGGAAATCCTCCGCGTCTTCGATGAGCGTGTAGATATCCGGGCTCACACTGGAATGCAGGACCTGCATTTTCTGATCTTCCGTGGTCCGGCCGGGGGCCGTTTGAACGTAACTTTTGAAGCATGCTAGCCAGTGTTTAAACACAGCCGCCGAGTTTGCTGCATGGGGGCTGATTCGCAGACACTCCGGGGCGATCCGGAGCTCCATAGTCTTTTTAAGCTTGCTTAATAAATTGTAGCGCAACAATTACTCACTCAAGTCGAGAAGTGATGAGGTCAATCGAGGCTTTATTAAGCAAGACTTGTTCCCCAGCAGCTCAGTTACAGAATGCGGCTGCTGGGAGAGCTCGGGCTCTTATACTCCGCCTTCTGGGCGGAGCCAGCAGGCGGCAGATCCAACCAGGACCCGGGACCTGTCAGCCAATAGCCTCTCGGCTTCACAGGTACCGTACTACCCCTAATACATACCACCACAAACTGTATGGTAGCTCCGCCCTGCAAGGCGAGGTATAAGAGCCCGTGCCTTCCCAGCAGCCTTCTTTCTGTACCTGAGCTGCTGGGGGAAACATCGAGCTTATTAAAGCCTTCAGTTGGGCTACAACCTCGCTTTATTGATCATGCATCAATTTAATAAGCTAGGTTCAAAAGGATGGAGCTCCAAATTAAGCCGGAGTGTCTGCAACTCAACCCCCACGCGGCGAACTCAGCGGCAACCTTCAAGCACTGGCTGGCGTGTTTTAAAGGATATCTCGGAATGGCCGAAAACACACCCACAGGAAAACAGAAATTGGAAGTCCTGCACTCGAGGGTGAGCCCGGAAATTTACACCCTCATCGAGGACGCGGACGACTTTCATGCAGCAATGGAGCTGCTAAAAGGACATTATATTCGCCCGGTAAACCAGGTCTACACCCGACATCTGCTAGCAACGAGGCGACAAATCCCTGGGGAATCACTGGAAGAATTCTACCGTGCGCTCCTGGTGTTGGGGAGAAACTGCAGCTGCCCGCAAGTTTCGGTAGCGACCACACAGAACTCTTGATCCGGGACGCTTTCGTGGCAGGTAT
Source organism: Scyliorhinus torazame (assembly GCF_047496885.1). Classification (NCBI taxonomy): domain Eukaryota; kingdom Metazoa; phylum Chordata; class Chondrichthyes; order Carcharhiniformes; family Scyliorhinidae; genus Scyliorhinus; species Scyliorhinus torazame. Next base: position 276,684,257 of record NC_092709.1, read on the forward strand.
GCTGTCCTCCCATATCCGCCAGCGATTGCTGGAAAAAGACACCCTAGGCCTCAAGGAGGCACGGGCCCTTGCAGGCTCCCTGGATGTGGCCTCCAGAAACGCCCGCGCTTACGTTCCCGACCGCGCGGCAGCCCCTTGGGCAGCGTGGAACCCCTCCGCAGCCGACCCCGAGACATCGCCCATCCCCCCACAAGCTTGTGCTGCAAGGCGGCCTGGCAACCCCGGGGGGCCCCGCTGCTACTTTTACGGACAGGCCAAGCACCCCCGGCAGCGCTGCCCGGCCCTCGCATCCATCTGCAAGGGATGCAGTAAAAAGGGCCACTTCGTGGTGGTATGCCAGGCCCGTGCGGTCGCCGCGGTCTCCGGCGGCGAATGCGAACTGCCACCACAAACCTCTCCACGGTCCCCATGCGACCAACGGGCGCCGCCATCTTCCTCCTCCAGGGCCACATGTGGCCCCCGGGCGCCGCCATCTTGTCCCGCGGACGCCACGTTCGATGGATGGGCGCCGCCATTTTGTGTACCGCCAGCCATGTGCGACCAATGCCATCTTGGATGGACTCCCAGGACCCCAGCTCGGCTGACCGCACATCGCCCGAAGAGAACACTCAACTGCTGCGATTAGCCTCGGTGACCCTGGACCAGTCCTGGCCTCGAACACTCTCAACTGCTACAACAACAGTACTAATCAACGGGCACGAGAAGTCCTGCTTACTCGACTCTGGGAGCACGGAGAGCTTCATACACCCCGACACGGTAAGGCGCTGTTCTCTCCTTGTCCACCCCGTTAATCAAAAAATCTCCCTGGCCTCCGGTTCCCACTCAGTAGAGATAAAGGGGATTTGTGTAGCAAACTGCGCAGTCCAGGGAAGGGAGTTTAAAAATTACCGGCTCTACGTCCTTCCCCACCTCTGCACGGCCACACTCCTAGGTTTAGACTTCCAGTGTAATCTCCAAAGTCTAACTTTCAAATTCGGCGGCCCTATAACCCCCCTCCCTCATTGTCTGCGGCCTTACAACCCTCAAGGTTGATCCGCCTTCCCTGTTTGCGAACCTCACCCCGGATTGCAAACCCCCTTATGGAGTTCCCCCTCCCTCACTGCTCCAAGGCCCTGAAGCGCTGCCTAGGGTTTTTCTCTTACGATGCCCAGTGGGTCCCCAACTATGTGGACAAGGTCCGTCCCCTGATCCAATCCACAGCTTTTCCCCAGTCGATAGAGGCCCGCAAGGCCTTCAGCCGCATCAAAGCAGACGCCATGCAAAGGCCACGATGCACGTCATCGAAGAGTCCCTCCTCTTCCAGGTAGAGAGCGACGCATCTGACGCAGCTCTGGCGATCACCCTCAACCAAGCAGCAGACCCGTGGCCTTCTTCTCACGTACCCTCCATGCTTCGGAAATCCGCCACTCCTCAGTTGAAAAGGAGGCCCAGGCCATAGTAGAAGCTGTGCGACATTGGAGGCATTACCTGGCCGGCAGGAGATTCATGCTCCTCACTGACCAACGGTCGGTTGCTTTCATGTTCGATAATGCACAGCGGGGCAAGATAAAAAACGATAAGATCTTGCGGTGGAGGATCGAACTCTCCACCTACGAGATCTTGTATCGTCCCGGGAAGCTAAACGAGCCTCCTGATGCCCTGTCCCGCAGCACATGTGCCAACGCACAAGTGGACCGCCTCCGAGCCCTCCACGAGGACTTCTGCCACCCGGGGGTCACTCGCTTTTTCCACTTCATCAAGACCCGCAACCTGCCCTACTCCATCGAGGAGGTCAGGACAGCCACCAGGGACTGCCAAATCTGCGCGGAGTGCAAACCGCACTTCTACCGGCCAGAGAAAGCGCACCTGATAAAGGCTTGCCGTCCCTTTGAACGCCTCAGCATGGACTTCAAAGGCCCCTCCCCTCCACCGACTGCAACACGTACTTCCTGAACGTGAATGACGAGTACTCCCGGTTCCCATTCGCCATCCCCTGCCCCAACATGACCGCAACCACCATCATCAACGCCCTCCATAGCATCTTTGCACTGTTTGGGTTCCCCGCTTACATACATAGTGATAGGGGGTCCTCCTTTATGAGCGACGAACTGCGTCAATTCCTGCTCAGCAAGGGCATCGCCTTGAGCAGGATGACCAGTTACAACCCTCGGGGTAACGGACAGGTAGAGAGGGAGAACGGAACGGTCTAGAAGACCGTCCTACTGGCCCTAAGGTCCAGGAATCTCCCAGTCTCCCGCTGGCAGGAAGTCCTCCCGGATGCCCTCCACTCCATCCGGTCACTGCTTTGTGCCACGACCAACCAGACACCTCACGAACGTCTACTTGTCTTCCGCAGGAAGTCCTCCTCTGGGACTTCGCTCCCGACCTGGCTGGCAGCTCCCGGACCCATCCTGCTCCAAAAACACGTGCAGGCGCACAAGTCGGACCCGTTGGCCGAGAGGGTCCATCTTCTCCACGCTAACCCCCAGCACGCCTACGTGGCGTACCCCGACGGCCGACAAGATACGGTCTCCCTACGAGACCTGGCGCCCACCGGATTGCCACGCACATCCCAGCCACCAGTCCCACCCTCCCTCCCACCAGTGCACCTTACAGGGGGATCGGACCTTCCGCCGGCCCCGTCTATGCCCCCCCACCCACCGACGCACCCCGCAGACGCTCCCTTCCCAGGTCAACCGTTTTCCCCACCAGCGCCGTCTAGGGGTGTTGAGGCTGCCACAGAGATCGAGGCCACGCTCCCGGAGCCACAGACGCCTGAGCCTCAACCGGAGTCACCACCGAAGCTTCAATGATCACAGAGGACGATCTCTGTGGCAGCCTCAACAGGGCCCCCGATCGACTGATTGCTTAATTTTAAAGTCTATAGTTAATTATGAATCTGTAAATAGTTACAAAACGCTGTATGGAGGTATTACGGTACCTCCATTACTATAATTCCTACCACGTTACCCTGTTGTAATATCAAGCCACCACCCCCGCCGGACATTTTTTTAACAGGGTGTGAATGTGGTAGTCTGTGTAGAGGCATTACAGTACCTGGTAATGCTGAAACACCATTGGTAGATATTGTATGTTCTCTTTGGTCAAACTGCATGGTAGCTCCACCCTGCTAGGCGGGGTATAAGAGCCCGTGCCGTCCCAGCAGCCTTCTTTCTGTACCTGAGCTGCTGGGGGAAACATCTAGCTTATTAATGCCTTCAGTTGGACTACAACCTCATTGATCGTGCATCAGTGGCCTCGGCCTTGCGATCCCCTTTCAAGCCCCTTATTCAACACAAATTGCATTGAATAGCCAGTGCAAGCACTGGGAAACACGCGGCTAAATGCCCTCGCTAAGGGATTTGGTTCTGTTTTGGGAGAATCGCACCTTACATTAGTCGAACAGGAAGTGATTTATTTACAAGTCATCTACAGGATCTGCATGTTTGTAGCTAATTCCAAAGTACCTCGCACTAGGAGAACTCCTCTCCCCTGGGTGATTTCTCGCCCTGAGTTCCGATTGGTCACACAAAACATGTGACACTTAATCTGCAGAGTTGCCCTAAAAAGGATAATCACCACAATGACTCTAAATCTGTGTGAAATTAGCCACTTGAGCAAGGGCTCCACATTCTGAGTAATCAGTCAATGTCAAATTGGACGTAATTGACAGCCCTGGCAAACATTGCCTCAGTCACCTGAGGGTTGCGTCTGTGGGCAGCAGAGTGTGAAATCCTGCAGATGTCACAATCAAACCTGGATGGCCACAGTGCCTGGCCACCTGACCGGGAGGAAGCCTTGTTACAAGTGTCAGCAATGATCTTCTGTGAAAACCTTAGCCTCCTGAGACACTGTTGGCTCAAACATGTTGGGGAAGTGGTCCCTCTGCCAGATGACCCTCTGGTAGAGATATCACCTCCTTCAAATTGGAACTCTTGTGTTATTCCCCTCTGCCCTGCGGAGTGGCACATGCCTGAGGAGAAGGCAGCTGGTGCTTTGGTTTGTTCTGGTGCTGCTGGTGTTGCTGCTGTTGTTGTGCCTCTTGTTGCAAATCTGAAGTTCAGGGTAGAGCTGCACAAGCTGTTTTCACACGGCAATGAAAGCAGGGTGAAGTGCAGAGCAAAGTGAATAAAGCCCAAAGAAGCTAAAGCTTCCCAATATTGGAAATTAGCAGTAAAACAGTGAAAACATACTCTTAGAATGAGTCATGTGACCAGAAGCTCTTCACCTCGACAGGTAACTGCAGTCTTAAAGTCTTTCCAACCTGTCAATTTCACAAAGCCATCAATCTCCACTGTCCAATTTCCACACAACTCAGGAAACCCCTCCGCTGACTGTTAAAGCCACAATGTTGTCTTAAATTCACAATTAACTGTGTCTCTATGTTTTCCAATGATAGATCCAAAACCTCCACAAGCAGTTCCCATGTGCGTCCAAGAGCACATAAGAAGTGAGTGAGATCACGTTGGGGTTCCGACACATTGCATTATATATAGACTTATCATCAACATCAACCCCCAACACCCTCCCCCCAACCCCCCCCCGGCACTGGAGCCCACCCACCCACCACCACCCCAATCCCCCTACCCTTGTAATTTAAATCTCTGACCAAATGAAAATGGAAACAAAAGAACGACAAGTTTGAATAATAATAAATTGAGGCTATTGTAACAACAATAGACGGCATTGAGTAAAGTTAAACCAGTTGTTGGGATTTCTGCAAAAAGCCAAAATTGAACTGGGGTATGTGGTTTTGGGCGTTCTGACACACAGATGAGCCAACACGGTTGTGTATGGTACAACGCTATTTTATTTAAACTCTCTATGTACAGTTTTGTCTTGATACTCTGCACGTGGGGATTCCCTGTTTGTGATGTTGAAACAGGTCGTGTCCGTGTCCTTGTCCCCAGACCTACTGTCCACTAGGTGTTGTGTTCGTGCTTTTATGTGGTTCCTGTCTTTGTGTGTGATTGGTTGTGGTGTTGTGTGCTCTGATTTGTCTGTTGGTGTGTCCATCATGATGTGTGTGTTTGAATATCATGACATCCCCCCTTTTTAAAAAGATATGTGCCTACGTGGTAATAAATATAATCATGTCGTGAGTGCATCTAAGAGTGTGTGTGTGTTGTGTACAGCATGTGCATATGACGTACCTATTTACATGGGGCGATGTCGGGTGCGTCACGTGAACAAGGTTGTACCATAACAGAACATGAATGCGAACGAGAAAAAAAAACTTGAACAGTGGTCCAGTCAGACGATATCTGGAACGATAAACAACAACAGGTTATCATACAGAATTGTGTAACTTGTTAGACATATGAACGGTGTTATAAGTCCAGTCTAATGGGCTTGCGACGAGTTCGGGTTGACCGCCTCAAGGGTGGGTCAAGAACCACCGGCTGATGTGCAAACATGGCCATGGGTGGCGATGGAGAGGGCGTGATCTGCGGCAGCTCCACAAAGTCATCCTCGGAAGCCTGTTGAGGATCTGGCGTGTGTGTACTGTGTGGCTGCGAGCGTGGAAGTCGGCGAAGGGTGCGCTGATTGCGGCGACGCACTGAACCATCCGGCATGCGAACCAGGAACGAGCGGGGAGCCACACGTCGGAGGACTTCGGCCGGTGCTCACCAGCCACCATACGGTTGATGGACGCGTACTTTGTCTCCGGAGGACAGGGGGGGCACATCCTTTGCTCGTGTGTCGTACTGACTTTTCTGGCGATCACGCTGCATTTGCATGTTCCAAAGAACCATCTCATGGTCCGTTGTTGGTGCCAGGATGGATGGTACCGTCGTCCTGAGGGAGCGACCCATTAGGAGCTGCGCTGGCGAGAGACCCGTGGATAGCGGGGCCGATCGATAAGCCAGCAAGGCGAGGTTAAAGTCCGATCCGGCAGCAGCCGCCTTGCACAGGAGCCGCTTGGCAATGTGGACACCCTTTTCAGCCTTCCCGTTCGACTGTGGATGTAGAGGGCTGGATGTCACATGAGTGAAACCATATGCTGCGGCAAAGGACGACCATTCATGGCTGGCGAAGCAAGGTCCATTGTCTGACATGACAGTCCTTGGAATGCCATGACGAGCAAATGTTTCCTTGCAGGACCCAATGACTGCGGACGACGTCAGATCATGTAGAGGCATGACTTCCGGGTAGTTTGAGAAGTAGTCTATAATAATGATGTAATCTCTGCCGAGCGCGTGAAACAGGTCAACACCCACCTTCGCCCAGGGGGACGTCACCAACTCGTGTGGTAGAAATGTCTCCGGAGGTTGCGCCGGCTGAAACCTCTGACAGGCTGTGCAATTGAGCACCATGTTGGCTATGTCTTCACTAATACCCGGCCAATATACCGCCTCTCGGGCCCTTCGTTTGCATTTTTCGACGCCCAAGTGGCCTTCGTGTAGTTGATTAAGAATCATCAGGCGCATGCTGTGCGGAATAACTATCCTGTCTAATTTCATAAGGACCCCGCCTATGTTGGTAAGGTCATCTCGCACATTATAAAACTGGGGGCACTGCCTTTTGAGCCACCCTTCCGCCATGTGGCGCATCACTCGCTGTAGAAGGGGGTCAGTCGCCGTCTCTGCGTGTATGTGGGCCAGACTTGGGTCATCAGCTGGCAGATTTGCTGCTGTCAGAGTTACGTGTGCCTCAATTTGGCGCACGAACCCCTCCGCATCTGGTGGTGTGCTCACTGCTCGGGAGAGCGTGTCTGCCACGATGAGATCCTTCCCCGGAGTGTAGATCAGTTCGAAATCATACCTCCTAAGTTTAAGTAAGATGCGCTGAAGGCGAGGGGTCATGTCGTTCAGGTCTTTGTTAATGATGTTGACCAGGGGGCGGTGGTCAGTTTCAACCGTAAATCGTGGCAGACCATACACATAGTCGTGGAACCTGTCCAGTCCAGTTAACAAGCCCAGGCATTCTTTTTCTATTTGCGCGTAGCGCTGTTCGGTAGGGGTCATGGCTCGTGAGGCATATGCAACTGGGGCCCATGACGACGTGCTGTCTTTTTGCAGGAGTACCGCTCCAATACCAGATTGGCTGGCATCTGTTGAGATCTTTGTAGGGCGAGTCGTGTCAAAGAACGCCAGCACTGGTGCCGTGACCAGTTTGTGCTTGAGCTCCTCCCATTCCAGCTGATGCGATTGCTGCCAGTGGAATTCTGTTGATTTTTTCACGAGATGGCGCGTATTCGTTGTATGAGAAGCCAGGTTGGGAATGAACTTCCCAAGGAAGTTGACCATGCCCAAGAATCTTAGGACAGCCTTCTTGTCAGCCGGCCGTGGCATGGCTGTGATGGCGCTAACTTTGTCTGCATCGGGACGGACCCCTTCCTGAGATGTGGTCCCCGAGGAATTTCAGCTCCGTCTGGCCGAAGGCACACTTCGCACGGTTGAGACGCAGGCCATTTTGTCGTATGCGGGTGAAGACACATCGTAGACAATGCATGTGTTCCTGCGGAGTGGTGGACCAAATGATGATATCGTCCACATATACACGTACCCCTTCGATGCCTTCCATCATCTGCTCCATAATGCGGTGGAAAACTTCAGATGCTGAAATGATGCCGAATGGCATCCGGTTGTAGCAGAATCTGCCAAAAGGGGTGTTGAATGTGCATAGCCTTCGGCTGGCCGGGTCCAATTGGATCTGCCAAAATCCTTTGGACGCATCCAATTTGGTAAATATTTTGGCTTGCGCCATCTCGCTGGTGAGTTCCTCTCGTTTCGGGATGGGATAGTGTTCCCGCATGATGTTGTTATTCAGATCTTTAGGATCAATACATATGCGGAGCTCGCCAGAGGGCTTCTTTACACAGACCATTGAGCTGACCCATGGCTTGGGCTCCGTGACCCTGGATAGGATCCCTTGGTCCTGAAGAGCCTGCAGCTGCAACTTGAGGCAGTCTTTGAGTGGCGCAGGAACCCTGCGAGGTGCGTGAACGACAGGGATGGCGTCCGGTTTGAGTCGAATCTTGTACGTGTATGGCAATGTCCCCATGCCTTCAAAAACCTCCTGGTTGTGAGCAAGGAGGGAATGGAGATTTGCGTGGAACTCAGCATCCGGGAAGTCGGATATCTCATCTGGAGAGAGAGACATAATGCACTGTACCAGGTGAAGGACCTTACACGCCTGTGTGCCCAGTAACGAGTTTTTTGATGAGCCGACAACTTCGAAGGGGAGTGTGGCCGTGTGCATCTTGTGAGTTATCTGTAGCTGGCAAGATCCTATGGACGGGATGACGTTCCCGTTATAATCAACCATCTTGAGCCGGGATGGCGTGATGGGTGGTTTGACCTTCATGGCCTGGAATTCAGAATATGCAATCAGGTTGGCGGATGCGCCGGTGTCCAGACGGAAGGTGACGCGCGATCAGTTGACCGTCAGGGTGGCACACCACTCATCGGCTGGATTGATGGCATTGACCTTGTTGACATCGATGACGGAAACGCGGAAGGCATCCTGGTCATCTGCATCACTTAACTGGAAGTCTTGATGCGTGGGCTGGACGGTCCTGACTTGTCTGCGAGATTGTCGGGCTGTGCAGGATCCATGGGTTGAGCAGCACGACAGTGGGCAGCATAGTGGCCCATCTTGCCACATCTGAGGCACTGTCGGTTTTTAGCAGGACATTGCCCTTTTAAGTGTACAGCTCCACAATTGCCGCACGTCATGACGTCACGGCGTTCGTTGCGCCACTGCGCATGCGCAGTGCGATCTTGCGGTGGGCGCGCCTGCGCAGTGCGTCCCTCGATGTGGCCGTTATTTTTGGCGCGCACCAGCGCGGGAGACCGCGAAAAGCGCGGGAAGCGGCCGCTGTCGTCGGGGCCGCGGGTCGGGAAGTAATCGACAGCCTGGATGCGTTCGGCGTCGTGGGCGGCCTGGCTTGCCGATTTGACGGCTGGGGACCCCCTCCGTGCCAACTCGGACGCCTGAAATCGGGCAAAACGGCAGGTTGCATTTTCGTGGAGGACACAGGCTTCCACAGCAGACGCTAAGGTGAGGCTTTTTATTTTAAGAAGCTGCTGGCGTAGGCCACTAGAGGCAACGCCAAAAACAATCTGGTCCCTGATCATGGACTCTGTGGTGCTGCCGTAACCGCAGGACTGCGCTAGAATTCGGAGGTGCGTCAAAAAGGGTTGAAAAGGCTCCTCCTTACCTTGCAGGCGTTGCTGAAAGAGGTATCTTTCAAAACTTTCATTTACTTCAACTTTAAAGTGCTGGTCCAGTTTGAGGATGACCGTGTCATACTTGGATTGGTTTTCCCCTTCTTCGAACACCAGTGAGTTGAAGACGGCGAGGGCGTGCTGCCCTGCGTAGAAGAGGAGCAGTGCAATCTTCGTTTCATCCGAGGCACTCTGTTTCTCGTTGGCTCGGATGTACAGGTCAAATCGCTGCCTGAAGAGCTTCCAATTGGTACCTAGGTTCCCCGCGACTTGCAACGGCTGCAGTTTGTCGGTGCGGTCCATGTCCAGAATGGCAGGTTAGTTGGCAGGTATCGATCCACTCCTGTACCATGTGGTGTTGGGCGTTCTGACACACAGATGAGCCAACACGGTTGTATATGGTACAACGCAATTTTATTTAAACTCTCTATGTACAGTTTTGTCTTGATACTCTGCACGTGGGGTTTCCCTGTTTGTGATGTTGAAACAGGTCGTGTCCGTGTCCTTGTCCCCAGACCTACTGTCCACTAGGTGTCGTGTTCGTGCTTTTATGTGGTTCCTGTCTTTGTGTGTGATTGGTTGTGGTGTTGTGTGCTCTGATTTGTCTGTTGGTGTGTCCATCATGATGTGTGTGTTTGAATATCATGACAGGGTACACTTTATACGACAGTGGCGTGAACACGTAATGATGTCTATGATCCTACCCTCGACAATACAGGAAGAACCAACAAAGTGTAAAAGGGACATTATGAGGAGCCCCCCTTCATTGCTTAGCTTTGTGATTTCCTGGAGTTTTCCAAAGTTATGTCACCGAGTCTACCATTGACCACCCACCCGATTGGACCTATTGAGGCCCTTGAGTGACCAATTAATGGACAGAAGGGCCTCAACCTGCCTTGCTTTCACCCATAGTGGGGTGCAGCCCACATCATGGAGAAAGTCTTCAGCTTTAGCTCTGCAGGCTGTTATCAACATGGTGGAACCTTTGCTGAATCCCGTGCCCATTGGAAGCAACCCCTTCCACTGAAGGTAATATTGCCTTTACCCCCCTTGAGCCTAATCTCCCACCATTGTGGCATCTTTCATCAAGATCCCACCACCACGGCTTAACTGGGTTCCTCAGTATTGGGGACCTCCTGTACACCCAGCAGTAGCCACTGCTCCAGGTGGCCCTGATAGGATTACAGAGCAATCTCATTGCCTGGCAGCTCTCTGAGGCAGAACTTCATCCTGAGAGCGGGAGAAAAGTCTGAAATGGCATCAATTAATGATGACGCCAGTGTTAAAATGTTGCCAAGATGGGAATGTGGACTGGCATCCCCCCTCCCTTTTAGGCAAGGGGTTGAGAACCATGGTGCCCAGTATAATCCAGCCCAATGTTACCGAGAACAGCTTTTATCTAATAGAGATTGCGAGCTAATGACTCAGCTGATTATTCTGAGCAATCTGTTTTTCAATTCAACTGGTCATCAAATACACCAGAAGAAGGTATGCCATAAGAGATTAGCCTCTCAAAGATTCATAATTCTATATCAGCGGGTAGTAGAAAGACCAAGGACAGTTATTCTGCAATACATTAAAACTTAATTTCAGAATTAAGATTAATAGAAATAATTGTGAAACGAGACTATTGAGTTCTGACGGAAGATCATTGACCTGAAACAATAATTAAAAGTGATTTTCAGCCTGTAATCACGTCAGAGAGTATGGCGACATGGGCGGAAAATCCAGAGACTCAGGAAATACAATTCTCTCCAGAGCGTTCGCAATTCTCGATTTTCCCCGCCCCTTGCCGGCAACAGCTCGTAGTTCACCCCCACAATGGGGGGGGGGGGGACTCATTTAAATAGATGTTAATGAATTTAAGTATTAATAACAGTCCCCAGCACGAGTCCCCCCCCTCACTAAATATTCATATCTCGCCAACGTGGCATTACATCGGCAAGATCTACAACAGGTTGGGCCAAATGAGAACCAGTCGAGGGGCCTCTGGGGAAGCAAAGGTAAGTACAGCCACTAGGGGGAGAAGGACATGCCCAGGAAGTGCCCTGGTACTGCTCCCTGGCACCGCACCACTGGCAGAGGTTGGCACTGCCATATTGGCATTGTACCAAGTGGTCACTGAGTGGGGGTGAAATGCTAGTAATACGTCCACGTTGGTTTGGGCGGGGTGAGGGAATGCCAACCTGGGAGCCATTAGGATTCATTGCTGTTCAGGGCGCTCTTTAAAGATGGATCCCAAATCTCTGTGGAGCCGTGTGCCTGCTTCATCAGACCCCGCCTCGCTAGGGAGATGCCGTAAACCTCTCCCACTCATTTTTCCCTTTAAAGAGGCTCAAACTCTGGAGAGAAAACTGGTTTGTTCAACTGTGAAATGAAATGAAAATCGCTTATTGTCACAAGTAGGCTTCAATGAAGTTACTGTGAAAAGCCACTAGTCGCCACATTCCGGCACCTGGGGAGGCTGTGCAACTGAAGATCAACCTGCCAGTTTTTAGTCTGAGCCTGACACTTTGCCAAATCTGTTAAGATTCTGCACCATGTTTCACTCCAGGGATGCTGCCTGACCTGCTGAGTATTTCCAGCATATTTTGATTTTATTTCAGATTTCCAGCATCTGCAGTATTTTGCGACTGCAGATTGTTAATCGGTTGCTTTGATTGAGTTGTCTTCTAAAGAAGTACAAACTGACATTTAGTCATTTAAAAGTAAAGATGTACTTGGTAAGAAGGGAAGTCAATAAACATTAAACTACCAGAGAAAAGAGCACAGCAGATACATCAAAAAACAAGCAACGCAATAGTCACTTGAAACGATTACCATTAGATCACCACCTGGCCACTAGAGTAGTTGGACAGTTGCTGGACATTATGGGCATGATTTAACCACAGCGATGTGCCTGGTGCGGAGCTTTGTTTTTATAAATTTAGAGTACCCTATTATTTTTTTCCAATTCAGGGGCAGTTTTTTGTGGTTAATCCACCTCCGCACACATCTTTGGGTTGTGGGGGGTGAGACCCACAACCCAAACGGAGAGAATGTCCAAACTCCACAGGGATCGTGGCCTGGGGCCGGGATCGAACTTGGATCCCTGTTGCCATGAGGCAGCAGTGCTAACCACTGTGCTAATGTGCCTCTCCTCAATGCCAGGTGCAGATCTAGGCATACCGGTTAAATAATGGGAAAGGCCAAAATCGAGACACGCGGCGGGCGCAAATCAGTTTGCTATCTAACAACCCGCTCCGATGGATAGTTCCGGTTCATGCTCAGATATGGCAAGCATATCAGTAACCCTCATTTGAATTAACTTTCATTTCATTGGATGGAAATCCAAAGCAAAGGCACCCTGGGAATTAAACAGCTCCCCAGTGAGAAATCATGTGGACGCCGTTTAATACTCTTTTTTAAAAACATGAAGGTGGCACAGTGGCTGCTGAGAGGATCTGAGGAGGTGAGTAGCCATTTCCATTTTCCGGCATGCAGCACAAGGGTGCTGGAATCCATCAGGGGGGTAAAGCTTGATCGGGGGACTGAAGAATTCCAGGTCAGGGGTGATCTCTAGGCCGGTGGGTGTGGATGAGGGGCTTTTCATCTGTGAGCCTTCAAACCATCTTTAAATATTGTGGATACCCATAACAGGGACAAATACAGCTGCTGCCTGTCTATCCTACTAAACACCTCCAGGACAGCGTCCTGCTCTTGGTTCTATACTGAAGGTGACTTTGACTGTAAGCAGCCTCTAGCTTCACAGCGGAAGGCTATTGCTAACGAGAAATTGGCCTTGTTAGTTGTGAGATCACTTCACGGCTGCAGGTTGTGTTTGCTGCTAGCTCCTGCTGGTTGGTCCAGTTGTCTGGAGGGTCCTGTTGCTGTTTCCTTTCTTTTCCGTAGCTGGAAAGAAGGACACTTTCTTTAGTACACATCTGGGTCCTGAAACATCAAGCTCAGGGGGACGTAAGTGTCCAGAAGGCAATCAGTTTGAAGCAAGAAGACGCTGCGGGACCTGGTGCGCGACATTGATCCAAATGGGCTACCTGATGATGCCATTGAAGAAATGCTTTTGCAGATTGCTGGTGCTTTGATAATAATAATCTTTATTCGTGTCAGAAGTAGGCTTACATTAACACTGCAATGAAGTTACTGTGAAAATTCCCTCGTTGCCACATTACGGCGCCTGTTCGGATACACTGAAGGAGAATTCAGAATGCCCCAATCACCTAACAGCACGTCTTTTGGGACTTTTGTTGCTTTTGTTACTGGTGTGGTGAGTGCTGCATGTAACTGGCATGTCACCACGGGTTAAACACGCTGGAAGTCAAGGATGTTCAACTGCACCTTGAGCGCCAGTGGAATATATGGATGCCAGGATTTGGCTTAAGTGGAGTCCCGATCTCCGAGGCCCCTGAAATAATCCCCGGCCTTCCACCCAGCCCGAACATAATATGGGAGGGTCCCCAGCCACCCCCAATACCCATGGGCAACCCCAGCATGCGCAAAGGAAATGCCATCTTGGCACCTTGGCAGTGGCGCATCTCACGATATTGTGTTGAATCTTGCGAGGCGTTGCGAGCCAGGTAGACCCCGGGAGCAGGGTCTTCCAGCATATACCAGCCGGCCATGCTGCACCACGGCAAGCTGCTTTCTCGGCGCAGCATCACCATTGGATAACGATCATGATCTCTCTTCTTTCCAATTCCTTACAAATATACAAAATATGGTTGGTTATGTCGATTGCACAGAGGTTGCCCTCGCAGTGCGGTGGCAGCCCAGGAGACTAGAAGTCGGAGAAGGCGGCAGCAGCACCGATGCAGGCTGGAGGAGGCACCCCTTGTGAGGGGGCCTTGTCCCACCCTGATGACCCTGCCAAGGAGGAACCCGGAGGGGGACGCCAGCAATGGCATTATTGCTTCAGGTCTCGTTGGTCTTTTGAGGAGATGGCGGATAGCATGTGCCGCAGGAAACTGAGACCGTGCGACACCTGTGCCATGTCTTTGCGGACTTAGCACCCCATGGAAGAGGAGGAAACCCACTCCCGATGGGCGTGAAGGTAACCACAGCCCTGAACTTCTATTTTACCAATTAATTCCAGGGTTCGAGCAGGGACATGTGCGGCATTTCTCAAGCTCCAGCCCAAAAGTGCATCCGTGCGGTCTTGGATCCCCTGTCAGAACATCAGACTGTATCTACTTGGAGCTGGACCAGACCCACTAAGATGCCCATGCTGCAGGATTCTCCACCATTGCTGGGATACCCCTGGTCCAGGGGGCAATAGATGGCATGCATGTCACCTTGTGAACACTGGGGCATCAGGGAATGCCTTTCATTAACCGGAAGGGGTTCCAGTCCCTGAATGTTCAACTTGTGTGCGACCATCAACTCCAGATCCTGCACATGTGTGGGCACTTCCCAGTGAGCGTGCATGACAGCTACATCCTGGGACACTTGAAGATCACTGGTGTCTTCAAGGACCAATCAAGGATGATGGGTTGACTCTGGGGGGATAAGGGGTACCGCTGAGGACCTGGCTGATGACGCCATTGCGCAAGCGGAGACTGAGGCGGTGACCCAATATAACGAGGCCCATGTGGCCACCCATGCTCTCATAGAGTGGTGTATTGGACTGTTTAAAATGCGGTTCCGATGCCTGGACCGCTGTAGTGCCCTGCAGTACAACCCCAAAGGGTCTCCTGCATTGTGTTGGTCTGCTGCACCCACCTCAACCTTGCACAGCAGAATGGGGAGGGAGGGAGGAGGGGGCTGCTGGAGGAGGTGGAGGGACATGGAGCCTCATCTGAGAAGTTAGAGCCAATCCAGGAAAGGCTGGAAAGGTCCTGGGGAGGACCTTCATGAGTTGCTGGAGGATGGAGGACAGGTGGGAGCAAGGGTCCGGCATTCCCGGAGGATTAGAGAGACCCTTGTCCTTATATGATCCTCAGAGGATAAGGCCTTGTCCGCCAGCTCACCCATCCCTTTTTTCCCCTCATCATCACACACCCCCACAAACCCCCTCCCTCCCCAATCCCTCCTCCCCTAATCCCTTCTTCCCCCAATCCCTCCTTCCACCAATCCTCCCCTCCCCCATTCCTCAAGTCCCACCTCAATACCTCCTTCCCCCAACCCCCCTCCCTCTATTCCCCCTCCTTCCCACCCATTTCACTCCTTCTCCCCCTATCATTCCCCGACCCTCCCACGCACACCACCTCTCCGCACATTCATGACTATCTTTTACATGCTCGAAGGGTCTCTGTGACATCACCCCAGGGTGATGGGCCTGTTCCAGCACTGTCAGACAGTCAATATACAAAGCAGGAGAGTGGTGAAAATTCGCTGTGAGGTTAGCTCTGGTGCTTCTCGGTTTATGACAAAGTCCGACTCCTGTCTTTCTGCTGACAGCGCGCTCTCACCCGTCCTCTGAACTGGGTCTGCATCGGGGGCGATTGATCTTGAATTGCACCTGGGGTGGGGGTTGGGGGAGTGGACGGCAACAGTGGGTGGGAGTGCAGCTGGCCTGGTGTGAAGATTAACGGGACAGAGGCTTCACATGTATCAGGTACAACATGCTTTAATCGCGAATATTTGACATTTCCATTCCCCCTAGCTACAAATAGTACCCCAGTGTCAGACAATGTTTTGGAGGGGGGAGGGGGGGGGGTGGTTTATGGTTCGCAGGTGTAACTGATGCCAGGAGAGAGTTGGTAACCTGTGCAGCTTGGTGGAGGTCATTTGTCTTCTTCCTGCATTGGACAGCGGTCCTCCGTGTCATGCTGCCTGGACTGACAGCTGCTATCACTGCCTCCCAGGCGGCATTGCTGACCCCACTGCTGGTCCTCCAATCCCCTCGGTGGAACAGGATGCCCCTTCTCACACCTATAGCGTCGTGAAGCCTGTCCAGGTCGGCATCCCCAAAGCAAGGAGCAGGTTTGCACGCTGTCATGCTTATGTGTTGACTGGGAGTGGTGAGGGAGCGTTTAAAAGCAGCTCCCCCTTGATAGCGGCAAGATGCAGAGGCATGAGTCTGGCGAATCAGACGACGGGACAGCCAATAACGTTGAGAAGCTTGTGGGGGCTTATTTCTGGCAAGAAGTGCCATAAAATGCGGGCCGCGATCTCACCAATGGCCATCGAGAAACACCCAACAAATCGCACCCAAAATAACACTTGGAAATGTTTAGGTTAAATCATGCCCTTTGTTAATCTCCTTGTTTTCTTTGCTCCATGTGTTCCAGTTGATGTCTTTAAGAACGGAGGTATATATAGCATGTCTTGTGGGGTCCTGACAAACTGGCATGCTGGGTGGTTGCTCTGAAGTGAACAGTGCCACTTCATTAAGGAAAACCTTGCCAAGATTTGTCATCTGTGGAAAATGACTGATGTATTTGAACAATCATGTGCTGATCAAAAAGATTTGGTGTGAATTTGTGGCAGATAGCTAATCTAGTTGAATATTTGAAGGAGGCACATAGTGAATAGGGGAGAATCTGTGGATTTTGTTGAATACACAGTCAGGGTATCAAGTGAAAGGGACCACTTGTGGATAAATAGAGATAAGCTACAGATAAACCATTGTCTGATTGAATGACAGAACAAACTTGACAGGCTGAATGGCCTACTCCTATTTGTATGTTCCTATGACACGGATCAATTATTTCCATGGGATTGGTACGGTAAAAGCTGTCACATTAACATTGTTTATTTTCTTATTCTCTATTTTGGGTTTCAACGTTTAATAGCTTGTAATGAATAGAATCAATTTCTACATTTTAGTTATTCGAAGTACTGTGTCCAATAATTGTATTTTAATTAATTGAACTGCTAAACCCAACACATTTAACACTCGAGAATTTAATGTATTACACCCGTCTCACAAATTGATGCATAATTGAATAAAGGTGTGTGCAAATATTATACTGTTAAAGTAAGCAATAATGAAAGTAAAAGTTGTAAATGCACGATTGTTTAAATTATTTACATCAGGATTTGATAACACCCATGGGAAACATAATGTCTAAACAAAATATATATTATGAGTCTGATGTTATGACAGCATATTACCTCACGTCTGGAAACATGCAGTATTGGTTACTGATATAGCAGTAAATGGGAGTTGATTAAAATTTGTTTAGATGTGTTATCTTGCAGAAAATTCAGTAGTAATTAAAGACCAATGTTTCTTGATAAATATGTTACGGTGTGGCGTCAAACAATGGATATCGAGCAGTCAATCATCCTGTAGAACAGTGACTACTTTATTATTCATAGGCTGGCAAGTAAGAAGAGAAAATACTTAAGTGTTTGGTTTTAAATCAATAATGCATTATATTACATGACTTAATCAACATCAACAGCAAATGCTTTTTTTTGCCCATTTGTTTTACTGTCTGCCCTTCTGAAGACATTGACATTTTTACTGGGATTATAGCTTCACGGAGACCACCCAAGTAGCTATTCTTCATTTGTAAGCCTTAGAATGGAATATATTGAAACAGATGATAGCTGGAGAACTGCTTGGAGGAACGTGAAGCTGTTAAATTGAAGCAGAACACATTATTCCCCACCCCCCCCCCCCCCCCCCCCCAAAAAAAAATCTCCTTTTCTCCTGAGGTTGCTGACTCGTTCTCGGGTATATTTCCATGGGCGTTGCTAACCACCCAGTACTTCACCCAAGTTTCTACTCGTTGTTTATGAAGTTCTAGAGCATTCAGACACTTCACTCTGGTGGATATCACAACTGTGCTTGCACATGTCTTTGCTCAATGTCAGACAAATTGCATTTTATTTGCCAACAACAGTTACCGTATAATAATTAAGAGCAGAAATTCTGCCTGACTTTTGATTGGTAACCACACATTTTCCTCCAGCACCTCCTCTCCATTGTGCAGCTATGTAATCTGCCCTCTCCTGCTGCCGATCCAGTCATTGGTTTTGCACTGGCTTTTCTTCATGCTTCCACACATTTACCTCTGGAGTCCCCTCAGAACTATCCTCATCTCCTTCCTAATTCTCATCCTCTCAGTGGTGTCATCCAAAGATGCTGCTTTGTTGTCAGACTTTTTGTCTGATATCTACTCCTAGATGAGGCACAATTTTCTTTGATTAAACATTGAGAAGATCAAAGCCTATAAGCCAATTTATCGATCGTGGGTCACCAGACAGAGCTACGGGCCAGCATCTTCACCTTGGACACACCTGGGTGTCCATTCTAGAGGTCCTGCAAAAGGGGGGCCTGCCCGCACACTGGAATGGTCACCCAATCATCCACAGGATGACTCCGTTCTCAACATTGAGTTCTGGGACCAATAAGTGTAAGTCTTGAGGTCTTCCGGCAAAGGACGTTGCTGGCCCTCGTACTGGTGTCAGCAGCCTAGTGGGGAGAGGGACGTGCCTAAACGCGTCAGCATGGGGAATCCTCACTCTCGGGTGGTGCTCCAAATCATATTTGTCCGCAGCCAACAGCAAGGCCCAACACTGGATCCTAGCTGACGCTATCGGAGAAATAGCCCGATCCTCTTTAAGTAGGCCCAACAGTGGTTTGTGTTTGGTTAAAACCGTAAATGTGCGACCGTAAACATATTGGTGAAACAAGAATTATATCAGTTCAGTCATGATCTCATTGAATGGCGGAGCAGACTCGATGGGCCAAATGACCTACTTTTGCTCCTATGTCTTATGGTCGAATGAGATCAGACCTACTCCAACCAGCATGACAAGCACAACTTCTTCCAGGCTATAAAGCCAATGTACTGATCCCACGCAACCAGACAAAACCCTCTCCAATCACAGCATAGCTCCTGATTCCTCAAGGATGATGTAATCTGTCAGTGTTGGAAGTACACTTCGAACTGCTCCTCAACCGAGAGTCCACCATATTGGAGAACATCCAAGCAGTCCAACAACAACCTGAGAAGGATTCTTTAAGCGATCTACCAACAGTTGATGAGCTTAAGCAAACCATTCAACAGATGAAAGCCATCAAAGTTTGTGGGTCAGACTGTATACCCGTAGAGGTCAACCATGCCAACAGCTATCAGCTCAGGTCACAACTCTATCAGTCCATCCTCTGCCTCTGGAACAAAGAGGATTTCTCCCGGATCTCATCATTACTATCCACAGGAAGGGGGATAAAACTAATTGCAAAACTACAGGGGACTTCCTTCCTATCCATCAGGGCTAGATGCTGGCCTAGATCCTCCCAAACCACCTTTGTCCTGTTGCTAGTGAAACTGGAGGATCCAAAGGTCCCTGCTGCCAAATCTCCAGCACTAGCAAATCTCCCTGTGATGACATTTGTCCCAGTCCTGTTTAGATGTGGACTGTCTGGCTTGTGCAGATCCCACCTTCACCAGAACCGGTCCCAATGCTACAGAAATTTGAGGCCCTCCCTCCTACACAAGGTTTCCAGCCACATGCTTAATGTGGCTTCCACGGCAACCTTGACCCTGGCACCAGGGAGGCAACATACCTTCCTGGAGTCATGTCTAAGGCCTCAGAAATATTTGTCTGTTCCCCTAACTAAATCCCCTATCACTATCACTCTTCCGTTCTTCTTTCGCAGCTGCTGTACAGCAGAGCTGCCCATGGTGCCACAAACATGGCTCTGATTGCATGCCTCCGAGGAACCAACAACCCCACCAGCATCCAACGTTGAAACCAATTGGTTAGTGCGACCTCAGGGGGCTCCTACACAACCTGCCTAGTTTTCTTGGGTTGCCTGAAGGTAACCCATTCCCTTACTGTCTCCAGGCTCCTAAGCTGCAGTTTGACCACTTCTCTGAACGTGCTACCACAAAGCTCTCAGCCTTGCAGATACGCCACAGTGACTCCAGCCACCACTCTAGTTCCAAAATCCGAAGCTCAAAGTTCTACAGCTGGTGACACCGCTTGTAAATGTGGTTGTCTCGGACATCAGGAGTAGCCACAACATCCTGCACACTACACCACATGCAGTCCACCCGACTGAGCTGTCCTGCCATGGCTTCAATTTACTTCCCTTATGTTAGCTTAATTTTACTTTGATTCATATACGCAACTTTGTTTAACTGTCCTTGACTTTATTTTATTTCCCTATTGATTGTACAGTATTGTGGAATGGTAGCATAGTGGTTAGCACTGTTGTTTCACAGCGCCAGGGTCCCAGATTTGATACCTGGCTTGGGTCACTGTCTGTGCAGAGTCTGCACGTTCTCCCCGTGTCTGCGTGGGTTTCCTCCGGGTGCTCCGGTTTCCTCCCCCAAGTACTGAAAGACGTGTTGCTAGGTGAATTGGACATACTGAATTCTCCCTCAGTGTAACCAAACAGGTGCCAAAGTGTGGCGACTAGCGGATTTTCAAAGTAACCTTATTGCAATGTTAATGTGAGTCTACTTGTGACACTAATAAAGATTATTATTATTATTTATTCTTACTTAAATGTAGGTAGCCCCTTCTTTTAAAAATAATATGATTTTTCTCCTTGACGATCCTTCCAAACAGCAGTTTCTCACCAATCAATCTTGTGATGTTAGGTGTTGACTGCATGGCTCGTTGTCCTCTTGCTTTCTGGATGACCCCGACTGCCTAGCTCAGTGTCCTCTTCTTGCACACTCCACTCTGTATTACTGACTGCCCATGACATAGTCCTCTGCTCACACTCTCATAGTAACATAGGAAATAGAAGCAGGAGGAGGCCATTTGGCCCTTCGAGCCTACTCTGCCATTCATTATGACCATGGCTGATAGGGCAGCATGGTAGCTCAGTGGATACACTGCTGCCTTACAGCACCGAGGTCCCAGGCTTGATCCCAACACTGGGTCACTGTCCGAGTGGAGTATGCACATTCGCCCTGTGTTTGCGTGGGTTTTGCCCTCACAATCCTAAAGATGTGCAGGGTAGGTGGATTGGCCACGCTAAATTGCCCCTTAATTGAAAAAAGTGAATTGGGTACTCTAAATTTTTTTTTTAAATGATCAAGGCTGATCATCAAGTTCAATACCCTGATCCTGCCTACCCCCCATATCCCTTGAACCCTTTAGCCCCAAGAGCTATATCTAATTCCTTCTTGAAACTACACAACATTTTGGCCTCAACTACTTTCATGGTTGTGAATTCCACAGATTCACCACTCTCTGGGTGAAGAAATTTCTCCTCACCTCAGTCCTAAAAGCTTTATCCCTTACCCTAAAACTATGACCCCTGGTTCTGGACGCCCCACCATCGGGAACATACTTTCTGAATCTACCCTATCTAATCCCATTAGAATTTTGTAAGTTTCTATGAGATCCCCTCTCACTCTTCCACACTCCAATGAATATAATCCTAACTGATTTAGTCTCTCCTCATATGACAGTCCTGCCATCTCAGCCTGGTAAACCTTTGTTGCACTCCTTCCACAGCAAGAACATCCTTCCTCAGATAAGGTCACCAAATTGCACACAATAGTCCAGGTGTGGTCTCACCAATGCCCTAAACAATTGCAGTAAAATATCTCTATTCCTACACTCAACTCCTCTTGCTATGAAGGCCAACATTCCATTTTTCTCCTTTTTCTGCTTTCTGTGCCTATGCGCTTACTTTCTGCAACTGATGCATGAGGACACCAAGGTCTCGCTGAGTATCTACCTCTCTCAATTTACACCCATTCAAATAATAATCTGCTTTCCTATTTTTGCTACCGAAGTGGACAACCTCACATTTATCCACATTATATTACATCTGCTATGCATGTGTCCTCTCACTCAGCCTGTCCAAATCCTGCTGAAGCATCCCTGCATCCTCTTCACAGCTCACCCTCCCACCCAACTTTGTACCATCTGCAAATTTGGAGATAATACATTTAGTTCCCTCATCCAAATAATTAGGGCGCGATTCACCGTTCCCCGACGCCGATTTCCTAACCAGCGATTGGGCGGAGAATCCCTTCCAATGCTGAAATAGAGGGCTGCGGCGGTTTGACTCCGGTTTTGTATCTTCCGCCCCCTCTGAAATGGCATCATCACATCGCACGCCGCATGTCGTTGGAACCTGAAGGCCCTCCCCCGATGCTCCACCCCCGATGGGCCGAGTTCCCATCTCAACGATTGGGAACCCGGCATGGCGGCTGCGGACTGTGTCCAGCGCTGCCTCAGTCAGGCGGGAGCCGTGCTGCTGGTCGGGGGGAGGGGGGGATTCTGCAAGGGCAGGGGGGGCTGGTGGGGGTAGCTAGGGGGCACTATTTGGCAGGTCAGGTCCACGCAAGGCCGGCACCATATTTTACAGCGCGACCACTGCAGGTCACCGCCATGCACATGCGTGGCCACGGACTCGGCCATTCTCCAGGCGTTTATGTCCAGGGAGCCGGGAGTCTTACTGGACGAGGCTGCTAGCCCCTCACCGGTCGCAGATCGGTGAGGGTTCGGTGCCGATTTTGCAGTCCTAAAACACCACAGTTCCCATGCTGGTGTCGGCACTTAGCCTCCAAAACGGTGAATGCAGCCCTTAATATATAATGTGAACAGTTGGGGTCCTAGCACAGATCCCTGCAGTACCTCACTATTCACTGCCTGCCAATCAAAAAAAGACCCATTTATTCCAACTTTTTGCTTCCGGTCTGCTAACCAGCTTTATAGAACATAGAACATAGAACAATACAGCGCAGTACAGGCCCTTCGGCCCACGATGTTGCACCGAAACAAAAGCCATCTAACCTACACTATGCCATTATCATCCATATGTTCATCCAATAAACTTTTAAATGCCCTCAATGTTGGCGAGTTCACTACTGTAGCAGGTAGGGCATTCCACGGCCTCACTACTCTTTGCGTAAAGAACCTACCTCTGACCTCTGTCCTATATCTATTACCCCTCAGTTTAAAGCTATGTCCCCTCGTGCCAGCCATTTCCATCCGCGGGAGAAGGCTCTCACTGTACACCCTATCCAACCCCCTGATCATTTTGTATGCCTCTATTAAGTCTCCTCTTAACCTTCTTCTCTCCAACGAAAACAACCTCAAGTCCATTAGCCTTTCCTCATAAGATTTTCCCTCCATACCAGGCAACATCCTGGTAAATCTCCTCTGCACCCGCTCCAAAGCCTCCACGTCCTTCCTATAATGCGGTGACCAGAACTGTACGCAATACTCCAAATGCGGCCGTACCAGAGTTCTGTACAGCTGCAACATGACCTCCTGACTCCGGAACTCAATCCCTCTACTAATAAAGGCCAACACTCCATAGGCCTTCTTCACAACCCTATCAACCTGGGTGGCAACTTTCAGGGATCTATGTACATGGACACCTAGATCCCTCTGCTCATCCACACTTCCAAGAACTTTACCATTAGCCAAATATTCCGCATTCCTGTTATTCCTTCCAAAGTGAATCACCTCACACTTCTCTACATTAAACTCCATTTGCCACCTCTCAGCCCAGCTCTGCAGCTTATCTATATCCCTCTGTAACCTGCTACATCCTTCCACACTATCGACAACACCACCGACTTTAGTATCGTCTGCAAATTTACTCACTCACCCTTCTGCGCCTTCCTCTAGGTCATTGATAAAAATGACAAACAGCAACGGCCCCAGAACAGATCCTTGTGGTACTCCACTTGTAACTGAACTCCATTCTGAACATTTCCCATCAACCACCACCCATCTATCCATCTCAAGACACTACCCGTAATCCCATGCGCTTTAACTTTACGTATTAATCTGCTACGTGAGACCTTAACAAAAGCCTTCTGATAGTCTAAATAAACACACCCACCAGTTCTCCATGGTCAACTCTACTAGTTACATCTTCAAAGAATTCTAGTAGATGCCAAGCATGATTTTCCTTTTGTAAACCCATGCTGACTTTGTCTGATTACACCACTGCTCTCCAAATGCTATGTACTATGAAATCCTATATAATGGACTCAAGAAACTTCCCTACTGCCAATGTTAGGCTCACTGGTCTAAAGTTCCATATTTTCTCTCTACCTCCCTTTTAAATAGATGGGTTGCCTTCATTACCCTCCAATCTGTAGGACCCACTCCAGAGAAGTCTAAGTCCAAATAATTTTGAAAAATGACCACTAATGGATCTACTATTTCTGGGGCCATTTCCTTTTGTGCTCTGGGATGTAGGTTATCAGGCCATGGAGATTATTTGCCTTCAATCCATGAATTTCCCCAAACCATTTCTTTACTAATACTAATTTCCTTCAGCTCCTCGCTAAATCTTGTGCTTCTCAGAACTTCCGGAACATTATTTATGTCTTCCTTTGTAAAGACAAGAAATAAAGCACAAATTTAGTTCAGCCATTTCTTTGTTCCCATAAGGAATTATGAATTCCTCTGTTTCTGACTGTAAGGGGCCTACATTATTATTTTTTTCTCTTTCCATACCTATAGAAGCTTTTACAGTCAGTTGCTATGTTCCCTGCTAGTTTACTTTCAAATTGTATTTTCCCCATCTTAATCAATTCCTCGCTCTGCCTTTGCTGAATTTTAAAATGTTCCCAATCCTCAGGTTCAATTGCTTTTTCTTGCTAATTTGTATGCCTTTTCTTTGAACCTAATACAATCTCTAACTTCCCTTGTAAATCATAGTTTGGCAACAGTTCCCTTTCTAATCTTGCGCCAAATAGGAATAAACATCTGGATAAACATCATGTATAATCATCTGGAAAGGAATAATTTGATTAGAGATAGTCAACATGGTTTTGTGAAAGGTAGGTCGTGCCTCACAAACCTTATTGAGTTCTTTGAGAAGGTGACCAAACAGGTGGATGAGGGTAAAGCAGCTGACGTGGTGTATATGGATTTCAGTAAAGCGTTTGATAAGGTTCCCCACGGTAGGCTACTGCAGAAAATACGGAGGCATGGGATTCAGGGTGATTTAGCAGTTTGGATCAGAAATTGGCTAGCTGGAAGAAGACAAAAGGTGGTGGTTGATGGGAAATATTCAGACTGGAGTCCAGTTACTAGTGGTGTACCACAAGGATCTGTTTTGGGGCCACTGCTGTTTGTCATTTTTATAAATGACCTGGAGGAGGTCGTAGAAGGATGGGTGAGTAAATTTGCAGATGACGCTAAAGTCGGTGGAGTTGTGGACAATGTGGAAGGATGTTACAAGTTACAGAGGGACATAGATAAGCTGTAGTGCTGGGCTGAGAGGTGGCAAATGGAGTTTAATGCAGAAAAGTGTGAGGTGATTCATTTTGGAAGGAATAACAGGAAGACAGAGTACTGGGCTGATGGTAAGATTTTTGGTAGTGTGGATGAGCAGAGAGATCTCGGTGTCCATGTACATAGATCCCTGAAAGTTTCCACCCAGGTTCAGAGGGTTGTTAAGAAGGCGTACAGTGTGTTAGCTTTTATTGGTAGAGGGATTGAGTTTCGGAGCCATGAGGTCATGTTGCAGCTGTACAAAACTCTGGTGCGGCTGCATTTGGAGTATTGGGTGCAATTCTGGTCGCCGCATTATAGGAAGGATGTGGAAGCATTGGAAAGGGTGCAGAGGAGATTTACCAGAATGTTGCCTGGTATGGAGGGAAGATCTTATGAGGGAAGGCTGAGGGACTTGAGGCTGTTTTCGTTAGAGAGAAGAAGATTAAGAGGTGACTTAATTGAGGCATACAAGATGATCAGAGGATTAGATAGGGTGGACAGTGAGAGCCTTTTTCCTCAGATGGTGATGTCTAGCACGAGGGGACTTAGCTTTAAATTGAGGGGAGATAATATAAGGCAGATGTCAGAGGTAGGTTCTTTACTCAGAGAGTAGTAAGGGCGTGGAATATCCTGCCTGCAACAGTAGTGGACTCGTCAACACTAAGGGTATTCAAATGGTCATTGGATAGACATATGGACGATAAGGGAATAATGTAGATGGGCTTTAGAGTGGTTTCACAGGTCGGCGCAACATCGAAGGCCAAAGGGCCTGTACTGCGCTGTAATGTTCTCTGTTCTATGTAAACAATTTTTGGTGTTCACCTATTTGTTCCGTGAATGCCTGTCATTGCCTGTCCGCTGTCCTTCCTTTCAGTAATGTTTAATGGTCCATCATAGCCAGTTCATGCCTCATATCATCACACTTATCTTTATTGAGCTTCAGGACCTGGTCTCAGCATCAACTACCTCACTATTCACCTTGATAAAGAATTCTACGGTATTATGGTCACTCATCCCCAAGGGTTCCCTCACAACTAGGTTGCCAACTAATCCTTTGTCATTGCACAACACCCAGTACAAGATGGCCTGTTCCCTTGTTGGTTCCTCAACATGCTGGTCCAGAAAATCATCTTGAGTACACTCCAGTAATTCCTCCTCTATTGTACTATGACTAATTGACTCACCCAATCTATATGCGGATTAGTTACCCAGAGTCTCAGATGTTTCTTTATCACATGCATCTCTGATTGACTGTCTAATGCTATTCTCAACATTACCACTGCTGTCTGGTGGTCTGTATACCATTCCTACAAATGTTTTTTGCCCTTTGATGTTTCTTAACTCTCCCCAGACGGATTCCACATCATCTGTACTAATATATTTCTTCAATATTATATCAATATCTTCTTTAATTAACAATGCAACTCCACCACCTTTTCCTTTCTGTCTGTCCTTCCTAAAAACTGAATGGCCCTTTGATAAAGCGAAGGGAGTCCAACGACTTTCTTAAAAGTCTTTTTATTCAGCACCAGCATTATCCACACAGGGCCCGGTTACATTTCCCCGGGTCCTTGCTCCATTTTAGCTGGCTCTACAGTGGCTGGCTTTTTATACTAGTGTTGTGTTAACTCAGTCCATGAGCATGGGGAAACACTCACCCCCAACTGGATGTTGTCCAGTGCAGGTTATTACACCCCTCCCCCCAAAATCTGAAAACCTCTCGCAAGGACAGCTATTGAGGAGGAGAGAATGAAATGGGTTCAAACCCTACAGCGGCCAGACAACAAGCACAAACCAAAAAAACCAGATTGTTTCAGATAAGGCGCCACCGAGCGGGGAAGCAGGATGGGCCGGTGGGTACGTCCGGCCTGAGCCCCTCACCAGGCACACAGGGGTTGAAGCTGCCAACAGCCGAACCCGGGAATGGCGCGCATCATGGCATCGGACCCATCAACCCAAGGTCCAATCGGCCTGGCATGCCTTCCAGCCACAGAGGGAACAGGTGGGGGGAAACATCAGATAACGTCCACCTCAACATCCTGTAACTCGCAAATGCCCCTTAATTTAAAAAAAATTGGGCACTCTAAATTTTACCTAAAAATAAAGCGCCTACCAAAATGCCCAGGGATCTGTCACCCCGACATTCATACAGTACCTCCACACAGGCAAATAAACCCACAGCGCAAGAAAAAGACCAGCACGGTTCCGCGCATGGCGCCACACGACCAGAAGTCACATATGGAATGCCCAGTCAACTCAACACCAACAGAAACCTGCAGTCATACAATAACTGTCAGCTCGCAGGCAAAACATCACTGTTACAAATCCCACAGTCCGAGCAGCCACAGAACAGTCTTCCAAACACAACGGCAACTCACGACCAGAATGACGGTCCAAAAGGGCGGCAGCAAACCCAAGAACGGACTCCTCGGTGGACCTTTCTGCCAGCATCGCGGAACAACGGCAGAAAGAGATGGACGAAATGTAGTGCGGCCATCACCAGAAGTCGCTCAGAACATACTGCATCCGGTGCTGTCGTCAGGCTCCAGGGGCAAAATTCTCCGGTATCGGCGCAATGTCCGCCGACTGGCGCCCAAAACGGCGCAAATCAGTCGGGCATCGCGCCGCCCCAAAGGTGCGGAATTCTCCGCATCTTTGGGGGCCGAGCCCCAACCTTAAGGGGCTAGGCCCGCGCTGGACGAATTTCCGCCCCGCCAGCTGGCGGAAAAGGCCTTTGGTGCCCCGCCAGCTGGTGCGGAAATTACATCTCCGGGCGGCGCATGCGCGGGAGCGTTAGCGGCTACTGACGGCATTCCCGCGCATGCGCAGTGGAGGGAGTCTCTTCCGCCTCCGCCATGGTGGAGACCATGGCGAAGGCGGAAGGAAAAGAGTGCCCCCACGGCACAGGCCCGCCCGCGGATCGGTGGGCCCCGATCGTGGGCCAGGCCACCGTGGGGGCACTCCCGGGGGCCAGATCGCCCCGTGCCCCCCACAGGACCCCGGAGCCCGCCCGCGCCGCTTTGTCCCGCCGGTAAGGTATGTGGTTTAATCTACACCGGCGGGGCAGGCATTGTAGCTGCGGGACTTCGGCCCGGCGAATCACAGGACCCCAGGGGGCCCACCAACCGGCGCGGCGCGATTCCCGCCCCCGCCGAATCTCCGGTGCCGGAGAATTCGGCAACCGGCGGTGGCGGGATTCACGCCAGCCCCCGGCGATTCTCCGACCCGGCGGGGGGTCGGAGAATCTCGCCCATGATCACTCCCAGCGGACACACTTCACAAGCCGGCAGCAAAACCTTGGCCTGGTGCTCGCCTTCCATAACATTGCAGGCTACGAAAAATTTAAAAAACACCACAGAAACAAACTCTGTACCGTAGTCCACACTTTATAAAAAAACTATTTCGGGGAGCTAGCTCAGCCGAACATGCAGCACGGCGACAGCTCCAATTCATCATCGTTGTCAGTTTGACAAAGCGAGGGGAGTCCAACGAGTTTCTTGAAAGTCTTTTTATTCAGCAACTGTATTGTCCACACAGGGCCCAGTTACATTTCACCGGGTCCTCACTCCTTTTTTAACTGGCTCTACAGCTGCCGGCCTTTTATACTAGTGCTGAATTAACTCCAATGAGCACAGGGAAACAATCATCCCCAGCTGGATGAATCCTGTGCAGGTTATTACAGGCCCTCAATGTTTGGTTCCCATCCTTGGTCACCTTGGAGCCATGTCCCCGTAATTTCAACTATGTCATATCCCTTCATACCTCTCTGCGCAACTAATTCATCCATTTTGTTTTGAATGCCCCACACGTTCAGGTACAAAGCCGTAAGGCTATTCCTTTTATCGCACCTTGTCTCATCCCTACTATTTTTTACAGTGTTATTACCTGATACAGGCCCTTGATTTCTCTGCCTATCACCTTTCTTATTCTCCTTTCTGTCTTTTTCTCTTGTTCTTGATTCCCCCTATCCTCTATGTGCTGCTGACTGCCTGTCCATGGGTCCTCTTTTCACACTCTCCTCTAGGTGCTGCTGACTGCCTCTCTCAGTGTTCCCACTCACACTCTTCTCTTTTAAAAAAGCAGTGTTTGGTATTTCATTCTGTTTTTGGCATCAGCCTGATGGCGATCATTATAAGATTTGTGCTGCAATGGCTGATTATGACAGTGGGTGTCTGTTAAATGACCAGTTTGATTGACAGCTCCAAGTGGTTATAGAATCAAAATGTTTGTTTTCATAAGATATTAGTTGAAGGAAGTTCTAAATATTAAAATTTTTTCTGCATCAATGAGAGTCTCTTTTTTGTCTAAGAAGTGATATCATCAATAGACTCAATTTTGTTTTATGTCAGCCTGGCTCCTGTGGTTTGCCCATGGTAGATACTATGTGAATTGGCATGGAGTGGGTAAGGGACAAGGGTGATATGTGTGGAGGTTTGGGTTGGCAAGAGTTGGCACTAAGTTGGCATTGGGACTATAAAGTGCCATGGGGATGTCAGGGGCATAGGAGGTATGAGGGGCCACAGAGGTGGGTAACAGGGCATGAATTTTCATGGAGTTATGAGCAGCCATGGGGGGGGGGGGGCTGTGGGGTGCATGAGGTGGCATAGGTTAGCTTGGATGGCATATGAAGATTGTGTGCGACAGTGAGGGGTGTGGTGAGGGCTGGAAGAATGTTTTTTGTTTCAATCAGTCATGTAATGCAGCAAGGTGCCAGAGCATCGGGGCAGGCCTTCCACCCAGTCTGTCCCTCCCCAACAGCCTTTACACTTGGGGATGGGCGGGCCCTCACCCACTCCCTCCTAGAACAGAAATTGGAACTTCCATCTGCTCTTTTAAAAAGCTGGGGTGTGGAGCTGGGAATTCCTCCTTCTCTGTGCACCCAACCTAGGAGCGAAAATCTGGGCCGTACGTTGCAGCTACATCTGCGTAAAGTGATTGTGGAAAGGTGGAGCTGATTTTCTTTTCTTTTAATTTGATTTCAGTATAATTTTAACTCTATTGGGAAAATTCCAGCAGCTAATCCTCCAAGTGAAATTTTTCTGCAGTTTTGAAAGGTAAACGTAAAGTCGCTATAGTCCCAGATGACCAGAGGCTGCTTTCCCCTTTGAGGGGGAGAGCCGACTGGTGGCGATTTACCTGAGGACCACCACACCTCAGGCAAGGGGCAAGGTTGAGAAGGCTTTGTTTTCGTTTTGAAAAAGGTTTTGTTGAAGTATATTCAGTCAGCATTCTCTCCAGGTCAGGCTCACAATCAAAGGAGGAGCAGGGCGGGGCTGATGGAAGACGCCATTGTCGTTGGGAAGATTCAGCAGCAACGATATTTCCTGGAATACTGTGAAGAATAAGGAACTGAGATAAAAGCAGTAGAGTTGCCCTGAAGGTTTGAGAAAACTGTTCAATAAAGGTTGTAATATGTGAATGATCAGAATCTTGAATGGGGAAAGGTGGCTACTATTGAGCTCTCTCCCTTTAAGCAATGAAATAGTGAGCCTTCCTAACACTTCCCAGGGGCCCAACACAGGCATTGCTTTTGATAATGTCTATAAGGTCAGCTGTGCCAGTAGGAGGTAGGGAGGCAAATCAAATCAAAAGGGTTCCTGGATCCCACATGCCATTTGTGCAATAGGGTTAGGAGATGTATCCCCTGTAAGTGGGGAAGGGAATGGAGGTTTGTAATGGTAGGGGCAGAGTGCAGTGCCACTGTGCAGCAAAGGAAAATCCAATCCATTGCTACAAGACCAATTGTAACTCTAGGATTCAGTACAGTGATCTGAAAATGCAGCAAACACAAGAAGGGTAAAACCACTTCCAGGGGGTTAACACTGGTTGTGTTTTCATTGAAGTTCAATGTAGAACAGTTAATTGGAACATCTGAAAAATTGTCAGACTTAAATTTAGAACATTTGCAAATGTCTTTTTATTGTTTTCCCTGGGTTAGAATAAAACTGAGATGCTAAATCAATATTTGATCATGGTTTTAGATTTGGAGATGCTGCTTAACATTATTGTAGGCACAGAAAAAGACAAAATAATCTTGATTTTTAAAAAATAAATTTAGAGTACCCAATTATTTTTTTCCAATTAAGGGGCAACTTAGCGTGGCCAATCCACCTAACCTGCACATCTTTGGGTTGTGGGGGTGAAACCCACGCAGACATGGGGAGAATGTGAAAACTCAACACGGACAGTGACCCAGGGTTCGAACCTGGGTCCTCAGCGCCGCAGTCCCAGTGCTAACCACTGCGCCAGATGCCGCCCCTAGTCTTGATTGTCAGTCCAAAAATTATCATTTGTTTAAATTCCTTCATCCACAATTTTACCAAAGACATAAACTTATTTGAATGCCTCCATTAACCTAGCAGATAAACCAATTTGTAAAGTGCCTATTTGCAAATTTTCATCTGATATAATTTCAAAGCAGAAACCGCATTGTCTCTAGTAGTGGATTTGTGCTGGAGAAAGTACAAAGCTGACTCTCTTATACTTCAGAAAGAGAAAAAGTTATAGACATCATCCCGGGTGAAAAAGCTCAGTCAAAATCTTTGCCTCTAGATTTTTCTCTTTCATTAGGCTGCCTGTCAAACAAAAAAAGAGAGCATGATAGATGACGTGCTGCCATGGTGTTTTACTTTATCAGAAAGCTGAGCAGTTCCTGGGTTTATGCCTTAAGGTTGGTGTTATTAATTAATCTGTGAGGGGCCAGTAGCCTCCCTCTGTGCTGGACTCAGGACTCAAAGCACACACCTGAGGCCCCAGAGTTTATTAACCCTGCCAAGGTCTGTTCAACAATAATGTGCAGAGGTGAGACCCCAATTACATCCCAAATCAATCTGAAACCGTCCATGCTGCTTTTCTCATGAAACTGGAAATGCAAGCTGCAGGTTCAACGGCTTTGCTCGTTAGACTGTTTATTCAGGCCATAAGAGAATGTCAGAGAATTTCCGCCACCACCAATCTCACCCCACCAACATCTATTCCCTTTGTTAACCTTTCAGTGATAAGGGAAACTATTACATCAGGTGCTCAATAATCAGGACACGTTACATAGTTTCCACTTAATGTGCAATCCTTCTTTAAGTTATTTTTCCATTATTCGTTCTGGTCTTACCAAAATTGTATGATTGCACTGAGCTTATTGAGATTTGTGTTCAGAAAAAGACAAAGAAAGTGTTCATCATGAAAGAGAGGTTATCTTAAAAGGTGGTGGCCAATCTAATTTTCTCAGAAAGAAATGTGAGAATATAAAGGTGAGGAAGTGATGCTTTCTATGATTGTATAAAATCCTGGTCATATTCTATCAAGAGTACTGTGTTCAGTTCTGGGTTCTGAACTTCAGGAAGGATATATTGATGTTGGACTGAGTAAAGCGCAGTGTTGCTAACTTTTGGTTGGTTCAATTGGCTTTGTTTTATAACCTTTGCTCTAGAGTCACCAGGTATCTTTATGATACCGCCACGAGGTTCAAGTTCAAGTAATGATCAATAACTCAACATGCCAATTAGTAAGATTCAAATCAAAGCACATTTATTATACACAGTAAATCACTACTCATGCATAAACTCTACCTTCTAGGCTATTTCTATCACTAACGGGCCTATACTTAGCTTCGGACTGGCCCACCAGGTCAGGGGAACAAATGGCCTTTCGTTCAGGTCCTGAGTCTGCAGGATTCAAAGCTGGTATGGACTGGTAGCTAGGAGCGCCTATCTCGTAGCGAGCATTGAATTGAGACTTACTTTGTTGGAGGCCGCCGGACAGTTCACTCTCAGGGGTTGCTTCGCGTTGCTGAGTGACCCTGTCAAGAAGGACGATTTGAACTTGGGGGCTTTGCTTTATAGTCCCCAGGGGCTTCCCACCCTTCGGGGCGGACCGCTTACCTGGTTTCAAGTGATTGGACTTCGTTCCAATCATTTGGTTCGATTTCTCCAATGCTGGAGCGGTTCCCTGATCGTTGGGCAGTCTTTAAATGTCCGTTAACCTCTTTTGTGTTGGCTCCTGTTGGCGCCGAGGAGTCGGGCTTGGCTTTGTTGGCCTTAAAATGTTTTGATTGTTCCCGGGGATCGCTCATTAATATGTAGCTGGCTGCTACATTATTATGCAGATGGCTGCTGGTTTCAGTGCTGTCTGGTTCCTTACAAGTCTTCATACACATTTTTTCTGTATTTGCTAGTCTTTGCCTGTATTGGCTGAATCTTCCTTCAGCCTTGCAGTTCTCCATTTTAAGTCGGGAAGTGGCCAACTCAGGTGGCTACACACCCTCCTTGTGATCCTAACGCAAAGGTGAAGGAACACATAACTGCGTTGTCTTCATTCCCTGACCCAGTGAGCACTCTTCTAAGGCCTCTACACTGACCATAAATATGCAAGAAAATTTTAAC
The DNA here is from genome assembly GCF_047496885.1 of Scyliorhinus torazame. Classification (NCBI taxonomy): domain Eukaryota; kingdom Metazoa; phylum Chordata; class Chondrichthyes; order Carcharhiniformes; family Scyliorhinidae; genus Scyliorhinus; species Scyliorhinus torazame. Next base: position 276,717,894 of record NC_092709.1, read on the forward strand.
TAACATTCTAATTGACGCTATGTCAAACCAGGGACATGCATTACAAAATAAGAAAAACGGTACCTCTAACTGCCTCACTAAACTACACTCACTCAAACATTCAATCATACTAACTTCCTTAATGATACAAACAAAATCATAGCAGCATTATTCACATTTTTCCTGGCTTGGCAGTCAAGCTCAGGATTGTACAATCGCTCATGAAACACATTTCTTTATTCACAAAAAGAACGCAAACGACTGTCCTTTATTATAGATCGCAGGGGTCGGAGGTCTGGCCATAACCGAAAATAGGGGATCTTATCCTATATACCGGGGTGCGAGTGCGGTAGACTCTCCTTTGCCATTTCCTCATGCGGATAGTCTGCACGATGCTGCAGAGTATCGCCAACACTGATAGGGATTCTATTAAATAGGACAGGGAGTACCAGGTTATAAACCTGTCACACCAAGATGGTGTGGTGTCGCTTGTGACTGGGCTCTGGGTGCTATGGGGAAGTGAATCATTAACGGCTGCGGGGGGGGGGGTGTTGGGGTCAGGGGGTTTGCGTTCGCGCACAACCAAATGTTCATTAGGGTGGTGAGCAACACGGAGGATGTCCTCATGGTTCGTCTTCTTTCTCATTTCTTCTCTTCGTTTCGTCTCTTTTCCTGGAGCTTCTGGGGTTCTGTGGGATCAAGCATAGTGTCTGTTACTATCTTGGTTTAATATCTCGTCTGTTAGTATGTCTGTCCTTTTGTGCCAATTCTCCCTTTACAATTTGTCACCATGTGTGACTCCCTCATTTTTTTTTCTAAACCGAATATTCCGGACAAGACACACTTAAAAATAGTGAAACAGTGCGAGCCATCTCGCAGGCTGTGCGATTTACCATCCAAATGTTTGAGGATGTAAATAGCATAAGGATGGCAACCTAAGGGTCGCCTGAAAACAAAACAAAACTTTTTGAAACAAAAGTGCCGAAATGAGGTGCGTATGGGTAAGAATTGGATGGAATCCCCAGGTAGGACGGCGACCAATGCCGTGTGTGCTCAACCCGAGCGTAGCTGACCAGAGGGGGGTCCCCAGGCAGGGCGGAGACCAATGCTGTTTCTCCACTGTCTGAGCAACCGACAAGAACGAGCAAATGTTTTGATTGTTCCCGGGGATCGCTCATTAATATGTAGCTGGCTGCTACATTACTATGCAGATGGCAGCTGGTTTCAGTGCTGTCTGGTTCCTTACAGATCTTAATACACATGATTTCTGTATTTGCTAGTCTTTGCCTGTGTTGGCTGAATTTCCCTTCAGCCTTTGCGGTTCTCCATTTTAAGTCGGGAAGTGGCCAACTCAGGTGGCTACAGCAGATTCACCAGAATGTTACTACACCTTAAAGAGTTATTTTAAGGTAAGTTGCATACTGGCACTCCCTTGAGTGTTGAAGATCGCAGAGTCATCTGATTAAGATGTTCAAAATGACAAAGCGACGCAATATTATAGATATAGAGAAACTGCATCCTCCAAAACAAGGGTGCACAATCTGAAAATTAGAGATTTATCAGATTATTTAGAATTGCCATACAGAAACGTTTCATAAAAAGGCAGAGGAAATATAAAACTCACTAAAAAGCCGCTAAGACTTGGCAAATAGAATCCCCCTCTCGTGTCAGATAGCTGGTTCATACAGGAAGTCTCAGGCAACTTTGGCTTCTTCAGTCTTGAGAAGAGGTGACCAGGACTGGCCCTCTCCAAAATAAGTAAAATAGTAAAGAAGAGATTCATTCAAACTACTATTTTAAGCTAACTCATAGCAGTTGGTTTGAGGAGTGTTACATTCAAATTTAGTTCTGAGGTCAGATAGGTTTTCCATGCAAAAACAAATCAACATAAGAAGAGGACAAAGATGTGGAGTCAAAAATGCTGGAATAATTTAAGAACAGTTGGATGCTATCATCAGAAATTCCCATGTTCAAAATTCGGTAGACCTGAAAAATATGTGCAGGGATAGCAAAACATCCGTTGGCTTATTAGAATGAGTTCTATTTGCAGCCAGTGCTCACCACATTGTTCATTGGCTGCCAGCAGGAAACCCAAAATCATGAGTTTCAGTTAAAGCTGGCTTGCATTGCTTAAAGGCAGCTTGCACCTTTCAAAGGAGAGGTGCGCTGTGGAGGGACCAGGCACAGGATGTTGTGCAAGAAATGAATCTGTGCTGAGAATGGGACAAAGTGAGAACTGGCATAACGGATGCTATGGTTTCAAATACTACACTGGAGGTCTTGGTGGAGTGCACAGGGCCAGCGAATCAAACTTGACAGCCAATCTCTTCTGCTGTGTTCACCATGACTCAGGTGGTGGCAACGCTATGTCATGTTATGACTCTTACTGTAGGACATGAGCAAAACAATCTAGACTCACAAACCTGTGCAGTACGGAGGGAATGCCGCACTGTTGGATGTGCTGCTCTTTGGATGAGATTAAACCGAGGCCCTGTCTGCCCTCTCAGGTGAACAAGAGGTCCCATGGCAGTAGAGGAGCAGGCCTGAAAGCCCTATTGTTCTGGCCAATAATTATCTCTCAATCAACATCAGCAAAATCAGATTATTGGGTCATGGGATAGTGGGAAATTTGGCCAGTTGGATAATGAACTGGCTAACCGATAGAAGTCAGAGAGTGGTGGTGGATGGCAAATATTCAGCCTGGAGCCCAGTTACCAGTGGCATACCGTAGGGATCAGTTCTGGGTCCTCTGCTGTTTGTGATTTTCATTAATGACTTGGATGAGGGAGTTGAAGGGTGGGTCAGTAAGTTTGCAGACGATACGAAGATTGGTGGAGTTGTGGATAGTGAGGAGGGCTGTTGTCGGCTGCAAAGAGACATAGATAGGATGCAGAGCTGGGCTGAGAAGTGGCAGATGGAGTTTAACCCTGAAAAGTGTGAGGTTGTCCATTTTGGAAGGACAAATATGAATGCGGAATACAGGGTTAATGGTAGGGTTCTTGGCAATGTGGAGGAGCAGAGAGATCTTGGGGTTTATGTTCATACATCTTTGAAAGTTGCCACTCAAGTGGATAGAGCTGTGAAGAAGGCCTATGGTGTGCTAGCATTCATTAGCAGAGGGATTGAATTTAAGAGCCGCAAAGTGATGATGCAGCAGTACAAAACCTTGGTAAGGCCACATTTGGAGTACTGTGTGCAGTTCTGGTCGCCTCATTTTAGGAAGGATGTGGAAGCTTTGGAAAAGGTGCAAAGGAGATTTACCAGGATGTTGCCTGGAATGGAAAGTAGGTCTTACGAGGAAAGGTTGAGGGTGCTAGGCCTTTTCTCATTAGAACGGAGAAGGATGAGGACTTAATAGAGGTTTATAAGATGATCAGTGGAAAAGATAGAGTAGACAGTCAGAGACTTTTTCCCAGGGTGGAACAAACCATTACAAGGGGACATAAATTTAAGGTGAATGGTGGGAGATATAGGGGGGATGACAGAGGTAGGTTCTTTACCCAGACAGTAGTGGGGGCATGGAATGCACTGCCTGTGGAAATAGTTGAGTCGGAAACATTAGGGACCTTCAAGCAGCTGTTGGATAGGTACATGGATTACTGTAGAATGATGGGGTGTAGATTCATTTATTCTTAATCTAGGACAAAAGTTCGGCACAACATTGTGGGCCGAAGGGCCTGTTCTGTGCTGTATTTCTATGTTCTATGTTCTATTTTAACATTGTTGTTTAAAGGTGTTAGCTTTGCACAAATTGACTGTCATTGGTTGTCAGAGACTAAGAGAAGAAGGCTAAAGTTAAAGTAAAGAGAGTATCTTTAAGATTAAGTCATTTGCAAAGTTAGCACATAGGACTCAGTAAGTCCAGGTTTATGTCCTGGCAGGTGAGGCCAGCGACTGGAATGTGTGGCCTGTCATAAGTGGGAAGTCATGGACACTACTGGCATCCTAAATGACACCTATAAGGTGTGCAGGAAGTGCTCCTGAATGCAGACACTTCAGCTCGGAGCTCGAATGGCAGCTAGAGACACTGCAACACATCCAGGAGTTACATGGATAGCACGTTTAGAGAGGTGGTCTCATTGCACTTCAAAGGACTTGAGGAAAAAAGGTAATAGGTGACCACCAGGCAGTCATTAAGGAACTGGCAGGTAGTGCAGGAGTCCCTTGGGGTCCCGCTCACAAATCATTTTTCAATTTTGGAAACTGATTCCTCAAGGCAGTGCAGACAGAGCCAAGCTTCTGGGACAATAAGTGGCTTGTCTCTACAGGAGGGATGAAAAAGAAAGTAGGAGTGATAGTGGTAGGGGAGTTAATAGTTAGGGGAACAGGTAGGCGTTTCTGACTCCAGGTTGGTATTTGCTTCCCTGGTGCTAGGGTCAGGGGTGTCGCTGAGTAGCTGCAGGGCATCCTGAAGGGGGAGGGAGATAAGATAGAGGTCATGGTACACATTTGTACCAATGATATAGGTGGGATGAGGCCTTGCATCAAGAATTTAGAGAGCTAAGCTGTAGATTAAAGAGCAAGGCCTCAAAGGTTGTGACGTGCTAGCGAGTACAGAAATAGGAGTACAAGGCAGATGAATGCGTGGCTCAAGAGTTGATGCAGGAGGGAGGGGTTTAGATTCCTGGATCACTGGGATTGTTTCTGGGGAAGGTGGGACCTGTACAAGTGCCTGAACCAGAGTGGGACTAACATCCTTGTGGGGTGGTTTGGTAGTGCTGTTGGGATGGATTTAAATTACTTTGGCAAGGGGAGGGGACACAGCCTGTGAATGCAATCGGGACACAGAACATTGAGATTCAAGGGAGTAAGACAAGGCTGGATGGCCACTACTTTAATGCTGGAACTTTCAGAGGCAAGACAGATAGATGAGTTAAGGGCATGTATTGACACGTGGAATTGTGATGTTGTTGCTATTACAGAGACGTGGTTGCTGGTGGTGCAGGAATGGCAGCTCAGGGTATAGGATCTTCAGGCAGGACATGTAGGGTGTAAAAGAGGAGGTGGTGTTGCATTATTAATTAAGGAGTATGTTAATGCAGTAAGGGGACCTTCTAATGAGGCTTTGTGGGTAGAGTTTAGGAATAAAAAGGGGGCAGTCATACTTTGGGAGTGTATTATAGATCACCAAATAATCAGCAGGCAATAGAGGATCAGATATGTAGACAATTCACTGAGGTGTGTAAAGACAATAATAGAGTACCCCTGACATTAATTTGGAAAGTCACATTGTAAAGGGTTTACAGAGAGCAAATTTCTTGAAATATATTCAAAGAGCTTTTTATATCAACATATCGAAGGTCCAACAAGGGATGGTGCAGTGCTGGACCTAGTTCTAGGGAATATAGCCAAACACGTGTTCAAGGTAGCAGTGCAGAAGCATCCCTACATTTAAAATTTGTGATGGAAAGAGGTGGTCTGCAAAAAAGGGTTTTGGATTGGGAGAAGGCAGATTTTATTAAAGTTATGCAGGTTCTGGCCAAAGTAAATTGGGAACAGCTACAGCTGGGTAACTCCACAGCAGAATGAAGGGGATGGGGGGGTGGGGGGGGGGTGGCGCAGTGGAAGGGGGGAATTCAAAGTGGAATTAGCGAGAATATACATATTCCCTTTAGGGTGAAAGGTAACAGCGACAAGCCAAGGGAACCCTGGATGTCTAGGAATATTCAGGAGTGAATAAGAAGGAAAAGGAAGGCTTTTAACAAGTACAAAAGGAGTAAATTTACAGAGGCCCTCGTGCGGTATAGAAAGTGCAGGGTGAACTCAAAAAGCAACGAGGAGGGCAAAGAGGGGGCATGAAAAATCTCTGGTGGGTAAGATTTGGTAAAATCCCAAGATATTTCATAAGTAGATCAAGAGGAAGAGGATAACCAAGGAAAGAGTAGGACCCATTCAGAACCAAGGGGTAATTTGTGTGTCGAGCTGAAGGACATTGGTAGAGCATTAAACGAGTACTTCACATCTATCTTCAGAAGGAGGATGCAGATGCAGAATTCAGACAGAGGTTTAGTGAGGTTCTTGAGCAGTTTGACATAGGCAGTGAGGAGGTACTGGAGGTTTTGGTGGACAAATCCCCAGGTCCGGATGAGATGTATTCTAGGCTGTTGTGGGAGACGAGGAGGGAAATTACAGGGCTCTGACCCAAATTTTAATTCCTCTGTGGCCTCGGGATTGCCAGAGCACTGGAAGACAGCTAATATGGTTTCGCTTTTCAAGAAGGGTGGTGGAGATAAACCAGGGAATTACTGAGCAGTGAGTTTCACATCGGTGATAGGGAAACTATTGGAAAGAATTCTTAAGGACTGTGGTGAATGTATTCACCATAATGCATGCATGATACCATAACCTGTGACCTATGACCTGGAAGTGGCGAAATGAACTACTCCCAGGTACTGTACTGTAACCCCGGTATGGCTCCGCCTCTGGCTCCGCCCATGCCGGGACATATATAGGCCAGTCTCTTATGGGCGGCATTCATTTGTACAACTGACTCTGGTGAGGCAAGTTCATGACTAATAAAGCCTTATGTTCACTCGCTCTCACTGCCTCTCTGTGGATTGAAGGTACATCAATTTATTAGTCATAGACAGCACCATGGAAGCTGCTCGAAAGCCAGACAGGCTCGAACTCAACGCCCACGCGTCCGAAGCCAAGGAAATATTTGAACATTGGCTTCGATGCTTCGAGGCCTACGTCGACTCCTTAGCAACGGCTCCCTCGGAGACCCTCAAACTGCGACTCCTTCACGCTCGGGTGAGCCATCGAATCTCGGTAATGATTGAGAAAGCAGCCACTTATGAAGAAGGGTTCGCATCCCTCAAGGCACACTTTGTGAAGCGCGTGAATGAGGTGTTCGCTAGGCACCTCTTCACTACTTGCTGTCAACGCGCCGGAGAATCATTAGATGGGCATCTGGAAACCCTGGCCCTACTCGCAAGAAACTGCAGCTACTGAGATGAGACGGCGGAGGAGCATATGAACTCACAGATCCGGGACACTTACTTGGCGGGGGTGCACTCTAACTATATCAGGCAGCGCCTGCTGGAAAACGGGACCTCCGACCTGCGGGACATGGTAAAGCTAGCTACCTCGCCCGAGGTGGCCTACCAGAACCTCAGCGCGTTCCCGGCGGGCCCCGGTCCCCCTCCTGGACACTATCGTCACGGCCCCCATCGGACCCGGCTACGCCGCAGGCCTGCGCCGCGCGTCTGCCAGCTCAGCCCGGAGAACCACAATGCTACTTCTGTGGCCAGGGCCAACAACCCCGGCAGCGCTGCCCAGCCCGCACGGCGACGTGCAGCGACTGCGGGGAAAAGGGCCACTACGCGAAAGTCTATCTGGGCCGATCTAAGGTCCAGAAATCGAAAACGCACCAGGCCCGACCCATGGACTCACAGCCCCACAGACCCCGCAATGTGGCTGCGTGCCTGCCCGGAATGCCATCCCCTGACGCGTCACCGGCATCGTGCGAATTGTGGGGGCCACCATCTTGGCTGCCGGCCCCAACACCAACCGACACGTGCGACTCATGGGGGCCGCCGGCCCCAACACCGACCGACACGTGCGACTCATGGGGGCCGCCATCTTGGCCGCCGGCCCCAGCACCGACCAACACGTGCAACCGATGGAGGTGGTCATCTTGGTCGCCACCTTCACCCTCGTCCAACACGTGCAACACATGGGGGCCGCCATCTTGCAACTCCACCGACCACGCAGGCTACCCACAGCTGGGCGCGGTGACCCTTGACCAGTAGCAGCCGAAACCACGATGATGGTCGTGCGGGTCAACGGGCACGAGACGTTCTGCCTCTTCGACTCCGGGAGCACGGAGAGCTTTGTCCGCCCCGACGCGGTAAGGCGCTGCTCCCTCCACACCTACCCCGTCTCACAAACAATCTCCCTTACCTCCGGGTCTCATTCGGTCCAGATCCAGGGGTACTGTATCGCCAACCGCGCGATACAGGGCGCAGAGTATATCCGTTTCAAGCTCTACGTCCTCCCCCACCTCTGTGCCCCCCTACTGCACGGATTGGATTTTCAGTGTAATCACCGAAGCCTGACCTTACAGTTCGGCGGACCCTTGCCCCCCCTCACAATATGCAGCCTCGCAAACCCCAAGGTCTTCCCCCCTTCACTCTTTGCGAACCTCACTCCGGACTGTAAGCCCATTGCCACCAGGAGCAGGTGGTATAGCTCACTAGACATGGTATTTATCACGTCAGATGTCCAGCGACTGTTGAGTAAGGGGATCATTGAGGCCAGTAACAGCCCCTGGAGATCAAGTGGTGGTCACCTGGACCAGGGAAAAGAACCGAATGGTTGTGGACTACAGCCAGACAATTAACCAGTTCACGCAACTGGGTGCGTATCCTCTCCCCTGCATAGCGGAGGTGGTCAACCAGATCGCACAGTACCGTGTGTTCTCCATGGTCGACCTGAAGGCGGCCTACCACCAGCTCCCGATCCGGCCGGAAGAGCGCCACTACACTGCCTTTGAAAGAGCCGGCCGATTCTACCACTTCCTCAGAGTCCCCTTCGGCGTCACTAACTTCCAGAGAACTATGGACCGAATGGTGGAACAGTAAGGTTTGCTGGCGACATACACGTACCTGGACAACGTGACCATCTGGGGCCATGACCAGCAGGACCATGACGCCAACCTTCAGAGGTTCGTCCAAGCCGCCCAATACCTCAACCTTACATACAACACGTATTACCCGACTGGCAATCCTCAGCTATGTCGTGGAGAACGGAGTCCTAGGGTCCGACCCTGACCGCATGCACCCCCTCACAGAACTCCCCCCTCCCCACAGCCTCAAAGCCTTAAAACGATGCCTGGGGCTGTTCTCATGCTACGCCCAGTGGGTCCCCAACTATGCGGGCAAAGCCCGCCCACTGATTCAAACTACCAGTTTCCCCCTGACGGATGAGGCCCGCTCGGCCTTCAGCCGCATCAAGGCCGATATCACCAAGGCCGCAATGCACACGGTGGATGAGTCCATCCCTTTACAGATAGAGAGCGATGCGTCGGACGTCGCACTGGCCGCCACACTCAAGCAGGCAGGCAGGCGATGCACGATCAATTGCACAAAGACTAAAGTTTGGTACAACTGTGGCTTTATTACAGTCAGATGCGTGGCCTCCTCCTGCTGGCGAAATGGCAGGGCACTGGTGGTCATGCATATTTATACAGTTCCTAGTGGGCGGAGCCAGCTGGCAGGGGCTACTGGCGAGCCTGTAATGCAGGTCCTGCCTTACATCCCCTAATACAGTGGTTCACCACATTCACCCCCTGTTAAAAATGAGTCCGGCGGGGGTGACGTGAAACTATATACAATTAGTGCAATTATGTACAGTGGTAAGAAAAAGAAAAAGTCCATGTTGACGGTCTGGAGTCTGTCAAAGGTTCAGCCGGTCCGGTGTTTTGGTGCTTCGTTAGGATTGGCGTAACAGTGGCGGCGAAGCCGGTGGTAGAGGTGGCACCGATGACGGTGGTGGCGGTGCTGATGCTGGCCAGTCATCGGGGAACTCCGGGAGCGTGCCGAAGTCCTCTTCGTCCTCTTGTGCGGAAAAGGGGTGGAGGGGGGAGGTCTGGTGGGGTCAATGTTGGCGGCGCGATGGGAAGGGGGGGGGGGGTGAGCATGGGTGGGGGGGGGGGGGGTGTTGTGGTGGAACCTGACGGTGCCAGGTCCCTGAGTGAGACAATATCTTGGCAGCCGTCGGGGAACTCCACGTAGGCATATTGAGGGTTGGCATGGAGCAGGTGAACCCTGTCCACTAAGGGGTCCGCCTTGTGGAGTCGGACGTGCCTACGGAGAAGGACCGGTCCTGGAGCTGTGAGCCAAGTCGGGAGCGACACCCCGGATGTGGACTTCCTGCGGAAGGTAAAAACACATTCATGCGGTGTGTTATTAGTGGCGGTGCACAATAGTGACCGGATGGAGTGTAGAGCGTCAGGGAGGACCTCCTGCCAGCGAGAGGCTGGGAGGTTCCTGGACCGTAGGGCCAGCTGGACGGCCCTCCAAACTGTCCCATTCTCCTGTTCTACTTGCCAGTTTCCCCAGGGGTTGTAGCTGGTCGCCCTGCTGGAGGCTATACCCCTGCTGGAGCAGGAACTGACGCAGCTCATTGTTCATGAATGAGGATCCCCTGTCACTGTGGATGTAGGCGGGGAAACCGAACAGAGCGAAGATGGTGCTGAGGGCCTTACTGACGGTGGCAGACATCATATTAGGGCATGGGATGGCGAAGGGGAATCTGGAGTAATCATCGACCACGCTGAGAATGTACGTGTTACGGTCAGTGGAGGGGAGGGGCCCTTTGAAATCCACGCTGAGGCGTTCAAAGGGGCGGGAAGCCTTCACCAGGCACGCACGGTCTGGCCGGTAGAAGTGCGGCTTGCACTCCGCACAGACCTGGCAGTCCCTGGTGACTGTCCTTACTTCCTCGACGGAGTAGGGCAGATTGCGAGCTTTGACCAGATGGTACAATCGAGTAACCCCCGGGTGACAAAGGTTGTCGTGTAGGGCCTGGAGTTGGTCCACTTGTGCGCTGGCACATGTAACTCGGAGAGGGCGTCTGGGGGCTCGTTGAGTTTACCGGGCCGATACAAAATCTCGCAATTATAGGTGGAGGGCTCCATTGTCCACTGCAAGATCTTATCATTTTTGATCTTGCCCCGCTGTGTGTTATTGAACATGAAGTCTACCGACCGTTGGTCAGTGAGGAGAGTGAATCTCTTACCGGCCAGGTAATGCCTCCAATGCCGCACAGCCTCAACGACAGCTTGGGCCTCCTTTTCGACGGATGAGTGTCGAATTTCAGAGGCATAAAGGGTGCGGGAAAAGAATGCCACGGGTCTGCCTGCCTGGCTTAGGGTGGCGGCAAGGGAGACGTCTGAAGCGTCGCTTTCTACTTGGAAAGGCAGTGACTCATCCACTGCGCGCATCCCAGCCTTGGCGATGTCTGCTTTGATGCGTGCGAAAGCGTGTTGTGCCTCGGCTGCGAGGGGGAATTGGGTGGACTGAATGAGTGGGCGGGCCTTGTCCGCATAGTTTGGGACCCACTGGGCGTAGTAGGAAAAGAACCCCAGGCAGCGTTTGAGGGCCTTGGGGCAGTGGGGGAGGGGAAGCTCCATGAGGGGACTCTTGCTGGTCGGGGTCGGGCCCGAGATGTCCGTTTTGGACTACATAACCGAGAATGGCTAACCGGGTCGTGCTGTACACACACTTCTCTTTGTTATAGGTCAGGTTGAGAAGAGTGGCAGTGCGGAGGAATTTATCGAGGTTGGCATCGTGGTCCTGCTGGTCATGGCCGCAGATGGTGACATTATCTAAGTACAGAAAGGTGGCCCGCAAACCGTACTGGTCGACCATTCGGTCCATCTCCCTTTGGAAGACCGAGACCCCATTTGTGACGTCCATACACTAAGGAAGTGGTAGAGGCGACCGTCCGCCTCGAAGGCCGTGTATGGCCGGTCCGACTTCCGGATGGAGAGCTGGTGGTAGGCGGATTTCAGGTCAATTGTTGAGAAGACCCGGTACTGCGCAATCTGATTGACCATATCAGATATGCGTGGGAGGGGGTATGTGTCGAGGTGCGTGTACCGACTGATGGTCTGGCTGTAGTCCACGACCATCCTGTGTTTCTCCCCAGTTTTACCACTTGGGCTCTCCAGAGGCTGTTGCTGGCCTCGATAATACCCTCCTTAAGCAGCCGCTGGACTTCGGACCTGATGAAGGTCTTGTCCTGGGTGCTGCACCGTCTGCTCCTAGTGGCAATGGGCTTGCAATCCGCAGTTAGATTGGCAAAAAGGGAGGGGGGATCGACCTTGAGGGTCGCGAGGCCGCAAACGGTAAGGGGAGGGTAAGGGCCCACCGCATTTGAGGGTGAGGCTCTGGAGGTTGCACTGGAAGTCCAGGCCCAACAGGAGTGCAGCGCAGAGATTAGGAAGGACATAGAGGCGGAAGTTACTAAATTCTACGCCCTGGACAGTGACTGTACAGAAGCCTCGGATCGGGACGGAGTGGGATCCGGAGGCTAGGGAGATCCTTTGATTGGCAGGGTGTACCGCGAGGGAGCAGCAGCGTACCTCATCTTACCAGTATCTGGGTGAATGACGCTTTTGGTGCTCCCGGAGTCCAGCAGGCATGAGTTCGCGTGGCCACTGATTTTCACCGTCGTCGACGCGGTGGCAAGGTTGTGCGGGCGAGATTGGTCCAGCGTCATCGAAGCGAGCTGCGGGTAGCCGTCGGATGCTTTGGTTGACGAGCGTATGCGGTTCCGATCTCGGGATGTCCGGAGACCCTGTGGGGGACAAGATGGCGGCGCCCATGGTGCGCATATTGCGGGGTAGGGACAAGATGGCGGCGCCCATGGGTTGCACATGGCCAAAGGGGGACAAGGCGGCGGCGCCCATTGGTCGCACATGGCCCCGGGAGAACATGGCGGCTACCATTGTGTGTCTGGCGTGGGGGAGGGGGCGATAGCCAGCGTGATCGCAGCGACTATGCGGGCCTGGCACACAGCCGCGAAGTGGCCCTTTTTACTGCAGGCTTTACAAACGGCAATACGGGCCGGGCAGTTTTGGCGGGGGTGCTTATGCTGACCGCAGAAGTAGCAGCGGGGACCCCCGTGGTGCGCGGATCGGCGTGCGGCGCCGGTGTATTGGGAAGACAGGGCCCTGGCTGAGGCGGTCGTCGGCGGGGTCCAGGAGGGGTAGGAAGGGGTAGAAGAGTTGGCAGCATGGCGGGAGGGGTACGATTGCACATTACGGGATGCGACCGTCATGGAGAGCGCCAAGGTTTTCGTCTCCGCCAGTTCGAGTGTGGCTCCTTCTAGTAATCGTTCTCGGATGCGGTCCGACGCAATCCCCGTCATGAAAGCATCGCGCATGAGGAGATTCGCATGTTCGGCGGCCGTAACGGCCTGACAGTCACAGTCCCGGACGAGTGGAATTAGGGCCCGCCAGAAGGCTTCGATGGACTCACCAGGTAGTTGCGAATGGGTGGCGAGTATATGCCTGGCGAAGAGCGTGTTCGCCTTTTGTGCGTAGTGTTCCTGAAGGAGTTCCATTGCTTTTGTGTAATTCATGGCGTCTTGGATCAACGGGAACACACTGGAGCTCAGTCTGGAGTACAGGACGTTTATCTTCTGAGCCTACGTTGGCACGGGGTGCGCTGCGTTGATGTAGGCCTCAAAACATGCTAGCCAGTGAGTAGAGTCTTTTCTGGCGTCGGGCGAGTGCGGATCCAGCTGCAGGCGATCGGGCTTATTTCTGATATTCATTCTGTGGAAAATCTGACTGTAATACATTGATGCACGATCAGTTGCACAAAGATTAAAGTTGGGTACAACTGTGGCTTTATTACAGTCAGATGCGTGGCCTCCTGCGACAGCTGGCGAAATGGCAGGGCACTGGAGGTCATGCATATTTATACAGTTCCTAGTGGGCGGAGCCAGCCGGCAGGGGCTACCGGCGAACCTGTAATGTAGGTCCTACCTTACATCCCCTAATACAGTGGTTCACCACAGCAGGCATTTTTCTCTAGGACCCTCCACGCTTCCAAAATTCGACACCCCTCGGTCGAGAAGCCATAGTGGAAACGGTGCGGCACTGGAGGCACTACCTGGCCAGTCGGAGGTTCACCCTCGTCACCGACCAACGATCGGTCGCCTTCATGTTTGACAACGCACAACGGGACAAAATAAAAAATGATAAAATCTTGAGGTGGAGGATCGAACTCTCCACCTACAATTACGATATCAAATATCGTCCTGGGAAGCTTAACAAGCCCCCATATGCCCTGTCCCGCGGCACATGCGCCAGCGCACAAGATGACCAACTTTGGGCTATCCACAATGACCTCTGCCACCCGGTGGTCACCCGGCTTACCCACTTCATTAAGGCCCGCAATCTGCCCGTCTCCTCCGAGGAGGTCAAGGCCATGACCAGGGACTGCCAAGTCTGCGCAGAATGCCGGCCAGACAAGGCCCGCCTGGTAAAGGTCTCCCGGCCCTTTGAGCGCCTAAGCATCGACTTCAAAGGGCCCCTCCCCTCCACCAACCAGAATATATACTTTCTCACCGTCATCGATGAGTACACCCGCTTTCCTTCGCAGTCCCCTGCCCCGACATGACCTCAGCCATCGTAATAAAGGTACTGCACAGAACCTTCACGCTGTTCGATTTCCCTGCCTACGTCCGCATCGTTCATGAGCGATGAGCTGCGTCAGTACCTGCTCAACAAAGGCATCTCCTCGAGCAGGACTACGAGCTATAACCCACAGGGAAACTGGCAGGTGAAGAAGGAGAACGCGACGGTAAGGAAGGCCATTCTTCTGGAGCTTAGGTCTTGAAGTCTTCCAATTCCCGCTGGCAGGAGGTCCTCCCTGACGCCCTCCACTCCATCAGAGCGCTCCTCTGCACGGCCACTAACGAGACCCCTCATGATCGTTTGTTTGTCTTCCCCAGGAAGTCCATCTCCGGGGTCTCGCTTCCACCTTGGCTGAAAACTCCGGGACCAGTCCTTCTCCGGAGGCACATGAGGAGCCATAAGACCGACCCCCTGTTCGAGAGGGTCCAGCTGCTCCACGCTAACCCCCAGTACGCCTACATCGCGCACCAGGACGGACGGCAAGATACGGCCTCCCTGCGGGACCTGGCGCCAGCTGGTTCCCCCGCCAACGACCTCCCCCCCCCCACCTCCCCGCTGCCCGCCACCACTCACAGCGCCACATATGCCCTCTGGGTCTCCTGTATTGTCCCGCACCGACACTGCCACCACCCACCACCTGCCTGCCTAACCCCACACCCCAACCGTCTCCGACACCCCGGACTGAGGCTCAAGCTCCAGGCACAACGCCCCTGGAGTCACCACCTGCGACAACTGTGCCCGCCGCACCGCCAGAGCTGAGGAGGCCAAAGAGAACAATCCGGCCTCCAGATAGACTGAATATGTAATGACCCCACGTCACCCCCACTGGACTTGATTCCTTTTAATAATAAATGTTTTATTAAAGCTTTTCCAACCAATGTTTTTTACATAACAAAAATAGAAGTACAAATAATAAACAAAATAAACAAGAATTATTAAACAAAACAAGGTGGGTGCTGTCTTCCTATAAAACCTACATTATATCACCAGTCCCCCCCTCTCCCGCACCGCCCCTACCCTCCCCCAGGATGCTGCTGCTCCTGACAATTACTGCTCCCCTAGAAAGTCAAGGAAAGGTTGCCACCGCCGGGAGAACCCCATCAAAGACCCTCTCAAGGCGAACTTTATTCGCTCCAGGGTGAGGAAGCCCGTCATATCGTTAACCCAGGGCTCCACACTTGGGGGTTTTGAGTCCCTCCACATTAACAAGATCCATCTCCGGGCTACCAGGGAGGCAAAGGCCAAGACGTCGGCTCTTTCGCTTCCTGCACTCCCGGATCCTCCGACACCCCAAATATCGCTCCTGTTGGACTCGCCTTCACCTGAGTGTCCAAAATCCTAGACATCACCCTCGCAAACCCCTGCCGAAATTCATTAAGCGCCGGGCATGCCCAAAATATATGGGCATGGTTCGCCGGACTCCCTCTACATCTTGGGCACCTGTCCTCCACCCCAAAAAACGTACTCATCCTTGCCGCCGATATGTGCGCCCAATGCACCACCTTAAACTGAATTAAACTGAGCCTGGCACATGATGAGGAGTTCACTCTGCCCAGGGTGTCAGCCCACAGGCCCTCATCCAGCTCCTCACCCAGCTCCTCCTTCCACTTGCACTTCAACTCCTCCACTGAGGCTTCCTCCACCTCCTGCAGCCCCTGATATATGTCCGACACCTTCCCCTCCCCTACCTAGATGCCAGACACCACCCTGTCCTGGATCCGACGCGGGGGCAGCAGCGGAAATGTTCCCACCTATTTCCTAAGAAAGTCCCGAACCTGGAGGTACCTGAACGCATTCCCCGGGGGTAGGCCGAACCTATCCTCCAGCGCCTGCCTGCTGGGGAAAGTCCCGTCTATAAACAGGTCCCCCATCCTCCTAACACCTGCCCTATACCAGCCTTGGAACCCCCCATACATCCTATCTGGAGCAAATCTATGGTTATTCCGTATCGGGGTCCACACAGAGGACCTCCTCTCCCCTGTGTCTCCTCCACTGCCCCCAAATCCTCAGTGCCGCCGTCACCACCGGACTTGAGGTGTATTGCACCGGTGAGAACCACAGCGGAGCCGTGACTAGTGCCCCTAGGCTGGTGCCTTTACATGACGCCGCCTCCAGCCGCCCCCATGCCGCCCCCTCCTCCATCATCCACTTCCTAATCATGGCCACATTGGCCGCCCAATAATAGCTGCAGAAGTTCGGCAGAGCCAGCCCCCACCCCCTCCCACGGCTACGCTCCAAGAATGCCCTTTTAACTCGCAGGGTTTTATTCGTTCCCACACAAATCCCGTAACAATCCTATTCACCCGCTTAAAAAAGGACTTGGGGATGAAAATGGGGAGGCACTGAAAGAAGAAGAGGAACCTGGGGGAGAACCGTCTTCTACACCCGCCCCACCAGGGTAAATATCCTACATTTTAAGCTCTCCCTCCATCTGCTCCACGAGCTGGGTTAAGTTGTGCAGGGCATCCCAGTTCCTGGCCACTTGTATCCCCAAGTACCGAAAGCGCCTCTCCACTATCTTGAGCGGGTCTCTCCTCCTGGCCCCTAGCGTGGACCACGTACAGCTCACTCTTCCCCACGTTCAATTTATACCCCGAGAAGCTCCCAAAGTCCCTCAGCATCCGCATCATCTCCCATCCCCTCTAGCGGGTCCGAAATGTACAACAACAGGTCATCCGCGTAGAGGGAGACCCGGTGTTCCTCCCCCCCCGTGCACCAGCTCCCTCCAATCCCTTGAAGTCCTGAGCGCAATGGCCAGTGGCTCAATTGCCAGGGCAAACAGCAACGGAGACAGGGGACACCCCTACCTCGTCCCCCGGTGCAGCATGAAATACTCCGACCTTAGCCAGTTTGTGGACACACTCGCTACAGGGGCCTGATACAACAGTTTGACCCACCCTATGAATCCCTCCCCGAATCGAAACTGCCTAACGCCTCCCACAAATACTCCCACTCTACCCTGTCAAGGGCCTTCTCCGCGTCCATTGCAGCCACCACTTCCGCATCCTCCCCCTCCGAGGGCACCATGATAATATTCAGGGGCCTCCTCACATTCGTGTTCAGCTGCCTGCCCTTAACGAAACCTGTCTGGTCCTCCACAATCACTCCCGGGACACAGACCTCTATTCTGGTGGCCAGACGTTTTGCCAACAGTTTGGCGTCTACATTCAGGAGCGATATCGGCCTGAAGGACCCACACTGAAGTGGGTCCTTCTCCTTCTTCAAGATAAGCAAAATCAATGCCTGCGATATCGTTGGTGGGAGGGCTCCTCTCTCCTTTGCCTCATTGAAGGTTCTTAGCAGGAGCGGGCTCAGTAGCTCCGAGAACGTCTTATAAAATTCTACAGGGAAGCCATCCGGACCCGGGGCCTTGCCCGACTGCATGCTTGCCAGCCCCCTGACTACCTCCTCCAACTCAATTGGGGCCCTCAATCCCTCCACCCGCTCCACTTCCACCCTCGGGAACCTCAACCGGTCTGGACTTGATTTTTTTAACAGGGGGTGAATATGGTGAATGTATTCACCATAATGCATGCATGATACCATAACCTGTGACCTATGACCTGGAAGTGGTGATATGAACTGCTTCCAGGTACTGTACTGTAACCCCGGTATGGCTCTGCCTCTGGCTCCGCCCACACCAGGGCATATATAGGCCGGCCTCTTGTGGGCGGCATTCATCTGTACTACTGACTCTGGCTAGGCAAGTTCATGACTAATAAAACCTTATGTTCACTCGCTCTCGCTGCCTCTCTGTGGATTGAAGGTACATCAAGGATGGAATCAATCTCCACTTGGAGAGGCAAGGTTTGATCAGGGACTTTGCCAGAGAGACGTCATGCCTAACAGATTTGATTGAATTTTGTGAGGAGGTGACCAGGTGTGTAGATGAGGGTCGTGCTGTTGGTATAGTTTATATGAATTTCAGCAAAACCTTTGAACCTCCCACATGGGAGATGATAAATAAGGTAAAAGCACATGGGATACAGGGTAATGTGGCAGGTGTTTGCAGCCGGCCGGTTGGTTGACAGTGAAGAAGAAGGTCTTAGGTTACAGGGGGATATTGATGATTTAGTCAGATAGGCAGATCAGTGGTAGTTAACCTGGAAAGTGTGAGGTGATGCACTTTGGAAGGAGTAACGAGGGTGTACTCAATGAATGGCAGGACATGGGAAGCTCAGAAGAACAGAGGGATCTTGGGGTGCTTGTCCACAGCTCCCTGAATGTGGCAGGACAGGTGAATAGGGTAGTTAAGAAGATATGCAGGACATTTGCCTTTATTAGTTGTGGCGAAGATTATAGGAGTAGAAAGGTTATGTTGGAGCCGTACAAGACTTTGGGTAAGCCACAGCTGAAGTACTGTGTTCAGTTCTGGTCACCACACTATAGGAAGGATGTGATTGCACCAGAGATGGTGCAGAGGTGATTCACCAGGATGTTGCCTGGGATGGAGCATTTTAGTGATGAAGAGAAGCTGGGTAAACTTGGATTGTTTTCTTTAGAGCAGAGAAGACTGAGGGGTGACCTGATAGAGATGTATAAGATTATGAGGGGTATGGACGGGTGGATAGGAAGCAGCCGATCCCTTTAGTTGAAGGGTCAATAACAAGGGGGTATAATTTTAAGGTAAAGTGCAGGAGGTTTAGAGGGGATTTGAGAAAAAAATATTTTCACCCAGAGGGAATCTGGAATGCACTGCCTGGGAGAGTAGTTGAGGCAGGAAATGTCACAATCTTTAAAAAGTATTTGGATTAGCACTTGAAATGTTATAAGATTCAAGGCTATGGGCCAAGTGTTGGGAAGTGGGATTAGTGTAGATTTGGGGTAATTTCTTGTTGGCGCAGACTCGGTGGGCTTCTTCTATACTGTATGATTCTATGTCTCCTTACATTACAACAGTGACTCCACTTAAAAAATAAATATCTAATTGGCTGCAAGCCAACTTGTGGCATCCTAAGGTCATGAAAGGCACTGTATAAATGCAAGCCTTTCATTTACTTTCCTTTTCCCTTACAGGACAAGGTGGCACATAAATGCAGGTGACAGGAGCTAACCAGAGGGGAATAGGCTTTCTGGCTTGTCCTAAAACTCATGGAGCTGAGTCATTGTTAGTCGGAGGCCATGACCAGCACTGGTGTTGTAACCATTAATGATATCCTCACACCAATCCTCTTTCATGCATCCCACTTTTCCCTCATACCACGCGGGGATCAGGGGTTATGGGGAGAAGGTAGGAGAATGGGGATGAGAAAATATCAGCCATGATTGAATGGCGGAGCAGACTCGATGGGTCAAGTGGCCTAATTCTGCTCCTATGTCTTATGGAGCCCTTCTGATTTACAAGCTGCAGATGGTGAAAGGGTGCTCTTCTTGAATTTCACTCCCCCAACCTCAACTTTGTGCCTTTTTCCTTCCACATTTTCAATAATGAAATCTGCTCGGGCAGTGGAGGCAGATCAACAACAGAGTGAAGTTGATTACACAGGACTGCCCCTTAATTTTGTACTCACAGTTCTGGCGATGACACTGTGCATTTGTTGGAAGGTTGGTCAGAACTGGCATCGGCATGTGGTGAGACACTGGACGTGAGTGAGCCGTGGCCAGGACAGGCTGCAGCTGCCATGTTTGCCAGGGGGAGATGTCATATAGAGGTTTCGCTGATGAGGGTTCAGCTTAATGCTGATGGGACGCACAACAAAATGCTTGGTGCATTGAGAAGCTTGCCAGAGAGTCTGCAGGCTGTGTCAAGAGCATGGTGGAGGCCAGCATCAACTTAGCTCAGGACTTTGCACAAACCTCTGAAGCAAAGTTATCGGTCAGTAAGAATGTCGGGTTGAAGTTACAGGCAGATCAGCCATGATCTTATTGAATGGCGGGATAGGGTCGAGGGGCTGAGTGGCCTACTCCTGCCCCTAATTTGTACGTTTATGTGTTTGTAAGTTTGAAACCCACCTTTCCCAGTGATGCACGATCAATTACACTCAAAGACGAGGATGTAACATAACTGAAGGCTTTAATCGACTAGAACTGTTCCCCAGCAGCTTCGGTACAGAAAGTGAGGGCTGCTGGGATGGCATTGGTTCTTATACCCCGCCTGTCAAATGGTAAACTCCTAGGTTTAACCAATGGTCTTCGGCCTCTTGAGTACTGTAATACCTGATAATACCACACCCAGCTTGAAAATGTTAGCAAATTCCATTTGCACACTTGTGAACCCAACCATGATACACCAACATCTGAGGGCTGAGGTTGTAAATTCTATTTCAGCACAAGCAGCAAGCCAAACCAGTCCCCAAATACTGCCCTGGAAGCTGATACTGTTGGCATCATGGATGTGGGTTATGGTGCTGAAAGGGGCTGGCAGAGTGTCACAGCAATTCAGCAATCCAGCCTCCCAATGCCTTTCTAGAGGCAGTGACAATGGCTCCCCAGAGCACAAATCTGCTGTCCTTTAGGATGATAGCATTGGTCCTCCCACCCTGCCCCAGGAACCAGTGCCCTTGCTGATACCTGTCAGCCTGCCAGCAGCTCAAGGCCATCTCCGAGGTCAACTGAAGTCTCCTCCAGTGAAGGTCAAAAGACTCCGCCAGAAATACTACAGCCAATCGCATTTCATTGTGGCATGAGGACAGACAAGCACACGGAAGATTGGCACCAAGCCAACGGGGGAAGATAATTACATTTGTTTGCAATATGGCATGATCTCATTTATAAATTTGATATGGGAATGTTTATTTTCTTGTGGCTTTTATTTTTGCAGTGAGACCAAGTAGATGTTGTGATGCTCAGTAGCAGAGTAGCTGTTGTCGAATGAGTAATTGTGGTTGCAATTGGTGGGACCACATTCAAATTGCTACTTTTGTTTCTTCCTCTTCCTCCTGCTCATGGTTCTGCTCCTCATTTGCGCGCCATATAGCTTGTGACAAGGTCTGTCCCCTCATGATGTTGACATCAGGTAACGTGCAGCAGAGGAACATGAACCTGGACTCTCATTCCGCAAGGCTCCTCCAGAGAGGCTGAGGCAGGAGAAGCATTGTTTCAGCACACATTTTGTATGGCAACATAGCTTTCATTGAGTGCATACTGCTCTATGTTATGGTCCAGAGACATCAGTGATGCCATCAGTCCCTAGCCTTGTCGCTCAGTAGCCATGCTCTGGGTTACCACGGTGGCTCAAATGCAGCTGGCACAGAGACTGGCACAAAATGAAGGCCCCATGACTGTTGTCAGGATGCCAGACATTGATCTGCACGATGTTTTGCCTATGCTCACACACCAATTGGATCAGCTGGAGTGAGTGGAATCCCTTTCAGTTCTGATACTTGGGAGAGTTGACATGTGTCAGCCGCAAAGCAATGCTATAATGATAATCTCTATTAGTGTCACAAGTAGGCTTACATTAACATTTGAATGAAGTTACTGTGAAAAGCCCCTAGTCGCCACATTCCCGTGACTGTTCAGTTACACTGAGGAAGAATTCAGAATGTCCAATTCATCTAACAAGCACATCTTTCAGGATTTGTGGGAGGAAACCGGAGCACCCTGAGGAAACCCACGCAGGGCTGTACACAAGTTAAATAACATTGGCGGGGATTCTCCCCTACCCGGCGGGGCGGGGGAATCCGGCGTAATGGAGTGGCAGGAACCACTCCGGCGTCGGGCCGCCCCAAAGGTGCGGAATTCTCTGCACCTTTAGGGGCCAAGCCCTCACCTTGAGGGGCTAGGCCCGCGGCGGAGTGATTTTCGCCCCGCCGGCTGGCGGGAAAGGCCTTTGGTGCCACGCCAGCCGGCGCCGAAAGGACTTCGCCAGGCGACACATGCTCGGGAGCGTCAGCGGACGCTCACGGCATCCCTGCGCATGCGTAGTGGATGGGGTCTCTTCCGCCTCCGCCATAGAAACCATGGCGAAGGTGGAAGAAAAAGAGTGCCCCTCGGTGGGCCCCGATCGCAGGCCAGGCCACCGTGGGGGCACCCCCCGGGGCCAGATCACCCCGCGCGCCCCCAGGACCCCGGAGCCCGCCCGCGCCGTCTGCCCCCGCCGGTAGGCACCTGGTTCAATCTACGCCGGCTGGCGAGTGTTGGCAGCGGCGGGACTTCGGGCCGGAGAATTGCCAGGGGGAGCCCGCCGACCGGCACGGCGTGATTCCCGCCCCCGCCGATTCTCTGGTGGTGGAGAATTTGGGACATGGCGGGGGCGAGATTCACGCCAGCCCCGGCGGGGGGTCGGAGAATCGCGCCCATTGTTTCCATTTTCCAATTAATAAGGCTGCAGATGCTTTTGAAGCATTTATTATATTCATACTTATAGAGGAATAAAAGGATATTTTTTAAACCACTTGCAACTCAAGAAGGAACATAACATGAAAGACTTAGCTTTAATACCAGGATACAAAGATGAGGTAAAGACATTGATCAATATTTTTTCTGAGAGGAAATTTGATCGAGGCATGAAGGGTCTGGATAGATTAGAAAGGGAGAAACCTTGCATTGGTGGAAGAGAACCAAAGGGGAACCAATTTAAGGTGATTGGCAAAAGGATCACCAGCAAACTGAGGGGAAACTTCTTCACACACTGCGTTATTAGGATCTGGAATGCAATGGCTAAGCATGTGGTGAAGACAGCTGGGGAAAAGGCAGGATAGTGTCACTAGGTGCATTGCTCTTTCAGAGAACTGGCATCGACAGGATGGGCTGAATGGCATTCCTCTGTGCTGTAACCATTCTCTGATTCTATATGTGGAGAGGTGAATGGGGATAAGAAATAGAGCGTGGTGAGAAATCAGGAACTCTCTTGCTTCTCCTGTCCATGGACCCATTATTCCTTCCCAACCACCCCTCAATCCACGCACTTTTGATGGCTGACTTACAACAGATGAGTCCATTTTCTCCCCCAATATTTTCAGAATTTTCTTGTCTTTTTTTATTTCAAAAATACCGCCAGACAACTGCTGGGACTGTTGAGGCACAAACAGAAATTATATCAAATGTCAAAGCATGGACCTGCTCTCCTCCGCCGCCCCAACCCGCCTCCCCCCCGGCCCCATCAAAGATGATTGATTCCTTGATGTGGCTCAGTTCCAAGGGCAGACAGTCATTCTCCAGTCCTTTGCTTGGATGGACTTGGTGTCAGCAGAATGTGTTACCAGGCAGTTCTACAATGAGGGTGGAAGGACCACAATGTCTGAACTCTGTCTGATTGTCGAGAGTGCTCCCAGAATGAAAAAAAACTGTTCAAAATTGTCAAAAACCAGTAGACCAGTACTACTGGAGTCCCACAAGCAGTTCGACCAGTACCAGTCATTTCCAAGTTTTACTGTTCTTTTCTTTTGGGGGACATCACTTATAGCAAGGTTTTTCAAACCCAGGGTCGTGACCCACAGGTGGGTTGCGGGCAGTTGTCGAGAGGGTCGCGGAGTGATCGGTCGTGACGCTCCCAATCGCGGGAGGAGCGTCCAACCGCCGGGACCGGATTTTAGATTGAGAATTCCGGCCGCGCCTGCCAGCAGCCACAGCATTTTGCCTTGCTCCATCCGATTGGCATCCAGATTATCCAATAGGTGATTAACTTTCCTAACTTCACATCTGACGTCTACATGTTCCACAGACCAATAGGAGGAGGCGGGGGCGGTACCTCCGGCAGTGGGACTGTTGGAGCTCGGGCCCTGTGAAGGACACGGAGAGCGGCCGAGTGAAGTTTGTGTGAGGGGTGAGAATGGTGGGTCACAATGCTGGCAGTCAGCACCAGTTCACTGGCTTCCACAAGTACTTCAATGCCGACACCATCACAGGGAGGAGGAATTATGTCATAGCCGCAGAAAGAGGGATTGAAGTAATTTGTTTGTTCTTCAAACTGAGATTCAAGAAGAAGGCACCAGCAGCAATCACAGAAAATAAATTATGTGTGTGTTCACCTCTGGGGCAGGGCAAGTGAAATTTGAGTATCTGCATGTGAAATCTGTGTGAATGTTTGAAATCTCTGCAATCGTGCCACTGTAATAGAGTATTATCAGTTATCAGTTTTCACAAATAAAACTCATGGGACAACGTGTGCTGTTTAATAAAAAGAGAATGCCTTCCACATGCATGCCCCCTCAGATAGATCCAGCAGTGCACAGGCCCGGTGCCCAGTGGAGCAGACTGCCACCTGACATCGGCGCGCTTTCCCAGTACCATCGCCTCCTAATGTCAGCACACTGTCCCAGTACCGCCTCGTCCTGACCTCAGCGTGCTGTCCCAAGTCTAAATTTCTTATTAAAAGCTGCAGAGTCTTCGCGTCAGAAGTGGTCACGCATCCGACAGGTACACTGATGTCACGCGATCCGTGCTTTGGACACAAAGTCCTGAAGGAGGGAGTCTCCATTTTGTAGCTGCCGCAAGCAAGCAACAGGACTGTGTGAAGAACTGAAGATGGATCAGTTTGTAATAAGGAAGGGAGGGCCAGAGACACAAAAAGGCCAGAGACTCACAACTGAATCTGCTGGAGAGAGCTTCCCAAGAGACTCCACAGCAAGAAAAAGCAGTGCTGGTGTGAGCTCCAAGGCCTCTGATGAACAACCTATTAAGAAGAAGCTGAAATCAGAAACAAAGGAGTATAAAGTTGATTTCTTGGAGCATGGCCTTATTAATTGTGCCAATGCAAATCAGGTTTCAATGCCCATGTGCGTTATGTACAGGGAAGTATTGACAAATGAAAGATTAAACATTCAAAACTTCAAAAGCATTTCAAGACTAAGCATGGCGAGTTCAATGACAAACCTCTTGATTTTTTTCAAAGGGTGCAGCGAAAACTTAAACTGAAGCCCTTGGCAGAAATGTAACATTGAATAACAAAGCAAGTGAGATCGTGAGGACAAAGCAGGCTCACCTGTCACATTAAAGGTAAGCAAAAATGTCAGTCATGAAGTTCGGTCAGCATGTGTCACAAAGGGTGGCTGGAGTGGGTCGTGAAGTTCGGCTGGCATGGGCCCTGAAGCTTGGCTGGCCGGCATGGGTCCGAAGGTTGACCGGTTGGTAAAAATTGGTCCCGGGCAAAAATGTTTTAAAAACGCTGACTTTAACACCCCTAATTCCAATCTAGCTATGATCAGCTAACTTGGTAAAAACAAATGATCCACTCTGAGGATCTTCCTGGCCTCTGTGTTAACACTGCGTGCTCATTTCATGAACCCATTGAGCTGACTTTGTTCACAAAGTTAAACATTTAGGTTAAATGTTTTCCCCCTTTGGTAACGAGCTAATGTTTGGTGCTCCACCTGGTTGTGTTGGTCAAACCAGGTGATGACTACAAAACCAACACATTCCACACAGGGGTTTAGTAAGATGATAAATTTAGCATCCCGAAAGTGCAGCTTCCTGCGTTCCATTACCAAAGACTTGCACAGCTGGCCTTCAGTTGCTGTACCAGATGCACATTTTAGCAGCAGTTGGTTCAATACATTTTTTTTTACCTTTCAGGATGAGGCCATTCAATTCAAGAGATTGATTCAACCAGAGGCTTAAAAGATATTGAATCATCTGTTGTCGGAACAGTTTGCTGTGGACCTAGCAAATGCAATCTGGGCTGTGCAATGTTTGCATGATGAAAACGCAAAAAGAGTAGCTTATTTTAATAAACCAGTAAGGAATCGTAAAATTGATTGGACCAGCTGGCGCACAGGACATGCATCCAGCTGACCCAATCCATTTTACCATGCAGGATCAATCCTGATGCTTGTACTATAACTCGGCTCACTTGTTTAGGTCAATACGTTTAAATTGTAACTGTCCGCTGCAACACAGGACTACTTGTGTGCCAAACAGCATAAGCAGCAAGTAACAGAGCTAAGCGATTCCACAACAAATACATCAGATCTAAGCTCTGCAGTCCTGCCACATCCAGCCGTGAATGCTGGTGAACAATTAAACAACTTACTGGAGAAGGCTCCACAAATATCCTCATCCTCAATGATGGAGTAGCCCTGCACATCTGTGCAAAAGACAAGGCTGAGGCATTCGCAAAAATCTTCAGCCAGAAGTACCGAGTGGATGATCCATCGTGGTCTCCTCTGGAGGTCCCCAGTATCACAGATGTCAGCTTTCAGCCAATACAATTCACTCCACATGATATCAAGAAAAGGTTGAAGGCACTGGATATTGCAAAGGCAATGGGCCCTGACAGTATTCTGGCAATAGTACTGAAGACTTGTGCTCCAGAACTTGCCACACCCCTAGCCAAGCTGTTCCAGTACAGCTGCAACACTGGTATCTACCTGGCAATATGGAAAATTGCCCAGGCGTGTCCTGTACACAAGAAACAGGACACTCCAACCCAGCCAATGGCCACCCTATCAGTCTACACTCCATCATCAGGAAAGTCATCAACAGTGCTACCATGCAGCACTTGCTCAACAATAACCTGTTCACGGATGCTCAGTTTGGGTTCTGCCAGTGTCACTCAGCTCCTGACTTCATGACAGCCTTGGTTCAAACATAGACAAAAGAGCTGAATGTAAAAGGTGAGGTGAGAGTGACTGTCCTTGACAACAAGGCAGCATTTGACTGAGTATGACATCAAGGAGCCCCAGCAAAACTGGTGTCAATGGGAATCAGGACAAAAACTCCATTGGTTGCAGTCATATCTGACACAAAGATGGTTGTGGTGGTTGGAGGTCGATCGTTTCAGCTCCAGGGTATCACTGCAGGAGTTCCTCAGGGGTCGAGGCCCATCCACCTTCAGCTGCTTCATCAATGGCTTCCCTTCCATCATAAGGTCAGAAATGGGGATGTTTGCACAATGTTGAGCACCATTCACGACTCCTCAGATAATGAAGCAGTCCATGTCCAAATATAGCAATGCCTGGACAATATTTAGGCTTGGGCTGACAAGTGGCAAGTTACATTTGTGCCACATAAGTGCCAGACAATGACCATCCTCTTACAAGAGAGGAACTAATTATTGCCATTTGACATTCAATTGTATTACCATCGCTGAAGACCCTGGGGGTTATCAATGATCAGAAACTGAACTGGGCTAGCCATATTAATACTGTGGCTACCAGACAGGTCAAAGGCTAGGAATCATATGGCAAAAAACTCACCTCCTGACCGCCCCAAAGTCTGTCCACCATCTACATGGCACAAGTCAGGAGTGCAATGGAATATTCCCCACTTGACAAAGCAGCCACTTGATTGTTACCCCTTCCACAAACATTCAATCCCTCCACCACTGGAAATAGTGGCAGCTGTGTGTACCATCCACACAATGCACTATAGGAACTTACAAAGGTTCCTTAGACATCACTGTCATGGGAGTGTCGCTTTAAGAAATGATTTTGTCTTATCACATGGCTTCAGTGATGTCATTGTGTGGGTGTAGCTGGGCTGTGGCTCTGAGTTTTACTTTCATTTTGGTTTGGGCTTGTTTTGGTAGCTCTGAGTTTTTTGCTTTCGTTTTCACATTTGGCTGCTGTATTCAGCAGACAAGTATCTTGGAATGTCTCTACTTCAGTTTAAAAGCTGTTTCCAGATTGCTTGATAACTTGAAAAGAAATAATTGCTTTCTGGAAGAAATTCAAACCTGCTGTTTTGGAAAGGACACAAGAGCATCCAAACCAGGTCTGAGTGCTGTGTGCTGGGCCACACCTTTGAAAAGGATTTTCAGGTTTATGGGATCTTGTTATTAAGTTGGAACAGCTTAATGGGGTAATATATTGAGGGTTATACATAGAATACTGTAGCTGTGTGGGGTATTTATGTTCGTAGTTGATAACAATGCTGACTGTGTGTGTTTATAAAAATGTTAACTAAATTCGTAGAATAAACTGTTTTTGATTAAAAGTGCTTACGGCCTCTGTTGAATAACACCTGTAGGGCAGGCCGTTGTGCTCATTATAACCAAACTAAATAAACAGCTGTGGGTCAGGTGAACTCCATGATATACCTTTGAGTTTTCTAAACCCTGGCCCATAACAGCACCTTCCAAACCCATGACCACTACTAACTAGAAGGACAAGAGCAACAGATACCTGGGAAAGCCACCACCTGGAGGTTCCTCTCCAAGTCACTCAGCATCCAGACTTGGAAATATATCGCCATTCCTCACTGGTTCAAACTCCTGGAACTCTCTCCCTAATAGCACTGTTGGTGTACCTACATCTCAGGGATTGCAGCTGTTCAAGAAGGCAACTCACCACCACCTTCTGTAGGGCATCTAGGGATGTACAATAAATGCTGGCCTGACCAGCGACGCCCACATCCCGTAAAATGAATTTTTAAAAAACAACTTCCAATTCTCCACTGACCGCAAGATCCAGGCCAAAGTTTTTTTTAACCCAGTCAGTGATGTACACCTCAACTTCTCCACTGGCCACAAGATCTGGGCCAATTTCAGTTGTGTAAATCATACAATCATAGAATGTACAGTGCAGAAGGAGGCCATTCAACCCATCGAGTCTGCACCGGCCCTTGAAAAGAGCGCCCTATTTCAGCCCACACTTCCAACTTAGCCCCGTAACCCAGTAACCCCACCTAACCTTTTTGGAAATGAAGGGCAATTTTAGCATGGCCAATCCACCTAACCAGCACATCTTTGGAGTGTGGGAGGAAGCCAGAGCACCTGTAGGAAACCCACACAGACACGGGGAGAATGTGCATACTCGGCACAGACAATGATCCAAGCTGGTAATCGAACCTGGGACCCTAGAGCTGTTAAGCAACTGTGCTAACCACTGTGCTAACATGCTGCCCACAAGTGTATTCAATTGTAATATGTTTTGTTTCACAGAAGAAAGCTCACTCAACCTGAACTCAGTGCAATTTGAAGCCACTTGAACTGGCAAAAAAAATCTGAAACAGAACAAAATCGGTGAGGAAGAGAGTACAAAAATTCTAAAGAAACCATATTCACTTCAAGGTGCTAATAAACAAAATGGACATGCGTTGAGAACTAAAGGGTAGCATTCTTATATGATCGTGACATTATTCAGACACAGAATAGGCTCAACAGGATAGGTTTAGCAGTGCGACAGTCAGCCCAGAATTGGACCAGTACTGGGCTATTGCTAAATTGATCTGGCAATTGGACATCCCTGGTGGTTTCCACACAGCATGGATTTCAGTATTAAAATGAAGGTCCCTGTAGGACACATTCATACCTCCAAGCACCTGACGCACTAGGCCTTAATCTCAACCAGAGATTCTTAGCAGTCTGGAAACATGCTCCAGAAATGTAATGCAGAGCAATCCTTGCACCGTAAATAGGGACCGGTTTAGCTCAGTTGGCTGAACAGCTGGTCTATTCATCAACGAGGGTTAAATTCTCGTACCGGCTGAAGTTATTCATGAAGGTCTGAATTCTCAGACCTTGCCCCTCACCTGAGGTGTGGTGATCCTCACGTTAAATCCACTAGTTAGCTCTCCACCTCAAAGAGGAAAGCAGCCCACAGTCATCTGGGACTATGGCAACTTTACTTAACCCGTAAATCGCTGTGTGGATTTGATCCGAGAACAATTTACGCTTAAATCACAGGAGGAAGCTGTTTGACCCATCATAACGTACCAGATCTTTATAGTCCCACTGCCTGACTCTCCCATCCCCACCCCCAGCCACACCACCACCATCGTGCAGTGCTACATTTCTTTAGCTTTTCAAGTATATCCAGGTCCTTTAAAAGGTGAATCTGCATCCATCACATTTTCAGGGGATGCAGATGCTGCAACAAAGAAGTCTTCTCATCTCTTTCTGCTTCTTTTGTCAGTTCCATAAATCAGAATGAATAAATACAGAAGCAAAATACTGCAGTTGGTGGAAATCTGAAATAAAAACAGAAACATTTGGGAAATATTCAGTAGGCCTGTGGAGAGAGAAACTGAGTTAACGGCCTGAATTTTCATCCTTGAGGCGAGTGAGGGAGTCAGGAACATTCTTGGCTCGGCATGCCCGCCTCGGGAGAAAGTGCCCGCCACGGTGGGATCTTCGTAGCTAGGGCATGGGTACAGGCTGGAGCCTGGCCAGCCTACCCGGGAATGAGTGTGAGGACAGCCACGGGGGTTGCTTAGTTGCTTGGGCTGTGAGGTGCGCTGTTTAAAAGTCCCACCTCTGTGACGTGGGACTCTGTCCCAGTGAGGAAAAACAAAAATCCTCCAGTCCTTATCCCTCACAACATCCTCCCCATCCTCCAAACATTCCCAATGCCACCTTATACTCCACCCGCCCTCTTAGGTCTCTCTTGTCCGCATGCCAAACTCTGGCAATTCCATGCCCCAAGACTCACTGTAAACTTTCTAGATCCAAGGAACACTATGGTGTATAATGGCAGATCTAAAAAATAAGTTTTAAAAAATCTAATCCATGGATAACTTTCCCCTTTGCTTGAAGAAAAAGCTTGGAGAAGCTAATAAAAGTGTCAATTAGCCGTTGATGTTTCAAAAACCGCAAATCACATGCCCTTGAAACCATCTAACTTGTATCAATAAACATTGTGAAGCTAACCCCAGAGATCAGTGAGTCTGAGCTGCCAATCAAACAATGTTTCCTCTGGCGAGCCGGTGTTCTCGTATTTCAATATCTGTCTGGGCTCTCATCTAAACAGACATAATGAGGCACGGGAATAACTTGGCACTCGTGGCATGAGAGGGATCTTTTGAACTTACCTTTTAGAAGGACCGCTGATGCACACTAAGCTTCACGGGTCCACCAATGGGCCATGAACCACGACTCTTTAAAAACCTGGCTCAACTCCATGAAAATTGTAGAGGAGTAGGCAACAACAATCTCCACAATGGAGCTGACTAGATAGGGCAGATGTGAGATTCTATAGGAACCATCTTCCCCCCATTAAAGGTGACCCCCAAAATTAGACAGCCTGGGAATGGGGCAGAACTGAGACCCACCTGCCGTTTTTAAAGGGCTCTCAAGTCAAGACGACTGGATGAAAGATTTCACGTTATATTTCTGATGGAAATATTTATTCTGTTTCTCTCTCTCTACAGATGTTGGCAGACCTGTTGAGCATTTGCAGCATTTTCACTTTTTATTTCCTTTAATCTGTGTCCCCCTGGCAGTGGAAACATTTTCTCTATATTTTGGTCCATTAATATCCCTCATGAATTTGAACAATATCAACTTTGCTGATCTCTGCACCAAACAGAAGTTTAAAAATCTCATAAACTGATTCTTTAACAACTGATTTTATATTGGGCTCCGTTCTAGGGAGAAGAAGGGTGGAAACCTAATCATTTTTCTGATAGCATCGCCCATCCTCCTGCACCCTTCCTTCCCTGCTCCACCCCCCTCAAACTCCTCACACTCCTCAGTCCGGCCCAGGAGTCTTTACTGCACTTTCTCACCTCTTTGTCAGGTATGGTATATGAGATCCATGTGAAGCCTGTAGGAACCATTCAAATAATATGCTCTTATCCTACCTGCACAAATTCTGGTGGAGTCAACAATGAAGAAGAGCGAATTAAAGCAAGGCGTACTATCTTGCAGGTTTTTGGGGCTCGAGGAGCCATGAACGGGCTCCAGATTGCCCAGTATTCCTGTAAATGGTCCATTCTAGCTGACGTTTCTTAAATGTTTATCCAATTTGTTTCATGTAAGGTGAAGGAAATGTGTGCCTTAGTATGTAGGGAAATGCAGTAACAGCCTTATTAATATAAATGTCTCCATGGGGCTCATTCTCCAGTGGATAGGTACAAGCGTGGACCTGCAGGAATCTTGAATTTTGGCATTTATCAGTGGCTGCTTGAACTCCTTCACAAGCAGGATTCTTGAAATATCTCTGATTAAAACAAGCCTGAGGCGCCCACTTATTCTCAGCCCCAAAGCTGATGGGACTGGATTCTCCGTTTTGCTGGTGCCCGGGGGTTTCCTGTCGGCTCGGGCTGCCCCACAATGGGAAACCCCATTGACCGGCTGGCGTATCGGAGAATCCCGCCGGCGGGTTTGGGCAGAAAAGTGACGTGGCGTGGCGGGGCAGAGAATCCAGCCCACGATTTCACAGAATTTCTATGAAGCTTTCTACCCATCTCTCACTATGAAATTGATAAAAATTCCTGAAATGAATGTTGTGCTGAACTCCTCAAAGAGCTTTGGCGTGTATGGTAATCTTCTTTAAGTGACAAAGAACAACGCTACGCAACCACTTGACAAAATCCATGCACATTATTTTTTCACTGGGTTAAAAGTAACTTACTATTGGGAAAATTATATTTTATATTCGGCAGTTTTATTGTATACTTTTTATTTTATTTTACTTACCTAAAACTCTGTCTTTACTTTCTGTTGAATACAGAAGTATCACAGGAGAAAGATTTTCCCAAAATGAGAAAAAAGTAAGTTAAAAAAAAGCTGTCCAATAACTGAATATGACTTATTCCTCATTTATCATAGCAAACTGTCAGGCACGCCCACACTTTGAAAAATGACTTTCAATCACTTTGATCATGAAGAGTGACAATCACATATTTATTTTGATATAGACCTCAGAAAATATCCCGACTGACCAAGATATCAAGGAGATACCTGAGGTTACACTGAGAGGTCACTCATAACCCATTAAGGATAATTGTTTTTAGATTATTCATAGCCCCAGAACATTCCACTGCCCTTGTCAATGGTGGTTTCACCTGCTTATTTATGTCATGACATTTTGATAGCAATAGACTCCCTGCTGACTTTGTGGCCCTTTGTGTTGACACACCTTCTATCTGCCTCAGGTTTATTATTACACCCAGTGTTGTCCTTTCCACTCATCAAACTCTGAGGTTTTTGAGATTCCAAGTTGTGTTTCATGACCTCGGACAATTCTTTGGACTGAGAGATTTTCTATTCAATATGACTCAAGAGACAGGGAGCCCTGTCAATAACATTATCTGGGCCTGAGTCTAATTTTTAGTGTCTCTAATTGCTTTGCACGGGTAAAACAGTATTTCTCCAGGCTGGAAGTATCACGCTTATTGACTGCTTTATTTTATCTTTATCTCATAGAAATAAAGATGATAAAATTTCAGATTTGACTGGGTTTAATATGATTAACTATGAATCAAATCTAATGAACCAATATGAATGATTAACAAACGCAGGCCGGAAGTACCAAATCAGATTCATTGGTTGCAATTGTCTATATAAAAGAAAATATTAGATTTGGATTTGTTTATTGTCACGTGCACCGAGGTACAGCGAAAAGTATTATTCTGCGTACAGCTTAGACAGATCATTCCATACATGAAAAGAAAATACATAGGGCAAACGTAAAATACACAATATAAATACATAGACACAGGCATTGGGTGAAGCATACAGGAGTGTAGTACTACTCAGTAGAGAAAATGTGTGAAGCGATCTAATCAGTCCAGAAGATTGTGGATATTTAAGGGGAAATTAAGAGTCACCGAAGCATTTGCTAAATCTGAACATTTTCCAGTGTTTTCGGTAGTATTAAGTTTGGAAAATAGCGTGGAACTCAGCAAGAAAACATACTGCAAAATAAAATGACAGTGGGAAAGAACTCAATTCACAGTCCAGAGTTGAACTGTCATGAAATGTGCGAGCTATTGCTGGTGCAACAAACCGATGTTGGGCGACTCCATTAGCAGACGGCCAGCCGATAAAGATGGAGGTGGACACTGGGGCAGTTATTTATCAAGAAAATCTCTGACATATTGTTCTGAAACCCACGAAGATAGTGCTAAAAACCGCTACCGGAGAAGTGGTTCCGTTGAGGGGCCGTATTGATATAATACTGCAATTAAATGGACAGATGGTAGATTTGTCCTTGCACAAATTCAAAGGAAATTATCCAGCACTAATGGGAAGAACTTGGCTGGAAAAGATGAGAATAAATTGGGTCGAGGTAAATCTCATGACAGATTCCGAATCAGGTCGACCCAACATCTTGAAGAAACAAACTATTGTCTTCAACCGTGAGCTGGAAAGCAGGAAGGATATCTCAGTAAACATGAAGATCAAGGAAGAGTCAGTCGAGCTGCTTAAAGGGTAAGTCAGTCCCATACACAATCAGACCCAAGGTAGAGGTAGAATGAAAATGGCTGGTCAGAAAGGGAGTTCTTGAACTCATTAACATGTGTGATTGGGCCACACCGATCATATCTGTGATGAAAAAAGATGGATCTGTAACATTGTGGTGATTTTAAAGTCACCATTAATCTTGTAATGTGTGCAGAACAGTACCCTATGCCCTTGATTGATGCTGAGGCCAACACTTCAGTAAATTGACCTCAGTCAAGGATATCTTCAAATGAATGTGGATCAGGATTCACAACAGTTCTTGACGATTGAAGCACACTAAGGATTATTTCAATATAAACTACTACCATTTAGCATCAGCTTTATTCCAATAATCTATGCATCAAATTTTAAGCAGATTAGACAGATTCCAGTGTTACTTCGATGACATCTTTGTTACTAGAAAGAATGAGGAAGAACATCTCCGCAACCTTGATGGCACACTCCAGAGATTAGAAGATTATGGGTTAAGAGTCCAAAAAGACAAATGAGAATTATCCAAGTTCCTATCGAATATCTGGGACATTTCACCATTGCGAAGTGTTTGCAATTCGAATGACAAAGCCATTACCGAGGCACCTGCGCCTTAGATTGTGAGCCAACTTTGATCTTTCTTAGACTTACTAAGTTATGACAGAAAATTTTTCCCTAATCTGGTGACTATTGTAAAGCCCTTACACAATTTACTGTCAAAATAAAAAGTGGAAGTGGAGGGAGCTTTCGTGCAAGCCAAAGAGGCGCTACTCAAGTCAGAAGACCTGACACAATTTGATCCACATTTACCAGTGCAATTGTCATGTGACACATCACTTATGGGTTCGAGGTGGTGGTTTCCCACATAAGGCCCACGCTGAAGAGAAGCCGATAACTTTTACGTCCAGGACCTTGATTAAGGCCAAAAGCAACTATGCGCAGATAAATAGGCCCCTGTCATAATAACCACTCATGTACATAATAAGATGCAGACAGGCAGTGATTGACACACAGGATAACCAATGAACACACGACACATAACAACCAATCACCAGACAGGACACCACCACTATAAAGCACACAGGGCATTAAGACTCTCCTTCTCTCTACAGATCACAGCTACTGAGATAGTAAGAGTGCACAAGCCAGTGAGCACTATCACCATGAGGTAGAGAGTTAGTCTGGTCAAGCCAGTAGGAGGTTATCAGTTAGACTGATAGAGTGTCAACTCACAGCAGACTATGTACAGCAATCAGGAAGTTCAATAACACAGTGTTGGACCATCTCCTGTGTCAGAAGCCTGTTTCTAGTTTCACTGCATCCAGTTGCAGTCAACGTTGAACCAACTTACTTAACACAAAAGCCCCAAGAATCATTCTTGGCATAAAACGGTTCTATCAATTCCTGTATGGGAGAAAATTCACTTGCCTGATGGACTATTGTCCACTAACAATCATTCTTGGACCTCTATCAGGGTTCATAGAATTATAGAACTTACTGTGCAGAAAGAGGTCATTCAGCCCATTGAGTGTGCACCAGCCTTGGAAAGAGCATGCTACTTAAGCCCACGCCTCCACCCTATTCCCATAATTTGACTTAACCTTTTAGACACTAAGTGGCAATTTAGCATGGCTAATCCACCTAACCTGCACATCTTTGGTTTGTGGGAGGAAACCAGAGCACCCAGAGGAAACCCACGTATCAAGGGGAGAACGTGCAAACACCACACAGTCAGCCAAGGCCAGAATAGAACCCGGGTCCCTGGAGCTGTGAGACAGCAGTGCTAACCACTGTACCACCATGCCACCCAATGACAGTGAGCAGAATGTAGAAGTGGGCTTTGCTCTTGTCAGCACACACATGCACCATCAACTATTGTCAGTCAAATCTTCATGGAAACGCAGAGGGACTCTCCCAACTACCCTTACCAAATAGTTTGTCGCCAAGCAATTTCTGTGGAAACATTATCTACTTTGAGCAAGTGGCTAACACTCCTGTAACCGCAGGACAAGTTAAGAAGCACACTAGAAATGATCCAGTACTGTCATCGGCCATGGACATGCTGCTTCGAGGAAAGGATACAGGAGCAAACCCTGAGTTAAAGCCATATTTCACTCAAAGACTTGAATTATCCCTACAGGCAGATTGTCACCTCTGGAGAATGAGAGTCATCATTCCACCACCACTGAGAAAACATGTATTAAATCAATTGCACAAAGGCCGCTGTGGTATTGTAAGGATGAAGGAGATAGGCAGCAGCTATTTTTGGTGGCTGGGGCTAGATGGCAAAATCAAGGAGAAGACGGGAGTATGTTTGGGGCAGCATGGTAGCGTAGTGGTTAGCACTGTGGCTTCACAACGCCAGGGTCCCAGGTTCGATTTCCTGCTGGGTCACTGTCTGTGCGGAGTTTGCACGTTCTCCCCGTGTCTGCCTGGGTTTCCTCCGGGTGCTCCAGTTTCTTCCCACAGTTCAATGATGTGCAGGTTAGGTGAACGACGGCCTCCAAAGCTTCTGACATATTGATTGTTGTTGTTTAATGACTGTTCATGTTGCTAATTGATTGTTAACGTTATACTGTTTGTTGTATTCATGATATTTCTAGGGCGTAATCTAACGGCCTCATCGTGCCAGGCACGAATCTGTGCGAGAAGGTTAGATCGCGGGAGTTGCCGAAATCGGGAACCACGCCGGGAGCCAATCAGTTTCTGATCTAACCGGTGCGCTCCTCTTGGCGACATCCGGATCCCACCGTGAGAAACCAATAAATACTAATTAAGGCCAATCTCCATTCCTTTAATGAGAAGGCCCTCCTATTTCACGGCCTCCCGTGATCGAACCGGCTCTCCAGCGAAGACACACGGGCGTCATTTAATACACCTATCCATAAACGTGAAGCTAGCGGAATGGCTGCTGTGGGGATCAGAGATGTGAGTAGCCATCTTTGGATTCAGGCAATCGGCCAGGGCTGCTTCCCCAGTGCTCAGGGGGTATTGGGGAGGTGGGGAGCCCCCGAGGGAGCAGGGGGTCAGGCCCAGTCAGGGGGGCAGGCCGCCATCATTGGGGGGTTGCTCCTGGCTGAGGGGGGGGGGGGGGGAGGGGAGGGTGAGGGGCTGTGTATCCACATGTCCAGCATGCCACCCCCCAGATTGTGTACACACATAACGGGGGTAGCTCCAGATGCTGCCTGTCCATCCCACCAAACACCCCCAGGAGCTCCGTCCGTGGTCATGTGGTGCAGGTCACTTTACTCCCTGCTGACCATGGCGGTCACTGGCTGCACAGCTGAAGGCTATTGCTTATAGGAATTCTAGTAATGTGAGCACTTCACACCTCCGAAGTGGCTGCGCTGCGGGTTGTGTGTGCTTTGTGCTCTCCTGCTTCTTGCTGCAGGACTGCTTGAAGATCTAGGGCTGGATTCTCCCTTCTTAAGAATGTTAAGGATGTTGGTGCCAGCACAGGATTCATGGACTTCACGACAGCAAAACTGGCATTGCACTTGGACTGATTCTGCTACTGTTCAGGGGCTAGCACTGGCGCCACGTGGAACATAATTGATTCCAATGAGAAACGGTGCCGGATTTGCTGGATTCGTGATTGACACTCAGGAGGCTGACAATGTTCAGCCACATATACACACTTCACTCCCCACACACACCATCCCACCCACCAAGATGGCAGCAAGGAGAGCAGCTCCACAAATTACGGACGCCGAGCTGGAGACCGTCCTGGATGCCGTAAAGGAGAGGTGCGACCTACATTCCGGCTCCGGAAGGAGGCGACCAGCCAGTGCCAGTCACCATGCCTGGGCGCAGGTGGCAGAGACAGTCAGCATCGTGGGCAACACCATCCAGACTGGCCGGCAGTGCAGGAAGAAACTGCTGTTCTGGAGGGGCCCTCCTGTAGATGCTGAGAGGGTCACCCGCATCGTGGTGACCTGTGGCATCCTCCACACCATCGCGCAGCAGAGGGGCGATGTGTTGGAGAAGGAAGATGAAGGCCAGGCTTCCTCCGGCAAGGAGGAGGATGCGGGGAAGGGCGAGGAAGGCAGGACATGGGGCCCAGGCAGGCACGGGAGCCAACGTGCACGGGATGTTCCGATCGCCTCCAGGTTCACCAACTGGGGGGGTGGGTGAACTGGCCAAGGGCACGGACACCGCATCCCACCCAACCCCCCCCGGCCAAAACCCCACCTACAAACCCCTCCATGATACATATCAGCCGCACTACAGGGTGCGAGCCCTGGGTTGACAGTATCACCGGGCCCGGTCCATGGGATGGAGGATGATTACAACCCGCTCTGCGATGAGCTCTGGTGCTCCACATCATTTGGCAATGTCTGACTCCTGCCCACAGTAGCACTTTCCACCGGCCACCTTGGTGATCCCTGCATGCGAGCAGGCCATTCGATCACATGGTTCCATCAGATCTCTGGAGTGACGGTGGTGGGGATGGTCGGGGGGGGGGGGGGGGGTAGCACAGGCTACCCACAACATCTGCCTATTCGCCCCTACCCCACACCATCTATAGCCAGCCCAGACCAACCCTCCCCTCACACCCGTCTGACAGAGCACGGAGACAAGTTGTAACAGTATGAACAGATGTTTAATGTGCAAAGATATATACAAATATGTGCCCTAGCTCCTATAACTAAACTGTGTCCTGCACCCATGCCAACTTAACTGGTGTCTAACTTTCTGGCCTTACAGGCCCTAAAGATATGTCTTAAGGATCCCCAGACTTTACAGCAGGAGTGGAGGCGGGCTGCTGTTTTTCCTGCCCTGCGACATGTGTCCCCGTTGGATGCCGTCTTCTGGGGCGATGGACCTGGATGGACCCTGCTGCAGCTCGGGTGTCTCAGGTGGCGTGGTGCCGCCCTGTTCTGCCTGCTGCCCACCAAATTCACCAGGGACAGGAGGGAGTGGGGAGTGTCCGAGGTGCTGCGGTGTCCCGACACTTCCCCTGCAGGAGTCTCCGACATGTGCTCCATCACCTGCTCCTCCCTCGGGGTGCCCGATGGTCCCGGGCTACTCCATGGAATGGCAGTGTGAGTGGGGCCATCCCCTGAGGCTCTCCCGCCACCTGGCACTGCCAGTCCTGGAGGCCAGTTCTGGTCTCGGCCGGGGTCTGCATGCTCGCAGCCATGGAGCACAGGGAGTGGACAATCGCTGTCTGGGGCTGCGCCACATCACCCACTGACTGTGCCACTACTTTCTATTACCCCAGGACCGGGGGCATCCCCCCCCACCCCCCCACCCCCCGATTGCCCTGTTCCACACTCCCAGCATCAGTGTTACATCGCTCCAGGGCAATGGGCCTGTGTCAGCACTGTCAGCTGGGCATCAACTATGCAACATTATACATATCACACTAACAACTAATCAACAAGGAAATGTCACCGTTCCACCCTGAAGGGTGTCCTGCCCCCGCCCCAACCCCCCCTCCCACTCCGCAGCAGCCATTGAGCCAGCTTCCAGCTTTTAAAAAGAAGTACTAAACGATGCCCGCGTGAATTATGACTGGGAAGTCAAGTAATTCCCAGGAGGCTGTTACATTCAGCTTAAATCTCGCCAATGAGATTCAAATGAACGTAAATGAGGGTTAATGATATGCTCGCCATTTCTGAGTGAGATCCGGAACTTGCCACCAGGAGCAGGACCAGGTGACTTGCAAATTGGTTTGTGCCCAGTGTGAATCTAGATTTTGACCTTTCCCGCTATTACCCGGCGTGCCCAGGGTCCGTGCCAGGCGCAACACGGTGATTAAATTGTGCCCATAGCTTGGAAAAGGGGCCATAAAGTGCCAGGGGGGATATAGAGACATGGGTTGGTATTGGGGCAATAAAGAGCCATGGGGATGGGTGCAAGGGCATAAGTTGACATAGGAGCTATAAAGGACTGTGGAAGTTAGGGACAGAGCATGATGTGGCATGTTTTGGCATGGGTGGCTCATGTGTGGGAAGTAGAGTGACGGATGATGGCTGGAGCAGAGCTTTGAATCTTCAGGTTTTTTTTGGCTGGAGGCCCAAGCCAGTCTTTCTTTCCAGCCTGCCTCCACATCAAGCAGCCTCCTCACTTCTTCCAGGGTTGCCCCTCCTATTCTAGCCCCCACATCCCTGGACTGAAAGGTCAACATCCGGACAGCTATCTTTAAAGGTCGGATTTGCTAAGCCAGGAATTTTCCCATCATTGCGCACTTGACCCGGGAATTAAAATTTGGCCCTTTGTATTCACAATTGGGGCCCCAGAACTGATCCCTGCTGCACTCCACAAGTTTCAGTTAATCAATGTGAAAATCACCTATTTACCCCAAAACCCTGTTTCACGGTAGTTAGCCAGTTCTCTATCTATGCTAATAGATCAGTCAATGCCTTCAAACAAGTCATTAATACAAATCCTAAGTCGGTAAGGCCAGAGCACTCATAAGGACTGGAGGTGATCAATCTCTGAGCACCTGTGCCATCAGCTGCTCTCTGGCTGCCAGATGGCAATGACCATCTCCTACCAGAGAGGATCTAACCACCGCCTATTGACATTCAATAGCATTACCTTCGCTGAATCCCACATAATCAACATCCTAGAGGGTTACCATTGATCAGAAACTGAACTGGACTAGCCATATTAATACTGTGGCTATCAGAGAAGGTCAAAGGCTAGGAGTCCGACGGCGAGTAACTCACCTCCTGACCCCCAAAGCCTGTCCACCATCTACAAGGCACAAGTCAGGAGTGTAATGGAATACTCTCCACTTTCCTGGATGAGTGCAGCTCCAACAACACTGAAGAAGCTCAACACCATCCTGGACAAAGCAGCCCGCTTGATTGCTCCTCCTTCCCCAAACATTCAAACACTCCACCATCGACGAACATCGGCAGCTGTGTGTACCACCTACAAGATACACTCAGTAACTCTCCAAGGCTCCTTAGACAGCACCGTCCAAACCCACAACCACTACCATCTAGAAGGACAAGAGCAGCAGACACCTGGGAAGCCCACCACCTGGAGTCCCCCTCCAAGTCACTCACCACCCTGACTTGGAAATATATCACCTTTCTTTCACTGTCGCTGGGACAAAATCCTGGAACTCCCTCCCTAACAGCACAGTGGGTGTACCAACACCAGAAGGATTGCAGCGATTCAAGAAAGCAACTCACTGCTGATGTGTTGGGTGTTCTGGATCACAAACAGGTCACCAACACTGGAAGTGGTGCAACTCTATTTTATTCTAAGGATAACTATATTAACATACTTGAACTGTGGGTAAATGCAATATCAGCTTTAACTGTTGACCCTTGCCTAGTCCTAACCAGTTGATGCACTCAGCACATGGTGAATGTCTGTGTTGCAGGCTGTGAGCTCTGTGCTCTGAGCTGGCTGCTACGAGAATGAGTGGGAACTCTCCTGTCCCCTGTCTTTATAGTGTGTGTGCTCTCACTGGTGATTGGCTGCGGTGTTGTGTATGCTGATTGGTCCCACTGCATGTCCATCAGTGTGTGTGTGTGTGTCCGCACCATAATATACTGGTGTATATTATGACATCCCCACTTTTATATAAGGAACCTGGGCGAAATTCTCCGGTATCGGCGTGATGTCCGCCGACTGGCGCCCAAAACGGCGCAAATCAGTCAGGCATCGCGCCGCCCAAAGGTGCGGAATGCTCCGCATCTTGGGGGGCCGAGCCCCAACGTTAAGGGGCTAGGCCCGCGCCGGTCTAATTTCTGCCCCGCCAGCTGGCGAAAAAGGCCTTTGGTGCCCCGCCAGTTGGCGCGGAAATGACATCTCCGGGCGGCGCATGTGCGGGAGCGTTAGTGGCTGCTGACGGCATTCCCGCGCATGCGCAGTGGAGGGAGTCTCTTCTGCCTCCGCCATGGTGGAGACCGTGGCAAAGGCGGAAGGAAAAGAGTGCCCCCATGGCACAGGCCCGCCCGCGGATCGGTGGGCCCCGATCGTGGGCCAGGCCACCGTGGGGGCACGCCCCCGGGGCCAGATCACCCCGTGCCCCCCCCAGGACCCCGGAGCCTGCCTGCACCGCCTTGTCCCGCCGGTAAGGTAGGTGGTTTAATCTACGCCGGCGGGACAGGCATTTTAGCAGCGGGACTTCGGCCCATCCGGGCTGGAGAATCGCGGGGGGGGGGGGCCCGCCAACTGGCGCGGCGTGATTCCCGCCCCCGCCGAATATCCGGTGCCGGAGAATTCGGCAAACGGCGGGGGCGGGATTCACGCCAGCACCCGGCGATTCTCCGACCCGGCGGGGGGTCGGAGAATCTCGCCCCATGTGACTGCGTGACAATAAATATCATGTAGTGAATATACCTGACTATGTGTGTGCGTGTTATTTACATGACTGTGTACATGAGGCTAATCTATTTACACGGGAAGGTGCCTGGTGCAGAGAAATAGGGTGTCACACCAACAACGAAATGAACATTATATACAAACTACTGGAACGATGAAACAGTTTAACAGAACAGATCAAAGAGTCCAACATCGTAGAACTCATAAGTCAAGTCTCTGAGGTGGGCGACAAATTCTGGTTGACCGCCTCAAGGGTGGGTCAGGAGCCACCGGCTGAGGAACGGGCTGGGCCACGGCAGAGTGAGGAGGATGCAGAGTATTCGGAATCTCGACATAGTCCAGGTTGGGGACAATAGGAAGGCGTGGCACCGGTGGAGGATCACGTAGCGAGCATGGAACGAGACGAAGGACACGCCGATTGCAGCGGCGAATGGAACCGTCTGGCAGACGAACCAGGAACGAACGGGAACTCTCCTGTCCCCTGTCTTTATAGTGCGTGTGCTCTCACTGGTGATTGGCTGCGGTGTTGTGTATGCTGATTGGTCCCACTGCATGTGTGTGTGTGTGTCTGCACCATGATATACTGATGTATATTATGACAACTACCACCTTCTGAAAGGCAACTGGGGATTGGCAATAAATGCTGGCCCAACCAGCAATGCCCACATCCCACAAATGAATTTTTTAAAATTTAAAAATCTATGTCTAGCACCACAAGCTCAGACCATGCAGGTCAGGATCTGTTTCCTAGTCCAGGCTAAGCCACAGTGCAGAATTATGCAGTGAATAGTGATGTTTTTTGCTGTGTTTTCACAGTCATTCCTCATTGTTATTTTGGGCACTTTGGAATGTTTTGGTGTTTCGTTTCTCGATCGCTGAAACCATCATCAATGCCAATCACCAACCTTGGCTATTCCAGTGCTCCACTGGTTCACCTCCCATCTTCTGCCCTCAATAAACCAGAGCTCATCCAAACCTCTGATGGCCATCTTAACTCACATTAAAGTCTCATTCAGCCTACAACCCTGGGCTTGCCGGCTTACACTGGCTCCAACTCTGACAATACCTCACTTGTAAAATTTGCATTCCAGACCCGACCCGGAGAGGCCCGCCCAGCGAGCCGACCCGGAGAGGCCCGCCCAGCGAGCTGACACGGAGAGGCCCGCCCAGCGAGCTGACACGGAGAGGCCCGCCCAGCGAGCTGACACGGACAGGCCCGCCCAGCGAGCCGACCCGGAGAGGCCCGCCCAGCGACCCGACCCGGAGAGGCCCGCCCAGCGAGCCGACCCGGAGAGGCCCGCCCAGTGAGCCGACCCGGAGAGGCCCGCCCAGCGAGCCAACACGGAGAGGCCCGCCCAGCGAGCCGACCCGGAGAGGCCCGCCCAGCGAGCCAACACGGAGAGGCCCGCCCAGCGAGCCAACACGGAGAGGCCCGCCCAGCGAGCTGACACGGAGAGGCCCGCCCAGTGAGCTGACACGGAGAGGCCCGCCCAGCGAGCCAACACGGAGAGGCCCGCCCAGTGAGCTGACACGGAGAGGCCCGCCCAGCGAGCTGACACGGAGAGGCCCGCCCAGCGAGCCGACATGGAGAGGCCCGC
The DNA here is from genome assembly GCF_047496885.1 of Scyliorhinus torazame. NCBI lineage: Eukaryota > Metazoa > Chordata > Chondrichthyes > Carcharhiniformes > Scyliorhinidae > Scyliorhinus > Scyliorhinus torazame. Next base: position 276,761,896 of record NC_092709.1, read on the forward strand.
CCAGCGAGCCAACCCGGAGAGGCCCGCCCAGCGAGCCGACATGGAGAGGCCCGCCCAGCGAGCCGACACGGAGAGGCCCGCCCAGCGAGCTGACACGGAGAGGCCCGCCCAGCGAGCCGACCCGGAGAGGCCCGCCCAGCGAGCCGACATGTAGAGGCTCGCCCAGTGAGCCGACATGGAGAGGCCCGCCCAGCGAGCCAACCCGGAGAGGCCCGCCCAGCGAGCTGACACGGAGAGGCCCGCCCAGCGAGCTGACACGGAGAGGCCCGCCCAGCGAGCCGACCCGGAGAGGCCCGCCCAGCGAGCCGACCCGGAGAGGCCCGCCCAGTGAGCTGACACGGAGAGGCCCACCCAACGAGCCGACCCGGAGAGGCCCGCCCAGCGAGCTGACACGGAGAGGCCCGCCCAGCGAGCCGACCCGGAGAGGCCCGCCCAGTGAGCTGACACGGAGAGGCCCACCCAGCGAGCCGACCCGGAGAGGCCCGCCCAGCGAGCCGACCCGGAGAGGCCCGCCCAGTGAGCTGACACGGAGAGGCCCACCCAGCGAGCCGACATGGAGAGGCCCGCCCAGCGACCCGACCCGGAGAGGCCCGCCCAGCGAGCCGACATGGAGAGGCCCGCCCAGCGACCCGACCCGGAGAGGCCCGCCCAGCGAGCCGACATGGAGAGGCCCGCCCAGCGACCCGACCCGGAGAGGCCCGCCCAGCGAGCCGACATGGAGAGGCCCGCCCAGCGAGCCGACATGGAGAGGCCCGCCCAGCGAGCCGACATGGAGAGTCCCGCCCAGCGACCCGACCCGGAGAGGCCCGCCCAGCGAGCCGACATGGAGAGGCTCGCCCAGTGAGCCGACATGGAGAGTCCCGCCCAGCGACCCGACCCGGAGAGGCCCGCCCAGCGAGCCAACACGGAGAGGCTCGCCCAGTGAGCCGACATGGAGAGTCCCGCCCAGCGACCCGACCCGGAGAGGCCCGCCCAGCGAGCCGACATGGAGAGGCCCGCCCAGTGAGCCGACATGGAGAGGCCCGCCCAGTGAGCCGACACGGAGAGGCCCGCCCAGCGACCCGACCCGGAGAGGCCCGCCCAGCGAGCCGACATGGAGAGGCTCGCCCAGTGAGCCGACATGGAGAGTCCCGCCCAGCGACCCGACCCGGAGAGGCCCGCCCAGTGAGCCGACACGGAGAGGCTCGCCCAGTGAGCCGACATGGAGAGTCCCGCCCAGCGACCCGACCCGGAGAGGCCCGCCCAGTGAGCCGACATGGAGAGGCCCGCCCAGTGAGCCGACATGGAGAGGCCCGCCCAGTGAGCCGACACGGAGAGGCCCGCCCAGCGACCCGACCCGGAGAGGCCCGCCCAGTGAGCTGACATGGAGAGGCCCGCCCAGCGAGCCGACATGGAGAGGCCCGCCCAGTGAGCCGACATGGAGAGGCCCGCCCAGTGAGCCGACATGGAGAGGCCCGCCCAGTGAGCCGACACGGAGAGGCCCGCCCAGTGAGCCGACATGGAGAGGCTCGCCCAGTGAGCCGACACGGAGAGGCCCGCCCAGCGAGCCAACACGGAGAGGCCCGCCCAGCGACCCGACATGGAGAGGCCCGCCCAGCGAGCCGACACGGAGTGGCCCGCCCAGCGACCCGACCCAGAGTGGCCCGCCCAGCGACCTGACCCGGAGAGGCCCGCCCAGCGAGCCAACATGGAGAGGCCCACCCAGCGAGCCGACACGGAGAGGCCCGCCCAGCGACCTGACCCGGAGAGGCCCGCCCAGCGACCCGACCCGGAGTGGCCCGCCCAGCGACCTGACCCGGAGAGGCCCGCCCAGCGAGCCAACATGGAGAGGCCCACATGAGTTCACTTCAGCCACTATCCCAGCGGCCTACATCCCACCCCAGACGGAAGAGAAGAAAGCGCTCGACGAATTGTACACAGCTATAAATAACAATGAAACAGAACACCCGGAGGCTTTGTTCATTGTGGCCGGGGACTTCAACAAAGCCAATCTCAAGAGTGTACTGCCAAAATTCCACCAGCACATCTCCTGTCCCACCAGGGGCGACAACACGCTTGGCCACTGCTACTCAAAAATCAAGGGTGCCTACCGTTCCATCCCCCGACCGCACTTTGGAAAGTCAGACCATATGACGGTGCTTCTTCTCCCGGCATACAAGCAGAAACTCAAGTGGGAAAATCCAGCTAAGAAGGTCATGCAGTGCTGGTGCGAGGAAACAGAAGAGTTCCTGCGTGACTGCTTGGAGATAGTGGACTGGACCATATTTAGGAACTCAGCGACCAACCTAAATGAGTATGCTACCACTGTCACAGACTTCATCAGCAAATGTGTGGACGACTGCACATTCCCCTACCAGAAACCATGGCTTAATCGGGAGATTATCTTCCTACCGAAGGACAGATCTGATGAGTTCAAGTCAGGCGATCCGGATCTATACAAGAAATCCAGGTACGACCTCCGCAAAGCCATCCAGGATGCCAAGAGACAATATCAGACCAAGCGAGGGTCACAGTCTAGTGTTACAGAACTGTCTGTGCGGAGTCTGCACATCCTCCCCGTGTGTGCGTGGGTTTCCTCCGGGTGCTCCGGTTTCCTCCCACAGTCCAAAGATGTGCAGGTTAGGTGGATTGGCCATGATAAATTGCCCTGAGTGTCCAAAATTGCCCTTAGTGTTGGGTGGGGTTACTGGGTTATGGGGATAGGGTGGCAGTGTTGACCTTGGGTAGGGTGCTCTTTCCAAGAGCCGGTGCGGACTCGATGGGCCGAATGGCCTCCTTCTGCACTGTAAATTCTATGATAATCTATGATAATCCTAGCCAAGCTCAAATCAAAGCTCCAAAACCTAGGACTTGGCTCCTGACTCTGCAACTGGCCCATAGACCACAATCAGTACGAATAAACAACAGCACCTCCTCCATGATAGTACTCAATACTGGGGACTTTCAAGACTGCGTACTTAGCCCCCTACTATACTCCCTATACACACACAATTTGGTTCCAACTCCATCTACAAGTTTGCTGACGACGCAACCATAGTTGGTCGGATCTCAAATAACGACGAGTCAGAATACAGGATGGAGATGGGGAACCTAGTGGAGTGGTGTAATAACAAAGAACAAAGAACAAAGAAATGTACAGCACAGGAACAGGCCCTTCGGCCCTCCAAGCCCGTGCCGACCATGCTGCCCGACTAAACTACAATCTTCTACACTTCCCGGGTCCGTATCAGTCTATTCCCATCCTATTCATGTATTTGTCAAGATGCCCCTTAAATGTTACTATCGTCCCTGCTTCCACCACCTCCTCCGGTAGCGAGTTCCAGGCACCCACTACCCTCTGTGTAAAAAACTTGCCTCGTACATCTACTCTAAACCTTGCCCCTCTCACCTTAAACCTATGCCCCCTAGTAATTGACCCCTCTACCCTGGGGAAAAGCCTCTGACTATCCACTCTGTCTATGCCTCTCATAATTTTGTAGACCTCTATCAGGTCGCCCCACAACCTCCGTCGTTCCAGTGAGAACAAACCAAGTTGATTCAACCGCTCCGCATAGCTAATGCCCTCCATACCAGGCAACATTCTGGTAAATCTCTTCTGCACCCTCTCTAAAGCCTCCACATCCTTCTGGTAGTGTGGCGACCAGAATTGAACACGATACTCCAAGTGTGGCCTAACTAAGGTTCTATACAGCTGCAACATGACTTGCCAATTCTTATACTCAATGCCCCGGCCAATGAAGGCAAAAATACCGTATGCCTTCTTGACTACCTTCTCCACCTGTGTTGCCCCTTTCAGTGACCTGTGGACCTGTACTCCTAGATCTCTTTGACTTTCAATACTCTTGAGGGTTCTACCATTCACTGTATATTCCCTACCTGCATTAGACCTTCCAAAATGCATTACCTCACATTTGTCCGGATTAAACTCCATCTGCCATCTCTCCGCCCAAGTCTCCAAACAATCTAAATCCTGCTGTATCCTCTGACAATCCTCATCGCTATCCGCAATTCCACTAACCTTTGTGTCATCTGCAAACTTATTAATCAGACCAGTTACATTTTCCTCCAAATCATTTATATGTACTACAAACAGCAAAGGTCCCAGCACTGATCCCTGCGGAACACCACTGGTCACAGCCCTCCAATTAGAAAAGCATCCTTCCATTGCTACGCTCTGCCTTCTATGACCTAGCCAGTTCTGTATCCACCTTGCCAGCTCACCCCTGATCCCGTGTGACGTCACCTTTTGTACTAATCTACCACGAGGGACCTTGTCAAAGGCCTTACTGAAGTCCATATAGACAACATCCACTGCCCTACCTGCATCAATCATCTTTGTGACCTCCTCGATAAACTCTATCAAGTTAGTGAGACACGACCTCCCCTTCACAAAACCATGCTGCCTCTCACTAATACGTCCATTTGCTTCCAAATGGGAGTAGATCCTGTCTCAAAGAATTCTCTCCAGTAATTTCCCTACCACTGACGTAAGGTTCACCGCTGTAGTTCCCTGGATTATCCTTGCTACCCTTCTTAAACAGAGGAACAACATTGGCTATTCTCCAGTCCTCTGGGACATCACCTGAAGACAGCGAGGATCCAAAGATTTCTGTCAAGGCCTCAGCAATTTCCTCTCCAGCCTCCTTCAGTATTCTGGGGTAGATCCCATCAGGCCCTGGGGACCTATCTACCTTAATATTTTTTAAGACGCCCAACACCTCGGGCGAAATTCTCCGTTATCGGCGGAAACTCCGCCGATCGGCGCAAAAAACGGCGCAAATCCCACTTGCGTCACGTCATAAAAATGGGCCGATAGTCTGCGGCCCGAAATGGGCTAGCAGCGACGTAACGGGATCCGCGCTTGCGCAGTGGTTCACGCCGTGCAGCGTCATACGCGCTGCACGGCGTGACGGCTCATAAGGCCGCGCAGCTCCCCCCCCACCCGACCGGAACAGCCGACCGCAACACCCGACTTGATGGCTGGCCGTCGCTCAGCCCCGAGGTTCGAGTCACGCGATGTGGAGGCGCTCCTGGATGCGGTGGAGCAGAGGAGGGACGCCCTGTATCCCGGGCACGGCCGCAGAGTTGCCCCACGCCACAGCCGGCGTCTGTGGAGGGAGGTGGCAGAGGCCGTCACCGCTGTGGCCCTGACACCACGGACAGGCACCCAGTGCCACAAGAAGGTGAACGACCTCGTCAGAGCAGGCAGGGTGAGCGTCCCCCATATCCCCCATATCCCCTCTCCCCCAAATCCCCCCCTCCCCCATATCCCCCATATCCCCCCTCCCCCATATCCCCCATATTCCCCCCTCCCCCATATCCCCCCCTCCCCCATATCCCCCATATTCCCCCCTCCCCCATATCCCCCATATTCCCCCCTCCCCCATATCCCCCCCTCCCCCATATCCCCCATATTCCCCCCTCCCCCATATCCCCATATCCCCCCTCCCCCATATCCCCCCTCCCCCATATCCCCCCCTCCCACATATCCACCCTCCCCCATATCCCCCCTCCCCCATATCCCCCATATCCCCCCTCCCCCATATCCCCCCCTCCCCCATATCCCCCCTCCCCCATATCCCCCATATCCCCCCTCCCCCATATCCCCCCCTCCCCCATATCCCCCCTCCCCCATATCCCCCCTCCCCCATATCCCCCCTCCCCCATATCCCCCCTCCCACATATCCCCCATATTCCCCCCTCCCCCATATCCCCCCTCCCCCATATCCCCCATATCCCCCCTCCCCCATATCCCCCATATCCCCCCTCCCCCATATCCCCCATATCCCCCCTCCCCCATATCCCCCATATCCCCCCTCCCCCATATCCCCCCTCCCCCATATCCCCCATATCCCCAAGTGAATCCAGCCCTAACCTTAACCTCTGCAATGCACGCGCAACCGATGGCGTGCATTCATATACCTGCCTAACACTGTTGCCTTTTACCCCTGCCACCACCCCCCCCCCCCCCCCCCCCAGGAGAAGCGCGCACACAACAATAGGGAGCATGTGAGGACTGGAGGAGGGCCCGCTGATGAGAGGCCACTGACCGTACACGAGGAAAGGGCCCTGGAACTGGCTGGCGGACCTGACGACCGGGAGGTTGCTGATGCAGAGGTCGGGGCCCCACGAGCAAGTGAGCCACCAACAGCCCGTCCCCATATCCCCCCTCCCCTATATCCCCCTCTCCCGTATCACCTGATCACTGCCTGATGTCTAACCATGCATGCTTCATTGTGTATCGCAGGACCAAACGTCCAGGCACCCATCCCCGCAGATGCAGACCGCCCGCAGGATGCCCCTCGGAGACCACGGGAGACGGAGAGACCTGGAGCAACAGGGAGACGACACCCCCGTCACGTGCGGGAGCGACCACCCAGCGATGAGGGGGGCAGCCACAGGCCCCCGTCACATCCGAGCCAGGACACCACTACCCAGGACACCACTATCCAGGACACCCCTACCCGGGACACCACTACCCAGGACACCCCTACCCGGGACAGCACTACCCGGGACAGCACTACCCAGGACACCCCTACCCGGGAAGACGAAATACCGGACAGTGACTCAGAGTGGATGGGTGGAGACGAACCCCCACCCCAAAGTGCCATGGACTCAGAGTGGGACGAAGAGCACGACACAACGCCACTGCTGTCACCAACACCCTCCACCATCGCAGAAACACTCACCACGGTTGGGCACTTTAGTGATGAGGCGTCTGGTACACTCACTGGTGCGCACAACACAGCCGTCCCGGTACAGCAGGTGGAGGTAGGAGCAGCAGAGGGACCGGGCGGTCGGAGGGCAGCCCAGGCCAAGCGAACATCTGCCGCCCAGATGGATCCCGGGTTCCTGCAGTTACCACACCCACACATAGATCCGATGCAACCACCGACACGGAGACGAGCGAATAGGGTGACGGGTGGCTTGCGGCGGCTGCGGTCGCAGGTGGAGGAGTCCACCCGCGTCCAGGAGCTGGGAGTGGTCCCGGTCATGCGTGCCACCCAGGCTGACACCGCACGGGTGGCGTCCGCGGTGGAGGCAATGGGTGCGACGGTGTCAGACATGGGGAACGGTTTGCGAGGCCTGGGGCCTTCCGTGCAGGCGGCGTCTGTGGCCCAGGAAATGGCTGCCCTCTCACAGGAGGCCATGAGCCAGTGCCAGCGCCAGATGGCAGAGGCGCTCAACGCCATAGCCCAGTCTCAGCAGGCCATGGCCCAGTCTCAGCAGGCCATAGCCCAGTCTCTGCAGGCCATGGCCCAGTCTCTGCAGGCCATGGCCCAGTCTCAGCAGGCCATCGCTGAGGGCATCGGCGCCAGTGGCCATGTGCGAGCTGGCGTCGCACTGTCGCAGACAGGGTTCGACAACCCCCTGGGCTCCATGGCTGCAAACCTGCAGACCCCTGTCGATACCAGCACGGGCCTCCAGGACTGGCAGCGCCAGATGTCGGGGGCGCGTCGGATGGCCAGTCCGTTCGCATCCCCCACCCATGTAGAGGCCTGGGGGCCATCGGGCACCCCGAGGGAGGAGGAGGTGGTGTGGTCCATCCCGGCTCCCTCTGTAGGGGAGGTCCCGGTACACCGCGACACCTCGGACTCCCCCCCTTCCGTCCCAGGTGCATCGGGTGGGCAACGGGCAGGACAGGCTGGCAGCTCGCCATCCCAGTCGCCCGGGCCGCAGCCTGGCCCATCTAGGCCAGGACGCCCCAGGAAACGGCCGCCAAAGGGATCCAGTGTCAGAGGGCAGGAATCACAGGAGTCCACCTCCAGTTCTGCTGTACCGTCTGGGGAACCACGTAGACGTAGTCAAAGGGCCCGTAAGGCCAAACAATTAGACACTGAGTAAGTTGGCACGGGTGCAGGGCACAGATGAGTTTTAGGCGCTAGGGCACGTGCATGAACTCCTTTGGTTATTAAAGTCAATGTTACACCTACCGAAGCTGCCTTTATGCTCTGTCCAAAGTGTGCGGGGGTGTCATGTACGTTGAGCGCAAGTGTGTGTGTGAGGGGTGGTCTTACCTCAGCCCCAGGTGAGTCTGCCCCCTTCCCCCTGGGCCGCCATCAACATCCCCCGGGCAGAGGACGGGACCGTGCGCTGCAGTATCACAGCCGCATGCAGGGATGGTCCGGGTGGATGGTGGTACTGTGGCCATGGGTCAGACATAGTCCAACGATGTAGAGCCAGGAGCTCATCGGAGGCGGGCTGTCATCATTCTCCATGGCCTGCGATAGACACGCGTCCACCCGCAACTGGGTGAGCCCGGCCCGTTGTGCCGCCGGTGGATCGGCAATTGGGAGTGGGGGGGTGGTGTGCATGCGGGTGGGGTGTGTGGGGTTGGGGAGGGGGGTGATGGTGCTGGGTGGATGGATGGGTGGGGGGTGTGGGTGGTCGGCTGTTGTCATGGTGTGCGGTCTGTGGCCATACTACCCGATTCCCACGCCCATCTAGTCAGTGAAGCGGGCGTCTATCAGTCTGTCCCGTGCCCGCTGGGCCAGCCGGTAACGGTGGACAGCCACCCGTCTGTGTCTACCCCGTCTGCCCTGACCATTGCCCCCATCCCCCTCATCTGGGGAGGACTGGGCCTCTTCCTGCTGCTCCTCCACTCCGCCCTCCTCTGCCTGCGGCACATCGCCCCTCTGCTGGGCTATGTTGTGCAGGACGCAGCACACCACAATGATGCGGCCGACCCTATCTGACCGATACTGGAGGGCGCCCCCAGAGAGGTCCAGGCACCTGAAACGCATCTTCAGCACGCCAAAGCACCTCTCGATCACTCCCCTTGTCGCTACATGGGCATCATTGTAGCGGTTCTCCGCCTCATTGCGTGGCCTCCGTATAGGCGTCATCAGCCACGATCGCAATGGGTAGCCCCTGTCGCCCAGCAACCAGCCCCTCAGCCGGGGATGGCGTCCCTCGTACATGCCGGGGATGGATGACCGCGACAACACGAATGAGTCGTGTACACTGCCTGGGTAACGGGCGCAGACGTGCAGGATCATCATGCGGTGGTCGCAGACCACCTGTACGTTCATCGAATAGGTCCCCTTCCTATTAGTGAACACGGCCCTGTTATCTGCAGGTGGCCGCACGGCGACGTGCATCCCATCGATCGCGCCCTGGACCATGGGGAACCCGGCAATGGCAGAGAAGCCCACGGCCCGGGCATCTTGGCTGGCCCGGTCCACGGGGAAGCGGATGTAGCGGTGCGCCATGGCATAAAGGGCATCTGTCACTGCCCGGATGCACCGATGCACCGATGTCTGCGATATGCCGGACAGGTCCCCACTCGGTGCCTGGAATGACCCCGTTGCATAAAAGTTCAGGGCCACCGTAACCTTGACGGACACGGGGAGAGGGTGTCCCCCGCCAGTGCCACGCGGTGACAGGTGTGCCAGCAGGTGGCAGATGTGTGCCACGGTTTCCCGGCTCATCCGGAGTCTCCTCCTGCATTCCCGGTCCGTGAGGTCCTGGTATGACTGCCGGGGCCGGTACACACGGGGCGCCCTCGGGTGCCTCCGTTGCCGTGGGGCCGCGACGTCCTCCTCCCCCTCCTCGTCCTGTCGGTCAGGTGTCCCTCCAGCCTGGGCGGCTGCCGCCTGCCCCTCTGCGGCAGCCTGCGCCGCCTCTCTGGCACGCTCCTCCTCCTCCTCCTCCTCCTCCTCCTCCTCATCCAGGGCAACATAGACATGAGCGGCTGCCACCACGGCGGCCAACATCGCTGGATGATCTGAAAACATGACGACCTGGTGGGGGGGAGGGGAACGACGACATGTCATCATTGCCCATATCCCCTCCTCCCCCCAGCCAGGTGGCATGGACCGCATGGGTCCAACTGTTGGAGGCTGGCACCTGGCCAGGTGGACCAACTCATTTGCCCTCCCATCACCCACCCCGGCACGGACCCCCCCCCCGCCCCAACCTCCACCCCAGCACGGACCCCCCCCCAACCTCCACCCCGGCACGGACCCCCTCCCCAACCCCCAACCTCCACCCCAGCACGGACCCCCCCCCCCCAACCTCCACCCCGGCACGGACCCCCTCCCCAACCCCCAACCTCCACCCCAGCACGGACCCCCCCCCCCCCAACCTCCACCCCGGCACGGACCCCCTCCACAACCCCCAACCTCCACCCCAGCACGGACCCCCCCCCCCCAACCTCCACCCCGGCACGGACCCCCTCCACAACCCCCAACCTCCACCCCGGCACGGACCCCCTCCACAACCCCCAACCTCCACCCCGGCACGGACCCCCTCCACAACCTCCACCCCGGCACGGACCCCCTCCACAACCCCCAACCTCCACCCCAGCACGGACCCCCCCCCCCCCAACCTCCACCCCGGCACGGACCCCCTCCACAACCCCCAACCTCCACCCCAGCACGGACCCCCCCCCCCCAACCTCCACCCCGGCACGGACCCCCTCCACAACCCCCAACCTCCACCCCGGCACGGACCCCCTCCACAACCCCCAACCTCCACCCCGGCACGGACCCCCTCCACAACCCCCAACCTCCACCCCGGCACGGACCCCCTCCACAACCCCCAACCTCCACCCCGGCACGGACCCCCTCCACAACCTCCACCCCGGCACGGACCCCCTCCACAACCCCCAACCTCCACCCCAGCACGGACCCCCCCCCCCCCAACCTCCACCCCGGCACGGACCCCCTCCACAACCCCCAACCTCCACCCCGGCACGGACCCCCTCCACAACCCCCAACCTCCACCCCGGCACGGACCCCCTCCACAACCCCCAACCTCCACCCCGGCACGGACCCCCTCCCCAACCCCCAACCTCCACCCCAGCACGGACCCCCCCCCCCCAACCTCCACCCCGGCACGGACCCCCTCCACAACCCCCAACCTCCACCCCGGCACGGACCCCCTCCACAACCTCCACCCCGGCACGGACCCCCTCCCGGCACTCCCCCGGAGCCCAGCCTACTCTAACCACCCCCCCCCCCCCCCCGCCGCACACACACACAAGCCGAGACACACCTCTTCTCAGGCAATCAGTCTGCGGCCACGCCATTTCCTGCCCAGAGCCAACCCCCCAGGCCGTCACTCACCTCCTCGCTGGTCGGCGTGAGCCTGGAGCACCGGGTCACGCCGATGAAAAGGAGGTTTGATTGACGTCGACGTGAACGGTCATCACGTCGACGGGACTTCGGCCCATCCGGAAGGGAGAATATCGGCAGGCCGAAAATCGGCTGCCTTGCGCAGGCCCGTGACATTCTCCGCGGCAGCGGCGCCATTAACGCCCCGCCGACTTTTCTCCCTTCGGAGACTTCGGCGGGGGCGGGGGCGGGATTCACGGCGGCCAACGGCCATTCTCCGACCCGGCGGGGGGTCGGAGAATGACGCCCCTCGTCTTTTTGGATCTCAATGTGACCCAGGCTATCTACACACCCTTCTCCAGGCTCAACATCTACCAATTCCTTCTCTTTGGTGAATACTGATGCAAAGTATTCATTTCGTACCTCGCCCATTTCCTCTGGCTCCACACATAGATTCCCTTGCCTAGCCTTCAGTGGGCCAACCCTTTCCCTGGCTACCGATCTGGACATGCTATCCCCGGCAGACACGGTCAGGATCAAGATACTGGATGGTGGGTGGTCTGCTCTGGCTGACGTTGTTCGACAGGTCGCGACCCGATCATACGTATCCAATTAGATGTCATACGTATGTCTGATGGGTCCATTGTGCGAAGGAATCAAAGGGCTCTGTGAAAAGTTGCTTGCCCACAACCACGTTCCCCTCCATTTCCACATGTCGAATTGCCACCTCCAGACACCTCGAACCACGAGGCCACCAGTCGTGCCTCCCATTTGCCTGTCAAGACACCATCATCCCCTCCACCACCTCTCCGGAGGTCGACGAGGATCAGCCGCAAGCCTCAGAGACTGGACTTATGAGTATTTGTTTTGTTTGTTCTTTTCTGTATTCCTCAGTCAGTCACATTAGACAGACACATTCACATGTATATACATCCAAAAAAAAGGGGGAGATGTCATGATATGCAAACATGCAACCAATGAACACTCAGAATAGGACACAACCAATGGGCAGTCAGGACACTCAGAGGTGGCATCACCAAAATCTGGCATGACATAAACACTATAAAAGGGATGAGGCACTCACACCCTGTCTCTTTCCACAGACAGACATCGAGAGAGTCAGACAGGGTTGATCAGCAGCATCACACCCCGGCACGTGGCTTAGAGCAAGCTGGTACAGTTAGACTGAGTTACTACAGTTAGATTAGCAAAGAGTCGAACTCATTTGAGAACTGTGTTAATAGTTCAATAAACACGTTGAACTAATTTCAGAGTCTGGAGCATCCTTTAGTTAAGACTGAATCAAGTAGCAGCCTGTGTTATCCGAAGCAGCATAACACAAGCATCCAGATGATTCGAGGCAAAAACGTGCACACAAACTGCGCAGCCATTTTCGAATGTGGAGGCCACTTTCACGACCCAAAAAATGGTCACTACTGAGCTCAATTTATCACCCATTCATTTCGTAATCGTCCTTGCAACTGCAGTTTAGAAACCAAAAGTAATATTGAGTTGAGCTGCAAGCAAAATCCAGCAATTAGATCGTTACAATTTTTGTACAGTCTATCATTCAAATTTGGACTAAAGTGATGATTAAGAGGAAGTGCTGATACAAGAATTCCTTTAAAAAGGCAGTCACACAGAATTATGATTAGTTCCAACATCCTTTAGGTTTTTCTCTAACGCTTTCAGTGATTAATGGATATTTATTTAACAGGAGCACTGATGGCATAATTGGCTTCGATGAGTTACTGACCCCAGCAGTGCAAGAGATTTAATTAACATACACACACTGTACAATCAATGAAGTGTCCTGGGTTAATTATTGCCTGTCAATTCAGCTCCTTTTTATTTCCTCCACCACCAACCACCACCCCCCCGCCCCAACTTCTCACCTTTTCTTCCCTCCTCATTTCAAGGTTCTGATTCATGCTTGTCTTTGTTTCCAATGGCAACACTATTTTACTTAAATGGCTATTTTACATGTGAGAATGTAGATACAATGCAGAAAGCAGAAGAAATTTTCCAGCAGATAACCCTGGATTCGGGTTAAGGGCACAATCTTTGTACAATTTGTTTGTCTGCCCTAGCCAAATAGTGCATTGAGATTGCAGCTTTACTGTAGGAAAGTGCATGAAATGCTTTACAGTCGAAAAATCAAACATAAAATTAAGACCGAGTAAAAGAACACCGAGCCATTAAGAAAAGTGATGTGAAGTTTGCTCGAAGAGGCATGTTTGAAGGATTGCCTTAAAAGCAGCGAGAGGCTAAAGAGTTTAAGGAGGGAATTCCAGAGTTTAGGACCTAGACAGTTGAAGGCGTGGCTGCAAATGGTGGGCTGAAGGAAGTGCGACATACACAAGAGGCCAAAAGTTCTCAAAGGGTTGTCGGGCTGGAGCACATTTACAGAGGTAGGAAGGATTGAAGCCCATGGAGAGATATGAACACGAGGCTGATTATTTCAAAATCGAGGCACTGCAAATTGAGAGCCACCGTGGGTCAGTGGGCACAGGGATGATGGGTGAATTAGGATAATGGTAATGGGCGCCAGCGTTTGGGTATAATGATATTTTTGAAAGGGTGACAGGAGCAGGTTACATTTGAGAGATTCTATGTACCTACCTTTCATCTGTTACACCTTGGATATGTAACTAATGGGTAACACCAGCTTTAAAAAGAAATGGTATAAAAATTAATGGAGTATATAAGACCAGTCACACATGAATATAAAATTAATCAGAGTTCTCATTTTCACAGAAAAAGCAACAGTTACAGAATCCCCAAAATGACAACATATGTAAATTAAAACAGAATTTTGATAATGTATTCATCATGAATCAGTGACCCTGTCAGTGCATTGTGCATGAACACAGATAACTATTGTTAGAATACATCGCTCCTTTGACTCACCACAGGCATCGCCACAGGACATATGCTACTGTATATAAAACACATCCCCCTTTTCGCTATGTCTCACAATTCCCTGTCTCTCAAACTGATTTATCCTGCATGCTTCGTAGACCTTCCCTAGTAACATAACAACAACCCTATTCCCATGCACTGAAAAAGTTCCACCAAAGTTCCGTCTAGACTCCTGACTCTTTATTGTCTTCCATCCCCTGATATACGAACCCTTTGCCAGATGTCTGATCAAATTTATCATTTTGCCCTCAATAAAATTTAATTGCAATATTTTTCTTCAAAGGATATAAAAAAAGTATTTGGGCCTCAAAATTAAACCAAAGTGAACAAAAATTAAGTTATTAATAATACTATTTACCCAATGATATTTTTCAACAGGTTGGAGACTGCCAGGAGATATTTCTCAAATACACACAGAGCATAATGCAAATATGTCCCTCGAAACGTGCAATAATTACCCTTCAGGGAGATAGCCTAACTCGACTTCAACTGCATGCCTGGCTACCTTCCAAAACAGAGTTCAATGGTTTGCATTCCAGCTAATAAAATCCACTCAGCGTTGCAGCATTGTGATGAAATAAGCTTGGGAACGGAGCCTGGAATATAAAAAGAGACATCCCCACTCAGTGCAACCCAACTTGATAGATATAAGATGATGGGCTGTCCGCAGAAGTAAAAGTACAATACATTTGGAAACAGGGATACACAATAAATAAACCTGTAGCCCAAAGGTCACCATTTATTGTAGCAGCATAATGGAACCCTTCATGCCTTTTGAATCCTGCAATTTTTCTCCTTTTAGCAGCACTGATGTAATGAGTATTCTGACATTTTATTGATCAGAAGTACAGCCTGATGCCTGCCTGAAATTCAGCCTTCAAATTATTTTAAAAAACCCTGATTTAACACCTCTAACCTTTGCAATGTGAAGCATAATTTGTGGTTTAACCTTTTGAAGATGGCAGTTGCACAAAGCTGAAATAAATAAGGGTACAATTCTTTTTTTATATGACACCACGATTACGAGCTGTTGTCTGCTGTGGTTAGCCACCTGATTTTACTTCATAATATCGTGCTCGAAAACCCTTGAGAAATAATTTTCAAAAGCTGCTGAAGTAAATCTGAAGTAAAATGCCTAGTATAAAATTTGTTTCCTTACCCTGATAGCACAGTGGGAAATAGAATGACTGATGTGAGACAGAGCCAAAGAACTCAGGTGTAAGATTTTTGCCATGACAAAGAGCACTAGTGGAATAACCCCCATGAGGCCCACGGGGATGACCCGTGGAATGCGAGCTCCCCCGCTGAGGGGCAGGGGCATAACAGCTGGTCTCATTGAACCAGACAGGTAAAAGCCGGCCAGGATTAGAACCGGCACCTTCGGATGGTCCCAGCTGAGACTGGAGATACTACCTGCTGCTTTGCAGCCTTGCCTTTCTTTAACAAGATAAATCTTTGAGTTTAAGCCTTCTTGAGACCCCTGTGGATATTATACTGGCGACGAGGAAAAATGGGACTACAGGCTGCCTATCTGGATGTCCTGACCACGGTTACGTTTCGCTACAAGGGATCAAGGTCAGAACAAATTTTAAAATGCCGTTCCTCAGGATGTTCAATGCTTTTGACGCAGGCGTAGAAGACTGGACACAGTACGCTGAGCGGATGTGCTGCTTTTTGCAGGCACATGCCATTACGGGAGACGACCACCAAGCGGTGATACTCCTGTCCTCCTGTGGAACCCCTACTTTTAGCGTCATCAAAAGACTGACCTGCCCTCCAACTCTTCCTTCGACAAGCAGGTTGCACTTGTGGCAGACCAATATGACCCCAAACTGTTGGTGATTGTATAGAGGTACAGGTTCAACATGGCCAGGCAAATTCCAGGTGAGTTGGTCATGGATATATTGCCATGCCTATGCAAGCTGGACAAGCAGTGCAACTATGGACCATCCCTTCCGGAGATGCTGAGGGTCCAGCTCATGTGTGGCATAAACAACATTGCGGCACAATGTAAGCTGGCTGACACTTTTTAGACTTCAAAAAGGCCATAGAGATATCCCTCTCACGTGAAAACATGGAGAAGGGAGTCCAGGAACTCCAGGGCTCACTAAAAATGAAGGTGAATAGTGTTGGGTGCTCCCTCATACCGGTGACCAACGCCCCCCTAAAAGTAGAATTTGTGGGGCCCAACCAACACCAGAGCAGCGATGGGGCCAGACCCATTGGCCAAGGGCCTATACAGCCTGGGGAGATGTCTCCTCTGAACCCCAGGAGGAGGATTCCCAGCAGTGCTGCACCTGGAGGATTAGTGCATGCAACTAAACTGCATTGACGCATGAAGAGTAGCCCTCAACAAAATTACCGCCCAGGTTAATGACCACCCGCTAGAGATGGAGATTGACACAAGGCTGCTGTCTCGGTCATAGGACAGCAAATATACCGCAATCCACACAGGGATCCAATGCCTGCATCTAAGAGACACTGAGGCACATTTGGCAACATACACGGGAGAACTGTTGGCCAACATGGGAATGATGAGTACTCCGGTTGCCTATGGGCAACAATCCGTCCATTTGCACTGATAGTGGTATGAGGGAATGGGCCCAGGCTGTTGGTCTACGACTGGCTACAGAGGCTCCACCTAGCCTGGCAGTGGGTTTTCAAGTTGGACACTGGGGGGTTGTATGAGGTCCTGGGGAAATACCCGGAAGTTTTCCAGGATGGCTTGGGAAAAATAAAGGGAGCTGTGGCCAAAATCTATGTGGACCCGGAAGCTCAACCAAGGTATTTCAGGGTCCCCCCCAGTGTCCTGCTGTCGAAAGTGCATGATGAGCTCAGCCAGCTGGAAATCCTGGGGATTATTCGTCCTGTGCAGTTCGCTGAGTATGTAGTGCCTGTAGTCCTGGTGCTGAAGTCAGATCAAACAGTCTGCCTGTTTGACGATTACAAATTTTACAAATTGACGGTGAACAAGGCCTCTCGTTGGGACAGGTACACGATTCTGTGTGTGGAAGATCTCTGTGCAAAGTTGACTGTAGGTCATTCCTTCTCCAAATTAGACATGAGCCGTACATACCTTCAGTTGGAGCTGGATGTAGCATCCAGGAGAAATGTGACCATCAAGACCCACAGAGGCCTTCCGTTCGGGCTATCGTCCACCTGTGCGATCTTTCAGTGGGCTATGGAGCGCATCCTCCAAGGGCTCCCAAGGGGGTCAGTTTATTTGGACGGCATCCTGATCAATGGGGCCACTGACAAGGAACACCTGGATAATTTCTCCACCTTACACATTTCTCCACCTTTCTCTGAGGCAGGCATCCACCTGAAAAGGAGCAAGTATGTATTGCACATGAAAGAAATGATAGGGTCAACAAGGACAGCTTGCAACAGACCCCCACGTCAGGGAATACAACCGAGCTACGGTTGTTACTCGGACATGTAAATTATTACGGCAAATTCATCCCAACCTCACATGTACTCCTGAAAAAAATCAGGAATGGACATGGAGGATGCCGCAAGAAGAGGCATTTTCCAGGGTAAAGCGACAGATGTCGACCTCGAGAATGCGAACACATTACTGACTTTCCAGACCACTCCTGTTCACGTGTGATGTCTCCCCATATGACATTGGGGTAGTGCTGTTCCACCAAATGGACGACGGGACAGAGATGCCGATAAACAATGCATCAAAGACTTTGGCCAAAGCAGAGTGTAGGTATGCTCAGATCGTAAAGGAAGGGCTAGCCATCGTGTTCACAGTCAAAACGGTGCACCGGTACTTTTATGGATGGCAGTTTATGGTCAAAACAGACCACAAACCGTTGCTCGGCTTGTTCAAGGAAGACAAGGCAATCCAACCGATAGCATTGGCCAGGATACAGTGATAGGTGCTAATATTGGCGGCATATAAATATGCGTTCGAGTATAGCCCAGGCGTGCAAATCGTGCACGCGGATGCCTTCAGCTGACGCCCATTGCTGACATGCACCTCCCCCATCCCCACCAGTAGCAGACAAAGTCGTGTTGGTGTTTTGTATTTTATGGACACCTTGCCGGTCACAGCCTTGCAGATTCGTGAGTGGACAGAAAAAGACACACCTTAGTGAAGCTAAGTCGTATCATCCTGCACGGGGGATCATGGAAGATGGCCTGGGCAGCTGCGGGTTTTCGCGACTAAGCAACAAGGGCTTAGCATGGAGGACAGCATTATCCTGTGGGAAGCCCGTGTTCTGGGCCCCAGCCAAGGCAGGGAAGCCATATTGCAGGTCCTGCACAATGGACAGCTGGGAGTGTCCAAAATGAAGATTCTCATCCAAAACTACATGTTGTGCTTTAAAAAATTCATTCGGACAGCAATAATAATAATAATCATTATTACTGTCACAAGTAGGCTTACATTAACTGTAATGAAGTTACTGTGAAAATCCCCTAGTTGCCACACTCCGGCACCTGTTCGGGTACACTGAGGGAGAATTCTATGTGCAGTTCACCTGTCAAGCATGTCTTTCAGGACTTGTGGGAGGAAACTGGAGCTCCCGGAGGAAACCCACGCAGACACGGGGAGAACTTGCAGACTCTGCACAGACCCGGGACCCTGGCGCTGTGAAGCAACTGTGCTAAACACTGTGCCACCGTGCCGCCCATGGATCCGATTTTGTGGAGTCGGGGAGACTCTGAAGACCGCTGAAAATGGTGGGCGGAAGTCCCACTGTGGTTTCTGAAGGATCTCTTTTCACCTGCTGGGGGAGGGGCGTAAACCTGAACCCGACGAGGCCATTTGAGTTTATCAGTAAATTCAAACTCACTCCATTTCACAGAATTGTTACGACACAGAAGGAGACCATTTGACACAGCACGGTAGCACAGTGCTTAGCACAGTTTCTTCACAGCCCCAGGGTCCCAGGCTCGATTCCCAGCTTGGATCACTGTCTGTGTGGAGCCTGCACGTTCTCCACGTGTGTGCGTGGGCTTCCTCAGAGTGCTCCAGTTTCCTCCCACAGTCCAAAGATGTGCAGGTTAGGTGGATTGTCCATGATAAATTGTCTTTAGTGTCCAAAAAGGTTAGGTGGGGTTACTGGGTTATGGCCGGTGCAGACTCGATGGGCCGAATAGACTCCTTCTGCACTGTAAATTCTGTGATTCTATGACCCATCGTGCCTCCACCAGAATATGGGTCGGGATTCTCTGAAATCCTGGCCAAGTGTTGACGCCGGCATCAAAACCTGCGCGAGCGACGCCGGCATTAACGGGCCTCCAAGCCCAGTCATTCTTCCCATATCTGTCATGTCGGGGCAGGGGATGGCGAAAGGGAAACGGGAGTATTCATCAACGACGTTCAGGAAGTACGCGTTGCGATCGGTGGAGGGGAGGGGGCCTTTGAAATCAAAACTGAGGCGTTCAAAGGGTCGAGAGGCCTTAACCAGGTGCGCTCTATCTGGCCTGAAAAAGTGGGTTTGCACTCAGCGCAGATTTGGCAGTTTCTGATGACTGTTCGGACGTCCTCGACGGAGTAAGGGAGGTTGCGGGCCTTAAGGGAGTGGTAGAAACGAGTGACCCCCGGGTGGCAGAGGTCCTCGTGGAGGGCTTGAAGACGGTCCACTTGTACATTGGCACATGTGCCACGAGATAGGACATCGGATGGCTCGTTCAGCTTTCCGGGACGGTACAAGATCTCATAATTGAAGGTGGAGAGTTCGCTCCTCCTCCGCAAGATCTTGTTGTTCTTGATCTTGCCCCGCTGTGCATTATCGAACATGAAGGCAACCGACCGTTGGTCAGTGAGGAGAGTGAATCTCCTACCGGCCAGGTAATGCCTCCAGTGACGCACAGCTTCCACTATTGCTTGTGCCTCCTTTTCCACTGAGGAGTGGCGGATTTCTGATGCGTGCAGGGTTCGGGAGAAGAAGGCCACGGGTCTGCCTGCTTGGTTGAGGGTGGCCGCTAGAGCTACATCTGGTGCGTCGCTCTTGACCTGGAAGGGGAGGGACTCGTCGATGGCGCGCATCGTGGCCTTTGCGATATCCACTTCGATGCAGCTAAAGGTCTGGCATGCCTCTGTTGACAGGGGAAAAGTAGTGGACTGGATTAGCGCACGGGCCTTGTCGGTGTATTGTGGAACCCACTGGGCGTAATAAGAAAAGAAGCCCAGGCAACGTTTCAGGGCTTTGGCACAGTGGGGGAGAGGGAACTCCATGAGGGGGTGCATGCGTTCAGGGTCGGGGCCTATCACTCCATTACGCACTACGTAGCCCAGGATGGCTAGACGATCGGTGCGGAACACGCATTTTTCTTTGTTGTACGTGAGGTTCAGGGCGTGAGCGGTCTGGAGGAATTTTTGGAGGTTGGCGTTGTGGTCCTGCTGGTCGTGGCCGCAGATGGTGACGTTGTCGAGATACGGGAACGTGGCCCGTAAACCGTGCTGGTCAACCATTCGGTCCATCTCTCTTTGGAAGACCGAGACTCCGTTTGTGACGCCGAATGGAACCCTTAGAAAGTGGTATAACTGCCCGTCTGCTTCGAAGGCAGTATAGTTGCGGTCACTGGGACGGATGGGGAGCTGGTGGTAGGCGGACTTGAGGTCCACGGTGGAAAAGACCTTGTACTGTGCAATCCGATTGACCATGTCGGATATGCGGGGGAGAGGGTACGCATCTAGCTGAGTGTACCTGTTGATGGCCTGACTATAGTCGATGACCATCCTCTGTTTCTCCTCGGTCTTAACGACTACCACCTGGGCTCTCCAGGGACTGTTGCTAGCCTGGATGATGCCTTCCTTCAGCAGCCTCTGGACTTCGGACCGGATAAATGCTCGGTCCTGGGCACTGTACCGTCTGCTCCTTGTGGCGACGGGTTTGCAATCCGGGGTGAGGTTCGCAAACAAGGAAGGCGGTTCAACCTTGAGGGTCGCGAGGCCGCAGACAGTCAGTGGGGGTATAGGGCCGCCAAATTTAAATGTTAAACTCTGGAGGTTGCATTGGGAGTCCAACCCTAGGAGTGTGGGCGCACAGAGATGGGGGAGGACATACAGCCGGTAATTTCAGAACTCCCTCCCCTGCACCGTTAGGTTAGCGATGCAGAACCCCGTGATCTGAACGGAGTGGGATCCCGCCGCCAGGAAAATTTTCTGGGCGCTTGGCCGAATTACGAGGGAACAGCGCCTTACCGTGTCCGGATGAATGAAGCTCTCCGTGCTCCCAGAGTCGATAAGACACGGCGTCTCGTAGCCATTCACTAGGACTGTAGTGGTTGCAGTCTGGAGCGTCCGGGTTCGCGACTGGTCGAGGGTCGTCGAAGGCAGACGTGGTTGTTGAAGTTGAGCATTGTAATCAGGCAGGATGTGGCCGTCTGTGTCGGGGTCCTTCAGCCAAGATGGCGGCGTCCACGGATCGAGCGCGGTCAGGGGTGGACAAAATGGCGGCGCCCATCTCTCCCTCGTGGCGTCCGGGGTCCAAAATGGCGGCGGCCGTCGGTCGCACGTGGATCGCTGGGGGGGCTGGGTCTGTGGTCCCGTTTCTTCCCCAGAGATAGCGGCGACCCCGCGGGACTTGCACACCGTCGCATAGTGGCCCTTCTTCCCGCAGCTTTTGCAGGTAGCCGCGCGGGCCGGGCAGCGCTGCCGAGGGTGTTTCGGCTGGCCGCAAAAATAGCAGCGGGGCCCCCCGGTTGGTCTGGTGTTTTGGCCGCGCAGATTTGCGGGGGTGGGGGGGGTGTCGGAGAGTCGTCCGCAGCGGGGGTCCACGGAGCCCAAGGGGCTGTAGTGCGGTCGGGGGCGTAGGCGCGGGCATTACGCGAGGCCACATCGAGGGATGCCGCCAGGGCCCGAGCTTCTGTAAGTCCCAGAGATTCTTTCTCCAGAAGCCTCTGGCGGATCTGGGAAGAGGCCAAACCTGCCACATATGCATCGCGGACCAGGAGCTCTGTGTGTTCACTCGCTGTTACTGCCGGGCAGTTGCAGTTTCGACCCAGGATCTGCAGGGCGTTATAAAACTCGTCCAGCGATTCCCCCGGAAATTGCCGTCGTGTGGCGAGCTGGTAGTGAGCAAAAACCTGGTTGGCGGGCCGGATGTCGATACCCTTCAGCGCGGCGATGGCACCGGTGAAATCGTCCTCGTCCTCGATAAGGGAGTAGACGTCAGGATTCACCCTGGAATAGAGGACCTGCATCTTTTGTTCGTCTGTCGGTGTGCCGGGGGCCGTTCGGAGGTAGCCCTCAAAGCATGCCAGCCAGTGCTTGAAAATAGAGGTCGAGTTAGCTGCTTGGGGTGCGATGCGCAGGCACTCCGGGGTGATTCGGAGCTCCATGTTCCCCTGTCGTTTTCTTCAATTTAAATTCTGCTTAATAAATTGTAGCACCGTCAATATGACGTGAGGCAGGTTGAGGTAATGTCAATTGAAGGCTTTATTAAGCAGAACTTTATCCCCAGCAGCGTGGTTACAGAATGCAGCTGCTGAGGGAAATGGAGGGAAAAGCTGGGTTCTTATACCGGCATTTCTGGGTGGAGTCCAGTAGGTGGCAGATCCTATCAGGACCTGGCATCCCTCCACCAATAGCCTGTCGACACGTGGTGTACCGTATTACCCCTAATACATACCGCCACAGTGGCACTCAGGGCAGACGGCAACACTAAGAGGGGAACTAAACTACCAATGAGGGAATGGGAAGGGGGAGGGGTGGGGGGGGGGAGTGGGGGGGGGGGGAGGTCATGTGAACACCGTTGTGAATAAGACACAAGCTTGTTTGTAAATACCAGACACATTTGTCTGGTATTTACTCTGTAAAAACTGGAAATACTAATAAAAATATTTTTTAAAAAGGAAAAGCTATGAATCTGGGCATCAACACATTTCTAAAAATCTTGTCATTCTTCGACTTGTCATCAACATTGTCACAGTAATTGCTATAGGAAAAGGGAGAATATTTTTTTAAAATAAATTGAGAGTACCCAATTCATTTTTTCCAATTAAGGGGCAATTTAGCATGGCCAATCCACCTCGCCTGCATATCTTTGGGTTGTGGGCGAAACCCACGCAAACACGGGGAGAATGTGCAAACTCCACAAACTCCAAAGTGACCCGGAGCCGAGATCGAACCTGGGACCTCGGCGCCGTGAGGCTGCAGGGTTAACCCACTGCGCCACCGTGCAAACGATCAAATACGATATCTCATCTCATCCATCGATAATGCATATCGAGGTGAACTGTCCATTTGTATATTATCGATCCACAAACATGCTGATTCTGAATACAGATGTTATATATCAACAACATGATAAGTGCTCAATGCAGACCCAGAAATGTGGCTGCATTGCTTTTTGCATCATGTCCTAAATGTATTTATACAATTTTTCTTTTTCAAGATGCAGTTTCCCAAATGATCACATTAATTTTTGTCCAATCATCAAAACTAGTCCAACATGTAGACGTTTTCTTAAATATATTATTTCATGGCAAGTGTGTCACTATCAAGACCAGCATTTGTTACCCATCCATAATTACTATTGAAAAGAGTGGCTTGCTCAGCCATTTCAGAAGACAGCTAAAAGTCAACCCTGTAGGCCAGACCAGGTAAGGATGACAGATTTCCTTCCCTGAAGGACATTATGAACTAATTGGGTTTTTAGGACAATTGGAGATAGTTCATTGGCAGAGTAGCATTCGATTCCAGATTTTATTCATTGGATTTAAATTTCACCAGCTGCCATGATGGGATTTGAACCTGTGTCCTCAAAGCGTTTGCCTGGGCCTCTGGATTTCTAGTCCAGTGACATTATCACTACACATCCCCCCTCAAAGGTTCACCAGTACAGGCTGGTCATAAATATATGTTTTGTTGGATTTCTAAATAATAATAGAAAGATTGAATAAAAGTGGAATGCATCCGACCTAATGACTCGATAAAGGATTTGATTCTATTACATTTTACACAATTCGATGCAATGTTGACTTTGTAATAGATTTTAAATAATCTGATTGCATTTAAGCAAGTGATGTGAAATCATCTCCAGTAGGCACTTCAGCTTCATGCCAAGAAGAGTATAAACTGCACAAGGTGAAAAGTATTAATTATAACTTTTAATCTTCTTTCTGTTAGCAAAGAGACAAAAGGATAATTGACATTTACCTAAGGTTAAATTATGGTCAGCGAGTAGTGGGAAAGAGCGAGACAGGGAACAGGGGTAGAAACATTGCAGAGAAGATGAGAGCTGAGTCTTCAGGCCATGGGAAAGAACGAGACCAGGAACAGCGTTTCCAGCCAGAGCCCCCTTCAGGAAGAAAATTTTAAATGTGAAATCAGAGGGCAGCAGTTAGGTGATTGACTGGTAAATATATACTATTTATTTTATCTAGACTAGGGAGTCTATCTTTCTTTTTTTAAATAAAGCTTAGTACTACTGGTGAGGTGTATTAAGAATTATGAGGGTTTATCAGCATTATTAATGTTCATTATTATTAGTAAAGTTTCTTAACAGTCGTAAGGTTTATTAGTATTGATAAAGGTTTATTTGCAGTGGTAACATTTATTAGCAACAGCAATGTTATCAGTTAACCGAGAAATGGCAGGGCTGTTTTGACCTCTGGAATGCACATCCTATGCTAGAAGGGAACTCCAGAATGCTTCCCCATCCTGGATAACCATTTGTGCAGGAATTTTCACCAGCTGAAGCAGCTTGAGCTCTGGGTTTGGAACTAGGGCAACAGCTGGCATTAGTACAGCATATCCAGGCTGGTTGAGAGCTTTGTGAATAGTACTTTTATAAGTGTAGTCATTCCGTAATTTAGAATATGCAGGGCAAGAACACCAGGCAGTCAAATAGAAATTGCTAGATAGTGCAGGAGTGCACTAAGTGTACCCCGCTCTCCAACTACTGTTCAGTTCTGAATACTGATGACAACAATGGTACATTTGGCAGTGCAGCTACAGCCAAGTCCATGGTACCATGGGTGATTCAGATGTACAGGAGAGGTAGGAGGAAGATTGGAAGAGCAATAGTGGTAAATGATTTGATAGTTAAGGGAATAGATAGGTGTTTCAGAGGCTGCAGGGGTAAATCTAGGGTTGCATGTTGCCTCCCTGGTGCCAGAGTCAAGGATGTCACTGAGCAACTACAGAGCAAACTGGGGGGTGGGGGGAAGGAGAACATTCATTGGTCCACACCATCACAAACAAAATAGGCAGAGAGAAGGATGTGGTACTGAAGTCAGAACTTCGAGAGCTAGGTAGGACATGAGCAAGCAGGATCTCAAAATAATCATTTCCAGCTTACTCCCAGTTCCATGTGCAAATGAGGACAGAAATAGAAAGATAAAGCAGCTAAATGTGTGCTGGAAAAATGATGCAGGGGAAGAGCTTCAGATTCTTGGGACATTAGTACAGGCTCTGGGGGAGATGGCATTTGTACAGGCCGAATGGGTTGCACCTAAATAGAGCCGTGACTGAACTCCACTCCCCTGTCCCATGCCCGCAACCCCGTAACTTAATCTATGCGCCTTTAGACACTAAGGGGCAATTTAGCATGGCCAATCCACCTAACGGCCACATCTTTGGACTGTTGGAGAAAACCGGAGCACCCGGAAGAAATCCATGTAGACATGGGGAGAATGTGCAAACTCCACACAGACAGTCACCCGAAGTGATTCACCTGACGAAGGAGATGCGCTCCGAAAGCTAGTGACTTCAAATAAACCTGTTGGACTTTAACCTGGTGTTGTAAGACTTCTTACTGTGCCCACCCGAGTCCAACGCCGGCATCTCCACATCATTGCTGCTTCTCATCAGAGGTCCCAAGTAGAGCTACATCAGCAGCTCCTGTGCTGCGGTGAAGGCAGACAGCAGGAAAGTGCAGATCAAGGTGAATAAAATCTACAACAGATTAGATGATTTTGAAGTTGAAAATCATCTTTCAAGCAGTGAAACCACTCTCAGAAGACGTCTGTGAGTGCCAACTTGTCACCTAGCAGGATTGCAGGTATTGAGTTTCATTCTGCGTGCTTCCTCGCCTGTCAGTTTCACTGAACAAGCACTTCCCGCTGCTCTCTTGCCTGGGTGACCCAAGTGAGTGCCACATGCTTGCTCAGAAAACCCATGCGCTGGCTGTTGAAGCCAGAACGTTGGGCCAAATCCTCAGTTAACTAGGGATTCCTACATTGCAATTGCTTAGACATTAGATTCACTGAGGTCTCCCCTTGCCTGTAAACCTGCCTGGGTTAAACCTTGAAGTCATAGAGTCATAGAATCATGCGCCACAGCAAAGGCCCTTCTGCGCTGGTCAGAAACAACTACCTAACTATTCTAATGCCATTTTTCAGCACTTGGCCCATAGCCTTGTATGCCCTGCGATCGCAAGTGCACAGCTAAATACTTCTTAAATGTTATGAGGGTCTCTGCCTCTACCACCTTTCAGGCAGCAAATTCCAAACACCCACCACCCTCTGGATAAATGAAATGAAATGAAATAAAAAGGTTTTTCCTCACATCCCCTCTAAACCTCCTGCCCCTGACCTTAAATCTATGCCCCCTGGTCATTGACCCCTCCACCAAGGGGAAACGTTTGTTCCTGTCTACTCTATCTATATCCCTCATAATTTTATACATCTCAATCATGTCCCACCTCAGTCTCCTCTGCTCCAAGGAAAACAATCCAAGTCTATCCGATCTCTCTTCAAGTTGATGGGATCTTATCAGGTTTCAAACCCAATGCCACTTTTTAGGGTTTAGCCAATTGCCCCTCGAGTCAGCACCCCAAATTCTGCCCTTTGTTTCAATCTATCGACTCTTTTCCTCTCGAAGAAAATGAACATCAGGAGAGCTTTTTAGCAGATGGTCAAGCTCATGTTGTTTGTTTTATGCTATCACCCAAGGTAAAAATGATCTCTCCAGTCTAATCCCAGGATCCAGTTCTCCAGCTCAGTTTGGATCTGAAGTATACTGGAGGCTGGGGTGTTGAGTGTGATGAGGGCCCGAATTCTCCGGCTGTTCACACTGGCAGGATTCTCTGGTCCCTCCGGCAGTGCACCACTTTCCATGGGTTTCCCTGCGGCTTCAATGGGAATTCCCATTACAGGAGCAGAGAATCCCACCGCCAGCGAACATCGTGCTTCCTCCCGTCACTGAGGAACACGTGGCTGGGAGGCCGGAGAATCCTGCATGTGGTGTCGTGGCCTGGTCTCTAGCTAGATGCACATGTCTCCACTGTGAGGACAGCAACTACGCCCTGGAAAATAATTGTATTCCCCTCTGCTCCTTGTCCTGGAGCAAAGATGGGGCAGAATGGGGTGTCAGGCAAACACCCAAAGGTGGTTAAGCATTGTTTATTTGACTGTTTGGGGCAGAGAAGTATTGTAGTGAAGTGGGTGCCCCAGAGGTAAGCCTGTAGCCATATCTGATCACCACATAACCAAATAAATTGGATAAACTTGTATATAAGACTGGTTTGGCCACAACTTGAGTATTGTACCCAGCTCTGGACACCACATTTTAGGAACGATGGGATGGCATTAGAGCGGGTTCAGAAAAGATTCATGAGAATGGTTCCAGGGATGGGGGACTTCAATCACATAGATAGATTGGAGAAGCTGGTGCTGTTCTCCTTGGAGAAGACAAGATTGAGAGGCAGTAGCATAGTGGTGTAGTCACTGGACAAATAATCCAGGGACCCAGGGTAACGTTGACCTAGATTTGAAGCCCACCATAGCAGATGGTCAAATTTGAATTAAAATCTGGAATTATAAGTTTAATGACGATCATTGTCATAAAAACATACATTGTTCATTAATGTCCTTTAGGGAAAGAAATCTGCCTTCCTTACCTGGTCTGGCCTACATGTAACTCTAGACCCACAGCAATGTGGCTGACTCTTAAAATGCCTCTCAAGGGCGATTAGGGATGGACAATAAATGTTGACCCAGCCAGCGACACCCAGCAATAAAAAAGATTTGACAGGTATTCAAAATCACGTGGGGTCTGGACAGAGTGGATAAGGAAAAACTGTTCCTATTGGTGGAAGATTGGAGTACCAGAGGACACAAATGTAAGGTAATTGCCGAAAGAAGCAATGGAGGCATGAGGAAACCCTTTTTCTTTACACAGCGAGTGGTTAGGATCTGCAAACACCTGCCTGAGAGTGTGGTGGAGGCAAATTCAATCATGGGTTTCAAAAGGATCATTGTCTAAAAAGGAAAAATGTGCAGGGCTACAGGGAAAACGTAGGGGAGAGGCACAAGGTGAATTGTTCCTGCTCAGAGCTAGCATGGACAAAATGGGACAAATGGCCTCCTTCGCTACTGCAAACATTCTGTGATTCTGACTGCACCTTCAGAAGTGCAGGCACCCATTGGTACCATACAAGTTATATGTCTTCCTGGTGATTACACAAACTCCATCAGTGTCGATGTTGAAGGGAACCACCAGGATTGCAGCAGATAATTCCTTTTTAGATCCCACCATTCTAGACAAAATAGCCTCAATAAATTACAAACTCACAGCCATCCCCCAGCAGCCGCACTCACTCAGCGTTTATTTCTGGGTGATACTGCTGCTTAATTTATCATAATCAGGCGATCAACATGCTTCAGTCACTAATTATTACATTGCATGAGAAAAACTGCTGACAATAAGATTTAAGATAATACTTTTAATCCAATGAAAGACATGTTTGAACTTAATAATATACCATACGACTTTCATGTGGTCATAAAAGACTTGAGATTGTTTGAACCTTGAGATTACAGTGTCAAGGTAGTGTCATTACTGCCTGCAATTCAAGGTCTAGCTTTGAAATCGTGGTAATTTGATGATGGGCCCTTCATCACCTCAAGCACCCTAACCTCCACCTCCAAAACCACCTGCACAGATCACCCAACAGGGAAAAGGTTACACTGGTAGCATTTTACTTGAATCATTGTTCTCGGAGTTCTTACAGATTGTATTTGAAATCTAGCAATTAAGGAACACATACAGGTGACCCACTGGATTGCTGTGTCATCTATTGCCGTCTGCATTAACATTATTGCAAAGCAAAAGTACATACAAATTATGCCGTGGTGCTTAGAATAACATAGTAAAGCAATTTTATAAGCTGATAAAATAGTGGGATATATGCCCATAGCATGAGGAGACAAGTTTCCAGATGTTATCATGCAGAATTCAACACAGTCTCTTTCTCTCTACTACTGAAATGCATTAGTGAAATCACACTTTACGAACAGAAGTTAATTTTCAACTTTACCAGCCAAGCAGCAATCTGACCATTTGCTTCACTCACCTAGCGTCGCAACTGCTCGAATTTCATCCCAAAAATCAAGTGGGTTCTAGAGTGCGTGAATAATCCACTCCTCCAGGTTATCATCCAGGTGGTGAAATTGAGAATTGACCCCACTGTGTTCAGCTCTGATAATCAAGCATTGCTCGAATAAATTGCAAGGAAATGGGAGAAAGCGCACTGAACAAAAGTTCAGAGCAATGTTCCTTCGGAGTTTCTCTGTTGTCCACAGCCTGTTTGCTGCATTGAACAGTCTCTTCAAGATTGCTGCATGGCCATGTCAAAGAAAATGTTGGTGGTGGACGGCCTGCCTGCTTCACTTCATGGTGTGTCACGATTTGTGACTGCCAAGGTTAGAGGAAAGATTGGTTCAGAGAATAGCAAAAAACCTCTAAATGACCAGTTTTCTGAATGTGCACGCACAGCCATGAGGCTGAATGCAAGGAGCAATTGGTCCCCACAAGGGATGTGATACCAGAATCATTTTATAAAATTAGGTTCCACTGTCTAGGAAGAGAAAGGATAAAGGAGAGTTGCACACAGGCATTTGGGATATTAAATGAAATAAAGTGAACCCATATATTATTTCAAGTTCTTAAATTCAAGTAAAGAGGACCAAAGATGTAACAGCAACTTGCATTTATATAGCTCCTTTAGTGTAGGAAAATGGCCCCAAATCACTTCAGAAAGCTGAGATCAGATAAAAATGGACACTGAAACTCAGAAGGAGATTTTAGAAAAGGTGATCAAATGTTTGGTGAGAGAAGGGTTTTATGGAGGAGTTGGCGAGATGGAAAATTTTAAGGAAGACATTTTATTATTGGGTCTAGAAAGGCAAATTCATGGTCATCAATAATGGAGTTGTGTTGGGGAGAGGGGTTGGCAGGAGGACAGAAGAGGCTAAAGTCAGAGGACTGCAGAGTTCAAGGGGGTTGTATGGCTAGAGCCGATGACAG
This sequence comes from Scyliorhinus torazame, assembly GCF_047496885.1. Classification (NCBI taxonomy): domain Eukaryota; kingdom Metazoa; phylum Chordata; class Chondrichthyes; order Carcharhiniformes; family Scyliorhinidae; genus Scyliorhinus; species Scyliorhinus torazame. The sequence goes on from NC_092709.1 coordinate 276,792,088, forward strand.
AGAAAAGAAGGAAGCAAGTTATGACCGGATTCAAGTGCAATAGTGAGGGGCTGGAGTTTTAAAAGAGGTAGAGGTCTGAATCAGAGGTGGACGGACCACAATTAGGTACCACAGCCTCTGTGCCATTTCCCCCACCAGGATCACAACCCTGAGCCATTTTGAGAGAGGTCAGTTTGGGGTGGATTAGCTGCCTGCAGGCCAGAGTCGGGGAGCTAATTATCATTAATAAAATGTAATTAGCGGGCAGCCAGACTGGCCGGAATCACACCCAGGCCAACACAATAGACTCAGGGCAGGAGGTGAGAGCACGGTGGATTACGTGGGAGGACAGCATTAGAACTGTTGACTCGAAATGTGCAAAAGGCACAAAGGGAGGTTTCAGCAGCAAATGTTTTCAGTAGAACCAGAGATAGGCAATTCTATGGAGGTGGAAGTCAATGGTCTTTAAGATGGATTCTGACAATGTAGATGCAGTTGAGGGGTCAAGAGAGACAGTGGAGAGGTTTCCATTTATTATTGACATGTTTCGAGTAAAGAGGAGCATGAATTCATCAGAACATTTTCTCACCCAGGACTGCCAGAGTGCCCAGGTGGCACTGCCAGGGTGCCAGGGTCACTGCCAGGATGCCAGGCTGGCATTGACAGGGTGCCCAGATGACAGGGTGCACTGGTACCAGATTTGTATGGCCAGGGATCAGGTGCAGGGAGGGGGGGCAGTCTTGCCAATCAGAGGGGGAGGTGAGGGAGAAGTTCCAGGGGCTTAAAGAAGGTTGCCAGGATGAAGCAGGGGTTCCTGAAAGAGCAGGCATGTAGAGATCGGGGCTGTTGTTCAAAATGGTGACCGACTAAAGTGTGGCCTCGGTGGGGGAGAAACTCCTGGAGGCCCAAAATACCTGCAAAGTGCCGGTGAATAATGGGGTGAATCTCGGCACTGCAGCAGCCATATGCACCCAAAAGCGGACTTTAACTGTTGTCTGCTGAATCGCGCTCAAGTCTCTGTCTTGATGCACTCATGAATTCTATAAACTTAAGTTTGCTAACCCAAAATTCATGAGATTGTGCCTGCCAAGATCAAATGATGTTAATCATATAAATGTCATTCACCGGATTTATCGAATTTAGCCGGCCACCAATTGATTTGATCTGAATTATTAACATTCAGTGGTCATTTATTTTAGTACCCATGAATTTAAGGATGGGTTAAATTAAACCTTGCTCTAGATTATTGAGAAAATTGATGAACAATAATGGTCCAAATACAGAGATCTATGAAGTTCACCTGCAGTCCTGAAGCTAGGCCGAAATTCTCCAGCCATCGCGATTCATTGTTCCCGACTCCCCAATTACTGTCGCGCATCCCTGCCTGTGGGTTTTTCAGTGGCGTAGGGTAGATTCAATGGGAATTCCCATTACAAGCAGCTGGAATAGTGAATCTCGTTGCCAGGGAATATCACCCTCCAGGGAAACACGGGGTTGGGGGACCGGATAATCCAGCTTTTATATTTTTATTCCTCATCTGCTCTTTTCAGAGTTGTTGGCCGTGATTCTCCGAGCCTCCTCGCCGAAATCGCGCTCGGCGCTGGGGCGGAGAAGAGAATGGGGTCTCAGACCCGTGATCGGCTCTGACGCCGGGACGCGATTCTCCGCGTGCGCACGGTCGACGCGGCGTGGTTGGGGGCAGTTGAAAGAGTCTCCCGCAGTGATTCTCCGTGGTCAACCAGCCGGGTTCCGCTGCCGTGGTACCAACGTGGTTCCAACCGGCGGGAGCTCAGAGTCGTGGCCGTGCTGGCTGTTCTGGTAGGGGTGCGAGGGGACAGACTCTGGGGGGGGGGGGCCCTCCACGGCATCCAGGCCCGCGATCAGGGGCTACCGATCGACGGGCACGCGTGATCCGGGGGGAGGGCCTATCTTCTTCCGCGCCGGGCCACTGTGTGGCTCTGCTATGTTGCGCCGGAGCCCGGCGCGAAACGACCGCCGTGCGCATGCACGGACCCGCGGCCAGAAGTGCAGGGCCCCGTATCGGCAGCAGGAGCTGCGGGGTGCACACCGGGGCCCTGCTATCCCTCTTGAAATCGGAGAATCCCTCCAGACTTTTTGAAAAAAGCCTGCAGTGATTCGCGCCCATTTTCCCGAGGGCGTGGGGACATAGCCCCATTTTTGGAAAATCCCGGCCGTGTTACCTCATAATTAGCAATCACCCTACTCATACAATAATACCATTACCATTACAAACCAAAGGTCGATGTATGAAACCTCTCATCTTATTTTCTCAGATCCAGGTGCTCCGGTTTCCTCCCACAAGTCCCGAAAGAAGTGCTGTTAGGTAATTTGGAAATTCTGAATTCTCCCTGTGTGTACCTGAACAGATGCCGGAGTGTGGCGACTAGGGGCTTTTCACACTAACTTCATTGCAGTGTTAATGTAAGCCTACTTGTGACACTAATAAAGATTATTATTATTACTTTACAAGGTATGGTAACGTGGTATGAGGTGTAATATCATGAGACCTGAGCTACACTATTCACACACTGGTATGTAGGCATTCAAACTCCCAAAGGATTTAAGTAATTGACCAACATGCGGCATAGATTTTAAATGATTTTGTTCAGCTTCCAACTGAATTATGACTTTTAATGTAAATTCAAAATGCCCATTCACTGACACAAATGTTTGCTGTACGTTGTTTATCTACTCATGTAAATTTCAATCTCTGCAGCAAAAAAATCGATGTCAGCAAAACTAAGGAGCTAGTCATTGACTTCAAGAAGCAAAGTATCGTGCACACCCCTGTTTGCAACAATCGTGCTGAGGTGGAGATGGTTGACAGCTTCAGATCCTAGGTGTGCACATCACCAACAATCTGTCCTGGTCCACCCACGTCAACGCTATGACCAAGAAAGCACAACAGCGCCTATACTTTCTCAGGAAAATAAGGAAATTTGGCATGTCCACATTGACTCTTATCAATTTTTACAGATGCACCACAGAAAGCATCCTACCTGGCTGCATCACAGCTTAGCATGGCAACTGCTTGGCCCAAGACTGTAAAAACTACAGAGAGTCCTAAACACAGCCCAGTCCATCACACGAACCCGCCTCCCATCCATTGACTCTGTCTACACTTCCAAAGACCCATGCGGGGTATTCTGTCTTCCAACCTCTTCCATCGGGCTGAAGATTCAAAAACAGCTTCTTCCCCACTATTACCAGACTCCTGAATGACCCTCTTATGGACTGAAATGGTATCTCCACACGTCTTCTTCACTGAATAGTACTACACTCCGTTTGCTTCACCCGATGTCTATGTCTATGACCTTACATTGTGCATTTATCGTATGTTCTATGTTTTTCATGTACGCAACGATCTGCCTGGACTATATGCAGAACAATACTTTTCACTGTACCTCGGTACACGTGACAATAAATCTAAATCTAAAAAAAATCGAAATCATATCCTTTTCATATTTTGAGATGGAGAATTCAGCCATTCAGTATTAGACATATACAATTTTGTTATGCGTGTATGTAAATGGTACCTTTAAAGGAAAATTGTTAAAAGTAGGGAGCTGCCTTAGTGTATGAGAAAGTTTTCTTATTTGTTATTTGAGCAGATGAAAGTATTACACATTTGACTCCCAACTTCCGAGATGTTCTTCACTGTATTGTTTGACCAAATGGCTGAACTTCGACCAGCAGCTGAAAGTAACCTCCGCAGAACCCTACAACAAGCAGTTAGCACCGCCCGAAGAGATGATATAGTCCTTGAAGACTATGACTCAGACCTTAAATTCTTCTTTGGACATCGCGAGCCCAATGCCAGCTCCAACACAAAACGTGATGATATAGTCCTAGAAGACTACGACTCAGACGATGATTTCATCATTGGAGATGGCGACCCTAGTACCAAATCCGAACCGCAACGAGATGTGTTCTACAGTGAAGAATCCGCCACAGACGCGGATGTGTTCTTCGGATTTGAGGATCTTCAGCGCAGCATATACGACATCCCGACTCGTGAGTGCAGGATTATGCTGCGGCCTGACGCCAAGAGACAGAGCGCGGTACAAGCCCACAGAGAGTGGCCTGTTGCCACACAGACAGTTGTCCACGCACCGCAAAGAGTCCCCGACTCCACACAGAGAGTGGTCCAGCACCGCAAAGGGTCCCAGTCTCCACACAAGAAGTGATGACAGTCTCCACAGCGAGACCAATGCACGATTCCACACAGGGAATGCTGCAAGTCTCCACAGAGGGAGTGATACAAGCCTCCACAGCGAGCTCGTGGACAGCCTCCATGATAGAAGCAATGCAAGACTCCTGAGCGCAGTCCTTGCATGAACAAGACTATGAGGGTCTAGCAACCTCCTCTGAGCAACCAGCAGCAGACGATGCAAGTCTGCCATGCTCAAGTGAACAACAGAAAGACTATGACAGTCTGCCATGCTCCAGTGAACAGCAAGAAGACTATGACAGTCTACCACGCTCCAGTGAACAGCAAGAAGACTATGACAGTCCACCCAGAGTGTTTGAGCCACCAGAAGACGACTCGGACAGCTAACCCAGCTCAAGTGAACGACAAGAAGACACTGAGGCTCTACCTACTGTATATGCGACAAGTGACGATGGCATCTCACTTCCCATACAAGATGTGCAACGTGACAGACCTCAGCTAGTGTGTACAGCGGCACTCGACAATCACAGTGAGAGTACTGGTGACTCCGGTGACACCACGTTACTTCAAACCTCATCCGCTCTTGCCTCTCCACAACCAAATGAACTCCTGAACGTTTTGACTCTGGACGTGGAGCATCAAGAAGCCTCAGAAGATGCAAGTGAACCTAAAAAGACTCCGGATGTGGAGCATCAAGAAACCTCAGAAGTGAAACAGACCAGACTCCAGACGGGGAGCATCGACAAGCCAAAGCTGATTCAAGGAAGCCGGACATGACTCCAGACGGGGTGCGCCGCGAACTCAGTGATGGCACGCTCAAGGAGACAGCAGATGCCACAAAGCACGCTGACACGAGTAACTGTGTGAAGGACTCGTATTATCCACAGAGTGTGGTCCTTGAGCGCAGCAAACACGACAAAAACAACACCAACTCTGCCCATGGTATGACATGGTACAACTCTGCCCATGAGGGACACTGTTACTGTTCAGCTCAGTACAATGACAGACCATAGCAGGACGATGCATCTGACCAATTCACGTTTGCCGCACTACCAACAGGCAACCTGGCTTTCAGGACAGATGCCATCGGGAATTGCTACCATAAGCATCAAAAAAAAAAAAAACAGACTTCAAATCAGTCAATGAAGTGATTTGAACACTTGAACACCTCCTGATGACCAAACACCAGGACACTGATGGCGTTCACAAGGGAATGACAACGTCACCATTAACACTTCTATACCAGACCATATAAATTCATGAACTATTGGACTCATAACTTTTATTTTGTATTGTCTTATCCTTAAAGTCATCACAACCATTATTTGGTCTTGTGTACTATTGTACAGTCATCACAGTCATCACAACTTGTACAGAGCATCACTCATCTACCTAGTTTGTTCAATTTTCTTGAACACTGTACAGAAAATATGTAACATGAAAAAAGGGGGGATGTGGTGATATACATCACTGTAAGTACACAAAGGGTTAATGTACATACACTACACCTAACTAGACACTAGAGGGAGCACAAGAGACATGACACACAGACAGTCAACCAATAGGTCAGTAAGATAGGACACGACCAATGGGCATTCACAATACACATAGAGATGACACTACCACAGGAGGGCATTACACCAACCCATATAAAAGGACACAGCACACATGCTCAGTCTCTTTCCAGTGGAGACACTCAGTGAGTACAAACACAGGGTGGATTGAACATCACAGCCACCACGTGGATTGTAGCAGACTGGTTCGTCAGTCTGAGTAGCTATAGAAGGATTAACAGTAGAGTCGAATTCAAGTAGGAGAATTGTTAATAGTTTAATAAACGTGTTAAAGCTATCTCCAAGTCTGAATGTTCCTTTGTCAGAGTGCACATTAAGGAAGCAGCTTATGCTACGTCAAGAGCATAACAAAACACACCCCATTATCGATCACCCAGTTACGAGACGCCCGAGAGAAGATAGATACTTTCCATCCCACATGGGACCCACATCACTTTTTTGAGTTAGTAAAACAACAAACCCTGATGTATGTTTTAGACAAGCCAGAGCAGGTTAAGCTCATAGTTCTGTGCTTACACCCCTCAGTTAGTTTAGCCTTCCCGACCCACAAAATCTAGGAGGAGGTAGCCTCCATGAAATGAAAACGGCCATCTTAGACGCCTTAGGATATAACAGAGGAGATCCGGTAGACGGATTCAACCGATGCAGGCAGACGCCTTTGGATCCATTTCACTGCGGTATTCGGTGGGTTAGCCCGCGGACATTTATCAGCAGACAATACGGCCAAGTGGACCCATACGTTAGTGTCTCACGCCACAGAGGTAGGACAGAAGGCTTGCACCAATTATGACCCCCTCAGACCCAGCGCACAATGAAGTGTGGGTTCTGAAACGAATGTCCAGAGCTTGGGAACAGTTGGTACAGAAAAGGACAGAACATGAGAGAGTAGGCGCCTCCATGAACCCAGTAAAGGCACACGAAGACCCCGCATTAGTAAATGAAGGCAGAGGTACAGCGCAGCACCCCAAGACACAGGAATGCTATAATTGTGGACACAAAGGACATTACGCTCGAGAATGCAATGCCCCCACGAAAAAGCAAAAGAATCAGCCCCAAAACTCCCCCCCCCCCCCCCCCCCCCAGAAACAATACCCGACCCATTCACAGCGTTAGTGCCCGACCAGATAATTTGGCCACGAGTGGCACTGATTGACGGTGTTCGGGCTCACCAACTTGGTTCTGCGATACCCTTTGGGATAAGTCCGGAAGACCGGTAGTCGCAGGCACAATCCGGGGACACCCTGTAGAGTTCCTTTGGGACACAGGAGGGTCCCGAACCACATTAAACTCCTCCATCATGTTCCAGAAAGAGATTTGGCCCACTATGGTTACCATTAACCTTAGTGGCTGTACAGGTCACCGCCAGCAGGGACACACCACGGCCGCTGTGGACGTACGGCTCGGTAATCTTAGGACAAAACATTTGGTTGTTTTAGTAGACTTGCCCCAGGCAGCAGAACACATTCTAGGTATCGATTTCATGAGTACACACAACCTCTCGAGCAAATTAACCGATGCATCCGAAAAATGGCTAGAGCAGCACGAGCCCCCGCCACTCACAGTAGGAGATTATGCCCATAGAATCAGCTCAGTAGGAGACGACAAACCATTACCACAGACAAAACAGTTAGAGAGGTCTTGAAAAGACATAAGACAGCATTTGCCCAGCACAAGCACAACTGCGGTAAAATCCCAGGTGTTGTAAACATTACAGGTCCCGATCCCAAGTCCCAGAAACAGTACGGCTTCCCCCAGCAAGCCGAGGGAGAGATAGCCAAGGTAATTCAAAGCTTATTGAAGCAAGGCCTGATTCGACCCGTTGCATCGACAAATAATGCCCCGATTTGGCCCGTAAGAAAACCCGATGGATCATGGCGACTGACCATCGACTACAGAGAATTGAACAAAGTGACTCCCCCAGCAGCCCTCACCGTTGCCACAAGTCCCGAGACCATGTTGAGTAGGGACTCCAGTCGAAATTTTTTTCGGTATTAGACATCAGTAATGACTTTTGGTCCATACCACTGGATAAAGCATGCCAGTATAAATTTGCGTTCACCTTCCAGGGACAGCAATACACGTGGACGTGCCTTCCACAAGGCTTCCATAACACCCCCTCCATTTTTCACAGACAATTGGCAAATGGCTTATCTAAATTTTCAAGCCCTGAATGCCTTGTTTCTTATGTGGACGACTTGCTCCTACAGACTGACACCAAGGAAGAGCACATCTCACTTCTTTCTGAATTACTGGAACTCCTTACAACGATTGGATGCAAAATTAACCCGAAGAAAGCTCAAATTCTTCAGGAAAAGGGCACTTATTTAGGTATGGTGATCACGCATGGGAAGCGTGAAATAGCACTCAAACGGATTGATTCCATTGTAAATTTGCCCTTGCCCCAAAACGTTACAACCCTCCGGTCATTTTTAGGACTGGTTGGCTATTGTCGGAACCATGTTGACGGATTCGCCTCAAAGGCAGCCCCACTGTCCGATTTACTAAAGAAACAGGCACCATGGAAATGGCCTCCACAGCACACAGATGCCGTGGATGCACTGTAACGCGCCCTGAGCACAGCCCCTGCTTTGCAAGCCCCCGATCCCCACTCCCCATACACGATAGAGGTAGCGACCACAGATCGCACCCTTTCGGCTGTACTCTTGCAGGAAAGGCACGATCGTCTGGGACCCGTGGCCTATGCCTCACGAGTCTTAGATCCGGTCGAACAAGGATTTTCAGCCTGCGAGAGGCACCTATTAGCAGTTTTCTAGGCGGTACAGTACTTCTCGTACATAACTGGACTCAACCCAGTAACCATTTTGACCAAGCACACCCCGACACAGCTTTTATTGGACGGCAGACTAAAAGAAGGCACAGTAAGCCAAATTTGAGCAGCGCGATGGACCCTACTCCTACAGGGACGCGATATCACGGTCAAACGGGCCAAAACGCACACGTTTCTGGCCAATAGCTTGCATTTTCAGGGACCCCACATGAGTGCGAGATCATAGCCCCAAAACACACCACAGGACCCTTTTTTCCAAGAAAGACAGGTATCGGACCCCAGCCCACAGACAACGCCCTGAGAATTTATGTAGACGAATCCTCCACAGTCCTTGAGGGAAAAAGGATAACAGGCTGTGGCATTTATGTAGAGGACGTGCAAGGACGCACTTTAGAAGAGATAGCTTTAAAGTTGCCTGGACTCTTAGGTTCGCATGCAGCCGAGTTAGCGGCCATTGCTTACATTGTCCAGCACCCCGATTCATTCCCGACCCCTGCAGACATATATTTGGACAATTTATACGTCTGCAACAGCCTTACGGAATTCCTACCCCTGTGGGAATTGATAGGATTTATTGCCGCAGACTGAAAACCTCTACCCTCAGCCCCACTATTAAAACATATCCTCCAGACAGCTAAAGGCAGAGAATACGGCATCATCAAAGTAAGAAGTCACCATCGCTCCTCCCTACTCGGTAATGTGAAAGCTGACGCCCTAGCGAAGGCAGGCTCACGACATGGCCACTTGTGGCAACCCCCCGAAAGTGTCCCAGTACACGCAGTTCAGGTCTCACAGACCAACATCCAAGACCTAGCCCAGGCACAAAAAGAAGACGAAGCATTAAAGGAGATTTAAAAAGGAAACTTCCCAGCTCCCTATGAAAAGTTCAGAAATTCTTTGACGGTCCATGAGAGAATCGTTTTAAAAGATGGAGTTTATGTAGTCCCCACCCAGGACAGGAACGAGATAATCTGTAAGTTCCATGACAGACATGGACATCAAGGGATTGAATCCACCCTTGCCCACCTCAGATCCCTCTGCTGGTGGCCCAAGTTGAAAACCGACGTGTCCCACTACGTCGAAAATTGTTTAATTTGTGCTCAAAACAACCCCGATAGGTATGCGAGAAAAGCCCAGCTCTGCCACACCCATCCTGCAAATGGCCCGTGGACAAACCTTCAATTAGATTATATTGGTCCCCTCCCCCCTGCAGAAATGGTTACAAGTATGTGTTAGTGGTGATAGACACATTTACGGAATGGGTCGAAGCGTTCCCATTGAGAACAAACACAACCAAGGCCACCGCAAAGGTCTTAACAGAACAGATTTTTACAAGATGGGGACTCCCCCGTAGTATTGAATGGGCCAAAGTTCCCACTTTACGGGAAGGGTTATGAAAAATGTTATGACAATATTTGGAATTAAACAAAAGTTCCACATTGCCTATCACCCGCAGTCCAGCGGCATTGTGGATCGCATGAATTGTACGCTAAAAGCCACCCTTAGGAAAATGGTGCAGCAGCACAACACAACATGGGACACAGTGCTCCCATTCGCACTAATGTTTATCAGGAACACAGTGTCGAGCTCTACAGGATATACCCCTCATACCCTCATGACCAGACGATCCATGAAGGGTACCGAATACTTATTCGGACTTGATTTAGCCAGCCCCGCAGTCACCGCCCTGACCCATGAGAAAGCAGTCCAGCACATGGTAGAGAATATTAAAGCAGCACAGCTCACTGCAGCTGTTCGACTAGGCGCTAAATGAAAGCAGAGTAAGGCCTGCTTTGACAGAACAGTACACCCGATGGAGTATACAGTCGGACAGCAGGTCATGGTCACCTTTGTTGCTCGTTTTAGCCTTAGTTTAATTGTTCTTGTTTTATCACTTTTGCTCTTGAGTCGCCAGGTATCTTTCTGATACCGCCACGTGGTTCAAGTCCGAGTAATGATCAATAATCCAACACATCGCTTAGTAAGAGTTAAATCAACGCACATTTATTATATACAGTAATCAATACTTATACATTAATTCTACTTCTAAGCTACTTCCTACAACTAACAGGCCAATACTTAACTTTGGAAATGGCCCACCAGGTCAGGGAAACGAATGGCCTTTCGTTTGGGTTCTGAGCCTGCGGGATTCGAAGCTGGTACAGTTCGATAGCTAGGAGCACCTGTCTCGTAGCGAGCGTTGAAGTAAGACTTACGATTTGAGCGGTTGTTGCAGAAGGTCAGCACAAGGGTCTCAAAGGGTGCGGAAGGATGAAGAAGGGTGAAGAAGGGCCGCTTTGAACTTGGACTCTGTTCCTATAGTCCCCAGGAGCTTCCCGCCTTTCGGGGCGGACCCTGTACCTGGTTCCAAGTGATTGGACTTCGTCCCAATCACTTGGTTCGATATTCTCCAATGCTGGAGCTATTCCTTGATCGATGGGCGGTTTTGGGGTGGTCGTTCACCTCTCTTTGTGTAGGCTCCTGCTGGCGCCGAAAAGTCTGGGTTGGCTTTGTGTGTCTAATTTGTTGCACATTGTTCCCGGGGATTGCTAATTAATCTTCAGATGGCTGGTGTTTTGTGATGCTGATGGCTGCAGGTATCGATTCTGTCTAGCCTCCCCAGAGGCGAATACACAGTTTTACCTGCAGCTGCTTGTTTGAGTCCTGTTGGCTGATTTTCCCATCAGCCTTTTCTGTTCACCATTTTAAATCGGGGTTGGCCATTCTAAATCGGGAGTTAGCCATTTTAACTGGCTACAAACCCTCCTTGTGATCTTAATGTGAAGCATGAAGGATCACATCATTATATTACTTTCCATTCCCTGACCTGGGGGGTACACTTCCTTCATGGCCTCTGCACTGACCATAGCTATGCACAAAAAATTTTAACTAACAATTCTAAGGACAGGGACATGCATTACGAAGCAATAAACTTGGAACCTCTAACTTATCCTTAATATACTACACTCGCTTAAACATTCCATTATCCTACCTTCCTCAATCATACAACAAAATCATAGCATTTCATACAGTCTTTCCTGGCTTGGCAGTCAAGCTCAGGATCATACAATTTTTGCTCATGAAAAAGTTTTTTTTACATCTCTTTATTTACAACAACAATAAACGCAAGTGAATGCACTTTATTATTTTATTATAGATCACGGATGTCGGAGGTCTGGTCGTAACCGAACATAGGGGATCTGTTCCTATATACCGGGTTTCGAGCGTGGTAGGCTCTCCTTCTCCATTTTTGTAGACGCATAGTCTGCACTACACAGCAGAGTATCACCAACGCTAATAGTGTTTCGATCACATAGGACAGGGAGTACCAGGTTATGAACTTGGCTCACCAAGAGGATGTAGTGTCGCTGGTGACTGGGCTCTGGATACTGCGGGGCAGTGAAACATTAACGGCTGGGGGGTTTGAAGTCATGGGGTTCGTGGTCACGCGCAACCAAATGTCCATAAACAGTATGTTGATCCATATGAAGGAAGTCCTCATGGCTGTTCTCTTTCCTTTTCTTTCTTTGTTTTCTCCGGTCCTGGAGCTTCTGGAGTTCTGTAGAAACAAGCATAGTGTAGTAACTATCTTTGTTTAATATCTGGTATGCTAGTGTGTCTGTCCTTTGGTGCCAATTATTCCCTTTATAATTGGTCACTATGTGTGACTCCCTCATTTTTTTTTCAAAAAAACAATTTTTAGGACATGGCACACTTCCCAACAATGAACCAGTGCTGATTTAGCATCCAAATGTTCCAGGATGTAAATAGCAGATGGCCGGCAACCTAAAGGTTACCAAAACAAACAAAACCTTTTGAAATGAAAATGCCAAAATGAGGTGCGGATGGGCCGCGACGGCTAAGAGTTGGATGAAGTCCCCGGGTAGGACGGCTACCAATGCCGTATCTTTCCTGCCCGAGCGTAGGTGACCAGCGGGGGGGTTCCCAGGCAGGGCGGGTCTCAAGCCTTTTCTCCACTGCCTGAGCAACCGACAAGAACCGGCAAAAATGTAGTCATCGTGGTGGGGCTGCCGTCGAGGTTCTATCTTTCGAACCAGAAGGGCAGTTACGAGCGGGCGTCTGGTACCCGAACAAGTGTCTGCCGACAAGCTAGTTCCTCTGAACAAGTATCTGGCAACGGTGGGTCTCTGTGGGCAAGTCCTCAGAGGTTTCAGGTGAATTGGCGTCTGGCAATGGTTAGTCTCTGAAGGCAAGTCCTCTGAGGTTTCGGCCGAATAGGCGTCTGGCAGTGAGAAAAAAGTCTCCTGTCGGACATAAAACATTTAACAAACTTACAAACAACATAAAACATTCTGCAGGTTCCATCAGAAAGGACAACACTTTTCCCAATCGGTTCCTTTTAAAACATCATCTGGACACCTCAGTTCTCAGTAGCGAACAGGGCCGCAAAGGGCTTATCGGTTTGGGAGTCAGACCCAAGGTTGTCACCTTCTCCCGGGTGCCAAACTCTGGAGTGGATTAGGGCTGAAAGAGCTGCATGGTGTGAGGTGGGGTCGCTCTCGTCGTTGCGGACGAGTCTGTATGAGTTGTCACGGTGCCAATAATTGGTGTCTAGTTGTGTGGGGATAAAATCGGGGTCGTCAGTGTAGTTCGGTGGTCAATGGTGGGGTTTGTTCAGAAAAGTGATCAGGAAGGGATCACTTGGATCGAAGTCGGAGTCGCTGGATGTGGGTCCGGTTGCATGGGGATAGTAGGGAGGCGTGCTGTGGCTATCGTCCGAGTCACAGTCGCTGTCTCTGCTGCAGTCTGTGGGCGTTCCGGGGCGGAGTGTATATTTCGAGGGTGGAGTCGAGGTCGAGTCCGTGGCTGGGCTGGACGTGGTGGGGGTTGGTAGGGTAACGTTTTCTGTGGGCGGGGTGTGGTGTGCTGCGTCGAGCATGACGTGGTGTGTGTGGTTCGACTGTGTTCTATAAGCCTTCAGCTGGTTTATATGAAACCACGCAATCTTACCATTGGGGTACTTTATTTTGTAAAAGGAAGGGCTTACTTTATCCGCAATGGAATACGGACCTGAGTATTTTGGTGACAGGAATGTGCTGGGGTTATATACAGAAAGCATCACTTGCTGTCCGATATCATACTCAGTCGCATGCACTGTCTTGTCGAAACAAGCCTAGCTGTTTCTTTCTGGTGCCCAATTTTACTGTGGCTGCTAGCTGAGCCGTTTTAACATTTGCAACTAATTGCTCCACGGCTTTCTCGTGTGTGAGGGCCATTACTTCGGGGCTGGTCAGGTCCAAACCTAACAAATATTCTGTGCCTTGCATGGGGAGTCCGGTCATGAGGATGTGTGGGGTGTAACCTGTGGATGTAGAAATAGTGTTACGCCAAAACATCAGCGCAAAAGAGAGGACTGCGTCCCAAGTGGTGTTGTTCTGCTGGACCGTTTTTCTGAGGGTGGTTTTTAGGGTCCGATTCATGCGCTCCACAATACCACTCGACTGTGGGTGGCATGCTATGTGGAATTTTTGGGTGATGCCAAATATCGTGAGGACGTTCTGCATGACACATCCCGTAAAATGGGAACCTTTGTCGGATCCAATGCTGCGGGGGAGTCCCCATCCTGTAAAGATGTGGTGGGTTAGAATCTTGGCTGTGGTTTTTGCAGTGTTTGTGCGGGCTGGAAATGCTTCCACCCATTTTGTAAATGTGTCTAAGACCACAAGTACATATTTATAGCCATTCCTGCAAGGGGGCAATGGACCTATAAAATCGATCTGGAGGTTAGTCCGGGGGCCATTAACGGGTCGGGTGTGGCTGAATTGGGCCTTTTTGGCATATCTGTCGGGATTATTCTGCGCACAGATGAGACAATTTTCTATGTAACGGCTTACATCTTCCTTTAAATTTGGCCACCAACAAAGCTGTTTGAGATGGGCTGCAGTGGGATCGATTCCCTGATGTCCATGACCGTCATGGAACAAACAAATCAATTGATTCCTGTCCTGTTCAGGAACCACATAAAGGGTGTCCTTTAACACCACACAGTCACGTGTGGTCAGTGTATTTCTAAATCTCTCGTAGGATGCTGGATACTTCCCTTTTACAATCTCCGTGAGATTGCTGTCCTGCTTATGGGCCTCTACTAGATCCTCGATCTTTGTCTGTGAGACCTGAACTGCACTCACTGGCGCGCTTTCGGGGGTGTCCACGAATACCCATGTCTAGAACCTGCCTTAGCCAGTGCGTCGGCTTTTACATTTCCAAGGGGGGAGGAACGATGGTGGCTGTGGATTTGATGATCCCAAAAGTCCTGTTCTGGGCTTTTTCTAAAATATGGCGGAGCAATGGGGCTGAGGGGAGGGGTTTTCCGTCTGCGGAAACAAATCCTCTTGCTTCCCACAGGGGCAGAAATTCCGTGAGGCTGTTACAGACATAGAGGCTGTCCAAGTATATGTCTGCTGGGCTGGGGAAGAAATCTGGGTGCTCAACTATATGTGCAATGCAATGGTCACAAGCTCTGCTGCCTGCGCGCCTAAGTGTCCGGGTAGTTTCAACGATATTTCCTCGAGGGCACGTCCCTGCGCGTCCTCGACATATATACCGCAACCTGTTATGCGCTTCCCATCCAAGACTGTGGAAGATCCATCCACATAAATCTTTATGGGCTCACACATGTCCGTGTGTGGGGGGGCTTTGAGTTGAATCACCTATCTTTCTGGGGGGTGTTTTAGCGATAAAGGGGCCTGCGTTGTGGTGTGGAGAGATAATCTCACATTCATGGGGGGTTCCGGGGTACTGTAAATTGTCGGCTAAGTAGGTGTGTGTCTTTGCCCTTTTCACAGTGATGTCCCGTCCCTGCAAGAGAAGGGCCCATCTGGCTGCACTTATTTGGCTTACTGTACCGTCCTTGAGTCGTCCGTCCAGTAAAAGTTGGGTGGTGGTGTGTTCGATGAGAATTGTGACGGGGTTCAGTCCAGTAATATATGAAAAGTACAGGACTGCCCAGAAAACTGCGAGCAGGTGCCTCTCACAGGCTGAAAATCCCTGCTCCACAGCATCTAAAAGTCTGGAGGCGTAAGCTACGGGCCTTAACTGGTCGTGCCGTTCCTGAAGGAGCACGGCTGAAAGGGTGTGGTCTGTGGTCGCTACCTCTATGGCGTAAGGGGAAAACGGGTCTGGAACTTGTAGTGCGCGGCCGGCTATGAGTGCCTGTTTTAAAGAGTCCACAGCATCCGTATGCTGCGGAAGCCATTCCCAGGGGGATCCTTTCTTTAGGAGGTCTGAGAGGGGCGCTGCCTTGCTGGCGAAACCGTCAATGTGGTTTCGGCAGTAGCCAACCAGTCCTAAAAATGACCGGAGGGCTGAAACGTTCTGGGGAAGGGGCAATTTAACAATCGAGTCAATCCTTTTATGCTCGATCTCGCGTTTACCGTGCGTGATAATTGTTCCCAAATATATCACTTTTTCTTCCAAAATCTGGGCCTTTTTGGGGTTGACTTTACAACCAATTGAATGTAATAGTTCCAGGAGTTCGGACAGAAGCTCAATGTGCTCTTCCTTGGTGTTTGTCTGCAGTAGTAGGTCGTCTACATACTGTTCAGGGCGAGAGAATTTTGCTAAACTGTCGGTGGAAAATGGAGGGGGAGTTGTGGAATCCTTGTGGCAGGCATGTCCACGTGTACTGCTGTGCTTTAAAGGTGAAGGCAAATTTGGACTGGCACGCCTATGCCAATGGAATGGACCAGAATCCATCACTGATGTCCAAAACCGTGAAGTAACGGGAATTGAGTCCCTGCTTGAGCATGGTCTCGGGACTTGTTGCTACGGTAGGGGCTGCTGTGGGGGTGACTTTGTTGAGTTCCCGATAATCGATGGTCAGTCGCCATGATCCATCGGGCTTTCTCACTGGCCAAATCGGGGCATTATTAGTGGAGGCTACTGATCTAAGTACGCCCTGCTCTAATAAGCTCTCTATTACTTTTAAGATTTCTCCCTCTGCCTCTTGGGGAAATCTGGACTGTTTTGGGGGTCTTGGGGCAGGTCCTGTTATTTGTACGGAGCCAGTCATCCGTCCACAGTCGTGCTTGTGGGTCGCGAATGCTGCCCTGTTCTTTTGCAGAACTGCCCTACCCTGCTTGTCTGTACTAAGCGTGGTCGGGTTGAACCAAAATTCGCCTACGGCACTAATTTTGTTCATATACTCTCCTATGTTGAGCGTTGCGGGGGCTCTTGCGGATTTTGCCATCTTCCAGACACACTGGTTGACTGGATCGAATGATAAGTTGTGGGAATTCATGAAATCAATTCCCAGAATGTGTTCTGCTGTGTGGGGCAGGTCAACTAAAACCATGGGGTGCTTGGTGGTAATGTTACCAATTTGAATGGGTACAGGGGATGTGATGTGTCCCTGCTGTGAGTGGCCTGTAAAGCCGCTAAGGGTGATAGTGGCTGCAGTGGGCCACGTGTCTTTTTGGAACATGGTGGAGGAATTTATTGTGGTGCGGGACCCTCCTGTGTCCCAGAGAAATTCGATGGGCTGTCCCCGAATTTTTGCTGCAACTACCGGTCGTCCTGACCTATCCCAAAGGGTGTCGCAGACCCAACTGGGGGAGCCCGTACACCGTCAGTCCGTTCCGGTCAAGTCCATCTGATCCGAACGGGCGCTAACGCTATGAATGGGCTCAGTCTTTTTCTTAATCACAGTGCCCGTCTGCTGGGCTCTCTGTGGCTTTTTAGGGGCATTGCACTCTTTTGCGAGGTGTCCCAACTGTCCGCAGTTGTAACACTCTTGTGACTTGGGTGGGGGGGCTGTTCTTTCCCTCATTGACCCATGCGGGGCTCTGGTGTGTTTTTACTGCCTGCATATCTGCTCTGGCCTGCTTTTCCTCGCTATTCTTAACGGTGGGTTTATTTTGAACAGATTGTTCCCAAATGCGGGACAATCTTTTCACTACCCACTTCTCGTTATGGACCTCCTCTGAGGGATCATAACTCGTACAAGCTTTCTGTCCTGTATCTGTGGCATGGGAGATAAGGGTGAGGGTCCATTTGGCCTTGTTGTCTGGGGACAAATGGGCACGGTCTACGTCTCCAAAGACTGCTGCAAAGTGGATCCACAGGCATCCAGGGAACGCTGTGGGGTGCTCAGATTTCTTCTGCCTACATTTGTTGAGGCCATCTACGGGGTCACCCCAGTTATACCCGATCGCATCCAGGATCGCGGTATGCATTTCTGCAAGGGTGCCTCCTCCTACATTCTGTGGGTCGGGAAGGGCTGCTGCTACCGACGGATCTAAACTTAAAACCATGAGCTTTACATGCTCTCTCTCATCCAGGCCGTACATGTTCGCCTGACGTCTAACTGTGGCAAAGAACTGGTGGGGGTCTGAGGGGGGGAGGAACGGTGTGATCTTCTCGCACGCGTCCCGTAATTGGGTCACTGTTAAGGGGGTGGAATATAGAAATTCCGCATCATCCGATGTGGCTGTGCGGTGGGTGGTTACAGGGTTCATTGGAGCTTGAACTATCTGCTGTGTGGGGGGTTGGGGTGCTTTTCTCTTTTGGGGCTTTCCCTGCACACATGTTCCCTGAACATATCTCTGCGCTGTTTCGTGTAACTCTTCCCAATCAGGGCCGTCTTCCTGGTCTAACTTTTTCCCAAAGGTTTCCTGAAAACCCTTTTGAACAGAAAGCAGCGATTGCAGCTCTGCAATCTGCTTCTGGCACTTTGCGTGTTCTAAAGTGCTTTGTCTTTGTTCTGTGATGGCAGCATGGAGTGCTCTTAATGCTGCCTTGAGATCACTACACTGTTTCTGTAATGCCTCTACCTGTTTTTCTGTTTCTTCTCTTACCAGGACTGCATGTTGCGTGTCCTGATAGGCCTTTTCATATTGAGACTGGAAACTGCTTAAATGCGGCAGACAAGACTGGTGAGCCCGTTTGGCGTCATCCACCTCTCCATCTTTTGCTGCCAATTTCCTCCTCAATTCCATATTCTCTCTTTTAACTTCGCTTACATCGACCTTACTCATCCGATGTATGCCCTCAACTTCTTTGCGGAGCGTCTTAACGACCTCCTCTGTGCCTCGCAATTGTGCCAAACAGGACACAATTGCCATCGGCTTGCGAGCTTTTCCCAAGCTCTTTTTGTGGATCTCGCTCAGGTTCTCCCACCAAGTATGTCCTATACTCCCGGGACCTGATTCCTCATTATCACAGAAATCATTCCAAAGGGGCCATCCTTTCCCTTTGAGATATTTCCTGATTTCCTCCTTCCAAATGGGACATTGTCCCACTCTACTGCTGCTGGTCGCTGCGACCGCAAATTCCTCAGGGTTCATGAGGCGCTGCATTGCCTGCATTGCCATCTTTCCTATCCGACTGCTTCTTCTTTAAAATTTGGAACAGGGGGCTAAGGCGATGTTGTAAATACGGGTACGGCTTTCGCTACTTTCCGATATACAGATTTCTGACAGTTTTGACGCAAAAAATATCTATCAGTTTTACCTTATTGCCCTGTTAGTTACGCATGCATACACACACTTCCGAATTATGAGTATTGATCAGAACTGCTTGAACACTTGTGGTTTTCTGTTTCCAATTGGGTTTCTAATTCAAATTCTTGGGTTCTCCCGGAGTGGTTTTCCATTTCTAGGTCGGGTCCTGTCAGGATGTCGCCAAAATGTTGCTCGTTTTAGCCTTCGTTTAATTGCTCTTGTTTTATCACCTTTGCTCTTGAGTCGCCATGTATCTTTCTGATACCGCCACGTGGTTCAAGTCCGAGTAATGATCAATAATCCAACACACCGCTTAGTAAGAGTTAAATCAACGCACATTTATTATATACAGTAATCAATACTTATACATTAATTCTACTTCTAAGCTACTTCCTACAACTAACAGGCCAATACTTAACTTTGAAAATGGCCCACCAGGTCACGGAAACGAATGGCCTTTCGTTTGGGTTCTGAGGCCTCCGGGATTCGAAGCTGGTACAGTTCGATAGCCAGGAGCGCCTGTCTCGTAGCGAGCGTTGAAGTAAGACTTACGATTTGAGCGGTTGATGCAGAAGGTCAGCAAAAGGGTGCGGAAGGATGAAGAAGGGTGAAGAAGGGTGATGAAGGGCCGATTTGAACTTGGACTCTATTCTTATAGTCCCCAGGGGTTTCCCGCCTTTCGGGGCGGACCCTGTACCTTGTTCCAAGTGATTGGACTTCATCCCAATCACTTGGTTCGATATTCTCCAATGCTGGAGCTATTCCTTGATCGATGGGCGGTTTTGGGGTGGTCGTTCACCTCTCTTTGTGTAGGTTCCTGCTGGCACCGAAAAGTCTGGGTTGGCTTTGTGTGTCTAATTTGTTGCACATTGTTCCCGGGGATTGCTAATTAATATTAAGATGGCTGGCGTTTTGTGATGCTGATGGCTGCAGGTATTGATTCTGTCTGGCCTCCCCAGAGGCGAATACACAGTTTTACCTGCAGCTGCTTGTTTGAGTCCTGTTGGTTGATTTTCCCATCAGCCTTTTCCGTTCGCCATTTTAAATCGGGGTTGGCCATTCTAAATTGGGAGTTAGCCATTTTAACTGGCTACACCTTGTACAACCCTAGTTCGTTCCTCTCCCCTAAATTTGCAGGACCCTATTCAATTTCAGACAAGGCAAGCCCCTCGGTTTATAAAATCACGTTTCCAAATGGAAAATCAGGATGGTTCCATGTAAATCAGCTTAAGGTTTATGGAACGCAGTACAGCCACTCGCACCACCTCTCATTGGCGATGGCAGACAATGAAGACCCACCCACTGACAACCCGAGGTCTCCCACCCCCAGCAGCAGCAGCACGTCCACAGACAAGACCTTGACCACACCCCCAGAATCAAGTTTCACCCTGACGCATGATTCGCCTGCTCGCGACAGCGACAGCACTGCCGAAGCCCCTGAGAGACCCGAACAAAGATCCCTCGAACCAGGCTCCAGTCACTACAGGCCCAAACACCCCGACGACGATACACTCAGCCCCTTTGAAACAATTTATCTGCCAATCCGGAACCTGACCTGCCACCCGACGATAGCGACACCCACCAGGCAACCTCCCTACGGACCATGAAGCACTGGCACCGTGACAATTCCTGTCGCTTGACGAGAAATTACGAAATGGACTCCACATCGGCACACGCCGCGTTAGCACGCAAACTCCATGAAAGGGTTTGGCACCCGGGAGATGGTGACAACTCCGAGTCTGACTCCCACCATGGTAATCCCTTTGCGAATCTTTTTGAAATAGAATCTTGAGGTGTCCAGATGATGAGAATCAGGAACCGATGGAAATTTACGGTGTCCTGTACCCTGATGGAGCCTGCCCCTTTTTCTTTCTTTAATTTGTTATTTTAAATGTTGAATGTTTGTTTATTTGTACGACTACTCGTGTCGATCTCACTGAATTTCTTGATACAGTTTTTTCTTTTGTTCTCACACCAAATTTCTTGATGCAGTCATAATTACTCTTCTGATGCCACATGGCAGTTAGTGAAACAAATTTGTCTGCAACCCATATAGTTACAAATTCGTACCGCTCTTGGAAGGTCACTCAGGCAGTGGAGTAATGGCACTGATCCCCGCCCTGCCTGGAGACCCCCTATACATTTTGGCAGCCAAGCTCAGGTAGTGGAGCAACGGTACTGATTACCGCCCTACCCCGGGGATCCCAACCATTCTTGCCCTGCCGCGGATCATACGTACGACCCCATTCAACTAATTGGTTTCAAAACTCTTTTTCTATTTATTTTTCTAGTCCTGTGGTTTAAAGAATGCTCTTTGCCACTACTTTTGCCCTTCCCGGCAACCCTTCAGTTGCTATTCCCCCACATATTATTTACATGTAAGAAACACTTGGTTGGAAAAACAAGTTTTCAGAGGACGGAGAAATTGTCCGCCCACTCAGCTCATCGACCACAGGCTGCGAGAGTGCTCGCGCTGTGACACAGAACTTTTTTGGGATGTCTTATCTCCGCAAATGGTTGTTTAAAAAAAAAATGAGGGAGTCACATATGGTGACGATTTTAATGGGAGAATTGACGTTAAAGAGACACAGACGGAAATACGAGATGTTAAACAACACGATGATAACAGACACTATGCTTGTCCCCTTACAGAGATACGAAGACACTCAACGGTGAAGGAAAACCGAAACAAGATGAAGACGACCCTGATGATCGGCATCATGATCATCGCTGGAACAGTCCAGTTGCGCGCGTTACCCATTTCTACCCCCGTCACCACACAGGCCCCGAATACAACCACCCAACACAACACCCCCAGGCAGGACACTACACCGCACACACACCCAGCCACCGATACCCCCACATGGTGTGAGAACCTCATCAAGTGGCATTCACTGTCCTACACAGTGGAAGCCTTACTAGTAATAACCATATTGTACAGTGTCATTCAGACAATTAGATTGCGGAAATGGAGATGGAGAGCCTGCCGCCCCCCAGTATATACATTCAGAGCCCCTTTCCTCGGACCCCAGCAGACCCCAAACTCTTTCTGAACCTTTCCTTTAATAAATTCCATGGTTGTTGTTTTGTGAATAATGTTTATTTTTCTGTGTATGTAAGTGTCAGTGATAGGAAGAAATGCGATGCTGCTATCGGATAATTTTTGTATTGTAACATAAGTTTTGGATTATAAATAGCAGCATGAGTGTAGTCTAGTTAGAGACAGTTAGAGGTTCCCCTTTTCCTGAATGTTAAATGGCCCCCTAGAGATTCTTAGACTTCTGTTGTTTAGGGGAATTAGGTAAATGTTTTTGGACCCACAGGACAGAGTAGAGTAGAACCTGTCCTTGGTTAAGGGTACCCAGCATCCCAAGAGAACAAAGAAGACCCAGTATGGTGATCCTTCACGCTTCGCGTTGAGGATCAAGAGGACGGAGTGTAGCCATCTGGGATGGCCACTTTCAACTCGGTACAGAGAAACTCGCAAAGACTGATGGGTAAAATGGACAAGCCAAGAGTCAGGCAGGCTCAGAGCCTGAAATGCATATTTGTCAGCAAATTCCTGACGGCTTCGAAACTCCGTCTCATTAGCATGTTAATCAGGCCGATTAGCAGGTGATGGCCCATCTCCCCCAACACAAAGGACTTGTACTCCAGCAACCGGGACAGTCCCAGACATTTTGGCGCCACTCCCTGTCCAAGGGAAACGCAAACAACAGGGTCAATGACCGCTTGGGACATGCCCAGCCATCCAAATCCCCGCCCACTTATTGGTTAAGGAATCGAACGGAGTGATCAGGGATCACCCAATTAGTAAGGCCCAAATCAAAGGACCGCCCAAAAGAGCGCGAAAGCCTCTCGAGTATAAAGGAAGAGTTCGCCATCTGTTCACTCTCTTTTGTCCTTGGTACGCCGATCATGGCAATCATCAACTGCAGCAACACCAGAAGCAAGTTCGAGTTCAACGCCCACGACCAGACGGATGAGCCCAGCTGAGCAGCAGTTACCACTTCAAACCAAAGAGATCCAGAATTGAACAGCGGCCATTGTTCCCTGACCTAAACCGGGTGCCCGAAGTTAAGTACAGGTTGTCTTAGTAATAGGTGTAGCTGACTAGTAGTGTTTATGTTGCATGACTGATTGTATGTAAATAAAGTACCCTTGACCTTGAACTAACTAACTGGTGTTTGGCTATTTGATCGATAGCCGGTTGAAACTTGTGGTGGTATCCTTTGATACCTGGCGACTCTAAGCATTTGGACATAGACAATGTAGTAAGAAGGCAAACCCACTGATTGCCCTAATTGGAACAGAGTCACAGAAAAGACCAAGTAGTAGAGATAAAACGACAACAGGCATTTCCGACGGCGTCAACACTTAGCCTCAGGATCACAGAATCCCACCCAAGAATTTATGATAGAGAAATGGGTCACAAAATCACAACAGTAAGTCAAGGAGGCAGACAGGAAGGCAGGCAGATTTAAAGATTTGTAATAAGCTAAAATTAGATAGGGTTTTTTATGAAATATATTGTTCATGCTTATTTGTTGCTGCTTCTTTTTTTGTTTAAAGGGACAGGCATCATTAGACCATAAGATATAGGGGCAGAATTAGGCCATTCAGCCCATTGAGTCTGCTCCACTATTCGATCATGGCTGATATGTTTCTCATCCCCATTCCCCTGCCTTCTCCCCCTAATGCCAATTCCCTTAGTAATCAAGAAACTATCTATCTTAGCCTCCACAATCTTCTGTGGCAATGAGACCACAGATTTACCACCCTCTGGCTGAAGAAAGTCCTCCTCATCTCAGTTTTAAAGGATCGTCCCTTCAGTCTGAGGCTGTGACCTTGGGTTCTAGTCTCTCCTACTAGTGGAGACATCCTCCCCACGTCCACTTTATCTCGGCCTCCCAGTATTCTGTAAGTTTCAATGAGATCCTCCCTCATCCTTCTAAACTCTATCGAATATAGATCCAGAGTCCTCAACCACTCCTCATATGACAACCCCTTCATTGCCAGGATCTTTCTTGTGAAGCTCCTCTGAACTCCCTTCAAGGCCAGCACATCCTTCCTTAGATATGGGGTCCAAAGCTGTTTACAATATTCCAAATGGGGTCTGAGCAGGGCTTTATAAAGTCTCAGCAGTACATCCCTGCTTTTGTATTCTCGAAATGAATGCTGGCATTACATTTGCCTTCCTAACTGTCAACTGAACCTCCACGTTAATCTTAAGAGAATCCTGAACTAGGAGTCTTAAGTCCCTAAATGGTTCAGTTTTCCAAATCCTTCCCCCATTTAGAAAATAGTCTATGCCTCCGTTCTTCCTACCAAGTGCATAACCTCGCACTTTTCCACATTTTATTCCATCTGCCAATTCTTTGCCCACTCCCCTAGCCTGTCCAAGTCCTACTGAAGTCACCCTGCTTCCTCAACTCTGCTGGTCCTTCTACATATTTTTGTATCATCTGCAGACTTAGCAACAATGCCTTCACTTCCTTCTTCCAGATCGTTAATATAGATCACGGGCAGCACGGTGGCACAGTAGTTAACACTGCAGTCTCATGGCGCCGAGGTGCCAGGTTCGATCCCGGCTCTGGGTCACTGTCTGTGTGGAGTTTGCACATTCTTCCCATGTTTGCTTGGAGTTCGCCGCCACAACACAAAGATGTACAGGGCAGGTGGATTGAACATGCTGAATTGCCCCTTAATTGGAAAAAACGAATTGGGTACACAAATTTTTTTTTTTAAATGTTAATGTATATCACAAATACTTATGGTCCCAACACTGACCCCTGCAGAACACCACTAGTCACCAGCTGCCATCCTAAAAATGAACCCTTTATCCCCACCTTTGTCTGTCAGTACCTTGCCCCTAACACCGTGGGCTCTTATCTTATTCCGCAGCCACCTGCACCTTGTCAACGGCCTTCTGGAAATCCAAATACATCACGTCCACTGGTTCTCCTTTGTCTAACTTCCTTGTTACCTCCTCAAAGAATTCTAACAGATTTGTCAGACACGACCTGCCCTTGACAAAACTGACTCAGTCCTATTTTATCATGCACTTCCAAGAACTCTGCAATCTCATCCTTAATATTGGACTCTAAAATCTGACCAACGACTGAAATCAGGCTAACCAGCCTATAATTTCCCATCTTCTGCTTCCCTCCCTTATTAAACAGGGGATTTACATTAGCCATTTTCCAGTCCCCTGGGACCCTCCCTGACTCAGTGATTCCTGAAAGATGATCACCAATAGCTCCACAATCTCCGCAGCCATCTCCTTCAGAACGTGGGGTGTAGACCATCCGGACAGGATGGCTTATCCAACTTCAAACCTTTCAGCTTCCCCATCACCATGTCCTTCGTGATGGCCACTACATTCACTTCTGTCCCCTGATTCTCTTGAAGTTCTGGTATGCCACTGGTGTCTTCCACCGTGAAGACTGAGGCAAAGTACCTATTCAGATCCTCTGCCATTTTTTTTTTCCTCATGACTACTTCTCCAGCTTCATTTCCCAGTGGTCCAACGTCCATTCATGCCACTCTCTTACCTTTTATATATCCAAAAATACTCTTGCAATCTTCTTTTATATTACGAGCTAGCTTACATTCATATTTCACCTTCCCCCCTATTATTGCTTTTTCACGTTGCTGTGGTCAGTTTGCTCATCCTCACCACTTTTTTTTAAATTTCTGCTCGGAATCTCAGCTCCCACCCTTTTTAAATCTCCGCTGTAACTCTCAGCTCTCGCTCTTTTTCTACCTCCGTTCTGACTCTCAGCTCCCACTCTTATTGAATCTCCGCTCTGACTCTCAGCTCCCACTCTTATTGAATCTCCGCTCTGACTCTCAGCTCCCACTCTTATTGAATCTCCACTCTGATTCTCAGCTCCCACTCTTATTGAATCTCCGCTCTGACTCTCAGCTCCCACTCTTACTGAATCTCGGTTTTGACTCTCAGCTCCCACTCTTATTAAAACTCCGCTCTGACTCTCAGCTCCCACTCTTATTGAATCTCTGCTCTGACTATCAGCTCCCAATCTTATTGAATCTCCGCTCTGACTCTCAGATCCATCTCTTATTGAATCTCTGCTCTGACTCTCAGCTCCCACTGTTATTGAATCTCCGCCCTAACTCTCAGCTCCCACTCTTATTGAATCTCCGCTCTGACTCGCAGCTCCCACTCTTACTGAATCTCCGCTCTGACTCTCAGCTCCCACTCTTATTGAATCTCCGCTCTGACTCTCAGCTCCCACTCTTATTGAATCTCCGCACACACTCTCAGCTCCGACTCTTATTGAATCTCCGCTTTGACTCGCAGCTCCCACTCTTACTGAATCTCCACTCAGACTCTCAGCTCCCTCTCTTATTGAATCTCCGCTCTAACTCACAGCTCCGACTCTTATTGAATCTCCGCTCTGACTCTCAGCTCCCAATCTTATTGAATCTCTGCTCTGACTCTCAGCTCCCACTCTTATTGAATCACCGCTCTGACTCTCAGCTCCCATTCTTATTGAATCTCCGCTCTGACTCCCAGCTCCCACTTTTATTGAATCTCCGCTCTGACTCTCAGCTCCCACTCTTATTGATTCTCTGCTCTGACTCTCAGCTCCCACGCTTATTGAATCTCTGCTCTGACTCTCAGCTCCCCGTCTTATTGAATCTCTGTTCTGACTCTCAGCTCCCACTCTTATTGAATCTCCGCTCTGACTCTCAGCTCCCACTCTTATTGAATCTCCGCACCCACTCTCAGCTCCGAATCTTATTGAATCTCCGCTCTGACTCTCAGCTCCCACTCTTATTGAATCACCGCTCTGACTCTCAGCTCCCATTCTTATTGAATCTCCGCTCTGACTCTAAGCTCCCACTTTTATTGAATCTCCACTCTGACTCTCAGCTCCCACTCTTATTGAATCTCTGCTCTGACTCTCAGCTCCCACGCTTATTGAATCTCTGCTCTGACTCTCAGCTCCCACTCTTATTGAATCTCTGTTCTGACTCTCAGCTCCCACTCTTATTGAATCTCCGCTCTGACTCTCAGCTCCCACTCTTATTGAATCTCCGCACCCACTCTCAGCTCCGAATCTTATTGAATCTCCGCTCTGACTCTCAGCTCCCACTCTTTTTGAATCTCTGCTTTGACTCTCAGCTCCCACTCTTATTGAATCTACGCTCTGACTCTCAGCTCCAACTCATATTGAATCTCCGCTCTGACTCTCAACTCACACTCTGATTGAATCTCCACTCAGACTCTCAGCTCCCTCTCTTATTGAATCTCCGCTCTAACTCACAGCTCCGACTCTTATTGAATCTCCGCTCTGACTCTCAGCTCCCAATCTTATTGAATCTCCGCTCTGACTCTCAGCTCCCACTCTTATTGAATCACTGCTCTGACTCTTAGCTCCCATTCTTATTGAATCTCCGCTCTGACTCTCAGCTCCCACTCTTATTGAATCTCCGCTCTGACTCTCAGCTCCCACTCTTATTGAATCTCCGCACACACTCTCAGCTCCGACTCTTATTGAATCTCCGCTCTGACTCTCAGCTCCCACTCATATTGACTCTCCGCCCTAACACTCAGCTCCCACTCTTATTGAATCTCCGCTTTGACTCGCAGCTCCCACTCTTACTGAATCTCTGCTCTGACTCTCAGCTCCCACTCTTATTGAATCTCCGCTCTGACTCTCAGCTCCCACTCTTATTGAATCTCCGCCCTATCGCTCAGCTCCCAATCTTATAGACTCTCTGCACAAACTCTCAGCTCACACCCTTATTGAATCTCCGCTCTGACTCTCAGCTCCCACTCTTATTGAATCTCGGCTCTGACTCTCAGCTCCCACTCTTATTGAATCTCCGCTCTGACTCTCAGCTCGCACTGTTACTGAATCTCCGCTCTGACTCTCAGCTCCCACTCTGATTGAATCTCCGCCCTAGCTCTTAGCTCCCAATCTGAATGAATCTCCGCTCTGACTCTCAGCTCCCACTCTTATTGAATCTCGGCACCCACTCTCAGCTCCGACTCTTATTGAATCTCCGCTCTGACTCTCAGCTCCCACTCTTAATGAATCGCAGCTCTGACTCTCAGCTCACACTCTTATTGAATCTCCGCACCCACTCTCAGCTCCGAATCTTATTGAATCTCCGCTCTGACTCTCAGCTCCCACTCTTAATGAATCTCTGCTTTGACTCTCAACTCCCACTCTGATTGAATCTCCACTCAGACTCTCAGCTCCGACTCTTATTGAATCTCCGCTCTGACTCCCAGCTCCCACTCATATTGACTCTCCGCCCTAACACTCAGCTCCCACTCATATTGAATCTCCGCTTTGACTCGCAGCTCCCACTCTTACTGAATCTCTGCTCTGACTCTCAGCTCCCACTCTTATTGAATCTCCGCTCTGACTCTCAGCTCCCACTCTTATTGAATCTCCGCCCTAACGCTCAGCTCCCAATCTTATTGACTCTCTGCACTAACTCTCAGCTCACACCCTTATTGAATCTCCGCTCTGACTCTCAGCTCCCACTCTTATTGAATCTCGGCTCTGACTCTCAGCTCCCACTCTTATTGAATCTCCGCTCTGACTCTCAGCTCGCACTGTTACTGAATCTCCGCTCTGACTCTCAGCTCCCACTCTGATTGAATCTCCGCCCTAGCTCTTAGCTCCCAATCTGAATGAATCTCCGCTCTGACTCTCAGCTCCCACTCTTATTGAATCTCGGCACCCACTCTCAGCTCCGACTCTTATTGAATCTCCGCTCTGACTCTCAGCTCCCACTCTTAATGAATCTCAGCTCTGACTCTCAGCTCCCATTCTTATTGAATCTCCGCACCCACTCTCAGCTCCGAATCTTATTGAATCTCCGCTCTGACTCTCAGCTCCCACTCTTAATGAATCTCTGCTTTGACTCTCAACTCCCACTCTGATTGAATCTCCACTCAGACTCTCAGCTCCCTCTCTTATTGAATCTCCGCTCTAACTCACAGCTCCGACTCTTATTGAATCTCCGCTCTGACTCTCAGCTCCCAATCTTATTGAATCTCTGCTCTGACTCTCAGCTCCCACTCTTATTGAATCACCGCTCTGACTCTCAGCTCCCATTCTTATTGAATCTCCGCTCTGACTCCCAGCTCCCACTTTTATTGAATCTCCGCTCTGACTCTCAGCTCCCACTCTTATTGATTCTCTGCTCTGACTCTCAGCTCCCACGCTTATTGAATCTCTGCTCTGACTCTCAGCTCCCCGTCTTATTGAATCTCTGTTCTGACTCTCAGCTCCCACTCTTATTGAATCTCCGCTCTGACTCTCAGCTCCCACTCTTATTGAATCTCCGCACCCACTCTCAGCTCCGAATCTTATTGAATCTCCGCTCTGACTCTCAGCTCCCACTCTTATTGAATCACCGCTCTGACTCTCAGCTCCCATTCTTATTGAATCTCCGCTCTGACTCTAAGCTCCCACTTTTATTGAATCTCCACTCTGACTCTCAGCTCCCACTCTTATTGAATCTCTGCTCTGACTCTCAGCTCCCACGCTTATTTAATCTCTGCTCTGACTCTCAGCTCCCACTCTTATTGAATCTCTGTTCTGACTCTCAGCTCCAACTCTTATTGAATCTCCGCTCTGACTCTCAGCTCCCACTCTTATTGAATCTCCGCACCCACTCTCAGCTCCGAATCTTATTGAATCTCCGCTCTGACTCTCAGCTCCCACTCTTTTTGAATCTCTGCTTTGACTCTCAGCTCCCACTCTTATTGAATCTACGCTCTGACTCTCAGCTCCAACTCATATTGAATCTCCGCTCTGACTCTCAACTCACACTCTGATTGAATCTCCACTCAGACTCTCAGCTCCCTCTCTTATTGAATCTCCGCTCTAACTCACAGCTCCGACTCTTATTGAATCTCCGCTCTGACTCTCAGCTCCCAATCTTATTGAATCTCCGCTCTGACTCTCAGCTCCCACTCTTATTGAATCACTGCTCTGACTCTCAGCTCCCATTCTTATTGAATCTCCGCTCTGACTCTCAGCTCCCACTTTTATTGAATCTCCGCTCTGACTCTCAGCACCCTCTCTTATTGAATCTCTGCTCTGACTCTCAGCTCCCACTCTTATTGAATCTCTGCTCTGACTCTCAGCTCCCCGTCTTATTGAATCTCTGTTCTGACTCTCAGCTCCCACTCTTATTGAACCTCCGCTCTGACTCTCAGCTCCCACTCTTATTGAATCACCGCTCTGACTCTCAGCTCCCACTCTAATTGAATATCCGCTCTGACTCTCAGCTCCCACTTTTATTGAATCTCCGCTCTGACTCTCAGCTCCCCCTCTTTCTGAATCTCTGCTCTGACTCTCAGCTCCCATTCATATTGAATCTCTGCTCTGACTCTCAGCTCCCACTCTTATTGAATCTCCGCTCTGACTCTCAGCTCCCACCCTTTTTAAATCTCCGCTCTAACTCTCAGCTCTCGCTCTTTTTCTACCTCCGTACTGACTCTCAGCTCCCACTCTTATTGAATCTCCGCTCATACTCTCACCTCCCTCTCTTATTGATTCTCCGCTCTGAATCTCAGCTCCGACTCTTATTGAATCTCCGCTCTGACTCTCAGCTCCCAATCTTATTGAATCTCCGCTCTGACTCTCAGCTCCCACTCTTATTGAATCACCGCTCTGACTCTCAGCTCCCACTTTTATTGAATCTCCACTCTGACTCTCAGATCCCACTCTTATTTAATCTTTGCTCTGACTCTCAGCTCCCACTCTTATTGATTCTCTACTTTGACTCCCAGCTCCCACACTTATTGAATCTCTGCTCTGACTCTCAGCTCCCCGCCTTATTGAATCTCCGCTCTGACTCACAGCTCCCACTCTTATTGAACCTCCGCTCTGACTCTCAGCTCCCAATCTTATTGAATTTCCGCTTTGACTCTCAGCTCCCACTCTTATTGAATCTCCGCTCTGACTCTCAGCTCCCACTCTTATTGAATCTCCGCACACACTCTCAGCTCCGACTCCTATTGAATCTCCGCTCTGACTCTCAGCTCCCACTCTTATTTAATCTCTGCTCTGACTCTCAGCTCCCACTCTTATTGAATCTCCGCTCTGACTCTCAGCTCCCACTCTTATTGAATCTCTGCCCTAACACTCAGCTCCCACTCTTATTAACTCTCCGCCATTACTCTCAGCTCCCACTCTTATTGAATCTCCGCTCTGACTCTCAGCTCGCACTCTTATTGAATCTCCGCTCTGACACTCAGCTCCCCCTCTTATTGAATCTCCGCTCTGACTCTCAGCTCCCACTCTTATTGAACCTCCGCTCTGACTCACAGCACCCACTCTTATTGAATCTCAGCTCTGACTCTCAGCTCCGACTCTTATTGAATCTCTGCTATGGCTCTCAGCTCCCCCTCTTATTGAATCTCCGCTCTGACTCTCAGCTCCCACTCTTATTGAATCTCTGCTCTGACTCACAGGTCCCACTCTTATAGAATCTCTGCTCTAACTCTCAGCTCCACTCATTTTGAATCTCTGTTCTAACTCTCAGCTCCCACTCTTATTGAATCTCCGCTCTGACACTCAGTTCGCACTCTTATTGAATCTCTGCTCTGACTCTCAGCTCCCATCTTATTCAATCTTCGCTCTGACTCTCAGCTCCCACTCTTATTGAACCTCCGCTCTGACTATCAGCACCCACTCTTATTGAATCTCCGCTCTGGCTCTCAGATCCCACTCTTATTGAATCTCCGCTCTGACTCCCAGCTCCAACTTTTATTGAATCTCCGCTCTGACTCTCAGCTCCCACTCTTATTGAATCTCCGTTCTGACTCTGAGCTCCCACTCTTTTTGAATCTGCGTTCTGACACTCAGCTCCCACTCTTATTGAATCTCTGCTCTGACACACAGCTCCCTCTCTTCTTGAATCTCTGCTCTGACTCTCAGCTCCCACTCTTTTTGAATTTCTGTTCTGACTCTCAGTTCCCACTCTTAATGAAACTCTGCTCTGACTCTCAGCTCCCACTCTTATTGAATCTCCGCTCTGACACTCAGTTCGCACTCTTAGTGAATCTCTGCTCTGACTCTCAGCTCCCAATCTTATTCAATCACCGCTCTGGCTCTCAGCTCCCACTCTTATTGAATCCCCGCTATGACTCTCATCTCCCACTCTTATTGAATCTCCGCTCTGACTCTCAGCTCCCACTCTTATTGAAACTCTGCTCTGCCTCTCAGCTCCCACTCTTATTGAATCACCGCTCTGACTCTCAGCTCCCACTCTTATTGAATCTCTGCTCTGACTCTCAGCTCCCACTCTTAGTGAATCTCTGCTTTGACTCTCAGTTTCCACTCTTATTGAATCTCTCCTCTGACGCTCAGCTCCCTCTCTTATTGACTCTGCTCTGACTCTCAGTTCCCACTCTTATTGAATCTCCGCCCTAACACTCAGCTCCCACTCTTATTGAATCTCCGCACCCACTCTCAGCTCCGACTCTTATTGAATCTCCGCTCTGACTCTCAGCTCCCACTCTCATTGAATCTCCGTTCTGACTCTCAGCTCCCACTCTTATTGAATCTCTGCTTTGACTCTCAGCTCCCACTCTTATTGAATCGCCGCTCTGACTCTCAGCTCCCACTGTTATTGAATCTCTGCTCTGACTCTCAACTCCCACTCTTATTAAATCTCCGCATAGACTCTCATCTCCCTCTCTTAGTGAGTCTCCGCTCTGACTCTCAGCTCACACTCTTATTGAATCTCCGCTCTGACTCCCAGCTCCCACTCTTATCGAAACTCCGCTCCGACTCTCATCTCTCACTCTTATTGAATCTCCGCCCTAATTCTCAGCTCCCACACTTATCGAATTTCTGCTCTGACTCTCAGCTCCCACTCTGATTGAATCACCGCCCTAGCTCTCAGATCCCAATCTGAATGAATCTCCGCTCTGACTCTCAGCTCCCACTCTTATTGAATCTCGGCACCCACTCTCAGCTCCCACTCTTATTGAATCTCGGCTCTGACTCTCAGCTCCCAATCTTAATGAATCTCTGCTTTGACTCTCAGCTCCCACTCTTATTGAATCTCCGCTCTGACTCTCAGCTCCCAATCTTATTGAATCTACGCTCTGACTCTCAGCTCCCACTCTTATTGAATCACCGCTCTGACTCTCAGCTCCCACTCTAATTGAATCTCCGCTCTGACTCTCAGCTCCCACTTTTATTGAATCTCCGCTCTGACTCTCAGCTCCCCCTCTTTCTGAATCTCTGCTCTGACTCTCAGCTCCAACGCTTATTGAATCTCCGCTCTGAATCTCAGCTCCCACTCTTATTGAATCTCTGGTCTGACTCTCAGCTCCGACTCTTAGTGAATCTCCGCTCTGACTCTCAGCTCCCACTCTTATTGAATCTCTGCTCTGAACTGAGCTCCCACTCTTATTGAATCTCCTCTCTGACTCTTAGCTCTCTCTCTTATTGAATCTCTGCTCTGACTGTCAGCTCCTACTCTTATTGAATCTCCGCCCTAACTCTCAGCTCACTCTCTTATTAACTCTCCACCCTAACTCTCAGCTCCCACTCTTATTGAATCTCCGCTCTGACTCTCAGCTCTCACTCTTATTGAATATCCGCACACACTCTCAACTCCGACTCTTATTGAATCTCCGCTCTGACTCTCAGCTCCCACTCATATTGAATCTCTGCTCTGACTCTCAGCTCCCCGCCTTATTGAATCTCCGCTCTGACTCACAGCTCCCACTCTTATTGAACCTCCGCTCTGACTCTCAGCTCCCAATCTTATTGAATCTCCGCTTTGACTGTCAGCTCCCACTCTTATTGAATCTCCGCTCTGACTCTCAGCTCCCACTCTTATTGAATCTCCGCACACACTCTCAGCTCCGACTCCTATTGAATCTCCGCTCTGACTCTCAGCTCCCACTCTTATTTAATCTCTGCTCTGAATCTCAGCTCCCACTCTTATTGAATCTCCGCTCTGACTCTCAGCTCCCACTCTTATTAACTCTCCGCCATTACTCTCAGCTCCCACTCTTATTGAATCTCCGCTCTGACTCTCAGCTCGCACTCTTATTGAATCTCTGCTCTGACACTCAGCTCCCCCTCTTATTGAATCTCCGCTCTGACTCTCAGCTCCCACTCATATTGAACCTCCGCTCTGACTCACAGCACCCACTCTTATTGAATCTCAGCTCTGACTCTCAGCTCCGACTATTATTGAATCTCTGCTATGGCTCTCAGCTCCCCCTCTTATTGAATCTCCGCTCTGACTCTCAGCTCCCACTCTTATTGAATCTCTGCTCTGACTCACAGGTCCCACTCTTATTGAATCTCTGCTCTAACTCTCAGCTCCACTCATTTTGAATCTCTGTTCTAACTCTCAGCTCCCACTCTTATTGAATCTCCGCTCTGACACTCAGTTCGCACTCTTTTTGAATCTCTGCTCTGACTCTCAGCTCCCACTCTTATTCAATCTTCGCTCTGACTCTCAGCTCGCACTCTTATTGAATCTCCGCTCTGACTCTCAGCTCCCCCTCTTATTCAATCTCCGCTCTGACTCTCAGCTCCCACTCTTATTGAACCTCCGCTCTGACTATCAGCACCCACTCTTATTGAATCTCCGCTCTGGCTCTCGGATCCCACTCTTATTGAATCTCCGTTCTGACACACAGCTCCCACTCTTCTTGAATCTCTGCTCTGACTCTAAGCTCCCACTCTTTTTGAATCTCTGTTCTGACTCTCAGATCCCACTATAATGAAACTCTGCTCTGACTCTCAGCTCCCACTCTTATTGAATCTCCGCTCTGACACTCAGTTCGCACTCTTAGTGAATCTCTGCTCTGACTCTCAGCTCCCACTCTTATTCAATCACCGCTCTGGCTCTCAGCTCCCACTCTTATTGAATCCCCGCTATGACTCTCATCTCCCACTCTTATTGAATCTCCGCTCTGACTCTCAGCTCCCACTCTTATTGAAACTCTGCTCTGCCTCTCAGCTCCCACTCTTATTGAATCACCGCTCTGACTCTCAGCTCCCGCTCTTATTGAATCTCCGCTCTGACTCCCAGCTCCAACTTTTATTGAATCTCCGCTCTGACTCTCAGCTCCCACTCTTATTGAATCTCCGCTCTGACTCTCAGCTCCCACTCTTATTGAATCTCTGCTCTGACTCTCAGCTCCCACTCTTAGTGAATCTCTGCTTTGACTCTCAGTTTCCACTCTTATTGAATCTCTCCTCTGACGCTCAGCTCCCTCTCTTATTGACTCTGCTCTGACTCTCAGTTCCCACTCTTATTGAATCTCCGCCCTAACACTCAGCTCCCACTCTTATTGAATCTCCGCACCCACTCTCAGCTCCGACTCTTATTGAATCTCCGCTCTGACTCTCAGCTCCCACTCTCATTGAATCTCCGTTCTGACTCTCAGCTCCCACTCTTATTGAATCTCTGCTTTGACTCTCAGCTCCCACTCTTATTGAATCGCCGCTCTGACTCTCAGCTCCCACTCTTATTGAATCTCTGCTCTGACTCTCAACTCCCGCTCTTATTAAATCTCCGCATAGACTCTCATCTCCCTCTCCTATTGAATCTCCGCTCTGATTCCCAGCTCCCACTCTTATTGAACCTCCGCTCTGACTCACAGCACCCACTCTTATTGAATCTCAGCTCTGACTCTCAGCTCCGACTCTTATTGAATCTCTGCTATGGCTCTCAGCTCCCCCTCTTATAGAATCTCCGCTCTGACTCTCAGCTCCCACTCTTATTGAATCTCTTCTCTGACTCACAGGTCCCACTCTTATTGAATCTCTGCTCTAACTCTCAGCTCCCACTCTTATTGAATCGCCGCTCTGACTCTCAGCTCCCACTCTTATTGAATCTCTGCTCTGACTCTCAACTCCCACTCTTATTAAATCTCCGCATAGACTCTCATCGCCCTCTCTTAGTGA
The DNA here is from genome assembly GCF_047496885.1 of Scyliorhinus torazame. Lineage (NCBI taxonomy): Eukaryota > Metazoa > Chordata > Chondrichthyes > Carcharhiniformes > Scyliorhinidae > Scyliorhinus > Scyliorhinus torazame. The sequence continues at coordinate 276,828,024 of NC_092709.1, forward strand.
GTCTCCGCTCTGACTCTCAGCTCCCACTCTTATTGAATCTCCGCTCTGACTCCCAGCTCCCACTCTTATCGAAACTCCGCTCCGACTCTCATCTCTCACTCTTATTGAATCTCCGCCCTAATTCTCAGCTCCCACACTTATCGAATTTCTGCTCTGACTCTCAGCTCCCACTCTGATTGAATCACCGCCCTAGCTCTCAGATCCCAATCTGAATGAATCTCCGCTCTGACTCTCAGCTCCCACTCTTATTGAATCTCGGCACCCACTCTCAGCTCCGACTCTTATTGAATCTCGGCTCTGACTCTCAGCTCCCAATCTTAATGAATCTCTGCTTTGACTCTCAGCTCCCACTCTTATTGAATCTCCGCTCTGACTCTCAGCTCCCAATCTTATTGAATCTACGCTCTGACTCTCAGCTCCCACTCTTATTGAATCACCGCTCTGACTCTCAGCTCCCACTCTAATTGAATCTCCGCTCTGACTCTCAGCTCCCACTTTTATTGAATCTCCGCTCTGACTCTCAGCTCCCCCTCTTTCTGAATCTCTGCTCTGACTCTCAGCTCCCACGCTTATTGAATCTCCGCTCTGAATCTCAGCTCCCACTCTTATTGAATCTCTGGTCTGACTCTCAGCTCCGACTCTTAGTGAATCTCCGCTCTGACTCTCAGCTCCCACTCTTATTGAATCTCTGCTCTGAACTGAGCTCCCACTCTTATTGAATCTCCTCTCTGACTCTCAGCTCTCTCTCTTATTGAATCTCTGCTCTGACTGTCAGCTCCTACTCTTCTTGAATCTCCGCCCTAACTCTCAGCTCACTCTCTTATTAACTCCCCACCCTAACTCTCAGCTCCCACTCTTATTGAATCTCCGCTCTGACTCTCAGCTCTCACTCTTATTGAATATCCGCACACACTCTCAACTCCGACTCTTATTGAATCTCCGCTCTGACTCTCAGCTCCCACTCATATTGAATCTCTGCTCTGACTCTCAGCTCCCCGCCTTATTGAATCTCCGCTCTGACTCACAGCTCCCACTCTTATTGAACCTCCGCTCTGACTCTCAGCTCCCAATCTTATTGAATCTCCGCTTTGACTGTCAGCTCCCACTCTTATTGAATCTCCGCTCTGACTCTCAGCTCCCACTCTTATTGAATCTCCGCACACACTCTCAGCTCCGACTCCTATTGAATCTCCGCTCTGACTCTCAGCTCCCACTCTTATTTAATCTCTGCTCTGACTCTCAGCTCCCACTCTTATTGAATCTCCGCTCTGACTCTCAGCTCCCACTCTTATTGAATCTCCGCCCTAACACTCAGCTCCCACTCTTATTAACTCTCCGCCATTACTCTCAGCTCCCACTCTTATTGAATCTCCGCTCTGACTCTCAGCTCGCACTCTTATTGAATCTCTGCTCTGACACTCAGCTCCCCCTCTTATTGAATCTCCGCTCTGACTCTCAGCTCCCACTCATATTGAACCTCCGCTCTGACTCACAGCACCCACTCTTATTGAATCTCAGCTCTGACTCTCAGCTCCGACTCTTATTGAATCTCTGCTATGGCTCTCAGCTCCCCCTCTTATTGAATCTCCGCTCTGACTCTCAGCTCCCACTCTTATTGAATCTCTGCTCTGACTCACAGGTCCCACTCTTATTGAATCTCTGCTCTAACTCTCAGCTCCACTCATTTTGAATCTCTGTTCTAACTCTCAGCTCCCACTCTTATTGAATCTCCGCTCTGACACTCAGTTCGCACTCTTTTTGAATCTCTGCTCTGACTCTCAGCTCCCACTCTTATTCAATCTTCGCTCTGACTCTCAGCTCGCACTCTTATTGAATCTCCGCTCTGACTCTCAGCTCCCCCTCTTATTCAACCTCCGCTCTGACTCTCAGCTCCCACTCTTATTGAACCTCCGCTCTGACTATCAGCACCCACTCTTATTGAATCTCCGCTCTGGCTCTCGGATCCCACTCTTATTGAATCTCCGTTCTGACACACAGCTCCCACTCTTCTTGAATCTCTGCTCTGACTCTAAGCTCCCACTCTTTTTGAATCTCTGTTCTGACTCTCAGATCCCACTCTTAATGAAACTCTGCTCTGACTCTCAGCTCCCACTCTTATTGAATCTCCGCTCTGACACTCAGTTCGCACTCTTAGTGAATCTCTGCTCTGACTCTCAGCTCCCACTCTTATTCAATCACCGCTCTGGCTCTCAGCTCCCACTCTTATTGAATCCCCGCTATGACTCTCATCTCCCACTCTTATTGAATCTCCGCTCTGACTCTCAGCTCCCACTCTTATTGAAACTCTGCTCTGCCTCTCAGCTCCCACTCTTATTGAATCACCGCTCTGACTCTCAGCTCCCGCTCTTATTGAATCTCCGCTCTGACTCCCAGCTCCAACTTTTATTGAATCTCCGCTCTGACTCTCAGCTCCCACTCTTATTGAATCTCCGCTCTGACTCTCAGCTCCCACTCTTATTGAATCTCTGCTCTGACTCTCAGCTCCCACACTTAGTGAATCTCTGCTTTGACTCTCAGTTTCCACTCTTATTGAATCTCTCCTCTGACGCTCAGCTCCCTCTCTTATTGACTCTGCTCTGACTCTCAGTTCCCACTCTTATTGAATCTCCGCCCTAACACTCAGCTCCCACTCTTATTGAATCTCCGCACCCACTCTCAGCTCCGACTCTTATTGAATCTCCGCTCTGACTCTCAGCTCCCACTCTCATTGAATCTCCGTTCTGACTCTCAGCTCCCACTCTTATTGAATCTCTGCTTTGACTCTCAGCTCCCACTCTTATTGAATCGCCGCTCTGACTCTCAGCTCCCACTCTTATTGAATCTCTGCTCTGACTCTCAACTCCCGCTCTTATTAAATCTCCGCATAGACTCTCATCTCCCTCTCCTATTGAATCTCCGCTCTGATTCCCAGCTCCCACTCTTATTGAACCTCCGCTCTGACTCGCAGCACCCACTCTTATTGAATCTCAGCTCTGACTCTCAGCTCCGACTCTTATTGAATCTCTGCTATGGCTCTCAGCTCCCCCTCTTATAGAATCTCCGCTCTGACTCTCAGCTCCCACTCTTATTGAATCCCTTCTCTGACTCACAGGTCCCACTCTTATTGAATCTCTGCTCTAACTCTCAGCTCCACTCATTTTGAATCTCTGTTCTAACTCTCAGCTCCCACTCTTATTGAATCTCCGCTCTGACACTCAGTTCGCACTCTTATTGAATCTCTGCTCTGACTCTCAGCTCCCACTCTTATTCAATCTTCGCTCTGACTCTCAGGTCACACTCTTATTGAATCTCCGCTCTGACTCTCAGCTCCCCCTCTTATTCAATTTCCGCTCTGACTCTCAGCTCCCACTCTTATTGAACCTCCGCTCTGACTATCAGCACCCACTCTTATTGAATCTCCGCTCTGGCTCTCGGATCCCACTCTTATTGAATCTCCATTCTGACTCTGAGCTCCCACTCTTTTTGAATCTGCGTTCTGACACTCAGCTCCCACTCTTATTGAATCTCTGCTCTGACACACAGCTCCCTCTCTTCTTGAATCTCTGCTCTGACTCTCAGCTCCCACTCTTTTTGAATCTCTGTTTTGACTCTCAGATCCCACTCTTAATGAAACTCTGCTCTGACTCTCAGCTCCCACTCTTATTGAATCTCCGCTCTGACACACAGTTCGCACTCTTAGTGAATCTCTGCTCTGACTCTCAGCTCCCACTCTTATTCAATCACCGCTCTGGCTCTCAGCTCCCACTCTTATTGAATCCCCGTTATGACTCTCATCTCCCACTCTTATTGAATCTCCGCTCTGACTCTCAGCTCCCACTCTTATTGAAACTCTGCTCTGCCTCTCAGCTCCCACTCTTATTGAATCACCGCTCTGACTCTCAGCTCCCACTCTTATTGAATCTCCGCTCTCACTCCCAGCTCCAACTTTTATTGAATCTCCGCTCTGACTCTCAGCTCCCACTCTTATTGAATCTCCGCCCTGACTCTCAGCTCCCACTCTTATTGAATCTCTGCTCTGACTCTCAGCTCCCACTCTTAGTGAATCTCTGCTTTGACTCTCAGTTTCCACTCTTATTGAATCTCTCCTCTGACGCTCAGCTCCCTCTCTTATTGACTCTGCTCTGACTCTCAGTTCCCACTCTTATTGAATCTCCGCCCTAACACTCATCTCCCACTCTTATTGAATCTCCGCACCCATTCTCAGCTCCAACTTTTATTGAATCTCCGCTCTGACTCTCATCTCCCACTCTTATTGAATCTCCGCTCTGACTCTCAGCTCCCACTCTTATTGAAACTCTGCTCTGCCTCTCAGCTCCCACTCTTATTGAATCACCGCTCTGACTCTCAGCTCCCACTCTCATTGAATCTCCGTTCTGACTCTCAGCTCCCACTCTTATTGAATCTCTGCTTTCACTCTCAGCTCCCACTCTTATTGAACCTCCGCTCATACTCTCAGCTCCCACTATTATTGAATCTCTGCTCTGACTCTCAGCTCCCACTCTTAGTGAATCTCTGCTTTGACTCTCAGTTTCCACTCTTATTGAATCTCTCCTCTGACGCTCAGCTCCCTCTCTTATTGACTCCGCTCTGACTCTCAGCTCCCACTCTCATTGAATCTCCGTTCTGACTCTCAGCTCCCACTCTTATTGAATCTCTGCTCTGACTCTCAACTCCCACTCTTATTAAATCTCCGCATAGACTCTCATCTCCCTCTCTTAGTGAGCCTCCGCTCTGACTCTCAGCTCCCACTCTTATTGAATCTCCGCTCTGACTCCCAGCTCCCACTCTTATCGAAACTCCGCTCTGACTCTCAGCTCTCACTCTTATTGAATCTCCGCCCTAACTCTCAGCTCCCACACTTATCGAATTTCTGCTCTGACTCTCAGCTCCCACTCTGATTGAATCACCGCCCTAGCTCTCAGCTCCCAATCTGAATGAATCTCCGCTCTGACTCTCAGCTCCCACTCTTATTGAATCTCGGCACCCACTCTCAGCTCCGACTCTTATTGAATCTCCGCTCTGACTCTCAGTTCCCACTCTTATTGAATCTCCGCCCTAACACTCAGCTCCCACTCTTATTGAATCTCCGCACCCACTCTCAGCTCCGACTCTTATTGAATCTCCGCTCTGACTCTCAGCTCCCACTCTCATTGAATCTCCGTTCTGACTCTCAGCTCCCACTCTTATTGAATCTCTGCTTTGACTCTCAGCTCCCACTCTTATTGAATCGCCGCTCTGACTCTCAGCTCCCACTCTTATTGAATCTCTGCTCTGACTCTCAACTCCCGCTCTTATTAAATCTCCGCATAGACTCTCATCTCCCTCTCCTATTGAATCTCCGCTCTGATTCCCAGCTCCCACTCTTATTGAACCTCCGCTCTGACTCGCAGCACCCACTCTTATTGAATCTCAGCTCTGACTCTCAGCTCCGACTCTTATTGAATCTCTGCTATGGCTCTCAGCTCCCCCTCTTATAGAATCTCCGCTCTGACTCTCAGCTCCCACTCTTATTGAATCTCTTCTCTGACTCACAGGTCCCACTCTTATTGAATCTCTGCTCTAACTCTCAGCTCCACTCATTTGGAATCTCTGTTCTAACTCTCAGCTCCCACTCTTATTGAATCTCCGCTCTGACACTCAGTTCGCACTCTTATTGAATCTCTGCTCTGACTCTCAGCTCCCACTCTTATTCAATCTTCGCTCTGACTCTCAGGTCACACTCTTATTGAATCTCCGCTCTGACTCTCAGCTCCCCCTCTTATTCAATCTCCGCTCTGACTCTCAGCTCCCACTCTTATTGAACCTCCGCTCTGACTATCAGCACCCACTCTTATTGAATCTCCGCTCTGGCTCTCGGATCCCACTCTTATTGAATCTCCATTCTGACTCTGAGCTCCCACTCTTTTTGAATCTGCGTTCTGACACTCAGCTTCCACTCTTATTGAATCTCTGCTCTGACACACAGCTCCCTCTCTTCTTGAATCTCTGCTCTGACTCTCAGCTCCCACTCTTTTTGAATCTCTGTTTTGACTCTCAGATCCCACTCTTAATGAAACTCTGCTCTGACTCTCAGCTCCCACTCTTATTGAATCTCCGCTCTGACACACAGTTCGCACTCTTAGTGAATCTCTGCTCTGACTCTCAGCTCCCACTCTTATTCAATCACCGCTCTGGCTCTCAGCTCCCACTCTTATTGAATCCCCGTTATGACTCTCATCTCCCACTTTATTGAATCTCCGCTCTGACTCTCAGCTCCCACTCTTATTGAAACTCTGCTCTGCCTCTCAGCTCCCACTCTTATTGAATCACCGCTCTGACTCTCAGCTCCCACTCTTATTGAATCTCCGCTCTGACTCCCAGCTCCAACTTTTATTGAATCTCCGCTCTGACTCTCAGTTCCCACTCTTATTGAATCTCCGCTCTGACTCTCAGCTCCCACTCTTATTGAATCTCTGCTCTGACTCTCAGCTCCCACTCTTAGTGAATCTCTGCTTTGACTCTCAGTTTCCACTCTTATTGAATCTCTCCTCTGACGCTCAGCTCCCTCTCTTATTGACTCTGCTCTGACTCTCAGTTCCCACTCTTATTGAATCTCCGCCCTAACACTCATCTCCCACTCTTATTGAATCTCCGCACCCATTCTCAGCTCCAACTTTTATTGAATCTCCGCTCTGACTCTCATCTCCCACTCTTATTGAATCTCCGCTCTGACTCTCAGCTCCCACTCTTATTGAAACTCTGCTCTGCCTCTCAGCTCCCACTCTTATTGAATCACCGCTCTGACTCTCAGCTCCCACTCTCATTGAATCTCCGTTCTGACTCTCAGCTCCCACTCTTATTGAATCTCTGCTTTCACTCTCAGCTCCCACTCTTATTGAACTTCCGCTCATACTCTCAGCTCCCACTATTATTGAATCTCTGCTCTGACTCTCAGCTCCCACTCTTAGTGAATCTCTGCTTTGACTCTCAGTTTCCACTCTTATTGAATCTCTCCTCTGACGCTCAGCTCCCTCTCTTATTGACTCCGCTCTGACTCTCAGCTCCCACTCTCATTGAATCTCCGTTCTGACTCTCAGCTCCCACTCTTATTGAATCTCTGCTCTGACTCTCAACTCCCACTCTTATTAAATCTCCGCATAGACTCTCATCTCCCTCTCTTAGTGAGTCTCCGCTCTGACTCTCAGCTCTCACTCTTATTGAATCTCCGCTCTGACTCCCAGCTCCCACTCTTATCGAAACTCCGCTCTGACTCTCAGCTCTCACTCTTATTGAATCTCCGCCCTAACTCTCAGCTCCCACACTTATCGAATTTCTGCTCTGACTCTCAGCTCCCACTCTGATTGAATCACCGCCCTAGCTCTCAGCTCCCAATCTGAATGAATCTCCGCTCTGACTCTCAGCTCCCACTCTTATTGAATCTCGGCACCCACTCTCAGCTCCGACTCTTATTGAATCTCCGCTCTGACTCTCAGCTCCCACTCTTAATGAATCTCTGCTTTGACTCTCAGCTCCCACTCTTAGTGAATCTCCGCTCTGACTCTCAGCTCCCACTCTTATTGAATCTCTGCTCTGAACTGAGCTCCCACTCTTATTGAATCTCCTCTCTGACTCTCAGCTCTCTCTCTTATTGAATCTCTGCTCTGACTCTCAGCTCCTACTCTTCTTGAATCTCCGCCCTAACTCTCAGCTCACTCTCTTATTAACTCCCCACCCTAACTCTCAGCTCCCACTCTTATTGAATCTCCGCTCTGACTCTCAGCTCTCACTCTTATTGAATATCCGCACACACTCTCAACTCCGACTCTTATTGAATCTCCGCTCTGACTCTCAGCTCCCACTCATATTGAATCTCTGCTCTGACTCTCAGCTCCCACTCTTATTGAATCTCCGCTCTGACTCTCAGCTCCCACCCTTTTTAAATCTCCGCTCTAACTCTCAGCTCTCGCTCTTTTTCTACCTCCGTACTGACTCTCACCTCCCACTCTTATTGAATCTCCGCTCAGACTTTCAGCTCCCTCTCTTATTGATTCTCCGCTCTGAATCTCAGCTCCGACTCTTATTGAATCTCCGCTCTGACTCTCAGCTCCCAATCTTATTGAATCTCCGCTCTGACTCTCAGCTCCCACTCTTATTGAATCACCGCTCTGACTCTCAGGTGCCACTCTTATTGAATCTCCGCTCTGACTCTCAGCTCCCACTTTTATTGAATCTCCACTCTGACTCTCAGATCCCACTCTTATTTAATTTCTGCTCTGACTCTCAGCTCCCACTCTTATTGAATCTCTACTTTGACTCCCAGCTACCACACTTATTGAATCTCTGCTCTGACTCTCAGCTCCCCGCCTTATTGAATCTCCGCTCTGACTCACAGCTCCCACTCTTATTGAACCTCCGCTCTGACTCTCAGCTCCCAATCTTATTGAATCTCCGCTTTGACTCTCAGCTCCCACTCTTATTGAATCTCCGCTCTGACTCTCAGCTCCCACTCTTATTGAATCTCTGCTCTGACTCACAGGTCCCACTCTTATTGAATCTCTGCTCTAACTCTCAGCTCCACTCATTTTGAATCTCTGTTCTAACTCTCGGCTCCCACTCTTATTAACTCTCCGCCATTACTCTCAGCTCCCACTCTTATTGAATCTCCGCTCTGACTCTCAGCTCGCACTCTTATTGAATCTCCGCTCTGACACTCAGCTCCCCCTCTTATTGAATCTCCGCTCTGACTCTCAGCTCCCACTCTTATTGAACCTCCGCTCTGACTCACAGCACCCACTCTTATTGAATCTCAGCTCTGACTCTCAGCTCCGACTCTTATTGAATCTCTGCTATGGCTCTCAGCTCCCCCTCTTATTGAATCTCCGCTCTGACTCTCAGCTCCCACTCTTATTGAATCTCTGCTCTGACTCACAGGTCCCACTCTTATTGAATCTCTGCTCTAACTCTCAGCTCCACTCATTTTGAATCTCTGTTCTAACTCTCAGCTCCCACTCTTAGTGAATCTCTGCTTTGACTCTCAGTTTCCACTCTTATTGAATCTCTCCTCTGACGCTCAGCTCCCTCTCTTATTGACTCTGCTCTGACTCTCAGTTCCCACTCTTATTGAATCTCTGCCCTAACACTCAGCTCCCACTCTTATTGAATCTCCGCACCCACTCTCAGCTCCGACTCTTATTGAATCTCCGCTCTGACTCTCAGCTCCCACTCTCATTGAATCTCCGTTCTGACTCTCAGCTCCCACTCTTATTGAATCTCTGCTTTGACTCTCAGCTCCCACTCTTATTGAATCGCCGCTCTGACTCTCAGCTCCCACTCTTATTGAATCTCTGCTCTGACTCTCAACTCCCGCTCTTATTAAATCTCCGCATAGACTCTCATCTCCCTCTCTTATTGAATCTCCGCTCTGACTCCCAGCTCCCACTCTTATTGAACCTCCGCTCTGACTCACAGCACCCACTCTTATTGAATCTCAGCTCTGACTCTCAGCTCCGACTCTTATTGAATCTCTGCTATGGCTCTCAGCTCCCCCTCTTATTGAATCTCCGCTCTGACTCTCAGCTCCCACTCTTATTGAATCTCTGCTCTGACTCACAGGTCCCACTCTTATTGAATCTCTGCTCTAACTCTCAGCTCCACTCATTTTGAATCTCTGTTCTAACTCTCAGCTCCCACTCTTATTGAATCTCCGCTCTGACACTCAGTTCGCACTCTTATTGAATCTCTGCTCTGACTCTCAGCTCCCACTCTTATTCAATCTTCGCTCTGACTCTCAGGTCGCACTCTTATTGAATCTCCGCTCTGACTCTCAGCTCCCCCTCTTATTCAATCTCCGCTCTGACTCTCAGCTCCCACTCTTATTGAACCTCCGCTCTGACTATCAGCACCCACTCTTATTGAATCTCCGCTCTGGCTCTCGGATCCCACTCTTATTGAATCTCCGTTCTGACTCTGAGCTCCCACTCTTTTTGAATCTGCGTTCTGACACTCAGCTCCCACTCTTATTGAATCTCTGCTCTGAAACACAGCTCCCTCTCTTCTTGAATCTCTGCTCTGACTCTCAGCTCCCACTCTTTTTGAATCTCTGTTTTGACTCTCAGATCCCACTCTTAATGAAACTCTGCTCTGACTCTCAGCTCCCACTCTTATTGAATCTCCGCTCTGACACTCAGTTCGCACTCTTAGTGAATCTCTGCTCTGACTCTCAGCTCCCACTCTTATTCAATCACCGATCTGGCTCTCAGCTCCCACTCTTATTCAATCCCCGCTATGACTCTCATCTCCCACTCTTATTGAATCTCCGCTCTGACTCTCAGCTCCCACTCTTATTGAAACTCTGCTCTGCCTCTCAGCTCCCACTCTTATTGAATCACCGCTCTGACTCTCAGCTCCCACTCTTATTGAATCTCCGCTCTGACTCCCAGCTCCAACTTTTATTGAATCTCCGCTCTGACTCTCAGCTCCCACTCTTATTGAATCTCCGCTCTGACTCTCAGCTCCCACTCTTATTGAAACTCTGCTCTGACTCTCAGCTCCCACTCTTAGTGAATCTCTGCTTTGACTCTCAGTTTCCACTCTTATTGAATCTCTCCTCTGACGCTCAGCTCCCTCTCTTATTGACTCTGCTCTGACTCTCAGTTCCCACTCTTATTGAATCTCCGCCCTAACACTCAGCTCCCACTCTTATTGAATCTCCGCACCCACTCTCAGCTCCGACTCTTATTGAATCTCCGCTCTGACTCTCAGCTCCCACTCTCATTGAATCTCCGTTCTGACTCTCAGCTCCCACTCTTATTGAATCTCTGCTTTGACTCTCAGCTCCCACTCTTATTGAATCGCCGCTCTGACTCTCAGCTCCCACTCTTATTGAATCTCTGCTCTGACTCTCAACTCCCACTCTTATTAAATCTCCGCATAGACTCTCATCTCCCTCTCTTAGTGAGTCTCCGCTCTGACTCTCAGCTCCCACTCTTATTGAATCTCCGCTCTGACTCCCAGCTCCCACTCTTATCGAAACTCCGCTCTGACTCTCAGCTCTCACTCTTATTGAATCTCCGCCCTAACTCTCAGCTCCCACACTTATCGAATTTCTGCTCTGACTCTCAGCTCCCACTCTGATTGAATCACCGCCCTAGCTCTCAGCTCCCAATCTGAATGAATCTCCGCTCAGACTCTCAGCTCCCACTCTTATTGAATCTCGGCACCCACTCTCAGCTCCGACTCTTATTGAATCTCCGCTCTGACTCTCAGCTCCCACTCTTAATGAATCTCTGCTTTGACTCTCAGCTCCCACTCTTATTGAATCTCCGCTCTGACTCTCAGCTCCCAATCTTATTGAATCTACGCTCTGACTCTCAGCTCCCACTCTTATTGAATCACCGCTCTGACTCTCAGCTCCCACTCTAATTGAATCTCCGCTCTGACTCTCAGCTCCCACTTTTATTGAATCTCCGCCCTGACTCTCAGCTCCCCCTCTTTCTGAATCTCTGCTCTGACTCTCAGCTCCCACTCTTATTGAATCTCCGCTCTGAATCTCAGCTCCCACTCTTATTGAATCTCTGGTCTGACTCTCAGCTCCCACTCTTAGTGAATCTCCGCTCTGACTCTCAGCTCCCACTCTTATTGAATCTCTGCTCTGAACTGAGCTCCCACTCTTATTGAATCTCCTCTCTGACTCTCAGCTCTCTCTCTTATTGAATCTCTGCTCTGACTCTCAGCTCCTACTCTTCTTGAATCTCCGCCCTAACTCTCAGCTCACTCTCTTATTAACTCCCCACCCTAACTCTCAGCTCCCACTCTTATTGAAATTCCGCTCTGACTCTCAGCTCTCACTCTTATTGAATATCCGCACACATTCTCAACTCCGACTCTTATTGAATCTCCGCTCTGACTCTCAGCTCCCACTCATATTGAATCTCTGCTCTGACTCTCAGCTCCCACTCTTATTGAATCTCCGCTCTGACTCTCAGCTCCCACCCTTTTTAAATCTCCGCTCTAACTCTCAGCTCTCGCTCTTTTTCTACCTCCGTACTGACTCTCAGCTCCCACTCTTATTGAATCTCCGCTCAGACTCTCAGCTCCCTCTCTTATTGATTCTCCGCTCTGAATCTCAGCTCCGACTCTTATTGAATCTCCGCTCTGACTCTCAGCTCCCAATCTTATTGAATCTCCGCTCTGACTCTCAGCTCCCACTCTTATTGAATCACCGCTCTGACTCTCAGGTGCCACTCTTATTGAATCTCCGCTCTGACTCTCAGCTCCCACTTTTATTGAATCTCCACTCTGACTCTCAGATCCCACTCTTATTTAATCTCTGCTCTGACTCTCAGCTCCCACTCTTATTGAATCTCTACTTTGACTCCCAGCTCCCACACTTATTGAATCTCTGCTCTGACTCTCAGCTCCCCGCCTTATTGAATCTCCGCTCTGACTCACAGCTCCCACTCTTATTGAACCTCCGCTCTGACTCTCAGCTCCCAATCTTATTGAATCTCCGCTTTGACTCTCAGCTCCCACTCTTATTGAATCTCCGCTCTGACTCTCAGCTCCCACTCTTATTGAAGCTCCGCACACACTCTCAGCTCCGACTCCTATTGAATCTCCGCTCTGACTCTCAGCTCCCACTCTTATTTAATCTCTGCTCTGACTCTCAGCTCCCACTCTTATTGAATCTCCGCTCTGACTCTCAGCTCCCACTCTTATTGAATCTCCGGCCTAACACTCAGCTCCCACTCTTATTAACTCTCCGCCCTTACTCTCAGCTCCCACTCTTATAGAATCTCCGCTCTGACTCTCAGCTCGCACTCTTATTGAATCTCCGCTCTGACACTCAGCTCCCCCTCTATTTGAATCTCCGCTCTGACTCTCAGCTCCCACTCTTATTGAATCTCTGCTCTGACTCACAGGTCCCACTCTTATTGAATCTCTGCTCTAACTCTCAGCTCCACTCATTTTGAATCTCTGTTCTAACTCTCAGCCCCCACTCTTATTGAATATCCGCTCTGACACTCAGTTCGCACTCTTATTGAATCTCTGCTCTGGCTCTCAGCTCCCACTCTTATACAATCTTCGCTCTGACTCTCAGCTCGCACTCTTATTGAATCTCCGCTCTGACTCTCAGCTCCCCCTCTTATTCAATCTCCGCTCTGACTCTCAGCTCCCACTCTTATTGAACCTCCGCTCTGACTATCAGCACCCTCTCTTATTGAATCTCCGCTCTGGCTCTCGGATCCCACTCTTATTGAATCTCCGTTCTGACTCTGAGCTCCCACTCTTTTTGAATCTGCGTTCTGACACTCAGCTCCCACTCTTATTGAATCTCTGCTCTGACACACAGCTCCCTCTCTTCTTGAATCTCTGCTCTGACTCTCAGCTCCCACTCTTTTTGAATCTCTGTTCTGACTCTCAGATCCCACTCTTAATGAAACTCTGCTCTGACTCTCAGCTCCCACTCTTATTGAATCTCCGCTCTGACACTCAGTTCGCACTCTTAGTGAATCTCTGCTCTGACTCTCAGCTCCCACTCTTATTCAATCACCGCTCTGGCTCTCAGCTCCCAATCTTAGTGAATCTCTGCTTTGACTCTCAGTTTCCACTCTTATTGAATCTCTCCTCTGACGCTCAGCTCCCTCTCTTATTGACTCTGCTCTGACTCTCAGTTCCCACTCTTATTGAATCTCCGCCCTAACACTCAGCTCCCACTCTTATTGAATCTCCGCACCCACTCTCAGCTCCGACTCTTATTGAATCTCCGCTCTGACTCTCAGCTCCCACTCTCATTGAATCTCCGTTCTGACTCTCAGCTCCCACTCTTATTGAATCTCTGCTTTGACTCTCAGCTCCCACTCTTATTGAATCGCCGCTCTGACTCTCAGCTCCCACTCTTATTGAATCTCCGCTCTGACACTCAGTTCGCACTCTTAGTGAATCTCTGCTCTGACTCTCAGCTCCCACTCTTATTCAATCACCGTTCTGGCTCTCAGCTCCCACTCTTATGGAATCCCCGCTATGACTCTCATCTCCCACTCTTATTGAATCTCCGCTCTGACTCTCAGCTCCCACTCTTATTGAAACTCTGCTCTGCCTCTCAGCTCCCACTCTTATTGAATCACCGCTCTGACTCTCAGCTCCCACTCTTATTGAATCTCCGCTCTGACTCCCAGCTCCAACTTTTATTGAATCTCCGCTCTGACTCTCAGCTCCCACTCTTATTGAATCTCCTCTCTGACTCTCAGTTCCCACTCTTATTGAATCTCTGCTCTGACTCTCAGCTCCCACTCTTAGTGAATCTCTGCTTTGACTCTCAGTTTCCACTCTTATTGAATCTCTCCTCTGACGCTCAGCTCCCTCTCTTATTGACTCTGCTCTGACTCTTAGTTCCCACTCTTATTGAATCTCCGCCCTAACACTCAGCTCCCACTCTTATTGAATCTCCGCACCCACTCTCAGCTCCGAATCTTATTGAATCTCCGCTCTGACTCTCAGCTCCCACTCTCATTGAATCTCCGTTCTGACTCTCAGCTCCCACTCTTATTGAATCTCTGCTTTGACTCTCAGCTCCCACTCTTATTGAATCGCCGCTCTGACTCTGAGCTCCCACTCTTATTAAATCTCTGCTCTGACTCTCAACTCCCACTCTTATTAAATCTCCGCATAGACTCTCATCTCCCTCTCTTAGTGAGTCGCCGCTCTGACTCTCAGCTCCCACTCTTATTGAAACTCCGCTCTGACTCTCAGCTCCCACTCTTATTGAATCACCGCTCTGACTCTCAGCTCCCACTCTTATTGAATCTCCGCTCTGACTCCCAGCTCCAACTTTTGTTGAATCTCCGCTCTGACTCTCAGCTCCCACTCTTATTGAATCTCTGCTCTGACTCTCAGCTCCCACTCTTATTGAATCTCTGCTTTCACTCTCAGCTCCCACTCTTATTGAACCTCCGCTCATACTCTCAGCTCCCACTATTATTGAATCTCTGCTCTGACTCTCAGCTCCCACTCTTATTGAATCTCCGCTCTGACTCTCAGCTCCTACTCTTATTTAATCTCTGCTCTGACTCTGAACTCCCACTCTTATTGAATCTCCACTCTGACTCTCATCTTCCACTCTTCTTGAATCTCCGCACCCACTCTCAGCTCCGACTCTGATTGAATTTCCGATCTGACTCTCAGCTCCCACTCTTATTAAATCTCTGCTCTGACTCTCAGCTCCCACTCTTATTGAATCTCTGCTTTGACTCTCAGCTCCCACTCTTATTGAATCTCTGCTCTGACTCTCAGCTCCCCGTCTTATTGAATCTTTGCTCTGACTCTCAGCTCCCACTCTTATTGAACCTCCGCTCTGACTCTCAGCTCCCATTCTAATTGAATCTCCGCACCAACTCTCAGCCCCGACTCTTATTGAATCTCCGCTTTGACTCTCAGCCTCCACTCTTATTGAATCTCTGCTTTGACTCTCAGCTCCCACTCTTATTGAATCGCCGCTCTGACACTCAGCTCCCACTCTTACTGAATCTCCGCTCTGACTCTCAGCTCCCACTCTTATTAAATCTCTGCTCTGACTCTCAACTCCCACTCTGATTGAATCTCCGCTCAGACTCTCAGCTCCCTCTCTTATTGAATCTCCGCTCTGACTCTCAGCTCCCACTCTTATTGAATCTCTGCTCTGACTCTGAGCTCCAACACTTATTGAATCTCGTCTCTGCCTCTCAGCTCCCTCTCTTATTGAATCTCTGCTCTGACTCTCAGCTCCGACTCTTATGGATTCTCCGCCCGAAGTCTCAGCTCACACTCTTATTTACTCTCCGCCCTAACTCACAGCTCCCACTCTTATTGAATCTCCGCTCTGACTCTCAGCTCCGACTCTTATTGAATGTCTGCTCTGACTCTCAACTCCCACGCTTACGGAATCTCCGCTCAGACTCTAAGCTCCCACTCTTATTTAATCTCCGCTCTGACTCCCAGCTCCCACTCTTATTGAAACTCCGCTCTGACTCTCAGCTCTCACTCTTATTGAATCTCCGCCCTAACTCTCAGCTCCCACACATATCGAATTTCTGCTCTGACTCTCAGCTCCCACTCTGATTGAATCACCGCCCTAGCTCTCAGCTCCCAATCTGAATGAATCCCCGCTCTGACTCTCAGCTCCCACTCTTATTGAATCTCGGCACCCACTCTCAGCTCCGACTCTTATTGAATCTCCGCTCTGACTCTCAGCTCCCACTCTTAATGAATCTCAGCTCTGACTCTCAGCTCCCACTCTTATTGAATCTCCGCACCCACTCTCAGCTCCGAATCTTATTGAATCTCCGCTCTGACTCTCAGCTCCCACTCTTAATGAATCTCTGCTTTGACTCTCAACTCCCACTCTGATTGAATCTCCACTCAGACTCTCAGCTCCCTCTCTTATTGAATCTCCGCTCGAACTCACAGCTCCGACTCTTATTGAATCTCCGCTCTGACTCTCAGCTCCCAATCTTATTGAATCTCCGCTCTGAATCTCAGCTCCCACTTTTATTGAATCTCCGCTCTGACTCTCAGCTCCCACTCTTATTGAATCTCTGCTCTGACTCTTAGCTCCCACGCTTATTGAATCTCTGCTCTGACTCTCAGCTCCCCGTCTTATTGAATCTCTGTTCTGACTCTCAGCTCCCACTCATATTGAATCTCCGCTCTGACTCTCAGCTCCCACTCTTATTGAATCTCCGCACCCACTCTCAGCTCCGAATCTTATTGAATCTCCGCTCTGACTCTCAGCTCCCACTCTTATTGAATCACCGCTCTGACTCTCAGCTCCCATTCTTATTGAATCTCCGCTCTGACTCTCAGCTCCCACTTTTATTGAATCTCCGCTCTGACTCTCAGCTCCCACTCTTATTGAATCTCTGCTCTGCCTCTCAGCTCCCACGCTTATTGAATCTCTGCTCTGACTCTCAGCTCCCCGTCTTATTGAATCTCTGTTCTGACTCTCAGCTCCCACTCTTATTGAATCTCCGCTCTGACTCTCAGCTCCCACTCTTATTGAATCTCCGCACCCACTCTCAGCACCGAATCTTATTGAATCTCCACTCTGACTCTCAGCTCCCACTCTTTTTGAATCTCTGCTTTGACTCTCAGCTCCCACTCTTAATGAATCTCTGCTTTGACTCTCAACTCCCACTCTGATTGAATCTCCACTCAGACTCTCAGCTCCCTCTCTTATTGAATCTCCACTCGAACTCACAGCTCCGACTCTTATTGAACCTCCGCTCTGACTCTCAGCTCCCAATCTTATTGAATCTCTGCTCTGACTCTCAGCTCCCACTCTTATTGAATCACCGCTCTGACTCTCAGCTCCCATTCTTATTGAATCTCCGCTCTGAATCTCAGCTCCCACTTTTATTGAATCTCCGCTCTGACTCTCAGCTCCCACTCTTATTGAATCTCTGCTCTGACTCTCAGCTCCCACGCTTATTGAATCTCTGCTCTGACTCTCAGCTCCCCGTCTTATTGAATCTCTGTTCTGACTCTCAGCTCCCACTCTTATTGAATCTCCGCTCTGACTCTCAGCTCCCACTCTTATTGAATCTCCGCACCCACTCTCAGCTCCGAATCTTATTGAATCTCCGCTCTGACTCTCAGCTCCCACTCTTATTGAATCACCGCTCTGACTCTCAGCTCCCATTCTTATTGAATCTCCGCTCTGACTCTCAGCTCCCACTTTTATTGAATCTCCGCTCTGACTCTCAGCTCCCACTCTTATTGAATCTCTGCTCTGACTCTCAGCTCCCACGCTGATTGAATCTCTGCTCTGACTCTCAGCTCCCCGTCTTATTGAATCTCTGCTCTGACTCTCAGCTCCCACTCTTATTGAATCTCCGCTCTGACTCTCAGCTCCCACTCTTGTTGAATCTCCGCACCCACTCTCAGCACCGAATCTTATTGAATCTCCACTCTGACTCTCAGCTCCCACTCTTTTTGAATCTCTGCTTTGACTCTCAGCTCCCACTCTTATTGAATCTCCGCTCTGACTCTCAACTCACACTCTGATTGAATCTCCACACAGACTCTCAGCTCCCTCTCTTATTGAATCTCAGCTCTGACTCACAGCTCCGACTCTTATTGAATCTCCGCTCTGACTCTCAGCTCCCAATCTTATTGAATCTCCGCTCTGACTCTCAGCTCCCACTCTTATTGAATCACCGCTCTGACTCTCAGCTCCCATTCTTATTGAATCTCCGCTCTGACTCTCAGCTCCCACTTTTATTGAATCTCCGCTCTGACTCTCAGCACCCACTCTTATTGAATCTCTGCTCTGACTCTCAGCTCCCACTCTTATTGAATCTCTGCTCTGACTCTCAGCTCCCCGTCTTATTGAATCTCTGTTCTGACTCTCAGCTCCCACTTTTATTGAACCTCCGCTCTGACTCTCAGCTCCCACTCTTATTGAATCACCGCTCTGACTCTCAGCTCCCAATCTATTTGAATCTCCGCTCTGACTCTCAGCTCCCAATCTTATTGAATCACCGCTCTGACTCTCAGCTCCCACTCTTATTGTATCTCCGCTCTGACTCTCAGCTCCCACTTTTATTGAATCTCCGCTCTGACTCTCAGCTCCCACTCTTATTGAATCTCCGCTCTGACTCTCAGCTCCCACTCTTATTGAATCTCTGCTTTGACTCTCATCTCCCACACTTATTGAATCTTTGCTCTGACTCTCAGCTCCCCGTCTTATTGAATCTCTGCTCTGACTCTCAGCTCCCACTCTTATTGAACCTCCGCTCTGACTCTCAGCTCCCACTCTTATTGAATCGCCGCACCCTCTCTCAGATCCGACTCTTATTGAATCTCCGCTCTGACTCTCAGCTCCAACTCATTTTGAATCTCCGCTCTGACTCTCAGCTCCCACTCTAATTGAATCTCTGCTCTGACTCTCAACTCCCACTCAGATTGAATCTCCGCTCAGACTCTCAGCTCCCTCTCTTATTGAATCTCCGCTCTGACTCTCAGCTCCCACTCTTATTGAATCTCCGCTCTGACTCTCAGCTCCCAATCTTATTGAATCTACGCTCTGACTCTCAGCTCCCACTCTTATTGAATCACCGCTCTGACTCTCAGCTCCCACTCTAATTGAATCTCCGCTCTGACTCTCAGCTCCCACTTTTATTGAATCTCCGCTCTGACTCTCAGCTCCCCCTCTTTCTGAATCTCTGCTCTGACTCTCAGCTCCCACTCTTATTGAATCTCCGCTCTGAACCTCAGCTCCCACTCTTATTGAATCTCTGCTCTGAACTGAGCTCCCACTCTTATTGAATCTCCTCTCTGACTCTCAGCTCTCTCTCTTATTGAATCTCTGCTCTGACTCTCAGCTCCTACTCTTCTTGAATCTCCGCCCTAACTCTCAGCTCACTCTCTTATTAACTCCCCACCCTAACTCTCAGTTCCCACTCTTATTGAATCTCCGGTCTGACTCTCAGCTCTCACTCTTATTGAATATCCGCACACACTCTCAACTCCGACTCTTATTGAATCTCCGCTCTGACTCTCAGCTCCCACTCATATTGAATCTCAGCTCTGACTCTCAGCTCCCACTCTTATTGAATCTCCGCTCTGACTCTCAGCTCCCACCCTTTTTAAATCTCCGCTCTAACTCTCAGCTCTCGCTCTTTTTCTACCTCCGTACTGACTCTCAGCTCCCACTCTTATTGAATCTCCGCTCAGACTCTCAGCTCCCTCTCTTATTGATTCTCCGCTCTGAATCTCAGCTCCGACTCTTATTGAATCTCCGCTTTGACTCTCAGCTCCCAATCTTATTGAATCTCCGCTCTGACTCTTAGCTCCCACTCTTATTGAATCACCGCTCTGACTCTCAGGTGCCACTCTTATTGAATCTCCGCCCTGACTCTCAGCTCCCACTTTTATTGAATCTCCACTCTGACTCTCAGGTCCCACTCTTATTTAATCTCTGCTCTGACTCTCAGCTCCCACTCTTATTGAATCTCTACTTTGACTCCCAGCTCCCACACTTATTGAAGCTCTGCTCTGACTCTCAGCTCCCCGCCTTATTGAATCTCCGCTCTGACTCACAGCTCCCACTCTTATTGAACCTCCGCTCTGACTCTCAGCTCCCAATCTTATTGAATCTCCGCTTTGACTCTCAGCTCCCACTCTTATTGAATCTCCGCTCTGACTCTCAGCTCCCACTCTTATTGAATCTCCGCACACACTCTCAGCTCCGACTCCTATTGAATCTCCGCTCTGACTCACAGCTCCCACTCTTATTGAATCTCCGCTCTGACTCTCAGCTCGCACTCTTATTGAATCTCCGCTCTGACACTCAGCTCCCCCTCTTATTGAATCTCCGCTCTGACTCTCAGCTCCCACTCTTATTGAACCTCCGCTCTGACTCACAGCACCCACTCTTATTAAATCTCAGCTCTGACTCTCAGCTCCGACTCTTATTGAATCTCTGCTATGGCTCTCAGCTCCCCCTCTTATTGAATCTCCGTTCTGACTCTCAGCTCCCACTCTTATTGAATCTCTGCTCTGACTCACAGGTCCCACTCTTATTGAATCTCTGCACTAACTCTCAGCTCCGCTCATTTTGAATCTCTGTTCTAACTCTCAGCTCCCACTCTTATTGAATCTCCGCTCTGACACTCAGCTCGCACTCTTATTGAATCTCTGCTCTGACTCTCAGCTCGCACTCTTATTGAATCTCCGCTCTGACTCTCAGCTCCCCCTCTTATTCAATCTCCGCTCTGACTCTCAGCTCCCACTCTTATTGAACCTCCGCTCTGACTATCAGCACCCACTCTTATTGAATCTCCGCTCTGGCTCTCGGATCCCACTCTTATTGAATCTCCGTTCTGACTCTGAGCTCCCACTCTTTTTGAATCTGCGTTCTGACACTCAGCTCCCTCTCTTATTGAATCTCTGCTCTGACACACAGCTCCCTCTCTTCTTGAATCTCTGCTCTGACTCTCAGCTCCCACTCTTTTTGAATCTCTGTTCTGACTCTCAGATCCCACTCTTAATGAAACTCTGCTCTGACTCTCAGCTCCCACTCTTATTGAATCTCCGCTCTGACACTCAGTTCGCACTCTTAGTGAATCTCCACTCTGACTCTCAGGTCCCACTCTTATTTAATCTCTGCTCTGACTCTCAGCTCCCACTCTTATTGAATCTCTACTTTGACTCCCAGCTCCCACACTTATTGAAGCTCTGCTCTGACTCTCAGCTCCCCGCCTTATTGAATCTCCGCTCTGACTCACAGCTCCCACTCTTATTGAACCTCCGCTCTGACTCTCAGCTCCCAATCTTATTGAATCTCCGCTTTGACTCTCAGCTCCCACTCTTATTGAATCTCCGCTCTGACTCTCAGCTCCCACTCTTATTGAATCTCTGCTCTGACTCTGAACTCCCACTCTTATTGAATCTCCACTCTGACTCTCATCTCCCACTCTTCTTGAATCTCCGCACCCACTCTCAGCTCCGACTCTGATTGAATTTCCGATCTGACTCTCAGCTCCCACTCTTATTGAATCTCCGCTCTGACTCTCAGCTCCCACTCTTATTGAATCTCTGCTCTGACTCTCAGCTCCCACTCTTAGTGAATCTCTGCTTTGACTCTCAGTTTCCACTCTTATTGAATCTCTCCTCTGACGCTCAGCTCCCTCTCTTATTGACTCTGCTCAGACTCTCAGTTCCCACTCTTATTGAATCTCCGCCCTAACACTCAGCTCCCACTCTTATTGAATCTCCGCACCCACTCTCAGCTCCGACTCTTATAGAATCTCCGCTCTGACTCTCAGCTCCCACTCTCATTGAATCTCCGTTCTGACTCTCAGCTCCCACTCTTATTAATCTCTGCTTTGACTCTCAGCTCCCACTCTTATTGAATCGCCGCTCTGACTCTCAGCTCCCACTCTTATTGAATCTATGCTCTGACTCTCAACTCCCACTCTTTTTAAATCTCCGCATAGACTCTCATCTCCCTCTCTTAGTGAGTCTTCGCTCTGACTCTCAGCTCCCACTCTTATTGAATCTCCGCTCTAACTCTCAGCTCCCACTCTTATTGAATCACCGCTCTGACTCTCAGCTCCCACTCTTATTGAATCTCCGCTCTGACTCCCAGCTCCAACTTTTATTGAATCTCCGCTCTGACTCTCAGCTCCCACTCTTATTGAATCTCTGCTCTGACTCTCAGCTCCCACTCTTATTGAATCTCCGCTCTGACTCCCAGCTCCAACTTTTATTGAATCTCCGCTCTGACTCTCAGCTCCCACTCTTATTGAATCTCTGCTTTCACTCTCAGCTCCCACTCTTATTGAACCTCCGCTCATACTCTCAGCTCCCACTATTTTTGAATCTCTGCTCTGACTCTCAGCTCCCACACTTATTGAATCTCCACTCTGACTCTCAGCTCCCACTCTTATTGAATCTCTGCTCTGACTCTGAACTCCCACTCTTATTGAATCTCCACTCTGACTCTCATCTCCCACTCTTCTTGAATCTCCGCACCCACTCTCAGCTCCGACTCTGATTGAATTTCCGATCTGACTCTCAGCTCCCACTCTTATTGAATCTCTGCTCTGACTCACAGCTCCCACTCTTATTGAATCTCTGCTTTGACTCTCAGCTCCACTCTTATTGAATCTCTGCTCTGACTCTCAGCTCCCCGTCTTATTGAATCTTCGCTCTGACTCTCAACTCCCACTCTTATTGAACCTCCGCTCTGACTCTCAGCTCCCATTCTAATTGAATCTCCGCACCCACTCTCAGCCCCGACTCTTATTGAATCTCCGCTTTGACTCTCAGCCTCCACTCTTATTGAATCTCTGCTTTGACTCTCAGCTCCCACTCTTATTGTATCGCCGCTCTAACACTCAGCTCCCACTCTTACTGAATCTCCGCTCTGACTCTCAGCTCCCACTCTTATTGAAACTCTGCTCTGACTCTCAACTCCCACTCTGATTGAATCTCCGCTCTGACTCACAGCACCCACTCTTATTAAATCTCAGCTCTGACTCTCAGCTCCGACTCTTATTGAATCTCTGCTATGGCTCTCAGCTCCCCCTCTTATTGAATCTCCGTTCTGACTCTCAGCTCCCACTCTTATTGAATCTCTGCTCTGACTCACAGGTCCCACTCTTATTGAATCTCTGCACTAACTCTCAGCTCCGCTCATTTTGAATCTCTGTTCTAACTCTCAGCTCCCACTCTTATTGAATCTCCGCTCTGACACTCAGCTCGCACTCTTATTGAATCTCTGCTCTGACTCTCAGCTCCCACTCTTATTCAATCTTCGCTCTGACTCTCAGCTCGCACTCTTATTGAATCTCCGCTCTGACTCTCAGCTCCCCCTCTTATTCAATCTCCGCTCTGACTCTCAGCTCCCACTCTTATTGAACCTCCGCTCTGACTATCAGCACCCACTCTTATTGAATCTCCGCTCTGGCTCTCGGAGCCCACTCTTATTGAATCTCCGTTCTGACTCTGAGCTCCCACTCTTTTTGAATCTGCGTTCTGACACTCAGCTCCCTCTCTTATTGAATCTCTGCTCTGACACACAGCTCCCTCTCTTCTTGAATCTCTGCTCTGACTCTCAGCTCCCACTCTTTTTGAATCTCTGTTCTGACTCTCAGATCCCACTCTTAATGAAACTCTGCTCTGACTCTCAGCTCCCACTCTTATTGAATCTCCGCTCTGACACTCAGTTCGCACTCTTAGTGAATCTCCACTCTGACTCTCAGGTCCCACTCTTATTTAATCTCTACTTTGACTCCCAGCTCCCACACTTATTGAAGCTCTGCTCTGACTCTCAGCTCCCCGCCTTATTGAATCTCCGCTCTGACTCACAGCTCCCACTCTTATTGAACCTCCGCTCTGACTCTCAGCTCCCAATCTTATTGAATCTCCGCTTTGACTCTCAGCTCCCACTCTTATTGAATCTCCGCTCTGACTCTCAGCTCCCACTCTTATTGAATCTCTGCTCTGACTCTGAACTCCCACTCTTATTGAATCTCCACTCTGACTCTCATCTCCCACTCTTCTTGAATCTCCGCACCCACTCTCAGCTCCGACTCTGATTGAATTTCCGATCTGACTCTCAGCTCCCACTCTTATTGAATCTCCGCTCTGACTCTCAGCTCCCACTCTTATTGAATCTCTGCTCTGACTCTCAGCTCCCACTCTTAGTGAATCTCTGCTTTGACTCTCAGTTTCCACTCTTATTGAATCTCTCCTCTGACGCTCAGCTCCCTCTCTTATTGACTCTGCTCAGACTCTCAGTTCCCACTCTTATTGAATCTCCGCCCTAACACTCAGCTCCCACTCTTATTGAATCTCCGCACCCACTCTCAGCTCCGACTCTTATAGAATCTCCGCTCTGACTCTCAGCTCCCACTCTCATTGAATCTCCGTTCTGACTCTCAGCTCCCACTCTTATTAATCTCTGCTTTGACTCTCAGCTCCCACTCTTATTGAATCGCCGCTCTGACTCTCAGCTCCCACTCTTATTGAATCTATGCTCTGACTCTCAACTCCCACTCTTTTTAAATCTCCGCATAGACTCTCATCTCCCTCTCTTAGTGAGTCTTCGCTCTGACTCTCAGCTCCCACTCTTATTGAATCTCCGCTCTAACTCTCAGCTCCCACTCTTATTGAATCACCGCTCTGACTCTCAGCTCCCACTCTTATTGAATCTCCGCTCTGACTCCCAGCTCCAACTTTTATTGAATCTCCGCTCTGACTCTCAGCTCCCACTCTTATTGAATCTCTGCTCTGACTCTCAGCTCCCACTCTTATTGAATCTCCGCTCTGACTCCCAGCTCCAACTTTTATTGAATCTCCGCTCTGACTCTCAGCTCCCACTCTTATTGAATCTCTGCTTTCACTCTCAGCTCCCACTCTTATTGAACCTCCGCTCATACTCTCAGCTCCCACTATTTTTGAATCTCTGCTCTGACTCTCAGCTCCCACACTTATTGAATCTCCACTCTGACTCTCAGCTCCCACTCTTATTGAATCTCTGCTCTGACTCTGAACTCCCACTCTTATTGAATCTCCACTCTGACTCTCATCTCCCACTCTTCTTGAATCTCCGCACCCACTCTCAGCTCCGACTCTGATTGAATTTCCGATCTGACTCTCAGCTCCCACTCTTATTGAATCTCTGCTCTGACTCACAGCTCCCACTCTTATTGAATCTCTGCTTTGACTCTCAGCTCCACTCTTATTGAATCTCTGCTCTGACTCTCAGCTCCCCGTCTTATTGAATCTTCGCTCTGACTCTCAACTCCCACTCTTATTGAACCTCCGCTCTGACTCTCAGCTCCCATTCTAATTGAATCTCCGCACCCACTCTCAGCCCCGACTCTTATTGAATCTCCGCTTTGACTCTCAGCCTCCACTCTTATTGAATCTCTGCTTTGACTCTCAGCTCCCACTCTTATTGTATCGCCGCTCTAACACTCAGCTCCCACTCTTACTGAATCTCCGCTCTGACTCTCAGCTCCCACTCTTATTGAAACTCTGCTCTGACTCTCAACTCCCACTCTGATTGAATCTCCGCTCAGACTCTCAGCTCCCTCTCTTATTGAATCTCCGCTCTGACTCTCAGCTCCCACTCTTATTGAATCTCTGCTTTCACTCTCAGCTCCCACTCTTATTGAACCTCCGCTCATACTCTCAGCTCCCACTATTTTTGAATCTCTGCTCTGACTCTCAGCTCCCACACTTATTGAATCTCCACTCTGACTCTCAGCTCCCACTCTTATTGAATCTCTGCTCTGACTCTGAACTCCCACTCTTATTGAATCTCCACTCTGACTCTCATCTCCCACTCTTCTTGAATCTCCGCACCCACTCTCAGCTCCGACTCTGATTGAATTTCCGATCTGACTCTCAGCTCCCACTCTTATTGAATCTCTGCTCTGACTCACAGCTCCCACTCTTATTGAATCTCTGCTTTGACTCTCAGCTCCACTCTTATTGAATCTCTGCTCTGACTCTCAGCTCCCCGTCTTATTGAATCTTCGCTCTGACTCTCAGCTCCCACTCTTATTGAACCTCCGCTCTGACTCTCAGCTCCCATTCTAATTGAATCTCCGCACCCACTCTCAGCCCCGACTCTTATTGAATCTCCGCTTTGACTCTCAGCCTCCACTCTTATTGAATCTCTGCTTTGACTCTCAGCTCCCACTCTTATTGTATCGCCGCTCTAACACTCAGCTCCCACTCTTACTGAATCTCCGCTCTGACTCTCAGCTCCCACTCTTATTGAAACACTGCTCTGACTCTCAACTCCCACTCTGATTGAATCTCCGCTCAGACTCTCAGCTCCCTCTCTTATTGAATCTCCGCTCTGACTCTCAGCTCCCACTCTTATTGAATCTCTGCTCTGACTCTGAGCTCCAACACTTCTTGAATCTCCTCTCTGCCTCTGAGCTCCCTCTCTTATTGAATCTCTGCTCTGACTCTCAGCTCCGACTCTTATGGATTCTCCGCCCTAACTCTCAGCTCACACTCTTATTTACTCTCCGCCCTAACTCTCAGCTCCCACTCTTATTGAATCTCCGCTCTGACTCTCAGCTCCGACTCTTATTGAATGTCTGCTCTGACTCTCAACTCCCACGCTTACGGAATCTCCGCTCAGACTCTCAGCTCCCACTCTTATTGAATCTCTGCTCTGACTCACAGGTCCCACTCTTATTGAATCTCTGCACTAACTCTCAGCTCCGCTCATTTGAAATCTCTGTTCTAACTCTCAGCTCCCACTCTTATTGAATCTCCGCTCTGACACTCAGCTTGCGCTCTTATTGAATCTCTGCTCTGACTCTCAGCTCCCACTCTTATTCAATCTCCGCTCTGACTCTCAGCTCGCACTCTTATTGAATCTCCGCTCTGACTCTCAGCTCCCACTCTTATTGAATCTCCGCTCTGACTCCCAGCTCCAACTTTTATTGAATCTCCGTTCTGACTCTCAGCTCCCACTCTTATTGAATCTCCGCTCTGACTCTCAGCTCCCACTCTTATTGAATCTCTGCTCTGATTCTCAGCTCCCACTCTTAGTGAATCTCTGCTTTGACTCTCAGTTTCCACACTTATTGAATCTCTCCTCTGACGCTCAACTCCCTCTCTTATTGACTCTGCTCTGACTCTCAGTTCCCACTCTTATTGAATCTCCGCCCTAACAGTCAGCTCCCACTCTTATTGAATCTCCGCACCCACTCTCAGCTCCGACTCTTATTGAATCTCCGCTCTGACTCTCAGCTCCCACTCTCATTGAATCTCCGTTCTGAGTCTCAGCTCCCACTCTTATTGAATCTCTGCTTTGACTCTCAGCTCCCACTCTTATTGAATCGCCGCTCTGACTCTCAGCTCCCACTCTTATTGAATCTCTGCTCTGACTCTCAACTCCCACTCTTATTATATCTCCGCATAGACTCTCATCTCCCTCTCTTAGTGAGTCTCCGCTCTGACTCTCAGCTCCCACTCTTATTGAATCTCCGCTCTAACTCTCAGCTCCCACTCTTATTGAATCACCGCTCTGACTCTCAGCTCCCACTCTTATTGAATCTCCGCTCTGACTCCCAGCTCCAACTTTTATTGAATCTCCGCTCTGACTCTCAGCTCCCACTCTTATTGAATCTCTGCTCTGACTCTCAGCTCCCACTCTTATTGAATCTCTGCTTTCACTCTCAGCTCCCACTCTTATTGAACCTCCGCTCATACTCTCATCTCCCACTATTATTGAATCTCTGCTCTGACTCTCAGCTCCCACTCTTATTGAATCTCCGCTCTGACTCTCAGCTCCCACTCTTATTGAATCTCTGCTCTGACTCTGAACTCACACTCTTATTGAATCTCCACTCTGACTCTCATCTCCCACTCTTGTTGAATCTCCGCACCCACACTCAGCTCCGACTCTGATTGAATTTCCGATCTGACTCTCAGCTCCCACTCTTATTGAATCTCCGCTCTGACTCTCAGCTCCCACTCTTATTGAATCTCTGCTCTGACTCTCAGCTCCCACTCTTAGTGAATCTCTGCTTTGACTCTCAGTTTCCACTCTTATTGAATCTCTCCTCTGACGCTCAGCTCCCTCTCCTATTGACTCTGCTCTGACTCTCAGTTCCCACTCTTATTGAATCTCCGCCCTAACACTCAGCTCCCACTCTTATTGAATCTCCGCACCCACTCTCAGCTCCGACTCTTATTGAATCTCCGCTCTGACTCTCAGCTCCCACTCTCATTGAATCTCCGTTCTGACTCTCAGCTCCCACTCTTATTGAATCTCTGCTTTGACTCTCAGCTCCCAATCTTATTGAATCGCCGCTCTGACTCTCAGCTCCCACTCTTATTGAATCTCTGCTCTGACTCTCAACTCCCACTCTTATTAAATCTCCGCATAGACTCTCATCTCCCTGTCTTAGTGAGTCTCCGCTCTGACTCTCAGCTCCCACTCTTATTGAATCACCGCTCTGACTCTCAGCTCCCACTCTTATTGAATCTCCGCTCTGACACCCAGCTCCAACTTTTATTGAATCTCCGCTCTGACTCTCAGCTCCCACTCTTATTGAATCTCTGCTCTGACTCTCAGCTCCCACTCTTATTGAATCTCTGCTTTCACTCTCAGCTCCCACTCTTATTGAACCTCCGCTCATACTCTCAGCTCCCACTATTATTGAATCTCTGCTCTGACTCTCAGCTCCCACTCTTATTGAATATCCGCTCTGACTCTCAGCTCCCACTCTTATTGAATCTCTGCTCTGACTCTGAACTCCCACTCTTATTGAATCTCCACTCTGACTCTCATCTCCCACTCTTCTTGAATCTCCGCACCCACTCTCAGCTCCGACTCTGATTGAATTTCCGATCTGACTCTCAGCTCCCACTCTTATTGAATCTCCGCTCTGACACTCAGCTCGCGCTCTTATTGAATCTCTGCTCTGACTCTCAGCTCCCACTCTTATTCAATCTTCGCTCTGACTCTCAGCTCGCACTCTTATTGAATCTCCGCTCTGACTCTCAGCTCCCACTCTTATTGAATCTCCGCTCTGACTCCCAGCTCCAACTTTTATTGAATCTCCGCTCTGACTCTCAGCTCCCACTCTTATTGAATCTCCGCTCTGACTCTCAGCTCCCACTCTTATTGAATCTCTGCTCTGATTCTCAGCTCCCACTCTTAGTGAATCTCTGCTTTGACTCTCAGTTTCCACACTTATTGAATCTCTCCTCTGACGCTCAACTCCCTCTCTTATTGACTCTGCTCTGACTCTCAGTTCCCACTCTTATTGAATCTCCGCCCTAACAGTCAGCTCCCACTCTTATTGAATCTCCGCACCCACTCTCAGCTCCGACTCTTATTGAATCTCCGCTCTGACTCTCAGCTCCCACTCTCATTGAATCTCCGTTCTGAGTCTCAGCTCCCACTCTTATTGAATCTCTGCTTTGACTCTCAGCTCCCACTCTTATTGAATCGCCGCTCTGACTCTCAGCTCCCACTCTTATTGAATCTCTGCTCTGACTCTCAACTCCCACTCTTATTATATCTCCGCATAGACTCTCATCTCCCTCTCTTAGTGAGTCTCCGCTCTGACTCTCAGCTCCCACTCTTACTGAATCTCCGCTCTAACTCTCAGCTCCCACTCTTATTGAACCACCGCTCTGACTCTCAGCTCCCACTCTTATTGAATCTCCGCTCTGACTCCCAGCTCCAACTTTTATTGAATCTCCGCTCTGACTCTCAGCTCCCACTCTTATTGAATCTCTGCTCTGACTCTCAGCTCCCACTCTTATTGAATCTCTGCTTTCACTCTCAGCTCCCACTCTTATTGAACCTCCGCTCATACTCTCATCTCCCACTATTATTGAATCTCTGCTCTGACTCTCAGCTCCCACTCTTATTGAATCTCCGCTCTGACTCTCAGCTCCCACTCTTATTGAATCTCTGCTCTGACTCTGAACTCACACTCTTATTGAATCTCCACTCTGACTCTCATCTCCCACTCTTGTTGAATCTCCGCACCCACACTCAGCTCCGACTCTGATTGAATTTCCGATCTGACTCTCAGCTCCCACTCTTATTGAATCTCCGCTCTGACTCTCAGCTCCCACTCTTATTGAATCTCTGCTCTGACTCTCAGCTCCCACTCTTAGTGAATCTCTGCTTTGACTCTCAGTTTCCACTCTTATTGAATCTCTCCTCTGACGCTCAGCTCCCTCTCCTATTGACTCTGCTCTGACTCTCAGTTCCCACTCTTATTGAATCTCCGCCCTAACACTCAGCTCCCACTCTTATTGAATCTCCGCACCCACTCTCAGCTCCGACTCTTATTGAATCTCCGCTCTGACTCTCAGCTCCCACTCTCATTGAATCTCCGTTCTGACTCTCAGCTCCCACTCTTATTGAATCTCTGCTTTGACTCTCAGCTCCCAATCTTATTGAATCGCCGCTCTGACTCTCAGCTCCCACTCTTATTGAATCTCTGCTCTGACTCTCAACTCCCACTCTTATTAAATCTCCGCATAGACTCTCATCTCCCTGTCTTAGTGAGTCTCCGCTCTGACTCTCAGCTCCCACTCTTATTGAATCACCGCTCTGACTCTCAGCTCCCACTCTTATTGAATCTCCGCTCTGACACCCAGCTCCAACTTTTATTGAATCTCCGCTCTGACTCTCAGCTCCCACTCTTATTGAATCTCTGCTCTGACTCTCAGCTCCCACTCTTATTGAATCTCTGCTTTCACTCTCAGCTCCCACTCTTATTGAACCTCCGCTCATACTCTCAGCTCCCACTATTATTGAATCTCTGCTCTGACTCTCAGCTCCCACTCTTATTGAATATCCGCTCTGACTCTCAGCTCCCACTCTTATTGAATCTCTGCTCTGACTCTGAACTCCCACTCTTATTGAATCTCCACTCTGACTCTCATCTCCCACTCTTCTTGAATCTCCGCACCCACTCTCAGCTCCGACTCTGATTGAATTTCCGATCTGACTCTCAGCTCCCACTCTTATTGAATCTCTGCTCTGACTCTCAGCTCCCACTCTTATTGAATCTCTGCTTTTACTCTCAGCTCCCACTCTTATTGAATCTCTGCTCTGACTCTCAGCTCCCCGTCTTATTGAATCTTCGCTCTGACTCAAAGCTCCCACTCTTATTGAACCTCCGCTCTGACTCTCAGCTCCCATTCTAATTGAATCTCCGCACCCACTCTCAGCCCCGACTCTTATTGAATCTCCGCTTTGACTCTCAGCCTCCACTCTTATTGAATCTCTGCTTTGACTCTCAGCTCCCACTCTTATTGAATCTCTGCTCTGACTCTCAACTCCCACTCTGATTGAATCTCCGCTCAGACTCTCAACTCCCACTCTGATTGAATCTCCGCTCAGACTCTCAGCTCCCTCTCTTATTGAATCTCCGCTCTGACTCTCAGCTCCCACTCTTATTGAATCTCTGCTCTGACTCTGAGCTCCAACACTTATTGAATCTCCTCTCTGCCTCTCAGCTCCCTCTCTTATTGAATCTCTGCTCTGACTCTCAGCTCCCACTCTTATTGAATCTCTGTTCTAACTCTCAGCTCCCACTCTTATTGAATCTCCGCTCTGACACTCAGCTCGCACTCTTATTGAATCTCTGCTCTGACTCTCAGCTCCCACTCTTATTCAATCTTCGCTCTGACTCTCAGCTCGCACTCTTATTGAATCTCCGCTCTGACTCTCAGCTCCCGCTCTTATTCAATCTCCGCTCTGACTCTCAGCTCCCACTCTTGTTGAACCTCCGCTCTGACTATCAGCACCCACTCTTATTGAATCTCCGCTCTGGCTCTCGGATCCCACTCTTATTGAATCTCCTTTCTGACTCTGAGCTCCCACTCTTTTTGAATCTGCGTTCTGACACTCAGCTCCCACTCTTATTGAATCTCTGCTCTGACACACAGCTCCCTCTCTTCTTGAATCTCTGCTCTGACTCTCAGCTCCCACTCTTTTTGAATCTCTGTTCTGACTCTCACATCCCACTCTTAATGAAACTCTGCTCTGATTCTCAGCTCCCACTCTTATTGAATCTCCGCTCTGACACTCAGTTCGCACTCTTAGTGAATCTCTGCTCTGACTCTCAGCTCCCACTCTAATTCAATCACCGCTCTGGCTCTCAGCTCCCACTCTTATTGAATCCCCGCTATGACTCTCATCTCCCACTCTTATTGAATCTCCGCTCTGACTCTCAGCTCCCACTCTTATTGAAACTCTGCTCTGCCTCTCAGCTCCCACTCTTATTGAATCACCGCTCTGACTCTCAGCTCCCACTCTTATTGAATCTCCGCTCTGACTCCCAGCTCCAACTTTTATTGAATCTCCGCTCTGACTCTCAGCTCCCACTCTTATTGAATCTCCGCTCTGACTCTCAGCTCTCACTCTTATTGAATCTCTGCTCTGACTCTCAGCTCCCACTCTTAGTGAATCTCTGCTTTGACTCTCAGTTTCCACACTTATTGAATCTCTCCTCTGACGCTCAGCTCCCTCTCTTATTCACTCTGCTCTGACTCTCAGTTCCCACTCTTATTGAATCTCCGCCCTAACACTCAGCTCCCACTCTTATTGAATCTCCGCACCCACTCTCAGCTCTGACTCTTATTGAATCTCCGCTCTGACTCTCAGCTCCCACTCATTGAATCTCCGTTCTGACTCTGAGCTCCCACTCTTATTGAATCTATGCTTTGACTCTCAGCTCCCACTCTTATTGAATCGCCGCTCTGACTCTCAGCTCCCACTCTTATTGAATCTCTGCTCTGACTCTCAACTCCCACTCTTATTATATCTCCGCATAGACTCTCATCTCCCTCTCTTAGTGAGTCTCCGCTCTGACTCTCAGCTCCCACTCTTATTGAATCTCCGCTCTAACTCTCAGCTCCCACTCTTATTGAATCACCGCTCTGACTATCAGCTCCCACTCTTATTGAATCTCCGCTCTGACTCCCAGCTCCAACTTTTATTGAATCTCCGCTCTGACTCTCAGCTCCCACTCTTATTGAATCTCTGCTCTGACTCTCAGCTCCCACTCTTATTGAATCTCTGCTTTCACTCTCAGCTCCCACTCTTATTGAACCTCCGCTCATACTCTCATCTCCCACTATTATTGAATCTCTGCTCTGACTCTCAGCTCCCACTCTTATTGAATCTCCGCTCTGACTCTCAGCTCCCACTCTTATTGAATCTCTGCTCTGACTCTGAACTCCCACTCTTATTGAATCTCCACTCTTTATCTCATCTCCCACTCTTCTTGAATCTCCGCACCCACTCTCAGCTCCGACTCTGATTGAATTTCCGATCTGACTCTCAGCTCCCACTCATATTGAATCTCCGCTCTGACTCTCAGCTCCCACTCTTATTGAATCTCTGCTCTGACTCTCAGCTCCCACTCTTAGTGAATCTCTGCTTTGACTTTCAGTTTCCACTCTTATTGAATCTCTCCTCTGACGCTCAGCTCCCTCTCTTATTGACTCTGCTCTGACACTCAGCTCCCACTCTTATTGAATCTCCGCACCCACTCTCAGCTCCGACTCTTATTGAATCGCTGCTCTGACTCTCAACTCCCACTCTGATTGAATCTCCGCTCAGACTCTCAGCTCCCTCTCTTATTGAATCTCCGCTCTGACTCTCAGCTCCCACTCTTATTGAATCTCTGCTCTGACTCTGAGCTCCAACACTTATTGAATCTCCTCTCTGCCTCTCAGCTCCCTCTCTTATTGAATCTCTGCTCTGACTCTCAGCTCCGACTCTTATGGATTCTCCGCCCTAACTCTCAGCTCACACTCTTATTTACTCTCCGCCCTAACTCTCAGCTCCCACTCTTATTGAATCTCCGCTCTGACTCTCAGCTCCGACTCTTATTGAATGTCTGCTCTGACTCTCAACTCCCACGCTTACGGAATCTCCGCTCAGACTCTCAGCTCCCACTCTTATTTAATCTCCGCTCTGACTCCCAGCTCCCACTCTTATTGAAACTCCGCTCTGACTCTCAGCTCTCACTCTTATTGAATCTCCGCCCTAAATCTCAGCTCCCACATTTATCGAATTTCTGCTCTGACTCTCAGCTCCCACTCTTATTGAAACTCTGCTCTGACTCTCAGCTCCCACTCTTACTGAATCTCCGCTCTGACTCTCAGCTCTCACTCTTATTGAATCTCTGCTCTGACTCTCAGCTCCCACTCTTAGTGAATCTCTGCTTTGACTCTCAGTTTCCACACTTATTGAATCTCTCCTCTGACGCTCAGCTCCCTCTCTTATTGACTCTGCTCTGACTCTCAGTTCCCACTCTTATTGAATCTCCGCCCTAACACTCAGCTCCCACTCTTATTGAATCTCCGCACCCACTCTCAGCTCCGACTCTTATTGAATCTCCGCTCTGACTCTCAGCTCCCACTCATTGAATCTCCGTTCTGACTCTGAGCTCCCACTCTTATTGAATCTATGCTTTGACTCTCAGCTCCCACTCTTATTGAATCGCCGCTCTGACTCTCAGCTCCCACTCTTATTGAATCACTGCTCTGACTCTCAACTCCCACTCTTATTATATCTCCGCATTGACTCTCATCTCCCTCTCTTCGTGAGTCTCCGCTCTGACTCTCAGCTCCCACTCTTATTGAATCTCCGCTCTAACTCTCAGCTCCCACTCTTATTGAATCACCGCTCTGACTATCAGCTCCCACTCTTATTGAATCTCCGCTCTGACTCCCAGCTCCAACTTTTATTGAATCTCCGCTCTGACTCTCAGCTCCCACTCTTATTGAATCTCTGCTCTGACTCTCAGCTCCCACTCTTATTGAATCTCTGCTTTCACTCTCAGCTCCCACTCTTATTGAACCTCCGCTCATACTCTCATCTCCCACTATTATTGAATCTCTGCTCTGACTCTCAGCTCCCACTCTTATTGAATCTCCGCTCTGACTCTCAGCTCCCACTCTTATTGAATCTCTGCTCTGACTCTGAACTCCCACTCTTATTGAATCTCCACTCTGACTCTCATCTCCCACTCTTCTTGAATCTCCGCACCCACTCTCAGCTCCGACTCTGATTGAATTTCCGATCTGACTCTCAGCTCCCACTCATATTGAATCTCCGCTCTGACTCTCAGCTCCCACTCTTATTGAATCTCTGCTCTGACTCTCAGCTCCCACTCTTAGTGAATCTCTGCTTTGACTTTCAGTTTCCACTCTTATTGAATCTCTCCTCTGACGCTCAGCTCCCTCTCTTATTGACTCTGCTCTGACTCTCAGTTCCCACTCTTTTTGAATCTCCGCCCTAACACTCAGCTCCCACTCTTATTGAATCTCCGCACCCACTCTCAGCTCCGACTCTTATTGAATCTCTGCTCTGACTCTCAACTCCCACTCTGATTGAATCTCCGCTCAGACTCTCAGCTCCCTCTCTTATTGAATCTCCGCTCTGACTCTCAGCTCCCACTCTTATTGAATCTCTGCTCTGACTCTGAGCTCCAACACTTATTGAATCTCCTCTCTGCCTCTCAGCTCCCTCTCTTATTGAATCTCTGCTCTGACTCTCAGCTCCGACTCTTATGGATTCTCCGCCCTAACTCTCAGCTCACACTCTTATTTACTCTCCGCCCTAACTCTCAGCTCCCACTCTTATTGAATCTCCGCTCTGACTCTCAGCTCCGACTCTTATTGAATGTCTGCTCTGACTCTCAACTCCCACGCTTACGGAATCTCCGCTCAGACTCTCAGCTCCCACTCTTATTTAATCTCCGCTCTGACTCCCAGCTCCCACTCTTATTGAAACTCCGCTCTGACTCTCAGCTCTCACTCTTATTGAATCTCCGCCCTAAATCTCAGCTCCCACATTTATCGAATTTCTGCTCTGACTCTCAGCTCCCACTCTTATTGAAACTCCGCTCTGACTCTCAGCTCCCACGCTTATTGAATCTCCGTTCTGACTCTCATCTCCCACTCTTATTGAATCTCCGCTCTGATTCTCAGCTCCCACTCTTATTGAAACTCTGCTCTGACTCACAGTTCCCAATCTTATTGAATCTCTGCTCTGACTCTCAGCTCCCACATTTGTTGAATCTCTGCTCTGACTCTCAGCTCCCACTCTTAATGAACCTCCGCTCTGACACTTAGTTCGCACTCTTATTTAATCTCTGCTCTGACTCTCTGCTCCCACTCTTATTAAATCTCTGCTCTGACACACAGCTCCCTCTCTTCTTGAATCTCTGCTCTGACTCTCAGCTCCCACTCTTTTTGAATCTCTGTTCTGACTCTCAGATCCCACGCTTAATGAAACTCTGCTCTGACTCTCAGCTCCCACTCTGATTGAATCTCCGCTCTGACACTCAGTTCACACTCTTAGTGAATCTCTGCTCTGACTCTCAGCTCCCACTCTTATTGAATCTCCGCTCTGACTCTCAGCTCCCACTCTTATTGAAACTCTGCTCTGCCTCTCAGCTCCCACTCTTATTGAATCACCGCTCTGACTCTCAGCTCCCACTCTTATTGAATCTCCGCTCTGACTCCCAGCTCCAACTTTTATTGAATCTCCGCTCTGACTCTCAGCTCCCACTCTTATTGAATCTCCACTCTGACTCTCACCTCCCACTCTTATTGAATCTCTGCTCTGACTCTCAGCTCCCACTCTTAGTGAATCTCTGCTTTGACTCTCAGTTTCCACACTTATTGAATCTCTCCTCTGACGCTCAGCTCCCTCTCTTATTGACTCTGCTCTGACTCTCAGTTCCCACTCTTATTGTATCTCCGCCCTAACACTCAGCTCCCACTCTTATTGAATCTCCGCACCCACTCTCAGCTCCGACTCTTATTGAATCTCCGCTCTGACTCTCAGCTCCCACTCTCATTGAATCTCCGTTCTGACTCTCAGCTCCCACTCTTATTGAATCTCTGCTTTGACTCTCAGCTCCCACTCTTATTGAATCGCCGCTCTGACTCTCAGCTCCCACTCTTATTGAATCTCTGCTCTGACTCTCAACTCCCACTCTTATTGTATCTCCGCATAGACTCTCATCTCCCTCTCTTAGTGAGTCTCCGCTCTGACTCTCAGCTCCCACTCTTATTGAATCTCCGCTCTAACTCTCAGGTCCCACTCTTATTGAATCACCGCTCTGACTCTCAGCTCCCACTCTTATTGAATCTCCGCTCTGACTCCCAGCTCCAACTTTTATTGAATCTCCGCTCTGACTCTCAGCTCCCACTCTTATTGAATCTCTGCTCTGACTCTCAGCTCCCACTCTTATTGAATCTCTGCTTTCACTCTCCGCTCCCACTCTTATTGAACCTCCGCTCATACTCTCAGCTCCCACTGTTATTGAATCTCTGCTCTGACTCTCAGCTCCCACTCTTATTGAATCTCCGCTCTGACTCTCAGCTCCCACTCTTATTGAATCTCTGCTCTGACTCTGAACTCCCACTCTTATTGAATCTCCACTCTGACTCTCATCTCCCACTCTTCTTGAATCTCCGCACCCACTCTCAGCTCCGACTCTGATTGAATTTCCGATCTGACTCTCAGCTCCCACTCTTATTGAATCTCCGCTCTGACTCTCAGCTCCCACTCTTATTGAATCCCTGCTCTGACTCTCAGCTCCCACTCTTAGTGAATCTCTGCTTTGACTCTCAGTTTCCACTCTTATTGAATCTCTCCTCTGACGCTCAGCTCCCTCTCTTATTGACTCTGCTCTGACTCTCAGTTCCCACTCTTATTGAATCTCCGCCCTAACACTCAGCTCCCACTCTTATTGAATCTACGCACCCACTCTCAGCTCCGACTCTTATTGAATCTCCGCTCTGACTCTCAGCTCCCACTCTCATTGAATCTCCGTTCTGACTCTCAGCTCCCACTCTTATTGAATCTCTGCTTTGACTCTCAGCTCCCACACTTATTGAATCGCCGCTCTGACTCTCAGCTCCCACTCTTATTGAATCTCTGCTCTGACTCTCAACTCCCACTCTTATTAAATCTCCGCATAGACTCTCATCTCCCTCTCTTAGTGAGTCTCCGCTCTGACTCTCAGCTCCCACTCTTATTGAATCTCCGCTCTAACTCTCAGCTCCCACTCTTATTGAATCACCGCTCTGACTCTCAGCTCCCACTCTTATTGAATCTCCGCTCTGACTCCCAGCTCCAACTTTTATTGAATCTCCGCTCTGACTCTCAGCTCCCACTCTTATTGAATCTCTGCTCTGACTCTCAGCACCCACTCTTATTGAATCTCCGCTCTGATTCTCAGCTTCCACTCTTATTGAACCTCCGCTCATACTCTCAGCTCCCACTATTATTGAATCTCTGCTCTGACTCTCAGCTCCCACTCTTATTGAATCTCCGCTCTGACTCTCAGCTCCCACTCTTATTGAATCTCCACTCTGACTCTCATCTCCCACTCTTCTTGAATCTCCGCACCCACTCTCAGCTCCGACTCTGATTGAATTTCCGATCTGACTCTCAGCTCCCACTCTTATTGAATCTCTGCTCTGACTCTCAGCTCCCACTCTAATTGAATTTCTGCTTTGACTCTCAGCTCCCACTCTTATTGAATCTCTGCTCTGACTCTCAGCTCCCACTCTTATTGAATCTCTGCTCTGACTCTCAACTCCCAGTCTGATTGAATCTCCGCTCAGACTTTCAGCGCCCTCTCTTATTGAATCTCCGCTCTGACTCTCAGCTCCCACTCTTATTGAATCTCTGCTCTGACTCTGAGCTCCAATACTTATTGAATCTCCTCTCTGCCTCTCAGCTCCTTCTCTTATTGAATCTCTGCTCTGAATCTCAGCTCCGACTCTTATGGATTCTCCGCCCTAACTCTCAGCTCACACTCTTATTTACTCTCCACCCTAACTCTCAGCTCCCACTCTTATTGAATCTCCGCTCTGACTCTCAGCTCCGACTCTTATTGAATGTCTGCTCTGACTCTCAACTCCCACGCTTACGGAATCTTCGCTCAGACTCTCAGCTCCCACTCTTATTTAATCTCCGCTCTGACTCCCATCTCCCACTCTTATTGAAACTCCGCTCTGACTCTCAGCTCTCACTCTTGTTGAATCTCCGCCCTAAATCTCAGCTCCCACACTTATCGAATTTCTGCTCTGACTCTCAGCTCCCACTCTTATTGAAACTCCGCTCTGACTCTCAGCTCCCACGCTTATTGAATCTCCGTTCTGACTCTCATCTCCCACTCTTATTGAACCTCCGCTCTGATTCTCAGCTCCCACTCTTATTGAAACTCTGCTCTGACTCACAGCTCCCAATCTTATTGAATCTCTGCTCTGACTCTCAGCTCCCACACTTGTTGAATCTCTGCTCTGACTCTCTGCTCCCACTCTTATTAAATCTCCGCTCTGACTCTCAGTTCCCACTCTTATTGAATATCCGCACCCACTCTCAGCTCCGACTCTTATTGAATCTCCGCTCTGACTCTCATTTCCCACTCTCATTGAATCTCCGTTCTGACTCTCAGCTCCCACTCTTATTGAATCTCTGCTTTGACTCTCAGCTCCCACTCTTATTGAATCGCCGCTCTGACTCTCAGTTCCCACTCTTATTGAATCTCTGCTCTGACTCTGAACTCCCACTCTTATTGAATCTCCACTCTGACTCTCATCTCCCACTCTTCTTGAATCTCCGCACCCACTCTCAGCTCCGGCTCTGATTGAATTTCCGATCTGACTCTCAGCTCCCACTCTTATTGATTCTCTGCTCTGACTCTCAGCTCCCACTCTTATTGAATCTCTGCTTTGACTCTCAGCTCCCACTCTTATTGAATCTCTGCTCTGACTCTCAGCTCCCCGTCTTATTGAATCTTCGCTCTGACTCTCAGCTCCCACTCTTATTGAACCTCCGCTCTGACTCTCAGCTCCCATTCTAATTGAATCTCCGCACCCACTCTCAGCCCCGACTCTTATTGAATCTCCGCTTTGACTCTCAGCCTCCACTCTTATTGAATCTCTGCTTTGACTCTCAGCTCCCACTCTTATTGAATCGCAGCTCTAACACTCAGCTCCCACTCTTACTGAATCTCCGCTCTGACTCTCAGCTCCCACTCTTATTGAATCTCTGCTCTGACTCTCAACTCCCACTCTGATTGAATCTCCGCTCAGACTCTCAGCTCCCTCTCTTATTGAATCTCCGCTCTGACTCTCAGCTCCCACTCTTATTGAATCTCTGCTCTGACTCTGAGCTCCAACACTTATTGAATCTCCTCTCTGCCTCTCAGCTCCCTCTCTTATTGAATCTCTGCTCTGACTCTCAGCTCCGACTCTTATGGATTCTCCGCCCTAACTCTCAGCTCACACTCTTATTTACTCTCCGCCCTAACTCTCAGCTCCCACTCTTATTGAATCTCCGCTCTGACTCTCAGCTCCGACTCTTATTGAATGTCTGCTCTGACTCTCAACTCCCACGCTTACGGAATCTCCGCTCAGACTCTCAGCTCCCACTCTTATTTAATCTCCGCTCTGACTCCCAGCTCCCACTCTTATTGAAACTCCGCTCTGACTCTCAGCTCTCACTCTCATTGAATCTCCGCCCTAAATCTCAGCTCCCACACTTATCGAATTTCTGCTCTGACTCTCAGCTCCCACTCTTATTGAAACTCCGCTCTGACTCTCAGCTCCCACGCTTATTGAATCTCCGTTCTGACTCTCATCTCCCACTCTTATTGAATCTCCGCTCTGATTCTCAGCTCCCACTCTTATTGAAACTCTGCTCTGACTCACAGCTCCCAATCTTTTTGAATCTCTGCTCTGACTCTCAGCTCCCACACTTGTTGAATCTCTGCTCTGACTCTCAGCTCCCACTCTTAATGAACCTCCGCTCTGACACTTAGTTCGCACTCTTATTTAATCTCTGCTCTGACTCTCTGCTCCCACTCTTATTAAATCTCCGCTCTGACTCTCAGCTCCCACTCTTATTGAATCCCCACTCTGACTCTCAGCTCTCACTCTTATTAAATCTCCGCTCTGACTCTCAGCTCCCACTCTTATTGAATCTCCGCTCTGACTCTTAGCTCCCACTCTTATTGAATATCCGTTCTGACTCTGAGCACCCACTCTTATTGAATCTCCGCTCTGTCTATCAGCTCCCCCTCTTATTGAATCTCCGCTCATGCTCTCAGCTCCCACTCTTATTAATTCTCCGCTCTGATTCGCAGCTCCCACTCTTATTGAATCTCCGCTCTGACACTCAGTTCGCACTCTTATTGAATCTCTGCTCTGACACTCAGCTCCCACTCTTATTGAATCTCCGCTCTGACACTCAGTTCGCACTCTTATTGAATCTCTGCTCTGACTCTCAGCTCCCACTCTTATTCAATCTTCGCTCTGACTCTCAGCTCGCACTCTTATTGAATCTCCGCTCTGACTCTCAGCTCCCCCTCTTATTCAATCTCCGCTCTGACTCTCAGCTCCCACTCATTTTGAATCTCTGTTCTAACTCTCAGCTCCCACTCTTTTTGAATCTCCGCTCTGACACTCAGTTCGCACTCTTATTGAATCTCTGCTCTGACTCTCAGCTCCCACTCTTATTCAATCTTCGCTCTGACTCTCAGCTCGCACTCTTATTGAATCTCCGCTCTGACACTCAGCTCCCCCTCTTATTCAATCTCCGCTCTGACCTCAGCTCCCAATCTTATTGAACCTCCGCTCTGACTCTCAGCACCCACTCTTATTGAATCTCCGCTCTGGCTCTCGGATCCCACTCTTATTGAATCTCCGTTCAGACTCTGAGCTCCCACTCTTTTTGAATCTCCGTTCTGACACTCAGCTCCCACTCTTATTGAATCTCTGCTCTGACACACAGCTCCCTCTCTTATTGAATCTCTGCTCTGACTCACAGCTCCCACTCTTTTTGAATCTCTGTTCTGACTCTCAGATCCCACTCTGAATGAAACTCTGCTCTGACTCTCAGCTCCCACTCTTATTGAATCGCCGCTCTGACACTCAGTTCGCACTCTTAGTGAATCTCTGCTCTGACTCTCAGCTCCCACTCTTATTCAATCACCGCTCTGGCTCTCAGCTCCCACTCTTATTGAATCCCCGCTATGACTCTCATCTCCCACTCTTATTGAATCTCCGCTCTGACTCTCAGCTCCCACTCTTATTGAAACTCTGCTCTGACTCTCAGCTCCCACTCTTATTGAATCACCGCTCTGACTCTCAGCTCCCACTCTTATTGAATCTCCGCTCTGACTCCTAGCTCCAACTTTTATTGAATCTCCGCTCTGACTCAAAGCTCCCACTCTTAGTGAATCTCTGCTTTGATTCTCAGTTTCCACTCTTATTGAATCTCTCCTCTGACGCTCAGCTCCCTCTCTTATTGACTCTGCTCTGACTCTCAGTTCCCACTCTTATTGAATCTCCGCCCTAACACTCAGCTCCCACTCTTATTGAATCTCCGCACCCACTCTCAGCTCCGACTCTTATTGAATCTCCGCTCTGACTCTCATTTCCCACTCTCATTGAATCTCCGTTCTGACTCTCAGCTCCCACTCTTATTGAATCTCTGCTTTGACTCTCAGCTCCCACTCTTATTGAATCGCCGCTCTGACTCTCAGTTCCCACTCTTATTGAATCTCTGCTCTGACTCTCAACTCCCATTCTTATTAAATCTCCGCATAGACTCTCATCTACCTCTCTTAGTGAGTCTCCGCTCTGACTCTCAGCTCCCACTCTTATTGAATCTCCTCTCTGACTCTCAGCTCCCACTCTTATTGAATCACCGCTCTGACTCTCAACTCCCACTCTTATTGAATCTCCGCTCTGACTCCCAGCTC
Source organism: Scyliorhinus torazame (assembly GCF_047496885.1). Taxonomy (NCBI): domain Eukaryota; kingdom Metazoa; phylum Chordata; class Chondrichthyes; order Carcharhiniformes; family Scyliorhinidae; genus Scyliorhinus; species Scyliorhinus torazame. Next base: position 276,870,818 of record NC_092709.1, read on the forward strand.
CAACTTTTATTGAATCTCCGCTCTGACTCTCAGCTCCCACTCTTATTGAATCTCTGCTCTGACTCTCAGCTCCCACTCTTATTGAATCTCTGCTTTCACTCTCAGCTCCCACTCTTATTGAACCTCCGCTCATACTCTCAGCTCCCACTATTATTGAATCTCTGCTCTGACTCTCAGCTCCCACTCTTATTGAATCTCCGCTCTGACTCTCAGCTCCCACTCTTATTGAATCTCTGCTCTGACTCTGATCTCCCACTCTTATTGAATCTCCACTCTGACTCTCATCTCCCACTCTTCTTGAATCTCCACACCCACTCTCAGCTCCGACTCTGATTGAATTTCCGATCTGACTCTCAGCTCCCACTCTTATTGAATCTCTGCTCTGACTCTCAGCTCCCACTCTTATTGAATCTCTGCTTTGACTCTCAGCTCCCACTCTTATTGAATCTCTGCTCTGACTCTCAGCTCCCCGTCTTATTGAATCTTCGCTCTGACTCTCAGCTCCCACTCTTATTGAACCTCCGCTCTGACTCTCAGCTCCCATTCTAATTGAATCTCCGCACCCACTCTCAGCCCCGACTCTTATTGAATCTCCGCTTTGACTCTCAGCCTCCACTCTTATTGAATCTCTGCTTAGACTCTCAGCTCCCACTCTTATTGAATCGCCGCTCTGACACTCAGCTCCCACTCTTACTGAATCTCCGCTCTGACTCTCAGCTCCCACTCTTATTGAATCTCTGCTCTGACTCTCAACTCCCACTCTGATTGAATCTCCGCTCAGACTCTCAGCTCCCTCTCTTATTGAATCTCCGCTCTGACTCTTAGCTCCCACTCTTATTGAATATCCGTTCTGAGTCTGAGCACCCACTCTTATTGAATCTCCGCTCTGTCTATCAGCTCCCCCTCTTATTGAATCTCCGCTCAGGCTCTCAGCTCCCACTCTTATTAATTCTCCGCTCTGATTCGCAGCTCCCACTCTTATTGAATCTCCGCTCTGACACTCAGTTCGCACTCTTATTGAATCTCTGCTCTGACACTCAGCTCCCAATCTTATTGAATCTCCGCTCTGACACTCAGTTCGCACTCTTATTGAATCTCTGCTCTGACTCTCAGCTCCCACTCTTATTCAATCACCGCTCTGGCTCTCAGCTCCCACTCTTATTGAATCCCCGCTATGACTCTCATCTCCCACTCTTATTGAATCTCCGCTCTGACTCTCAGCTCCCACTCTTATTGAAACTCTGCTCTGACTCTCAGCTCCCACTCTTATTGAATCACCGCTCTGACTCTCAACTCCCACTCTTATTGAATCTCCGCTCTGACTCCCAGCTCCAACTTTTATTGAATCTCCGCTCTGACTCTCAGCTCCCACTCTTATTGAATCTCTGCTCTGACTCTCAGCTCCCACTCTTATTGAATCTCCGCACCCACTCTCAGCTCCGACTCTTATTGAATCTCCGCTCTGACTCTCATTTCCCACTCTCATTGAATCTCCGTTCTGACTCTCAGCTCCCACTCTTATTGAATCTCTGCTTTGACTCTCAGCTCCCACTCTTATTGAATCGCCGCTCTGACTCTCAGTTCCCACTCTTATTGAATCTCTGCTCTGACTCTCAACTCCCATTCTTATTAAATCTCCGCATAGACTCTCATCTACCTCTCTTAGTGAGTCTCCGCTCTGACTCTCAGCTCCCACTCTTATTGAATCTCCTCTCTGACTCTCAGCTCCCACTCTTATTGAATCACCGCTCTGACTCTCAACTCCCACTCTTATTGAATCTCCGCTCTGACTCCCAGCTCCAACTTTTATTGAATCTCCGCTCTGACTCTCAGCTCCCACTCTTATTGAATCTCTGCTCTGACTCTCAGCTCCCACTCTTATTGAATCTCTGCTTTCACTCTCAGCTCCCACTCTTATTGAACCTCCGCTCATACTCTCAGCTCCCACTATTATTGAATCTCTGCTCTGACTCTCAGCTCCCACTCTTATTGAATCTCCGCTCTGACTCTCAGCTCCCACTCTTATTGAATCTCTGCTCTGACTCTGATCTCCCACTCTTATTGAATCTCCACTCTGACTCTCATCTCCCACTCTTCTTGAATCTCCACACCCACTCTCAGCTCCGACTCTGATTGAATTTCCGATCTGACTCTCAGCTCCCACTCTTATTGAATCTCTGCTCTGACTCTCAGCTCCCACTCTTATTGAATCTCTGCTTTGACTCTCAGCTCCCACTCTTATTGAATCTCTGCTCTGACTCTCAGCTCCCCGTCTTATTGAATCTTCGCTCTGACTCTCAGCTCCCACTCTTATTGAACCTCCGCTCTGACTCTCAGCTCCCATTCTAATTGAATCTCCGCACCCACTCTCAGCCCCGACTCTTATTGAATCTCCGCTTTGACTCTCAGACTCCACTCTTATTGAATCTCTGCTTAGACTCTCAGCTCCCACTCTTATTGAATCGCCGCTCTGACACTCAGCTCCCACTCTTACTGAATCTCCGCTCTGACTCTCAGCTCCCACTCTTATTGAATCTCTGCTCTGACTCTCAACTCCCACTCTGATTGAATCTCCGCTCAGACTCTCAGCTCCCTCTCTTATTGAATCTCCGCTCTGACTCTTAGCTCCCACTCTTATTGAATATCCGTTCTGAGTCTGAGCACCCACTCTTATTGAATCTCCGCTCTGTCTATCAGCTCCCCCTCTTATTGAATCTCCGCTCAGGTTCTCAGCTCCCACTCTTGTTAATTCTCCGCTCTGATTCGCAGCTCCCACTCTTATTGAATCTCCGCTCTGACACTCAGTTCGCACTCTTATTGAATCTCTGCTCTGACACTCAGCTCCCAATCTTATTGAATCTCCGCTCTGACACTCAGTTCGCACTCTTATTGAATCTCTGCTCTGACTCTCAGCTCCCACTCTTATTCAATCTTCGCTCTGACTCTCAGCTCGCACTCTTATTGAATCTCCGCTCTGACTCTCAGCTCCCCCTCTTATTCAATCTCCGCTCTGACTCTCAGCTCCCACTCATTTTGAATCTCTGTTCTAACTCTCAGCTCCCACTCTTTTTGAATCTCCGCTCTGACACTCAGTTCGCACTCTTATTGAATCTCTGCTCTGACTCTCAGCTCCCACTCTTATTCAATCTTCGCTCTGACTCTCAGCTCGCACTCTTATTGAATCTCCGCTCTGACACTCAGCTCCCCCTCTTATTCAATCTCCGCTCTGACTCTCAGCTCCCAATCTTATTGAACCTCCGCTCTGACTCTCAGCACCCACTCTTATTGAATCTCCGCTCTGGCTCTCGGATCCCACTCTTATTGAATCTCCGTTCAGACTCTGAGCTCCCACTCTTTTTGAATCTCCGTTCTGACACTCAGCTCCCACTCTTATTGAATCTCTGCTCTGACACACAGCTCCCTCTCTTATTGAATCTCTGCTCTGACTCACAGCTCCCACTCTTTTTGAATCTCTGTTCTGACTCTCAGATCCCACTCTTAATGAAACTCTGCTCTGACTCTCAGCTCCCACTCTTATTGAATCGCCGCTCTGACACTCAGTTCGCACTCTTAGTGAATCTCTGCTCTGACTCTCAGCTCCCACTCTTATTCAATCACCGCTCTGGCTCTCAGCTCCCACTCTTATTGAATCCCCGCTATGACTCTCATCTCCCACTCTTATTGAATCTCCGCTCTGACTCTCAGCTCCCACTCTTATTGAAACTCTGCTCTGACTCTCAGCTCCCACTCTTATTGAATCACCGCTCTGACTCTCAGCTCCCACTCTTATTGAATCTCCGCTCTGACTCCCAGCTCCAACTTTTATTGAATCTCCGCTCTGACTCTCAGCTCCCACTCTTAGTGAATCTCTGCTTTGATTCTCAGTTTCCACTCTTATTGAATCTCTCCTCTGACGCTCAGCTCCCTCTCTTATTGACTCTGCGCTGACTCTCAGTTCCCACTCTTATTGAATCTCCGCCCTAACACTCAGCTCCCACTCTTATTGAATCTCCGCACCCACTCTCAGCTCCGACTCTTATTGAATCTCCGCTCTGACTCTCATTTCCCACTCTCATTGAATCTCCGTTCTGACTCTCAGCTCCCACTCTTATTGAATCTCTGCTTTGACTCTCAGCTCCCACTCTTATTGAATCGCCGCTCTGACTCTCAGTTCCCACTCTTATTGAATCTCTGCTCTGACTCTCAACTCCCATTCTTATTAAATCTCCGCATAGACTCTCATCTACCTCTCTTAGTGAGTCTCCGCTCTGACTCTCAGCTCCCACTCTTATTGAATCTCCGCTCTGACTCTCAGCTCCCACTCTTATTGAATCACCGCTCTGACTCTCAACTCCCACTCTTATTGAATCTCCGCTCTGACTCCCAGCTCCAACTTTTATTGAATCTCCGCTCTGACTCTCAGCTCCCACTCTTATTGAATCTCTGCTCTGACTCTCAGCTCCCACTCTTATTGAATCTCTGCTTTCACTCTCAGCTCCCACTCTTATTGAACCTCCGCTCATACTCTCAGCTCCCACTATTATTGAATCTCTGCTCTGACTCTCAGCTCCCACTCTTATTGAATCTCCGCACCCACTCTCAGCTCCGACTCTGATTAAATTTCCGATCTGACTCTCAGCTCCCACTCTTATTGAATCTCTGCTCTGACTCTCAGCTCCCACTCTTATTGAATCTCTGCTTTGACTCTCAGCTCCCACTCTTATTGAATCTCTGCTCTGACTCTCAGCTCCCCGTCTTATTGAATCTTCGCTCTGACTCTCAGCTCCCACTCTTATTGAACCTCCGCTCTGACTCTCAGCTCCCATTCTAATTGAATCTCCGCACCCAATCTCAGCCCCGACTCTTATTGAATCTCCGCTTTGACTCTCAGCTCCCACTCTTATTGAATCTCTGCTCTGACTCTGAGCTCCAACACTTATTGAATCTCCTCTCTGCCTCTCAGCTCCCTCTCTTATTGAATCTCTGCTCTGACTCTCAGCTCCGACTCTTATGGATTCTCCGCCCTAACTCTCAGCTCACACTCTTATTTACTCTCCGCCCTAACTCTCAGCTCCCACTCTTATTGAATCTCCGCTCTGACTCTCAGCTCCGACTCTTATTGAATGTCTGCTCTGACTCTCAACTCCCACGCTTACGGAATCTCCGCTCAGACTCTAAGCTCCCACTCTTACTTAATCTCCGCTCTGACTCCCAGCTCCCACTCTTATTGAAACTCCGCTCTGACTCTCAGCTCTCACTCTTATTGAATCTCCGCCCTAAATCTCAGCTCCCACACTTATCGAATTTCTGCTCTGACTCTCAGCTCCCACTCTTATTGAAACTCCGCTCTGACTCTCAGCTCCCACGCTTATTGAATCTCCGTTCTGACTCTCTTCTCCCACTCTTATTGAATCTCCGCTCTGATTCTCAGCTCCCACTCTTATTGAAACTCTGCTCTGACTCACAGCTCCCAACCTTTTTGAATCTCTGCTCTGACTCTCAGCTCCCACACTTGTTGAATCTCTGCTCTGACTCTCAGCTCCCACTCTTAATGAACCTCCGCTCTGACACTTAGTTCGCACTCTTATTTAATCTCTGCTCTGACTCTCTGCTCCCACTCTTATTAAATCTCCGCTCTGACTCTCAGCTCCCACTCTTATTGAATCCCCACTCTGACTCTCAGCTCTCACTCTTATTAAATCTCCTCTCTGACTCTCAGCTCCCACTCTTATTGAATCACCGCTCTGACTCTCAACTCCCACTCTTATTGAATCTCCGCTCTGACTCCCAGCTCCAACTTTTATTGAATCTCCGCTCTGACTCTCAGCTCCCACTCTTATTGAATCTCTGCTCTGACTCTCAGCTCCCACTCTTATTGAATCTCTGCTTTCACTCTCAGCTCCCACTCTTATTGAACCTCCGCTCATACTCTCAGCTCCCACTATTATTGAATCTCTGCTCTGACTCTCAGCTCCCACTCTTATTGAATCTCCGCTCTGACTCTCAGCTCCCACTCTTATTGAATCTCTGCTCTGACTCTGATCTCCCACTCTTATTGAATCTCCACTCTGACTCTCATCTCCCACTCTTCTTGAATCTCCACACCCACTCTCAGCTCCGACTCTGATTGAATTTCCGATCTGACTCTCAGCTCCCACTCTTATTGAATCTCTGCTCTGACTCTCAGCTCCCACTCTTATTGAATCTCTGCTTTGACTCTCAGCTCCCACTCTTATTGAATCTCTGCTCTGACTCTCAGCTCCCCGTCTTATTGAATCTTCGCTCTGACTCTCAGCTCCCACTCTTATTGAACCTCCGCTCTGACTCTCAGCTCCCATTCTAATTGAATCTCCGCACCCACTCTCAGCCCCGACTCTTATTGAATCTCCGCTTTGACTCTCAGCCTCCACTCTTATTGAATCTCTGCTTAGACTCTCAGCTCCCACTCTTATTGAATCGCCGCTCTGACACTCAGCTCCCACTCTTACTGAATCTCCGCTCTGACTCTCAGCTCCCACTCTTATTGAATCTCTGCTCTGACTCTCAACTCCCACTCTGATTGAATCTCCGCTCAGACTCTCAGCTCCCTCTCTTATTGAATCTCCGCTCTGACTCTTAGCTCCCACTCTTATTGAATATCCGTTCTGACTCTGAGCACCCACTCTTATTGAATCTCCGCTCTGTCTATCAGCTCCCCCTCTTATTGAATCTCCGCTCAGGCTCTCAGCTCCCACTCTTATTAATTCTCCGCTCTGATTCGCAGCTCCCACTCTTATTGAATCTCCGCTCTGACACTCAGTTCGCACTCTTATTGAATCTCTGCTCTGACACTCAGCTCCCAATCTTATTGAATCTCCGCTCTGACACTCAGTTCGCACTCTTATTGAATCTCTGCTCTGACTCTCAGCTCCCACTCTTATTCAATCTTCGCTCTGACTCTCAGCTCGCACTCTTATTGAATCTCCGCTCTGACTCTCAGCTCCCCCTCTTATTCAATCTCCGCTCTGACTCTCAGCTCCCACTCATTTTGAATCTCTGTTCTAACTCTCAGCTCCCACTCTTTTTGAATCTCCGCTCTGACACTCAGTTCGCACTCTTATTGAATCTCTGCTCTGACTCTCAGCTCCCACTCTTATTCAATCTTCGCTCTGACTCTCAGCTCGCACTCTTATTGAATCTCCGCTCTGACAATCAGCTCCCCCTCTTATTCAATCTCCGCTCTGACTCTCAGCTCCCAATCTTATTGAACCTCCGCTCTGACTCTCAGCACCCACTCTTATTGAATCTCCGCTCTGGCTCTCGGATCCCACTCTTATTGAATCTCCGTTCAGACTCTGAGCTCCCACTCTTTTTGAATCTCCGTTCTGACACTCAGCTCCCACTCTTATTGAATCTCTGCTCTGACACACAGCTCCCTCTCTTATTGAATCTCTGCTCTGACTCACAGCTCCCACTCTTTTTGAATCTCTGTTCTGACTCTCAGATCCCACTCTTAATGAAACTCTGCTCTGACTCTCAGCTCCCACTCTTATTGAATCGCCGCTCTGACACTCAGTTCGCACTCTTAGTGAATCTCTGCTCTGACTCTCAGCTCCCACTCTTATTCAATCACCGCTCTGGCTCTCAGCTCCCACTCTTATTGAATCCCCGCTATGACTCTCATCTCCCACTCTTATTGAATCTCCGCTCTGACTCTCAGCTCCCACTCTTATTGAAACTCTGCTCTGACTCTCAGCTCCCACTCTTATTGAATCACCGCTCTGACTCTCAGCTCCCACTCTTATTGAATCTCCGCTCTGACTCCCAGCTCCAACTTTTATTGAATCTCCGCTCTGACTCTCAGCTCCCACTCTTAGTGAATCTCTGCTTTGATTCTCAGTTTCCACTCTTATTGAATCTCTCCTCTGACGCTCAGCTCCCTCTCTTATTGACTCTGCGCTGACTCTCAGTTCCCACTCTTATTGAATCTCCGCCCTAACACTCAGCTCCCACTCTTATTGAATCTCCGCACCCACTCTCAGCTCCGACTCTTATTGAATCTCCGCTCTGACTCTCATTTCCCACTCTCATTGAATCTCCGTTCTGACTCTCAGCTCCCACTCTTATTGAATCTCTGCTTTGACTCTCAGCTCCCACTCTTATTGAATCGCCGCTCTGACTCTCAGTTCCCACTCTTATTGAATCTCTGCTCTGACTCTCAACTCCCATTCTTATTAAATCTCCGCATAGACTCTCATCTACCTCTCTTAGTGAGTCTCCGCTCTGACTCTCAGCTCCCACTCTTATTGAATCTCCGCTCTGACTCTCAGCTCCCACTCTTATTGAATCACCGCTCTGACTCTCTACTCCCACTCTTATTGAATCTCCGCTCTGACTCCCAGCTCCAACTTTTATTGAATCTCCGCTCTGACTCTCAGCTCCCACTCTTATTGAATCTCTGCTCTGACTCTCAGCTCCCACTCTTATTGAATCTCTGCTTTCACTCTCAGCTCCCACTCTTATTGAACCTCCGCTCATACTCTCAGCTCCCACTATTATTGAATCTCTGCTCTGACTCTCAGCTCCCACTCTTATTGAATCTCCGCACCCACTCTCAGCTCCGACTCTGATTGAATTTCCGATCTGACTCTCAGCTCCCACTCTTATTGAATCTCTGCTCTGACTCTCAGCTCCCACTCTTATTGAATCTCTGCTTTGACTCTCAGCTCCCACTCTTATTGAATCTCTGCTCTGACTCTCAGCTCCCCGTCTTATTGAATCTTCGCTCTGACTCTCAGCTCCCACTCTTATTGAACCTCCGCTCTGACTCTCAGCTCCCATTCTAATTGAATCTCCGCACCCAATCTCAGCCCCGACTCTTATTGAATCTCCGCTTTGACTCTAAGCTCCCACTCTTATTGAATCTCTGCTCTGACTCTGAGCTCCAACACTTATTGAATCTCCTCTCTGCCTCTCAGCTCCCTCTCTTATTGAATCTCTGCTCTGACTCTCAGCTCCGACTCTTATGGATTCTCCGCCCTAACTCTCAGCTCACACTCTTATTTACTCTCCGCCCTAACTCTCAGCTCCCACTCTTATTGAATCTCCGCTCTGACTCTCAGCTCCGACTCTTATTGAATGTCTGCTCTGACTCTCAACTCCCACGCTTACGGAATCTCCGCTCAGACTCTCAGCTCCCACTCTTATTTAATCTCCGCTCTGACTCCCAGCTCCCACTCTTATTGAAACTCCGCTCTGACTCTCAGCTCTCACTCTTATTGAATCTCCGCCCTAAATCTCAGCTCCCACACTTATCGAATTTCTGCTCTGACTCTCAGCTCCCACTCTTATTGAAACTCCGCTCTGACTCTCAGCTCCCACGCTTATTGAATCTCCGTTCTGACTCTCATCTCCCACTCTTATTGAATCTCCGCTCTGATTCTCAGCTCCCACTCTTATTGAAACTCTGCTCTGACTCACAGCTCCCAACCTTTTTGAATCTCTGCTCTGACTCTCAGCTCCCACACTTGTTGAATCTCTGCTCTGACTCTCAGCTCCCACTCTTAATGAACCTCCGCTCTGACACTTAGTTCGCACTCTTATTTAATCTCTGCTCTGACTCTCTGCTCCCACTCTTATTAAATCTCCGCTCTGACTCTCAGCTCCCACTCTTATTGAATCCCCACTCTGACTCTCAGCTCTCACTCTTATTAAATCTCCGCTCTGACTCTCAGCTCCCACTCTTATTGAATCTCCGCTCTGACTCTTAGCTCCCACTCTTATTGAATATCCGTTCTGACTCTGAGCACCCACTCTTATTGAATCTCCGCTCTGTCTATGAGCTCCCCCTCTTATTGAATCTCCGCTCAGGCTCTCAGCTCCCACTCTTATTAATTCTCCGCTCTGATTCGCAGCTCCCACTCTGATTGAATCTCCGCTCTGACACTCAGTTCGCACTCTTATTGAATCTCTGCTCTGACACTCATCTCCCACTCTTATTGAATCTCCGCTCTGACACTCAGTTCGCACTCTTATTGAATCTCTGCTCTGACTCTCAACTCCCACTCTTATTCAATCTTCGCTCTGACTCTCAGCTCGCACTCTTATTGAATCTCCGCTATGACTCTCAGCTCCCTCTCTTATTCAATCTCCGCTCTGACTCTCAGCTCCCACTCATTTTGAATCTCTGTTCTAACTCTCAGCTCCCACTCTTTTTGAATCTCCGCTCTGACACTCAGTTCGCACTCTTATTGAATCTCTGCTCTGACTCTCAGCTCACACTCTTATTCAATCTTCGCTCTGACTCTCAGCTCGCACTCTTATTTAATCTCCGCTCTGACACTCAGCTCCCCCTCTTATTCAATCTCCGCTCTGGCTCTCAGCTCCCATTCTTATTGAACCTCCGCTCTGACTCTCAGCACCCACTCTTATTGAATCTCCGCTCTGGCTCTCGGATCCCACTCTTATTGAATCTCCGTTCAGACTCTGAGCTCCCACTCTTTTTGAATCTCCGTTCTGACACTCAGCTCCCACTCTTATTGCATCTCTGCTCTGACACACAGCTCCCTCTCTTATTGAATCTCTGCTCTGACTCACAGCTCCCACTCTTTTTGAATCTCTGTTCTGACTCTCAGATCCCACTCTTAATGAAACTCTGCTCTGACTCTCAGCTCCCACTCTTATTGAATCGCCGCTCTGACACTCAGTTCGCACTCTTAGTGAATCTCTGCTCTGACTCTCAGCTCCCACTCTTATTCAATCACCGCTCTGGCTCTCAGCTCCCACTCTTATTGAATCCCCGCTATGACTCTCATCTCCCACTCTTATTGAATCTCCGCTCTGACTCTCAGCTCCCACTCTTATTGAAACTCTGCTCTGACTCTCAGCTCCCACTCTTATTGAATCACCGCTCTGACTCTCAGCTCCCACTCTTATTGAATCTCCGCTCTGACTCCCAGCTCCAACTTTTATTGAATCTCCGCTCTGACTCTCAGCTCCCACTCTTATTGAATCTCTGCTCTGACTCTCAGCTCCCACTCTTATTGAATCTCTGCTTTCACTCTCAGCTCCCACTCTTATTGAACCTCCGCTCATACTCTCAGCTCCCACTATTATTGAATCTCTGCTCTGACTCTCAGCTCCCACTCTTATTGAATCTCCGCTCTGACTCTCAGCTCCCACTCTTATTGAATCTCTGCTCTGACTCTGATCTCCCACTCTTATTGAATCTGCACTCTGACTCTCATCTCCCACTCTTCTTGAATCTCCACACCCACTCTCAGCTCCGACTCTGATTGAATTTCCGATCTGACTCTCAGCTCCCACTCTTATTGAATCTCTGCTCTGACTCTCAGCTCCCACTCTTATTGAATCTCTGCTTTGACTCTCAGCTCCCACTCTTATTGAATCTCTGCTCTGACTCTCAGCTCCCCGTCTTATTGAATCTTCGCTCTGACTCTCAGCTCCCACTCTTATTGAACCTCCGCTCTGACTCTCAGCTCCCATTCTAATTGAATCTCCGCACCCACTCTCAGCCCCGACTCTTATTGAATCTCCGCTTTGACTCTCAGCCTCCACTCTTATTGAATCTCTGCTTAGACTCTCAGCTCCCACTCTTATTGAATCGCCGCTCTGACACTCAGCTCCCACTCTTACTGAATCTCCGCTCTGACTCTCAGCTCCCACTCTTATTGAATCTCTGCTCTGACTCTCAACTCCCACTCTGATTGAATCTCCGCTCAGACTCTCAGCTCCCTCTCTTATTGAATCTCCGCTCTGACTCTTAGCTCCCACTCTTATTGAATATCCGTTCTGACTCTGAGCACCCACTCTTATTGAATCTCCGCTCTGTCTATCAGCTCCCCCTCTTATTGAATCTCCGCTCAGGCTCTCAGCTCCCACTCTTATTAATTCTCCGCTCTGATTCGCAGCTCCCACTCTTATTGAATCTCCGCTCTGACACTCAGTTCGCACTCTTATTGAATCTCTGCTCTGACACTCAGCTCCCAATCTTATTGAATCTCCGCTCTGACACTCAGTTCGCACTCTTATTGAATCTCTGCTCTGACTCTCAGCTCCCACTCTTATTCAATCTTCGCTCTGACTCTCAGCTCGCACTCTTATTGAATCTCCGCTCTGACTCTCAGCTCCCCCTCTTATTCAATCTCCGCTCTGACTCTCAGCTCCCACTCATTTTGAATCTCTGTTCTAACTCTCAGCTCCCACTCTTTTTGAATCTCCGCTCTGACACTCAGTTCGCACTCTTATTGAATCTCTGCTCTGACTCTCAGCTCCCACTCTTATTCAATCTTCGCTCTGACTCTCAGCTCGCACTCTTATTGAATCTCCGCTCTGACAATCAGCTCCCCCTCTTATTCAATCTCCGCTCTGACTCTCAGCTCCCAATCTTATTGAACCTCCGCTCTGACTCTCAGCACCCACTCTTATTGAATCTCCGCTCTGGCTCTCGGATCCCACTCTTATTGAATCTCCGTTCAGACTCTGAGCTCCCACTCTTTTTGAATCTCCGTTCTGACACTCAGCTCCCACTCTTATTGAATCTCTGCTCTGACACACAGCTCCCTCTCTTATTGAATCTCTGCTCTGACTCACAGCTCCCACTCTTTTTGAATCTCTGTTCTGACTCTCAGATCCCACTCTTAATGAAACTCTGCTCTGACTCTCAGCTCCCACTCTTATTGAATCGCCGCTCTGACACTCAGTTCGCACTCTTAGTGAATCTCTGCTCTGACTCTCAGCTCCCACTCTTATTCAATCACCGCTCTGGCTCTCAGCTCCCACTCTTATTGAATCCCCGCTATGACTCTCATCTCCCACTCTTATTGAATCTCCGCTCTGACTCTCAGCTCCCACTCTTATTGAAACTCTGCTCTGACTCTCAGCTCCCACTCTTATTGAATCACCGCTCTGACTCTCAGCTCCCACTCTTATTGAATCTCCGCTCTGACTCCCAGCTCCAACTTTTATTGAATCTCCGCTCTGACTCTCAGCTCCCACTCTTATTGACTCTGCGCTGACTCTCAGTTCCCACTCTTATTGAATCTCCGCCCTAACACTCAGCTCCCACTCTTATTGAATCTCCGCACCCACTCTCAGCTCCGACTCTTATTGAATCTCCGCTCTGACTCTCATTTCCCACTCTCATTGAATCTCCGTTCTGACTCTCAGCTCCCACTCTTATTGAATCTCTGCTTTGACTCTCAGTTTCCACTCTTATTGAATCTCTCCTCTGACGCTCAGCTCCCTCTCTTATTGACTCTGCGCTGACTCTCAGTTCCCACTCTTATTGAATCTCCGCCCTAACACTCAGCTCCCACTCTTATTGAATCTCCGCACCCACTCTCAGCTCCGACTCTTATTGAATCTCCGCTCTGACTCTCATTTCCCACTCTCATTGAATCTCCGTTCTGACTCTCAGCTCCCACTCTTATTGAATCTCTGCTTTGACTCTCAGCTCCCACTCTTATTGAATCGCCGCTCTGACTCTCAGTTCCCACTCTTATTGAATCTCTGCTCTGACTCTCAACTCCCATTCTTATTAAATCTCCGCATAGACTCTCATCTACCTCTCTTAGTGAGTCTCCGCTCTGACTCTCAGCTCCCACTCTTATTGAATCTCCGCTCTGACTCTCAGCTCCCACTCTTATTGAATCACCGCTCTGACTCTCTACTCCCACTCTTATTGAATCTCCGCTCTGACTCCCAGCTCCAACTTTTATTGAATCTCCGCTCTGACTCTCAGCTCCCACTCTTATTGAATCTCTGCTCTGACTCTCAGCTCCCACTCTTATTGAATCTCTGCTTTCACTCTCAGCTCCCACTCTTATTGAACCTCCGCTCATACTCTCAGCTCCCACTATTATTGAATCTCTGCTCTGACTCTCAGCTCCCACTCTTATTGAATCTCCGCACCCACTCTCAGCTCCGACTCTGATTGAATTTCCGATCTGACTCTCAGCTCCCACTCTTATTGAATCTCTGCTCTGACTCTCAGCTCCCACTCTTATTGAATCTCTGCTTTGACTCTCAGCTCCCACTCTTATTGAATCTCTGCTCTGACTCTCAGCTCCCCGTCTTATTGAATCTTCGCTCTGACTCTCAGCTCCCACTCTTATTGAACCTCCGCTCTGACTCTCAGCTCCCATTCTAATTGAATCTCCGCACCCAATCTCAGCCCCGACTCTTATTGAATCTCCGCTTTGACTCTAAGCTCCCACTCTTATTGAATCTCTGCTCTGACTCTGAGCTCCAACACTTATTGAATCTCCTCTCTGCCTCTCAGCTCCCTCTCTTATTGAATCTCTGCTCTGACTCTCAGCTCCGACTCTTATGGATTCTCCGCCCTAACTCTCAGCTCACACTCTTATTTACTCTCCGCCCTAACTCTCAGCTCCCACTCTTATTGAATCTCCGCTCTGACTCTCAGCTCCGACTCTTATTGAATGTCTGCTCTGACTCTCAACTCCCACGCTTACGGAATCTCCGCTCAGACTCTCAGCTCCCACTCTTATTTAATCTCCGCTCTGACTCCCAGCTCCCACTCTTATTGAAACTCCGCTCTGACTCTCAGCTCTCACTCTTATTGAATCTCCGCCCTAAATCTCAGCTCCCACACTTATCGAATTTCTGCTCTGACTCTCAGCTCCCACTCTTATTGAAACTCCGCTCTGACTCTCAGCTCCCACGCTTATTGAATCTCCGTTCTGACTCTCATCTCCCACTCTTATTGAATCTCCGCTCTGATTCTCAGCTCCCACTCTTATTGAAACTCTGCTCTGACTCACAGCTCCCAACCTTTTTGAATCTCTGCTCTGACTCTCAGCTCCCACACTTGTTGAATCTCTGCTCTGACTCTCAGCTCCCACTCTTAATGAACCTCCGCTCTGACACTTAGTTCGCACTCTTATTTAATCTCTGCTCTGACTCTCTGCTCCCACTCTTATTAAATCTCCGCTCTGACTCTCAGCTCCCACTCTTATTGAATCCCCACTCTGACTCTCAGCTCTCACTCTTATTAAATCTCCGCTCTGACTCTCAGCTCCCACTCTTATTGAATCTCCGCTCTGACTCTTAGCTCCCACTCTTATTGAATATCCGTTCTGACTCTGAGCACCCACTCTTATTGAATCTCCGCTCTGTCTATGAGCTCCCCCTCTTATTGAATCTCCGCTCAGGCTCTCAGCTCCCACTCTTATTAATTCTCCGCTCTGATTCGCAGCTCCCACTCTGATTGAATCTCCGCTCTGACACTCAGTTCGCACTCTTATTGAATCTCTGCTCTGACACTCATCTCCCACTCTTATTGAATCTCCGCTCTGACACTCAGTTCGCACTCTTATTGAATCTCTGCTCTGACTCTCAACTCCCACTCTTATTCAATCTTCGCTCTGACTCTCAGCTCGCACTCTTATTGAATCTCCGCTATGACTCTCAGCTCCCTCTCTTATTCAATCTCCGCTCTGACTCTCAGCTCCCACTCATTTTGAATCTCTGTTCTAACTCTCAGCTCCCACTCTTTTTGAATCTCCGCTCTGACACTCAGTTCGCACTCTTATTGAATCTCTGCTCTGACTCTCAGCTCACACTCTTATTCAATCTTCGCTCTGACTCTCAGCTCGCACTCTTATTTAATCTCCGCTCTGACACTCAGCTCCCCCTCTTATTCAATCTCCGCTCTGGATCTCAGCTCCCAATCTTATTGAACCTCCGCTCTGACTCTCAGCACCCACTCTTATTGAATCTCCGCTCTGGCTCTCGGATCCCACTCTTATTGAATCTCCGTTCAGACTCTGAGCTCCCACTCTTTTTGAATCTCCGTTCTGACACTCAGCTCCCACTCTTATTGCATCTCTGCTCTGACACACAGCTCCCTCTCTTATTGAATCTCTGCTCTGACTCACAGCTCCCACTCTTTTTGAATCTCTGTTCTGACTCTCAGATCCCACTCTTAATGAAACTCTGCTCTGATTCTCAGCTCCCACTCTTATTGAATCGCCGCTCTGACACTCAGTTCGCACTCTTAGTGAATCTCTGCTCTGACTCTCAGCTCCCACTCTTATTCAATCACCGCTCTGGCTCTCAGCTCCCACTCTTATTGAATCCCCGCTATGACTCTCATCTCCCACTCTTATTGAATCTCCGCTCTGACTCTCAGCTCCCACTCTTATTGAAACTCTGCTCTGACTCTCAGCTCCCACTCTTATTGAATCACCGCTCTGACTCTCAGCTCCCACTCTTATTGAATCTCCGCTCTGACTCCCAGCTCCAACTTTTATTGAATCTCCGCTCTGACTCTCAGCTCCCACTCTTAGTGAATCTCTGCTTTGATTCTCAGTTTCCACTCTTATTGAATCTCTCCTCTGACGCTCAGCTCCCTCTCTTATTGACTCTGCTCTGACTCTCAGTTCCCACTCTTATTGAATCTCCGCCCTAACACTCAGCTCCCACTCTTATTGAATCTCCGCACCCACTCTCAGCTCCGACTCTTATTGAATCTCCGCTCTGACTCTCATTTCCCACTCTCATTGAATCTCCGTTCTGACTCTCAGCTCCCACTCTTATTGAATCTCTGCTTTGACTCTCAGCTCCCACTCTTATTGAATCGCCGCTCTGACTCTCAGTTCCCACTCTTATTGAATCTCTGCTCTGACTCTCAACTCCCATTCTTATTAAATCTCCGCATAGACTCTCATCTACCTCTCTTAGTGAGTCTCCGCTCTGACTCTCAGCTCCCACTCTTATTGAATCTCCTCTCTGACTCTCAGCTCCCACTCTTATTGAATCACCGCTCTGACTCTCAACTCCCACTCTTATTGAATCTCCGCTCTGACTCCCAGCTCCAACTTTTATTGAATCTCCGCTCTGACTCTCAGCTCCCACTCTTATTGAATCTCTGCTCTGACTCTCAGATCCCACTCTTAATGAAACTCTGCTCTGACTCTCAGCTCCCACTCTTATTGAATCGCCGCTCTGACACTCAGTTCGCACTCTTAGTGAATCTCTGCTCTGACTCTCAGCTCCCACTCTTATTCAATCACCGCTCTGGCTCTCAGCTCCCACTCTTATTGAATCCCCGCTATGACTCTCATCTCCCACTCTTATTGAATCTCCGCTCTGACTCTCAGCTCCCACTCTTATTGAATCCCCACTCTGACTCTCAGCTCTCACTCTTATTAAATCTCCGCTCTGACTCTCAGCTCCCACTCTTATTGAATCTCCGCTCTGACTCTTAGCTCCCACTCTTATTGAATATCCGTTCTGACTCTGAGCACCCACTCTTATTGAATCTCCGCTCTGTCTATGAGCTCCCCCTCTTATTGAATCTCCGCTCAGGCTCTCAGCTCCCACTCTTATTAATTCTCCGCTCTGATTCGCAGCTCCCACTCTGATTGAATCTCCGCTCTGACACTCAGTTCGCACTCTTATTGAATCTCTGCTCTGACACTCAGCTCCCACTCTTATTGAATCTCCGCTCTGACTCCCAGCTCCAACTTTTATTGAATCTCCGCTCTGACTCTCAGCTCCCACTCTTAGTGAATCTCTGCTTTGATTCTCAGTTTCCACTCTTATTGAATCTCTCCTCTGACGCTCAGCTCCCTCTCTTATTGACTCTGCGCTGACTCTCAGTTCCCACTCTTATTGAATCTCCGCCCTAACACTCAGCTCCCACTCTTATTGAATCTCCGCACCCACTCTCAGCTCCGACTCTTATTGAATCTCCGCTCTGACTCTCATTTCCCACTCTCATTGAATCTCCGTTCTGACTCTCAGCTCCCACTCTTATTGAATCTATGCTTTGACTCTCAGCTCCCACTCTTATTGAATCGCCGCTCTGACTCTCAGTTCCCACTCTTATTGAATCTCTGCTCTGACTCTCAACTCCCATTCTTATTAAATCTCCGCATAGACTCTCATCTACCTCTCTTAGTGAGTCTCCGCTCTGACTCTCAGCTCCCACTCTTATTGAATCTCCGCTCTGACTCTCAGCTCCCACTCTTATTGAATCACCGCTCTGACTCTCTACTCCCACTCTTATTGAATCTCCGCTCTGACTCCCAGCTCCAACTTTTATTGAATCTCCGCTCTGACTCTCAGCTCCCACTCTTATTGAATCTCTGCTCTGACTCTCAGCTCCCACTCTTATTGAATCTCTGCTTTCACTCTCAGCTCCCACTCTTATTGAACCTCCGCTCATACTCTCAGCTCCCACTATTATTGAATCTCTGCTCTGACTCTCAGCTCCCACTCTTATTGAATCTCCGCACCCACTCTCAGCTCCGACTCTGATTGAATTTCCGATCTGACTCTCAGCTCCCACTCTTATTGAATCTCTGCTCTGACTCTCAGCTCCCACTCTTATTGAATCTCTGCTTTGACTCTCAGCTCCCACTCTTATTGAATCTCTGCTCTGACTCTCAGCTCCCCGTCTTATTGAATCTTCGCTCTGACTCTCAGCTCCCACTCTTATTGAACCTCCGCTCTGACTCTCAGCTCCCATTCTAATTGAATCTCCGCACCCAATCTCAGCCCCGACTCTTATTGAATCTCCGCTTTGACTCTAAGCTCCCACTCTTATTGAATCTCTGCTCTGACTCTGAGCTCCAACACTTATTGAATCTCCTCTCTGCCTCTCAGCTCCCTCTCTTATTGAATCTCTGCTCTGACTCTCAGCTCCGACTCTTATGGATTCTCCGCCCTAACTCTCAGCTCACACTCTTATTTACTCTCCGCCCTAACTCTCAGCTCCCACTCTTATTGAATCTCCGCTCTGACTCTCAGCTCCGACTCTTATTGAATGTCTGCTCTGACTCTCAACTCCCACGCTTACGGAATCTCCGCTCAGACTCTCAGCTCCCACTCTTATTTAATCTCCGCTCTGACTCCCAGCTCCCACTCTTATTGAAACTCCGCTCTGACTCTCAGCTCTCACTCTTATTGAATCTCCGCCCTAAATCTCAGCTCCCACACTTATCGAATTTCTGCTCTGACTCTCAGCTCCCACTCTTATTGAAACTCCGCTCTGACTCTCAGCTCCCACGCTTATTGAATCTCCGTTCTGACTCTCATCTCCCACTCTTATTGAATCTCCGCTCTGATTCTCAGCTCCCACTCTTATTGAAACTCTGCTCTGACTCACAGCTCCCAACCTTTTTGAATCTCTGCTCTGACTCTCAGCTCCCACACTTGTTGAATCTCTGCTCTGACTCTCAGCTCCCACTCTTAATGAACCTCCGCTCTGACACTTAGTTCGCACTCTTATTTAATCTCTGCTCTGACTCTCTGCTCCCACTCTTATTAAATCTCCGCTCTGACTCTCAGCTCCCACTCTTATTGAATCCCCACTCTGACTCTCAGCTCTCACTCTTATTAAATCTCCGCTCTGACTCTCAGCTCCCACTCTTATTGAATCTCCGCTCTGACTCTTAGCTCCCACTCTTATTGAATATCCGTTCTGACTCTGAGCACCCACTCTTATTGAATCTCCGCTCTGTCTATGAGCTCCCCCTCTTATTGAATCTCCGCTCAGGCTCTCAGCTCCCACTCTTATTAATTCTCCGCTCTGATTCGCAGCTCCCACTCTGATTGAATCTCCGCTCTGACACTCAGTTCGCACTCTTATTGAATCTCTGCTCTGACACTCATCTCCCACTCTTATTGAATCTCCGCTCTGACACTCAGTTCGCACTCTTATTGAATCTCTGCTCTGACTCTCAACTCCCACTCTTATTCAATCTTCGCTCTGACTCTCAGCTCGCACTCTTATTGAATCTCCGCTATGACTCTCAGCTCCCTCTCTTATTCAATCTCCGCTCTGACTCTCAGCTCCCACTCATTTTGAATCTCTGTTCTAACTCTCAGCTCCCACTCTTTTTGAATCTCCGCTCTGACACTCAGTTCGCACTCTTATTGAATCTCTGCTCTGACTCTCAGCTCACACTCTTATTCAATCTTCGCTCTGACTCTCAGCTCGCACTCTTATTTAATCTCCGCTCTGACACTCAGCTCCCCCTCTTATTCAATCTCCGCTCTGGCTCTCAGCTCCCAATCTTATTGAACCTCCGCTCTGACTCTCAGCACCCACTCTTATTGAATCTCCGCTCTGGCTCTCGGATCCCACTCTTATTGAATCTCCGTTCAGACTCTGAGCTCCCACTCTTTTTGAATCTCCGTTCTGACACTCAGCTCCCACTCTTATTGCATCTCTGCTCTGACACATAGCTCCCTCTCTTATTGAATCTCTGCTCTGACTCACAGCTCCCACTCTTTTTGAATCTCTGTTCTGACTCTCAGATCCCACTCTTAATGAAACTCTGCTCTGACTCTCAGCTCCCACTCTTATTGAATCGCCGCTCTGACACTCAGTTCGCACTCTTAGTGAATCTCTGCTCTGACTCTCAGCTCCCACTCTTATTCAATCACCGCTCTGGCTCTCAGCTCCCACTCTTATTGAATCCCCGCTATGACTCTCATCTCCCACTCTTATTGAATCTCCGCTCTGACTCTCAGCTCCCACTCTTATTGAAACTCTGCTCTGACTCTCAGCTCCCACTCTTATTGAATCACCGCTCTGACTCTCAGCTCCCACTCTTATTGAATCTCCGCTCTGACTCCCAGCTCCAACTTTTATTGAATCTCCGCTCTGACTCTCAGCTCCCACTCTTAGTGAATCTCTGCTTTGATTCTCAGTTTCCACTCTTAATGAATCTCTCCTCTGACGCTCAGCTCCCTCTCTTATTGACTCTGCTCTGACTCTCAGTTCCCACTCTTATTGAATCTCCGCCCTAACACTCAGCTCCCACTCTTATTGAATCTCCGCACCCACTCTCAGCTCCGACTCTTATTGAATCTCCGCTCTGACTCTCATTTCCCACTCTCATTGAATCTCCGTTCTGACTCTCAGCTCCCACTCTTATTGAATCTCTGCTTTGACTCTCAGCTCCTACTCTTATTGAATCGCCGCTCTGACTCTCAGTTCCCACTCTTATTGAATCTCTGCTCTGACTCTCAACTCCCATTCTTATTAAATCTCCGCATAGACTCTCATCTACCTCTCTTAGTGAGTCTCCGCTCTGACTCTCAGCTCCCACTCTTATTGAATCTCCTCTCTGACTCTCAGCTCCCACTCTTATTGAATCACCGCTCTGACTCTCAACTCCCACTCTTATTGAATCTCCGCTCTGACTCCCAGCTCCAACTTTTATTGAATCTCCGCTCTGACTCTCAGCTCCCACTCTTATTGAATCTCTGCTCTGACTCTCAGATCCCACTCTTAATGAAACTCTGCTCTGACTCTCAGCTCCCACTCTTATTGAATCGCCGCTCTGACACTCAGTTCGCACTCTTAGTGAATCTCTGCTCTGACTCTCAGCTCCCACTCTTATTCAATCACCGCTCTGGCTCTCAGCTCCCACTCTTATTGAATCCCCGCTATGACTCTCATCTCCCACTCTTATTGAATCTCCGCTCTGACTCTCAGCTCCCACTCTTATTGAATCCCCACTCTGACTCTCAGCTCTCACTCTTATTAAATCTCCGCTCTGACTCTCAGCTCCCACTCTTATTGAATCTCCGCTCTGACTCTTAGCTCCCACTCTTATTGAATATCCGTTCTGACTCTGAGCACCCACTCTTATTGAATCTCCGCTCTGTCTATGAGCTCCCCCTCTTATTGAATCTCCGCTCAGGCTCTCAGCTCCCACTCTTATTAATTCTCCGCTCTGATTCGCAGCTCCCACTCTGATTGAATCTCCGCTCTGACACTCAGTTCGCACTCTTATTGAATCTCTGCTCTGACACTCATCTCCCACTCTTATTGAATCTCCGCTCTGACACTCAGTTCGCACTCTTATTGAATCTCTGCTCTGACTCTCAACTCCCACTCTTATTCAATCTTCGCTCTGACTCTCAGCTCGCACTCTTATTGAATCTCCGCTATGACTCTCAGCTCCCTCTCTTATTCAATCTCCGCTCTGACTCTCAGCTCCCACTCATTTTGAATCTCTGTTCTAACTCTCAGCTCCCACTCTTTTTGAATCTCCGCTCTGACACTCAGTTCGCACTCTTATAGAATCTCTGCTCTGACTCTCAGCTCACACTCTTATTCAATCTTCGCTCTGACTCTCAGCTCGCACTCTTATTTAATCTCCGCTCTGACACTCAGCTCCCCCTCTTATTCAATCTCCGCTCTGGCTCTCAGCTCCCAATCTTATTGAACCTCCGCTCTGACTCTCAGCACCCACTCTTATTGAATCTCCGCTCTGGCTCTCGGATCCCACTCTTATTGAATCTCCGTTCAGACTCTGAGCTCCCACTCTTTTTGAATCTCCGTTCTGACACTCAGCTCCCACTCTTATTGCATCTCTGCTCTGACACACAGCTCCCTCTCTTATTGAATCTCTGCTCTGACTCACAGCTCCCACTCTTTTTGAATCTCTGTTCTGACTCTCAGATCCCACTCTTAATGAAACTCTGCTCTGACTCTCAGCTCCCACTCTTATTGAATCGCCGCTCTGACACTCAGTTCGCACTCTTAGTGAATCTCTGCTCTGACTCTCAGCTCCCACTCTTATTCAATCACCGCTCTGGCTCTCAGCTCCCACTCTTATTGAATCCCCGCTATGACTCTCATCTCCCACTCTTATTGAATCTCCGCTCTGACTCTCAGCTCCCACTCTTATTGAAACTCTGCTCTGACTCTCAGCTCCCACTCTTATTGAATCACCGCTCTGACTCTCAGCTCCCACTCTTATTGAATCTCCGCTCTGACTCCCAGCTCCAACTTTTATTGAATCTCCGCTCTGACTCTCAGCTCCCACTCTTAGTGAATCTCTGCTTTGATTCTCAGTTTCCACTCTTATTGAATCTCTCCTCTGACGCTCAGCTCCCTCTCTTATTGACTCTGCTCTGACTCTCAGTTCCCACTCTTATTGAATCTCCGCCCTAACACTCAGCTCCCACTCTTATTGAATCTCCGCACCCACTCTCAGCTCCGACTCTTATTGAATCTCCGCTCTGACTCTCATTTCCCACTCTCATTGAATCTCCGTTCTGACTCTCAGCTCCCACTCTTATTGAATCTCTGCTTTGACTCTCAGCTCCCACTCTTATTGAATCGCCGCTCTGACTCTCAGTTCCCACTCTTATTGAATCTCTGCTCTGACTCTCAACTCCCATTCTTATTAAATCTCCGCATAGACTCTCATCTACCTCTCTTAGTGAGTCTCCGCTCTGACTCTCAGCTCCCACTCTTATTGAATCTCCTCTCTGACTCTCAGCTCCCACTCTTATTGAATCACCGCTCTGACTCTCAACTCCCACTCTTATTGAATCTCCGCTCTGACTCCCAGCTCCAACTTTTATTGAATCTCCGCTCTGACTCTCAGCTCCCACTCTTATTGAATCTCTGCTCTGACTCTCAGATCCCACTCTTAATGAAACTCTGCTCTGACTCTCAGCTCCCACTCTTATTGAATCGCCGCTCTGACACTCAGTTCGCACTCTTAGTGAATCTCTGCTCTGACTCTCAGCTCCCACTCTTATTCAATCACCGCTCTGGCTCTCAGCTCCCACTCTTATTGAATCCCCGCTATGACTCTCATCTCCCACTCTTATTGAATCTCCGCTCTGACTCTCAGCTCCCACTCTTATTGAAACTCTGCTCTGACTCTCAGCTCCCACTCTTATTGAATCACCGCTCTGACTCTCAGCTCCCACTCTTATTGAATCTCCGCTCTGACTCCCAGCTCCAACTTTTATTGAATCTCCGCTCTGACTCTCAGCTCCCACTCTTAGTGAATCTCTGCTTTGATTCTCAGTTTCCACTCTTATTGAATCTCTCCTCTGACGCTCAGCTCCCTCTCTTATTGACTCTGCTCTGACTCTCAGTTCCCACTCTTATTGAATCTCCGCCCTAACACTCAGCTCCCACTCTTATTGAATCTCCGCACCCACTCTCAGCTCCGACTCTTATTGAATCTCCGCTCTGACTCTCATTTCCCACTCTCATTGAATCTCCGTTCTGACTCTCAGCTCCCACTCTTATTGAATCTCTGCTTTGACTCTCAGCTCCCACTCTTATTGAATCGCCGCTCTGACTCTCAGTTCCCACACTTATTGAATCTCTGCTCTGACTCTCAACTCCCATTCTTATTAAATCTCCGCATAGACTCTCATCTACCTCTCTTAGTGAGTCTCCGCTCTGACTCTCAGCTCCCACTCTTATTGAATCTCCTCTCTGACTCTCAGCTCCCACTCTTATTGAATCACCGCTCTGACTCTCAACTCCCACTCTTATTGAATCTCCGCTCTGACTCCCAGCTCCAACTTTTATTGAATCTCCGCTCTGACTCTCAGCTCCCACTCTTATTGAATCTCTGCTCTGACTCTCAGATCCCACTCTTAATGAAACTCTGCTCTGACTCTCAGCTCCCACTCTTATTGAATCGCCGCTCTGACACTCAGTTCGCACTCTTAGTGAATCTCTGCTCTGACTCTCAGCTCCCACTCTTATTCAATCACCGCTCTGGCTCTCAGCTCCCACTCTTATTGAATCCCCGCTATGACTCTCATCTCCCACTCTTATTGAATCTCCGCTCTGACTCTCAGCTCCCACTCTTATTGAAACTCTGCTCTGACTCTCAGCTCCCACTCTTATTGAATCACCGCTCTGACTCTCAGCTCCCACTCTTATTGAATCTCCGCTCTGACTCCCAGCTCCAACTTTTATTGAATCTCCGCTCTGACTCTCAGCTCCCACTCTTAGTGAATCTCTGCTTTGATTCTCAGTTTCCACTCTTATTGAATCTCTCCTCTGACGCTCAGCTCCCTCTCTTATTGACTCTGCTCTGACTCTCAGTTCCCACTCTTATTGAATCTCCGCCCTAACACTCAGCTCCCACTCTTATTGAATCTCCGCACCCACTCTCAGCTCCGACTCTTATTGAATCTCCGCTCTGACTCTCATTTCCCACTCTCATTGAATCTCCGTTCTGACTCTCAGCTCCCACTCTTATTGAATCTATGCTTTGACTCTCAGCTCCCACTCTTATTGAATCGCCGCTCTGACTCTCAGTTCCCACGCTTATTGAATCCCTGCTCTGACTCTCAACTCCCATTCTTATTAAATCTCCGCATAGACTCTCATCTACCTCTCTTAGTGAGTCTCCGCTCTGACTCTCAGCTCCCACTCTTATTGAATCTCCTCTCTGACTCTCAGCTCCCACTCTTATTGAATCACCGCTCTGACTCTCAACTCCCACTCTTATTGAATCTCCGCTCTGACTCCCAGCTCCAACTTTTATTGAATCTCCGCTCTGACTCTCAGCTCCCACTCTTATTGAATCTCTGCTCTGACTCTCAGCTCCCACTCTTATTGAATCTCTGCTTTCACTCTCAGCTCCCACTCTTATTGAACCTCCGCTCATACTCTCAGCTCCCACTATTATTGAATCTCTGCTCTGACTCTCAGCTCCCACTCTTATTGAATCTCCGCTCTGACTCTCAGCTCCCACTCTTATTGAATCTCTGCTCTGACTCTGATCTCCCACTCTTATTGAATCTCCACTCTGACTCTCATCTCCCACTCTTCTTGAATCTCCGCACCCACTCTCAGCTCCGACTCTTATTGAATCTCCGCTCTGACTCTCATTTCCCACTCTCATTGAATCTCCGTTCTGACTCTCAGCTCCCACTCTTATTGAATCTCTGCTTTGACTCTCAGCTCCCACTCTTATTGAATCGCCGCTCTGACTCTCAGTTCCCACTCTTATTGAATCTCTGCTCTGACTCTCAACTCCCATTCTTATTAAATCTCCGCATAGACTCTCATCTACCTCTCTTAGTGAGTCTCCGCTCTGACTCTCAGCTCCCACTCTTATTGAATCTCCTCTCTGACTCTCAGCTCCCACTCTTATTGAATCACCGCTCTGACTCTCAACTCCCACTCTTATTGAATCTCCGCTCTGACTCCCAGCTCCAACTTTTATTGAATCTCCGCTCTGACTCTCAGCTCCCACTCTTATTGAATCTCTGCTCTGACTCTCAGATCCCACTCTTAATGAAACTCTGCTCTGACTCTCAGCTCCCACTCTTATTGAATCGCCGCTCTGACACTCAGTTCGCACTCTTAGTGAATCTCTGCTCTGACTCTCAGCTCCCACTCTTATTCAATCACCGCTCTGGCTCTCAGCTCCCACTCTTATTGAATCCCCGCTATGACTCTCATCTCCCACTCTTATTGAATCTCCGCTCTGACTCTCAGCTCCCACTCTTATTGAATCCCCACTCTGACTCTCAGCTCTCACTCTTATTAAATCTCCGCTCTGACTCTCAGCTCCCACTCTTATTGAATCTCCGCTCTGACTCTTAGCTCCCACTCTTATTGAATATCCGTTCTGACTCTGAGCACCCACTCTTATTGAATCTCCGCTCTGTCTATGAGCTCCCCCTCTTATTGAATCTCCGCTCAGGCTCTCAGCTCCCACTCTTATTAATTCTCCGCTCTGATTCGCAGCTCCCACTCTGATTGAATCTCCGCTCTGACACTCAGTTCGCACTCTTATTGAATCTCTGCTCTGACACTCATCTCCCACTCTTATTGAATCTCCGCTCTGACACTCAGTTCGCACTCTTATTGAATCTCTGCTCTGACTCTCAACTCCCACTCTTATTCAATCTTCGCTCTGACTCTCAGCTCGCACTCTTATTGAATCTCCGCTATGACTCTCAGCTCCCTCTCTTATTCAATCTCCGCTCTGACTCTCAGCTCCCACTCATTTTGAATCTCTGTTCTAACTCTCAGCTCCCACTCTT
Organism: Scyliorhinus torazame; assembly: GCF_047496885.1. Taxonomy (NCBI): domain Eukaryota; kingdom Metazoa; phylum Chordata; class Chondrichthyes; order Carcharhiniformes; family Scyliorhinidae; genus Scyliorhinus; species Scyliorhinus torazame. The sequence continues at coordinate 276,897,626 of NC_092709.1, forward strand.
TTTGAATCTCCGCTCTGACACTCAGTTCGCACTCTTATTGAATCTCTGCTCTGACTCTCAGCTCACACTCTTATTCAATCTTCGCTCTGACTCTCAGCTCGCACTCTTATTTAATCTCCGCTCTGACACTCAGCTCCCCCTCTTATTCAATCTCCGCTCTGGCTCTCAGCTCCCAATCTTATTGAACCTCCGCTCTGACTCTCAGCACCCACTCTTATTGAATCTCCGCTCTGGCTCTCGGATCCCACTCTTATTGAATCTCCGTTCAGACTCTGAGCTCCCACTCTTTTTGAATCTCCGTTCTGACACTCAGCTCCCACTCTTATTGCATCTCTGCTCTGACACACAGCTCCCTCTCTTATTGAATCTCTGCTCTGACTCACAGCTCCCACTCTTTTTGAATCTCTGTTCTGACTCTCAGATCCCACTCTTAATGAAACTCTGCTCTGACTCTCAGCTCCCACTCTTATTGAATCGCCGCTCTGACACTCAGTTCGCACTCTTAGTGAATCTCTGCTCTGACTCTCAGCTCCCACTCTTATTCAATCACCGCTCTGGCTCTCAGCTCCCACTCTTATTGAATCCCCGCTATGACTCTCATCTCCCACTCTTATTGAATCTCCGCTCTGACTCTCAGCTCCCACTCTTATTGAAACTCTGCTCTGACTCTCAGCTCCCACTCTTATTGAATCACCGCTCTGACTCTCAGCTCCCACTCTTATTGAATCTCCGCTCTGACTCCCAGCTCCAACTTTTATTGAATCTCTGCTCTGACTCTCAGCTCCCACTCTTAGTGAATCTCTGCTTTGATTCTCAGTTTCCACTCTTATTGAATCTCTCCTCTGACGCTCAGCTCCCTCTCTTATTGACTCTGCTCTGACTCTCAGTTCCCACTCTTATTGAATCTCCGCCCTAACACTCAGCTCCCACTCTTATTGAATCTCCGCACCCACTCTCAGCTCCGACTCTTATTGAATCTCCGCTCTGACTCTCATTTCCCACTCTCATTGAATCTCCGTTCTGACTCTCAGCTCCCACTCTTATTGAATCTCTGCTTTGACTCTCAGCTCCCACTCTTATTGAATCGCCGCTCTGACTCTCAGTTCCCACTCTTATTGAATCTCTGCTCTGACTCTCAACTCCCATTCTTATTAAATCTCCGCATAGACTCTCATCTACCTCTCTTAGTGAGTCTCCGCTCTGACTCTCAGCTCCCACTCTTATTGAATCTCCTCTCTGACTCTCAGCTCCCACTCTTATTGAATCACCGCTCTGACTCTCAACTCCCACTCTTATTGAATCTCCGCTCTGACTCCCAGCTCCAACTTTTATTGAATCTCCGCTCTGACTCTCAGCTCCCACTCTTATTGAATCTCTGCTCTGACTCTCAGATCCCACTCTTAATGAAACTCTGCTCTGACTCTCAGCTCCCACTCTTATTGAATCGCCGCTCTGACACTCAGTTCGCACTCTTAGTGAATCTCTGCTCTGACTCTCAGCTCCCACTCTTATTCAATCACCGCTCTGGCTCTCAGCTCCCACTCTTATTGAATCCCCGCTATGACTCTCATCTCCCACTCTTATTGAATCTCCGCTCTGACTCTCAGCTCCCACTCTTATTGAAACTCTGCTGTGACTCTCAGCTCCCACTCTTATTGAATCACCGCTCTGACTCTCAGCTCCCACTCTTATTGAATCTCCGCTCTGACTCCCAGCTCCAACTTTTATTGAATCTCCGCTCTGACTCTCAGCTCCCACTCTTAGTGAATCTCTGCTTTGATTCTCAGTTTCCACTCTTATTGAATCTCTCCTCTGACGCTCAGCTCCCTCTCTTATTGACTCTGCTCTGACTCTCAGTTCCCACTCTTATTGAATCTCCGCCCTAACACTCAGCTCCCACTCTTATTGAATCTCCGCACCCACTCTCAGCTCCGACTCTTATTGAATCTCCGCTCTGACTCTCATTTCCCACTCTCATTGAATCTCCGTTCTGACTCTCAGCTCCCACTCTTATTGAATCTCTGCTTTGACTCTCAGCTCCCACTCTTATTGAATCGCCGCTCTGACTCTCAGTTCCCACACTTATTGAATCTCTGCTCTGACTCTCAACTCCCATTCTTATTAAATCTCCGCATAGACTCTCATCTACCTCTCTTAGTGAGTCTCCGCTCTGACTCTCAGCTCCCACTCTTATTGAATCTCCTCTCTGACTCTCAGCTCCCACTCTTATTGAATCACCGCTCTGACTCTCAACTCCCACTCTTATTGAATCTCCGCTCTGACTCCCAGCTCCAACTTTTATTGAATCTCCGCTCTGACTCTCAGCTCCCACTCTTATTGAATCTCTGCTCTGACTCTCAGATCCCACTCTTAATGAAACTCTGCTCTGACTCTCAGCTCCCACTCTTATTGAATCGCCGCTCTGACACTCAGTTCGCACTCTTAGTGAATCTCTGCTCTGACTCTCAGCTCCCACTCTTATTCAATCACCGCTCTGGCTCTCAGCTCCCACTCTTATTGAATCCCCGCTATGACTCTCATCTCCCACTCTTATTGAATCTCCGCTCTGACTCTCAGCTCCCACTCTTATTGAAACTCTGCTCTGACTCTCAGCTCCCACTCTTATTGAATCACCGCTCTGACTCTCAGCTCCCACTCTTATTGAATCTCCGCTCTGACTCCCAGCTCCAACTTTTATTGAATCTCCGCTCTGACTCTCAGCTCCCACTCTTAGTGAATCTCTGCTTTGATTCTCAGTTTCCACTCTTATTGAATCTCTCCTCTGACGCTCAGCTCCCTCTCTTATTGACTCTGCTCTGACTCTCAGTTCCCACTCTTATTGAATCTCCGCCCTAACACTCAGCTCCCACTCTTATTGAATCTCCGCACCCACTCTCAGCTCCGACTCTTATTGAATCTCCGCTCTGACTCTCATTTCCCACTCTCATTGAATCTCCGTTCTGACTCTCAGCTCCCACTCTTATTGAATCTATGCTTTGACTCTCAGCTCCCACTCTTATTGAATCGCCGCTCTGACTCTCAGTTCCCACGCTTATTGAATCCCTGCTCTGACTCTCAACTCCCATTCTTATTAAATCTCCGCGTAGACTCTCATCTACCTCTCTTAGTGAGTCTCCGCTCTGACTCTCAGCTCCCACTCTTATTGAATCTCCTCTCTGACTCTCAGCTCCCACTCTTATTGAATCACCGCTCTGACTCTCAACTCCCACTCTTATTGAATCTCCGCTCTGACTCCCAGCTCCAACTTTTATTGAATCTCCGCTCTGACTCTCAGCTCCCACTCTTATTGAATCTCTGCTCTGACTCTCAGCTCCCACTCTTATTGAATCTCTGCTTTCACTCTCAGCTCCCACTCTTATTGAACCTCCGCTCATACTCTCAGCTCCCACTATTATTGAATCTCTGCTCTGACTCTCAGCTCCCACTCTTATTGAATCTCCGCTCTGACTCTCAGCTCCCACTCTTATTGAATCTCTGCTCTGACTCTGATCTCCCACTCTTATTGAATCTCCACTCTGACTCTCATCTCCCACTCTTCTTGAATCTCCGCACCCACTCTCAGCTCCGACTCTGATTGAATTTCCGATCTGACTCTCAGCTCCCACTCTTATTGAATCTCTGCTCTGACGCTCAGCTCCCACTCTTATTGAATCTCTGCTTTGACTCTCAGCTCCCACTCTTATTGAATCTCTGCTCTGACTCTCAGCTCCCCGTCTTATTGAATCTTCGCTCTGACTCTCAGCTCCCACTCTTATTGAACCTCCGCTCTGACTCTCAGCTCCCATTCTAATTGAATCTCCGCACCCACTCTCAGCCCCGACTCTTATTGAATCTCCGCTTTGACTCTCAGCCTCCACTCTTATTGAATCTCTGCTTTGACTCTCAGCTCCCACTCTTATTGAATCCCCGCTCTGACACTCAGCTCCCACTCTTACTGAATCTCCGCTCTGACTCTCAGCTCCCACTCTTATTGAATCTCTGCTCTGACTCTCAACTCCCACTCTGATTGAATCTCCGCTCAGACTCTCAGCTCCCTCTCTTATTGAATCTCCGCTCTGACTCTTAGCTCCCACACTTATTGAATATCCGTTCTGACTCTGAGCACCCACTCTTATTGAATCTCCGCTCTGTCTATCAGCTCCCCCTCTTATTGAATCTCCGCTCAGGCTCTCAGCTCCCATTCTTATTAATTCTCCGCTCTGATTCGCAGCTCCCACTCTTATTGAATCTCCGCTCTGACACTCAGTTCGCACTCTTATTGAATCTCTGCTCTGACACTCAGCTCCCACTCTTATTGAATCTCCGCTCTGACACTCAGTTCGCACTCTTATTGAATCTCTGCTCTGACTCTCAGCTCCCACTCTTATTCAATCTTCGCTCTGACTCTCAGCTCGCACTCTTATTGAATCTCCGCTCTGACTCTCAGCTCCCCCTCTTATTCAATCTCCGCTCTGACTCTCAGCTCCCACTCATTTTGAATCTCTGTTCTAACTCTCAGCTCCCACTCTTTTTGAATCTCCGCTCTGACACTCAGTTCGCACTCTTATTGAATCTCTGCTCTGACTCTCAGCTCCCACTCTTATTCAATCTTCGCTCTGACTCTCAGCTCGCACTCTTATTGAATCTCCGCTCTGACACTCAGCTCCCCCTCTTATTCAATCTCCGCTCTGACTCTCAGCTCCCAATCTTATTGAACCTCCGCTCTGACTCTCAGCACCCACTCTTATTGAATCTCCGCTCTGGCTCTCGGATCCCACTCTTATTGAATCTCCGTTCAGACTCTGAGCTCCCACTCTTTTTGAATCTCCGTTCTGACACTCAGCTCCCACTCTTATTGAATCTCTGCTCTGACACACAGCTCCCTCTCTTATTGAATCTCTGCTCTGACTCACAGCTCCCACTCTTTTTGAATCTCTGTTCTGACTCTCAGATCCCACTCTTAATGAAACTCTGCTCTGACTCTCAGCTCCCACTCTTATTGAATCGCCGCTCTGACACTCAGTTCGCACTCTTAGTGAATCTCTGCTCTGACTCTCAGCTCCCACTCTTATTCAATCACCGCTCTGGCTCTCAGCTCCCACTCTTATTGAATCCCCGCTATGACTCTCATCTCCCACTCTTATTGAATCTCCGCTCTGACTCTCAGCTCCCACTCTTATTGAAACTCTGCTCTGACTCTCAGCTCCCACTCTTATTGAATCACCGCTCTGACTCTCAGCTCCCACTCTTATTGAATCTCCGCTCTGACTCCCAGCTCCAACTTTTATTGAATCTCCGCTCTGACTCTCAGCTCCCACTCTTAGTGAATCTCTGCTTTGATTCACAGTTTCCACTCTTATTGAATCTCTCCTCTGACGCTCAGCTCCCTCTGTTATTGACTCTGCTCTGACTCTCAGTTCCAACTCTTATTGAATCTCCGCTCTAACACTCAGCTCCCACTCTTATTGAATCTCCGCACCCACTCTCAGCTCCGACTCTTATTGAATCTCCGCTCTGACTCTCATTTCCCACTCTCATTGAATCTCCGTTCTGACTCTCAGCTCCCACTCTTATTGAATCTCTGCTTTGACTCTCAGCTCCCACTCTTATTGAATCGCCGCTCTGACTCTCAGTTCCCACTCTTATTGAATCTCTGCTCTGACTCTCAACTCCCATTCTTATTAAATCTCCGCATAGACTCTCATCTACCTCTCTTGGTGAGTCTCCGCTCTGACTCTCAGCTCCCACTCTTATTGAATCTCCGCTCTGACTCTCAGCTCCCACTCTTATTGAATCACCGCTCTGACTCTCAACTCCCACTCTTATTGAATCTCCGCTCTGACTCCCAGCTCCAACTTTTATTGAATCTCCGCTCTGACTCTCAGCTCCCACTCTTATTGAATCTCTGCTCTGACTCTCAGCTCCCACTCTTATTGAATCTCTGCTTTCACTCTCAGCTCCCACTCTTATTGAACCTCCGCTCATACTCTCAGCTCCCACTATTATTGAATCTCTGCTCTGACTCTCAGCTCCCACTCTTATTGAATCTCCGCTCTGACTCTCAGCTCCCACTCTTATTGAATCTCTGCTCTGACTCTGATCTCCCACTCTTATTGAATCTCCACTCTGACTCTCATCTCCCACTCTTCTTGAATCTCCGCACCCACTCTCAGCTCCGACTCTGATTGAATTTCCGATCTGACTCTCAGCTCCCACTCTTATTGAATCTCTGCTCTGACTCTCAGCTCCCACTCTTATTGAATCTCTGCTTTGACTCTCAGCTCCCACTCTTATTGAATCTCTGCTCTGACTCTCAGCTCCCCGTCTTGTTGAATCTTCGCTCAGACTCTCAGCTCCCACTCTTATTGAACCTCCGCTCTGACTCTCAGCTCCCATTCTAATTGAATCTCCGCACCCACTCTCAGCCCCGACTCTTATTGAATCTCCGCTTTGACTCTCAGCCTCCAGTCTTATTGAATCTCTGCTTTGACTCTCAGCTCCCACTCTTATTGAATCGCCGCTCTGACACTCAGCTCCCACTCTTACTGAATCTCCGCTCTGACTCTCAGCTCCCACTCTTATTGAATCTCTGCTCTGACTCTCAACTCCCACTCTGATTGAATCTCCGCTCAGACTCTCAGCTCCCTCTCTTATTGAATCTCCGCTCTGACTCTCAGCTCCCACTCTTATTGAATCTCTGCTCTGACTCTGAGCTCCAACACTTATTGAATCTCCTCTCTGCCTCTCAGCTCCCTCTCTTATTGAACCTCTGCTCTGACTCTCAGCTCCGACTCTTGTGGATTCTACGCCCTAACTCTCAGTACCCACTCTTATTGAATCTCCGCTCTGGCTCTCGGATCCCACTCTTATTGAATCTCCGTTCAGACTCTGAGATCCCACTCTTTTTGAATCTCCGTTCTGACATTCAGCTCCCACTCTTATTGAATCTCTGCTCTGACACACAGCTCCCTCTCTTATTGAATCTCTGCTCTGACTCACAGCTCCCACTCTTTTTGAATCTCTGTTCTGACTCTCAGATCCCACTCTTAATGAAACTCTGCTCTGACTCTCAGCTCCCACTCTTATTGAATCGCCGCTCTGACACTCAGTTCGCACTCTTAGTGAATCTCTGCTCTGACTCTCAGCTCCCACTCTTATTCAATCACCGCTCTGGCTCTCTGCTCCCACTCTTATTGAATCCCCGCTATGACTCTCATCTCCCACTCTTATTGAATCTCCGCTCTGACTCTCAGCTCCCACTCTTATTGAAACTCTGCTCTGACTCTCAGCTCCCACTCTTATTGAATCACCGCTCTGACTCTCAGCTCCCACTCTTATTGAATCTCCGCTCTGACTCCCAGCTCCAACTTTTATTGAATCTCCGCTCTGACTCTCAGCTCCCACTCTTAGTGAATCTCTGCTTTGATTCTCAGTTTCCACTCTTATTGAATCTCTCCTCTGACGCTCAGCTCCCTCTCTTATTGACTCTGCTCTGACTCTCAGTTCCAACTCTTATTGAATCTCCGCCCTAACACTCAGCTCCCACTCTTATTGAATCTCCGCACCCACTCTCAGCTCCGACTCTTATTGAATCTCCGCTCTGACTCTCATTTCCCACTCTCATTGAATCTCCGTTCTGACTCTCAGCTCCCACTCTTATTGAATCTCTGCTTTGACTCTCAGCTCCCACTCTTATTGAATCGCCGCTCTGACTCTCAGTTCCCACTCTTATTGAATCTCTGCTCTGACTCTCAACTCCCATTCTTATTAAATCTCCGCATAGACTCTCATCTACCTCTCTTAGTGAGTCTCCGCTCTGACTCTCAGCTCCCACTCTTATTGAATCTCCGCTCTGACTCTCAGCTCCCACTCTTATTGAATCACCGCTCTGACTCTCAACTCCCACTCTTATTGAATCTCCGCTCTGACTCCCAGCTCCAACTTTTATTGAATCTCCGCTCTGACTCTCAGCTCCCACTCTTATTGAATCTCTGCTCTGACTCTCAGCTCCCACTCTTATTGAATCTCTGCTTTCACTCTCAGCTCCCACTCTTATTGAACCTCCGCTCATACTCTCAGCTCCCACTATTATTGAATCTCTGCTCTGACTCTCAGCTCCCACTCTTATTGAATCTCCGCTCTGACTCTCAGCTCCCACTCTTATTGAATCTCTGCTCTGACTCTGATCTCCCACTCTTATTGAATCTCCACTCTGACTCTCATCTCCCACTCTTCTTGAATCTCCGCACCCACTCTCAGCTCCGACTCTGATTGAATTTCCGATCTGACTCTCAGCTCCCACTCTTATTGAATCTCTGCTCTGACTCTCAGCTCCCACTCTTATTGAATCTCTGCTTTGACTCTCAGCTCCCACTCTTATTGAATCTCTGCTCTGACTCTCAGCTCCCCGTCTTATTGAATCTTCGCTCTGACTCTCAGCTCCCACTCTTATTGAACCTCCGCTCTGACTCTCAGCTCCCATTCTAATTGAATCTCCGCACCCACTCTCAGCCCCGACTCTTATTGAATCTCCGCTTTGACTCTCAGCCTCCACTCTTATTGAATCTCTGCTTTGACTCTCAGCTCCCACTCTTATTGAATCGCCGCTCTGACACTCAGCTCCCACTCTTACTGAATCTCCGCTCTGACTCTCAGCTCCCACTCTTATTGAATCTCTGCTCTGACTCTCAACTCCCACTCTGATTGAACCTCCGCTCAGACTCTCAGCTCCCTCTCTTATTGAATCTCCTCTCTGACTCTCAGCTCCCACTCTTATTGAATCTCTGCTCTGACTCTGAGCTCCAACACTTATTGAATCTCCTCTCTGCCTCTCAGCTCCCTCTCTTATTGAACCTCTGCTCTGACTCCCATCTCCGACTCTTGTGGATTCTACGCCCTAACTCTCAGCTCACACTCTTATTTACTCTCCGCTCTGACTCTCAGCTCCTCCTCTTATTGAATGTCTGCTCTGACTCTCAACTCCCACGCTTACGGAATCTCCGCTCAGACTCTCAGCTCCCACTCTTATTTAATCTCCGCTCTGACTCCCAGCTCCCACTCTTATTGAAACTCCGCTCTGACTCTCAGCTCTCACTCTTATTGAATCTCCGCCCTAACTCTCAGCTCCCACACTTATCGAATTTCTGCTCTGACTCTCAGCTCCCACTCTTATTGAAACTCCGCTCTGACTCTCAGCTCCCACGCTTATTGAATCTCCGTTCTGACTCTCATCTCCCACTCTTATTGAATCTCCGCTCTGATTCTCAGCTCCCACTCTTATTGAAACTCTGCTCTGACTCACAGCTCCCAATCTTATTGAATCTCTGCTCTGACTCTCTGCTCCCACACTTGTTGAATCTCTGCCCTGACTCTCAGCTCCCACTCTTAATGAACCTCCGCTCTGACACTTAGTTCGCACTCTTATTTAATCTCTGCTCTGACTCTCTGCTCCCACTCTTATTGAATCTCCGCTCTGACTCTCAGCTCCCGCTCTTATTGAATCCCCACTCTGACTCTCAGCTCTCACTCTTATTAAATCTCCGCTCTGACTCTCAGCTCCCACTCTTATTGAATCTCCGCTTGGGGCAGCGCGGTAGCAAGTGATTAGCACTGTGGCTTCACAGCACCAGGGTCCCAGGTTCAATTCCCTGCTGGGTCACTGTCTGTGCGGAGTCTGCACGTTCTCCCCGTGTCTGCGTGGGTTTCCTCCGGGTGCTCCGGTTTCCTCCCACAGTCCAAAGACGTGCAAGTTAGGTGGATTGGCCATGATAAATTGCCCTTAGTGACCAAAAAAGGTTAGGAGGGGTTATTGGGTTACGGGGATAGGATGGAAGTGAGGGCTTAAGTGGGTCGGTGCAGTTTCGATGGGCCGAATGGCCTCCTTCTGCACTGTACGTTCTGTGTTCTGTGTTCCGCTCTGACTCCCAGCTCCAACTTTTATTGAATCTCCGCTCTGACTCTCAGCTCCCACTCTTATTGAAACTCCGCTCTGACTCTCAGCTCCCACGCTTATTGAATCTCCGTTCTGACTCTCATCTCCCACTCTTATTGAATCTCCGCTCTGATTCTCAGCTCCCACTCTTAATGAAACTGTGCTCTGACTCACAGCTCCCAATCTTATTGAATCTCTGCTCTGACTCTCAGCTCCCACACTTGTTGAATCTCTGCTCTGACTCTCAGCTCCCACTCTTAATGAACCTCCGCTCTGACACTTAGTTCGCACTCTTATTTAATCTCTGCTCTGACTCTCTGCTCCCACTCTTATTGAATCTCCGCTCTGACTCTCAGCTCCCACTCTTATTGAATCCCCACTCTGACTCTCAGCTCTCACTCTTATTAAATCTCCGCTCTGACTCTCAGCTCCCACTCTTATTGAATCTCCGCTTGGGGCAGCGCGGTAGCAAGTGATTAGCACTGTGGCTTCACAGCACCAGGGTCCCAGGTTCGATTCCCTGCTGGGTCACTGTCTGTGCGGAGTCTGCACGTTCTCCCCGTGTCTGCGTGGGTTTCCTCCGGGTGCTCCGGTTTCCTCCCACAGTCCAAAGACGTGCAAGTTAGGTGGATTGGCCATGATAAATTGCCCTTAGTGACCAAAAAAGGTTAGGAGGGGTTATTGGGTTACGGGGATAGGATGGAAGTGAGGGCTGAAGTGGGTCGGTGCAGTTTCGATGGGCCGAATGGCCTCCTTCTGCACTGTACGTTCTGTGTTCTGTGTTCCGCTCTGACTCCCAGCTCCAACTTTTATTGAATCTCCGCTCTGACTCTCAGCTCCCACTCTTATTGAATCTCCGCTCTGACTCTCAGCTCCCACTCTTATTGAATCTCTGCTCTGACTCTCAGCTCCCACTCTTAGTGAATCTCTGCTTTGATTCTCAGTTTCCACTCTTATTGAATCTCTCCTCTGACGCTCAGCTCCCTCTCTTATTGACTCTGCTCTGACTCTCAGTTCCCACTCTTATTGAATCTCCGCCCTAACACTCAGCTCCCACTCTTATTGAATCTCCGCACCCACTCTCAGCTCCGACTCTTATTGAATCTCCGCTCTGACTCTCAGCTCCCACTCTCATTGAATCTCCGTTCTGACTCTCAGCTCCCACTCTTATTGAATCTCTGCTTTGACTCTCATCTCCCACTCTTATTGAATCGCCGCTCTGACTCTCAGTTCCCACTCTTATTGAATCTCTGCTCTGACTCTCAACTCCCACTCTTATTAAATCTCCGCATAGACTCTCATCTCCCTCTCTTAGTGAGTCTCCGCTCTGACTCTCAGCTCCCACTCTTATTGAATCTCCGCTCTGACTCTCAGCTCCCACTCTTATTGAATCACCGCTCTGACTCTCAACTCCCACTCTTATTGAATCTCCGCACTGACCCCCAGCTCCAACTTTTATTGAATCTCCGCTCTGACTCTCAGCTCCCACTCTTATTGAATCTCTGCTCTGACTCTCAGCTCCCACTCTTATTGAATCTCTGCTTTCACTCTCAGCTCCCACTCTTATTGAACCTCCGCTCATACTCTCAGCTCCCACTATTATTGAATCTCTGCTCTGACTCTCAGCTCCCACTCTTATTGAATCTCCGCTCTGACTCTCAGCTCCCACTCTTATTGAATCTCTGCTCTGACTCTGAACTCCCACTCTTATTGAATCTCCACTCTGACTCTCATCTCCCACTCTTCTTGAATCTCCGCACCCACTCTCAGCTCCGACTCTGATTGAATTTCCGATCTGACTCTCAGCTCCCACTCTGATTGAATCTCCGCTCTGACTCTCAGCTCCCACTCTTATTGAACATCCGCTCTGACTCTCAGCTCCCACTCTTATTGAATCTCCGCTCTGACTCTCAGCTCACCCTCTTATTGAATCTCCGCTCTGACTCTCAGCTCCCACTCTTATTGAAACTCCGCTCTGACTCTCAGCACCCACTCTTATTGAATCTCCGGTCTGACTCTCACTCCGATTCTTATTGAATCTCCGCTATGGCTCTCAGATCCCACTCTTATTGAATCTCCGTTCTGACTCTCAGCTCCCACTCTTTTTGAATCTCCGCTCTGACTCTCAGCTCCCACTCTTACTGAATCTCCGCTCTGACTCTCAGCTCCCACTCTTATTGAATCTCTGCTCTGACTCTCAACTCCCACTCTGATTGAATCTCCGCTCAGACTCTCAGCTCCCTCTCTTATTGAATCTCCGCTCTGACTCTCAGCTCCCACTCTTAATGAACCTCCGCTCTGACACTTAGTTTGCACTCTTATTTAATCTCTGCTCTGACTCTCTGCTCCCACTCTTATTGAATCTCCGCTCTGACTCTCAGCTCCCACTCTTATTGAATCCCCACTCTGACTCTCCGCTCTCACTCTTATTAAATCTCCGCTCTGACTCTCAGCTCCCACTCTTATTGAATCTCCGCTTGGGGCAGCGCGGTAGCAAGTGATTAGCACTGTGGCTTCACAGCACCAGGGTCCCAGGTTCGATTCCCTGCTGGGTCACTGTCTGTGCGGAGTCTGCACGTTCTCCCCGTGTCTGCGTGGGTTTCCTCCGGGTGCTCCGGTTTCCTCCCACAGTCCAAAGACGTGCAAGTTAGGTGGATTGGCCATGATAAATTGCCCTTAATGACCAAAAAAGGTTAGGAGGGGTTATTGGGTTACGGGGATAGGATGGAAGTGAGGGCTTAAGTGGGTCGGTGCAGTTTAGATGGGCCGAATGGCCTCCTTCTGCACTGTACGTTCTGTGTTCTGTGTTCCGCTCTGACTCCCAGCTCCAACTTTTATTGAATCTCCGCTCTGACTCTCAGCTCCCACTCTTATTGAATCTCCGCTCTGACTCTCAGCTCCCACTCTTATTGAATCTCTGCTCTGACTCTCAGCTCCCACTCTTAGTGAATCTCTGCTTTGATTCTCAGTTTCCACTCTTATTGAATCTCTCCTCTGACGCTCAGCTCCCTCTCTTATTGACTCTGCTCTGACTCTCAGTTCCCACTCTTATTGAATCTCCGCCCTAACACTCAGCTCCCACTCTTATTGAATCTCCGCACCCACTCTCAGCTCCGACTCTTATTGAATCTCCGCTCTGACTCTCAGCACCCACTCTTATTGAATCTCCGGTCTGACTCTCAGCTCCGATTCTTATTGAATCTCCGCTATGGCTCTCAGATCCCACTCTTATTGAATCTCCGTTCTGACTCTCAGCTCCCACTCTTTTTGAATCTCCGCTCTGACTCTCAGCTCCCACTCTTACTGAATCTCCGCTCTGACTCTCAGCTCCCACTCTTATTGAATCTCTGCTCTGACTCTCAACTCCCACTCTGATTGAATCTCCGCTCAGACTCTCAGCTCCCTCTCTTATTGAATCTCCGCTCTGACTCTCAGCTCCCACTCTTATTGAATCTCTGCTCTGACTCTGAGCTCCAACACTTATTGAATCTCCTCTCTGCCTCTCAGCTCCCACTCTTATTGAATCTCTGCTCTGACTCTGAGCACCGACTCTTGTGGATTCTCCGCCCTAACTCTCAGCTCCCACTCTTATTGAATCTCCGCTCTGACACTCAGCTCCTACCCTTATTGAATGTCTGCTCTGACTCCCAACTCCCACGCTTACGGAATCTCCGCTCAGACTCTCAGCTCCCACTCTTATTTAATCTCCGCTCTGACTCCCAGCTCCCACTCTTATTGAAACTCCGCACTGACTCTCAGCTCTCACTCTTATTGAATCTCCGCCCTAACTCTCAGCTCCCACACTTATCGAATTTCTGCTCTGACTCTCAGCTCCCACTCTTATTGAAACTCCGCTCTGACTCTCAGCTCCAACGCTTATTGAATCTCCGTTCTGACTCTCATCTCCCACTCTTATTGAATCTCCGCTCTGATTCTCAGCTCCCACTCTTATTGAAACTCTGCTCTGACTCACAGCTCCCAATCTTATTGAATCTCTGCTCTGACTCTCAGCTCCCACACTTGTTGAATCTCTGCTCTGACTCTCAGCTCCCACTCTTAATGAACCTCCGCTCTGACACTTAGTTCGCACTCTGATTTAATCTCCGCTCTGACTCTCTGCTCCCACTCTTATTGAATCCCCACTCTGACTCTCAGCTCTCACTCTTATTAAATCTCCGCTCTGACTCTCAGCTCCCACTCTGATTGAATCTCCGCTCTGTCTATCAGCTCCCCCTCTTATTGAATCTCCGCTCAGGCTCTCAGCTCCCACTCTTATTAATTCTCCGCTCTGATTCTCAGCTCCCACTCTTATTGAATCTCCGCTCTGACTCTCAGCTCCCACTCTTATTGAATCTCCGCACACACTCTCAGCTCCCACTCTTATTGAATCTCCGCTCTGACTCTCAGCTCCCACTCTTGTTTAATCTCCGCCCTAACACTCAGCTCCCACTCTTATTGACTCTCTGTCCTAATGCTCAGCTCCCACTCTTATTGAATCCCCACTCTGACTCTCAGCTCTCACTCTTATTAAATCTCCGCTCTGACTCTCAGCTCCCACTCGTATTGAATATCCGTTCTGACTCTCATCTCCCACTCTTATTGAATCTCCACTCTGTCTATCAGCTCCACCTCTTATTGAATCTCCGCTCAGACTCTCAGCTCCCACACTTATTGAATCTCCGCTCTGATTCTCAGCTCCCACTCTTATTGAATCTCCGCTCTGACTCTCAGCTCACACTCTTATTGAATCTCCGCACACACTCTCAGCTCCGACTCTTATTGAATCTCCGCCCTGACTCTCAGCTCCCACTCTTATGTAATCTCAGCTCCCACTCTTGTTGAATCTCCGCTCTGACTCTCAGCTCCCACTCTTATTGAATCTCCGCCCTAACACTCAGCTCCCACTTTTATGACTCTCCGCCCTAACTCTCAGCTCCCCCTCTGAGTGAATCTCCGCTCTGACTCTCACCTCGCACTCTTATTGAAAATCTGCTGACTCTCAGCTCCCACTCTTATTGAATCTCCGTTCTGACACTCAGTTCGCACTCTTATTGAATCTCTGCTCTGACTCTCAGCTCCCACTCTTATTCAATCTTCGCTCTGACTCTCAGCTCGCACTCTTATTGAATCTCCGCTCTGACTCTCAGCTCCCCCTCTTATTGAATCTCAGCTCTGACTCTCAGCTCCCACTCTTATTGAACCTCCGCTCTGACTCTCAGCACCCACTCTTATTGAATCTCCGCTCTGACTCTCAGCTCCGACTCTTATTGAATCTCCGCTCTGGCTCTCGGATCCCACTCTTATTGAATCTCCGTTCTGACTCTCAGCTCCCACTCTTTTTGAATCTCCATTCTGACTCTCAGCTCCCACTCTTATTGAATCTCTGCTCTGACTCACAGCTCCCTCTCTTATTGAATCTCTGCTCTGACTCTCAGCTCCCACTCTTTTTGAATCTCTGTTCTGACTCTGAGATCCCACTCTTATTGAAACTCTGCTCTGACTCTCAGCTCCCACTCTTATTGAATCTCCGCTCTGACACTCAGTTCGCACTCTTATTGAATCTCTGCTCTGACTCTCAGCTCCCACCCTTATTCAATCTCCGCTCTGACTCTCAGCTCCCACTCTTATTGAATCTCCGCTCTGACTCTCAGCTCCCACTCTTATTGAAACTCCGCTCTGACTCTCAGCTCACACATTTATTGAATCCCCGCTCTGAAACTCATCTCCCACTCTTATTGAATCTCCGCTCTGACTCTTAGCTCCCACTCTTACTGAACCTCCGCTCTGACTCTCAGCACCCACTCTTATTGAATCTCCGCTCTGATTCTCAGCTTCCACTCTTATTGAATCTCCGCTCTGACTCTCAGCTCCCACTCTTATTGAATCTCCGCACACACTCTCAGCTCCGACTCTTATTGAATCTCCGCTCTGACTCTCAGCTCCCACTCTTATTGAACATCCGCTCTGACTCTCAGCTCCCACTCTTATTGAATCTCCGCTCTGACTCTCAGCTCACCCTCTTATTGAATCTCCGCTCTGACTCTCAGCTCCCACTCTTATTGAACCTCCGCTCTGACTCTCAGCACCCACTCTTATAGAATCTCCGCTCTGACTCTCAGCTCCGATTCTTATTGAATCTCCGCTATGGCTCTCAGATCCCACTCTTATTGAATCTCTGCTCTGACTCACAGCTCCCACTCTTATTGAATCTCTGCTCTGAATATCAGCTCCCACACTTTTTGAATCTCTGTTCTGACTCTCAGATCCCACTCTTATTGAAACTCTGCTCTGACTCTCAGCTCACACTCTTATTGAATCTCCGCTCTGACACTCAGTTCGCACTCTTATTGAATCTCTGCTCTGACTCTCAGCTCCCACTCTTATTGAATCTCCGCTCTGACTCTCAGCTCACACTCTTATTGAATCTCCACTCTGACTCTCAGCTCCCACTCTCATTGAATCTCCGCATACACTCTCAGCTCTGACTCTTATTGAATCTCCGCTCTGACTCTCAGCTCCCACTCTTATTGAATCTCCGCTCTGACTCTCAGCACCCACTCTTCTTGAATCTCAGCCCTAACTCTCATCTCCCACTCTTATTGACTCTCCGCCCTAACTCCCAGCTCCCACTCTTATTGAATCCCCGCTATGACTCTCATCTCCCACTCTTATTGAATCTCTGCTCTGACCCTCAGCTCCCACTCTTATTGAAACTCCGCTCTGACTCTCAGCTCTCACTCTTATTGAATCTCCGCTCTGAATCTCATCTCCCACTCTTATTGAATCTCCGCTCTGACTCTTAGCTCCCACTCTTATTAAACCTCCGCTCTGACTCTCCGCTTCCACTCTTATTGAATCTCCGCTCTGATTCTCAGCTCCCACTCTTATTGAATCTCCGCACACACTCTCAGCTCCGACTCTTATTGAATCTCCGCTCTGACTCTCAGCTCCCACTCTTATTGAAACTCTGCTCAGACTCTCAGCTCACACTCTGATTGAAACTCCGCTCTGACACTCAGTTCGCACTCTTATTGAATCTCTGCTCTGACTCTCAGCTCCCACTCTTATTCAATCTCTGCTCTGACTCTCAGCTCCCACTCTTATTTAATCCCCGCTCTGACTCTCATCTCCCACTCTTATTGAATCTCCTCTCTGACTCACAGCTACCACTCTTATTGAAACTCCGCTCTGACTCTCAGCTCACACTCTTATTGAATCTCCACTCTGACTCTCAGCTCCCACTCTCATTGAATCTCCGCATACACTCTCAGCTCCGACTCTTATTGAATCTCCGCTCTGACTCTCCGCTCCCACTCTTATTGAATCTCCGCTCTGACTCTCAGCCCCCACTCTTCTTGAATCTCCGCCCTAACTCTCAGCTCCCACTCTTATTGACTCTCCGCCATAACTCCCAGCTCCCATTCTTTTTGAATGTCCGTTCTGATTCTCAGCTCGCACTCTTACTGAATCTCCGCCCCATCTCTCAGCTCCCAAACATATTGAATCTCCACTCTGACTCTCAGCTCCCACTCTTATTGAATCTCCACTCTGACTCTCAGCTCCCACTCTTATTGAATCTCCGCACCCACTCGCAGCTCCGACTCTTATTGAATCTCAGCTCTGACTCTCAGCTCCCACTCTTATTGAATCTCTGCTCTGACTCTCAGCTCCCACTCTTATTGTATCTCTGCTTTGACTCTCAGCTCCCACTCTTATTGAATCTCCACTCTGACTCTCAGCTCCCCCTCTTTTTGAATCTCCGCTCTGACTCTCAGCTCCCCCTCTTATTGTATCTCCGCTCTGACTCTCAGCTCCCACTCTTATTGAATCTCTGCTCTGACTCACAGTTCTCGCTCTTTTTGAATCTCTGTTCTAACTCTCAGCTCCCACTCTTATTGAAACTCTGCTCTGACTCTCAGCTCCCACTCTTATTGAATCTCCGCTCTAACACTCAGTTCGCACTCTTATTGAATCTCTGCTCTGACTCTTAGCTTCCACTCTTATTCAATCTCCGCTCTGACTCTCAGCTCCCACTCTTATTGAATCCCCGCTCTGACTCTCATCTCCCACTCTTATTGAATCTCCGCTCTGACTCTCAGTTCTCACTCTTATTGAATCTCCGCTCTGACTCTCAGCTCCCACTCTTATTGAATCTCCGCTCTGACTCTCATCTCCCACTCTTATTGAATCTCCGCACACACTCTCAGCTCCGATTTATTAAATCTCCGCTCTGACTCTCAGCTCCCACTCTTATTGAATCTCTGTCTGACTCTCAGCTCCCACTCTTATTGAATCTCCGCTCTGACTCTCAGCTCCCACTCTTATTGAATCTCCGCCCTAACTCTCAGCTCCCAATCTTATTGAATCTCCGCTCTGACTCTCAGCTCCCACTCTTATTGAATCTCCACTCTGACTCTCAGCTCCCACTCTTATTGAATCTCCGCACCCACTCTCAGCTCCGACTCTTATTGAATCTCCGCTCTGACTCTCAGCTCCCACTCTTATTGAATCTCTGTCTGACTCTCAGCTCCCACTCTTATTGAATCTCCGCTCTGACTCTCAGCTCCCATTCTTATTGAATCTCCGCCCTAACTCTGAACTCCCACTCTTATTGACTCTCCGCCCTAAGTCTCAGCTCCACTCTTATGGAATCTCCGCTCTGACTCTCAGCTCGCACTCTTACTGAATCTCCGCTCTGACTCTCAGCTCCCACTCTTATTGAATCTCCGCCCTAACTCTCAGCTCCCAATCTTATTGAATCTCCGCCCTGACTCTCAGCTCCCACTCTTATTGAATCTCCGTTCTGACACTCAGTTCGCACTCTTATTGAATCTCTGCTCTGACTCTCAGCTCCCACTCTTATTCAATCTTCGCTCTGACTCTCAGCTCGCACTCTTATTGAATCTCCGCTCTGACTCTCAGCTCCCCCTCTTATTGAATCTCAGCTCTGACTCTCAGCTCCCACTCTTATTGAACCTCCGCTCTGACTCTCAGCACCCACTCTTATTGAATCTCCGCTCTGACTCTCAGCTCCGACTCTTATTGAATCTCCGCTCTGGCTCTCGGATCCCACTCTTATTGAATCTCCGTTCTGACTCTCAGCTCCCACTCTTTTTGAATCTCCATTCTGACTCTCAGCTCCCACTCTTATTGAATCTCTGCTCTGACTCACAGCTCCCTCTCTTATTGAATCTCTGCTCTGACTCTCAGCTCCCACTCTTTTTGAATCTCTGTTCTGACTCTGAGATCCCACTCTTATTGAAACTCTGCTCTGACTCTCAGCTCCCACTCTTATTGAATCTCCGCTCTGACACTCAGTTCGCACTCTTATTGAATCTCTGCTCTGACTCTCAGCTCCCACCCTTATTCAATCTCCGCTCTGACTCTCAGCTCCCACTCTTATTGAATCTCCGCTCTGACTCTCAGCTCCCACTCTTATTGAAACTCCGCTCTGACTCTCAGCTCTCACATTTATTGAATCCCCGCTCTGAAACTCATCTCCCACTCTTATTGAATCTCCGCTCTGACTCTTAGCTCCCACTCTTACTGAACCTCCGCTCTGACTCTCAGCACCCACTCTTATTGAATCTCCGCTCTGATTCTCAGCTTCCACTCTTATTGAATCTCCGCTCTGACTCTCAGCTCCCACTCTTATTGAATCTCCGCACACACTCTCAGCTCCGACTCTTATTGAATCTCCGCTCTGACTCTCAGCTCCCACTCTTATTGAACATCCGCTCTGACTCTCAGCTCCCACTCTTATTGAATCTCCGCTCTGACTCTCAGCTCACCCTCTTATTGAATCTCCGCTCTGACTCTCAGCTCCCACTCTTATTGAACCTCCGCTCTGACTCTCAGCACCCACTCTTATAGAATCTCCGCTCTGACTCTCAGCTCCGATTCTTATTGAATCTCCGCTATGGCTCTCACATCCCACTCTTATTGAATCTCTGCTCTGACTCACAGCTCCCACTCTTATTGAATCTCTGCTCTGAATATCAGCTCCCACACTTTTTGAATCTCTGTTCTGACTCTCAGATCCCACTCTTATTGAAACTCTGCTCTGACTCTCAGCTCACACTCTTATTGAATCTCCGCTCTGACACTCAGTTCGCACTCTTATTGAATCTCTGCTCTGACTCTCAGCTCCCACTCTTATTGAATCTCCGCTCTGACTCTCAGCTCACACTCTTATTGAATCTCCACTCTGACTCTCAGCTCCCACTCTCATTGAATCTCCGCATACACTCTCAGCTCTGACTCTTATTGAATCTCCGCTCTGACTCTCAGCTCCCACTCTTATTGAATCTCCGCTCTGACTCTCAGCACCCACTCTTCTTGAATCTCAGCCCTAACTCTCATCTCCCACTCTTATTGACTCTCCGCCCTAACTCCCAGCTCCCACTCTTATTGAATCCCCGCTATGACTCTCATCTCCCACTCTTATTGAATCTCTGCTCTGACCCTCAGCTCCCACTCTTATTGAAACTCCGCTCTGACTCTCAGCTCTCACTCTTGTTGAATCTCCGCTCTGAATCTCATCTCCCACTCTTATTGAATCTCCGCTCTGACTCTTAGCTCCCACTCTTATTAAACCTCCGCTCTGACTCTCCGCACCCACTCTTATTGAATCTCCGCTCTGATTCTCAGCTCCCACTCTTATTTAATCTCCGCTCTGACTCTCAGCTCCCACTCTTATTGAATCTCCGCACACACTCTCAGCTCCGACTCTTATTGAATCTCCGCTCTGACTCTCAGCTCCCACTCTTATTGAAACTCTGCTCTGACTCTCAGCTCACACTCTGATTGAAACTCCGCTCTGACACTCAGTTCGCACTCTTATTGAATCTCTGCTCTGACTCTCAGCTCCCACTCTTATTCAATCTCTGCTCTGACTCTCAGCTCCCACTCTTATTGAAACCCCGCTCTGACTCTCATCTCCCACTCTTATTGAATCTCCTCTCTGACTCACAGCTACCACTCTTATTGAAACTCCGCTCTGACTCTCAGCTCACATTCTTATTGAATCTCCACTCTGACTCTCAGCTCCCACTCTCATTGAATCTCCGCATACACTCTCAGCTCCGACTCTTATTGAATCTCTGTCTGACTCTCAGCTCCCACTCTTATTGAATCTCCGCTCTGACTCTCAGCTCCCACTCTTATTGAATCTCCGCCCTAACTCTCAGCTCCCAATCTTATTGAATCTCCGCTCTGACTCTCAGCTCCCACTCTTATTGAATCTCCACTCTGACTCTCAGCTCCCACTCTTATTGAATCTCCGCACCCACTCTCAGCTCCGACTCTTATTGAATCTCCGCTCTGACTCTCAGCTCCCACTCTTATTGAATCTCTGTCTGACTCTCAGCTCCCACTCTTATTGAATCTCCGCTCTGACTCTCAGCTCCCATTCTTATTGAATCTCCGCCCTAACTCTGAACTCCCACTCTTATTGACTCTCCGCCCTAAGTCTCAGCTCCACTCTTATGGAATCTCCGCTCTGACTCTCAGCTCGCACTCTTACTGAATCTCCGCTCTGACTCTCAGCTCCCACTCTTATTGAATCTCCGCCCTAACTCTCAGCTCCCAATCTTATTGAATCTCCGCCCTGACTCTCAGCTCCCACTCTTATTGAATCTCCGTTCTGACACTCAGTTCGCACTCTTATTGAATCTCTGCTCTGACTCTCAGCTCCCACTCTTATTCAATCTTCGCTCTGACTCTCAGCTCGCACTCTTATTGAATCTCCGCTCTGACTCTCAGCTCCCCCTCTTATTGAATCTCAGCTCTGACTCTCAGCTCCCACTCTTATTGAACCTCCGCTCTGACTCTCAGCACCCACTCTTATTGAATCTCCGCTCTGACTCTCAGCTCCGACTCTTATTGAATCTCCGCTCTGGCTCTCGGATCCCACTCTTATTGAATCTCCGTTCTGACTCTCAGCTCCCACTCTTTTTGAATCTCCATTCTGACTCTCAGCTCCCACTCTTATTGAATCTCTGCTCTGACTCACAGCTCCCTCTCTTATTGAATCTCTGCTCTGACTCTCAGCTCCCACTCTTTTTGAATCTCTGTTCTGACTCTGAGATCCCACTCTTATTGAAACTCTGCTCTGACTCTCAGCTCCCACTCTTATTGAATCTCCGCTCTGACACTCAGTTCGCACTCTTATTGAATCTCTGCTCTGACTCTCAGCTCCCACCCTTATTCAATCTCCGCTCTGACTCTCAGCTCCCACTCTTATTGAATCTCCGCTCTGACTCTCAGCTCCCACTCTTATTGAAACTCCGCTCTGACTCTCAGCTCTCACATTTATTGAATCCCCGCTCTGAAACTCATCTCCCACTCTTATTGAATCTCCGCTCTGACTCTTAGCTCCCACTCTTACTGAACCTCCGCTCTGACTCTCAGCACCCACTCTTATTGAATCTCCGCTCTGATTCTCAGCTTCCACTCTTATTGAATCTCCGCTCTGACTCTCAGCTCCCACTCTTATTGAATCTCCGCACACACTCTCAGCTCCGACTCTTATTGAATCTCCGCTCTGACTCTCAGCTCCCACTCTTATTGAACATCCGCTCTGACTCTCAGCTCCCACTCTTATTGAATCTCCGCTCTGACTCTCAGCTCACCCTCTTATTGAATCTCCGCTCTGACTCTCAGCTCCCACTCTTATTGAACCTCCGCTCTGACTCTCAGCACCCACTCTTATAGAATCTCCGCTCTGACTCTCAGCTCCGATTCTTATTGAATCTCCGCTATGGCTCTCAGATCCCACTCTTATTGAATCTCTGCTCTGACTCACAGCTCCCACTCTTATTGAATCTCTGCTCTGAATATCAGCTCCCACACTTTTTGAATCTCTGTTCTGACTCTCAGATCCCACTCTTATTGAAACTCTGCTCTGACTCTCAGCTCACACTCTTATTGAATCTCCGCTCTGACACTCAGTTCGCACTCTTATTGAATCTCTGCTCTGACTCTCAGCTCCCACTCTTATTGAATCTCCGCTCTGACTCTCAGCTCACACTCTTATTGAATCTCCACTCTGACTCTCAGCTCCCACTCTCATTGAATCTCCGCATACACTCTCAGCTCTGACTCTTATTGAATCTCCGCTCTGACTCTCAGCTCCCACTCTTATTGAATCTCCGCTCTGACTCTCAGCACCCACTCTTCTTGAATCTCAGCCCTAACTCTCATCTCCCACTCTTATTGACTCTCCGCCCTAACTCCCAGCTCCCACTCTTATTGAATCCCCGCTATGACTCTCATCTCCCACTCTTATTGAATCTCTGCTCTGACCCTCAGCTCCCACTCTTATTGAAACTCCGCTCTGACTCTCAGCTCCGATTCTTATTGAATCTCCGCTATGGCTCTCACATCCCACTCTTATTGAATCTCTGCTCTGACTCACAGCTCCCACTCTTATTGAATCTCTGCTCTGAATATCAGCTCCCACACTTTTTGAATCTCTGTTCTGACTCTCAGATCCCACTCTTATTGAAACTCTGCTCTGACTCTCAGCTCACACTCTTATTGAATCTCCGCTCTGACACTCAGTTCGCACTCTTATTGAATCTCTGCTCTGACTCTCAGCTCCCACTCTTATTGAATCTCCGCTCTGACTCTCAGCTCACACTCTTATTGAATCTCCACTCTGACTCTCAGCTCCCACTCTCATTGAATCTCCGCATACACTCTCAGCTCTGACTCTTATTGAATCTCCGCTCTGACTCTCAGCTCCCACTCTTATTGAATCTCCGCTCTGACTCTCAGCACCCACTCTTCTTGAATCTCAGCCCTAACTCTCATCTCCCACTCTTATTGACTCTCCGCCCTAACTCCCAGCTCCCACTCTTATTGAATCCCCGCTATGACTCTCATCTCCCACTCTTATTGAATCTCTACTCTGACCCTCAGCTCCCACTCTTATTGAAACTCCGCTCTGACTCTCAGCTCTCACTCTTGTTGAATCTCCGCTCTGAATCTCATCTCCCACTCTTATTGAATCTCCGCTCTGACTCTTAGCTCCCACTCTTATTAAACCTCCGCTCTGACTCTCCGCACCCACTCTTATTGAATCTCCGCTCTGATTCTCAGCTCCCACTCTTATTTAATCTCCGCTCTGACTCTCAGCTCCCACTCTTATTGAATCTCCGCACACACTCTCAGCTCCGACTCTTATTGAATCTCCGCTCTGACTCTCAGCTCCCACTCTTATTGAAACTCTGCTCTGACTCTCAGCTCACACTCTGATTGAAACTCCGCTCTGACACTCAGTTCGCACTCTTATTGAATCTCTGCTCTGACTCTCAGCTCCCACTCTTATTCAATCTCTGCTCTGACTCTCAGCTCCCACTCTTATTGAAACCCCGCTCTGACTCTCATCTCCCACTCTTATTGAATCTCCTCTCTGACTCACAGCTACCACTCTTATTGAAACTCCGCTCTGACTCTCAGCTCACATTCTTATTGAATCTCCACTCTGACTCTCAGCTCCCACTCTCATTGAATCTCCGCATACACTCTCAGCTCCGACTCTTATTGAATCTCTGTCTGACTCTCAGCTCCCACTCTTATTGAATCTCCGCTCTGACTCTCAGCTCCCACTCTTATTGAATCTCCGCCCTAACTCTCAGCTCCCAATCTTATTGAATCTCCGCTCTGACTCTCAGCTCCCACTCTTATTGAATCTCCACTCTGACTCTCAGCTCCCACTCTTATTGAATCTCCGCACCCACTCTCAGCTCCGACTCTTATTGAATCTCCGCTCTGACTCTCAGCTCCCACTCTTATTGAATCTCTGTCTGACTCTCAGCTCCCACTCTTATTGAATCTCCGCTCTGACTCTCAGCTCCCATTCTTATTGAATCTCCGCCCTAACTCTGAACTCCCACTCTTATTGACTCTCCGCCCTAAGTCTCAGCTCCACTCTTATGGAATCTCCGCTCTGACTCTCAGCTCGCACTCTTACTGAATCTCCGCTCTGACTCTCAGCTCCCACTCTTATTGAATCTCCGCCCTAACTCTCAGCTCCCAATCTTATTGAATCTCCGCCCTGACTCTCAGCTCCCACTCTTATTGAATCTCCGTTCTGACACTCAGTTCGCACTCTTATTGAATCTCTGCTCTGACTCTCAGCTCCCACTCTTATTCAATCTTCGCTCTGACTCTCAGCTCGCACTCTTATTGAATCTCCGCTCTGACTCTCAGCTCCCCCTCTTATTGAATCTCAGCTCTGACTCTCAGCTCCCACTCTTATTGAACCTCCGCTCTGACTCTCAGCACCCACTCTTATTGAATCTCCGCTCTGACTCTCAGCTCCGACTCTTATTGAATCTCCGTTCTGGCTCTCGGATCCCACTCTTATTGAATCTCCGTTCTGACTCTCAGCTCCCACTCTTTTTGAATCTCCATTCTGACTCTCAGCTCCCACTCTTATTGAATCTCTGCTCTGACTCACAGCTCCCTCTCTTATTGAATCTCTGCTCTGACTCTCAGCTCCCACTCTTTTTGAATCTCTGTTCTGACTCTGAGATCCCACTCTTATTGAAACTCTGCTCTGACTCTCAGCTCCCACTCTTATTGAATCTCCGCTCTGACACTCAGTTCGCACTCTTATTGAATCTCTGCTCTGACTCTCAGCTCCCACCCTTATTCAATCTCCGCTCTGACTCTCAGCTCCCACTCTTATTGAATCTCCGCTCTGACTCTCAGCTCCCACTCTTATTGAAACTCCGCTCTGACTCTCAGCTCTCACATTTATTGAATCCCCGCTCTGAAACTCATCTCCCACTCTTATTGAATCTCCGCTCTGACTCTTAGCTCCCACTCTTACTGAACCTCCGCTCTGACTCTCAGCACCCACTCTTATTGAATCTCCGCTCTGATTCTCAGCTTCCACTCTTATTGAATCTCCGCTCTGACTCTCAGCTCCCACTCTTATTGAATCTCCGCACACACTCTCAGCTCCGACTCTTATTGAATCTCCGCTCTGACTCTCAGCTCCCACTCTTATTGAACATCCGCTCTGACTCTCAGCTCCCACTCTTATTGAATCTCCGCTCTGACTCTCAGCTCACCCTCTTATTGAATCTCCGCTCTGACTCTCAGCTCCCACTCTTATTGAACCTCCGCTCTGACTCTCAGCACCCACTCTTATAGAATCTCCGCTCTGACTCTCAGCTCCGATTCATATTGAATCTCCGCTATGGCTCTCAGATCCCACTCTTATTGAATCTCTGCTCTGACTCACAGCTCCCACTCTTATTGAATCTCTGCTCTGAATATCAGCTCCCACACTTTTTGAATCTCTGTTCTGACTCTCAGATCCCACTCTTATTGAAACTCTGCTCTGACTCTCAGCTCACACTCTTATTGAATCTCCGCTCTGACACTCAGTTCGCACTCTTATTGAATCTCTGCTCTGACTCTCAGCTCCCACTCTTATTGAATCTCCGCTCTGACTCTCAGCTCACACTCTTATTGAATCTCCACTCTGACTCTCAGCTCCCACTCTCATTGAATCTCCGCATACACTCTCAGCTCTGACTCTTATTGAATCTCCGCTCTGACTCTCAGCTCCCACTCTTATTGAATCTCCGCTCTGACTCTCAGCACCCACTCTTCTTGAATCTCAGCCCTAACTCTCATCTCCCACTCTTATTGACTCTCCGCCCTAATTCCCAGCTCCCACTCTTATTGAATCCCCGCTATGACTCTCATCTCCCACTCTTATTGAATCTCTGCTCTGACCCTCAGCTCCCACTCTTATTGAAACTCCGCTCTGACTCTCAGCTCTCACTCTTGTTGAATCTCCGCTCTGAATCTCATCTCCCACTCTTATTGAATCTCCGCTCTGACTCTTAGCTCCCACTCTTATTAAACCTCCGCTCTGACTCTCCGCACCCACTTTTATTGAATCTCCGCTCTGATTCTCAGCTCCCACTCTTATTTAATCTCCGCTCTGACTCTCAGCTCCCACTCTTATTGAATCTCCGCACACACTCTCAGCTCCGACTCTTATTGAATCTCCGCTCTGACTCTCAGCTCCCACTCTTATTGAAACTCTGCTCTGACTCTCAGCTCACACTCTGATTGAAACTCCGCTCTGACACTCAGTTCGCACTCTTATTGAATCTCTGCTCTGACTCTCAGCTCCCACTCTTATTCAATCTCTGCTCTGACTCTCAGCTCCCACTCTTATTGAATCCCCGCTCTGACTCTCATCTCCCACTCTTATTGAATCTCCTCTCTGACTCACAGCTACCACTCTTATTGAAACTCCGCTCTGACTCTCAGCTCACACTCTTATTGAATCTCCACTCTGACTCTCAGCTCCCACTCTCATTGAATCTCCGCATACACTCTCAGCTCCGACTCTTATTGAATCTCCGCTCTGACTCTCCGCTCCCACTCTTATTGAATCTCCGCTCTGACTCTCAGCCCCCACTCTTCTTGAATCTCCGCCCTAACTCTCAGCTCCCACTCTTATTGACTCTCCGCCATAACTCCCAGCTCCCATTCTTTTTGAATGTCCGCTCTGATTCTCAGCTCGCACTCTTACTGAATCTCCGCCCCATCTCTCAGCTCCCAAACATATTGAATCTCCACTCTGACTCTCAGCTCCCACTCTTATTGAATCTCCACTCTGACTCTCAGCTCCCACTCTTATTGAATCTCCGCACCCACTCGCAGCTCCGACTCTTATTGAATCTCAGCTCTGACTCTCAGCTCCCACTCTTATTGAATCTCTGCTCTGACTCTCAGCTCCCACTCTTATTGTATCTCTGCTTTGACTCTCAGCTCCCACTCTTATTGAATCTCCACTCTGACTCTCAGCTCCCCCTCTTTTTGAATCTCCGCTCTGACTCTCAGCTCCCCCTCTTATTGTATCTCCGCTCTGACTCTCAGCTCCCACTCTTATTGAATCTCTGCTCTGACTCACAGCTCCCACTCTTATTGAATCTCTGCTCTGACTCTCAGTTCTCGCTCTTTTTGAATCTCTGTTCTAACTCTCAGCTCCCACTCTTATTGAAACTCTGCTCTGACTCTCAGCTCCCACTCTTATTGAATCTCCGCTCTAACACTCAGTTCGCACTCTTATTGAATCTCTGCTCTGACTCTTAGCTTCCACTCTTATTCAATCTCCGCTCTGACTCTCAGCTCCCACTCTTATTGAATCCCCGCTCTGACTCTCATCTCCCACTCTTATTGAATCTCCGCTCTGACTCTCAGTTCTCACTCTTATTGAATCTCCGCTCTGACTCTCAGCTCCCACTCTTATTGAATCTCCGCTCTGACTCTCAGCTCCCACTCTTATTGAATCTCCGCACACACTCTCAGCTCCGATTTATTAAATCTCCGCTCTGACTCTCAGCTCCCACTCTTATTGAATCTCTGTCTGACTCTCAGCTCCCACTGTTATTGAATCTCCGCTCTGACTCTCAGCTCCCACTCTTATTGAATCTCCGCCCTAACTCTCAGCTCCCAATCTTATTGAATCTCCGCTCTGACTCTCAGCTCCCACTCTTATTGAATCTCCACTCTGACTCTCAGCTCCCACTCTTATTGAATCTCCGCACCCACTCTCAGCTCCGACTCTTATTGAATCTCCGCTCTGACTCTCAGCTCCCACTCTTATTGAATCTCTGTCTGACTCTCAGCTCCCACTCTTATTGAATCTCCGCTCTGACTCTCAGCTCCCATTCTTATTGAATCTCCGCCCTAACTCTGAACTCCCACTCTTATTGACTCTCCGCCCTAAGTCTCAGCTCCACTCTTATGGAATCTCCGCTCTGACTCTCAGCTCGCACTCTTACTGAATCTCCGCTCTGACTCTCAGCTCCCACTCTTATTGAATCTCCGCCCTAACTCTCAGCTCCCAATCTTATTGAATCTCCGCCCTGACTCTCAGCTCCCACTCTTATTGAATCTCCACTCTGACTCTCAGCTCCCACTCTTATTGAATCTCCGCACCCACTCTCAGCTCCGATTCTTATTGAATCTCCACTCTGACTCTCAGCTCCCACTCTTATTGAATCTCCGCTCTGACTCTCAGCTCCCTCTCTTATTAAGTCTCTGCTCTGACTCTCAGCTCCCACTATTATTGAATCTCTGCTCTGACTCTCAGCTCCCACTCTTATTGAATCTCCAATCTGACTCTCAGCTCCCACTCTTTTTGAATCTCCACTCTGACTCTCAGCTCCCTCTCTTATTGAATCTCTGCTCTGACTCTCAGATCCCACTCTTCTTGAATCTCTGCTCTTACTCTCAGCTCCCACTCTAATTGAATCTCCGCTCTGACTTCAGCTCCCACTCTTATTGAATCTCTGCTCTGACTCTCAGCTCCCACTCTTATTGAATCTCCGCCCTAACTCTCAGCTTCCACTCTTTTTGAATCTCCGCTCTGACTCTCAGCTCCCACTCTTATTGAAACTCCGCTCTGACTCTCAGCTTCCGCTCTTTTCATATGTCCGCTCAGACTCTCACTCTCACTCTCCGGCCACCCCAAACAGGTGCCAGAATGTGGCAACTAGGAGCTTTTCACAGTAACTTCATTTGAAGCCCACTTGTGACAATAAGCGATTTTCATTTTCAATTCTCTTTAAATCTCTGCTTCAACTTTTAATTTGTCTGAATTACGAATGTACATTCTTCTCAATTCTTCAAACATTTCTAAACTGGACTGGTTAAAATTAATGTTCTTGATTATTGATAGATAGAACATTACAACGCAGTACAGGCCCTTCGTCCCTCGATGTTGGGCCGACCTGTGAAACCAATCTAAAGCCCATCTACACTATTCCTTTATCGTCCATATGTCTATCCAATGACCATTTAAATGCCCCTGTTGTTGGCGAGTCCACTACTGTTGCAGGCAGGGCATTCCACACCCTTACTACTCTCTGAATAAAGAACCAACCTCTGACATCTGTCCTATATCTCTCTCCCCTCAATTTAAAGCTATGTCACCTCGTGCTAGACATCACCATCCGAGGAAAAAGGCTCTCACAGTCCATCCTATCTAATCCTCTGATCATCTTGTATGCCTCTATTAAGTCACCTCTTAACCTTCTTCTTTCTAACGTAAACAGCCTCAAGTCCCTTTAGCCTTTCCTCATAAGATCTTCCCTCCATACCAGGCAACATCCTGGTAAATCTCCTCTGCACCCTTTCCAATGCTTCCATATCATTCCCATAATACCGCGACCAGAACTGCATGCAATACTCCAAATGCGGCCACACCAGAGTTTTGTACAGCTGCGACATGACCTCATGGCTCTGAAACTCAATCCCTCTACCAATAAAAGCTAACACACCGTACGCATTCTTAACAACCCTATCAACCTGGGTGGCAACTTTCAGGGATCTATGTACATGGACACCGAGATCTCTCTGCTCATCCACACTACCAAGAATCTTACCATTAGCCCAGTACTCTGTATTCCTGTTTCTCCTTCTGTAGCACACAAAGACTCCGAGAGACGAATAGAGTGAAGTCGATGAGGCTTTATTAAGCGTGACTGTTTCCCCCGCAGTTCAGTAGTAGACTACCTGCGGGGGAGGGCTCCAGGTACTTATACTCCGCCTTCAGGGCGGAGCTAGAGGTCAACGTCCAACCAGGACCCGAGATCTGTCAGCCAATGACATCATGGCTTCATAGTCCCACATGACACCTAATGCATACTACCACATTCACCCCTTGTTAAAATTGAACCCGGCGGGGTGATGCTTCGCATGGTGGTAAGGGTTTACAAGGCTGGTCCTGGGAGGAAAACTTTCACATGATATAACAGTATGGACAAGGTTTTTTTTTGTTTCAAACTATTTACAGTAATCGTCAGGAAAAGACAAAATGTTCTCGTTAAAAGTCCACATTGTACTGTTAGATCGACGCCACGAGTCGGTCGGGCGGTCTGGTCGTCCGTGTCGATCGCCTCGGCCCCGGTGGTGGTGGTGCTTGTTCCGGTGTTGTCTTCTCCGGGAGCCTTACGGTTTCAGCTTGGGCTTTATTCCTGGTCGGGCCTGGGAGGAGGACTGATCCTCCTGGGAAGGGGGCGGTCGCGGGGTGCGGCGGTGGCAGGAAGGGGGGGGGTTGGGTGATTGGTGTCGGGGTGGTGTGTGTGTTGCCGGCGGGCGCCAGATCTCGCAGAGAGACCATGTCCTGTCGGCCGTCGGGGTACTCCACGTAGGTGTACTGCAGGTTCGCGTGAAGGAGGTGAACCCTTTCGACCAACGGGTCCGACTTGTGTGCCCGCACGTGCTTTCGGAGCAAGATGGGTCCTGGGGCCGCCAGCTAGGTCGGCAGCGACGTTCCAGAGGAGGACTTCCTGGGGAAGACAAGGAGACGCTCATGAGGCATTTGATTAGTGCTAGTACACAGTAGTGACCGGATGGAGTGGAGGGCGTCCGGAAGGACCTCCTGCCACCGGGAAACTGGGAAGTCCCTGGACCGTAGGGCCAGTAGGACGGTCTTCCAGACCGTGCCGTTCTCCCTCTCTACTTGCCCGTTCCCCCGGGGGTTGTAGCTGGTCGTCCTGCTCGAGGCTATCCCGTTGCTGAGCAGGAACTGGCTCTCAGCTCCGATTCTTATTGAATCTCCGCTATGGCTCTCAGATCCCACTCTTATTGAATCTCCGTTCTGACTCTCAGCTCCCACTCTTTTTGAATCTCCGCTCTGACTCTCAGCTCCCACTCTTACTGAATCTCCGCTCTGACTCTCAGCTCCCACTCTTATTGAATCTCTGCTCTGACTCTCAACTCCCACTCTGATTGAATCTCCGCTCAGACTCTCAGCTCCCTCTCTTATTGAATCTCCGCTCTGACTCTCAGCTCCCACTCTTATTGAATCTCTGCTCTGACTCTGAGCTCCAACACTTATTGAATCTCCTCTCTGCCTCTCAGCTCCCACTCTTATTGAATCTCTGCTCTGACTCTCAGCTCCGACTCTTGTGGATTCTCCGCCCTAACTCTCAGCTCCCACTCTTATTGAATCTCCGCTCTGACACTCAGCTCCTACTCTTATTGAATGTCTGCTCTGACTCCCAACTCCCACGCTTACGGAATCTCCGCTCAGACTCTCAGCTCCCACTCTTATTTAATCTCCGCTCTGACTCCCAGCTCCCACTCTTATTGAAACTCCGCACTGACTCTCAGCTCTCACTCTTATTGAATCTCCGCCCTAACTCTCAGCTCCCACACTTATCGAATTTCTGCTCTGACTCTCAGCTCCCACTCTTATTGAAACTCCGCTCTGACTCTCAGCTCCAACGCTTATTGAATCTCCGTTCTGACTCTCATCTCCCACTCTTATTGAATCTCCGCTCTGATTCTCAGCTCCCACTCTTATTGAAACTCTGCTCTGACTCACAGCTCCCAATCTTATTGAATCTCTGCTCTGACTCTCAGCTCCCACACTTGTTGAATCTCTGCTCTGACTCTCAGCTCCCACTCTTAATGAACCTCCGCTCTGACACTTAGTTCGCACTCTGATTTAATCTCTGCTCTGACTCTCTGCTCCCACTCTTATTGAATCTCCGCTCTGACTCTCAGCTCCCACTCTTATTGAATCCCCACTCTGACTCTCAGCTCTCACTCTTATTAAATCTCCGCTCTGACTCTCAGCTCCCACTCTTATTGAATATCCGTTCTGACTCTCAGCTCCCACTCTGATTGAATCTCCGCTCTGTCTATCAGCTCCCCCTCTTATTGAATCTCCGCTCAGGCTCTCAGCTCCCACTCTTATTAATTCTCCGCTCTGATTCTCAGCTCCCACTCTTATTGAATCTCCGCTCTGACTCTCAGCTCCCACTCTTATTGAATCTCCGCACACACTCTCAGCTCCCACTCTTATTGAATCTCCGCTCTGACTCTCAGCTCCCACTCTTGTTTAATCTCCGCCCTAACACTCAGCTCCCACTCTTATTGACTCTCTGTCCTAATGCTCAGCTCCCACTCTTATTGAATCCCCACTCTGACTCTCAGCTCTCACTCTTATTAAATCTCCGCTCTGACTCTCAGCTCCCACTCGTATTGAATATCCGTTCTGACTCTCATCTCCCACTCTTATTGAATCTCCACTCTGTCTATCAGCTCCACCTCTTATTGAATCTCCGCTCAGACTCTCAGCTCCCACACTTATTGAATCTCCGCTCTGATTCTCAGCTCCCACTCTTATTGAATCTCCGCTCTGACTCTCAGCTCACACTCTTATTGAATCTCCGCACACACTCTCAGCTCCGACTCTTATTGAATCTCCGCCCTGACTCTCAGCTCCCACTCTTATGTAATCTCAGCTCCCACTCTTGTTGAATCTCCGCTCTGACTCTCAGCTCCCACTCTTATTGAATCTCCGCCCTAACACTCAGCTCCCACTTTTATGACTCTCCGCCCTAACTCTCAGCTCCCCCTCTGAGTGAATCTCCGCTCTGACTCTCACCTCGCACTCTTATTGAAAATCTGCTGACTCTCAGCTCCCACTCTTATTGAATCTCCGTTCTGACACTCAGTTCGCACTCTTATTGAATCTCTGCTCTGACTCTCAGCTCCCACTCTTATTCAATCTTCGCTCTGACTCTCAGCTCGCACTCTTATTGAATCTCCGCTCTGACTCTCAGCTCCCCCTCTTATTGAATCTCAGCTCTGACTCTCAGCTCCCACTCTTATTGAACCTCCGCTCTGACTCTCAGCACCCACTCTTATTGAATCTCCGCTCTGACTCTCAGCTCCGACTCTTATTGAATCTCCGCTCTGGCTCTCGGATCCCACTCTTATTGAATCTCCGTTCTGACTCTCAGCTCCCACTCTTTTTGAATCTCCATTCTGACTCTCAGCTCCCACTCTTATTGAATCTCTGCTCTGACTCACAGCTCCCTCTCTTATTGAATCTCTGCTCTGACTCTCAGCTCCCACTCTTTTTGAATCACTGTTCTGACTCTGAGATCCCACTCTTATTGAAACTCTGCTCTGACTCTCAGCTCCCACTCTTATTGAATCTCCGCTCTGACACTCAGTTCGCACTCTTATTGAATCTCTGCTCTGACTCTCAGCTCCCATCCTTATTCAATCTCCGCTCTGACTCTCAGCTCCCACTCTTATTGAATCTCCGCTCTGACTCTCAGCTCCCACTCTTATTGAAACTCCGCTCTGACTCTCAGCTCTCACATTTATTGAATCCCCGCTCTGAAACTCATCTCCCACTCTTATTGAATCTCCGCTCTGACTCTTAGCTCCCACTCTTACTGAACCTCCGCTCTGACTCTCAGCACCCACTCTTATTGAATCTCCGCTCTGATTCTCAGCTTCCACTCTTATTGAATCTCCGCTCTGACTCTCAGCTCCCACTCTTATTGAATCTCCGCACACACTCTCAGCTCCGACTCTTATTGAATCTCCGCTCTGACTCTCAGCTCCCACTCTTATTGAACATCCGCTCTGACTCTCAGCTCCCACTCTTATTGAATCTCCGCTCTGACTCTCAGCTCACCCTCTTATTGAATCTCCGCTCTGACTCTCAGCTCCCACTCTTATTGAACCTCCGCTCTGACTCTCAGCACCCACTCTTATAGAATCTCCGCTCTGACTCTCAGCTCCGATTCTTATTGAATCTCCGCTATGGCTCTCAGATCCCACTCTTATTGAATCTCTGCTCTGACTCACAGCTCCCACTCTTATTGAATCTCTGCTCTGAATATCAGCTCCCACACTTTTTGAATCTCTGTTCTGACTCTCAGATCCCACTCTTATTGAAACTCTGCTCTGACTCTCAGCTCACACTCTTATTGAATCTCCGCTCTGACTCTCAGCTCCCACCCTTATTGAATCTCCGCTCTGACTCTCAGCTCACACTCTTATTGAATCTCCACTCTGACTCTCAGCTCCCACTCTCATTGAATCTCCGCATACACTCTCAGCTCTGACTCTTATTGAATCTCCGCTCTGACTCTCAGCTCCCACTCTTATTGAATCTCCGCTCTGACTCTCAGCACCCACTCTTCTTGAATCTCAGCCCTAACTCTCATCTCCCACTCTTATTGACTCTCCGCCCTAACTCCCAGCTCCCACTCTTATTGAATCCCCGCTATGACTCTCATCTCCCACTCTTATTGAATCTCTGCTCTGACCCTCAGCTCCCACTCTTATTGAAACTCCGCTCTGACTCTCAGCTCTCACTCTTATTGAATCTCCGCTCTGAATCTCATCTCCCACTCTTATTGAATCTCCGCTCTGACTCTTAGCTCCCACTCTTATTAAACCTCCGCTCTGACTCTCCGCACCCACTCTTATTGAATCTCCGCTCTGATTCTCAGCTCCCACTCTTATTTAATCTCCGCTCTGACTCTCAGCTCCCACTCTTATTGAATCTCCGCACACACTCTCAGCTCCGACTCTTATTGAATCTCCGCTCTGACTCTCAGCTCCCACTCTTATTGAAACTCTGCTCTGACTCTCAGCTCACACTCTGATTGAAACTCCGCTCTGACACTCAGTTCGCACTCTTATTGAATCTCTGCTCTGACTCTCAGCTCCCACTCTTATTCAATCTCTGCTCTGACTCTCAGCTCCCACTCTTATTGAATCCCCGCTCTGACTCTCATCTCCCACTCTTATTGAATCTCCTCTCTGACTCACAGCTACCACTCTTATTGAAACTCCGCTCTGACTCTCAGCTCACACTCTTATTGAATCTCCACTCTGACTCTCAGCTCCCACTCTCATTGAATCTCCGCATACACTCTCAGCTCCGACTCTTATTGAATCTCCGCTCTGACTCTCCGCTCCCACTCTTATTGAATCTCCGCTCTGAC
The DNA here is from genome assembly GCF_047496885.1 of Scyliorhinus torazame. Lineage (NCBI taxonomy): Eukaryota > Metazoa > Chordata > Chondrichthyes > Carcharhiniformes > Scyliorhinidae > Scyliorhinus > Scyliorhinus torazame. Next base: position 276,933,368 of record NC_092709.1, read on the forward strand.
TCTGAGCCCCCACTCTTCTTGAATCTCCGCCCTAACTCTCAGCTCCCACTCTTATTGACTCTCCGCCATAACTCCCAGCTCCCATTCTTTTTGAATGTCCGCTCTGCTTCTCAGCTCGCACTCTTACTGAATCTCCGCCCCATCTCTCAGCTCCCAAACATATTGAATCTCCACTCTGACTCTCAGCTCCCACTCTTATTGAATCTCCACTCTGACTCTCAGCTCCCACTCTTATTGAATCTCCGCACCCACTCGCAGCTCCGACTCTTATTGAATCTCAGCTCTGACTCTCAGCTCCCACTCTTATTGAATCTCCACTCTGACTCTCAGCTCCCCCTCTTTTTGAATCTCCGCTCTGACTCTCAGCTCCCCCTCTTATTGTATCTCCGCTCTGACTCTCAGCTCCCACTCTTATTGAATCTCTGCTCTGACTCACAGCTCCCACTCTTATTGAATCTCTGTTCTAACTCTCAGATCCCACTCTTATTGAATCTCTGCTCTGACTCACAGCTCCCACTCTTATTGAATCTCTGCTCTGAATATCAGCTCCCACACTTTTTGAATCTCTGTTCTGACTCTCAGATCCCACTCTTATTGAAACTCTGCTCTGACTCTCAGCTCACACTCTTATTGAATCTCCGCTCTGACACTCAGTTCGCACTCTTATTGAATCTCTGCTCTGACTCTCAGCTCCCACTCTTATTGAATCTCCGCTCTGACTCTCAGCTCACACTCTTATTGAATCTCCACTCTGACTCTCAGCTCCCACTCTCATTGAATCTCCGCATACACTCTCAGCTCTGACTCTTATTGAATCTCCGCTCTGACTCTCAGCTCCCACTCTTATTGAATCTCCGCTCTGACTCTCAGCACCCACTCTTCTTGAATCTCAGCCCTAACTCTCATCTCCCACTCTTATTGACTCTCCGCCCTAACTCCCAGCTCCCACTCTTATTGAATCCCCGCTATGACTCTCATCTCCCACTCTTATTGAATCTCTGCTCTGACTCTCAGCTCCCACTCTTATTGAAACTCCGCTCTGACTCTCAGCTCTCACTCTTATTGAATCTCCGCTCTGAATCTCATCTCCCACTCTTATTGAATCTCCGCTCTGACTCTTAGCTCCCACTCTTATTAAACCTCCGCTCTGACTCTCCGCACCCACTCTTATTGAATCTCCGCTCTGATTCTCAGCTCCCACTCTTATTTAATCTCCGCTCTGACTCTCAGCTCCCACTCTTATTGAATCTCCGCACACACTCTCAGCTCCGACTCTTATTGAATCTCCGCTCTGACTCTCAGCTCCCACTCTTATTGAAACTCTGCTCTGACTCTCAGCTCACACTCTGATTGAAACTCCGCTCTGACACTCAGTTCGCACTCTTATTGAATCTCTGCTCTGACTCTCAGCTCCCACTCTTATTCAATCTCTGCTCTGACTCTCAGCTCCCACTCTTATTGAATCCCCGCTCTGACTCTCATCTCCCACTCTTATTGAATCTCCTCTCTGACTCACAGCTACCACTCTTATTGAAACTCCGCTCTGACTCTCAGCTCACACTCTTATTGAATCTCCACTCTGACTCTCAGCTCCCACTCTCATTGAATCTCCGCATACACTCTCAGCTCCGACTCTTATTGAATCTCCGCTCTGACTCTCCGCTCCCACTCTTATTGAATCTCCGCTCTGACTCTCAGCCCCCACTCTTCTTGAATCTCCGCCCTAACTCTCAGCTCCCACTCTTATTGACTCTCCGCCATAACTCCCAGCTCCCATTCTTTTTGAATGTCCGCTCTGATTCTCAGCTCGCACTCTTACTGAATCTCCGCCCCATCTCTCAGCTCCCAAACATATTGAATCTCCACTCTGACTCTCAGCTCCCACTCTTATTGAATCTCCACTCTGACTCTCAGCTCCCACTCTTATTGAATCTCCGCACCCACTCGCAACTCCGACTCTTATTGAATCTCAGCTCTGACTCTCAGCTCCCACTCTTATTGAATCTCTGCTCTGACTCTCAGCTCCCACTCTTATTGTATCTCTGCTTTGACTCTCAGCTCCCACTCTTATTGAATCTCCACTCTGACTCTCAGCTCCCCCTCTTTTTGAATCTCCGCTCTGACTCTCAGCTCCCCCTCTTATTGTATCTCCGCTCTGACTCTCAGCTCCCACTCTTATTGAATCTCTGCTCTGACTCACAGCTCCCACTCTTATTGAATCTCTGCTCTGACTCTCAGTTCTCGCTCTTTTTGAATCTCTGTTCTAACTCTCAGCTCCCACTCTTATTGAAACTCTGCTCTGACTCTCAGCTCCCACTCTTATTGAATCTCCGCTCTAACACTCAGTTCGCACTCTTATTGAATCTCTGCTCTGACTCTTAGCTTCCACTCTTATTCAATCTCCGCTCTGACTCTCAGCTCCCACTCTTATTGAATCCCCGCTCTGACTCTCATCTCCCACTCTTATTGAATCTCCGCTCTGACTCTCAGTTCTCACTCTTATTGAATCTCCGCTCTGACTCTCAGCTCCCACTCTTATTGAATCTCCGCTCTGACTCTCAGCTCCCACTCTTATTGAATCTCCGCACACACTCTCAGCTCCGATTTATTAAATCTCCGCTCTGACTCTCAGCTCCCACTCTTATTGAATCTCTGTCTGACTCTCAGCTCCCACTCTTATTGAATCTCCGCTCTGACTCTCAGCTCCCACTCTTATTGAATCTCCGCCCTAACTCTCAGCTCCCAATCTTATTGAATCTCCGCTCTGACTCTCAGCTCCCACTCTTATTGAATCTCCACTCTGACTCTCAGCTCCCACTCTTATTGAATCTCCGCACCCACTCTCAGCTCCGACTCTTATTGAATCTCCGCTCTGACTCTCAGCTCCCACTCTTATTGAATCTCTGTCTGACTCTCAGCTCCCACTCTTATTGAATCTCCGCTCTGACTCTCAGCTCCCATTCTTATTGAATCTCCGCCCTAACTCTGAACTCCCACTCTTATTGACTCTCCGCCCTAAGTCTCAGCTCCACTCTTATGGAATCTCCGCTCTGACTCTCAGCTCGCACTCTTACTGAATCTCCGCTCTGACTCTCAGCTCCCACTCTTATTGAATCTCCGCCCTAACTCTCAGCTCCCAATCTTATTGAATCTCCGCCCTGACTCTCAGCTCCCACTCTTATTGAATCTCCGTTCTGACACTCAGTTCGCACTCTTATTGAATCTCTGCTCTGACTCTCAGCTCCCACTCTTATACAATCTTCGCTCTGACTCTCAGCTCGCACTCTTATTGAATCTCCGCTCTGACTCTCAGCTCCCCCTCTTATTGAATCTCAGCTCTGACTCTCAGCTCCCACTCTTATTGAACCTCCGCTCTGACTCTCAGCACCCACTCTTATTGAATCTCCGCTCTGACTCTCAGCTCCGACTCTTATTGAATCTCCGCTCTGGCTCTCGGATCCCACTCTTATTGAATCTCCGTTCTGACTCTCAGCTCCCACTCTTTTTGAATCTCCATTCTGACTCTCAGCTCCCACTCTTATTGAATCTCTGCTCTGACTCACAGCTCCCTCTCTTATTGAATCTCTGCTCTGACTCTCAGCTCCCACTCTTTTTGAATCTCTGTTCTGACTCTGAGATCCCACTCTTATTGAAACTCTGCTCTGACTCTCAGCTCCCACTCTTATTGAATCTCCGCTCTGACACTCAGTTCGCACTCTTATTGAATCTCTGCTCTGACTCTCAGCTCCCACCCTTATTCAATCTCCGCTCTGACTCTCAGCTCCCACTCTTATTGAATCTCCGCTCTGACTCTCAGCTCCCACTCTTATTGAAACTCCGCTCTGACTCTCAGCTCTCACATTTATTGAATCCCCGCTCTGAAACTCATCTCCCACTCTTATTGAATCTCCGCTCTGACTCTTAGCTCCCACTCTTACTGAACCTCCGCTCTGACTCTCAGCACCCACTCTTATTGAATCTCCGCTCTGATTCTCAGCTTCCACTCTTATTGAATCTCCGCTCTGACTCTCAGCTCCCACTCTTATTGAATCTCCGCACACACTCTCAGCTCCGACTCTTATTGAATCTCCGCTCTGACTCTCAGCTCCCACTCTTATTGAACATCCGCTCTGACTCTCAGCTCCCACTCTTATTGAATCTCCGCTCTGACTCTCAGCTCACCCTCTTATTGAATCTCCGCTCTGACTCTCAGCTCCCACTCTTATTGAACCTCCGCTCTGACTCTCAGCACCCACTCTTATAGAATCTCCGCTCTGACTCTCAGCTCCGATTCTTATTGAATCTCCGCTATGGCTCTCAGATCCCACTCTTATTGAATCTCTGCTCTGACTCACAGCTCCCACTCTTATTGAATCTCTGCTCTGAATATCAGCTCCCACACTTTTTGAATCTCTGTTCTGACTATCAGATCCCACTCTTATTGAAACTCTGCTCTGACTCTCAGCTCACACTCTTATTGAATCTCCGCTCTGACACTCAGTTCGCACTCTTATTGAATCTCTGCTCTGACTCTCAGCTCCCACTCTTATTGAATCTCCGCTCTGACTCTCAGCTCACACTCTTATTGAATCTCCACTCTGACTCTCAGCTCCCACTCTCATTGAATCTCTGCATACACTCTCAGCTCTGACTCTTATTGAATCTCCGCTCTGACTCTCAGCTCCCACTCTTATTGAATCTCCGCTCTGACTCTCAGCACCCACTCTTCTTGAATCTCAGCCCTAACTCTCATCTCCCACTCTTATTGACTCTCCGCCCTAACTCCCAGCTCCCACTCTTATTGAATCCCCGCTATGACTCTCATCTCCCACTCTTATTGAATCTCTGCTCTGACCCTCAGCTCCCACTCTTATTGAAACTCCGCTCTGACTCTCAGCTCTCACTCTTATTGAATCTCCGCTCTGAATCTCATCTCCCACTCTTATTGAATCTCCGCTCTGACTCTTAGCTCCCACTCTTATTAAACCTCCGCTCTGACTCTCCGCACCCACTCTTATTGAATCTCCGCTCTGATTCTCAGCTCCCACTCTTATTTAATCTCCGCTCTGACTCTCAGCTCCCACTCTTATTGAATCTCCGCACACACTCTCAGCTCCGACTCTTATTGAATCTCCGCTCTGACTCTCAGCTCCCACTCTTATTGAAACTCTGCTCTGACTCTCAGCTCACACTCTGATTGAAACTCCGCTCTGACACTCAGTTCGCACTCTTATTGAATCTCTGCTCTGACTCTCAGCTCCCACTCTTATTCAATCTCTGCTCTGACTCTCAGCTCCCACTCTTATTGAATCCCCGCTCTGACTCTCATCTCCCACTCTTATTGAATCTCCTCTCTGACTCACAGCTACCACTCTTATTGAAACTCCGCTCTGACTCTCAGCTCACACTCTTATTGAATCTCCACTCTGACTCTCAGCTCCCACTCTCATTGAATCTCCGCATACACTCTCAGCTCCGACTCTTATTGAATCTCCGCTCTGACTCTCCGCTCCCACTCTTATTGAATCTCCGCTCTGACTCTCAGCCCCCACTCTTCTTGAATCTCCGCCCTAACTCTCAGCTCCCACTCTTATTGACTCTCCGCCATAACTCCCAGCTCCCATTCTTTTTGAATGTCCGCTCTGATTCTCAGCTCGCACTCTTACTGAATCTCCGCCCCATCTCTCAGCTCCCAAACATATTGAATCTCCACTCTGACTCTCAGCTCCCACTCTTATTGAATCTCCACTCTGACTCTCAGCTCCCACTCTTATTGAATCTCCGCACCCACTCGCAGCTCCGACTCTTATTGAATCTCAGCTCTGACTCTCAGCTCCCACTCTTATTGAATCTCTGCTCTGACTCTCAGCTCCCACTCTTATTGTATCTCTGCTTTGACTCTCAGCTCCCACTCTTATTGAATCTCCACTCTGACTCTCAGCTCCCCCTCTTTTTGAATCTCCGCTCTGACTCTCAGCTCCCCCTCTTATTGTATCTCCGCTCTGACTCTCAGCTCCCACTCTTATTGAATCTCTGCTCTGACTCACAGCTCCCACTCTTATTGAATCTCTGCTCTGACTCTCAGCTCCCCCTCTTATTGTATCTCCGCTCTGACTCTCAGCTCCCACTCTTATTGAATCTCTGCTCTGACTCACAGCTCCCACTCTTATTGAATCTCTGCTCTGACTCTCAGTTCTCGCTCTTTTTGAATCTCTGTTCTAACTCTCAGCTCCCACTCTTATTGAAACTCTGCTCTGACTCTCAGCTCCCACTCTTATTGAATCTCCGCTCTAACACTCAGTTCGCACTCTTATTGAATCTCTGCTCTGACTCTTAGCTTCCACTCTTATTCAATCTCCGCTCTGACTCTCAGCTCCCACTCTTATTGAATCCCCGCTCTGACTCTCATCTCCCACTCTTATTGAATCTCCGCTCTGACTCTCAGTTCTCACTCTTATTGAATCTCCGCTCTGACTCTCAGCTCCCACTCTTATTGAATCTCCGCTCTGACTCTCAGCTCCCACTCTTATTGAATCTCCGCACACACTCTCAGCTCCGATTTATTAAATCTCCGCTCTGACTCTCAGCTCCCACTCTTATTGAATCTCTGTCTGACTCTCAGCTCCCACTCTTATTGAATCTCCGCTCTGACTCTCAGCTCCCACTCTTATTGAATCTCCGCCCTAACTCTCAGCTCCCAATCTTATTGAATCTCCGCTCTGACTCTCAGCTCCCACTCTTATTGAATCTCCACTCTGACTCTCAGCTCCCACTCTTATTGAATCTCCGCACCCACTCTCAGCTCCGACTCTTATTGAATCTCCGCTCTGACTCTCAGCTCCCACTCTTATTGAATCTCTGTCTGACTCTCAGCTCCCACTCTTATTGAATCTCCGCTCTGACTCTCAGCTCCCATTCTTATTGAATCTCCGCCCTAACTCTGAACTCCCACTCTTATTGACTCTCCGTCCTAAGTCTCAGCTCCACTCTTATGGAATCTCCGCTCTGACTCTCAGCTCGCACTCTTACTGAATCTCCGCTCTGACTCTCAGCTCCCACTCTTATTGAATCTCCGCCCTAACTCTCAGCTCCCAATCTTATTGAATCTCCGCCCTGACTCTCAGCTCCCACTCTTATTGAATCTCCACTCTGACTCTCAGCTCCCACTCTTATTGAATCTCCGCACCCACTCTCAGCTCCGATTCTTATTGAATCTCCACTCTGACTCTCAGCTCCCACTCTTATTGAATCTCCGCTCTGACTCTCAGCTCCCTCTCTTATTAAGTCTCTGCTCTGACTCTCAGCTCCCACTATTATTGAATCTCTGCTCTGACTCTCAGCTCCCACTCTTATTGAATCTCCAATCTGACTCTCAGCTCCCACTCTTTTTGAATCTCCACTCTGACTCTCAGCTCCCTCTCTTATTGAATCTCTGCTCTGACTCTCAGATCCCACTCTTCTTGAATCTCTGCTCTTACTCTCAGCTCCCACTCTAATTGAATCTCCGCTCTGACTTCAGCTCCCACTCTTATTGAATCTCTGCTCTGACTCTCAGCTCCCACTCTTATTGAATCTCCGCCCTAACTCTCAGCTTCCACTCTTTTTGAATCTCCGCTCTGACTCTCAGCTCCCACTCTTATTGAAACTCCGCTCTGACTCTCAGCTTCCGCTCTTTTCATATGTCCGCTCAGACTCTCACTCTCACTCTCCGGCCACCCCAAACAGGTGCCAGAATGTGGCAACTAGGAGCTTTTCACAGTAACTTCATTTGAAGCCCACTTGTGACAATAAGCGATTTTCATTTTCAATTCTCTTTAAATCTCTGCTTCAACTTTTAATTTGTCTGAATTACGAATGTACATTCTTCTCAATTCTTCAAACATTTCTAAACTGGACTGGTTAAAATTAATGTTCTTGATTATTGATAGATAGAACATTACAACGCAGTACAGGCCCTTCGTCCCTCGATGTTGGGCCGACCTGTGAAACCAATCTAAAGCCCATCTACACTATTCCTTTATCGTCCATATGTCTATCCAATGACCATTTAAATGCCCCTGTTGTTGGCGAGTCCACTACTGTTGCAGGCAGGGCATTCCACACCCTTACTACTCTCTGAATAAAGAACCGACCTCTGACATCTGTCCTATATCTCTCTCCCCTCAATTTAAAGCTATGTCACCTCGTGCTAGACATCACCATCCGAGGAAAAAGGCTCTCACAGTCCATCCTATCTAATCCTCTGATCATCTTGTATGCCTCTATTAAGTCACCTCTTAACCTTCTTCTTTCTAACGTAAACAGCCTCAAGTCCCTTTAGCCTTTCCTCATAAGATCTTCCCTCCATACCAGGCAACATCCTGGTAAATCTCCTCTGCACCCTTTCCAATGCTTCCATATCATTCCCATAATACCGCGACCAGAACTGCATGCAATACTCCAAATGCGGCCACACCAGAGTTTTGTACAGCTGCGACATGACCTCATGGCTCTGAAACTCAATCCCTCTACCAATAAAAGCTAACACACCGTACGCATTCTTAACAACCCTATCAACCTGGGTGGCAACTTTCAGGGATCTATGTACATGGACACCGAGATCTCTCTGCTCATCCACACTACCAAGAATCTTACCATTAGCCCAGTACTCTGTATTCCTGTTTCTCCTTCTGTAGCACACAAAGACTCCGAGAGACGAATAGAGTGAAGTCGATGAGGCTTTATTAAGCGTGACTGTTTCCCCCGCAGTTCAGTAGTAGACTACCTGCGGGGGAGGGCTCCAGGTACTTATACTCCGCCTTCAGGGCGGAGCTAGAGGTCAACGTCCAACCAGGACCCGAGATCTGTCAGCCAATGACATCATGGCTTCATAGTCCCACATGACACCTAATGCATACTACCACATTCACCCCTTGTTAAAATTGAACCCGGCGGGGTGATGCTTCGCATGGTGGTAAGGGTTTACAAGGCTGGTCCTGGGAGGAAAACTTTCACATGATATAACAGTATGGACAAGGTTTTTTTTTGTTTCAAACTATTTACAGTAATCGTCAGGAAAAGACAAAATGTTCTCGTTAAAAGTCCACATTGTACTGTTAGATCGACGCCACGAGTCGGTCGGGCGGTCTGGTCGTCCGTGTCGATCGCCTCGGCCCCGGTGGTGGTGGTGCTTGTTCCGGTGTTGTCTTCTCCGGGAGCCTTACGGTTTCAGCTTGGGCTTTATTCCTGGTCGGGCCTGGGAGGAGGACTGATCCTCCTGGGAAGGGGGCGGTCGCGGGGTGCGGCGGTGGCAGGAAGGGGGGGGGTTGGGTGATTGGTGTCGGGGTGGTGTGTGTGTTGCCGGCGGGCGCCAGATCTCGCAGAGAGACCATGTCCTGTCGGCCGTCGGGGTACTCCACGTAGGTGTACTGCAGGTTCGCGTGAAGGAGGTGAACCCTTTCGACCAACGGGTCCGACTTGTGTGCCCGCACGTGCTTTCGGAGCAAGATGGGTCCTGGGGCCGCCAGCTAGGTCGGCAGCGACGTTCCAGAGGAGGACTTCCTGGGGAAGACAAGGAGACGCTCATGAGGCATTTGATTAGTGCTAGTACACAGTAGTGACCGGATGGAGTGGAGGGCGTCCGGAAGGACCTCCTGCCACCGGGAAACTGGGAGGTCCCTGGACCGTAGGGCCAGTAGGACGGTCTTCCAGACCGTGCCGTTCTCCCTCTCTACTTGCCCGTTCCCCCGGGGGTTGTAGCTGGTCGTCCTGCTCGAGGCTATCCCGTTGCTGAGCAGGAACTGGCGCAGCTCGTCACTCATGAAAGAGGACCCCCTGTCGCTGTGGACGTATGCGGGGCAACTGAACAGTGTGAATATGGTGTTCAGGGCTTTAATGACTGTGGCCGCGGTCATGTCAGAACAGGGGATGGCGAATGGGAAGCGGGAGTACTCGTCCACCACATTAAGGAAGTATATGTTGCGGTCGGTGGAGGGGAGGGGTCCTTTGAAATCCAGACTAAGGCGTTCAAAGGGGCGGGAAGCCTTAATCAGGTGCGCACCATCCGGCCTGAAAAAATGCGGTTTGCACTCTGCGCAGATGGGGCTGTTCCTTGTGACTGTACGGACCTCCTCTAAGGAGTATGGGAGGTTGCGGGACTTGATAAAGTGGAAAAACCGAGTGACCCCCGGGTGGCAGAGGTCCTCGTGGAGGGTTTGGAGGCGGTTAATTTGTGCGTTGGCACATGTGCCGCGGGATAGGGCATCGGACGGCTCGTTCAGCTTTCCGGGACGATACAAGATCTCGTAGTTGAAGGTGGAGAGCTCGATCCTCCACCTTAACATCTTGTCGTTTTTGATTTTGCCCCGCTGTGCATTATCGAACATGAAGGCTACCGACCGTTGGTCAGTGAGGAGAGTGAATCTCCTGCCGGCCAGGTAATGCCTCCAATGTCGCACAGCTTCCACTATGGCTTGGGCTTCCTTTTCCACGGAGGAGTGGCGGATTTCTGAAGCGTGGAGGGTTCGGGAGAAAAAGGCCACGGGTCTGCCCGCTTGGTTAAGGGTGGCCGCTAGAGCTACGTCGGAGGCGTCGCTCTCGACCTGGAAGGGGAGGGACTCGTCGATGGCGCGCATCGTGGCCTTTGCGATATCCGCTTTGATGCGGCTGAAGGCCTGGCAAGCCTCTGCCGACAGAGGGAAGGTCGTGGTCTGTATTAGAGGGCGGGCCTTGTCTGCGTACTGGGGGACCCACTGGGCGTAGTATGAAAAGAACCCCAGGCAGCGTTTCAGGGCTTTTGAGCAGTGCGGGAGGGGAGATTCCACAAGGGCGCGCATACGTTCGGGATCGGGGCCTATTATCCCATTGCGCACTACGTAGCCCAGGATGGCTCGCCGGTTGGTGCTAAAAACGCACTTGTCCTCGTTGTACGTGAGGTTCAAGGCTTTAGCGGTCTGGAGGAATTTTTGGAGGTTGGCGTCGTGGTCCTGCTGGTCGTGGCCGCAGATGGTTACATTATCGAGATACGGGAACGTGGCCCGCAACCCGTGTTGATCAACCATTCGGTCCATCTCTCGTTGGAAGACCGAGACCCCGTTTGTGACGCCAAATGGGACCCTTAGGAAATGGTATAATCGCCCGTCTGCCTCAAAGGCTGTGTACTTGCGGTCACTTGGGCGGATGTGGAGCTGATGGTAGGCGGACTTGAGGTCCACGGTGGAGAAGACTTTATATTGGGCAATCCGATTGACCATGTCGGATATGCGGGGGAGAGGGTACGCGTCTAGTTGTGTGTACCTGTTGATGGTCTGGCTATAGTCTATGACCATCCTTTGCTTCTCCCCTGTCTTCACTACTACCACCTGTGCTCTCCAGGGACTATTACTGGCCTGGATTATGCCTTCCTTTAGTAGCCGCTGGACTTCGGACCGAATGAAGGTCCGGTCCTGGGCGCTGTACCGTCTGCTCCTAGTGGCGACGGGTTTGCAATCCAGGGTGAGGTTCGCAAACAAGGACGGGGGTTGCACCTTGAGGGTTGCGAGGCCGCAGATAGTGAGTGGAGGTATTGGGCCGCCGAATTTGAAGGTAAGGCTCTGTAGATTGCACTGGAAGTCTAATCCCAGTAATGTGGGGGCGCAGAGTTGGGGAAGGACGGGGAGCCTGTAGTTTTTGAACTCCCTCCCCTGCACCGTTAGGGTAACTATGCAGAAACCTTTGATCTGTACGGAGTGGGATCCTGCAGCTAGGGAAATCTTTTGTGCGCTGGGATGGGTGGTCAAAGAACAGCGTCTTACCGTGTCGGGGTGGATAAAGCTCTCCGTGCTCCCGGAGTCGACTAGGCATGGTGTCTCGTGCCCGTTTATCAGCACCGTTGTCGTCGTCGTCTGGAGTGTCCGGGGCCGAGCTTGGTCCAGCGTTATTGAAGCGGGACGTGGTTGTAGTAGTTGAGCGTCTTCTTCGAACCCCGTGGAGCCATCGACACTGGGGTCCGTTGTTGCCATCCAAGGTGGCGTCGGGGATGAACAAAATGGCTGCCCCCATGCATCGCACATGGCTGGGGGTCACAAGATGGCGGCGGGGGTGGACAAAATGGCCACCCCCATGCGTCGTACAGGTCTGGGGTGGTCCAAGATGGTGGCGCCCTTCCTCCCCTCGTGGTGGCCGGGACCCAAAATGGCTGCGTCTGCGGGTCGCACATGGGGCGCTGGGGAGGTTGGGGAACGTTAGGAACGCGCGGGGCTCCCTCATCTCTGGGGACAGCGGTGGTCGGGACCCAAATTGGTAGCACCGGCGGATCATACGTGGGGCGCGGGGGGGGGGGTTTGGGGGACGTTAGAGACGCGCAGAACTCCCTCTTCTCCGGGGAGAGCGGTGGTCGGGACCCAAAGTGGTAGCGCCGGCGGGTCATACATGGGGCGCGGGGGGGGGGGGTTGGGGAGCGTAAGCGGCGTGCAGGGCTCCCTGTTCTCCCAGGACCGTGGTGGTCGGGACCCAGAGTGGCTGCGCCTGCGGGTCGTACATGGGGCGCTGGGGGGGTTGGGGAGCGTAAGCGGCGTGCAGGGCTCCCTGTTCTCCCGGGACAGCGGCGACCTCGCGGGACCGGCACACAACCGCGAAATGGCCCTTTTTCCCGCAGCTCTTGCTGATCGCTGCGCGGGCCGGGCAGCGCTGCCGGGGGTGTTTCGCCTGGCCGCAGAAATAGCAGCGGGCGCCCCCCCGGTGCGACTTGGCGTTTGGACCGCGCAAGCCTGTGGGGTGTCCGGGTGGGGGGTGGGTTTGTCGCGACAGGTACGTACGGAGCACAATGGGCTGCCGCGCGGTCGGGGCCATAGGCGCGGGTATTTCGCGCGGCCACGTCTAGGGAGGCTGCTAGGGCCCGTGCCTCTGAGAGTCCTAGCGACTCTTTTTCTAGAAGTCTTTGGTGGATTTGGGAGGAGTTCATACCTGCCACAAAAGCATCGCGCATTAACATGTCCGTGTGTTCAATTGCGTTCACCGACGGGCAGCTGCAGGCTCGTCCCAAAATTAGTAGCGCGGCGTAGAATTCATCTATTGATTCTCCGGGACTTTGCCGTCTCGTTGCGAGTTGATAGCGAGCGTAGATTTGGTTTACTGGGCGGACATAGAGACTTTTCAGTGCTGCGAACGCTGTCTGGAAATCTTCTGCGTCTTCGATGAAAGAGAAAATCTCCGTGCTTAACCTCGAGTGCAGGACCTGTAGTTTTTGGTCTTCTGTGACCTGGCCGGTGGCCGTTCTGAGGTAGGCCTCAAAACAAGTCTGCCAATGCTTGAAAGCTGCTGCCGCGTTCACTGCGTGGGGGCTGATCCTCAGGCATTCCGGGATGATCCTGAGCTCCATAGTCCTTTTTAGTCACGCTTAATAAATTGTAGCGCACAAAGATTCCGAGAGACGAATAGAGTGAAGTCGATGAGGCTTTATTAAGCGTGACTGTTTCCCCCGCAGTTCAGTAGTAGACTACCTGCGGGGGAGGGCTCCAGGTACTTATACTCCGCCTTCAGGGCGGAGCTAGAGGTCAACGTCCAACCAGGACCCGGGATCTGTCAGCCAATGACATCATGGCTTCACAGTCCCATATGACCCCTAATGCATACTACCACACCTTCCAAAATGAATCACCTCACACTTTTCTGCATGAAACTCCATTTGCCACCTCTCAGCCCAGCTCTGCAGCTTATCTATGTCCCTCTGTAACCTGCAACATCCTTCTGCACTGTCCACAACTCCACCGACTTTAGTGTCACCCGCAAATTTACTCACCCATCCTTCTACGCCCTCCTCCAGGTCATTTATAAAAATAACAAACAGCAGTGGCCCCAAAACAGTTCCTTGTGGTACACCACTAATAACTGAACTTCAGGCTGAACATTTCCCATCAACCACCACCCTCTGTCTTCTTACAGCTAGCTATATTCTGATCCAAACTGCTAAATCACCCTCAATCCCATGCCTCCGTATTTTCTGCAATAGCCTAACGTGGGGAACCTTATCAAATGCTTTACTTAAATCCATATACACCATATCAACTGCTTAATCCTCATCCACCTGTTTGGTCACCTTCTCAAAGAACTCAATAAGGTTTGTGAGGCACGACCTATCCTTCACAAAACCATGTTGACTATCCCTAATCAAATTATTCCTTTCTCGATGATTATAAATCCTATCTCATATAATCCTTTCCAAGACTTTGCCCACAACAGAAGTAAGACTCACTGGTCTATAGTTACCGGGGTTGTCTCTACTCCCCTTCTTGAACAAGGGGACAACATTTGCTATCCTCCAGTCTTCCGGCACTATTCCTGTAGACAATGATGACATAAAGATCAAAGCCAAAGGCTCTGCAATCTCTTCCCTAGCTTCCCAGAGAATCCTAGGATGAATCCCATTCGGCCCAGGGGACTTATCTATTTTCACACTTTCCAGAATTGCTAACACCTCCACCTTATGAACCTCAGTCCCGTGTAGTCTAGTAGCCTGTATCTCAGTATTCTCCTCGACAACATTGTCTTTTTCCTGTGTGAATACTGACGAAAAATATTCATTTAGTGCCTCTCCTATCTTCTTGGACTTGACACACAACTTCCCACTACTGTCCTTGACTGGCCCTACTCTTACACTAGTCATTCTTTTATTCCTGACAAACCTATAGAAAGCTTTAGGATTTTCCTTGATCCGACCTGCCAAGGACTTCTCATGTCTCCTCCTGGCTCTTCTTAGCTCTATCTTTCGGTCCTTCCTGGCTAACTTGTAACTCTCAAGCGCCCTAACTGAACCTTCACGTCTCATCTTTACATTAGCCTCCTTCTTCCTCTTGACAAGTGATTCAACTCCTTTCGTAAACCACGGTTCCCTCATTCGACCACTTCCTCCCTGCCTGACAGGTACATACTTATCAAGGACACGCAGTAGCTGTTCCTTGATCAAGCTCCACATTTCAATTGTGCCCATCCCCTGCAGTTTCCTTCCCCATCCTGTGCATCCTAAGTCTTGCCTAATCGCATCATAATTGCCTTTCCCCCAGATATAACTCTTGCCCTGTGGTATATACCTATCCCTTTCCATCGCTAAAGTAAACGTAACCGAATTGTGGTCACTATCACCAAAGTGCTCACCTACCTCCAAATCTGACACCTGGCCTGGTTCATTACCCTGTACCAAATCCAATGAGGCCTCGCCTCTTGTTGGCCTATCTACATACTGTGTCAGGAAACCCTCCTGCACACATTGGACAAAAACTGACCCATCTAAAGTACTCGAACTATAGCATTTCCGGTCAATATTTGGAAAGTTAAAGTTCCCCATAACAACTACCCTGTTACTTTCACTCCTATCCAGAATCATCTTTGCAATCCTTTCCTCTACATCTCTGGAACTTTCCGGAGGCCTATAGAAAACTCCCAACAGGGTGACCTCTCCTTTCCTGTTTCTAACCTCAGCCCATACTACCTCAGTAGACGAGTCCTCATCAAACGTCCTTTCTGCCACCGTAATACTGTCCTTGACTAACAATACCACACCTCCCCCTCTTTTACAACCTTCCCTGAGCTTACTGAAACATCTAAACCCCGGAACCTGCAACAACCATTCCTGTCCCTGCTCTATCCATGTCTCCAAAATGGGCACAACATCGAAGTCCCGGGTACCAACCCATGCTGCAAGTTCACCCACATTATTCCGGGTGCTCCTGGCATTGAAGTAGACACACTTCACACCACCTTCCTGCCTGCCGGCTCACTCCTGCGACCTTGAAACCTTACTCATGACCTCACTACTCTCAACCTCCTGTGCACTGGAGCTACAATTCAGGTTCCCATCCCCCTGCTGAACTAGTTTAAACCCTCCCAAAGAGCATTAACAAATTTCCCCCCCAGGATATTGGTACCCCTCTGGTTTAGGTGTAGACCATCCCGTTTGTAGAGGTCCCACCTACCCCAGAATGAGCCCCAATTATCCAGGTATTTGAATCCCTCCCTCCTGCACCATCCCTGTAGCCATGTGTTCAACTGTTCTCTCTCCCTATTCTTCATCTCGCTAGCACGTAGCATGGGTAACAACCCAAAGATAATAACTCTGTTTGTTCTAGCTCTAAGATTCCACCCTAGCTCCCTGAATTCCTGCCTTACACCCCTATCCCTTTTCCTACCTATGTCATTGGTGCCTATGTGGACCACGACTTCTGGCTGCTCCCCCTCCCCCTTAAGGATCCTGAAAACACGATCTGAGACATCACGGACCCTGGCACCTGGGCGGCAAAACACCAACCGCGAGTCTCTGTTGTTCCCACAGAATCTCCTATCTGACTCCCCAACTATGGAGTCCCCAATGACCCATTTAGGGCAGCACGGTAGCATTGTGGATAGCACAATTGCTTCACAGCTCCAGGGTCCCAGCTTCCGGCTTGGGCCACTGTCTGTGCGGAGTCTGCACATCCTCCCCGTGTGTGCGTGGGTTTCCTCCGGGTGCTCCGATTTCCTCCCACAGTCCAAAGAGGTGCAGGTTAGGTGGATTGGCCATGATAAATTGCCCTTAGTGTCCAAAATTGCACTTAGTGTTGGGTGGGGTTACTGGGTTATGGGGTTATGGGGATAGGGCGGAGGTGTTGACCTTGGGTGGGGTGCTCTTTCCAAGAGCCGGTGCAGACTCGATGGGCCAAATGGCCTCCTTCTGCACTGTAAATTCTATGTAAATTCCCTTCTGAGCAACAGGGACAGACTCGGTGCCAGAGACCTGTACCCCATGGCTTACCCCTGGTAAGTCGTCCCCCCCCCCCCTCCCCAAACCAGTATCCAAAGTGGTATACTTGTTACTAAGGGGAACGACCACAGGGGATCCCTGGACTGACTGCTTCCTCCCAGCCCCTGTCACCGTCACCCATCTATCTTCATTCTTCGGAGTAACTACATCCCTGAAGTTTCTATCTATGACCACCTCTGCCTCCCAAATGATCCAAAGTTCATTCAGTTCCAGCTCAAGTTCCCTCTCGCGGTTTTTAAGGAGCTGGAGATGGGTGCACTTCCCACAGGTGAAATCAGCAGGGACAATGACACTGACCCTCACCTTGAACATTTTGCAGGCGGAACATTGCACTGCCTTCCCTGCCATCCCCTTAGATAACTTGCGGATAAAACAAGAAAAAGAAAGAAAGAAAGAGCTTACCTGATAGTCACTCAACCCCTTAGGTTAGAGGAGGTGGCTCCCCACCCGCGCTTTTAAATTTCCGGCTCCACTCCCGCGTTTAAATCTCCAGCTCCTCTCCCGCGCTTTTAAATCTCCAGCTCCTCTCCCGCTTTTAAATCTCCAGCTCCTCTCCCGCTTTTAAATCTCCGGCTCCTCTCCCATGCTTTTAAATCTCCGGCTCCTCTCCCACTTTTAAATCTCCAGCTCCTCTCCCACGCTTTTAAATCTCCGGCTCCTCCGGCTCCTCTCCCGCTTTTAAATCTCCGGCTCCTCTCCCGTGCTTTTAAATCTCCGGCTCCTCTCCCACTTTTACATCTCCGGCTCCTCTCCCGTGCTTTTAAATCTCCGGCTCCTCTCCCACTTTTAAATCTCCGGCTCCTCTCCCGCGCTTTTAAATCTCCGGCTCCTCCGGCTCCTCTCCCATGCTTTTAACTATCTGGCTCCTCTCCCGATTAGCACTGATCCTAAGAAAGCGTTAATCAAGTTGTACTTGGAAAGATCTGAACTTGGCCACATCCACCAGTTATTTATTGTCCTATTTAGACTTGTGACATGGCCCCGGGCATTTCAATTGTTCCTTGAGTTCTAATAAAGCCTTTCTTTTAATTTATTAACTCATATCTTTACTCTGAACTACTCCTCCGGTGACATTTGATTTAAATACTTTAACGTAACTGTATCAGCGATATAGTCAAGGAGTTAGGTCAAGATCTTAGTAGCATTGGTAATTATTATTGGCAGATCACTTGTCCACTCCAGAAACAGACAGAAATATTCTGTGACATGTGGTTGCCTGGTGGTGTGTGAATTCACTGTATATGTCAAAAGTCAATAAAAATCAATGATTATTGAACAGAGAAACTGAGAAAAGAACAATCCTTGTATTGCCATTGGAATTGGTTCACTCAATATAAATGAACAGGAAACCAGAGTTCCTCCTTTCCCAAAGGTGCTGATTTATGCCTAATATAAGAACATAAGAAATAGGAGTGTGAGCAGGCGTTCAAACCTTCACACTGCCTTTTGACAAGGTCAGGGTCGATCTATTGCCTCAACTCCACCCTCCTGTGCTATCCTCATGTCTCCTGCTTTGCTCATTATCTATTAATCTTCAGTTTAAATATACACATTGACTGAGCAATGCGCCGTCCTCTGAGGTAGAGAATTCCAAAGATTCACAACCCTTTTTGAGTTGAGGATTTTTTTCCTCCTAAATGACAGACCTCTTATACTGAAACCGTGAACCTTGTTTCTCTGGACATTGGAGCCACCTAAAATGGCTGATTCCCTATTAATTTGGTCAAAACCCGATGGCTAACCGAAAAGGCTGATGGGAAAAGCAGCCAACAGGACACAAACGGACAGCTGCAGACAGAATAGCATATTCGGATCTGGGGAAGTCAGCCCAGATCGATACCTAAGACTAGTAGCAGCACATCAACACAGACATCTGCAGTTTAATCGGCTATCCCCGGGAACAATTGCAACATATTAGCAATTGAATGCCGGGCCAGACCTCTCGGCGCCTGCAGTGGCCGAAACAAAGACAGGTGGACGACCACCCCCCGATCGAGGAATCGCCCCATTATTGGAGCATATCGAACCCAATGATTGGGAACAAGTCCAATCACTTGGGACTCAGGGTCAAGGGCCGCCCCGAGGGGCGGGAAGCCCCTGGGCCCTATAAATTGGAGGGCCAAGTTCAGATCTCTCTCTCTCTCCCTTCTTCACCTGCTCGCAACCTTCGCAAGAACCTTCGACAAAGAACCGTAAGTCTGACTCCAGCGATCGCTACCCGATAGAAATTCCTCGCCATCGACCCGTATCAGCCTTTTGAATCCCGCAGGCCAGATCAATTCGATAAACCATTCGTTTCCCTGACCTGGTGGGCCATCCCCAAAAGTTAAGTATTGGCCAGTAGTGGTAGGTTTTGATATAGATAGTAGGATTATTGTGTAAGTATTGATTCCTGTACATAATAAATGACCGTTGATTTCAATCTTACTAAGCAGTGTGCTGACTTATTAATCATAACTTGAGCTTGAACCACGTGGCGGTATCAGAAAGATACCTGGCGACTCGTGAGCAAAGGTTAAGATTTTACTTGCTCCAGTTAGATCACCTCTCATTCTTCAAAAATTTAAGGAATATGGACCTAGGGCCTGATCTAACCAACTGGGAACAGAGTCCCACAGCGAGCGCGTTTAGCTGCATGTTTACGGACGCTCTCGGCGCCGCGAAACATCCCGTTATCTAACATCCATTCGGTTAGGTATGGGCCCTCAGCGGGGAATGCACACCCGAGGCTTCACAGCCCTGTTTTCTGCACTGAAGAGCTCCGCTTGCCTAATCGCTCGAACGATGCAACCCCTGAACCCCCCAAGCCCCAACTCACTATGGGGGGATCCCCCGGGCACCCCACACCCCTCCACACCCACGCTGTGAACTCTCCTAGCCCTATCACCACCGCGTGAGAAATTCCAGCTTGGTTCATTGGCACTGCCAGCCTGCCAACTGGCAGTGCCATCTTCACACCTTGGCAGTGCCAGGCTGGCATCCAGGAGACCCTGCCAGGGTGTCAGGCTGGCAGTGCCCGAGTGCCCTGGTGGCACCAGCGGTGCCACCCTGGCCAGAGAGCATGTACCTGGGGGCCTCCAATCTCATGGGAGATCCCCATGAGTTCCATTCCATTTGGTCCTCATTTGGAGAGACCAGAATTGAACGGCACTTGCCCGAGGTCTCCAAAGCAAAGGGGATAGATCCCAATATCTTGGTTACCTCAGGGAATTGCATATGCAGAGGCCCAGAGCCACAATGTTTACTGCTGCCTGACAGCTCCAAGGACCCAGGTTCAAGTCTGGCCTCGGGTGACTGTGGAGTTTGCACTTTCTCCCCGTGTATGTGTGGGTTTCCTCCGGGTGCTCTGGTTTCCTCCCATAGTCCAAAGATGTGCATGTTAGGTGGGTTGACCGTGCTAAATTGCCCCTAGTGTCAAAAAGGTTAGGTAGAATTACTGGGCTATGGGGATAGGGTGGAGGCGTGGGCTTAAGTAGGATGCTCTTTCCAAGGGATGGTACAGACTCGATGGGCCGAATGGCCAACCTTTGCACTGTAGAGATTCCATGATCAGAGTGAGACTAGCTGTCTTGCTCTAATATGCAGATTTGCCAAAAAGTGACCCCGCCCACAACGGGCTTCACATAGTAAGCTGGGCAGATCCCGAGAGCGGGATCTGCTAGCAGTTACCAGCCGCGTAGTGCCGTGGCACAGCATGGCCAGTAGATCCCACCCCTAATCTACACAACTGCTTTTCGTATGGGACTCCCATCATACACCCAGATCTTATATATTTGCAGTAAGACTTCCTTATAGTTATACTCCAATCTCTTTAAAGGCTAACATACAATACCAAGTCAGAGGATTGTGAAGCGGGAGAAACAGATTGGAAACTGTTCAATCTAGATCGTATCGTTATTCCTCACAGTCTGCAGAGCTTAGTGCTCAAACAAATCCACGAGGGACACCTAGGTGTCGAAGGGGCTTCACTATATGGACCCCTTTCTCAACCTTCCTGTTGGACTGCGGGTAGTGTGGGCTTGAGGTAATGTGGTTGAATTGGTACAACTTGGCGAAATTGGACCACTCTTGGCTGTGAAAGCAGGGGCCATTGTCACTCATGACAGTGAGTGGAATGCCATGCCTGGCCTTGATGTCTGTCCTTGATGTGAGGTCTGTCAGCTTCACAACTTGGCTGGTTTAGTATACTGGGCTGAATCGCTGGCTTTTAAAGCAGACCAAGGCAGGACGGTTCAATTCCCGTACCAGCCTCCACGAACAGGCGCCAGAATGTGGCGACTAGGGGCTTTACACAGTAACTTCATTGAAGCCTACTTGTGACAATAAGCGATTTTCATTTTTTTTCAACTTCCGGGTAATTTGAGAAGTAGTCTATGATGAGCACATAGTCACGCCCATTGGCGTGAAAAAGGTCGATTCCCACCTTGGACCACGGAGAGGTCACGATCTTGTGTTGCTGGAGTGTTTCTTTTGTTTGAGTATGCTGGAAACGCTGGCAGGTCGCACAATTGAGGACCATGTTGGATATGTCCTGGCTGATTCCAGGCCAATAGACAGCCTGCCAGGCCCTACGCCTACACTTTTCGACACCTAGGTGCCCCTCGTGGATTTGTTTGAGCACTAAGCTCTGCAGACTGTGAGGAATAACGATACGATCTAGCTTGAGGAGGATCCCCTCGACGACTGTCAGGTCGTCCTTCACATTAAAGAACTGAGGGCATTGCCCTTTTTGCCAGTCATCTGCAAGGTGGTGCATTTCACGCTGCAGAAGAGGGTCTTTGGCAGACTCTTCACGAATGCTGATCACTCTTTCATCTGAGGCCGGGAGGTTGCTGGCACACAGCTGCACCTGTGCCTCAATCTGGCGGATGAAGTCAACCAGGTCACAGGGCGAGGTGATGGAGCGGGTCAGGGCATCCGCAATTATCAGCTCCTTGCCTGGTGTGTATACTAACTCAAAATCATACCTTCGGAGTCGAAGGAGAATGCGCTGAAGCCTGGGCGTCATGTTATTCAAGTCCTTATGAATGATATGGACCAAGGGTCTGTGGTCAGTCTCCACTGTGAATGTTGGTAGACCATAGACGTAGTCATGGAACTTTATAATGCCGGTTAGGAGGCCAAAGCACTCTTTTTCTATCTGGGCATACCTCTGTTCAGTAGGAGTCATGGCCCTTTTCACATAAGCAACTGGAGCCCAGGACGAGGAGTCATCTCTCTGGAGGAGCACCGCACCAATGCCGTCCTGGCTTGCGTCTGTGGAGATTTTTGTTTCCCTGTCCAGGTCAAAAAACGCTAGTACAGGAGCAGTGGTGAGCTTTGCTTTGAGCTCGAGCCACTCTGCTTGATGTGTGGGTAGCCACTGGAATGCAGTGGGCTTCTTCACCAGATGCCTGAGAGCCGTGGTGTGTGAGGCCATGTTGGGAATGAATTTTCCCAAGAAGTTGACCATTCCGAGGAAGCGTTGTACCGCCTTTTTGTCTTCCGGGGTCTTCATGGCATTAATGGCCTTGACCTTGTCCGAATCTGGTCGCACACCCTGCTGGGATATCTGGTCGCCCAAGAACTTGATGGATGACATGCCAAAGGAGCACTTAGCCTTGTTCAGCTTGAGGCCGTTTGCATTGACACGTCAAAAGACTTGTATGAGACGAGATATGTGTTCCTCGGGGGTCGTGGACCATATGATTACATCATCTGCGTAGACACGTACACCCTCAATGCCCTCCATCATCTGCTCCATTATCCTGTGGAAGATTTCAGAGGCTGAGACTATGCCGAACGGCATACGGTTATAACAGTACCTGCCAAATGATGTGTTGAACGTGCAGAGCTTCCTGCTGGACTCGTCCAGTTGTATCTGCCAGAAACCACGTGATGCATCTAGCTTTGTGAAGAATTTGGCGTGTGCCATCTCACTGGTCAGTTCCTCACGCTTCGGGATTGGGTAGTGTTCCCGCATTATGTTCCGGTTAAGATCTTTGGGATCTATGCATATCCACAACTCTCCTGAGGGCATCTTCACGCAGACCATCGAGCTGACCCAGTGAGTCGGTTCCGTCATTTTGGACATGATGCCCTGGTCTTGGAGCTCCTATAGCTGTGCCTTTAAACATTCCTTCAGAGGAGCCGGCACCCGGCGTGGTGCATGGATTACAGGTGTGGCATTAGGCCTGAGTAGGATCTTGTAGCAGTATGGCAGAGTACCCATTCCATCAAACACATCCGGATATTGAACAAGGATGTCATCAATGTCAGCCTGAATATCCACATTGGAAGAAAACATGGCATAGACTCGCTGTACGAGGTTAAGTAGCTTGCATGCATGGGTACCAAGCAGGGATGCCTTATCAGGCTTGACGATTTCGAATCGCAGTGTGGCATTGATGATCTTGTTGGAGACGAATAGATGACAAGATCCTAGTGCAGTTATGGCATTGCCATTATAATCGAGGAGCTGGAAGGCTGGAGGAAGAATTTTGGGTTGCTTTTTAATGCGGTCAAAATCACCTTGAGAGATGAGATTGGCAGAAGCACCAATGTCCAGCTTGAACTGTATGCTGCATTGATTTACGTGTACGACAGCACGCCATTCGTCCGCGGAATCCACATTGAGGATGTAGGCGCCTTGCTGAATTTGAGGAGGCATACTCACATGTGGTGATGATGCCCACACGATAGGGGGACTCCAGGCAGTTGTCCTCTGGATCCATAGTGCTACCAGGATCAGAATCCAGTAAACCTTGCTGCACACATCGAACGCGCTTGCGTTGGTAGTGGGATCGCTGGCCGTTGACTGGTGGTGCAAACCTGAACAAGGTTGCATAATGTCCACGCTTCCCGCAATTTAAACATTGCCTGCCTTTTGCAGGGCATTGCCGCTTTAAGTGGGCGGTGCCGCAGTTCGGGCATGTCATGACGTTGACATCGTTACGCTCGTGCGTCGTCGCACATGCGCAGTGCGGTCAGCTGACGTTCGCACCTGCGCAGTTTGGTTTTCGGCCACTTGGTTCTCCCGTTTGTGTTGCGCATGCGTGGGGCCCTGGGAAAAGTGTGCAAAATGGCCGCTTTCATCGATACTGAGGCGCTGCATCCGGGCAATGGCCTGTACACTCTGCCTCGTGGGAGGCAGGTTTTTAGTATTCTGCCGATTTGAGAAGGGAGTACCGATTTCTTGCATGCTCATGCACTATACACGTCTCGATTGCGACTGGCAGGGTCATGTGCTTAATTTTGAGGAGTTGCTCCCGCAAGGAATCGGAGTGCACCCCAAACACGATCTGATCCCTGATGATGGAATCAGCGATGTCGCCATAATTTCAGGACTGCGCTAATATACGGAGATGAGTTAGAAAGGATTGGAAAGGTTCATCCTTACCCTGAAGGCGTTGCTGGAAGATATAGCGCTCAAAGCTCTTGTTTGTTTCGACTTCACAGTGACTGTCGAACTTCTCCAAAACGGTCTTGAATTTAGTTTTGTCCTGGCCTTCGGTAAAATTAAGCAAGTTGAAAATCTGGATGGCTTGGTCCCCCGCATTGATAGGAGCAGCACGATTTTTCTGGCATCGGATGCATCCTCGAGGCCTGAGGCCTCAATGTAGAGAAGGAACCTATGCTATAAGACCCGCCAGTTGGTGTCGAGATTGCCAGAGATCCGTAGCTGTGGAGGGGCCTGGATCTTCTCCATGCTGCTGGGAGGCATTTGCTGGTCGTCACGGAATAACTCGAGGTAACATAGAGAAAGTAGACTACTGGTACCATGTTGTGTTATTCACCCTGGGGTAACACGGACTGCAACTGGATGCAGTTGTACTTGAAAGTAGACTCCAAACTGTGATGTTAGTTCAATACGCTTTATTGAACTTGTTAAGCAGTGCACACAGTTCGCTGTGGGTTTGACACTCTACTAATCTAAGCATGCTTACTATAATTAACTAGACCAGACTAGCTCTGAGCCACGTGTAGAAGGTGCTAACTGATATATACACCCTGACTGTCACTACAGTTGTCACCAGTGGAAAGAGGCAGAGTGCTGATGCCTCGTGTGTTTTATAGTAGGAGACCACCCTCTAGTGTTTTGCCTAGTGATTGGTTGTGTCCTGTGCTGTGTGTTGATTGGCTGTACTGGGTGTCTGTCACTGCCTGTCTGTATCTCATTATGTGCATGAGTGCATATCATGACAGGTTATATGTTATTTTATTGAATTGTATGTGTTAGATTATTTTTCTTTTTCTTCTGGGACTGGGTGGGAGAGGACAGTATGGTTTGTTTTTGGGGGACCACCCGCGCTAGCTAACTAAAGTAGACTAGTGAACAGAGGTTAGGTGAGAGGAGGGCTGCGGATATTGGAGCCTGGTTAGCAGGTTTTGATGGGCCTACGAGGCGAGCAAGTGTGGGGGAGAGGATTGATACTGGGTGAGATTTTTTGCAAGGGGAGGTGCAGGCGGGATTCTGGGAAGGGGGAGAGAGGGTTCGATGTAAATAATGGAAAGGGACGGGTCAGGCTCATGGGGCAGGGCCCGGTCATACGATGATGGTGGATAAGAAGGGGGGGTGAGAGACCCCCAGTTAGGATAGTCACATGTAACGTAAGGGCGTTAGGAGGTTCAGTCAAGAGGTCAAAGGTACTTACGCATCTTAAAATTTCGAAGGCCAATGTAGCAATGCTGCAGGAGACTCACCTGAGGGTGAAGGATCAAGTGAGATTTAAAAAGGGCTGGGTTAGTCAGGTGTTTTACTCTGGATTTGACGGAAGGGTAGCGGTAATGGTCAACAAAACGGTACCGTTCCAGATGGAGGAGATGGTTGCAGATCAGGGGGGTAGGTATGTGATTGTGACAGGGGCGCTGGAGGGGAGGCTAGTGGCGCTGGTAAGTGTATATGATCCCAATTGGGACGATGTGGGAATCGCGAAGGTCTGTGGGGCCATCCCCGACTTGGACATACACAAACTGATAGTGGGGGCGACTGGAACTTGCTGCAGGAGCCAAGATTGGACAGGTGACGGCCGCGCTCGCTGGTCCGTCAGGGGGGCGAAGCCGCTGGCTGGGCTAATGGTGGAAATGGGAGGGGTGGACCCATGGAGGTTTCTGCACCCGAGGAAGCAGGAGTACTCGTTTTTCTCAGCGGGCCATAAGGTGTACTCGCGGAATTTTACATGGTGGGGAAGGTGCTGCTGGCTGGGGTACTCGGCAATTGCCATATCAGGTCATGCTCCACATTGGGTAGATATGGTACTGGAGAAGGGGGTGGTACAGAGACCAGGGTGGAAGTTAGATGTGGGACTGTTGGGGACCGAGGGTTGTGTGTCAAAATTGAAAAAGTAATCGAGGAATATGTAGGTTAATGGTGACAATGGGTGATTCCTGATTCCTTTTTGTTATATGTTTATATTAACATGCGGGCTAATGTTTGGGGGTTTGGTGGGAGGATGGGATCGTTGTTATTGATATGGGATTGACATTGCATTCGTTACTGAATATTGTTTATTGTTGAGTGTAAATTTGGGAGAAAATGTGAAAAAGGTGAATAAAAATATTTTTAAAAGAAGAAATACTTTACCTTGCTAAATTCCTACCATCATAAATAAAATTACTTTCAAACTAAAATAAATGTAAAAAATCCCGGGCGCGATTCTCCGTTTCTGAAAGTAAATGCGCGATTCTCCGGAAAAATTTCCAAGTGCTGTCGCGAGGGTGAATTTCCGCGTGTTTCCCGACGCTCGGCCCAGCAAGGCCGGCAACACTATTCAACTGATCCACTTAACGAGGCCTCGCAGGCTTCTCGCCCTGAATGCCTGCTCGTCAGCTGATTCACCAGCCTCCCACTAACATGGTCGAGCAACACTTAAGCTGCACTTGCTCAGCCAACCCCGGCCTGCTCGCAACAATGACATCAAGCTTCGGGGATGCTGATCTGGGGAGGCTCCTGGACGCGGTGGAGGCCACGAGGGACATGCTGTTCCCCCGACCGTCCCAGAGAGTGAGCCACAAGGCAGCCAATGCTGCCTGGGATGAGGTGGCTGCAGCAGTCAGCTCGGGCAGTGTGACCAGGCCTCCAGTGTCGGAAGAAAGTCAACGACCTACACCGGGCAGCACGGATGAGTAGAAACCAACCCCCCAAGGGAGCACCCACCCAGGTGACCCCGGCCACTCCCTCCATCCCTCTTTCCCTTCAGTACTCCTCCACCCACCCCTTCAACCCTCACTCCACCCCAATCCTCCCTTTACAAACCCCTCCCCGCCCCACAACTGTGAACCACGCATGTGGTTAATGATGCCCTCTCTGTGTCCGCTCAGGTAAAGCTCTCCCATAATCGACGGGACTGGCGGAGGGGTGCCGCACCTAAGAATCCTCACTTCCTTCGAGGAGCAGGTCCTGGAGGTGACTGGTATGGCCGAGGACAGGGTGGTCACCAACGCGGAGGCTGGCGGATGCCGCAGAGGTGAGGGACCACCAGAATCCACCCAGAGGACCTGTCAAACGTGAGTTTTGATTGCCTTACTGACTGACCCATCCCTCCCATTGACCGCATGTCCATTCACCTGCAGGTCCAGCAGCCGACGGCGCCGGCCCATCCCAGAGAGCCCCCTCTTCTGACTCCAGGGAGATTACCTCGGAGGAGAGCTCCGAGGATGCAACTATTAAAGTGGTGGCACAACTGTCATCCCCACCCTCCACCAGTGCAGATACACACACCTCGGTGGAAAATGTTAGTGATCAGACTTTTGGGGCACAATCTGGTAAGAACACTGCTGCTGTTGTACATCTGGTGGGGGCAGGAACCGCTAGGCTGTTACCCGGGGCTGATGGGGACGATAGGGACCAACCTAGACATGCAGAGGGAGGTGTCAACATCACTCCAGCAGATCCAAAGCTGATTGGAGGAGTCCCAGAGGCTACGGGCACAAGAGATGGCAGCGGCAATGAGTGGCACTGAGGCCAACACTGCTCGGGTGGCGACTGCAGTGGTGAGCCTGGTGCACAACGCTGGCACCATGAGTGAAGGTGTCCAAGGCCTTGCACAGTCGATTGGGGGGAGGAGGGGTGGGGGAATATGTCTGCCTCACTGGGACTGTCACCCAGTACCAGGCCGACCTTGATAGGGTTCTGGGGGACATGTCCCGCTCTCAGATGAGCATGGTTGAGGCACTGCAGAGCATGGCTCATGTCACAATATCCACTCATGTATATAATGAGATACAGACAGGCAGTGACTGACATACAGAATAACCAATAAACACACAGGACACAGAACAACCAATCACCAGACAGGACACTGCGGGGGACACCACCACTATAAAACACACGAGGCATCAAGACTCTGCCTCTTCTCACTGGATACAGCTACAGAGATAGTCAGGGTACACAGTGCAGTGAACACCGTCTCCATGTGACAGAGAGCCAGTCTGGTCAAGCCAGTAGGAGGTTATCTGTTTAGATTAATAGAGTGTCAACCCACAGCAGATTATGTACAGCAATCAGCAGGTTCAATAAAACAGTGTTGAACCATCTCCTGTGTCGGAAGCCTGTTTCTCATCTTACTGCATCCTGTTGCAGTCAGTGTTATACCAACTCATATAACACATCAGCCCGGTTACTGGTGGTTGTGTCTCAGTCACTGAGGAGCATCGCCGAGGGTGTCGGCAATATGGTGCGAACTCTGGGGATCCACCAGGGCTGGCAGAGCCAGATGATGCAGGGGCAGCTGGGGTCTGAAGCAGCTGCTCCTCCATCCCAAGGTGAACCCCAGGGACCTCTGGGCACCAACCAGGAGGAGGGGGCGCTGAGTGTCAACCCAGGCCCGTCTCCTGGGGCAGTGACGGTGGCCACCAGCACTCCCGAGTTCCACCCCCATGATGAGGCCACGTCTCGGGGTCAGCACATGGGCCAAAGTGGCACGGCTTTGCATGTGCCGTCGACAAGTGAGCCCGGGCCCTCCGGCCCCAGAGACGCCCGCCAGGGGCATCGAAGGCCACGGGACGAGGTAAGCAGTTGGCTGCCTCTGTTTCAGATGAGCACCCTGGGGAAACACCAAGACGTAGTGGTAGAGCTAGGATGGCCAGGCATGTTGAGCATCACTGAGGGCACCAGGGGAGAGGAGAGGGGTTAGATAGCGGGTGGGGAGGGCGAGGAATTGGAGGCCGTGGGGGTTGGGGGGTGGCACTATCGGGAATGGGGTATTGCACAGCACATTAAACAACTCTTTGCACAAACATTATGATGCCTCTGTCACTTTCTTCCGCAATGCGGGCTGACCCCCGGACCCTTTGCCTGTCTCTCCAGGCAACCCCCCCTCCCCGTGGCACCCACCCACCCTCCGTGGTCATGTCGTGGGAGCTGTGTCCCATCCCCTGGGTGCTCTGATGTTGGCTACTGTGTGTGTAGTTTTGACTCTCACATAGTGTCCAGGCATCGAGATGCGATCGGAATGCTAGGCAATGCCTCCCACATGCTACATGGCCTGCCTACCCACGGGAACTCACTTGGCATGTGTCAAGTACTCACTTAACCACGATCGCCAATTCCCTATTAGTGATAGCCTTCAGCCACGCAGCCAGAGGCCTCAGCATTCGGTGGGGATTATGGGTGATCGGTGCGGCAGATGGGCTGGGACAGCAGTTACCCAAGGAATGGGGTTGGGATCCAGGGATTGGCATGGTGGTGCCCCGAGCGATTGGCCCCCCATTTGTCCCTCCATCGCCTCCCCCCCACCCTTCCCTGGCAACCCACGACTGCGGAGAGACCCCCCACCCCCACCGAGCACTGGGGTGGCATGCCCAGTGCCCTTGGTCTCTTTGCCATGAGCAAAGATTGATACTCCCCTTCTCGGCTCCCCATGGAAGCCCTTCCACCAGGTGTACTAATCGGCGCCAGCGAGTGCACTTGCTGGGGAGGCCGCTGAATGACAGGAGGCCATTGGATGACGGGTGGCTCTCGTTAATTGTATGGAAATGGAGCTTAAGTGATAATTGGTTTCTCGCCACGCTCCGGTGAGATTCCGAATTTGCCTATGGGAGCAGGCCGGTTGCATTGCAAACCGCTTGGTGCCTGTTGCAGTTCCCGTTTTTGGCCTCTCCCGCTATTCACCGGACTCGTTAACGAGTGTAACGAGGCCGTAAGATCGTGCCCTAATTGTTGACGCCAACGCAGAATTCTCGGACTTTCACAACTGGAAAACTGGCGCCGCACCTGGACTGATTCCGTTACCGTTGAGGGGCTAGCACCAGCGCCAATGGAAAATGCTGCGGGATTTGCCGGGTCCATGATTGACACCCGGGGGGCTGACAAGCTGCAGCCGCACATACATACTTCACTCCCCGCACACACTCGTCCCAGCCAATAAGCTGGCACTGGTTGTCCTGGAGCACGTCCATACAGCTGATGGGTTGGCTGGGGGCCAGGGAACGCTCAGTGGGGTGGTCTGGCGGGACACCTAAACGATCCATGGCACTAAGTTCACAGTGGGCAGCCTGCGGCATGCACAGCGGCTTGGCTGCCTTGCCAGCTGCGGCAATGGTGTTCCATGCCCGTACACCCTGACCCCACAGCCTACCTCCTGGTCACCCCGCACTATTGCCCCTGGCCAGGGCAGTAGTCCCCGGCGAGCAGCACAACTATGACAATGTTGGACACTTTCCACTTCCCCTCTCTCTCCCTCAGCAGCCGCCAAACCGGTTTCATGATATTTAAATGCACAAGTGAACCGCACCATCGGGAACTCGGCCCATCGGAGGCGGCGAATCGCGGAGGTCCCGGAGAATACTGGGTTGGGCCTGCTAATGATATGCAAACCGTGTTTACTGTACCTGTGTTCCAGAATGCATTGGCGCCGCTGTCGAGGTGACGGAGAATCACGATTTGGCATCAATTCCGGCCCGCCACGACTTCGGCATCTGAACCAATTCTCTGCCCAATCGCGTTTCGCGATTTCGGCATCAGCCAACGGAGCTTCACTCCCAATAACCTTTGCTATTTACCTCTCATTCACCTCTTCTCCCACTTCCCAATCCTCTGACTTATACCTCTCTCACTTCCCAAATCTTCAACTTGTCACTTCTCCTGCTCCACAACCCATCAGCTTGCTGCCTCTCCCACTTCCCAAGCCTGCCAGTCGCTGACATCCAAGCTTGCAAAACCTCTCTCTAACTAAACTTCCCTCCCTCCCACCAAACCTCTCCCTGGCGCTGAATCACCAAGTTCCAGACCTTCCCTCTCGCGGCCTTTCCCATTCACCACTTCCATCTCGCGAACCTTCTCCACATTGGCTGCCCAATGATAATGCAACAAATTCGGGAGTGCCAGCCCTCCTTCCTGCCTTAGCAACAGAACCCTTTTCACCCTTGGCATCTTCCCTTCCCACACAAATTCCGGGATTATCGCATCAACCCTCCGAAAAAAGGCCTTGGGGAGGAAAATCGGGAGGGAGGGACTGAAACACAAACAGGAACTTTGGCAGGATGTTCATCTTCACCACCTGCACCTTTCCTGCCAATGTGCTGCAGAGTATCTCACCTTTTAAGGTCCCCCTTAACCTCCTCCACCAGCCCCATCAAGTTCCACCTATGCATCGTGGCCCACTCATGCGTTACCTGGATCCCCAGGTACCATAGAACATAGAACATACAGTGCAGAAGGAGGCCATTCGGCCCATCGAGTCTGCACCGACCCACTTAAGCCCCTACTTCCACCCTATCCCCGTAACCCAATAACTCCCAACTTTCTTTTGGACACTAAGGGTAATTTAGCATGGCCAATCCACCTAACCTGCACGTCTCTGGACTGTGGGAGGAAATCGGAGCACCCGGTGGAAACCCACACAGACACAGGGAGAACGTGCAGACTCCGCACTGACAGTGACCCAGTGGGGAATCGAACCTGGGCCTCTGGCGCTGTGAATCCACAGTGCTAACCACTGTGCTACCGTGCTGCCCTACTGTGCTACCGTGCTGCCCTATCAGGACCGTTCCCTCGCAACCTTAAATGGCAGATACCCCAGGTTCGCCTCCCGCCCCGCAGCATTCACCGGGAATACTTTGCTTTTCCGACATTCAATTTAAAGCCTGAAAAGGACCCAAACCTCTCCAGTAAGCCCATGATTCTACTCATACTTTCTAATGGGTCCATCATTAACAACAACAGGTCATTGGCATATAATGACACCCAGTGCTCCCTACCCACCCCCCCCACCCCCCCCCCCCCCACCTCGAACCACCACCAATCAGCCGAGGCCCGAAGTGCCGTCACCAAAGGCTCAATCGCCAGTGTGAACAGTGGACAGTCCTGCCTCGTTCCCCTGTGCAACGCAAAATATCCCGAGTCCATCTCATTCGTTCGCACACTTACCACGGGGGACTCATACTGCAACCAAACCCACGCCACAAACCTCGGCCCAAACCCAAACCTCCCCAGGATTTCAAACAAATGCCTCAACTCTATCCGGTCAAAGGCCTTCTCTGCGTCCATTGACACAATGACCTCCGGCACCGCCCCCCCTTTCACAACCGCATTCAGAAGAGAGATGGGCCTTTTGGACCCACTCTCCAATGGATCCTTCTCCTTTTTCGGTACCAGCTAAATCAATGCCTGTGCCGATGTAGCCAGCAGCTCCCTCTTCTCCACCACTTCATTAAATATGCCCAAACGATGGAAGGCCAAGTCCGTCATGATCTGCTGATAAATTTCTGCTGGGAAGCCATCTGGCCCCGGTGCCTTACCCGACTGCATCATTTCAATGCACTCCATTACCCCATTTAGCCCTAGCGGCTCCTCCAGCGCCTGCCTCTTCTCCTCCTCCAACGCCAGGAAGTCTACCCCATCTAAAAACCAACCAATATCTGCCTCCCCCAGACCCCCCCCACTCCACCCTCCCCCCCTCCCCCGGCCTACCCACCCCCAGCTCGGCCTTATATAGCCCCTCATAAAAGGCCTTGAACACCTTGTTTATCCTCTCTGGGTCTGACACCATGCCTCCCCCTTCCGCCTTCACCTGAAATATTTATCTCGATGCTGCCTGTTGCCACAGCTAGTGGGCCAACATGCGGCTCGCCTTCTCCCCATATCCATACTGCACCCCCTGTGCCCACCGCAGCTGACCCACCTTCCTCCCTGTCATCAATCGGTCAAATTGCCCCTGCAACTTCTTTCTTTCCGCCAACAACTCCTTCGTGGGGGCTGCAGAGTCCCTCCGATCTGATGTGTTATGTACTCTGGGATAACACAGGTTGCAACTCGATGCAGCTGAAGTAGGCCATTTTCCAAGATCATATTTTTATCTCATCTCATCAAACATTTTTCATTCATTGGACTGTTCTATTGGACCGATTGGCACCGTTTATAATGTGCCCACAATGCAGAAGGGGACACCCGGATGGACATTCGTTTAAATCCCCTTCTGCACAGCTGAGAGACCTTTAATTCGAAATTGATGGAAGACCCTTGTTCTGCCCAGCAACAGCACGAGGCTGCATCTTAAAACAGCCCCCTGGCCAGGAGATCGGGATATCTGCGAGTCAAGACCCTGGCAGTGGGATATATGGCACAACTAGAACATAGAACATAGAACATCGAACGATACAGCGCAGTACAGGCCCTTCGGCCCACGATGTTGCACCGAAACAAAAGCCATCTAACCTACACTATGCCATTATCATCCATATGCTTATCCAATAAACTTTTAAATGCCCTCAATGTTGGCGAGTTCACTACTGTTGCAGGTAGGGCATTCCACGGCCTCACCACTCTTTGCGTAAAGAACCTACCTCTGACCTCTGTCCTATATCTATTACCCCTCAGTTTAAAGCTATGTCCCCTCGTGCCAGCCATTTCCATCCGCGGGAGAAGGCTCTCACTGTCCACCCTATCTAACCCCCCTGATCATTTTGTATGCCTCTATTAAGTCTCCTCTTAACCTTCTTCTCTCCAACGAAAACAACCTCAAGTCCATCAGCCTTTCCTCATAAGATTTTCCCTCCATACCAGGCAACATCCTGGTAAATCTCCTCTGCACCCGCTCCAAAGCCTCCACGTCCTTCCTATAATGTGGTGACCAGAACTGTACGCAATACTCCAAATGCGGCTGTACCAGAGTTTTGTACAGCTGCAACATGACCTCCTGACTCCGGAACTCAATCCCTCTACCAATAAAGGCCAACACTCCATAGGCCTTCTTCACAACCCTATCAACCTGGGTGGCAACTTTCAGGGATCTATGTACATGGACACCTAGATCCCTCTGCTCATCCACACTTCCAAGAACTTTACCATTAGCCAAATATTCCGCATTCCTGTTATTCCTTCCAAAGTGAATCACCTCACACTTCTCTACATTAAACTCCATTTGCCACCTCTCAGCCCAGCTCTGCAGCTTATCTATGTCCCTCTGTAACCTGCTACATCCTTCCACATTGTCGACAACACCACCAACTTTAGTGTTGTCTGCAAATTTACTCACCCACCCTTCTGCGCCTTCCTCTAGGTCATTGATAAAAATGACAAACAGCAACGGCCCCAGAACAGATCCTTGTGGTACGCCACTTGTAACTGAACTCCATTCTGAACATTTCCCATCAACCACCACCCTCTGTCTTCTTTCAGCTAGCCAATTTCTGATCCACATCTCTAAATCACCCTCAATCCCCAGCCTCCGTATTTTCTGCAATAGCCTACCGTGGGGAACCTTATCAACTGTATTGCAAAGACTTATGAAAGAATTAAATAATATATTAATAAAATGGCCAAGGCAGGCAAAGAAACCAGAATAAGAGGAATAAAAGAAATGTATAAATTAGATTAACGTCCCCCACACACACAGCAGGCAGGACAAACATGACATTAACACCTCATCTAGCAAACACAGAAATAAACGCATAGCACAGCCACAGACATCGGAGGTCAATTTAGTTAAGGAGACACATCAGGGGGATAATGGGAAACACATTAAAGAAGGGAAGGACACTCGGAGCAAGCACAGATAATCTCATCAACACGAACACACTCCATACAGATGCAAATTGACAAGGGAGGTACACTCGGAGCAAGCACAGATAATCTCATCAACACGGACACACACCATACAGATGCAAATTGACAAAGATGCATATTCTCAGTTTAAACCTGTCTGAGAGATCTAAATCAAAACTACCATTTGACTATTATGTATGAGCAAATGTTCCCGCTCGAATTTGGATTCCTATAAAAATCCAGAGCGAATGTGTAATTGTTGAGATCAACGTGGGCCAAGCCACTGTTTGAGCTGGCTGCGTGGGTCTCCCTGAAGGCATCAGTAATTGTACAATAAAGAACAACGCTTTGAACCTTGCCTTGAGGCTCGGCCTCTTGACTGCACTGGTACAAGGGATTTTTCCCTACAACATAGCTTTGACCAAAAGATACTCCAGACTTTGAAGTAAGTTCAATGTGATTTATTGAACCATTAGCACAGTTCTCTATGAGTTCGACTCTCCTGCTAATCTTGCTATAGTCTAACTCAGTCTAACTAACCAGTCTGCTCTAAGCCATGTGGTGGGTGTGATGCTTCTGATCTGCCCCTGTCCTACTCTCTAAGTGTCGCCTGTGGAAAGAGACAGAGCATGTGGGCCCTGTCCTTATATATGGGCTGTGTAATGCCCCCTTGTGGTAGTGAAACCCCTGGGTGTCTTGACTGCCCATTGGTCGTGTCCTATTCTATGTGTTCATTAGCTGTATGTCTGCATGTCATGACATCTCTGGTGCTCCCTCTAGTGTTTACTTAGTCGTAGTGTATTTACATTAACCCCTTGTGTATTTACAGTGATGCATATCACCACATCCCCCCCCTTTTTTCATGTTATATATTTTCTGCACAGTGTTAAAGAAAAATTGAACAGAAACAGGTAAATAAGTGATGACATGTACAAGTTATGATGACTGTGATGATGAGACACGATCAAAGAATAGTTATGATGACATTGAGGATTATACAATACCAAATAATAGTTATGATGACATTGTGGAGTCTGTCAACGAGCTCGCTGTGGAGGCTTGTATCACTCTCTCTGTGGAGTCTGGCATCGTTCTCTGTGTGGAGTCATGCAGTGGTCTCACTGTGGAGTCTTTCTGTGTTCTCTGTGTGGAGATATGCAGTGGTCTCGCTGTGGAGTCTGTCATCGCTTTCTGTGCAGAGTCGGGGACTCTTCGTAGTGCGTGGACCACTCTCTGTCTCTTGGCGTCAGGCCGCGGCAGAATCCTGTACTCATGGGTCGGGATGTCGTCTATGCTGGGCTGAGAATCCTCAAATCCGAAGAACTCGTCCATGACTGTGTCGGATGCTTCAATGTACAACACATCTCGTTGCGGTTCGGATTTGGTACTGAGGTCGCCACGTCCAATGATGAACTCATCGTCTGTGTCGGAGACTCCAAGGACTAAATCATCTCTTAGGGCGGTGCTAACTGCTTGTTGCAGGGTTCTGTGGAGGTTACTTTCAGCTACTGGTCGAAGTTCAGGCATTGTGCTGTCATTCCAGGTGAAAGAATTGTGTTTTCTGGCTTTTAAAATTTTTTTCACTATTTCCGGACATTTCCCCTTTAAGTGGGCATAGTCCGGGGCCTCTGACATCATGATGCTTGTGACATAGAGTGTAGGAATGGATTGCGCATGCGCAGATCGCTTTTCCTTCACTGTGCGCTCTTTTCGCGCACACACAAAACACTGTTTCGCCGGTTCGCGTCTTCTCGGGAACTGCGCATGTGTGGCTCCTTGCGCGAGATGGCTGCCAATCAAAATTGCTGTTTGCTTCTGTTGCAAGCCTATCTTTGCCTTGTGGTGCGTATAGGCGCCAGTTTTATCGATTTCTGTTGTGTTCACCTCACAGTAGTTTTCAAACTTGTCCAGGACTATCTGGAAGTCTCTCTTGTCCTGCCCTTTGGAGTACTTGAAGGAGTTGAAGATTTCTGTTGCACTTTTACCCGCAGTGGTGAGTAGAAGATCTATCTTCTCAGCATTCGCCACGCCATCTAGGTCGGATGCTACCGTGTAAATCTCAAATCTCTGCTTGAATGCACACCAGTTGGCACTGAGGTTGCCATGGTACCTGAGCTGCTGAGGAACCGGAATCGTGATCATCTTGCCTGGGTGCTGTTGCTGGTAGTCATGGATCTTGCTGAGTTGAACTATATAGATTCAACATGCACTACTGGTACCATGATGTGTTATGTACTCTGGGATAATACAGGCTGCAACTCGATGCAGCTTTGACCAAAAGATACTCCAGACTTTGAAGTAAGTTCAATGTGATTTATTGAACCATTAGCACAGTTCTCTATGAGTTTGACTCTCCTGCTAATCTTGCTATTGTAACTCAGTCTAACTAACCAGTCTGCTCCAAGCCACGTGGTGGGTGTGATGCTTCTGATCTGCCCCTGTCCTACTCTCTAAGTGTCGTCTGTGGAAAGAGACAGAGCATGTGTGCACTGTCCTTATATATGGGTTGTGTAATGCCCTGTTGTGGTAGTGTCCATTGGTCGTGTCCTATTCTATGTGTTCATTAGCTGTATGTCTGCATGTCATGATGTCTCTGGTGCTCCCTTTAATGTTTACTTACATTAGTGTAGTGTATTTACATTAACCCCTTGTGTATTTACAGTGATGCATATCACCACACTATCCACCTCAACTATTTTGTCCAACAGCCACCGATGCTGCACCCTCCTCATCCTATCAATTTATGGGCCTTGAACAAAATAATTACTGCCGGATCACCGTCTTCAAGGTCTTCCAAACCATGGCTGCTGATACCTCCTTCTCTGATTAACCTCAACATAATTCTTAATCGCCACTGCCACCTTCTCACAGAACCCCTTGTCGACCACCACCCTGGCCCCTGCGCCTGCTCTGAATGGAGTCGCACATCTAGAGTGAGGAGCATGGTCTGAAATCACCATTCTCCCAGATTCCACACCTTCCACGTCTTTCAGTACCGCCTGGCTCATCACAAAAACGTAATTCCCGGGACAGGCAAGAAGAATGAATACTCCCCCTCTCTCTAGTGCCCAACCTTCCAACAATTTGTCAACCCTCTGTTATGGGTCCGGGTTTACAGAACCCCAAAGTGTTTCATGGAGTTCAACCGACCCACAACTTTTAATAGATTGTGGTATGGGAAGCACACGGCGGACTCTCCAGGTGTGATACAGCAATTATGGACAAATGGTTTTTGAACAAAACAATGTTTATTCTATGAACTCAAGTTAACCTTTTTGAAAACAAACATTGAATATCTTAACACCCATTACTTCAGAGGTAATCCCAAAAGACTGCAACACTAAATAATCCTTCAAACTGTTCCTTTAAACATCCAAAAGATTTCAACCTTCGAAAACAGACATGAGGTTACATTCAATATATTTATAGTCTTTGGATTTGCAGACATCCACAGACCAGCTCTGTGTTTTCTTCCTGCAGCTCGCAGCAAAACACACAGACACTCCCAGCTTTCTCCTCAAACTGAAACCAAAAGCAGAAGTGAGCTCAGCTCCCCCCCCCCCCCTCCACCTTCTGACATCACTTCAGTAATATGATCAGCTCCATTTCTTAAAGGTACATTGCTTAAAAATCCATTTCTTAAAGGTACTCTCACATGACACCTCCCAGCTATCATGCCATTCTTGACCTTCCCTCCCTTGGCTCCAATACACAATTAAAATCCTCCCCCCCCCCATATTCAGCTGGTGAGAGTTCAAGTCCAGAATCGCCCCTAATAACCTCTTTATGAATCCAGCAGCGTCTAAATTAGGCTGATACACATTTACCAACACCACCGGACACCCCACTGGCACCCTACTCACAATCACGCACCACCCCCATGGGTCTCTGTTTCCTTGTTCAACAGGATGGCAACCCCCTCTTGTCTTTGAGTCAAACCCCGAGTGGAATACTCGCCCCACCCACCCCTTCCTCAACCTCATCTGATCTTTCACCCGGAGATGCGTCTCTTGCAGGAAAATCACCTCTGCTCTCAAACTTTTCAAGTGCGCGAATACCCGGGATCACATAACCGACCCATTTAGCCCAGGGACATTCCATGTCACAATTCTCACTGGAGGCATCCGCCTCCCATCCCTCCTAGAGTCCACCATCATCAACCTTTGGCTCCACCCACCCATCCCCACTCTGAATCGGGCCCACCCAAGATGAACACACCCATGACCAAACACACCCTCCACAACTGCCACGTAGCCTCCCCCCCTTCCCCAGCCCCCATTGCCTCTCATCCCCACCTCTCTACCCCCTCCTCTCACACTGCCTAACAACCGCAGGCCCTCCACACTTCACTTCCATTCACTAGCATTCTTTGATAGCGAGGGCAGCATGGAGGGCAGCATTGCTGCCCCACGGCGCTGAGGTCCCAGGTTCGATCCCGGCTCTGGGTCACTGTCCGTGTGGAGTGTTGTGTTATGTTACCTCGAGTAACTTATGCTGCTACTTGATGTAGGCTCTGCTGAAAGATACTCCAGACTCAGAGATAAGTTTCACGTATTTATTGAACGATTAACAATGCTCTTAAATGAGTTCGACACTCCACTAATCTGCCTCTAGTAACTCAGTCTACTCTGCTAACTATACAAGCTTGCTCTTGACCATGTGCTAGGGTATGCTGTTGCTGATAATCAACCCTGGCCTGCTCTCTTGGTTTCTGCCAGTGGAAGAGGCAGAGC
Organism: Scyliorhinus torazame; assembly: GCF_047496885.1. Lineage (NCBI taxonomy): Eukaryota > Metazoa > Chordata > Chondrichthyes > Carcharhiniformes > Scyliorhinidae > Scyliorhinus > Scyliorhinus torazame. Next base: position 276,972,813 of record NC_092709.1, read on the forward strand.
CTGTGTGGTTTGTCCTTTTTATTTTATTTTATTTTTAAAATTTTATTCTCCTCCTTTTTCACATTTTCTCCCACATTTACACCCATCAACAATAAACAATAATCAGCAAGATATGTCAATCCCCATAATGACAACGATCCCATCCGCCCACCAACCCCCAAACCTCAGCCCACATGTTTACATAAACAAATGACAAAAAGGAATCAGGGATTACCCATAGTCACCCTTAATCTACACAGCCCCCCCCCCCCACCCCCCCCACCCCCACACCCCCCCCCCCAACTAATGTTCGATGTGATCCAGTTCTTGAAAGTGCATAATAAATAGTGCCCATGACTTGTAGAACCCCTCCGAGCTTCCCCTCAGTTCGAACTTAACCTTCTCAAGGGTCAAGTATTCCAACAGGTCCCCCCGCCACGCCAGGGCACTGGGTGGAGAGGCTGCTCTCCATCCCAGCAGGATCCGCCTTTGGCCGATCAACGAGGCGAAGGCTATGATATCTGCCTCCGCTCCCGTTTCCAACCCTGGCTGGTCCGACACCCCGAATATGGCCTCCTGGGGACCTGGGTCCAGTTTCACACGCACCACCTTGGAAATTACCCTAAACACCTCCTTCCAGTACTCCCCTAGCTTTGGACAGGACCAAAACATATGAACGTGATTCGCGGCCCCCCGCCACCCCGCAACGCTCACACGCATCCTCTACTCCTTCAAAATATCGCCTCATCCTCGCCCTCGTGAGGTGCGCTCTATACACCACCTTCAGCTGTATCAGCCCCAACCTCGCACATGAGGTGGAGGCATTCACTCTCCGGAGCACCACACACCAGACCCCCTCCTCTATAACCTCTCCCAGCTCGTCCTCCCACTTTGCTTTGATCCCTTCCAGTGGTGCCTTATCCTCTTCCAAAATGGCTCCGTACACCGCTGACACTGCCCCCTTCTCCAGTCCCCTTGTCGTCAACACCTCCTCCAGCAATGTGGAGGCCGGTTCCTCTGGGAAGCTCTGTATCTCCTTCCTGGCAAAATCCCGAACCTGCATGTACCTAAACACTTCTCCCTGCTCTAGCCCATACTTCGCTTCCAGCTCCCTCAATCCTGCAAACCGTCCCCGAAGAAACAAATCTTTTAGCGTCTTAATCCCCTTCTCTTCCCATTTCCGAAAACTTCCATCCCACCTCCCTGGCTCAAATCTGTGGTTTCCCCGAATCGGCATTTCCCTTGACCCTAAACCCAACCCGAAGTGGTGGCGAAACTGCCTCCAGATTTTCAATTAAGCTATTATTACCGGACTCCCTGAATATTTCCCCGGAGCTATCGGGAGCGGCGCTGTTGCAAGTGCCTTCAGCCCCGACCCCCTGCACAAACTCTCCTCCATTCTGACCCACTGAGAATCCACCCCTCTGACCCAGCTCTGCACTTTCTCCACATTCGCCGCCCAGTAGTAGTAAAGTTCGGGAGACCCAAACCCCCTGCCTGCCTTCCCCTCTGTAGCAGCACCTTTCTCACTCTGGCCACCTTCCCTCCCCATATGAATGAGGTAATCCTTCCCTCAATCTCCCTGAAAAAAGACTTTGGCAGGAAAATCGGTAGGCATTGAAAAATAAACAGGAATCGCGGCAACACATTCATTTTAACCACCTGTACCCGACCTGCCAGTGACAGAGGGAGGCCGTCCCACCTTGCCAGATCGGCTTTCACTCTCCCCACCAAACTAGTGATGTTGTACCTGCGAAGCCTCGCCCACTCCCGGGCAACCTGCACTCCCAGATACCTAAAATGAGTCCCTGTTCTACGGAATGGCAGCCCCCCCACCCCTGCCCCCACCCCCCGGCCGAGACACCACAAAGTACTCACTCTTGTCCAGGTTCAACTTGTACCCCGAGAAAGACCCAAATACCCACAGTAGCTCCAATATTCCTCCAATCGACGCACTCGGCTCCGACACATACAGCAGCAAGTCGTCGGCATATAAGGACACCCTATGCTCTATCCCCCCCCTCACTATTCCTTTCCATGCTCCCGAACTTCTCAATGCGATGGCCAACGGCTCAATCGCAAGTGCAAACAGCAGGGGGGACATAGGACATCCCTGTCTCATCCCACGGTGGAGAGAGAAATATCTCGAACTGATATTATTTGTGCGGACACTCGCCTTCGGTTCCTTATATAATAGCTTTACCCAGTTCATAAACCTTGGTCCAATCCCAAACCGCTCTAGCGCTGCCATCAGGTACCCCCATTCTACCCGATCAAATGCCTTCTCGGCGTCCAATGCCACAACTACCTCTGTTTCCTTTCTTTCCGCCGGTGCCATAACAACGTTCAAAACCCTCCGAATGTTCGAAAACAGCTGCCTCCCTTTCACGAACCCCGTCTGATCCTCCCCTATTACCTTCGGGAGGCACTCCTCCAGCCTACCCGCCAGTACCTTCGCCAACACTTTTACGTCCACATTCAGAAGTGATATGGGCCGATCCGACCCACACTCCGTTGGATCCTTATCTTTTTTTAGTAACAGGGAAATCGATGCCTGCCCCAAGGTTTGCGGCAACACCCACTTCCCTATCGCCTCCTCAAACATCCCCACCATCAGGGGTGCCAACCTATCCTTAAATTTTTTATAATATTCCACCGGAAACCCATCCGGCCCTGCCACCTTCCCCGACTGCATCCTCCCAATCGCATCCTTTATCTCCTGCTCCACTATTGCTCCTTCTAATGTAGCCCTGTCCCCCTCCCCTAGCCTCGGGTACTCGAACCCATCGAGAAATTCCTGCATCTCACCGTCTCCTCCGAGTGGCTCTGACTTGTACAACCTCTCATAAAACTCCTCAAAAACCTTGTTAATCAGCACTGGGGCCACCACCAACTTCCCTGCCCTATCCTTCACCTGAAGAATTTCCCTTGCTGCTGCCTCCCTCCGGAGCTGACCTGTTAACATAACGCCTTATCTCCATGTTCATAAACTGCACCCCTTGCTCGTCTCAGTTGGCGCACCGCCTTCCTGGTGGACAGTCGATAGAAGCTCGCCTGTAGTTCCTTCCTCTTTTCCAGCTTCGCCGGGTCCCCATCCTCTGCATACCTCCTATCTACCTCCAACATCTCATCTATTACCCTCTGCCGCTCCAACCTCTCCTCCTTATCCACCCTAGCCTTAAACAAAATTACCTCACTTCTCACCACTGCCTTTAAAGCCTCCCAGACGACTGCCTTCGACACCTCACCCGTACAATTGAAGCCTACATATTCCTTAATTACCTTTTCAATTTTCTCACAGAATACTTGGTTCCCCAAAAGCCCCACATCCAGTTTCCACCCCGGTCTATGCGCTGCCCCCTTCTCTAGCACCATATCCACCCAATGTGGAGCGTGATTTGACACTGCAATTGCAGAGTATTCTGACCCCTTGACTCCAGCCAGCAAAGCCTTCCCCACCACAAAAAAGTTGATCCGCGAGTATACCTTATGGACCGCTGAGAAAAACAAATACTCCCGTTCCCTTGGGTGCAGGAACCTCCAAGGGTCCACCCCTCCCTTTTCCACCATTAGCCCAGCCAGCGCCTTCGCCCCCCCCTGATGGGACCAGCGAGCGCGGCCATGATCTGTCCAACCTTGGCTCCTGCACCAGGTTCCAGTCCCCCCCCACAATCAGCTCATGCGTGTCTAAGTCGGTAATAGCCCCAACCACCTTCCTCGCGAATCCCACATCGTCCCAATTGGGACCGTATACACTTAACAGCGCCACTAATCTCCCCTCCAGCGCCCCTGCCACAATCACATATCTATCCCCCTGATCTGCCACCACCTTCTCCATCTGGAAGCGTACCCTTTTGCTGACCAGCAGCGCTACCCCTCGAGCCCTTCCATCAAATCCGGAGTGAAACACTTGGCTAACCCAGCCCTTTTTAAGTCTCACCTGGTCCTTCACCCTCAAGTGAGTCTCCTGCAGCATTGCTACATCGGCTTTCAAACTTTTAAGATGTGCAAGCACCCTTGACCTCTTGACCGGACCTCCTAGCCCTCTCACGTTCCATGTGATTATCCTTACTGGGGGTCTCTCACCCCCCCCCACCTTTCTTATCCACCATCACCATACCACCGGGCCCTGCCCCATAAGCCTGACCCGCCCCTGTCCATTGTTAACATCAAACCCCTTCCCCCCCTCCCAAGAACCCCCCATACAAAAACATCCCTCCCTCCACCCACTCTTGCTCGCCTCGTAGGCCCATTGAAGCCTGCTATCCAGGCTCCAATGTCTGCAGTCCTCCTCTCACCTCACCCCCGTTCACTAACTGACTCTAGTTAGCTAGCGCGGGTGGCTCTCTCCCCCCCCCCCCCACAGTCAATACCTCTCGCCCCCTTCCGCTCAGTCCCAGAGAAAGAAACACCAAAACAAGCCCAACAATCCAACCCCTACAATTCACTAACATAACATTTAACCGTCGCAACACAGAACAACATTAATTTGAACTCTGTAACAATGCAAAGAGAAGTAAATTTCAAATTTCAATACAGTTCAGTAAAAAGAAAGTTGTAACATTTGTATATTTGTACATTTTCCAGCCGCTCAAACCCAGTCAGTCCACAGTCTTTCTTCCAGTTCTGCTCTTCACGTCTGTCCCAAGCCTTCTGCCCTCACGAACGCCTCAGCCGCCTCTGCTGTCTCAAAATAAAAGTCTTTGGCTTTATATGTTACTCTCAACTTCACCGGGTACACCACACCAAATCGCACCCACTTCTTGTACAAAGCCGCCTTCACTCACCCAAACGCCGCTCGTCTTTTTGCCAACTCCACCGTCCAGTCCTGGTAGATCCGAACCGCAGTACCATCCCACAGCACCTCACGCTTCTGCTTCGCCCAGCTTAATACTTTCTCCTTCATGCAAAACTTATGGAAGCAGATAATTACTGCCCTTGGCGGCTCGTTCACTTTGGGCTTCGGCCTTAATGACCGATGAGCTCGGTCTAGCTCATACAGGATGGGGTTCTCACCCTCCCCCATCAGCTCCGCCAACTTCTTAGCGAAGTATTGCGTTGGCCTTGGGCCCTCTGTCCCATAATTCTCAAATTGTGCCGCCTTGAGCGGTTTTCCAAGTCTTCCAGCTTTGCTCGGAGCCCTCTGTTAACCTGCACCACCCTCCGCAGCTCGTCCCCCATCGAGGTGACCTGGTCGCTGTGTCGTGTCACGGCCTCCTCAACCTCCTTCATCTTCTCGCCCTGCTCTCTCACCTCGGCCAATGCCTTTGCCACCTCCACCCTGATCGGGCCGATTGCCTCCTCCAACAATGACCTCACCACGACCACCATCTCTTTCCTCAGGATGTCCATGTGCCTCACCAAACGTTTTTCCAGCTCCACCACCATCACCTAGGTCATCTTCTCCACCGTAAGTAGTGCGGCCCCGCCTTGCAGTTCGACTTCCGCCATCCTGTCAACACTTTTGCTTTTGCTCGTCTTCTCCTTCGGCGACGAACCCGCGTTTCCTCCTTTCTTTGACACTGCTTTTCGCATCTTTTAGCGGCTTATTGTTTTTTATCTTCTTTCCTTTCTCCTCTCTCCCCCTTCACCCTCCTGCCCTTCATCAATCTGACATTCTTCTTTTTTGAGAAAAAAAACTTTTACCAAACTTCCATAAATCTTCTTTCTTTCTCCTCTACATTCACCTGGGACCAGGCTTCAACCTTCTTCTTCCTAGGTGGGAGCCATCCGACGTGGAGCACCCTCCCTACATGGCACTCGGGCCTGCTGCCTCGGCCTCTCCGTAGCTCCGCCCCCGCTGCTCTGACCTGCCGGGCCCGGCACCTCAGCCCCTGCCGCCCGACACCCGCGCGGGGTTCTTCACCGGCTTTTAAACTGGCCCCGCTGGCTGCTCGTGGCGGCCCCAAAGGCCGACGATAGTCGGGGAGTGTGTGGGGTCTCGGGGATTTCCCCGAAATCGCCGCGAATCGCGGCCACCGGCGGGAGCTCTTTTTTTTGCGGCCGCCCTGCTCGCCCACCCCACCGGAAGTCGCTTGTCCTTTTTATATGGGTCGTTTAGTTCCCCCTTGTGGTAATGCCACCTCTGGGTGTCCTGATTACCCATTGGTTGTGTCCTGTTCGAATGACCCATTGGTTACGTGTCCCACATACAGAGGGTAAACATTCAGTGTCTTCTTGTTGGTTAAATGAGCTGGGTAGACTTTCATAGTCTTCTTCTGGTGGCTCAAATAAGTTGGGTAGACTTCCATGGTCTTGTTCATGCATGGCCTACGCTATAGAGTCTTGAGTTGCTTCCATTGTGGAGTCTGTCAACGAGCTCTCCGTGGAGGCTTGTATCGCTCTCTCTGTGGAGTCTTTCATCGCTCTCTGTGTGGAGTCGTGCAGTGGTCTCGCTGTGGAATCGATCTGTGCGCTCCCAATGGAGTCGTTCAGTACTCGCTGTGTGGCATCGTTTTCTTCTTGGGTATTTGACAGGTTGCTGCCATCCAATGTGTCGACGATCTGCCATTGCATCATGGTATTGGATTCATCTACTGTGAGTACAGTCGTGTTGAGCTTTTCAACCGTGGCGCTGATTCTTTTATGATCATCATATCCAAATAACTCAGCCATGTCTGAGTAATATACTTCGATAAACAAATCATCTTCTTTGGTTTTGGATTTGTCATTGTGCTCTTCACTGCGAGTGGTGCAAACTGCTTGTTCCAGGGTGCTGTGGAGGTTATTTTCAACTGCTGGTAGAAGTTCAGGCATTGTTCTGTCTTTCGAGGTGAAAGAATTGTGTTTTGTACCTTTGAAACTCTTTTTTTCAATTTCCGGACATTTCCCCTTTAAGTGGGTGTGGTCTGGGTCCTCTGACATCATGACGCTCGTGACGTAAAGCGTAGGAATGGATTGCGCATGCGCAATCCGCGTTTCCTTTACTGTGCGCTCTTTTCGCAACTGAGCATGCGTGGTGTGGTTCTCAGCCGTTTCGTATTCCCGGTCGTATTGCGGGCCCCGGGATGAGCGCGCGGAATAGCTGCCCTCGGCAATATGGAGGCGCTGCATCCGGGAGATGGCCTGAACACTCTCCACCTCGTGGGAGACTTGTGTTTCACTCTCAGCATTTTTGCATTGTGAGTAGCGATTTTGTGAATTCTCATTCACAGCGCACGTTTCAATAACGACTTTTAAGGTCATATGCTTGATTTTCTGCAATTGCTCTCGCAGAGGATCAGAGTGGACACCAAAAACGATTTGGTCTCTGATCATGGAGTCAGTTATGTCACCGAAGTTACAGGATTGCGCTAGCAGCCTAAGGTTAGTTAGATAACTATTGAAGGATTCGTCTTTACCTTTCATCCTTTGCTTGAAGATGTAGCATTCAAATATTTTGTTCGTGTCCACCTCGCAGTGGCTGTCGAATTTTCCAGAATGGTCTGGTATTTTGCTTTGTCCTGCCCTTCTGAGTATTGAAACGAGCTGAAGATCTCTATCACACGGTCACCCGCGGTGGTGAGTAGAAGAGCTATCTTCCGAGCATCGGTCGTGCCATTCAGGTTGGATACTTCCACGTATAGTTGGAATTTTTGTTTGAACAAACGCCAGTTAGCACTAAGATTACCGGTGGTCCTGAGTTGACGAGGAGCCTGAATCTTGTCCATTGTGCCTGGATTCGGTAGCTGGTTGTCTCTAACCTTGCTGAGTTGAACTAGGGAGATTGAGCAGTCACCCCTATACCATGTTATGTTATGTTACCTCGAGTAACCTATGCTGCTACTTGATGTAGGCTCTGCTGAAAGATGCTCCAGACTCGGAGATAAGTTTTGAATGATTAACAATGCTCTTAAATGAGTTCGACACTCTACTAATCTGCCTCTAGTAACTCAGTCTACTCTGCTAACTATACAACCTTGCTCTCGACCATGTGCTGGGGTGTGATGTTGCTGATAATCAACCCTGTTCTGCTCTCTTGGTTTCTGCCAGTGGAAGAGGCAGAGCCTGTGTACCTTGTCCTTTTTATGTGGGTCATGTAGTGCCCCCTTATGGTAATGCCACCTCTGGGTGTCCTGATTACCCATTGGTTGTGTCCTGTTCGAATGACCCATTGGTTGCGTGCCTGCATATCATGACATCTCTCCCTCCAGTGGTTCTTAGTTGTAGTGTATTTACATTAACCCCTTGTGTATATCATCACAGATTATCATAGAATTTACAGTGCAGAAGGAGGCCATTCGGCCCATCGAGTCTGCACCAGCTCTTGGAAAGAGCACCCCACCCAAGGTCAACACCTCTGCCCCATCCCCATAACCCAGTAACCCCACCCAACACTAAGGGCAATTTTGGACACTAAGGGCAATTTATCATGGCCAATCCACCTAACCCGCACATCTTTGGACTGTGGGAGGAAACGGGAGCACCTGGAGGAAATCCACGCACACACGGGGAGGATGTGCAGACTCCGCACAGACAGTGACCCAAGCCGGAATCGAACCTGGGACCCTGGAGCTGTGAAGCAATTGTGCTATCCACAAGGCTACCGTGCTGCCCCAAATGCAGTGATGCATATCAAAGAACAAAGAAAAGTACAGCACAGGAACAGGCCCTTCGGCCCTCCAAGCCTGCGCCGACACTACATGGAGTTTGCACATTCTCCCCGTGTTTGCGTGGGTTTCGCCCCCACAACCCAAAGATGTGCAGATTAGATGGATTGGGCCTGATAAATTGCCCCTCAATTGGAAAAAATGAATTGGGCACTCTAAATATATATATTTTTAATTGTTTGCTAGCGTGGCGACTCACACCGTAAGGCCCTAACCCAAAAACCTACCAACCCCACCCATCTACCCATTCCACCTGCAACCCCGTTGCTTCTTTCCAAACCTCCACCACAGTCCATCCCCGCACCCCACACCCAACTACATACAAAAAACATCACCCAAAATGGCCCCCATACAGAGCATTCTCAAACCACCTCGCAGCCCCATCCCAGCCCCAAACAACCTCTCATGCACTGCACAGAGTATAACCAACAGAGTGCAATAAAATTAAACTTTATACCTTCAACACCGAAGGGCTCACTGCTCCGAAAAAAGCAACAATTTAATTTCAATATAAAAATGCAAAAATACAGAAACCACAAGCAACCACTCCCATTATTACCTTTCCCAATTAGCAACTTCCACCCACATTCCCCCTTCAGCCCTCCCCCAGCTTATGTTCCTTAATAAAGTAATTTGCCTTCGCCAGTATCCCAAAGTTATACTCCCAGCACTCGAAAGTGACTCAAAGTCTGCTTAGTACAGCACCCCAAACCGAATCTGGCACTGGTACAACACTGCCTTGGCCTTGTTGAACACCGCCCGGCTCTTGGCCAGCTCCGCTCCGATGTCCTGATAAATCCAGATTTGGTTTCCTTCCCAATTGCAATCCCGCTGCGCTTTGGCCCACCTCAGAAGCTTTTCCGTGTCCTGGTCTTGGAACTTGTTCATACCCACATTCACCGACCGTGGCGGCTCCCCCGCCCTTGGCCTCTGCTTCAGGGACCTGTGGGTCTGATGCATCTCCAGGGCCTTGTCCAGCACCTTCTCACCCACCAACCTGGCGAGCATCCTCATCCTCGTGACATAGCCTATTGCATTGGTACCCTCTTCTCCCTCCAGTTGGCCCACAATCTGGAGATTTTGCCACCTGGAACTGGTCTCCTGATCCTCCAGCTTTTCTTGCAGCTTCCTACACATGTCCCCTAGGACCGCCATGTCTGCTTCCTGCAACACAACCCAGTCACTCTGGTCTGACACCACCTTCTCCACTTCCTGGGTCGTCACTCCCTGCACCTCCAGGCTCTTCTCCATCCCAAAATCCCACGAGGAGGTGCCCCTGTCTCCTCAATCGCCTTTGATCAGTCACTCTGCATTTCTTTACGCCACTGCTGAAGTTCGTCCTTAATGAAGCTCATCAACTGCTCCATTGGCAGCTTTCCAGCCAACAACAACCCTTCCTCCTCTGCCATTTTTGAAATGAATGCTGCTGTATGAGTCTCCTCCAACTGTTTAGCAAGGGCTTTCTCTGTCTTCTGTCGAGTTTGATAAACCGCGGACATGCCCATCCAAGGGAGAACTAATCGGCCTCCACTCTCCACACAACGTTTCCACCAAAACTCTCCAGAGTTCAGGTAAAAGGGGCCAAACCCAACGCCTTCAGCAGGAGCCACCCGGTGTGTGACCTCTCACACTATGGCCGCCCCTGGATATCTCTGTTTCCTTGTTGTTTAATGGTTAGTGTGTTATGTGGAATGTTATGTAGTTCACTTTCAAATCTTTGTTACTGTTGACCATTTAATAAACAAAATAGTCTCAATGCGCAAGTGCCTCCTCAAGGGGAGATGGCGGTGACATAGTGGTATTGTCACTGGACTAGTAATCCAGAGACCCAAAGTGATGATGTGGGGACCCGGTTCGAATCCCACCACGACAGGTAATGGAATTTAAATTCAATAAAATATCTGGAATTAAAAGTCTAACGATGACCATGAAACTCTTGTCGATTGTCGTAAAAACCCATCTGGTTCACCAATGTCCTTTAGGGAAGGAAATCTGCCTTCCTACCTGGTTTGGCCCACATGTAACTCCAGACCCACAGAACTGTGGTTAACACTTAACTGCCCCCTTATTGGCAATTAAGATTGGCAATAAATGCTGGCACAGCCAGCGACACCCACATCCCCTGAACAAAAAAAAACACGTATCATCATGTCTCAGAGGACGAATAGTGCAGCTTTGATTCCTGAGCAGTAGACCTGAACTGTAGGAGTATCAGCACCATAGAGGCAGCTGCCAACAATCAAAGATTTAAGAACAGGCGTTGCTTGTGGCAGCCGAGGTGGCCAGAGATGGCACTGCCATGCTTGTGTGTTGACTGGGAGTGAGTGGTGAGGGAGCGTTTAAAAGCAGCTCACCCTTGTTAGCAGCGAGCTGCTGAGTTGTGCAAATCTGACAGCGAGGCAGCCAGTAATGTCGAGAATCTCGAGGGGGTCATTTTCTGCACTAAGTACCTTTGAATATGGGTCGTGATCTTGCCAACGCGGCCGTTGCGAAACTTCCCATCAAAAGCGCCCAAAACCGTTCTTTAAACATTTTCTGTTGAATCACGCCCCCGATCCCTGCCCTAGATAAAATCAGGGATTTAATTCTTAATAATGTCACAATTAGACAGCAATTCTGAGCCAGTGCCATGTGGGACTAATGTTATGATAGGGGTCAGAGGGTAATGATTATCGTGGGCTTTTTTACTGACCTTGGACATCACAGCTGGAATCAATCGTTGAGCTTCACAGATTATGATGAATGATTACCTGTCAGTTGCTGGCTCTTGGAGATTTGACAATGGAAGAAATCTTCAGAAACACTTTTATACCAATGACAATATTAACAAGAATTACAAATTTTAACGTAGAAATGTGCAAAGTTGCAACATGGAATAAGATCATTTAGCCCAAGCAGCCCACGCTGTTGTTTACCCCAACATGCCTAAAAGAATCTGAATCACATTTACCTACCCTGTTCTCATTCTCCTTAACCCTCCTTTTTCTTCATTCACTTATCCATTCTAATCTTGAAATAGTTTCTGGCTTAACCATCAACCCTGGAAGTACAAAGCTTTCTCTATTCTAAATCTCTCACATTTAATCCAGTATCCCAAGCTTCTTGTTCTTGATCAATCAACTACTGGATACAACCCATTGCTCTATTCTTTCAAAATGTTAACATATTTATCAGATTGCTCTGTATCCTAAATTCTGACCAAAAAAAGATCCCAGTTCAAAAAGGTTTCCAGCTTGTAGCAGTGATGAAATGAAATGAAAATCACTTATTGGCACAAGTAGGCTTCAAATGAAGTTACTGTGAAAAGCCCCCAGTCGCCACAATCTGGCGCCTGTTCGGGGAGGCTGGTACAGGAATTGAACCATACTGCTGGCCTGCCTTCAAAGCCAGCAATTTAGCCCTGTGCTAAACAACCCCTTCTTTAGAAATCATTTGTTTCTTGTGTGTGAACATCTCGTATGCATAATGACAGATCGTTGTGATTAAATTTCAGGTGTGTGGGAAAAATGCTTTTTTTTTAAATGTACACAAAAGCCTGTTTCATGCCTGTTCCTTAAAGTTGCAGAATTAAAGGGGTTAAAATGCTCCTTATCAAAAATACATCTTGTCAGGTGAAAGGTGAGAAAAGAGGAAACCCATCCCATATTTCTCCCCATCTGTAACAACCTGGACATGGAGAGGTGACCTTGGTTAACTCCTCGTCTAAAAGATGATCATGCAGCACTCTCTCATTATTTTACTGACGTGTCTATCCCAGCTCATATGTTCAAATTATGGATTGGAGCCTGGACCCAGAATCATCTGGCTCAGAGATGACAAAGCTACCAAGTGAGCCACTTGTTAAAAGCTTGTCAACATCTGGAATTTTGTTGAATACTTTGTTGAAGTATTTTAGAGTAAATCAGTCGGAACTTTCCTTAGGGGAGAATAAGGTCAAAAGGATGTTGATTCCTTCTAGTCAGACCTGCCATTAGTTCCCCAATAGACGTCAAGCTATTAATGTCGCAGTGGAGCCTCAGCCAACACAGCTGATTTTGGTGCCATATGGGTGAGGATTTTGCTGTGATTTCTGATATGACCTCATGTTCAAAAGTGACCTGTCTTGTCAATGATATCCATATCCTGCTCTGACATACATGTTCATTGCTAACAAGGTATGAGTGCTGCTCCCAATTTCAACCCTTACTGTGGTGAATTCAGCTGCAGCCGAATATGAAATACATGAGATGTATGATAGCTTATTTGAAGACAAAACCTCTATTTCCATGACAGCAATAAAACGAACAACTTTATACAGAGCACACACCCTCGATATATCTTTGCCCCCAGGTGGGCAAATGGATTGCTGTTGCTTACCTGTGAAATGTGTTTTGTACAATGTTTTTGACATGTATGATGCCATGCTATTGAACAATTATTTGGCAGCATATCCAAACTTTATCAAATTTAAGACAGATGTTGTTTTCAGCACTATTAGAAAAAAACTTGGAACATTCAGCAAAATGTTGAATCTGGTTTTCCAATTCAAATTAAGAGTTACCTATTTTCAGGAATCAAGTCCTCAGACACTGAATTGATTCTTGTGCTCCCCAATTCATATAATGGACCTTTACAATTTCTGAATACATTTTCTTCACTAGCCACAGCTTTGTGTAAATTTCCTGATTACAAAGAACCACATTCTGCTGATCAAGCTGAGAACTGTGTGGACATCCTATTGGTGCTTCTCATTCACTTTCCAAATGTGAGATTTGCACAACTCTGTTCAGAACAATTGTTCTCTATGATATTGTGGAGATGCAAAGGGGAAGAGAGTGCAACCGGGGCAAAGGAAGTTCAGAATTGTGTTTGTGAGCTGTTACGTGGAGATATTAAATTTTACACTTACTTATGCCTGACCCAGGAGCAGTGGTTGTCAGTAATAATGCATTAGTGAGTTGTAGAGGTCGAATCCGGTGTGTGTCATACAATGAAATGAAAGCATAGCATTTCAATAATATGAAGGCCTGCACTCAATCTGTGTAGATGGTCCCACTGCTAAATATGAGGGTCTCTTTTCTTAGTTATCCCAGGAAGGCACTTAAAACCAGCATTAAGTCCTTGAAATACGTAAATTAGGAGGCTAACTGAAGGAACTCATCAAGAAAGAATTTAATTACGAGCATGTTAGACCTCCAGCTTGCCCTGCACAGCGTTGTTCAGCTGCCACCAAGTCCAGGTAAATTACATTTTTATTAGTTTAAAAAAACCACCTCAGGTGAAGCAAGGGTAAGTGGGAGGGGGCTCATCTGAATCTACATGATCGTCTTGACCCTCCTCTCCTTCCCTCCCTCCCCCTTCACTCCCTCCTCCTTAACAGCCTACCAAATTGCATGCCCTGGCAATCAGCTGGGGCTGCTGCCAGGAAAGCAGATGAGCTCAGGTGAGCTCTCTGTGAAGGTGCAACCAAGCCGAAGCAGCTTAAAACACGTCAATTGGTGGGGACCCAGGATCAATTTTAACCAAGACTCGGGACTCCCAGGTTAACATAGAACATACAGTGCAGAAAAAGGCCATTCGGCACACTTAAACCCTCACTTCCACCCTATCCCCATAACCTAATAACCCCTCCTAACATTTTTGGACACTAAGGGCAATTTAGCATGGCCAATCCACCTAACCTGCACGTCTTTGGACTGTGGGAAGAAACAAGAGCACCTGGAGGAAACCCACACAGACACGGGGAGAATGTGCAGACTCCACACAGACAGTGACCCAGCGGGGAATCGAACCTGGGACCCTGGCGCTGTGAAGCCACAGTGCTAGCCACTTGTGCTACCGTGCTGCCCTCCTTCTTCATCACACAGCGTTGAAAATGGGCCCAGACTAATTTCAATGTTGTGATTCCTGACTTAAGAATAAAAACATATGACAATGACCTCATCAACAAGCAGGAGAGTCCCAGCAATGAAAGTGGAAGTTAAACTACTTAGAGTTTCTGCACCAGCATTACGTTTCAGATACCTAGGGCAGCTTTTACTGAGTTTCTAACCATTGTAACCAGACACAGCTCCATTAAGGACTGTAGTGAAAACAGAGTTGTCATCTCATGAGACGTGGATATTTTATACATGGAGATATGCATGTTTTATATGCATATCGTTTAACTATTCTGTCAGCTTTACAAGAATTCTAGCACCATCACCAAACACCATGGGGACCACATGCAATTTGATCTGGACATTATATTAAAGAGAAACATCTGTCTTAAATACATATTCTTTGTTGTTTCAATGCATAACATGCCACACAAAATAAAATGTATTTGTTTTTTATTGGGTTTATCAGAAGTGAATGCCTCACAAATAGATTTAGGAATGAATTTTAAGACAAAGTGAATTTGCACGGGGTTAAAAGTCCACAGGCTGCAGCACTGAGATGGGTAAGGAGTTTCTTTTATTATTGAGTCAACAAGCCTTATTGGTGTCTACTACATCCAAGAACATTAAGCGATTCATTACGGATGGCTATAATAAAATAAACTATATCTGCTTTGATGCAGATAATTCCATTATTGTGTGCCAGCATGAACTGTGCGCAGAAAATGCTTCTTTTTTTTATTTCTACTTTCCTAGGGTCCGTGCGTCACAGGGAAGGCCAGCATTTGTTGCCTTTGAACTGAGTGGCATGCCAGGCCACTTCAGAGGGGCAGTTAAGAGTCAATCACATGACTTCCGGTGGCGGCGATGCCCAGCTAAACCGCACGTTTCGGCGGCTCCAGCTCGAACGGGCCTTCGGGCTCTTTTAAGAGCCCCAACGGGGAATTTTTTCGGGATGAAACCTGGTGTGGGGTGAGGCAACAGGGAGTCACCCCCAACGAAAAAGAAAAATATCGGCGGTGGCGGCCAGATCGCGAAGAATCCTCGAGGACAGTGGCAGAAAGAAAAAGGAGCAAGGTGGCAGCGGAGGGAGCCCAGGCGACATGGGGGCCGGACCAAGACGATTTTTGAGACGGTGTGGGGAGCTGCTTAAGAAGGAGGTGCTGGCCCCGATGCTAGAAGCAATTGAGGGGCTAAAGGAGGCACAAAAGACCCAGGAGATGGAACTCCGCGTGGTGGAGCAGAAGGTGACGAATAACGAGGACGAGATCCTGGGCCTGGCGGTCAAAACCCAGACGCACGAGGCGCTCCACAAAAAGTGCATTGAAAGGATTGAAGTCCTAGAAAACAGATCACGGAGAAAGAACCTTCGGATCCTGGGTCTCCCCAAGGGAGTGGAAGGAGCGGACGGCGGGGCTTACGTGAGCACGATGCTACGCTCGCTAATGGGAGCTGAGGCCCCTTTGGGCCCCTTGGAAGTGGAAGGGGCCCATCGGGTCCCTGCGAGGAGACCAAAGGCGGGAGAACCACCTAGGGCGACGATCGTGCAATTTCATCGCTTCAATGACAGAGAGGTGGTTCTGAGATGGGCCAAAAAGGTACGAAGTAGTAGATGGGAGAATGCGGTGGTACGGGTGTACCAGGATTGGAGTGCGGAGGTGGCAAGAAGGAGGGCGAGTTTTAATCGAGCCAAGGAGGTGCTACACAAGAAGAAGGTGAAGTTCGGGATATTGCAGCCGGCGCGACTGTGGGTCACGCACCAGGAGAGGCATCACTACTTCAAAACGGCGGAAGAAGCATGGACCTTTACTAAAAACGAGAAACTGGATCAGAACTGAGGGACTGATGTTGGAGGGGAAACGACAATGCTGCTGTATATAGAGATGTAAATGGGGGAGGGGGGGACACTGAGAAATGTGGGCGCCGGTGGGAGGGAAGAAGAGACATAGGCGGGGGATGGGGAATCGGAGTGGGGCGGCAGAGGGAGCTGCGCCACGAGGGGCGGGACGGCTCTAGAGAACACGGGGCTTATTGTTCTTGTTCCCGCGCCAGAAAGATGATGGCGGGAAGATAGGCGCAAGGTAGATGGGAGTTCCCCACACGGGGGGGTCAAGGAGAGAGCGGGAGAAGCCGGGGTCAGTTGAAGTCAGCTGACTTTCGGAAGCAATATGGGGGGAGTAATCATGCTAGATGGGGATCTAGCGGGGGGGAGGGGGGGGGAGGATAACTGGGTTGCTGCTGCAGAGATCGAAGAGGAACTGGTAAAAGAAAAGGTGGTCGGGGCGGGAATGCGCCGCCTGGGGAACGGGTGGGTGCGCGGAACCGGGACGTGGGACTGGCCTAGAGAGGGTGATGGCTAGTCGACAGGGGAGGGGGGCAGGCAGACCCCCAGTTCGGCTGATCACGTGGAACATGAGAGGCCTAAATGGGCCGATTAAAAGGGCCCGAGTGTTCGCCCACTTGAAAGGACTGAGGGCAGACGTGGCCATGCTTCAGGAGACGCACCTGAAGGTGGCGGACCAAGTTAGGTTAAGGAAAGGATGGGTGGGACAGGTGTTCCACTCAGGGCTGGATGCAAAGAACAGAGTGGTGGCCATACTGGTGGGGAAACGGGTGTCATTCGAAGCTAGGAACATTGTAGCAGACAGCGGAGGCAGATATGTGATGGTGAGTGGCAGACTGCAGGGAATGGAGGTCGTGTTGGTTAACGTATATGCCCCGAATTGGGATGATGCGGGATTTATGAAGCGGATGCTGGGACGTATCCCGGACCTGGTGGTAGGAAACCTGATAATGGGGGGGGACTTCAACACCGTGTTGGACCCAGGGTTAGATAGATCTAGATCTAGGACCGGAAGAAGGCCGGCAGCGGCCAAGGTGCTTAGGGGGTTTATGGACCAAATGGGGGGAGTGGATCCGTGGCGATTTGTTAGGCCGATGGCCAAAGAGTTCTCCTTCTTCTCCCATGTTCACAAGGTGTACTCCCGGATAGATTTTTTTGTTTTGGGAAGGTCACTGATCTCGAGGGTGGAAGGAACTGAGTACTCAGCCATCGCTGTTTCAGATCATGCCCCGCACTGGGTGGACCTGGAACTAAGAGAGGAGAGGGAGCAGCGTTCACTCTGGCGACTAGATGTGGGATTACTGGCAGATGAGGGAGTCTGCGGAAGGGTGCGGGGATGTATCGAAAGGTACCTGGAGGCCAATGACGACGGGGAGGTCTGAGTGGGAGTAGCATGGGAAGCTCTAAAGGCGGCGATCAGAGGAGAGCTGATCTCCATCAGGGCCCATAAGGGGAAAATAGAGGCCAAGGAAAGTGAAAGACTACTGGGGGAGATTTTGAGGGTAGATAAAGTATATGTGGAGGCCCCGGATGAAGGACTATACAGGGAGAGGCGACGACTCCAGACGGAGTTCGACCTGCTGACCACAGGGAGGGCAGAGGCACAGTGGAGGAAGGCACAGGGGATGAGATATGAATATGGGGAAAAGGCGAGTCGCCTGTTGGCCCATCAGTTGCGAAAGAGGACAGCGGCGAGGGAGATAGGGGGAATTAGGGATGAAATGGGAGCTACGGTGCGGAGAGCAGGGAAGAAAAATGAGGTGTTAAGACCTTTTATGAGAGACTATATAGGTCCCAACCCCCGGAGGGAAAAGAGGAGATGCGGCAGTTTTTGGACCAATTAAGGTTCCCGAGGGTGGAGGAGCAGGAGGTGGAAGGCCTGGGGGTGCCGATTGGGGTGGACGAGGTTACCAAGGGGCTGGGGAACATGCAGGCAGGGAAGGCCCCGGGACCAGGTGGGTTCCCGGTGGAATTCTATAGAAAATATGTGGACTTGTTGGCCCCGCTGCTGGTAAGGACCTTTAACGAGGCCAGACAAGAGGGGACCCTACCCCTGACAATGTTGGAGGCGACGATATCACTAATCTTGAAGCGGGATAAAGATCCGCTGCAGTGCGGGTCCTATAGGCCTACTCACTGCTAAATGTGGACGCTAAGTTGCTAGCAAAGGTGCTGGCAACGAGGATAGAGGATTGTGTCCCGGGGGTGGTGCACGAAGACCAGACAGGGTTCGTAAAGGGGAGACAACTAAATGTCAACGTGTGACGGCTATTAGGGGTAATAATGATGCCCCCAGCAGAGGGGGAGGCAGAGATAGTGGCGGCAATGGATGCAGGGAAGGCACTTGATAGGGTGGAGTGGGAGTATCTATGGGAGGTGCTGAGGAGGTTCAGGTTCGGGGACGGGTTTGTCAGCTGGGTTAAACTCCTCTATGGGGCCCCAACGGCAAGTGTGGTCACAGGTCGGCAAAGGTCGGAGTATTTTCGACTACACAGGGGAACAAGACAGGGATGCCCGTTGTCCCCATTACTGTTCGCGCTGGCAATTGAACCACTGGCCATAGCGCTTAGAGACTCCAGAAAATGGAGAGGGGTGATTAGAGGGGGAGAGGAACACCGAGTGTCACTCTACGCGGATGACCTACTGCTGTATGTGACGGACCCAGTGGGGGGGATGACAGAGGTCATGCAGATATTGAGGGAGTTTGGAGATTTCTCGGGATATAGGCTTAACATGGGAAAGAGTGAGCTTTTTGTGATACACCCTGGGGACCAGAGTAGAGGGATAGATGGCCTACCGCTAAGGAGAGTGGAAAGAAACTTCCGATACCTGGGGATTCAGATAGCCAGGAGCTGGGGAACCTTACACAGACTCAATCTGACACGGCTGGTGGAACAAATGGAAGAGGATTTCAAAAGGTGGGACATGCAGCCGCTGTCACTGGCGGGCAGAGTGCAGGCAATTAAGATGATGGTCCTCCCGAGGTTCCTATTTGTGTTCCAATGTCTCCCTATACTGATCACTAAGGCCTTCTTTAAAAAAATAGATAGGAGCATCACGAGTTTCGTGTGGGCAGGGAAGGCCCCGAGGGTAAGGAGGGGGTTCCTACAACGTAGCAGAGACAGAGGGGGACTGGCGTTGCCGAATTTGGGCGACTACTACTGGGCCGCCAATGTGGCGATGATTCGTAAATGGATGATAGAGGGAGAGGGAGCGGCGTGGAAAAGGTTGGAGATGAAGTCCTGCAAAGGGACGAGTTTAAAAGCGCTGGTGACGGCGCCACTACCGCTCTCCCCAAAAAGATTTACTACAAACCCAGTGGTGGCGGCAACATTAAGTGTCTGGGGGCAATGAAGGCGACAGAGGGGTGTGCTGGGAGCCTCGGTGTGGTCCCCGATCAGGAACCATAGGTCTGCCCCAGGGAAGCTAGACGGAGGATTCCAGAGCTGGCACCGGGTAGGAATCAGGAGAGTGGGAGATTTATTTATAGACGGGACGTTTGCGAGCTTGGGAGTGCTTGAGGAAAAGTATGAGCTGCCCCGGGGAAATTTCTTTAGATATATGCAGGTGAGAGCGTTCACGAAACAACTGGTGAGGGAATTTCCGCTGCTCCCGACACAAGGGATCCAGGATAGGGTGCTTTCGGGGGTGTGGGTCGGGGAGGGCAAAGTGTCAGAGATATACCGGGAGATGAGAGTAGAGGGGGAGGAGTTGGTGGGCGAACTGAAGGGAAAATGGGAAGAAGAGCTCGGGGAGGAGATTGAGGACGGTTTGTGGGCTGATGCCCTAAGCAGGGTAAATTCCTCTTCCTCGTGTGCCAGGCTTAGCCTGATCCAATTTAAGGTGCTGCATAGAGCACACATAATGGGAGCAAGGTTGAGCAGGTTCTTTGGAGTGGAGGACAAGTGTGGGAGGTGTGGGGGAAGCCCGGCGAACCACACACATATGTTTTGGTTGTGTCCGGCACTGGAGGGGTATTGGAGGGGAGTGACGGGAGTGGTCTCGAAGGTGGTGAAGGTCCGGGTCAAGCCAGGCTGGGGGTTAGCTATATTTGGAGTAGCGGATGAGCCGGGAGTGCAGGAAGCGAAAGAGGCCGATGTCGTGGCCTTTGCGTCCCGAGTAGCCCAGCGTAGGATTTTACTCATGTGGAAGGAAGCGAAACCCCCCGGACTGGAGGCCTGGATAAACGATATGGCGGGGTTCATAAAACTAGAGCAGATGAAGTTTGCACTGAGAGGATCGGCTCAAGGGTTCACCAGACAGTGGCAACCATTCCTCGACTACCTAGCGGAACGTTAGAGGGAAGATAGATCGCCAGCAGCAGCAACCCGGGGGGAGGGGTAAATTGTTTGGGTTTTTGGAGGGGGAGAGGGGGCGGGGGGGGGAGTATTACTTTGTGTTATTTGGTTAGTTTACCATGTTAGTTAAACAATGTTATATTGCAGTTATCATGTTACCTTTTTTTTTGTTTGATTTGTAAGGGAAAAAATTGTGTTTGAAAACTTTAATAAAATATATATTTTTTTAAAAAGAGTCAATCACATTGCTGTGGGTCTGGAGTCATATGTAGGCCTGACCGTGTAAGGACCACAGATTTCCTTCCCCACAGGACAGTAGTGAAGCAGATGGGTTTTTATGACAATCAATGATAGTCGCATTGCTGAGACCAGCTTTGAGTTCTCGATGTTATTAATTAATTGTTAGTTTTGTTTACAGGCTTCCTGGTGAATTCAGAAACAGGAAAGGAGTTCACCCCTCCACTTCTCCTGAATTGCCAGAAATATTGCACAGCTCAGCAGCCAGTTCAGCTTAAAAGCAGGAGATTGCAAGTTACAGACCTGGCTTCTGGAGATAGAAATTAAAATCTAAGAGGTCTGTGTGGAGTTTGCACTTTCTCCCCTTGTCTGCGTGGGTTTCATCTGGGTGCTCCAGTTTCCTCCCGCAATCCTCCCACAGGCTAGGTGGATTGGCCATGCTAAATTGCCCCTTAGTGTCTAAAGATGTGTAGGTTAGTTTACGGGGTTGCGGGAATAGGGCAGGGGTGTGGGCTTAAGTAGGATGCTCTTTCAGAGGTTGGTGCAGACTCGATGGGCCGAATGGCCTTCTTCTGCACTGTAGGAATTCTATGGTTCCATGATTCTATAGGTTAGGTTTTACACACAAGAAAAAGGAAAGATAATGCCAAAAACAGGTAAGTCAGCCCATGAAAGTGCTGGAACGCTATTTTTTTATTTTTAGGAACAGAGCTGAGTAAGTACTATTTGCTTTGGCTGTTGTTATGTAAATTCACTTGCTGTCTCTAATGAAAAGCATCATAATAATTCACCTCTAGGCTTAGCTTGTTGAAGTGTCTCTCAGACTGCTTTTGGAAAGATTTCAGATGTAGACGTGAGTTCATGGGCGAAAGGTCCAATATCTAGCTCATCTCTCGGTGATCCTGTCACATAATTCGATGCAGGGCAGTATGTGCACATTCTTGAATGGAAGATGTTTGAACCACTTATGTGAGCGACCAGCACTACTGCCCCAAGTGAACATCTAAGTCACAATCTATAAGGTTGATAGAACAACTGAGAGCCCACTAGTTTGCCAATGAAGCACGATTTCATTTTTAGAGACACTGACTGTAAAGAAGATCACCACAGTAACAGCACAGGAAGCATGCCGGGAAATCAGTGCCAACCATACAAAAGCACTTATAGCAATTCAGTCAAAGTATTATAACCTTACCAAGCAATGAAAGAGTCAACCGTACCTTGCCCTGTACAAAGCATGTCAGACATGCATAATCATCTCCCCAACCTTTAGTTAAAGTCAATGAGTGATTGCTTTACTCTCAATGTCCATGAAACATAAATTGCACGCTATATCATCAGCTTTCATCTTTCACTTCCCCATGAGCAATCTCTCCAATAAAAGTGCTGAGCATACTCCGCCATTCAATAAGATCATGGCACTGACCTGATTGTAAACTCAACCCCACGCTCCCGCCTACCTATGATAGATAACCTTTCACCCCCTTACTTATCAAGAATTTATCTAGCTCTGTCTTAAACCATAGAAAGCATCCCATCTGGCTGCATCACAGCCTGGTATGGCAACTGCTCGTCCCAAGACCGCAAGAAACCTCAGTGTGTTGTGAACACAGCCCAGTCCATCACACAAACCTGCTTCCCATCCGTTGACTCCATCTACACCTCCCGCTGCCTTGGGAAAGCGGGCAGCATAATCAAAGACCCCTCCCACCCGTCTTACTCACTCTTCCAACTTCTTCCATCGGGCAGGAGATAACAAAGTCTGAGAACACACCTGAACAGATTCAAAAACAGCTTCTTCCCCACTGTTACCAGACTCCTAAATGACCCTCTAATGGACTGTATGCTTCAACCGATGCCATTGCCTATGTATTTACATTGGGACCTTGTGTTGCCCATTTATGTATTTTCTTTCTATTTTCTTTTATTTTCATGTACTAAATGATCTGTTTGAGCGGCTCCCAAAAAATACTTTTCACTGTACCTCGGTACACCTGACAATAAACAAATCCAAATCCAAAAGCTTCCACTGCCATTTGAGGAAGAGAGTTGCAAAGACTCACAACCCTCTGAGTGAAAAACATTTCCACATTTCTGTCTCAAATGGGCCACCCCTTGTTTTTAGACAGTGACGAAAATGATACAGCGTTTATCCCATGTGAGCAAAACAATCGATTTTGAGATCACTTTAGAAATGGAGGAGATATGGGAGTTCCAGCTTAAAGCACATTTTCATTAAAATACTTGTTTGGTTAGTCACTGAATGCCTCATCAAAGTAGGCAGTTTGATTCACATTTAAATGCAGCAGGGTGTAAATCAAAAGATATTTTGTATAATGCAAACAGGTTATTGACAAGATGACAGGTGCAGGAAGAATAATTAAATTACCATTGTTAGCTTGCAAACAGCTGTGGCTAAACAGGTTGAAGAACATGGCAGGCTAAAACTTATTTTCATCAAAATTACAAGATGTTGAAGGCTTGTAGATAAAAACAAGCTGGACAGCTTAGTGTGACTCATGGTTTATTTTGTAATTACACGCCATGCTTACAATATAACTTTAAAAATAACAAGGGTAGTTATTGACTGTGGCCACTGGACAATTCAATCATTATTTAAGTTTCTGATTTTTGAAACCAATAAAGGTATTTTGAGCATTTGGAGATTGTGGTGGTAGATTTGCATTGCTTACTATGAGCAAGCAACAGTATAACTTAAGAACAAAAGAACATAAGAATTGGGATCAGGGGTAGGCAATTCAGACCCTTGAGCCTGCTCCGCCATTCAATATGATCATAGCTGATGCCATCTGCATTTTCCCACCCACTCCCCATAACCCTTCATCCAGCTACAAACTAAAACCTATCTCCTCCTTAAACTTGTTTCGTGTTCCAGCGCCCACTGTACTCTAGGGTAGAGAATTCCCCAGATTCACAACTCTCTGAGTGAAATAATTCCCCCTCATTTCTGTTTTAAATCTGTCGCCCCTTAGCGTAAAACTATGCCCTTGCATCCTAGAATGTCCAACAAGGAGAAACATCTGCTCTATGCCTATCCTCTTTAGCATTGTGTATTAGATCTTCTCTCATTCTTCCAGCTGGTATAGGCCTAAACAGCTCGATTCTCTCCATGGATAATCTAGTGAGCCTTCTCTGAACCGTCTCTACTGCATTTACATCCTTCCTCAAATAAGGGACCAAAACTGTGCGCAGTACTCCAGATGCGATCTCACCAATGTGTATAGAGTTGCAACAACACCTGCCAACTTTTATATTCTATTCCATTAGAAATGAATGCCAAAATTCCATTTGCCTTCCTTATGACCTGCTGCACCTGCATACTAACTTTCTCCGGTCCAGCACAAAGACCCCCAGGTCCCTCTGAACCAAAGTACTTTGAAGTTTCTCCCCATTTAGATAATAAATTGCTTTTGAATTCCTCTGACCAAAATGGATAACCTCACACTCATCCACATTAAATTCCATCTGCCAGGGACTTGCGGTGTCGGGGATGTGCTGAGAAGTTGCACATCAGGTGGCTCTCCTCCTACGAACCCGAAAATAGTCTATTTCACCCAAAATAGCCCGCTAATACAAAGGAAAAAAATATCCCACACATCAACCAATATCAACGCAAAGGGAGATGCCGAACAACAGTCACTCCAAACGCTGTGTAGAAACAAGAAGTGGAAAAAGCCATGAGAATCAAATGGCTGAGCCGGCAGACGCACGAGGCGTCGAAACTCAAGTCTCACCAAGGCGCGAAGGACCAACCGGCCGCACAAAGGCACGAAGGACCAACCTGCCGCACAAGGGCACGAAGGACGAATCTGTCGCACAAGGGCACGAAGGACCAACCTGCCGCACAAGGGTGCGAAGGACCAACCTGCCGCACAAGGGCACGAAGGACCAACCTGCCGCACAAGGGCACGAAGGACCAACCTGCCGCACAAGGGCACGAAGGACCAACCTGCCGCACAAGGGCACGAAGGACCAACCTGCCGCACAAGGGCACGAAGGACCAACCTGCCGCACAAGGGTGCGAAGGACCAACCTGCCGCACAAGGGCACGAAGGACCAACCTGCCGCACAAGGGCACGAAGGACCAACCTGCCGCACAAGGGCACGAAGGACCAACCTGCCGCACAAGGGCACGAAGGACCAACCTGCCGCACAAGGGCACGAAGGACCAACCTGCCGCACAAGGGCACGAAGGACCAACCTGCCGCACAAGGGCACGAAGGACCAACCTGCCGCACAAGGGCACGAAGGACCAACCTGCCGCACAAGGGCACGAAGGACCAACCTGCCGCACAAGGGCACGAAGGACCAACCTGCCGCACAAGGGCACGAAGGACCAACCTGCCGCACAAGGGCACGAAGGACCAACCTGCCGCACAAGGGCACGAAGGACCAACCTGCCGCACAAGGGCACGAAGGACCAACCTGCCGCACAAGGGCACGAAGGACCAACCTGCCGCACAAGGGCGCGTCCTTCGCAAGGGGTTGGTTGGAGGATGTTTCATTCAAGGGAACTGAGAGAACACAGAGAGGAGATGATAATCGATACCCAGGCTGCAGTCAGGATGGCAGTCGTGGAAACTCTGGCGACCATGCAGGTGGCCCTGGCGGAGAGGCGACTGGAAACCCAGGAAAGCACCATAAAGGAGCTAGAGGAGGCCTCAAAAGACCAGGGCAACCGGATCTCCGCCCTGGAAAAGTAAATATCAAGGTTGGTTGTGACGCAGGGGGATCTGAAGGGAAAGATTGCGGATCAGGAAAAATGATCAAGACACCGAAGCCTACAGTTTGCGGGCCTGCTGGAGGGGATTGAGGTCGGAACCCCACAAACTATTTGACCCAAATGCTGGGCAATCCGGTGGGAAGGGATAGCTTCCCCAACCCACCAGAAATGGACATAGCGCACCGGTCGCTTGTCCAAAACCCAAAGCTGGGGAACAACCAAGGGCGATAATCGCTAAAATACACCGGGAAAGAATCCTGCGCTGGGCTTGGCAAACAGGGTCTACCAGGACATTGGGGCTGGCGTGGCCAAGCGCCGGGCAGAGTACACCAGGGCGAAAGCTGCGCTGCACAAGAGTACCGTAACGTTTGGGATGCTGTATCCAGCCAAACTCTGGGTCACATTCCAAGGCAGGGAGCACATCTTCACGGCCCCTGCAGACATGGAGAACGGGCTGGAGAAAAGGCAGCAGGGACAGCGGTGAAAAGATCATCTGAAGAGACTTTATTTATTTACTAAATAAATTACCAACTCGATGAACACTTTGCGTGGGACTGCATTGCCTCGATCTCAGGACGGGAGGTGAAATAGAGGAAAGAAATAGTGAGCGCAGCAGAGCGCAGGAAAGGGTGGGGAAAACGGCAGGTAGGGAACACAGAGAACGAGCGATGGGAGGGCACATAACCAGCCCCAGGAGTGGGGCCACCACTCTAGCCGGGAATCCAGCACCTGGAAGCATGAAGGAAAAAGAGGCCATGGAGCATATCCCACAAGGGAGAGAGTGCCTGGCAAAGGTGGGGGGGGTTAAACATCAGCAACAGAGGGATGACTACGAGAAGAAACAAAGAGAAGGGAACATGGTGGGGGGACAGCTCTAGGGAGTGTGGGGGGGGGGGGAGGAGGACAGGGGAGGGGAGGAAGTACTGTGGGGGGAACATCGGAACAAAGATAGCAAGGGCATTAGGCTGACTACAACAGGCCACATGTGGCAACTTGGCACACAGAGGCATCGCAAGCAACCACTTTGGAGGGTCCCTGAACAAAAGAACACCGCAGAGTGCAGGGGCTCACCCACATGGCGTACACACAGTTGGCGGCCATGTTGGGTGTCCCCTGGAATCCCCGGAGTGCATGGGTCCGGACTCATGGTGAGAATAGTGACCGCAGGCATTTTGGATGGCGCCCCAACAAAGGAAAACCCCGGAGTGCAGGGGAGCATCCACCAGGTAAGTATGGTTGATCCCGCAGAGGAGGGGGGGACAGAAACTCTCCAATAGGATAGTCACCTGGAATGTCAGGGGACTTAACGACCCAGTGAAAAGATCCAGAGTCTTCCCCCACCTGAAAAGTATGAAAGCCGACATAGTTTTCCTCCAAGAGACGCACCTGAGGGAGAAGGACCGACTGCGGTTAGGAAGGGCTGGGTGGGAAGACCTACCATTCCTGCTATGGGACGAGGGCTAGGGGGGTAGCTATTTTGATAAGTAAGAGGACGGTGCTTATGGCGACAAAGGTGGTTACGGACCAAGGAGGATGGTACGTCATGGTCAATGCTGTCCTCAATGGGGAATCAGTTGTCCTGGTAAATATGTACGCTCCCAACTGGGATGGCACATACTGTATAAAGAGGACCATGACGGAAATCCTCAACATCGACACAGGCCGACTTATTATGGGGGGGGGACTTTAACTGTGAAAAGAACCCACGGGCGGCCAGGTCGAATCCCAAATCAGGGAAGACTTCCAACATGGCAAAATAACTCAACATATTTATGGAGCAGATAGGGGCCATGGACACATTGCGGTTCACCCAACAAGGGGAGAAGGAGTTCTCTTTCGTCTCTCAGGTACACAATGTATACAAACAGATCGACGTTTTTGTATGAGATACCCTCAATTACGACTCAGGAGAGGCGTTTGCTAATACAAAGGCTTTAATAACCAGAAAACCAGACAGCTGCCGAGAAGTGTGCTCACTGCACGCTGCCTACTGAACGTAACCTTATATACAGCTTCCTGGGGGCGGAGCCGGAGGCCGAGTCCCCCAGGGTTCCAAACCCGGTCTTAAAGGGGCCTGTGCATTAAAGGTACATATGTATACAGATATCATTCATCACATTCACCCCCTGTTTAAAAAAAATGCACAGTCCGTCGGGGGTGAAGTGGAATTACAAGTTCAGTCTTTTGGGTGGTCTGATTGCCCGTGTCGACCTTCTCAGCTCCAGCAGTGGTGCGGCGGATACGGTCGTCCTCGGTGGTGGTATATCCAGGAGCACGGTTGTCTGAGCCTTTGCCCACGTTGGAGCAGGGGGGTATCCGGGGTGACTCGGGTGATTGGTGCCAGCGCTGGCTGGGGAGAGGGGGGGTGCTATGGGGGGGGGGGGGGCGCTGTCGGAGTCGACTGCCGGTGCGGGGAGGGAAGCGTCAGTAGAAGGGGGGTCGTCAGTGGGTGAGCCAGCGGGTGCCAGGTCTTGCAGGGAAACGGTGTCCTGCCTGCCGTCGGGATGCTCGACGTAGGCATATTGAGGGTTTGCGTGTAATAGTTGGAACCTCTCGACCAGTGGATCTGTCTTATGGCTCCTCACGTGCCTCCGGAGTAGAACTGGTCCCGGAGTCATCAGCCAACGTGGAAGCGAGACCCCAGAGGTGGAGTTCCTGGGGAAGACAAACAAACGGTTGTGAGGGGTCTCGTTCGTGGCCGTACAGAGGAGCGACCTAATGGAGTGTAGGGCATCGGGTAGGACCTCCTGCCAGAGGACGATTGGGAGACTTCTTGACCGTAGGGCTAGAAGAACAGCCTTCCAAACTGTTGCGTTCTCCCTCTCCACCTGCCCGTTTCCCTGCAGGTTATAGCTGGTCGTTCTGCTCGAGGCGATGCCCTTGTTGAGCAGATACTGATGTAGCTCATCGCTCATGAACGATGTACCCCGGTCGCTGTGGATATAAGCGGGGAAACCAAACAGGGTGAAGGTGCTGTGCAGTGCCTTGATTACGGAGGCTGAGGTCATATCGGGGCATGGGACAGCGAATGGGAAGCGGGAGAATTCGTCGATGACAGTGAGGAAGTAGGTGTTGCGGTTGGTGGATGGGAGGGGCCCTTGAAGTCCACGCTTAGTTGCTCAAAGGGCCCAGAGGCCAGGCGAGCCTTCTCTGGTCGATAGAAGTGCGGTTTGCACTCCGCACAGATCTGGCAAGCCTTGGTCATGGCCTTGACCTCCTCGGTGGAGTAAGGTAGGTTGCGGGACTTGATGAAATGGGCAAGTCGGGTGACCCCCGGGTGGCAGAGGTCATCGTGGATGGCCCGCAGACGGTCTATCTGCGCGTTGGCGCATGTGCCGCGGGACAGGGCATCTGGGGACTTGTTGAGCTTCCCTGGACGATATGTAATATCGTACGTGTAGGTGGAGAGTTTGATCCTCCACCTCAGAATTTTATTATTCTTTATTTTGCCCCGTTGTGCGTTATCGAACATAAAGGCGACCGACCGTTGGTCGGTGATGAGGGCGAACCTCCTACCGGCTAGGCAGTGCCTCCAGTGCAGCACATCCTCCACTATGGCTTGTGCCTCCTTCTCAACTGCAGAGTGTCGATTTTCCAAGGCGGTGAGGGTTCGGTAGAAGAACGCTACCGGTCTGCCGGCCTGGTTGAGGGTCGCAGCCAGGGCGACGTCTGATGCGTCGCTTTCTACCTGGAAGGGAATGGTTTCGTGCACCGCGTGCATGGCGGCCTTGATGATATTGGCCTTGATACGACTGAAGGCCGACTGAGCATATCTGGGGAACCACTGGGCATAATAGGAAAAGAGCCCCAGGCACCGTTTGAGTGCCTTGAGGCTACGGGTGAGGGGAAGTTCCTTAAGGGGGCGCATGCGTTCGGGGTCTGGCCCTAGGACCCCGTTTTCCACGACGTAGCCGAGGATGGCTAGCCGGGTTGTGTGGAACACGCATTTCTCTTTATTGTAACGTCAGATTGAGGGCCCAGGTGGTCTGGAGGAACTTCCTCAGGTTTTCGTCATGGTCCTGCTGGTCATGGCCGCAGATGGTGACGTTGTCCAAGTACGGGTATGAAGCCCGTAAGCCGTACTGGCCCACCATTTGATCCATTGCCCTTTGGAAAACTGAGACTCCGTTTGTGACCCCGGAAGGGACCCTGAGGAAGTGGAAGAGCCGACCGGCTGCTTCGAAGGCTGTATCGGGGCGGTCCTCTGGGCGGATAGGGAGTTGATGATAGGCCGATTTTAGGTCGACCGTGGAGAATACTCGATACTGGGCGATTTGGTTCACCATTTCTGCTATGCGGGGGAGTGGGTACGCATCGAGTTGCGTAAAGCGGTTTATGGTCTGACTATAGTCCACCACCGTACGTTGTTTTTCCCCGGAGCGGACGACCATTACTTGTGCCCTCCAAGGGCTGTTGCTAGCCTCTATGACCCCTTCTTTTAGTTACTGCTGAACCTCTGACTTGATGAAAGTCATGTCTTGGGCACTGTACCGCCGACTCCTGGTGGCGACGGGCTTACAGTCGGGGGTGAGGTTCGCGAAGAGGGGGGGTGGTGCAACTTTGAGTGTCGCCAGGCTATATACCGTGAGCGGGGGCAGGGGTCCGCCGAACTTCAGGGTCAGGCTTCGGTGGCTGCACTGAAAGTCCAGACCGAGCAGCAGGGGGGCGCAGAGGTGAGGGAGGACATAAAGTTTAAAACGGGCGTATTTGGCGCCTTGAATAGCGAGGTTCGCGACACAATACCCTGTGATTTGGACCGAATGAGACCCAGATGCAAGGGCGATAGTTTGGGAGGTGGGATAGGTGCGCAGGGAGCAGCGTCTTACCGTGTCTGGATGGATAAAACTCTCCGTGCTCCCGGAGTCAAAAAGGCAGGGGGTGTCGCGGCCGTTGATTTGAACCTGCATCATTGAGTTTCGCAGGTGCTTCGGCCGAGATTGATCGAGCGTGATCGCTCATCGTTGCGGGCAGTCAGAGTCCTCGGTTGAATCGGACTCGCAAAATGGTCGCTGCCGTCGGTCACACGTTTTGGGTTTTGAAGATGGCTGCCGCCAAGATGGCCACCCCCATGACTCGCACAAAAGTAGGCGTGTCAGGCCGCTGCGCGCTCGCGTTGCGGGGCCTGTGGTCCCGGGAGTTCGACTTCTGGGCCCGATGAGACTTTTGTTTCTGGCCTTTGGGCCCAGCCAAGCAGACCTTCGCGAAGTGCCCGTTCTTTCCGCATTCGCCGCAGATAGCGGAGCGGGCCGGGCAACGCTGGCGTGAGTGCTGGCCTTGCCCACAGAAATAGCATTGGGGGCCCCCGGTGTGAGCGGGTCGCCGCGCGGCGCAGGCCTGAAGCGTGGCCGAGTCTGCAAGGGATCGAGAGGGGTTTGCAAGGTCCGCTGAGTACGTGCGGAGATTATTGTGGGCCACTTCCAGGGAAGAGGCGAGCGTTACCGTGCCTTGGAGGTCCTTCGCTCTGTCTTCTAGGAGCCGCTGCCGGATGTACGTGGATCGGATACCGGACACGAAAGCATCACGAATATGTAAGTTCATGTGGACTTCTGCCGTCACCTCTTTATGGTCGCAGTTCCTGGTGAGCGCGGAGTCTCTCCAAGTAATCATCTAGCATTTCCCTGGAGCGCTGGCGGCAGGTCGAGAGCAAATGTCTGGCGTGTACCTTGTTTATCGGCTTTACGAAGCGCTTCTGTAGGATTTCGACCGCCGTTTCGTACGTCGTAGCTTTCTCGATCATGGAGGATAGTCGGTGGCCCACCCGGGCATGTAGTAAGCTCAGCTTGCGAGGTCCGTCAACTTCAGTCTCTGAGGAATTCAGATAGGCCTCAAAGCACCGGAGCCAGTATTTAAAAATTTCAGTGGCTTCCGGCGACCGAGCGTCCAAATTGAGCTTCTCCGGCTTTAGACCGCTGTCCATCTTGATGTAGTCTGGTTATTAAATTGAGATACCCTCAATTACGACTCAGGAGAGGAGCTCGATAATACAAAGGCTTTAATAACCAGAAAACCAGACAGCTGCCGAGAAGTGTGCTCACTGCATGCTGCCTACAGAACGTAACCTTACATACAGCTTCCTGGGGGCGGAGTCCCCCAGGGTTACAAACCCGGTCTTAAAGGGGCTTACGCATTAAAGGTGTATATGTATACAGATATCATTCATCACATTGTAGTGGGGAAATCAGTGTTTCCAGGGCTAGTAAGAGCAGAATATTCCGCGAACGTAATCTCCAACCTCGCTCTACACTATCTGGGTGTGAGGTTGGAAACGGGGTGTGCCCAATGGCCCCCATGGAGGTTGGACATGGTCCTCCTTGCCGATAAGGCTTTCTGTGCCAAAAATATCACAGGCCATAGACGAGTACATTACTAATAACAGGAATGGGGAGGTCTGACCCTCCACATTCTGGGAGGAGCTGAAACTGTGATCAGGGGTGACATTATTGTTTACAAAGCACAAAGGGATAGGGAAGAGAGGGTGGTTAGGCAACAGCTAGTCGACTCCATAATGGAGGTAGATGAGCGATGCTCCGAGGCCCTGACTGTAGAACCCCTGGCGGAGAGGAAAAATCTGCAAATGAACTTTGGCCTGCTCTCCACGAGGAAAGAAGTGCACCAACTTCGCCAGACTCGAAAGACCCTGTACGAACATGGAGATGAAGCCAGCCACCTGCTGGCTCACCAGCTGAGAAGGCAAGCAGCCATGAGAGAAATAGTGCAGATTAGAGACAACGAGGGCAAACTAGTCATGGAGCTGGAAAGGTCAACAGGTCTTCGAGACCTTCTACCAGGGGCTGTAGAACTCCGAGCCCCCAACAAAGGACTTGAGGATGAAACAGTTCCTTGAAGGACTGGACATGCCAGTTGTGTGGGAGGACAGAAAACGGGGTCTGGAAGCACCACCAGAAATGGGAGAAGTCATGGAGAGTACTAACTCCATGCAGGCGGGGAAGGCGCCAGGACCAGACGATTCCCAGCGGACTTCTACAAAAGATTTGCAGCTGCACTGGTCCCGCACCTGCGGGAGATGTTCACAAGTGGCGAGGGTCACCCTGCTGCCTATGCTACTACAAGCCTCAATCTCGTTCATACCCAAGAAAGACAAAGACCCAACAGAGTGTGGGTCCTACAGACCCACCCTGCTGCTAAACGTGGACGCAAAAATACTGGCCAAGATCCTAGCCAGGAAACTGAAGAACTGCAGGCCAGAGGTGGTAGCTGAAGACCAAACTGGCTTTGTCAAGGATAGACAGCTAACATTGAACATCAGGCACCTGCTGAAAGTGATCATGTCCGCATCTGGGGAGAGAACACCTGAGGTGATCGTCCCTCTGGATGCTGAAAAGACCTTCAACAGAGTCGAATGGAAGTACCTCATAGAGATATGGGAGCGGATCGGGTTTGTATCAGGGTTCACCGCGTGGGTGAAACTCCTGTACAACGCTCCCACAGCAAGCATATGGACAAATACCACCAGCTCTCTAATTACTTCCAACTGCACAGAGGCACAAGGCAGGGATGCCCATTTTCCCCGCTGCTGTTCACCCTAGCGATCGAACCACTGCCGATCACGCTCAGGGTGGCAAAGAATTGGAAGGGGATGCGGGTCGGAGACAGAGAGCACAGAATCTTGCACTATGCGGATGACCTGCTCCTCTATATCTTGGACCCACAAAGCAGCATGGAAGGAATCATGGCTCTCTTGAGAGAATTTGGAACCTTCTCGGGCTACAATCTCAACCTGAGCAAAAGTGAAATCTTCCCAGTGAACACGCAAGGAGAAGGGGTAGAGCTGGAGGGACTGCCATTTAAACAGGCCCAGCACACATTCCGCTACCTGGGGATCCAAATCACTCATGACTGGACAGGGATCCACAAATGGAACCTGACCAGTCTACTGGAGGAAGTAAAGAAGGACCTGCAGAAGTGGGACACACTTTCACTCTCCCCGGCAGGGAGAGCACAAACGATCAAGATGAACGTCCTGGTACCGCTTGCTGCTCAGATCCATACCAATCTACATCCGCAAGGCCTTCTTCAACTCATTAGAAAAAGTGATCACGGCATTTGTGTGTGGGAGGTGAGGGGGGAAACCCTACGATCCCCAAAAAGGTTCCACAGAGAAAGAGCCATGGGGGGCCTAGCCATCCCAAACCTGCAATATTACCACTGGGCAGCAACTGTGGCGAGGGTAAAGGGGTGGATAAAAGAGACAGAAGCCGAGTGGGTGCATATGGAGGAGGGCTCCTGCATGGGAACCTTCCTCCAGGCCCTGGCCACGGCTGTGCTCCCATCCACTGAACAAACACTCAACAAGCCCAGTGGTGATAGCAACATTCCGGGCGTGTAGCCAACTGCGACAGCATTTCAGGCCAACCGAAATGTCTGTTAAGGCCCCCATCTGCAATAACCACAGGTTCAGGCCCTCGACAATGGACACCACCTTCAAAAGGTGGAGACAGGATGGAGGGATGCTGACAATTCAAGACTTCTACACTGAAAACAGACTGACAATGCTCGAGGAACTAACAGAGAAGTTCCAACTGACAGGAGGGATTTAGCTACGAAATATGCGGGTCAAAAACTTCTTCCTCAGGGAAACAAGAACATATCCATGACCATCGCAACAGTCATTGCTAGAGGACCTTCTGGACGCGGACTTCCTAGGGAAGGGGAACTGCCGTGACCTGTATGGCCGATACTGGGAAGGGCACACAAGCAACTGGACGAGACAAGAGAAATATACAAGGAGGACTTAGGGTTTGAAATAGGGTGGGGACTCTGCAGTGAAGCACTGCGCAGGGTTAACTCCAGCTCCACTTGCGCAAGGCTAAGCCCAATGCAGCTGAAAGTGGTGCACAGAACCCAATTAACCAGAACCCGAATGAGCAGGTTCTTCCCGGAGGTGGAGAATAAATGCGAACGGTTGTAACAAGGGGCAGGAATGGTTGATAGATTTTCCAGGGTTTAGATGTTTTCAGAAGAATAGGGAGGGAGGGAAAAGAGGAGTGGGTGTGGCACATTTAATTAGGGAGTGCATCGCAGCTACAGAAAAGGAGGTAGTTGAGGAGGGTTTGTCTCCTGAGTCAGTATGGGTGGAAGGAGCAGTCACTTTATTGGGAGTTTTCTATAGGCCCTCTAATAGCAGCAGAGAGATAGAGGAACAGATTGGGTGGCAGATCTTGGAAAGGTGCAGAAGTAACAGAGTTGTTGTCATGGGTGACTTCAACTTCCCCAATATTGACTGGAACCGCCTTACTGCAAATGATTTGGATGGTGCAGATTTTGTCAGGTGTGTACAGGAAGGTTTCCTGACTCAATATGTAGATAGGCCGACTAGGGGGGAGGCCATATTGGACTTGGTGCTTGGCAATGAACCAGGCCAGGTGTCAGATGTCTCGGTGGGAGAGCATTTCGGTGACAGTGACCACAACTCCTTGACCTTCACCATAGTTATGGAGAGGGATAGGAACAGACAGTATGGGAAGGTATTTAATTGGGGGGAGGGGAAATTATATTGTTATTAGACAGGAGCTGAGGAGTATAAAGTGGGACCAATTGTTCTTGGGAAAATGTAATGTGGGGGCTGTTTAAGGAGCACTTGCTGCGAGTGCTGGATAGTTTTGTCCCACTGAGGCGAGGAAGGAATGGTAAGGTGAAGGAGCCTTCGATGACAAGAGAAGTGGAGCTTCTAGTCAAGAGGAAGAAGGAAGCTTACATAAGGTAGAGGAAGCAAGGATCTTGGACCACTCTAGAGGGTTACAAGGTAGCCAGGAAGGAACTCAGAAATGGACTTAGGAGAGCCAAAGGGGGCATGAAAAAGCCCTGGTGGGAAGGATTAGGGAAAACCCCTAGGCATTCTACACGTATGTGAGAAATAAAAGGATGATCAGAATGAGGGTAGGGCCGATCAGGGATAGTGGAGGGAACTTGTGCCCAGAGTCTGAGGAGATGGGGGAGGCCCTAAATGAATATTTTGCTTCAGTATTCACTAGAGAGAGGGGCCTTGTTGCGCATGAGAACAGTGTGAACCAGGTTAATAGACTCAAACTGGTTGATATTAAGAAGGAGGATGTGCTGGAAATTTTGAAAAGCATCAGGATAGATAAGTCCCCTGGGCCTGACAGGATATACCCACAGTTACTATGGGAAGTGAGGGAAGAGATTGCTGCACCATTGGCAATGATCATTGCATCTCCACTGGAGTAGAGTAAGAAGTCTTACAAAACCAGGTTAAAGACTTTAACCTGGTGTTGTAAGACTTCTTACTGTGCTCACCCCAGTCCAACGCCGGCATCTCCATATCATGGCTTCCATCCACTGGAGTAGTGCCGGATGATTGGAGGGAGGCGAATGTTGTTCCCCTGTTCAAGAAAGGGAATAGGGAAATCCCTGGGAATTACAGACCCATCAGACTTACGTCTGTGGTGAGCAAATTATTGGAAAGGATTCTGAGAGATAGGATTTATGATTATTTAAAAATATATAGTTTGATTAAAGATAGTCAGCTTGGCTTTGTGAGGGGCAGGTCATGCCTCACAAGCATCATTGAATTCTTTGAGGATGTGACGAGACACATTGATGAAGGTCGGGCAGTGGATGTGGTGTATATGGATTTCAGTAAGGCATTTGATGAGGTTCCCCATGGTAGGCTCATTCAAAAAGTTAGGGGGCATGGGCTACAGGGAAATTTGGCTGTCTGGATACAGAATTGGCTGGCCGAAAGAAGACAGCGAGTGGTAGTGGATGGAAAGTATTCCGCCTGGAGGCCGGTAACCAGTGGTGTCCCGCAGGGATCTGTTCTGGGACCTCTGCTCTTTGTGGTTTTTATAAATGAATTGGATGAGGAAGTGGCAGGGTGGGTTAGTAAGTTTGCCGGTGACACAAAGGTTGGGGGACTGTAGATAGTGATGAGGGCAGGTTACAACAGGACATTGACAGGATGCAGAGCTGGGTTGTGAAGTGGCAGATGGAGTTCAACCTAGGTAAATATGAAGTGATTCATTTTGGAAGGTCAAATTTGCATGCTGAATACAGAGTTAAAGGCAGGATTCTTGGAAGTGTGGAGGAACAGAGGGATCTTGGGGTCCACGTACATAGATCCCTCAAAGTTGCCAGCCAGGTTGATAGGGTTGTTAAGAAGGCATATGGTTTGTTGGCTTTAATTAACAGGGGGATTGAAATTAAGAGCCGTGAGGTTTTGCTGCAGCTTTATAAAACCCTAGTTAGACCACACTTGGAATATTGTGTCCAGTTCTGGTTGCCTCATTACAGGAAGGATGTGGATGCTTTGGAGAGGGTACAGAGGAGATTTACCAGGATGCTGCCTGGAATGGAGGGCATGACTCATGAAGAAAGATTGAGGGAG
Source organism: Scyliorhinus torazame (assembly GCF_047496885.1). NCBI lineage: Eukaryota > Metazoa > Chordata > Chondrichthyes > Carcharhiniformes > Scyliorhinidae > Scyliorhinus > Scyliorhinus torazame. The sequence continues at coordinate 277,009,725 of NC_092709.1, forward strand.
CTGGGGCTTTTCTCAATGGAGCAAAGAAGGAAGAGAGGTGACTTGATAGAGGCGTACAAGGTGATGAGAGGCATGGATAGAGCAGATAGCCAGAGACTTTTCCCCATGGTGGAAATGGCTGTCACGGGGGGACATAGTTTTAAGGTGACTGGAGGAAGGTATAGGGGAGATGTCAGAGGTAGGTTCTTTACACAGAGAATGGTGGGTGCATGGAATGCACTGCCAGCAGAGGTGGTGGAGTCAGAGTCATTAGGGACATTTAAGCGACTCTTGGACAGGCACATGGATAGCAGTAAATTGAAGGTTAGGTTGACCTTAGATTAGGATAAATGGTTGGCACAACATCGTGGGCCAAAGGGCCTGTACTGTGCTGTACTGTTCTATGTTCTATGGTCTAACCAAGCACGGCCACATGTTTTGGTCTTGCCCCAGACTTGTCGTGTTCTGGACAGCCTTCTTCGAGGCAATGTCCAAGAAACATGGAGCCCAACCAGGCTCAGCAAACAACAAAATACACGGTGTCGCGTCAATCAAACGGGAACAAGATATAGGAGCTGAAGAGGGAAGAGGGCTTGGCAGACAGTTAGACGGGGAGTGGGTCCAGAAGAAAAGGGGGAGAGGAAGGTTGGGGACCCGGCTGTGAATAAGCACCTATTGGGGAATGCAAAACGAGAAGCCGCAACCGGTGTAAATAACAAAAGACAACCAATGTATATATATTTTTTCTTTTTTTTCTTTTTCTTCTCTATTGTTTTCAATGTATGTTCACAATTGCTTTTTCTTATATAGCTTAAAAATCTTGAATAAAAATATTCATATTAAAAAAAAATTCCAACTCCAAGGGTTCTGTGACAAAATTGAAAAGGAAATTGAGGAATATGTAGCTTTCAATGTATGGGTGAAGTGACGAAGGTAGTTGTCTGGGAGGACCCAAAGGCGGTGGTGAGGGGTGAGGTGATTTTGTTTAAGGCCAGGGTGGACAAAGAGGAGCGGTTGGAGCGGCAGAGGGTAATAGATGAAGTGTTGGAGGTAGATAGGAGTTATGCAGAAGATGGGGACCCAGCAAAGCTGGAAAAGAGGAAGGAACTACAGGCGAGCTTTGACCAACTATCTACCAGGAAGGCGGTGTGCCAATTGAGACGAGCAAGGGGTGCAGTTTACAAACATGGAGATAAGTATGTTAGCAAGTCAGCTCCGAAGGTCGGCAGCGGTAAAGGAAATTGTTCAGGTGAGGGATAGGGCAGGGAAGTTGGTGGTGGCTCCGGATCTGATTAACAAGGTTTTTGAGGAATTTTATGAGAGGTTGTACAGGTCAGAGCCACCTGGGGGTGACCGGGAGATACAGGAATTTCTAGATGGGTTGAAGTACCCGAGGTTAGGGGAGGGGGACAGGGCTACATTATAAGGAGCGCTAGTGGAGCAGGAGATAAAGGATGCGATTGGGAGAATACAGCCGGGAAAGGTGGCAGGGCCGGATGGGTTTCCGGTGGAATATTATAAAAAATTCAAGGATAAGCTGGCACCCCTGATGGTGGGGATGTTTGAAGAGGCGATAGGGAAGAGGGTGTTGCCACAAACTTTGGGGCAGGCATCCATTTCCCTGTTGCTCAAAAAAGATAAGGATCCGACGGAGTGTAGGTCGTATAGGCCCATATCACTTCTGAATGTGGACTCAAAAGTATTGGCAAAGGTACTGGTGGGTAGGCTGGAGGAGTGCCTCCCGAAGGTGATAGGGGAGGATCAGACGGGGTTCGTGAGAGGGAGGCAGCTCTTTTCAAACGTTAGAACGGTATTGAATGTCGTTATGGCACCGGCAGAGGGGAAGGAAACAGAGGTGGTTGTGGCATTGGATGCTGAGAAGGCATTTGACCGGGTAGAATGGGGGTACTTGATGGCAGTTCTGGAGCGGTTTGGGATTGGACCAAGATTTATGAACTGGGTAAAGCTACTATATAAGGAGCTGAGGGCGAGTGTCCGCAGAAACAACATCAGCTCGAGATCCACTGTAGGACTAGGCAGGGATGTCCTATGTCCCCACTGCTGTTTGCACTCGCGATTGAGCCGTTGGCCATCGCATTAAGAAGTTCGGGGGTATGGAAAGGAATAGTGCGGACGGGGTAGAGCATAGGGTGTCCTTATATGCCGATGACTTGCTGTTATATGTGCCGGAACCGAGTGTGTCGATAGGGGGAATACTGGAGCTGCTTCGAGTGTCTGGGTCTTTCTCGGGGTACAAACTAAATCTAGACAAGAGTGAGAATTTTGTGGTGTCCCGGCCGGGGGTGGGGGCAGCGGTGGGGGGGCTGCCATTCAGTAGGGCAGGGACTCACTTTAGGTACCTGGGGGTGTAGGTTGCCCATGAGTGGGGGGGGGGGGCTCCCCAGGTACAACATTTCTAGTTTGGTGGGGAGAGTGAAAGCTGACCTGGCAAGGTGGGGTGGTCTCCCTCTGTCACTGGCGGGTCGGGTACAGACGGTTGAAATGAACGTGTTGTCGCGATTTCTGTTTATTTTTCAATGCCTGTCGATTTTCCTGCCAAAGGCTTTTTTCAGAGAGATTGAGGGAAGGATTACTTCATTCATATGGGGAGGGAAGGTGGCCAGAGTTAGAAAGGTGCTGTTACAGAGGGGAAGGCAGGCAGGGGGTTTGGGTCTTTTGAACCTGATGTATTATTACTGGGAGGCGAATATGGAGAAGGTGCGGAGCTGGGTCAGAGGGGTTGATTCCCAGTGGGTCAGAATAGAGGAGAGTTTGTGCAGGGGGTCGGGATTGAAAGCACTAGCAACAGCACCGCTCCCGATATCCCCGGGGAAATACTCAGGGAGTCCGGTAATAATTGCTTCATTGAGAATTTGGAGGCAGTTTCGGCAACACATCGGGTTGGGGGCAGGGTCAAGGGAAATGCCAGTTAGGGGGAACCACAGATTTGAGCCAGGGAAGTGGGATGGAAATTTTCGGCAATGGGAGGAGAAGGGGATTGAGACACTAAAAGATTTGTTTCTCAGGGGTCGGTTTGCAGGATTGAAGGAGCTGGAGCAGGGGGAATTGTTTAGATACATGCAGGTTCAAGATTTTGCCAGAAAGGAGATACAGAGCTTCCCGGTGGAGCCGGCCTCCACATTGCTGGAGGAGGTGCTGACGACAGGGGGACTGGAGAAGGGGGTAGTGTCAGCGGTTTACGGAGCTATTTTGGAAGAGGAGAAGGCACCACTGGAAGCGATCAAAGCAAAGTGGGAGGCAGAGTTGGGAGAGGATCTGGAGGAGGGGTTCTGGTGTGAGGTGCTCCGGAGAATGAATGCCTCCACCTCGTACGCGAGGTTGGGGCTGATACAGCTGAAGGTGGTATACAGAGCACACCTCACGAGGGCGAGGATGAGCTGATTCTTTGAAGGAGTAGAACGATTACATAGATTAACATAGAATTTACAGTGCAGAAAGAGGCCATTCGGCCCATCGAGACTGCACCGGCTCTTGGAAAGAGCACACTACCCAAGGTCAACACCTCCACCCGATCCCCATAACCCAGTAACCCCACCCAACACTAAGGGCAATTTTGGACACTAAGGGCAATTTATCATGGCTAATCCACCTAACCTGCACATCTTTGGACTGTGGGAAGAAACCGGAGCACCCGGATGAAACCCACACACACACGGGGAGGAGGTGCAGACTCCGCACAGACAGTGACCCAAACCGGAATCGAACTTGGGACCCTGGAGCTGTGAAGCAATTGTGCTATCCACAATGCTACCGTGCTGCCCCAAATGTGTGTAAACGCTGCGGGGGGAGGCCCTACTAATCACGCTCATATGTTTTGGTCCTGTCCAAAGCTAGAGGATTACTGGAAGGAGGTTTTTAGAGTAATTTCTACAGTGGTGCACGTGAAACTGGACCCGGGCCCCCAGGAGAGCATATTCGTGGTGTTGGACCAACCAGGGTTGGAAACGGGTGCTGAGGCAGATGTTGTAGCCTTCGCCTGGTTGATCGCCCGAAGGCGGATCCTGATAGGTTGGAGAGCAACCTCTCCACCCTGTGCCGGCGTGGCGGGGGGGGGGGGGGGGGGGAGGGGGGGGGGATCTGATGGAATTCTTGACTCTTGAGAAGGTTAAGTTTGAACTGAGGGGAAGGATGGAGGGGTTTGACAATTCATGGGCATTATTCATTATGCACTTTCAAGAACTGGATAACATCGAACATTAGTTGGGGCGTGTGGGTGGGAGGGTTGGGGGAGGTGTGGGATGGATGTGTTGCTGGTGACTATGGTCACCTGATTTATTTTTGTCATTTGTTTGTGTGAACATGCGGGCTAATGTCTGGGGTTTGGTGGGAGGATGGGATCGTTGTTATTGATATGGGGATTGACATATTTGTTACTGATTATTGTTTAATGTTGGTGGGTGTAAATTTGGGAGAAAATGTGAAAAAGGAGGAGAATAAAAAAATATTTAAAGAAAAAAAATTCCATCTGCCACATTTTGGCCCATTCACCTAACCTATTCATATTTATTTGAAAATGTCTTATTTTCTCATTGCAAGTTGCTTTTTCACATTTTTAGTGTCATCTGCAAATTTGACTATGGTACATTCTATCCTTGCATCCAAGTTATTAATATAGATTATAAATAGCTGGAGCCCGAGAACCGAACCCTGGCTTGCCATCTAAAATAAGCCCCATTTATCCCCACTCTCTGCTTTCTGTTGATTAGCCAATCCTCTATCCAAGCAAATGTATTACCCCCAACCCCATGGGATCTTACCTTGTATTAACCTTTTGTGCAGCACCTTCTGGGAGTCCAGATTCCGGGATCATGTTGTGGGATCAAGAGATCGGGGCACCATTTAAAAATGAAGGTAGTGCAGCCTCTGAGGTGCGTTACCTGCTGAGGCCTGAAAAAATAACAGAGTCCCGTTCGATGGCGACAAGTGCTGGGAAACACTGCACTGAACCCACCCATAATGGGACTGTTTTAAATCATTAAATCACGCCCTAAGTGTGGGTGAATACCGGTGTGGATCTCACCCAAAATGCCGGCAGGAAACACCCACCAAACTTGGCTAAAATGACACTGAGAAATCTTTCGGTAAAATCGTGCCCTATATTTTTGTAAACAGCTCTACCAATTAGTAAAGACTTACAGTTAACTACTTAAGACTACAAAGACTTCATTAAAGCCTAACGAGATGTAACCAACATCCCAGAACACTGCATACAAGGCAACATGAAAGGTTGTCCCCCCTCAAGAAGTTAAACCTGGCTCTCGTGGACTAATTTTCTCAACTGCAATCCAGAGATTGCATTTCTATAATTCTCTATTCCATTGCATGAGAAGATACATTTCTTTGCACTTTATCAATTGCTTCAGCAAGAAATCTTATTGTGACCTCATATAAAGTTCTATTTTCTGTAGATGATTCTGTTACTTGCATTGCAATTGAAATCCTCTCCCCTGTGAGTTATTAAAAAGATACTTAATATCTTAGTTATAGATTCTACACAGTATGTACATGATTTAATGTTCTGTCTGAAATAACTTCTACTATTTTATCAATTTTTTGAGGTATTTCCAATATCTTATGCCTCTTTCCTGTAACAGTCACTGTTCATTCAGTGGCATATATCCATTTACCCAACGACTACAATAAAAGAATGATGGCGGCTTCTGGTGGAGGCCATGGAGTGAGTGGTCGCACATCAGGTGGCTCCTGCTTGGGGATGGACAATTTGGCCCTTTCTGCCCGTTTTACGGCAGTATTGTAGGTGAAGAAAGTACTCCTAGATCAGAATAAGACTCTCTCCTTCAGTGGGTGATGTTGAGGACTTATCACACAAGGGCTGTCTCGAATAAAGGGCACTTCTTCGGACCAGGAGGACAGAAAAAAATGGCGGAGGGACCTATGGCGCCATTGCCCGCAGTGGTCAACAGAGCAGTTGGTCCAATTTCCTGTGTAGGCTTCATCCCCTGTGTTAGCTGAGTAGGCCATATGGCCACATGATGATGTAGCTACTAAAAGGGTCATGTGACAGGATGGCCGGAGTTCTCCCTGGAACGCGGGCAGAGTACAAGCAAGGACTAGCTGCTCAGCTAGTGAATAAAGTATTGTTTGTTACAAGTCCTTGATCGCCAGTCTTTGGAAACCCAGCACTTCCGGTTTCCTCCCGAGGTCCGGCAATGTGCGGGTTGGGTGGGTTGGCCATTCTAGGTTGGCCCTTGGTGTCCAGGGATTGGGTGGGGTTGTGAGGATGGGGCGGGGATTGGGCGTGAGTGGGGTCTTCTTTCGGCGAATCGGTGCAGACTCGATGGGCAGGGTGTCCTTCCTCGGCACTGTAGGGATTCTTTGAAATGTACCTACAACATGTTTACATAATCTTTTATGTCGTATCACATATCAGTCCATTTGATGGCCCATCCAATTTGCAAGTAGAAGTGACACTAGTCCCTGTATATGCTTGGCTGTATTTCAATGAGCCATTAGTAACAGTGTGACAAAATGCATCACATTTTTCCTCATTGCTGCCTAGCCAACCTTGGATGCCATTTAGGGCAGTATTTAAGTGCATTGCTAAACACCAGAAACATCTGAAAGGGTGAAGGTGGGAATTCAGAACAATGGGGTAAACTTTGCTATCTTAACAGGACCATTTTCAGAACTGTCTAGAGTTGCTGCAGTGTCTGTTCTTTTCCTCCCCACTCATCCTTTCCCGATGATGGACTCTCAGACACAGGAGCGAGAATCATAGAATCATAGAATTTATAGTGCAGAAGGAGGCCATTTGGCCCATCGAGTCTGCACTGGCCCTTGGAAAGAGCACCCCACTTAAGCCCATACTTCCAACCTATCCCCGTAACCCAGCAGCCCCACCTAACCTTTTTGGGACACTAAGGGCAATTTAGCATGGCCAATCCACCTAACCCGCACATCTTTGGACTATGGGACGAAACCGGAGGAAATCCACACAGAGAACGTGCAGACTCCAGAAGTGTCAGCTTTACATAGGTTAACCCTGACAACTTCCCTGGGGTCATTCAGTGGGCTAGTCGGGTGATCAGAAAGCCTGTTCTGCCACTCTTGCACCTGCATGCTGGGCTGGATGCTCAAAGAAATTCCAGCCTAAGGAGGATTATAGAGCTATTTGACAAAGTGGATCAAGTAAGCCACAAACAAACTGAGACCTGTTTTCATCTGAGGTCCACATTTGCTAGACTACACCAGTGGGGTAGTGCCCAGAACGCTGGCTGATCTCTTTCACTGCCCATGTTTATTGAGAAAAAAACGCATCTCAATTGCTCCCTGAGCAGAGATCAGCTAATGGAGACACACTGGAAATTACACCCGTAACTCTCCTGGTCTTTATTTGCAGTATTCAGCCATACGGAGATAATTTCAACGACATCGTAAAATTTGAAAAATAACAGGTCGATGCTCTCGTTGCCCTAACCTACTGTATTTTAATCCTGAATTGCATTCTTAGGTTGTTCCGGAAGTTTCTTGGTGCCATTGTGTAAAGTTTAGGAGCTGATGTCATTGAATTGCCTGTATCGAAGACCAGAAAAGAACTAGATTATGCTAGTGTGCACAGCTGTTATACTCAAACACAATGGCTCTCATTTCTACCCTTCAATCCTGAGGCAGCCTGATGGAACAGTAGTTGGATCTCATCCCATGTTTTAGTTTCAAAATTAATTAAGAAACTGCTATTGTAACCTATAATATTTACTGGTTGTTTCTGAAGTATTTTCCATTAATGGCCAGCAGTGACTTGTGCTGATAATGTTGTTGAAGTTTTAACATTATCTGCAATTGGCACTTGGCACTGTTAAGAGAAATACGGTGTAATAAAGCCCTGCAGTAACGTAATCCTGCAGCATGCCTTCTAAAAACTACGTCCTGATTTTTTTTTTGGAAAAATAAATTAAGTGAAACACATGTTTAATTCTATTTTGACCTCAAGACACTAATCAGGGCAATCATTTCCAAGACTGGGTGTTAAAATCAGATTACATATTTCCTATGCTATTTGGAATACATTGTTCAGTTCTAAGCATCGCATCTGAGGAAGGATATATTGACCTTGTGGGATGGGACGGGGGTTGCTGCAGTACAGTGCAAAAGCACCAGAACCACACCGGGGTTTAAAGCATTGCATTGTGCAGACTGCATAACATAGATTAACATACATAGATTAACATAGAATTTACAGTGCAGAAGGAGGCCATTCAGCCCATCGCGACTGCACCGGCTCTTGGAAAGAGCACCCTACCCAAGGTCAACACCTCCACCCGATCCCCATAACCCAGTAACCCCACCCAACACTAAGGGCAATTTATCATGGCCAATCCACCTAACCTGGCTTCTATTCCCCTCAGTTTAAAAGTTTGTGAGGTGATCGAATCAAAGTGTTGAAAAGGCAAAAGGATGTGATCAGACAGATACTGAGAAATTACCCCCCCCCCGTGAAAAATCTCAAAGTTAGAGCCTGCCCATTTAGCAGTGAAATCAGAAGCACTAGATCACTTGAAGTGCAGTAGAGATCCGAAACTTGCTCCCTCAAAAGACTATGAATGACGCGACAGTGAAAGTTTACAAGATTGAGATAGGTATATTTATGTTGGACAGAGGAAGCAAGCAATGCGCAATACAGGAAGACAGATTACGTCGATCAGCCCTGATCTAATTGAATAGCAGAACAGACTCAGGGATTGAATGACCTATTCTCATTCCTAATGTTTCTACCTGATAGCTACTACAAAATAATGCAAAACAAAATTTCCAATATGTTCTCCCTTATTCTTTTTCATGGAATGCGGGCATCGCTGATCTGGCCAGCATTTATTGTCCATCCTTAATTGCCCTTGAAGAGATGGTGGCATGCTTCCCTCTTCAACTGCTGCAGTCCAGAAACACCTACAGTGCTGGTGGGAAGGGAGTTCCAGGATTTTGACTCAGCAACAGTGGAGGAACGGCGATATAGTTCCAAGACAGGACGGTTTATGACTTGGAGGGGAACTTGTGAGTGGTGGTGTTCCCATGTGCCCCTTGTCCTTCTAGGTGATAAAGGCCACGGGTTTTGAACTGTTGCTGAAAGAGCATTGATGAGTTGCCTATGATGTCATCCTCCCAGTACATGTGTTGGCATTGAAATTTTGCAGAGCATCTGCACGGGGTGGCATAGTGGCACAGTGGTTAGCACTGCTGCCTCACAGCGCCAAGGATCCGGGTTAAATTCCGACCTTGGGTGAGTGTCTGTGTGGAGTTTGCACTTTCTCCCCATGTCTGCGTGGGTTTCTCCGGGTGCTCCTGCTTCCTCCCCCAGTCCAAGGATGTTCATGTTAGGTGGATTTTGCACCTTAGTATCCAGACATGTGCAGGTTAGGTGGGGTTATGGGAAATAAGGCGGGGGAATGGACCTGATGTGTTGGGTGCTCTGGATCCGTGGAACACATACAGGCCACCAACACTTAAAATAGTGCAACACTATTTTATCAAGTTAGGAACTGTTGAACATACTTTCACTGCGGGTTAACACGATGTTAGATTAAACTAAAGACCTATGCCTGTCCGAACCAGTCTATGCACTCAGCACATGGTGAGGATCTGTGCTGTAAGCTGTAAGCTCTGTCCTTCTAGGAGGCTGTATCCCGAATCAGCAGGAACTCTGCTGCCCCCTGTCTTTATAGTGAGTATGCTCTAACTGGTGATTGGCTGCGGTGTTGTGTGTGTTGATTGGTCTTGCTGTGTGTCCATCAGTGTGTGTGTATCTGCACCATGATATACTGGTGTATATTATGACTGGACCTAGGTAGGGTGCTCTTTCAGAAGGTCAGTACTGACTCAAGGGTCCCTCTGCGCTGTAGGAATTCTGTGGTTCCATGGTTCTATCTGTCAGTCAAAGAGATTCTGTAAATCATGAACCTGAATTTGCTTCAGGTTGCTCTGCCACCATATATGAGTGAGCAGAATTCCCATCTGCCCTCTCACAAAGCTGCAGACCTAATCCCAAATCTAGGGTCAGAATAATTTACAGAACCTGGTCAGAAATCAGGCATTCTGCCCTCTCCTGCACAAGGATTTGGGGGGCCACTGAGGTTAAAACTCTTCTAAATATAGGAAATGTAACTTTATAAGGAATGTTCCAGAATAAAGTACTTTCTGGTATCATCCAGTCTTCTTGAGTGTTCCAATAATTCCACACATCACACTGCATATTTAATTTACAAATTGAAGTGGGCAGGAATGTAATCCCAAATGTGGAAAGGTGCAGTTATCATTATAACTGTGCAAATTCTTTTTTTTAAAAATATATTTATTAAAGTTTTTTAATAAAACAAAACAATTTTTTCCCCTTACAAACAATAAACCCCCCGCCCCCGTAACAAAATAACACAAAGTCGCCCTGAGCAAGATATATACATGGTAAGATGATATATTTACATAGCTTTATACACTGGCTCTCGCCCGTTCGTGCCAGTTTCCCCCACCCTCCATGTTATCCCCCGCTCATCGGTCCCCTCAAACAATCTCTCATTCCCCCCCCCCGCCCAGGGTTGCTGCTGCTGCTGACCGACTTTCCTCTAACGTTCCGCGAGGTAGTCTAGGAACGGTTGCCACCGCCTGTAGAACCCCTGCGCAGACCCCCTTAAGGCAAACTTAATCCTCTCCAACTTTATGAACCCAGCCATGTCGTTTGTCCAGGCCTCCACGCTAGGGGGCTTCACCTCCTTCCACATTAGCAAGATCCTTCGCCGGGCTACCAGGGACGCAAAGGCCAGAATGCCGGCCTCTTTCACCTCCTGCACTCCCGGCTCGTCCACTACTCCAAATATTGCTAGCCCCCAGCTTGGCTTGACTCGGACTTTCACCACCTGAGATATTGCTCCCGCCACTCCCCTCCAGAACCCCTCCAGTGCCGGGCATGTCCAGAACATGTGGACATGGTTCGCCGGGCTCCCTGAACATCTTCCGCATCTGTCCTCTACCCCAAAGAACCTACTCAACCTCGCCCCCGTCAGATGCGCTCTGTGAACCACCTTAAATTGTATCAGGCTGAGCCTGGCACATGAGGAGGAGGAATTAACCCTACCCAGGGCGTCAGCCCACAAACCTTCCTCGATCTCCTCCCCCAGCTCCTCCTCCCATTTACCCTTCAACTCTTCTGCTAGCGCTTCCCCCTCTTCTTTCATCTCTTGGTGTATTGCCGAAACCTTGCCCTCCCCGACCCATACACCCAAGATCACCCTGTCTTGAATTTCCTGTGTCTGGAGCAGCGGGAATTCCCTGACCTGTCGCCTCACAAAAGCCCTCACCTGCATATATCTGAATGCATTTCCCGGGGGTAGCTCAAACTTCTCCTCCAATGCCCCTAGGCTCGCAAATGTCCCGTCGATGAACAGGTCCCCCATTCTTCTAATCCCCGCCCGGTGCCAGCCCTGGAACCCCCCGTCCATCTTCCCCGGGACAAACCGGTGGTTACCCCTGATCGGGGACCACACCGAGGCTCCCACTGCACCCCTATGCCGTCTCCACTGGCCCCAGATCCTTAACACTGCCGCCACCACCGGGCTCGTGGTGTACTTTGATGGCGAGAGCGGCAGCGGTGCCGTCACCAGTGCCCCCAAGCTCGTTCCTTTGCAGGACGCCATCTCCATCCTCTTCCATGCCGCCCCCTCTCCCTCCATAACCCACTTGCGGATCATCGCCACATTTGCTGCCCAGTAGTAGCTCCCTAGATTAGGCAGCGCCAGCCCTCCTCGGTCCCTACTGCGTTCCAGGAACCCTCTCCTTACCCTCGGGATCTTATTAGCCCACACAAACCCCATAATACTCCTACCTACTCTCTTGAAAAAGCCCTTGGTGATCACGATGGGGAGGCACTGGAACACAAACAAAAACCTTGGAAGGACCACCATTTTTACCGACTGCACTCTACCCGCCAACGAGAGCGGCAACATGTCCCATCTTTTGAAGTCCACCTCCATTTGGTCCACCAACCTCGTCAGATTCAGTTTGTGTAGGGCCCCCCAGCTCCTGGCTATCTGGATCCCTAGATACCGAAAACTTCCCTCCGCCCTCCTCAGCGGAAGGTCCCCTATCCCTCTTTCTTGGTCCCCTGCCTGTAGTACAAAAAGCTCGCTCTTCCCTACATTGAGCTTATAGCCCGAGAACCCCCCAAACTCCCTCAAAGTCTGCATGACCTCCACCATCCCCTCCATTGGGTCTGCCACGTACAGCAGCAGGTCGTCCGCGTATAGCGACACCCGATGCTCTTCTCCCCCGCGGACCACCCCCCTCCATTTATTAGACTCCCTCAGTGATATGGCCAAGGGTTTGACCGCCAATGCAAACAACAGGAGGGACAGGGGGCATCCCTGCCTCGTTCCTCGGTACAGCCGAAAGTACTCCGACCTCCGCCGGTTCGTCACCACACTTGCCACCGGGGTGCTGTAAAGGAGCTTAACCCAGCTAATACCCTCCCCCGAACCCAAACCTACGCAACACCTCCCAGAGGTACTCCCACTCTACTCGGTCAAAGGCCTTTTCCGCGTCCATGGCTGCCACTATCTCCGCCTCTCCCTCCTCCGATGGCATCATTATCACGTTTAAGAGCCGCCGCACATTCGTATTTAATTGCCTGCCCTTTACAAATCCCGTCTGGTCCTCATGTATCACCCCCGGGACACAGTCCTCAATCCTCGTTGCCAGCACTTTTGCCAATAGCTTAGCGTCCACATTAAGGAGCGAAATCAGGCTGTACGATCCACATTACAGTGGGTCCTTGTCTCGCTTCAGAATCAAGGAAATTGTCGCCTCCGACATTATCGGGGGCAGGGTCCCCTCCTCTCTTGCCTCGTTAAAGGTCCTCACTAGTAGCGGGGCCAACAGGTCCGCATACTTTCTATAGAACTCCACCGGGAACCCGTCCGGCCCCGGGGCCTTCCCCGCCTGCATGCTCCCAAACCCTTACTCAGCTCCTCCAACCCGATTGGTGCCCCCAAACCAGCCACCTCTTGCTCCTCCACCCTCGGGAACCGCAGTTGGTCCAGGAATCTTCCCATCCCCTCTTCCCCCCCTGGGGGCTGGGATTTGTACAGCTCTTCATAGAAGGCCTTGAATACCTTGTTTATTTCCGTTGCACTCTGGGCCATGGCTCCCCCACCATCTTTGACTCCCCCTATTTCCCTCGCTGCTGCCCTCTTACGGAGCTGGTGTGCCAGCATCCGACTGGCCTTTTCCCCGTACTCGTAGGTCGCCCCCTGCGCCTTCCTCCACTGTGCCTCCGCCTTCCCCGTGGTCAACAGGTCAAACTCTGTCTGGAGCAGTCGCCTTTCCCCAAGTAATCTTTCCTCAGGGGCCTCTGCGTATCTCCTGTCCACTCTCAAAATCTCCCCCACTAACCTCTCCCTTTCCCTGCCCTCTGTCTTCTCCCTATGAGCCCTGATGGAGATTAGCTCTCCCCTGATCACCACCTTCAACGCCTCCCATACCACCCCCAACTCGCACCTCCCCGTTGTCGTTGGCCTCCAGGTACCTTTCAATACACCCCCTTACCTTACCACACACCACCTCATCTGCCAACAGTCCCACATCCAACCACCACAGCGGGCGTTGGTCCCTCTCCTCTCCCAGCCCCACTTCCACCCAGTGTGGGGCATGGTCCGAAACGGCTATGGCCGAATACTCCGTCCCCTCCACCCTCGGGATGAGCGCCCTGCCCAGCACAAAGAAGTCTGTCCGAGAGTATGCCTTGGGCACGTGGGAGAAGAAAGAAAATTCCCTGGCCTGCGGTCTTGCAAACCTCCATGGGTCCACTCCCCCCATCTGATCCATAAACCCCCTGAGCACCCTGGCCGCCGCCGGCCTCTTTCCCGTCCTTGATCTGGAGCGGTCTAGTACTGGATCCAGCACTGTATTAAAGTCCCCTCCCATTATCAGGCCTCCTACCTCCAGGTCCGGGATGCGCCCCAACATGCGCTTCATAAATCCAGCATCATCCCAGTTCGGGGCGTATACATTTACCAACACCACCCACGTCCCTTGCAACCTACCACTCACCATCACATATCTCCCTCCATTGTCCGCTACGATAGTCTTGGCCTCAAATGACACATGTTTTCCCACCAGAATTGCCACCCCTCTGTTTTTCGCATCCAGTCCCGAGTGAAATACCTGTCCTACCCATCCCCTTCTTAACCTAACCTGGTCCGCCACCTTCAGGTGTGTCTCTTGGAGCATAGCCGCGTCTACCTTCAGTCCCTTCAAGTGCGCGAACACTCGAGCCCTCTTCACCGGCCCATTCAGGCCCCTCACGTTCCACGTTATCAGCGCCACCCCCCCCACCCCACCCCCACCCCCACCCCCGCCGACTAGCCATCTCCTTTTCTGGGCCAATCCCGTGTCCGCGTTTCCCTCGCCCTCCAGGCCCCCAATCGGGGGACCTCCGTCCCGGCCACCTCTTCTGTGTCCCATTCCCTTTCGGCCAGTGCAGCAGCAACCCTGTTTCCTCCCCTTCCCCCCCTTGTCTCTCGTCCTCAGCCCATATAACATTCCCTGCGCGTGCTTGCCCCCTATATACAACCGCCATCATACTTCAACCCTCAAATACCCCCCACCCTCACAAACCCTCAATTAGAGTCCAACTTTTCAGTTAGTATAAAGGTCTTCAGGCGTTTCGAAGTAGTGGTGTTGGCCGTTATATGTGACCCACAGTCGCGCTGGCTGCAACCTTCCAAATTTCACTCCTTTCTGATGCAGCACCGCTTTGGCCCGGTTGAAACCCGCTCTCCGCTTAGCGACCTCCGTGCTCCAGTCCGGGTATATTCTGATCTCAGCCTTGTCCCATTTGCTGCTCCGCTCCTTCTTGGCCCATTTCAGGACCCTCTCTCTGTCTGTGAACCGGTGAAATCTCACCACCATCGCCCTTGGCGGCTCGCTTGCCTTGGGCTTCCTCGCCAGCACCCGGTGCGCCCCTTCCAGCTCCAGCAGCCCCGGGGGGGCCTCCGCGCCCATCAGCGCCCCGATCATTGTGCCCGCATATGCCGCGGTGTCGGCCCCCTCCACTCCTTCTGGGAGACCAGGATACTCAAATTGTTTCTCCTCGACCTGTTCTCCAGGTCTTCGAGTCTTCCCGCCCACGTCTTGTGTAGCGCCTCGTGCCGCTCCACTTTCACCACCAGGCCCAGGAGCTCGGCCTCATTCTCACTCACTTTGTCCTGGATCTCCTGGATCTTCACCTCGTGGGCTTTCTGGGTTGCCCCAAATCCTTCAATTATTGCCAGCATAGGCGCCACCATCTCCTTGCACAGCTCCACGAAGCAGCGCTTGATGAATTCTTGCATCTCTTCTTTGTCCCCGGCCGCCGCCATTTTGTTTGTTTTCCCCTTCTTCTCCCGCTGCTCCAGTGCCGTTTTTTTGGCCGTTTCGCTGCGGGTCCGGTCCATACCCGTTTTAAGGGCAGCACGGTAGCATTGTGGATAGCACAATTGCTTCACAGCTCCAGGGTCCCAGGTTCAATTCCTGCTTGGGTCACTGTCTGTGCGGAGTCTGCACATCCTCCCCGTGCGTGCGTGGGTTTCCTCCGGGTGCTCCGGTTTCCTCCCACAGTCCAAAGATGTGCAGGTTAGGTGGATTGGCCATGATAAATTGCCCTTAGTGTCCACAATTGCCCTTAGTGTTGGATGGAGTTACTGGGTTATGGGGATAGGGTGGGGGTGTTGACCTTGGGTAGGGTGCTCTTTCCAAGAGCCGGTGCAGACTCGATGGGCCGAATGGCCTCCTGCTGCACTGTAAATTCTATGATCTATGATACAGGTTAGTGGGGGACCTCTCTCCTCTCTTCCCCACGGGTTGGCTGTGTGAAAAGTTCGGTTGGGGCTCTTCTATCGAGCCCGAAAGTCCGTCTTCGCGGGGCTGCCGATTCGTGCGGCTTAGCTCCGCATAGCCGCAACCGGAAGTCCCAACTATGCAAATTCTGTGCTCGATAGAGTTCAGAAGGATGAGGGTGGATCTCTTTTAAACTTACAGAATACTAATAGGCCTAGATAGAGTGAACATGGAGAGGATGTTTCCACTAGTAGCAGAAACTAGAACCCGAGGGCACAGCCTCAGACTGAAGGGACGATCCTTTAAAACAGAGATGAGGAGGATCATTGCCGCAGAGTCTGTGGCGGTCAAGTCACTGAGTGTCTTTAAGACAGAGATAGATAGGTTCTTGATTATAAGGGATATGGGGTAATGGGGAGAAGGCAGGAGAATGGGGATGAGAAACATATCAGCCATGATTGAATGGTGGAGCAGACTCGATGGGTCGAATGGCCTAATTCTGCTCCTCTGTCTTATGGTCTTAATTAAAGATATTCAGCTCTCCTAATATTGATCCAACCCAAAATATTCTCCATTGCCAATGTGCAATTCTGAGCAACAAAAGGCAGCTAACTGCATAGACAGACTCCACAGGGATGCAGCTGGACTTTTTTGTGACTGTTTTACAAGAGTAAGGTGGAGTTATTGAAGCTAGTAATATGCACTGTCAGTGTGCCACTGATTTTGTGCTCGGAAACAGGGCACAGTCAATTTCTGGGCTGTGAACACTTGAGGGTCCAGCAAGTGAGTGCAATGTTCTATCAATTGCTTCCGCCAGTAGTGGTGAAAGTAAAAGCTTCAAAGTATACATCAGCACCATAATGTAACCGCTCACTTCTGTCCCTCGTTTGATCTGACTCAGTTTGGACTTTGTAGTAATGACCTGAAGCCATGACGTACCCCATCTCTGTAGTATATAAGCTCAGCAAGAATTTGTTTACAGTGTCAGCCCCAAAATAACAAATGGTATAACGAGGCAGCATGGCGGCACAGTGGTTAGCACTGCTGCCTGACAGCACCAGGGTTCAATGCTGGCCTCAGGTCACTGTCTGTGCGGTATCTACACGTTCTCCTGTGTCTGCGTGGGTTTCCTCCGGGTACCTCCCACAATCCAAAGATGTGCAATTTAGGTGGGGTTACGGGGATAGGGTCGGGGTGTGGGTCTAGGTAGGGTGCCCTTTCGAAGGGTCGGTGCAGACTCAATGGCCTCCTTCTGCACTGTAGGGATCCTATGATTCTATTCTTGTGATATTGCATGGGAAGTCTTGTTATGCAATGGCTAATGCCCCTACCTCTGGCCCAGAAGCTTTCTATTCAAGCTCCACTTCAGGTCCACATTATGAATGTGGCCGTAAACCCTTCCAATGTGCCTATGACAAGCGGTAAAAGCGGGAGAGGATCCTGGTCAGCCATGTTTGATATGGAGTGATGCCCCTCAAGCTTTTGGTGACGGGAAAGTGAACTGATCCAGGAGGAAAACAAGCAGCTTTGGAAAGAGAGGGTAAATATGTACTTCATCTGTCTCATGCATCTCTAGGCTTGGGGAGAGAAGCAAGAAGAAGTAGCATTGTTCTGTATAATTGAAATTTGATAGGCAGGTGAAGGATCTAGATTACCAGCTTCTCATAGCTGTAATCAGTTTGGAACAGATGGTACAGATCTCATAAACACCAATCCTGGCCTCTGCCCAATAATCACATTATAACCAAGTCAATGGGCAGAATTATTTTCACTACTCCATTTAAATAATTTGAGATCTGTGGCAGGCTTCCCTCTATCTAACATTATAATGAATTCATATATTGCAGTCTTTACTTCAGGAAGGTAAACTGCAGAAGAATTGGCTGGAGGAGGCTCTGTATATTGTAAATACTGGTTCCTTAAACCAGCTCCAACATAGTAGGCAGCAGCATTTATTATCCATTCAAAAATTAATCAGTGCAAAATCGAAGCAAGTTATTTATTTGTAGGACAGCATTAGAGCAAAACCATTAAGTGCTAAACTGTGATTTTCCAAAATAAGCAAATTGATGTTTTTTTCACTAGTTTATTGTGGTTTCATTGATTTTTACTATGAGCAGCAGTGATGCATAAAATTAACACTGCATTTTTAAGACGGGGATTAATCTAACCTTGGCAGGACAGCTCATTACAGAGGAACACTGCTAATTTGTTTTTGTTTATTCTGTGGTGTAATGTAACAGTCTTCAAACTCAATAATAACTCTATTACTGCAAATCACTAAACAAACATGCCAGCTCACAAATCTTGACTGCTCCTAATTAAACACAACACTCATCCTTTAATTAAGCAATCTTTTTTTTCATTTTAGCAGCTGAATGCAGAACAGCCTTGACATCATTAGTTTAATTGCTTGCAGTGCTTTCTGGGAATCAGGCTCTTGTCATGCAAAACTTTTAACGTGTTTACACTAATTGGCTGTTTTCATTACCTCCCATACTTGTGATTAGCTGCTTTATTTCCATTGGAGATGGCGCCTCAGTTATTAAGTAATGATGCAGACTGATAAACAATGCACGTAATTTGCCTTTACAAATTATTGCATGTTAAACAATTCAGGGCATAACCCTTACAAGTCAACTGATTAAATATACAGCGTGATGGATAGGAAGAGTGACTTAAAAGTCAGCAGAAAATTAACCTGTTCAGATGGTGTCATAAACCACGGCAGCTAAACTGGATGACGTTTTTTATTATCTGCCCAATTTTCACCCCTTCACTTCTGAAGATACATTTTTTGAAGGGTAGCCACTGTTGCAACACAGAAAATGCAGCCGGTAATTTGCACACAGCAAGATCCCACAAATCACAATGAGGTAGATAATGACAAATTAATTTGTTTTAATGATGTTGGTTGAGGGATAAATATTGACTGGGCCACTGGTGGTGGAGGGGAGTGGGAGCTGACCTGCACTTCTTTGAAAATGACATGGCATCTTTTTATACCCACCTGAGAGGGCAAACTTAGTTTTGGCTTCGCCTTTTATCCAGCATCCAATGGCAGGATTTGACACTGAGAAAATACAACACATTATACCTGAAAATGTTTTCCATGCATTTCATCTCCTTCTGTGCTAATTTTGCTTCCACAAGGTTAATCACAGGATATATCTTCATTCCAGTTGATGATTCCATGATTACAGTGTTTGGCTGATTCTAAAGTTGAAAGTGTTGAAGTGGCTGGACTGGATATTGGACGTAGGCCAGAATATTGCTAAACCACAGGCTGTCCCACCGCTGGGCCCGAAAGCGGATGACAAGTCTGCGCCAACAAACAGCAGAACATGGGGCAGGATATTACTGGCAGTGTCCTGTTAAGAAACCTGGCAGCCTGCTTCTCAAAGCTCCCAGCCCAATGATTGGGCCAGCAGCTTGGTGGTCACTGATAGAGCTGGTTACTGCTAAGCCTGCAAGGGCACCTCAATGGTGATGCATCCTCGAAGGCCAGGTACATTTATTGATAAAAGTGTCATGCAGGTGTCATGTTATTGTAAAGATATATAGCGGGATTCTCTGTCCCGCTGCACTCATTTTCTGGTGCCCTCGCCATCAGCAGAATTCTCCGTCCCAGCAGCCGGCCAATGAGATTTCCCATTGTGGGCGCCCTCACTCCGTTTGGAAATCCGCGGTCACGAGTGTGCTGCCAGCAAAACGGAGGATCCTGCCGACGGAGAATCCAGCCCATAATACCTCATCACTCATAAGGGATTTGGTAAACACTTGAGAGCAGTTGAGCAAAGTATCTGAGCAACATTGATCTGGTTGGAAAGCAATGGAACTTGCAATTTTCTTCAGAGGTTGGAAAGGACTTGTCGCAAATGTTTTTGATGAACTAACTCATAATTTATCCTCTAGGGGCCTTGATTCTATGGTTAAGATTCCTTGGAACAGATTTTTAGATGTCTTCCAATTTCTTATGTTCATGAATTTGAGTGAAGATAGTCATTTGACTAATCTTAAACTATCCTTTCAGGAGGATCCTGTTACCTCTCAGCCAACATCGAATTCTTTCATTTTCTGCTCTTACCTGTGCTAAACAAAATCAGTCACTAGGAACTAGAAGAATGTAGCTTGGGGTAACTCACCAGTTGATTTTCTCTCACTCACCCTCGAGAAGCCAATAACTAGCTATGTCCCTCTCATTGAAACCACAGCTTGGAAATTCGCTAGGTGGAAGAAATGTATTAGCATATTTGTGTTCCACATTATAAGGTTAACATTGCTGGCACAACACTATTTTATGCATGTTTTATTTTTGCTGACCTTTATGAAAATGCTCCCAATTCAAAATGAATCATCTTACACTGATTCTGATAAATAAAAATGTCATGTGCCCCAATTAATACTGAGGCACTATAATTCGCAAATATTACGGGCAACATTCCTTGGCCAACCGTCATCCAAGGGAATAATCTAAAACAACTATCCTGATGCTTAAACACAAACTATTTAAATTTAACTGGACCTGAAAAACCAATGTAATTCTGTAAATAGGGGTAGTTTTAACTTTGGGTGATAATGGGATTTGAGACATTATTGATTCAGACGCCAGTTTTACACCTTTCACAATTTTCCTTCACTTGGACTTGCTGAAACATATTTCACTACACCTCTTTCTGTTCTTCATGTCACACTCTGCACCTCCTTATCTCCTCACAGTTACTGCCTGCACACCTTTGCCACCCTTTACACATCTGGACCACTATGCGCCACAACTCAAAGCATCTAGGTTACCAATAGCGCTGTTTTTGTTTCTTGCGGGACATACGGGAGAACAAAAGCAGAGAGGAGGACAGGAGGAGGGACAACATCAATGCTACTCTTCTCTCTCTCCAGCTGAGGAGGAAAGAATGTACAAATTAATTCCATCCTGCAGAAGGGTAATTTAGACTCAAAACATTCCTCCCCACAGACCTGCTGAGTTTATCCAGCATTTTCTGTTTTATACGTAATAATTGAGCTGAGCTGGATCGTGGTTTCATGAGAGTTGGGGTTGAAAGACAACATCAGCAGCATTCTTGACTGTGTTACATAATATCCCTTCTCATTAAACTCTCATACATACACTCTGCATGAAAAAGTACAGGCCCTCCAGTAGCCACTAATCTGTCTTTGCTTATCCTTCGCACAAAGAGCTAATTCTTATTCCTCTCTTCCCCTTCTGGTCAAAACAATATAATGGACTTATGGTGGGCTGCCATGTGTGAGGAGCTGGCAGCATAGTGGTAATGTCACTGGACCAGCAATCCAGAGGACCAGCCTACTGCTCTGGGACACGTGTATGAATCCTGCCACAGCAGCTGGTGGAATTAAAGTTCACATAATGGATCTGGAATGTAAAGCTTGTCTGATAACCGTGACTGCTGCAAAAACCAAACTGGTTCACTACTGTCCTTCAGAGCCGGAAACCTGTTGTCCCTACCTGATCCGGCCTTCTTATGCCTCCAAACCTATAGAAATGTGGTTGACTCTTCTCTCTCCTCTGAAATGACCTCGCGAGCCATTCCATTCAACGGCAATTAGGGATGGGCAACAAATGCTGGCCTCACCAGTGACATTCGCATCCTATGAAAGAATAAAGAAGAAAAGTATTTCTCTCCCATTATACAGTTGCGAGCATTCCTCTCCCATCCACAAATATTTCTGGTTTCATTTTGCCAGAATTCCTGAATGGTCCAAGAAATCTAATGCCGTTTATAATGCAGTTCAGATCATTCTTGTCTATTTTTTGGTGCATTTTGTGCTTAACAATTTGATTAATGTCAGTGTTGTGAAAATTCAAATCTTTGGGACCTACTGTGAGCATCAAGAATATCCAAGCAGATACAATCTGTATCACCTGCAGTGGCCTTGTTGGTGCTAATGCAATTAGCCTGCTATAAGCCTTGGACAGTTAAACTTTAATAGGCTGGTGGAATGTATCATCAAGTACATGAGCCCGATTCACTACTCATAAAGTATCCCTGCAATATTCTGCGTTTCAGTGACAAACTCTAGTCTGTCTGTTAGAGGACTGATCTGAACTCAATTACCATTTCAAACAATACGTCGCCCTTCAGAGGTACCAAGAGAGAAAAGGACTGGAGAAAACAACAAACAGCTGACTGGATTCAAATTTTGCCAGAAATGATTGTTAATAATAAGAGCGATTACTGCGCCACCATGCTGTCCAGCATGCACCTTTTCAGCAGACAGACACACTTAGCCTGAAATAGCCAGCGTGCTTAACATGTTATAAGTAATACCTTTGCAACTGACTTTTTTGGTGCTGGCAAATGGTTAGTATCATTTTCGCAATATAGACAACTGCCCGTGCTAAACACGGATGGGAGAAGTAGTAGGGACTGTAAAGCAGAGCAAAGTTTTGCCTACTTTTCTCGACCAAAGTGCAAGCTTCTGTGAGGCTGACCATGTGACAGAATTGGATTAACATCAGTAAAAGCGGTCAAAAGCAGGGTGAATCAGCAAATGTAAAAATTCTGACCTATCCATTAATTATTCCACTTCCTCATTCGATTGCACTCAGCAACTTTCCTCAACGACAATGTCACTGGCATTCAATATCTTAATGGAGCCTTTCTAAAATAATCAGCGCCAGGAATGGATGTTAAAGTTAATCATAATTATTTTAGCTGTTACTTTTTAAAATGGTTACAGAGTGCCTCTTCAATCATTACTAACTTGAGGAATGTGTTTCCTTTTTTTAATTCATCAGTCATTTAGACAATGGTGAATATCATTGCTGTATGACAGGTGAAAGGGTATGATAGTTAAAATAATGAAAAAGTGTGAGACAACTATAGACAGTAACACCAATGAAGAGTTAACATGAGATAGTTGGGGGGGGGGGGGGGCACAAAGCTCCTGAGCTTCCCACAGCTGGATCATTCAATTAAAAATCTTCCATTCCTATTAACTTATATGGCTCGATAAAACAAGATTTTATAGTTCAGTGAAAGGAACATATTGCAACAATTCAAGAAAATCTATGCTAATGTGATGCTAAATGCAAATTGTTTACAACTGTCAACTTTACTCTTTCAAATTTTCCAATCCCGACAAAACAGCAGTGCAGGCTAGCTCATCGTGAGAACATTCAAAAGTAGATTAGAGTGCGAAGATGGTATCAACCACTTTAACACGCAGGTGGGTTCTGAGGCGGGGGGAGAGTAAAATTGCATGGGTGGAATTCCCTTTGGGACCCCGCCCACCCCAACCCAGAGGCAATTTTACAGCGTCACAGACGTACCTCAGACGGGAAAGCCACGCATGCCCGAATTAAGGGCACTTAAAGCACTTTTCCCGACAAGTCTTAATTTTTAGGCTGACAGGTGCTCGATGACTGAGGGCGGATCATTAATGTATATTGTGAAAAGTTGTGGCCCCAGCACCGACCCCTGAGGCACACCATTAGTCACCAGCTGCCATCCTGAAAAGGACCCCTTTATCCCCACTTTCTGCCTTATGCCAGTCAGCCAATCCTCTATCCATGCCAGGATCTTACCCTTAACACCATGGGCTCTTAACTTATTTAAAAGTCTCATAATGTGGCACCTTGTCAAGGGCCTTCTGGAAATCTAAATAGATGACTTCCACTGGTTCTCCTTTGTCTAGCTTCCTTGTTACTTCCCCAAAGAACTCTAACAGATTTGTCAGACATGACCTCCCCTTGACAAAGCCGTGCTGACTCAGTCCTATTTTATCATGCACTTCCAAGTACTCCGCGATTTCATCTTTAATAATGGACTCTAAAATCTTACCAATGACAGAAGTCAGGCTAACCGGCCTATAATTTGCCTCCCTCCCTTCTTAAACAGCGGTGTTACATTAGCTTCTTTCCAGCCCTCATGGACCCTTCCTGCCTCCAGTGATTCCTGAAAGACCACCACCAATGCCTCCACAATCTCCTCAGCTATCTCTTTTCATCCCTGTGGTGTAATCCATCTGGACCAGGTGATTTATCCACCTTCAGACCTTTCAGTTTCCCCAGAACCTTCTCCTTAGTGATGGCCTCTGCACTCACTTCTGCCCCCTGATTCTCCTGGAGCTCTGGCATCCCACTGGTTTCTTCCACCGTGAAGACTGTTCAGTCCCTCTATCATTTCTTTGTTAGGTGAATTGGACATTCTCAATTCTCCCTCAGTGTACCCGAACAGGCACCAGAGTGTGGGGACTAGGGGATTTTCACAGTAACTTCATTGCAGTGTTACTGTAAGCCTACTTGTGACAATAATAAAGATTATTATCGGGTCAGGCGTGCATGATGTGCAGCTGGTGGTCACACACCAACTGTGAATTCAGGGCGTGGAAGCCCTTCCTGTGATGAAGGGTACCCACTGATTATCCGGCGGTCATAGGGGGACATGGCTACCATTCATCACCCCCTGGACCGAGGCCATGCCAGCGATGGTGCCTAATCCTGCTACCTGGGCATCCTGGTGAGCCTGGTTTGATTTGATTTATTGTCACATGTACCGAAGTACAATGAAAAGTATTTTTCTTCGGCCGAGGGAACGTACACAGTACGTACATAGTAGACAAAAGAATAATCAACAGAGAACATTGACAAATGGTACATCGACAAACAGTGATTGGTTACAGTGCGGAACAAGGGGCCAAACAAAGCAAGCAAAGCAAATACATGAGCAAGAGCAGCATAGGGCATCGTGAATAGACCAGGACAGACTGCTGGTGATGGTGACCCCCAGGAACTTAAAGCTATCGACCATCTCCACTTCGGAGCCATTGATGCAGATGGGAGTGTGTGTCGTGCTACGCTTCCTGAAGTCTTTGATCAGTTCCTTGGTCTTTCCAACATTTAGAGAGAGGTTGTTTTCGGTACTAAACTGTCCAAACTGAAGATTATATAGTTGGCTGCCTGTGTGCATAGGGCATCCGTCACAGTGCAGATACACCTGTGTGTGGACGTTTGCGAGATCCTACACAAATCCCCGCTCGAGTCCTGTAAAGACCCAGAGGCATGAAATATCAGAGCAACCGTCACATTGGCAACCACCAGGAGTGGGAGGCCCTCTCCAAACCCCTATAGTGCCAGGTGCACAACCATCTGGCACAGGTGCCGCACAGTCTCAGTGGTTAGCCAAAGTCTTCAGTGGCACATGCGGTCTGACAGTTCCTCGAAGGACAGGCGCCGACAGTAAACAAGTGCCCTGATGCAGCCCCTCCTTCACACCATTTCCTTGGCCTGTTGGACAGCTGGCACTTGCGCCTCACTGGCTGGACCCTGATTTTCTTGGGCAGGCTCCTTTTGTGCAGGGTCCTCGCTGAGCAGGCCCTGTGCCTCCAGCCTCCCTACATCCACAACAGCATCTGCAGCCAGGTAGATAGCGAGCATTTCTGGCTGTACTCCGAAATTCATTCTCTACAGGCGGGTAAAGAGATGACATTAGCAAGATGCGTATTCTCTTGCCCATCCAATGCCACCAGGTCACATGATGACCCTGAGTTGTACTTCAGCGCCACTCTCAACATGTCCCTCCCAACACCACCCCACCCCTCAGCCAGTTCCCTAAATATGTTGCCATCTGTGCTGCAATCCTGTCGCCATCAGAGAATGGTACTGGGCATGTGATGTGGGGAGCCTCTACCCTCACTACCCATCCTTGTCAACTGCCACAATCTACTTCAGTGATAGGCTCTGTGGCCCCTGTCCTGTCTCCCACAGTGGGGTCTACTGTGGGTGTTCTCATTGGGTGGGCTGCGTGTTAGCCCGCCAAGGTAGCGCCTGGTTGTGCAGTTGAGAAGGTGATCTTGTGCCACCAATCGCCTCTGTGCTTAGAGGCTTAAGTGTGGGAAGGTCCTGCAGATGGGGGTGATCGAGGGAAGTGTGTGTATGCTGGGAGCATAGGTGCAGTGTGATGTGAGTCCTGAGAGTGACACAGAAGTTGTGACAACCTGACTGGGGGCAGGATGGAAGAACAGGGGTGTGGTGGACAGGCAGAGCTTGGAGACAGCTGGTGGTCCTGAGGAGTGGGCTAGCTGATAGTGTCACTGGTGAGCCTCTGTCCTGAGAGGGGCAGCGTGCCAGGGAGGATGCCAAAGACCACAGTGCACGTGTCCTTTATTTGGTGTGAGCTCTGCTATTCCCCTGCATGGGGCTGCGCTTCTGATAAGTGCGCTGAGGAGTGGCAGCACCTGGTGTGTCACTGATTGAGCTTGCCCACGCCCATCCCATTATTGATACTGCTGGAGTCAGCGGATTCCCGAGGAACGGCTTGGGTGGGCTCCCAGATGACTAGAGGCTCACCGAACATTTACAGGACACAGGGAGCAGTCGTCTGGGGCTGGTTTAGCACAGGGCTAAATCGCTGGCGTTGAAAGCAGACCAAGGCGGGGCAGCAGCACGGTTCAATTCCCGTACCAGCCTCCCCGAACAGGCGCCGGATTGTGGCGACTAGGGGCTTTTCACAGTAACTTCATTTGAAGCCTACTTGTGACAATAAGCGATTTTCCTATCATTTCATTTCAGAGTGAACAGAGGCCTGTAAGTAGCACCAAAGCGGTGGATTTAAAACACATACTGCAGCAATGGCTGTCGGAGCTGGGTCATCCTGATCCTGAGGTGGACACCCCAAGCCCATGGGCTTGTCACCAAGTCTTGTACCACTGCTCCCCCCAACCTAGGCAGCCACCCCAGCAAGCGGGATAATCTTGAAGAGGTTTTAAAGGCTCCCATACCTTCTCGCTCCCCTCAGTAGCCATGGCGCCCAGGCCACATTTGTAAATACTTGCATCAATTCGCATCCATGTGACTTCCATCTGGGAGGGTGGAGCAGATTGTATCCAATCCGCTAATTAGATTTAAATCCATGTAAATGTCGGTTTTCTGTGGGCCCACTGGAACGGGTACAAACTTCAATATCGTTGCCAGTGAGGAACAGGAGGCAGTCGAAAACCTCAATGTTTCAATTATGTGTGATTCTCTGCCCGTCGCGAAATGGAAAATCCTGCCCATTGTCTTCAACACTAACTCATTATTTCATAAAGATGGCTATGATTAACAGATCATGGTATAAAATTTACACACTCAACAAGAAGTAATAAGCAAGACGAAGGGGGCATACTGTCCCACCAACATCTTATAGAAACAAGCTGGAAACCCATGGGTTGCATCCACAGCAGGTTCCTTACAGCAGGGCTTTTCAAACTGCGGATCACGACCCTTGGGTGGGACATGGAGGGTTGCTGGGAGGGTCGCAGAGTAAATCAGCTTTTAAATTGACAATGTCGGCTGCAACCAGCTTTTAGACTGAGAATGCCAGCCGTAACTGGGTTTTAAATAGAACAATGCAGTCTTCTGGCCAGAAGTGGCAGTAGAGAGCAGGTCATGCACCTGGCACGTACAACGATGGCACGCACCCCGTACATCGGTGCTTTGGCACAAACACCCAGAGGAGAGATTCCTCCATTTATAGCTGCGAGCAAGCAAGGCAACAGGATTATGAAGACCTGAAGATGAATTGTTTTAAGCAAAGAAAAAATTAAAATCAGGATCAAAGCAGTAAAAAGATAGTGCCCCTGCAAATCAGTATGCAAACCCAATGTGTGCTATGTGCAGGAAAGTACTGGCAAATGACATTTGAAAACCATCAAAACTTCAGAGAAACTTGAAGACTAAGCATAGTGAGTGCGAGGACAAACCTATTGATTTTTTCCAAAGGATACAGCGAGAGCTTAAATCATCAGCCAAAATCCTTAGCAGAAAGGTAACATTGAATGACAAAGCAAGTGAGATCGTAAGGACCAAGCAGGTTCATTTGCAGCATTAACGGTAAGCGAAAATGGTGTGTAGCGAAGGTTGGTCTTCGTGGGTCACGGAGGTCAGCTGTTAAGGTGGCACGGTGTGCAGTTGTTAGCACTGCTGCCTTACGGCGACGAGGACCCGGGTTCGATCCTGGCCCCGGGTCACTGTCCGAGGGGAGTTTGCACATTCTCCCCGTGTCTGCATGGGTCACACCCCCACAACCCAAGGATGTGCAGGGTAGATGGGTTTGGCCATGCTAAATTGCCCCTTTATTGGAAGTTTTTTAATAAAAAGGTCAGCCAGCATAGGTCCCGAATGTTGGCCGGTTGGTAAAAGTTTGAAAAACACTGCCTTACAGCACTGACTCCAATCCCGCCTGCCCCCACCCTCCTCCCCACCCCTCATCTGTTGTCTCCTTAATCTTAGGGAATTGTTTGGCAGGGAGTGATCTATTTCAATTTATTTTCAGTTCTGGAGTTCTGGGTGGGGGGATGGGGGGGTTCAGGTTCTTGCCAAGTGTTGAGGCAGATAGTCGCTGGTAGCACTTGGAAACTCCAAAAAGTTGGTTGAGTAATGTTTGTCGATGAATTTTAGTTGAGGAAGATTGCAACTCTGCTTTGGAACACATTTGATTTAATCCCGTCAGTCGAATCTTCATGTATGTTCACCCAAAGATGGCTATTTACATCCAGGCACAACAGAGGAAAAACTGCCCCTTTTGTCTCAACATAATAGGAGCTGGAAAAGTGCACGGTAGCATAGTGGTTAGCACTATGGCTTCACAGCACCAGGATCCCAGGTTTGATTCCCGCTTGGGTCACTGTCTGTGCGGAGTCTTCATGTTCTCGTGTCTGCATGGGTTTCCTCCGGGTGCTCTGATTTACTCCCACAGTCCAAAGATGTGCAGGTTAAGTGGATTGGCCATGCTAAATTGCCCTTAGGTTTGATTGGGTTGCTGGGTTACAGAGATAGGGTGGAGGTGTGCTCTTGCCAAGAGCCGGTGCAGACTCGATGCACCGGATGGCCTCCTTCTGCCCAGTAAATTCTATGATTCTATGAGGTGCTAGGATTTGTGCAGCCTCAACATTAAACGAGTGACATTTAACTATTTTCTCCTGCTCAAATGCATTTAAAGTTTAGTATTGTGTGATCCCCTGCTAGATTTTCATTGCTGCTAACAAAATTTCATTTTCCCAATTATTAAAGTGATTTTGTAAATATTTCATCGATTTTTGAAGGAAAGCATGCTTTTCTCCTTTTTTTTACTAAAAAGGGAAACATCAGGCCCACTGTGCCTTAAACCAAGGATCCAAATGTCAAGTAGTTTGTCAATTATCTCCTGCAAAAATAGCAACAGAGCTTATCGCCCTAAGCTCCCTTGTTCATTTCAGTTGATGCAGTAACAGTTACAAACGTATTTAACAACATGCCTTGTTGACCAGATAATCAGTTTCTGAGAAATCTTGTCACAAAATGATGTTCCAATTCAGCTATCTCTTCATTACTACTCAGCCACATTGTATTGGGTCCAGTTCCCTAGGGCAAAGTCAACTGCTTTAATTTAACCTTTATCAGGCAAAGGTTTTCTATAAAACCACAATAATTTTCTCTTTCCTGAGCCACTTGCACCTCTCTATTGGCCTAATTTAATTTGATAGTTCTGATATTTAAGGTGATTTTTGCTACATTTATTCTTTCCCTGTATGAGTGGATTGTTGGCCAGGCCAGTATTCATTACCCATCCCTAATTGCCCTTGAAGGGTGACGATTCGCTAACTTCTTGAATCGCTGTGGTTCATGTGGGAAATGTACAGCCACAGTACTGGTAGGAAGGGATTTTGACTCAGCAACAGTGAAGGCACAGCGATATGCCTTCAAGTCAGGAAAGTGTGGGCTTGGAGGGGAAATCACAGGTGGTGGTGATCCCGTGCACCTGCTGCCATTTTCTAGCAGAGGTGGTGGGTTTGGAAGGTGCTGTCAAAGGAGCCAGAGTGATACTGGATACTGGGCGGGATACTCCATCAGCTGATTGGTCGGAGAATTGGTTTTGACACCGGAATTGGGGCGGGCACCGGTTTCAAGCCAAATCGCAATTCTCCCTTGCCTTGGCAACGCCGTAAATGCATTGCACTCTGCACGTACAGTGAACACCATCAGCATATCAATAGTGGGCCTGATCCGATATTCTCTAGGACCTCCACGATCCTCCGCCTCCACTGGGGCGAATTCCTGATGACTAGGTTCACTTGTGCTTTCCAAAATCGGGAAACAACGCCATGGCTGATGAGGGAGAGGCGCGACCGTGGGTTGCCGGTCCTGACACTGCCGGAAGGGTCGGTGCACAGGGTCAGGATGAACCTCAATGGGACTGCAGTGGTTCCCAGGCATGGGTCTCCATTGCCGTGGCCTACAAGGCAGCCATCTTGCGCACCTCACTGACCACCCACCTTGGCGCCTGGTTCTGCAGAGTGCCACTGGCCGTATGGGTGCTCCCAACCCCTCAGCCCAGCCCCCACACTCCCGCCACCCCACCCCCGCAACCCTGCCCCACCCTTCACCCCACCATCCCCTCACCCCAGCCCACAACAATCACCCCAAGAGCCCTGCACCCCATCCTCTGCCATACAACAACTCACCCAACCGGCCGACACCCACCGGCAGGGTATCACGTGGCCCCCAAAGGCCACCAACCACAGTAGCCTCGACAGGGGGTCGCTGGATGGGGAACACGGAACGTACCGCTGCGCTGGCATGGAAAGTGCCAGTCGACAGTATCCCTGGCAGCAGGGATGGGCACGATGGCCAGAGGTCCCAAAGTGCCGGGCACCAACAGGTCTAGGGGTGCGGTGACAGGGTCCGCAGTGCCAACTGGAGCCACTGTCTAGCCCATTGGACCTGGTTGGGCACGGGAGTATGCACCATGTTAACATGTCTGCCTTTCACCCCTGCAGACAATGGATATTGGAATGCAATCAGCAATGGTAGCATTCCTCCTAGTCGCTAAAGCCCTGGGGGATGCACTGTGGCTGTACGAGCTGGGGCTGCTCGTAGAGGAGGAAGCTGCAGCAGCGGAGGGTGCCCTAGAGGATCAGGAGGCAGCCACTGAGGATGGAGAGCCAGCCACCCAACAGGCCGAAGGGGAGGAGGAGGTGCAAAGGAGGTGCAGCATGAGGCCTCACATGTACCAGCAGCGCCTGTCATTCCTGGACCTGCCGGATCGGGCTTGCCGTCAAGGACTCTGGGTGGGCAGGGGAACAGTGTGACATATCTGCCAAATCATGATGCATTAAAAAATTTTAAATTAAATTTTTTTAAAAATTACATTTAAATTAAATTTTTTATCTGGCACCGTGGGAGAATGGGGGAAGACACCCGCTCCCGGTGACCATCAAGGTGACAGACGCCCTGAACGTCTACACCATGGCACGATGTATGCGCCAGGACCAACGCGCATGAGATGCTCTGACCGCCTCCAGGTTCACCGACTACATGGGGGGGGAGGGACTTGCCAGGGGCACGGACACTGCATCCCATACTTTCACCCCCCTGCGCCACCCCCCACCTGACAAGCTGCAGCCGCACACACCTACACCCACCACACACGCACCGGACGTGCCGGAAAACATGGCGCCGGCTGTGCTGGACTGTGTACCCACCCACCCCGACCTCCCTTGCCTCATTCCCCCTTGCCACCCTCCACCACTCTCCGCAGCCGTAGCAGAAGCCCCCTGGCCAGCGGCATGGATCCCGGCGAGTGTAGCAGAGCTGGACTCTCCGCACGCCGGCACGCCAGGCTCATGACCGCTGGAACCACACGTGGCCCGCGCCATTGGGAACTCGGCCCATTGGAGGTGGGCCGGCTGATGATGTGCCAACACCGTTGCAACTGTGTGCGCCGCGCGCCCGGATGACGCCGATTTGGAGGAGGTGGAGCATCGTGAACTGCCGCCAAACTGGCGCCTGCCCCGATTCCGGTGTCGGAAGCCATTCTCTGCCCAATCGCTGTTCCCGATTTTGCCACCGGCGACGGAGAATTCTGCCCATGGTCTCCAACTGTGTCACCTTTGACATTCACAGACAACAGCAGAACAAGCCCATTCTGTCCTCCCCTTTCTATCCAGTCCATGAGAAGGCCTAAGTATGGACCGATTTGAATTCAAAAGCATAACAATGAGCTGTAACTGAGGAAAAATCCGATCCATTTCAGCTCCTCAGCAACCATATATTCTTATTTCATTTAGGACAAAATCCCAAGTGCAACCAGGAATAAGAGCTAAAAATGACAATTCCACAGATCACTGTGAGCAATCAAAGAAACATCCAGACAAGGTTGCTGTCACAAGATTTTGGCATACTAGCAGATTACATCTACACTTTAGGGAATCATAAATTCATCAATTCTATGCACCTATGTAATGGCCATCGAACATGAACATGTATTGTAAATTGTTGTAGTTCTTCGGAAGGGGGGAAAGTATCTTTAAAAAGGGGGATGTTGCCATATGCCTTTAAGGGATATCACCATTATATCACTAGAAGGAAAATGTGTCATGTGATCCAGTCTTAGTTTCACATTTACATTGAGCAGAGTTCACACTGTTCAGATATCATAGATTATCATAGAATTTACAGTGCAGAAGGAGGCCATTCGGCCCGTCGAGTCTGCACCGGCTCTTGGAAAGAGCACCCTACCCAAGGTCAACACCTCCACCCTATCCCCATAACCCAGTAACCCCACCCAACACTAAGGGCAATTTTGGACACTAAGGGCAATTTATCATGGCCAATCCACCTAACCTGCACGTCTTTGGACTGTGGGAGGAAACCAGAGCACCCGGAGGAAACCCACGCACACACGGGGAGGATGTGCAGACTCCGCACAGACAGTGACCCAAGCCGGAATCGAACCTGGGACCCTGGAGCTGTGAAGCAATTGTGCTATCCACAATGCTACCGTGCTATGCATAATTGTTCTCATGCGCCCAGTCTTAATAAATGAACTCGCAACATATTTATCCAATCCCTTATGAGCGATTAATGTCTTGTGTCTTGCACAGTAAATAAGCCCAAGGTATTATATCATTAGAATAACATATCACTATGAACCCAACTTCCATTCCTTCATCAACGTTGATACAAAATAATAATAATAATCTTTAATGTTACAAGTAGGCTTACATTAACAGTGCAATGAAGTTACTGTGAAAAGCCCCTCGTCGCCACATTCCGGCGCCTGTTCGAGTACACAGAGGGAGAATTCAGAATGTCCAGATTACCTAATAGCACCGGAGCGTCCAGAGGAAACCCACGCAGACACGGGCAGAACGTGCAGACTCCGCACAGACAGTGACCCAAGCGGGAATCGAACCTGGGACACTGGAGCTGTGAAGCAACAGTGCTACACACTGTACTACCGTGAAGACCATGGTTGTGCCAGACAAAGGGAAGAAAGTTACAGAGCAAGTCAAGCCCGTCCTTTAAACCAATGACACAGTGTGCATGACCTTCCCACTTTTGAAAAGGGAGTGCTGGTGTGAATCAGATAGCAGCAGTGAGAAGGTACTGTAATGGAAATGAACAACAACCAAGATCATATCTGGTCCAGACAGAAACAGGTGTCACCCAAGGAAACAGGAGTGACTTGATTTCAATGACCAGGGAACCATTAGAGTGATTGACTGCATACCTTGATTCCCCAGAGGATGGCACATTTGAAGAACCATTCATGAGAAAAAAACAGAGAGTGACAACAAGGGAATGAGTTTGGATCTCGCTAGATCTCGCGAGGTGTTCCAAGCCTCTCACAAGATTTAACAACCTCGTTGTGTCACCGAGTTGGGCACAGTGAGGCCTTTCGATCATGCCCTATGTCTTTAAAAGCAGGGACTTTGTGGGGAGGTATAGGAAGTTATGTATGTAATAATGTAGGGAAAAATATGGGGAATGGTGAGTTGTAGATTAAAGGGTAGAAAAGCAGAGTTTGGCAAAGTGGGCATGAGTGACAAAGGGAGATGGGTGAAATGCAGAACTTTGCACTGGGGACTAACGCTAGTCTAACAATAGCTACTGAGCATGTGTGTAAGGAGCTATGTCATAACGGTGTCACCCAGAGAGATTAGAAAGAGCCTAAGAGAGGAAAAGTAGCTCCCTACTGATGTTGTGTAATCTTGGATATAATAAGTTATGTAAATGAAAGTATTTTTTAAAAAATAAAAAATTTGAGTACACCATTCACGTTTTCAAATTAAGGGGCAATTTAGCGCGGCAAATCCATCTACCCTGCACATCTCTGGGTTGTGGGGGCGAAGCCCACCCAAACATGGGGAGAATGTGCAAACTCCACACGGACAGTGACCCAGAGCCAGGATCGAACCTGGAACCTCGGCGCCATAGAACAGCAGTGCTATCCACTGTGCCACCGTGCTGTCCAAATTAAAGTACTTTTAAGGCAAGATCTTTTCCTCCAACCACTCTTATAATAGTAATCTTTATTATCACAAGATTTACATTGCAATGAAGTTATTGTGAAAAGCCCTAAGTCGCCACATTGTGGGACCTGTTCGGGTACACAGAGCGAGAATTTGGAATGTCCAAATTACTTAACAGCACGTCTTTCGGGACTAGAAGGAGGAAACCGGAGCACTTGGTGGAACCCCACGCAGACACAGGGAGAACGTGCAGACTCCGCATAGACAGTGACCCAACTGGGAATCGAACCTGGGACCCTGGAGCTGTGAAGCAACAGAGCTACCCACAGCGCTACCGCATATGCTTATGAGTGTAAGACACCCAATATCTCCCGGAACAACCCAACAGTAAGACCATTCAGAATAAAGCATTTACTCTCACTCCCACTGACAAACAGTGGCAGCAGTGTTAAAACCCACAGCAGCAAGGGCTTCTTCAACAGCACCATCCAAACCCTTGACATCCATCATCTTGAAAGGCAAGGACAGCAGATTCATGGGAACAATGCCACCTGCAAGCTCTGCCCAAGCAACAGACATTCCTGATTTGTCATTGTTCCTTCATTGTGACTGGGACCAAAACCTGAAATTCCCTTCCTATCAGCACTGTGGGTGTAGCTACACCATACAGATTGTGGTAGTTTATGAAGGCAGCTCATCACCATCTTCTCAAGCACAATTAGTGATGGGGAGCATATGCTGGCATTGCCAGCAACGCATACATCCCATGAAGGGACAAAACAAAACATTACCTTGCAAGCATCACATCTTAATGGAAAGACATAACCCAAGGGGTACCACTCACTCAATGTACAATTGGTGTGCAACCTGATCAGAAAATTAGTATGGTAGCCCAACTTCTGGTGGCGGCTATGAAGGAGTAAGTTGCACATTTGGTGGCTCCGGCTCTGGTCGGACATTCGGACCTTTCCCTCGGACCTTTTTCTGGTTTTAAATGGTGAATTCGAAGGCTGAGGCAATTGGGTACCGTTTCCACATAACGGTGTATGGAGAAAAGAACCAGAAGTGCACGAAAAGGCAGAAATAGGAAGATAGGCAAGAGCTGTGCTGAAGCTGCAGCAGGAGACAGCATGGCCGAGGACCGGACCCCTGGGGTGTCGGCGCAGCGATCAGCGGAACAGTTGATGCAGGTCATCCAGGATGGCTTTGCCAAGCAGAAACGGGACTGCCTGGACCCGATTAAAGAATCATTGATCGGCTGGAGCACAGATTGGACGCCCAGGATCAGGCGATCCAGAAGGTTGAGAAGGCGCTCGCTGAGCAGGAGGAGCATCAAACAGCGGTGGAGCTGGAGGTGGGGATGCTGCGGGACCAGCAGAAAAGGCTTCTGGAGAAGGTGGAGGACTTAGAGAATAGGTCCCGCCGGCAGAACTTAAGAATTGTCGGGCTCCCGGAAAGGCTGAGGGAGCGGATGTTGGGGCATACGTAGCGGGTATGTTCGAAAAGCTGCTGGGGGATGGGGCATTCTCCCGACCCTTGAAGGTGGACAAGGCGTATAGAGCGCTTGCGAGGAAGCCGAGAGTGGGGGACCCTCCAAGGGCAATGGTGGTGAGATTCCACAGGTTCCTGGAAAAGGAATGCATTCTTCAGTGGGCCAAGCGAACATGGAGCTGTAAGTGTGACAACAGTATCCTGCGGGTGTACCAGGACCTGAGTGTGGAGGTGGCTAGGAAAAGGACAGGTTTCAACCAAGTTAAGTCAATCTGCACAATGTGCACTTTTGTGGGGTGGAGACGGGCCTGTTTGAGTTTCGGTAGGGGATGTTGTGGGGATTGTTAGATGAGGGAATTTGTTTGTACGAGCCGGGGGGGGGGGGGGGAACAATAGGTGCGAGACTTTTTGGCGCCGGGGGCGGGAGCCACCAAGCTAGCTGGGTGAGCTAGCTCACGGAAGTGCGGGGGGGGGGGTGCATATGTTTAGTTTACTATATGGGTTAGGTTTTCGAGTAGTGTTGCTAAGGGGGGAGTGGTTCTGCTGATGAGGGAGGGAATTCGGTGGAGGGACAGTGAGGAGGTCAGTGGTGAGGGCCGCCGGGGAGCAGGCCAGAGGAGGCGTGGCGCAGGAGCTGGAGGCGGGCCCAAGAAAGGGGATGGCTGATCAGCCAGGGGGAGGGGCACTTTGGAATGTTCGAGGGTTAAATGGGCCGGTTAAGAGGGCACATGTGTTCGCACACCTGAGGGGACTGAAGGCGGACATGGTAATACTGCAGGAGACGCACCTTAGCGTAGTGGACCAGGTTAGATTGAGGAAAGACTGGGTCAGTCAGGTTTTCCACTCGGGGCTGGATACAAAGACTAGAGGGGTTGCGATCTTGATTAATAAGTGGGTGATATTTGAGTTGGGTAGAATAGTTTTGGATGTGGGGGGTCGATATATTATGGTTAGTGGTAAGCTGGTGGGGATGAAGGTAGTGTTGGTTAATGTATATGCGCCAAATTGGAATGACGTGGAGTTTATAAAGAGGATGTTAGGGAAGATACCGGACCTGGACTCGCACAAACTGATCATGGGAGGGGACTTTAATACAGTTATTGATCCCGGCCTGGATCGATCATGCTCGAAAGCGGGCAGGGAGCCAGCAATGGCAAAGGAACTGAAAGGGTTCATGGAGCAGATGGGGGTGGGTGGATCCATGGAGATTTAGTTAGCCGAGGGTGAAGGAGTTTTCTTTCTACTCCCACGTACATAAGGTATACTCTCGGATCGATTTCTTTGTTTTGGGTAGGGCCTTGATGGCAGGGGTGGTGGACACGGGGTACTCGGCGATTACGATCTCGGACAATGCTCCAAACTGGGTAAACCTGCAGGTTAGTACAGATAGCAATCAGCGCCCGCAATGGAGGTTGGATGTAGGCCTATTGGCGGACGAAGCGGTGTGCGAGAGGCTGAGGAAGTGCATGCTGAATTACCTGCAGGTAAATGATACGGGGGAAGTCTCAGCAGCGGTGGTCTGGGAAGCGCTGAAGGCAGTGGTGAGAGGAGCGCTGATCTCGATCCAGGCTCACAGGGACAGGACGAACAGGGCAGAGACGGACCGACTGGTAAAAGAGATTCTAGAAGTCGACAGGAGGTATACGGAGACTCCAGAGATAGGGCTTTTAAGGGAACGGCGGAGGCTACAGGTATAGTTTGGCTTGTTAACCACAAGGAGGGCAGTGGAACAGCTCAGAAAGGCGAGGGGGGCGATATACGAGCATAGTGAGAAGGCCAGCAGGATGCTTGCCCAGCAGCTCAGAAAGAGGGAGGCAGCTAGAGAAATAGGGAAAGTTATCGACGGGGATGGGAACTTAGTTGGGGACTTGGCAGGGGTGAGTAAGGCATTTGGGGATTTTTACAGCAGGTTGTACAGGTCGGAACCCTCTGTGGGGCCGGAGGGGATGAGGCACTTCCTGGAGGGGCTGACTTTCCCGAAGGTGGATGGGGAGCTGGTAGAAGGGCTGGGGGCCCCGATCGGGTTGGAAGAGAAAGTGGAGGGCTTGAAGGTCATGCAGTCGGATAAGGCCCCGGGACCATCCAGGTACCCAGCAGAATTCTATAAAACGTTCTCCGGGATATTGGGACCGGTGCTGATGAAGGTGTTTAACGAGGCAAGGGAAAGGGGGGTTCTGCCCCAGATGATGTCACAGGCCACGATTTTGCTTATCCTGAAGCAGGTCTTACAGGCCGATTTCCC
Source organism: Scyliorhinus torazame (assembly GCF_047496885.1). Classification (NCBI taxonomy): domain Eukaryota; kingdom Metazoa; phylum Chordata; class Chondrichthyes; order Carcharhiniformes; family Scyliorhinidae; genus Scyliorhinus; species Scyliorhinus torazame. The sequence continues at coordinate 277,047,526 of NC_092709.1, forward strand.
TGTTGAACGTAGATGCCAAACTGCCGGCCAGAATTTTGTCCTCTTGGATTGAGGATTGTGTGCCAAACGTCATTGTGGAGGATCAGACGGGGTTCGTTAAGGGAAGGCAGCTGGTGGCCAATGTAAGAAGGCTGTTAAACGTGATCATGATGCCCCCGGAAAGTAGGGAGGTGGAGGTAGTGGTCGCGATGGATGCGGAGAAAGCTTTTGACCGGGTTGAGTGGGATTATTTATGGGAAGTTCTGGAGCGGTTCGGATTTGGGAGGGGCTATATTGACTGGGTCAGGTTGCTATACCAGGCTCCTGTGGCAAATGTACGGACGAACAGGACGACTTCGGACTATTTTAGACTGCACCGGGAGATGAGACAGGGATGCCCCCTCTCCCCACTGCTGTTTGCGCTGGCGATAGAACTGCTGGCAATTGCTCTGAGGGCCTCAAGGGGCTGGAAGGGGCTGGTCCGGGGGTGTGTGGAGCACAGAGTCTCGCTGTATGCGGAGGACCTGCTTTTGTATGTTTCAGATCCAATTGAGGGGATGGAAGAAATTATGGGAATATTAGGGGAATTTGGCCGGTTTTCGGGGTAGAAGCTTAATATGGGGAAGCGCAAGATGTTTGTGGTCCAGGCGAGAGGTCATGATAGGCGACTAGGGGAACTGCCGCTTAGAGTGGTAGGGGACAGTTTCAGGTACCTAGGTATCTAAGTGGCGCGGGATTGGGACCGGCTACATAAATTGAACTTGGCTCGATTGGTGGATCGGATGAAGGAGGATTCCTGGAGATGGGATACGCTCCCGTTGTCTCTGGCGGGCAGAGTTCAAACGGTGAAAATGACGGTCCTCCCGCGATTCCTATTGTTTTGCAATGTCTCCCCATCTTCATCTCGTGGTCCTTTTTTAAGCGGGTCAATAAATATATAGCGGGCTTTATATGGGGGGGCAAGTCCCCGCGAGTGAGGAGGGTAATGCTTGAGCAGAGCCGGGGCGGGCTGGCGCTGCCGAACTTTAGCAATTATTACTGGGCGGGGGGAGGGGGGGGGGGGGCGCGGTCGGCATGGTGCGTATGGAGGTGGCTTCTTGCAGGGGCACAAGTCTGGGGGCGCTGGTAACTGCGCCTCTGCCGTTCCCGCTGGTGCGGTACTCCACCAGCCCCGTGCTGGTGGCGGCCTTGAGAGTCTGGGGGCAGTGGAGGAGACATGTGGGAGTATCGGCCTGGTCCCCAATCTGCAATAATCACCGGTTTACACCGGGAAGGATGGACGGGGGTTCCGAATTTGGCGGAGAGCGGGCATTGAGAGGATAGGGGACTTGTTTATAGAGGGGAGCTTTCCGTGCATGAGGGCTCTGGAGGAGAAGTTTGCATCGGCGGGGTAAACAAATTTTGATATCTGCAGGTGCGGGACATTCTGCATGGACAGGTACCAACCTTCCCAATCCTGCCGCTAAGGGAGATTCAGGATAGGGTGGTTTCTAGAGGATGGATAGGAGAGGGGAGCGTTTCGGACATTTATAATGAGCTTATGGGATCAGAGGAGACGCAGACCGAGGAGCTGAAGTGAAAGTGGGAGGAGGAGCTGGGGGGAGAGATAGAGGAGGGCCTTTGGGCAGGCGCATTGAGTAGAGTCAACGCGACCGTGACGTGTGCCAGGCTCAGCCTGATTCAATTCAAGGTCGTGCACCGGGCTCACATGACAGTGGCCCGGATGAGCAGATTCTTTGGGGTGGAGGATTGGTGCGCAAAATGTGCGGGAGGACCAGCAAACCATGTCCACATGTTCTGGGCATGTCCAAAGCTGAGGGGATTTTGGCAGGCGTTTGCTGACGTCATGTCCAAGGTATTAAATACAAGGGTGGCATTGAGTCCAGAGGTGGCGATTTTCGGGGTGTCGCAGGATCCGGGAATCCAGGAGGAGAAAGAGGCAGACGTTCTGTCCTTTGCTTCCCTGATAGCCCGGAGGCGGATATTACTAGCATGGAGGGACTCAAGACCCCCGAAGTTGGAGACCTGGCTATCGGACATGGCTGGCTTTCTCTGTTTGGAGAAAATTAAGTTTGCCATGAGAGGGTCATTGTTAGAGTTTGCCCGGAGGTGGCAACCGTTCATCGACTTCTTCACGGAAAATTAATCGTCAGCAGAAGTGGGGTGGGGGGGGGTGGGTAGGTTAACATAGAGTATTGGATTAAGTAATGGTGGGACCTGTGGGGGAGGGAGGCAGTATTTGCACTATGTTTATATTTTGATGTACATTGTTTATATTGCTGCTGTTACAATGCCAAAAAAAACCTCAATAAAATATTTAGTAAACAAAAAAGAAAATTAGTATGGTGAATGCTCGCTATCCTGGCAACACATATGATCCTTTCAACCTGCGCCATTTTGCAGTTCCAGCTATCTTCTAACCTCATGCAAATCCAGGTGGCTGCTCATTGACAAGGGCTATTCATTGTATACATGGCTCGTAATTCACCTCTCCCCACTCACCATGTGCAGCTAGCGTTACTGCAATACTGGAGCTAAGACTGTCAAAAAGCAAACCATCATCGTCCTGAAGTAATGATTCTTCAGCTTGAGGCTTTCAGCCGGAATCCCCAGCACACACCGGAATTGATTCCAAATTTGTGGTGATTTGTACTGTCCTCCACAGCCTGGCCATCACAAGGGTGCAACTCTTGTCAACAACAGCTCAGGATGAGGAGAAGGAGGAGGAAGAGAGGAGGAGGCAGCTGCGCTGCGGACAGGCTATTTGTGAGTGTATCATCACACTCTGGTTCTTATGAAAAGGTCCCCAGATCTCCATTGTTCCACCTTCCCATTCCCTTGCTATAGACCATCGTAGTGTCCTCTAGGCTATAACCCAGAGATAAAAGCATTTCATAAAAAACAACAATTCCACACCAGTATTCAATACTCCATTCAATACTCACAATTCCTTCACAATTGCCTTGTCGATGCTATTGCCTGGTCTGGTGATCCTACACATTGGTTACCCCAGTGCCTGCAGCATGGCTGCTGACTTGCACTGGGGAAGACTGTCTTGTAGGATGACCTCAAGCAGCTTTGGGCCTTGAGCACTCAGCTTTGGATTGCATGATTTGGCATGGGAGGCAGCAGTTTGGGCTGGCTGGCTGACAGGCAACTGCAAGGGTACTGGCATTATAGCAATGGTGGAAACATGAATGTTGCCATCCTGGATATTCATCCTTAGCAATCCTAGAAATCTTTGGGATGTCACTCCAGTGACATCCTGCATACCCTTCGAACATTGGTATCAGCAGACATGGTGACAGCAGTCTGTGCATGTACAGCACCAAGCTGAGCCTACAGGACAACAAGCAGAGATCTCATGACTTCAATCTGAGCTTCCATCGCACACCTCAGATGTTGGGCGCATTACAATGGGAGCTGAGATATCGGTCATCAGATGCTACACTACCTTCTATTCCACAAGCACTGTCATGGTTTTGACCACCAGTCCCACACTGGAAAGCTGGGTTCCAGGCTTTGTAGGAAATACTGTGACAAGTTGGAGCCGCGCGCCTCCATGCTCCTTGACAGTTCCAAGAGGCTCTCAGCAGACCTGCCAATGCACCAAGTATCTGTGAATATGGCCTGCATCCTGCCATTGGAGTCAGGCTAGGAGGTGAGAAGGTAGGCAATATGGAAGGGGAAGACACCAAGGGGGCAACCTGATGTCTTCCTGCCATCATGGCATATTGCCCGTGGTGGGGAGTTTGGCAGCAAGAAACATGCGATGCTGGACATGAGTCCTGAATGTTAGGGGTGAGTGATTGTGATATGGTGCATTGAGCAGTATGTGAACAGCATCCAAGAATCTAGGAACGCTGGGTGAGATTCTCCATCAGCTGACGGCAGAATCGGGAAACGCAATTGGGTGGAGAATCCGTTACAACGACAAAATTGTGACAGGCTCCGGTTTCGCGCTGTAGCCACCTGAGTTGGCCACTTCCCGATTTAAAATGGAGAAACGCAAAGGCTGAAGGGAAATTCAGCCAACACAGGCAAAAACTAGCAGGCGCAAGTTACTGTGTATTAGACTCTGCAAAAAATCCAGACAGCATCGATACAAGCAGCCATCTGCATAGTAATGTAGCAGCCATCTACATAGCAATGAGCGATCCCGGGGAACAATCGAAACATTTAAGATAAACAAAGCCAAGCCAGACATATTAATGAGCGATCCCCGGGAACAATCAAAACATTTTGAGGCCAACAAAGCCAAACCCGACTCCTCGGCGCCAACAGGAGCCAACACAAAAGAGGTTAACGGACACTTAAAGACCGCCCAACGATCAGGGAACAGCTCCAGTATTGGAGAAATCGAACCAAGCGATTGGAACAAAGTCCAATCACTTGAAACCAGGTTCGGGGTCCGCCCCGAAAGGCGGGAAGCCCCTGGGGACTATAAAGTAAAGCCCCAAGTTCAAATCGTCCTTCTTGACAGGGTCACTCAGCAACGCAAAGCAACCCTTGACAGTGACCTGTCCAGCGGCCTCCAAAGAAGTAAGTCTCAAGTCAACGCTCGCTACAAGATAGGCGCTCCTAGCTACCAGTCTATACCAGCTTTTGAATTCTGCAGTTTCAGAACCCGAACGAAAGGCCATTTGTTCCCCTGACCTGGTGGGCCAGTCCGAAGCTAAGTATAGGCCTGTTAGTTATAGAAATAGCCTAGAAAGTAGAGTTTATGCATGAGTAGCGATTTACTGTGTATAATAAATGTGTATTGATTTGAATCTTACTAATTGGTGTGTTAGGGGTGAGCTATTGATCTTTACTTGAACTTGAACCTCGTGGCAGTATCATAAAGATACCTGGCGACCCTAGAACAAAGGTTATAAAACAGAGCCAATTGAACCAACCAAAAGTTAGCAACAACGCCAAATCACAATTCTCTGATGCCGCAACAACGGCGTCAATGTGTTCCACTCCACACGTACAGTAAACGCCATTTGCTTATCATTAGCGGGCCTGACCCGGTATCCTCCGGGGCCTCCGCGATTCTCCGCTTACACTGGAGGGAATTCACGGCGGCAAGGTTCAATTATGCTTTTAAAAATCATGAAACATGCGCCATGCCATGGCTGCTGAGGGAGAGAGAGGGTGTACAGAAAGTGTCCAACATTGCCATAGTTTGCTGACAGTTGTGCCACTGGCTTCTACCAGGGCTGGGTGGAGTAGCGGGGGCTAGCCAGCAGGTGGGCAGTGGGGTTGGGGGTCAGTGGGCATGGAACAGCATTGCCACAGCTTGCAAGGCAGCCAAGCAAATGCGCATGCTGCTAACTGCCCACTGTAAACTTAGCCCCTCAATGGTTGCTGAATCAGTCCAGGTGTGGCGCCAGTTTTGCTGTTGGAGAGGTCCAGGAATCCTGTCCCGACATCAAGTCTCAGGAATGGAGGATTCTGCCGCCTGTCTTTGGTTTGTTACTTCATGACTCTGGTTTCTGCCTGGTGCTAATGTCTTCCCCAGCTAGCTGAGTGAGATGTTCAGGCCGATGCTCTCTCGACTTTAGAAGAATGAGGGGAGATCAAATTGAGGTATACAAGATGAAAAAAGTATGAATAAAGTAGATGTGGGGCGGATGCTTCCTCTTGTGGGGAATTCTAGATCATAGAACATAGAACATAGAAAATACAGCACAGAACAGGCCCTTCGGCCCACGATGTTGTGCCGAACCTTTGTCCTAGATTAATCATAGATTATCATTGAATTTACAGTGCAGAAGGAGGCCATTCAGCCCCTTGAGTCTGCACCAGCTCTTGGAAAGAGCACCCTACCCAAACTCAACACCTCCATCCAACACCAAGGGCAATTTGGACATTAAGGGCAATTTATCATTGGCCAATTCACCTAACCCGCACATCTTTGGACTGTGGGAGGAAACCGGAGCACCCGGAGGAAACCCACGCAGACACGGGGAGGACGTGCAGACTCCGCACAGACAATGACCCAAGCCGGAATCGAACCTGGGACCATGGATCTGTGAAGCAATTGTGCTATCCACAATGCTACCGTGCTGCCCTTAAGAACAAATAAATCTACACTATATCATTTTCCCGTAATCCATGTACCTATCCAACAGCTGCTTGAAGGTCCCTAATGTTTCCGACTCAACTACTTCCACAGGCAGTGCATTCCATGCCCCCACTACTCTCTGGGTAAAGAACCTACCTCTGATATCCCTCCTATATCTTCCACCTTTCATCTTAAATTTATGTCCCCTTGTAATGGTGTGTTCCACCTGGGGAAAAAGTCTCTGACTGTCTACTCTATCTATTCCCCTGATCATCTTATAAACCTCTATCAAGTCGCCCCTCATCCTTCTCCGCTCTAATGAGAAAAGGCCTAGCACCCTCAACCTTTCTTAATAAGACCTACTCTCCATTCCAGGCAACATCCTGGTAAATCTTCTTTGCACCTTTTCCAGAGCTTCCACATCCTTCCTAAAATGAGGCGACCAGAACTGTACACAGTACTCCAAATGTGGCCTTACCAAAGTTTTGTACAGCTGCATCATCACCTCACGGCTCTTACATTCAATCCCTCTGTTAATGAACGCGAGCACACCATAGGCCTTCTTCACAGCTCTATCCACTTGAGTGGCAACTTTCAAAGATGTATGAACATAGACCCCAAGGTCTCTCTGCTCCTCCACAATGCCAAGAACTCTACCGTTAACCCTGTATTCCGCATTCATATTTGTCCTTCCAAAATGGACAACCTCACACTTTTCAGGGTTAAACTCCATCTGCCACTTCTCAGCCCAGCTCTGCATCCTATCTATGTCTCTTTGCAGCCGACAACAGCCCTCCTTACTATCCACAACTCCACCAATCTTCGTATCATCTGCAAATTTACTGACCCGCCCTTCAACTCCCTCATCCAAGTCATTAATGAAAATCACAAACAGCAGAGGACCCAGAACTGATCCCTGCGGTACACCACTGGTAACTGGGATCCAGGCTGAATATTTGCCATCCACCACCACTCTCTGACTTCTATCAGTTAGCCAGTTCGTTATCCAACTGGCCAAATTTCCCACTATCCCATGCCTCCTTACTTTCTGCAGAAGCCTACCATGGGGAACTTTATCAAATGCCTTACTAAAATCCATGTACACTACATCCACTGCTTTACCTTCATCCACATGCTTGGTCACCTCCTCAAAGAATTCAATAAGATTTGTAAGGCAAGACCTACCCCTCACAAATCCGTGCTGACTATCCCTAATCAAGCAGTGGCTTTCCAGATGCTCAGAAATCCTATCCTTCAGTACCCTTTCCATTACTTTGCCTACCACCGAAGTAAGACTAACTGGCCTGTAATTCCCAGGGTTATCCCTAGTTCCTTTTTTGAACAGGGGCACGACATTCGCCACTCTCCAATCCCCTGGTACCACCACATCAAGTGGTCATAGTCTGAGGATAAGAGGTAGCAAATTTAAAACGGAGTTGAGGAAAAACTACTTTTCCTAAAGGCTTGTGAATCTGTAGAATTGGCTACTCCAGAGTGCAGTGGCAGTGAGTAAATTTAAGGAGGAGTGAGACAGATTTTTAATTGGTAATGGGCTGAAGGGTTATGGAGAATGGGCAGGACGGTGGAGTTAAGGCCAGGATGAGATCAGACATGATTGAATGGCAGAGCAGACTCGATGGACCAAATAGCCTAATTCTGCTCCTATATCTTATGAACTTATATTTCAGCCAGAGTGTACCACCCATTTAACAGGGGTGTGATGGCTTTAAGAAGTGCAGGCTAACTGTAATTGATACCTGCCTCACACAAAGGTGATCTTCCTACTGAAACTGTGGCTGTGCATGTTGCATATTTAGTACTCGGCAGCATACCACCATTGTGAAAGGTTCCACCAGCACAATGTTCGGATGCTGCCTGTGCTACATTCAATGAGCACAGGTTAATCGTGCATCATAATTCCTGTGTTCAATGTCAAACCTTATTGAATACTTTACTTCCAGATCTCCAAATTCCACTCCAGTTTTGCATGAACTGCAGAGTATCTCAACAAAGGCTTCTTCTCTTTCTTCCTGTTACTTGCATTGGCTACATGGTACACAGAGAGGCCTGGTGTTTTATTGGTTCTGAAAGCTCCTAATCAACTAATAACCTTCTTTCTCTGTATTTGTCAGATACTTGGCTGGTCGCCATGAGATTTTGCCTTCTGCCTCTGGCATGTTGGCACATATTTCTCCTGTGATTACTGATGAAAAGAAATAATTGATGAACTCCAACATGCCCTCATCTGTCAGATTATCTATTTTATCCCGGTGTGACCCTTTATGTTATTTCATGTTCTATCTGTTACAAATATTACCAACAAAACCCCTCCTTGCTGTTCAGCTTACATCAATTTGCTTGTTCCCATTTTTTTTTATTTCTTGATTTTTCATGTTACTAACTTACTTTCCTTGGTAATAAGTTATTGTTTCATTATTATCTTCACCGCAACCTAGTCCCACATTTATCTTATTGTCCAGCAAATAAATTTGACCAACCGCCTGTTCCCATTGAACTCAACAAGTCACAATGAAGTTTCAGAATCTGGGCAGTTAAAATGATGGGGGCAGGGTCACTTAACAACCTAGCAACCTCTGCCTGGCCACACCATTTTAACACAGCCTATTTTCCCCCCGCATGACCCCCCACCCCACCCATCCCCCAACCCAATCTGCATTGCTGCCACTGAATTAAAACTGTGAATTTTGGAATCCAGATGTGCAGGAGTGATGCAGTCTCATTGCTGCAAGTTCATCTCTTCCAGGTGCTCGAGTCTACAACTTGCAGTTCCATAAAAGTGTTATTTTACAGCCATATGCACATCTCAAATGGCATGACAGGAAAAGAACATCCGATGAATGCGTTGTCAGAGGGGAAGCCTCACCTGTGCATCTTGGAATATCCGGAGCGTTCTTATTGTCCATCACTTTCCATCCACAAAGTGAACGTTGTGAGCAACAAGCCATCAATGGCCAATGGGGGAGGACCTTGATGCTCTTTCCAAATGACACATAAAGCTTAGGTTGCAGCTGTCAAAAATACTGCACTGGCTGACTTCCAGTGAAGACATGTAGGAGAAGGTCGCACATAAGGTTGCTCCTGCCGAGATACTTGATTTTTGATCCTTTTTGCCCAGTTCCCAGGGGGAATTGATGGACATCTAATTGTATTTGACGAAGGACGATGAAAGCCACATAAAAACTATTGGAAAGAAGGGTAGTCCTCTGACGGAGCCTTTGAGAGTGCAAAGCTCATTGGGAGGAAAGATGGCGGAGGGGACCTCGGCGGGTGTGGCCGCTCCTATCACAGTGGAAATGCTAACTGGGGCAATGGCACTCAAATTCAAAAAGCAATTTGGTAAACACTTTGAAAGGCAAGGAAGGGAGATGATGGAGACCCTCAAAACGTTGATAGAGGAGGCGCTGGACCCGATAAGAGGGAAGTTGGAGTAGGACTTTGGAGGCCGTGAAAGAGGATGGAGAGTTGTTAAAGGAGGTGGAAGATATTTTGTTGCGACGTAGCGACAAGATTGCCTCGCTGGAAGCCGAGGTGTTGATGGTGGGGGAGAGGAAAAGGCCCTGAGGGTGAAGGTCGATGACCTGGAGAACCGGTCAAGAGACAGAACCTCAGGATCGTGGGGTTGTCGGATGGGGTGAATGACAGAATTACTTTGCCCAAATGTCCCACACCATCGGGAACTCGGCTGGTCGGGGATGGAGCATCGCGGGGTGGACCTCAGGCCGTGGATACATGACGCGGCATACTCCTGGAGTGTGAGGCGCTTGCTAAATGTGATGCTTTCCCCGTCTGAGGGACCCAGTCCAGAGGTAATTGTCTCATTAGACGCTGAAAAGTAAGTTGACAGGGTAGAATGGGATTTTTTTTTGCGGTTTTGGAGAGGTTTGGGTTGGGGACCAAGTTTTTGTCTCGGAAGCCTGCGGTACGCCTGTTGTACAAAACTCCCTCGGCTAGTGTCCACACCAATACCATGAGCTCAGGGTACTTACAATTAAATAGGGAAATGAGACAGAGTGCCCTATGTCCCCCTCCCCTCCCCCCCCTCCGCCCCTCCCCCCCCGTCCCCGTTTGTTTTGGCGACACAGCCTTTGGCCATCGCTTTGAAGGCTTTGGATAAGTGGAGAGGGATAATGAGGGGAGGGGTGGAACATAGAGTGTTGATATATGCTGGTCACCTTTTACTTTACGTGAGTGACCCGGTCCCTACCATGGGTGATATAATGGAACTACTGAGGTGCTTTGACTTCGTTTTTAGGATATAAGCTAAACTTGGAAAAGAGTGAGTGTTTTCTGGTGAACTCCGCCCCCCACCCCCCGCAGAGCGAGGAGCCAATCTAGTAGTGCTATCATTTTGCATGGCTGTTTCCAGCTTTAAATATCTGGGGGCCAAGTGGCTTGGGATTGGACCCAACTTTGTAAACTGAATTATACTAGCCTGGTAAGTAGAGTCAAGACTATAGGAGTTCATATACCTATATAGTCATCAAGACTGACCCGTAAAGGTGGGATGACCTTCCCTTGTCCTTGGTGGACAGAGTCCAGTCAATCAAGGTGAACATTTTGCCACGGTTTTTGTGTTTGTTCCAGAGTCTGCCAGTTTTCCTTCCTAAATCTTTTTTTGTGAGCGTCAAGAAGTTTATACTGTCCTTCATATGGGCGGGCAAGACCTTGAGGATTGATAGTGAAGTGTTGGGTACTCTGCCACACAGATGAACCAACACGGTTGTGAATGGTACAACGCAGTTTTATTTCAAACATCTATTTACAGTGGTAAACTGTTTACTGAGGTTCGATCATGACCCTTGATTCTGTGGACCTATTCCTAATTCTATCTTGTAGTGGCACTCAGCACATGGTGGACGTCTGAGTGGCCTGCAATGAGCTCTGTGCCCTGAGCCGTCTCCTGCTCGAGTGCCCAGGAAGTGTTGTGTTCCCTGTTTTGTACTGTCTATGCTCTTGCCTGTGATTGGCTGTCATGCTGTGTGTGTTGATTGGTCCGTTGATCTGTCCATCAGTATGTATGTATGTGCTATGATGTTTACCTGAATATCATGATATCGCCACTTTTTTACAAGAACATGTGCCTATGTGGTCATAAATAGAGATGTGTACTGAGTGTAGCTGAATGTGTGTGTGCAATATCTACAACATGTACATGGGGCTTAACTATATACAAGGGGCGATGTCAGGTGCGACATAACAACAAGGTTGTACTATAAACAAAGAATGGTTGAACGATAAAACGAATTCCTGTAACGATAAGAACATAAACATATTAACACAGTGGTATTATGAGTTCAATGTACAAGCAGTCTCGTAAGTCCAGTCTAGTAGGTGGGCGACAAATTCGGGTTGACCGCCTCAAGGGTAGGTCTGGAACCACCGGCTGAGGAACGGGCCTGGCCACGGGCGACGACGGAAGGGGCATGGTGGCAGGCAGCTCCACGAAGTCGATGTCAGGAACAACAGGAGGACGCGGTGTCGGTGTAAAGTCTCGTAGCGAGCGTGGAAGTAGGCGAAGAGCCCGGCGATTGCGCCTACGACTGGATCCATCAGGCACGCGAACCAGGAACGAGCGGGGAGCCACGCGTCGGAGAACTTCAGCAGGTGCTGACCAGCCACCTTCTGGTAGGTGGATGCGGACTTCGTCTCCAGGGGCCAGGGCGGGAAGATCAGTTGCCCGTGTGTCATATGCCCTCTTCTGGCGACCGTGCTGCTGTTGCATTCTGTGTAGTACTGGAGCATGGTTGGTTGTGGGTGCCAGAATGGAAGGTACAGTGGTCCTGAGGGCGCGACCCATCAACAGCTGGGCTGGTGAGAGGCCAGTGGCTAGTGGGGCCGAGCGATAGGCTAGCGGGGCTAGGCAGAAATCCGATCCAGCAGCAGCAGCCTTGCAGAGGAGCCGCTTGACAATGTGAACGCCCTTCTCCGCCTTTCCATTGGACTGGGGGTGCAGAGGGCTGGACGTCACATGTGTGAAACCATACGAGGCAGCAAAAGATGACCATTCCTGGCTGGCGAAACAGGGCCCATTGTCCGACATGACAGTCATCGGAATGCCGTGGCGAGTGAAGGTGTCTTTGCAGGCCCTTATGACAGCGGACAATGTCAAATCGTGCAGGCGTATGACCTCTGGATAGTTGGAAAAGTAGTCAACGACAATGACATAGTCCCTGCCGAGCGCGTGAAAGAGGTCCACACCCACCTTCGCCCAGGGGGACGTCACCAGCTCATGGGTCGGAAGCGTTTCAGGAGGTTGCGCCGGTTGAAACCTTTGGCAGGTCGGGCAGTTGAGCACCATATTGGCAATGTCATCACTGATGCCCGGCCAGTATACCGCCTGTCGGGCCCTCCGTCTGCACTTCTCGACCCCCAGGTGGCCTTCGTGTAGTTGGTCGAGGACCAGCTTGTGAATGCTGTGCGGAATCACAAGCCGGTCCAGCTTTAGAAGGACACCATCAATGACAGCCAAGTCATCTCGGACATTGTAGAACTGCGGGCACTGCCCTTTGAGCAACCCTCCCGTCATGTGGCGCATCAAGCGTAGAAGGGGGTCAGCCGCAGTCTCCCGGCAAATACGGGCCAGGCTGGAGTCGTTAGCTGGCAGATTTGCCGATGTGAAAGCCACCTGCGCCTCGACCTGACAGACGAACCCCTCCGAATCTGGCGGCGTGCTCACTGCTCTGGATAGGGCATCCGCAAAGATAAGGTCCTTACCCGGGGTGTAGACCAGTTGGAAGTCATACCTCCTAAGTTTAAGTAGGATGCGCTGGAGGCGAGGGGTCATCTCGTTTAGGTCCTTATTAATGATGCTGACCAGGGGGCGGTGGTCAGTCACAATGGTAAACCGGGGGAGACCATACACATAGTCATGGAACTTGTCTAACCCGGTTAGCAAGCCCAGGCACTCCTTTTCCATCTGCGCGTAGCGCTGTTCTGTGGGGGTCATGATAGGCATAGGCGACCGGAGCCCATGACGCAGTGTCATCCCGCTGTAGGAGCACCGCCCCAATGCCGGACTGGTTGGCATCAGGCGAGATTTTAGTGGCACGAGATGTGTCGAAAAACGCCAACACCGGTGCTGTGGTGAGCTTAGGTTTGAGCTCCTCCCATTCCTGCTGGTGTGTGTGTAGCCATTGGAACTCCATGGACTTCTTGACGAGGTGGCACAGAGCTGTCGTGTGGGAGGCAAGGTTGGGAATGAACTTCCCCAGGAAGTTGACCATGCCTAGGAAGCGTAGCACTGCTTTCTTGTCTGCCGGCTGTGGCATGGCTGTAATGGCGCTCACCTTGTCTGCATCCGGACGGACCCCTGACTGGGAAATGTGGTCCCCCAAGAACTTCAGCTCAGTTTGGCCGAAAGAACACTTGGCTCGGTTGAGGCGCAGGCCGTTTTCCCGTATGCGTGCAAAGACGCGCTGGAGACGATAGATGTGCTCCTCTGGTGTGGTGGACCAGATGATGACGTCGTCCACGTAGACGCACACCACTTCGATGCCTTCCATCATCTGCTCCATGATCCTATGAAAGACCTCGGATACCGAGATGATGCCAAATGGCATTCGGTTGTAGCAGAACCTGCCGAAAGGGGTGTTGAAGGTGCACAGCTTTTGGCTGGACGGATCCAGTTGGATCTGCCAAAAACCCTTCGAGGCATCCAGTTTCGTGAAGATTTTAGCCCGGGCCATTTCGCTCGTGATCTCTTCCCGTTTGGGTATGGGGTAGTGTTCCCTCATAATGTTTTTGTTGAGGTCTTTTGGATCAATGCAGATCCGGAGCGCGCCGGAGGTCTTCTTAAAACACACCATGGAGCTGACCCATGGCGTGGGCTCCGTGACCCGGGATAGGACCCCTTGTCCTGGAGATCCTGCAGCTGCTGCTTGAGGCGGTCTTTGAGTGGCGCTGGGACCCTGTGAGGTGCGTGAATGACCGGGATGGCGTCCGGTTTGAGCCGAATTCTGTAGGTGTAGGGCAGTGTTCCCATGCCCTCGAATGCCTCCTGGTTGTGGGCGAGGAGCGATTGGAGCTGTGCGCTGAACTCTGCATCCGGGAAGTCACATGTGCCGTCTGGAGAGAGAGAGTGGACTCGTTGCACGAGGTGGAGAACCTTGCATGCCTGTGCGCCTAGCGGGGAGTCCTTCGATGAGCCGACTATCTCGAATGAGAGTGTGGCCGTGCGTGTGTTGTGTGTCACCTGGAGCTGGCAGGATCCCATAGCCGGGATAACGTTCCCGTTGTAGACGACCATCCTGCAACGGGACGGCCGAATTGGTGGTCTGACCTTCATGGCGTAGAAGGCTGACCATGATATGAGGTTGGCGGAGGCGCCAGTGTCCAGGCGGAACGTTATCGGTGATCGGTTGACCGTTAGGGTGGCACACCATTCATCACCCGGATTGATAGTGTTAACTTGCACCGGCTGGTGGGTCCTGGGTGGAGACATTCGGTTCCCATCAATGACCCCAACACGGAAGGCGTCCCGGTCGTCTGTGTCACTGGTCTGGATATCGTCTGGGCACGACTCGTAGTAAGGAGGCTGAATGGTCCGCACGTCCCTGCGAGGCTGTCGGAGTTGGGGAACATTGACAGGTTGAGCTGCTTGACAGCAAGCAGCGTAGTGGCCCACCTTGCCACAGTGGAGGCATTGTCGGGTTCTTGCGGGACAATGCCGCTTTAAATGTGCGGCTCCACAGTTGCCGCACGTCGTGACGTAATGGCGTTCGTTGCGCCACTGCGCATGCGCAGTTTTTGGCGCGCACAAGCGCGGGAGGCCTCGAAAAGCGCGCAAAATGTCCGCCCTCATCCGGGCCACGGGCCGGGAGGAACTCGATCGCCTGGACCCGTTCGGCCTCGTAGGGCGCCTGCCTCGCCGGTCCGGCAGCGTAGGACCCCTGCCCCGCCAATTCGGCCGCCTGAAATTGGGTATAATGGCTAGTCGCGTTTTCGTGCAGGACACAGGCTTCGATTGCGGAGGCTAAGGTGAGGCCTTTTATTTTTAAGAGCTGCTGGCGTAGGGTGCCCGAGGTGACCCCAAAAACGATCTGGTCCCGAATCATGGAACCGGAGGTGGTGTCGTAACCGCAGGACTGCGCGAGGATGCGGAGATGCGTAAGGAATGACTGAAAGGGCTCATCCTTACCTTGCAGGCGCTGCTGGAAGAGATACCTCTCAAAGCTCTCGTTGACCTCGACGTTGAAGTGTTGGTCGAGCTTGAGAAGGACCGTCTTGTATTTGGTCTTGTCCTCGCCTTCCGCGAACACCAGGGAGTTGTAAACATGGATGGCGTGTTGACCTGCCGTGGTGAGGAGGATGGCGATCTTTCTGGTGTCCGAGGCGCTTTCCTTTTCGTTGGCTTCCAGAAAGAGCTGGAAGCGCTGTTTGAACAGCTTCCAATTAACGTCGAGGTTTCCAGCGACTTGTAGCGGCTGCAGTGTGTTGACGGTGTCCATGGCGCAGGATGGCAGATTCCGGAGGATTTGTAGGTAGGTACCAAATTCAATCCTGGTACTATGAAGTGTTGGGTACTCTGCCATACAGATGAACCAACACGGTTGTGAATGGTACAACGCAGTTTTATTTCAAACATCTATTTACAGTGGTAAACTGTTTACTGAGGTTCGATCATGACCCTTGATTCTGTGGACCTATTCCTAATTCTATCTTGTAGTGGCACTCAGCACATGGTGGATGTCTGAATGGCCTGCAATGAGCTCTGTGCCCTGAGCCGTCTCCTGCTCGAGTGCCCAGGAAGTGTTGTGTTCCCTGTTTTGTACTGTGTATGCTCTTGCCTGTGATTGGCTGTCGTATTGTGTGTGTTGATTGGTCCGTTGATCTGTCCATCAGTATGTATGTATGTATGTGCTATGATGTTTACCTGAATATCATGACAGATAGGGCAGTGCTTCAAAGGGATAGACAGGTGGGGGGCCTGGAGTTGCAGAACCTGGGGCGTCATTCTCCGCCGGCGGGAGTCTCCGTTTTGCCGGTGCCTGGGGGTTTCCCGATGGCGTGGGGCTGCCCCACAATGGGAAACCCCATTGACCGGCCGGTGTTACGGAGACTCCCACCGGCGGGTCGGGGCAGCAATGTGGCGGGGCGGGTAGGAGAATTTCGCCCCAGATATTTTATTACTGGGCAGCTGATGCAGATTTGTTGTGTTGGTGTAGTGATCCGGGAGCTATGAGAGTGGATAAAATCGAGGTCATGTGGGGGGGTCTGGTCTAGGGGCATTTGTGACGGCCTTGCTCCTGTTCTCACCGACAAAGTTGTAATGAAATCCAGTCAGTTCCACTTTGAAGATATGGAGACAATTCCGACAGCATTTTAAATTGGGGTCAGTTCGAAGCTGGCTCCCATTTATTTGACCCATTTGTTTGAACCTGCGAGATTAGGTGCCACATTTGGGGGGGTGGGAAGGGAAGGGGCTGGAGACAGTGAGGGGTTTGTTCCTGAAGGGGTGGTTTGCCAGTCTGGAGGAATTGACGGAAATGTTTGGGCTCTCAGGTTCAAACATCTTTAAGTTCACAATTTTGCAAAACAGATTTTCCCGACATTCCCCGTGGTGCCGCCAACCTCTCTAATGGAGAGGATTCCCAGGGCCGGTGAAGGGGAGCACTGCCGGTATTTATGCACAGTTTTTGTGGGTAGATTCAATGTGAGTGGAGGGGGTTAGGCTCGGTGGGAGGAGGAGTTGGGGTCCATATTGGTTGATGAGGTGTGGAGTGTGGCCCTTCGCAGGGTGAACACCACGTCCTCGTGGAGTTCCTCGGTTTGATCCAACTTATGATAGTTGTTAGGGTGCACCTGACCAAGTCCAGAATAGGTTGTTTCTTTGCAGATGCGAAGAATAGATATGAAGGCTGTTCAAGAAGTCCGGGTAACCTGCGCATATCATAGAATCATAGAGTCATAGAATTTGCAGTGCAGAAGGAGATCATTTGGGCCATCGAGTCTGAACCGGCCCTTGGAAAGAGCACCCTACCCAAGCCCACACCTCCAACCTATCCCCGTAACCCAGTAACTCCACCCAACCTTTTTGGACACTAAGGGGCAATTTATCAAGGCCAATCCACCTAACCCGCACATCTTTGGACTGTGGGAGGAAACCGGAGCACCCGGAGGAAACCCACTCAGACACGGAGAGAACGTGCAGACTCCACACTGACTGTGGCCCAAGCTGGGAATCGAACCTGGGACCCTGGAGCTGTGAAGCAACTGTGCTAACCACTGTGGTACCGTGTTGCCCGTCCACTGTGCTACCGTGCTGCCCATACCACTGTGCTACTGTGCTGCCTGTGGTGTTCTGATCTTGTCCCAAACTCGTGCGTTTTTGGGTTTTCTTCTTTAGCACGTGTCGGCGATTCTGAAGATTGGGCTGGAGCCCTGTCCTTTAGTGGGCATATTTGGGATGTCACATTCGTCGGAGCTGCAGACAGGTGAAGGGGCTGACAATAATCTTTATTAGTGTCACAAGTAGGCTTACGTTCACACTGCAATGAAGCTACTGTCAAAATCCCCTCGTCGCCACACTCCGGCACCTGTTCAGGTACACAGAGGGAGAATTCAGAATGTCCAATTCATCTAACAGCATGTTTTTCAGGACTTGTGGGAGGAAAACGGAGCACCCAGAGGAAACCCACGCAGACACAGGGGGAACGTTCAGACTCTGTACAGGCAGTGACCCAAGCCGGGAATTGAACCTGGGACCCTGGAGCTGTGAAGCAACAGTGCTAACCACTGTACTACCATGCTGCCATGTCCTGGGCTTCACCTCGCTGATTGTCCGGAGGTGAGTACTGCTGGGGTCATCATCTCCACCTGTGCCTCGGTGGGACTGGGAGACCTGATGGAGTTCCTATACCTCGAGAAGGTTAAGTAGACCGCGAGGGGAGCAATCAAGGGGTTCTGTCGGAGATGACAGCCTTTTATTGTTTATGTCAAAGAATTGGTCACCGTTATTTGTTAAGCAGGGTGAAGGGAAGGGGCGGGTTAGGTTTTGTGAGGGGTTATTGTGGTTTTTAAAAAATGTATGTCACTGTGTTTTCTCTTTCTTGTTATTTTGTATTGTATAAAGTAAAAAATGTGAATAAAAATATATATATTTTAAAAGTACTGCACTCTTCACATTGATTAAAGTTCCTCCACTCACAGATTCTGTAAAACAGATTGTTGAAAAGACAGTGCGACAAGTAATAGAGGACAATTCCTCGCAACTCATCTTCCAACAAGGGTCCAAGTTTCTTTGCAGAAAATCAACAATCTGAATATCAAGGAATATTCTTTGCAAAAGCATACATATTCTTCAATACTAAAGGAAGGATATCTGGGATGCATAATTATGAGGCAAAGAAGCCACAAACTATGTTAAAAAATTATTTTTGCTTAAGTATTGTAAATTTATGAAATATCACTGCAATTATATAGGACATTGTTGAGGCCACACCTGGAGTATTCTGTGCAGTTTAGGTGTCCTTTTCTGAGGAAGTGTGTTCGAGCTATGGAGGGAGTGCAGTGAAGGTTTACCAGGTTGATTCCTTAGATGATGGGACTGTCATATTAGGAGGGACTAAATTGGTTAGGATTATATTCATTGACGTTTAGAAGAGTGAGAGGGGATTCCATAGGAACTTATAAAACTCGAACAGGATTAGACAGGGGAGATTCAGAAAGAATGTTCCTGATGATGGGGAGTCCAGAACTAGAGATCATAGTTTGAGGATAAGGGGGAAACCTTTTAGGACTGAGGTGAGGGGAAATTTCTTCATCCAAAGAGTGGTGAATCTTTGGAATTCGTACCACAGAAAGTAGTTAGAATAATAAGAATCTTTATTGTCACAAGTAAGCTTACATTGACACTGCAATGAAGTTACTGTGAAAAGCCCCTAGTCGCCACATTCTGGCGCCTGGTCGGGTACACCGAGAGAGAATTCAGAATATCCAATTCACCTAACAGCAAGTATTTCGGGACTTGTGTGAGGAAACCAGAGCACCCGGAGGAAACCCACGCAGACACAGGGAGAACGTGCAGACTCCACATAGACAGTGACCCAAGCTGGGAATCGAACCTGTTTTCCTGGAGCTGTGAAACAACTGTGCTTTTTAAAAAATAAATTTAGAGTACCCAATTCAGTTTTTCCAATAAAGGGGCAATTTAGCGTGGCCAATCTACCTACCCTGCACATCTTTAGGCTGTGGGAGCCAAACCCACGCAAACACAGTGAGAATGTGCAAACTCCACACGGACAGTGACCCAGAGCCGGGATCGAACCTGGGACTTCGGTGCCATGAGACTGCAGTGCTGGCCACTGTGCCACCGTGCTGCCCTTAAACAACTGTGCTACCCACTGTGCTACCGTTGATGCCAAAACATGTAATTTCAAGAAGGAATTAGATATAGCTCTTGGGGCTAAAGGGATCAAGGGATATGGGGGGAAGGCGGGATCAGGGTATTGAACTTGATCAGCCAAGATCATAATGAATGGAGGAGCAGGCTTAAAGGGCCGCATGGCCTCCTGCTGCTTCTATTTTCTATGTATGATTCTATGCATCCTCCCCAATCTGTGCCCCTCAGGCTGTTCCCTCAGCCCAAACTGTGCCCCTCAGGCTGTTCCCTCAGCCCAATCTGTGCCCCTCAGGCTGTTCCCTCAGCCCTCAGCCCAATCTGTGCCCCTCAGGCTGTTCCCTCAGTCCAATCTGTGCCCCTCAGACTGTTTCATCATAGAATCATAGAATCCCTACAATGCAGAAGGAGGCCATTCGGTCCAGTGAGTCTGCACCGACCCGTCGAGAGACCACTCTACCCAGGCCCAACCCCCCGCCCTATTCCTGTAACCCCACCCTAACGGGAAATTCAGCATGGCCAATTATCTGACCTGTACATCTTTGGACTGTGGGAGGAAACCGGAGCACCCGGAGGAAAGCCACTCAGACACGGGGAGAACAAACTCCTCCCAGACACTCACCCAAGGTGGGAATCAAACCCAGGTCACTGGCACGGTGAGGCAGCAGTGCTAACCACTGTGCAAACAGTGCTGCCCCACCCCAATCTTTGCTATTCAGATTGTTCCATCAACCCCCCAATCTGTGCCCCTCAGATTGTTCCATCACCCCCCCCTCACAAATCTGTGCCACTCAGACTGTTCCATCAGACACCCCCCAATCTGTGCCCCTTAGACTGTTGCATCAGAACCCCCACATCTATGCCCTACAGACTGCACCATCAGTGACCCACCCCAATCTGTGCCCCTCTGACGTATCCATCAGGCCTCCACCACCAATCTGTGCCCCTTAGGTCCAACTTTATGAACTCCTTCTGTCCCCCTGTGGAAGACAGCAGCAAAATAGTTGGCCTTTCACCTCCCCACATCAACACCAGCAGCATTCGTTGTTGGGGACTTGACAGCCTGTGAACCATGCTCGCCACTAAAACGATCTCAAAATGTACAGCCATACCATTCAGCAGCACGCAAATGAACAGCTTTCTTCACCATCTAAAGTGGTATCCCATTCATAGTGACAGTGAAGGAACTGCAATATATTCCCAAGTCAGGATGATGAGTTGCTTGGAGGGGAACCTCTAGGCAGTGGTGTTCCCAGGTATCTGCTGCCCTTGCCCTCCTAGATGTTAATGGTTGTGGATTAGGAAGAGGCTGCCTAAGGAACCTTGGATGAGTTCCTACACTGCATCTTGTCGACGGTCTGAAGAAATAATTGCCAGTTGGAAAGGACAAGTATCGCTTCAAACCCATTGAGAAATTAATTCTCATCAATCATGGACAACTATTAGTGTGTAAAATGATGACTGCTTGCAGAAATTTGCACACATTGGAAACGACTCTTTCAATTTATAGTTTAATTTCTGACCGGTTTACAAAGAATAACTCCAATGCCAAAGCAAAACACCATTTTAACACAAACATACTCTCGACAGTGTATTTATTTATATAGCATCTCTTTCCTTTCTAAAATTCAAATCCAGAAGATGGTTTCAGGATTTAGTGAAAACAGTTTCATTACTGAGTAAGGATATAACAGACGCATACATAAATTCATTCAGAAAGTTGGGAGTGGGGGTCGGGGGGTGGGTGGGGGGGGGGGGGGGGGGAAGCAGAGTAAGGAAATGTGGGTAGTTCAGTAGACTTCACCAATTGTTATTTATTTTCCTAATAGTAAAACAATCCTAATATTAATTGTTCCTATGGGTGAATAGAAAAATCTCCATTGGTAAGAAACTTTGTGCTGCTGTTGATGATGATGGATGATTGGTAATCACATATTTTACTGGTGGAAAACCTAAGTGGTCAGAACACTTTCAGAAGCTGTTTGGTTGATCGTGTAGTCTAATATACTTTCCAGTTGTGCATATTCCACGGGCATCAAATTGGAGAGAGAAATTCTCCGAGTAAGCAGCATTTTCTAAATGTACTAGAAGTCAAATAGCAAAAAAAATCATTTTATTTTATATATTTTTTTGTTTGATACCCCTGAGCACCACAATCCAGCTTTCACTTAATGCACTGGATCAGTCAAGAAGAAGAAAAAAAATTGTTTCATACACAGCTAGTAAGCCATTTTGGAATCTAAAGCCCTACTGCGTAGCATTGCAAAAAAGCCTAAACAAAGTGAACAACACATAATGGACAAAAGTAATATTTACCAGCAATGTGCTACGGTTCAATGAATTATGGTGAAATGTGTTGTTTGATCTTTGGTACACAGCAAAAAAAAGCCATCATTAAACCTGGTTCACAGACAGCTAGAATTCCAGCTAATGGCAACTTGTTCCCTTCCTAACACCCTGCAAGGATCCTAATGATGCGACTGGGAGTTGACAATCTGCTATTCAGAATAATGAGGTAGGTGTACAATAGAATATTCCCTTCTTTGGTACAATACAAAATTTTTAAAAAAAACAATGATTGGTGAAAATAAATGCTTCACAAGTGGCTTTACAATAAAAATACAAATTAAATAAAATGACTTCTATGAGGTATATTATGAGCATCTCTCTTTTTCTTTCTCATTAAATGTTAATTAGAAGATTCGCGAGGTAATCGGCTGCATCTGTGAATAGCAAATGTTCAGGGGTAGAGGCAGAGGTTGCCATTTGAGTATATCAGAAGTCAAGAAAAAAAATCAATATAACAGCAAGATACTTCTTTCAGACTAAATTCCATGGACTTGACAAACCTTTGCAATGAGCTGTTGGATTCTGACAGCATTAATTTGACCAGACACACCTCCACCTCCCCCTTGACTCCATTCAACAGCCTGGGTCAGTGCATCACTGTCAACATGATCATCTGGCCCTAATCAATAAAGCCACTTAATTGATAAAACTGCCCCACTGCTTTTTTTTCTTTCTCTTTGTGCACTTAATCATAAATCTCCATATTATCGCTGCGCAGGGACAGACGTGCAGCCATCATTGTGAACAACAGGACATGGATGATAAGACAGAATTGATCCCTGTAACACAGTTGCAGCTTTGTAAAAGGTCAGGCCCCAGATGTATTCCCAAGATTCTTGCCTGATATGGCAATTTCCTTTCGAGACCTGGTACCATATGAACAGTCCCCTAAGCTGTTTTCTCTCTCTTGTGCTCCTACAAAGATTCAACTTCCTCTAATGATTCGATGTAATTGACACAAAACACTATAAATATACAGTGTTTTAAGCCAGCCCATTTAAAAACTGTTCCCTTTCTTCAATATGTAAAATGTTCATCCTTTCCTTTATATTTATTTTTTAATATTTATTTCAAAGTTGAATTCAGCCCTGTGATATGATGCCATATATCCTGATAAATTATTCCTCTCTTTGGTAAAAGCTGAGTTACAGTATATGGTATTTTTTTCCTGAAAACAACTGATTGTTGAAACAAATTAATCAATCCCCCTCGATCATGAAACATTATTAAGATGTAAATATGATCAATCGATTAATCTTTTTTTTCCCTTTTTTTTCCCCCTTCTTTTTGGCCACACCTAATAAATCTTCCAAAAACTGAACCTTTCTGCAGAACAAAACCAGTTATACACGGACAAGTGCGTCCAATCAAAATGGTCATCCTGAATCTCATCACCATCTTCATTGAAGAGTCTATGGTCGTGTGGATGTCCATTTAAAATATAAGTGTCAATCCACTTACAGAAAGCAACAGGTTTACGCAAAGTTAAAATCACTGATTTTGTTTTTCTTTCAAAAAAATTGAGTGGAGTCCAGTCCAACAGTGATTATCTGTACAATATAGTAAATGTGACCCTCATGCATGATTGAGTTTTTTCCATCACTTCATCTGCAAAGTTATCAATATTCTCATTGCAAACTTTCCTTGCAAAAAAAAAACACTCAAAAAAACACCAGAGTCTTCAGGGCCTGTCTCATGTGGTCTCCTGTATATTGTTGAGGCGTCAAGGTGCAGAACTGGTTGGAGTGTGAATATGAGATGAGGAAGAGGAAGGCTGGGCTTGTGCTGCTAATGCCGGACTAGGCATGCCCTGAGAGTTGCTGCTATTCCCATTGCTGCCCGACATCACGGGAATGATTGGTCTTCGTGCGAAGAGAACCCCTGAAGAAAAACAAAATTTAGTAATAATACAAAGATATTGTTATTTAATACGAACATAAGCATACACAGGTACATAAACATATGCTGATAGATAGATAGGTAGCCCCAAGGAAAGTTTTGATTGTCAATAGGGAAGCTAAGGTCAAATAGAGAGTTTTATAGTATGACAAAGGGATTTGATAAGTGCAGATAAGCTATTTTCCCTGGGGGCAGGGACAGGGCGGGGGGTGGGGGGGTGGGGGGGTGGGGGTGGGGGGAGGACACACACACACTCAAAAAGGGCTGAGGATGCTGGGTGAATGGAAACTACAAAGACGGAGATTGACCCATTTTATGTCAGATAGGGGCATCAAGAACAGGAATGGAGTCGTTTCTGGGAAGACAGGAGCTGTCCCCTTTTTTATGGCACTATTTGCTGTCTAGTAAGTGCTAAAAAAAATTTAAGTGCCCAATTCCTTTTTTTCCAATTGAGGGGCAATTCAGTGTGGCTAATCCACCTACCCTGCACGTCTTTGGTTTGTGGAGGTGAGATCCATGCAGACATGGGCAGAATGTGCAAATTCTACACGGGCAGTGACCTGGGGCCGGGATTGAACCCTGGTCTTCGGCGCCATGAGGCAGCAATACTAATCACTGTGCCACCGTGACATCCCTGCTGTCTAGTAAGTTGACGGTCCAGTTAACAGGATGTTAGTGAATGAATGGGTGAGTGGATGAATGAGTGAGTGAGTAAACGTGTAGATGGGTACGGGTAGATGGATGAGGTAGTTAATAATAATAATAATCGCTTATTGTCACAAGTAGGCTTCAATGAAATTACTGTGAAAAGCCCCTAGTCGCCACATTCCAGCGCCTGTTTGGGGAGGCTGGTACAGGAATTGAACCCGCGCTGCTGGCATTGTTCTGCATTGCAAGCCAGCTATTTAGCCCACTGTGCTAAACCAGCCCCGAAGTTAAGTAGGTGAGGTGGCTAAGTGGGTGAGGTGGATACAGAAGGAAACAAGAAAAAGGAGCAGGAGTGGACCACACAGCCCATCGAACCTGCTCCGCCATTCAATATGATCATGGCTGATCATCAGTGCCATACTCCCGCTCTCTCCCCATACCGCTTCACACCTTTAGAGTCTAGAAATGTATCTATTTCCTTTGTAAATACATTCAGTTACTTGCCCTCTGCGGCCTTTAGTGGTGGAGAATTCCACAGGTTCACCACTCTCTGAGTGAAGAAGTTTCTCCTCATCTCAGTCATAAATGGCCAACCCATATCCTAAGACTGCCAGCCCTTGTTCGAGACACCCCAGCCAGACAATTCAACATTCCTACATCCAGTCTGTCCAGATCTGTTAGAATTCTTTATGTTTCAATTAGATCCCCTCTCATTCTTCTAAATTCCAGTGAGTACAGACCCAGTCGACCCAATCTATTCTTATACAACAATCCGGCCATCACAGGAATCAGTCTGGAGATTTATCAGCTTTCAATCCCATTCATTTCTCCAATACTATTTTTCCAGGAATACTAATTTCCTTAATTTGCTCCATCACTCAAGACCCTTGATTACTTTGCATTTCTGGGATGTTATTTGTGTCTTCCTCTGTGAAGACAGAACTAAAGTAGTTTAATTGCTCTACCATTGTTCTCTATTTAAATGCTGCTGTTTTGGACTGTGAGGGACCCACATTTGTTTTCACTCATCCTTTTCTTTATATATACTCATAGAAGCTTTTACAGTCCATTTTTATGTTACTTGGAAGTTTACTCTCATAGTCAATTTTCTCCCAGTTAATCAATCTTAGTCCTCCTTTGCTGAACTTTCTCCAATCCTCAGGCTTGCTGCTTCTCCCAGCAACTTTAAAGAACTCCGCTTTGGATCTAATACTATCCTTAGTTTCTTTTGTAAGCCATGGTTGGGTAGGGTGGGTGAGTGAGTAGTCGGGTCGGGGTGTTTCTTCAGGCTGGGTTGGGGTTGTTCGGTCACGGGTGGTCAGGCAGTCGAAAGGGTAGTTGGGTACAAAAGAACAAAGAACAAAGAAACGTACAGTGCAGGAACAGGCCCTTCATTCTCCAGGCCTGTGCCAACCATGCTGCCCATCTATCCTCCTAAAACCTTCTACACTTCTGGGGCCCATAGTCCTCTATTCCCATCCTATTCATGTATTTGTTAAGACACGCCTTAAACGTCACTATCGTACCTGCTTCCACCACCTCCTCCGGCAGCGAGTTCCAGGCATCCACTACCCTCTGTGTAAAAACCTTCCCTCGCACATCTCCTCTAAACTTTGCTCCTCGCACCTTAAACTTATGTCCCCTAGTAATTGACTCTTCCATTTGGAAAAAAGCTTCTGGCTATCCACTCTGTCCAGGCCCCTCACAATTTTATAGAGTTCTATCAGACCGCCCCTCAACCTCCATCATTCCAGTGAGAACAAACCGTGTTCATCCAACCTCTCCTCATATCAGGTAACATCCTGGTA
The DNA here is from genome assembly GCF_047496885.1 of Scyliorhinus torazame. Taxonomy (NCBI): domain Eukaryota; kingdom Metazoa; phylum Chordata; class Chondrichthyes; order Carcharhiniformes; family Scyliorhinidae; genus Scyliorhinus; species Scyliorhinus torazame. Next base: position 277,073,618 of record NC_092709.1, read on the forward strand.
AATCTCTTTTGTAACCTTCTAGTAGAGTGGCAACCAGAATTGAACACTACATTCCAAGTGTGGCCTAACTAAGGTTCTATACAGCTGCAGATTGACTTGCCAATTTTTACACTCAATGCCCCATCCGATGAAGTGAAGCATGGCGTATGCCTTCTTGACTACCTTCTCCACCTGCGCTGCCACTTTCAGTGGCCTGTGGACCTGTACACCCAGATCCCTCTGCCATTAAGGGTTCTGTCATTTACTGGTCGTTGGGAATGCAGACGAGTCTGATTGGGGGGTAGTCGGGTTGGGTTGGGATGTAGTCAGGTCAGGTCAGGGGATGGTCAGGTGGTCAGGACTGGCTCAATAGCCACACAATAGATAAACAATGCCCATCTTCAACAAGAAACAATTTAACTATCTGCCCCGGATATTCAATGGCATGCCATTATTGAATTCCAAGCCTTCAACATCTTGAGGGTTGCCACTGACTAGAAATGTAGCTGGACCAACCACATAAATACTGTGGCTGCAACAGCAAGTCAGAGGTTGGGTATTCTGTGGTAAAAAATTCCACTAAGCTTTTCCATTGTCCATGAGTGTTAGAAGTGTGTTCAAATTCTCTACTCTTGCTCAGATGAGTGTAGCTCCAGCTTGACACCAGCTGGCACAATGCAGCCGTTTTGATCAGCACCATATTCACCACCCTAAACATACACTCCCTCCACCACTAATGCACAGTGGCAGCAGTGTACACCAAGCTGAAGATGCACTGCAGCAACTCACCAATGGTCTTTCAATACTGCCTTTGAAACTTACGACCTCTACCACCTTGAAGAACAAGGCTGGCAGGTGCGTTGGAACACCACTCCCAATAGGTTTCCCACTGAGTCACGCACCAAATGGATGCAGTGGTTGATGAAGTGGGGGGTCACCATCTCATTCCCATGGGCAATCAGGGACGGGCAATAAAAGCTGGCTTTGTCATTGATGCCTACATTGCGTGAACAAATAAATTAAATAAACAAAACTAATAGCTGGTCTGGAAGAGGGGTTTAGAGTAACAAATTGTTTTCTGAAACAAATATGACTATGTATTAAAAATGGATGCGATTGTAGCCTGTGGAGAGATTAATTGTGCACAGTCTTTTCAAATTTGCTACTCCCAATGTGTTCTGCAACAAGTTTATTTTAAAAGGCATTAAAGATTTTATGGATGGTTAGGATGACTCAGGCTGCAAATAAAGTGACCTCATATCCCACGATAGGATTCTGAGATAACATTGTCAGTCTTCCAATTTATAGGAATTTTATAGCCCCAGCCCCAATGCTTTTTCGTGTTTTAATCAATTATCAACTCATAAATCTTTAACCTTCAAGCATATTTCGAATTCCAAACAGTTACTGTAGTTCATGACTCATCAGCTGAAATGCCTGGTTGTCCTTCCACTGTAAAGAATCAAGAGGGATATAAGGGGCAGGATTTTCCTTTCGGGTGATCATGGTCTCCCGCTGGAAGTGGTGCCCACAGACGATTCACTGTCTCTTGCCATGGATTATATCACAAATCCTGCTATTGGACTGCCATTCTGAGCGGGCGGCCCAATCGCGAGTTCCGGCAGCTAAGCCTCCACCCCCGCAATGCAATTCAGGTCCCTCCCCCTCCACCATCACAGAAATTGTTGGGTCATCCCCCTGCCCCAGAATGCACACATGAGAGTGACACGACCTCCCCCATCAGAGACCCCCCCACCAGAGACCCTGACTAGAGAGCTCCCATATCAAAGACCCCCTCCCCCATATCAGAGACCACCCATATCAGAGATACCTCCACAACAGGAATACCCATTACAGGGACTTCCTCATACCAGAGACACCTCCACTATTGATACCACCATATCAGCGATCCCCATAACTAAGACCCCCTCCCATAAGGAAAACAATCACTGCTTTAAAACTCACCTGTCCCCTATACCTGTTGCCTCCGGCAGAGAAAGCAGCAGCTGTAACCTCATAGAAAGCGAGTGGGTTTAAATCCCCTCAGGTCCTTTAATCTATAAGGCTTCTATGCACTTTAAAGAGAAAAAGCTTTTACCACGCTGTAATTGACAGCTTTCTGACAGCCTGTCTGGAATGTTTAATTTAATTTCCCTTCACACTTGAATGGATCTCAGGTGCCCTCTGTGAAACTAACTTCAATGTTTCTAAACATCTAGCTACGATTGACAGCTCATGACGACATCAATAGCAGTTAAGTGCTTTCTGCTGAGAAAAAGAGGAAGTGAAACTCCTAGATGTTTATAAACGTTGCCGGCGTGGGTGGGCAAAATTTATATTGTGGGGGGAATGGGTCCTCCGATGGATTGGGGGCACCTACCTTAAATACCTATTGCCCTGGCCCACCGTGAGGTCCATCACGTCAGGGCCAAGCTGGAAAATATTGTACCAATCAAAGCCCGCATGAATCTCAGCCCAGAGGGCCAGAGAATCAGTGAGGCATGGAGAATCCAGTGTCCAGCCCCTTAATAGGATGCAAATGGGTCAATTTGACCTATATGTTCCCTCCCGCTGACACAGCGCACACCTCGATGCTGCAACCAGCGGGGGACCGGAGCATCGGAAATGGATCTGCGCCCAGCACCACCCCATTTTTTCCCCAATGCTAGATGCTCCACCACATCAGAAACTCCGCTACAGGCGATGTGCGGTGGAGAATCCAGCCCAGGAATACGGTTTCAAGCCTTAGATACCTGCAACAAGATGGAAGGGAAAATCAAGGATGTGATAGTTGGACAATGTTAGGACTGACTTGGAACAGAAAAGGTTACAGATGGATGAAGATGCCCAGCCAGATCAGAATCGGCAATAGTGGAGTTAATTCCTTCAGCCCCTCTGATGCTGCTGACAGATGAAATCTTAAGGCTGGAATTTTCACCTGCCCGAAGTCCACGGACTGTTGCCTAGTCCATTAAATTTTCCTTTGCGGGACCAGAAAATGCTGGCCTATATGTATGTAACATTGAGTTGCCATTAGAGGTACTTTCACACAACACAAACAAGACTCTGTGGACTAGATTTTCCTTTCAGCGGTGACAGGGTGGGTCTTCTGCCAGCCAACACTCATCCATTGTCCTGGTTTGTACAATGGAAGTATCACAGAATAAAACTGTGTGTTGCTGATACATAGCTCTATGTCACAGTTGTTGGCAAAATGCCACTAATGGCAAATGTCAATGGCTGCTATTTTCTTGTGGCCTGAGTTTTCTAACCAATGGACGCAGGCCAGCAAAGGACATTGGTCTCAGAAAAGTTGCAATTCACCAAAATGAAAATGATGGTTAAAACAGCATGCCAAAAATTGTGACCACAATTGCTTTGAACCTGCAGTCACAGCTTTTAAGTTGCTATGCATGTGCAATCTTGGGGATGCACGAATGCTGCAAAGTTACAACTAATGCTAGAATTCATCCTGCACTGTAAACAAGGTGAACACCAGCCTGCGTTTACACTTTGTAGAATCACTGGAAATACAAATGGGGTCTGTAAACAGTAAGTTGTAGTTCGCATGGACTCAGGCTACTCAACACAGACTTCAAAGTATAAAATTGTGCCTCAGGCTATGCATTTTGGTGAATTTATTGCTACATTTCCACATGCTACTTATTTTTATGGTCAAGATTCCTGGTATGTATTGATCCTAACAGCTATCTTAGCTGTAGTATTTTATTCTTTTTTTGCTCCAATGTTTAGCACAACATTCCTTCGTAAGTATCCGTCTCCTATCTCTACTTCCATCCCCCTACCTCCCCATTCAATCCTATTTAATTCCATGTTTCCATCTGTTCCCTGAGGAACAGGTTTGAATTAAAGGGCAAGTGAACACGGCAGAGGGCTCTGAACTGCCAGTGCTTACACAATGGTAATTAAACCCTCAGCTCAGCGACACAGTCTGGCTTCAGCAGTCTATTTCTCAATCTAAGACAATGAGCACAATCGACCACAAATCAACAAGGGCAATTTCAAGATATTTAACTTTTTTAACTGCATCGGACTGCCACTTCATTAGAATGGATTTTATAGTAAAGACATCAAATTGTGTATAGAACTTAACGCCACTGCACTGCTATAAGTTATTGGATTTCCTGCTTGCAATTACATCGGGAAACAGCCTTCTATTTACCTGTGTAGACAACTCCATTTATTTCTATTGACATGTTGATGCTGCTAATGCCATTTGTAGACAGGTTCAATGCAGTTTCTTGTCTGTCATCTGCTGGAGAAAGCAAGAAGAAGAAAATACCAATATGAGTGCCAAAAAGCAAGATAGCTCAGAGAGTAAACTAGAGATGATAAGCTGGCTCCTGGGACCTGATAGGACTGGGATATTTGATTACTAAGTTTCTCTTGACAACTAATTCAAGGGTTTTTCTTTCCCCTCCGTATTTGCCTGGAACTGCTCTTTATTACGGTGAAATTGGACCCAATTATTGGAATTCTTTACCTTCTTAAATCTTCCTTTTCGCCCATATTCTATAAACTTTGAAAAACAAAGTGTGGCTAGTGATTGCCATCTAATCACTTATTCTTAATTTCTCCTCCTCTTTTTAACTTTGGTGGTGTCCTGCATCATGGTTCTCACTCAGGCTTCTTAACAAAAGGAAAGTTCCTCTCCAGATTCGTTGAAAGTTTCATAAACTTGTAGGTCAAAAGGGTAGGTGATACCGACATGGCAATTGTAAGGCAAACAAATTTACTGAAATATGTAAACTTCCTACTTCAAACATAGCGAATGTATTGAATGAAATGTAACTTGAGTACAATTAAAATTCATTTTTGCACCCAAAAACCAGAAGACTGTCAGTGTTGTGAAAAGCAGAACTTTGTATTTCTGGTGCTAGCACTCAGCTGTACACTTTTCAGATATCGCACGTTGGACGCATCATCAATAGAAATAATCATTTGCATTTATATGGGCGGCACGGTAGCACAGTGGTTAGCAATGTTACTTCACAGCGTCATGGACCCGGGTTCGATTCCCGGTTTGGGTCACTGTCTGTGCGGAGTCTGCACGTTCTCCCTGTGTCTGCGTGGGTTTCCTCCAGATGCTCCGGTTCCCTCCCACAAGTCCCGAAAGACATGCTGCTAAGTGATTTTGACATTCTGAATTCTCCCTCAGTGTACCCGAACAGGCGCCGGAGTGTGGTGACTAGGGGATTTTCTCAGTAACTTCATTGTAGTGTTAATATAAGCCTACTTGTGACACTAATAAAGATGATTATTATATAGCGCTTCGACTATAACAAATATCCCAGGGTGCTTTACAAAGTGATACGTGGAATAATGGAGTAAAGCCCTCTCTACTCTGTCGAATAACAGTCTTACATCCGAACCTCAGAGGAGTATTATCCACTCCACCAGTAGGGTGGTTTCTATTTCCTATGCCAATTACACTGGTACTTCTGGTGAGGGATGTAATTGCTCCTAGCATTAGAATTGGTGTGCACGCTAATTGCCACTAAAGAGTAATAACTTGGTTCGCTATGAATGATGGAATGGCACAAACATTTTGTTCACACCACCAAATTTATTCCTGAGCTAATCAGTCAGGTTTAACACATTGCTCCAACATCAACACTGTTTTTCTTGTTGAATGGTTGTTGAGCAACAATGAAAAGAAACCTGTAAATTTACTCAAGATTTATTTGATTCATACAACACATTAATTGTGTCATAACTGAAGCAGAGACAAGCACACCAGATTTCTGCTGAGTTCAAAGTGTGAGTAAATCTAGTCTTTGGGTGAATTCCACAGCGTAGGTGTCACATAAGATATCCTGTTGCTAGATATTCAGAAGGAAGAAGAATTAGAAACAACAGGGGCGGGATGTAGATGTGGATGGCGTGGTCCCCCGCGGCGGAGAGAAATAGCGTGATCTTCCTGGCATCCAATGCTGCTTCGAGGTCGGAGGCCTTGATGTACCAGAGGAACTTTTGCTTGAAGAGCTTCCAATTTGCGATGAGGTTGCCGGAGATGCGGAACTGCGGAGGAGGCTGGATGTTTTCCATGTCACCGGATGGCTGCTCGCTGGTCAATGCTGATTCACTCGAGGTAGGTCCGTCAATTTTCAGTATCACTCCATGGTACCATGATGTGTTAGGCAGGTCGGTTCGATGTGGACTGCACTTGATGCAGCGATGTGAGAAACAGACCTCTAACACTGTAGAAGATCCAACGCGGTTTTATTGAATGATCGAACTAACATACATATTTAACTGTGGGTCGACACTATACTGAACTGACTGGAGACCTTGTACTAGCCTGACCAGACTTACTAGCTACCGCATGGTGTTTGCACTGTGCTAGCTCGTGGACTCTGACTGTCTCAGTGGCTGGGTCCAGAGAGGGCGGGAAACCTAGTGCCCTCTGGCTTTATAGTGGCGGTGTCCTGTCTGGTGATTGGCTGCACTGTGCTGTGTGCTTACTGGTCATCCTGTGTGTCAATCCCTGCCTGTCTGCACTTCATTATATACATGCGTGGATATTATGACACTGCCCTCCTGTAACCAGCATCACCACTCCCGGACCACCCCCACCAATGCGCCCAGCCCCTGCCGAAGCCCCCACTGCAAGCGGAATGGCTTTCCCCCGACTGTGGTGGCACTGGACTCAGCCCGCTTTCCGTTTTCACTTTGCAGTCCACACTATATTTTTCAGCGCTGCTTCCTTTTATTTCCCTATAGTTATTATATCTAATCGTGTAATACCCTTTATACCTTTTCATTTTGATTATCACCTTGTGTAAAAAACAAAGTAAAGTACCCATTTTATGTCTCCACCTACACTCACCATCTTAAACTTTCTTTAACAATGCTTTTACAGTTTTATGTGTCTATAAAATCTTTTTTCATTATTCACTTTATTAACTGCAGGGTGCTTTTTCACACCTCCGTTTCCTTTCCAATTTTTCTCGTTTCCATCTATATTTTCTGTTCCTCCCTGGGCTCTCTTTCGTATCATTACCTCTAGATATTTTCACAGAATAGTAGGGAACGGTTGCAGCACAGAAAGAGGCCATTCTGCCAATCACCTCCATGCCGGCCCTCTGTAAGAGCAACTCAGCTAGTTCTGTTCCCGCACCCTGCAAAGGTTTATAATTTGTCTTGTTTCGCTGCACATCTAAGGAACATCAGTTTCTGTTACATGCCCTCGATTTCTTGTTGGAACATGCCTGGTCTCTGTACTAATCGTCTCCAATTTCCTATTTTATGTGCGTTGCGATATCAATTTATATTTCCAATTTCTATGGGTTAGTTCCCTCTTCACCTGGTGCAATTTACTGTTTTTCCCAATTTGTACCTTTTTCTTTGATTCTTACCTGTCTTTATTTATTGCTTATATTGAATCTAATTATGTTTGCTGTGCATTAGATGTTCTCCTATGCTTACATTATCCATTTGCACCAAATAATTTTGTAGAACCAAAGCTAAGTAATGCCTCTTTAGCGAACCAAAAGCATACTGATTGTGTACTGAGTCTCTGTGCACCTTTCAAAGTCCGCCTCTCTGCATAATAAGTTACCGTTTTGAAATGAAAATTGTCTTAATCACGTCTATCAAACGAAAAACAAATTCCATAAATTAATTGAATCATATATCCAGCTTCTCATCTTCCACTCTCCATAAATTTGATCTTAACCAATACTCTGCTGCCAGTATCCTAACCCTTACCCTATCACGTTTATACATTACGCCTATGCCAACAGAAACAGAGAAAAGTAGACACATAGGTGCAGGAGTAGGCCATTTGACTCGCCGAGCCTGCTCCCTAATCAATATGATCATGGTTGTCAATGCCATATTCCCACTTTCTCCCCATAGCTCTTGATGCCATTAAAATCTAAAAAATTATCTATCTCTTTCTTGAATATATTCAGTGACTTGTCCTCCACAGTCTTCTGGTGTAGAGAATTTCACAGGTTCACTACCATTGAGTGAAGAAATGTTTCCTCATCTCAGTCCTAAATGGTCTATCCCATATCCTGATGCTGTGTCTCCTGATTCTAGATTCAGGGAAAACATCCTCCTGCATCTAGTCTGTCCAGCCTTGTTAGAATTTTGCATATTGACCTTGGGCACGATCTAATGGAAATGTTTCTAAGGGTGCGATTTAACCAAATGGGAACAAGGTGGCACCGAGAAACACAATGCTATCTAAGATGACTGTGGTTAGATACGGGGTCTCAGCAGGGAACGCGCGGTCGAGACTGTGCATAGTCCCATTTCCTGCACTGAGGAGCCCCGCTCACCGAAACCTCTGTGCCTGGAGAGGTGGGGACGCCATTTTAAATGCGTCCCGATCTCTTGAACCCCCAACATGAACCCTGAACCCCCCCAAGCTCCAATTCATTGTAAAGGGGTCCTCTTCACCCCCACACACCTATGCAGGGCACCCCCTGCCCGATCAGTGCTGTGCATAATATGCCAGCTTGGCGCATTGGCAGTGCCAGCCTGGCTTCCTGGCAGTGCCTCTGCCAGCTGGCAGCCACTTGGCACATTGAAAGTGCCAGGCAGGCACCCAGGGGACCTCAGGCAAGCACCATTCAGTATTGGTCTCCACAAACGGGGACCAGACGAACAGCACTCGTGGGGATCTCTCAGGGGATCGGAGGTCCCCAGGTACTTTCCCTCTGGGCAAGGTGTCACCTGAGCACCCTGGCACTGCCAGCCTGGCACCCTGGCAGTGCCACCTGGATGCCAGCCTGGCACTGCCAAGGTGCTCAAGTGGCACTGCGTGCTGACAAGGGCACTGCCAAAGTGCCAAAATGGCATTTTCCGTGGTTCAGCGATCGGGCCAGGAGTGCCCTGCGTGGCTTTTGGGGGCAGTGCGAGGGAGCCCAGGGACCCCCTCATAGTTAGTTGGTATTTGGGAGAGGGTTTTGGGGTTGTGTCAGGGCTCCAGAGATCGGGATGCCATCCCTCACTACACTGAGAAGTTCCGGCAAACAGAGCTCCTCAGCAGAAAAGGGAGCTCTGTGCAGACTCGGCTGCGCATTCCCCGCTGAGACCTCCTATGTAACCACCCCGTGTTAAATAGCGGGGTGTTTCTTGGTGCTGCAAGAGTCAGGAAACATGTGGTTAAACGTGTTCACTATGGGACTTTGTTCCCATTTAGTTAATTCATGCCCTTTGTCACTTTTGTGGGCCCTGGGGAGTTTCTCCCCGGTCAAGCCCACACTTACCTCTGGGGAGCTGAACTCACTGGTCAGCCCGGTTCCTCAGAGAGCAGGCCACCATTTTGAAAGGGTGCCCTGATTTCTAAGTGGTCCCCACACCCCTCACCGATGGGCAATGTCACCCTCCACACACATGGGCATTACCCCACACTCCCCATAGTGATGGACTCCCTGAAGGCCTTCCTTTTCAAGCCTTCTCACAACCCCTTTCAGGCCCCACCCACTTCCAGGACCCGCACCCTTCACCCCTCCAACCTTCCGGAGGACCCTCCATACCCACCCTGCATGCCCCCACCCTTCATAGCCCCCTCCACCCTCCCTTCATGGGCATGGCCACCCTCAGCCCCTGACCCTTGGCAATGCCACCCTGGAAAGCCGGGAACCTTGTCACTGCCACTCTGGCACCTTGGCAGTGCTCCTATTGGCTTTGCAGTGCCACACGGGCACCTTGGCAATGTCAGGGTGGCAGTGCCAAGATGCTGGCCTGGCAGTGACAAGGTGCCCTCATGCCAAGGGGCCAACCTGCCCTGTCCCTGACCACCCAGGGACTTCTAATGGCATGGAGACCCCTGGGGTTCCATTCCCCTGGTCCACGTTTGGGTCGATCAGTACTGAACAGCGCCTGGCTGGGGACTCCCTGGGGAGGCCGGTAGATTCCGGGGCCCCATAGATCCTGAGTCAGCATGCCCAAGAGGGTTTTAAACCTACTTAGGCTTGTGAGGTTTGGCCCCGCTCATCGTGGGTGGGATCCTGATCGCGACGCCTCGCAAGATCACCATCTACCAGCCACGTCACGCTCCCCTTCGGGTGCAATACAGCTGGTAGATCACATTCTCTGAGTTTGGCAACACCTCAATTTAAAATGATTATAATGATCATCCTTGTTTTCAAAACCGCCCATGGCCTCGTGACACCCCATGCCCCACCCCATGCCCCACCTATTAACATCTCTGTAACTACCGTATGATCATCTGAGATCTCTGCGTGTCCTTGGTTTTAGTATGTTGCCTGTCCCTGGGTACCACACTCTAAGACTCTCCACTGTTCACTCCTTAAAATGTATCTCGTTAATCAAGTTTTTGGTCACCTTACCTAACACCTCTGTGTGTGGTTCTGTGCAAAGTTTTGTTTGATAAAGCTCCAATGTGGTGTCTTGGGAGCTTTCACTTCACTAAAGATGATATATAAATGCAGATTGCTATTATTGATAATATCTCAAAAATGATTGTTGAAATGGAATACAATATATCTCTGCCCTATTATAAAAATGCGTCCAACATTGGGAGCCTGAGTGTGAAACAGGTTTCAGAAAGAGAGGCCATTGAGGGGTTGGAATCTGGAGCAAAGGGGCAGAGTTGGTGGTGGGGCCAAAGACAATGGCTGCTTAGAGGAAGCTGTGATTAATCTGTGCCTTGATGTTGGAAGAGCAGTCTGACAATCTGAAAGCAGTTGAAGGGTCAAGAGTAGAAGTGCAGAAATATTCACAAGGGAGACTGCAACCGAATCATGTGACTTGTGGCAGGGGGATCTGCAGCTAAACAGCAATGAGCCATGGCACAGCCAGTAACAGTGGAGGTGATAGCTGCTTTTACAGGTGACATTGAAAGTGTGATGGGCAATATCCACTCACTGTCAATCATCTAAAATAACATCCAGTGATTTCATATAATGTTTTATTATGTCTTGGTTAGATATCAGTCAATTAAAGAACTTTTTTTATAGGTTATGGTTCAATCCCAAAAAAATGTTTATTCCTAAAAAACAAAATGATTAAATTCCCTTTTAACCTGATATTCTCCATTTTTGTTTTCATATCAAGTTCTGAATAATAATTTTATTAAATCTTTATTTATCTTATTTGGGTTTTCCTCTGCCTTATGTTTCTAGTAGAGCAGGTTTCTCAATCTTTAGTTCTTTGAAATGCATTACCTTTTTTGTTCATTTCTAATTTTTGTTTTTGTGGCTGTAATTGTTTTGTTAAAATAAAGGGGAACCCTTTGCCATGCTTAACTACCTGCAAGCCATGCTCCAGAAAATTCATACAGGTAAAGTTTTCCGTTGTGCAAAGTGGTGTGCACACTTTCGCCTTGTAGGCACACACACCAATTAACCAGTACCTAGAGGAGCATGTCTTTGGAAGCCAGTGGATGCAGGCTTTGAACCTCACTCCAGACAGTTCTGCCAAGTCGAGGCCAGGGGCTGGATTCTTCGCCTCATGTCACCGGATACAGCGGAGAATCCAGTATCGGAGAGGGGGGAAATGGGATCGGCGTCCTTCCAATGCTCCAGCCCATCTCTGGGTCGGGATCGAGGTTCACATGCCGCGCCAAGCGTGAGGATGCAAATAGGTCATTAAGACTCATTTGCATCCTATTAATGGGCTGGGCAGCATAAACTCCGGGCCCTCGTGATTCTCCAGTCCTCTGGGCTGGGAATCACAAGGGCGAGAATCAGTGTTCGCGCTGACAAGAGTATATTTGACACTATGGACCTCGCGTTGGGCCAAAGGGTAACTCTTCAGTGAGTTGCCCCCAAAGTCCATCAGAGAGCCACTCTGCCACCTGCAATGCAGGACCTGCCCACCCCCACCCCATAGACACCCTAAATAAACTGACCCTCACAGAGACCCCCTAAATTAAGAGACCCTCACATGGAGACCCACTCATAGTTCCCCCCCCCAAAAAAACTCCGCAGAAGAGAGACCCCTGTCAGGAAGCCCCCCAGAAGAGAACATTCAAACAGAATTAAGTGCTTTCCCTTCATTTCCCTTCACTGGTGAGTGATTTTGAACTAGTCACCTGTGAAACTAACAGCACTTAACTCTGTTTGAAGTGGTCCAGGAGTTGTCAATCAAAGCTTGATATTTAAAAATATCTTAGTTTCACAGCTGATTACTTCAAAGTTACTCAACAATGACGAGAGATGAATGGAGCAATGCTGACAGGTGGGGGTGTATGGAACCTGCCAATCAATGTCTAAGAGAAATGAATAACTGCCTTGCAGATCACAGGTCTGAGGGGGTTTAAACCCAGCTTACTGGTTTTCTCTTTCCAGGAATTTAGAGGAGCTGCTTCCTCTGTTTTAGCCAACGGTGAGACTGGGGTCTCTCTCTTCTGGGCAGGCTTCCTGACAGGGGTCTCTCAACTGGGGGCTTCCTGACTGGGATTTCTTTTCTGAGGAGGCCTCTTCATTTAGGGAATCTCTGTGGAGTATGTCTCTTAATTTAGGTGTTCTCTGTTGGATGTCTCTTTATTTAGGGCGTCTCTTTGGGGACCTCTTTATTTAGGTGGTCTGGGGGCATTCTCTTTACTTAGGGGGTCTCTGGGGGAATCTCTTTATTTAGGAGGTCTTGGGGGTCTCTATTTAGGGGGTCTCTGGGGGGCGGGTCTCGCCAGTTAGTGTGTCTCTGTGGGGGGGTATCTTTATTTAGGGTGTCTCGGTGAGTGGTGGTGGGGTCAGGTCACCTCGGTAATGGAGGTGGGGGTGACCCAGAAAATCCCGGGGGAGTGGGGGTGTGTGGGCTGAATTGCATTGCGAGGGGCTGAATTGCATTGCGAGGGGCTGAATTGCATTGCGGGGTATTGAATTGCATTGCGGAGCGCTGAATTGTGTTGGGGGAGAGGCGCTGAAAACGGCAGCCCAAAAGCAGGATTCCCAAGGGAATCCCTTACAACCCTTGTGATGCATCAATTTGCATGTCTAAGGATTGAGAATCACTTCTTGATTTGCGCTTCCGCAATTCAGCTCCAGAGGGAATACATAGTCTCCTAAATGGGGAAACTGCCCCAGATCTCCAGCTTTTAATTCTGGGTTGACTTCCAGTGGGATACACAGGTTCGGTGGGTTGTGTGGTCTTCATCATGTGGGTTATGAAAGCCTGTAGAATCCTTCAAATACATTGGGATTAACCACCTCATTGAGTCTTTAACCATGGCCAGTATCATGAAGGAGTTCTTCACACCAGGATCCATCAGACTTTCGCCCTCCAAATTCTTCCAGTATTTTGTGTTATTACCCAAGGTAAGATTGAGGAAAGTTAATATACCTAACTCCACTGAGTCAAGCCCATGTGATATAAAATGTGGATGATTTATTCCACAGACAGGCATATCTCACCTTGTTGGGAATGTAACATTCATTAAAAAGTAATACATTCAGCAGGCCTATTCATAGAAAAGAAGGAAAGCTGGAGACTGTACAACCTTATGTCAGAAGTAATTTAACAATCACATCAAGCAAGATCGAGAGGGGCTTTTAACGTATGTTGCCAGATATTTACCACATGCAACATTATCTGATTATGTGGACAAATTATATGGTACTTTATCTTAAATGTAAATTTTGTAGAGAATATCAACATATTTAGAAGATATTTAATTTTGAAAAGACTTAGAGCAATGTTTGTGCGTACATGGGGAAAGACAGGAAGAGTAATGGGGAGGACTAATTCAACCAGAAAGTAGTGGCAAGATTTAAATTTCAAAAGCCTGTAAATTGTAGGGGAGAGGTAAGGGTTGAGGGAAGTAATTATTTAAATTAAGAATCAAGGAGATGGCTCTTGATTTTGACACAATGGAAATAAATGTACAAGGATGGTATTAGAACAAAGAAATGTACAGTGCAGGAACAGGTCTGTTGGCCCTCCAAATCTGCGCCGACCATGCTGCCCGTCTAACCTAAAACCTTCTACACTTCTGGGGCCTGTATCCCTCTATTCCCATCCTATTCATGATTTGTCAAGACACCCCTTAAACATCACTATTGTACCTGCTTCCACTACCTCCCCCGACAGCGAGTTCCAGGCACCCACTGCCCTCTGTGGAAAAAACGTCCCTCGCACATCTCCTCTCAACTTTGCCCCTCGCATCTTAAATCTATGACCCCGAGTAATTGACTCTTCCACCCTGGGAAAAAACTTCTGATTATCCACTCGGTCCATGCCCCTCATATCTTTGTAGACTTCTATCGGGGTCGCCCCTCAACCTTGGTCATTCCAGTGAGAACAAACCAAATTTCTCCAACCTCTCCTCATAGCTAATGCCCTCCATACCAGGCAACATCCTGGTAAACCTCTTCTGCACCCTCTCCAAAACCTCCACATCCTTCTGGTAGTGTGGCGACCAGAATTGAAAACTGTTCCAAGTGTGGCCTAACTAAAGTTTAACACAACTGCAACATGACTTGCCAATGTTTATCCTCAATGTACTGTTGGAACTCAGAAGAAGCAAGGGGGAAATGACAAGGAAACAGGAATTACGTCATATAAATGAATAAAGAACAGCAATAAAGAATTTAAAGGCTCCAGGTGAATGAGGAGAAACCGTTCACTGGATTTCTATAATGGTGGAAATGTACAACAAAGCAGAGTATTAGTGAGAAACCTTTGGCATTATCTAGCATTCTAGCACAAATTCTATCTCCTCGCCTTACCTCTACTATTAATTTTAATGTTCATAGGGATCTGCGTTGCCATGGCCAGCAGGTTCTGCTGTAATGCTTGCTGCATGAGCCGTTGCTGTTCCTCTGCCATGACTGACAGCTTTTTCTCGGGAGGCTCTCCTGAGTCCAGCTTCTCTCGCAGCTGGTCGAGGGCCATGGCCTGAGCTGCTGCTACTTGCGCTGAGGCTGCCTGAGCTGCAACAGCCTGGGCTGTGCTCACATGATGACCAGCAAGACTCAGTGGGATTGCTATTCGATTGTGTCCTGCTGTTGAGGGCATGGATTCTTCTAGGACAAAAAAGAGAAGGAAGTAATCCATTACTAAAATACTACATTGCTGCAAAGAAGTCCACCAAACCCAAAAACAGTTCTTCAATATCTCCAGGGTCCAGTCCAGCTAAGAGATTTGCAAGAGTAAGATATTGCAGGATTATGAAAATGAAACAAAATCTGATCTGCAATCCTTCAAATCAAAATCGCCATGACGTTTGAAAATGTTTGCTGGGAGGTTTGGCTAGATTAATTTCTAACACCAGCACCACCCCATTATTCTTAGCCCCCATAGAATCCCAATAGAATCCCAATCCCTGTCCGACTTTAATGTGCTAGGCGCAGGTTGAAGGGAGAAGGAAGTACGTTTTGTGCACCAATGTCAGTGTGAAAACAGCATGAAGCACCCACTTCTGCTGAAATTTCAGGGGTGGATGTGGGGGGTCTCAAAAAATACCACCTCCCTTGAAGTGGATAAGAATTCTATTTCTGGAGGCGTGGCCAGGGGTATTATTGTGCCCCATTCCCCAGCAGCAGCTTCGGGGTGCCTCTGGGTCTCTGGATCAGATCAGGAATCCTGCTTGAAATGTTTCTGATTAACTAGGGGAGCTACACAGACATTGGGCATGATTTAATGACAAAGTTTCTAAGCGTGGTCGGGAGTGAGAACAGCCGCGAGCTTCCCGACGCTCGACCCAGCAAGGCATACACTGGTATCAAACATTAATCGGTCCACGTAACCAGACCTTATGGGCCGCAAATAATGGCCCCGCCGGCTGACTTTCTGGGACCGCGCCCGCCGGTTCACCGCTAACAAGGGTGAGCAGCACTTAAACCACATAGCAAACTCCACACAGCTCACAGACATGCCACCGAGGAGAACAGCATCACAATTCTGGGATACCGACTTAGCAAGATTGTTGGACGTGGTCGAAACCAGATGGGATATCCTGGTCCCCTGCGTGGCTCGGAGGGTCAGCCACAGGGCAACCAGTGCTGCCTGGGAGGAAGTGGCAGCGATCATCAGCTCAGTGAAGCGTCACCAGTGCCGTTACAAGATCAATGACCTCTACTGGGCCACACAGTGGGTTGGTATCGGCCCCTGACACTGCCCCCATCGCCCCCCCCCCCCCCCATCGCACTGAGCATACACCTGGCACTGTCCCCGCCCAGCACCATACCGTGTCCTGGCCCACCCATGTCCAGCAGTGCTACCCACACATCCCATCCCCCCATACTGCCCCTCCCCCTCACCCCCGCTATGAACAAAGTGTGTGGCTAACGATGCCCATTCTGTGTCCCCGCAAGAGAAGTTGACCCATGACAGACGGGAGAGGGCCCAGACAGGCGGCAGGGAGCTGACAATCAGAGTCCTCACCCCCTCCGAGGAACGGATCCTGGAGGTCGCAGAGGTGGCCGTGGACAGGTCGGTCACCGACATAGAGGTTGGTGTATGGCGCAGAGATGAGGACCCACCGGCCCTCACCCAGATGAAATGTCACAAGTGAGTTGTTAATGCCTTCCAGACTGACCCATCCATTGCACTGATCACATGTCCATTCTCCCACAGGATCTCCATCCGACAGTGTCAGGCCAACCAGGATGGTCCCCTCCATGTCTCCCCTGAGAACACCTCAGAGGGGAGCTCCAAGGAGGCCACCGTATACGTGGCACAGCTGTCATCCAGCACAGCAGTGCAGAGGTTGGCGACAGTGGACAGGCTCCTGGGGCACATTCTGGTGAGCACCACACAGTTGCTGATGCACATCAGGTGGAGGCAGGAACGTCCAGGCGAGACAGCATTCGGAGGTCTGCTGGATCCCAGAACCCAGCTGGGTCCCAGTCAGATGCTGAGCCTCTGGACTAGGTTTACCTGGAGCTGATACAGATGATAGTGTGTGGCCATGATATTCAGAGTGGGGTATCAGTGACACTCCAGCAGGTCCAGAGCCGATTGGAGGAGGCCCAGTGGCCACAGGTGCAGGAGATAGCACCAGCAATGCATTGCACCGAAGCTAAAACTGCTCAGGTGGCGACCGCAATCGAGAGCCCGGTGCATGACATCGGTGCATGAGTGGTGGTGTCTAAGGCGTGGCTCAGTCAGTGATGGCCATGGCTGAGGGTCTCGACAGCATGTCCCAGTTGCTGGGGGACATGTCCCAGTACCACGTGGACCTTGATGAAGAACTGCGGAGAATGTCTTAATCTCAGGTGGGCATTGCCGAGGCACTCCACAGCTTGTCCCGTTCACTATGGGACCGATCCCAGTCGCAAGTGGGCATTGCTGGGGTGCTCCAGAGCATGTCCCAGGGTGTTGACACCATGATGCACACATTGGGGAGCGCCAGGGTGGCAGAGCCAGATGACCAAGGGGCAGCCGGGGCTCAATCCAGCTGCTCCTTCTTCCTGAGGTGAACCCCAGGGACCAATGGGCACCAGCCGGGAGGACTGGGTGCTGGGTGCCAACCTGCAGCCACCCTATGGAGTGGCGACGGCAGCCACCAGCTCCCGCGGGTTCCACACCCCTGACAACAGCGCGTTTTGGAGTCAGTCTCCGTAACAGGCCGGCATGGCGGGGTATGGGCCGCCGGTAAGTGGACCGAGGTCCTTCTGCCCCAGGACACCCAGAGGACACCTGCAAGGGGCATTGAAGGCCATGGGATGAGATAGGCTGCAGGCTGCCTCCACCTCTGTTGTGCATCCTGGGGACACACATCGATGCAGCGACAGAGCATGGGAAGCTGAGCAGGTCGAGGATCACTGAGAGGACACTGGGGGTTAAGGGGGGTAAGAGGGGGAAGGAGGGGTGAGGGGGAAGGAGTAGTCAGAGACGTTGGGAGGGGTGGGGTAGGTACGGTGGCACATCGGTGATGTGTTGGGTGTTCTGGATCACATACAGGTCACCAACACTTGAAATAGTGCAACACTATTTTATTGAATCATTAACTGTTTAAACTTACTTAAGACTGTGGGTTAATACGATACTAGCTTTAACTAAAGACCTGTGCTTTGTCCTAACCAGTCGATGCACTCAGCACATGGTGAATGTCTGTGTTGCAGGCTGTGAGCTCTGTGCTCCTAGCTAGCTGCAACTTGAATGAGCGGGAACTCTGATGCCCCCTGTCTTTATAGTGCGTGTGTCCTCACTGGTGATTGGCTGTGGTGTTGTGTGTGTTGATTGGTCCCACTGTGTGTCCATCAGTGTGTGTCTGCACCATGATATACTGGTGTATATTACGACATCCCCCCTTTTATAAAAAATGTTCCTGCATGGCAATAAATAGTGTATGATGAATGTCCCTGACTACGTGTGTGCAAAATATTTACAGGACTATGTACATAAAAACTAAGCTATTTACATGGGAAGGTGCCTGGTGCAGAAAAACAGTGTGTCTCAAAAATAACGAGATGAACACTATATACAAACCACTTGAACGATTAAACTGAAGAACAGAACAAATCAGAAAGTCCATAAGTCCACAAAGTTCACAAATTAAGTCTCTGAGGTGGGCAACGAATTCTGGTTGACCACCTCAAGGGTGGGTCGGGAGCCGCCGGCTGAGGAGCGGGCTGGACTGCGTCAGAGTGAGGAGGATGCAGAGTGACCAGAATCTCTGTATAGTCCAGGTCAGGGTCAACAGGAGGGTGTGGCAATGGTGGAGGATCACGTAGCGAGCGTGGAACGAGACGAAGGGCACGTCGAAGGGCCCTGCGGCGCAGAATGGAGCCATCCAGTAGACGAACCAGGAATGAGCGGGGAGCCACCTGCTGAAGAACCACAGTGGTTGCAGACCAGCCACCATCCGGAAGATGGATACGGACATTGTCACCTGGAGCCAGAGCAGGGAGATCAGCTGCACGGGAGTAATGAGCCGCCTTGTGCTGTGCACGAGACAGTTGCATTCGCTGAAGGACCTGAACGCGGCCGAGGTCTGGGACATGAATGGACGGCACCGTCGTCCTCAGGGTGCGACCCATGAGCAGCTGGGCTGGCGACAGGCCAGTGGACAGTGGGGCCGAGCGATAGGCCAGCAGGGCGAGGTAGAAATCGGACCCAGCATCAGCAGCCTTGCAGAGGAGCCGTTTGACTATGTGGATACCCTTCTCCGCTTTGCCGTTGGATTGGGGGTGCAGGGGACTGGATGGCACATGCACAAAGTTGGACCTCCTGGCAAAGTTGGACCATTCCTGGCTTGCGAAGCAGGGGCCATTGTCCGACATCACAGTGAGTGAGATGCCGTGTCGAGCAAAGGTGTCCTTACAGGCACGGATGACTGCAGACGATGTGATGTCGTGTAAACGTACCACCTCTGGGTAGTTTGAAAAATAGTCTACAATCAGGAAATAGTCCCTGCCCAGCGCGTGGAACAGGTCGATGCCGACCTTGGACCAAGGGGACGTGACCAACTCATGGGGCTGTAGGGTCTCACGTGCTTGGGCCGGCTGGAAGCGCTGACAAGTGCGGCAGTTGAGCACTGTGTTGGCGATGTCGTCATTGATGCCGGGCCAGTAAACTGCCTCTCGGGCCCGGCGGCGGCACTTCTCCACGCCAAGATGGCCCTCGTGTAGCTGTTCCAAGATGAGCTGGCGCATGCTGTGCGAGATGACAATGCGGTCCAGTTTCAGGAGAACACCATCGACTACCGCCAGATCATCTCTGATGTTGTAGAACTGAGGGCATTGGCCCTTGAGCCACCCGTCTGTTAGGTGGCGCATGACACGCTGTAGCAAAGGGTCAGCCGCTGTCTCACGGCGAATTTGGACAAGGCGGTCATCCGTAGCAGGTAAATTGGAGGCCACGAAGGCCACATGGGTGTCAACCTGGCAGACGAATCCCGCTGGGTCACACGGGGTGTTGAATGCCCTGGGCAGAGCGTCGGCTATGATTAGGTCTTTGCCTGGGGTGTATACGAGCTGGAAGTCAGATCGCCGGAGCTTGAGCAGAATATGCTGGAGGTGAGGCGTCATGTCGTTCAAGTCTTTCTGTATTATATTGACCAGCGGGCGATGGTCGGTCTCGACGGTGAATTGGGGAAGGCCGTACACATAATCATGAAACTTGGCGACACCGGTCAAAAGGCCCAGGCACTCCTTTTCTATCTGCGCGTAGCGCTGTTCCGTGGGGGTCATGACATGTGCAACGGGGGCCCATGATGAAGCCTCATCGCGTTGCAGGAGCACTGCCCCAATGCCAGATTGGCTGGCATCGGTCGAAATTTTTGTCTCTTTCGCTGGATCAAAAAAAGCAAAGACCGGGGCTGTGGTGAGTTTGGTTTTGAGTTCTCTCCATTCGCGCTCGTGGGCAGGAAGCCATTGGAAGTCTGTCGTCTTCCTGACCAGGTTTCTGAGAGCCGTGGTATGAGAGGCGAGGTTAGGGATGAACTTCCCTAGGAAGTTGACCATGCCCAGAAATCGGAGGATCGCCTTCTTGTCCTCTGGCTTTTTCATGGCTGTGATGGCAGCCACCTTGTCCGCATCCGGCCGCACCCAACTGGGAGATGTGGTCCCCTCGGAACTTGAGTTCCGTCTGACCAAAGGACCATTTGGCTCTGTTGAGGCATAGGCCCTGCTCACATATGCGTTTGAACACGCGCTGGAGGCGATGGACATGCTTCTGCGGGGTGGTGGGCCAAATGATTATGTCGTCGACATAAACGCGAACACCTTCAATGCCTTCCATCATTTGTTCCATGATCCTGTGGAACACTTCTGAAGCCGATATGATCCCAAACGGCATCCTGTTGTAACAATATCTGCCAAAGGGGTGTTAAAGGTACACAGGTTCCTGCTGGATTTGTCGAGCTGTATTTGCCAGAATCCTTTCGAGGCGTCAAGTTTGGTGAAGAGCTTGGCGCGAGCCATCTCGCATGTGATCTCTTCGCGCTAGGGAATTGGATAATGCTCCCTCATGATATTGCGATTCAGATCCTTGGGATCAATGCAAATTCTCAGCTCGCCGGAAGGCTTTTATACGCACACCATGGAACTGACCCATTCGGTTGGTTCCGTAACTCTGGAGATCACTCCTTGGTCTTGGAGGTCCTGCAGCTGCTGCTTGAGGCGGTCCTTGAGGGGTGCTGGGACTCTGCGAGGTGCAAGCACCACAGGCATGGCGTTCTGTTTGAGTAGGAACTTGTAAGTATATGGGAGCGTGCCCATGCCTTTGAAGACGTCGCGGTGCTGGTCGATGATGGTGTCGAGTTGCGTCCTGAAGTCAGCGTCCTGGAAGGCGGGCGTGTCATCAGGAGAGAGTGAACTCTTTGAACGAGGTTCAACAGCTTACATGCCTGTGCACCAAGCAGGGAGTCTTTCAAGGAGCCCACGATCTCGAAAGGAAGGATGGCTTTCCATGACTTGTGCGTCACTTCAAGTTGGCACGAGCCGGTAGCAGGAATGATGTTGCCATTGTAGGCCAATAGCTGGCAGGCCGATGGAAGGATGGCTGGTATGACACGAAGGCTTTGGAAAGCAGACCATGCCATGAGATTGGCGGAAGCACCAGTGTCCCGGCGGAACCGTATTTGGGACAGGTTGACCATCAGGGTGGCACACCACTCATCGTCTGGATCGATGCTGTATACCGACAGCGGCTGGTGTCTTTGCTTCGGGGACAGCCTGTTTTTCGTTACGACACCGACTTGAAAAGGCGCCTTCGGGTCCTCGGTGTCACTACTGTGTGGGAGGTCGGAATCGGACTCGGTGACCGTGGGTTGAATTGCCCGAACATTCCTGCGAGGCTGGCTGAAGCGATATGAGTTGGCAGCCTGAGCTGCTCAACAGCAGGCAGCATAGTGGCCAAGTCTTCCACATCGTAGACATTGTCGAGATTTGGCGGGGCATTACCGCTTTAAATGGGCGGAGCCACAGTTGCCGCACGTCGTGATGTCAGCATGTTCACTGCGCCACCGCGCATGCGCGGTGCGGTCGTGCGTGGTGCGCGCCTGCGCATTACGTTCCTCAACGTCGCCATCCCCTCGTTTGGTGTGTACAAGCGCGGGAGTCGGCGAAAAGCGCGCAAAATTGCCGCCCTCATCCAGGCTGAGGCCCTGGAGGTGCTCAATCACTTGGACCCGTTCCGCCTCGTGGGGACCTTGCCATGTATATGGGAATACCCACTCGTGGCGTTTTCATGTAAGACACAGGTCTCGATTGCGGTCGCGAGGGTGAGTTGCTTTACTTTGAGGAGCTGCTGACGTAGGGGGTCCGACTGAACACCGAAAACGATCTGGTCGCGTATCATGGAGTCGGTGGTGGGCCCGTAGCTGCAAGATTGCGCAAGTATGCGGAGGTGCGTAAGAAAGGATTGGAAAGGTTCATCCTGACCCTGCAAACGCTGCTGGAATACGTAGCGTTCAAAACTTTCATTCACCTCTACGCTGCAGTGAGTGTCAAACTTGAGGAGGACCGTCTTGAACTTCGTCTTGTCTTCGTCATCTGCAAAGGTGAGAGAGTTGAAAATACGGATGGCATGGTCCCCGGCCGTGGAGAGGAGAAGAACAATCTTTCTGGTGTCCGAGGCGCCCTCCCTGTCCGTGGCTTCGAGGAAGAGCTGGAAGCGCTGTTTGAAAATCTTCCAGTTGGCCCCGAGGTTGCCGGCGATGCGGAGCGGTGGGCTGATGTTGTCCATGTTGCAGGATGGCGGAATGCTGGCGGAAGGCAGATCACTTGCAGGTAGGTCTAAGAAGTGCTGGTATCCCACCACTATCATGAATTGTTGGGTGTTCTGGATCACATACAGGTCACCAATACTTGAAATAGTGCAACACTATTTTATTGAATCATTAACTGTTTAAACTTACTTAGACTGTGGGTTAATACGATACTAGCTTTAACTAAAGACCTTTGCCTTGTCCTAACCAGTCGATGCACTCAGCACATGGTGAATGTCTGTGTTACAGGCTGTGAGCTCTGTCCTCCAAGCTAGCTGCAACTCGAATGAGCGGGAACTCTGATGCCCCCTGTCTTTATAGTGCGTGTGCTCTCACTGGTGATTGGCTGCGGTGTTGTGTGTGTTGATTGGTCCCACTGTGTGTCCATCAGTGTGTGTCTGCACCATGATATACTGGTGTATATTATGACAATCGGGGGCTAGGAGCAGTTGGGGACACATATGTACCACATTCAAAATCGTTGCACTTTCTTCCGCAATGCCGACCACCAATCCTCTGTCTCAGCCGCCTGGGCATGGAGGTCCTGGATTCCTCCCACTCCACCCCTTACCCAGGCACACCACATACAGGTGATGGGTGTGAGCGAGCACTCAGCAGTCAGGCCATGGCATAGATTGGGGGGCAGCAGCGGGTGGTTCTCAGTGGGTTATCATCACCCTCCTGCATTCGATAGTGACCTGCTGAGAGGGCCGATACAGTTCCATCACCCTGAAGTGATGTTACATAAATCCTGGGAGAGTGGAACAGGGAGGGTAGAGCGGGAGGGGGCAGAGATGGGTGTGGGGGGAGGAATGGTGTGGGGGTGGGAGGAGAGGGGTTGGGGGAAGGGAGAAGAAGGGGTGGTGGGGGGAGCAATGCCGGATGAGGCCACTTCCTATGTCACACGGGGCGAGGATGAGGAACTTCCTGGCCCTCCGGACTTGCCGGACCCTAACCCCTGGTGCCTATCCTCCTTCTTCCGGCTGGTCCTGTGGGTCCTCCCGAGCCTCATTGTCCAGCGCTGCCGGGTCTGGTGCCTCCTCGCCCTACTCCTCAGGTGTGGCCACATGTTCCTCCCCTTCCACATCATCACGTCACCCCGCTGCTGTGCCAAGTTGTGGAGGGCACAGCAGACTACCACAAAGCAGGCGACCCTCTGGGGGATGTACTGCATGCATCACCAGAGCTGTCGCGGCATCGGAACCACATTTTGAGGAGTCCGATGCTCCGCCCAATGGCAGCCCTGGTGACCGCATGGGCCTCGTTGTGTCGGGTCTCCACATTGGTCACTGGCCTCCATACTGGCATCATTAGCCAGGTACTAAGCGGGTACCCCTTATCCCCCAAGAGCCAACCGGCCATCCTGGAATGGTCCTCGAAGAGTCCACGGATGTCCGACTGACCCAGGATGTAGCTGTCCTGCACACTCCCTGCGAAGCATGCACACACATGCATGATCTTCATGTGGCGGTCGCACATGAGGTGGGGATGTTCAGAGGGTGGAACTCGTTCCTGTTAATGTAGGGCACTCCCTAACAGCCTGGTGAGTTCAAGGTGCCATCTATTAGCTGCTGGACATTGGTCATCCCGCAATGGCAGAGAATACTGCTGCCCGGGCCTGGGCCTGGTCCATGTCAAAGCTGATATAGTTTGCTGCCGGAGCAAACAGGGCATCTGTGACCTCATGGATGAACTTGTGGGCTGTAACTCGAGCCCTGGAATGAGCCTGAGATGTAAACGTTCAGGGCTGCTGTGACCTTGACGCCCAACGGGAACAGTTATCCTCCTCCTCCACGTGGTGTCAAGTCCAAAAGGACATGGTACAGGTGCCACACCATCGCCTTGTTGAGGCGGAGCCTTCAGCGACACGCGCTGTCTGTCATCTGTTCGAAGGCCAAGCGTGCCAGTACACCTTGGCCATTGTCTGCCTTTATCCCTGGGTTCCTCCCTGACCTGATGGGTGGCCGGATCCTCAGGTTGTGGGGCAAGACCCTGCACATGGGCCGCCACCTTGAGCCTCTGTCAATAGTTCTGCTGCCACCTTCTCCAGAGTCTGGCCTCCGTGGGGGTCCAAGATATCATCCATCTCATGTACTATCTGTAAGGAATCGGAGAGGGTGTGAGACTGGGGAGCAGTAGTGTCTTCCACCTCAGGGCCCTCCATTCCTCCACTGCCCCCCCCCCACCCACACACACACACATACATACATATCTGCTGCCATCCAACACGCCCTGTCAATGTGCCCCCGGCCACAGCGGGGGCCGCTGGTCACCGGACTGCACACCCTGTATCCAAACACCCACACGTAACATTAGCTGCACCAGGCACTGATCTCCTCACCAGCGTACACACCCAGACTCTGGTCGTGAAAATGGCCCTGGAGCTGGGGCCCAGTCCCTGGGTGTTGAGCTGTTGGCCGCTGCGTTCGTGGTGTTGCTTCCTGTCGTGCTCAGGCACAGTGTTCAAGCATCGCTGTCAGATTGGGATGCAAGGCAATCACTCCAACATGCTACATTGCCCGCCTACCAACATGGATCCATTTGGGAGCTGTGAAGTGCTCACTTAACTACTTAACTATGATTGCCAATTCCCTGTTAGCAACAGCCTTCAGCCATGCGGTCATGACATTCGCGGTCAGTGAGAGTTCTGGGTGGTCGGTGGGACAGACAGGCAGAGGCTGGGGTTTCCCCCACAACAGGCACACACGGTCCAAGTGGTGGCATGGCAGACCAGTGGTGCTGAGACAACCAACCCCCCCCCTCCCCCAGCCCAGGGGCACCCCCCCACCCCCACCGATTACAGCCCGTCCTGACTGATGCTGGCCCTGGAGGCTCCCCTGCTCCCGATCCCACGAACAGCAACCCCAGTGCCCAAGCTCATTGTTTGGGAGCGCAGATGACTACTCACCTCCCCGGGTCCCCATAGCAGCCATTCTACCAGCTGCACATTTTTTTAAAGGTTTGCTAATCGGCACTCACGTGACAGAACTGGGGAAACAGTTAGAACATGGGAGGCCGTTAGATCAGGGGTCTTTTCTGTTAATTGTATGGAGATTGGCCTTAAGTGGTAATTATTGGTTTCTCACCACGCCATGACGGGATCTTGATTTTGCCAATGGGAGTGGGCCGGTTAGATCACAAACCAGCCATTAAATCATGTCCATTGCCGTTAAAAAACATTTGAGGATATTGGTCATTTTTATGCACTCAATTATGCACAGTGGGCTAAACAGCTGGCTTGTAATGCAGAACCAAGGCCAGCAGCACGGGTTCAATTTCCGAACCGGCCTCCCCGAACAGGCACCGGAATGTGGCGACTAGGGGCTTTTCACAGTAACTTCATTGAAGCCTACTTGTGACAATAAGCGATTATTATTATTATTCCTTTAATCCGTTTGGATCAGCAAAGTGCAAAAATCAATTTTAGATCAGTTGGGATAATTGCTCTGTTTATCCAGGAATGTGTCAAGATGAAAGTTCTTCATATATCCATTACTTAATACAAACCATCTTCAAATTCCTTACATCCACTGCCTGCTATTGTTGGTTGCAGAGAGAACATAGGCAGCTCCCCTTTCTCTCTATTTCACTTTCTGAACTTGAAAGGACATTGAATTCAATATTTAACTTACATTTACTGGTTCAGACTTTGTGTGACATATGAAGAATTCTTCAATCTGATTGGTTAAAGAGATATCCAGTTGCTTTACCTGCTCACATATTCCCCAGAAACTCTCGGCAGGGGAGTGGGACTAGATTGGATGCTCTTTTTGAGAGCCAGTGCCGATTTGATGTGCCGAAAGGCCTCCTTTTGCACTGTAAAGGTTCTGTGATTCTACAAAGGGCACTGTGCTTTTTGCCACAACAATGAGCTGTACACAAGCCCGTAGCAATTCTATGGTCAATTTCAAGTCTAACATACTGTGCTCAAAAGAAATTCCGGCTCAATGATAATATTTTTCTAATGGGATACTTGTATCCAATTTATAAAATTCCTCGAACAATTTCATATGTTAAATGAGTGTGCTTGCTAAAGGACCTAAGTATTCTTTGAATACAAGCATTAATATAATACCTTTCATGGCCTAAGGGTAACTCCAATCACTTCACAGGCAATAAAGTACTTTTAAGGTGGGGTCACTTGTAATCTCCAAAAACGCTGCAACCAAATTTTGCACTCAGCAAGGTCCCATAAACAGCAATGAGATAAATGACTAGATATTCCATGCTGGTTGAAGGACAGATACTAGTCAGGGCTGCGGGAGAGCTCCCTCCTGTACTCCAAATAGTACCATGCCATCTTTTATATCTGTTCGGATTAACATCGCACTTGAAAGTTGGCACCTTTGATTTTACAGGCTGTAATTCTTTAATTCTGCTACATATATGTAAATTAACAAAGTCCTGGGCGGGATTCTCCGTCGGCCAATGGCGGAATCGGGAAACGAGATTGGGCGGAGAATCGATTCCGACGCCAAAATCACAGTGAGTGCCGATTTCACGTCAGATCACAATTCTCCGTCGCCTCGACAGCGGCATCAATGTGTTCCAGATCGCATGTAGAGTAAGTGCTGTTGGTATATCATTCGCAGGCCTGACCCGGTATTCTCTGGGGCCTCCGTGATCCTCTGCCTCCAAAGGGCTGAATTCCCGATGGTGAGGTTCATTTGTCCTTTTAAAAATGTGAGAAAGGCACGTGGCTGCTGGGACCTCTTGTTCCGGCGTCAACACTTAGTCTCAGGAACGGAGAATTTAGTCACCTGTGTTTGCTTGGATCACAGTTCTGGTATATTTTTTCATAGAATCATTGAATGATACATCACAGATGGAGCCATTCTTCCTATTGAATCTATACTGGATCCTTGAACGACCTGCTCAATTAGACCCGCTCCCTAGTTCTTTCTTCATAGCCATGCAATTTCTTTCCTTTTCAAGTATATAGCCAATTATGTTATGAAAGATACTACCAAATCTAATTCCTTTTCAAGCAGTACATTTCAGACCATAACAACTTGCTGTGTTAAAAAATTGTTTTCATCCTTCCCAGGTTGCCAATGACCATAAATCCTCTGGTTACTGATATTTCCCATCTACTCTATCAAAACAACCCATAATTTCGAAAGCCTCTTAATCTCTATTTGGCCCTCTGTGTTCTAAGAAGAATAATTCCAGGTACACCAGGCCCTCCATTTTACTGAAGCCCTTCACCCCTGCAACTATTTGATATCATCATTCAGCTCTGCAAACGCACACGGGACCAATGGTCAGGCACTGAATAAAACACGTTGGACGAAATTCTCCGGAAACGGCGCGATGTCCGCCGACTGGCGCCAATCAGATGGGCATCGCGCCGCCCCAAAGGTGTGGAATACTCCACATCTTTGGGGGCCGAGCCCCAACATTGAGGGGCTAGGCCGACGCCAGAGGAATTTCCGCCCCGCCAGCTGGCGGAAACGGCCTTTGTTGCCCCGCCAGCCGGCGCGGAAATGACATCTCGGGGCGGTGCATGCGCGGGAGCGTCAGCGGCCGCTGACAGTTTCCCACGCATGCGCAGTGGAGGGAGTCTCTTCTGCCTCTGCCATGGTGGAGACCGTGGCGGAGGCGGAAGGGAAAGAGTGCCCCCACGGCACAGGCCCGCCCGCGGATCGGTGGGCCCCGATCACTGGCCAGGCCACCGTGGGGGCACCCCCCGGGGTCAGATCGCCCCGCGCCCCCCCCCCCCAGGACCCCGCCCGCGCCGCCTTGTCCCACCGGTAATGTAGGTGATTTAATTTACGCCGGTGGGACAGGCAATTTATCGGCGGGACTTCGGCCCATCCGGGCCGGAGAATTGAGCGGGGGTCCCGCCAACCGGCGCGGCGCGATTCCCACCCCCGCTGATTATCCGGTGCCGGAGAATTCGGCAACCGGTGGGGGCGGGATTCACGCCAGCCCCCGGCGATTCTCCGACCTGGCGGGGGGTCGGAGAATGTCGCCCAGGGTGTGCTCTTCTGGGCTCTGTCAGGCACACCATGTAAACAAAATTAAACAAGTTCATTAACGTGCAATGTGTCATGATATGATTTTCTTTATCATTAAAATAGCATGCAGATATTTTTGGTTATGTTTTTGCGTGCATTTACAACACGTTTGTACTTAAATGGATTGTGGGGGAAGGGGAATAGTGTTGCTGCTTGTTGAGCACAGTTGGGGTCAGCACCCCAGGAATTCTTAATCCAGTTTTGGCAATTGACTCAGTGATGGCCCAACATTCTAAAAATCATCAACATCATACCTATCAACCATAGAATAACAGTAAGGACGTAGGGAGAGGAGATGCTGCTGGGGTGAGAAGTATACATGTAGTTGGGAATTTGGTTCAGGTGGGAATTTGGTGCAGAGGTGCACAAGAAACTGCAGAGTGCGTTGAACCCAGCCCAACACATCACACAAACTTGCCATCCTCACATTGATTCTGTCTGCACCTCCTGCTGCCTCAAGAAGGCAGACAGCATCGTCAGAGATCCCTCCCACCCAGGCTTTGCCTTCTGTGGTGGTATGCATTAGGGATATTACGGTACCCTGTGATGCCGAGAGGCTATTGGTGGATAGACGCCGGGTCCCGATTGGATCAGCCGCCTACTGGCTCCACCCAGTAAGGCGGAGTATAGGAGCCCGGGTTCTCCCAGCAGCCGTATTCTGTAACTGTGCTGCTGGGGAACAAGTCTTCGTAATAAAGCCATCGATTGAGTCCGTCTCATCTCGTCTCGTGAGTGATTGATTGTGCTACACCTTCTTCCAGACGTCTTCTGGCAGAAGATACAGAAGTCTGAAGACCCGCACATCCAGACATAGGAACAGCTTCCTCCCCATAGCTACTAAACTCCTCAATGACTCTCCCTCAGATTGATATGTTCCCTGTGAGAAAACTATTCATGACACCCTATGCCGTTCTTGCTCATGTATTTGCTGTGTTTGGCCTCTTATTCTGCACTGTAAAAAATCACTGTTGGTCGATATAACATTTGTCAATATATTCTGTCGATTATTCTTTTTTGTCTACTATGTACGTACTGTGTAGGTTCCCTTGGCC
Organism: Scyliorhinus torazame; assembly: GCF_047496885.1. Taxonomy (NCBI): domain Eukaryota; kingdom Metazoa; phylum Chordata; class Chondrichthyes; order Carcharhiniformes; family Scyliorhinidae; genus Scyliorhinus; species Scyliorhinus torazame. Next base: position 277,103,263 of record NC_092709.1, read on the forward strand.
GCAGAAAATTACTTTTCACTGTACTTCGGTACATGTGACAATCAATGAAATCAAATCAAATCAAAGAGGTACTTCCCTTTATAAAGCCTCCAGTAATTGGTGAGTTGTCTTCCTTGTCTGCAAGCTAGGTGAGTGCAACTTTCTTTTACTTTATTTGTGTGAATTGCTAACTAATTGACTAATTAAATAAATAAGGTTGGACAGACATGGCAGGCTGGTGGTGTGCCATGACTGCAGCATGTGAGAACCTGAGAAATGCTTTGCAAGCCTAGACAACGACATCTGCAGTAATTGTCTGCAGCTTAAGCAACTTGGGCTGAGTTGCGGACACTGCAGGCCATCAGGTGGATGGAGAATTCCCTGGACTACCAGAAGGTAGTCACACTCCTTAAGTTAGGCAGAACCTTAGAGTTGGTCAATGGTCATGGACAGGAAGGTGTCAGGCAAGTATGATGAAACAATATGTTGTAAAGGAGGAGCCTCAGCCCCTGTCTTTGTCCAACAGATACGAGGTGCTTGCTACCTGTGTGGATGAGGAGAAGGACTGGATGGCAGATGTGAGGTCTGGCCATTGTACCATGGTGATGGCTGCCATTAAAATGGGGGGAGTGAGGAGAATGTGGGGGATAGATGCTGTTCTCTGTAGCCACGACGGGGAGCTCTGAAGGCTGTTTTGCCTGCCTGTGCCAGGCTAAGGCCATCTCTTCATGACTGAAGAGGAACTTGGCATGGGAGGGGGAGGATCCAGTTGTTGTGGTCCACGTGGGAAGCAATGACAAAGGTAGAACCAGGAATGATGCTCTGCTAAGAGAATTTGAGGAGTTGGAGTTAAAATTAAAATGCAGAACATCTTAGGTAATCATTTCTGGATTATTACCTGAACCATGCACCAATTGGCATAAATGAAATGAAATGAAGTCAAGCAGATTAGAGAATTAAGCACAAGGCTCAGAGGGTAATGTGGGAAGAAGGGATTTTGATTCATGGGGCACCAGCAGCAGTACTCGGGGAAGAGTGGTCTATTCCTTGAACTGAGACTGTGGACAGGGATTTAAACTACCAGAGGAGGGTTCAAGTGAATAGAGATTTAGAAATACAAAGACAAATTGACTGCTGCAGTCCATGATGGCAGCTGACCATCATCTTCTCAAGTGCCATTAGCAACGGGCAATAAATTGTGGCCTAGCCAGCAACACCCACACCCGTCAATAAATTGTAAAACATCTTAAATATAAACAGTCAATTACACAGGATTGGCTAAAGTTAATTCAGAAAATAAACTAACAGGTATGGAGATAAATGAACAATGGGAAACTTTTAAAGAAATAATTCAAAATCTTCAACAAAAATACAATCCATTGAAAATCAAAAACTGAGCAAGAAAGATCCATCCATGGCTTAGTCAGGAAGTTAAGGATTGCATTAGATTAAAATAAGGGGCTTACAATGTTGAAAATAACAGGAACAAGTCTGAGGATTGGGAATGTTTTTGAAACCAGCAGAGGACTACCATAAAGTTGATAAAAAGGGAAAATATAGAATATGAGAGTAAAGTAGCCAGAAATATAAAACATATTTTAAGGGCTGTTATATGTATATAAAAAGGAAGAGGGTAGCTAAAGTAAATGTTGGTTCCTTAGAAGCAAAGACAGGAGAAATTATCAAGGGGAATGGGGAAATAGCCGAGGCATTGAGCAAGTATTTTCTGTCTGTCTTCACAATAGAAGACGCAAGTTTCATTCTAGAAACAGACAGTAACCTGGAGGTTAAAAAGTGAGGAAGTTTAGGAAATTAATATCGGCAAAGAAAATGTATTGGTGAACAGCATTGTTGGTGTACCTACATCTCAAAGATTGCAGCGGTTCAAGAAGGCAGCCCACAACCACCTTCTGAAGGGCACCTTGAAATGAGTAATAAATGCTGGCCAGTGACATCCACATCCCACAAATGAATTTTAAAAATTAAGAAAAGTTTAAGGGACTAAAATCTGGCAAATCCCCAGGAATTGATGGTCTAGGGTTTTAAAAGAGATAGCTACAAAGATAATGAATGCACTGGCTATAATTTTCCAACATTCCTTAGATTCGGGAACAGTCCCATGAGATTGGAAGTTGTCAATTGTTACACTGCTTCTCAAGAAAGGAGAGAAAAAAACAGAGAAATACAGGCCAGTTAGTCTAATGCCAGTTGTTGGGAATTTATTATGAAGGAAGTCTGAACAATGTACTTAGAAAAGCATAGTATGATTAAAACAAGCCAACATGGTTTTACTAAGGGGAAATCCTCTTTGACCATTTTATTAGAAAGTTTTTGAGGATGTACCTCATAAGGTAATCTAGGCGAATCTGGTTTTCCAGAAGGCATTTGACAAGCATCCAGGAGAGGGCAGTAGAGCGTATCTGCTGATTGGCTGTTGCGGGGGAAGTTTGCATATGCCGTTGTGCTCACCCTAACTTGAAGGTGTACCTGAGCAAGAGACCCAAGCTGTTCAAGTGAAAACAAGCATCCAGCAGAGGGCAGTAGAGCGGAGCTGCTAATTGGCTGTTGCGGGGGAAATTTGCATACCCTGTTGTGCTCACCCTAACTTGAAGGTGTACCTGAGCAAGATACCCTAGCTGTTCAAGTGAAGACAAGCATCCAGCAGAGGGCAGTAGAGCGGAGCTGCTGATTGGCTGTTGCAGGGGAAATTTGCATATGCCATTGTGCTTACCCTAACTTGAAGGTGTACCTGAGCAAGAGACCCTAGCTGTTCAAGTGAAGACAAGCATCCAGCAGAGGGCAGTAGAGTGGAGCTGCTAATTGGCTGTTGCGGGGGAAATTTGCATACCCTGTTGTGCTCACCCTAACTTGAAGGTGTACCTGAGCAAGATACCCTAGCTGGTCAAGTGAAGACAAGCATCCAGCAGAGGGCAGTAGAGCGGAGCTGCTGATTGGCTGTTGCAGGGGAAATTTGCATATGCTGTTGTGCTTACCCTAACTTGAAGGTGTACCTGAGCAAGAGACCCTAGCTGTTCAAGTGAAGACTAGCATCCAGCAGAGGGCAGTAGAGTGGAGCTTCTGATTGGCTGTTGCGGGGGAAATTTGCATACACCATTGTGCTCACCCTAACTTGAAGGTGGTTTGTGGAGGAGCTGTTGTCAAGTGGCTGAGGTTAGAAATAGGAAAGGAGAGGTCACCCTGTTAGGGGTTTTCTATAGGCCTCCGAAAAGTTCCAAAGATGTAGAGGAAAGGATTGCAAAGGTGATTCTGGATAGGAGCGAAAGCAACAGGGTAGTTGTTATGGGGGACTTTAACTTTCCAAATATTGACTGGAAAAGCGATAGTTCGAGTACTTTAGATGGGTCCGTTTTTGTCCAATGTGTGCAGGAGGGTTTCCTGACACAGTATGTAGATAGGCCAACGAGAGGCGAGGCCACATTGGATTTGGTACTGGGTAATGAACCAGGACAGGTGTTAGATTTGGAGGTAGGTGAGCACTTTGGTGATAGTGACCACAATTCAATTACATTTACTTTAGTGATGGAAAGGGAAGGTATATACCGCAGGGCAAGAGTTATATCTGGGGGAAAGGCAATTATGATGCGATGAGGCAAGACTTAGGGTGCATCGGATGGAGAGGAAAACTGCAGGGGATGGACACAATGGAAATGTGGAGCTTGTTCAAGGAACAGCTACTGCGTGTCCTTGGTAAGTATGTACCTGTCAGGCAGGGAGTAAGTGGTTGAGCAAGGGAACCGTGGTTCACTAAAGCAGTTGAAACACTTGTCAAGAGGAAGAAGGAGGCTTATGTAAAGATGAGACATGAAGGTTCAGTTAGGGCACTCGAGAGTTACAAGTTAGCCAGGAAGGACCTAAAGAGAGAGCTAAGAAGAGCCAGGAGGGGACATGAGAAGTCTTTGGCAGGTAGGATCAAGGATAACTCTAAAGCTTTCTATAGATATGTCAGGAATAAACAAATGATTAGGGTAAGAGTAGGGCCAGTCAAGGACAGTCGTGGGAAGTTGTGCTTGGAGTCCGAGGAGATAGGAGAGGTGCTAAATGAATATTTTTTGTCAGTATTCACACAGGAAAAAGACAATGTTGTCGAGGAGAATACTGAGATTCAGGCTACTAGACTAGAAGGGCTTGAGGTTCATTAGTAGGAGGTGTTAGCAATTCTGGAAAGTGTGAAAATAGATAAGTCCCCTGGGCCGGATGGGATTTATCCTAGGATTCTCTGGGAAGCTAGGGAGGAGATTCTGAGCCTTTGGCTTTGATCTTTAAGCCATCTTTGTCTACAGGAATAGTGCCAGAAAACTGGAGGATAGCAAATGTTGTCCCCTTGCTCAAGAAGGGGGGTAGAAACAATCCTGGTAACTATAGACCAGTGAGCCTTACTTCTGTTGTGGGCAAAATCTTGGAAAGGTTTATAAGAGATAGGATTTATAATCATCGAGAAAGGAATAATTTGATTAGAGATAGTCAACACGGTTTTGTGGAGGGTAGGTCATGCCTCACAAACCTTATTGAGTTCTTTGAGAAGGTGACCAAACAGGTGGATGAGGGTAAAACAGTTGATGTGGTGTATATGGATTTCAGTAAAGCGTTTGAGAAGGTTCCCCACGGTAGGCTACTGCAGAAAATATGGAGGCATGGGATTCAGGGTGATTTAGCAGTTTGGATCAGAAATTGGCTAGCTGGAAGAAGACAAAGGGTAGTGGTTGATGGGAAATGTTCAGACTGGAGTCCAGTTACTAGTGGTGTACCACAAGGATCTGTTTTGGGGCCACTGCTGTTTGTCATTTTTATAAATGACCTGGAGGAGGTCGTAGAAGGATGGGTGAGTAAATTTGCAGATGACACTAAAGTCGGTGGAGTTGTGGACAGTGCAGAAGGATGTTACAAGTTACAGAGGGACATAGATAAGCTGCAGCGCTGGGCTGAGAGGTGGCAAATGGAGTTTCATGCAGAAAAGTGTGAGGTGATTCATTTTGGAAGGAATAACAGGAAGACAGAGTACTGGGCTAATGGTAAGATTCTTGGCAGTGTGGATGAGCAGAGAGATCTCGGTGTCCATGTACATAGATCCCTGAAAGTTGCCACCCAGGTTGAGAGGGTTGTTAAGAAGGCGTACGGTGTGTTAGCTTTTATTGGCAGAGGGATTGAGTTTAGGAGCCATGAGGTCATGTTGCAGCTGTACAAAACTCTGGTGCGGCCGCATTTGGAGTATTGCGTCCAATTCTGGTCGCTGCATTATAGGAAGGATGTGGAAGCATGGGAAAGGGTGCAGAGGAGATTTACCAGAATGTTGCCTGGTATGGAGGGAAGATCTTATGAGGAAAGGCTGAGGGACTTGAGGCTGTTTTCCTTAGAGAGAAGAAGGTTAAGAGGTGACTTAATTGAGGCATACAAGATGATCAGAGGATTGGATAGGGTGGACAGTGAGAGCCTTTTTCCTCGGATGGTGATGTCTAGCACGAGGTGACATAGCTTTAAATTGAGGGTAGATAGATAGAAGACAGATGTCAGAGGTAGGTTCTTTACTCAGAGAGCAGTAAGGGTGTGGAATGCCCTGCCTGCAACAGTAGTGGACTCGCCAACACTAAGGGCATTCAAATGGTCATTGGATAGACAAATGGATGATAAGGGAATAGTATAGATGGGCTTTTGAGTGGTTACACAGGTCGGCGCAACATCGAGGGCCGAAGGGCCTGTACTGCGCTGTAATTTTCTATGTTCTAGGTGCCAAACAAAAGATTAATAGCAAGATAAAGGCTCATGCGTTCGGGTGATATTTTAGCATGGATAGAGGATTGGTGAACAGCTAGAAAGCAGAGAGTGGGCATCAGCGGGGATTTTTCAGGTTTGCAAGCAGTGAATAGCGGAGTGCCAAAAGGAACACTCCAGGGACCTCAGCTATTTCCAATCCACATTAATGACTTAGATGAAGTGACAGAGGGTAATGTATCTACGTTTGCTGCTGATACCAAGCTAGGAGAGACGATGAGCTGTGAGGAGGACACAGAGAGGCTGAAAATAGATATGGGTGTGCTGAGCAAATGGGCAACAAGGTGGTGGCAGATGGAGCATAGTGTAGGAAAGTGTCAAGTTATTCATGTTGGTCATAAGAATAGAAAAACATAATATTTTTTGAAAAGGTGTGAAGCTTCTGTGTGTTAATTTTTAAAGTGATTTGTACACAGAACACAGAAAGTTAGCATAAAATTAAAAAAATAAAATCTTTAATGTCACAAGTACATTCACAATGTAATGAAGTTACTGTGAAAAGCCCCTAGTCGCCACATTCCGGCGCTTGTTCAGGTAGACAGAGGGAGAATTCAGAATGTCCAATTCACCTAACAAGCACGTCTTTTGGGACTTGTGGGAGAAAACCGGAGCACCCGGAGGAAACCCGTGCAGTCACGGGGAGAACGTACAGATTCCGCACAGACAGTGACCCAAGCCGGGAATCAAACCTGGGACCCTGGTGCTGTGAAGCCATAGTGCTAACCACTATGCTACCCTGCTGCCCATGCAGGTGCAGCTAGTAATCAAAAGGCACATGGCTTGTTGGCCTTTCTGGAACGAGATTGGAGCTCAAGAATACATGAGTCTTGCTGCGATTGTACAGGGTTTTGGAATGATCATACCTGGAGAACTATGTGGCAGCACAGTAGCACAGTGGTTAGCACTGTAGCTTCACTCTCCAGGGTCCCAGGTTCGATTCCCGGCTGGGTCACAGCCTGTGCGGAGTCTGCACATTCTTCCCGTGTCTGCGTGGGGTTCCTCTGGGTGTTCCGGTTTCCTCCCATTCCTCAGGAAGGTGTATTGTGTTGAAGCCCAAGATCAGCCCAAAATCATGTTAAATGGCAGAGCAGGCTCGACGACCAATGGTCTACTTTTATTTCTTGTGTTCTTGTGTGCCATTGGCCTGATCTGAGTGTTCGGATGTCTCTTTAGATCTTCCTATTTTTACTGTTTATAACATCTGAAATTTTGATTAAGTTACGACCCCCTCCTCAATATGCATTATTTTCCATGTTATAGATAAGCAAACTTTAAAAGCAATTATTAGTGACAGTTATTAACAAAGTGTGCTATGGTGTAAAACTGCATTGCTCTTACACAGCAACAACCTAAACATTCTTTGTATATTATGTATGTATATATATATATATGCACATAAGAAAGAAGTAAGATAACTGATATGGCTGACACCAAATAGTGTTCCTCACATGATTATTTGAAGGATTTGTTTGAGAGATGCTATGGCATAGATCCTTATTAGGATTGTATCAATGCACATTCTCATTCCTGAACTCTGTCCATCAATAAGATGAACTCTTGACGAAGAGGCCCATGGTCCAAATTACAGCACATCCACTGCAAATAAGTAAATCCATTTAAAATGTTTAACTCAATGGACAAAACAATTTGAGTACCTGGAATATTTCACCCTGCATCTGGATAGAAATGTGTGACATTGTGCCTTTTAAAGATTGTGGCCGCATTTTAACTGGAAAAGAATCTATGTCCCATTTTGGGTGCGTTTAGCGGGTTGTTTCTAGGCGGCTACAGCCCCAAGAAACACCCCACTATTCAAAGTAACTTTGCCGATTTTTTGGCGTTGGGGAGTTTCCGCTGAGGCCACACTTGGAGCCATTTCCTGCTGCTGAGCCCAGCAGGCAAAGCTCCTTGCGATCGGGGCACCATTCTGTCTGGCTGCCCCCCCCCCCCAACCCCCATATTTCCCACCCCCTTTACGACCCAACTTCACCCCCCCCCCCCCCCCCCCCCCCCTCCCCCCCCCCCCCCGCACCAACCTTGGGGAGGACCCGGGAACATCGCCTCTCCACCTGGTAAGGCACCCACCCCCGAGCCTTTCCCTGGCAGTGCCAATCAGGCACCCCGGCAGTGCCATCCTGGCAGAGCCCCTGACAGCCTGCCAGTGCCAGCGTGCTGATCTGAATCTCACCCAATGAGGGCGAGATCCAGATCGTGACATCTTGCGAGAATCCATTAAATGTCGTGAGGGGTTTTGAGTGTCGCAAATCTCGCGAGAGGCCTCTTCCTGACACAAAGTCAGGTGCAACGGGGCCGTTAAATCACACCCTGTGTTATTGTATTAGATCAGAGTTTTAGATGTAAAAATCTAAACACAATACCTTTCTTTATAGAATATCCATGGCTAATATGGCTGCCATTATGAGTGGATATCGCTATGGTAGGCATCTGTATCTTAGGAGAGGATAAGATAGTTGGCGTCCCCACAGGGGAGTAATTAAACAATGTTGATCCATAACTCTGCCTTCGACCCTCTCGTCTGTTGCTATCAATAGCTGCCTGTAGCTCACCAGGTGAGCTCAGACCTCGCTTTTCACATTCATATGGATATAGGTACTTCATATATCTGGAAGGCAATTAAAAAAATAATTAGGTACAAATACATTTTGAAAAATAGTTCATATTTCTTAATTCTCATTCACACCCATGTGTACTCCATGACAATTCAGAGACTGCATCCACCACGAACATGAAACACGTCACAAAACATAGTAAACTTGACATTAAACTTCCTACTGCACATTCTTAATAGCAAATCTTTAGCTTATTCTCAGAAATAGCCCTTTTTACAACATTAGTGTGATGTGTCGACTAAATTACAATCTTTAAAAATGGCTACTCTGGGGAATGATTAAAGTCATACTGAACTTGCGAGGCATTGTACTGTTGAGGTAGCCAGCTTTCTTTAACAAGCTTTTGGGTGAATAATGCATTTTGGGGGTAGATTTGACTAGAGGCTGAATTTTATGTGGAATGGGTCAGTGTTTGTTCCCCAACCCTGACATAAAGGCTTTTCACAGTAACTTCATTGAAGCCTACTTGTGACAATAAGTGATTATTATTATTATTATTAAAGTTCAGGGGCGAGCCCACCCTATGCATGTCTAACTTGTCCTGTGGCATTTAACAGATATTTCAGGTTTTTAATTTGCTTGAGGTGGGCCAGAGAGGAAGTGCAGCCTAAGAGAGCTGTTAGCCAATCAAATGGCCAGCAACTCTATTATCCCAGCAGCAGTACTGGGGAGTAGTGACCACTGCTGTATCTTTAAGTAGTCCCCAACACCGAGGAGTCAGCAGTTCAGGGTTATGAGTAATCCTGAATTCTCACCGGCAGGCCCTGATAAGAGGGGCGAGTGAGGAATCTGAAGTGACCAGGTGGAGAGAAGGAGAGGAAATGGTGCACTCGTTTAGGCTAAACAAAATAAGTGATAGTCATTCGCTGGCTCATTCCTCAGGGCAATGCCTAGACCAATTAGGGTCAAACTGCCTGGTTTAAATTTCAAAAAATGCTTGGCAGTTCAGTCACCTGGTGCATTCCACATGGTACACCTTTACCAATCTGAGTGCATTTGCCAACCAATCAACACTTTCTTCTCATTCAGTATAATTTGTTATTTTCCCCTTATATTGGTATTCTTGTGTAGTGTCCAGGTGAGTGCAAGACAAAAAACTTTGACATGCCTCATTTTTCAGCAAATCAAGTTCTGTTCGACCAAACGAATATAGATAGTTTAAATGAATAGGTAAATATTTGGCACATGGAGTACAATGTGGGAAAATGTGACATTGTCCACTTTGGTGGGAAGAATAGACAAACAGAATATTATTTATAAGGGGTCTGGGTGTCCTTATCTATGAATAACAAAAAGGTCAGCATCCAAGTACAGCAAGCAATTGGGTAAACAAATGGAACATTGGCCTTTATTGAAAGTTGGATTGAGTACAAATAGAACAAAGTATATAATAATGATTTTTATAAAGAGTCTTGTTACCACTGTACTAGGCATTGGTGAGACTGTACTGGGAGTAGTGCATAAGGTTTTGGTCTCTTTACTTAAGGAAGGATATACTTGCCTTGGAAGCAGTTTAGAGATGGTTCACTAGGCTGATTATTAGGGTGAAAGGTTTGTCTTATGAGGATAGATTGAGTATGTTGGGTCTATGCGCACTGGGGTTTTGAAGAATGAGAGGTGATCTTATTGAAACATGTAAGATCCTGATGGAGGTTTCAGAAGATGTTTATGGACAGAAACATCGGGTTGGATTCTCCGCTGTCGGGATTCTCCGTTGTGCTGGCAGCACAGGGATTTCCCGACGGTGTTGGGCTGCCCACAATGGGAAACCTCATTGGCCGGCTGGCCAGAAGGAGAATCCCAGGGGGGCGCCGCACCAGAAATCTGGTGCAGCGGGACGGAAAACCCCGCCCAGCGTTTATATGAAAAGGACAATAGAACAGCAGGTTTTTCACAGCAAGCAGATAAATATTTAAACTGAGCAAAATGCAGATGGCAAAATGCAAGATCTAAGGGAAGATTAAGCCTGAGAATTAGGATAGAGGGTCAGGACATTTTTGTGATTATATAATTGATATTGTCAGTAATTTCTTTCAGGGTTAAATACAAGGCTACACTTAAGTAATGGAAGATAACGAAGGCCTAATATGCTAAATAGCAACAGGACATAAATTAGGAAATTGTAGATCAGTTAGTTTATTATCGATAAAGAAAATAAAAATTTGCATTTATCCAGCCTCTTTTCGTAGTATCAGAGTGCCCCACAAGCAGCATAATTTTGGTTAGGTGGGTTTATGGTGATAGGGTGGGGCCTGGGTGGGGGGTTCCTTTGGAGGGTCGGTGTAGGCTCGATGGGCCAAATGGCTTCCTTCTGCACTGTTGTGATTCTATGATTCTATTCTCTGATACTTTTCTCTCAAACAGAGTCATCCGACCGGATATATAATGCAAATGTTCAAGATTATTAAGTGTTCTGACAAATTGGATTGAAATACATTTTCCTGCCATGTGCAAGATTTCAGCACCTGGGATTATACCTGCAAATCAAAGACATCAAAAGAGGAAATCCAGGAGAAATCAGTTTACTAAAATGTTTAAAGCATGTAGAATGGATCACTGGCACAAGTTGTGGAACAAGAAAACCCCAATGGGTTTCACAAGAGAACTAGATGGATTCTTGAAAACAAATGAAATTCTGAGTGATATTTTTGCCTGAATGAAGGAATTTAAAGCACCAATGGAATATTGTGGATTTGTGGGTTAGGTGGACCTCTCCTGCTGGGAGGCAAGAACTTTAAACCTTGATAGGGGTATAAAGTGGCACAGTAGCACAGTGGCTTGCACTTTTGCTTCACAATGTCAGGAACTCGGGTTCGATTCACGGCTTGGGTCACTGTCTGTGTGGAGTCTGCACGTTGTCCCCGTGTCTGCGTTGGTTTCCTCCGGGTGCTCCGGTTTCCTCCCACAAGTCCCGAAAAATATGTTTGTTAGGTGAATTGGACAGTCTGAATTCTCCCTCTGTGTACCCAAACAGGCGCCAGAGTGTGGTGACTAGGGGATTTTCACAGTAACTTAATTGCAGTGTTAATGCAAGCCTACTTGTCACACTAATAAAGATTATAATTTTTTAAATGGACAATCTCCGATTTGTCACTTTCTGGCCAATATTCCTTTACTAATCTTCATTCCATTGAAGTCACCCCAAATACTAGAAATTCTGCTGTACATTACACACCAAACTACATGTGTAGAATCTCCTATAATGGAGTTATAGGAGTGAAAATGATAAATGCATGTGACAGGAATTTGTGAGGATTCACCTGTAGATACTGCAAGAATGGTTTCAGAAACAATAACTGTTTATCAACTTACCTGATAGGAGATAACTAAAATAATAAACAAGGATTAGCAAGTAGATACTATTCCCTTTGACTTTAAGAAAGAATATGATCATGTTCCTTGTGTGAGGCGTTAAAGAATATTTGGGACCTTGGAATTAATGGCAAATTAGCTCACAGGATTTGGAATTGACTTTGTAATCAAAGTCTTAATATGCCAATAAACAGACAAAGATTTGATTGGAAGCAACCAATTTTATTGGTCAGAACAGCCTTTTCTTGCTCTAGATGTTTTTAAGTTCCCAAACAGGCCTGTCATGTATTTCCCCCATTGCTCAACAAAGTTTCTACTCTTGCTGTCTCCATCCTGCAGGACAACAGTTTCAGGTCTGGAAATGACTAGTACTTAACTTATATGATACAAAAATTGGTCTCAGCATCAATGGTTACTCACTAACTTGAAATGGCACAACAAATTAGTCTATAACAACTACCTTTTGAACTATGTATGTGTGGCCTTTATCTACAATAGGTATGATCATTAAGGCTGTTTCAATATGTGCCAAACTAAAGTACAGTACAGGTGCCTGCACTGTTAGGAACAGAAACTCATGAATAACACTGTGGTGGTATGTATTAAGGGTAATACGGTACACCATGAATGCCGAGGAGCCATTGGAGGACAGACACTGGATCCCGATTGGATCCGCCGCCCACTGGGCTCCACCCAGATAGGCGGGATATAAGAACCTGGGTTAATCCCCGCAGCTGCATTCTGTGACTGAGCTGCTGGGGAACGAGTCTGAACAAGTCTGCTCAATAAAGCCTCGATTGAAGTTCTTTACGTCTCGCCTCGTGTGTGATCGATGGTGCTACAATTTATTGAGCAGACTTAAAAAGGAATATGGAGCTGCGGTTTGCCCCGGAGTGCCTGCGAATCGGCCCCCAAGCAGCTAACGCAACATCGGCATTTACGCACTGGCTGGCGTGCTTTGAGGGATACCTCCGAACGGCCCCCGACAGACCAACAGAAGACCAGAAGATGCAGGTCCTGCATTCCAGGGTGAGTCCCGAAATCTACTCACTCATCGAGGACGCGGAGGAATTCCCAGCGGCGCTCAACTTGCTGAAGGAGATCTACATTAGCCCGTCAACCAGGTCTACGCATGCTACCAGCTCGCGACGAGACGACAGGATCAATGCTCTAACGATCCTGGGACGAAACTGCAACTGCCCAGCGGTTACGGCGAACGAACATGCGGACCTCCTGATCAGAGATGCTTACGTAGCAGGTTTGGCATTGTCGCAAATTCACCAGAGACTTTTAGAGAAAGACTCTCTCGGACTCACAGAGGTACGGGCCCTTGCAGCCTCCCTCGACGTGGCCTCCCAAAACACCCGCGCCTATGCCCCTGACTGCGCTGCAGCCCCTTGGGCTCCGTGGACCCCGCCGCGACCGACCCCCCGGCAACCCCCACCCCTTCGCAAGCGTGCGCAGCCAGAATCCCAGACCACCCGGGGGGGGCCCCGCTGCTATTTTTGCAGGCAGCCAAAACACCCCCGCCAGCGCTGCCCGGCCCGCTCGGCCACCTGCAAAAGCTGCGGTACAAAGGAGCACTACGCAGCGGTGTGCCAGTCCCGTGGGGTCGCCGCTATCTCCAGGGAACAAAGGGGACCACCGGCTCAACCCCCCCAGCGACCCACGGGCGGTCAACGGGCGCCGCCATTTTGGACCCCGGACACCACAAGGGGGGGACGGGCGCCGCCATTTTCCTACCCATGGGCCGCGTGCGATCCATGGGAGTGGCCATTTTGTCCACCCCCGGCCGCTTGCGACTCATGGGAGCGGCCATTTTGTCCACCCCCGACCGCGTGCAATCCATGGACACCGCCATCTTGGCTGACAAGCAAGGACCCCAGCGTGGACGGCTCCACACTGCCTGAAGACAACAATCTGATACACCAACCACGTTTGGCATCGGTGACCCTTGACCAGTTGCGGCCCCGGACGCTCCAGACGACAACGACAAAGGTGCTGGTGAACGGGCACGAGACGCCGTGTCTGATCGACTCGGGGAGCACGGAGAGTTTTATTCACCCGGACACGGTAAGACGCTGTTCCCTTGTAATTCGGCCAAGCACCCAAAAAATTTTCCTGGCGGTGGGGTCCCACTCTGTTGAAATCAAAGGGTTCTGCATCGCAAACCTAACGGTGCAGGGGAGAGAGTTCAAAAATTACCGGCTGTACGTCCTTCCCCACCTCTGCGCTCCCACCCTCCTGGGGTTGGACTTCCAATGCAACCTCCAGAGCTTAACATTCAAATTTGGCGGCCCTATACGCCCACTGACTACCTGCGGCCTCGCGACACTCAAGGTCGAACCGTCCTCCCTGTTTGCGAACCTCACCCCGGATTGCAAACCCGTCGCCACTAGGAGCAGACGGTACAGCACCCAGGACTGGATGTTTATCAGGTCCGAAGTCCAGCGGCTGCTGAAGGAAGGCATAATCCAGGCCAGCAATAGTCCCTGGAGAGCCCAGGTGGTAGTAGTGAAGACAGGGGAGAAGCAAAGGATGGTCGTAGACTACAGTCAGACCATCAACAGGTACACGCAGCTAGATGTGTACCCTCTTCCCCGCATATCCGACATGGTCAATCGGATTGCACAGTACAAGGTCTTCTCCACCGTGGACCTTAGGTCCGCCTACCACCAGCTCCCCATTCGCCCCGGTGACCGCAAGTACACTGCCTTCGAAGCAGACGGGCGGCTATACCACTTCTTAAGGGTTCCATTCGGCGTCACGAACGGAGTCTCGGTCTTCCAACGGGAGATGGACCGAATGGTCGACCAGCACGGTTTACGGGCCACGTTCCCGTACCTCGACAACGTCACCATCTGCGGCCACGACCAGCAGGACCACGACGCCAACCTCCAAAAATTCCTCCAGACCGCTAACGCCCTCACCCTCACCTACAACGAGGAAAAATGAGTGTTTAGCACCGACTGTCTAGCCATCCTTGGCTATGTAGTGCGTAATGGAGTGATAGGCCCCGACCCCGAACGCATGCACCCCCTCATGGAGTTCCCTCTCCCCCACTGTACCAAAGCCCTGAAACGCTGCCTGGGCTTCTTTTCTTATTACGCCCAGTGGGTCCCCCAGTACGCAGACAAGACCCACCCACTAATCCTGTCCACTACTTTTCCCCTGTCGACAGAGGCCCGCCAGGCCTTCAGCCGCATCAAAGTGGATATCGCAAAGGCCACGATGCGCACCATCGACGAGTCCCTCCCCTTCCAGGTCGAGAGCGACGCATCGGATGTAGCTCTGGCGGCCACCCTCAACCAAGCAGGCAGACCCGTGGCCTACATCTCTCGAACCCTGCACGCTTCAGAAATCCGCCACTCCTCAGTGGAAAAGGAGGCACAAGTAATAGTGGAAGCTGTGCGACACTGGAGGCATTACCTCGCCGGTAGGAGATTCACTCTCCTCACTGACCAACGGTCGGTAGCCTTCATGTTCGATAGTGCACAGCGGGGCAAGATAAAAAACGACAAGATCCTGCGGTGGAGGATCGAACTCTCCACCTACAATTATGAGATCTTGTATCGTCCCGGAAAGCTGAACGAGCCGTCCGATGCCCTATCTCGCGGCACTTGTGCCAACGCACAAGTAGACCGTCTCCAAGCCCTCCACGAGGACCTCTGCCACCCGTGGGTCACTCGTTTCTACCACTTCATAAAGGCCCGCAACCTCCCTTACTCCGTCGAGGACGTCCAAACAGTCACCAGGAACTGCCAAATCTGCGCAGAATGCAAACCGCATTTTTTCAGGCCAGATAGAGCGCACCTGATAAAGGCTTCCCGTCCCTTTGAACGCCTCAGTTTGGACTTCAAAGGCCCCCTCCCCTCCACTGATCGCAACTCGTACTTTCTGAACGTCGTTGACGAATACTCCCGCTTCCCCTTTGCCATCCCCTGCCCCGACATGACCGCGGCCATCGGCACCATCTTTACCCTGTTCGGTTTCCCCGCCTACATCCATAGCGACAGGGGGTCCTCCTTCATGAGTGACGAGCTGCGTCAATTCCTGCTCAGTAAGGGCATAGCCTCGAGCTACAACCCCCGGGGGAACGGACATGTAGAGAGGGAGAACGGAACGGTCTGGAAGACCGTCCTACTGGCCCTACGGTCTAGGAGTCTCCCAACTTCCCGCTGGCAGGAAGTCCTCCCGGATGCCCTTCATTCTATCCGGTCCCTGCTGTGTACCACCACTAACCAAATGCCTCACGAGCGCCTCCTTGTCTTCTCGAGGAGGTCCGCTTCTGGAACGTCCCTTCCGACCTGGCTGGCAGCCCCGGGACCCATCCTGCTCCGGAAACATGTGCGGGCGCACAAATCAGACCCACTGGTGGAGAAGGTACACCTACTCCATGCAAACCCGCAGTACGCCTACATGGCGTACCCAGACGGCTGACAGGACACGGTCTCTCTGCGGGACCTGGCACCCGCCGGAGCTCCCCCCCCAACACAAATCACCTCTCCCTCACTCCCGCCGGTGCACCCCACTGCCACCCCCTTCCCGGGGGGGATCAGTTCTCCTCCCAGGCCCATCCAGGGGTGAGGAAACAGAGGGGGACAGCACGATGCTCCCAGAGTCGACCGGACCCGAGCCAGCACCACCACCACCCAGGCCGAGACGATCGGAAAGGGCGACCAGAGCACCATCTCGACTCATCGAATCGACTTAAGATGTATATAATTCAGTGGCCCAGTAAAGCGGCATTGTTGTAAATAGTTAACGCTGCAAATCGGGTAAAATGTGAATAATTCGGAGGCCCAGTAAAAGCGGCATGATTGTATATAGTTCAATGGTTAAGGCACCGACCCTGTAAACCCCTACCACCATACCACCCACCACCCCGCCGGTTTCTTTTTTAACAAGGGGAGAATGTGGTGGTATGTATTAAGGGTAATACGGTACACCATGAATGCCGAGGAGCCATTGGAGGACAGATGGTGGATCCCGATTGGATCCGCCGCCTACTGGGCTCCACCCAGATAGGCGGGGTATAAGAACCTGGGTTAATCCCCGCAGCTGCATTCTGTGACTGAGCTGCTGGGGAACGAGTCTGAACAAGTCTGCTCAATAAAGACTCGATTGAAGTTCTTTACGTTTCGCCTCGTGTGTGATCGATGGTGCTACAAACACATCAGCAATGAAGCCATAATTTTACACAAAATATTTCATTAAATTCAATTTGTTTTCAATTTCCTTCATTCAGACAAAATACAAGACCATAAGATACTGGAGCAGAATCTGGCCATTTTGTCCATCGAGTCTGCTCTGCCATTAGATAATGGCTGATATGTTTTTCACCCCCATTCTCCTGCCTTCTCCCGATAACCCGATCCCCTTATCAATCAAGAATCTATCTATTTCTATCTTAAAGACGTTCAGCCACTTGGCCTCAACAGCCTTCTGCGGCAATGTGTTTCACAGATTCACCACCCCCTGGCTGAAGAAATTCCACCTCATCTCCATTATAAAGGATCATCCCTTCAATCTGAGGCTGTGGCCTTGGGTTCTAGTCTCTCCTAGTAGTTGAAACATCTTCTCCATGTTCCTGATATCTAGGCCTCTCAGTATTCTGTAAGTTTCGATGGGATCCACTCTCAACCTTCTAAACTCCATCGAGCACAGACCCAGAGACCTTAGCTGCTCCTCATATGACAAGCCCTT
This sequence comes from Scyliorhinus torazame, assembly GCF_047496885.1. Taxonomy (NCBI): domain Eukaryota; kingdom Metazoa; phylum Chordata; class Chondrichthyes; order Carcharhiniformes; family Scyliorhinidae; genus Scyliorhinus; species Scyliorhinus torazame. The sequence goes on from NC_092709.1 coordinate 277,120,677, forward strand.
CATTCCCAGGATCATTGAACCTCCTCTGGACCTGTTCCAAGGCCAGCATATCCTTCCTTAGATATGGGGCCCAAAACTGCTCACAATATTCCAAATGGGATCTGACCAGAGACTTATACAGCCTAAGCAGTACATCCCTGCTCTTGTATTCTACCCCTCTCAAAATGGATGCTAACATTGCATTTGCCTTCCTAACTGCCAACTGTTAACCTTAAGAGAATCGTGAACCAAGACTGCTAAGTCCCTTTGTGCTTCAGATTTCTGAAGCCTTTCACCATTGGGTGAATAGTGTATGCCTCGATTCTTCTTACCAAAGTGCATAACAGCATACTTTTCCATATTGTATCCTATCTGCCACTTCGTTGCCCACTCTCCTAGCCTGACCAAGTCCTTCTGCAGCCTCCCCACTTCCTAAAAACTACCTGTGCCTCAACATATTTTTGTATCATCTACAAACTTAGCAACGATGTCCTCAGTTCCTTCCTCCAGATCGTTAATGTATATCGTGAAGAGTTGAGGTCCAAACTGACCCCTGTGGAACATTATCAGTCACCGGCTGCCATCCTGAAAAAGACTCTTGTTTAGAGTCCTTAACAATGGAGTCTAAAATCTTATCAATGAATGAAGTCAGGCTAACCGGCCTATAATTTCCTGTCTTCTGTCTCCCTCCCTTCTTTAAAAGGGGTGTTACATTAGCCATTTTCCAGTCCCCTGGGACCCTCCCTGACTCCAATTATTCCTGAAAGATTACCACCAATGTATTCACAATCACCCCAGCCATCACCTTCAGAACCCTGGGGTGGAGTCCATCTGGCCTGGGTGATTCACCCACCTTCAGACCTTTCAGTTTCCCCATCACCATCTATTTTGTGATTGTCACTTTACTCACCTCTGCCCCTTGACGCTATTGAAATTCTGGTATGCCACTGGTGTCTGCCACTGTGAAGACTGATGCAAAGTACCTATTCAGTTCCTCCACCATTTCTTTGTTCCCCATTACTACCTCTCCAGCCTCCTTTTGCAGTGGTACAATGTCCGTCCTTGCCTCTCCCTTACCTTGTATATATTGAAAAAAAACTCCATCTCCTTTTATTAAACTAGCTAGCTTACACTCATATTTCATCTTCTCCCCTCTTATTGCTTTTTTAGTTGTCCTCTGTTTGCTTTAAAAGGCTTCCCATCCTCTGGCTTCCCACTAATTCTCGCCACATTGTATGCTTTTTCTTTTTCTTTTATTCTGTCCCTGGCTTCCCATGTCAGCTATGTTTGCCTCGTCCTTCCATTAGTATAGTTCCTCCTTCTTGGCATAAATTTCTGTTGTGCCTTCCATTACAACTCCTCCTATTTGGTGGAAATTGAATGGCTAAACTCCAGGAGGGGTTTGAATAATTGAAGACGCCTATCCCTATCCCCACAAATCTGCTTCCTCCATCCTCAACCCCAATTAAATTTCTCTTTTGAGCAAGCAAGCAGGACACCGCAAGAAGGAAGAGAGATCCTGATTTAAACAGGCAGCTCATGGACCAATGCTGCCAGCAGGACCTGATTGACAATATTAAATTGGGACTAGAGTGGGGTAGCCCCATTTCACAGAGTCCCAACTCTTCCCAGTCACAACCCCACCTCACAGCCCCCAAAACATTCCAAAACGCAGTTCTATCTCATAGACTCTAAAACCTTCCCGATTGCAACCCCCATCTCACCCCCCCGCCCCCCCCCCCCCCCCCCGCTCTTCTTGATTGCTGCTCCCACCGTACAGACGCTCAACCTTTCCGAATCACAGATTCCTTGTTACAGCCTTCGAATCATCCCCAATTGCAGCCTCCACTCATGGAAACCCTGCCCTTTCTGATTGCTGCCTCACTGTAGCCTGTTCATTCCTGATTTTAGTCCCCATCTCACTGCTCCCAGACCCTAACCTCACCATCTCTTCCCACCCCTTCCAATCACAACTCCAATCTCACAGACTCCCCCCGCCCTGATTACAGGTCCAAGGCCTCTCCATCCCAATCACAGCTCTAACCTCAGGCCATCCCCCCACCCCCATCACAATCTCAGCCACTGACTGTGGTGCGAGCTTTCCCCCATCTAGCTGTGAGAGACTGTGCCCCCTGCCAATTATTTGTGTTCCCACCTTCCGGCCAATCTGTCCAGTTATCAGGCCGGAAACTGCAACAGGATATTTAAAGAGATCCTGCCATTAATATCATCTGGGTCTCCACATAACACAGCCTTGCAGGTTTCTCCACATGCTACCGCCCTACCTTGCACCCTCTGTCTCCATTTTTGATGTTGAACCACTATTTCTGTAACTGAAGATGCTGGCCCTGTGGGCTCGCATGTTATGGAGTTTAATTTGGTTGCTGGCTTGCTAAGTGAATAGTATTTTCTGATGTATTGGGTGTTCTGGATCACATACAGGTCACCAACACTTGAAGTAGTGCAACACTATTTTATTAAAAGGTTAACTATTTAAACATACTTGAATTGTGGGTAAATACGATACCAGCTTTAACTAAAAACCTTTGCCTTGTCCTAACCAGTTGGTGCACTCAGCACATGGTGAATGTCTGTGTTGCAGGCTGTGAGCTCTGTGCTCCCAGCTAGCTGCTACTCGAATGAGTGGGAACTCTGATGCCCCCTGTCTTTATAGTGTGTGTGCTCTCACTGGTGATTGGCTGCGGTGTTGTGTGTGTTGATTGGGCCCACTGTGTGTCCATCAGTGTGTGTGTGTGTCTGCACCATAATATACTGGTGTATATTATGGCATTTTCATCTTGGATAAAAGAAAATCTACCAATATTGGAAATCTGTGATAAAAATATTGAATGTTGAAAGCTCATAGTGTGTCAGTTAACATCTGAAAGATAAAGACGTGTTAATGAGATGGGAGATGGGGTCCTTTTCAAGAACTATGATGAAAGGATTCATGCCAAATATTAATCTAGCAATGTCTTGATTTTAAAACTTTCACCCTTGTCATCAAATCTCCATTGCCTTGATCCTTCTTAGCTCTGTAATCTCCTCCAGTCCCACAATCCTCCTGTGCTTCTCTAATTCTGGCCTATTGTGCATCTGGATTTATATTCTCCACCAGTGGTGGCCACGCCTTCAGGTGACAAGATCCTAAGCTCTGGAATTTCCACTTTCAACCTCTCTACCTCTCTAACTCACTTTCCTCCATTAAGACCCTCCTTAAAATCTACCTCTCTTTGGCCATCTGACCTAATTTCTGCTTAGGTATCTCTTTGTCAAATACTGTTTTACGGCGACACTGCAGCCTCACGGCGCCGAGGACCCAGGTTCGATCCCGGCCCCGGATCACTGTCCATGTGGAGTTTGCACATTCTCCCCATGTCTGTGTGGGTCTCACTCTCATAACCCAAAGATGTGCAGGCTAGGTGGATTGGCCACTCTAAATTCCCCCTTAATTGGAAAAAAAAAATGAATTGGGTACTTTAAATTGAAAAAAATATTGTTTTGCAGCACTTTGAGATGTTTAATTATGTTGAAGACGATATATAAAGAAAACTTGTTGTATCTTTTTTATTTTGTCTTATATACATATGGTTACAGTGGACAGGTGATTTCTCGAATCTTCATAGTTTTTAATTGCACCTTCTCTTCTGTTTTTTTTCATTATATCCATTGCCTCCAGATCTAAAGGCAGACAGTCAATCAGCACAGTGCATCTGTCAACAATGATTTTGTGTTGACTGCCTGAAACTGTGCATCTGATTTCTGAATTATGCTTTCCTAAAGTCGTTTTATTTTGTTTCCTGCGTCCCTTGGTGGCCCAGTTGAGTTTGGCAGTTCATTGAGTGGACAACCGCAGGCTAAGAAAACCATGGATTATTATCCTGATACAGCATGTTAAATAATCACCCCCACTTTACTGCAGGCGACCTTTCTCTATCAGGGATATTTCTCAAACAGATCTGATTGCAATACTAACTATTAAACATTTTTTCCTTTTACTTACTGGGTTCTGAGGGTGAAAGCAGCACTGGTAATAGAGGTAGGGAGGTTGAGGCCTTTGGTGATTTCACGCCAGATTTTCTTATTGATGACTTCCACTAAGCCACCTTTTTCAGTGACAAGCTTATACAGACTGTACAGATCTAGCACCTGCTTGGCCATGATGGGAATCCGATTCACTGGAGTCCCTGTGTAAATGAAAAAAATATCCACAATCAATTACATTAGCTTCAACAAATCGACAGACATCCCACAGCTGTAGGCCAATTAATTTGACAAAGTAAAACACCTAATTGCTCACTTTCTGTCAAAAAGGAAAAATATTTACTCCCCTCCTAGTGGTATTGATGTTGTAAAGATAATGAATATAACAATTTCTGCTGTATTCAGTTCAACATAATTTAAAGGGGAGCTAGATCTGGAATATTCACCTTCACTTGCTTTGGTTGAGAACCTCAGGTGTGTGGTGCCAGCCCAAACTGCACCAGTGTAAAGAAGAAAAGAGATGAGACAAAACAAGAATTGATTAGGTGACGCTAAGCTTTGAGTTTTAGAAAATTGTTTGGGTGTGTGAAAAATAAATCATACTAGGTGGCTCCTAGGTATTTAGTTACATCTCTTATTTTGTTATTTTTTTTCTTCTTTTTTCATCACTTCACTTCTGAAGCCTTATATTCTTTATTTCAACAGTTAAACTATGGGAATCTTTGTACTAGAGCAGTATAAATTAATGGGTGTATCTATTCAGCCTGACTAGCATTAGCAATATGAGATTCTACCAATATTATCAATTTTATAGAACTGGTCTGGTTTAATCATGTAACACATGAGTGGAAGCCAACTATCTGTAATAATGCTCAAGTTGGTAACCAATGATCAATGAATATCAGAATTTAGGACTTAGGAGCAGGAGTAGGCCATTCATCCCTTCAAGCTTGCTCTGCCATTCCTGTTGCAACTCCACTTTGGCGTCTTTCAACACACACTCCTCCCCTCATAACCCTTAACTCCCTTAAAAAGTCAACTAAAAATGAGAAATTCAGTTATGGGTCGATTTTCACTATGCTTGTAACTGGGGCCTCAATGTTGCTGTCTAGGCTTTGTTGAAATTCCAGGGCACCCTTAACAAAGGAAAGTGACAACAGTAAGAGTTTTAATACTTCCACGCAGACACTGTCACTGAACAATTTTGTTGCGGGTCAGTCCCAGGACGTCATGTAGGAGGTGGAGGCATAGTAGTAATGTCACTGGACTAGTAATCCAGAGACCCAGAGTACTCTGGGGTCCCAGGTTCAAATCCCGCCATTGCAGATGGTGAAATTTGAAATCAATAATAATTGGAAGTTGAAAGTCTAATGGCGACCATGAAACCATTGCCAATTGTTGTAAAAACCCACCTGATTCACTAATGTCCTTGAGGAAAGGAAATCTGCCATCCTTACCTAGTCGGGCCTATATGTGACTCCAGCAAAAGTGGTTGATTCTTAACTGTCCCTCAAGGGCAATTAGGGATGGCCAATAAATGCTGGCACATCCTGCGACACCCACGTCCGATGAACAAATAATTTTTTTAAAGCTGCTCAGCACAGCATCTTCAAGTCAACCATCTTGATTGTTACCCATGACCACCCTCCTCCCTCACCCCATTAGTTTGGGGAAATAAGCTATGATTCCACACCGTTCAGCAACATTCACAATATTGACAACTTTTCAATTTTGAAGTGCTTTTTTATTAGGCCTGAGCTGACAAGTGGTGACAAGCATACATTAGATGTGTATTCCACAGTAGCAGGGAAAGGTGGTCTTGAATTTGAAAAAGCTCAGCCAATTTCCTCTGATCTTCAATGACACCAGAACCTCATTGTTTCCCCAAAATTGTCACCATGATATCGACCACAAGAATTTAACTGAACCAATCACTTTCAACGCATGGTTACTAATGCAGGTCAGAGGCTACAGATTCTGTACTCAGGGACTCATATCCCGATCTTCAAAAATCAAGGGTGGAAAACATAGGCAGAAAAAAGTGGTGAAATTAGGCAGTGATGCCTACCACATTTAACTGAATATCCTCTCTCTGCATTTGCCAGTGATATCACTCACTAATCCTTCCACACAAGTATATGTGAATGATTGTAGGGGTGTCAAAGCTTGCGGGTGCTATTCTCCCCCCCCACGCCGGGTGGGAGAATCGCCGGGACGCCGTGCGAATCACGCTATGCCGCCCCTACCCCGGCACGCGATTCTCCCACCCCCCCGAAAACCAGCGGCGCGCGATTCGCACCGGGCCACTCGGAGAACCGGTGAGCGGCGAGTCTCTGGCCGGATGGGCCGAGCGGCCGCTACGACACGAAAGATTCCCGCCGGCGCCGTCCACCCCTGGTCTCTGCCGGTGGGAACTCTGCGGGAACGCTGGGGGGGGGGGGGGGGCGGCCTGTGGGAGGGGGGGGAGAGGGGGGCTCCTTCACCGGGGTGGGCTCCGATGGGGTCTGGCCCGCGATCGGGCCCCACCGATCGGCGGGCTGGCCTTCCCCCGCCCAGGCCTACCTCCTTCCACGCGCAGCCCCAGAACACCGGCTCCATGTTGATGAGGGGCTGGTGTGCGTAAGATGTTCCCCACACATGCGCAGGATGGCGCAGCCCAACTGCGCATGTGTGGGTTGGCGCGGCGCCAGGATGCTGGAGCGGTGTGAACTGCTCCAGTGCCATGGGGGCCAGAATAGGTCGTCTCCGGGCCCTGTTTGCGCCGTCGTGAAACGTGACGGCGCAAAATCTTGGCCTCAATATCGGAGAATCGCCCCCTGCATCTCCAGTCCATTTACCTCCCATCCATCAGTGTTCCAGCTGCTCCCCTGGACTGCTGTCTGAACATGACAGCAAGTCTAAGGTAGCTGCCGAAGGTAACACAGGGTTGGGAAACGTAGAAAGTGGAAGCCAAGTAGAGATCTCATATCCTTCTAATGGCTTACCTGGTGACGGCCTCAGTGACCATTGAGCCCTTCAATTAATGTGTAAGCCTAGTCTTTGTGAACCTGTGGCCCCTTTATTGATGTTATCCATGGGTGCTCCAGCAATGGTTCTACAGCAGCAAAACCTTTTTTTGGGAGGGGCGTGCGGAGGGGACGGGGGGCGGAGGCTTTCACTTGTTCATGGGAATTCTGCTGAGAGTTCATCGTGAATATATAATGATCTGTAACCTAGGGATCTTGGTTTTGGTCATGGCGAAATCAAGGCAGAGGAGGCTCCATCCAACCCTACAGAGGCAGCATCAGGAAACCTAGCCCTAAGTCCAAGTGTACAAATTGCGGCCGCTATTCTGCCCTCCCACCCGGCGGGAACTCTACGGGAATGCTGGGGGGACGGCCTGTTGGGGGGGGGGGGGCTCCTTCACCGGGGTGGCCTCCGATCGGGGCCCACCAATCGGCGGGCCGGCCTTTCCCGCCCCCCCCCCCAGGCCTACCTCCTTGCGCGCGCTGCCCCAGAACACCGGCTCCACGTTGGTGAGGGGCCGGCGTGCGTAAGACGTTCCCCGCTCATGCGCAGGATGGCGCGGCCCAACTGCGCATGCGCAAGATTAGGCTGCCCCAACTGCACATGCGCGGGTTGGCGTGGCGCCCATTTGGTGCCGCGTAAGGACGCTGGAGCAGTGTGAACCGCTCCAGCGCCGTGCTGGCCCCCTGTGGGGGCCAGAATAGGTCATGTCCGGGCCCTGTTTGCGCCGTTGTGAAACGCGACGGCGCGAACACTTGGCCTCAATATCGGAGAATCGCCCCCAGCATTCTTGTTTTTATTGATGTCTTGCGATAGCACTTCCAACCCCTCTAATTAGTGCAATACTTTGGCACAGAAATTTCAAATAGATCACACCATCTAATGTTCAGCCTTTGAACAAAACCTTCACATTTGCTGGGATTGTAAATGCTGAAACTGCACTGCAGATATCATGAGATATGGGATGATGTATCAATACGGAAAGCAGATTATTGAACCTGATAATGTGTGTGTAAGTGGTTCTTTTGTACACTTGGCCTTTCTAATTAACCCGAGGTTAGCTCAAAGAGCCCTATAGTAAGCTGTGGATTTATGATAATAGCAGAAAGACTAGTTCATTAAATATATGTCTGGCTGTATAAATCTTGGTACACGCAGGGATTTCCTTGAAGAAGAGTTTATAAATCACACTGGCACGGACATTATTTCCTTTTCATTCAATCATCTTTTATCTTTCTAAGTGAATCGAAATAAAGAAAGAAAGTTTTGGAGTTTTAAATTATGCAGGTCATCTGCGGGATTCTCCGTCGGCGGGATGTTCCGCTTCACCGGCAGCGCACCCACGCCCACAGTTTCCCAATGGCGTGAGGTGGCCACAATGGGAAACCCATTGACCGGCTGCAGGAATGGAGAATCCTGCTGCCTGTGGGGGCGCACCGTGCCGGATAACGGGGCCGGCGGGATGGAGAATCCCGCTCTATATATTTAAACTGTTCTGGTCTTCAAAAAATACAACGCTCACAAGATCGATTGGATTTGGATTTGTCTATTGTCACGTGTACTGAGGTACAGTGAAAAGTAATTTTCAGCGAGGAGCTCGACAGATCATTAAGTACATGAAAAGAAAAGAAAATACATAATAGAGCAACACAAGGTACACAATGTAAATACATAGACACCAGCATGGGTGAAGCATACAGGAGTGTAGTGTTAATCAGGTCAGTCCATAAGAGGGTTGTTAAGGAGTCTGGTGTCGTTTAGGAGGATTGGTGTACAAATTGTATCTCTGGATGTGTCCCCATATTGCAACGCTTCAATTTTCTGTGTCCAATATGGAAGGGGTGCAAGGGCCTGGTGCAGTGGGTCAGCAAGCTTCAAATCCATGCCTAACCAGTGCACTAAATTATGTTACAATCTTACATATCAGTCACTTTGTGGTACAGAACTTAAAAATTGCTGAAACGAGAAATGTTGCCGAAGCTTTTCACCTTGTACTCATCAGGACAAATGCAAGAGGCTCTGAGCTTTGACAAAGGGTCACCTGGACTCGAAATGTTAGTTCTTTTCTCTCCCTACAGATGTTGCAAGACCTGCTGAGATTTTCCGGCATTTTGCCTTTTGGTTCCAGCCTGGAAGGAGCCAGACGCATAAAGGTTCATGGCCATGGTCTCCTTCATAGCCACACACAATGCTGACCCTGTCCTGGACAGATATGGTCTCCTGCTCAGAGCCCTTCTCCTTCTCCCTGTTCCAGCTATTTGTCCTGCCCTGTGCCACATCTACCCATTTTCCCTGCCATGCTGTGGTCCAAGGGGAATGCATATGACTATACCTATATGTGGAATGAATATCCTTAGTTAGGACTTCAGCATGTGCCACACCTCTCCCTGCAGATGTAGCAAATTTATAGGACTCTGGAAACACTCTACAACTGCAAAAGAGGAAGAATAAATCATCAGATTATTTGAAAGTATTTGGTGATCCCCTTAGATAATGCTGGTGGAAGGTCATAGATTATCATAGAATTTACAGTGCAGAAGGAGGCCATTCGGCCCATCGAGTCTGCACCAGCTCTTAGAAAGAGCACCCTACCCAAGGTCAACACCTCCACCCTATCCCCATAACCCCACCCAACACTAAGGTCAATTTTGGACACTAAGGGCAATTTATCATGGCCAATCCACCTAACCTGAACATCTTTGGACTGTGGGAGGAAACCGGAGCACCCGGAGGAAACCCACGCACACACGGGGAGGATGTGCAGACTCCGCACAGACAGTGACCCAAGCCGGAATCGAACCTGGGACCCTGGAGCTGTGAAGCAATTGTGCTAACCACAATGCTACCGTGCTGCCCTTTTTAAAAAAGTGTGAATATTTAGATGTTCCCGCCCTTTCTGTTGCTGAGCGCAGATTGAATTGTGCATGATTAAGGAGCAGTATTAACTGGAGCACTGAGCCCTAAAATGGCAGTGCTGGCATCAAATGAGTATTATACTCTGATTTATGTCAAGAACTGCCTACTCTGGTTACTTCCAGCAGAGCCAGGTTTGTCCTGTAAACAAAAACAGGAAAAGTCCAACCCGAACAATTACCACCCCATCTACTCTGGATCATCAGTAAAGTGATCAGAGGGGTCATCAACTGTGCTATCAAACGGCACTTGCTTAGCAATAACCTGCTCACTGATGCTCAATTTGGGATCCGCCAGGGTGGCTCAGCTCTTGACCCCATTACAGTCCTGGTTCAAACATGGACAAAAGAGCTGAAAGTCAGAGGTGAGGTGAGAGTAACTGCCCTTGACATTAAGGCAACATTTGACCGAGTATGGCATCAAAGAGGTCTAGGAAAACTACAAGAGCAGGTCAGAGTCTAGGAATCCTGCAGCGGGTAACTCACCTCCTGACTGCCCAAAGATTGTCCATCACCTGGAAGAGATAAGTCAGGAGTGTGATGGAATACTCACCACTTGCCTGGATGAGTGCAGCTCCAACAACACTCTAGAAGCTTGACACCATTCAGGGCAAAACAGCTGTTTAATTGGCACCCCCTCCAAAAACATTTGCTCCTTCTACCACTGACGCACAGTAGCAACCGTGTGTATCATCTACAAGAGGCACTGCAAGAACTCATCGAGGTTCCTTAGTCAGCACCTTCCAAACCCATGACCAGTACCATCTCGGAGGACCAAAGCAGCAGACGCTTGGGAACACTGCCACTTGGGGGTTCCCCTCCAAGTCACTCACCATCCTGACCTCCCTTCACTGCCACTGGGTCAAAATCCTGGAACTGACTCACTATCTGCACTGTGGGTGTACCTACACCACAGTGACTGTAGCGACCCACCACATTCTCAAGGATAATTAGGGTTGGGCAAAAATTTCTGGCCTAGCCGGCGACTCCCGTAAGTGAATTTCAAAAAACCTTAAAATAAAAGCGAAATACTGTGGATGGAAATCGGAAGCAAAAATAGGAAATGTTGGAAAAACTCAGCAGGTCTGCAGCATCTGTGGAGAGAGAAGCAGAGTTAACCTTTTGAGTGCGTATGACTCTCCTGTGTATGGACTAAAAAAATGGCCGACATACTACCAAAGGGATTCCAATTTCATGGTCAATATGTTTTATGAAATCGGCCTCTCTATTTCAGTGACGTTCTTAAATTATTTAAAATAACAAAGGTCAATGCCTGTATTCCTGTAAGAATTTCTAATGCCATCCCAGTACCACCTCCATCATTTTTCCCAACTACCACAGTTGGAGAAGTCACAATGTCCATTCTCTTTCTTTACATTGTGTGGTGCATATTTTGAAGAGTATTTGAGGGATCAGTACACGAGCCAAATATTGCTGAATAACTACTCTCTGCCCTGTTGTTGTAGCCATGGTTTGATATGATTGGTGCATTTAAGTTTCTGGTCAGTAGCAACAAAGATGGCAGTGTTGCTGAAGGTCTGGGGGATGTCAGGGCTTTCTCTTGTTCAAGATGGTCATTAGCTGGGACTTATGTGGCACAAATGTTACCTGCCATTTCTCAATTCATGTCTTAGTGTTGCCCAGGTCCTAATGACATGCTTTATTATCAGAAGAGATGTAAATAAAGCTTAGTGATAGGGAATAATCAAAATGTAGCCCCATCTCTGACCTAATTAAAGAGAGGAGGTCATTGTTGAAGCAGCTGAAGATGCTTTCACTGTGGCCACTTCCCCAAGGGACTCATGTAGCTGTCATGTTGGGTGTTCTGATGCACAAATGATCCAACACGGCTGTAGATGGTACAACTCTGTTTTATTGTCTAAACAACGGTAACAACTAACTGCTGGCTTGGGTACGTGCTTCACCAGCTAACCTGTGGACCCAGCCCTATCACTATCTTAATGAGGCACTCAGCACATGGTCTATGTCTGAGTGGCGTGCTGTGAGCTCTGTGCTCTGAGCTATCTCCTGGAAGAATGAGCGGGAACTGTGGTGTTCCCTGTTTTATAGTGCGTGTGCTCTCACTGGTGATTGGCTGCAATGTTATGTATGTGCTGGTTGCTCCAACTGCCTGTCCATCAGTGTGTGTGTGATTGCACCATGATATGCTGATCTGGATATCATGACATCCCCCCCTTTCACAAAGGATATGTGCCGACATGCTAATAAATAGAAATGTGTACTGAGTGCATCTGAGTATGTGTGTGCAATATTTACAACATGTACATGAGGCTAAACTATATACAGAGGAAGGTGTCAGGTGCAACAGAACAACAAGGTTGTACCAATAACAGAACAAATGCAATCAACAAACGACGAGAGAAAACTTCTGGAACAATGAACGACAAGAAAAGAAACTCGTTAACAGTACTGTAAAACAATTCAGTGAGTCCAATGTGCTAACAGGCTCATAAGTCAAGTCTCACAGGTGGGCGACAAATTCGGAGCTTGAGCAGAATGCACTGGAGGCGAGGGGTCATGTCGTTGAAGTCCTTCTGAATGATGCCGACCAGGGGGCAATGGTCAGTCTCCAGTGAACTGCGGAAGACCATATACATAGTCGTGAAACTTGTCGATGCCAGTCAACAGGCCTAGGCACTCCTTCTCAATCTGCGCATAGCGATGTTCTGTGGGGGTCATGGCCCGCGACGCATAGGCGACCGGAGCCCATGATGCGGTGTCGTCCCGTTGCAGGAATACAGCCCCAATGCCAGGCTGGCTGGCGTCAGTTGAGATCTTTGTTTCCCATGTGGTATCGAAAAACGCCAGTACCGGGGCAGTGGTGAGCTTGACCTTGAGCTCCTCCCATTCACTCTGGTGTGCGGGCAGCCGTTGTCTTTTTGACCAGGTGGCGAAGAGCAGTCGTGTGCGAAGCAAGGTTAGGAATGAACTTCCCCAGGAAGTTGACCATCCCGAGAAAGCGCAGCGCTGCCTTCTTGTCTGACGGCTGCTGCATGGCTGCGATGGCTTCCACTTTGTCGGCATCCGGCTGCACACCTGACCGGGAGATGTGGTCCCCCAAAACCTTTAGCTCAGTCTGGCCAAAAGAGCACTTGGCTCGGATAAGGCGCAGGCCCTGATCCCGTATCCATGCAAAGATACGCTGGAGACGACTGATGTGCTCCTGTTGTGTGGTGGACCAGATGATAACGTCGTCTACGTAGACGCGTACCCCTTCGATGCCCTCCATCATCTGTTCCATGATGCGACGGAACACTTCGGAGGCCGAAATGATGCCGAATGGCATCTTATTGTAGCAGTATCTGCCAAATGGAGTGTTGAATGTGCACAGCTTCCTGCTGGACTGATCCAATTGAATCTGCCAAAAGCCCTTTGAGGCATTAAGCTTGGTGAATATTTTTGCCCGAGCCATTTTGCTCTTGATTTCTTCTCATTTGGGTATGGGGTAGTGTTCCCTCATAATGTTGTGATTCAAATCTTTTGGGTCGATACAGATCCGGAGCTCGCCGGAGGGCTTCTTGACGCACACTATGGAGCTGACCCATGGTGTAGGCTCCGTGACCCGGGAAAGCACTCCTTGGTCCTGCAGCTGCTGCTTGAGGTGGTCCTTGACTGGTGCTGGGACCCTACAAGGTGCGTGAATGACTGGGGTGGCGTCCGGTTTGAGCCGTATTTTGTACGTGTAGGGCAGTGTGCCCATGCCCTCGAAAACCTCCTGGTTGTGCGCGAGGAGTGAGTGGAGCTGCGCTATAAAGTCTGCATCCGGGAAATTGGACGTGCCTTCTGGAGACAGAGTGTGTACCCGCTGAACGAGGTGGAGGATCTTGCACGCCTGTGCGCCTAGCAGAGAATCCTTCGACGGTCCTACAATTTCAAATGATAATGTGGCTTTGTGTGAGTTGTGTGTAACATCGAGCTGGCAGGACCCCGTGGCCGGGATGACGTTTCCATTGTCGTCAACCAGCTGACAGTGGGATGGCAGAATCGGTGGTTTAACCTTCAAGGTCTGGAAGGCTGACAATGCGAGGAAATTGGCGGAGGCACCAGTGTCCAGGCGAAATGTGATCTGGGATCGGCTGACCGTTAGGGTGGCACACCACTCATCGCCTGGATCAATGCTGTGCACTGGCAGCGGCTGGTGGTTCCGACTTGGGGACATCCGGTTCTTGTGGATTACCGCAACGCGGAAGGGCTCCTTGTCTTCGGTATCGCTGGTCTCGCTGGTCTGCATATTATCTGGATATGACTCAGTGTAGGGGGCCTGAATCGCCTGCATGTCCCTGCGAGGCTGGCAAAATTGTTGGGAGTTGGCAGGTTGAGCTGCTCGACAACAGGCAGCATAGTGGCCCATCCTGCCACAGCGGAGGCATTGTCGCGCCTTGGCCGGACATTGCCGCTTTAAGTGGGCGGAGCCACAGTTGCCACACATCGTGACGTCATGGCGTCCGCTGCGTTCGTTGCGCCACCGCGCATGCGCGGTGCGGTCCTGCGTAGAGCGTGCCTGCGCATCACGTCCCTCTGCATCAACATCCCCTCTTTTGGCGCGTACAAGCGCGGGAGGCCTCAGTAAGCGCTCAAAATGGCCGCCCTCATCCGGGCCGCGGGCCGGGAGGAACTCGATTGACTGGACCCGCTCCGCCTCGTAGGACCCGTGCAGTGCCGTTTCGTCCACCTGGATTGGGGAGTACCGGCTGGTCGCGTTTTCATAGAGGACGCAGGTCTCAATGGCATTCGCTAGGGTGAGGCACTTTATTTTAAGGAGCTGCTGGCGTAGGGTGTCCGCGATGACCCCAAAAACTATCTGATCCTGTATCATGGAGTCGGAGGTGGTCACATAGCCGCAGGACTGCGCGAGGATACGGAGGTGTGTCAAGTAAGATTGGAAAGGCTCATCCTTACCCTGCAGGCGCTGCTGGAATAGGTACCTCTCGAAGCTCTCATTAACTTCCAGGCTGAAGTGTTCCTCGAACTTCAGAAGCACCGTCTTATATTCTGTTTTGTCCTCGCCTTCCACGAATGCCAGGGAGTTATAGATGTGGATGGCATGTTGCCCCGCCATGGAGAGGAGGAGGGCGATCTTCCTGGTGTCCGATCTTCCTGGTGTCCGATGCATTCTCCCTGTCTGTGGCTTCGAGGAAGAGCTGGAAGCGCTGTTTAAACTGCTTCCAGTTTACGCCGAGATTTCCAGCGATTCGGAGCGGCTGCGGCGGGCTGATGTTTTCCATGGAGCAGGATGGCGGATTTCTGAAAGGGTGCAGGTAGGTCTCACAGTCGCTGGTTAGCGTCCACTACTGGCATCATATCGTGTTGGGTGTTCTGATGCACAAATGATCCAACACGGCTGTAGATGGTACAACTCTGTTTTATTGTCTAAACAATGGTAACAACTAATTACTGGCTTGGGTACGTGCTTCACCATCTAACCTGTGGACCCAGCCCTATCACTATCTTAGTGAGGTACTCAGCACATGGTCTATGTCTGAGTGGCGAACTGTGAGGTCTGTGCTCTGAGCTATCTCCTGGAAGAATGAGCGGGAATTGTGGTGTTCCCTGTTTTATAGTGCGTGTGCTCTCACTGGTGATTGGCTGCGATGTTATGTGTGTGCTGGTTGGTCCAACTGCCTGTCCATCAGTGTGTGTGTGATTGCACCATGATATGCTGATGTGGATATCATGACAGTAGCGATGTCCTGGGACTGGAATGATTGGCCTCTGACAATCACAATAATCTTCCTTTGTGTCAGGTCGGACTCCAGCTACTAAAGGCGTTTCTCTTAGACACCAGAGAGACACTTAATTTTGCTTGGGATCCCTGATGTCATGCTTGTTGAAATTCTGCCTTGATTTGAGGCCATCGTTCACTTAACCTCTGGCAGTCAACTTTTTTGTCCATGTTTGGCTCAAAGCTGTGATAAGGCAAGTGCAACATCCAAAGGGAATATGTAGCTTAATGACATGATTGCTAACTCTTTTAGAAAGAAAGTCACAGTTAAATCATATATTCTAGTCTCCTGCATGTGTCTCCCTTAATCTATCAGTATCTGGGGCGCGATTCTCCGACCCCCCCACCGGGTCGGAGAATCGCCGGGGGCTGGCGTGAATCCCGCCCCGCCGTGTCCCGAATTCTCCGCCACCAGAGATTCGCCGGGGGCGGGAATCGCGCCATGTCAGTCGGCGGGGGCGGGAATCGCGCCGCGCTGGTCGGCGGGCCCACCCCTGGCAAGTCTCCGGCCCGCGATGGGCCGAAGTCCCGCTGCTGTCAACCCTCTCCCGCCGGCGTGGATTAAACCACCTTTTGAACGGCGGGACAAGGCGGCGCGGGCAGGCTCCGGTGTCTTGGGGGGGCGGGGCGATCTGGCCCCGGGGGGCACCCCCACGGTGGCCTCGCCCGTGATCGGGGCCCACCGATCCGCGGGCGGGCCTGTGCCGTGGGGGCACTCTTTTTCTTCCGCCTTTGCCATGGTCTTCACAATGGCAGAGGTGAAAGAGACCCCTCCCCTGCGCATGCGCGGGGATGACGTCAGCAGCCGCTAACGCTCCCGCGCATGCATCACCCGCCGAAGACCTTTCGGCGCCAGCTGGCGTGGCGCCAAAGGCCTATCCCGCCAGCCGGTGGAGCGGAAACGACTCCGGTGCGGGCCTAGCCCCTCAAGGTGAGGGCTTGGCCCTTAAAGGTGCGGAGACTTCTGCACCTTTGGGGCGGCCCGACGCCGGAGTGGTTCCCGCCACTCCATTACGCCGGAACACCCCGCCCTGCCGGGTAGGGGAGAATCGCGCCCAAGGTAAATTATATCATATAAAATAATGTTTTTATCCAGTATTGACCCGTCCATTTCATTTTATAGAAACCTTAATTACAGGTGAAATAGTTTCCGTTTCTTGAAAGACTTTAAAGTCAACTGTAGCCAGTTGCAAAATTCTATAAAGGAGAGATTGTGAATTAAGCTAATTTACATTTCGAGCAATAAGTTGGATATGCAAATTAATCATATTTCAATGCTTTCTGAATATTGAAACTAAACTCAAAAGTCTTGTTGAGGCAAACTAGCTGATGCTGTTTTCACAAGCAGAGTGAAAATTGGAACTAACCAGGTCCTATAAACTGAGCTGAGTCGAGAAAATTCCTAACTCGAGATACCAATCGCCGTGGAGAAAATCAGTCCTTCTGTCTCTTTTTGTTGAATGGGTCAATTGGGAATAAATTGTTCTAAGAAAGCCAAGATCTACATGCAGCGTTCAGTATGGGACTAAGCTGGAAATCTATGTCTGCAATGTCTTGTTTAACTTCTGCACCTTTATTGGTTTCAGCACAAATGCATTAGATAAATCCAATTGAACGTGTGAAAGCAAGTGGTATAAAATCAATACTTCACAGAAATTGATGTAATTTTACTCAATTGAAACAATGTTTTTTTTACTCAAACTAACACATTTTCTGCTGAAAGTAACACATTTTATTTTAACCAATTCACTTTCATTGCTAACATCATGTTTGTTTTCTTCGAAAAAAATCTATTCCAAAAAAATATACTTTTCCACTTCACACTTGATCTGTGCCATCCACTCGTACCTATTCCTGAAATAAATCTGTACCTCCTGGATTTAATAACACTAAATGATCCATAAATGATCCTTCTGCACTGTAAATTCTATGATCTATGATAAAAGAATTATCTCACTAATAACTGACAACAAACTTTGTAATATATGTTTCAGTCTTGGGTTTTGTCTGCTATAACTATATCTATATCAGCAACAGTAACTGTAAAAGAGAAATTGAACAACTCCTTGCAGCAGCAACTCTATTATACCTCCACTTAGTAACATTCTTATTCTCACGGGGCCAGACTGTTTGACTTTTCCTCCAGTGCTGTGTGTTCTCCTGGATCTTACCTCCCTCTGAAATGTACTTTTCCCATCCCAACACCGTTGTTGTGGCAAATATGAAGGAGAGTGTCATCTATTGATGGGTTGCATTTGCTTTCCATTCTCTTTCTGCCTCTCTTGTTTCATTGATTTTGTGTATAACATTGTTCAAGAGGAAACCCACGATGCATAAAACTTTCCCCTTCAATTTTGTTGCCACTGTACGACTAGAAATGCAATTACTGGAACTATCGTAGAGGTTGCGTTATTTCTCTCATTGTAAGTTGCCAATAGCACATTAACAGTGTAAGGCCACTGTGCTACCCCATGTGCCACTTTTGTAAAATAATTAAACTCTTCTAGTTTGCCCTGTTGCAGAGAAGTGAATTGAAGAAAACTAAAAATGTATTTGTTTCAATTGAGTAAAAATATATCAATTTCAATGAAGTATTGATTTGGTACCACTTGCTTCCACACATTCAATTGGACTTGAGCACATTTTGTCTGTGCGAGAAAAAACTTTAAATTATTCTTCTATGTGTATCTTCATGCTAATGGTGTCCTGTCCTTATTTATGACAAACGGGCTGGAATTCTCCGGCTGCTGGGATTCTCTGTTCCCACCAGTAGTGCACCCTCGCCCGTAGGTTTCCCGACATAGGGTGACTTCAACGGGAAATCCCACTGACAAGCGGCAAGAAGAGAAAATCTCGCCTGTGAATGGCACATCGCTGGGGAACGGGGAGAACGTGGGTAAATCTGATGGAAAATTTAAAATATAAAACTTTCAAAATAGACAGAAGGAAGGAGCAGCTAACATATTCCTCAGGTAAAGTGGAGGCTAAAGTTACATACTCCTAAGGAGACCGCTCATGGGGACACATTTACGATTACAGTGGTTAAGGGAGAAAATGATAAACTATGGTGGGAGATGAATTTGTTTTATGTATAACAGCAACCACAACATTTCTAAATAATGTATTGTGCTATAAGCACTTTAGGATGCTTCAGTGTGGTGAAGTACTAGATAAATACAAGCACTATTACATTGGTGCAATAACTTCGGCAGTCAATCCAATCTATTCAATCAAATGGTTGACAAAGATCAGAGGGAAAGATTGGTATTGAGCATCACACAAATGAGAGGGTCAACAACTTGCCTATAAGGAAAATGGATCAAAGGCAGTTCTTCCACCTCAAAAAATCCTCCACCCAGAAGAACAAAATATAGCGCAATCTGACTGGCCAACTCCAGTTTCGATATTCTTACAAGCAATGTCCTCTCTCTTCAAGACCGCACCTCAGAGAATTTACTGCCAGCTCTAGTCTCACCATCACCACCCATGTGCTAATTGTATATTACCTGATTGTTTTTTGGTTTTCATATGGCGGGTATTAACTGGGGATTAACGGCAGCACGGTAGCACAGTGGTTAGCACAATTGCTTCACAGCTCCAGGGTCCCAGGTTCGATTCCTGCTTGGGTCACTGTCTGTGCGGAGTCTGCATATCCTCCCCGTGTGTGCGTGGGTTTCCTCCGGATGCTCCGGTTTCCTCCCACAGTCCAAAGAAGTGCAGGTTAGGTGGATTGGCCATGATAAATTGCCCTTAGTGTCCAAAATTGCCCTTAGTGTTGGGTGGGGTTACTGGGTTATGGGGATAGGGTGGGGGTGTTGACCTTGGGTAGGGTGCTCTTTCCAAGAGCCGGTGCAGACTCGATGGGCCGAATGGCCTCCTTCTGCACTGTAAATTCTATGAATTGTGCCCCCATATGGGGAAGCAGGCCAAAAGGCTTTGGAGGTGCATGTTTGTAATGTGTGTCTCTGAAAATAAATGTTTTGACTGGATGTGTTCCTGTCACTTGATGTAAAAGTTAGGACCGAACCCTCCCCCACTTGACCGGCTTGCCGCAGTGCAATTTAACATTCGTCCGGTTATTAATTTGCTTGAGGCAGACCTTAAACACATCAGTAAGGAAGTCCCACCTTGAGAATCTGCAGGCCAATCAGAGAGCTGGCAGTTCTCTTGTCCCAGCAGTACCACCATGATAGGTGGCCACTGCTGGGAGGGCACTGTGCTGAGATGGAGCCCAGAGCAAAGGTGATTCTGGGGTCATGCCGAGGCGAGGCTGGCAGGTCCTTGTGAGGGGTGTGAAGGGTCAGGATGAATAGGGCAGGGGGAGGGCCATATCAACTGACCGTCCTGCTCTCAAATCCACATGTCTGTCCTTGGCCTGCTGCAATGTTCCAGTGAAGCCCAATGCAAACTGGAGGAACAGCATCTCAACTTCTGATTAGGCACAAATGCAGAACTCTACTAATGTTGGCAACTCTAGCATTTCTAATTTCAGAATGGAAGCAGATTTGGAGCCATAGAGGTCTACAGCACAGAAAAGGCCCTTCATCGCATTGCATCTGTGCTGGTCAAAAACAACCACCTCACCATTCGAATCCCATTTTCCAGCACTCGGCTCATGTATACCATGGTATCGGAAGTGCAGATCTAAATACTTCTTAAATGTTATGAGGTCTCTGCCTCCATCATCCTTTCTCGTCCAGAAGTCTCTTCTACTGAAAATAAATTGGTCCAAAATTTGCTGCCAAAATATCACTAAAGCAAAACGTCAATCTTGTACCATCTTTCTGGGATGCAGATGGAAGTTGTTATCTAATATGGAGCCATTAAGTTCTCAGAAGAAAACTTTTGACAATTTAAGATAAATGAATACAAGGGCCAGACCAAGGGGAGAAGATGAACTGCTAAAATCGTACAAAATGCAGAGTGGCTTGGGTATGATGTGTAGGTGTAGTTTGGGGCGGCGCGATGCCCGTCTGATTGGCGCCGTTTTGGGCACTAGTCGGCGGACATCGCGCCGTTTGGGGAGAATTTTGTCCACTGAGACTGGACACAGCCATTTCTGAATAATTCTTGCAAGTTTGCTAGAGGCCTATTCTACTCAATATTGGCAGGCGATCAGGCGGTGTTACTGTGTTTGTTAGGGAAAAGCGAATGAGAAAATGTTGTCATTGTGGAAATAGTTGAGCCCTTTTGTATATTTTTTGACAATTTAAGTTTAAACATTTGATTCTTGTATTTCAGACCCTCAAAATCAAATGTATGGCAGAAAGGAATTTCTATGGTTCATGCAAAGAATTATGCCACAATCTGTGTGCTGGAGTAAACATTGAGAGTCAATTATCTCTCTTCAGGGAGAGAGTACTGCTAGAGGGTACTGGCGATTGTGGGCTTCTTGTGTTGGTACATTGTTGTACTTGGAAACGTATTGTATGGATTATTGTTGCCTTCTGCCGGTTCTGGCTGGCCAGCAGACTCTCCCACTCTTACCACTTGTGAGCGGCATATGGGAAGGATTTGCAGATGGGTAATCAAACTGTTTGTCCATATTATGAATGCACCTTTCATGTCTATGAAGCCCTGGAGTGAGACATGAACCCAGAGCCTCTGGTTCAGAGGTAGGGATGCTACCATTGCATCACAAAACACCACAAAGTCATTAATCTCTCTGAACAATATTATGCAATGCACTTAGATTTGCACCAATTTTCCATTTGGGACTATCAGGAATGGCAAAGTAGTGTATTTACCATTTATCAGGGATTCAAAATTAGGCTGGAATCCCCCCCCCCCCCCGCCCCCCTCCCATGCAGCTGGTTTTCCGGTGGTGGAGGTGGCTCCCCATTGGCCATCGTTGGGATCTTCCAGTCCCACCGGAGTCAATGGTCATTTGTGTTGCTCGCCAACTGCACCACTGGGGAACCCGCCAGGGAGGGGGGTGGGGGAGGGTGACACACACGCTTACAGTGAAACCAGAAAACGATCCCACTGACAGGAAAATCCCGGCCTAATTTTGAATCACTGAAAAATGGTTAATTACCTTGGTGCATACACTGATTTTGCCATTCCTGATATTCCCAAATGGCAAAACCTGCAGCTCATCATCTTATATTAAAACAGTGCTGCAAGGTACAAAAAGCACATTCCTGAGCACAAGCCATGAGGACATATTTTCACAGAGAATTGGTAACAGATCTATCACACTGTACTAAGCCACAAATGTTAATCTTGCATCACCTTTCTAGGATGCAGATGGAAGCTGTTGTCTAATATTGAGCCACTGACCTCTCAAAACAAAACATTTTAACAACATTCACTGAATGAAGGCAAGGACCAGATTAATGAACTAAAATGAACTGCCAATATCTTAGAATACATGGCAATCTTTTAAATAATGCTCCATAAGAAACAAATGCCGGATATAGCAAAGTGAAGGAAGATGCTCTGAGATAGCTGGCTACATTATTCAAATACACAAAAACTACTGCCGAGAGGTTTTGTTCTTGATATAATTGAACATATTGAAATTTTCATCCTTACGAGGCTGGGAGCATTATCTATCTCGCAGCCTTAACAAAGGCCTGAAAACCAAGCAAGTGCAAGATACCTGTGATTTAATTGTAAGAAGTTTCTTTTTAAAGAATAATGGCTGAGTGATTTTTGTCTGACTTTAAAAAAACCAGAATCAGTATCTGATAAAAGAGATTTATCTGTTTTCAATATTCAATCAAATGTATTTTACCTGAAATTCACTGACAATAAAAAGCGAAAGAATTCCATGACCAGTATAACTTTTGTCAGCAGATGCCGGCGATGATGGGTCATGTATCATTCTAACAGAGAGTAATCACAGATAACACTAAAATTTCCTCGTCAGCACAAAGACAAACGAAGAAAAGCTCACACCCTGGATTAACCCTGTTCTGCCCAAGCAATGTTAACGTAGCTCTACTGACCGTTTCCAGTAGGTGCAGTTACTGCAACATCACCAACAACAAAAATGGACACATTTTGAAGAACAGTGCTTAAATCAAAAATAAATTATGCCTTACTGTGAATAATATAAAAGAGGTCCAACGCCCCTCATCTTGTTTTGAAAAGTTAGCTGCACAGGACCTTAGTTAGGCCTCATTTGGAATCTTGTGTACAATTCTAGTCGCCACACTACCTGAAGGATGTGGATCCTTTGGAGAGGGTACAGAAGCGGTTTATTAGGATGTTGCCTAGTATGGAGGGTATTTGCTATGAGGAGAGGTTAGATAAACTCGGTCTGTTCTCACTGGAACGACAGAGGTTGAGGGGCGGCCTGATAGAGGTTTACAAGATTATGAGTGGCATAGACAGAGTGGATAGTCAGATGCTCTTTCCTAGGGTAGGAGAGTCAAGTACTAGGAGACATAGGTTTAAAGTGCGCGGGGAAAAGTTTAGAACAGATGTGCGAGGCACGTTTTTTACACAGACGGTGGTAAATATATGGAACGCTGCCTGGGGATGTGGTGGTACGATAGTGGCATTTAAGGGTCATCTAGACAAATATATGAATAGGGAGGGAATGGAAGGATACGGACTCCTTAAGTGCAGATGGTTTTAGTTTAGGCAGGTACCATGGTCGGCGCAGGCTTGGAGGGCTGAAGGGCCTGTTCCTGTGCTGTATTGTTTTTGGTTCTTTGTTCTTAGTTACCTTAGCGTAATTTCATCAAGATCTTGCATTCTACATTAATTTTATAACATCAAGCAGCTTATATTATATTGTACCTTTTATGTAATAAAATATCACAAGGTGCTTCGCGGGTGCATTATAAAATACCGAGCTACAAAAGGAGATATTAGATTAGATGACCAATTACGCTAAGGTAACTAATAACAAAGAACCAAGAATAATACAGCACAGGAACAGGTCCTAGGGTTTTAAGGAGGGTCTGGTTTTGCACAGTGGGCTAAACAGCTGGTTTGTAATGCGGGATCAATTCCCGTACCGGCCTCCCCGAACAGGCGCCAGAATGTGACGACCAGGGGCTTTTCACTTCATTGAAGCCTACTTGTGACAATAAGTTATTATTACTAATGGAGCAAAATGAGGTATTGATGCAGGGAGTTTAAAGCAAGGGATGGAGGGTATTTGCTGTGAGGAGAGGTTAGATAAAGTCGGTCTGTTCTCACTGGAACGACAGAGGTTGAGGGGCGGCCTGATAGAGGTTTACAAGATTATGAGTGGCATGGACAGAGTGGATAGTCAGATGCTCTTTCCTACGATAGGATAGTCAGATGCTCTTTCCTAGGGTAGGAGAGTCCAGAGCTCAGGACTTCGGCAACTAAAGGTACGACCCCAAATTGCAGAACAATTAAAATCAGACATGTTCAAGAGGATAGAGTAGAGTTTCGGAAGTGCAGATATCTCAGAGGGTTGTGGGGTGGAGGATATTGTAGAGAAAGGGAGGGGAGAAGCCATGGGGGCGTTTGAAAAACAGGATGGAATTTTAAAATCAAGGTGTACATCTCCCGTGGCACTTCAGGCAGGGTGGGTGATTTTGACTTTTGGATAACTGACCAGCAGGAGGTGCTGGCTGCTCACATGTCCCAGCGGCAAAGGGGCAACTGGGAACCTGACTTCACTTCAATTGGGCAGACAATCCTCAAAAAGGTTGGAGAAGGGAGGAGGAAATCAGGAGGGGGTGGAAAGCAATCAAATGGGAGGGGTGGAATTGGGATGAAACCAGATTAACAGTGATCTGGGGCATCTCTGTGCCTCCCTGCCCAATTAAGTACTTTATTTTTTATGGCAGCTTCAAGCAGTCGCTTTAAGTACTAAACGAAAATCAGTAAATTCTGGAATTATTAATAATAATAACACAAGCAGGTCAGGCAGAATCTGTGGAGAGAGAAACAGAGCTAATGAGGATATCAACCTGAATTGGTGGGTGGGATTTTCCATGTCCCCATGTTATGCTTCGCAACGGTGGTGGGACCATCAAAGGGGTTTCCCGTTCTATGCACCCCCTGCCACTGGGAAACTCAAGGCAGAAGTTCATGTTAGTGGGACCAATGATTCCACTGGTGAGAATGACAACTCTGCTTCTCTCTCGCACTCTCTGCAGATGTTGCCTGCTGTGCTGAATATTTCCAGCATTTTCTATTTTTATTTCAGATTTCCAGCATCTGCAGTATTTTCTTTTTGCCCCTTAAGTATGTTTGTTTAAGTCAATGGCAGGCAATGTTTTCCTGAATGTAGATGCTCCAACGCTGCCTGCCTTGTAAAGAGGTCTGTTGTAAAGATGGCTTCAGAGAGGTGTTTAACCTTCTCTTGTATATAACAAGGGACAAACATCTGTTTCAGACACAGCATTCTACACCCCTTTTTCTGTCTTTACTAACATGGCAGGCAGCGTGCCTCCTGGACGGAATGAATGCACATTGTCTTATTTGTCACATTGAATGCTCAGGTGCCCTGTTTGTGCCTGAAACATAGTCATAGCACCAACAAATTTCTATCTTTTAAAAATATTTTTATTGAAAATTTTTCATTTTTAACAACACATTTATAACAGGCAATGTGCCTCTATAAATATCGTCCAGTGGCCTTGACATCTATCATTATGAATTGCTTCGAGAGGTTTGGGCACATTGGGCGGGATTCTTCGGCTGCCATCGCCCGGTGATCGAAGAATCCCGCCCGAGATCAATTGATTTTTCCATTCCACGTGGCTCGCCTATTCTTGCGACGGACGGGGCGGGAGAATCCAGCCCATCAACTCCATAACCCCAGAGCACCTTGATCCAGTGTAATTTGCATGCGCCACAACCTGTCCACAGCAGACGCTAACTCCCTGGCATCTATCTTGACAACAGGGACTCCTACATCAGATTCCTTTTCATTGACTACAGCTCTGCCTTCAACACCATAATCCCAGCCAAGGTAATATCAAAACTCCAAAACCTAGGACTTGGTTCCTCCCTCTGCTCCTGGATCCTTGACTGCTTGACCTATAGACCACAATCAGTAAGGATAAACAATACCTCCTCCACAATAGTCCTCAATACCGGGGCCCATAAGGCTGCCTAATTAGCCCCCTACTATACTCCCTGTATACACATGACTGTGTAGCAAGATTTGGCTCCAACTCTATTGACAAATTTACTGATGACATGACCGTAGTGGGTCGATCTCAAACAACGATGAGTCAGAGTAGAGGAGGGAGATAGAGAACCTAGTGGCGTGGTGTGACGACAACAATCTCTCCCTCAACATCAGCAAAACTAAGAAGCTGGTCATTGACTTCAGGAAGTGAAGTATCGTACACACCCCTGTCAGCATCAACAGGGAGGTGGACATGATTGACAACTTCAAATACCAAGATGTGCACATCACCAAAAATCTGTCCTGGTCCACCCATGTCGACGCTACAACCAAGAAAGCACAACAGCGCCTATACTTCCTCAGGAAACTAAGGAAATTCGGCATGTCCACATTAACTCTTACCAATTTTTACAGATGCAACATAGAAAGCATCCTATCTGGCTGCATCAGAGCTTGGTATTTCAACTGCTCGACTCAAGACCGTAAGAAACTACAGAGTCATAAACACAGCCCAGTCCATCGCGTGAACTTGTCTCCCATCCATTGACTCTGTCCACACCTCCCGCTGCCTTGGTAAAGCGGGCAGCATAATCAAAGACCCCTTCCACCTGGGTCATTCTCTCTTCCAACCTCTTCCATCGGGCAGGAGATACAAAAGCCTGAGAACACACGCTAACAGATTCAAAAACAGCTTCTTCCCCGCTGTTACCAGACTCCTGAATGACGCTCTTATGGACTGAACTGATCTCTCCACGCACCTTCTCTACTGAGTAGCACTACACTCCATATACTTCAACCACTGTCCATATATTGTGTATTTATCGTATGTCCTATGTTTTTCATGTAATGGAATGATCTGCCTGGACTTCATACAGAACAATACTTTTCACTGAACTTCAGAACACGTGACACTAAATCTAAATCAAATCACCATGACATTAACATCAAACAGCCCAGAAAATGAGTAACAATAGTTAAATATCGTACAAAAGAAAAATAGGAAAAAAGCACCCAACCCAACTACTAACTCCCACACAAAGAACGACAATTATAACAACAGCCCCAATTATAATAACTACCCCGCCCTTAAGAGCTGGTGGTGATGGACTCTTTAAAATAGGAAGTGAATAACCACCACCTCAGGTAGAATCCCTCCACTGACCCTTAAATGGTGTACTTGACCTTTTCCAGATATAAAAATGTCATTAGGCCGAGGCAGAGTGAAAGATCTCCGTCCCAGCAAAACATCTGCTTTCACACCGGCCTGCAGCCCCAGCGAGTCCTACACCCCGAAAATTGCCACCCATGGGCAAGGCTTCAGATCAATCTTGAGAATCGCTGACATGGTGTTAAAGGAGATCCAAAAGCTTACCACCCTTGAACACAAACAGAACATGTGGGTGTGGTTAGCAGGCCCATGAGAGCACTACTCATATTTGTCCTCCACTCCCGCGAAGAACTAACTCATCCTAGCCTTAGTTAGGTGAGCCCTATGTACCACCTTAAACTGAATCAGGCTGAGCCCAGCACAGCAGGAAGTGGATTTCACCCTTCAAAGAGCCTCACCTCATACGTCCTCAATCATTGTCGGTCCCAGCCCCCCCTCCCACTTCTCCCTTACCTGGTACTGCGAGTCAGCTTCCATTGACATAATCTGCCCATAAATATTTGAAATATAGGCAGTAATTCTCCAGCCATTGGGACTCTCTGGCAGCACACCCTTGCAAGCTTCATAGATGGGAAATCCTATTGAAAAGCGAGCGAACAGCGCGCCACCGAGAAACATGCGGTTGGGGAACCTTGCCAGTCTAGCACTCTAGCAGTGCTCCTGCAGCCTGGGCAGTGTCAGCAGGAACCCTGACAGTGCCAGACTGGCACCCAGGTAGCACTTTCAGGGTGCCCAGGTGGCACTGCCAGGGTACCAGGCTGGAAGTGCCAAGGTGCCCAGGTGGCATCAGCAGTGCCAGGGTGCCACCCTACTAGATACCAACCACCCAGAGGTCTCCAATGGCCTGGGAAACTCCCCCAAGTGCTGGTCCACCTGGTCCCCATTTGTGAGGGCCAGTGCTGAACGGTGCCCAGTTGGGGTCTCCTCGGTGAGGCTGGTAGATCCTGGGGATCGGTTCCATCTGGTGTCGGCGGACTTCAGTGAGTTTTTAAACTCACTCACTCGTTGTGGGTGGGATCCAGATCTTGTTCGACCTCACGAGGTGTGACATCTGTCGGGAATCCCAGGAGAGGCCTCTGCCGGTATCTACCGGCCACATTCCTTCCCGATTCTGGTGGGATGCGGCCGGGATATCGCACCCAATATTTAGATTACATTTTGATTTGATAGGGAGCTAAATTGCAGAAGTATTTGCAATTTGGGAAGTTGAGTTGGTAGGAGCAACGCAAGTGATTCTGCAGCATAACATAGGGAAGCAAGAAAGCAGAAAACCGAGATGCTGCAGCACTAATGATACCTGGAAAGATTGACTGCAGCACAAAAAGATCATTTCGACTTTTGTTTTATTAGGGTGCAGAGGAGAATTAACAGCATGTTGCCTGGCCTTGCGAGTTCTAGCAATGGAGAGAATTGGATAAACTGGGTTGTTTTCCATGGAGAAGAGGAGACTGAGGGGGAACATGATTGAGATGTATAAAATTATGAGGGGCATAGATAGAATAGACAGGAAGAAACTTCCCCCCACCAGTGGAGGGGTCAATGACCAGGGGACATAGATTTAAGGTCAGGGGCCGGAGGTTTAGAGGGGATGTGAGGAAAATCTTTTAAATCCAAAGGGTGGTGAGAGTCTGAAACTCATGCCTGAAAGGGTGATGGACGCAGAGTCCCTCATAACATTTAAGAAGTGTTTTGATGTGCACTTGCAATGCCAAGGTGTATAAGGCTATGAACAGGTGATGGAAAATGGGATTAGAATATTTAGATGGTTGTTTTTGACTGACGCAATGGGCCAAAAGGCCTTTTCTGTGCTGTACACCTCCATGACTCTATAACTGAATACATAATGCAGGCAAAGGAGTCGATACTGACTTTTGATAACAGGTAGAACATTGGGCAAAGTGGATAGGCTGCCTGTTAGATATCTTGTTTATACTTCCTTCCCATTGAATTCAGGAGAAATGGGTTGTGTGACCAGCTTTTATTGAATAGTAACAGTTTAACAACTACCCTTTAGAACATAGAACATAGAACAATACAGCGCAGTACAGGCCGTTCGGCCCACGATGTTGCACCGAAACAAAAGCCATCTAACCTACACTATGCCATTATCATCCATATGTTTATCCAATAAACTTTTAAATGCCCTCAATGTTGGCGAGTTCACTAATGTAGCAGGTAGGGCATTCCACGGCCTCACTACTCTCTGCGTAAAGAACCTACCTCTGACCTCTGTCCTATATCTATTACCCCTCAGTTTAAAGCTATGTCACCTCGTGCCAGTCATTTCCATCCGCGGGAGAAGGCTCTCACTGTCCACCCTATCCAACCCCCTTGATCATCTTGTATGCCTCTATTAAGTCTCCTCTTAACCTTCTTCTCTCCAACGAAAACAACCTCAAGTCCATCAACCTTTCCTCATAAGATTTTCCCTCCATACCAGGCAACATCCTGGTAAATCTCCTCTGCACCTGCTCCAAAGCCTCCACGTCCTTCCTATAATGCGGTGACCAGAACTGTACGCAATACTCCAAATGCGGCCGTACCAGAGTTCTGTACAGCTGCAACATGACCTCCTGACTCCGGAACTCAATCCCTCTACCAATAAAGGCTAACACTCCATAGGCCTTCTTCACAACCCTATCAACCTGGGTGGCAACTTTCAGGGATCTATGTATATGGACACCTAGATCCCTCTGCTCATCCACACTTCCAAGAACTTTACCATTAGCCAAATATTCCGCATTCCTGTTATTCCTTCCAAAGTGAATCACCTCATACTTCTCTACATTAAACTCCATTTGCCACCTCTCAGCCCAGCTCTGCAGCTTATCTATATCCCTCTGTAACCTGCTACATCCTTCCACACTATCGACAACACCACCGACTTTAGTATCGTCTGCAAATTTACTCACCCACCCTTCTGCGCCTTCCTCTAGGTCATTGATAAAAATGACAAACAACAACGGCCCCAGAACAGATCCTTGTGGTACTCCACTTGTAACTGAACTCCATTCTGAACATTTCCCATCAACCACCACCCTCTGTCTTCTTTCAGCTAGCCAATTTCTGATCCACATCTCTAAATCACCCTCAATCCCCAGCCTCCGTATTTTCTGCAATAACCTACCGTGGGGAACCTTATCAAACGCTTTGCTGAAATCCATATACACCACATCAACTGCTCTACCCTCGTCTACCTGTTCAGTCACCTTCTCAAAGAACTCGATAAGGTTTGTGAGACAAGACCTACCCTTCACAAAGCCATGCTGACTATCCCTGATCATATTATTCCTATCTAGATGATTATAAATCTTGTCTCTTATAATCCCCTCCAAGACTTTACCCACTACACACGTGAGGCTCACCGGTCTATAGTTGCCGGGGTTGTCTCTGCTCCCCTTTTTGAACAAAGGGACCACATTTGCTATCCTCCAGTCCTCTGGCACTATTCCTGTAGCCAATGATGACATAAAAATCAAAGCCAAAGGTCCAGCAATCTCTTCCCTGGCCTCCCAGAGAATCCTAGGATAAATCCCATCAGGTCCTGGGGACTTATCTATTTTCAGCCTGTCCAGAATTGCCAACACCTCTTCCCTACGTACCTCAATGCCATCTAATCTATTAGCCTGGGGCTCAGCATTCTCCTCCACAACATTATCTTTTTCCTGAGTGAATACTGACGAAAAATATTCATTTAGTATCTCGCCTATCTCTTCAGACTCCACACACAACTTCCCATCCCTGTCCTTGACTGGTCCTACTCTTTCCCTAGTCATTTGCTTATTCCTGACATACCTATAGAAAGCTTTTGGATTTTCCTTGATCCTTCCTGCCAAATACTATCCCTGATCATATTATTCCTATCTAGATGATTTTTGATCTTCCATGACATGTCACACAATAAACTGGAGGTTCTATACGAATGGGGTAGCACTGCCAACTCAGATTGCCAGGCACATTCAGAATGTAAGCATGTTCAATTATTTTATAAATGGTAAATAGGCTAACTCAAAAAATTAGCATTTAAGATATGAAACATTTTTTGGCAGTGATTTGTCATAGTTCTGACAGAAATGCTGTTAAGAGCCAGGCACACTCCACTAAAAACAGCTCAGCTTGTTTTTATACAATAGGTGCAGAATATAAATATTTTTGGTTG
This sequence comes from Scyliorhinus torazame, assembly GCF_047496885.1. Classification (NCBI taxonomy): domain Eukaryota; kingdom Metazoa; phylum Chordata; class Chondrichthyes; order Carcharhiniformes; family Scyliorhinidae; genus Scyliorhinus; species Scyliorhinus torazame. The sequence continues at coordinate 277,151,700 of NC_092709.1, forward strand.
TCTTTATATCCGACAGTTCGCGTAGCAGACATGACAACTTGTTATTTTTCCATTGAATTTGTGAAGGGCTATTTAAGCCTTTGACCACTATAAACCTGCACTCTGTCATTGCTTCTGTTCACATATCCATTTGCTATTTAATACATCTGTTTGGCAGTTTGTAGTACAGGCCCAATGTAGGTTATTCTACTGCCTTCAGATGCCAAAGTAAAAACTGAAATAAAGCAACAAGCTTATTCTATTTGATGACTGGACTAACTGCAATTTACCGAGGTATTGGGCAGGTAAAGGCACACCCAGGGAAGTAGGGTGCCAACGATAGTTACAGTTTGAGATGCTGAGACTGGGAAAAAGAGAGGTTGACCCAACAATGATGGGGGAATGGTGGGGGTCAATTAAGGATGGACAATAAATTTTGACCTAGCCAGTGAAGCCCACATCCTGTGAAATTTTAAAAAAGGGTCCCAGTCACGATGGTGGCAAACTAGAAGTGGACTTTAAAGAAAATCCTGGGCGGGATTCTCTCAGTCCGGGGCCGGGCCAGAGAATCCCTGCGACCGGCGCGAATCGCGCCACACCGCCCTGCCACGGGGACCCGATTCTCCGCAGAACCTTCCCAAGTTTTCACAACCCCAAAACATGTGCGCTTGATTCGCTGGCCCCCGCCCACACCTCTCATACTCATCTGCTACCCCCTGAAAGAACCCACTCATTCCCGCCAGAGTCATATGCACCCTGTGCACCACCTTAAACTGTATCAGGCTCATCCTTGCACAAGAGGAGGTCCCGTTTACCCTCTGCAGTGCCTCACTCCATACACACCAATTGATCTCCATTTCCAACTCCGCTTCCCATTCCTCCTTGATCTTCACCACCCGCTCGCCTCCCTGCTCCCCCAGCCACTTATATATATCCCCAATTCTTCCCTCCCCTTCCACATCCGGAAGCAGCAGTCGCTCCAGCAGAGTGTATCTCGGCAATCTAGGGAATCCCTTTCAGACCTTTCGTGCAAAGTCCCTAACCTGTAGATACCTGAACTCACTATCGCTCGGCAGCTCTACTCTCTCCCTTAGCTCCTCCAGACTGGCGAATTCTTCCTCCAACTACAAATCCCTCACCTTGACCAGCCCCACTTTCCTCCACCTCCTGTACACACTATCCATGCCCCCCGGCTCAAAGCCATGATTCCCGCACAGCGGCGTTCGCACCGACATCCCTTCCTCCCTAAAATGCCTCCTCAGCTGATTCCATATCTTCACTGTGGACTGCACCACTGGGCTCCCTGAATACCTACTCGGAGACATTGGCAATGCTGCCGTCACCATAGCCCTCAAACTAGACCCCTTGCAAGATTCCTCCTCCATCCTAACCCACTCTACCCCTTCTCCTTGCCACCACCGCCGCACCTTGTCCACATTCGCCACCCAATAATAATGAAGCAAGTTTGGCAACGCCAATCCCCACTGCTGCCTCTGCCTCTGCAGCAGGGTCCTCCCCACCCTCGGCACTTTCCCCACCCATACAAAGTCAGAGATGATTGTGTCCACTTTCTGAAAAAAGGCCTTTGGTATAAAGATCGGGAGAGTCTGATCCTGAGGCAATATTGGCGCCGTCGAGAAACGCGATGGTGTTCCCGACGGCATCAACACTTAGCCTCAGGATCAGAGAATCCCACCCCTTGTTCCAATGCATTTATATCCTTGTTCTTTTAAGTGTTGGAGGTTATGGATTTGGGATGTGCGGCTAAAGAAGCCCTATCAAGGTTCTGCTGTGAACCATGCAGACAGCAGACACTGTAACCATGGTACCAGTGATGGAGGGAGTGAATGTTTACGATAAGAATGGGGTGCTGAAACTTTTACTTTGTTCTGGTTGGTGTCTGAATCTCACCAGAACATGTTTTTAGATCATATTCCAGGCTACTCATGTCCTGGGCAGAATCAGCACAGAATTCTGGGACCAGAATCTATAAAGGGATCGGCTCTGTTATTAGGTAACTTCAAAAACTATCAGACCAGCCTTCAGCGATATTGTGAGAGACCCGCTATATCAAACTTTCATAATTTTGATTGTTTATCAAATATATATGAACATACGAACAAGGATCAGGAGGAGGTCATTCAGCTGCTCGAGCCTGCTCCACCATTTATTAAGACCATGGCTGATCTGATAGTAAATCTGCTTCCCCCTACCCCCAAACCCTTGCTGAACAAGAATCTATCACCTCTGCCTTAAAAATAAAGACTCTGCTTCCACAACCTTTTCAGTAAGAGAGTTTCAAGGTCTCATGTCCCTCTGAGGGAAAAGCATTTTGCCTCACTCCCGTTTTAAATGGGTGACCCCTTATTTTTAACAGTTCTAGATTCTCCCACAAGAGGGAACACCCTCCACATCCACCCTGTCAAGACCCCTCAGAATCTTAAGTTTCAATCAAGTTGTCACTTACTCTTCTAAACTCCAACAGATACAAGCCTCGCCTGTTCCTTCCTCATAGGATAACCCATCCATCCCAGGTATTAGTCTGGTAAACCGTCTCTGAACTGCTCCACTGCATTTACACCCTTCCTTATATAAGAAGACCCATATTGTACACAGTACTCCAAATGTGGTTTTCACTCGTGCCCTGTACAATTGAAGCTAATTGTACTGTAGCATATGAGATGGTGGTGCAGTGGTAATGTCACTGGACTAGTAAGTCAGGAGCCCAGGCTAACGCTCGAGGGATTTAAAAATATTCTTTCACAAGATATGGACATCGATGGCTAGGCCAACATTTATTACCCATCCTAATTGCCCTTGAGAAGGTGTTGGTTAACCACCTACTTGAACTGCTGCAGTCGATGTGGTGTCAACACATAGACACTGCTGTTAGGAAGGGATAGGGGTTAAAATCCCACCATTGCAGCTGGTGGAATTTAAATTCAATGAATAAATCTTGAATATGAAGCCCACCTCAGGCAATGGTGACCAAGAAACGATCATTGAAAGTTGTAAAAATCTATTTGATTACTTTCGGTGACGGCGGGCAGGAGGCAGCCGCACATTGGAGGGCCCCCGTTCGGGAACGGCATTTTCGGGTTTAACGCCCGGTCCCAATGGAGGCGGCAAAAGCAGGGAGAAGGCACAGTGAAGAGAAATGTCGAAAATAAGTTAAAAAACGGCCGCGGAAAAAGCGGCTGAAAGTCCGTCGGGGAGTGCAAAGGTCACCACGGGGACGGCAAGAAGAGTAGAGGCTGGGGCACCAGGGGAGGCCACATTGCCCACGGCTGAAGAAATGACTAAAGTGATGGCTGTGGAGCTCGAAATGCAGTTCACAAAACACATGGGGCGGGATTCTCCGCAATCGGCGTGATGTCCGCCGACCGGCGCCAAAAACGGCGCGAATCAGTCCGGCATCGCGCCGCCCCAAAGGTGCGGAATTCTTCGCATCTTGAGGGGCCGAGCCCTCACCTTGAGGGGCTAGGCCCGCGCCGGACTGATTTCCGCCCCGCCATCTGGCGGGAAAGGCCTTTGGTGCCCCGCCAGCTGGCGCGGAAATGACTTTGCCGTGTGGCGCATGCGCGGGAGCGTCAGCGGCCACTCACGGCATCCCCGCGCATGCGCAGTGGAGAGGGTCTCTTCCGCCTCCGCCATAGTGGAGACCACGGTGAAGGCAGAAGGAAATGAGTGTCCCCACGGCACAGGCCCGTCCACGGATCGGTGGGCCCCGATCGCGGGCCAGGTCGCTGTGGGGGCACCCCCCGGGGCCAGATCGCCCCGCGCCCCCCCCAGGACCCCGGAGCCCGCCCGCGCCGCCTTGTCCCGCCGGTAAGAGAGGTGGTTTGATTCTCGCCGGCGGGACAGGCATTCCAGCAGCGGGACTTCGGCCCATCGCGGGCCGGAGAACCGCCGGGGGAGGGCCCGCCAACCGGCGCGGCGCGATTCCCACCCCGCCGAATATCCGGTGCCGGAGAATTCGGCAACCGGCGGGGGCGGGATTCACGCCAGCCCCTGGCGATTCTCCGACCCAGTGGGGGTCGGAGAATCCTGCCCATGGACGCAATGAGGAAGGAGATGGGGGCGGTATTGAAAGTGCTGGTGGAGGAGGCAATTGCCCCAGTGAGGGCGGCGGTATTGTGCGCAGTGGCGGAGGTGCGGGAGCAAGGTGAGGCGCTAAAGAAAGTGGAAGAGACATAATTGCAGCACAGTGATCAACTTGCCTCAAGGGGGAAGGAGATGTGGAAGGTGATGGAGATCAACAAGGGTCTGCGAGCCAAAATGGACGACTAGGAAAACAGATCCAGGGACAGAATCTGAGGATTGTGGGTCTGCCCGAAGGAGTGGAAGGCCCGAGGCCGACTGAGTATTTTGCCGCGATGTTGGCGAAGCTATTGGGGGCGGGGGATGATCCCTCATGATATGAAATGGATCGGGCTCATCGGTCGTGGAGGCCTGTACCAAAGGAGAGTGAGCCACCAAGAATAGTGACTCTATGCTTCCGGAGGTACAGTGTGAAAGAGAAGGTCCTGTGCTGGGCAAAGCAGAAGCGGGTGGTGCAGTGGGCTGGGCTGGTATACGCATATATCAGGACTTTACGGTGGAGCTGGCGAGAAGGCTGCCTTCAGCCAGGTGAAGAAGGCTCTGTACATCAGCAAGGTGCAGTGCGGCATAGTATACCCAGCTAAGTTGAGGGTGACCTACAAATCCAAGGACTTTTATTTTGGGACGGCGAAAGCAGCGGAGGAGTTTGCGAAGGCAGAAGGATTGTGGCTGAATTTAGAAATGGTCGTGTACCGATGTAGCCTCATGTAACTGTACTTTTTCACTGCATGCTGGTGTATGTGCTAAATGAGCCAACGTTGTAAATATTTGGACAAGGGAAGAGATGGGACTTTCACTTGCAATGATGGTTCTTTGGGGCTTGGGTGTGAATGGGGGGTTTGTGTGCTAAAGGAGGTTTCTTGGTTTTCCTGAGACCGGGCAAGGGGGAAAGAGAGCCGGGTGGGAGCCTCCATGCTGGCCAGTTTAAGCCGGCCAGTGAACGGGAGTGAGGTGGGGAGGGGCTGCGGCCATCGGAGCCTGGCTGAATAGGGTCCGTTGAGTCAAGCTGGGGTGGAAAGTTGGGGGGAAGGAACAGAGGTTAGGGGGAGGAGTTTTATAAGAGAAAGTGGAGGGGAGGAGTCGGGGAGGGGGATGTTTACAATTCATGGGTGTCATTTATGGTACTCATTCGGGGATTGGATGGCATTGAATGTTAGGGGGGGGTGGTGGACTCTATAGGTCAATGGTGACCATAGGCGATTCCTGATTCCTTTTTCTTTTTTTTTTCCTTTGTTTTCCCCACCGTGGGAGGGTTTGTTTTATTTGATGCTTATATTGTCAGGTGGGCCGTTGTTTGGGGCGGTGGGAGGATGGGATCGTTGTTGTTGATAAGGGGATTTACTTTGTATTTGTTACCATTTACTGCTTGTTGGTGGGGTGTAAATTCTGAAGAAAATGTGAAAATGGAGAATAAAAATATTTTACAAAAGAAAAATCTATTTGATTCATTATTGGCATTTAAGTAGATAAATCTGCCGTCCTTACCTGGTCTGGTCTACATGTGACTCCAGACCTAGACGCGGTTGATTGTTAACTATCATCTGAAATATTCAGGCCAGGGACAATAGCCTAGCAAGCCAACTCATGGGCAATTAGAGATGGGCACGATGCACACATCCCATGAAAGAATTTTTAAAATGACCAATAAATTAGATTATTCAATTATTGCATATAAATTGTGACCTGAGCTGCCTCAACATGTATTGGCTGTTGCAATACATTCCAGCTATTTGCAATTCTTCACAACTACTTATCAATGACTGCAGTGCTTCAGCAATTATAATAATAATCTTTATTAGTGTCACAAGTAGGGTTACACTAACACTGCAATGAAGTTACTGTGGAAATCCGCTAGTCGCCATACTCCGGCGCCTGTTCGGATACACTAAGGGAGAATTCAGAATGTCCAATTCACCTAACAAGCACGACTTTCGGGACTTGTGGGAGGAAACTGGAGCACTCGGAGGAAACCCACGCCGACCGGGGGAGAACATGCAGACTCCACACAGACTGTGACCCAAGCCGGGAATCAAACCCGGGTCCCTGGCACTGTGAAGCAACAGTACTAACCACTGTGCCGCCCATTTAGAAGTTGGAAACTTAAATACAGAAGGAAAGTTTTTAATTTGATAGGCCACAACTCCAATTATGGCTTTACTTCTACATTTTTAGATGTAATCAAGAGGCAAGTCAACAGCACTCAAAAATCAAAGGCACTCAAAAGTAGATACATATTACTTTTTGTGTCAGAAATATCATCCATCACTCCTGGGTCAAGTGTAGGGCATGATCAAATGGCCTCATCACGCCCGATGCGGTGACACCACCAGGCCGTTAAATCTCGCAGCAGGTCTCTAGTGAGCTTCGCGATGGTCAGAACGCCTCATGACATCTAATGAGATCTTGCTAGACGTCGAGATCTGAATCGCGCTCTCACTGTACATGATCCAGATTAACATATTTAAGTGAGTCATCACACTGCTTTAAAAGTCTGCGCCCGAATTCTCCCGAGGCCCGGGAACGAACGACCATGCCTGGTAGACCTCACCATGGAGGGGTTTAGCACTGGTCCGCACAAACGTGAATCTGGTGTAACGGCACCTGGGAGGTTTCACAGGCCATCAGAGACCACTGGGTGTTCAAGCTCTGGGCAGGGTGGTACCCTAGCAATCCCGTTGGCACTCAGGCACCTTGGCACTGCAAGCCTGACACCTTGGCATTGCCAGCCAGGTACCCTGGCGATACTATTCTGGCACTGCCAGCATTCCCGGGAGGCGCTTCCAGGCTGGCAGGGGCACTGCCAGGGTGTCAGATTGGCAGTGACAAGGTGCCAGGTTGCCCGGGTCAGGGATCGGGCCCAGGGATGCCGAAGCGGTGGGGTGAGGTGATGCTCGAGGATCCCCTAAGAGATAAGGTTGGGCAGTGGAGCTGGGGGAGGGGGGGCGGGTCCGGAGACCGCAGTGGGGTGTCCGAGGGGGCTGAGAGATTGGGGCGCCATTTCTAAATGCCGCCGCGATCTCTTCCTGCATTGCAGTGCAGGAAGTTAGGTAAGTGCAGCCTCAGTGAGGTGTTCCCAGCAAAGGCTCGAAAAAAACGAGAGTCCCGTTGATAGCGGAATCATTCTTGGCGCTGCAGGCACCAAGAAGGACCCCACTATTTGCATCCAAACCGGACTCTGTTGATCATTAAATCGCGCCTGTAGTCTGGGTGAACCTTATTTTTCTACGATATGTTTAATCACATAAGACTATTCCCTATTTGATCAGCCAGAGTTTTCCATTCTGACACCATCTTCTGGGCCTCTGAGAAAGGTTAGCCAATTAGTCTTAGATTACTGGCTGTTTGTGTTGTGGATTTAAGCCTAGTGGGAACTGGGTTGAGCCCTGTGCTCATTGGCCAGCAGAGAAAGCAGACAGCCACCTGGCATGAGTGTATAATGGATTTAAATTAAAAAGAAAGGTAAAAGGACAGTGCTCTCCCGAACGTTTTCACCAGATACTTCTCGCAGTTATATTATCTTAAAGCAATAAAATGCAAGCAACTGTAGCTCTGGTTGTTTCTCTTCATCTTAACTCCAAAACTGGAATGTCTTTCTTTCTTCCTGGCATCGATAGGTTTTCCAAACTAAACCTGATCATTACTTTGTGATTTATCTCGTTTTCTCAGCTACCTTTATTACGCTTGGTGTTCTCCTTTGCTCTCTGGTTTGCCTATTTGATAAGAACTTTCAATGATTTGGGAACCTTAGTTTTAATAAACAAATTTATTCTCAAACAAATGGACTGGAATTCAAAGGAAAGTTAACAAATGTGGATTGCAATGAGTTTAACCTATATTAACTTGTTAAATCATTGGGATTTTCCATGACCCGTGCAGTGTGTTTCATGGTGGAAGGAGGCAGCCTGCCATTGGTTTCTGGTCACATCCAGTCAGTGGGGTTTCCCATTTTATGCAGCCTCCCACCATCACAGAATCACAGAATCTATGGCACAGAGACAGGCCCTTCGGCCCAAACTGGTCCATGCCAACCAAAAAGCCCATCTAAGCTAGCCCCGTTTGCCTGCATTTGGCCCATATCCCTCTAAACCTGTCCTATCCATGTATCTGTCCAAATGCCTTTTAAATGTTGTCAATGTCCCTGCTTCAACCACTTCCTCCAGCAGCTCATTCCACATATGTACCACCCTCTGTGTAAAAAGGTTGCTCCTCAGGTTTCCATCTTAACTTAAACCTCCGCCCTCAAGTTCTCGATTCCCCAACCCTGGGAAAATAACTGAGTGCATTCACCCTATCGTTGCCTCTCATGATCTTATACACCTCTATAAGATCACCCCTCAGTCTCCTACGCTCAAAAAAAAATGTCCTAGCCTGTCCAGTCTCTCCCTATAACTCAGCCCCTTGAGTCCTGGCAGCATCCTTATAAATCTCTTCTGCACTCTCTCCAGCTAAATAATTTCTTTCCTATAGCAAGGCAACCAAAACTGAACACAATACTCCAGATGCGGTGTCACAATGTCCTGTACAATTGCAACATAACTTCCCAACTTCTAAACTCAAAGCCTTGGCTGCTGAAGGCCAGCATGCCAAAAGCCTTCTTCACTGCCCTACGTACCTGTGACTTTAGAGAACCATGCACCTGAACTCCAAGGTTCCTCTGTTCCATAATACTCCCTAAGGTCCTACAATTCACTGTGAAAATCCTGCCTTGATTTGACTTTCCAAAATGCAACGCCTCACAATTATCTGTATTGAACTCCATTTGCCATTTCTCGGCCCACTTCCCCAGCTGATCAAGATCCCGCTGCAATTTCTGATAAGATCATAAGGCCAGAAGACATTGAAGCAAAATTAGGCCACTTGGCCCATCGAGTCTGCTCTGCCATTCAATCATGGCTGATATTTATCTCATCCTCATTTTCTTGCCTTCTCTCCATAACCCCTGATCCCCTTATTAATCAAGAAGCTATCTATCTCTGTCTTAAAGACACTCAGTGATTTGGCCTCCACAACCTTCTGCGGCAAAGAGTTCCACAGATTCACCACCCTCTGGCTGAAGAAATTCCTCCTCATCTCTGTTTTAAAGGACCGTCCCTTTAGTCTGAGATTGTGTCCTCTGCTTCTAGATTTTCCAACAAGTGGAAACATCCTCACCCCGTCCACTCTATCCAGGCCTCGCAGTATCCTGTAAGTTTCAATAAGATCCCACCTCATCCTTCTAAACTCCAACGAGCACAGACCCAGAGTCCTCCACCATTCCTCATATGAAAAATAACCTTCCTCGCTGTCTACAATACCACCTATTTCATGAAACAATTTACAGGGGTTTGCCATCTGCAGGACCGGAAATTCTCACCAGCGAGAACTGCCGGAAAATTCCGACCCCTGTTACCTATTTATGTTTAGCTCACCTATCATGGTCAGACAAGGCAAGGATTACAGTAAATCACAGAATCATAGAATTTATAGTGCAGAAGGAGGCCATTCGGCCCATCCTGCACCGGCCCTCGGATAGAGCATGTTACATACACCCACACCTCCACCCTATCCCCGTAACCCAGTAACCCCACCTACTGTAGCCACCTAAAATGGCTGATTCCCGATTAATTTGGCTAAACCCCGATGTAAAATGGCGAACTGAAAAGCCTGATGGGAAAATCAACCAACAGGGCACAAACGGACAGCTGCAGACAGAACAGTGTATTCGGCTCTGGGGAAGTCGGCCCAGACCGATACCTGCAACCATTAGCAGCACATCAACCCAGACATCTGCAGTTTAATCGGCTATCCCCGGGAACAATTGCAACAAATTAGCAATTGAAAGCCGATCCAGACCTCTCGGCGCCAGCAGTGGCCGAGACAAAGAAAGGTGAACGACCACCCCCCGATCAAGGAATCGCCCCATTATTGGAGCATATCGAACCCAGTGATCGGGACCAAGTCCAATCACTTGGGACCAGGGTCAAGGTCCGCCCCGAGAGGCGGCAAGCCCCTGGAGACTATAAAGATAGGGGCCAAGTTCAGATCGGCCCTTCTCTCCCTTCTTCTCCTGCTCGCAACCTTCGCAAGAACCATCGACCAGCAACCGTAAGTTTGACTCCAGCGATCGCTACCCGATAGAGACTCCTAGCCATCGACCTGTATCAGCCTTTTTGAATCCCGCAGGCCAGACCCAATTCGATAAGCCATTTGTTTCCCTGACCTGGTGGGCCATTTCCAAAAGTTAAGTATTGGCCAATAGTGGTAGGTAGTAGTCTAGAAAGTAGGATTATTGTGTAAGTATTTATTGCTGTACATAATAAATGACCGTTGATTTAATCTTACTAAGCAGTGTGCTGTCTTATTAATCATAGCTACAGCTTGAACCACGTGGTGGTATCAGAAAGATACCTGCCGACTTGTGAGCAAAGGTGACAGAATTAGAGCTAATAAAACTAAGGCTAATAAGAGCAACACTACCTAACCTTTTTGGACACTAAGGACAATTTAGCATGGACAATCCACATAACCTGCACATCTTTGGAATGTAGGAGGAAACCGGAATATCCGGTGGAAACCCACGCAGACATGGGAGAATGTGCAGACTCTGCACAGACAGTGACCCAAGCTGGGAATTGAGCCTGACCCCCTGGAGCTATGAAGCAACAGTGTTAACCTCTGTGCTATCGCCTCACCCACTCTCCTAGCACGTCCAAGTCCTTCTGCAGCCCCCCCCCCCTGCTTCCTCAATACTACCTGTCCCTCTTCAGATCTTTGAATCTTGGAGGTGCCCAGCCAAATCATTCACTACCCTGTCTTGAAAATATATCAAAATTCCTTCACCGTCGCTGGGCAAAATCCTGGAATTCTCTCCATATCAGCACTGTGGCTGTACCTACACCACAGGGACTGCAGCATTTCATGAAGGCAGCCCATCACCACCTTCTCAAGGGCACCTAGGGATGGGATAGCCAGCAATACCCATATCCCGTAAATGAATTATAAAAATTGGGGAAATGATGTAATGACTGGAAATTTAATCATAACAAGTAGTTGTTTCCCATTTGTGAGCCTTGATATCTACAGTGAGTTAGTTAAGTACCATGACAAAACAAGAGGCAACCCTTTGATTGTTACTGCTATTTGATACTATGCTTCTTTTTAAAAGGGAGAAAATGCTAGGGACAAGCAATATAAATGGCAAATAATCAAATCTACCTATGCAATCAGGTTTTGTAGAATTACTTTGGGAATACAATTGTCCTCTCTTTTATCAGATAAAAAGAAGGGAGAATCTGGGGATAATTCCCTTGGAGTACGTCTTCTCCTCATTCATCAGTTGATTTGTTGGTGGCCTCCATTTTGTTTTTCTTCTAAACACAGATGTTTAGTACTGCACATCGGAACATCAGAACAGTGGAGTAGGATATTTAGCCCCTTGGGCCTGTTCCCCTATTTGGTGAGATCAAGGCTGATTTGTGACTTAACTCCATGGGCGGGATTCTCTCAGCCCGGGCCGAGCCGGAGAATCTCCACGACAGGCGCAAATCGCGCCACGCCGCCCCGATGCCGGGACGTGATTCTCGAATCTGCGTCATTGGCGCCGGCACGGCGTGGGCCGGAGGCCGCTCTATGGGGCCTCCCCCGGCGATTCTTGGCCCGGGATGAGCCGAACGGCCGTGTCAAAAAACACGAGTCTCGCCGGCGCCGTTGACGCCTGCTCTGATGTAAGCCCCTCTATCCTGTGAGAAACCTGGAAGGCCAGGGGTCTCATCATTTACGGGAACAAAAGGTATAAAATGTTGGAGTGGCCGTGCCAGTTGGTGATAAAATTGGCCAAAGCAGAGAGGGAGGGGGATAGAGGGCGGGATTCTCTCAGCCCTGGGCCAGGCCGGAGAATCCCCGCGACCGGGCCATGCGAGAATCAGTGCCACTGGCTCTGGCGTGGTATGCGCAGCGCCGGTCGGGGGGCCGCTCTATGCGGCCGGCCCAATTCTAGGGCCGGGATGGGCCGAGCAGCCGTCGGGGAAATGCTGAGTCCCACCGGCGCCGTACACCTGCTCTCAGCCAGCGGGAACTCAGCGTGGGTGGCGGCCTGTGGGAGGGGGAGGGGGGCTCCGACCCTGGGGGGGGGGGCTCCGATGGGGCCTGGACCACGATCGAGGCCTACCGATCGGCGGTGGGGACTCTCTGGCTGGGGGCCTCCTTTCCTACATGCCGGCCCCTGTAGTCCTGCGCCATGTTGCATCGGGGCCGGTGCGTTGAAGGAAGCCACTGCGCATGCGTGCGTTGCTGCCGGTGCCACTGCGCATGCGCGGATCCTGCGGCGCCCAGTTTGTGCCGGAATCGGCTGTGGGAGCGGTGTGAACAGCGTAAGCGTGATGGCGTTTACGACGGCAAGGACACTCTGCCGCGGGATGAGAGAATCTGCCCAGGATTGCTAACCGCTCGTTATGAAATAAATTAATGCAATTTGTGCAGCGACTGACTCCTTGCTTACTCAGTGGGCTGAGAGGAATTTAAAGTTTGCTAAAGAAAGATTATATGAATTTAGGAACATACCGAGTAGATATAAGTGGGAGCACAGTAGCATAGTGGTTAGCACAGTTGCTTCACAGCTCAAGGGTCCCAGGTTCGATTCCCGGCTTGGGTCACTGTCTGTACGGAGTTTACACTTTCTCGCCGTGTCTGTGTGGGTTTCCTCCAGGTGCTCCGGTTTCCTCCCGCAGTTCAAAAATGTGCAGGTTAGATGGATTGGCCATGATAAATTGCCCTGAGTGTCTAAAAAGGTTGGGTTGGGTTGGGTGGGGTTGCTGGGTTATGGGGATGGGGTGGGGGGTGGGTTTAGGAAGGGTGCTCTTTCCAAGGTACCGGTGCAGATTCGATGGACCGAATAGCCTTCTTCTGCACTGTAAATTCTATGATTCTATGATACACACCAAGTAGATGCCTAGCCTTTTTGATTAGGACCATTCTCTCTGTGCCAGATTTCAGGGGTAATAGAATGATTAAACAGACGATATTAACAAAGCTTTTAAGAGTTTTTATACTGATTTATACAAAACAGATTCAATGACACATATGGAGCATTTCTTCCCTTCCCTTAAGCTCCATTGTCACGCTCTACGTGGATGACCTGTTGCTATTGCACAGATCAGTCTGTGTACTCCTTACAGGCCCTGTTTATTTACAGGGATTTCAAGGCCGGGCCTGTCATGTGTGAAAATCCTATAATTATCAATACTCTAAGAGTTTGGAGGATGTAGGGTCAATTGGCAGGGCCATCAAAACCCACTCATTCTCCCATTCAGGGATACTCATTTTAACACCAGGGGCGAAATTCTTCGTAATCGGCGCGATGTCCGCCGACCGGCGCCAAAAACGGCGCAACTCAGTCCGGCATCGCACCGCCCCAAAGGTGCAGAATCCTCCGCATCTTGAGCGGCCGAGCCCTAACCTTGAGGGGCTAGGCCCGCGCTGGACTGATTTCCGCCACGCCAGCTGGCGGGAAAGGCCTTTGGTGCCCCGCCAGCTGGCGCGGAAATTACATTGCCGGGCAGCGCATGCGCGGGAGCGTTAGCGGCTGCTCACGGCATCCCAACGCATGCGGAGTGGAGGGGGTCTCTTCCGCCTCCACCATGGTGGAGACCATGGCGAAGGCGGAAGGAAAAGAGTGCCCCCACGGCACAGGCCTGCCCGCGGATCGGTGGGCTCCGATCGCGGGCCAGGCCACCGTGGGGGCACCCCCCGGGGCCAGATCGCCCCGCGCCCCCCCCAGGACCCCGGAGCCGGCCCGCGCCGCCTTGTCCCGCCGGTAAGAGAGGTGGTTTAATCCACGCCGGCGGGACAGGCATTCTAGCAGCGGGACCTCGGCCCACCCGGGCCGGAGAATCGCCAGGGGGGGGCCTGCCAACCGGCGCGGCGCGATTTCCGTCCCCACCGAATCTCCGGTGCCGGAGAATTCGGCAACCGGCGGGGGCGGGATTCACGCCAGCCCCCGGCGATTCGCCGACCCGGTGGGGGGTTGGAGAATCTCGCCCCAGGTCTTATGGACCATGGATTCAATATCTGGAGGGACTGAGGTATTTGTAGGCTGGGAGACATGTTCAGTGGTGCCTCCTTGTCATCTTTTGAGCAGCTATGCCAACAATTTGATATTCCAAGATACTCCTCTTTAAAATATCTGCAAACTCAGAGACCATTATTCCTAAAAAGATAACTGTGCATCTTGATGCTTCCATCTCCCCGTGGAAAGAAATCCTGATTTCTGTGGAACCTAAGTAATTATTCAGTAAATTGTGTCCTGTGTGAGTATATTAAAAACACGGCGGTCATGGGAAAGATATTTTGCAGTCGGTATTGATGAAGAGACCTGGGGTGATAAGTGTGAAAATGCCAATAAAATTTCAGTCTGTATCAGAACGAAGGAGACTCAGTTCAAAATATTACACCATCTGCATATCACACCAAGCTTGAGACACAGGTTTGACCCGTCTATATCCTCACTGTGCCAAAAGTGCAAGGTAGTCCAGAGAGACTACATGCATTGTGTGTGGTCCTGTGTCAAAATACAACCCTACTGCTCTGGTATGCTGAAAGAGCTGGAGAAGATATTCGGTATGGCCTTAGAATCTGATCCTTTATTCCGAATTCTGGGGCTCCCAGACAGGAGAATCATTGACGCTGATGAAAAAAAGCTTTGAAAAAATATCGTAATCTTTGTGGCATGGAAGAACATCCTTTGCTTTGGATTAGCGATACATCTCCAGCAATTCAGAATCGGCATAAAATTATCATGGAATGTATCCCTATGGAATTCCAAACTTGCATACTGTTTTCTAAATCGGATGCATTCCGAAAGGTATGGGACCCCTAACTCAAATATACAGGCTCAGCTATGTGTGACTTTCTCCTACAAGGGTTTCCATAAGTTATGTAGCACAGTCAGGAACTCGCTATCCATGATGTTGTGCACCACATTACCATGGCCTTATCCTCTTCTCCCCCATCCTCTAGCTTATCCGTTTGTTGTTCTTTTTTACTGTATAATCAGAGACACCAAGTTTAATGATTAAGCTGAACCAATTGCATTGGTGTTCTCCTGTCATTTTCAGTGTTCATATATGCAGAAGCATTTATACTGTACTGTGCCAGTTTTGAAGGTTGGTTGCATTATTTGTAAAATGAATAAACTCTAATAAAAGAAAACAGCTAAAATAAAATTGAAGCTGTGTTTTGAAAGTCCACAGTACAGCGGTTTTACTGTGAGCTACAGCATACACCTAATTGGGAGCTCGGGTGTTCCAACATGGTTGTCCAGAAACAACGCTATTACAAGCTCCTCATTGCTCTATTAGATGTTTAACCTGGAATTCTTCATTTATAAACATAAAAATAGTCGATAAGTCTGCTTAAAAACAACACAAAAGTGGATAGAATCTGATTTTGTTTGAAAAACATATATTTAATTATTTATAGGAAGCACTTTCTGAAATGTAACCAAAATTTCATTAACATTGACAGAAGCAACATCAGTTAGAAATGTTGCTTATTTGTAAAGATGTGAACAGTATATATCTCCTCATAGAAACAAAGGATTGAATTGCAAAGACATTTTTTTAAAGGGACTTTCTGTTGAGCGATGACTGAAACATGCCAATGGTTTTGTCTTTGAAGTCACTCGAAAATGCTTTATTGTGCTTGTGTTTTGGGTAATTATAAGGAAACAAAACCAGGTTAATTCAAAAGAAAATGCTGATCTTGACAGAAACTGTAATCAATTTATACTAATAGCCTGTAGAATCCTATTCATCACGTGCTATTCTCTGTGTACGACTGCAGGTCCCATATCCATTCCCATCCTTCCTAACATTAGAGAAATGAAGGCATAACACTTTGGAGAATCAGCTTAAAAATGAAGTGTGCAGTTTTACTCCACTTGCAAAAAAGATGATTTAATAACGGAGATTTATTGACAATAGACTGTCCATTCTGACTACATTTAACACTCTGAGGCTTCTGTGACAAATCATTGCCATTTGGCAGGCAATGATTAATGATTGGAAGGGTCAGAGGCCAGCTTAAAGGTCACTGACCTTTCAGCTAGCTCTGTCTCATGGGATTCAGAATCATACAACAGAAATTCACTTTTAAGCTGTACACAGCTGGAATCTTCAATGACACATTGATTTCAATACTGAGGTGGCAGATAATTATTCCACAAAACATCTACAGCCCTACTTTAATTGTAAATACATTTTTAAATACTTTGGTACGGAAATGGTTCAGATGTCATTACATTTGTTTGCCTTGTTTTCATTCCAAATTTGCTGCACCTTTATTGTTGCAAAGGATGTGGTAACATTGTTGTATAACATTTTGGATCCACAGAATCAGAAGTACTTTACAAAATTGCTTTTTTCGAAATAAATCAATTCAAATTTACTTTATTCTGTAGAGTTTGTTACGGGGCGTAGAGTTACTCCCTTTTAGCCAGTGTGTTTCAATTTCTGATGAAGCCACAGTAAATCTGAGCAAGAGCCATCACATTGCTTTATTAGGTCTTGTTGAGTATCCATCCTATGAAAATACATAATTTTCATATTGAAAGTGCTGACATCTCAACAAGCTTCCATCGAAAAAAGGACAATGAAAAATTGGTCAACAGCATCTTTTACCGTAGACATGCTTTAATCTATGGTTACAATATTTACCACACCCAATGTAATGGGCTGGGTTTTCACTGTCGGGAAGAATCCGCAGACATTTATAAATGGCATCTGGGACTCAATTCCTGGCCCCATTCCCAGTGGCCTGACTTTTTGTCAAGGCGGGATAAGCGTGCAGGCTAGTACAGGTTTCTGCACCCCCCGCCCCCCCCCCCCCCCCCCCCAACCTGGTGGGCTCCATTTTGGGGATAGGCGTCTCCTCGCACAGTTTTTAGGGAGTTAGGTCAATGAGTCATGGTTAACAGCCCCTCAGAGGTAACATGAAGAATAGTCTGGATGGGGGGTCTTTTGAAAAGTGGCCTGCAATGTGAACCTCTGCCCTTCCATCCATCTCCAATGGCCACTCATACTCTCCATGCCAACCTCGCCCCTCCATGCCAATCTACCCTCTCATGTCAGGCTAACTGTCCGGAACTACCCTGTTTTCTCTCTCAGTCTTTTGAATCGCAATGTTACAGTTGCTAACTTTCAATCTGCTTGCTTACTTTACCTACAGGCAATCGCTTTGTATTTCTGGTATGTCTCCACCTCTTAGAAAATCTTCTCAGCTTTCAAACAGGGTGGCACGGTAGCACAGTAGTTAGCACTGTTGTTTCACGGCGCCAGGGTCCCAGGTTTGACACCCGGCTGGGTCACTGGCTGAGCAGTCTGCACGTTCTCCCCGTGCCTGCGTGGATTTCCTCCGAGTGTTCTGGTTTCCTCCCACAAGTCCCTAAAGACGTGCTGTTAGGTGAATTGGACATTCTGAATTCTCCCTCAGTGTACCCGAACAGGTGCCAGAATGTGGCGACTAGTGACTTGTCACAGTAACTTCATTGCAGTGTTAATGTAAACCTACTTGTGACACTAATAAATATTATTATTATTTTAAAATATTCTGCTTTCTCTACCTTACTTGTGTACTGGATCATATAAACAATAACTGGTGCTTTCACAAACAGGCAGTTGAATTTATTTAGCACCTATAATGTAGTAACCAATACCAGATGCTACAAAGAAACAAATAGGAATAGCAAATAGTCATAGATAGCTGAACTGACCAAAACCACCATCAACAAGATAAGCTTGCCCAAGACTTTTTTTAAATTCGAAAGGGATCTAAAATAAAGTATTTTTCAATCTTTCACGAGATGTTAGCATCACTGACCAAGCCAAAATTTATTGCCCATCCAAATCACCCTGGAGAAGGTGTTGTTGAGTGACATTTTTGAACCACTGAAGTCCATGTGGTGTAGTAACACCCACAGGGCTGATAGGAAGGGAGTTCCAGGAGTTTCACCCAGCAACAGTGAAGGAACTGTTTCCAAGTCATATTTCCAAGTTATGCTGCTGTGTGACTTGGAGGGATATTTGAAAGTGATGGTGTTCCCATGCATCTGCTTCCCTTGTCCTTCTAGTTGGTAGAGATCGCAGGTGTGGCAACTGCTGCCAAATAAACCTTGGTGAGATCCTGCAGTGCATCTTGTGGATGGTACACACCGCTGCCACTTTGTGTTGGAAGTGGAGGGTGTGGGTGTATGGGCTCATAAAAGGGATGGCAATCAGGTGGGCTGCTTTTCCTGCAGGTGTCGGGGCTCCCTTGATGACCCGGACTTTTTCCTCCACCGGGTGCAACCCGTCCTTATCTATGCAGTATTCCAAATATATCACCTCTTTTGCCTGGTAGACTCTTGCTCTCTTTCAGGCAGACACCCACATCATAAAACCACGCAGAACCTCTTCTATGTTGCCCAGGTGTTCCTTCTCGGTGGCTCCTGTAATAGGAACATCGTCCACGTATAGGAGCCCTTGGAGAATGTTTTCCATCACCCGCTGGAAAATTGGACATGCCGGTGCCACCCCAAATAGAAGCTGAGACAGAAGACGCAGTTCAATAAGTGTTTTCAGCTTATCATAAGAAATGTTTGAAATGAAAGAGGGATTGAATAAATATCTGAAATGCTATAAATGTTGAAAATCTGAAAATAAATTTATAAATGCTTGCATTAGCCAGGCAGAGTTGTCAAGTGAGGCTGTTCAGCAGGACCGCACTGATCTGCTTTCTTTTTAAGGATGTTTATTGGTCCACTGTGCAAAGCCAGCACTTTTTCTCGAATGAATCCTGTATATTGTCATGTTGTGGTGAAAAGGTGTTGCTGTAAAAAGGCATAATTTCTTGGGAGAACCTGGGCCTCTTGTCACTTGAACCTATCTGTAAGTACCCCCTCCAATTATTGTAACAAGACATTGCAGAAAAAAATCCAGCTTCTTCAATAGCAGGAGAAGTGAAAAAATGCATATAGTTACTGGAAAACTTCATTAGTGATGCTCTAAGAGAGTGGCAAAACACTGAAGAATGTCACCAATTCTCCAGCAATGTAGTTAAGTTGTTTGATTGCCAGATAGTCTACTGAGGAGTGCAGTGTCAACAAGTAGGTATCCTCTTTACTTCCCTGACTTTAGATTTATGCCTTTGCTTTTATGTTGGTCATTTTTCGTTTTGTAAATGATAATTTTGCATTAAAAAGAATTACTCGAGTGGAGGTAATTTTCACGATTCCCTGAAGAGAATATCACTGGCTGCACTTCCCTTTTTTCTAATCACTCAATGCGTCAGGAACACATATGTAAATAAGCGCATTTGTCTTAATTATTGCACTGGCCAATACATTTTCATTTTGATTGTAACAATACCGGCCCAATTGTGAGGTGAAACATTGCTGTGATTCTAGATACTTCTATGACAATAGGGATTTAACTATTGCAGCTACACTGTATATCTTTCAGGAAGGAAGAATTCTGTAGCAGTGCCCATCCAATGGCAAAATAAAGATATTTCCGTCTAACAGCAATGACGACCAGATTAACGATGTCACAGAGCGACAGAGGAGAAGGAGGCTATTTAGCCCATCGTGTCTGCCCCGGATGAGCAATTCACCTGGTGCCATTCTGCCGCCTTCTTCCTGAAACCTAGCACAGTCTTTGTTTTCTGAGAACAGTCTACTTCCCTTTTGAATGTTCCAATTGAACCTGCCTTCACCACACCTCACGCAGAGCAGTCCAGGTTTTAACCATTCGCTGTGTGAAAAAGTTTTTTCTTGTATCACTATTGCTTCCTTTGCCAATTACTTTTAAATCTGTGCCCTCTCGTTCTCGATCCTTTCACGAGTGGGAACAGTTTCTCCCGAACTACTCTATCCAGACCCCTTGTCATTTTGCACACCTCTACCAAATCATGTCTCAGCCTTCTCTTCTCCAAGGAAAAGAATCCTAACTTTTCCAATTCTGCAGGTACAACCAGAGTGCTTACATCAAATCAGGATTTAATGTCAAACATGACCACCTGGATGAGACAATTTAGATTTGACATCAACAACAAACCTGGGTTTTACATCAGCAACAGTGTAAGCAGGAAAAGTGCATTTATCTCTCCACCATTGCATATCTGAGTGCACTGATTTCTTTCAAAGTATGACATCATGAACTTTGGGAGGCTCCATGTGAAGCCCAGTGACCTTCAGCAAACTGTTTAGTCCACAAACAACATCATTTTGATATTGCACTGTACTAAACTGCCTTCTTCGTCAAAAAATAAGGTCTCTCCATTTGTCTGCATCCTTTTTAATTTTCATCCAGTTCCGACCCTGACATAAATGTATTTTGCAGCAGGGATCATTGATGTTGATCTTGGAAAACTAGCTTGACCTGAGAACATTGAAGGCCAATGATTCCACGCCTACTTCTGCCCCATTTGAGATGAGTTAATTTAGCAGAGACTAGGGATTGAATGTACCCTGGATGGTTCAGTGAGGCGCCAGCGACAGCTTTCCTGACATTAACTGGATAAACAACCAATGTAACAAAACAAAAACAGAAAATTATCGAAGAGGTTTTAAAGAAAATGTTTTCACACAAACAGTTTCATTAGACTGTGAAATGGATTGAACACCAGAGGCCGAGGCAGAGACTGTAATGTCATTTAGAACTGAACTGAATATTCTTTGAATAGAAAAGGGCAGGAAATTGGGATTAGAGAAACTGGCCATCTCCATGGCATGATTGTTTAAACAATCTTCTTTTGTCCTATGTTTTCTGTGATTCCAGAAGGAAGATTCTTTTTTAAATGTCACGAGCCGCCTTTGAGCAGCGAAACATCACCACAAAACACTCTGATCCTCTTCATTTCCTCAGATGGTTCTGTGGTCCTGTATGTTTACTCTGGGCTGGAAGACGTCAGCCACATTACATTGTTCTTTTAAAGTACTTTTTAAAAACATGCTCAGCCACAGATCGCATGAGGCTTGTTAAACCTCCATTTAAAGTTCAACAGGGCCACCATGGTAGCAGGCTCAAGGGCTGTGAATCCAGAGTATTTCAATGTTTTTTTTACGCTGTCTGCAATTTTCACTTCTGAACTTTTCATCTTCAGGCAGAAACCTACACCGTGCAGAATTTCTATAGGCCATGGCAACACTCCAGCAATTCAATCAAGTAGCTATTCCTCACGGATGAATCAAGAGAGTCAGGATAATTAAATTTTGGAGGCCGTCAAACTACGTTCAACCTGGTCCTCAGTTAACGTGAACAAACGTTTACAGCTCCAGCAGGAGCTGTTGGCCAGCCATCAAAAATATAATTGTTTCACTCCTTAAACCCAGATTAATAATCAAACCTCTTCATAATGTGCCGTGCCCCTACCCATGGAGAGGGGGAAATAATGGCCTGAATTCAAAGTATTTTTCTGCAGCATAATGGTTAACCAGAAGCAATTACAAGGCAGTAATCTCACTGAGGGGGTTCAAGCAAGGTCATGAATGTTACAGCAATGCTCAAGTGGTTTCGAGCCACTGTAGGAAAGCAGCTGGAAACATTGGAATTGAAGAAGAGGCGAAAAGTTGCAAGCATTAATGTTATTAATATTGCTTCCTAATTGCTCCCATGCAGGCAGTGTGAAAGTGCTCCTTCATTTATATCAGAAACAGAATGGTATTTGTAATGGAAAATCATACGATACATTTTAGATTGTCAACAAAAGAGTAAAATGAAATTTGAAGCTGACAAGAAAAAGAAAAATGCGCTCTTGGGCCAAATTCAACAAGCCAATGAAAAAGGAAGTTCTCCTGGTGCCAAAAGTGGAATTCAAACACCAATATGTCGGCATCATTTTAAATTATCTGGCTGACATAAACAGAGCACTGTGGTCCGAAAATGGTTTCAGACATGTTTCTGTCAGTGCTCCGGCTGCCGCCTACTTGGATGGCCTGTTTGTTTGAAGCAGTAGACTCGCTTAATATGTAAATGCCAACAAAAATTTGGAGGAACAAATATTGTCCATTTGCCACAGGTGGTAAGTACAAAAAAAATGACTCAAAAGCTATGTGATATAATTTTCATGGGACCTGGAGGAATAGGAGCACTCCTCTGGGCTCCCAAAGAAAGCTGCTAGCCACTAGCACCCGTATTCACCACCCACCTCACCGCATCATCATTGGTAAGCCATGTACCTGGCCTGGATTCTTTGCAGATCTGAAATGGCACTGGTAACCTGGATCCAGAAGTCCTGGTCACACTTCTGACTGACCCTATTTTAGCTTGTAGGGACACAAACCTTATTTTCTGCTGTAGCGAGGGTCTTATATCATAATCTGTGAGTTCCAAATTTTTTACAGTAGATGTAAATGTTCATAAGACGGATAAGCGGCGAAATTCTCCCGAAACGGTGCGATGTCCACCGACTGGCGCCCAAAACGGCGCCAATCAGACAGGCATCGCACCGCCCCAAAGGTGCGAAATGCTCCGCATCTTTGGGGGCCGAGCCCCAACATTGAGGGGCTAGGCCGACGCCGGAGGAATTTCCGCCCCGCCAGCTGGCAGAAACGGCCTTTGTTGCCCCGCCAGCAGGCGCGGAAATGACATCCCCGGGCGGCGCATGCGCGGGAGCGTCAGCGGCCGCTGACAGTTTCCCACGCATGCGCAGTGGAGGGAGTCTCTTCCGCCTCCGCCATGGTGGAGACCGTGGCGGAGGCGGAAGGGAAAGAGTGCCCCCACGGCACAGGCCCGCCCGCGGATCGGTGGGCCCCGATCGCGGGCCAGGCCACCGTGGGGACACCCCCCGGGGCCAGATCACCCCGCGCCCCCCCCCAGGACCCCGGAGCCCGCCCATGCCGCCTTGTCCCGCCGTTCAAAAGGTGGTTTAATCCACGCCGGCGGGACAGGCAATTTATCGGCGGGACTTCGGCCCATCCGGGCCGGAGAATCGAGCGGGGGGGGGGCCCGCCAACCGGCGCGGCGCGATTCCTGCCCCCGCCGAATCTCCAGTGCCGGAGACTTTGGCAACTGGCGGGGGCGGGATTCACGCCAGCCCCCGGCGATTCTCCGACCCGGCGGGGGGTCGGAGAATGACGCCCAAGGTTTGTGAAATTATCGAGCTATCAAACTATTTAAATAGCCTCCGCTTCAAGAATTGAAAACTACCAGCCTGCTTTTGCCTGTGAATTTAAAAAATCAGTTTCAATAGCTGTCTGTTGACATAACCCTAAGTGCTATCATTATAGCAGTGTTATTGCGTTGCTGCTTCTACAACATATCACTTTTTTATTCTTTCACAGGAGGTGAGCATTGCTGATTAGGCCAGCATTTGTTGTCCAATACCTAAGATGGGAACACCACCACCTGGAAGTTCTCCTCCAAAACTTGAGAACCACCATCTTGGAACCTCAAACAAAGGCGCAGCAGAAAGTGAAGCTAAGAGAAAACACTGCTCGGGAGGGCTGCTTTGGCTGCTGGAAGGAGTGGATCATAGCACTGGGGCGGGCACACCCATCTGGAATCTGTATTATCACATGAGGAGGAGTGTACAGCTGAGACATGTTAGGAGCTTCTCAGTAACTATAGAGGCAATCTGAAGCCTTCAATGCAATAGTAAATTCATGTGAAATTAATTCTGAAGGGTTCCAACCATCGATCTCCCTGCAATAACACATTGTATCAGTCGTGGTAATTCCCCAGTATGATAATGACTGCAACAACAAGTGAATGCTTGGACAAACAGAGAAGCCTCTTGGAAACCTCGCCTCAGAGATGGGAACTCGTAGACCCCCGAATAAGAATCCCATTCGCTCACAGAGCATCTGTCCTTGTGTGCATTCCAAAAGGTGCAGTCATATGGGTCCACTGAATGTGCAATTTACCCCTCAAATAAATCCAAGCACTGCCAGATCTGTCTCATAAGCAGTAGGTCTACCGAAATGGGGCCGGGGGGTCGGGAGGAGGCGTGCTATGATACCTATGATTCTGAGAGCGGTCATTGCAATGCCTGGAACTGTATTGGCTAATAGGAGACTGGATTGTAACCAGGCCCTTGAACCGACACTAACTCACGACTCAATGGCAAAAGTCAACCTTTGGAGGCTGATGGTCAGTCATGACTTTCTTTCAATGCTCCTGCAGAGAGGGAAACCTTCAGGAAGATGGAAGATGCATTTATTGTTGCCTGCATCATTGCATGCAGGCAGGAGGAAAGGCGGAGAAGAATGCTGTAGCGGTCGAGCCTTGACAAAGGAAGGAACTACACCCTGATCACCAAAGAGCAGTAAGGTCCCCCCAGACCCAGAGGATGAAGCTCATAGAAGCGCTGAATGTATGCAACTCTCAAGATGGGGCTGTATAGATGATGCACGTCTTTTCTGCAAATGGGCAAGAGATAGTGTAATTGACACCTCCACATGTTTGGGGAACTGTGGCTCACATTTACCACATTCTGCATGAGTTGACATGACAGAGACAGGGAGGACATCCTTTACCAGTAGCTCTGAAAGTCACCGCCATTCTTAAGTTCTATCTGCGTGCCTCCTTTCAGGGGTCCATTGGGGGCCTCTGCGGGATTACTCAAGTTTCCACCCACAAGTGCATACAAGTAGTGATGGATGCTTTCTTTACTGAAGCCCACAATTCCATGCACTTTTCTAGAGAATAATCTAGCCAAGCAGCCAGAGTACATGCTTCGATTTCCAAATTCCCTCCCACAGGTACAGGCTTCCATCAATGGCACTCATACGGCGACAAGAGCTTCCACTTGCTCAATATGCAAGCTGGCCTGTGACCACCAGAAATACATCATGCAAGTTTAGGGGAAATACCTGGGAAGCTGCCATGACTCCTACATCTTGAGTAGATCCTAGATCCCAGAGGTCTTCCAGGGATCACACAATATCCAGGTTTGGCTTCTCGGTGACTAAGGTTATCCTCAAAGGACATGGCTGATAATGCCCATCTGACGGCCACAAACTCCAGGAAGGTACAACGCTGCTCATTCCACCTCATGAACCTTGATAGGGCAGACAATTGGCATCTTGAAGATGCGATTCTGATGCCTCGAGAGATCTGCCGGTTCATACCAGTACACCCCCGCAGAGGATCTTTTGGATCATTGTGGTTCGCTGTGCCCTGAACAACCTGGCACTGCAAACCAGGGAGGACTTTTCAGAGATGGAAGAGCTGTACGTCTCCTCTAATGAGGACATTGAGAGGGATGACGTCGAGGAAGCTGAGGCTGCAGGGAGAGAAACCATAGCATTGGTCAGGCAAGGTAGACATGCACATGTGGCCCTCATAGCCATCAGATTCAGAAGGGTGATGATAGGTGGCAGTGCTTATCCTATCAGCCCAGTGCCCTCCATGATGGGCCCCAAATCCCCAGCATGGCTAGTCTTCTCATCCATCCTCTTCATTCTGAGATTGAGTCTTTACACTTCTGCTCACAATGTCCTCCTTCTTTGAAGAATGATGAAGCCTTAGAGGGGCCTGTCTTCTTGCTGAGATGAGGTAGAAACTGCAGGAGGAAGTTTCATGACACAAGTTGCTGCCTCTTCAACCAGCATCCCAGTTGCTAGGGCAGCCTGCAAGAGGCAGGAGTTGAATTACAGTCCACAATGAAATCATAGCACTATACCCTTGGTCCAAAAACGTGCCTCAAAGAGATTCATCTCCAGCAACGGAAAAGCCCCTTCGATGGTGATATTGAGAGGCTGGACCTGGGCAAAGACAGGCAGAAACATTCAATAGGTGTTAATGCCTGTTCAAAGCACCCAGTCCTCAGCATTACCTTAATGCCCATTACACTGAAAACCACCACTCTCAGTTGGGGATCTGGTCCAACCGCTGTTAACAGGTTTTCCCATTGCTCGAACCATTCAATGCCGGGGAATCTACGGTGGATGACAGCCGTTGGCGGGACCAGAAGATCTCACCAGCGAGAATGGCCAGAAAATTTCGGCAAGTATCTAAGTAAACATTGGTCCCTGAGAAGCAGAGGCAGTAGAAATTACCATGGGGAATGAGAAAGTGGCAGAAACTTTGAACAAACCTTTAGTATATGTCTTCACATTAGAAGACACAAATTGCAGAACAAAAATATAGGGGAGCCAACTGGTTAGTAACAGTGAGGAAATTGAAATAATTTATATCAGCAGAGATAATAGGTGCGATTCAGCCATCCCATTGCGCCTGGCAGTAATCCGGGTACAACGGGTGAATTGCAACCAAGGCCCAAATCGGGCGCCGTGCCGGGCCGATCACGAGTCACCCAACTTGCTCCGCCCGGTGTGATGTAGATCTCGCCCAGCCGAACGGCTCATTTAAATACCCGGACGCCTGTGAGATCTCGCCAGGGCGCCATTTAGTACTGGTCCACACTAACATGGACCAGTCATAATGGCAACTGGGGAGATCTAGCAAGCCATTGGAGACCTCCGGTTGGTCAGGGACAGGGCAGGGTAGTACCATGGCACTCCCCAGAAACCGGGCACCTTGGCACTGCCTGTCTGGCACCTTGGCAATGCCACATGGGCATCCTGGCTGTGCCGTTCTGGCAGTGCCCAGGTGACACATCCTGGGTGCCAGGGGTGGACCTGGGCGGGGGGAGGGTTCCTTGGCACTTGGAGGGGGGGGGGGGGTAAGTGGGATTCCCGGAAGCCTCCCAAGGTTTGGGGGGTCACCAAAACAGGGGGCTGGCCTGAAAGGGTGGGGGGGAAGATCGGGCAGCCAGTCAAAATGGTGCCCCGATCTTCGAGGAACCTTTCCCTCTAAGTGCAGCTGCAGCAGAAAGAATTTCCCCAAGGTCCCAAAAAATGTCAAAATGACGTTGAAAAGCGGGGTGTTTCTCGGTGCTGCATACACCGTGAAACTCCCTGCGAAACACGCTGCTCATCGGACTTTAACTTGAGTCCACCGAATCACGCCTGATGTAGAGGGGAAGCCTGAGGGACTATCAGCTGTCAACTTCTGAGAACCTGGCGGCCCAATGCCAAGGATTCTAAAAGAGCGAGCTGCAGAGATAGTGGATATATTGATTGCAACTTTCCAAAATTCCCTGGTTTGGAAGTTAGTAAATGCAACAAGTGCTATTCAAGAAATGAGCAAGACAGAAAACAGGGAACGACAGATCAGTTAGCCTGACATCAGTCTGTCTTGGAACTAGATTGCCATTCCTTCACTCAGCAAAATGTTTGAATTTTTTACAAAGGGTGGGTTTCCTATTGTGGGTACCCCCATGCCGTTGGAAATCTGCAGGAGTGTGCTGCCAGTGAAACGGAGGTCCTTGCTCTGTGTTCATTATCTGCATGTCTGCATATCATGACACCGCCGACGGAGACGCCCACAGGCTGCACAGCCAGCCTTTCCCGCTATGTTGTTTGACATAGTCAACAAAAATCAAGGAGATGGGTCTCACAACCCTACACTGGTGGGGTGAGATCTGAATGAGCAACCTCAGTTCTTGACAGAAACGGCACCCCAATATCAAAAGATAATAGAATAAAAGAACCCCCCCACCCATCATATAATATCCCCCACCATAGATCCCCCCCCCCCCCCCACAGACCCTTCCTCCCACTCCCTGGATCCCCAGTCATCTTAGCCCCGCCACTGCCCAACGCTACCCCCCCCACCCCTCCGCTTCCCCCCCAGTACTGCACCTTGGCATTATCCCCAGTTACTACCCAGGCATGACCCTCTCCCCTCTGGGGGTTGTGTTTACTTGTGCACCTCCAGCGGATTCTGTTCACCAGTTTTCTATTCTTAAAAACCTCTTTTAAACCCATGCAACATGACGTCATGACGCTGGGGGAGGGACTTTCCAGCATGGGTGGATGTTACAGTGGGAAAGCCTTCAAATCATATTTAAATGTATTCAAATGGGGTTCCCACATTGCATGGCTGGGGTGAGAACAATCGAGCAGA
Organism: Scyliorhinus torazame; assembly: GCF_047496885.1. Classification (NCBI taxonomy): domain Eukaryota; kingdom Metazoa; phylum Chordata; class Chondrichthyes; order Carcharhiniformes; family Scyliorhinidae; genus Scyliorhinus; species Scyliorhinus torazame. The sequence goes on from NC_092709.1 coordinate 277,179,701, forward strand.
GAAATCCCACTGCATAAATTCCATTTTGGGACTCCCACTCGGTTCTCTGCCCTCTCCACCATTCCCACTTGCCGAAAACAAGGGTGGAAAATCCCCCCAGCTGTCTCTACATCATAATCCTGGAACTCCCTCCCTCACAGCATTGTGAGTGGACCTACACCACATGGATTACAGAAGTTCAAAAAGGCAGCCCTCCGTCACCTTCTCAAGGGCAACAGTAGATGGGCAATATATGCTGATCTTACCAGCAATACTCACATCACTTAAATGAGTGAGAAAAAAGTTTTCAGCATTTTCCTGACAACTTTGAGGAAGGAAGTTTTAAACAATGCATTTAGAAACCCATAATATAATTACACAAGGTCAACATGATTATACTAAAGAGAAATTGTGTTTGTCAAGTTTATTAAAGATTTCTTTTTAGGATGTAACTCATCGGATATGTAAAGGTGAGCCAGCAGATGTAGCATAGGTGGATTTCCAAATTGGCATTAGATAAGGTGCCACACAAAAGGTAAAACGTACCCTGTCATCTAAATGTTGTCTTGGAGCTAAATATTTACTCCATGAGGTAAAATCCATAGGAGTAGTATAAACTCTGTTTCAAGAGTGGCCGTTTTTACTTCTGATCAAAGAACAAAGAACAAAGAACAAAGAAATGTACAGCACAGGAACAGGCCCTTCGGCCCTCCAAGCCCGTGCCGACCATACTGCCCGACTAAACTACAATCTTCTACACTTCCTGGGTCCGTATCCTTCTATTCCCATCCTATTCATATATTTGTCAAGATGCCCCTTAAATGTCCCTATCGTCCCTGCCTCCACTACCTCCTCCGGTAGTGAGTTCCAGGCACCCACTACCCTCTGCGTAAAAAACTTGCCTCGTACATCTACTCTAAACTTTGCCACTCTCACCTTAAACCTATGCCCCCTAGTAATTGACCCCTCTACCCTGGGGAAAAGCCTCTGACTATCCACTCTGTCTATGCCCCTCATAATTTTGTATACCTCTATCAGGTCGCCCCTCAACCTCCTTCGTTCCAGTGAGAACAAACCGAGTTTATTCAATCGCTCCTCATAGCTTATGCCCTCCATACCAGGCAACATTCTGGTAAATCTCTTCTGCACCCTCTCTAAAGCCTCCACATCCTTCTGGTAGTGTGGCGACCAGAATTGAACACTATACTCCAAGTGTGGCCTAACTAAGGTTCTATACAGCTGCAACATGACTTGCCAATTCTTATACTCAATGCCCCGGCCAATGAAGGCAAGCATGCCGTATGCCTTCTTGACTACCTTCTCCACCTGTGTAGCCCCTTTCAGTGATCTGTGGACCTGTACTCCTAGATCTCTTTGACTTTCAATACTCTTGAGGGTTCTACCATTCACTGTATATTCCCTACCTGCATTAGCCCTTCCAAAATGCATTACCTCACATTTGTCCAGGTTAAACTCCATCTGCCATCTCTCCGCCCAAGTCTCCAGACAATCTAAATCCTGCTGTATCCTCAGACAGTCCTCATCGCTATCCGCAATTCCACCAACCTTTGTGTCGTCTGCAAACTTACTAATCAGACCAGTTACATTTTCCTCCAAATCATTTATATATACTACAAAGAGCAAAGGTCCCAGCACTGATCCCTGTGGAACACCACTGGTCACAGCCCTCCAATTAGAAAAGCATCCCTCCATTGCTACCCTCTGCCTTCTATGGCCTAGCCAGTTCTGTATCCACCTTGCCAGTTCACCCCTGATCCCGTGTGACTTCACCTTTTGTACTAGTCTACCATGAGGGACCTTGTCAAAGGCCTTACTGAAGTCCATATAGACAACATCTACTGCCCTACCTGCATCAATCATCTTAGTGACCTCCTCGAAAAACTCGATCAAGTTAGTGAGACACGACCTCCCCTTCACAAAACCGTGCTGCCTCTCACTAATACGTCCATTTGCTTCCAAATGGGAGTAGATCCTGTCTCGAAGAATTCTCTCCAGTAATTTCCCTACCACTGAAGTAAGGCTCACCGGCCTGTAGTTCCCGGGATTATCCCTGCCACCCTTCTTAAACAGAGGAACAACATTGGCTATTCTCCAGTCCTCCGGGACATCCCCTGAAGACAGCGAGGATCCAAAGATTTCTGTCAAGGCCTCAGCAATTTCCTCTCCAGCCTCCTTCAGTATTCTGGGGTAGATCCCATCCGGCCCTGGGGACTTATCTACCTTAATATTTTTTAAGACACCCAACACCTCATCTTTTTGGATCACAATGTGACCCAGGCTATCTACACCCCCTTCTCCAGACTCAACATCTACCAATTCCTTCTCTTTGGTGAATACTGATGCAAAGTATTCATTTAGTACCTCGCCCATTTCCTCTGGCTCCACACATAGATTCCCTTGCCTATCCTTCAGTGGGCCAACCCTTTCCCTGGCTACCCTCTTGCTTTTTATGTAAGTGTAAAAAGCCTTGGGATTTTCCTTAACCCTATTTGCCAATGACTTTTCATGACCCCTTCTAGCCCTCCTGACTCCCTGCTTAAGTTCCTTCCTACTTTCCTTATATGCCACACAGGCTTCGTCTGTTCCCAGCCTTTTAGCCCTGACAAATGCCTCCTTTTTCTTTTTGACGAGGCCTACAATATCATTCGTCATCCAAGGTTCCCGAAAATTGCCGTATTTATCTTTCTTCCTCACAGGAACATGCCTGTCCTGTATTCCTATCAACTGACACTTGAAAGCCTCCCACATGTCAGATGTTGATTTGCCCTCAAACATCCGCCCCCAATCTATGTTCTTCAGTTCCCGCCTAATATTGTTATAATTAGCCTTCCCCCAATTTAGCACATTCATCCTCGGACCACTCTTATCCTTGTCCACCAGTACTTTAAAACTTACTGAATTGTGGTCACTGTTACCGAAATGCTCCCCTACTGAAACATCTACCACCTGGCCGGGCTCATTCCCCAATACCAGGTCCAGTACCGCCTCTTCCCTAGTTGGACTGTTTACATATTGTTTTAAGAAGCCCTCCTGGATGCTCCTTACAAACTCTGCCCCGTCTAAGCCCCTGGCACTAAGTGAGTCCCAGTCAATATTGGGGAAGTTGAAGTCTCCCATCACCACAACCCTGTTGTTTTTACTCTTTTCCAAAATCTGTCTACCTATCTGCTCCTCTATCTCCCGCTGGCTGTTGGGAGGCCTGTAGTATACCCCCAACATTGTGACTGCACCCTTCTTATTCCTGATCTCTACCCATATAGCCTCACTGCCCTCTGAGGTGTCCTCTCGCTGTATAGCTGTGATACTCTCCTGAACAAGTAGCGCAACTCCGCCTCCCCTTTTACATCCCCCTCTATCCCGCCTGAAACATCTAAATCCTGGAACGTTTAGCTGCCAATCCTGCCCTTCCCTCAACCAGGTCTCTGTAATGGCAACAACATCATAGTTCCAAGTACTAATCCAAGCTCTAAGTTCATCTGCCTTACCCGTAATGCTCCTTGCATTAAAACATATTTATAGTTTATTTTATCTGGAAGGCTGGGATAAAGGTTTGTAAAAATTGAGAGGTTATTTGAGTTAAAAAAACAAATTTAACCAATGCAATACAATTGAATTCAAATTGAGCAATTAGCGCTAACAACTGTTTCTATTTGTTCATATCAAAACAACCAAATGTTTACCACTTTCAAATGTCTTAGAAAGATTTCCACTCAGTTTGACAAACTCAAAGCAAGTCACCAGGGAGCAGAACTGCCTCATACTCGCAGATTCAGATCCTGAGCTCTCTGTTCTGCCACCTTTCATTAGCTCCTTTTTAGTTCTGCTGGCTCCTATAAGTCAGTATAGTTCTCAGCAATGGCAACTTGCCGTCATATCTCAGGAAATGCCAGAGTACACAAAACAAGAAAAGGTTTTTGACTTAACTTTGTAGTTTTGCATTAAAAAAAACTGACACTGAGGAAGTACATTTTCCTCTCTTTGTTAATGTGCTGGAATATAAAATTGAAAAACTTGCTTTATATTCACACTGACTTTTTCACAACCATTAGTGAAATTGGAAAATATACTCCTTGATTCCTATAGGTTTTAGTTAAAGTAAGACTATGGGCGTGATATCTCTAAAAGGGAAAGTCCCCGAGCGAGTGAGTTTAGCCGCGTGTTTCGCAGCACTCACAGTGCAGAGGAAATCATAGCTATTCAATGCGACTCGCTTTGAATAAGGGGCCTAAACGGGGAATGTGCAGCCGAGGCCGCACATAGCCCCATTTTTTACAATGGGGAGCTCTGCTTGCCGGAACTTTCCGTTGTAGCGAGAGATTGGGACGCCATTTAGAATTGGCATCCAGGGGCGGAATTCTCCGCAATCGGCGCGATGTCCGCCGACCGGCGCCAAAAACGGCGCAAATCAGTCCGGCATCACGCCACCCCAAAGGTGCGGAATCCTCTGCATCTTGAGTGGCCAAGCCCTAACCTTGAGGGGCTAGGCCCATGCCGGACTGATTTCTGCCCCACCAGCTGGCGGGAAAGGCCTTTGGTGCCCCGCCAGCTGGCGCGAAACTGACTTTGCCGGGCGGCGCATGCGCAGGAGCGTCAGCGGCCGCTCACGGCATCGCCGCGCATGCGCAGTGGAGGGGGTCTCTTCCGCCTCCGCGATGGTGGAGATCATGGTGAAGGCGGAAGGAAAAGAGTGCCCCCATGGCACAGGCCCGCCAGCGGATCGGTGGGCCCCAATCGCGGGCCAGGCCACCGTGGGGGTACCCCCCGGGGCCAGATCACCCTGCGCCCCCTCCCCCCCAGGACCCCAGAGCCTGCCCGCGCCACCTTGTCCCGCCGGTAAGGGAGGTGGTTTAATCCACGCCGGCGGGATAGGCACTCCAACAGCAGGACAATTGCCGGGGGGGGCCCGCCAACCGGCGCGGCGCGATTCCCGCCCCCGCCGAATATTCGGTGCCGGAGAATACGGCAACTGGCGGGGGCGGGATTCACACCAGCCCCTGGCGATTCTGCGACCCGGCGGGGTGTCAGAGAATCCCGCCCCCTATCTCTGAGGCCCCCAAAAGAATCCCCGACCTTCTCCGCCAGCTTGAACACAACATGGGACGGTGTATGACGCCCCCCCCCCCCCCGACCCGACAGTCCCCCCCCCCCAACACCCCTCCTCCCCCGTAACACCCATGGCAGGCAACCGGGTCCGGTCACACGTGCAAAAAATGCCAGCATGGCACCTTGGCAGTGCCAACCTGGTACCCTGACAGTACCCCTGCCAGGTGACAGTGCCACCTGGGCACCTTGGCTATGCCAGCCTGGTACACAGGTGGCACTGCCATGGTGACAGGTGGCACTAGCAGTGCCAGGGCACCATCCTGTCCAGAAGGCATGCAGCTGGGGCCCTTCGATACCTTTGGAGACCCCCACAAGTGCCGTTCCGTCTGGTCCCCATTTGTGGGACAAGTGCTGATCGGCGCTCGCCCGAGGTCCCCGATGCGAAGGTACCTCAGGTACCTTGGGAATCTGCACATTAGAGTGAGGATTACTGCCTCGCTCTAAAACGGAGATTTGCTAAAAAGTGATCCAGCCCAGTGTGGGCCGGGTTCCCTTTGCAACGTCCCATGAGATTGCGCTGAATCTCGCAAGTGTTGCAAACCAGGTACATTCCAGGAGCGGGGTCTCCTGGCTTTCACCAGCCATGCTGCGCCAAGGTGAGATGTTTTCCGACCCAACTTGGCGGGAGGATCGTGCCCTATGTTAAAGTAAAACAAATAAAATAATACTAGTTAAAGTAATACTAATTTGTCTATGGGCCTGACAATATCCCGGTAATAGGACTGAAGACTTGTACTCCAGAACTTGCCACACCGGTAGCCAAACCCTAACCCTAACCCTAACCCTAACCAAGATTGGTGGAGTAGTGGATAATGTGGAGGGCTGTTGTAGGCTGCAAAGAGACATTGATAGGATGCAGAGCTGGGCCAAAAAATGGCAGATGGAGTTTAACCCTGATGAGTGCGAGGTGATTCATTTTGGTAGGAAAAATTTGAAATGTGGATTACAGGGTCAACGGCAGGATTCTGAGGTATGTGGAGGAACAGAGAGATCTTGGGGTTCATGTCCACAGATCTCTGAAGGTTGCCATTCAAGTGGATAGAGCCGTGAAGAAGGCCTATAGTGTGTTAGTGTTTATTAACAGGGGGCTTGAGTTTTAGAGCCGTGGGGTTATGCTGCAACTGTACATGACCCTGGTGAGACCACATTTGGAATATTGTGTGCAGTTCTGGTCACCTCACTACAGGAAGGATGTGGAAGCATTGAAAAGGGTGAAAAGGAGATTTACCAGAATGCTGCCTGGTTTGGAGGGTAGGTCTGATGAGGAAAGCTTGAGGGAGCTAAGGCTTTTCTCTTTGGAGCGGAGGAGGATGAGAGGCGACTTAATAGAGGTTTATAAGAAACATCAAGGGCCGAAGGGCCTGTTCTGGGCTGTACTGTTCTATGTTCAAACTGTTCCAGTACAGCTCCAACACTGGCCCAGCAATGCAGAAAATTGCCCAGATGTGTCCCCTACACAAGAAACAGGACAAATTCAACCCCTTTTGTTGATAATTCAACCAATTACCTTGCAGAAGCATGGTAATTGGTTGAATTATCAACAAAAGGGGTTGAATTTGTCTACTCAGCAAAGTGATGGAAGGTGTCATCAACGCGCGCTACTTGCTCAGCAATAATAAAAGCAAATTACTGTGGCTGCTGGAATCTGAAACCAAAGAGAAAATGCTGGCAGCATCAGCTTTGACAAAGGGTCATCTGGACTCAAAACCCTTCAAGTGCTAACAGACCTGCTAAGATTTTCAGCATTTTCTCTTTGGATTTACTCAGCAAAAAGGACGCTCAGTTTGGGTTCCGCCAAGGTCATTCAGTTCCTGACATCATTACAGCTTTGGTTCAAACATGGGCAAAGTACTGAATGCCAGAGGCGGGGTGAGAGTGACTGCCCTTGACATCAAGGCAGCATTCGACCGAATATGGCATCAAGGAGCCACAGCTAAACTGGAAGTCAGGGGGAAAACGCTCCATTTGTTGGAGTCATACCGAGCATAAAGGAAGATGGTTGTGGTGATTGAAGGTCAATCATCTCAGCTCCAGGATATCACTGCAGGAGTTCCTCAGGATAGTGTCCCAGGCCCAACCATCTTCAGCTGCATCATCAATGACCTTCCTTCCATCATAAAATCAGAAGTGGGGATGTTTGCAGATGTCTGAATAATGGTCAGCACCATTCGCGACTCCTTCATTGCTGGGGGCCAGGTGGGAACTCGAGTTGGGCCCGTGGACCCGGGAAAGAGGTTGGAGGAAGCCACAGGGGCTGCTATGTGTACCAATGCCTATATCTCTGAAATGAATAAAAGAAAAAAAAGATATTTGCCTGTTGTAAAGGCCTGCCTCGAGGTTGTGGGAGTTCTTCCCATTTAAAATAAAAACAGAAAAGCCCTGGTAATTCTCCTCTGGACCCTTTCCAGTACTGTCACATGCCTTCTATTATGTGGATTCCAGAACTCGGCCGAACTAACATTTATACAGTTCCAGCATAACCTCCCTGCTCTTAAACTTTTTGCCTCGGTAATAAAGACCAGGGGCGTCATTCTCCGACCCCCCAGCGGGTCGGAGAATGGCCGTTGGCCGCCGTGAATCCCGCCCCCGCCGGTTGCCGAAGTCTCCGGTACCGGATATTCGGCGGGGGCGGGAATCGGGCCGCGCCGGTTGGCGGGCCCCCCCGCTCGATTCTCCGGCCCGGATGGGCCGAAGTCCCGCCGATAAATTGCCTGTCCCGCCAGCGTAAATTAGAGTACCTATTTACCAGCGGGACAAGGCGGCGTGGGCAGGCTCCGGGGTCCTGGGGGGGGGGGGCGCGGGGCGATCTGACCCCGGGGGGTGCCCCCACGGTGGCCTGGCCCGTGATCGGGGCCCACCGATCCGCGGGCGGGTCTGTGCCGTGGGGGCACTCTTTCCCTTCCGCCTCCGCAACGGTCTCCACCATGGCGGAGGCGGAAGAGACTCTCCCCACTGCGCATGTGCGGGAAACTGTCAGCGGCTGCTGACGCTCCCGCGCATGCGCCGCCCCAACATATCATTTCCGCGCCAGCTGGTGGGGCAACAAAGGCCGTTTCCGCCAGCTGGCGGGGCGGAAATCCCTCTGGCGCCGGCCTAGCCCCTCAATGTTGGGGCTCGGCCCCCAAAGATGCGGAGCATTCCGCACCTTTGGGGCGGCGCAATGCCCGTCTGATTGGCGCCGTTTTGGGCGCCAGTCGGCGGACATCGCGCCGTTTGGGGAGAGTTTCGCCCAAGTATACCATATGCCATCTTAACCACTGTATCCACCTGCTCTGCTACCTTAAGGGAACAGTGCACATGCACACCAAGAGCCCTCTCATCCTCGATGCTTCCCAGGGTCCTGCCGTTTATCATGTATTCCCTTGCCTTGTTTGTCCTGACCAAGCGCATCACCTCACACTTATCCAGATTGAACTCCATTTGCCACTGATCAGCCTGCCTCACCAACCCATCTATATCCCCCTGTAATCAAAGGCTATCCTCCACACTATTTACCAATTTTCATATCATCCGCAAAACTTCCTGATCAACCCTTCTACATTCATAGCGAAATCATTTATATAAACCACAAAAGCAACGGCCCCAACACTGATCCCTGCAGGACTCCACTGGAAACTGGCTCATTTCTGAACTTCATAACACACAATTCAATAGCTACTCAATGTTGGGCATAAATGGCTACTGCAACATGTGAAGCTCAATTAATAACTACACCGCAAGCAGATCAATGGTAAACAACACTCCATGGAGTTCAATGGGTAAGTTCAGTATTTGGTGTTCTATGGATAACTGATGAATATGAGGTTTCAATGGGTAAATATATCACATGGAACTCAGTGTGTAACACTCCAGGCAAGGCCAATTACTAATTACATATATGGGATGGATGAGTTAGTGGACCATGTAAGTGGCTCTGAATTATAAAGGCAAACAAGGGCCCAAATCTTTCCTCAGCTGTGTTGAGCCATTTGACCTCACCAGGCAGCAGTGAAGGCAGTAGAGCTGATATCCAGATCTCGACTGAAATAACAATGGGGGTGGTAAATTGTCACTGGGCTTGAAAGAAAGAAATCTGGCCACAGGTTTTGCTTCAGGCCATTTTAGCTAAATGATGCTGTCTTAGGATATTGTGTGAAGATATGATTATGATACTCCCACAACTGAATAATCAGTTGACTCATAGAATCCCTACAGTGCAGAAAAAGGCCATTCGGCCACTGAGTCTGCATGGACCTTCTGAAAGAGCAGCGTTATCTAGGCCCACTCACCCGTGCCACTGTGTGTGAGTTAAGAATTGCTAACTAAGAGGGGCGGTGCAGTGGTTAGCACTGCTGCCTCAGGACACAGAGGACCCGGGTTCGATCCTGGTCCCGGGTCACTGCCCGTGTGGAGTTTACACATACTCCCCGTGCCTGCTTGGGTCTCACCCACTCAACCCAAAGATGTGCAGGGTAGGTGGATTGACCATGCTAAAATTGCCCCTTAATTGGGAAAAAAGAATTGAATTTTTTTTAAAATTGGTAACTAAGATAATGTACAGGATTGTAATCAGAGCTTGTAAAACCATCTTTCGATGTTGCACATCTTAATGAAAGGAAGGAGTGTAGGGGAAATAGAAATGATCTAATTTCAAGTACCCCACCACCCCACCCCCCGCCACCTCCCTCTCCCCCCCCACCTCCCCACAAATCATGCATCACAGCACGAGAGACTGGCAAGTTTTTATTAATCGTTTACATGCACTTGTGACAACCATCAAAGATTTATATGGCTGGAAATTGTGAAAATTCCAGAATATATATTTTAGTGATGATTTAAAAAAAAAATATAGGATTCTCCAAAATGGAGGCGAATGTTTGTGCAAAACGGGCACGGGGACGACCGATTCTGTCCCGCACAAGGGCCAGCACGGCGCTGGAGTGGTTCACGCCGCTCTAGCCTCCCTTCCCGGCGCCAAATAGGTTCCGCGCCAACCCACGCATGCGCAGTTGGGCCGCGCCAACCTGCGCATGCGCGGGGGACTTCTTCAGCGCGCCAGGCCCGACGCAACATGGCGTGGGGATTCAGGGGCCGGCTGTGCAACAAGGTAGGCCAGGGGTGTGAGGGGAGGCCCGCCGCCGATCGGGTGGGCCCCAATCGCGGGCCAGACCCCATCGGAGGCCCCCCCGGCGAAGGAGCACTTTTCCCTGCCCCACAGGCCACCCCCGACCCTTCGCGCAGAGTTCCCACCGGCAGCGACCAGGGGTGAACGGCGCTGGCGGGACTCTGTCATATCCGCGCGGCCGCTCAGTCCATCCAGGCCGGAGAATCGGTGGCCCCGCCGATTCCAGCGGCCCACGCCACGTCAAACTCGCTGGCGCAAATGGCACCGATTCTCCGCACCTCGGAGAATCGCCCGCCGGCTGTTGCGGCGATTCTCCGGGCCGGCGTGGGGCTCGGAGAATCGCCCCCATACTTTTCAGATCTATTTACTGTATCTATTAAATTGTCATCACAATTAATATCCTTGATAAACACCAATGTACAAGTCACATAGAAGTGAAGATAAAATCAATATGATACTTCTGCAGATGGCTCAATTCAGGTCACATGCAACTACCAATATTTAGAAAAAGGACTCAGCACTCAGTTATAGGGAGATTTCTCATCACTCATGGCCACTATTACAATACATCAAAGAATTCTACACATCCTAGATTTTTGCTTAACGATTACAAGTGAGCAACTCTATCTGTTCTTCGCGAACATCTCATCCTCACATCCCACTTCCATTGCTGTCTTATTGATTACAAACAATGGGATTACTGTTCATTGTAATATTGAGCAGAAAAGTTGTACAGGTCTATGAATAAATGCATGTAACTATCTGCAGTGGAATATTACAGACTCCTATTGTAAAAGGTACTTCGAACTACTGGTGTGTCCTACTTGTAGAGTGCAACGGTCAACTGTAATCCTGAATTTAGCCAAGCGAAGAGCGGACTCTTACTGGGTGAATATATTACCTAGACAGGCAAGGGAGATCAGGCAGCCAGAGGTCAAAATAGATTGGCAAATTGAGCTGGAGATGATAAATGAAATTCAATGTTGACAACAGCAGAAATATGAGATGACAGAAATAAAGAAAGATTTGCATTTATATAGCGTTTTTCATAGTCACCAGCCATTTCAAAATGCTTCACAGCCAATGATGTACTCTGAATGAACAATGACAGCTAATTTGAGCTCACTACTCTCCAACAGATAGCAATATGATAATGCATAGCTAATCAGTTTATTTTAATAATGTTGATAGAGGAATAAATATTGACTGGGACACCAGGGATAACTCCCCTTTCTATTCTTCAAAATAGCACCATGGGATCTTTCACATCCACCCAAACAGGTGGGGTCTTGGGTTAACCTGTCATTTGAAAGATGGCGGTCGTGTTTCTGTGTTGCGAGTCCACCCCGCTATCGCTGCTGGCGAGGACGGAGAATCTGGCGTTCAGCTAAATCTCCCATTCACTGCAGTGGGGCTGGAAAATTCCGCTGTCGTGGACAGATGGAGAATCCCACCCAGTATCTCTCTGACAGTGCAATGCTCCTTCAGTACTGCACCAGAGTGTCAGCTTTAGGGTTTGTGCTCAAGTCGTGGAGTGGAAAATGAACCCCGAACGGTGTGATTCAGGGGTGAGTAAGCTACCATCTGAGCCATGGCTAATGTTCAACGGGAATATAAACCAAATCTGCAATATTCACAAAAAGGTGACAGTGTGGAAATATTATTGAAGCTATCTGTACAATGTGCACCAGCAGTAAATAAAACAAACAGGATATTGAATTGTATAGTTCATAAACTATAGAGTAATAATGAACCAACTATGGTATTGGTTCCTCCACATCCAAAATATTTCCAGCCATCCTATTACAGGATGGAAATCACTGCACACGTGTAGCGAATAGATTGCCTGACAAGAAGTTGAGCTTGTTTCTATGAGGGAAGAGAGAAGGACTTTTATTAAAATGATGCAGATGTTAAAGATATTGATCAGTTGAACTGGGAAATTCTGCCTCGGCCTAAAGAACAAGATTTAGGAGAGAGTGGAGTTGACCAAATGGACTGAAATGGTCATACCTGTTGTTGTATATTTTTACTCCAGACATCCTCAGTTTTGCTTATGTACATGCAGTTATACTGAACTACAAAGAATCGTACACAACATCAACAGGCTATTTAAAAAAAATAATTTTAGAATACCCAATTATTATTTTTCCAATTAAGGGCTACCTACCCTGCACATCTACGGGTTGTGGGGGTGAAACCCACGCAGACACGGGGAGAATGTGTAAACTCCACACGGACAGTGACCCAGGGCTGGGATTCGAACCCGGATCCTCAGCGCTGCAGTTCCAGTGCTAACCACTGCGCCACCATGCTGCCCTTCAACATGTCAACGTTCATATTGCATAAACACCTCCTCCCACCTTACATCATCTCACAGATGCTTCCATTTATTTCTCTTTCATTTACATATCTAACTTTCCTTTACTCCATCTGTGCTGGTCACCTGAGACACTCCATGTAGCAACGTGTTGTACATTTAAACAAGCACCATTTCTATTTTCGCTGTAAGTCGGTATATTTAATAGGAGAGGGCAAAGGAAGAATCACAGACTGTTGCATGGCATACATCCTAGTTGAGAAATGGTTCAGACAAGAGAGTGGAGAGTGGAGAGTGGGCAGCACGGTAGCATGGTGGTTAACACAATTGCTTCACAGCTCCAGGGTCCCAGGTTCGATTCCCGGCTTGGGTCACTGTCTGTGCGGAGTCTGCACGTTCTCCCCATGGTGTGCGTGGGTTTCCTTCGGGTGCTCCGGTTTCCTCCCACAGTCCAAAGATGTGCAGGTTAGGTGGATTGGCCATGCTAAATTGCCCTTAGTGTCTAAAATTGCCCTTAGTGTTGGGTGGGGTTACTGGGTTATGGGGATAGGGTGGAGGTGTGGGTTTGGGTATGGTGCTCTTTCAAAGAGCCGGTGCAGACCCGATGGGCCGAATGGCCTCCTTCTGCACTGTAAATTCTATGATTCTATGAGGAGAGATGTACCGAGGAAGGGTAAACTAACATAAAGGGCGGAATTCTCCTGTCCCCCACCGTGTTTCTCAGTGGCGCCCGTATTGCTGGCGGCGAGATTCTCTCTTCTTGCCACTTGTCAATGGGATGTCCCATTAATATTCAGGATGCTGTTGTGAAATTGTAGTGATAAAATCCTGCATTGAAGATTTCAACTGGGACATTGCCCTATGACTACACGTTACAGCAGCTCCTAAAACTGTTCCATCTGGTTCCCTATGTCTGACGATATTACCTTAATTACTGGGGTCAGAAGGGTTGCCAAAAGCCACCACCATTAAGCATGAGAAGAATTAGAAGCTTATGCTACTACTGTGAGAGCAGTTATACCTTGATAGCATTCAGTCAGGCTCAGTAATAATCAGCGCAGCAGCTTTTGAGAACATTTCCTTCAGTCTTATCTCTCGATCTTCCCACTTTGTGAATTTCTGGAGCCCAATTTTCTTCCATGTGCACAGCAAAAAGCATTTCAATTTTTTGGTGATGGGGGAGGGTTTTTTAGTTTTGCTTAGTACCTGCTGCAGCACAAATAGAGAATAACATACAAACTAATGGAACACCATCCAATTAACCATCTTGTCTGGTCGCTTCCTGAATGAAGAGCTTGTTTATTAACTCCAGGGACAAATACAATGACTCAAAGAAATTCTTTCTTCTATTTTTGTTTTACTCTGAATCCATTGACAGCTGCACACGCTGCAGGGAGTCCACAATTAAAGCCATAGGTCCCTACATTTGGAGCTTTAGCAATTAAAAATGTCACAAAAATGTAAATACTCTAACAATTTATCATTAGCAGAGATCGGAACGAGTACAAATCAAATGCCTTTCAGTAAGGAAAGAGGAGTCAATCAAAGACTGGAATGGATATGAAATTAAAGCAAATTGAAAACTTTAAAAAAAAATGTTCAAGTTTAAATGACAGGTAATTGAAAAATAAAGCTAGGACAAAAACTACAAAAAGCGAGGTCAAAGTGTTGTAAAAGAATTATGATGGAAAATTGACAAAACAGATAATAAGCAATTAAAATGCTTTCTATTGGCCCACCAGTAGTAAGGGAATTGTCCATACAGGGATAGGGCTAATCTGAATATAAAAGGGAAAGAGTGAGGAAATGACAGAAGTACTCAACAAGTACTTCACCTCATGTTTTCACTGAGGAGGTAGGTTTTGGGCTGTAAACAGTGAAGTTAATGTTAGCAGAGTTGGCACAAAAGCAGTCCCTCAAACTGAGATCAATGCTTTATTTAGGAGGATCCTGACAGAAGCGAGGGAAGAAATAAAGGAGGCTCTCACTATTAATGTCACAAATTCTGCTGAATTGAAAATTGCACTGGCAGCTGAAGGGTGTCAAATGTAGCATACTTCCTCCAAAAGGAATTGTGGAAAAGCAGAGTCTCGGCCAACACCTTCATTTCTTGGGAGAGTACTACCGATTGAAATTAGTTGCAACTTAATCGGGGCCATTGACACTGATTCCTCAATAACAACTTAAACTTCACTAATTTTACAGAATTCTTAGTTAAAAATAAACAAAATGTAATGTGATAAGGTAACGCATAAGGCACTCAAGGCAAAGATATTAGCATATAGGATAAAATAGAATGTAGCTCAATAAACAGGACGATGTTGGGCGCAGAGATGTAGTGTCAGATTTTGAGGTATCAGAGCTCGAAGAAAGTGTGTTGGCCATATGATTTCTAAATCTACCATTACGTTGCTTGATTATGGATTAATCATTTGGGTCTCCAGAAGTCAGAGACCTATGCTTTTTAAGTGAAAAATATTAGTGCCCTACTGCCATCAATCTCTTTCTCAACCCTCCCTCCAACAATCTCCTGCACCCTCAACCCCCACTCTCTCAAACGTCCCAACCAAAAGCCTCCCCCATCCACCCCAAACCCTCTCCAAACCCATCCCCACCCCTCCACCCACCCAACCTCCCCAATGCCTCCTTCCTCAGTCCCCAAATGCCCCAAATCCCTGACCACCCCAGCAGCAGCGCAACAACGAGTGAAATTGACCTGATGGCCCACCTTCAAGAAATCTAAATTCTCAGCCTGAAAATTATGACTTTTCTAAGCCGGTCTGTCAGGTCCTAAGCACTGACTGCTCTAAATGGAGGCACAAGTGACTTGCACTGCTTGAGATTTACCCTTGAGACTTGGTGAATCCATCTGAACATGATAATGGAATTGGAGAACTTGCGATCATTTAGACCCTAAGATCATAAAAAATAGGAACAGGAGTGGGCCATTCAGCCCCTCGAGCCTGCTATACCATTCAATAAGATCATGGCTGATTCGACATTCCACATGTCCACTTTCCTGCCCTTGGTTCCTTTGCTGATCAAGAATCTATCTATCTCAGCCTTAAATATACACAAGGACTCTGTCCCCACAGGTCTATATGGAGTTCTAAAGACTCACAACCACCTGAGAGAAGAAAATCCTCTTCATCTCAGTCTCAAATTGGCAGCCCTTTATTCTGAGACAGTGTCCTCTGGTCCTCGACTCTCGCATGAGTAGAGCCCCAACCTGTTCAACCTTTGCTCATCGGACAATTTCTCCATACCAGGGATCATCCTAGTGAATCTTCTCAGAACCGCCTCCAATGAAATAACATCTTCCTTAAATGAGAAGACCAAACTGCTCACAGTACTCCAGATGTGGAGCACAATTTAATTTTCAAAAATCAATCTGTTCTGCGCAGGATTAGTGGGGTTGGTCCCTATGCTACAAGTGCCGAGAATGACCCCTGCTACCTAACGTCACTTTGTTGCTATTTCAGACCCCGACAGGGATTAACCCCACCCTCCCCCCCATGGCTGCACATGGCATCAGCTCATGCACTGAGGAGCCTCAGTAAGTGCAGCTACTCGGTACAGGAAGAGATCGGGGCGGTATTTATAATTGGTGCCCCAATCTCTTGACCCCTCCCAAATCGACCCTGGACGCCCACCAACATGCCAACTCACCTATAACGGTGTCCTCGGGCCCCCCGCACCCACACTGCACCTCACACGGGCAGGGCACTCCCAGGCCCAATCCCCATCCCTGCCATGAGCAAAATACCAGCTTGGCACCTTGGTACTGCTCGCATGAACACTGGCAGTGCCACCTGAGCACCCTAGCAATGCCAGGATGGCACTCAGGTGACATTGCTAGGGTGCCACTCCAGCAGTGCCCAGCAGCAGTAGCCAAGGTGCCAGTATAATAATCACTTATTGTCACAAGTAGGCTTCAAAGAAGTTACTGTGAAAAGCCCATAGTCGCCACATTCCGGCGCCTGTTCGGGGAGTCCAATACAGGAATTGAACCCGCGCTGCTGCCTTGTTCTGCATTACAAGCCATCTGTTTAGCCCACTGTGCTAAACCAGCCCCAGTATGGTCTGAGGCCGACCATCCAGGGGCGCCGATCGCCTGGAACCCCCCCCCCATCTCACCATAGGTGCTGTTCTGGCTGGTTCCCATTTGTGGAACCAGTGCTAAACAATGCCTGGATAGCGTCTCCTTGGCGAGGCCGGTAGATGCCAGTTGGTCGTTCGATCCACCGGAGACATAGCTCAGTTAATTATGCGAGTCTGGACCCCGCCCACTGTGGCCAGGATCTAGATCACAACATCTCGCGAGATCTCGCAAGATCTCGTTAACTCCCACAAGGCATAACGACGGTTGGGAATGCCGGGAGTGGCCCCTCCCAGGATCTACTGGCTGTATCCCGCCCCTATTCTGGCGGGACACTGGCAATAAATCACGCCCAGGGTCTTACCTTGTACAGTTGCCCCTTAAGAATCCTGGATGGGATTTTCCGTCCCTCCGCACCCATTTTCTGGTGTGGCGTGGCCACGCCGACAGCGGGATTCTCCTTCCCGGAAGCTGGCCAATGGGGTTTCCCATTGTGAGCACCCCCACGCCGTCATGAAATCTGCTGCCGTGAGTGCACTGCCGGCAAAACGGAAATCCCTCCAACAGAGAATCCAGCCCCCTATGTTTCAATGAAATCATCTCTCGTTCTTCTAAATTCCAATAAGTAGAGACCCAACCTGTTTAACCTTTACTCATAAGACAATCCCTACTTTCCAAGAATCATTCTACTGAACCACTTCCAATGTAATAACATATCTCCTTTAATAAGAGGACCAAAAAACGGGTGGCATAGTGGGTTGCACTGCTGCCTTACAGCACCAGGGACCTGGGTTAAATCCGGCCTTGGGTGACTGTCTGTGTGGAGTTTGTACATTCTTCTCCTGTGTGTGGGTTTCCTCTGGGTGCTCCGGTTTCCTCCCACAGTCCAAAGATGTGCAGGTTAGGTGTATTGGCCATGCTAAATTGTCCCTTATTGTCCATGGATGTGCAGGTTAGGTGGGATTACAGGGATGTGGAGGGGGGGGGGGGGGGGGGGAGCCTAGATAAGGTGCTCTAAGGTGCTCTTTCAGAGGGCTGGTGCTGATTCGATGGGCCAAATGGCTTCCTTCTGCACTGTCGGGGGTATATGGTTCTAAACGTGCTCACTGTTCTCCAGATGTGGTCTCACCAGTACCCTGTACAGTTACAGCAAGACTTATACTCCAACCCCCTTGAAATAAGAGACAACATTCCATTAGCCTTCCCGATTACCTGCTGCACCTGTGTGCTAGCTTTCTGTGTTTCATGCACAAGTACCCCCAAGTCCCTTTGTGTTGCATCTTTCTGCAGTTTTCTCAATTTAAACAATACTCTGTTCTTTTCTTCTCCCTTCCAAAATGACCAACAGTACATTTTCCCACATTATACTCCATTTGCCAACTTTTTTCCCACTTACTTAACCAAACAATATCTGTTTGCAAACTGTGTATCCCTCTTGCTATTTGCCTTTCCACCTATTTTTGTGTCATCTGCAAATTTGGCTGCAGTACATTTGCTTCCTTCCTCCAAGTTATTAATATATATTGTAAACAGTTGTGGTCCCAGCACTGATCCCTGTGGAACCTCACTGGTTACAGGTCATCAACCTGAAAAGAATCCCTTATCCCCACTCGCTGTTTCCTGCCCATTAGCCCATTCTCTATCCATGCCAAAATATTAGCTCTAACACCATGGGCTCTTGTTTGATGACTTAACCTTTGTGAGGTACCTTGTCGAATGCTTTCTAGAAGTCCAAATATAACATATCTACTGGTCCCCCTCTATCCACTCTTGTTGAGACTTCCTCGAAAAGCTCTAATAAATTAGTCAGGCACAATTTCCCTTTCATGTTCATGCTGGTTGATTAGATTAAGATTTTCCAAATGTGCTCCGATTAATTCCTTAATAATTGATTCCAACATCTTTCCAACAATAGATGTTAGGCTAATCAGCCTATAGTTACTCGCTTTTTGCCTCCCTCCCTTTTTGAATAGGGGTGTCACGTTGGCAGTTTTCCAATCCTCCGGTACTTCTCCAGAATCCAAGGATTTTTGGAAAATTATAATCAATGCATCCACGACCTCTGTAACTACTTTTTTTTAGGATCCTAGGATACAAGCCATCAGGACCAGGTACTTATCTGTCTTTAATCCCATTTCTGATCCAATTGATTAGAAATGATATTTGAAATACTGAGCCTGTAACCCCCCAGCCCCCAAGCCCAGATGTTTAGAACTGCTACAGTCCCCTGTCCTAGGCCCTAGTGGATGTGCCGGAACAGTGCTCTGGCAGCGTTACACCCCTGGTTGGAGGGGCAAATAATGTTGGGTGGGGGAGAGGAGAAGGTGACAAGAGGAAGTTTTGTGCGTTACAGGCAGTGTTCTAAATGTCTGCTATGTGGTGACTGCTTCTTTATACATAATAATGGTCAGGTCAGGGAGTGAACAAACATTGCCACAGTTTTCTGATGACACCCAATTGTAGGATATGGCAAAATATGTGGGGGACATAAATAAGCTAGCAAGATGCACATATAGCTGACAATTGCAGTTCAATATTGAAAAAATTAATGAATTGGAAAAGTAAGAATAGACAAAGAAAATGTATATTGAATGCTAAGATTTTAAATGTCCAGAGTTCCTAATGCACCATGGTGGGCTGGATTTTACAGGGTGCTGTGGTCTTTGCACCACTTGCTAACGAGTCGGTGACAGCCTGCCCACGAAAAGAACAGTAGTTTTTTTTCCAAAATTGGCTGTTTATATGCTGATGGTGGGATTTCTGCCCCTCGGGCACAGGAAGTCCAGCCTGAGAGAACTGTCAGCCCATTAAATGTCTGCCAACTCTATAGCTCTCCAGTGCTTGGCAGGATCAGTGGCCACTGCTGGAACTACAGGCAGTCCCCAATGGAATTTGTCACTTGCCAAGGCACTGGCCATAATTTTTCAATCTTGCTTATACTCAGGGGTGGTCTAGGAGGACAGAAAAATTGCAAACATTACATCCTTGTTCAGAAAAGGGTGGAAAGATAAGCCACTGGCCAATCAGTTTAATTTTAGGGGTAGGGAAACTTCTAGAAACAATAATTCAAGAGAAAGTTAATAGTCACACAGACAAATGCAGGTCAATTAAAGAAAGTCAGCATGGATTTTTTAAGGGAAAATCATGTTTTGGTAACAGAGCGGGCTGATGAGGGAAACACAGTTGATGTGGTGTACCTGGTCTTCCAAAAGGCATTTGATATAGTGCCACACAACAGACGTTTGAACAAATGTATAGCTCATGGAATAAAAGGGACAGTAGCAACATGGGTATGGAATTGGATGAATGACAGCAGTTAATCAATGTTTTTCATGCAAGAGGAAGGTTTTTAGCATTGTTCCCCAGAAGTCAGTGTTGGAACCCCTGGTTTTCCTGATATATATATGTTATATATATATATTTCCTGATATATATATATATATTAATGACCTGAACTTTGATGCACTGAGCACACTTTCAAAGTTTGTGGATGATACAAAACTTGGAAGCACTATGAACTGTGAGGAGGACAGTATAGAACTTCAAAAGAACATGGACAAGTTGGTGGAATTGGCCGTCAGGTGGCAGCTGAGAAATATAAAGTGATTGATTTGATAGGAAGAACATGGAGATGCAATATAAAATAAAGCGTACAATTCTAAATGGGGTACGTGAGCAGAGGCACCTGGACTTTTATGTGCAGAATTCATTGAAGTGGGTCAGATAGGTTGATAGTGCAGTTAATAAAGCGTTCAGTATTCTGGACTTTACTAATGGGGGCAGAGAGTTCATGAACAAGGAGATCATGTTGAACAGTTTGACTTATTGCGTCTAATTCAGGGTGCTGCATTTTAGGAAGGATGTGAAGGCATTAGAGCAGGTACAGAAAAGGTTCACGAGAATGGTTCCTGGAATGAGGAACTTCAATTGTGAAAATGGATTGGCGATGTTGGATTGTTTTCCATTGAGACAAAAAAGTTGAGAAGTGATTTGATCGAGCTATTCAAAATCATGAGGCCTGGACAGAGTAGATAGGAAAAACTGTTCCCACCCAGGAAAGGATTGAGAAGGAGAAAGCACAGATTTAAAGTAATTACTAAAAGAAGAAAAAGAGGGATGTCTGGAGACACCGCACATCAGATGGCTCTCCTCCCACAAGCCTGAAAAGTAGGCTCTTTTTGCCCGAACAATGCCCGCTAACACCAAAAATCATCCCCGCACCACTTCCACAACACGACGCGAGGGGAAAAATACCAAATAGCAGCCACTCCAGAGGACGCGTGGAAGCCAGGAATGGAAAAAGCCAGGACAAGCAAACGACCAAGCCAGCTGATGCACGAGTGCCGAAACTCGGGCTTTGCCAGAGCGAGAGGGACCGGCCCGCCACACAAGAAGCCCTCCCCCACACACACACACCGGGGGATGGGTGAGGGATGTTTCTCTCAAGAGAATTGAGAGAGCATCGGGAAGAGACAAAGTCGGATATTTAAGCTGCGGTGAAGGGTGTGGTTGCTGAAGCTCTGGCCACCATGGAGGTGGCCCTGGACAAGGTAGAAAGGCGACTGGAAGCCCAGGAAGAACGATCAAGGAGCTGGATTAGCTGCAACAGACAAGGGCAACTGGGTCAACGCACTGGAGAAGGAGGTAGCAAGGTTGGTCACGACGCAGGGGAATTTGAAAGGGAAAAGGACCAGGAGAACCGGTTGAGGCGTCAAAACCTACAAATCATGGGCCTACCAGAGGGGATCGAAGGTAGGAACTCCACAGACTATGTGGCCCAAATGCTGGGTAACCTGGTGGGAAGGGATAGCTTCCCCAACCAACCAGAAATTGACAGAGCGCACCGGTCGCTTCGCCCAAAGCCGCGGAACAGCCGAGGGTGATAATCGCCAAGGTACACCGGTACCAGGACTGGGAATGAATCCTGTGCTGGGTGTGACAAACCAGAAAATGTAACTGGGAAGGTCACCGGATTCAGACTGTCCGACTCGATGGGGGACGTGACCCAGTACCAGGCTGACCTTGATGAGGTGCTGTGGGACATGTCACGCTCTCAGAGCTTGGCCCAATTCTGGGGATACACCTAGGCGTAGCAGTGGAGCAAGGAAGGCCAAGCACATTGAAGATCACTGAGGTCGCTGGTGGGGAGGGAAGGGGGGGGGGTGTGAGGAGGGGGGTGGGAGGTAAGAAATGGAGTGTGTGTTGGGGGGGACGAGGTTTTGTGAGGGTTTGGGGGAGGGAGGGAGAGAAGGTGGGGATCGTGGGCTGGCAGCACCGGGAGAGTGGGCCAGTGCTGCACAATTGGATGAGGAACATTAAAATACCCTCAACACAGCCAGTATGACACCTCTGGCTCTTTGATCTGCGATTCAAACCGACCACCAATGCCATGTCCCATCCCCCCAGGCATACCTCTCCCCCATATTAAAAGCCCTGCCCACGCATGCCTGGAAGTGGACATGTGCCCGGGGCTGGGGCCCATCTCCAGTTGTCCATGCACAGTGTCCATGCATCAAGGTGTGACTGGAATGCTAGGCAATGAGCCCCACATGCTGCATGGCCTGCCCACCAATAGGGATTCACTTAGGATGTATGAAATGCTCAATTACCAATTCCCGATGAGCTACCACCTTCAGCTGTACGGCCAGAGGCCTCCGCGATCAGTGGGAGTTGTGATGGTCAGTGGGGCAGACAGGCAGGGGCTGGGTTGCCCCCAGCATGGGAAAACATGGCGGACCAGCGCACATCTGTACCTCGCCCACCCACCCCATTTCCCCCCAGGCCCTCAACCCCAAGCCCCGATACCCCCCAGGCTATTGGATATGGGGTGGCTCCTGTTAATTGGGGCAGCACGGTAGCATGGTGGTTAGCACAATTGCTTCACAGCTCCAGGGTCCCAGGTTCGATTCTCGGCTTGGGTCACTGTCTGTGCGGAGTCTGCACATTCTCCCCGTGTCTGCGTGGGTTTCCTCCGGGTGCTCCGGTTTCCTCCCACAGTCCAAAGATGTGCAGGTTAGGTGGATTGGCCATGATAAATTGTCCTTAGTGTCCAAAATTGCCCTTAGTGTTGGGTGGGGTTACTGGGGTATGGGGATAGGGTGGAGGTGTTGACCTTGGGTAGGGTGCTCTTTCCAAGAGCCGGTGCAGACTCGATGGGCCGAATGGCCTCCTTCTGCACTGTAAATTCTATGTAATCTATGTAATTGTATGGGAGTAGGGTTTAAATAGTGATAATTGGTTCTCGCCACGCTGCAGCAAGACCCGATTTCGCCTACAGGAGCGGGCTGGTTGCATCGCAAATGGTTTGATGCCCGCGTGGTTCTCGTCTTCTGCTTCTCCCGCTATTCACCAGCCTCGTTTTGCTTGAGTGAGAGTGCAACAAGGCCTGAGATTTGTGCCCTAAGTGTGGATTAAACTGGTGAGAAACTTCCCAGGGCCCAAAAAAGTAACTAGGTATCTTTGATTAGCCATGGGGAACTTGCCGGCAGAGCTGGTGGGAAACTCCCTGAAAAACCCACCACAAATGAACTTAGAAATCATTTGGATGAATAGCTCTCATGGAGTCATACAGTGCAGAAAAAGCCTTTTGGTCCATTGAGTCTGCACCGACAATAATTACCCCTGATCTCATGCTAAGCCCATTTAGCAGCACTTGTCCCATTTCCTTGATTGTGATGGTGCGTCTGGTGCTCATCCAAGTGCTTTTTAAAGGTCTTGAGGTTTCCAGCCCCCGCTACCTTCCCAGGCAGTGCATTCCAGATTCTCACCACCCTCTGAGTGAAATTTATTTTCTGATCAGAATCTCTTGTCCCGATACGGACACATGGAAACATAGAAAATAGGAGCAGGAGGAGGCCATTCGGCCCTTTGAGCCTGCTCCGCCAGTCATTATGATCATGGCTAATCTCCCCAAATCCTTTGATCCCTTTGTCCCACGTGCTATATCTAACTGTATTAACTATATCAAATTGAACACGATTGGGCAAATGGTATCCTCCTGCGCTGTAACAATTCTGTGATTCTATTGTCCTATTCCATTCTGGTCTGTAATCCGAAGCTCATTAGAACTTCAGCTTTGGAATAACGTTGACTGCCCATCAAGCTAAATTGCATGGTTGTGGAACTCTTTGGAATGTCACAAGGTTACAATAAGATGGTATACAAATTCAAATCCTTTATTATAGAACACATCTAATACAAAGAAGGTGGCTGCATTTCAGTTGCTGTATGTTACACGTATGTGTATGTAAAGATACATAGTGCCAAAGCAATGTTCCAAATGGGTTAGGAAAAGATATCCCTGAATAGAATTGGTGAGCAGCACCTTCAACCATGAGGGTTGAGCATTCGCCAAATCTATGCACCTGTGTCAATGCAAAACACTGGCCCTTGGGAGGTACTGCTCCAGGTCATATCGTGAGATAATATCACAAATGGATGAAGCTCTGTGGTGAAAAAGCATATTTGATTGATTAATTGCACCCTATTACCAATTTTATATTTATTACTTTTACTCACAAATGAAAGGTGCATGCTGAGATTTGCATAAAATTAAATATTATTTTTTGTGACAGCATCATTACATATAAGCAGTGGAGTGGCATTTTAGAAACATTGAGGACGTTTGACCTGAATCTTACAAGGTTTTTGAATGTTTGGAAATAGAGAGATTCTGATCGTCCCAGAGTCCTTTGTCCCACAAATATAAATTCAGTCAGAAGACATTGCAGCAGGGTGGTTAACATTTAATTCCTTTTTTTTCCAGTTTTTCTTTCCTCTCCTGATAGCACTACCCTACATTGGCTCCTTGGGTCACTGATAGTTTGCCCAAGTTATAATTCTTCATGTACAGACAGTGAGCAGCGGCAAGCTGCGGGACTTTGAGGTTATCACAATCAAGCTCATTTTCTGCATATCTGACATCTGCGTGAATCACATTCCAGTGGGACTCACTAGATAGCAATCAAGAACATAGATTTTTCAATCCTCACGCTTGGTGGAACTCAGGACAATCATTGCACTCCTACCACTTCCCACATCAGCTTATTCAGGAGGGCAAATGGATTAAACAGAAGTCTTCCTGTGCTGGAGGACTAAGATCCACAATGGGTGGTGTATTTATCCATTCTGCTATCAGGGGAACATCAAGTGCATAATATTTATTGAATGATTAATGAAGGTTTTTTAAAAAATATAACAGCAATAAGTTAACACCAGTTGGAGACCAACTGGTAATCAGAACTACGATACTATTTCCAAATTGTATTAATTACAAAAAAATACATTATTGTTTAAGTAACATGGTTGCTACTTTACTCTCAAAATGCTAACATTTCAAGTACCATTGTGTAGAGTTTATGGAATTTGTTAACATTCTGTTCTTTGCAACTAAATCTGAAGAGATTTGTGTTTTTCAGCTGATTAACAAATCATTAACCTCGTAACCAAGGTTTGTTTTCTATTGAATAGACATTTCATTACTGCCAGCATCTTGCACAGAACTCGCTTTAACATATTGCACGAAAAACCCTCTCGCTACCCTTTATATAGCTAAGGGTCATAGGTTAACAGTTATTGAGTGTTCCTCATTGCTGTAACTGCATTTTCTATATAGTCAAATGTTATTATACAAATATATTATTGCTGACTTAACTATTGCATTCAAGCACTGGCTGACTGATCTTATCTGAATTAAACCTGCGATTTATATGAAGTTAATTAAGCAATGCTGAACTGTTATTGGGCATAGATAAATGAAAAGCATTGTGTTAATTGGTTGACTAAAATGCATGTCAAGATAAGTTTGATTTTATGTCTAAAGCCACCCAAAGTTCATCACCATCAGTTTATACTATGACACTGTGGATCAATCATGTCCTTTTGCATGTTTTGCTAATGTGGCAGCTATATATTACTCTTCAATTTTCTCACTACCTTTTATGAAAAGTTGTGCAACAAAAATGACGATATAATGTCAGGTCCTTATTGGAATACATTCTCTCAAGCCTCTCCCATGCTTCCCGATGTCAGTGCTGAAGCTAATTTGAAAAGTCCAAAGTTGAGATACCCTAGTGTTGTCAATAAGCTTGTTTCATATTTTGATAACACTGCACTTTTGTGGAAAATTACACACAAGCCAAAAAATTAATAATCAATACACTTCACATGTGATAGTCTTGTCTCAACGCCTCAAATTGCTTCCATTGTGAGGGAAGATTTACCTCCAGACTTACTTTCTTATTTTAATCGCCTCTAATTATCAGTAAAACGTTACTGTACACTGGTCAATCGAAGCTCAATGAAAGTTTCAAGAACAGTGTATCATTTGTTCTAGGCGTTGTACAATTCCCTTGTCTGTACAATTACATCAGCCACAGCAATGCCCCATTTTCAATCATGTTTGACCATACTTTCAGGTTTTCATCTCTCATTTTACTAAACTATGGGCTGAATTTCAATATGGGGGTGGAGGAAGGGGAGTACATATTGCTCAAATGCCCCTGCCCTTCCTCCCCACCTTTCCAAAAAAGATTTTCTGAAGTGACCTGACCACCCCAAATGTTTAATGGTGTGGGCAGTGTGAAATATGGGTCGATTTAGTAACAAATTCAATTGCTCATTTATTATTCATTCAAAAATGGTGGGCAGCGGGCAATCTCTGTGCCTGCCCACCCACCATATTAAGGGCTCCAAGTCGAAGGTAAGCAGGAAGGCAGTGGGCTTGCATCACCGGTAACCTGGGGGCCAACTGGAAGATATTCAAACAACGCTTCCAGCTCTACCTGGAAGCCACAGACCGGGAAGATGCCTCGGACACCAAGAAGATTGGTCTCTTCCTATCCACGGCCGGGGAACATGCCATCCACATTTTCAATTCTCTCACCTTTGCTGACGATGAAGATAAATCAAAATTCAAGACGGTCCTCCTCAAGTTTGACAGTCACTGCGACATCGAGGTGAATGAAAGTTTCAAGCGCTGTGTATTCCAACAGCGTTTACAGGGTAAGGATGAACCTTTCCAGTCCTTTCTCACCCACCTCCGCATCCTTGCGCAGTCCTGTAATTATGGGCCCACCTCTGACTCCATGATACGCGACCAGATCGTTTTCGGTGTTCAGTCGGACCCCCTACACCAGCAGCTCCTCAAGGTACAGCAGCTCAGCCTAGCGACAGCCATCGAGACCTACGTGCTCCACGAACGCGCCACTAGTTGGTATTCCCACATCCAAGCAGCTGAAACGGCGCGACAAGGTCCCCACGAGGCAGAACGGGTCCAAGCAATCGAGCAACTCCAGGGCCTCAGCCTGGATGAGGGCGGCCATTTCGCGCACTTTTCGCGGACTCCCGTGCTTTAAACAAGCTTCTACTTGTAGGCACTTGCAGCTGGAGCTTGTTAATTAGTGAATTGGATTAGGCCAGTTTTCAGAGGCTAGATTCACAGTATCAAAATGATCCCCTACAGTGCAGACTTTGTTTGCACTGAGTGTTGAATTTGGTGCATTTGAGTGCTATAGTAAGAGTTTGGTGACCGAGGGAGTTAGGTGTGGAGGGAGTAAGGCGCTCCTTTCATTTTGTTTCCGACATTTCCGCAAAGAGTGAGAAGAGAGCCAGGAGTTTACAGAAAGTGTAGCTGACTGGGAGCAGAGTCGGAGGGCGGAGATCTAGTTAGTCCACAGGGCAGCTATATTCTGTCAGGTAAGAGGGGATGGAGGCTAGGCCAGTTGCATGCTCCTCCTGTAGGATGTGGGTGGTGAGGGATACCACCGGTGTCCCCGCTGACTATACCTGCGGGAAGTGAACCCAACTTCAGCTCCTCAAAGACCGTGTTAGGGAACTGGAGCTAAAGCTGGATGAACTTCGGATCATCCGGGAGGCAGAAGGGGTGATTGAGAAGAGTTACAGGGAGGTAACCACACCCAAGGTACAGGACAAGAATAGCTGGGTCAGGGGGAAAAAAACAAACAGGCAGACAGTGCAGGGATCCCTCGTGGCCGTTCCCCTTCAAAACAAGTATACCGTTTTGGATGCTGTTGGGGGGGATGACCTACCGGGGGAAGGCCCTAGCGGCCAGGTCTCTGGCACTGAGTCTGGCTCTGGGGCTCAGAAGAGAAGGGGGGAGAATAGAAAAGCAATAGTTGTAGGAGATTCAATGGTCAGGGGGGATAGGAGATTCTGTGGTCACGAGCGAGACTCCCGGAAGGTATGTTGCCTCCCGGGTGCCAGGGCCAGGGATGTCTCGGATCGTGTCTTCAGGATCCTTAAGGGGGAGGGGGAGCAGCCAGAAGTCGTGGTGCACATTGGTACCAACGACATAGGTAGGAAAAGGGGTGTGGAGGTAATAAACAAGTTTAGGGAGTTAGGCTGGAAGTTAAAAGCCAGGACAGACAGAGTTGTCATCTCTGGCTTGTTGCCGGTGCCACGTGATAGCGAGGCTAGCAATAAAGAGAGAGTGCAGCTGAACACGTGGCTGCAGGAATGGTGTAGGAGGGAGGGCTTCAGGTATTTGGATAATTGGAGCGCATTCTGGGGAAGGTGGGACCTGTACAAGCAGGACGGGTTGCATCTGAACCAGAGGGGCACCAATATCCTGGGAGGGAGGTTTTCTAGTACTCTTCGGGAGGGTTTATACTAATTTGGCAGGGGAATGGGAAGCGGATTTGTAGTCCAGCAACTAAGGTAGCTGATATTCAGGACGCCAAAGCGTGTAGTGAGGCAGTGGGGAAGGGAACACTGACAAAGGAGAGTACTTGCAGGCACGGAGATGGATTGAAGTGTGTATACTTCAACGCAAGAAGCATCAGGAATAAGGTGGGTGAACTTAAGGCATGGATCGGTACTTGGGACTACGATGTGGTGGCCATCACGGAAACTTGGATAGAAGAGGGGCAGAAATGGTTGTTGGAGGTTCCTGGTTATAGACGTTTCAATAAGATTAGGGAGGGTGGTAAAAGAGGTGGGGGGTGGCATTGTTAATTAGAGATAGTATAACAGCTGCAGAAAGGCAGTTCGAGGAGTATCACCCTACTGAGGTAGTATGGGTTGAAGTCAGGAATAGGGAAGGAGCAGTCACCTTGTTAGGAGTTTTCTATAGGCCCTCCAAGGCGAGCCGGATGCTGGCACACCAGCTTCGTAAGAGGGAGGCAGCGAGGGAGATAGGTGGAATTAAGGATAGCGGGGGGAATACGGTGCAGAGTGCGGTGAAAGTAAATGAGGTATTCAAGGACTTCTATGAGGAGCTGTACAGATCTGAGCCCCCAGCGGGGGAAGAGGGGATGCGACGATTTTTGGATCAACTGAGGTTCCCGAGGGTGGAGGAGCAGGAGGTGGCTGGTTTAGGGGCGCCAATTGGGTTTGAGGAGCTGGTTAAAGGATTGCGGAACATGCAGGCGGGGAAGGCCCCGGGGACAGATGGGTTCCCGGTCGAGTTTTACAGGAAATACGTGGACCTGCTAGGCCTGTTGCTAGTGAGGACTTTCAATGAGGCAAGGGGGGGGGCCTTGCCCCCGACAATGTCCAGGGTGCTGATCTCTCTGACCCTGAAGGGGGACAAGGACCCACTGCAATGTGGGTCGTATAGACCGATCTCACTCCTCAATGTGGATGCTAAGTTGCTGGCAAAAGTGCTGGCTACGAGAATTGAGGACTGTGTCCCGGGGGTGATCCATGAGGACCACACGGGATTTGTAAATGGCAGGCAGCTAAACGCTAACCTGAGGAGGCTCCTCAACGTGATTATGATGCCATCGGTGGAGGGAGAAGCGGAGGTAGTGGCAGCTATGGACACGGAGAAGGCCTTCGACCGGGTGGAGTGGGAGTATCTTTGGGAAGTGTTGCAGAGGTTTGGGTTCATGGATGGGTTCATTAGCAGGGTCAGGCTGCTATATAGAGCCCCGGTGGCGAGTGTGCCTACGAATCGGCGGAGGTCGGAGTACGTTCGGCTCTACCGAGGGACGAGGCAGGGATGCCCCCTGTCCCCCTTGTTGTTTGCATTGGCAATTGAGCCTTTGGCCATGGCACTAAGGGAGTCCAGGAAATGGAGGGGACTGGTCCGGGGGGGGTGGAGAGGAACACCGGGTGTCATTGTTTGCTGACGACCTGTTGCTGTATGTGGCAGATCCAGTGGAGGGGATGGTGGAGGTCATGCGGATCCTAAGGGAGTTTGGGGACTTCTCGGGCTATAAGCTCAACGTAGGGAAAAGTGAGCTCTTTGTGGTGCATCCAGGGGACCAGGGAAGGGGGATAGACGACCTACCATTGAAGAGGGCGGAAAGGAACTTTCGGTACTTGGGGATCCAGGTGGCTGGGGGTTGGGGGGCCCTGTACAAGCTCAATTTGATGCGGTTGGTGGAGCAGATGGAGGAGGATTTCAAAAGATGGGATGTGCTGCCACTCTCGCTAGCGGGCAGGGTGCAGTCGTTTAAACTGATGGTCCTACCGAGGTTTCTCTTTGTGTTCCAGTGCCTTCCCATTATGATTCCCAAGGCCTTTTTCAAACTGTTAGGTAGGAGCATCATGGGTTTCGTGTGGGCAAATAAGACCCCAAGGATAAAGAGGGTGTTTCTGGAGTGGAGTAGGGACAGGGAGGGCTGGCGCTGCCGAATTTGTGCGGCTATTATTGGGCTGCCAATGTGGCGATGATTCGTAAGTGGGTAATGGAGGGAGAGGGGGCAGCGTGGAAGAGGTTGGAGATGGCGTCCTGTGTGGGCACGAGCCTGAGGGCGCTGGCGACGGCACCGCTGCCGCTCTCGCCGACAAGGTACACCACGAGTCCGGTGGTGGCGGCGACGCTGAAGATCTGGGGGCAGTGGAGACGACACAGGGGCGAGGTTTGGTCTCCGATTCGGGAGAACCATCGGTTCGTCCCGTGAAGGATGGATGGGGGGTTTTGGAGCTGGCATCGGGCAGGGATTAGAAGAATGGGGGACCTGTTTATAGATGGGACATTTGCGAGCCTAGGGGCGCTGGAGGAGAAGTTTGGGTTACCCCCGGGAAATGCTTTCAGGTATATGCAAGTGAGGGCGTTTGTGAGGCGGCAGGTGAGGGAATTCCCGCTGCTCCTGGCACAGGGGATTCAGGACAAGGTGATTTTGGGTGTATGGGTTGGAGAAGGCAAGGTTTCGGCGATCTACCAGGAGCTGAAAGAAGAGGAGGTGGCCTCGGTAGAGGAGTTAAAGGGCAAGTGGGAGGGAAGCTTGGGGAGGAGATAGATGAGGGTCTGTGGGCTGACGGCCTGAGTAGGGTTAATTCTTCCTCCTCTTGCGCCAGGCTCAGCCTAATCCAATTCAAGGTTACTCAGAGCGCATATGACAGGGGCGAGGTTGAGTAGGTTCTTTGGGGTGGAGGACAGATGGGGGAGGTGCTCGGGAAGCCCGGCAAATCACGTCCATATGTTCTGGTCGTGCCCGGCACTGGATGGGTTTTGGATGGGTTTCGCGAGGACTATGTCCGAGCTGGTGAAAGTCCAGGTCAAGCTGAGTTGGGGGTTGGCACTATTTGGGGTAACGGATGAGCCGGGAGTGCAGGAGGCGAAAGAGGCCGGTATCCTGGCATTTGCGTCCCTGGTAGCCCGGCAGAGGATCTTGCTATTATGGAAGGACGCAAAGCCCCCCAGTGTGGAAGCCTGGATGAATAACATGGCAAGGTTCATTAAGCTGGAGAGGATAAAGTTTGCCTTACGAGGGTCTGTGCAGGGGTTCTTTAGGCAGTGGCAACCATTCCTAGACTATCACGCGGAGCGTTAGGTGGAGGTCAGCAGCAGCAGCAACCCAAGGATGGAGGGGGGGTGTCTCCTTCGAGGGGGGTATTTGGGTGGGTGGGGGGGGCTTCCACAAGGGTACCTTTGAATGTCATATGGGGGGGGTTGCTATATACGGGGGAAACCCAATGTATAAGTTCTGTATTATTTTTGATTGTTTTGTTTGTGTTCTTTTTTCCTTTTGTTATTGGGGGGGTGGCGGTTGTTAAAATTTTGTTGGAAAATCTGAATAAACAAATTTTTAAAAATTTAAAAAAGACTGTGTGGCAAAATTTGGCACCAACTCCATCTACAAGTGTGCTGATGACACGACCGTAGTGGGTCGGATTTCAAACAACGATGAGTCAGAGTACAGGAGAGAGATAGAGGCGGGATTCTCCGTAATCGGCACGATGTCCGCCAACCGGCGCCAAAAACGGCATGAATCAGTCCGGCATCGCGCCGCCCCAAAGGTGCGGATTTCTCTACATCTTGAGGGGCCGAGCCCTTACCTTGAGGGGCTAGGCCCGCGCCGGACTGATTTCCGCCCCGCCAGCTGGCGGGAAAGGCCTTTGGTGCCCCACCAGCCGGCGTGGAAATGACTTTGCCAGGCGGCGCATACGCGGGAGCGTCAGCGGCCACTCACGGCATCCCTGCGCATGCGCAGTGGAAGGGGTCTCTTCTGCCTCCGCCAAGGCGGAAGGAAAAGAGTGCCCCCACGGCACAGGCCCACCCGCGGATCGGTGGGCCCCGATCGCGGGCCAGGCCACCATGGGGGCACCCCCCGGGGCCAGATCGCCCCGCGCCCCCCTCCAGGACCCCGGAGCCCGCCCGCGCCACCGTGTCCCGCCGTCCCAAACGTGATTCAATCCACGCCGGCTGGCGTGGGTTGACAGCGGCGGGACTTCAGCCCATCGCGGACCGGAGAATCGCCGGGGGATTCCCGTCGACCGGCGCACCACGATCCCCGCCCCTGCCGAATATCCGGTGGCGGAGAATTCGCGACATGACGGGGGCAGGATTTACGCTGGCCCCCGGTGATTCTCCGACCCGGTGGGAGGTCGGAGAATCGCGCCCAGAGAATCTAGCGGTATGGTGTAACGACAAAGAGGTGCTGGGTAGGTGAATTGACCATGCTAAATTGCCCCTTAAATGGAAAAAAAAATTGGGTACTCCAAATTTATTTTTAAAAAGACACCCTGGTTGACAGCTTCAGATTCCTCGGTGCACACAAAACCGACAATCTGTCCTGTTCTACTCACGTTGATGCTACGACCAAGAAAGCACAACAGCGCCTATACTTGCTCAGGAAACTAAGGAAATTCGGCATGTCCAAATAGCCTCTTACCAATTTATACAGATGCAACATAGAAAACATCCTGGGCTGAATTCTCCACCGTGGGAATGCTCCATTTTGCAGGCAGCCTGGAGGTTACCTGATGTCATGGGGCTGCCCCACAATGGGAAACCCCATTGACCAGCTGGCGAAACGTAGAATCCAGATGGCGTGCTGAACCATCTGGCGCGTCGGGACAGAAAAACCCACCCTCTATCGCTGCATCACAGCTTAGTATGGCAAGTACTCGGCCCAAGACCCTAAGAGAGTCGCAAACACAGCCCAGTCCATCACGCGAACCCGCTTCCCATCCATTGACTGCTTACACCTCCCGCTACCTTGGGAAAGCGGGGAGCATAGACAAATACCCCTCACACCCAGGTTATTCTCCCTTCCAATCTTTTCCATCAGACAAAAGTCTGAGAACATGCACTAATAGATTCAAAAACAGCTTCTTCTTGCTGTTACCAGACTCCTAAATGACCCTCTTATGGACTGAACTGATCACTCGATGAATCTTCCCTAATGAGTAGCACTACACTCCGTATGCTTCACCCGATGTCTATGTATTTATCGTATGTCCTATGTTTTTCAAGTGTGGAACAATCTGCCTGGGCCTTACGCTGAACAATACTTTTCACAGTACCTCGGTACATGTGACAGTAAATGTAAATATTATACTGTACTGGAAAATATATATACTTTTATTCTTGAAATTATGACTCAAATTGCTGTATGCAGATGACCTGTTACTGTATGTGGCGGACCCAGTGGGAGTGATGCCGGAGGTGATGCGGATCCTCAGGGAGTTTGGAGATTTTTCCGGGTATAAGCTCAACATGGGGAAGAGTGAGCTATTTGTGATACACCCAGGGGACCAGGGAAGGGGGATAGACGAGCTTCCACTGAAGAGGGCGGAATGGAGTTTTCAGTACCTAGGGATCCAGGTAGCCAGGAGTTGGGGGGCCCTACACAAGCTCAACGTGACGAGGCTGGTGGAGCTGGTGGAGGAGTTTAAAAGGTGGGATATGCTGCCACTCTCCCTAGCGGGTAGGGTACAGTCGGTGAAGATGACGGTGCTCCCGAGGTTCCTTTTTATATTCCAGTGCCTCCGCATCCTGATCCCTAAGGCCTTTTTAAGTGGGTCAGCAGGAGCATCATAGAGTTTGTATGGGCGAA
The DNA here is from genome assembly GCF_047496885.1 of Scyliorhinus torazame. Classification (NCBI taxonomy): domain Eukaryota; kingdom Metazoa; phylum Chordata; class Chondrichthyes; order Carcharhiniformes; family Scyliorhinidae; genus Scyliorhinus; species Scyliorhinus torazame. The sequence goes on from NC_092709.1 coordinate 277,213,576, forward strand.
AAAGACCCCGAGGGTGAGAAGGGTGCTTCTGGAACGGAGCAGGGACAGAGGAGGGCTAGCGTTGCCTAATCTGTGTGGGTACTACTGGGCTGCCAATGTGGCGATGATACGCAAGTGGGTAATGGAGGTGGAGGGGCGGTATGGAAGAGGCTGGAGATGGCGTCCTGTGTGGGCACGAGCCTGAGAGCGCTGGTGACGGCATCGCTGCTGCTCCCGCCAACAAGGTCCATCACGAGTCCAGTGGTGGCGGCGACCCTCAAAATTTGGGGGCAGTGGAGACGCCACAGGGGGAGGCAGAGGCTTCGGTATGGTCCCCAATCCGAGAGAACCATCGGTTTGTTCCGGGGAGAATGGATGGGAGGTTCCTGAGCTGGCACAGGGCAGGTATTAGAAGGATGGGGGACCTGTTTATAGATGGGACGTTTGCGAGCCTTGGGGCGTTGGAGGAAAAATTCGGGCTCCCCCCTGGAAATGCCTTCAGGTGCATTTAGGTAAGGGCGTTTGTAAGATGGCAGGTGAGGGAATTTGCCGCTGCTGCCAGCACGTTGGATCCAGGATCGGGTGCTCTTGGGGGTGTGGGTTGGAGAAGGCAAGGTCTCGGCGATCTACCAGGAGATGCAGGAGGAGGAGGAGGCCTCGGTGGAGGAGCTGAAAGGTAAATGGGAGGAGGAGCTGGGGGTGGAGATAGACGAGGGTACGTGGGCGGATGCCTGGGTAGGGTAAATTCTTCCTCCCCTTGTGCCAGGCTTAGCCTGATACAATTTAAGGTTCTGCACAGGGTGCACATGACTGGGGCAAGGCTGAGTCCGTTTTTTGGAGTGGAGGACAGGTGTGTGAGGTGTTCGGGGAGCCCAGCAAATCATGCCCACATGTTCTGGGCGTGCCCAGCGCTGGATGGGTTCTGGAGGGGTGATGGGAGGTACTTGGTGTTTTCTACTATGTTTAATGAGGGGCTTGTATATTGGGGGAATATGTGACATAGCTAGAAGATGTTTATTTATGTGTTCTTTGTTTTCTCTTATTTCTGTAAGGGGGGGTTTGTTGAAAATATGTAAAACATTTGAATAAAAAAATATTTTTGAAAAAAGAAATTATGACTCAAACAGAGTTGATTTTATTGAACTCAATCTTTCAGAAACCAATTTGTTCAGTATTTAACGTAGTTTAAAGGTTAATTTCTACATATTAAATTGCCTTTGCTATCTGTGGCATTGATTATAGATCCATTTCTGAAAGCCTATGAGAATTGGACTGTTCCTGTCAAATTTAATTTGAAAAATAATAACGTGAGACAAACTGGAGAAAACAAATACCATTTGCAGACAAATTTTATTCTGTTTGGGGAGTCAGAAAAATACAGCTGCTGTTTATTTAAATTTCATACTGATTTTTTGCCTTCAGGCCAGAAAGTGGAGTTCAAAGCCCAAAATCAGGCATGGTCATATTGAATGGTGGAGCAGGCTCGATGGGCCATATGGTCCACTTCTGCTCCTATTTCCTATGTTCTTGTGTTCCAGGTACAAAAGGCATGGCACAAACTAAGTGGTAGTGAATCACCAAACAGCCCAGTTTATACCAACTTATTTTCACAGCTCCAGGTCCCAGGTTCAATTCCCAGCTTGGATCAGTGTCTGTCCCGAGTCTGCACATCCTCCCTGTGTTTGCATGGGTTTCCTCTGGGAGCACCAGTTTCCTCCTACAAGTCCTGAAAGACGTGCTTGTTAGGTGAATTGGTTATTCTGAATTCTCCCTCTGTGTACCCGAACAGGCGTCAGAATGTGGCGACTAGAGGATTTTCACAGTAACCTCATTGCAGTATTAATGTAAGCCTACTTGTGGCACTAATAAAGATTATTATTATTTACATTGAGCAATAGGTAAGAAAACTACATGTTGTGGAAAGGTGAAGGAGATCATTCAGTTAAGTATCAGGCAAAGGCATTGTGGAAGGTAAAGAAACGTGTTGTCAAATAGGCTGCTGATTTGTTATCGCCCATTTTGCCCGTGTCAATTTCACCCTAAGATAGCAGTGCAAAGAAATTGGTATATTTTCCCACTTTGAGAATTCAGTGTCTGTGTTGAGAAATATTGCACAGATTTAAGTCTTTTTATATTTGTTTTTTAACAATGGGGTAAAAATTGCCCTGGTAACCTATATGCAGCAACATCCTGAATAAGCTCATGAGAATTTCCCCTGGTCAACATTTTGTGCAAAATCACAAACACATTGGCCGGGATTCTCCCGCAATTGGCGGGATGGCCCGATGCTGGCGCCAAGAGCGGCGCAAACCACTCCGGCGTCGGGCCGCCCGGAAGTTGGTGCCACGCCAACCAGCGGCGAAAGGCCGGGGCGAGAACCACCGGCGGGTTCCGGCGCATGCGCAGAACCGCCGGCGTGTTTCCTGCGCATGCACAGGGGGTTTCTTCTCCGCACCAGCCATGGCGGAGCCTTACAGAGGCCGGCATGGAGGGAAAGAGTGCCCCCACGGCAGAGGCCCACCCGCAGATCGGTGGGCCCCCCCCGTGCCCCCCCCCGTGGACACCGCTAGCCACCCTCCAAGCCAGGTCCCGCATTTCACGCCAGCGGGACTGGCCGAAAACAGGTGGCCGCTCAGCCCATCAGGGCCCGGAGAAATGCCAGGGGGGACCGCTGCCAGCGCCCCCCGACCAGCGCGGCGCAATCCCCGCTCCCGCCCGAAAACCGCCACCGGAGAATTCGGCAGCTGGCGTTGGAGCGGCGGGGCGGGATTCATGCTGCCCCCTGGCGATTCTCCGACCCGGCGGAGGGTCGGAGAATCCCGCCCCTGATTTTACAACCTGTTTACGATATTACTAGGAATACAGAACACGGGAGAGATATAAGCACATTAAGATACTACAACATATAGCCATCAATTGAATTCTTACTTCAGCGTACAACTGTAAAGAGCCCACAGCAGCCACAACCAATTTCTGTCAATTAAGATCTTTTGTGTGTGACCTGGGGAAGGGCCATTTGATGGGACAAAAACAGAGTCCTATTTTGGACACGTTTAACGGGGTGTTTCTTGGTGCCTGCAAAGATTAGGAGAGCAAAAAGGGGACATGAAAATATATTGGTTGGTAAAATAAAGGAAAAATGTTAGTGCTGGAAAATGGGTTTAGAATGGTTAAGTGGTCGTTTTTGACCGGCGCTGATGCGATAGGCCGAAGAGCCTTTTCTGTGCTGTATGATTCTATGACTCTATAAGGAGAAAAAGGGAGGCTTATGGCAGATATCGTGAGCTCAAAAAAGCAGAGGCCCAAGAGGCTTATAGAATGTGCAAAAGGGAACTTAAAAAGGAAATTAGGAGAGCAAAAAGGGGATATGAAAGTATACTGGTAGGTAAAATAAAAGAAAATCATAAATTGTTTTACAAGGGTAACAGGATAACTAAGGAAAGACTACGCCCATTAAGGCCCATAGTGGTAATTTATGTTTGGAACCGGAGGATGTAGGTAGGGTTCCAAATGAATACTTTGTGTTGGTGTTGACTCGTGGGAGGGACGGTATAGGTATAGAAATCAGGGAGAGGGACTGTGATAAAATTAAAGAGATTAACATAGGCAGAGAGGAGGTTCTGAGTGATCTGGCACACTTAAAGTGGACAAATCTCCGGGGTGGGAGGAAATGTGTCCCAGGCTATTGAGTGAGGCAAGGGAAGAAATAGCAGGGACGCTGGCAATAATTTTCAGTTCCCCTCTAGCCACAGGAGAGGTGCCGGAGGACTGGAGGATAGCCAATGTGGTATCATTATTCAAGAAGGGAGGACGGGATAAACAAGGAAAATGCAGGCCACTCAGTCAAACCTCAGTGGTGGGGGAACTATTGGAAGCAATTCTTTAAAAAAATATATATTTATTCAAATTTTTCAACAAATTTTCAACAACCCCCCCCCCCAACAAGAAGAAAGAAACAAGAACACAACAATCAGAAATTATACATTGGATTTCCCCCATATACAATAAACCCCCATATAACATTTAAAAACACAAATAGGGAAAAAAACCACCTTCACCAAAACGTCACCCCAAAAGAACCCCCCCCCTCCCTCCCCCCCTCACTTGGGCTGCTGCTGCTGCTGACCTCCTCCTAACGCTCCGCGAGATAGTCTAGGAACGGTTGCCACCACCTGAGGAACCCTTGCACAGAACTTTGCATGGCAAACTTTATCCTCTCCAGCTTGATGAACCCTGCCATGTCATTGATCCAAGCTTCCACGCTAGGGGGCTTCGCATCTTTCCATAACAGCAAAATCCTCCGCCGGGCTACCAGGGACGCAAAGGCCAGAATACCGGCCTCTTTCTCCTCCTGCACTCCCGGCTCGTCCGATACCCAAAATAATGCTAATCCCCAGCTCGGCGTGACCCGGGATTTCACCACCTTCGACATAGTCCTCGCAAAACCCCTCCAAAACCCATCCAGCGCCGGGCACGACCAGAACATATGGACGTGGTTTGCCGGGCTCCCCGAGCACCTCCCACATCTGTTCTCCACCCCAAAGAACCTACTCAATCTCGCCCCTGTCCTATGCGCTCTGTGAGTAACTTTGAACTGTATTAGGCTGAGCCTGGCGCAAGAGGAGGAAGAATTAACCCTACTCAGGGCGTCACCCGCTAGTGGGAGTGGCAGCATATCCCATCTTTTAAAATCCTCCTCCATCTGCTTCACCAACTGCGTCAAATTGAGCTTGTGCATGGCCCCCCAACTCCTAGCTACTTGGATCCCTAGGTACCGAAAGCTCCTTTCCGCCCTCTTCAGCGGTAGCTCGTCTATCCCCCTTCCCTGGTCCCCTGACTGCACCACAAAGAGCTCACTCTTCCCTACGTTGAGTTTATACCCTGAAAAGTCCCCAAACTCCCTAAGGATCCGCATGACCTCCACCATCCCCTCCACTGGATCCGCGACATACAACAACAGGTCATCGGCATACAACGACACCCGGTGTTCCTCTCCCCCCCGGACCAATCGCCTCCATTTCCTGGATTCCCTCAGTGCCATGGCCAGCGGCTCAATTGCCAGTGCAAACAACAAGGGGAATAACAGGCACCCCAGCCTCGTCCCCCGGTACAGCCGAAAGTACTCCGACCTCCGCCGGTTCGTAGCCACACTTGTCACCGGGGCTCTATATAGCAGCCTGACCCAACTGATGAACCCCACCCCGAACCCAAACCTCTGCAACACTACCCAAAGATATTCCCACTCCACTCGATCAAAGGCCTCCTCCGCGTCCATAGCTGCCACTACATCCGCTTCCCCCTCCACCGAGGGCATCATAATCACATTGAGGAGCCTCCGCACATTTGTATTTAGCTGCCTACCCTTCACAAATCCCGCCTGGTCCTCATGAATCACCGCCGGGACACAGACCTCAATTCTCGTAGCCAGCACCTTCGCCAGCACCTTCGCCAGCAACTTAGCGTCAACATTGAGGAGCGAGATCGGTCTATACGACCCACATTGCAATGGATCCTTGTCCCCCTTCAAGATCAAAGAAATCAGCGCCCTGGACATTGTCGGGGGCAAGGTCCCCTTCTCCCTCGCCTTATTAAAAGTCCTCACTTATTTCCTGTAAAATTCAACCGGGAACCCAACCGGCCCCGGGGCCTTCCCCGCCTGCATGCTCCCCAATCCTTTAACCAGCTCCTCCAGCCCAATCGGCGCCCCCAAACCAGCCACCTCCTCCTCCTCTACCCTCGGGAACCTCAGCTGATCTAGGAATCGTCGTATCCCCTCCTCCCCCGCTGGGGGCTCAGACCTGTACAGATCCCCATAGAAGTCCCTAAATACCTTGTTTATTCTCACCGCACTCCGTACCGTATTCCCCCCTCTGTCCCTAACTCCACCAATCTCCCTCGCTGCCTCCCTCTTACGAAGCTGTTGTGCCAGCATCCGACTCGCCTTCTCCCCATACTCATACGCCGCCCCCCGCGCTTTCCTCCACTGTGCCTCTGCTTTCCCCGTGGTCAACAGGTCGAATTCCGTTTGGAGGTTCCGTCGCTCCCTAAGTAGCCCCTAATCGGGGGCCTCTGCATGCCTCCCGTCCACCCTTAAAATCTCCCCCACCAACCTCTCCCTCCCCTCTCTCTTCTCCCTGTGGGCCCTAATGGAGATTAGCTCTCTCCTGACCACCGCCTTCAACGCCTCCCAGACTACCCCCACCTGCACCTCCCCGTTGTCGTTGGCCTCCAAGTATCTTTCAATGCACCCCCGCACCCGCCCGCACACCCCCTCATCCGCCAACAGTCCCACATCAAGGCGCCACAGCGGGCGCTGGTCCCTCTCTTCCCCCAACTCCAGCTCCACCCAATGCAGGGCGTGGACCGAGATGGCTATGGCCGAATATTCCGTTCCCTCCACATTCGGGATTAGTGCCCTACTGAAAATGAAAAAATCTATCCGGGAGTAGGCTCTATGGACGTGGGAAAAGAAGGAAAATTCCCTGGCCAGCGGCCTGGCAAACTGCCATGGATCCACTCCCCCCATCTGGTCCATAAACCCCCTGAGCACCTTGGCCGCAGCCGGCCTCTTACCCGTCCTGGACCTAGACCGGTCCACTGCTGGGTCCAGCACTGTGTTGAAGTCCCCTCCCATTATCAAGCTTCCTGCCTCCAGATCCGGAATCCGACCCAGCATGCGTTTCATAAATCCGGCATCATCCCAATTCGGGACATATCCGTTCACCAGTACCACCCGCACCCCCTGCAACCTACCACTCTCCATTATCCACTACAATATTCAGTGCCTCGAACGACACCCGCTTCCCCACCAGTATTGCAACCCCTCTGTTCTTCGCATCCAGCCCTGAATGAAAGACCTGCCCTACCCATCCCTTTCTCAGCCTAACCTGATCTGCCACCTTCAGATGTGTGTCTTGGAGCATAACCACGTCAGCCTTCAGTCCTTTTAAGTGGGCGAACACCCGGGCCCTCTTGACCGGCCCGTTCAGGCCCCTTACATTCCAAGTTATCAGCCGGATCGGGGGGGCTACTTGCCACCCCCCCAGCCTCTCCGAACAGGCGCCGGAATGTGGCGACTAGGGGCTTTTCACAGTAACTTCATTTGAAGCCTACTTGTGACAATAAGCGATTTTCATTTAATTTCATTTCATTTTAATTTCAAAAGTCCCCCAAGAGAGAGACCCTTGCCTGGAAGTGCCCATCCCCCCCAGAAGAAAAACCTCTGCCTGAAAGGCCCCCATAAGAGAGATCCCTGACTGGACGCTACTGACCAATCCAGACAGAGGCAGTGGAAAAAGTCACTGCTCTAAAACCCACCTGGGCAATACACTTGCTGGCTTAGACACATGGGGCGTCATTCTCCGACCCCCCAGCGGGTCGGAGAATGGCCGTTGGCCGCCGTGAATCCCGCCCCCGCCGGTTGCCGAAGTCTCCGGTACCGGATATTCGGCGGGGGCGGGAATCGGGCCGCGCCGGTTGGCGGGCCCCCCCGCTGGATTCTCCGGCCCAGATGGGCCGATGTCCCGCCGATAAATTGCCTGTCCCGCCGGCGTAAATTAGAGTACCTATTTACCGGCGGGACAAGGCGGTGTGGGCGGGCTTCGGGGTCCTGGGGGGGTGGGGGGCGATCTGACCCCGGGGGGTGCCCCCACGGTGGTCTGGCCCGCGATCGAGGCCCACCGATCCGCGGGCGGGCCTGTGCCGTGGGGGCACTATTTCCCTTCCGCCTCCGCAACGGTCTCCACCATGGCGGAGGCGGAAGAGACTCTCCCCACTGTGCATGCGCGGGAAACTGTCAGCGGTCGTTGACGCTCCCGCGCATGCGCCGCCCGGGGATGTCATTTCTGCGCCAGCTGGCGGGGCAACAAAGGCCGTTTCCGCCAGCTGGCGGGGCAGAAATTCCTCCGGCGCCGGCCTAGCCCCTCAATGTTGGGGCTCGGCCCCCAAAGATGCGGAGCATTCTGCACCTTTGGGGTGGCGCGATGCCCGTCTGATTGGCGCCGTTTTGGGCGCCAGTCGGCGGACATCGCGCCGTTTGGGGATAATTCCGCCCATGAATCAGCACCTGTCAATTCCTGAAAAGAGAAAACTAATCAGCTGGGTTTAAACCCCCTCAGATCTTTGATTTGCAAGCCTTTCATTCATCTCTCTGTGAAATTGCTTTCCCTAAGCAGTGATTGACAGCTTCCACACACGCTTCATTGTTTCATTCATCTCCCGTCATGCTAGAGTGGCTTTAAAGTAGTCAGCTGTTAAACCACCGGAAAGCACTTAACTCTCTTCGATGTGGTCCAGGAGCTGTCAATCATATCTTGATGTTTATAAACTTTGGGGTTAGTTTCACAGCTGACTACTTGAAAGCCACTCAAGGATGAAGAGAGATGAGCTAAACAATGAAGACTGCTGTGTGTGTGTGAAAGCTATCAATCACAGCCCAGCAAAATAAATTTCACAGATAAATGAATGAATGGCGAGCAGATCAAAAGTCTGAGGCGGTTTAAACCCAGCTAACTGTTTTTCTCTTTTCAGGTATTGATAGGTGCTGATTCCTGTGCCTAAGCCAGCAGGTGTATTGTACAAGTGAGTTTGAAAGCAGTGATTTTTACTCTGCCTCTATATGGACTGCTCTCTAGCTTCCAGGCTGATGTCCCTCTTCTGGGGGTCTTCCATGCAGAGCCTCACTTCTAGGGGCTTCCACGCAGCGATCTCTCTTCTAGGGGGCTTCCAGACAGGGGTTTATCTTATGGGGGTCTCTGGTGCAAGTCTCTCTAATTATAGGGTCTCTGGTGGAGGTCTCTTTAATTAGGGGGTATCTGGTGGGTTGTCATGGGGAGATCTGGTGGGGGTGGGGTGGGCAGGTCTTGCATTGTTGGAGGGGGGGGAGGGTAGCCCTCCAATGCATCAATGAGGTACACTGCATCGGGCCACGTTTGTCAGGACCGCACTAATTCCCACCCACGTGATGCCCAGCCAGAGGAGCAGAGAATCACGACAGCTGGAGAATATGGGACCCGGTCCATTAATAGGATGCAAATGGGTCCTAATTATCCATTTGCATCCTCCCGCTGGCACGGAGCGAGAACCTCAATCCCAATGGCAGCGGGGGTTTTCTGCCCGATTCTACGCTGCCCGTAGTGGAATTCCCGTTGCAGCGGGGAATCTAGCCCAGTATTAGCTGTACCACTGAATTCCAAAATGGCATCGCTGTCCTCAACATTAACACACGGATAGACGTCACAACATGTTTACTTACATTCTTCTGGCAGATGCTCTATTCTTTCGCTAAGGTAAATGTAAAGTCGCCATAGTCCCGGAAATATGGCTAGACAGTTGGTTTGTGATGCAGAATGAGGCTAGCAGCGTGGGTTCAATTCCCGTACCAGCTGAGGTTATTCATGTGGGCCCCTTCTTCTCAAACTTGCCCCTCACCTCAGGTACCACCAGTTAGCTCTCCCCCTTCAAGGGGAAAGCAGCTTAAGGTCACCCGGGACTATGGCAACTTTATCTTCTTGCGCTAACACCCTTACCAAATGGCATGCGGTACAGCTGCACAAACAGATGTTATTTGGAGGCAAAATCAGCATTCACAACGCCAAAAAAAAGGCATCCTGGAGATGGATTTCGCTGCCAAGGATTTGCATGTCTATGTGTTCACATCTGTCAACTGACTTCATTAATTATCAGTGCTGAGAACACAGATCCTCCCCTGCCTTATTTCATTATTCCATGAACCTTTATCCGGTTCATTTAGACTGAAGGCTGAAACCCATTTGCCTGGATCTTTTCAGTGTGACAGGATTAAAATGGAGGCAGCCTCCCATCTATTTGCACTGATTACTGCCCATGTGTGTGGGCCAGTTAATCCTTCAGAAGCTAACCACAATGCTGATTTCTAACTTCCTCAATATCAATCAGGCAGAGGAAGTGAAAATCCTCACCCATCCCTTCACTTGCCAACACTTTTATTTTGTTTTCAAAAACATCATTTTGCCAGTGGTAAACATCGAGGATTGCCATTTTAAGTTAAATTACACAGGGCACAGAGCACACATGAGACACTCTCTGTGTGGAGGTGTTCAAATACAGAGGTCCCAGCGCCTGGGAAGTCATTTACTGAAATTCCCCTGCATCAGCTTTGAACATACGCTGCCCAAATATTAAATGCAGCTTAAAGAAATAAATTATAAAAATTCATGGCTTTCATAGCTGCGTATCATACACAGCTGAATTACACTGAAAATATATACCCTTCTAAACACTACATAGGGGGCGTCATTCTTCGACCCCCCGCCGGATCGGAGAATCGCCGGGGGCTGGCGTGAATCCCGCCCACGCCGGTTGCCGAAGTCTCCGGTACCAGATCTTCGGCGGGGGCGGGAATCGGGCCGCGCCGGTTGGCGGGCCCCCCCGCTGGATTCTCCGGCCCGGATGGGCCGAAGTCCCGCCGATAAATTGCCTGTCCCGCCGGCGTGGATTAAACCACCTTTTGAACGGCGGGACAAGGCGGCGTGGGCGGGCTCCGGGGTCCTGGGGGGGCGCGGGGCGATCTGGCCCCGGGGGGTGTCCCCACGGTGGCCTGGCCCGCGATCGGGGCCCACCAATCCGCGGGCGGGCCTGTGCCGTGGGGGCACTCTTTCCCTTCCGCCTCCGCCACGGTCTCCACCATGGCGGAGGCGGAAGAGACTCCCTCCACTGCGCATGCGTGGGAAACTGTCAGAGGCCGCTGACGCTCCCGCGCATGCGCTGCCCGGAGATGTCATTTCCGCGCCAGCTGGCGGGGCAACAAAGGCCGTTTCCGCCAGCTGGCGGGGCGGAAATTCCTCCGGCACCGGCCTAGCCCCTCAATGTTTGGGCTCTGCACCCAAAGATGCGGAGCATTCCGCACCTTTGGGGCGGCGCGATGCCCGTCTGATTGGCGCCGTTTTGGGCGCCAGTCGGCGGACATCGCGCCGTTTCGGGAGAATTTCGCCCTGGGAGTGGGATTCTCCGATCCTGAGGCTAAGTGTTGACGCCGTCGTAAACGCCGTCGCGTTTTACGACGGCATCAACAGGCCTCTAGGAGCAGCGATCCTGCGCCGCACAGCACTGGAGATCCTCATGCTGCTCCAGCTGCTGGTACCGGCGTCAGAACGTGCACCGCATGTGCGCTACGGCCATGCGGGTTCGCGCATGCGCGCCAGTTGCCTTCTCCGCGCCGGCCCCGACGCACATGGTGGAGAGCTGCAGGGGCCCGGCACGGAGGAACATGGGCCCCCACCAGGATAAGCACACCCACCGATCGGTAGGCCCCGATCGTGGGCCAGGCCACCGTGGAGGCCTCCCCCGGGGTCGGATCCCCCCTCCCCCCCCCCCCACCAAGTCGCCCCCATGAACATGAACGCCGAGGTCCCGCCGGGTAGGACCACACATGAGTGGTGCCGGCGGGACTCGGCCTAACTCGGCGAGCACTCGGCCCACCACGCGTGGAGAATCGCGTAAGGCGACCCCTGACCGGCGCCGTGCTGACCGTGCCGGCGCCAATGGCGCCGATTCTTCAGCGACCGGAGAATCGGCGGACCGGCGTCGGGGCGGCGTCGTGTGAATCGCGCCTCCCCCGGCGATTCTCCGACCCGACACGGGGTCGCAGAATCCCGCCCAGGTTATTGTTCCCCAGGTTGAACTGCTTACATTGATAGAATCATAAAATTCTAACGTGCAGATGGAGACAATTCAGCCCATCGAGTCTGCACCAACCCTCTGATGAAGCACCCTATCTAGGCCCACTCCCCTGTCCTATCCCAGTAACTTGACCTAAACCTTTGGACACAAAGGGGCAATTTTATCATGGCCAATCTACCTGACCTGCATCATTGGACCATTAGCCAAAACAGTCCTGATCTGGCCTGGCCAAGTGGAGAAAAAGACCTGGCAAAGAGCATATTTTGAATAATATTTTCATCTGAGCACTGGGATAACTGTATGTCCTTGAAGTGCTGTAGAATCATCTAATACAGTGACTTTCTAGTTTGTCGTGTTGAATTTGGACAGTATAGTCTGTGAGAGTATAAGAAAACACATCACCATCTAAAGCATTATATTACTTCTCTGTTCTTGTTTTTAAATGATATCTTTAATCAAATGTTGAGGTGACAAAGCAAAGCCAACTTCGCAATCATGATTTAGTGTGTAGGCCATGATATATTGCACCTGAAAAATGTATGTATTTAAAAATGGAAACAATTACAGGGTTATAATCCAGAAGCAAATACTGCAGATGCTGGAAATCTGAAATAAAATTAGAAAATGCTGGAATTTTTCAGAATGCCTGCCAATATCTTTGTGCAAGAAAAACAGAGTTAACCATTTCTGGTCAACAACCTAAAAAGGTCATCGACTTGAAATGTTAATTGTTTCCCTTTCCTCGGATGCTTCCAGACCTGCTGGATATTTCTGTTTTTATTAAGGAAATATTCCGGCCACGCTGCACCCTAAAAGCATCTCTCCACGGCGCAGCGTGGCCGGTGAAAGCTGAGAGACCCCAGGGATCTACCCGGCTCGCAAAGACTCACCAGATTCAATGCAATCGCTTGAGACATTGCAAGGGGAACCCCCTCCTACAATGGGCGGGATCACTTTTTACCGAATCTGTATGTTAGAGCGAGGCAGTAAGCCTTACTCTTCTGTGCAGATTCCCAAGGTATCTGAGGCTTTGCGATTCAGTCCCTTCGCCTCAGGGACCTCGGGAAAGCAACATTTAGTACTGGTCCCCACAAATGGGGACCAGACGGAACGGCACTCATGGGGATCTCCAAGGGGATTGGAGGCCCCCAGTTGGATGCCCTTTGGGCAGGGTGGTGCCCTGGCACTGCTGATGTCACCTGGGTACCCTGGCAGTGCCACCTGGCTGCTCGGCTGGCACTGCCAAGATTCCCAGGTGGCACTGGCAGGGGCACTTCCAGGTTGACACCACCAAGGTGACAACATGTCCATTGTCTCGCAGGATCTCCATCTGATGAGGCCAGGACACCTAGAGTCGTTACCACCGCCCCCCCACCCCACTCCCCCTCCCGACATACAAGAGACCATCTCGGAGGAGAGCTCTAAGGAGGCCACCATCGAAGCATCACAGCTCTCACCCCCACTTCCGCCAGTGCAGAGACACACCTCACTGGACGGCATTAGTGGACAGGCTTCTGGGGTACAATCTGGTGAGCACCACACAGTTGCTGATGCACACCAGATGCAGGTAGAACCATCCCCCTCCTTGGATACATGGTCCAAAGTCTCAAGGCCGCAAGGCATACTATAGGCAGGGTTTGAACGCCCTGTCAGCAGACAGACAGGAGTCAGACTTTTGCAGAAGAAATTGGCCTTCTTTCCGGCTACAGAAAAGGAAAGAAACAGCAACAGCAGCCTCCAGGCATCTGCAGCCACCAGCATCAGCAAGCAGCAAACACAACCTGCAGCTGTCAAGTGCTCTCACAACTGACCAGGCTAATTCGCCATTTTCAACGGCCTTCAGCTGTGAAGCTAGAGGCTGCTCACAGTCAACGGCCGCGAAATTGACTTTCAGCATCGAAGCCACAGCAGAGCTCAGTCCTGGGAGAGTTTGGTAGGATGGACAGGCTGCAGCTGTGGTTGCCCCTGTTATGGGTCTCCACAATATTTCAAGATGGCTTTAAGGCCTCACAGACGCAAAGCCCCTCATTCCCCTCGGCCTTGGGCAACCTCTGACCTGGAAAGCTTCAGCCCCCTCACCAAGCCCGACCCCACTGAGAGGTTCCCTCCCTCCCCCCCGAGCACAGGGGAGAAATGGCTACTCACCTCCTCACTTCCCCCCAGCTGCCAGTGCGCTAGCTTCCCGTTTTTGAACACATGTACTAAATGTCGCCCACATGATTTCTCGCTAGGGAGTCGGATAATTCCCGTGAGGTCGCTGAATTCGACTTAAGTCTCGTTAATGAGATTTAAATGAATGCTAATAAGGGTTAATGATATTCTCGACATCTTTGCGCAAGATCCGGAACTCACCATCTGGAGCAGGCCAGGTGAATTGCTAACTGGTTTGCACCCGGCTTGAATCTCGATTTTGGCCTTTTCCGCTATTTGCCCGGCGCACCCAGATCTTTACCGGACGCAAGGCGGTGATTAAATCACACCCAGTGATAGAATCCATGTAGCAATTCAGCTTATGGATTCAAACATCACAATTTCATTTTTAGGAATTTAGATAGAAGTAGGCGACAAGATTTAATGGAAATAAAACAGAATCCAGTTTCGGGCATGTTTGGCCGGGTCTTTCCCAGCGCTGGCAGTGTCGAGAGTAACCCCGCCAATAAATGGGACTCTGCTTCTTTTCGGGACCTTGGCGAGGAAAGCCCCGCCAAGGCCGCACTTAGGTTCACATCCTAACAAGCTCAGCTTGCCAGTGCAGAATCCCCCACCGCGGCCTCCGCACCATCCCAACGCCCCAATGTACCAATTAGGGGACCTTGAGACCCTCGCACCCCATCTCATAAGGGCAGGACACTCCCGGGAGTGGGGGGGGGGGGGGGGCGTTTGTTTGGGGGGGGGGATGTAGGGAGGGTGCGATTGTTTCCTGTTGCTGCAGTAGGCTTTTGTGTTTCTTTGCTATGTGTTTATTTGAAAATGCCTTCAATAAAAAGATTTCTATTGAGGTTCACTTTAAAATACCTGTTTATCATCTTCAAGGGTTCATACTGAGGGACAGTGCCTAAAAGTAAGGGTTTGACTTCCTAGATACAGTAAGTCATCAAACTGAAAACACAATATAGACTGTGTGTGGGGGGGGGGGGGGGGGGGGGGGGGGGGGGGCGCGGGGGGGGGGGGGGATTGATCAGTCAGCTGGTGAGCTATTTCATAGATTAATGCTTGGCAGGTTTCAATTTGGTGAAACAGAAATATAGATTTGTTTGGGTGAAAGGGTTAAAAGTGCATCCACAACATCTTTATGAAGTGTGAATAAGCTCAAAGCCAAGCTGCTAAATAACATGCTGGCAAGGCAGAATAATGATAGGCTGGGTAAAGTTAAAACTTTAATTGCATGTTGTGCTAATGGAGCTTTTGTTTTTGATGACTGCGTTCAAGGACATGCTTTTCTTTTACATTTGGGCTGTGAATTTGAGGGATGCCACTATTCAGGAAGGATAGGAAGAGCAAAGTTCAGAGGTACAACAAGCAAGTAAATTTGCTGTGGCTGGAATCTATCTAATTCGCTTCCATTATAAAGTATGTTTATTGTGCCCTTTATGAGAAATCGCGGGAACATAACCCAGGCGAAAGGCGGGACTTTACTGTACCATATTAGGCCATTAATACTATGGACGTTCCAAGATTACACAGAGAGCATGTTTTGCTTCAATAGTTCTGTTGTCAATGATTTGATGAATATTGGCATTCCATCACAACAGCTCATAAAGGTCAGTCCATTATAATGCATCAAAAGGGTGATTTCCCCAATCCTTAGCTCCCAGCAGGATTCCACATGCACAGGAACCACAACTGAAAGTGCAGTTGAAATATGGCAGCCCTGAGCTTCTCACCTGCACTCACTGGAAGTGTGGCTCCCAGCTGTAAATATCATTCATGTGTCCACCGAGGTCCGTCAGAGGTTGCAGCTTGTCTGAGATCATTTGATGGCCACAGATTGTGCCCTGAAACTAAGTAAGGTCAACAGAAGTGATTCCGAAAATTACGAAAAGAAAAGTTTGGCAATACAATGCAGTCTGAAAATGAAAGTGTGCTCAGTGATTTGGATGTGACCTTTCATCCAAACTGTAAGCTTTGGACTGGAAAAGCAGCCTTTTGGTCTGACTGGACATGTGAAGGATTTCACTCTCGCAGTTAATTACTGACCTGCAGTGTGTTTTGTGGGCTGTGGCTTTCCAGCACGCAGATTTGAGCCCCAATTTTAAGCCAGCTCATCTGGTGGCAAACATGGAGATGGGGTTTGGAATGACAGCCAGACAGAATCCATTGCCTTTCTGCAATATTCCCATCATTTTGCCCTCACAACTCCGAGGGTTTAGGGGCAGCACGGTGGCGCAGTGGTTAGCACTGCTGTCTCACAGTACCGAGGTCCCAGGTTCCATCCCGGCTCTGGGACACTGTCCGTGTGGAGTATGCACATTCTCCCCATGTCTGTGTGGGTCTCACCCCCACAACGCAAAGATGTGCGGGGTAGGTGGATTGGCCACGCTAAATTGCCCCTTAATTGAAAAAAAAATGAATTGGGAACTCTAAAAATTAAAAGAGAAAAAAAGATAACTCCTAGGGTTTTCAGGAGGCTACAGTTTGCAGGTAGGCAAAGACCCTATTAATATTAATGATGTAATTCAGACCCCAATATAATTTTAACTCAAAAGTGTGCGGATCGGGCAGCACGGTGGCGTAGTGGGTTAGCATTGTGTCCTCACGGTGCCGAGGTCCCAGGTTCAATCCCAGCTCTGGGTCACTGTCCATGTGGAGTTTGCACTTTCTCCCCGTGTTTGCGTGGGTTTCACCCCCACAAGCCAAAAATGTGCAAGCTCGGTGGATTGGCCATGCTAAATTGTCCCTTAATTGGAAAAAATGAATTGGGTACTTTAAATTTTTTTTTAAAGTTTGCGGATCGCACACAGTCTTCAAGATGGCCGGAAAAGCTGGCAACAGGCAACATCGGCATTTTTGAAAAATTCCCTGTGGTCTGGAGGAAGTCGGAACACTCCGCCTGGGTCAACACGAAAACCTTGGGCCCCATTTACCTCTGGGTATCATGACTTGCTTGGCCTCGTGCCATACAGATTGTAATTTGATTTTGGCAGGACCGTAAGATCCTGCCAGCGGCCAATGCAATGGCAAGGAGGGGTGTCTGGAAAATCGCAAGCTTAAGACTTGCAGGCACCACCTTAGTCCACAAAGCAATACAAATCCCAAGAGAAATTGCACCTCAATATAAAGTGGCACCAAATGAGAACACAAATCATCAATAATCCTATGTTTCTTCTTAATATGCTTCAGTAAAATAAGATAATCTTTGACCTGAGCAGAATTAACTCATCTAAACTGAGGTGGCAGAATGATGTTAAATACAGCCATTGTGTTCTTATGTGGTGAGGGTTAACCTCATTCCTGCTCCTGTTAATGAACCAGTCTTCTTTGATTCTATATGTATGTTTGGATGTTGGTTGAAGCTCAGCTGTGATGTCTCTTGTGGTCAAATACATCACCAGCACTCACTGTCTGTACACACACCTGCAGATTGGCTGGCTGGGTGAAGTACTGGAAGTCACCAGTTTCTATCGTGTGATAGCCCAGAGGAGTTAAGAAGGATGAATTTAAGTGTATGTCACTGGAGGCGTATTCCAGGGTAAAAGCTAACCCTTTGGGATCCACCACAGCCGCTGCTGGAATTTAATGCAATGAATTAATGGGCGGGATTCTCCGACCCCCCGCCGGGTCGGAGAATCGCTGGGGGGCGGCGTATGTCCCGCATCCGCCGCCCGCTGAATTCTCCGAAGGGTGAAAAGTCGGCGGGGCGTCAATCGCGCCGCCCGCCTCGGAGAATGGAAGGGGCGGGCGCGAGACAATGGACTCCGGGGCTGCCCATATTCTCCCGGCCAGATGGGCTGAAGTCCCGCCGACATGACCCGTGCTCACGTCGGCGTAAATCAAAACACCTTTTTAACGGTGTCAACCAGTGCTGATGGCTGACACTGTCCAGCGTGGAGGTAGGTCACGGCCTGGGGGGGTGGCCGCAGGAGAGGTGATGGCGTGGCCGCAGTCTATGTGTGTGGGGGAGAGGTGTGTGTGGGTGTGTGTGGGGTGGGAGTGGGGGTGGGGTGGGTGGGCTTCGGGGGAGTGCCGTGGAAGGGGGGGTGAGTGCCGGCGAGGGGGACAGGGGTGGATGAGTGCTGGGTACGGGGGATGAGTGCCGGGTACCGGGGGATGAGTGCCGGGGAGGGGGTAATGTGCCGGGTATGGAGGGATGAGTGCCGGGGAGGGGGGATGAGTGCCGGGGAGGGGGTAATGTGCCGGGTATGGAGGGATGAGTGCTAGGGAGGGGGGATGAGTGCCGGGGACGGGGGGGTGAGTGCTGGGTACGGGGGGATGAGTGCCGGGGACGGGGGGGGTGAGTGCCGGGTACGGGGGGGGTGAGTGCCGGGTACGGGGGGGTGAGTGCTGGGTACGGGGGGGATGAGTGCCGGGTATGGGGGGGATGAGTGCCGGGTACGGGGAGATGAGTGCCGGGTACGGGGGGGGATGAGTGCCGGGTACGGGGGGGTGAGTGCCGGGTACGGGGGGGGTGAGTGCCGAGTACGGGGAGATGAGTGCCGGGTACAGGGGGATGAGTGCCGGATAACGGGGGGGTGAGTGCCGGGTACGGGGGGGGTGAGTGCCGGATACGGGGGGATGTGTGCCGGGGATGGGGGGTGCGAGGGCAAGGGAGTTTTGTCTGCCTAGCAGGTACCATCCTCCAACAGTCGTGCCCATGCAGCCCGTGCCACCTGGCTGGGGGGAGTGGTGTACGGGCAATGATGACATGTCGTTGTTCCCCCCCCCCCCCTTCCGCAGGCCGTCATGTTTTCTGATCAGCCAGCGATTTTGGCCGCCGTGGCGACAGCCGCTATTCTCCATGTTGCCCTGGAGGAGGAGCGTGCCAGAGAGGCGGCGCAGGCTGCCGCTGAGGAGCATGCCGCAGAGCGGCAGGCGGCAGCCGCCCAAGCTAGAGGGCCACTCGCCTGACAGAACAAGGAGGAGGAGCGGGGGAGCACGTAGTGGAGGAGGAGCACGAGGAGGGGGAGGAGGATGTCGCGGCGCCACGGCAATGGAGGCACCCAAGGAGGCCCCGTGTGTGCCAGCCCCAGCTGTCGTACCAGGACCTCATGGACCGGTAATGCAGGAGGAGACTCCGGATGAGCCGGGAAACCGTGGCACACATCTGCCACCTGCTGGCACACCTGGCACCGCGTGACATTGGGTGGGGGGAAGACCCTCTCCCCGTGTCCGTCAAGGTTACGGTGGCCCTGAACTTTTATGCCAAGGGGTCATTCCGGACGCCAGGTGGGGACCTGTCCGGCATCTCGCAGACATCGGTGCACCGGTGCATCCGGGCAGTGACAGACGCCCTATATGCCATTGCGGACCGCTACATCCGCTTCCCTGTGGACCGGGCCAGCCAGGATGCCCGGGCCGTGGGCTTCTCTGCGTTGGCCGGGTTTCCCATGGTCCAGGGCGCGATCGATTGGATGCACGTCGCCGTGCGGCCAGCTGCAGATAACAGGGCCGTGTTCATCAATAGGAAGGGGACCTATTCCATGAACATCCAGGTGGTCTGCGATCACCGCATGATTATCCTGCACGTCTGCGCCCGGTACCCGGGAAGTGTACAGGACTCATACGTGTTGTCGTGGTCTTATAACCCCGGCATGTACGAGGGACGCCACCCCCGGCTGAGGGGCTGGTTGCTGGGCGACAGGGGTTACCCGTTGCAGTCGTGGCTGATGACGCCTATACGGAGGCCACAGAATGACGCGGAAAACAGCTACAATGATGCCCATGCAGCGACGAGGGGTTTGATAGAGAGGTGCTTTGATGTGCTCAAAATGCCTTTCAGGTGCCTGGACCTCTCTGGGGGCGCCCTCTAGTATCCGTCAGATAGGGTTGGCCACATCATTGTGGTGTGCTGCGTCCTGCACAACATAGCCCAGCAGAGGGGTGATGTGCCACAGGCAGAGGACGGCGGACTGGAGGAGCAGCAGGAAGATGCGCAGTCCTCCCCAGTTGAGGGGAATGGGGACAATGGTCAGGGCAGATGGGCTAGACATGGACGGGTGGCTGTCCACCATTACTGGCTGGGCCAGCGGGCATGGGACAGGCTGATAGCCGCCCGCTTCACGGACAAGGAGGCGTGGTAATCGGTGAATATGGCCACATACCGCACACCATGGCAACACCCGAACACCCTCACCCCCCCCACCCATCCACCCACCCAGCACCCTCACCACCCCCCCAACCACACCCACCCCACCCGCATGCACACCACCCCTCCATTGCCGATCCACCTGCGGCACGACAGCTGAGCTCTCACGGGCGCCGGTGGAAGCGTGTCTATTACAGGCCATGGAGGATGATGACAACCCGCTCTGCGATGAGCTCCTGGCTCCACATCGTTGGACGATGTCTGACCCATGGCCACAGTTCCACCATCCACCCGGACCATCCCTGCCTGCAGCTGTGACACTGCAGCGCACGGTCCCGTCCTCTGCCCAGGGGGATGGTGAGGGCGGCCCAGGGGGAAGGGGGCAGACTAACTTGAGGCCGACGTAAGACCACCCCTCACACACACACTGGCGCTCAACGTACATGACACCCCCGCACGCTTTGGACAGAGCACAAAGGCAGCTTCTGTACGTGTTAAAGTGGATTTTAATAACAAACAGTGCATACACGTGCCCTAGCCCCTAAAACCTGTGCCCTGCACCTGTACCAACTTACTCAGTGTCTAATTGTTTGGCCTTACGGGCCCTTTGATGACGCCTAGGTTGTTCCCCAGATGGTACAGCAGAACTGGAGGTGGACTCCTGCGATTCCTGCCCTCTGACTCGGGATCCCTTTGGCGGCGGTTTCCTGGGGCGTCCTGGCCTAGATGGGCCAGGCTGCGGCCTGGGTGACTGGGATGGCGAGCTGCAAGCCTGTCCTGCCCGTTGCCCACCCGATGCACCTGGGACGGAAGGGGGGGGGGAGTCCAAGGTGCTGCAGTGTTCCTGGACCTCCCCTACAGGGGGACCAGGGACGGGCGTAAGCAACTCCTCCTCCCTCGGGATGCCCAATAGCCCCCAGGCCTCTACATGGGTCGGGGATGCGAACGGACCGGCCATCCGACGCCCCTGCGACACCTGGCGCTGCCAGTCCTGGAGGCCCGTGCTGGTATCGACAAGGGTCTGCAGGTTTGCAGCCATGGAGCTCAGGGAGTTGGCCATCCCTGTCTTTGACTGTGCGATGCCAGCTAGCACATGGGCACTGGCGCCGATGCCCTCAGCAATGGCCTGCTGAGACTGGGCCATGGCCTGCAGGGATTGGGCCATTGCCTGCTGAGACAGGGCCACGGCGTTGAGCGCCTCTGCCAGCTGCCGCTGGCGCTGGCTCATGGCCTCCTGTGAGAGGGCAGCCATGTCCAGGGCCACAGATAAAGCCCCAGGCCTTACTGCTCCCCATGTTTGACACCGTCGCACCCATTGCCTCCACCGCGGACACCACCCGTGCGGTGTCGGCCTGGGTGGCATGCATGACCGGCACCACTCCCAGCTCCTGGACGCGGATGCACTTCTCCACCTGCCACTGCAGCTGCTGCAAGCCGGCCGTCACCCTCTTCGCTCGTCCCAGGTTTGGTGGTTGCATCGGGGCTATGGGTGAGTGTGGTAACTCCAGGAACCCGGTACCCATCTGGGCGGCAGATGTTCGCTTGCGCCATGATGCCCTCCGACCTCCCGGCCCCTCTGCTGCTCCTACCTCCACCTGCTGTACCCGGACGGCTGTGTTGTGCGCACCAGTGAGTGTACCAGACGCCTCATCACTAAAGTGCCCAACCGAGGTGAGTGTCTCTGCGATGGTGGAGGGTGTTGGAGACAGCAGTGGCGTTGTATGGTGCGCATCGTCCGACTCTGAGTCCATGGTACTTTGGGGTGGCGGTTCGCCTCCGCCCATCCAATCTGTGTCACTGTCCGGTATTTCGGTTTCCTGGGTAGGGATGTCCTGGGTAGGGGTCTCCTGGGTAGGGCTGTCCTGGGTAGGGCTGTCCTGGGTAGTGGTTTTGTGGCTCGGCTGCAACGGGGGCCTGTGGCTGCCCCCCTCGTCACTGGGTGGCACAAGCCTGCATCGCCGCACCCGCACGAGACGGGGGTGTCGTCTCCCTATTGCTCCAGGTCTCTCCGTCTCCCGTGGTTGCTCTGGGGCATCCTGCGGGCGTCGCGTGCCAGAGGGTCCGGGTCTCTCCGTATTCTGTGGTCGCCCTGGGGCATCCTGCGGGCGTCGCATGCCAGAGGGTCCGGGTCTCTCCGTATTCTGTGGTTGCCCTGGGGCATCCTGCGGGCGGCGCGTGCCGGAGGGTCCGGGTCTCTCCGTATCCCGTGGTCGCCCTGGGGCATCCTGCGGGTGTCGCGTGCCAGAGGGTCCGGGTCTCTCCGTCTCCCGTGGCCTCCGAGGGGCATCCTGCGGGCGGTCGGCATCTGCGGGGATGGGTACCTCGACGTTTGCTCCTGCTATACGCAATGAAGCATGCATGGGTAGACACGCAGGTGGTGATCAGGTGATATGGGGGAGGGGGGATATGGGGGAGGCGGGATATAGGGGATATGGGGGAGGGGGGATATGGAGGAGGCGGGATATAGGGGATATGGGGGAGGGGGGATATGGGGGAGGGGGGATATGGGGTATATGGGGAGGGGGGATATGGGGGATATGGGGAGAGGGGATATGGGGGATATAGGGGAAGGGGATATGGGGGATACGGGGGAGGTGGGAATATGGGGGATATGGGAGAGAGGGGATATGGGGAGGGGGATATGGGGATATGGGAGAGGGGATATGGGGGAGGGGGGATATGGGGGAGGGGAGATATGGGAGAATGGGGATATGGGGGAGAGGGGATATGGGGACGGGCTGTCGGTGGCTCACTTGCTGGTGGGCCACCGACCTCTGCATTGGCAACCTCCCGGTCCTCAGGTCCGCCAGTCAGTTCCAGGGCCCTTTCCTCATGTACGGTAAGTGGCCTCTCATCAGCTGGGCCCCCTCCAGTCCTCTCATGCTCCCTATTGTTGTGTGCATGCTTCTCCTGTGGGGGCGGGTGGGTGGCAGGGGTAAAAGGCAACAGTGTTAGACAGGTATATGAATGCACGCCATCGGTTGCGCGTATAGTGCAGAGGTTAGGGTTAGGGTTTGTTTCACCTGGGGGTGTGCCGCACATCGGGCAGGGAGGGGGACGACGACTCACCCTGGCTGCCCTGACGAGGTCGTTCACCTTCTTGTGGCACTGGGTGCCTGTCCGTGGTGTCAGAGCCACAGCGCTGACGGCCTCTGCCACCTCCCTCCACAGATGCCGGCTGAGGTATGGGGCGACCCAGTGGCCATGTCCGGGGTACAGGGACTCCCTCTTCTCCTCCACTGCGTCCAGGAACGCCTCAGGGCTGCGCGGCGGGCGGCCATCTCGTAGTGTCTTCCCGGGGGGGGGGCGGGGGGGGGGGGGGGGGCGGGGGGGGGGGGGGGGGCGGGGGGGGGGTGCGTCTTTTGAGCCGTCACACCATGCGACGTCAATGACGCCACGCGGCGTCACCGTCCACGTCGGGTGACGCCATCACGAATGGCGTCACGCCGCTGCTATCCCATTCGGGGCCGGAGAATTTGCATTGTTTGGGGGGGGGCCCGACGCCGGAGTGATCTGTGCAGTTTTTGGCACCGGATCCCGGACATCGCGCCAGTTTTCGGAGAATCCCGCCCAATAAATCTGGAATTAAAAGCTGGCCTCAGTAGTTGTAATCATTAAACAATGGTTCACCAATGCCCCTCAGAGAAGGACATCTGCCGTTCTTACCTGGTCCGGCCTACCTGCAACTCCATCCCCACTTTGACTCTTAGCTGCCCTTTGAGATGGCGCATCAAGCCACTCAGTTGTACAGGCAAGATCCCCTTCAAACAGCAGGGTGAGTGTACCTACATCACACGTACCGCAACGGTTCAAAATGTTAGTTCAACACCACCTTCTCAAAGGCAATTAGATATAGCCAGCAAACGCTGGCCTTGCCACTGATGCCCACACCCCATGGAAGCATATCACAGTAAACAGATACAACAAAGAAAAAATCGGGGAAGAAATGCTTTATGACAATGTTGTTCCAAGTTTGTATGTAATCACAACTAATATAATCAAATAGGTTGATAATCAGCCTGTAATTCTTACCAATACAAATTTTCCATTAAGATTGGGAGAGTTTCCTGGTTAGCCATACTGCCAAAGACAGCAACAAACCACTACAGTATTTAGCCAAGTGTAATCATTGACCAATCTAATGGAAGTTCTTGGCTATCACTGCCTTCTTAGAGCATGGTACATGAAGGAAAAGATATTATCTGCAATCACAATTATGTTGTCAATCTGCTTGATGGAAATAAAGAGAAGTGCTTCCCGGGCAACAAAGCATCATGACATTTTCAATGTCTTACCTAACTGAGGAGCAATATTTATGACAGTTCAAATCCTCTTGACAGCAAAACAGATCTGCGCAAGGATTTTTTTCCTCATTTATTTCAGTAAATTCCTGACACAAACGGTTAGAAGGAAGAAAGTCTTCTGTTTCAATGACAAAATGACTTGACAGTGAAGTTTGAATCATCAAACTAACACTTTATGAGTAACTTTTAGATTGTTAATAAATTCCTCCACTTAATCAGCTATGGTTTAGCTCCCTTCTTAGCCTTAATGATAACAAAAGTCTGTATTTGTATAGTACCATTAACATCTAAACTAATTCAGGACATTTCACATAGGCAAAAATGGATCATGCTGTACCGGACAAAGTAAGAGAGCTTGCTAAATGCATGGTTGAAGAGATTTTGACAGAGCTGATGAAGTGGAGAATGTTTGTCAAGGAAGCTGCAGAGAACTAGACCTGGGAAGCTGAAAGTTCTGCAACCAACAAGGAAGAGGGGAGGCACAAGAGATCAGCGTTTGAAGGGCTTGAAGGAAATTGCAGAGTTAATTAGGGCAAGACCATTGTGAGGTTTCTAAATTGGCACAAGGATTCTTTATTTTACTTCACAGATAAAGGCACTTGAATGTTTTAGTACTAAACATACAGACCCTGCATCAGCAGAGCAGTTTTCCCATATTCCTTTCATTACTGAGCCTTTGCTTTCTGGTATTGCCTGTCGTGCATGTCCGCTACTCACGACTAACTACGAGGCCATAAATAGGGCTCTCCCGCCGCTGCTGGTCCAGCTGGCTGTCATACCACAAGTTCATTCCCACAAAATCTGTTAAATCCTCCGTAGAGTCATGGAATCATAGGCCAACATTTTATGCTCCCCCCTCCCCACCACCGCAGATTTTTGAGGCTGGGGAGGAGCGTGAAAATACATGGATGGCATCCCTCTGGGAACCCTCCCCAAACTGGAACCAATTTTACGCTGGGGCTGGCAGAGTCTCAGGGGGGAAGCCCGCCATTATTCTAATTAAGGCCCTTAAGTGGCCACTTCTCATCTCCAGCTTCAGTTGGATCTTTATCAGAGAACTGAATTTGATAATCTGGCCAACACCTAAGACATTGGCACGATACAGGGGCAAATAAGCAAAGATCCTGAGACAGGGACCCCCTTTTGATTTTCTGAGAAGATTCTGGAAGAACTATTGAGTCGCGCACCCTTTTAAACTCAGTGGAAACCAGGGCGGTGAATTTGATTGGTAAAATACACAGCACAACCCCGATAGACCTGATAAACCTCCCACAAATACAAAACAAGGATTTGTGGGAGAGAGCAGAGAGATACCACAAAGCATGTCAAAAGAACATTGCCTGCTTAAAACCCCCCACAAAAGAAAACATCCAGCAGATAAGGAAATGTGCGAAGATGGTTACGAATGTAAGATTCCAACAGAGGATTAAAGAGGAATTGGAACTTTGATGTGAGAGTGAAGAAGTGGTTTGTAACTTTTCAATGAACTAACATACAAGGTAAATGAATAGCCACACTGCAGAAAGACTCCCAGACTTGCTCAGCTACTCGACAAACAGCGTGACATGAAATGGTTTATATGGTCTGAATGGTAAGAGAACATTTTTAAATGATTGAGGCACTGACACAGAGAAACTGACCTTAAGACAGTTAATTTTACTCCCTCTGACCATTGTGTCCTAGAGTCAAATAAAAGTAGAAGGAATTTTGGATGGGGACAAGTGAAGGCCGGAGAGAAATAATATTTGATAAGAATTAACTACAAGATGGATGCTGCTGAAGGAAGAGCTGTAGAATCTTCTAAGTCTTTGCAATTATACTGCAATTAAATGTTATCACTGCTTTTAAATGCAATTCCACTGCTTCAATTATACGTAACCTAAAAATTAGATGCAAGAAAAGGAGTGGAAGTTGGCTACCGTTGGCTACGCCAAGGGATAAAAGGGAGGACTGTTAGGGGAAATTAATAGATTTAGTAAAAGGGGGGTTAGAGTTAATGCCCCTACATTAGAGTAAAGAGCTAGTTAAATGCTTATACCCTGAATGAACTTTACGCAACCCAAGTACAGCAAGAATCCTCCAGCAAGGTTGGTTGTTTACGTCAGAGAAGATAGTCTCTAGCTAGGAGGAGATACCTGTCCTACCTTTGGGTAAAGCTTGAACAATAATCCACACTGTATTGGTTGAGTGCTGTATTAGAGGAGAGTGCTACCCTGGATGTTTCTCTGGGGCAGTGCTCTCCATGCATGAATCATGAATAACCAATTGTAACCTGTCCCTGAGTCTTCTGTGGTTAGTTCATAGAACTCCACTAAAACAGTGACTAAACCTATATCTTTGGGCCTATCAGAAGCCTCCTTCTGGCTAGGGGCATCCTATACTCAAGGCCTAGAGACCTCTGACCTTTTTCCCACACCAGCCTAGCCATTGGGACCCCAAATGCTCCCGCCCCCCCCCCCCCACCTTGTGACCCCCAGACCCACCCTCTACCTGCCCTAGACCCCGACATTCACTCCGGCTCCCTACACTTAGTTTTAGGCATGTTGTTGCAGTACCTCTTCCAGCCAGTGTAACACTGTGCCCGGAGGAGCTGGAGAGCTGGAGAGTAGCACGGCTTCACCAGTCGACGCTAGGTGTGTCTGCACATGCATTTTACTGTCCACAGGTTGGGATTGTTCTGCAATCCTGCATATGCATCCTTTACAATTCCAGATCTCTGATAAGTCGGCTGATGTCAGCTGCTGCTGCATTTGGAAAGCTATAATTAGCCCCTGTGCTTCGACTAAAGATTGAAAAAGACCAAAAGCGGAAAAAGTGGAATCTTCTGCTCTCACTGGTAGCAAGCTTGGAGGTGGGAAGGGAATGTACTTAGGAAGGACAGTGGTATACGTGAACTTGCCGTATTCCCACTCCACCCGAATTAAGTTCTGGGCAGGCAGGCCAATTGTTGACCTTCTTGCCCTGCCGCCTTTCAAGGTCATTAAGTGGCAATTAATGACCACTTAAGGGCCACACCCCACAACTTTGGATATTAGTTCAACTGCAGGTGGGCCTGTTGTCGTACAGCGTGCATGGCAACTAAAACCGTGCAGTCAGCTTGTTACCTCCAGAGAGATGTCCCTCTATCAAAGGCACCCAGTGCTTGATCGAGGGACTCAACATTGGGAAGCCATCCTCCTGTTCTTACTGCTGACCCCCTAAAGCCCTCTCCCTGTGATCCCCACCTTACAAACGCCAACACAATGTCCAGCCCACACCCCCCATCCCGCACTCACCCATATCCCGCATCACCTTCCTATGGCTTTGGCTGCTCCGTGATCCTAGGACTTCAGTAGGTGTTTTTCCTGCAGCAGCCATTACCTCCCCTGGGGCGTTACTGAGCACAAATGCCGCCAGGCTCTGATTAGTAGGCGTGAGTACTGCCCCCAGGTTCTGGATTCCAGGGGAAGGACCGCTGCTGGTCTCGCCACTGCCTGACTCTTGTGGCTTGGAGGGCTTTGCTGAAAAGACACAATGCAGGTCTCTTGGCTCCCAGAAGCAAAAAACAGTAAAATGTAAAAATGACAAGCACTGGTCTGAAACGGAATTCCATTTTAATGTATACAAGAACAGTTTGGACCAATATCCGTCATTTTCCAAGTTTTATTGATTCTTCCTTCTGGGAAGCTCTGCAGGTGAATCCCTCAACGCCTCATCAAGATCCTGGCCCTAGTTCCAGAGCCTAACTACTCACAGGTGAAGGTTTTTCCTCATATCGCTTTTGCTTCTTTTACCAATTATTTTAAATCTATGCCCTCTTCATTCTCCATCCTTTCAAGAGTGGGAAAAATTCCCCCTATCTAATCTGTCCAGGCCATGATGATTTTGAAGTCCTCTATCAAATCTCCTCTCAGCCTCTTTTTCTCCAATGAAACCTGTCCTAACATCTCCAATCTACCTTCATAACTGAACACCTAGATCATAGATCATAGAATTTCATAGAATTTACAGTGCAGAAGGAGGCCATTCGGCCCATCGAGTCTGCACCGGCTCTTGGAAAGAGCACCCTACCCAAGGTCAACACCTCCACCCTATCCCCATAACCCAGTAACCCCACCCAACACTAAGGGCAATTTTGGACACTAAGGGCAATTTATCATGGCCAATCCACCTAACCTGCACATCTTTGGACTGTGGAAGGAAACCGGAGCACCCGGAGGAAACCCACGCACACACGGGGAGGATGTCCAGACTCCGCACAGACAGTGACCCAAGTCGGAATCGAACCTGGGACCCTGGAGCTGTGAAGCAATTGTGCTATCCACAATGCTACTTTGATGCACACCTTCATCGTGGGAACCATTCTTGTGGATCTTTTCTGCATTCTCTCCAATGTCTTCACCATAAAGTGCCACACCGAGAACAGGATGCAATACTCAGGTTGAGGTTGAAGTATAATATCCTATATACAGGATTCACATCACTTCAGCTGATCATTGTCCAAGGATTATTTGACAATTGTAATATTTGTTTTCTATAACAACACGCTTTGAGATGCTGCTACAAAAATAATCCAGCTGACTTCAATGAATGTTCATGGAAAGCTTTCTTTTCTTAAATGCCGCTTACATGTTTTTGTAATTTAACGCATGGGAATTTGCACAATTTAAAAATCCATGAACTTTGGCCACTGCTCACTGAGAATGAAACATTGAAGAGTAAGGAGTCTTCCATTAGCTCTACTAGGGAGCAACTGAGATCAATCTTCATTTTTGTGCAACTGAACTGGCAGAATGCAGTGACGGTCTTCCCATTCCAGGGATGAGGTTGGAGCCATTTGGAGGGCCCAGCTACAATTAAATGGATCTGGAATGGCTGCAAGCATCCCGATGCAGCTTGTTTGATTTAGGTCAGCCTGTAATCAGTGGGTGTGGCAGCCTCAGGCCGGATGCAAGCTAAGTTCAGGAGTGGTTTTGTAGTGGTGGCTAATTGGTGGTTGGGGTGGAAGCAGAAACTAACATTATTGTTGGAGAACTCGGAGGAGATCTTGCTGCCTCCATTGTGGTGAAGGTCATAAAGAGGGAGGGAACTTGGATAAAGCATCTTAAAGGTACACAGTTTACAGAAATTATTCCCAGCATCTCACTTATTCTTATGCCCTTTTTACATCAGGGCCAGGAGTCTCCGACCAGGCCCCTGGTCGGGGAATCGCCAGGGGGGGTGGGAGAATCGTGCCACGCCGCCCCAACACCGGCTCGCCGATTCTCGGGCGCTGAATCTCGGGCGCCCGCGGGATCGCCGCCGTGCCGGTCGGGGACCGTTGAAAGCGCCCCCCCCCCCCCCGGCGATTCTCCGGGCCTCGACGGGCCGAGTGCCACTGGCGTGGGTTACGTATGGTCCCACCCGGCGGGACCTCGGAGTTCTGTCTGCAGGGGCCGTCCTGGTGGGGGGGGGGGTCGGTAGATCCGACCCCGTGGGGGGGCCTCCACTGTGGCCTGGCCCGCGATCGGGGCATACAGATCGGAGGCCGGGCTAGTTCTGTGGGGGCCTATGTTCCTCCGCATCGGGCCCCTGTAGGGCTCGGCCATATTGCCCGGGGGCCGGCGCAGAGACGGGAACCCACGCACATGCGCGAATTCCCGCCAGCATGGCACGCATGCGCAAATTCACGCTGGCCGTGGCGGGCATGCACGGACTCACACCGGCCATGGTGCGCCAGCGTTTAGGCGCCGGAGCTGCAGAAACCATTTCGGCGCCGCACGAGCCCCCTAGGAAGGGGTGGATACCTGCCACTTGAGGCCCATTGACGCCAGAGTGGCTCGCGCCGCTTTCCACGCGGGCGTCAGAACTTGGCCACGGGATTGGAGAATCCCGGCCCACATCTTAAATTGTCTGAAAATAGAAAGAAAATTCACTTGATTTATTGATTTGCTTCTAGAGCTACAACATGCTCCCTTTAAGGTTTTTGGTGTCTTAACACTGCAATTCTTATGCCAAACTAACATGAAATAGAATTCTTATCTACTGCAATAATTAAGGTTTGATTTTCATGTCAAAGCAAGGATCATGCTGCTGCACTGTTTACTGTTCAAACTGTTGCTGTTACAGTGTTACAGGGACTTGCTGTTCTACAATTAAGCAAGCAATGAAGATTTTTGTTAAAGTAAATTGAAGTCTTACATCTATTAAGATTTATATGTGTCACCTCCTACGTTACCAGTCCTCAGAACAATACCACAAAGGCATATTATTAAGATAACTCCTGACTATATATCAAATTGAGACACAAAAGATGTTTATCAGAGACTGCAGCTGCTATAAGTGGCTAACTCCAGCTCCTTTCCCATGCATATTTACATCCTTTAATTATCTGAAACTAGCTTTAGCAGGCTAAAGAATGGAGATCTACACAGTTTCTCAGTTGAAATAATGTCGCACGGTTACATTTATGACTTCCTTTCTTCGCACTGCCTTGTTATATCAAATGGGCCTCTTCTGCTTGCTTCCTCAGCAATGAGCATAGTCTCGTGGTTTCTCTCTCTCTATGCCTGCACGGCTTTCTTTTATCACATCCTGCACTCACAGTTTGTTATTTTATCATAGACCATTTTTTCTTGCGTTGTTCCTGGTGATATATGGATCTCAGGAACTGACCCAGAAAATTCCAGAACACTAAACAATCACTGTGTCTGACAGAATGGCTGTCAATTTATTGTTCATTAGTGTGTCATTTGTAGGTTTGATAAATAACACCCCACCTCCCGCTGCCCTTCCCTTCCCTCCCCTTACAGCCACATCCACAGAGCTGTGATTCACATTCTGTGTTCACTGACTAACAGGTTGACAATCATTCTTGTACACTGAGAATGCACAGATATTAGGCTTATTTATTCTCTTTTGTACGCGCGCAGTAAACAATCTTCATACACAACGATCTTATTGATTAGCTGTTGTGTAAAAATAGCAAGGTGTTGGACTCATATGAACATAGGAACAAGGGGCGACATTCTCCGACCCCCCGCCGGGTCGGAGAATCGCCGGGGGCTGGCGTGAATCCCGCGCCCGCCGGTTGCCGAAGTCTCCGGCACCGGATATTCGGCGGGGGCGGGAATCGCACCGCGCCGGTTGGCGGGCCCCCCGCTCGATTCTCCGGCCCGGATGGGCCGAAGTCCCGCCAATAAATTGCCTGTCCCGCCGGCGTAAATTAAATCACCTTACCGGCGGGACAAGGCGGCGCGGGCGGGCTCCGGGGTCCTGGGGGGGGGCGCAGGGCGATCTGACCCCGGGGGGTGCCCCCACGGTGGCCTGGCCCGCGATCGGGGCCCACCGATCCGCGGGCGGGCCTGTGCCGTGGGGGCACTCTTTCCCTTCCGCCTCCGCCACGGTCTCCACCATGGCGGAGGTGGAAGAGACTCCCTCCACTGCGCATGCGCGGGAAACTGTCAGCGGCCGCTGATGCTCCCGCGCATGCGCCACCCGGAGATGTCATTTCCGCGCCAGCTGGCGGGGCAACAAAGGCCGTTTCCGCCAGCTGGCGGGGCGGAAATTCCTCCGGCGTCGCCCTAGCCCCTCAATGTTGGGGCTCGGCCCCCAAAGATGCGGAGCATTCCGCACCTTTGGGGCGGCGCGATGCCCGTCTGATTGGCGCCGTTTTGGGCGCCAGTCGGCGGACATCGCGCCGTTTCCGGAGAATTTCGCCCGAGGTTAGCATGTTTAGTCCCTCAAGGCTGTTTAATGAGATCATGGCTGATCTGTGACCCTAACTCCAAATACCCACCTCAATCCCACTTTTTCTTTGTTCTTTCATGGGATGTGGTTGGAAGCATTTGTTCCCCATCCATATTTGCCTCTGAACTGAGTGGCTTGCTAGGCCATTTCAGAAAGCAGTTAAGAGTCAATCAGATTGCTTAACACCTTTGGTTAGCAAAGATCTATCACTCTCAGGTTTAAAATTAACAATTGATCGAGCATCAATTACTGCTTGTGGAAAAAAGTTCCAAACTTCTATCACACTGGGTGTAGAACTATTCCCTAATTTCACTACTGAAAGATCTGGCTCTAATCAGGAAGGCAAATGAAATATCAGCCTTTATTTCAAAGGGAATGGAGTATAAAAATAGGGAAGTGTTGCTAGGGAACAGTATACAAGGCACTAATTAGACCACACCTAGAATACTGTGAACAGTTTTGGCCCACTTATCTAAGGAAAGATATACTAGCATTTGAGGCAGTCCAGAGAAAGTTCACTAGGTTATTCCCGGGTCTGGAGGAATTTTCTTGTGAGAAGAGGGTAAGTAGGTTGGACCTGTATTCATTGGAGTTTAGATGAATGAGAGGCAAACCTATTGAGAAAAATAGGATTCTCAGGGGGTTTGACAGGGCTGATGCTGAGAAATTGTTTTGCCTTGCGGGAGAGTCAATAACCAGAGGGCATAATCTCAGAGTAAAGAGTCATCCATTTAAGACGGACGTGCGAAGGAATTCCTTTTCTCAGAGGGTACTGAATCTGTGGAATGCTTTGCTGCAGAGAGCTGTAGAGGCTGGGTCCATAAGAACATAAGAACTAGGAGCAGGAGTAGGCCATCTGGCCCCTCGAGCCTGCTTCGCATTCAATGAGATCATGGCTGATCTTTTGTGGGCTCAGCTCCACTTTCCGGCCCGAACACCATAACCCTTAATTCCTTTATTCTTCAAAAAACTATCTATCTTTATCTTAAAGACATTCAATGAAGGAGCCTCAACTGCTTCACTGGGCAAGGAATTCCATAGATTCACAACTCTTTGGGTGAAGAAGTTCCTCCTAACCTCAGTCCTAAATCTACTTCCCCTTATTTTGAGGCTATGCCCCCTAGTTCTGCTTTCACCCGCCAGTGGAAACAACCTGCCTGCATCTATCCTATCTATTCCCTTCATAATTTTATTGCTTCTATAAGATCCCCCCCCCGCATCCTTCTAAATTCCAACGAGTACAGTCCCAGTCTACTCAACCTCTCCTCGTAATCCAACCCCCTCAACTCTGGGATTAACCTAGTGAATCTCCTCTGCACACCCTCCAGCGCCAGTACATCATTTTTCAGGTAAGGAGACCAAAACTGAACTCAGTACTCCAGGTGTGGCCTCACTAACACCTTATACAATTGCAGCATAACCTCCCGAGTCTTAAACTTCATCCCTCTAGCAATGAAGGACAAAACTCCATTTGCCTTCTTAATCACCTGTTGCACCTGTAAATCAACTTTTTGCGACTCATGCACTAGCACACCCAAGTCTCTCTGCACAGCAGCATGTTTTAATATTTTATCAATTAAATAATAATCCCTTTTGCTGTTATTCCTACCAAAATGGATAACCTCACATTTGTCAACATTGTATTCCATCTGCCAGACCCTAGCCCATTCACTTAACCTATCCAAATCCCTCTGCAGACTTCTGGTATCCTCTGCCCTTTTTGCTTTACCACTCATCTTAGTGTCGTCTGGAAATTTGGACACATTGCACTTGGTCCCCAACTCCAAATCATCTATGTAAATTGTGAATAATTGTGGGCCTAACACTGATCCCTGAGGGACACTACCAGCTACTGATTGCCAACCAGAGAAACACCCATTAATCTCCACACTTTGCTTTCTATTAATTAACCAATCCTCTATCCATGCTACTACTTTACCCTTAATGCCATGCATCTTTATCTTATGCAGCAACCTTTTGTGTGGCACCTTGTCAAAAGCTTTCTGGAAATCCAGATATACCACATCCATTGGCTCCCCGTTATCTACCGCACTGATAATGTCCTCAAAAAATTCCACTAAATTAGTTAGGCACGACCTGCCCTTTATGAACCCATGCTGCGTCTGCCCAATGGGACAATTTCCATCCAGATACCTCGCTATTTCTTCCTTGATGATAGACTCCAGCATCTTCCCGACTACCAAAGTTAAGCTAACTGGCCTATAATTACCTGCTTTCTGCCTACCTCCTTTTTTAAACAGTGGTGTCACGTTTGGTAATTTCCAATCCGCCGGGACCACCCCAGAGTCTAGTGAAGTTTGGTGAATTATCTCTAGTGCATTTGCAATTTCCCTAGCCATCTCTTTTAGCACTCTGGGATGCATTCCATCAGGGCCAGGAGACTTGTCTACCTTTAGCTCCATTAGCTTGCCCATCACTACCTCCTTAGTGATAACAATCATCTCCAGATCCTCACCTGTCATAGCTTCATTTCCATCAGTCACTGGCATGTTATTAGTGTCTTCCACTGTGAAGACCGACCAAAAATCCTGTTCAGTGCCTCAGCCATTTCCTCATCTCCCATTATTAAATCTCCCTTCTCATCCTCTAAAGGACCAATATTTACCTTAGCCACTCTTTTTTGTTTTATATATTTGTAGAAACTTTTACAATCTGTTTTTATATTCTGAGCAAGTTTACTCTTATAATCTATCTTACTCTTCTTTATAGCTTTTTTTAGTAGCTTTCTGTTGCCCCCTAAAGAAGTGCTCTAGTCTCCCACTAATCTTTGCCACTTTATATGCGTTTTCCTTCAACTTGATACTCTCCCTTATTTCCTTAGATATCCACGGTCGATTTTCCCTCTTTCTACCGTCCTTCCTGTTTGTTGGTATAAACCTTTGCTGAGCACTGTGAAAAATTGCTTGGAAGGTTCTCCACTGTTCCTCAACTGATTCAGCATAAAGTCTTTGCTCCCAGTCTACCTTAGCTAGCTCTTCTCTCACCCCATTGTAATCTCCTTTGTTTAAGCACAAAACACTAGTGTTTGATTTTACCTTCTCACCCTCCAACTGTATTTTAAATTCCACCATATTGTGATGGCTCCTTCCGAGAGGATCCCTAACTATGAGATCATTAATCAATCCTGTCTCATTACACAGGACCAGATCTAGGACTGCTTGTTCCCTTGTACTGTTCTAGGAAATTATCGCAGATACATTCTATAAACTCCTCCTCAAGGCTGCCTTGACTGACCTGGTTAAACCAATCGACATGTAGATTAAAATCCCCCATGATAACTGCTGTACCATTTCTACATGCATCTACATAAGTATGTTCAAGGCTCAGATAGACAGATTTCTATTCAGTAAGGAAATCAAGGGTTACGGGGATAAGGCGGGAAAGTGGAGTTGAGGATTATATCAGATGAGGCATGATTGCAGTGAATGGCGAAGCAGACTCGATGGGCCAAATGGCCTACTTTTGCTCCCACGTCTTCTGGTCTGTACGCTCAATGATTTGAAACTCAGAAAAGTTTTAATCCACTTTGGCAACACTTTTTTGAATTCTTGTTTTGCTTGTTCTGTATTGGATTTCCAGCTTTGATTATTTTTTTGTACTCAAGGCATGGAATGGGATGTGAACCCATAATCTTCCTCCTTAATGGTAAGAGCATTATCCACTGTACCATGACTG
This sequence comes from Scyliorhinus torazame, assembly GCF_047496885.1. Taxonomy (NCBI): domain Eukaryota; kingdom Metazoa; phylum Chordata; class Chondrichthyes; order Carcharhiniformes; family Scyliorhinidae; genus Scyliorhinus; species Scyliorhinus torazame. The sequence goes on from NC_092709.1 coordinate 277,249,162, forward strand.
TGGAACATCCATAAGGTGCACAGCAGTGTGGATCCCTAGATAACATCTTCCAAACATATGGGGCACGATTCACACAAAACATTTCAGAGTCCAGTTTCAGGCGCAGGGTGTTTGGCAAGGTATTTCTCAGTGGCTGCAGTTCCGAGAATGACATCACTATTCAACATCACTTAGATTTTTGGGGGGTCTTGGGGAGTTTCTCCTTGTCGAGGCCACACTTAGACAGATATCCTGCATTGGGGAGTTCAGCTCACCAGCAGGACAGGTTCTTTACAGATCGGGGCGCCATTTTGAATGGCTGCCCCTATCTCTACACCTCCTGCTTTCAGGACCTCACATTTTCAGGATCGCCCCCCCTTCAACCCCCAACCTTTCTTTGGCCCCCTGAGACCTTGCTTCATCCCCCTTTCATGGAAATGGCCTCCCATGCCCTGACCCTTGGCAGTACCAACCTGGCACCTTGACAGTGCCGACCTGGCAGGGTGCCTGGGTGGTACTGCCAGGGCGCCAGTACCAAGGTGCCCAGGTACATGGGGGATTGCCAGGGTACTACCATGCCCTGTCCTCCAAGGGGGCTCTAATGGTCTGCAAGACCCCCCCCCCCCCACCCCAAGGTGCCAGCACGCCTGGTCCATGATTGTGGAAACCAGTGCTAAACGACGCCCTACTGAGGCCTCGCTGCAGTCGTTGACTCCCGGGCACTGGGTGAATACAGAGTCCGGATATTTAAATCAGCACAATGGCTCATTTAAATATCTTTACCTGGATCATACCCAGCAAGGTTGACTCGTGATTGTCTGGCACCCGGCGCGAAGCCCAATTTGGGTCTCTTCCAAGATTCACCTGTTGTGCCAAACAGCACAACCTTTCTAACATGAAGAGCGTTTTTAATTTTAAAAAATTACCTAAAATAAAAATATTGCGAAACACAAGACAGTTCTAAACCAAACACATGGCAGAATGCATAATTTGCATATATAATAAATAAAAGACATGTATTAAAAATATACTTATTGATAGAACAAACAAAAATAAAATAGACCTACTTTTGAATTATCGTGTTTTTTGCATGAATATTTTATTTTTCTTTCAGATCTGCTGCATATTTATATAGGTGTTTAGATTAGCCTATTCTCCCCACAGTAAAAATACAGTTTTGACTTTTCTTGACTTCATTTTATTTTAGCCTTTTTTTGTGATAATGCAAACTGGCAAAGCTTGACAGCCGCAAATGAGATGTTACAGATCTGGCTCTGGATTCGCGGGTTGACGACCCCTGACCTCAAAGATAAGGGCATCATGCTCATGGGAAACTATCACCTGTAAGTTCCCTTCCAAGCCATACATCATTCTGACTTGGAACTATATCGGCCATTCCTGTAGTGGTTAGCACTGCCGCCTCACAGCGCCAGGTTTTACTTCCGGCTTGGGTCACTGTCTGTGCGGAGTTTGCACGTTCGCCCCGTGTTTGCGTGGGTTTCCTCCACGTGCTCCAGTTTCCTCCCTCAGTCCAAAGATGTGCAGGTTAGGTGGATTAGCCATGATCAATGCACGGGATTGTAGGGTCAGGCCTAGGTAGAGTACTCTTTCAGAGGAGCAGTGCAGACTGGATGGGCCGAACGGCCTCCTTCTGCACTGTTGGGATTCTTTGGATTCACTGTCGCTGGGTGAAAGTCCTGGAACTCCTCCCTGAACTGGAATGTGTACCTACACCTCATGAATTTCCCTGGTTCAAGGTGATTCACCATCACCTACTCGAAGGCAATTCGGAATGGGCAATAAACACCCATAATTGCTAGCAATGCCCACATCCCATGAATGCATAAAAATAACACAACAGTTGTTTTAAGGTTCAATATGCCTGTTAAAGCAATTGTTTGTGTACTACCTTTGAGGACAAGCAAGGAAATTTCAATCATAACAAGGAACTCACATTTTATAACTCCTTCTTAGGAGTAAATCAGAGGAGGAAGCATTTGTTATATGGAAGTATTGCATAATACCAGAGAAAGGCTATCACAAAACAACTTGCATATTTATAGAACCTTTGATGTAATAAAACATCTCAAGGCACAACAAGCGGCATATCAGAAAATAATTTGACATTGGGTCACATAAAGAGGCATTCTGATGACCAAAGACTTGCTCAAAGAGCTATGTTTTCATGAGTGTCTTAAAGGGGTGAAGAGAGGCAGGGAAGTTTAAAGAGTGAGTTCCACAGTTTAGAGCCTTAGCAGCTGAAGGTACGGCTATCACCGGGGGAGTGATTAGTTTTGGAGATTCTCAGGAGGCTGTAATTGGAGAAGTGCAGCTATCTGGGAGATAGTAAGAAGTCTTACAACACCAGGTTAAAGTCCAACAGGTTTGTTTCAAACACTAGCTTTCGGAGCACGGCTCCTTCCTCAGGTGAATGAAGAGTTATGTTCCAGAAACATATATATAGACAAAGTCAAAGATGCAAGACAATGCATTGAATGCGAGCCTTTCCAGGTAATTAAGTCTTTACAGATCCAGAGATAGGGGTAACCCCAGGTTAAAGAGGTGTGAATTGTCTCAAGCCAGGACAGTTGGTAGGATTTCGCAAGCCCAGGCCAGATGGTGAAATGAAATGAAATGAAAATCGCTTATTGTCACAAGTAGGCTTCAATGAAGTTACTGTGAAAAGCCCCTAGTCGCCACATTCCGGCACCTGTTCGGGGAGGCTGTTACGGGAATTGAACCGTGCTGCTGGCCTGCCTTGGTCTGCTTTCAAAGCCAGCGATTTAGCCCTGTGCTAAACAGCCCGGGATGAATGTAATGTGACATGAATCCAAGGTCCCGGTTGAGGCTGTACTCAAGTGTGCGGAGCTTGGCTATAAGTTTCTGTTCGGCGATTTTGCGTTGGTGCGCGTCCTGAAGGCCACCTTGGAGAACACTTACCCAGAGATCAGAGGCTGAATGCCCTGCTAGTCCCCTGCAAAATGGAGAATCACTCTGGACTTTCTCCAGTAAAGTCCAGAGTGATTTGCGCCCACTTTCCCGCGGGCGTGGGGCTATAGACCCATTATCAGAGCATTCCGCCCATAGCGTCCGATATTAGATATGATTCTGCAATTAAACAATCCTTGCTAAACAACATTTACAATGACAACTAATTTAAGATTAGCATTTAGGCTCACAATGTAGCTCACTCAGGCATGCTGGAAGCTACATTTATTTAGACTCAGGGTCCTCTCCTTTGCAGAAGGAGTACGTCCACACCTTGTGCTTTTTTCAAATAAACAATAGCTCGGCGGAAGAGGGAGAGGGTGCATTCCCTGGTTAATTCCCTATTCCAATGCCTTGACAAATCAGAATTGGCCTACCTGCTTTCAATTTAAACAAAAGTTTGACAGTTAACTGTTCCCTGGTGCATTCTCCCTGGCAATGCCTGTACCAATCAGATTCCTTTTGCCAACCAATCAGCACTGTCTTCTCATGCAGTCCAAATTGTTGTGCCCTTTAAATAGTATTCTTACAAATCTGTCCTGCTGAATGCAAGATGAAAAGCTTCAACAGAATGTCTCCTTTTTTCGTAATATCTGGGACACCTGTAGAGCTGGAGGAAATTACAAAGCCAGGCGAGGATGGAAATTTCAAAATTGAGGCTTTGCTTGTCCAGGAGCCAGCATTGGTTAGCAAGCACAGGGAACAATTTGTGAACTGGTCTTTGTGCGAGGTAGGACATGGGTAACAGAATTTTGCATGATCTCAAATTTAGTGAGTGTAGAATGTGGAAGTCCAGCTTGGACTGTATTGTAACATATAGTCATGTATTGAGTAACAAAGTACGAAGTCTTACAACACCAGGTTAAAGTCCAACAGGTTTGTTTCGATGTCACTAGCTTTCGGAGCGCTGCTCCTTCACCTGAGGAAGGAGCAGTGCTCCGAAAGCTAGTGACATCGAAACAAACCTGTTGGACTTTAACCTGGTGTTGTAAGACTTCGTACTGTGCTCACCCCAGTCCAACGCCGGCATCTCCACATCTTGAGTAACAAAGGCATGGATGAGAGTTTCAGCAGCAGATGAGCCAAGGTAGGGACGGAGATGGAAGCAGACAGTATTAGTGATGGGCATGGCTATGTGGTCAGGAGCTTCTCTCGAGATCAAATATGACACTAAGGTTGCCACAATCTGGTTTAGATCCAGACAGTTGTCAGGAAGAGGGATGGAGTTGCTTGCCGAGGAATCAAGATTATAGTGGGGACCAAAGGCAATGGCATCAGACTTCCCAATGTTCAACTGCAGGTGTGGCGGCACGGTGGCACAGTGGTAGCACTGCAGCCTCACGGCGCCGAGGTCCCAGGTTCGATCCCGGCTTTGGATCACTGTCCATGTGGAGTTTGCACATTCTCCCCGTGTGTGCGTGGGTTTCGCCCCCACAGCCCAAAGATGTGCAAGGTAGTTGGATTGAACACACTAAATGACAGGCGATTCACTGGCTTTAATTAGACCGATATGAATGGCAGCAGGCATCCCCGCCCAGTTGGACAACAGCAAGAAGGCATTGGAAGACAAGGGTATGATCAACTGTGGCAAAGGCGGTAGATAGGTCGGAGAGAATGAGATGGGAAAGAGTGGGCGGGATTCTCCGTCCCGCCGTACCCATTTTCTGGTGTGGCGCACCTCCGCTGGCAACAGGATTTTCCGCCCCACCAGCCGGCCAATGGGATTTCCCATTGAGGGCACCCTCATGCCGTTGCGAAATCCGTGGGAGTGATAGCCCTGCTGGCGAAACAGAGGATCCCGCCAATGGAGAATCCAGCCCCTTTTTGTCACAGTCACAAAGGATGACATTCATGACTTTGATAAGTATTGCATCAGTGCGTTGGTAGAGGCAGAAACCTGATTAGAGGGAGTTGAACATGGAATTATGGGAAAAAGAGGTGACACTATGTTGAAGGACTTTGGAGAGGATAAGGAAGTTGGAGCTGGGGCGGTGGTTGCAAGGATTGTAGAGTCAAGTGTTGGGCTAAGGGAATGGAGGGAAGCAGCATAGGCAGCTGATTGGAACAGAACAGTTTGGAGACTCAGTATAAAAGACAAATAGTCTGAACACAAATCGAGCTGGAAGTGTGCACAAATGCAGAGTCAAGTTCCTCTATTCTTCCTTAGCAAAGTATCAATGGACAGACCCTAGGGTACCAGCCCTTCTTGGGGTTCCTCTATATGAAATGTTAAATTTCTGTTTAATAAGTCATAGTTTTGGCTGGTCAAGAAGAATTGGATTAAGAATGTCTATATAGTTCACACAGGATCATTGCAGGAAATTGGGTGTAAGGTAGTCTTAATGTAGGTGGGACTTAATAAAGTCTTCATAGTCTTAACTAGGTTAACTTTCTGTATTTATTAACTACAAAAGCTATGTACATATATACAGTAAAGGGTTCAGGCTAGGAGCTGTCTCCATGCTTGCTTGTGCACACAGCTCTGTCCAACACTAGACTGACTCCTAATTGTGGATCATGTGCTCTCTTACATCACTGTGTGGGTGCTTCTGTATTCAGTGCCATGTTAGTCCTATATATGCCAGATCCTTATACTACAGAAACGACCAGAAGACCTATTTGTTACATCAATTTGACTTAGATTTCCTCCAAATCTCAAATGTGGAAGGACAATAACTAGCGTATTGTACTAATACGTGCCCACAATTAAATTTCTGTCCTGTGCTAAACTAGCTCATTTCAGTTAGGGCAGCAATTTTGGTGCTACTACTATTGTCCTTGCCGACCCTCAACATGGGAGGTGAATGTTCAAATTCCAGATTGCTATCCATTAGCTTATGCTGCAAAATAAACTTGTGAGGAGACAGCTGGGGGCAGGATTGGTTTGATTTACAATACCCTTTTTACTAGCCATATTGACCCATTCTGGTACGCAGCTTATTTCAGACCTATGATGTACGGTACATTTCTCCTAGAAAATAAATTCTCTGCACCCGAAGGTGCACAAAATTATTAACAATTTCATGAAATTATTGCTCCCCCCCTTCGAGACCAAGGGCCATCACATGGAAATTCTTGGTTTTGCAATATTTCTGTTGCTGCCTCTTTGAACCCTGTACCTGTGAGGAGTGAATCAATGGAAGCAGAATAACAGGAAGATGTTATGCTCTCACTTCAAGACGGCGAAGGGACACTTATAAATATTACTATTCATATTGCTACTTCTTTTGAATGCCTGTGAGCATAACTCATCCGGAAGTGTTAACAGGTAAATCATCACTCTGAAAGCAGTAATTGTGTTTCAGGAAGTGATGATTATATTTTTATATATATTTATATTCCCCAATTTCCTCTCCTCCCCTCATGAAAATGTTAGCTCAGACTAGGAGTTAGGCTACAGTTCAATTACCCTCAGAGTGGGGTGGATGCTGGGACAGTGAGTAAATTTAAGGAATTAGATAGGTTTTTAATTGGTAATGGGGTGAAGGGTTATGGAGAACGGGCACGACGATGAAGTTAAGGCCAGGATTTGATCAGCCATGGGCGAATGGCAGAGCAGACTCAATGGGTGAAATGGCATAATTCTGCTCCTATATCTTATGAACTTATTTGTGCTTTGCATTGTATATAGGTCCTCTTCTAGCTTGGCCTTAATTCAAAAGAAGGTGGGAACTTTCCTTCCCACACTATTGCTGATTTTTGGAATGTCCACTACTAATTCCAAAGAAGAAGATACTAAAATGTTATCATTATCAACATAATTACAGTAGCCAGAAAGGTCTGATTATATGTCACAAAAAGGAGCGGAAACTGATGGAAATACTCAGCTGGTCAGGCAGCATCGGTGGAGAGACAAAGCTAACATTTCAAGTTGATAAATTTCTGGCAGAACTGCACTGGTTATTAATGGCAGTTCAACCGAAAGTTCACCAACCTCAAAGCTTGGGTATAATCTTAACCTGCAGAAATATATGGCTTTGGATCAGGTAGGATGTTAAAACTTATAAAATCTCAAACCAGAATCCAACCTGCCTTGAGCCTGACAACTTTTAACAGAAGTGGGATTGGGTGTGGGTGAACAATCTGTTCCCAGGCGATGAGCTGAGCATTGAATTATCCTTTGGGGAAGAGTTATTGTAAAATGTTTGAATTTTGTCTAAAGTTTTAGAGTGACATGCTTAAGGACAAATCTTAAACTTAAAAAAAGCCAATTACGTTGGCATGTTGTGTGAACTGGCTGAAGTGAATTTGGAAATTCGAATAAAAGATGACAGTAGATAAACAAAGATGAGTATGTAAAGAAATATTACATAATTCTCAATAAATACATATCCCGCTAAGAAACTGCACTGAAAAACTCCACAGGCAAAATGGTCTATCCATGGCTATCTAAAAAGGCTAAGGATGCTGCTATATGAAAAGAAGGGGGTTATAATATTTCCACATAGTAACGTAAACCCAAAGATTGGGAAAGGTTTAGAAACCAGCAAAGGATGACCAAAAAATTGTACAAGGTACAGGAAAAATAAAGGGAGTGAAAGCCAACAGATCACCAGAACCCAATGACTAACCACCAAAGGTTTTAAAAGGGATAATTGCAGAGGAAGAGACTGCATTGGTTGTGATCTTTCAAAATTCCTTAGATTTTGGAATAGTTCCTAAGGATTGGAAGGTAGCAAATACAAGACGGCTATTCAAAAAAGGAGGAAGCGAGGAAATAAGGAACAATGTGAGCCTGACATTGGTCATTGAGAAAATTCCAGAATCTATTATTAAGAAACAGGTAACTTGACAATTAGAAAATCGTAATATGATTAAGCACAGGTTTAATAGAAGAAAAATCACTTTTGATGAATCAATTGGAGCTTTTAAAGATATAACTAGCAGGGTAGATAAAGGAGTACCTGTGGATTTAGTATGTTTGGATGTTGAAAAGGTATTTGATAAGGGGCCACATGAATGGTTGTTACATAGAGGTTATGGGTAATGTAGTAGCACTGGTAGAGGATTGGTTAATGGACAGGATATAGAGAGTAGAAATAAATAGATCATTTACAGGTTGGCAGGCTGTTGCCAGTGAGGTGTCCCAAGGATCAATGCTGGGGACTCAGCTATTTACAATGTATATTAATGAAATAGATGAAGGGACTGAGTGTTACGTATCCAAACTTACTGTTGATACAAAGTTTGGTGGGTATAAAGCTCTGAGGCATTCACAAGAAGTCTGCAAGAGGATATGGATAGGTCAAATGAATGAATACAAGATGCCAAATAGAATATAATGTGAGGAAATGTGAGGTTATTGACTTTGGGAGGAAGAATATGTTAAATGGTGAGGAATTATTAAATGTTAATGTTCAAAGGAATTTGGGACTCCTTGTACATGAAACGCAGAAAGTTAAAATGTAGATACAGCAAGCAATTAGGAGAGCAAATGGCATTTTGGCTTCATTGCAAATGGGTTGAATTTAGTACTTAAAGAATAAGTACGTATGGCTGGAATTATACAGAGCTATGGTGAGACCACACAATGACTTCTATATACAGTTTTGGCTTTTGTACCTAAGGAATGATACACTTGTCTTCGAGGGAGTGCAACAAACGTTCATTAGATTGGTTCTTGCGATGACAGGATTGTCCTGTGAGGGGGGGATCGAGTAGGATGAAGTCACTAAATTATCTCTCATAATCACCCAACTCCCTGACATTACTGACTCCCATTTGCCATCACTGCGCCCATTCCCTGTGATTATTGAGCATCTGTGATCACTGACCCATCTCCAAATCATCACCAACACCTGTTGATATCAATGATGACCCCCCATCAATGGTTCGCCCCATGATCATTAAACATCTTCCACAGTCAGTAACCACTCTGCCATCAATAACCCTGACGATCACCATCATTCTTATCACTAACATACTCTTACATCACTGACCCCACTTCTCCCCTCCCACTCACTATCACTGAGACGCTCGCAATAATCAACACTCTACTCCTATGACTGACTTGCCCATCTCTGTCTGACACCATCCCCCATGACCAGTGACCATCCCACCATCATCGCCAACTCCCCATCACATTCACCAATCCACTGACCCTATCTCTTGATCCCACCCCTCCAATTCCATAAATTTACAAAACACCCACACTGTGGAGTTAAAATTCCACAATATTTACCTGCTCAGAACTCCTCCCACCACCGACTTGAAAACTCCACTCCAGTAAATATTAGGGCTATGAACCATTTTTCTCTCTTCATGGATGCTGCGTGGCCTGTTGAATATTTCCAGCATTTTCTGTTTTTAGTTCAGATTTGGCCATGCTAAATTGACCCTTAGTGTCCAAAGATGTGCAGGTTAGGTGGGGTTATTGTGTTACAGGGATAGGGTGGGGGAGTGGTCCTAGGTAGGGTGCTCTTTCAGAGGGTCAGTGCAGACTCAATGGGCAAAATGGCCTCATTCTGCGCTGTAGGAATTCGCTGGTTCTGTGGTTCCATTTCCAGCATTCGCATTATTTTGCTTTTCTTTTGTCTGGTAATTATGGCACTCACATGCCTCCGAGGCAGCACCCCAGAGATGGGACAAACCACAGGTTAGGAGATGCTTTTCTTCCCTGTCTTCAAGTCAAATGCTGCTGCCAACATCACTTGCTTTCAGAGTAGTCATTTTAATTTTGGCCACAGTTGGGTGAGTTCTCAGTGACCACATGTTGCCCAGCCATGTGATTTTCATATTGCTGACCTATCGAGATCTCTTCTGCCAGCAGGGAAAGGCATATGCCCAGATTAATAAAAGTTTCACTCATTCTTTTAACAATAGCATTCTTAGCAGTCAGCACTGCTGCCTCATGGCGCCGAGGTCTTGGATTCGATCCCGGGCCCGGGTCACTGTCCATGTGGAGTTTCCACATTCTCCCCGTGTCTGCATGGGTCCCACCCGCACAACCCAAAGATGTGCAGGGTAGGTGAATTGTCCACACTAAATTGCCTCCTAATTGGGAAAAAAGGAATTCGGTACTCTGAATGTATATTTTTTTAAAAATAGCATTCTTAGATCTATTTCAGACAAGCTAAAAATGGCAATATTTAAATATCCTCCCTTGGAATTTGTCGGATCCTCACCCTTTGCTCTGACCTTGGATTTAAGCCGGTTGTCTGCCCTATCAGCAGTAGAATGAAGGCTGAAGAGCAACGAGTAATATTGATCAGCAAACTCAAAAAAGAAAAAAAAAAGTTCCATTATAATTTTCCAGAGAAGCGGATATTTTAATTGATTTTCATCTTTTAATATTCTGACAACTCCTGTTTATAAGTCAGTCCACTTGGCCAGAGCTGCAGGTTTCACTGGGTTAAGTCTAACATCACTGTTATAGTGTGAGGGATTCAGAAGGAGCAAATACTTAATCTGTGGGAAAAGGAGCGAATCTGTCCTGAGTTCCATAAAACTGAAAATTAATTGCACCTTGCCAGTGGAACATAATTCCAGGATGTCACCTTCCTCTCTGCTCTGAGCCTGCCCTCCAGCAGTATTTGAACAGAAAAGATTAGACAAACACGGAGCAGGCAGAGTCCTTATGGGCTTTACAATTAAAACTCACGTGAAATAGCTGAGAAAAAGACTTTCAGACTCAGGAAGTGGAAAGTGCAATCAAATTTGCAGCTATTTAATGATGTTGTTCCAAAACACAATAGCTGTCCCCATCATCAGTGATGTTTTTATTGCATGTCACAGAAGAAATTTGTTTATTTACTCCTGCTTCTTGTTTCAGGTATTTTAAACGCTGAGAAGTGCTGCTGTTGCATTATCCCACGCTTCTGGTGCACCTCTCGTTCAAGCTGAGCAACTTTTCTTTACCACACAGTTATCAGATCTATGTAAGCACATCTTATTCAACAGAAACCCTCCTGTCTGATGTACCTCCAATGCAATGTGTGGAAGTTGCACAAAAGCAGGATGTAACTTTTTCATAGTATTTACAGTGCAGAAGGAGGCCATTGCAACTTGGTTGCAATATCCTCCACAGTTGAATGGACTGCACCACGTGCAACTGCCAATACTCCCAATCCATGCTCACATGGGAAGAATACTGGGCGAAATTCTCCGTTATCGGCGGAAACTCCGCCGATCGGCGCAAAAAACGGCGCAAATCCCACTTGCGTCACGTCATAAAAATGGGCCGATAGTCTGCGGCCCGAAATGGGCTAGCAGCGACGTAACGGGATCCGCGCTTGCGCAGTGGTTCACGCCGTGCAGCGTCATACGCGCTGCACGGCGTGACGGCTCATAAGGCCGCGCAGCTCCCCCCCCACCCGACCGGAACAGCCGACCGCAACACCCGACTTGATGGCTGGCCGTCGCTCAGCCCCGAGGTTCGAGTCACGCGATGTGGAGGCGCTCCTGGATGCGGTGGAGCAGAGGAGGGACGCCCTGTATCCCGGGCACGGCCGCAGAGTTGCCCCACGCCACAGCCGGCGTCTGTGGAGGGAGGTGGCAGAGGCCGTCACCGCTGTGGCCCTGACACCACGGACAGGCACCCAGTGCCACAAGAAGGTGAACGACCTCGTCAGAGCAGGCAGGGTGAGCGTCCCCCATATCCCCCATATCCCCTCTCCCCCAAATCCCCCCCTCCCCCATATCCCCCATATCCCCCCTCCCCCATATCCCCCATATTCCCCCCTCCCCCATATCCCCCCCTCCCCCATATCCCCCATATTCCCCCCTCCCCCATATCCCCATATCCCCCCTCCCCCATATCCCCCCTCCCCCATATCCCCCCCTCCCACATATCCACCCTCCCCCATATCCCCCCTCCCCCATATCCCCCATATCCCCCCTCCCCCATATCCCCCCCTCCCCCATATCCCCCCTCCCCCATATCCCCCATATTCCCCCCTCCCCCATATCCCCCATATCCCCCCTCCCCCATATCCCCCCTCCCACATATCCCCCATATCCCCCCTCCCCCATATCCCCCATATCCCCCCTCCCCCATATCCCCCCTCCCCCATATCCCCCCTCCCACATATCCCCCATATTCCCCCCTCCCCCATATCCCCCCTCCCCCATATCCCCCATATCCCCCCTCCCCCATATCCCCCATATCCCCCCTCCCCCATATCCCCCATATCCCCCCTCCCCCATATCCCCCCTCCCCCATATCCCCCATATCCCCCCTCCCCCATATCCCCCCTCCCCCATATCCCCCATATCCCCAAGTGAATCCAGCCCTAACCTTAACCTCTGCAATGCACGCGCAACCGATGGCGTGCATTCATATACCTGCCTAACACTGTTGCCTTTTACCCCTGCCACCACCCCCCCCCCCCCCCCCCCCAGGAGAAGCGCGCACACAACAATAGGGAGCATGTGAGGACTGGAGGAGGGCCCGCTGATGAGAGGCCACTGACCGTACACGAGGAAAGGGCCCTGGAACTGGCTGGCGGACCTGACGACCGGGAGGTTGCTGATGCAGAGGTCGGGGCCCCACGAGCAAGTGAGCCACCAACAGCCCGTCCCCATATCCCCCCTCCCCTATATCCCCCTCTCCCGTATCACCTGATCACTGCCTGATGTCTAACCATGCATGCTTCATTGTGTATCGCAGGACCAAACGTCCAGGCACCCATCCCCGCAGATGCAGACCGCCCGCAGGATGCCCCTCGGAGACCACGGGAGACGGAGAGACCCGAACCCTCCAGCATGCGACGCCCGCAGGATGCCCCTCGGAGACCACGGGAGACGGAGAGACCCGAACCCTCCAGCATGCGACGCCCGCAGGATGCCCCTCGGAGACCACGGGAGACGGAGAGACCTGGAGCAACAGGGAGACGACACCCCCGTCACGTGCGGGAGCGACCACCCAGCGATGAGGGGGGCAGCCACAGGCCCCCGTCACATCCGAGCCAGGACACCACTACCCAGGACACCACTATCCAGGACACCCCTACCCGGGACACCACTACCCAGGACACCCCTACCCGGGACAGCACTACCCGGGACAGCACTACCCAGGACACCCCTACCCGGGAAGACGAAATACCGGACAGTGACTCAGAGTGGATGGGTGGAGACGAACCCCCACCCCAAAGTGCCATGGACTCAGAGTGGGACGAAGAGCACGACACAACGCCACTGCTGTCACCAACACCCTCCACCATCGCAGAAACACTCACCACGGTTGGGCACTTTAGTGATGAGGCGTCTGGTACACTCACTGGTGCGCACAACACAGCCGTCCCGGTACAGCAGGTGGAGGTAGGAGCAGCAGAGGGACCGGGCGGTCGGAGGGCAGCCCAGGCCAAGCGAACATCTGCCGCCCAGATGGATCCCGGGTTCCTGCAGTTACCACACCCACACATAGATCCGATGCAACCACCGACACGGAGACGAGCGAATAGGGTGACGGGTGGCTTGCGGCGGCTGCGGTCGCAGGTGGAGGAGTCCACCCGCGTCCAGGAGCTGGGAGTGGTCCCGGTCATGCGTGCCACCCAGGCTGACACCGCACGGGTGGCGTCCGCGGTGGAGGCAATGGGTGCGACGGTGTCAGACATGGGGAACGGTTTGCGAGGCCTGGGGCCTTCCGTGCAGGCGGCGTCTGTGGCCCAGGAAATGGCTGCCCTCTCACAGGAGGCCATGAGCCAGTGCCAGCGCCAGATGGCAGAGGCGCTCAACGCCATAGCCCAGTCTCAGCAGGCCATGGCCCAGTCTCAGCAGGCCATAGCCCAGTCTCTGCAGGCCATGGCCCAGTCTCTGCAGGCCATGGCCCAGTCTCAGCAGGCCATCGCTGAGGGCATCGGCGCCAGTGGCCATGTGCGAGCTGGCGTCGCACTGTCGCAGACAGGGTTCGACAACCCCCTGGGCTCCATGGCTGCAAACCTGCAGACCCCTGTCGATACCAGCACGGGCCTCCAGGACTGGCAGCGCCAGATGTCGGGGGCGCGTCGGATGGCCAGTCCGTTCGCATCCCCCACCCATGTAGAGGCCTGGGGGCCATCGGGCACCCCGAGGGAGGAGGAGGTGGTGTGGTCCATCCCGGCTCCCTCTGTAGGGGAGGTCCCGGTACACCGCGACACCTCGGACTCCCCCCCTTCCGTCCCAGGTGCATCGGGTGGGCAACGGGCAGGACAGGCTGGCAGCTCGCCATCCCAGTCGCCCGGGCCGCAGCCTGGCCCATCTAGGCCAGGACGCCCCAGGAAACGGCCGCCAAAGGGATCCAGTGTCAGAGGGCAGGAATCACAGGAGTCCACCTCCAGTTCTGCTGTACCGTCTGGGGAACCACGTAGACGTAGTCAAAGGGCCCGTAAGGCCAAACAATTAGACACTGAGTAAGTTGGCACGGGTGCAGGGCACAGATGAGTTTTAGGCGCTAGGGCACGTGCATGAACTCCTTTGGTTATTAAAGTCAATGTTACACCTACCGAAGCTGCCTTTATGCTCTGTCCAAAGTGTGCGGGGGTGTCATGTACGTTGAGCGCAAGTGTGTGTGTGAGGGGTGGTCTTACCTCAGCCCCAGGTGAGTCTGCCCCCTTCCCCCTGGGCCGCCATCAACATCCCCCGGGCAGAGGACGGGACCGTGCGCTGCAGTATCACAGCCGCATGCAGGGATGGTCCGGGTGGATGGTGGTACTGTGGCCATGGGTCAGACATAGTCCAACGATGTAGAGCCAGGAGCTCATCGGAGGCGGGCTGTCATCATTCTCCATGGCCTGCGATAGACACGCGTCCACCCGCAACTGGGTGAGCCCGGCCCGTTGTGCCGCCGGTGGATCGGCAATTGGGAGTGGGGGGGTGGTGTGCATGCGGGTGGGGTGTGTGGGGTTGGGGAGGGGGGTGATGGTGCTGGGTGGATGGATGGGTGGGGGGTGTGGGTGGTCGGCTGTTGTCATGGTGTGCGGTCTGTGGCCATACTACCCGATTCCCACGCCCATCTAGTCAGTGAAGCGGGCGTCTATCAGTCTGTCCCGTGCCCGCTGGGCCAGCCGGTAACGGTGGACAGCCACCCGTCTGTGTCTACCCCGTCTGCCCTGACCATTGCCCCCATCCCCCTCATCTGGGGAGGACTGGGCCTCTTCCTGCTGCTCCTCCACTCCGCCCTCCTCTGCCTGCGGCACATCGCCCCTCTGCTGGGCTATGTTGTGCAGGACGCAGCACACCACAATGATGCGGCCGACCCTATCTGACCGATACTGGAGGGCGCCCCCAGAGAGGTCCAGGCACCTGAAACGCATCTTCAGCACGCCAAAGCACCTCTCGATCACTCCCCTTGTCGCTACATGGGCATCATTGTAGCGGTTCTCCGCCTCATTGCGTGGCCTCCGTATAGGCGTCATCAGCCACGATCGCAATGGGTAGCCCCTGTCGCCCAGCAACCAGCCCCTCAGCCGGGGATGGCGTCCCTCGTACATGCCGGGGATGGATGACCGCGACAACACGAATGAGTCGTGTACACTGCCTGGGTAACGGGCGCAGACGTGCAGGATCATCATGCGGTGGTCGCAGACCACCTGTACGTTCATCGAATAGGTCCCCTTCCTATTAGTGAACACGGCCCTGTTATCTGCAGGTGGCCGCACGGCGACGTGCATCCCATCGATCGCGCCCTGGACCATGGGGAACCCGGCAATGGCAGAGAAGCCCACGGCCCGGGCATCTTGGCTGGCCCGGTCCACGGGGAAGCGGATGTAGCGGTGCGCCATGGCATAAAGGGCATCTGTCACTGCCCGGATGCACCGATGCACCGATGTCTGCGATATGCCGGACAGGTCCCCACTCGGTGCCTGGAATGACCCCGTTGCATAAAAGTTCAGGGCCACCGTAACCTTGACGGACACGGGGAGAGGGTGTCCCCCGCCAGTGCCACGCGGTGACAGGTGTGCCAGCAGGTGGCAGATGTGTGCCACGGTTTCCCGGCTCATCCGGAGTCTCCTCCTGCATTCCCGGTCCGTGAGGTCCTGGTATGACTGCCGGGGCCGGTACACACGGGGCGCCCTCGGGTGCCTCCGTTGCCGTGGGGCCGCGACGTCCTCCTCCCCCTCCTCGTCCTGTCGGTCAGGTGTCCCTCCAGCCTGGGCGGCTGCCGCCTGCCCCTCTGCGGCAGCCTGCGCCGCCTCTCTGGCACGCTCCTCCTCCTCCTCCTCCTCCTCCTCCTCCTCATCCAGGGCAACATAGACATGAGCGGCTGCCACCACGGCGGCCAACATCGCTGGATGATCTGAAAACATGACGACCTGGTGGGGGGGAGGGGAACGACGACATGTCATCATTGCCCATATCCCCTCCTCCCCCCAGCCAGGTGGCATGGACCGCATGGGTCCAACTGTTGGAGGCTGGCACCTGGCCAGGTGGACCAACTCATTTGCCCTCCCATCACCCACCCCGGCACGGACCCCCCCCCGCCCCAACCTCCACCCCAGCACGGACCCCCCCCCAACCTCCACCCCGGCACGGACCCCCTCCCCAACCCCCAACCTCCACCCCAGCACGGACCCCCCCCCCCCAACCTCCACCCCGGCACGGACCCCCTCCACAACCCCCAACCTCCACCCCGGCACGGACCCCCCCCCCCAACCACCACCCCGGCACGGACCCCCTCCACAACCCCCAACCTCCACCCCGGCACGGACCCCCTCCACAACCCCCAACCTCCACCCCGGCACGGACCCCCTCCACAACCCCCAACCTCCACCCCGGCACGGACCCCCTCCCCAACCCCCAACCTCCACCCCAGCACGGACCCCCCCCCCCCAACCTCCACCCCGGCACGGACCCCCTCCACAACCCCCAACCTCCACCCCGGCACGGACCCCCCCCCCCAACCTCCACCCCGGCACGGACCCCCTCCACAACCCCCAACCTCCACCCCGGCACGGACCCCCTCCACAACCCCCAACCTCCACCCCGGCACGGACCCCCTCCACAACCCCCAACCTCCACCCCGGCACGGACCCCCTCCCCAACCCCCAACCTCCACCCCAGCACGGACCCCCCCCCCCCAACCTCCACCCCGGCACGGACCCCCTCCACAACCCCCAACCTCCACCCCGGCACGGACCCCCTCCACAACCTCCACCCCGGCACGGACCCCCTCCCGGCACTCCCCCGGAGCCCAGCCTACTCTAACCACCCCCCCCCCCCCCCCGCCGCACACACACACAAGCCGAGACACACCTCTTCTCAGGCAATCAGTCTGCGGCCACGCCATTTCCTGCCCAGAGCCAACCCCCCAGGCCGTCACTCACCTCCTCGCTGGTCGGCGTGAGCCTGGAGCACCGGGTCACGCCGATGAAAAGGAGGTTTGATTGACGTCGACGTGAACGGTCATCACGTCGACGGGACTTCGGCCCATCCGGAAGGGAGAATATCGGCAGGCCGAAAATCGGCTGCCTTGCGCAGGCCCGTGACATTCTCCGCGGCAGCGGCGCCATTAACGCCCCGCCGACTTTTCTCCCTTCGGAGACTTCGGCGGGGGCGGGGGCGGGATTCACGGCGGCCAACGGCCATTCTCCGACCCGGCGGGGGGTCGGAGAATGACGCCCACTATTTGAGCAAGACACCAAGGATGCTAATGCTCACTGAAAATTTCTAATATTCACCAAAAGCCTAGCATTTAGCCCAGAAGTGATGGATGAGCAGAAATTTATTCTAAGGCTGTGCCCCCGGGTCCTAGTCTCCCCTGCTAATGGAAACAACTTCCCTACATCCACCCTATCTAAGCCATTCATTAATTTGTAAGTTTCTATTAGATCTCCCCTCAACCTCCTAAACTCCAATGAATATAATCCCAGGATCCTCAGACGTTCATCGTATGTTAGGCCTACCATTCCTGGGATCATCCGTGTGAATCTCCGCTGGACCCGCTCCAGTGCCAGTATGTGCTTCCTGAGGTGTGGGGCCCAAAATTGCTCACAGTATTCTAAATGGGGCCTAACTAATGCTTTATAAAGCTTCAGAAGTACATCCCTGCCTTTATATTCCAAGCCTCTTGAGATGAATGACAACATTGCATTTGCTTTCTTAATTACGGACTCAACCTGCAAGTTTACCTTTAGAGAATCCTGGACTAGGACTCCCAAGTCCCTTTGCACTTCAGCATTATGAATTTTGTCACCGTTTAGAAAATAGTCCATGCCTCTATTCTTTTTTCCAAAGTGCAAGACCTCGCACTTGCCCACGTTGAATTTCATCAGCCATTTCTTGGACCACTCTCCTAAACTGTCTAAATCTTTCTGCTGCCTCCCCACCTCCTCCATACTACCTGCCTCTCCACCTATCTTTGTATCATCGGCAAACTTAGCCAGAATGCCCTCAGTCCCGTCATCTAGATCGTTAATATATAAAGAGAACAGCTGTAGCCCCAACACTGAACCCTGCGGGACACCACTCGTCACCAGTTGCCATTCCGAAAAAGAACCTTTTAGCCCAACTCTCTGCCTTCTGCCTGGCAGCCAATCGTCAATCCATGTTAGTACCTTGCCTCGAATACCATGGGCCCTTATTTTACTCAGCAGTCTCCCGTGAGGCACCTTATCAAAGGCCTTTTGGAAGTCAAGATAGATAACATCCATTGGCTCTCCTTGATCTAACCTATTTGTTATCTCTTCAAAGAACTGTAACAGGTTTGTCAGGCACGACCTCCCCTTACTAAATCCATGCTGACTTGTCCTAATCCGACCCTGCACTTCCAAGAATTTAGAAATCTCATCCTTAACAATGGATTCTAGAATCTTGCCAACAACCGAGGTTAGGCTAATTGGCCTATAATTTTCCATCTTTTTCCTTGTTCTCTTCTTGAACAGGGGGGTTACAACAGCGATTTTCCAATCCTCTGGTACTTTCCCTGACTCCAGTGACTTTTGAAAGATCATACCCAACGCCTCCACTATTTCTTCAGCTATCTCCTTTAGAACTCTAGGATGTAGCCCATCTGGGCCCGGAGATTTATCAATTTTTAGACCTCTTAGTTTCTCTAGCACTTTCTCCTTTGTGATGGCTACCATATTCAACTCTGTCCCCTGACTCTCCGGAATTGTTGGGATATTACTCATGTCTTCTACTGTGAAGACTGACGCAAAGTACTTATTCAGTTCCTCAGCTATTTCCTTGTCTCCCATCACAAAATTACCAGCGTCATTTTGGAGAGGCCCAATGTCAACTTTTGCCTCCCGTTTGTTTTTAATGTATTTGAAGAAACTTTTACTATCATTCCTAATGTTACTGGCTAGCCTACCTTCATATTTGATCCTCTCTTTCCTTTTTTCTCTCTTTGTTATCCTCTGTTTGTTTTTGTAGCCTTCCCAATCTTCTGACTTCCCACTACTCTCTGCCACATTATAGGCTTTCTCTTTTGCTTTGATGCATTCCCTAACTTCCTTTGTCAGCCATGGCTGCCTAATCCCCCCTCTGATAACCTTTCTTTTCTTTGGGATGAACCTCTGTACTGTGTCCTCAATTACTCCCAGAAACTCCTGCCATTGCTGTTCTACTGTCTTTCCCACTAGGCTCTGCTCCCAGTCGATTTTCGTCAGTTCCTCCCTCATGCCCCTGTAGTTACCTTTATTTAACTGTAACACCTTTACATCTGATTCTACCTTCTTTCTTTCAAGTTGGAGATTGAATTCGACCATATTATGATCACTGCCTCCTAAGTGCTCCCTTACTTTAAGTTCTTTAATCAAGTCTGGCTCATTACATAACACTAAGTCCAGAATGGCCTGTTCCCTCGTGGGCTCCATCACAAGCTGTTCCAAAAAGCCCTCCTGTAAACATTCAATGAATTCCCTTTCCTTGGGTCCACTGGCAGTATTATTTACCCAGTCCACCTGCATATTAAAGTCCCCCATGATCACTGTGACCTTGCCTTTCTGACATGCACTTTCTATTTTGTGCCCCTGGTCCTGACCACTGTTAGGAGGCCTGTACATAACTCCCATTATGGTTTTTTTGCCTTTGTGGTTCCTCAACTCTACCCACACAGACTCCACATCATCCGACCCTATGTCGTTTAGTGCTATTGATTTAATTCCATTCCTAATTAACAAGGCAACCCCGCCCCCTCTGCCCACCTCTCTGTCTTTTCGATAGGTTGTGAATCCCTGGATGTTTAAATGCCAGTCCTGAACCCCCTGCAACCATGTCTCTGTGATGCCTACCACATCATACCTGCCAGTCACAATCTGGGCCACAAGCTCATCTACCTTGTTCCGTACACTGCGCGCATTTAAATATAGCACCCTTAATTCTCTGTTGACCGTCCCTTTTTGTTTTCTTAGTGTGGTGGACATTGGTTTACTGAGCCTTTCCATACACTGTGTCATATTTTGTGGGATGGGGACAATCGTAACCACTCTTGAGTTTTGTCTGTTCGTGTTTTTTTTTATTGCTAAGCAGCTACGCTCCCCGCTGATTACTTCACCTCTTGGTTCCCTGACTTTCCCTTCCCCTGTGCCTGACCGTGTGCCTGAGCCAATGGCTCCATCTCTCTCTCTCTGGCAACAGTCCAAGTCAATGGGCTGGATTCTCCATTTGGGAGACTAAGTACTGACGCTGGGACTGAATGGTGGGTGTTTCATGGTCCCGATGGGGGTGCGACTGCCGGAGACATTCAGGACACGCTAATGGGCCAGCACTTGCACCACATGGAGCCACTGCAATTCCAACGCACACCGGCGTGTGATTTGCTGGGATCGGGAACGGGACTGAAGAGCCTGACAAGCCACAGCTGAAGATAAGCACTCCACTCCGCTCCCCACACTGTCATTCCAACCAAGAAGATGGCACCATGGAGAGCAGTCCCGAGGTTTTTCAGGCGCAGAGCTGGCCGTGGAGGAGAAATGGGACACCCTGTTCCCTGGGGTGGGAAGGAGGCTACCACCCGCCAACGTCAACCGGGTCTGGCCAGAGGTAGCAGAGGCTGTGAGCGCGTGGGTACAAGCGCGACGACCGGACAGCAGTGCAGAAAGAAGTTGCACGACCTCCTCAGGGTGTCCCTGGCACCACCCCTGTCCCACTCTCCATTATGCCCCACCACCCACAGAGGGTGATCGAACCCCATCTGCCGGCAGTCAACATGTGCCCCACCCTGCCTCACATGCCAACACCCATAACACCCGCCATAGCTGGGTGCTCTACTCAAACTGGCCAGCAGCTGCGGACCCTCTGTGGTGCCCGCGTCTAAGTCTCTCACACTGTGCATTATCTATCCCCCCAGGAGAAGGCAGCCGACAACCAGCAGGAGGTGAAGACCATTGGAGGTCTGCCAGACCTAAGGCCCCGCACCATCACAGAGCAGAGGGTGATGGACCTGGTCGGCAGGGTGGCAGTACGGGCAGTCACAGAGGCGGAGGTCGGCATGGGACAATGAAGTGAACCATCAATGCATTGCGATGTCGCTATGGAGTTTGAGTCACCTCTTCCCCCCACACCATGCCTACCCATGATCTCACCATGCGTCTTGACTTGTGTCTTGCAGCGTCACGTCCCAACAAGGTAAAACTGGTTGGTATCCCTCATCCTTCACCTTATTCCGTGACTCACCTGACAACGAGGCGGTACCATCCAGGGTCCCTTGCCCCTGCTGCAACGCTGCAACCCCCCCGTAGCACATGGCTGGGAAGAATATCCGACTTCTCGGTACTGCTGTCTACAACACCTTCCACCATTCCCGAGACACTCACCTCAATTGGACATTTTAGTGAAGAGGTTCCTGTGGCATTATCTGGTGCGCACCGCACACATGCAGAGGTATATCAGCTGGAGGTAGGAAACCCCGTAGGGGGCAGACGGTCGGAAGGCGGTCCGATCCCAGCAACCAGCTGCCATCCAGACAGGACTAGCGCTTCTGTGTTGGAGATGCAGGCGCAGGGCCAGGGACTATATGACGAGGTATGAGTGCCACGGCCTTGGGTCAGGATGTTCAATGCCTGGCTGATGCACAGGACAGGGTAGCCATATCACAAGCAGCCATGTACCAGAGCCACATCGACATTGCTGCGCGCTCCAAAGCTTGGCCCAGTCACAGCCTGTGTCGCTCACAGAAGGAACTGGCAAAATTCTAGAGGGACGTGGCATAATCCCTGACCTCCATTGCCACGAGCATTGAAAGCCTGGTCAAGACGAGAGCATGCCTGCATGGCAGGCAGCGGCAGGTGATGGTGGAGCCCGCACCCCCATCCCAAGCAGTACTCTGGGGGCCATCGGGCCCCCGAGGGAGGAGGGGGTGATGGGGCCTGTGCTGGTGACGCCAGCAGGGGAGGTGCTGGAACACCGCAGCAGCTCTGGATCCCCCTCCCCACCTATCCCTGGTGCATCCGATGGGCAGCGGGCAGAACAGGGTGGCACCATGCCACCTTTGACATCCAGAAAACTACCGGGCCCATTCAGGCCCAGTCATTCCAGAGGACAGCCGCCAAAGGGGACCCAGGTAACAGGGCGGAAAATGCAGCCGGCCGCTTCCACTTCTGATGCACTGCCTGGGGACCTACCTAGATGGAGCATTGGGACACTTAAGGGGCGAAATTCTCCTGAAACGGCGTGATGTCCGCCGACTGGCGCCCAAAACGGCGCAAATCAGACGGGCATCGCGCCGCCCCAAAGGTGCAGAATGCTCCGCATGTTTGGGGGCCGAGCCCCAACATTGAGGCGCTATGCCGACCCCGGCGGAATTTCCGCCCCGCCAGCTGGCGAAAACGGCCTTTGTTGCCCCGCCAGCTGGCGCGGAAATGACATCTCCGGGCGGCGCATGTGCGGGAGCGTCAGCGGCCGCTGACAGTTTCCCACGCATGCGCAGTGGAGGGAGTCTCTTCCGCCTCCGCCATGGTGGAGACCGTGGCGGAGGCGGAAGGGAAAGAGTGCCCCCATGGCACAGGCCCGCCCGTGGATCGGTGGGCCCCGATCGCGGGCCAGGCCACCGTGGGGGCACCCCCCGGGGCCAGATCACCCCGCGCACCCCCCCCCCCCCCCAGGACCCCGGAGCCCGCCCACGCCGCCTTGTCCCGCCGTTCAAAAGGTGGTTTAATCCACACCGGCGGGACAGGCAATTTATCGGCGGGACTTCGGCCCATCCGGGCTGGAGAATCCAGCGCGGGGGCCCGCCAACCGGCGCGGCCCGATTCCCGCCCCCGCCAAATATCCGGTACCGGTGACTTCGGCAACCGGCAGGGGCGGGATTCACGGCAGCCCCCGCCGATTCTCCAACCCGGCGGGGGGTCGGAGAATGACACCCAAGATTAGAAAGGCAGACACCAGTTAAGAACATAGAATATACAGTGCAGAAGGAGGCTATTCAGCCCATCGAGTCTGCACCGACCCACTTAAGCCCTCACTTCCCCCCTATCCCCGTAACCGAATAACCCCTCCTAACCATTTTGGTCACTAAGGGCAATTCAGCATGGCCAATCCACCTAACCTGCACGTCTTTGGACTGTGGGAGGAAACCGGAGCACCCGGAGGAAACCCACGCAGACATGGGGAGAAGGTGCAGACTCCGCACAGACAGTGACCCAGCGGGGAATCGAACTTGGGACCCTGACACTGTGAAGCCACAGTGCTAACTACTTGTGCTACCATGCTGCGCATCAAATCATTACCCAGGGTCTCTGGATTACTAGTCCAGTGACAATACCACTATGTCACCGCCACCACCTCCCCACTGTTTTAAATTGTCATGGGTGTATGACTTCTCGGCCTTCTGGCTAAGAGGAGCGTGAGGTCAGGTGTAATGCCTGGATCGGTATGTCTCTCTTGTGGGGACCATGAATTGGATTCAATTTGAATTGGTTTTTGGAACAGGCAAGGAGCTGGATCAGGGGTTTGCCCCTGTCCACACTCTGAGCCCTGGCTTTGTAATTCTGACAAAGGAATTTAAAAAAAGAAATTGGCACAGATGCAGCACATAGGATAGGGTTAGGGACTAAGGCACAGTTATTGTTCATAAACACTGTCACAAATTAAACACCTGTTCACCGACGTTCTGAACTGCCTTAGTCCTCTATCCGAAGGGTGTGAGGGATGGATTGGATGCAGAAGTTGCGCTGCTGGGGGGGGGTGCATGTGGGAGGCCGGTGATGTGGGGATGCTATGTGGTAGGGCCTACTACCCGGTGAGTGACCAATCACAGCTCACCACCTACATATCTCCGCCCCTGCCCCCCCCCCCCCCCTCCCCCCAGACCCCAACCCCACCCCGATCTCCCCTGAAGGTTTAATAATAATAATAATTAAGGTTTGTGGGCCATGCGATGGAATGGCCAACACACATGTCGGGATCACCCGGGTGGATTGTGGGATATGACACCAGGGCGGGAGTCAAACAATGCGGAGCACCAAAGCTCATCGCACTGCGTGTCATCATCATCCTCCGCCCCATGGACCAGACCCGCTGATACTGCCGACCATGGCCAACACCCTGGCAGCTGGTAGGAAGCTTGGAGGTGGGTGGAGGTGTTGAAGTGGGAGGGATGGAGTGCAAGAAGGGAGTTCGGGGGTTGGGGGGGGGGTTATGTGGGGGTGAGGTTATCCATTTTGGTAGGAATAACAGCAAAAGGGATTATTATTTAAATGATAAAATATTAAAACATGCTACTGTGCAGAGAAACCTGGGTGTGCTAGTGCATGAGTCGCAAAACGTTGGTTTTCAGGTGTAACAGGTGATTAAGAAGGCAAATGGAATTTTGTCCTTCATTGCTAGAGGGATGGAGTTTAGGACTAGGGAGGTTATGCTGCAATTGGATAAGGTGTTAGTGAGGCCACACCTGGAGTATTGTGTTCAGTTGTGGTCTCCTTACTTGAGAAAGGACGTACTGGCACTGGAGGGAGTGCAGAGGAGATTCACTAGGTTAATCCCAGAGCTGAAGGGGTTGGATTACGAGGAGAGGTTGAGTAGACTGGGACTGTACTCGTTGGAATTTAGAAGGATGAGGGGGGATCTTATAGAAACATATAAGATTATGAAGGGAATAGATAGGATAGATGCGGGCAGGTTGTTTCCACTGGCGGGTGAAAGCAGAACTAGGGGGAAACTAGCGTCAAAATAAGGGGAAGTAGATTTATGACTGAGTTTAGGAGGAACTTCTTCACCCAAAGGGTTGTGAATCTATGGAATTCCTTGCCCAGTGAAGCAGTAGAGGCTCCTTCATTAAATGTTTTTAAGATAAAGATAGATAGTTTTTTGAAGAATAAAGGGATTAAGGGTTATGGTGTTCGGGCCGGAAAGTGGAGCTGAGTCCACAAAAGATCAGCCATGATCTCATTGAATGGTGGAGCAGGCTCGAGGGGCCAGATGGCCTACTCCTGCTCCTAGTTCTTATGTTCTTATGAGACGGGAAGGTTGAACTGCTGGTGGCCAGGCCCCTAGTCGGCAAACCTGGAGGCGATTAGGTTGTCCCATGCGCTGCGACCCTAGCACAAACATCGTGCGGCCACTTGTGCCTGCCCGGTCCCCGTATCCTGCCCATCCCGGCCATCCTCCTCGTTGGAACAGGATGTCGCCCCTCTGCTGCACGATGCTGTGGAGGACGTTGCAGACTACCACGATGTAGTAAACCCTCCTGGGTCTATACTGGAGGGCCCCACCAGAGCGGTCCAGGCACCTGATCTGCATCTTGAGGACACAGATGCACCACTCGATAATGCCCAGGGTCGCGTTGTAGCGGGTCTCCACATCAGTCTGGGGCTCCAGATAGGCATCATCGTCCAAGACATCCAAGAGCCAACCCCTCACCCAAGGGTGCACCTCAAAAGTGTCGGGCACTGATGAGCTGCCAGGACGAAAGCGCGCTCACGCTGCCTGGGTACTGGGCACACACGTGCATGAGGTGCAGGTGGTCATCACACGCCAACTGCACATTCATCAAGTGGAAGCCCTTCCTACTAATGAAGGGCACCCCCTCATGTGCCAGTGCTCGTATGGGACTGTGTCCCATCTATCACCCCCTGGACTTGGGACATGCCTGTGATGGCGGTGAATCCCGCTGCCCGGACAACCTTGTGGGCTCAGTCCAGACTGAAGTTGATGTATTGTGCCACCCGGGCATATAGTGGGTGCACCTGTGAACGGACGTCTGCAAGATCCCAGACAGGTCCCTACTCCATTGCCTGCAGGGGGTAAAGGGTAAAGGGCAGAGATATTAGCCTCGTCAGTACTCCTGTGCCCATCCAGGTCCAATGGGCTACAGGGCGGCCCTGGCCTGCACTGCAGCCCCTGCACACGGATGATCCCAATCCCACCCTCACAGCCAGCCGTCTCACACCAAACCATCGGCCAGTATCTGTCATAGTGGGGGGCCTCTAACCCTGCCACTCGCGCCGTCCTGTGGGGTCTACTGAGGGTGTCCTCCTTGGGTGGGCCATGTGCCACCAGGGTGGTGGTGTGGGCGTTACACCATGTGTCACCGACTGGCACTATGGTTGGTGGCATGCATACAGCAGGGCCAACTGATGGAGATGGGGGAGGAGGGTGGCCACCGGTTGGAACCGTAGCTGTGGTGTGCCATTGGCATCCTGTGCGACGCATGGGTGGTGCCTACCTGTACAGGGGCAGGATGGATGGGAGCAGGAGAGTAATGGGCAGGCTTGTCTTGGTGACTGCTGGTTGTCCTGCAGAGTGGGTTACCTAATAGTGCCACTGTTGGGGCATCCGGCCAGGGAGACCAGTGTGCCAGAGTGGGTGGCAAAGGACCGGTGTTTGGGGTGCACTCTGCCCTTCTCCTGCGACCCCTGCAGCGGGCTAGTGCCTTGGATGGGCGAACTGAGGAGTGCCAGCACCGTGAGGACCACTGGCTGCGTTTGACCACGCCCTTCCCGTTGTTGGGGTGGCTGGAATATGAGAGTTCCTGGGGGGTGGCCTGGAAGGGGGGCTGCTGGGGCGGTTCCAGTGGCGCTCTGCATGTGCAGTGGGTAGTCAGTGGAGCGCGCTGCTGGATGGCTGTCTTACGGGCCATGGCCAGCAGCACAAATGTCAACCCATTGTTGCGCCTTTGGAAACTTTTCTTACCTTCTCTCTCCGTTACCCGCTTTTAAAATACACAAGTGAACGACGCCGTCGTCATTTCTGCCTGGTGGAGTTGGAGTATCGCATGAGGTCAGGGACTACTGGGTCTGGCCCGTTAATGATATGTTAACGAATGCTACTGTACTGTACGGGATCATCCGCTTCTCCGGCAGCGCACTCACGCCGCGGATTTCCCAACGGTTTGGGGGTGCCCACAGTGGGAAACCTCATTAGTCGGCTACCGGGGGGGGGGAGGATCCTGCTGCCAGCGAGGGCGCGCCACACCAGAAAACGGGTGCAGTGGGATGTAGAATCCCCCTCTTCTCCTACATTACTACCCTCTGTAAATTGTGGTCATCCAAAATTCTGTTGCCCATGTTTTAACTTGCACCAGGTTTTTAAAAATTCTTCATGGGATGTGGGTGTCGCCAGCTGGGCCAGCATTTATTGCCCATCCCTAATTGCCTTTGAGGAGGCAGTTAATAGTCAACCACATTGCTGTGGGTCTGGAGTCACATTTAGGCCAGAGCAGGTAAGGACAACAGATTTCCTTCCCAAAAGGACATTAGTGGACCAGATAGGTTTTTACGACAATCGACAATGGTTTTATGGTCATCGTTAGGCTTTTAATTCCAGATATTTATTGAAATCAATTTTCACGATCTGCAGTGGTGGGATTCGAACCCAGGTCCCCAGAGCTTACCCTGGGTCTCTAGTTTACTAGTCCAGTGACAATACCTCCAGGTACATTCACGTATTACTCCTGGGCTCACTAACCTTTGGTCTCGATCATGCAACACCTTGTTTTCGAATGGCTGCATTGCCTCACTCGTCCCTATTTCTGGAATACCTTCCAGCTCCACAACCCTCTGAGATACCTGCACTCATCTAACCTTTTGAGTACTTCCAATTTTAAATGCTCCACCATTGGCGGCTGTGCCTTCAGCTGTCTTTAAGCCCTGATCTCTGGAATTACTTCTCTATCTCCCTTTCTTGTTTCTCTACACTCTTTAAACTTTACCAACAAATACCTCCTTAGGTGGCTCAGTCGTATGTTTTATGTTATTATACAACAACATACATTTCCTCTTGTAATAACTTGCTTTCGATAAATAAAAGCTATTGTTGTTTTACACGAAAAGACAAGGAAAAGGAATGGAGGGTGGGCGATGTCAATGATGGACACAAAATACATTCATGCGACAATGAGACATTTCAGTTTTCTTTTAAAAAAGAGACTATTTGAAAAGCAATGAGGTATGTCAGAAGTATTGATGATATGACTTTGAGTTTTGATTTGAATACCCTGATGATTTGAGCGCAGGTCTTAGACTGCTTCGAGGCCTTAAGGAAGAAACATTAAACTGGAAAATGGTGCAGTAAAGTGAATTCATTCCACAAAAAAATGATTGGGAACATCTTCTCCCAAGTAGCTGCTAGTTTATGGACAGTAAATAGAGAGGGATAAGACATACTTAACTGAAATGGAAGGCATTGAAGCAGTTTTACTTGTTTGTATTTTAGAGACTGCAATTTAAAGTAGAAAGTCATTTTACAAATAGTTGAAATGCTAACGTTACTCTCCTGAGAGCTCCACTGCTTAAGATGAAGACCCTCTGAGATATGGGGCTGGCTGGATTCCCTGGCCCCCACAGCCGCATGTTTCTCGACCATGTGCCGTTTGCTGGCGGTTGGATTCTATCTTCCCGCCGCTTGTGAATGGAATTTCACATTGGAATCACCCAACGCCGCCGGGAAACCCACGGGCAGCGGTGCACTGTTGGCGGGAAAAGTGAATCGCAACGATAGGAGAATTCTGACCATGCTGATCAGAAAGATCTTGGGCGGGATTCTCCCCCACCCGGCGGGGCGGGTGGTTCCCGGCGTGATGGAGTGGCGGGAACCACTCTGGCGTCGGGCCGCCCCAAAGGTGCGGGGGGTTAGGCCCGCGCCGGAGCGGTTTCCGCTCCACCGGCTGGGGGGAAAGGCCTTTGGCGCCACACCAGCTGGAAGGCCTTCGGCGCCACGCCAGCTGAAAGGCCTTCGTCGGGCGACGCGGGTCCGCGCATGACTTCATCCCCGCACATGCGCAGGGAGGGGGGGTCTTCCGCCTCTGCCATAGTGAAGAAATGGCGAAGGCGGAAGAAAAAGAGTGCCCCCACGGCACAGGCCCGCCCGTGGATCAGTGGGCCCCGATCGCTGGCCAGGCCACCATGGGGGCACCCCCCGGGGCCAGATCGGCCTGCGCCCCACCCCCCCCAGGACCCCGGAGCCCACCCGCGCCTCCTTGTCCCACCGTTCAAAAGGTGGTTTAATCCACGCTGGCGGGACAGGCATTCCAGCAGCGGGGCTTCGGCCCATCGCGGACCGGTGAATCAGCGGGGGTGGGCCCGCCGACCGGCGCGGCGCGATTCCCGCCCCCACCGAATCTCTGGTGGCGGAGACTTCAGGACACGGCAGGGGCGGGATTCACGCCAGCCCCGGCAATTCTCCGACCCGGCAGGGAGTCGGAGAATCCCACCCCTTAAGTTGAATTTTAAGACCATGTGCATTAGTTAACTCCCAAGCTATGAGAGGCCAGTGGACTTTGAAAGTTGGTATAGTTCAGTTTTGAGGTGTAGCTCATCAGGAGATAGTGATAGTACAGGAAACCCTTGTATTGCGATGTGGAGTCCATCTTGTGCACCATCCCTGATCAGTGTATTTTAACTGAGGTACAATTGTTTCAAAAGAGAATCGCTGTACTTCTACAGAATGAAAGTTAAAGGGGTTTCTGGATTCTGCTGTCGATAACATGGCTACTGAAAATGCAATACTTGGCAGCTTGAGACAGAGGGATAGTTTGAAAATGTGAAGTGGGTGACCATTTGCAGAACTCACTGGTGCAGGATATCACTGAGTCACAGGGGCTATACATCAGAAAAATTGGTTGTACAGACTGTATGGGCGGGACTCTACGACCCCCCCCACCAGGTCGGAGAATTCCCGGGGGACGGCGCGAATCCCGCCCTGCTGTTCCGACGCCGGCTGCCGTATTGTAGCCATGTAAAATGGCTGCGGTCCGATTAATCTGGCCAAAACCCAGTTTAAAATGGCTAACCCGAAAGACTGCTGGGGAAAGCAGTCAAGAAGACACAAGCAGGCAGCTGCAGACAGTTTTGCATATTCGGCTCTGGGAAGTTAGCCCAGATCGATACTCAGGGCTATCAGCAGCCCATCAACCCAGGTATTCACAGTTGCATTCAGGACTGTTTACAGCCCATCTACTCAGACATCCACAGCTAAATCGGCTATCCCCGGGAACAATTGCAACATATTAGCAATTGAATGCCGGGCCAGACCTGTCGGCGCCTGCAGTGGCCGAAACAAAGACAGGTGAGCGACCACCCCCCGATTGAGGAATCGCCTCACCATTGGACACATCGACCCCAGAGATTGGGGACAGAATACAATCACTTGGGACTCAGGGTCAAGGGCCGCCCCGGGAGGCGGGAAGCCCCTGGGCCCTATAAAGGTGAGGGGCCAAGTTCAGATCTCTCTCTCTCATCTACGCCTGCTCGAGACCTTCGCAAGACCAGCCACCGGCAATAGTAATTTTGAACCCAGCGATCGCTATCCAGTAGAGACACCTAGCCACCGACCTGTAGCAGCCTTTTGAATCCCGCGGGCCAGATCTGATTGGACAAGCCATTCGTTTCCCTGACCTGGTGGGCTCTTCCTAAGTTAAGTATTGGCCAGTAGTGAGAGGTTTATTATATAAATAGTAGTATTAGGGTATTAATATTGCTTGTTTCATATAATAAATGACCGTTGTTTTAATCCTTACTAAGTGGTGTGCTGTATTATTAATCATAACCCGAACTTGAACCACGTGGCGGTATCATAAAGATACCTGGCGACTCATGAGCAAAGGTGACGTAAACAGAGCAAATAGACTAAGGTTAAAAAGAGCAACAGTATTCTCCGGCGCCGGTTTTCGGGCAGCGGCGGGGTTTACGCTGCGCCAGTTGGGGGCCGTTGGCAGCAGCACCCCCCAGCAATTCTCCGGGCCTCGATGGGCCGAGCACACGTCATTAACTGGCCAGTCCCGCCGGCGTGAAATGGACATGCTCCACCACGGCGAGAGCTGGCTTGTAGGCCGGCTAGGTTATTCCTCGGGGGAGGAGGGGTGGCTGGGGAAGGGGGCGGGGGGATCCGGCCCCGGGGGCAGCCCCACAGTGGCCTGGCCTACGATCGGGGCCCACCAATCTGCGGGCGGGCCTGTGCCGTGGGGGCACTCTTTCCTTCCGTGCCGGTCTCTGTAGAGCTCCGCCATGGCCGGCGCGGAGAAGAACCCCCATGCGCATGCGCAGGAACACGCCGGCTGGTCTGCGCATGCATGGAACCACACCGGTGGTTCTGTGCATGGGCCAATTCGCACCGGCCCTTTGGCGCCGCTTGGCGCAGCGCAAACCCCTACGCCGCGGGCCTAGCCCCCGGAAGTACGGAGGATTCCGCACCTTCCAGTGGGCCCGACGCCGGATGTGGTTCGCACTGCTCTTGGCGCCGGCGTCGGGCCATCCAGCCAGTTGCGGAAGAATCCCGCCCTATAATTGAATGCTAGGAAATATGTTTCCTGGGGTGTTTATATGCTGTGACCTGTTTTGACACATGTTTGTAATAAAACACATTTTTTTTAAATGAAATTGTTTGCAACTAAGGGTGGCACCCAAATGGTAGCACAGTGGTTAGCACTGTTGCTTCACTGCTCCAGGGTCCCAGGTGCGATTCCTGACTTGGGTCACTGTCTTTGCGGAGTCTGCATGTTCTCTCCGTGTCTGCGTGGGTTTCCTCCGGGTGCTCCGGTTTCCTCCCACAAGTCCCGAAAGACATGCTGTTAGGTAATTTGGATATTCTGAATTCTCCCTCTAACAGGCACCGGAATGTGGCGACTACGGACTTTTCACAGTAATTTCATTGCAATGTTAATGTAAGCCTACTTGTGACAATAAAGATTATTAAAGATTATTATTCAAAATAAATCTTGTGCATCATGTACGGTACACTTGGCTACCAAAAAATTAGAAACATTGGGCTGAACGACTCAGTTGAAAAGTGAGAGTGCCTCAGTGAAGGCCAGTTTTGAGCAGTATTGTGGCATTATGGAGCAAAGGGACTGCTCAGGAAGTAAAAAAAACAGGCAGACTACAGGAATAGGAGAACAAAGTAGCAGCTTCATTAACAGTCATAGAATCATTGAGTTTACAGTGCAGAAGGAGGCCATTCGGCCCATCGAGTCTGCACCAGCTCTTGGAAAGAGCACCCCACCCAAGCCCACACCATCACTCTAAGCCCGCAACCTAGTAACCCCACACAACCTTTTTTTTTGGACACTAAGGGCAATTTAGCATGGCCAATCCACCTAACCTGCACATCTTTGGACTGTGGGAGGAAACCGGAGCACCCGGAGGAAACCCACGCAGACACGGGGAGAACATGCGGACTCCGCACAGTGACTGTGGTAGACACCACTAGTTGTATTACATGTATTAGGGCACTGCCCGTACAGTAGAGGTACATGGGTAAATCCCTGCCTGCTGGCTCCGCCCAGTAGGCGGCGTATAAATGTGTGCTCTCGCCGGTGCTGCAGCCATTCTGGTTCCAGCTACAGGAGGCACAACATCTTTGCTCAATAAAGCGTCAATTATTCCACTACTCTCGTCTTTGTGCTTGATAGTGCATCAGTGACCCAAGTCAGGAATCGAATCTGGGACCCTGGAGCTGTGAAACAACTGTGCTAACCGTTGTGCTGCCCATTCAGGGGAATAATTATGAGTGGAGATTTGCAAATAGCATGTTGCTTCCCAGCTGCCAGGCTGAAGGACATCATGGAACAATGGAAAACATTGGAAGGTTTGGATTCAGTGACATTGTAAGAAATACATTTGATATCCTGCCTCAAGGTGTCAAGGACTCGGGTTCGACACCGGCCCCGGTTCAGTGACCATGTGAAATGCGCACATTCTCCCCATGTCTGCGTTGTCCCACCTCCACAAACCAAACATGTGCAGGGTAGGTGGATTGGCCACGTCAAATTGCCCCTTAATTGGAAATAAAAAGAATTGGGTACTTTAAATTTAAAAAAAGAAATAAATTTGAAGTCTTGAAACAGAGATAGGGAATTAGGTGCTAGAATGAAAAACAAGACCTCAAGACGATGGCCTCCAGATCGCTTCCTGGGTCACATTCTGGCTTTAGTTAAATTCTCTTTGGATCTTGCTACATGCCTTAGTGTCAAATGTTGCTTTATAATGCTCCTGCGAAGCAACTTGAAATGAAATGAAATGAAATGACAATCGCTTATTGTCACAAGTTGGCTTCAAATGAAGTTACTGTGAAAAGCCCCTCGTCGCCACATTCTGGCGCCTGTTTGGGGAGGCTGGTACGGGAATTGAACTGTGCTGCTGGCCTGCCTTGGTCTGCTTTAAAAGCCAGCTCTTCAACTTGGGATGCATTATAATGTTAAAGGTGTGACACAAATAGAAGTTGATCTTGTTGTAGTGGTTGCAGGAGCTTAAATTTCACTGATAACTCAAGAGTTTGGTAAATAATATGAAGGACTGAAACAGAATAGACAGACAGCTGACAGATGCAATTTAATGAGGACAACTGTGAGTTAATCCATTTTGGGGCAAAATGCATGGGAAAGATAATTGCTGAAGGCTATGTGTGAACAGAGAGATACTGGTCCAAATGTACGATTCTCTGAACGTCTAGATGAAGGAGAAAGGTTTGGGGGTTAAAGATTAGACAGTGACAACTAATTTCTGGGAGCAATCCCCCTGGGAAAGTCACTGGCTACCAAGTGTGCAGGATGCTAACCTTGCATTTATAAATCTTTGTATTTGCATCAATCTTTGTCTGATAACATTGCTGAGTGGTGTCTTGGGTTATTTGCTGATGTTTTATAAGAAGAAGTTTTATAAATGCAAGCTTTTTAAAATCTTCAAATAGTGAAACTACAATTATATTTGCATTGTTTTAATTGTTAAATGTTTATGTCACTGACCAAAGCTGCTCATTCATTTGTGTTTCTGCAAATAATTGAGCAGAATAATGAAACCAAGTATATGACTTAATATAATACACAATCCTTTTAGTAAGGAACTTTCCAGGCTACTAATTTAGTTTATTTCTTCCAATTTTCAATTTGCCTGCCTTGCTGTACCTATGTACTAACATTTTGCGATTCATGTACCAGGATGCCCAGATCTCTCTGTACCACTGAGTTCTGCAATCTCTCTCCATGTATGCTGCTTTGCTGGTCTTCCTGCCAAAGTGGACAAGTTCATATTTTCCCACATTATTCTCCATCTGCCAATTTACTTTGTCCATTCACTGAACCTGTCTATATATACCATTTTGCAAACTGTCTACCTCCTCTTGACAACTTACTTTCCCTACTTTCCCACCAATCTTGGTGCATTGGCAAATTTAGCTACCTTAGGTCCCTTCAACCAAATTATTTACGTACATTATAAAGAATGGAGGCCCTGGCACCGATCCCTGTGGAACTCCACTTGTTACAGCTTGCCAACATGAAAAAGACCCATTTATCCCTACTCTCTGCTTCCTGTTAGCTAACCAATCCTTTATCCTTGTTGATAGGTTACCCTCGACACCAGGCCCCTGATCTTCCTCTCTCTCCTGCGATCTTATTCACCAGACATTTCAATGTCCCTGGTCTCTCTCCGTAAGCCCTGACAACAAACCCAAGGCCCATGATCCTGACTCTGAAGTCCCTGATTTCAAACGCTTACTTCGAAAACTTGGAACGGCCACCTCCCCCCCTGCAGAACCATCTTCATTATAGTGAAGTCGAAGGCTCAATAATAACCATGGCTCCTCAGACTTTACCATTTGTGAGCAGGTGTACTAAAGCTGTGCCAGGGATGACGCCCAAAACTGGGGTCCTGAAATTAACCACCCGGCACCATTTAAAGAAAATATCAGGTAAATATTTGAAGCAGAGGAGGGAACAAGAGCCTGGGCCGAGCATAGGGAATGGAATTCATTTAGGACTGCTTTCACAAACAACCAGAAGAACATTGCACTGAATATCTCCTTCTGTGCTGTATATCTCTATTGTTCTTCCATCCATCTTCCATCTAGCAGTTGAGGTGTACCGATTGTCTCAACAGCTCGAGACAGTGATCAATTAGGATTTCTACTGCTAACCATTATTACCACTGCCTGATCTACTGGACAGTTCCAGCATTTTATTATTTTATTTCACTATCTCCCAATCCCTGCTGGAAAGTTAGAAATCTAAATGGCAACTAAAGACAGCATCAAACTCAGCTGTAATGTCTTATGTTGTCAAATAGCTTTTGGACACCCTCTAAATAGGTACATTTATGAAGAATGGCTACATGAATGGAACTTTAATGGAAGCCAGTGCACTGAAACTTTTACCTCAGCAAAGAGACAGATGTTGCTTTCAGAAGGTGAGGGGCCAAATAGAAAGAAAAACGTACTTTTCTATCTCTTACCAGAGAAACAAAATCAATTTGCTGTAACCATTGCTAAAGGGCATTATGTCTGAAGCTTTTCTTCTGTACAAAACAATTAAGCTCATTCTGCGCTCTTTATTACAAATAATAAGCTCTCACAGTGGCTCAGGTGTGTGAGATTGTCGCACACAAGCACATACACCCACACATTACATTTCAATGAAGTTCTCACCATACAGATAATCTGCTGTTGACAATTTTTTACGACATTTAACATCTTAATGCTAAACTTTCATATTGAAATGGCACACAGAGGTCCTCAATGAGACTGGAATCTTAACTTAATCAACAAACAAGTCAATACATTTTAAAACAAAGTAATAGTATTGGATTCCATTTTTATAATTGGATTTAGCCTGAAGGAGCAAGGTTTAAACTTTAAAAACAGATTAATTACACTAGACAAAATTCTCCGTTTGGGAGACTAAGGGCGAGATTTATCCAACCCACTGCATGTTTCTCTGTGGAGGAGACGGCCCGCCAGCAGGATTTTCTTGTCCCGCCATTGTCAACGGGATTTCTCATTGACTGCACCCCTCGTCGCCAGGAAACCTGTGCGCCCTCGGTGGTACCAGAATATCCCGCCAGCATGATCAGCCGGTGAATTCCACTCTAAGTTTTGACGCCGGGACGGAACTGCGTGCGGTTCACGTTCCCTTTAGGGGTGCTATTCGGGGAGCAATTCAGGACATGCTAGTGGGCCAGTAAATCCGAGCAATTCCCGGCCCAGTGGGCGTTCTAACCATTGGGGCCAGAGTTAGTGCCAAAGAGCCTTGCAGCGGGAGCTGTTTTTACGCTCTCCACTTACCACACACTCACAGCAGCTACCATGAAGACTCAGAGAAGACCTGCACCCCAAGGTCAGTGGTCCGAGGTGGACCCACATTTCCATGCCAGTTCGAAGCCTCAGACACAAGCCTTCACTCTTGCCTGGGAGGTGGGTGGCAGAGGCATTCAGCGCTGCCAGTCTCACCGGGAGAAGACAGTTGCTGATCCGGAGGGGTGGGGGTCACTGGTGAGTCCCCTGCCTTGAGAGGGGCAAAGAACCAGGGAGGGTTCCAAAGGCTGTGGTGCCGGTTTGTGTCCTCTGGTTGGGGTGAGTTCTGCTGATCCCCTGCTTCCTCTGCAGTTGAGCAGCACTGCTGAGGAGTGCCAGCAGCTGGTGGGCCCTTGATTGTCCTTGGTCCGTGGTGATAGAGCTGGGGTATGACGGTGTCCAGAGGGGTGGCCTGGGTGGGTTCCCAGATGACCAGAGGCCTTCTGAGCATTTAAAGGGCAAAGGCAGCACTCAGCAGTGTGAGCTGCCAGGGCCATGTAAGTTGCACCAAAGGGGCACATTTAAAAGACAGATTGCAGCAACGGTGATCTGAGCCAGGCCACCCCGATCCTGAGGGAAGAACCCCAAGTCCAGAGACTTGGCGCCAAGTCACGACATGCTACTGTCCCCGACCTGGGCAGCGATCCTCCAGTAGGCCCAATAGTTTTCAATAATTTTTGAATGTTTTTTAGCCTCTCGCTGCTCCTCCGCAGCCATGGTGACCAGTCCACATTTGTAAATACTTGCAGTAATTCACGCCCATGAGACCTCCTCCGGAGAGGAGCGGAGATCGGGGAAAGGCGGAGCATACTGTGTCCAACCCACTAATCACATTTAAATACATGCAATAGCCGGTGTTGCATGCCACCATTGGCACAGGGTGCAAACATAGTTATCGCTAGCAGTGAGGGGGGAGCATGGCGCCCGGGTTGGCGTCGGGCGCAAACTTCGATTTTGGGCGGATGCCTGATTCTTCGCCCGATTGTGGTTCGCGTTTGCGGCGTCACAAGGCGGAGAATTTCACCCGCTGACTTTCTCTCAATTTCGGCAAAACATGATTCAACTGCCGCCAATTTCCCTCATTTCCCTGAAGCAGGCTTCCTGACACAGGCTTGAGTTTCAACAAAGGCCCACCAAAAATACTAAAATGAGCGTGGCTGTGATAAAACAGCCCCAGCCAGGGGAACAGTGGGATTGGCACTGTAACATTCCAGAAGTGCCTTGAATTTGAGAGGTCCTTGGGGGAAGGCAAGCTGGTGGGGGGTTGTGGGAGTTACAACTTGGAGGATGGAGAGGATTTCAGATGGGCTCAGGAGGGACACATCCCTGCTCACCACCAGCTCACTCAAGCAAAGTTGCCAGGCTGGCCACTTGGCATGGGTCTCTTAAATGCCTAAATGCCACCGGCGATGGGCTTAGGCCCTTGAATGGGAATTAATTGCCAATTAAGGGCTTCAATTGGGCTGCTGGTGGGCAGGCATCCGACAAAGAGCCCATCAGGCTATGTAAACTGCGTTGGTGGCAAGGGAGGCAGATAGGCAGCAGACAGCCTGACCATGGAACTTAACTTGCCCCTCCACCTCCAAAACCAATCATGTGGGATCATTAAATCGCATCCATGTAATCACAGAATAAGAGAAAGACACTAACACACATAGACATAGATAACACAGATACACACACATGCACAGATTTCGCTTCCTCCAGCTGCACTCACCCCTTTTTTGCATAAAACTGAATAGATCATCCAGAAATTCCTTCCTCTTCGGATCATCATCCAATTCGTAAAGCTGAAAGATAAAATAAATGAAAATAAACTCCAGTTCGCGTCACATTCTGAACCTAAACATTATACCTGATGCAGATTAATTCTGAACAATGAGACTGCCTGTGATCTACAGAAGAATATTGATTTGGGGGGAGAGGAGATCTCCAGTGGCATACATTATTTTGATCCCATGGGCTCTTAATCTCCATTCAGTTTCCTTTTGCCAGAGGAGTGAGAATACTTTGGAGGTGCAGGCTGTAGCTTTGCTGATGGATATTAGAGTTGGGAACCCTCGTAGTCCACAAGAACTAAAGACTACTCGCAGGACACTGCTGTGGAAAAAAAAATTATCAGTGCAATAAAAAATTGCCATCCGATCAAAACAACCTTTGCACCTTTTGTTCACAAGTTATGAAAACATTGGGAGATAGGCCAAAAGGCTGGGTGACCAATTATCAGGAATCATCCAATCTGGTAAAGGTGAGTCCTTTAACTTTCTACATCAGTTCAGTGTTAACGTGGCTATGGCAGCTAACCAATGGCAGGGCACATGTTGACATCTGCGAAACATGTTCAACCAGAGTTGGCAACCCGAATGGCCATTACATAATAATAATAATAATCCTTATTGTCACAAGTAGGCTTCCATTAACACTGCAATGAAGTCATGGTGAAAAATCCCTCGTCACCACATTCCGGCACCTGTTTGGGTACACAGAGAGAGAATTCAGAATGTCCAAATTACCTAACAGCACATCTTTCAGGGCTTGTGGGAGGAAACCAGAGCACCCGGAGGAAACCTGGGCAGACATGGGGAGAACGTGTAGACTCCGCACAGACAGTGACCCAAGCCGGGAATCAAACCTGGGACCCTGAAGCTGTGATGCAACAGTGCTACCCACTGTGCTACCATGCCGCCCTTACTGGCATCAGTCTTCAACTGAGATGTGAAAGTCATTGCTCCATCACAAACAACAGGTGATTTGGAAGGTGGTAAATGGAATGCCGCTTTTCAATGAAGGGCGGAGGGAGAAAACAGAGAACGGCAGGCCAGTTAGCCATAGGTCATTGGGAAAATGTCAGAAGCTATTATCAAGGAAGTCTTAACAGGGCACTTTGAAAAGTATAGTGTGATTCGAAAAAAATCAACACGGTTTTACAAAAGGAAATCCTGTTTGACAAATTTATTGAGAGTTTTTTTGAGGATGGAGCTTACTGTAGGAGGGTAGATAAAAGGGGACCAGTATGCCTGGATTTAGTTTACCAGTTGTATAACTGGGTTTCCAATTTGATAAGCTGCCACACAAAAGAGTAATAGGCAAGATAAGGGCTTATGGACTTGGTGGATGATGTATTAGCATGGTTAGAGGATTGGCGAATGGACAGGTGGCAAAGAATGGACTGAAAAGGGGCATTTTCAGGTTGGCTGTATGTGAATAGTGGAGGGCTGAAAGATTCAGTGTAGAGGCCTCAGATATTTGGAATCTATATTATTAATGTCTTAGATGAAGGACAGAGTAATGTATCTAAGTTTGCTGATTATGCAAAGCTAGGTGGAAAGGGACACTGTGGGGACAACACAGAG
The DNA here is from genome assembly GCF_047496885.1 of Scyliorhinus torazame. Classification (NCBI taxonomy): domain Eukaryota; kingdom Metazoa; phylum Chordata; class Chondrichthyes; order Carcharhiniformes; family Scyliorhinidae; genus Scyliorhinus; species Scyliorhinus torazame. The sequence continues at coordinate 277,288,836 of NC_092709.1, forward strand.
AGACAGCAAAGAGACATAGTCAGATTACGTGAGTGGGCAACAAAATGACAGATGTAGTATAACGTGGGGAAGTGTGAGGTTATTCACTTTAGTCGTAAGAATAAAAAAGCAGAATATTTTTCAAAAGGTTTGAAACTTTCGAATGGTCCCTCATGCCTCTATGCAAAGCTTTACCCCTACAACCACCCTTCATGGTCCGTCGTGCCCCATTTGCCAACCTATGTCCCTCCAGCCATCCCTCATGGCCCATCATGCCCCCTATGCCAAGCTATGCCCCTCCACCCATCCCCAGATGTTTCAGCAGATTAATGGATTTCTGCGTTCTCTACCAAGTCTCTTTATGCACCCTGGATTGAGAGCCCAGGCATCCATTAGATTACAACAAACCTCCTAATTTTGTGTAAATAAACATTGTGAAATTGACAGCAGATATCAGAGAGATAGAGGTGTCAATCAAGCAATGGTTTCCCTGGGGCTCAGTTGCTTAAGTCCTTGCAGTATCTGCTATTGATACTTTTAAAGGTCTAGATGATTGCCACTTATATTGCCCTGTAGTAAAAGTAGTTTTTTAACTTTGTGGAAAGCTATGAATGAATTACTTAATTTTAAAGCTTTGTTTACACATCTTATTGCCACAAATGGGTTCATTGCTTCTATATAGTCAATGGGCATAGAAGTGGCAAGCTTAGCATAGGGGGCATGAGGAGCCATGAAGGGGTATGTGGGGCGTGGTATTGCTTGGCCTCGGAACAAAAGGGGGCAGTTGAGGGGAGCATAGCCTGGAATTGGGGGAATGAGGGGCAATGTGGAATGGGTGGAGGGGCATGGATGTGGAATAGAGATTGTGTGGAGAGTGAGGGGCTGTGAGTGGTGAGGGCTAGTGGGTCTTCCATTTTTAATTATAAGTGGAACAAAGTCCTATAACATCAAGATGGGTCTTTTAAACAGCCCTCCTTGGCAGAATGCAAAATTTGTGGCTGCCTCTGGCCGCTTTCTTGGGTTGGCTGACCAGTCCGCAGCCCTCACCCACTCCCGGAAATTAAGATCCCGTCTTACGGGCACTTTCTCCAAAGGCAGGTGTGCAAAGACAGGAATTTTCCCGACACCCAGTATCCCATAAGGGCTGCGTAGCCTTTGCCTCACAATCTCCCTCCTGCAACTCGGTTGCACTCAAAAGCTGTGTGGGAGAAGGACCAAATTCAAACAGTGACTCGTCATTGCAACTTCCTGCTTTATTGATTCTGGTCCCCTCTTTTGGGCATGTCTGGATGCTGACAGCTAAAAACCACAACTGAAATAGGCAGGAGCCTCATGGATAAATGACAACGAAGGAGGCCATGGGAAAATTCTTAGATCCCTGAAGCTAGTCTCACCTTTGTACACCTGACTACAGCTGGTTCCTGCCCCAGCCGACCAACCACAACCAGCAGAGTTTGGGAGACAGACATTTCCAGTCATAGTTAAAGGGATCCTCAGCTGGGTAAACTTTGGAAACGTCTTCCTGGCAGCTAGGTCTACTCACTTCGATCTGAATGGAACTCAGGCTGCTGTAGGTTTTGTACTCATGTCACCCCACAGAAACGCAGCTCTACGTTCTTGACATTCATCCTCCTGGAAGCTAAAGCTGCAATCCCTTTATGGGCGGCCACAAAACCTGATCATCTGCTTCCAATCTGGCAAGCTGAGTGTGCTGTGTTTGCTGGCAGAACGCCAGTTACATGCAAGAATTGGACTGTCCTCTCTGGGCGATCACTGCCAACACACCACCCGCTGCCATTTAACACACACACACCTGAAAACCACCTCACCTCCTACTCTTCATCTCATTGCTGTTCTTCATCCACTCTTGTCCACAAATCGGTCACTGGGTTTGTCTACAGACCAGTGGTGACCACATTTAAAAAAAAACTATTTTAATGGCTGCAGCCAGCTTAGATACATCCGAGGATACAACAGGCATGCTATAAAATCAAACTTTCTCTATCTTTTCTTCCATCATAGTGTTTTGAATCCCACTTCAGTTGGAGAAATGGAGGAGAATGGATTTGTGGTGATTTTTCAGATCTTGAATATTTAAAAGCCCCATTAGGGCCAGCTCAGATTGATAATTTATTAGAAAGCTGCATTTTTGGAGCGAACTGCTCACATTTGATTATTTCTGTTTCAGTTCATAAATTCTTCAATGGACACCTATACACCCACGGATTTGTAAGTGGAGAGATTGTCAAGAGAAGGTTGTCAACAGAATGTAACATGTGGTCTGGTCTTTTGACATAAAGGTCCTGTTTTGTCAGGGTGTTGGCATTTTAATATCTTACATTGTGCAACAAAAGCAAGAGTGGTAGCATTAATTCCAACCTCGCACCATTCCTTAATCATTTAAGGGAGTTTTTTTGATTAGAATTCCCTTCAAAGCATATTTTTTACGACACTCTTAATGACAACTTAGTGCAGCTTTTTAATCCTTTGGCTCTGATGTTGTGTACACTAAAAACCAGCAGAACTCCCACTGATAATAATTAAAAATATTGGGATAAAGAAAATATATAAAAAGGGAAGAGGAGAGGGAGAGTATAATCAAACCTAGTGTTAGCAGGTCATTTTCTCGTTGATTATATGTTAGACTGAATAAAGAGCAGCTTCTTACATATGACTGCAAATGTTTGAAGCATATGGAAGCAACCTGTTTACAACCAGTTGGAGGTCTTCTGCCTCTTTCTATAATAATCTTTATTGTCACAAGTAGGCTTACATTAACACTGCAATGAAGTTACTGTGAAAAGTCCCTAGTTGTCACATTCCCACGCCTGTTCAGGTACAGAGGGAGAATTCAGAATGTCCAAATTATCTAGTAGCATGTCTTTTGGGACCTGTGGGAGGAAACCGGAGGACTCGGAGGAAACCCATGCAGACACGGGGAGAACGTGCAGACTCTGCACAGACAGTGGCCCAAGCCGGGAATCGGACATGGGACACTGCCGCTGTGAAGCCTTGGTGCTAACCACTATGCTACCGTGCTGCCCAATTGAAAAACTGTTAATAACTAAACCGCTGTTGCATTCTGGGCCAATGGAGATCTGACAATTTTGAATGCAATACCTCTGAAACATTAATTTCTGTGCATGTGTGTGGGCATGTTTGGACTCTTCCGTTATTAAAGAAAGAACTTAGGGCAGCATGGTGGCACAGTGGGTTAGCCCTGCAGCCTCACGGCGCCGAGGTCCAAGGTTCGATCCCGGCTCTGGGTCATTGTCCGTGTGGAGTTTGCACATTCCGTGTTTGCGTGGGTTTCGCCCCCACAACCCAAAGATGTGCAGGCTAGGTGGATTGGCCATGCTAAAATTGCCCTTAATTGGAAAAATTGAATTGGGTACTCTAAATTTATATTTTTAAAAAAAATTAAAGTAAGAACTTGAACTTATGAAGCATTAGCAAGCGCCTGAACCAGGGGTGGGTGGGGAGCAAACAACTGCTCTACCAACTTTGTCTCTCCAGTGATTCAATTTCCTCAGCCGTCAGAGTGCTTAACAAATAATTGCTTAATTAACATTGCTTAATTGTGGGCGGCATGGTAGCACAGTGGTTAGCACTGTTGCTTCACAGCGCTAGAATCCCAGGTTCGATTCCTGCTTGGTCACTGTCTGTATTGAGTCTGCACATTCTCCCCGTGTCTGCGTGGGTTTCCTCCGGGTGTTCCAGTTTCCTCCACAAGCCCTGAAAGACGTGCTTGTTAGGTGAATTGGACATTCTGAATTCTCCCTTCGTGTACCCGAACAGGCGCTGGAATGTGGCAACTAGGGCTTTTCACAATAACTTCATTGCAGTGTTAAACTTGTGACAATAATAAAGATCAAGATTAAGAATACATATATTCTCCCACCATGGTTATTAACTTAATTTTTAATATACTAAGAACTGTGTTGGACCAGTGCATGAAGAAATTTGACATAAATATGAGAAGCATAGCTCTACCAAAACAAATTAAACTCTCCAGCAAGGGTCCACCTTATATCTTCCTTGTCTGCTTTTCTGAAAAATTCCATTGATGTATTATTTGTAAAATAAGGCACAGAGTTAAGGAGCCGATATTATTGCTTAAACATGGCAAATGCCAAGACTCCTAACACTCTAGTCTTTCGATCTCACCTTTAGCTATTTCACAGCAAATCATAAAGTATGGAACCCATTTTTTCTTCCAATATAGAGTATTTACATCAATTTTCAATTTAATTATTTTACACATTTCAGCTGCTTTTTCAGTAGATCATTGGGTATCTCGCCTCACATAATCTGCCTCCTAGTCTGGTATCCATGGGGTTGATGACTTAGCATTGTGTTTCTGAATCAGAATATTATGAATTCTACATTCTACCTCAACAGCTCCCCCCCCCCCCCCCCGCCCTTCCAACCTCCTACACCCCTGACATCTGCCCATTATTTCCATTTTTCAAATTATCTGATCCATTTTCAGGCTTCCCTTTTATTTATAACATTTCTGACGAGTACCGTCAATAGCTTGCTGGTAGTAGGTTTTCCAAAAGGCACAGTTTTAGCAGTAGCTTGAATTCACTTCTGAACAGGTTAATGCTGATCTTTAAATAGTGCTAATCATGAAATCGAGGCAACCATATCACATAGCTTACCATAATCCACTTTCTATATTGCTGGAGAGTGATTGACAAGACCTTTTCCTTCTATTAGCTGCCACTTGCTAATGATTCTATTGTTTGATCCAAATTATTCCATTATTTGACCAAATATTGACGTAAAACTAATAAGCTTCCTGGAATTGACCTGCCATCATCTTTGAATGTCGGTACTAATGAGTTTGTTTCCAATCTGGTGGGACCTCCCCAGTGTTCAGTGACTCACAATAAGTCCATGTATAAAGTTACTACAACAGACACAATGTACTTGCCCAGTTAAAGAAAACTGTTAAAGGCACAGGAGGCTGTTTTCTAGTTCCTGCCTTGTTAAAACCAGAAATGCCTACTAACCAACAGTAAAACAGTCAAGGAGTCACTTTACACAGTCATGCTGTCAAACAGCAATTTATATGTCACAGCTTACTTTACTGCATGCCTTGACCTATGACCCTCCCTGCTGACAGCGATGGGCACCTTGCCAAATCCTCTCAGTTAAAGCTGTAAAATAATCCACAGAGAAAAGCTGTGATAAAACTACCGAAGCTTAACGCATCCATAAATACTGAAGCTTATAACTGTCGAAATTAAAGGTATGAATTAGAAGTGAGAAAGAACTTGCATTTGTATAGTAACTTTGATGTCCTCAGGATGCGATCAAAGTGCTTTATAGTTAATGAAGTTTTTTTTTAAATGTTGTCACTATTGTAAACGTAAACATGGCAACCAATGTGCGCACGAGTAACCAAGGGTTATAAAGCACATAGTCTGTATAAGTGATGTTGATTGAAGGATAAATATTGGCCAGGACACCAAAAGCATTCACTTTCTCTTCTGCAATCTTTTACATTAATCTAAGAGGGCAGATGGGCCTCAGATTAACATATCTGAAGACAACACTGTTGGCAGCGAAGCGCTCTTCGTACTGCACTGCAGTGTCAGCCTGGATTGTGCTTAAGTCTCTCAATTTTGTCTTGAATGCTTGACCTTCTGACTCAGATGCGAGGGTGCTGCCAATTTTTAAAATTTAAGTTAGATTATTTCATTTAATTTTAATGTAATTTTTAATTGTTAACTCTAATAAATCAAATGCTCAAAATGCAATTTATTACTATCTCATCAGACCATTCCATAGATTTTTCAGTACCTTCAGCGAATCACATTGCCAACATTAGCAACATTTTTCGACTTGCATTTCCTTTTGTTTTACTTATCCTTTTCAATATTCTTTCTCCTATTTTTCCAGCCAATGTTGTCCCCTCTCTATCCTTCCCTCTCTCCTGAAGGCGGTAACTAGCCTTACATGGGCTCAGATATCTGGGACAAGCACACAGTTTTCATTTGTGTCATCAACAGTTGAGAGGCTTAATCATACTCATGAAGCAATTAGCTAATGTACTTGTTGTTATGATCCTTGGCAAATCTAGGGTCGTGGACAGAGATATGGGGTTGAATTCTCCGTCGTCAGGATTCTATGCTTTGCTGGCAGCCCGGGGTTTTCCCGATGGTTTGGGGCAGCCTCACAATGGGAAACCTCAGCCGGCAAAACGGAGAATCCCGCACCAGGAAAAACTTGGCCACACTTGGAGTATAGTGTTAAATTCTGGTCGCCACAATGCCAAAACGATGTGGAGGCTTTAGAGAGGGTGCAGAAGAGATTTACCAGAATGTTGCCTGGTATGGAGGCCATTAGCTATGATGAGAGGTTGAATAAACTCAGTTTGTTCTCACTGGAATGACGGAGGTTGAGGGGCGACCTGATAGAGGTCTACAAAATTATGAGGGGCATAGGCAGAGTGGCTAGTCAGAGACTTTTTCCCAGGGTACAGGGGTCAATTACTAGGGGGCATAGGTTTAAAGTGCAATTGGCAAGGTTTAGAGGAGATGTACGAGGCAAGCTTTTACACAGAGGGTAGTGGGTTCCTGTAACTCGCTGCCGGAGGAGGTGGTGGAAGCAGGGACAATAGTGACGTTTAAGGGGCATCTTGACAAATACATGAATAGGATGGGAATAGAGGGATATGGACCCCAGAAGTGTAGAAGATTTTAGTTTAGACGGCCAACATGGTTGGCACAGGCTTGGAGGGCCGAAGGGCCTGTTCCTGTGCTGTACTTTTCTTTATTCTTTGTTCTTTATTGAAACCCACCCACGGGCTGGAATTTTCCACCTGTTGGGATTCTCCTTTCCCATTGGCGGTGCACCCCCACACCTGGGATTCCCAGTGGTCTGGGGTGCTTCATGGGAAATCCCAATGACAAACAGTGGGAAGAAGAAATCCCCCCACCAGCGGATAATAATAATAATCTTTATTATTGTCACAAGTAGGCTTACATTAACACTGCAATGAAGTTACTGTGAAAAGCCCCAAGTCGCCACATTCCGGCGCCTGTTCGGTACACAGAGGGAAAATTCAGAATGCCCAATTCACCTAACAGAACATCTTTCGGGACTTGTGGGAGGAATGCAGAGCACCTGGAGGATACGCACGCAGACATTAGGAGAACGTGCAGACTCCGCACGGACAGTGACCCAAATTGGGAATCGAACCTGGGACCCTAGTCCTGTGAAGCAACAGTGCTAACCACTGTGCTACCGCGCCACCCTTCACTCCTGATGAATTGAATCTCTCCGTTGTGATGATAAGTAGTGGCACGCCATCGGGAAACACGTGCCTGGAGGACCAAAGAATCCAGCCCCTATGAGGGACTAATAGCGTTTGTTTCAAGTAGATAAAGTCTGAGGTTCATATTGCATCCTAAGTGAATAAAGTCACAAAATGACATGGGTTTGGGACAAACAAAAAGAAACTTGACTATACAAGTTCAGAAAGTTAAAACCATTTACAAGATTATCTTAAACTCTGACACTCTTAAGTGTGTGGTATATGTGAATGAACAAGTGAGCTGTGGCCAGATACATCACACTACACAATGGATGGCAGATGTCAACAAAACAGATTCCATAGATTTCTCAACAACCCATTCAGATAATTGTCATATTGTGAGCCAACCAATCTTACTGAGGTTTCCGATCTCACATTTGAAAACCTTGCCTTGGAATTCTCTCCAAAATTACCCTCAGTTGGACGGCTTCAATGCTGACCCACCTCATATGGTGTCAATTTCACCTTCTGATATTCCTTTGTCCTGGATCTCCGAGTGCATTCGAGGTTCACCTTCCAAGCACGATCTCAGATCTGTGGCCATGCCAAACAGAACATCACTGCTCCAAAGCAGTATCTTTGCCCCACAGGCCAGCAGCATAGAATCACCAGCCTTCAGGCTGCCTTCTTAGATCTTCAGGGCTCCTCTTGGGTCCGCTTTACTGAAAGCCTGCTTCCTGTAACTCTTTCTTGAATTTGGAGCCTAGTTCTCTGTCCCTTTCTTTTAACCTGACTTAGCTGGACCTATGTCCTTTATCCCTTGCCTAGGAATACCATTTAACTCCTGCCCCTTGTCTATGTCCTGGTCTTGAGACATCTACTTAATAATGACGCTCTCTTTCAGGTCATCTGACTTGCCTTTTTGCACCTATCTCTCTTTCTTTCTTCTGTACAGACATGCAGGTCCAGACCCCAGCTTGAAGAGAGTAAAAAACCCAAACTGCGCGTGTGTGGCCGTTTCCTCGCTGGCGCATACATCGGAGGTCGAAGTTCATCTGGAACTGGAGTTTCCAACCTATGAACTAATGAATGAAAATATTTGGTAAATATCCCACATTGGTCAGGAAAGAAATGTGGGATAGGTTTCCAAGTTGTTGTGCTGAAGGAAATTTTGCATGAAAGAGAAAGACTCGTATTTATACAGCATTTTTCACAACCACAGAATGTTTCAATGCTCTTTACTTTTGAAGTGTAGTCACTGTTGCAATGTAGAAACATTGCTGATTAGTTGCCAGTTATAAACACTGTCCAATTTTCTGAAATTGCCAGAAAATTCTCAGCACCAGTTTTACACCAAGACACTAAATTGAAAATCTACTGCTGTATTTCACTAATAATAAAGTAAATCATCTACTTCTCTGTGTCCCAACAATCTCTGCCTTGCTATCTCCCTCTCCTCCTTGAAGAGACACTCCTTAAAACCTACATATTTGATCAAGCTCTTGGTCACATATTCTCTTGTCTCCTCATGTGGCTCGGTATCAACCTTTCTCACTACACCCTAGGATGTTTCATGACATTAATGTGCTATATAAATACAAGTTTTTACCGTTGTTGTAGGTAGGTTATCTACGATAAGTCCCCAGGGCCTATTAAGGTAGATAAGTCCCCAGGGCCTGATGGGATCTACCCCAGAATACTGAAGGAGGCTGGAGAGGAAATTGCTGAGGCCTTGATCTTTGGATCCTCGCTGTCTTCAGGGGATGTCCCGGAGGACTGGAGAATAGCCAATGTTGTTCCTCTGTTTAAGAAGGGTAGCAAGGATAATCCCGGGAACTACAGGCCGGTGAGCCTTACTTCAGTGGTAGGGAAATTACTGGAGAGAATTCTTCGAGACAGGATCTACTCCCATTTGAAAGCAAATGGACGTATTAGTGAGAGGCAGCACGGTTTTGTGAAGGGGAGGTCGTGTCTCACTAACTTGATAGAGTTTTTCGAGGAGGTCACTAAGATGATTGATGCAGGTAGGGCAGTAGATGTTGTCTATATGGACTTCAGTAAGGCCTTTGACAAGGTCCCTCATGGTAGACTGGTACAAAAGGTGAAGTCACACGGGATCAGGGGTGAGCTGGCAAGGTGGATACAGAACTGGCTAGGCCATAGAAGGCAGAGAGTAGCAATGGAGGGATGCTTTTCTAATTGGAGGGCTGTGACCAGTGGTGTTCCACAGGGATCAGTGCTGGGACCTTTGCTCTTTGTAGTATATATAAATGATTTGGAGGAAAATGTAACTGGTCTGATTAGTAAGTTTGCAGACGACACAAAGGTTGGTGGAATTGCGGATAGCGATGAGGACTGTCGGAGGATACAGCAGGATTTAGATTGTCTGGAGACTTGGGCGGAGAGATGGCAGATGGAGTTTAATCCGGACAAATGTGAGGTAATGCATTTTGGAAGGTCTAATGCAGGTAGGGAATATACAGTGAATGGTAGAACCCTCAAGAGTATTGAAAGTCAAAGAGATCTAGGAGTACAGGTCCACAGGTCATTGAAACGGGCAACACAGGTGGAGAAGGTAGTCAAGAAGGCATACGGCATGCTTGCCTTCATTGGCCGGGGCATTGAGTATAAGAATTGGCAAGTCATGTTGCAGCTGTATAGAACCTTAGTTAGGCCACACTTGGAGTATAGTGTTCAATTCTGGTCGCCACACTACCAGAAGGATGTGGAGGCTTTAGAGAGGGTGCAGAAGAGATTTACCAGAATGTTGCCTGGTATGGAGGGCTATGAGGAGCGATTGAATAAACTCGGTTTGTTCTCACTGGAACGAAGGAGGTTGAGGGGAGACCTGATCGAGGTATATAAAATTATGAGGGGCATAGACAGAGTGGATAGTCAGAGGCTTTTCCCCAGGGTAGAGGGGTCAATTACTAGGGGGCATAGGTTTAAGGTGAGAGGGGCAAGGTTTAGAGTAGATGTACGAGGCAAGTTTTTTACGCAGAGGGTAATGGGTGCCTGGAACTCGCTACCGGAGGAGGTAGTGGAAGCAGGGACGATAGGGACATTTAAGGGGCATCTTGACAAATATATGAATAGGATGGGAATAGAAGGATACGGACCCAGGAAGTGTAGAAGACTGTAGTTTAGTCGGGCAGCATGGTCGGCACGGGCTTGGAGGGCCGAAGGGCCTGTTCCTGTGCTGTACATTTCTTTGTTCTTTGTTCTTTGTTATGTGCCATTACCCAGTTACTGAAATTGTTGATCACAACTGGCAAAAGATTCTTTCAAAACAGGTTTATAATTTTGTTACACATATCCCACAAAGGAGATCGTCCCTTCTGTGTAATTTGCTTTTCACATTATTCATTGTTTTTTTAATCTCTCTGCCAAATCTGGTCAGGAATTAACTGGACACCAACCTCCTTGAGAATTGTGTCCAATTTGTTGGATCTTGTCAAAGTCTTTTGAGCTTTCAAGTTCAGCATGTGTTTTTGGCCAGAGGACAGCGGAAATAATCTCATATCTGTCATTTCCAGAGTGACATGCTGTACTTTATTTTCACTCTCCAATGATTCATCTCAAAAAGGGAAAAAGGCACCGTCTCTTTAATACGTTATACTGTACTCATAGCAGGTTCAATTCCCCTACCGGCTGAGGTTATTCATGAAGGCCTCGCCTTCTCAATCTTGCCCCTCCCCGAGGTGTGGTGACCCTCATGTTAACTCACTACCAGCCATCACTCCCCCTCAAAGCAGAAAGCAGCCAACGGTCCGCTGGTACTTAGGGGACTTTACTTTTACTTATAGTCCTGAATGATTTGAAGAGAATTAGCTCCCCTGATACCTCCATTGGTGAACATATGGCCCTATGTGGTAGTGCGTTCTGCAGTCAGCAAGGCTACAGGACTGATCCTCAGTCACCCTAGCTGGAAAGTATTTGTATATATATTGTATGATTGAATTTGAACCTCCCACAATCAGACCAACAAAGCGAAGCTTACCATCCAGGCTTACACATGAAACGTAGCCCACTTGTCTGAAACACTGCAGAAGTCAGTAGTGCCTCTGGGAAATACAGAGAGAAAATCATGATGGGAAACCAACAGCAGATTCAACTGTTCTATCTTCTGAGATAAAGTAGCGGGGGGGGGGGCTTCTGTCTCACCACCAGACTGTGAGAATGGAGTGACAGCAAAATGAAAGTAATCGTTGCTCACCTGCCAGACACTTTCCACCAGAGGTAAATTTCAAGCAGGTTTCTAAGTTAGGCAGCCTGCACTCCTGATCAAAACTCAGACAAGCCTCATTAACATATCGATATAAAAGTCCTGAAACAGTTGTGGAAACAACCAAGCATGGAGTAGCTAACTTGTGTCTCTTAAAGAAACTGGTGAAAAATGTTCTCGAATAGCTTAGGAAAACATTTCTAAATGTGATTTCCGTTGGGGCCAGAATAGCTTGCACATTCCTCTTGGTCCTCCAAAAATCGTCCCACTCACTGCCGTATCCACCGTGCCCCCCCCCCCCTTCCCCCTCCCTCCCCCATGTAAAAAGGTTCCAGGTTCCTGAGTGTTCATTCAGGATTGCCAGCTCACCCATTCTATTATTATAAAGCCCAGCCATGAAAATGGGCAGTGTCTCACACTGATCTTATTAGATAAGAGCAGATCACCACTCATTCAGTGGATTATGCATTTACTAAAATTGACGCAGTCTTTTCATGCATTGGAGTCACATTAGGGATGTGAAGACTGAGGCAAGTCACAGCAGGTCTCGTTGAGGGTCTAGTTGGGTGGCTGGGATGGATGTTCAGTCCTTCTGGTCGGATGGTGTAGTTGGATGGTTGGCAGGGAGAGGGGGTTCTTATTGAACCTGGTTGGGCCTGGGGGTAAGGAGGTCTGGGACCGAGGAGTAATCGGATGGTCGGGGAGATAATCAGGTTGAAGGGGTAGTTAGGTGGTCAGGCGTAAGTCGGGGACCCAGGTGTTAGACGATGTTTTAATCTGGCTAACATTTCCTGGAAAACTATCGAGGTTAGTGCTGAGGAAATGTCCCAAGTCTCTGAGTCTAACAGAGTCAGAGACAATTGTGGAGGGTCCCGGAGAACAGGGGAATCACCCAACGGAAGATTAAACTTCCTGGGCAATTCCCATGTGGGTCTGCACATCAGACTTCCACAGGATCTTCGATGATTCAGAGACCGGAGGATTTGGCCCAAAATATTTAACATAACTTGACTGCTTGAATAATGCAGTCAGATCAATTTATTTTCCCCAGATTATTGATATTTATTTTTATTTGGTTTCAGCTAACATTCAGGAAAAATGTATTTGTTCATGAGATGTGGATGTCGCTGGTAAGGTCAATATTTGTTGCCTAGCTCTAGTTAGGCCATTTCAGGGGGACAGTAAAGAGTCAACCATATTACTGTGGGTCTGAGTCACATGAAGGCCAGACCAGGAAAGGACGGCAGATTTCCTTCCCTGTAGGACATTAGTGACCCAGATGGGTTTTTAATGACAATCAATGAGTTTCATGGTCACCCATACTGAGACCAGCTTTAGAATTCCAGGTTTTATTAATTGATCTCATCCTGCCACTGAAGGTATTCACCCAACAGCGGTCAGTGGACTTACCATGAGGGACACCCTCCAAAAAAACCCTGTTGGTGCTTGTTTAAATGTATTCTTTCACGAGATGTGGGCATCACTGGCTAGGTCAGCATTTATTTCCCACCCCTAATTGCCCTTGAGACGGTGGTACTGAACCACATACTGCAGTCCATGTGCTGTAGGTACACCTACGGTGCTGTTAGGGAGGGAGTTTGACCCAACGACAGCAAACAAACTGCAGTTTAGTTCCAAGTGAGATGGGGAACTTGCAGGTGGTCATGTTCCCATGCCTCTGCTGCTATTGTTCTTCTAGGTGGTAGCGGTTGCACGCTGGTAGGTGTTGTCAAAAGAGGGTTGATAAATTGCCAATGTGCATCTTGCATATGGTTCCCACTGCTGGCACTATGCACCAGTGATGAAGCAAGTGAATGTTTAAGGCAATAGATGGCATGCCAATCAAGTGGGCTGCTTGCAGGCACCAGGGTTGGGTGGGGGGGGGGGGGGGGGGGGGGTGCTGCGAAGGAGGCACAACTGAAGGAAGGTGAGGAGATGTAGAACCCTCCTTCTCAGGTCCTCAGTGGGACCAGACATTGAGGGACCCAGCACTGGGAAGACATCCCTCTTCCCTTACTGTCGACCCCTATCCCCCATGACCCCCACCCCATGACTCCGCTCCCCCCAGCCACCAACTCAACTATGGCTTCGGTCCCTTGGTACTCCAGGGTCTTGGATGGGTGTAATACTGGCATCAGCCTCTGCCTATCTGGTGGCGATGTCAAGCAAAGCACAGCTGCCAAACTCTGATTGGCCAGTAGCTTGTGGGGTGTGGAGTTGTGGGGAGGGGGGCGGGTGGAGGAATTTAAACACTCAGGTCCTTGATCCTGGGAAAGGCTTGCTGCTGGCACTTAATGTGACAGGCCATCCCAAACATAGGTGATGTGGGACTTGCTGGCTCTCCAAACACCGGGCTAGGATTCCAAAACTTATATTAAATTCTACCCTATGGTTCAGATTTAGATATTACTGAATGAGGAGGATATTGAAATGGGACATCACAGTGCTATATGACTTTCCCCAATGTAGTTTGCCTGTAGAGGCTTGGCGATCAGTGATCCTTATTTTTTTGCCTGGTTGGTGACATCCCCATAATGTAAGCAGGAATAAGTTAAAAATTCCACCCATGTCAGATGTTATCTTTGTAAAGTGCCATCTACGGTGGTGAAAGGACATCACTAAATATGCCATGCAATCAATGCGGTTGAAAAAAACAGGAATGACCTTCTGAAAAGCAGGGCACCAGAAATCAGGCCCCAGAGATAATAAGTGAATAGTTAGTAGTGTATTAGGCCTCATCAATCTTGGAACTCAAACAGTTCAATAATGGACATTACTCAGGGGCTTGGTGTAAGAACTGTACAACATAATTTCTCTGTGAAATACATATATCTAAGCACATCTGACATTCGTGAGGCAACTGATATTTAAGTTGTGACCACAGTAACAAAAGCTTATTATATATTATTTGAGGTCACTGGGACAGTCCTAATGCAAGCATTGCAAAGCCGTTTTTTTACAGTGCATAACTGGGCCCCCAAGGTTTGAAATTCCTATAAAAATTGATTTAACAAAAGGCTTTTTTAAATGTGTATCTGTTTATACCTCAATCTTTTTCCTTTTTCTGAATATTCTCACAGGTGTTCAAGGATTCACAGGACACATGTCCCGTTCTTGGAGATGACAAAGGCCGGGCAGCCTACTCCAAGGTAGAGAGGCGGTGGTGTATTGCAGGTGAGACGGTGGCATTGTGGTATTGTCACAGGATGAACAATCCAGAGGCCCAAGGTACTGCTCTGGGGACACGGGTTTGAATTCCACCACAGCAGATGACAGTAAGAGCGGCATGGTGGCACAGTGGTTAGCATTGCTGCCTCACAGCACCAGGAACCTGGGTTCGATTCCATCCTCGGGTGACTGTGTGGAGTTTTCACTTTCTCCCCGTGTCTGTGTGGGTTTCCCCGGGTGTTCCGGTTTCCTCCCACAGTCCAAAGATGTGCAGGGTAGGTGAATTGCCCCTTAGTGTCCCAAAAAGGTTAGGTGGGGTTATTGGGTTACGGGATAGGGTGGAGTCGTGGGTTGGGCAGGGAGTTCTTTCGAAGGACTGGTATGGACTCGATGGGCTGAGTGGCCTTCTTCTGTACTGTAAATACTATGATTCTACGGATCAGATGATGAATTTGAATTCAATAAACATCGGGAATTACAAGTCCAATCGAGCAATGCAGTTGACTCTTAACTACCACTCAGTTCAAAGGCAATTAGGGATGGGCAACAAATGCTGGCCTTGCCAGTCATGCCCATACTAGTAAAAGAAAAGAAACACTCCCATTTATACATTGCTATCAATCAGATGTCTCAAAGCATTTTACAGCCAACAAAGTACTTTTGAAGCGTAGTCAGTAATGTCGCCATATGGGCTGCCCCTCGATTCAAGGGTGATGTCTACTCAAAGTCACGGGTTTCTGCCACGGAACTTCAGGAGACAGAAGAGGGTAATTCTCTACCTGTAGAAAATATTTGGGCACAGGGCAGGGTGTACCACAAGGTACTGGGATCTGGAGGTCAGGATTTGCTTCCTTTCCATTCCTTTTCTGCGCTGCTCTGCCTCAGCATTGAAATGTTGCAATGCAAAGCGTGATGCAGCTTGATAAGCAGATTGCTGCCATTCTGAATAATTGGCAGCAAGCTTCTCCCTGGCGTGCTTCAAGAGAGCTTCGGAATCTCTTTAAAGCACTTTCTTTGTCATCCCTGTAACATTATGTAGAATGTCTAGTATATAAAGGGTTAATGTAATATCATTATTGACCACTAGATAGAGCTGGGAACAGACCTATAAAAAGGACTGACAGGCTTCTGGGAGATTATAGGAGAGAGCAGAGTACAACTTAAGACAGAGTGCATGAGACAAGTATTAGTATAGTGTAGATTGTAGTTTAATAAATTATTGCTTGCTATAGGAGTAAATGGTCGAGCTGTATATTAAGTAATGTAATAAATGTTAGCTCTGTTATTGAACTAAGCTTGTGTGATCTTTGTGAACACTACAATATCCATCCTGAGTATAAGAAACATAAATAATAATAATCTTTATTGTCACAAGTAGGCTTACATTAAGATTGCAATGAAGTTACTGTGAAAAGCCCCTAGTCGCCATATTCCAGTGCCTGTTCGGGTACACAGAGGGAGAATTCAGAATGTCCAAATTACCTAACGGCACTTATGAGAGGAAACCGGAGTACCCGGAGGAAACCCATGCAGACACAGGGAGAACTTGCAGACTCCACACAGTCAGTGCCCCAAACGGGAATCGAACCTGGGACCCTGGTGCTGTGAAGCAACAGTGCTAACCACTGTGCTACCGTGCCGCCCATAAAGCGTCATTCCCTGACCGGGAATCGAACCTGGCCCGCGGCGGTGAAAGCACCGAATCCTAACCACTAGACCACCAGGGAAATAACACCACAATCCCGTTGGTAGTTATGAAAATAGGACCTGGTTGGGGAGACAGTTTCCACTGTCCAGTCCATTGTAGTTGATTTTGCACTTTTTGCCTGAATGCTTGTGGAAGGCCACTAGTGCTTGTTCAATAGTCCTCACAATGAATCCAAAGGAGGCAGAGGCTTTGCTAATGAAATTTCTCTCTCACACTGATATGTCACTGATAAATAGTCTAGATCTCACTGAAGAACAGGATCGTATTGACGACGATTGCTCTGTACATTAGGACTTCTGTTGACATTCAGGAATCTTTGTTGATAAAACATATCGGCCGCATCCTGCCGGAATCGGGATGGGACGCGGCTGGTAGATCCCGGGAGCTGCCTTAAAATAGAATAGAATTGCTACAGTGTCGA
The DNA here is from genome assembly GCF_047496885.1 of Scyliorhinus torazame. Taxonomy (NCBI): domain Eukaryota; kingdom Metazoa; phylum Chordata; class Chondrichthyes; order Carcharhiniformes; family Scyliorhinidae; genus Scyliorhinus; species Scyliorhinus torazame. The sequence goes on from NC_092709.1 coordinate 277,305,604, forward strand.
AGGAGGCCATTTAGCCTATTGACTCTGTACCGACCTTCTGAAAGAGTACCCTACCAAGGCCCACTGCCCTTCCCTAATCCCATAACCCCACCTAACCTGCATACCATTTGACAGTAAGGGGCAATTTTAGCCTGACCAATCCAACCTACCCTGCACATCTTTGGACTGTGGGAGGAAACCAGAGCCCCTGGAGGAAACCCACACAGACACAAGGATAAATTGCAAATTCCACACAGTCACGTAAGGCCGAAATTGAACTGGGTCCCTGGCGCAGTGAGGCAGCAGTGCCAACCATTGTGCCACCATGGCCTCTTCCGGGCTGCACAACAGTCGTTACATCTCGTGAGATCTAACGAGATCTTGCGAGACGTCGTGATCTGGATCCCGCCCACAATGGCGAGACCCAGACTTGCAAAGTTAAGTGAGCTTTCCCTGTCGACGCCAGATCGAACCGGCTCCCGGGATTTGCTGGTCTTGCTGAGGAGACCCAACCAGGCGCCATTTAGCACTGGTCTCCACAAATGAGGACCAGGCAGAACGGCACTTGGTGGGGTCTCCCGGGCAATTGTAGGCCCCCAGGTGGCTAGTATCTGGGCATGGTGGAACTCTGGCACTCCTGAAGCCACTCAAGAACTTTGGCGCTGCCAGCCTGGCACACTGGCAGTGCCAGCCTGTCACTCAGAGTGCCCATGTGGCAGGAGCACTTCCAGGGTGCCAGACTGGTAGTGCCAAGGTGCCAAGCTGGCATTTTGCCCATGCCGGGGATCGGGCTCATAAGTGGCCTGTCTGTAAGAGTTGGGGTGAAGGGGCTGGGAGGGAGGGTGCCCGAGCATCCCGTAATAGGTAAGTTGGGACATGGGAGGGTCCAAGGCCAACTTTGGGGAACCGAGAAATTGGGGTTCCGTTTAAAAATGGTGTCCCAATCTTTTCCTGCACTGAAGAGCTCTGTCATAGCTTGTAGAAGGCTGAGCTGGTCCAGATGATCTGGTGTTGGATATCTCCATCAATGGAGACCTTTTGAGAGGGGTGGCTGTTAAGATATGCGAAGTGCACAACATGTTACAGAGTCTCTCCTTCAATAAATATGGGAGAAGGAATATTTAGCTGACCAGGTGTGGATGGATATGAGTGTTGTTTTGGCAACATGCAAAGACAGGCTGAGGTTTTGTTTGCAGAATTGAAGAGGTAAAGAGTGGCTTGTGAATCTGATGTAGTGTGGTAATAACAATGTATTCATCCACAAACTGTACATCATGTGTATCTGTGGTGATCAGTTTAGTTTTGACACCAAGGCGACTGAGGTTTTCCATCCAGACAGTATTTAATTTGAATGTAATGCAATGTAGGAAATGTGGCAGCCAATATGCACAAAGCCACAAACAACAATGGGATAATGATCAGATAATCTATTCTTGTGATGCTGATTGAGGGATAAATACTAATCAGAACACCAGTTATCACTTCCGGCTCTTCTTTGAAATAGTACCATGGGATCTTTAACATCCACCCGAACAGGCAGATGTGGCCTTGGTTTAATGTCTTAACAAAAGACAAGGCCACCAATGACAGCAGCCCCTCAGTACTGCACTGGAGTATCAGCTTTAATTCTCATACTCAAGTCCCAGAGTGGGACTTGAGCCTTGGGCTACTAATAGGGAAGGGGGCTACCAGCTGAGCCACAGATATGTGAGGCAGAAATATTGGGCGAGATTCTCCGATTGCCGACGCCAAAATCACATTTGTTGATTGGCCGGAGAATCCGTTTTGACACCAAAATTAGGGACAGCACTGTCTTTCAGATGCTCCACCCCCTCAAAAACGGCATCATCGCTGAGTACGCCGCACGCGGTTGGGACGACCTCAGGATGTCACCTGAGACCCTCCCCGAGACTCCGCCCCCGATGGGCCGACTTCCCGTTGACATGGGCTCACAGTTTAGGGGAACATTGCGGGGGGGGGGGGGGGGGGGAGCCATTCCGCTGGCCTGGGGGGGCTTCGGTTGGCGCTGTGGGTACGGGTGAGGGGTGGTCCGGGGGTGGCAAGGGAGGTTACAGGGGGACACTATCTGGCTGGCCGGGTCTGCACGCGGCCGGCGCCATGTTGTACGGTACGGTCACAGACCTGGCAGTTCTCCATCCGTACCTGCAGGTAAAGTCTTATGTGGCGCAGCTGCTAGACCCCTTCCGGGCGTAGCATCGGTGCGGGGGCGCCGCCGACTTTTTGGTCGTAAGGTTAGACACATGCTCCGGACATAGCTTCAAAATCGGAGAATCCAGCCCATTGTTTTTTTTTTTTACTTTTATTTTGTATTTATTATTTTCTCCCATTCTCCAGCACTGAGAGGCTACAATGACATCTGCCTCTGTAATTGGAAGCCTGCAGGTGCATGAGAGACATCCATATTCACACATGTTCCTGATGGAATCAGTGAATAATGATCGGGAATAGGAATCCTGCCAACTTTCTCATCGCTCCTAGCTCACATGACATTGAGTGGAAATTATCATGTACCTGCTACTCTGCTGCTCGGCATCAGATATCTCAGTGCCTAGCCGGGATCGAATCTGGGAACATCATGGTCTAGGTGGAATCATTTACTTCATCACAGTCAAAGGGCTGAGCCTGGGACCTACCTGCTTTCAATGCCTCCACCACACAAAGAACAAAGAAAAGTACAGCACAGGAAAAGGCCCTTCGGCCCTCTAAGCTCGTGCCGACCATGCTGCCCGACTAAACTACAATTTTCTACACTTCCTGGGTCCGTATCCCTCTATTCCCATCCTATTCATGTATTTGTCAAGATGCCCCTTAAACGTCACTATCGTCCCTGCTTCCACCACCTCCTCCGGCAGCGAGTTCTAGGCACCCACTACCCTCCGTGTAAAAAACTTGCCTCGTACATCTCCTCTAAACTCTGCCCCTCTCACCTTAAACCTATGCCCCCAGTAATTGACCCCTCTACCCTGGGGAAAAGCCTCTGACTATCCACTCTGTCTATGCCCCTCATAATTTTGTAGACCTCTATCAGGTCGCCCCTCAACCTCCGTCGTTCCAGTGAGAACAAACCGAGTTTATTCAACCGCTCCTCATAGCTAATGCCCTCCATACCAGGCAGCATCCTGGTAAATCTTTTCTGCACCCTCTCTAAAGCCTCCACATCCTTCTGGTAGTGTGGCGACCAGAATTGAACACTATACTCCAAGTGTGGCCGAACTAAGGTTTTATACAGCTGCAACATGACTTGCCAATTCTTATACTCAATGCCCCGGCCAATGAAGGCAAGCCTGCCGTATGCCTTCTTGACTACCTTCTCCACCTGTGTTGCCCCTTTTAGTGACCTGTGGACCTGTACACCTAGATCTTTCTGACTTTCAACACTCTTGAGGGCTCTACCATTCACTGTATATTCCCGACCTGCATTAGACCTTCCAAAATGCATTACCTCACATTTGTCCGGATTAAACTCCAGCTGCCATCTCTACGCCCAAATCTCCAAACGATCTAAATCCTGCTGTATCCTCTGACAGTCCTTATCGCTATCCGCAATTCCACCAACCTTTGTGTCGTCTGCAAACTTACTAATCAGACCAGTTACATTTTCCTCCAAATCATTTATATATACTACGAACAGCAAAGGTCCTAGCACTGATCCCTGCGGAACACCACTAGTCACAGCCCTCCAATTAGAAAAGCACCCTTCCATTGCTACTCTCTGCCTTCTATGACCTAGCCAGTTCTGTATCCACCTTGCCAGCTCACCCCTGATCCCATGTGACTTCACCTTTTGTACCAGTCTACCATGAGGGACTTTGTCAAAGGCCTTACTGAAGTCCATATAGACAACATCCACTGCCCTACCTGCATCAATCATCTTTGTAACCTCTTCGAAAAACTCTATCAAGTTAGTGAGACACGACCTCCCCTTCACAAAACCATGCTGCCTCTCACTAATACGTCCATTTGCTTCCAAATGGGAGTAGATCCTGTCTTGAAGAATTCTCTCCAGTAATTTCCCTACCGCTGACATAAGGCTCACCGACCTGTAGTTCCCTGGATTATCCTTGCTACCCTTCTTAAACAGAGGAACAACATTGGCTATTCTCCAGTCCTCCGGGACATCACCTGAAGACAGTGAGGATCCAAAGATTTCTGTCAAGGCCTCAGCAATTTCCTCTCTAGCCTCCTTCAGTAGTCTGGGGTAGATTCCATCAGGCCCTGGGGACTTATCTACCTTAATATTTTTCAAGACGCCCAACACCTCGTCTTTTTGGATCTCAATGTGACCCAGGCTATCTACACACCCTTCTCCAGACTCAACATCCACCAATATCTTCTCTTTGGTGAATACTGATGCAAAGTATTCATTTAGTACCTCGCCCATTTCCTCTGGCTCCACACATAGATTCCCTTGCCTATCCTTCAGTGGGCCAATCCTTTCCCTGGCTACCCTCTTGCTTTTTATATACGTGTAAAAAGCCTTGGGATTTTCCTTAACCCTATTTGCCAATGACTTTTTGTGACCCCTTCTAGCCCTCCTGACCCCTTACTTAAGTTCCTTCCTACTTTCCTTATATTCCACACAGGCTTCGTCTGTTCCCAGCCTTCTAGCCCTGACAAATGCCTCCTTTTTCTTTTTGACGAGGCCTACAATATCTCTCGTTATCCAAGGTTCCCGAAATTTGCCGCATTTATCCTTCTTCCTCACAGGAACATGCCAGTCCTGAATTCCTTTCAACTGACACTTGAAAGCCTCCCACATGCCAGATGTTGATTTATCCTCAAACATCCGCCCCCAATTTAGATTCTTCAGTTCCCGCCTAATATTGTTATAATTAGCCTTCCCCCGATTTAGCACATTCACCCTAGGACCACTCTTATCCTTGTCCACCAGCACTTTAAAACTTACTGAATTGTGGTCACTGTTCCAGAAATGCTCCCTTACTGAAACTTCTACCACCTGGCCGGGCTCATTCCCCAACACCAAGTCCAGTACTGCCCCTTCCCTACACCAAGCTGTGCATTTGATAACCTAACTATTTTTTAAAAACAAGCTATATTGGTGATACCATTGCTTTGAGAAATCCGGCCTTTCTGTATGTTTCCATCTATTAATCAAATCTCCCTCCCGCCCTCCGCTTGGCTGCAATGTCACATTCACAGTTGAACTGCTGGTCCTGCACCTGCTGCTTGTTGTTGGTTTTCCCGTAGATGGATTAAGCATGCATTGCATAAACAAGAGAACTGGAAACATCATTAATTTAAAACTGTGCAGATAAGCCTCTCTGCAATCCCACCAGGTAATTACTGACAGCGCCACTAAACACTGAAGGAGTTTAATGACCTGTGTTCTTTAATTAGTTGATTAGACAAGGTGCCTAATTAGATCACAAACTGTAAAACACTCATTTGCATTTCCATTCGCAGCTTCCAGTCTGAATCCAATTGTTTGGGGCTGCAGTCCCTCGCCATTTAGTTTAGGCATTATTTCACAGTTACAATCTCAATTCTAAGATTCAAGACAATTTTCAAGAATGTACCTTTAAACAAACGTCTTTTTTTTAATATTGACTCACAAGGAATGCCTGCAGCAATACACATGGGATAAAGAGGAACTGGATAAATATCTAATGGGGAATAGGATCAGAGTTTATTGGGAAGGGTAGAAAGAGAAATGATGCAATACTCCATGGGGCACGATGGAAGTTACCGTTTCTAGGTCTTGGAGATGGAATGTTGTCTGCAGAGGGCAGTAGGTCGGGGTTGAACAGTGGAAATATGAGGATGGATGAATGCTTGATTTCCTTTGAGAGCCAGGAAAAATTTATGTAGAATGTACTCTACAGGAGATTAAATGATTGGCTAGAGTCTATGATGGTATAGACTGTGCGTGGTCTATCCCATGCTTGTTATTGTGTTCTTCGAACAGAACAGTGAAATTGTTCCTGTGGCTGGTTTGCAATCTCCGCTGGTAAATAGGCTGTTTGCTGACCAAATATGTGGTAAAATCCTGTATTCTTAGACTGAGGACCAGTACCTCAGCTTATAGTGTGTTTGATAAAGTTGATTTGTTACTCTGACATAATGAAGTGGCAGCAATTGGACACCAAACTGATCGATGAACGGGAGAAACAAGGGGAAGATAAATTTAAAAAGAGTATGCTGGGAGAGTTTCCTCAGTTTCTGTTTTTACTTTGGATATTCAGGATATTCACTACTTTTGTTGAAGTGAACCTAGTTTGTAATTGACAGCCTGCTTTTATTAGATATTTGTGTCTTCGGCGCTCCTGGACAGAACACGTGGGTGGAGCACAGACATTCCATTATGCACTCAGGGGCATTAAAGTCTACAGTGCGATCTTTCCAAAGTTAATTGCATTGCTTTGTATAAATTTTCGAACAAACAGGCTAGACGCTGCACAAATGCAACCAGTTCTGCAATTTCATCAAAGCAAAACCAATCACCACCAGACAGTGTTCACTACAACAGGCCCAGCTCATTGTTAGGGGTTGCAGGAGGAGTACATGCACGCCGAGGGTGACACTGGAGTAATATGATATTTCACTTCTTGTCCTCGCACATTTCTCCTTCAATTCTAAAAGGGGTAAAGAGGGACTACAGAATGACACAATAGAGAATGGATTAAAGTTCGCAGCATGCCAAACCATGACTTTCCAATCTTATCCAAGTTTTATTATTCCAACTGCTGAATTATAGAATCATAAAAATGTGATTCTGCTGTCATGATAAGGGACCTAGCCAGTGTTGGTGCACGGATGTTACTTCTCCCTGAATCGAACTATAGAAACACCACATGTAAAAGCACTTTAAAAGGAGGCACATAGTTGAAAAACCAATCATTCCCCTGGGATGAACAAATACTCGAGGTTGTAAATTTTCACTTTCACCTCCTGGTAATAATCAAACCCTTCAATGAACCTGCCTGACTTTTATTTTCATTAATTTCAATGAGACAAAAATGAAGCAGCTTTTCGTTTGCATTATTTAATCCACTTTGCTGTATTACAACCTAGGCGCTGTAGATGAATATTTACTCCAGTGGGTTATTCACTATAGGACATGTGGATACAACAGCCTCCTACACAGCTTTTTTTAAATAGTAAAAATATAAGACAGAAATAATGAACACATTTTAAAAATAACTTGCATATACAATTGTGTTTAAATAATAAAACAGACTCCTGCTTTTCAATGTTCTCATCATAAACTTAAACAAAACATTGTGAAGTTAAAAGTGGGAGTTTTATTGTACATCTCCTCCAGCTGTTGCCTTCAACAGGAAGCTTCAAATCAGACCCTAAATGACAGCGTGAAGTTCCACATGACAGAGGAAACTCTAACTAGTTGGACATGGGAAACATTGACATTTCCTCTAGACGTCAACTGTAAAGTTTGTTTTTTATTTAATCAAATGATTGTATTTCAAGAAGGATAACAAAACCACATTATATACTCAAGACAGAATGGGATTTTAAAAAAGGAAGGTGGCAAGAAAGCAAACAGTTCAAATGGATTTAAAAAGAAACAGTGGGTGCGATTTAACGGGGGGAACAGAGTCCCATTTTGGGCGTGACTAGCCGGGAGTTTCTCGGAGCCTGCAGCTCCAAGAATGACGCCATTATCAAACAGGACTTTGTATTTCGGGGGGGGGGGGGGGGGGGGGGGGGGGGGCCTCTGCATGGAACGCCCCAGCAAGGCTGCACTTACATTCATTTCCTGCACTGACAACTTCAGCTCCCCCCAACTTACTGATTAGGGGGTCCTCGAGCCTCTCCTCACCACATTTCATAAGGGCAGGACACCCCAGGGCCCGATCCCTGGCATTGACAACTTGGCATCTTGGCACTGCCAGCCTGACACCCTGCCAGGATGATGCTGCCAATGTGCCAGGCTGGCATTGTCAAGATTCCCAGGTGGCATAAGGGATGCCAGGGTGCCACCCTGCTCAGAGCCCAACCACCTGGGGTCCTCCGATTGCCTGGGAGATCTCCCCCAAGTGCTGTTATGCCTAGCCCATGTTTGTGGAAACCAGTGCGAAACGACGCCACAGTGAGGTTTCCTAGGCATGGACATTCAATCCTGAGATACTCTGGTGCAGACATATTTGAGTGAAGCTAACTTCTCACTTATATATGGAAATCTGGATCCAGAGCGCGATGTCTTGCAAGATCTCAGCAGACAGGCATCCTGTGTGTTGTAAGTCTTGCAAGATCACCGAGTCAGGGGCGACGAAGCCGTTCAATTGCACCCAATATTTCATTCCATTTGCATAAATGCATTAGAAGTACAAAATTGGGTTGTTCGGTTTTGCATATGAACGTACGAATTAGGAGCAGGAATTGGCCAATTGGCCCCTCAAGGTAGACAACATTGGCCGAGTTGCACGAGTATGTACCACATACCTGGGGGGTGGTACATACTCGTGCGACTCGGCCAACGTTGTCTACCTCATGCGCTGCAAGGAAAGATGTCCCGAAGCGTGGTACATTGGTGAGACCATGCAGACGCTGCGACAACGGATGAACGGACATCACACGACAATCGCCAGGCAGGAATGCTCCCTTCCAGTCAGGGAACACTTCAGCAGTCATGGGCATTCAGCCTCTGATCTTTGGGTAAGCGTTCTCCAAGGCGGCCTTCAGGACACACGACAATGCAGAATTGCCAAATAGAAACTTATAGCCAAGTTCCGCACACATAAGTACGGCCTCAACCGGGACCTTGGATTCATGTCGCATTACATTCATCCCCCACCATCTGGCCTGGGCTTGCAAAATCCTACCAACTGTCCTGGCTTGAGACAATTCACACCTCTTTAACCTATGATTATCCCTCTCTCCAGTTGCTCCGTCTGGACCTGTAGACTTAATTACCTGCAAATACTTGCATTCAAAGTATCGTATTGCATCTTTGACTTTGTCTGTATATATGTTTCTGGAACCCGCCTCTTCATTCACCTGAGGAAGGAACAGTGCTCCGAAAGCTAGTGATTCGAAACAAACCTGTTGGACTTTAATCTGGTGTTAAAAATATTCAATAACTCTGCCTCCACCACTCTGAAGGGAAGAGAATGGCGACCCTCTGAGAGAATAAAATTCTCATCATCTCCATCTTAAATGGGAGACACTTGGGATGCGATTTTCCAGCCATTCACCCCGACGGTGTCCTCCGTTCCCGCCGACAGTGCACCCCCGTCGCGGCTTTCCCGGCGGCGAGAGACGCATCGAATGGGAACCCTGTTGATAAACAGTGGCACCAGATGAATCCGCTGTGGGCAGACTCCTTCCACCGTGAAACGCATGGCGGGTTGCTCGGTAAATTCCTCCCTTTATTTTTAAACTGCGTGCCTTGGTTCTCGTCTTTCCCACAGGGGGAAACAGCATCTCAGCATCCACCCTGTCAAGTCTCTTCAGGACCTCATATGTTCCAATGAGGTTGCCCCTCATTCTTCCAAACTTCAATGGTACGGGAATTGAACCCGCATTGTTGGCGTCGCTCCACATCACAAACCAGCCATCCAGCCAACTGAGCTATCCGACTCTGCAAATGATTGCAGGACTGAAATGGCCTCAGTTAAAGAGTCTCAAATTATCTTTCCTGGAAGAGATATGTAAACTTAGTTAAGCCAACATGTTTTCCACTCATTACAATCTCTGAGATCTCTTAGTACTGGTGTTGACTAAATTGTCCAGGAAATTCCTCTCACCTTTCACAGTTTGCGCCTTCATTGCACCCATCAGGTACAATTTCATAATGGTGCAGTTTTGTTTGTAGTTGACCACAGATTCCAAATCCTGCTGCGCTGATTCGGAAGGAAAGAATGAGTTCACGTTTGCTACTTTCTAAGGACATCCCAATGAGCTTTCTATAGAATCATTTGGAATTTATCGCACAGAAGCAAAATATTTCCTCAAATCATAGAAGTTACAGCACAGAAGGAAACCATTTGGCCATTTACATTCATGCTGGCTCTCTTATAGGCCATCTTACCCTTTTACTCAGTATATTTTTGATTTCCCATATTTCTGAATTAGCTACAGGCTTAGCCCCATCCCATACCTCTACAAATGTTTGAAATTGCTCCAATATCTGGGTAAGTCAGGATAATGAACAAAAATAAACCTTTTTCCAAAAAGACAATGCATTTGATACTATCTAAAAATAACTCTGTGTAAGAGGCTGTGTCCACATGTCCCAAAGTGAATAACCCACTGGGGTAAACTTTCATCTCCGCTGCCTGGGCTGTGGATCGAATAATGCTATAGAGGCTGCTTGATTTTTTTGTCTCATTGAAATTAATGGAATTGAAAGTTTGGCGGATTCATTAAAGGGTTGGGGTTATTGCCAGGAGGGGAAAATGAAAATTCACAAACTTGACTTAGGTCCATTTGGGTCCAGGCATTACCCTGGGCTTTGTTTTCTGTTTTATCTTCCAAACTTCTCATCCTATACAAGAGCAGCATCAGACGCATCATATATACTTATCGTAGAAGTTATTCAAAGGTAGCTTCTCATACAGTCAAAAATAATAAATTATTCATAACTCTAGGGCTAAAACCATAACCATAATCTACTCTTTATGTAGCTGTTTTTTGTAGTTTTCCGCACCACTTACAGAAGTTATCCGCTTTATCTTATTCTCTGCAGAGGTTCCAATCAGACAACCTCCATTCAAAGGCTCCAAATCAAATTCATTGTTTCAAAAAAAATACAGTCTAATAAATCTCCCTGAAAACAGTAACTAGACTCAAGCAATTATTTAAATAACGGCTTGCTAAATGTAAAGAAAAATGCCAATCAGACACATATCTGAATAAATCACCCAGTATGTTTGTATTTGAATCTAATGGCTCAATCCCTCCCTCGAGCAAACTGCTTGGATGCCAAAGCAACCATGAGTGAAACTTTTATTAACTCTTTGGTGACTGTGACAAAATTAATGAAGCTGGTAGCTTAACTTTAAACAGAGGCACTTCTTTTTGTCACAGTGTTAAAAAGCAATGACTAACTTCTATAAACTGTTAGCCTAGAAATTCCTGTTGCTGATTTCAGCAGCATTATGTAGTGCCCTCTGTCTAGTATTTCAGCAAACGGGTTGACTGACTTCAAATGGAGAGGGTTTACTTTATTCATTCATGGAATATTCTAACCACCCATCTCCAGTTGCCCTTGAAAAGTTGGTGGTAAGGCACTTTCCGAACCGCAGCAGTCTGCATGGTGTTGTTATACCCACAGTGCTGTTAAGTACAGATCAAGGGACATCCATATATTCCCAGGTTGGGATGGTGTGAGACCTGGAGGGGAATTTGTAGGTGATGGTGTTCCCACTTGCTTGCTACCTTTGTCCTGGTACTTCTAGGCAGTAGAGATTGTGGGTTTGGAAGATACTGCTAAAGAAGGTTACCACGTCTATTAAAATAGCATAAAGACAAAGATCGTATGAAGACAATTAGCGATGTCCGATTGTCTGATACCAGTTTGGCACCCGTTGCATTGCTCAGGCATCCATTCCCAATTGATTAACGATCTGGAAGACTGATCCCCGCTCCCCCCTCACCTTCCTGTTATGCACCGACCTCCACAGCTAAGTGCTTTCACGTCCTCTTTTTCACAGCAGAAAGCACTTAGCTGCTTTTAATGTTGTGAGGAACTGCCAATCATAACAAGAGTGTTTATAAACATTGTCATTAGTCTCAAAGCAGGGTACTTGAGGTGCATTCACACATGAAGGGAAAGATAGATCAACAATCCACAAAACACTGGTCTCTGGAGTAATAAAACTGTCAATCACTGGCTAATACAATACATTGCTATGTGAATGGAAGATCTTCATTTCAAAGGTTGTCAAGGAATTTGAAGCCATTTGAAGTGTACTTGGCTTTTGAAGAAGCCTCCGACACTTGTAACAGCTGCTGTTTTAAACATTTTTATCGGAGGCAGCAGGTGTCAGGGAAGGGTAAGCAAAAATGCAGTGATTTTTCACTCCACTGCCTGGACTGCTCTTCAGCTTTCAAACATAGTTGACTGACGGGGGTCTCTGAAGGGAGTCTCTGATGGAGGTCCTGTTGGTGTCTCTCAGTTGGGGACCTGATGGGGGTTCCGATTCGGGGTTTCTGTTGCGGGTCTCTGATGGGGGGTCTGATGGGGGTCTCTGTTGGGCATCTTTGGTAGGGGGTCTGATGGGGGGTCGATGGGGCAGTTGGTGGAGGGGCTTTGGATCACCCTCATGCATGCATACTGTGGGGGGGTGATCGTTATTCCCGGATGGGGGGGACGATGTTTCTACCTGTCAGCGAGGGGTGTGGGGACAGGTTTTACGCTGTGGGGATGAATGGCCCCAGACCTCGGTATCGTGCCGCCCATTCAATATGGCAGCCCAATACCAGAATTCTGATGGATCTGGCAAGCTCTCCCCTAGACATAAGTGAGCATGGTGAAGGTGAGGGACTCGCACCTGGTGGCTGCTCCTCGCACCAGTGGAGACCAGTAGCGATTCTCCGCCAGCAGGAGCACCAGGTGGGATTCTCCGACCCTCCACGCTGAAATCGCGCCAGGCGCAGGGGCAAAGAATTACCCAAAATAGGCTCCCACGCCGGCACGCGATTCTCCGGCGACCGGAGAATTGCCACCAGTCGGGCGTGTGCCAGTTGGGGGCTGTTGAAAGCTGCCCCCGCGGCGATTCTCCGCGCTCGACGGGCCGAGTGCTGCCGAGTTCCGCTGAGTCCCGCAGACATGTGGTCCCACCCGGCGGGACCTCGGCGTTCTGGCTGCGGGGGCCATCCTGGAGGGGGGGGGCGGGGGATCCGACTCCAGGGAGCCTCCACGGTGGCCAGGCCCACCATCGGTGGCTACCGATCGGCGGGTGCGCTCATTCTGGGGGGAGTCTATGTTCTTCCACACCGGGCCCCTGTAGGGCGGCGTCATGTTGTGCGGGGGCCGGCGCAAAGATGGCTGCACCGTGCATGCGCGGACCCGCGGCCGGCCACCGTGCGCATGCGCGGCCGTGCAGGCGTAACTGCAGGGCTCCGCCGGCAGCTGGAGTTGCGGGACGCATGCCGAGGCCCTGCTGGCCCCCTTGAAGACAGACAATCACCCCGGACTGTCTAGGAAAAAGTCCGGAGGTCCGGAGAGATTCCCGCTCGTTTTCCGGTGGGCTAAGTTCCCAGAAGGGAGAATCCCGCCCACCGAGTCTCCAGAATGGACGGAGAATCCAGGCCACATGCTAATACCACAGACAGTGATTTATCCGATTTTTATCCGACTGTGAAGGAACAGAGATGTCATTCCAAGACAGGATGGTGTGCAATTTGTAGGGAAACTGGCAAGTGCTGGTGTTCCCACGCATCTGCTGTCCTTATTTGTTTAGGTCGCAGATTTAAGTTTGGAAGGTGCCGTTGAAGGAGCCTGGTGGGTAGCTGCAGTTGCTGCTGAGCTTCCTGGGTGCTGTTAAAGCACATATTCAGGACTTCCGGTGCGAGGCCATGTGAGGGTAGGTCGCAAATACGGCAGCTCCCGCCGCGAACAGACTTATAGGCCCTTTTTAGGAGTTTTAGCTGCTCCCCCTCGGTGAAATTCGGTGGGGCAAGCAACGCTGGAAAGGCTCCCCACATCGGTTTATGGAGGGGACCAGAAGTAGGGCAGCGAAGCAAGCGAGTGCCGAGAAGCGTGTGGAACGGGCGCGGGAACACAAAATGGCAGCCGGCTCGGATCAGGCAGCGCGGGCCCAGCGCTCGCGGGAACAGCAGGATTTCCTCAGAAGCTGTTTTGCAGAACTAAAAACGGAGATGCTGGCCCCGATGAAGGCCTCAATGGAGAAAATGGTTGAAACCCAGAAGGTGATCAAGGAGATCGAGAAAAAGGTCTCTGAAACGAAGATGAGATACTTGGTCTGGCCGTCAGGGTGGAGGCGCATGATGCCTTGCATAAGAGATGGCAGGAGAGATTGGAAGACCTTGAAAACAGATCCAGGAGACAAAACCTGCGAATTCTGGGCCTCCCTGAGGGTGCGGAGGGATCGGATGTGAGTGCATTTGTGACCACGTTGCTGGGGACTCTGATGGGGACAGGGGCATTTCCTCGGCCTCTGGAACCGCACAGTTTTAGGACTGAGTTTAGGAGGAACTTCTTCACCCAAAGGGTTGTGAATCTATGGAATTCCTTGCCCAGTGAAGCAGTAGAGGCTTATTCATTAAATGTTTTTAAGATAAAGATAGATAGTTTTTCGAAGAATAAAGGGATTAAGGGTTATGGTGTTCAGGCCGGAAAGTGGAGCTGAGTCCACAAAAGATCAGCCATGATCTCATTGAATGGTGGAGCAGGCTCGAGGGGCTAGATGGCCTACTCCTGCTCCTAGTTCTTATGTTCTTATGTTCTTATGAGTCCTTGCAAGGAAGCCCAAGACTAACGAACTGCCGAAGTCTATGGTGGTAAGATTTCACCGCTTCTCAGACAAGGAACGTGTCTTGCTGTGGGCCAAAAAGGAGTGGAGCAGCAAGTGGGAGAACAGCATAATTCGCATATACCAGGACCTGGGAGCAGAACTGGCGAAGAGGCGTGCTGGATTCAACCGTGCTAAGACGGCTCTCCACAACAAAGGGGTGAAGTTCGGGCTGCTGCATCCGGTGAGGCTTTGGATCACGTATCAAGACCGGCATCACTACTTCGAGCTAAAGGACAGCCACACTTTGATGAAACGCTCTGGTGGGGATGTGTAACATGATGCTGTCCTAACATAAGAGTGGGAGTAATGTTAAATGTTTGAGGGGACTGGGGAGGTGGCTGGAGGTAGCTATGTTATGTTGTTTCCCTTTTTGTTCCCTGTTTCTCTGGCCATGCTCTCTGCGTTTGCGGAGTTCAGCCACAAAGGGGGGAGAGGGGCCCTATACATAGGGCTGCTCTTCAGGCATCTGGAGCCGTTTCTTTTGTGGGGTGGAGTTAGCGCCCGGGGTTTGTTTCTTGTTTCACTGGGGGGGGGAGGGGGGAATATTCTTTGGGGGCTGTAAAGGCAGTTAAATTGGGCTTTCCATGGGAAGAGAGGGGCCCGAATAATGAGGCAATAGGATGATCGGAGACAGAGGCGGGAGCGTCCGGGGTCAGCATGGGTCAGCTGACTCACGGAAGCGTAATGGGGGGAGAGTTAGTGTTAAGCTGGTGCTTGACTTGAGGGATTGGGATCGTGGGGTTGCTGGCGGGGGGGGGGTGTAGGAATGCTGCTTTGCTGACAGAAGAGGAGCCAACTATGGGGAACAGTTGGAGAGTCGGGGGGGTGGGGGGACACCTCCAGTGGGAGGGCTCGAGTAAGCGGGGGACGCGGGCGCGTGGCTGGCCGAAAAAGGGGGATGGCTAGTCGGCGGAGAGGGGGGTGGGGGTTAACCCCCCAGTCAGATCACGTGGGATGTAAGGGGGCTGAATGGCCCGGTCAAGAGGGCTCGTGTGTTCTCGCACCTAAAGGGGTTTTAGGCAGACGTAGCCATGCTGCAGGAGACGCATCTAAAACTCGCAGATCAAACAGGATTGAGAAAGGGGTGGGTGGGCCAGGTGTTCCATTCGGGGCTGGATTCAAAGACCAGAGGGGTAGCAATTCTGGTCAGTAAACGGGTGGCATTCGAGGGAAGGAGTGTTGTGGCTGATAAAGGGGGCAGGTACATAATGGTGGGTGGGAAGCTGCAGGCGACCCGGGTGGTGCTAGTGAACGTCTACGCCCCGAACTGGGATGACGTGGAATTCATGAGACGCATTCTGGGTAAAATTCCGGATTTAGACTCACATAATTTGATCATGGGGGGTGACTTTAACACAGTCATTGACCCTGTATTGGACCGGTCAAAGTCCAGATCAGGAAAGCGACCAGCAGCGGCTAAGGAACTGAGGGGTTTCATGGAACAGGTGGGCGGCGAAGACCTATGGAGGTTCGCTCGGCCGAGGGCGAAGGAGTTCTCTTTTTTCTCCCACGTCCACAAAGTTTATTCTCATATAGATTTTTTGGTTGTGAGCAGGGCGTTAATCCCAAGGGTGGAGGGGACGGAATATGCGGCCATTGCAGTCTCTGACCATGCTCCGCACTGGGTGGACTTGCGACTTGGTGAAGAGAGAGGGCAGCGCCCACTCTGGAGGCTGGATGTGGGACTGCTAGCGGATGACGAGGTTTGTGGGCGGATAAATAGGAACATCCAAAACTACTTGGAAACAAACAATACGGGAGAGGTAACAGCGACTACGGTTTGGGACGCTCTGAAGGCAGTTATTAGAGGGGTGTTAATTTCTATAAGATCCCATAGGGAGAAGAAAGAAAGAGCGGAGAGAGAGAGGCTAGTAGAGGAGATACTAAGAGCAGACAGGAGTTACGCGGAGACCCCCAAGACGGGGCTACTGAAGGAGTGCCGGAGACTGCAGGCGGAGTTTGATCTGCTCACAACAGGGAAAGCGGTAGCACAGCTGAGGAAGGCAAAAGGGGCAGTCTATGAGAATAGGGAGAAAGCGAGTAGAATGTTGGCGCACCACCTTCGTAGGAGAGAGGCGGCCAGGAAAATTGGGGGAGTTAGGGATAAGGAAGGTAACATGGTCTTGGACCCAGAGGAGGTGAACAAAGTCTTTATGGAGTTTTATGGTAAACTGTACGAGTCAGAACCCCCGGCGGGAGGGGAAGGGGTGAAGCAATTCATGGACCAATTGAGGTTTCCAAAGGTGGAAGAGGATCTGGTGGAGGGACTGGGGCCCCGATAGAGTTGGAGGAGATTGTTAAGGGCCTAGGGAGTATGCAGTCGGGCAAGGCCCCGGGGCCGGATGGCTATCCTGTAGAATTCTACAAGAAATTTTCAGAACTGTTGAATCCACTCCTGCTAAGGACCTTTAACGAGGCTGAAAAGAGAGGGACCCTCCCCCCAACAATGTCACCGGCCTCGATCTCACTCATTCTCAAACGGAGAAAGATCCGCTACACTGTGGGTCCTACAGACCGATATCGCTCTTGAATGTAGATGCCAAATTGTTGGCCAAGATTTTGGCCGCTAGAATAAAAGACTGTGTCCCAGGGGTGATAGGGCAGGCAACTAAACTTCAATGTACGGAGGCTCCTAAACATTATTATGATGCCCTCAGAAGGAGGGGAGGCAGAAGTAGTGGCTGCGATGGATGCAGAGAAAGCCTTTGACCGGGTGAAATGGGGGTACCTGTGGGAAACGCTAAAAAGGTTTGCATTCGGTGAGGAATTCATAGGGTGGGTCAAACTACTCTACCAGGCCCCCGTGGCAAGTGTATGCACGAACAGGGTGAGGTCGGGGTATTTTAGGCTTCACCGGGGGACGAGGCAGGGGTGCCCCCTCTCCCCGTTACTATTTGCCTTTGCAATAGAACCGTTGGCCATAGCGCTGAGGGCTTCATAGAACTGGCAGGTGTTGGTTCGGGGTGGGGGGGGGGGGGAGCATCGGGTCTCGCTCTACGCGGATGATCTGCTCCTGTATATTTCGGACCCACTAGGGGGGATGGGGGAGGTCATGCAGATTCTGAGGGACTTCGGTAACTTTTCGGGGTACAAATTAAACGAGAGGAAAAGCGAGATGTTCGTGATCCAAGCTAAGGGGCAGGAGAAGAGACTGGGAGAGCTTCCACTTAAGATGGTAGAGAAGAGCTTTCGGTACCTAGGCATACAGGTGGCTCGAAACTGGGATGCCCTCCACAAGCTTAACTTATCCCGGCTGGTAGAGCAGATGGAGGGGGACTTTTAAAGGTGGGACATGCTCCCGCTTTCTCTAGTGGAGAGGGTGCAGTCCGCTAAGATGACGGTCCTCCCCAAATTTTTGTTTGTCTTCCAGTGCCTTCCCACCTTCATCCCTAAGTCCCTCTTTAAGTGGGTGAACAAGATCATTTCGGGATTTGTATGGGCAAATAAGACCCCACGAGTAAAGAGACTGTATCTAGAGCGCAGTCAGAAAGGGGACTGTATCTAGAGCGCTGCCGAATTTTTGCAGCTACTACTGGGCGGCTAATATAGCCATGAATAGGAAATGGGTATTGGGGGAGGGGTCGACGTGGGACCGGTTAGAGGCGGCCTCATGCAAAGGCACCAGCTTAGGGGCACTCGTAACGGCACCTCTGCCGTTCTCGCTGTCGCGCTACTCCTCAAGTCCGGTGGCGGCGCTAAGGATCTGGGGTAGTGGAGAAGGCTCAGGGAGGTGGAAGGAGCTTCAGTTTGGACCCCGATACGCAACAATCACAGATTTGACCCATGCAAGATAGACAGAAGGTTTCAAAGCTGGCATAGGGCAGGTATTAAAAGGATGTGGGACCTGTTCATAGACGGGACTTTTCCCAGCTTGAAGGCACTGGAGGAGAAATTTAATCTGCCCCTGGAAATGCCTTCAGATATCTTCAGGTACGCGCCTTCCTAAAAAAACAGGTGGTGACATTTCCGATGCTACCCCCGCGTAGGATACAGGATAGGGTGGTCTCTGGCACCTGGGTTGGGGAGGGGAAGGTGTCGGACATTTACCAAGAACTACAGGAGTCGGAGGAAGCCCCAGTCGTGGAACTTAAGGGCAAGTGGGAGGAGGAGCTAGGCGGCGAGCTGGATGCAGGCCTGTTGGCGGATGCCCTAAGTAGGGTTAATTCCTCCTCATCTTGCGCCAGGCTTAGCTTAATTCAGTTTAAGGTGGTCCATCGGGCACACATGATGGCAGCGAGAATGAGCAAGTTCTTTGGGGTTGAGGATAGATGTGCGAGATGTGCGGGAAGCCCAGCGAACCATGTCCATATGTTCTGGGCATGTCCTGGGGAGGGGGAGGAAATGTTCATGCACTGTATATTCTTTTTTTTTTTCCCTCTTTATATAATGTTAATGTTCACCTTGTTTTGTTAAATGCTGTCAATGGTTATGTAAAAATTTTGTTTCGATAAAAATCTGACTAAAAATAATTTTTAAAAAAGCACATATCCAGGCAAATGGAGAATATTCCAACATAACACTGAATTATGTCCTGTGGATGTTAGAGAGTCTTTTAGGAGCCAGGAAGTGAGTTGCCACAGACTTCCCAGTTTCTGACGTTGCAGTCACAGTATTTATCTGGTTGGTCCAGTCCAGTTTCTGGCCAATGGTAACCCCCAGGATATTGATAGTGGGAGATTCCCTCTTGTTGTAGATGGCATTTGTGTGGGTGAATGTTACTTATAATTAAACAGCATGGTTCAGCATTTGAAGAGTCACAAATGGTGGCTGAACATTGTTCAATTGTTCAATCATCTGCAAACATTCCCACCTCTGACCTTATGCTGAAAGTGAAGCAGCTGAAGATGTTTGGGCCTAGGACTCTGGCCCTGAGGAATTGCTGCAGTGATGTCCTGGGACTGTGATGATTGATCCCCAACAAGCACAACCATCTTCCTCCATGCTAGGTATGACTCCAACCAGTGGACAGTTTCCCCCCGATTCTCAGTTACTCCAGTTTTGCCAGGGCTCCTTGAAACCACATTCGGTCAATGCTGCCTTTATATCAAGGGCAGTCACTCTCACTTCTTGAATCCTGCTCTTTTGTCCATGTTTGGACCAAGGCTATAATGAGGTCAGGAGTTGAGTGGACCAGGCGGAACTCAAACTGTACATTAATGAGCAGATTATTGCTGAGTAAGTGCCGCTTGGTAGCACTGTCAACGACACCTTCCATCACTTTGCTGATGATCAAGAGTAGTCACCCGTTTAAGACAGAGGTAAGGAGAAGCTTTTCTTTTCACGTCAAAGAAATTGGCGCCTACACCTCACCAATCCTGCGACCGGTGAGGGGCTAGCAGCCGCGCTGTGTAAAACTCCTGGCTCCCACGATAAAAACAGCTGGAGAATGGCCGGGTCCGTGGCCGCGTATGCACACGGCAACGACCTGCAACATTTGTGCTGTAAAACATGGCGCTGACGCGACCTGCCAGATAGTGTCCCCTTGGCCACCCCCTGGCCACCCCCCACCAGTCCCTCCAGCCCTCCGTAAGCCCCCCCTCCAGCCAACAGCACGGCTCCTGCCCGACTGTGGCGGCGTTGGACCCAGTCCGCAGCCGCCACGCCGGGTTCCTGACCGTTGAGACCACACGTCTACCGCGCAGTCGGGAACTCGGCCCTTCGGGGGTGGAGCATCGAGGGAGAGCCTTCAGGTGACACGCTAATGCCGTCCCAAGGTGTCTGCCATGCAATGCGATGGCGCCATTTCGGAGGGGGCGGAGGGTAGAAAACCAGCATCAAACAGGCGCTGCCCCCGATTTCGACATCAAAGGGATTCCCTGCTCGATTGTCGATTACAAAATCGGCATCGGGGAACTGTGATTCCCGCCCCTTGAATATTTTGAAGGCAGAGCTAGATAGATTCTTGATTATCAAGGGGATGAAAGGTTATCGGGAATGGGCAGGAATGTGAAGATGAGGTTAAATCAGATGAGTCATGGTCTTATTGAACGGTGGTGCAGGCTCAAAGGTCTGAGTGGCCTACTCCTGCTCCTAGTTCGTATGCCTGCATGTTTATACCTTATATTTAAATAGTATGCCCCGAGGCCCTTCACAGAAACAATAGAAAACAAAATATATATCGTGAGCCAGATAGGGCAATATTTGGTCAATTTAAGGATTGTTTTAAAGGAGGAAAGCGAGATAGAGCAAGGAAGAGGTTGAGGGAGGGTGTGAGCTTAGAACCAGGACAACTGAAGGCACAGTCACCAATGGTGCAGCGATTAAAATTGGGGATGCTGAGGGGATCAGAATTATAGGAGCTGAGATATCTTGGAGGATTATGGGACTGAAGGAGATTACAGAGTTGGGAGGTCATGGAAAGATTTGAAAAGAAGAATGGGTATTTTAAAATCAAGATGTTGCTTGACCGGAAGCCAATGCGGTTCAGCGAGCAGTGAATTCTCTGGATTAGAGCAGTCAAGTCCAGAGCAACCAAGAGTATGGATGAGGGTTTCAGTAACAGATGAGCTGAGACAAGGGGCGAAAGGGGCAGTATTTCAGAGGTGGGAATTGGCAGTCTTAACAGTGTTGTGAATATTTGTTCAGACGCTTACCTCATGGTCAAAGGTGACATCAAGGTTGAGAAGAGTTTTGCTCAATCTCAGACTGTTACCAGAGAAAGGGATGGAAGAGAAAAGGGTCAGGTTTCTCCATCCTGCTGCGTCAGGATTCTCCATTTCGCCGGCTGGTTAATGAGGTTTCCCATTGTGAGGCAGCCCCACGCCGTCGGGAAACCCCCGGGCTGCCTGCAAAATGGAGAATCCCGACGGCGGAGAATTCAGCCCAAGAGGTCTGGAGCCAATACTGAAAGCAGCAGCTTCAGTATTCTTAAGATTTAATTGGGAGAAAATGTCTCCATATCCAGTGCCGGATGTCAGATTACCGTTCCGATAATTTAGCAAGTGGGGGAGTCAAAACAGGCAATGAAGAGGTGCAGATGGTGTCATCATCCTCTATGTGAAAACTAATATTGTGCTTTAAGATGATGTCACCCAGGGGCAGTATATAGATGGGAAATATGAAGGGAAGGTTCAAGGATTGATCTTTGGGGGTCACCAGGAGTAATGGCATGGGAGCAAGAAGAAAGTCATTGCAAGTGAATCTCTGGCTACAATTAAATAAGACTGAAACCAGGGGCAGGATTTTCCGACCCTTCGCCGGGTCGGAGAATCGCTGGGGGGGGGGGGCGGCGTGAATCCCGCCCCCGCCGGCCGCCGAGTTCTCCGGGGGTGGGAAACGCGCCGCACCAGTCGGCGGGCACCCCCCGGCGATTCTCCGGCCCACAATGGGCCGAAGTCCCCCTGCTGTAATGCCGGTCCCGCCAGCGTGAATGAAACCGCCTCCCTTACCGGTGGGACCAGGCGGCGCCAGCGGGCTCTGGGATCCTGGGGGGGGGGCGTGGGGCGATCTGGCCCCGGTGGGTGCCCCGACGGTGTCCTGGCCCGCGATCGGGGCCCACCGATCCACGGGCGGGCCTGTGCCGTGGGGGCAGTCTTTCCCCTCCGCGTCGGCCATAGCCTCCACGATGGCCGACGCGGAGGTGACACCCCCTGCGCATGCACGGGGATGACGTTAGCGGCCGCTGACGCTCCCGCGCTTCCGCGGACTTCCGCCGGCCGACGGAGTCCCTTCAGCCCCGGCTGGCGTGCTGCCAAAGGCCTTCCACGCCAGCCGGCGGGATGGCAACCACTCCGGCGCGGGCCTAGCCCCTAAAGGTGAGGGCTTGGCCCCTAAAGGTGCGGAGAAATCCGCACCTTTAGGGCGGCCCGACGCCGGAGTGGTTCACGCCACTCCATC
Organism: Scyliorhinus torazame; assembly: GCF_047496885.1. Lineage (NCBI taxonomy): Eukaryota > Metazoa > Chordata > Chondrichthyes > Carcharhiniformes > Scyliorhinidae > Scyliorhinus > Scyliorhinus torazame. Next base: position 277,327,899 of record NC_092709.1, read on the forward strand.
CCGCCGGGACCCTCCCCCTGCCGGGTAGGGGAGAATCCCGCCCCTGGTGAGAGCAGTCCCACCCAGTTGGACGACATTGAAGAGGCGTTGGAGGAAGATAGTGTGATCAACCATGCCAAAGGTTGAGGCAAGAATGACATGAAGGGAAAGCCTATCTTTGTCTCAATCACATAGGATTCAAACACAGAGTTCATAGCTTGGGATTTATGAACATTAATGGTAACACAGATTTAGTCTTGATCAAAGGGGTACAACATTTCGTAGTCTGCAACATAAAGGTGCATAATAGAGGTTTCTGCTGCAATTCCGGCAAAGTTACCAGAGTGGGAATGGTTCCAGGGAATTTCTTGCTTTATCGGAAAAATCTTAACTCCCTGTATTCAGCAACAATCAACGAGAAAAAGAGCTAAAATCCAAGCAGAAAATGTACTGCTGTGTTCCCTTCCCCATAACCAGTTTTTAAAAATTACTTCATGGGACGTGGGTGTCGCCGGCTGGGCCAGCATTTATTGCCCACCCCTAATTGCCCTTGAGGGGGCAGTTTAGAGTCAACCACATTGCTGTGGTTCTGGAGTCACATGTAGGCCAGACCAGGTAAGGTGGGAGGTTCCTTCCCTAAAGGACATTAGTGAACCAGATGGATTTTTCCGACAATCGATTCATGGTCATTATTAGACTTCTTAATTCCAGATATTTTATTGAGTTTAAATACCATCACCTGCCATGGTGGGATTATAACCCAGGTCCCCAGATCATTATTCTGGATCTCTGGATTACTAGTCCAGCGATTTACCACTATGCCACTGCCTCCACCACAGTTTTGCTGGGTGGTTGAGGCTTTACTGAGGCGAGAGAGTCTTCAATATAATATGTAAATTGAGGTCCAATGAATTAGATAGGGGACCTAAGGAATTTTAAGCAGGCAAAGTCGTCATAGTCCAGATGACCATAGGCTGCTTTCCCCTTTGAGGGGGAGAGCTGACTGGTGGTGATTTAACCTGAGGATCACTGCACCTCAGGCGAAGAACAAGGTTAAGAAGGCAGGGCCCATGTGAATAGCCTCAACCGATAGCCTGAACCCACTCTGTTGGCCTCCCTCTGTATCACAAACCAGCTGTCCAGCCAACTGAGCTGAATGGAGCAACTGACATGGACGTCAGTTTGGTAGAAGCAAACAGCAGAAGTCCCTGAAAAGCTAAGTGCAAAATTTATCTTAACGCGTTCTGGAGGAGCAGGAGCACTCCCCGGGGGCCCCACAATGAGCAGTTCAGCCACCAGGATCCTCCACCATCTGTATTTGCGAAAACCTCACCACTCCCTCAACGGTGTACCTATGTGCTGCCTGGTCAGCCTCCAGGCTCTCCCACCCCTATCCCTCTTCCCCCACACCTTCATGTCAGCCCCTCCCCACCCCCACCACCCCAGGTATTCATCAGCTGGAACACAGTGCGTTACTTCTGGAAATCTATTTCACGAGAGTGGCTCAATGCATCTATGTTAATACGGGCCAGACTTTTAAATGGTCTCGGCCTCTCCTAACACTTGCCAGGGAGCTGGCTCACACAGTCCACTGGCCCACTGCCCGGGTGTTAAAACTCTCTCATTTGTGCCTCTTAAATGATGCAAATGTTTTTCAGTTGTGGTGAATTCGCCGCATCCCCAGCCACGTGTTCCTCGGCGGCATGTTTTCGTCGGCAGTGGGATTCTCCGTTCCGGCCAATGTAATTTCTCACTGAGGCCACCTCACGCCGTTGGGAAACCCACTGGCATGGGTACGCTGCCGGCTGAACAGAGAATCCTGCCGGCGGAGAAGATTTTACCTTCTGCGTTACAGAAAGTTACCATGATCCATTTTAGGAAGTGGTTTTAAATGACAATGTTTGAGACAATAGAGATTAAAAGGATATTCAATTTAATGTATCAATTTTACATTAATAAAATCAATTCATTTATTTATTTATGTTGCTCAAAACATCTCAGACTGTAAGCTGCATTCCTTACATTCACTGGAAAACGACTGGCCCACAAATTGTGCGAAGAATCTCAATGTGCACCCCTATTGTACAAGATTCTGTACCGGGACCACTGATAGCCAAGATTTATTTCTATATCTGTGGCCAGAAATGTCTTCAGGGGTGCTCTCTGTCTCTCCCCCACCATAACTTCATCGGACGTGTGGAAGGAATTATATCCCAAAGGAGTCAAGGAGGGTTATGCGGGGCAGAAAGGAAATTGAAGTTGCGACCACGACCAGATCAGCCATGATCTTATCAAATGGTGGGGCCTGCTTGGAAGACCGAATGCCTAATCCAGCTTCTATATTCATATGTTCATTTGTACACCTAAACTGACCATGGTATGGCAGCCAGGTAGGCGCCACTCAAAAGAAATTTCCAGCCTATGATTTCGCACACACAATATGGAATGCCCATTTGGTGTTGTAGATTCTGGGATTTGCCTCAGTCTCCTAGAATCCAAACTAAAGCTGTGGTGATCTCAGCGTCTTTTTGTATTGCCTACCAAAATATTCAGTCAGTGACTATCAAAGGAACAGGAAATCTATGCCTTGCCCGGGGAAGCTTGACTTTGGCAAATCCAATCCTGTTTTCAATCGAAGTAAATAGTACAAAGGCTAAACTTGTCTGCTTCATGTTTAGCAAATGAGTTAAATAGCACAATTTCACTTTCTCTAACACAGGCAACTTTATTTCCTATTGTAAGCGTGGTCTCCATGTAAAAGGTGGAAGGATTAAGTGGTGGAGTTGTTGGATTTTTCATTTTTATTTGCTGCTACCCGACCTCCTCCATTTAAGCTTCCTACCTATCATCTCGTCAAAGCCCTGGCTGATACTGCAGCAAGGTTCCATGAGCCCAGGCGGCCTGAGTGCTCAGTCTTTCGGCATGGTCCAACGTTTTGAATGTTGGCAATGATTTAACAATGGGTCAGATCATGGTCAAACCTCATCTACTGGCCATTATCTGCACAAACAGGATAGCAATCAGAAACCTGCTGATCTGACCCTTCTGTAGCCCAGAACTGCTCACGCCCATTGCAGCCTCCTTCCTCCTGATCAGATGACTTAGTACAAACAGCGAACTTGGACATTGGAATTTTCCTGATCTGTTCGGTCACAGCTAATTCCAGCAGTGTAATTATCATCCAAACCGCCAGGGGAGCTAATAGATAAAACGTGAATGGACATAGGGGGCGTGGTGTAACAGCCTCATCGCACCCAATTCGGGACACGATGGGCCAGAAAATCTCACGAGACACCTCTCGTGAGATTTACAACGCTCATTACGCCTCACGAGATCTCACGAGGCATCGCGATCTTGATCTTGCCCTCAGTGATGCGTGAAACAGATTTGCATATTCAAATGAGCAGTTAGGCTCACTTGAAAATGTGTGCGCTGGAGTTACCCACAACGCATGATCGAACGGCCTCAGTTTGGAGACCTCGACTGGGTTCCATTTAGCACTGATTCATACAGGAGTAGCTCTTTCTGCAGATGGCGATAGGGGATCCTCCTGCTATACCGAGGCAGCCTGAATGAGGAGGCAAACGTGGAGTCCATAGCTGAACCTGGGTGCAGTGCAGGAAATGGGTGAATGATCTCCTCTGATCCACTAGAGTTGCATCTAAAGGGTATCTTGTGGGGCATCAATAATTTATATGTGTGATAGAGATGCAGGCGTGGGCGATAGGTTTCACTTTATATGTCAGAGGCGGATTTACAGTTTGTGGGACCCGGCACTCACCTACATTTCGAGGGCTCCTTCACCCCCCCCCCTCGCTCCCTCCAACCTCACACCCCTCCCAACTCCACCTAACAAACTCTCTCTGCCTATGGACCACCATCCTCATCACAAACTCTGCCTCCAAAATGCATCCCGATCCTCACACACACTCCCTCCCTGCAAGCCTTCAACCTAAACCCCTCACACACTTTCCTTCCCCCCATACAGTCACACTCTCCCCCCACCCGCCCGCCAATCCTCTCACAGTATCACCACATCCCTCACACTCTCCCATTCACACAATCTCGCTCACTTGGGGTCTCCAAGTCATCCTTCTGCCTCACTTGTCATCTCCTCGTGGATAAGGTTTGAATTCGGGTGTTCGCCTTATGCCTTGCTGTTGCTGGTCTGCCCTGGATAGAGGTACAAACCTGCTTGCCTCACCTGCTCAGCTATTGACCTCACCTCATCATGGCTTGATTTTGGTATCTTGTGCCTCGCTTTTGCTGATCTGCTTTGGGTCGAGTCGCCTGCTCGCCTCGCTTGCTTCACTCGGCAACTGACCTCACCTCTGTTATGGGCCAGGGTTTAGAGAACCCCAAAGTGTATCATGAAGTTCACCTGATCCACGACTGTTAATAGATTGTGGTGTGGGGAGCACACGGCCCACTCTACAAGTGTGGTACAGCAGAAATGTAAAAGTATTTTTAAAAGCAAAATAATGTTTATTCTATGAACTCAGTTAACATTTTTAAAACATACAGTGAACATCTTAGCAGCCATCAATTCAAATACAACCCCCAAAGAATACAACACTAAGCAATCCTTAAACTTTCCTTTTAACATCCATTTGACAAAAAAAACCTTTTTAACAGAAGCACATAAGGTTTAAATTCACTACTGAGAATAGTTATCACTCTGAATTCACCAAATGATCATGAGAGAGTCTTTACATGGCAGAGAGAACATTACACATTCTGTGGCTGGCTGCAGCTCCAACACTAAAACAAAACCAAAAAACACAGACACATCCAAGCTTTTCTCAAAGTGAAACTAAAAGCTGACAGACAGCCCAGCTCCATCCACACTCTGACACCACTGCAGTAACTTGAGCAGACAAACATTTGTTAAAGTGACATTCTCATGATACCTCATAGTGGCTTTGGCGCCTTGCTGTTGCTGGCCCGCCCTCAGACTTGGGTTGAGTCACCTTCTCGCCTCACCTGCTGCTCCCCTTGGCGGCTGAGCCCATCGAATAGTGGCTTTTGGTGTCTCACACCTCACTGTTGCTGGTCTGCTCTGGATCGAGTCACAAACCAGCTTCCAAGCGCCCGCCTCAAGGTAACCATTCATATGGTTTGGGACAGTCTTTTCCCACTCTTCCAGACTCACCAATCAGAGTCTGATTTTGCTCTACTTTGCCTGCCAGTAGGTTTAAAATGAGCCTATCAGCAAATGCAAAATAATCAGGCTCTTATTGGATGCCCAGTGCAGCGGCCGGCCAATTGGTCGGGGCCCTGTGCCTAGGTAAAGTGTGTTTCATTGTAAAACTGCCTCTGGGTAGCTCCCCAAAGCAGGATGGTTGGGGGTGGTCTACATCCCAAGAAGGCAATGATATTTTAGCACTAAGACAATGGTGATGTATGGGCCTCACTCTTGGGCGAACTGTGTTGCCCCTCATATCCCTTTTCCTGGTCCTGGCATCCAAAGGAGTCATTCACATTCATGGCCTCCTCTTCAGGTATGGGTATGTCAGGTATGTCAGGAATAAGCGAATGTCTATAGGTATGTCAGGAATAAGCGAATGACTAGGGACAGAGTAGGACCAGTCAAGGACAGGGATGGGAAGTTGTGTGTAGAGTCTGAAGAGATAGGCGAGATACTAAATGAATATTTTTCGTCAGTATTCACTCAGGAAAAAGATAATGTTGTGGAGGAGAATGCTGAGCTCCAGGTAAATAGATTAGATGGCATTGAGGTAAGTAGGGAAGAGGTGTTGGCAATTCTGGACAGGCTGAAAATAGATAAGTCCCCGGGGCCTGATGGGATTTATCCTAGGATTCTCTGGGAGGCCAGGGAAGAGATTGCTGGACCATTGGCTTTGATTTTTATGTCATCATTGGATACAGGAATAGTGCCAGAGGACTGGAGGATAGCAAATGTGGTCCCTTTGTTCAAAAAGGGGAGCAGAGACAACCCCGGCAACTATAGACCGGTGAGCCTCACGTCTGTAGTGGGTAAAGTCTTGGAGGGCATTATAAGAGACAAGATTTATAATCATCTAGATAGGAATAATATGATCAGGGATAGTCAGCATGGCTTTGTGAAGGGTAGATCATGCCTCACAAACCTTATCGAGTTCTTTGAGAAGGTGACTGAACAGGTAGACGAGGGTAGAGCAGTTGATGTGGTGTATATGGATTTCAGCAAAGCGTTTGATAAGGTTCCCCACGGTAGGCTATTGCAGAAAATACGGAGGCTGGGGATTGAAGGTGATTTAGAGATGTGGATCAGAAATTGGCTAGCTGAAAGAAGACAGAGGGTGGTGTTTATGGGAAATGTTCAGAATGGAGTTCTGTCACAAGTGGAGTACCACAAGGATCTGTTCTGGGGCCGTTGCTGTTTGTCATTTTTATCAATGACCTAGAGGAAGGCGCAGAAGGGTGGGTGAGTAAATTTGCAGACGATACTAAAGTCGGTGGTGTTGTCGATAGTGAGGAAGGAAGTAGCAGGTTACAGAGGGATATAGATAAGCTGCAGTGCTGGGCTGAGAGGTGGCAAATGGAGTTTAATGTAGAGAAGTGTGAGGTGATTCACTTTGGAAGGAAAAACAGGAATGTGGAATATGTGGCTAATGGAAAAGTTCTTGAAAGTGTGGATGAGCAGAGGGATCTAGGTGTCCATGTACATAGATCCCTGAAAGTTGCCACCCAGGTTGATAGGGTGGTGAAGAAGGCCTATGGAGTGTTGGCCTTTATTGGTAGAGGGATTGAGTTCCGGAGTCAGGAGGTCATGTTGCAGCTGTACAGAACTCTGGTACGGCCGCATTTGGAGTATTGCGTACAGTTCTGGTCACCGCATTATAGGAAGGACGTGGAGGCTTTGGAACGGGTGCAGAGGAGATTTACCAGGATGTTGCCTGGTATGGAGGGAAAATCTTATGAGGAAAGGCTGATGGACTTGAGGTTGTTTTCGTTAGAGAGAAGAAGGTTAAGAGGAGACTTAATAGAGGCATACAAAATGATCAGAGGGTTAGATAGGGTGGACAGTGAGAGCCTTCTCCCGCGGATGGAAATGGCTAGCACGAGGGGACATAGCCTTAAACTGAGGGGTAATAGATATAGGACAGAGGTCAGGGGTAGGTTCTTTACGCAAAGAGTAGTGAGGCCGTGGAATGCCCTACCTGCTACAGTAGTGAACTCGCCAACATTAAGGGCATTTAAAAGTTTATTGGATAAACATATGGATGATAATGGTATAGTGTAGGTTAGATGGCTTTTGTTTCGGTGCAACATCGTGGGCCGAAGGGCCTGTACTGCGCTGTATTGTTCTATGTTCTATGTTCTATGTTCAGGCTCATACAATTCATCCTCACCTGAGGAAGAGTTATGCTGCTCCCGTTGTAAGTGATGTCTGCATTGTATGGCTACATTGTGCAGTGCACAATAGACTACAATTATTCATGATATGGAAAGGGCTAAGGATAGTCTAGAAATCAAGTGTCTGAATTGGGGGAAAGGCCAATTTCAATATCATTAGATAGGATCTGGCAAACATATACTGGGAGCAGCCACTTGCAGATAAATCTAAATTTGGTAAGTGGGAGTCTTTTAAAAGTGAAACAGCGCGAATTCAAGGCCAATGTGTTTCTCTAAGAGTGAAGGGCAAGGGTGGCAAGCCTATGGAACCCTGGATATCAAGGGATAGCGAGAGTTTAATTTTTAAAAAGGAAGCATATGGGAGGTACAGCGCACTAAAGAAGGGAAAGCACTTGAGTGTAGAGGGGTGCTAAAAAATGAAATTTGGAGGGCAAAAATGGGCCATGAAATATCATTGACAGATAGGATTAAGGAAATCTCCAAGGCATTTTATAAGTGTATGAAGAGCAAGAGGATGATCAGGGAAAGGGTGGGGTCCATTAGGGACCAAAGGGGCAATTCATCAACCTGGGCTAGGACTTCAAACAGATCTAGGAGCTGTAAGTTGCGCAAGATGTATGTATTTTTGCAGCCAAATGAGCACACACTTGCATATTTCGTCGCCTGTGGCCACAGACCAATTGCACAGTGAAACCCTTTGCAATTGAAAAATGCAGTTGGCTGGTCCCAGGGAGAAGAAAGGCTGCATGAGTGCTGTTGATGATCCCTTGCACACTAAGGAAATAAGCAATGGCCCCCAGGGCCAATGACCTTGCAACCTGGCTATCATCATCCATGGAAAATGTATGAACTCATTGATACGATGGAGAGGGCATCAATTAGATTCTTGGTGCATCTGTGTATGATGGCCTTGTGATATATCACATAGGTTGCTGCCCACTGAGTCCTGGAATCCACAGTTAATGAAAAGTTTCAGTGCCTTAGCAAGCTTGAGTGCCATTGACATGGGGTTGGCAACAACTCCACATGGCTGCAGGCCTTTGTGAACGATGACATATATCTCAGTGACCCATCTCTCAACATATCCTCAGGCATCTCTGACATTACCTCTCTATCTGAAAGTAGTTCACCCTGGTCCTGAGGGCACACTAACCTGCCAATGCCCATTTTCTGTGATGCCTTCCCTGGAAGGCTGCATCCTGCCCCTCTGGTACTGCCTGCTGCCAGTGTTGGGGCCTCTGCTGTTGAGTGGCAAGAGCCCTCTTTTAGCACACCCTCTTCTCCCCCTCCTGAGGTATACTGGGTGTACAAGACATATCGGGCTGGATTCTCCGATTTCCAGACTAAGCTGACGCCGGCGAGAAAACAGTGGTGTTTTATGCCAGAAAAAAAGGCGCACCAATACCGGGACTGTTGGGGGGCTAGTAGCCGCGGCGGGTAAACTTCCCGGCTCCCACACCAAAAATGGTTGGAGAATGGCCGGGTCCGTGGCTGCGTATGTGCATGGCCGGCCATGCACGGATCCGGCCTGCCAAATAATGACCCGCAGTAACCCCCCTCGCCACCCACGGAACAACCCCTACCAGTCTCACCACCCCTCGCCGAAGCCCGCCCCGGCCAGCTGGACACAGTCTGCAGCCGCCGCACGGGGTTGATGAAAAGAAATAGCATAGGTGTTCCATGCCGTTGGGAACTCGGCCCATCGGGGGAGCAGCTTCCTATGATGCACCAACGCCTTTCCAACGGTTTGCGGCGCTCAACGTGATGACGCCATTTTGGAGGGGGTGGAGACTCGGAAACCGCTGTCGAACTGGCACCATCCCCGATTTGGTCGTCAGAAGGGATTCTCTGCCTGATCGCCGATTACAATATCAGCGTTGGGCAGCGGAGAATCCCGCCCATCATTATTTCAGCAACTGAACTGTATGAAGACAAGACACTGAAATCAGAACATATGTGTCCACAGGTTTCATCCATAGAAATAAGGAGCAATGAGATTTCCAAATCATTCATCCATCCACACTGGGATCCTCCAACGTTAATCTCCAATCCTGGCACTGGACATGAGTTTAGAGATTTTGAAAAATGCTATGTGTAAGATTTGCGATCAAGACGTTATCCTCCACCTAGCATTTGTCACATTCACACTTGTCCCCAACAATCTTGGCTCTCCCAACTTTGCCTCGTGCCTTCCCTGTATAACCCTTCAAGCTCCCCCCACTATTACCCTAGAATTATCCAATTGTACATATCATCTTTTCCCTGAGTCGACATCCATTCCCATCAACAGTCCCCCTCTGATCCTAGACATACCCCACATCAACATTCGAGTTTTTGTTAGCTTCGTACAAGTCCTTTAATTGCCCTGATTGCATACTGGATCTGTCCCCCTACCTAATTGACCTCCCCCTGTGAGCGCAAACGCTCCCTCTGCCAGCCAACACCCTGAGATGGACCCCATCTGTGGACTGTGCAATCCCACCCTTTAGACCTCTCATTTTCTACACTGACCGACTGCCCCATCCCTCTTCCCACTGCTCCCAGGATGCCCTTCACTCCTTGAAGCCTCCAATCCCATCCTCTGTCCTCCCTTGTATCCCGCTTCCACTCCTTGATGCCCCTAACCCCACACACCATACTCCGTCAACAGTGATTCACCCTTATCGGTCCTGAGCCTTCATGCAAGCTGCCATTCTCCTGCTCCCCTCCCTTGTGTGGTAGAACTCTGACTCAGAAACATAAACACAAGGGGCGCGATCCAATGGCCACACTGTGCCGGAAAAGCAGTTCGCCACAGTGCAGTGTGGCCAATGAAAGTTGAGAGACCCTGCTCCTGGGATCTGCTCGGCTCGCCTCGCATGATCCAATGCGATTTCGCAAGATGTTGTGATGTAAATCCCACCCATTGTGCAACACTTTTGGCGAATCTGCATATCTAATATGCAGATTCCCGAGGTATCTGAGGTTTTGGGACCCATCCCCTTCACCTCAGAGACCTCGGGCGAACGTCGTTCAGCACTGGTCCCAGGGGAGCAGAGGCCCACAGCTGCATGTCTTCTTGGCACCCTGGCAATACCAGCCTGGTACCATGGAGGTGCCACCTGTGTGCCAGCCTTGCACTGCCAAGGTACCAGGTTGGCACTGCCAAGGTGCCAAGAGGGCATATAATGCGGGTGTGTGATCCGACAGGGGGAACCTGGTGTGGGTATTGGGGGGGATGAGCGTGGGGACCCTCCCATAGTGCAATCGGGCTGGGAGGGGGAGGTCGTAGATCATTTTGGGGGCCTCAGAGATCGCTACACTGGGGAGTTTCAACTTCGCATTCCCCGTTCAAGCCCCTTATACAATGCGAGTCGCGTTGAATAGCCATGTGTTTCTTGGCACTGCAAGCACCGTGAAACATACGGCTAAATGCGCTCGCTAGGAGACTTTGTTTCCTTTTGGGAGAATCGTGCCGAAGGCTTAATGCCGAATGCCACCATTAAACAAACGTGAACCAGGTGCCCCAGAATTCTTGTGCACCGATTACTTTACTATGAAGTGTGGTAGCATGGCCCCTTTAAGAGGATGGACTCCATCAACCATGTGACTTGCTCAGGGCCAATCGCACAGAAGCATGCAAACCCCGGCCAATGGGGAGTTTCTGCGGGACCCTGGGAGCAGGACCCCACGCAGTGTCGACCAGGGAGCTGAAGTGCAAAGATCTGTTGTATAGTGTTCTGTGCCTATTATCTAACTGCCTTTGCTTTTCATCACGGTAGCACAATGGTTAGCTCTGTTGCTTCACAGCGCCAGGGTCCCGGGTTCGGGTCACTGTATCTGCATGTTCTCCCCTTGTCTGCGTGGGTTTTCTCTAGGTGCTCCAGTTTCCTCCCATAAGTCCTGAAAGACGTGCTGTTAGGTGAATTGGGCATTGTAAATTCTTCCTCAGTGTACCCGAACAGACGCCGGAGTGTGGTGACTGGGGAATTTTCACAGTAACTTCATTGCAGTGTTAATGTAAGCCTACTTGTGACACTAATAACGATTGTTATTATTAAACCCCTCCTGTTTACGACTGGAAGCCTCCAGTGTATGTCTCGAATCACCACATGAAGCATGTCATTACAAAAGTATAAATAAAATGTAAGTATATTACAAATAGGAATCAAAGACTGATCACACGAGGTCTAACCTGCCACCGAGTTATTCTCTTATTTCAAGCCCACCTTCGAGAAAACTAAATTTCAGCTACCATCTAACCTAGTGACCCAGCCCGTGATGTTTCCCATTCTCGCATGCCCACAAAACCCCCTCCTACTTTCTATTTTTTGACTGGTATCACATTCGAAGTTCCGAGAGGAAATTATAGTGTTGGTATCTTCTACCGCTCTTAGTCCCAGAATCACAATTGAACACCTCAGTCAATGAAAAAACAACCTGAACAGGTAGTTTTCACACAACGACTTTCATTCCTTATATGGGTATTGTAGAACAATCTGAATACTGAAATGGAGGACAGCTGTTTTATCCTCTTGCCTATGAACCGCACCAAATAACTAATGTTTCCTTGGTAACCACATTTCCACTAAATGAAGACACGAAAGACGAACCCTGAACTACAGCAATAAAATGTACTCACAACCATGGCAACAATCAGACAAATTAAAACCATCCCACTCTTATCTTAAGCTACTTGCAACCAAAATGATCCTTTGCCATACATATTGATGAACACTGTTTGATCACCACACGACACATCATCTTTTTTTCAAAATTTAGAGCACCCAATTATTTTTTTTGCAATTAAGGGGCAATTTAGTGTGGCCAATCCACCTACCCAGCACATCTTTGGGTTGTGGGGGTGAAACTCACGCAGACAGGGGAGAATGTGTAAACTCCACCCAGACAGTGACCTGGGGCTGGGATCGAACCCGGGTCCTCAGCGCCGTAGGCAGCAATGCGAACCACTGCACCACTGTGCCGCCCTGTATCATCTTCAGTTGTTTTTTTAATATTCCACACAGTTCAACTATTTCTGACACCTACTGGTGGAATCTTTTCTCAAAGTGTCAGGCTCAGACAGAAAACTAATGTGTAGCTCAAAGTTGCACAGACCAGGTTTCTCTCCAGACCTTGGGCCTCTCTAAGAAAAGAAAATGAGTGGGCGTAGTTTATACTATCACTCTAACAGTCTGGGGCATGACAGAGCCAGCACCGTGTTCCACAGCGATCGGGGCGACATCTTTAAAGATGGCACCCCGAATAGCACTGAAGTTTAATTCTTCCCCCGTCCACCATGGAGATATTGGGAGGTCTCTCCCATCGCCCCTAGTTAATCATCGGAGGCTCCCCCCACCCTTGACAATCGTCGGGTCTCCAGCACCTGCCCCCCCAACTGTCATAATATACACCAGTATATCTTGGTGCAGGCACATACACTGATGGACACACAGCAAGACCAATCAACACACACAACACCGCAGCCAATCACCAGTTAGAGAACACTCACTATATCGACAGAGGGCATCAGAGTTCCCGCTCAGTCGGGATGCAGCCTCTTAGAAGGACAGAGCTTACAGCTTACAGCACAGATCTTCACCATGTGCTGAGTGCATAGACTGGTTAGGACAGGCATAGGTCTTTAGTTTAATCTAACATCGTGTTAACCCACAGTGAAAGTATGTTCAACAGTTTCTAACTTAATAAAATAGTGTTGTACTATTTTAAGTGTTGGTGGCCTGTATGTGTTCCACGGATCCAGAGCACCCAACACATCACCAACCACTGCAAAAGTATCAGCAGCCCCCCCCCCCCCCCCCCCACCCCCATCCTCAGAGCCTGCTCTCCCTCTGCCTGCTCCCTCTCACTGCATGCCACAGATAAATGGATACCCCCAAGTGGACCTCCCACAAGGGCCCACCCCTGGCACTGCCCCAGCTTAGGTTGGCACTGCTAGGTGGACACTGTACCAACCTGGCAGTGCAATGTGTACCAGGGCAGTGCCAAGGGGTAGTGCCAGGGAATTGGCTGGGCATGTCCCTCTCTCTCCCCCCCCACCGCCCCCCCCCCCCCCCCCCCCGGAGTCTGCACTTTCCTCTGCAGCCACACAGAAATCCCCACGACTGAATCCCGTTTATTAAAAGCTGCTGTAAACTTGGCCGATGTGACATCATGTCAGCGAAGTAAGAACATTCATTGAGGGGGGATCATGTGGCGGGGTGGGGGGGGGGGGGGCTGGATAAACATATTTAAATCCATTAAAATTAGGGTCTTGCCCTTTGCGGCGTGAACATCGTGACAGCACCGGTGAGGAAATTAAGGAACTCGATCTCTCCGGAGCGAATCTCGTTTCCCGATTCTCTCTGGATTTTCCGGCCGCGTCGCCATTCCCTCAGATGGAAAGGTGGGCTGGAAATCACTCCCCATGTATCCACATTGCCCTGAGTTACCCACATTTCCTATTCCCTATTTCAATTTTTAAATCTTTTTAAAGGACCAGCCTATCAGCAAGTGTTCAAATGTGAAGAATGTACCAAACTTCCGGTAGTAATAGCTTCATTGAGAATTTGGAGTCAGTTTTGTCAGCACTTCGGGTTGGGGGCAGGGTCAAGGGAAATGCCAATTCGGGGGAACCATAGATTTGAGCCAGGGAAGTGGGATGGAAATTTTCAAAGATGGGGGTGAGAAAGGAATTAGAATTGATTTGATTTGGGATTGAAGGAGCTGGGAGCAAAGTATGGGCTGGAGCAGGGGGAAATGTTTAGATACATGCAGGTTCGAGACTTTGCCAGAAAGGAGATACAGAGCTTCCCAGTGGAGCCGGCTTCCACATTGCTGGAGGAGGTACTGACGACAGTGGGACTGGAGAAGGGGGTAGTATCGGAGGTTTACGGGGCTATTTTGGAGAAGGAGAAGGCGCCGCGAGAAGGGATCAAGGCAAAGTGGGAGGAAGAGTTGGGGGAGGGTTCAGAGTCGACCACTTTGTTATGGATCTGGAGTCACATTTCGGCCAACAGATGAGGATGGCAGATTTCATTCCTTTTGTGAACCAGATAGATTCTCAAAATAATCAATGATGGTTTCATGGTCACCACTCACGTTTATTTCCAGATCAATTAATTTGAATCATAGAATCGCTACAGTGCAGAAGGAGGCCATTCGGCCAATCAAGTCTGCACTGACCCTCTGAAAGAGCATCCTACTTTGGGTCAGGCTTCCACCTTATCCCTGTAACCCATCCTAACCTTTTGGACACTGAGGGGTAACTTGGCATGGTAAATCCATCTAACCTACATATCTTTGGACTGTGGGAGCACCCGGAGGAAACCCATGCAGACACTGGGAGAAAATGCAAACTCCACAGAGACAATCACCTAAGGGTGGAATTGAACCCGGGTCCCTGGCACTGTGAGGCAACAGTGCAAACCACTGTGCCATTGTGCGAATAGTAATCTACCAAATAGTATGACTGCTCAGGTAATGTGATCTCACAGTTAATGTGACCTCCACGTTATTGTGACTCATTAGTTCTCATAGAGTTGTACAGTATACACCTACCCTGGATCTCAACTACATTTCCACTTTACTTTGGAAAGCTGGTATTATTTTTCTGATAGGGTTATTCCATGTTTTAACAGCCTTTTCTGTTCTTTTTAATTTTCTTAACCTCTGTTTTTCAGTGTTTTGGGAATGATTAAAAATGTATGCTTTCTGGTTACAGATTCACCAGTAAGCGGAAGTCACCCCCCCACCCCCACCCACCCACCCATTGATTTAATCAACACTCCTCATAATTTTGATTGCTTATTTTAAGTTTCTTCTGAATCTTCTTTGTTCTAATACAAAGAGCGCACATTTCTCCAACCTCTCTTTGTAACTAAAGCCTCTCGTGCCCTGTATCATTTCGTTGGTTGAACTTCAACCATCACCATGGTCTTGAGATCCTCTCCAAACATAAGGCAGCCAAAATGGAACATAATATTCTATCTGCAGCCAAATTAAAGAAATGCCTGTAAAGGTTATCTGAGACAATGAAAGCAATCCTGTCTCTTTATATAACAAGTGTTGAACACAACATACAAAGCACTCCAGGAACGATAGACGACTCGAGACTCAGTTCTTCACGCACTGTTTCTAAAAGACTGCAGACTTTGCAAAAGCCCAGGCACATCCGACAGATACAGGATGTTATGAACAGGAATGGGAACAACAGAACAAAATAAATGAAACTGGAGATTATCTTTTTTGTTGCACCATTATGTGCGAAAACCAATCAAAATTGTTATCATTAAGAGAGATTTATTGACTTTCTGACTGCTTACTATTCTAATAGCTGTGTATACTGGCCAACTTCCAGAGTTACTGGACCTGATCCAATATGAGTGTAATTGTATTATGTAATGACCCCAGACTGAAAGTGGTTTTACAGTTTGAGTATAACAGCCAGGCTCTTCTGTAAATATCACAAGCTACTGAATTTATGGCTCTTTACACATTGGCATTGCAGCTTCATCCTTACGGCAAACCTAGAGTTGAATCGCCACAGGCCTATGTATGTATGGCATGCAGAGTTACTTGTTCTTCACAACGGAGAATATTTCCTTAAAATCTCAAGCTTTGATTGCATACTAACTGCATTTCATGCACACAGCTATTTAGCAGCTGATTCGCAGCAAATTTGAAGTGTAAGAAAGCTGCAGCAGGAAGGTTAACAATAATGTCAGCACCGTTAGTTGCTCATTCGGATTTGAGACTTTATCCCAAACTTTGTTCCTCTCCTCTCCAGAAGACAGCAACTTATACTCGTATAGTGCCAATGATGCAGGGAATCACCTTAAGGTGTTCAGCAGGAGCATAATTATATAATAGTTAACATTGAGCCAAAGAAGGAGATATTAGGGTTCTTGGTCAAAAGGGTAGGTTTTAGGGAGGGTCTTAAAGAAGGGAACGTGGAAAAGCTGCTCGGTTTTGGGATCAAATTGTAGAGTTCAGGGGCAGGATTCTCCGCAATCGGCGCGATGTCCGCCGACCGGCGCCAAAAACGGCGCGAATCAGTCGGGCATCGCGCTGCCCCAAAGGTGCGGAATTCTCCACATCTTGAGGGGCCGAGCCCTCACCTTGAGGGGCTAGGCCCGCGCCGGACTGATTTCCGCCCCACCAGCTGGTGGGAAAGGCCTTTGGTGCCCCGTCAGCTGGCGCGGAAATGACTTTGCCGGGCGGCACATGCGCGGGAGCGTCAGCGGCCACTCACAGCATCCCCGCGCATGCGCAGTGGAGGGGGGTCTCTTCTGCCTCCGCCATAGTGGAGACCATGGCGAAGGCGGAAGGAGAAGAGTGCCCCCACGGCACAGGCCCGCCCGCGGATCGGTGGGCCCTGATCGTGGGCCAGGCCACCGTGGGGGCACCCCCCCGGGGCCAGATCGCCCCGCGCCCCCCCCCAGGACACCGGAGCCCGCCCGCGCCGCCTTGTCCCGTCGGTAAGAGAGGTGGTTTGATTCTCGCCGGCGGGACAGGCATTCCAACAGCGGGACTTCGGCCCATCGCGGCCGGAGAATCGCCGGGGGGGGCCCGCCAACTGGCGCGGCGCGATTCCCACCCCCGCTGAATATCCGGTGCCAGAGAATTCGGCAACCGGCGGGGGCGGGATTCACGCCAGCCCCCGGCGATTCTCCGACCCGGCGTGGGGTCAGAGAATCCTGCCCCTGGTGTCAGCCTGTTGAAGGATGGCTGCCAATGGTGAGGCAAAGGAAGTGCATGATGGGAAAGAAGCCAGAGCTGGAGGAACACAGGAGTTCTTAGATGGCTCAGGAGGTACAGGGATACGAAAGAGAAAGGCCGTGTTAGGATTTGAACACATAAGTTACCATTTCAACATTGAGACATTGGCATGTCATGTATGCCAGCTGGCACAGGGTGTGATGGATGAGGATGGCTTGGATGGGATATGGGCAGCCGGATTTTGGATGGTCACATGTTTATGGGGGTAGAAGATTGGTGGCTGCCAAGAATAGCAAAGCAATAGGAACTGGATGGCTCTGATTCATGCTGAGGTGCTGTTCTACAGAGTCCCTTCCGTTACTCACCCATCACACAGCGAAAACAGCGCCGGAGGAGAGAGCCGGGAGATTTAAAAAGCACGGGAGGAGAGAGCCGGGACAGCGAAAACAACGCCGGAGGAGAGAGCTGGGAGATTTAAAAAGCACGGGAGGAGAGAGCCGGGACAGCGAAAACAGCGCCGGAGGAGAGAGCCGGGAGATTTAAAAAGCGCGGGAGGAGAGAGCCGGGACAGTGCTGGGAGAGGTGAGTGCACAAAAGGTGTGGCAGGAGTGACAGGAGTCACGGAGTGCTGATTGGAACAGAGTGCATCTGAGTTTAGGTGAGTGACTGAGTGCTGATTGGAACAGAGTGCATCTGAGTTTAGGTGAGTGACTGAGTGCTGATTGGAACAGAGTGCATCTGAGTTTAGGTGAGTGACTGAGTTCGGGTGAGTGGCGAGAGAGGGCTGTGTTCGGGTTTATCCTTGAGGTTCTATAAAGAAATTTTTTTTAAAAAAATATTTAAATTAATTAACTAGTTGAATATGGCTGGACAGGTGATGTGCTGTTGCTGTATGATGATGGAACTGGTGGATCCCATTGAGACTGTCAGTGACCACATCTGCAGCAAGTGTTGGCTGCTTGAGGAACTTCGGCTCAGAATTGATGAGCTGGAGACCGAGCTGCACACACTGCGGCACATCAGGGAGGGGGAACATTATCTGGACGCTTTGTTTCAGGAGGCAGTCACACCCGGTAGAATAAGTACTGTTAATTCGGACAGTGGTCAGGGACAGAGTGGTGTGACTGCAAAGGAGGCAAGGAGGGGGATCCTGAGTTTAGGAGTTGAGGAGCCTCAGCCCTTGACCTTGTACAACAGGTATGAGGTACTTGCTCCCTGTGTGGATGAGGAAGAGGGCTGTAGGGAGGATGCGTTGACTGACCACTGCACCGTGGTACAGGAAGCCATTCAAGAGGGGGGAGCAAAAAGACAAGTGGTAGTTGTAGGGGATTCTATAATTAGGGGGATTGATGGCATCCTTTGTAAGCCAGATCGAGAGTCCCGCATGGTATGTTGCCTGCCCGGTGCCAGGGTGAGGGACATCTCTGATCGGCTTGAAAGGGTTTTGGAGAGGGAGGGGGAGGATCCAGTTGTTGTGGTCCACGTTGGGACTAACAACATAGGTAAGACTAGGAAAGAGGACCTGTTTGGGGATTATCAAACACTAGGGACTAAATTAAAGAACAGGTCCTCCAGGGTATAATCTCTGGATTACTACCCGAGCCACGTGTCAATTGGCATAGGGTTGAGAAAATTAGAGAAGTTAACACGTGGCTAAAGGAGTGGTGCGGAAAAGAGGGATTCCATTTCACGGGGCATTGGCATCAGTACTGGGGCAGGAGGGACCTGTACCGTTGGGACGGTCTTCACCTGAACCATTCTGGGACCAGTGTTCTAGCGAATAGGATAAATAGGTGCAACTAGCAAGTTGGGGGGAAGGGAAATGTAAAGCTATGGACAGTATAATGGTTAATGGAGATCAAGGCAGCAGGCTACGTGACAGGTTATTATGTAGAGATATGGGTTCAAAGACAAGGAAAATTAGGAGAAATGGTAAGAGGAATAATAAATTGCGAAAAGTTACTGATCAAGGTGTTAGGATTTATAACAAAGACATAAAAAACAGCATAAGTGTTCTTTACCTGAATGCTCGTAGTATACAAAATAAGGTAAATGAATTGATGGCGCAAATCATCGTGAATGACTATGATTTAGTGGCCATTACTGAAACATGGTTAAAAGATGGTCACGACTGGGAGTTAAATATCCAAGGGTATCAGACTATACAAAAGGATAGAATGGACGGTAAGGGCGGTGGTGTAGCTTTGTTGTTTAAGGATGGCATCCGGGCAATAGTAAGGGATGATATTGGTGCTATGGAGGACAAGGTTGAATCAATTTGGGTGGAAATCAGGAATAGTAAGGCAAAAAGGTCACTGATAGGAGTAGTCTGTAGGCCACCAAATAGTAACAGGATGGTAGGGCAGGCAATAAGCAAAGAAATAACAGATGCATGTAGAAATGGTACAGTGGTTATCATGGGAGATTTTAATCTGCATATCGATTGGTTTAACCAGGTTGGTAAAGGCAGCCCTGAGGAGGAGTTTATAGAATGTGCCCGCGATAATTTCCTGGAACAGTATGTAATGGAACCTACAAGGGAACAAGCGGTCCTAGATCTGGTCCTGTTTAATGAGGCAGGATTGCTTAATGATCTCATAGTTCGGGATCCTCTTGGAAGGAGCGACCACAATATGGTGGAATTTAAAATACAGTTGGAGGATGACAAGGTAAAATCAAACACTAGTGATTTGTGCTTAAACAAAGGCGATTACAATGGGCTGAGAGAAGAACTAGCTAAGGTAGACTGGGAGCACAGACTTCATGGTGAAGCAGTTGAGGAACAGTGGAGAACCTGCCGAGCGATCTTTCACAGTGTTCAGAAAAAGGTTCATACCGACAAAAAAGAAAGACAGTAGAAAGGGGAAAAATCGACCGTGGATATCTAAGGAGGTGAGGGAGAGTATCAAATTGAAGGAAAAAACATACAAAGTGGCAAACATTAGTGGTAGACTAGAGGACTGAGAAGTCTTTAGGGGACAACAGAAAGCTACTAAAAAAGGCATAAAGAAGAGTAAGGTAGACTATGAAAGTAAACTGGCTCAGAACATAAAAGCAGATAGTAAAAGCTTCTACAAATATATGACAAAAAAGAGTGGCTAAGGTAAATATTGGTCCTTTGGGAGATTTAATAATAGGAGACGGGGTAATGGCTGAGGAGCAGAACAGGTTTTTTGGGTCAGTCTTCATAGTGGAGGGCACAAATAACATGCCAGTGACTGATGGAAATAAAGATATGGGGCAAAATTCTCCCCCAACGGCGCGATGTCCGCCGACTGGCGCACAAATCGGCGCCAATCAGACGGGCATCGCGCCGCCCCAAAGGTGCGGAATGCTCCGCATCTTTGGGGGCCGAGCCCCAACATTGAGGGGCTAGGCCAACGCCGGTGGGATTTCCGCCCCGCCAGCTGGCGGAAATGGCGTTTGTTGCCCCGCCAGCTGGCGCAGAAATGCGACGCATGCGCGGGAGCGCC
This sequence comes from Scyliorhinus torazame, assembly GCF_047496885.1. Classification (NCBI taxonomy): domain Eukaryota; kingdom Metazoa; phylum Chordata; class Chondrichthyes; order Carcharhiniformes; family Scyliorhinidae; genus Scyliorhinus; species Scyliorhinus torazame. Next base: position 277,348,409 of record NC_092709.1, read on the forward strand.
AGCGGCCGCTGACAGTTTCCCGCGCATGCGCAGTGGGGAGAGTCACTTCCGCCTCCGCCATGGTGGAGGCCGTGGCGGAGGCGGAAGGGAAAGAGTGCCCCTACGGCACAGGCCCGCCCGCGGATCGGTGGGCCCCGATCGCGGGCAAGGCCACCGTGGGGGCACCCCCCGGGGTCAGATCGCCCCGCGCCCCCCCAGGACCCCGGAGCCCACCCACGCCGCCTGGTCCCGCCGGTAAATACCAGGTTTAATTTACGCCGGCGGGACGGGCAATTTCTGGGCGGGACTTCGGCCCATTCGGGCCAGAGAATTGAGCGGGGGGTCCCGCCAACCGGCGCGGCCCGATTCCCGCCCCCCGCCCAATCTCCGGTACGGGGGCGGGGACGGGGGCGGAATTCACGGCGGCCAACGGCCATTCTCCGACCCGGCGGGAGGTCGGAGAATGACGCCCCATGATAGGGAAAATGCTGGAATCTATCATTAAGGAGGAAATAGCGGGGCACCTGGAGGGAAATTGTCCCAATGGGCAGACGCAGCATGGGTTCACAAAGGGTAGGTCATGTCTGACTAATTTGGTAGAATTTTTTGAGGACGTTACCAGTGCAGTAGATAACGGGGAGCCAATGGATGTGGTATATCTGGATTTCCAGAAAGCTTTTGACAAGGTGCCACACAAAAGGTTGCTGCATAAACTAAAGGCGCATGGCATTGAGGGTAAAGTGGTAGCATGGGTAGAGGATTGGTTAACTAACAGAAAGCAGAGAGTGGGGATAAATGGGTGTTTCTCTGGTTGGCAACCTGTAACTAGTGGAGTCCCTCAAGGATCAGTGTTGGGCCCGCAGTTGTTCACAATTTACATAGACAAATTGGAGTTGGGGACCAAGTGCAATGTGTCAAAGTTTGCAGACGACACTAAGATGAGTGGTAAAGCAAAAGGTGCAGAGGATACCGGAAATCTGCAGAAGGATTTGGATAGGTTAGGTGAATGGGCTAGGGTCTGGCAGATGGAATTCAATGTTGCCAAGTGTGAGGCTATCCATTTCTACCAACTCCGCCGGCAATGCGTTCCAGGCACCAACCACCTTCTGCGTAAAGAACTTTCCATGCATACCTCCCTTAAACTTTTCCCCTCTCACTTTGAACTCGTGACCCTGAGTAATTGAGTTCCCCACTATGGGAAAAAGCCTCTTGCTATCTATCCTGTCTATACCTCTCATGATTTTGTAGACCTCAATGAGGTCCCCCCTCAACCTTCGTCTTTCTAATGAAAATAATCCTAATCTACTCACATGGTGGTGGGGGAGTGGGTCACCAAAAGATTCCACTGCAGGATGGGAGAGAGAGGCCTGGAGCTAGGGAGCGTTCAGGACTCCTTTTCCCACCAGCAGAAAAGATGTTCTCAAAGAGGATACCTTCTGGCCACTCTTAGATTGCCCCTTGCTAGATTAGCCCCTGGATTCCTGGAGATAAAATTGCATTGCAGTGCTGGCGATATAATTGGGTTGCAATTGCAACATGTTAAGTAGGCCTCACTCACACCTGAATTTTGTCTGATAACAGAGGGCAGCACTACACCACTCCACACACCCTCCCCCTGCCCCAATCCCGTTTAAACAACAAAACTACAACTTGTCTTCTGGGTGTGGGAGGGAAGCATCAATAACAATTTTTCATAATTTTATGTCACTTATGCCTTCAGTGCTGCAGGTTATAAGTTACTCAGACCAATAAACTTAAGTTATACAAAGAACATAGAACAAAGAAAAATTACAGCACAGGAACAGGCCCTTCAGCCCTCCAAGCCTGCGCCGATCCAGATCCTGTATCTAAAACTGTCGCCTATTTTCTAAGGATCTGTATACCTCTGCTCCCTGCCCATTCATGTATCTGTCTAGATACATCTTAAATGACGCTATTGTGCCCGCCTCTACCACCTCCGCCGGCAATGAGTTCCAGGCACCAACCACCTTCTGCGTAAAGAATTTGCCATGCATACCTCCCTTAAACTTTTCCCCTCTCACTTTGAACTCGTGACCCTAGTAATTGAGTTCCCCACTATGGGAAAAAGCCTCTTGCTATCTATCCTGTCTATACCTCTCATGATTTTGTAGACCTCAATGAGGTCCCCCCTCAACCTTCGTCTTTCTAATGAAAATAATCCTAATCTACTCAACCGCTCTTCATAGCTAGTGTCCTCCATACCAGGCAACATCCTGGTGAACCTCCTCTGCACGTTCTCCAAAGCATCCACATCCTTTTGGTAATGTGGCGACCAGAACTGTACGCAGTATTCCAAATGTGGCCGAACCAAAGTCTTATACAACTGTAACATGACCTGCCAACTCTTGTATTCAATACCCCTTCTGATGAAGGAATGCATGCCATATGCCTTCTTGACCACTCTATCGACCTGCGCAGCCATCTTCAGGGTACAATGGACCTGAACACCCAGATCTCTCTGTACATCAATTTTCCCCAGGGCTTTTTCATTTACCGTATAGTTCGCTCTTGAATTGGATCTTCCAAAATGCATCACCTCGCATTTGCCCGGATTGAACTCCATCTGCCATTTCTCTGCCCAACTCTCCAATCTATCTGCTGTATTCTCTGACAGTCCCATTCACTATCTGCTACTCCACCAATAGTGTCATCTGCAAACTTGCTAATCAGACCACCTATACCTTCCTCCAGATCATTTATGTATATCACAAACAACTGTGGTCCCAGCACAGATCCCTGTGGAACACCATTGGTCACAGTTCTCCATTTTGAGAAATTCCCTTCCACTACCACTCTCTGTCTCCTGTTGCCAAACCAGTTCTTTATCCATCTAGCTAGTAGACCCTGGACCCCATGAGAGTTCACTTTCTCCATCAGCCTACCATGGGGAACCTTATCAAATGCCTTACTAAGTCCATGAATATGACAGCTACAGCCATTCCCTCATCAATCAACTTTGTCACTTCCTCAAAGAATTCTATTAAATTGATAAGATATGACCTTCCATGCACAAAACCATGTTGCCTATCACTAATAAGCCCATTTTCTTCCAAATGGGAATAGATCCTATCCCTCAGTATCTTCTCCAGCAGCTTCCCTACCACTGACGTCAGGCTCACCAGTCTATAATTACCTGGATTATCACTGCTACCCTTCTTAAACAGGGGGACAACATTAGCAATTTTCCAGTCCTCCGGTACCTCACCCGTGTTCAAGGATGCTGCAAAGATATCTGTTAAGGCCCCAGCTATTTCCTCTCTCACTTCCCTCAGTAACCTGGGATAGATCCCATCCGGACCTGGGGACTTGTCCATCTTAATGCCTTTTAGAATACCCAACACATCCTCCCTCCTTATGCCGACTTGACCAAGAGTAATCAAACATCTATCCCTAACCTCAACATCCGTCATGTCCCTCTCCTCAGTGAATATGCAAAGTACTCGTTAAGAATCTCACCCATTTTCTCTGACTCCATGCATAACTTTCCTCCTTTGTCCTTGAGTGGGCCAACCCTTTCTCCAGTTACCCTCTTGCTTCTTATAGATGAATAAAAGGCTTTGGAATTTTCCTTAACCCTGTTTGTTGAAGATATTTCATGACCCCTTTTCTTGATTCCTCGTTTCAGATTGGTCGTAGATTCCCGATATTCTTCCAAACCTTCGTCTGTCTTCAGTCGCCTAGACCTTATGTATGCTTCCTTTTTCCTCTTAGCTAGTCTCACAATTTCACCTGTCAACCATACGTTTTCTAATTTATTCCTGAATAACCCGTTAACATTTGCAGAATAAAATGAATGCTTAAAACTTACCAATGCATTGTGACAGAAATAATTATTTTCAACACTGTTACTTAAACCAACTATATGAACTTTGTATTTGACATAATGTAGGGGCAGCACGATGGCGCAGTGGTTAGCACTGCTGTCTCACGGCACTGAGGACACGGGTTCGATCCTGGCCCTGGGTCACTGTCCGTGTGCAGTTTGCACATTCTCTCTGGGTCTGCATGGGTCTCACCCCCACAACCCAAAAATGTGCAGGGTAGGTAGATTGGCCATGCTAAATTGCCCCTTAATTTAAATTTTTTTTCAAAGTATTTGACGCAGTGCTCACAGTGAGCTACAAATAACAGCTGCCACCAGCTCATCAAGAAATTAAATAACATGTTCCAATATGTTTTAAAAGCAGGAACTACCCACCAATAAAAGAGCACCATACATATCCAGCAAGAGATACATTAAACAACACTGGATCTGACTATTGTGTGTTAGTGGTTATCAATTACCCAATATTGAAAAGCTGCAGAGGATCCTTCCTTCCTTAGGTCTAAATTTGGGACCTTTTTTATTTAGTAATTTATTTAATAATTCAGTAATTTAGGGTCCTCCTCCTGGGTTATCGGGCACACATGAAAATCATTGATTTTGAACCAAAATTGACTCAAGACAGTTATTAAAATTTTATATAAGTTAATAAGCTTCTGTCACAAATAAACGTGAAAATGCAATTTAATGAGCAAACAATGATTGGTAGCTGCTTCTATCTCCGTGTTTATCTGGATATCTCAGTTGATGCTATTACAGAAACAGCTGGCTTTTATGTGCGTCACTCCTGTTCTGCTGTGGTTGTGGGTTCGATTTTCTCTCTGGGGCCTGAATTGGGATTGTTTTCCCATCCCAAACCTGCACTCCGGAGAAAATAATCACATTGGGATTTTCACGGAGGCACCCCCTTAGTTGCCCCTTAGGGGCAACACAGGTGGAGAAGGTAGTCAAGAAGGCATACGGCATGCTTGCCTTCATTGGCCGAGGCATTGAGTATAAGAATTGGCAAGTCATGTTGCAGCTGTATAGAACCTTAGTTAGGCCACACTTGGAGTATAGTGTTCAATTCTGGTCGCCACACTACCAGAAGGATGTGGAGGCTTTAGAGAGGGTGCAGAAGAGATTTAACAGAATGTTGCCTGGTATGGAGGGCATTAGCTATGAGGAGCGGTTGAATAAATTCAGTTTGTTCTCACTGGAATGAAGGAGGTTGAGGGCGACCTGATAGAGGTCTACAAAATTATGAGGGGCATAGACAGAGTGGATAGTCAGAGGCTTTTCCCCGGGTTAGAGGGGTCAATTACTAGGGGGCATAGGTTTAAGGTGAGAGGGGCAAGGTTTAGAGTAGATGTACGAGGCAAGTTTTTTACACAGAGGGTAGTGGGTGCCTGGAACCCGCTACCGGAGGAGGTGGTGAAAGCAGGGACGATAGTGACATTTAAGGGGCATCTTGACAAATACATGAATAGGATGGGAATAGAGGGATACGGACCCAGGAAGTGTAGAAGATTGTAGTTTAGTCGGGCAGCATGGTCGGCACGGGCTTGGAGGGCCGAAGGGCCTGTTCCTGTGCTGTACATTTCTTTATTCTTTGTTCTTTGTTTTAGTTGGCATAGACACATAGAAAATAAGAGCAAGAGTAGGTCATTCAACCCTTTGAACCTGCTGTTCAATTCATTATGATCATGGCTGATTGTTCAATTCATTATGATCATGGCTGATTATCCAATTCAGTAACCCGTTCCCACTTTTCCCCCATATCCTTTGATCCCTTTAGCCCCAAGAGCTGTATCTAACTCATTCTTAAAAGCATTCAATGTTTTGGCCTCATCTGCTTTCTGTGGTAGAAATTCTACTGGCTCGACACTCTCTGGGTGAAGAAATTTCTCATCTCTGTCCTAAATGGTTTACCCTGTATTCTAGACTGTGACCTCTGGTTCTGGACACCCCTGCCATTGGGAACATCCTTCTTGACCCTGTCAAGTCCTGTTAGAATTTTGTAGATTTCTATGAGATTCTCCCTCAATCTTCTGAACTCCAGTAAATATAATCCAAACTGACCCAATCTCTCCTCATACGTCAGTCCTGCCATCCCAGGAATCAGTCTGGTAAACCTTCATTGCAATCCCCACTGTAGCAAGAACATCCTTCCTCGGATAACAAGATCAAAACTACACACAATATTCCAGGTGTGGCCTCACCAATGCACTGTATAATTGCAGCAAGACATCCCTGCTCCTGCACTCGAATGTTCTCACTATGAAGGCCAACATACCATTTGCCTCCTTTACCATCTGCTGCACTTGCATGTTTACCTTCAGTGACTGGTGTACAAGGACACACAGGTCCTGGGTGTGGAGACAAGTCCCTGCCAATTAAGGTGTTGGGTGGGTTCTCAAAGAATAGCTGAGCTATGGATGGTAAGACAGAAGACATGTTAACAGGGACCTTCCATTTTTTGGAAATTTTAAATAACAATAGTACATGCAGCCAGGCCACTACTGTGGGGGCAGAATCCCTCTACAAGGAGACCTGCAGCTGCTTCCACAGCCAGGGAGGGAGGGTCGTCCTGCCTGAAGTGCTGTCCACTACCACTACCACACCCACACCATCCTGGCCTGACCCTGGGTGCTCAATTCCAGGCAATTAAACTGTCCCTTGCCAATTCGAGAAACTGGATGAGGCATATGAGAAAATTCCAGCTGACCTCATTTAATTGCTGTTAACAAGGCTGTTGTTGAATCTCATTGCCTGTCCACCTTGCTACCGACCAAAGTTGAGCACTAAGTTGAGGCCTTCTCTTGGTCCTATGCTCTCAGGATACTTAACAGTTAAATGAGACAAACAACATGAAAAAGGAGGACAGTAAGTCCTGATAACAAAGATAGTAGCGAAAAAGGACCTGAGCTCAGAAAAATAAGAAATAGAAACAGTTTGGGTGGAACTAAGAAACAAGGTCAGATGTGAGTTGTTGCTAAGCCCCCTAACAGTAATTGTAGTGTAGGTAGAGCATAAACCGGGCCCCTGGAGCTGTGAGGCAGCAGTGCCATCGTGCCATCCAAAGAAATACTCTGCATTTCTGAGTTTTTTTGCCAAAGTGGATAACTTCACACTTTAATCTTCTTACAGACTGGGCATACCAAATCTTTAATCGGAGTGTGGAACTTCATGGAGGGCATACAAAATTGTTTTCTTATTATATTCAGAAACTGACTGCAGAACAGGCTATTTAAGGTAGGAACATGGCAAACCGGAGCAGGAGTAAGCCATTTGGCCCCTTGAACCAAATGATCATGGCTGATCATCTACTTCAATGCCACATTCCTGCGTAATCTTCCATATCCTTTGATATCTTTAAAATCTAGAAATCTATCGATCTCTGCCTTCAATATATTCAATGACTGAGCCTCCATCTCTGGGGTAGAGAATTCCAAAGATTCACCACCCTGTGTGATGTAATTCCTCTTCATCTCAGTTACAAATGGCCTGCCCTTTATTCTGAGACTGTGTCCCCTGCTTCTAGATGCTCCAGCCAGGGCAACATCATTCCTGCACCTGCCCTGTCGAGCCCCTTAGGAATTTTGTCTGCCTCAATGGGATTGTCTCTCAGTCTTCTAAACTCCAGAGAATACAAGTCAATTTCTCAACCTCTCCTCAGAGGATAACCCTGCCATCACATGGATTAGTCTGGTGAACCTCTCTCTATGGAAAGTATATCTGTCAATGAGAAGACCCAAACTGTACACAATATTCCAGGCGCAGACACTCCAAGGCGCTATCTATACTTGCAACAAGACTTCCTTACTCCTGTACTTAAATCCTCTTGCAATGAAGGCCAACATACCATTCACCTTCCTAACTGTTTGCTGCACCTGTATGTTAGCTTTTTATGACTCATTAAGATGGTCATCCAACTGCCTTTGGATATCAACAGTTGCCAATCTCTCATTAATTAAGAAATAGAATCCTTATAGTGCCACTCGGCCCATCAAGTCTGCACCATCCCTCCGAATGAGCACTCTATCTAGGCCCACTCCCCCGCCCTATTCTCATAACCACTTAACCCCCCCTAACTGCTGGACACTAAGGGGAAATTTTATCATGGCCAATCCACCTAACCTGCACTACTTTGGACTGTGGGAGGAAACCCACGCAGACACGGGGAGAAAGTACAAACTCCACACAGACAGTCACTCAAGGCCGGAATTGAACTCGGGCCCCTGGAGCTGTGAGGCAGCAGTGCCACCATGCCATCCATAGAAATGCTCTGCATTTCTGTGTTTTTTTTACCAAAGTGGATAACTTCACACTTTGCATATTATATTCCATCTGCCATGTTATTGCCCACTCATTATCCAAATCCCCTTGAAGTCTCTTTGCATCCTCTTCACAACCCACATACGCACCTAGTTTTTTATCATCGGCAAACTTGGAAATATTACATTTGGTACCTACATCTAAATCATAGATATAGATTGAGTTTCTCAAGGTAGTGTCCTAGTTTCAACCATCTTCAGCTGCTTCATCAACGATCTTCCTGCTATCATAAGGTTAGAAGAAGGGATGTTCACTGATGATTGCACAATGTTCAGCACCATTCGCAGCTCCATGGATGCTAAATCAGTCCTTGTCCAAATGCAGCAAGACCTGGACAATATCTAGGCTTGGCTAACATGTGGCAAGTAACATTCATGCCACATTATCCAAGAGCAGAATTTTTGGCTGATGCGTTTCCTGCAATGATACACCAAGAATCATGATAGGCTTTAATGTGCCAGAAATTACACCGGATCGTGCCAGAAAACAATTTTCTTTGGGACAGCCAATCTCCACATCCATTAAAAAATAAATCTCCCGCCTTTAGCCTCACACCTGCTTTCTTTCATTTTCTAATTCCACTCCTATCACAATTTCTTGCTTTTCTTGTCTTGTGTAAGTATTTACTCGCAATTAAATTTATGCCAAGCCTGTATCTCGCTGTGCTTTCTCTCAATCGTGGGGTGCGATTCTCTCAGCCTGGGGCCAGCCGGAGAATCCCCGCGGCCGGCGCGAATCGTGCCACGCCGTCGCGATGCCGGCACACGATTCTCCGCAGAGCAGAGAAACGGCGCCATTGGCGCCGGTGTGGTTGGTGCGGTGCCGGTCGGGGGCCGCTCTACGTGGACCCCCGCCGATTCTCGGCCAAGACGGCCGAGCGGCCATCATAAAAAAGCCGAGTCCCGCCGGCGCGGTCCACACCTGCTCTCAGCCGGTAGGAACATGACGTAGAAGGGTTAGGGGACGGCCTGTGAGTGGGGAGGTGGGGTCTGACCCCGGGAGGGGCCTCCAATGTGGCCTGGCCCGGGGCCCACCGATCGTCAGGCCGGCCTCTCTGGCTGGGGGCCTCCTTTCTTCCGCGCCGGCTCCTGTAGCCCTACGCCATGTTGCGTCGGGGCCGTCGCGTTGACGGGAGCCACTGCGCATGCGCCGGTGCCACTGCGCATGTGCGTGTTGGCGCCGGTGCAGCTGCGCATGCGTGGATCCCGTGGTGCCCAGTTGATGCCGTGATCAGCAGCTGGAGCGGCATGAACCGCTCCAGTGCCATACTGGCCCCCTGTAGGGGCCTGAATTGCTGATCCTGAGGCCGTGTTGACGCCGTCGAGAAACACGACAACGTTTCCGACGGCGTCAACACTTAGCCTCAGGATCACAGAATCCTGCCACTTGTCTTCAATGTCATAAGGCTTTCATTTAGGCTGTTTTTTTATCTGTCAGTGACTTTGTTGAGGGCGGGACTAGAACCTTCTGCCCTCCCCCATTTTGAGTTTTGTAGTTGGGGAGCGGAGTCATTTACTCAGGTGGGAATGTGGTGGGTGGGGTCCTCGCCACCTTCTCATCCCCAATGCGATTACGTCTGTCGCCAGACAAATGTGGATAGCGTTCCTGCACCACCACCAATTAACTAAGTGGCTAATTAATTTCCACTTAGAGGTGTCCTTCTCCAGGCACTGGTATCAATCTAGTAACAGAGGGCGGGCTCGCTATGTGGGGAAAATGACCAAGAAAATCCATGCAAGGTTGCTTTCGGGCTCCAGGGAAGAGGGGGTCACTTGTTCAAAGGCACTCTATACCTGACCATGTGACCCCATATTTGGAAGAGGGGGGCAGGGCTGCCAAGAGCCAGCTACTTGTCCTTGCTGCTGATTCCCCTTCCTCATGACCCCGCCACATCACTCAACTGTGGCCTGAGATCCAGCAATGATACTCGGCCTAGGTTGGCTGTTCCACCTGTGGCAGTCACTGTCTCCCCAATGGCACTGCTGTTCAATACAGCTGTCAGCCTCTAGCCAGCTGGCAACTCTTGGTGGGCGGCACCTCTTCTCCCAGGGTCCTTAATCCTGAGGAGTAACTTACTGCTGGTGCCTGAGTGGGCTTTAATTCAACAGGCATTCTAGGGAAGCGATAAAATAGTACTCTCGCCAGCTCTCCAGCTGATGAGACCCCATCGTCTGCAAAGGTTTCCGGCTAGTGTTACTGTTTTAGAATTAGTGTGTTAGCTTTTGCTCACTTTCCCAGTTGGTAGGAACAAATTAATGCAAAAGAATGACGTGCCAGTAAAAAAAACCAACCAACTTGCAACCATATTAACTTTAGGCTGCAGATGCATACCTTGGAGTTGATTTGTTGGATAGGATTTGATTTATTGTCACGTACATCGAGGTACAGTGAAAAGTATTGTTTTGCATACAGATCAGACAGATCATTCCATACATGGCAGGTAGGATCAAGGATAACCCTAAAGCTTTCTATAGATATGTCATGAATAAACGAATGACTAGGGTAAGAGTAGGGCCATTCAAGGACAGTAGTGGGAAGTTATGCCTGGAGTCCGAGGAGAGAGGAGAGGTGCTAAATGAATATTTTTCATCAGTATTCACACAGGAAAAAGACATTGTTGTCGAGGAGAATACTGAGATTCAGGCTACTAGACTAGAAGGGCCGGAGGTTCATAAGGAGGAGGTGTTAGCAATTCTGGAAAGTGTGAAAATAGATAAGTCCCCTGGGCCGGATGGCATTTATCCTAGGATTCTCTGCGAAGCTAGGGAGGAGATTGCTGAGCCTTTGGCTTTGATCTTTAAGTCATCTTTGTCGACAGGAATAGTGCCAGAAGACTGGAGGATAGCAAATGTTGCCCCCTTGTTCAAGAAGGGGAGTAGCGACAAATCAGGTAACTATAGACCAGTGAGCCTTACTTCTGTTGTGGGCAAAATCTTGGAAAGGTTTATAAGAGATAGGATGTATAATCATCTGGAAAGGAATAATTTGATTAGAGATAGTCAACACGGTTTTGTGAAGGGTAGGTCGTGCCTCACAAACCTTATTGAGTTTTTTGAGAAGGTGACCAAACAGGTGGATGAGGGTAAAGCAGTTGATCTGGTGTATATGTATTTCAGTAAAGCGTTTGCTAAGGTTCCCCACGGTAGGCTACTGCAGAAAATACAGAGGCATGGGATTCAGGGTGATTTCGCAGTTTGGATCAGAAATTGGCTAGCTGGAAGAAGACAAAGGGTGGTGGTTGATGGGAAATGTTCAGACTGGAGTTCAGTTACTATTTTTATAAATGACCTGGAGGAGGGTGAGTAGTGTATTTAAAACCACTTACCTTTACAGGAGCAGCCCTTTGGATTTCGGCGGCAGCGGTGCGCAGGGGCCTTCTGGGAGGTGAGTAGTTAGTTTAAAAAGCCTTGCCTGGTCCCGTGTCTGTTCTTCTTTTCAGTTTTATTTGTTTTTATATAAGGCGGGAACCGGAAGTTCTACCTCTGGCAAGTCTCCCCCCCCCCCCCAACCAATAAATTCTGGTGGAGAGGAAACCCGAGACACTACACGTGTAGTGTCTCCCACCCGCCCTCCTCCTCTAACCTAATAATAAGACCCATTGGTGTAAGGTAAGTGCCATATTATATTATTATATTATTAGCATTGTGCAGGTCAAGGATCGGTGGTGGAGGAGCAGTCTCTGTCAGCGAGAGAACCTGAGAACATCTCAGACACTAAGAAGGCAAGTAAGTGATTTTTACTTTTATACCTTTTTTCAAATTGTGTGTGTCGGGGGGAAACTAAAGTGACATCACAGAAAAGCTGTGACCTGAGTGGCTGGTTGGGATTCTAACCTAAATTTTAAAAAAAATTTGAGTATTTGGGAACTAATTAAACATAATAACTTAATTATAATTTAGAGGATATCTAAGCCAGAGATCGGAGAGTATTATAGTTAGCTATCGCATTTCTATTAGAAATCTAGTGCTAGGAAACAGATAGTTGACAGTAACTTTGCAATTTAAAAAAAAAAGTATTTAAAAAAAAAAAGACAAATTTTAATTAATTGACGCAATGTCAGTTAGAGGGGTGCTGTGCTCTGACTGTGAGATGTGGCAGGTCCGGGAGGCTTCCAGCGTCCCGGATGGCTTCATCTGCAGAAAGTGCACCCAACTGCAGCTCCTCACAGACCGCATGGTTCGGTTGGAGCAGCAATTGGATGCACTTAGGAGCATGCAGGTGGCGGAAAGCGTCATAGATCGCAGTTATGTAAATGTGGTCACACCCAAGGTGCAGGCAGAGAAATGGGTGACCACCAGAAAGGGCAGGCAGTCAGTGCAGGAATCCCCTGTGGTTGTCCCCCTCTCGAACAGATATACCCCTTTGGATACTGTCGGGGGGGATAGCCTATCAGGGGAAAACAGCAGCAGCCAGAGCAGTGGCACCACGGCTGGCTCTGATGTTCAGAAGGGAGGGTCAAAGCGCAGAAGAGTAATAGTAATAGGGGACTCTATAGTCAGGGGCACAGATAGGCGCTTCTGTGGACGTGAAAGAGACTCCAGGATGGTATGTTGCCTCCCTGGTGCCAGGGTCCAGGATGTCTCCGAACGGGTAGAGGGAATCCTGAAGGGGGAGGGCAAACAGGCAGAGGTCGTTGTACATATTGGTACTAACGACATAGGCAGGAAGGGGCATGAGGTCCTGCAGCAGGAGTTCAGGGAGCTAGGCAGAAAGTTAAAAGACAGGACCTCGAGGGTTGTAATCTCGGGATTACTCCCTGTGCCACGTGCCAGTGAGGCTAGAAATAGGAAGATAGAGCAGACAAACACGTGGCTAAACAGCTGGTGTAGGAGGGAGGGTTTCCGTTTTCTGGACCACTGGGAGCTCTTCCGGGGCAGGTGTGACCTGTATAAGATGGACGGGTTGCATCTAAACCGGAGAGGCATAAATATCCTGGCCGCGAGGTTTGCTAGTGTCACACGGGAGGGTTTAAACTAGTATGGCAGGGGGGTGGGTACGGGAGCAATAGGTCAGAAGGTGAGAGCATTGAGGGAGAACTAGGGAATAGGGACAGTGTGGCTCTGAGGCAGAGCAGACGGGGAAAAGTTGCTGAACACAGCGGGTCTGGTGGCCTGAAGTGCATATGTTTTAATGCAAGGAGCATTACGGGTAAGGCAGATGAACTTAGAGCTTGGATTACTACTTGGAACTATGATGTTATTGCCATTACAGAGACCTGGTTGAGGGAAGGGCAGGATTGGCAGCTAAACGTTCCAGGATTTAGATGTTTCAGGCGGGATAGAGGGGGATGTAAAAGGGGAGGCGGAGTTGCGCTACTTGTTAGGGAGAATATCACAGCTATACTGCGAGAGGACACCTCAGAGGGCAGTGAGGCTATATGGGTAGAGATCAGGAATAAGAAGGGTGCAGTCACAATGTTGGGGGTATACTACAGGCCTCCCAACAGCCAGCGGGAGATAGAGGAGCAGATAGGTAGACAGATTTTGGAAAAGAGTAAAAACAACAGGGTTGTGGTGATGGGAGACTTCAACTTCCCCAATATTGACTGGGACTCACTTAGTGCCAGGGGCTTAGACGGGGCGGAGTTTGTAAGGAGCATCCAGGAGGGCTTCTTAAAACAATATGTAAACAGTCCAACTAGGGAATGGGCAGTACTGGACCTGGTATTGGGGAATGAGCCCGGCCAGGTGGTAGATGTTTCAGTAGGGGAGCATTTCGGGAACAGTGACCACAATTCAGTAAGTTTTAAAGTACTGGTGGACAAGGATAAGAGTGGTCCGAGGATGAATGTGCTAAATTGGGGGAAGGCTAATTATGACAATATTAGGCGGGAACTGAAGAACATAGATTGGGGGCGGATGTTTGAGGGCAAATCAACATCTGACATGTGGGAGGCTTTCAAGTGTCAGTTGAAAGGAATACAGGACAGGCATGTTCCTGTGAGGAAGAAAGATAAATACGGCAATTTTCGGGAACCTTGGATGACGAGTGATATTGTAGGCCTCGTCAAAAAGAAAAAGGAGGCATTTGTCAGGGCTAAAAGGCTGGGAACAGACGAAGCCTGTGTGGCATATAAGGAAAGTAGGAAGGAACTTAAGCAAGGAGTCAGGAGGGCTAGAAGCGGTCATGAAAAGTCATTGGCAAATAGGGTTAAGGAAAATCCCAAGGCTTTTTACACGTACATAAAAAGCAAGAGGGTAGCCAGGGAAAGGGTTGGCCCACTGAAGGATAGGCAAGGGAATCTATGTGTGGAGTCAGAGGAAATGGGCGAGGTACTAAATGAATACTTTGCATCAGTATTCACCAAAGAGAAGGAATTGGTAGATGTTGAGTCTGGAGAAGGGGGTGTAGATAGCCTGGGTCACATTGTCATCCAAAAAGACGAGGTGTTGGGTGTCTTAAAAAATATTAAGGTAGATAAGTCCCCAGGGCCTGATGGTATCTACCCCAGAATACTGAAGGAGGCTGGAGAGGAAATTGCTGAGGCCTTGACAGAAATCTTTGGATCCTCGCTGTCTTCAGGGGATGTCCCGGAGGACTGGAGAATAGCCAATGTTGTTCCTCTGTTTAAGAAGGGTAGCAAGGATAATCCCGGGAACTACAGGCCGGTGAGCCTTACTTCAGTGGTAGAGAAATTACTGGAGAGAATTCTTCGAGACAGGATCTACTCCCATTTGGAAGCAAATGGACGTGTTAGTGAGAGGCAGCACGGTTTTGTGAAGGGGAGGTCGTGTCTCACTAACTTGATAGAGTTTTTCGAGGAGGTCACTAAGATGATTGATGCAGGTAGGGCAGTAGATGTTGTCTATATGGACTTCAGTAAGGCCTTTGACAAGGTCCCTCATGGTAGACTAGTACAAAAGGTGAAGTCACACGGGATCAGGGGTGAACTGGCAAGGTGGATACAGAACTGGCTAGGCCATAGAAGGCAGAGGGTAGCAATGGAGGGATGCTTTTCTAATTGGAGGGCTGTGACCAGTGGTGTTCCACAGGGATCAGTGCTGGGACCTTTGCTCTTTGTAGTATATATAAATGATTTGCAGGAAAATGTAACTGGTCTGATTAGTAAGTTTGCAGACGACACAAAGGTTGGTGGAATTGCGGATAGCGATGAGGACTGTCTGAGGATACAGCAGGATTTAGATTGTCTGGAGACTTGGGCGGAGAGATGGCAGATGGAGTTTAATCCGGACAAATGTGAGGTAATGCATTTTGGAAGGGCTAATGCAGGTAGGGAATATACAGTGAATGGTAGAACCCTCAAGAGTATTGAAAGTCAAAGAGATCTAGGAGTACAGGTCCACAGGTCATTGAAAGGGGCAACACAGGTGGAGAAGGTAGTCAAGAAGGCATACGGCATGCTTGCCTTCATTGGCCGGGGCATTGAGTATAAGAATTGGCAAGTCATGTTGCAGCTGTATAGAACCTTAGTTAGGCCACACTTGGAATATAGTGTTCAATTCTGGTCGCCGCACTACCAGAAGGATGTGGAGGCTTTAGAGAGGGTGCAGAAGAGATTTACCAGAATGTTGCCTGGTATGGAGGGCATAAGCTATGAGGAGCGATTGAATAAACTCGGTTTTTTCTCACTGGAACGAAGGAGGTTGAGGGGCGACCTGATAGAGGTATACAAAATTATGAGGGGCATAGACAGAGTGGATAGTCAGAGGCTTTTCCCCAGGGTAGAGGGGTCAATTACTAGGGGGCATAGGTTTAAGGTGAGAGGGGCAAGGTTTAGAGTAGATGTACGAGGCAAGTTTTTTACGCAGAGGGTAGTGGGTGCCTGGAGCTCACTACCGGAGGAGGTAGTGGAAGCAGGGACGATAGGGACATTTAAGGGGCATCTTGACAAATATATGAATAGGATGGGAATAGAAGGATACGGACCCAGGAAGTGTAGAAGATTGTAGTTTAGTCGGGCAGTATGGTCGGCACGGGCTTGGAGGGCCGAAGGGCCTGTTCCTGTGCTGTACATTTCTTTGTTCTTTGTTTTGTTTGAGGGCGTAGAAGGATGGGTGAGTAAATTTGCAGATGACACTAAAGTTGGTGGAGTTGTGGACAGTGCGGAAGGATGTTACAAGTTACAGAGGGACATAATCTGCAGCGCTGGGCTGAGAGGTGGCAAATGGAGTTTAATGCAGACAAGTGTGAGGCGATTCATTTTGGAAGGAATAACAGGAAGACAGAGTACTGGGCTAATGGTAAGATTCTTGGCAGTGTGGATGAGCAGAGAGATCTCGGTGTCCATGTACATAGATCCCTGAAAGTTGCTACCCAGGTTGAGAGGGTTGTTAAGAAGGCGTACGGTGTGTTAGCTTTTATTGGTAGAGGGATTGAGTTTCGGAGCCATGAGGTCATGTTGCAGCTGTACAAAACTCTGGTGCGGCCGCATTTGGAATATTGCGTGCAATTCTGGTCGCCGCATTATAGGAAGGATGTGGAAGCATTGGAAAGGGTGCAGAGGAAATTTACCAGAATGGTGCCTGGTATGGAGGGAAGATCTTATGAGGAAAGGCTGAGGGACTTGAGGCTGTTTTCGTTAGAGAGAAGAAGGAGGTGACTTAATTGAGGCATACAAGATGATCAGAGGATTGGATAGGGTGGACAGTGAGAGCCTTTTTCCTCGGATGGTGATGTCTAACACGAGGGGACATAGCTTTAAATTGAGGGGAGATAGATATAAGACAGATGTCAGAGGTAGGTTCTTTACTCAGAGAGTAGTAAGGGTGTGGAATGCCCTGCCTGCAACAGTAATGGACTCGCCAACACTAAGGGCATTCAAATGGTCATTGGCTAGACATACGGATGATAAGGGAATAGTGCAAATGGGTTTTAGAGTGGTTTCACAGGTCGGCGCAACATCGAGGGCCGAAGGGCCTGTACTGCGCTGCAATGTTCTATGTTCTAACATGGGACATGCATAAATACACAATGTAAATACATAGGCACAGACATTGGGTGAAGCATAGAGTATAGTACTACTCAGTAGAAAATATGTAATAGTAATAATAATAATCTTTACTGTCACACGTAGGCATACATTAACACTGCAATGAAGTTACTGTGAAAACCCCCCAGTCACCACACTCCGGTGCCTGTTCAGGTACACAGAGAGAGAATTCAGAATGTCCAATTCGCCTCGCAGCACGTCTTTCGCGACTTGTGGGAGGAAACCAGAGCACTCGGGGGAAACACCCACAGACACAGGGAGAACGTGTAGACTCCGCACAGACAGTGGCCCAAGCCGGAAAGTGAACTTAGGACTCTGGTGCTGTGAAGCAACAGTGCTAACCACTGTGCTACCATGCTGCCCTGTGTGAAGAGCCTGAGGCTGATATTTACAACCACCAGAAAAAGGGGAAGCTTTATTCCATCCATCTGAACTGAGCTCTGGAACAATTACATGGCATATTCCCTCAACCATTTAGCTCTCACAATTCAACTTTGTTTTCTTCTGTAACATAGTTTGAATTCAGCCCAGATTGATCTCTATTTCATCAGTTGACAAGGTTCCAAGTTTAATGAATTGGGGGCAATCTCAAATCATCCCAAGTCAGAATGTCTCCACTTTATTTGCAAGCTAATTCCTCGCCAACAACAGTAAATATTGGAATTTCTGCCTCATTCCTATTCACTGGTGATTAAGAAATTCCACCAGAAAGTGACAAGAATTCCAGGCGTTTCCACACGTCTACCTAAAAAAGAGGCACAAATACAGAAGTAAATTTCTCTGTACACATTCTTCAGAACTGCCTGCAGCATTTGTAATTGAAAACAAGAAGAAATTTCTCTTTGTAAATATGGTGGTAACTCACTTTTTAAATTTGCCGTTCTGGTCCCGAATTGCCCTTGAGAACGTAGTGCTGCACTGCCTTCTTAAACCACTGCAGTCCATGTGGTACACGTACACTCACAGTACTGGCGGGAGAGAGTTTGGGAAACTAGCTGGATTTCATTTGACTCTTGAGACACTACAGACAAATCCTACTCCAGACATTGACTGAGAAATCAGTGAAGATTGGGGGAATCATTGCAGCTACCTACTTGGCTAACATTGCTGAGTATCATATTGAGAGGTGCATTTACTAACGGAGCCTTTGAAAGAGGCCCTCGAAGAGATATAAGTCATATGTGCAAAGGTGACAAAAGATCACGCTATAACTTGAAAAATGTATAATTTTCTTTCACATTTTGACCGTACAGACACCCTTTATCTTCCTAAGTAGGAATTAGAAGGCTGTTCTCTCGTCATGTAACTTGGCTGGATACCAACACAGACTGAAAGTACAATTTTGGATACTGGGACCCAAGTTCTGTTCTTCCTGCTTACCTCCAGCAAAGCTCCATGGTGTCTTGTTTACATAAAATTACAGTCTGGCAAAACGCAATCATTGATGTTACGGAATAAACACTTATTATGCTTGTAGCAAATCCTGCTCTATGCTATTTTAAGTGAACCACTGACCCATAGGTTAATGTTCCTGTTAAATTGGAGAGAGGCATTTGATATAAGTTCCATTAAGCACTTGTATGATAACATTACTCACTGCAATTTCCAGGCTATTATTTTTACAGACACAAAAGCAATACATGCCACCATGGGGGAGGCAATCAATGGAAATAAATCCTGCATGTTCATTTGGCTAAACAGCATCTTCAGAGACTTCAACCTTGTTCCAGAACTCTCCAGTGAATAAGGCCTACAGCTATTCTTTGTGGCTGTGACAATTTCCTTAGTTAAATTATTAAATACTTCAGTTTAAATATTGCAGGAGGGAAAAGTTATATCAAACAGCAAATTTAGTATGCCAGTATTTAATATTTTCCACATTAGTCCATGAGGCAGAACCAATTAACATCAAAAGATGACATCTATTTAATGTGATTTTATTAATATTGGGAAAAATTCTCCATCTCGTGCCGCCAGAGTTCCCGGTGAGGCGGAGAATCCTGCGTTAGTGAAGAAAACGGGATTGGCGCCTGCCCGCTGGGGTCGGGACCAAGGTTTGTGCCGCCTGCCAGCGGGCAGATGCAAATGGTTCTTAGAGCAGTTCAGACAGAGGCAGTGAAAACAAGTACTGTTGTAACAATCCCGGGGCAATACACCTGCTGGCTCAGACAAAGGAAGCACCTTGGGCTGGATTCTCCCCCTCACCACACCACTTTTCAGCCTCGACCCGCCGGCAGGATTCTCCGTTACTCCGGCCAGTCAATGGGGTTTCCCATTGTGGGGCAGCCCCACACCATCGGGAAACCCCCAGGCGCCGGAAAAATGGAGAATCCCGTATCCGTGTCAAATCTTGGAAAGAGAAAAGCAGTGAGCTGCGTTTAAACTCCTCAGATCCTTGAGCTGCAAACCATTCATTCATTTCCCTTACTAGGCTCTGTTTGTCAGCTTCCACACACACAGAGCTGTCACCTTTGCCCCATTCATTGTCCCTCATGCTTGAGTAACTCTGAAGTGCTCCAACCAATGGTTATAAACATCAACCACTTCAAACAGATTTAAGTGCAGTCAACAACTGATCTCTTCAAAATCACTCAAGGTGAAGGGAGGTGATTGGAAAGCACTTAATCCTGTTTTAAGTGGGCTAGGACCTGTCAATCAAAGATTATATTTATAAACCTGTACCTCAAACCTCAGTGCAAAGGATGAAAGTGACACTCAGTGCAAAGTTGTAATGGGGTCATTAATCTGTTGCTTTTCTACCTGAGAAAGTGGCTTTAATTCAAAGCTACATTTTCATGATAACATAGAACACGGAAGAAATGGTGATTTGTATGCGAAAAGTTGAGGAATTCCTCGGGCTGTGGGTTCCCCATTAACAACAGGTCACCTCAATGCACCGGGGAGACAGTGACATAGTGGTAATGCCGCTGGGCTAGTAATCCAGAGACCCAGAGTAATAATCTGGAGACCCGGGTGGAATTTAAACTCAATAAAATATCTGGAATTAAATATCTAGTGATGACCATGAAACGATTGTCAGAAAAACCCATCTGGTTTACTAATGTCCTTTAGGGAAGGAAATCTGCGATCCTTTCCTGACCTGACCGACATGTGACTCCAGGCCCACAGCAATGTGGTTGACTCTTAAATGGCCTAGCAAGTCACTCAGTTATATTCAACCGCTATGAAAACACGAAAAAGGAATGAAACTGGACGGACCACCCGGCATCGACACAGGCAGCGGAAACCCAGCCCTGCAGACCCTGCAAAGTCCTCCTTACTAACATCTGGGGTCTTATGCCAAAGTTGGGAGAGCAAACTAGTCAAGCAGCAGCTTGACATCGTCATGCTCACAGAATCATACCCTACAGTCAATGTCCCAGACACCGCTATCGCCATTCCTGGGTATGTCCTGTCTCACTGTAAGACAGCCCCAGCAGAGGTAGTGGCACAGATTGATTAATTGATTGATATTTATTGTCACATGTATCGAAGTACAGTGAAAAGTATTTTTCTTCAGCCAAGAGAACGTACACAGTACGTACATAGTAGACAAAAGAATAATCGACAGAGTACATTGACAATGGTACACCAATAAATAGTGATTGGTTACAATGTGGAACAAGGCCAAACAAGAGTAGCATTGGGTGTCATAAATAGTGTTCTTACAGGGAACAGATCAGTCAAAGGGAGAGTCTTTGAGGAGTCCAGTAGCTGTGGGGAAGAAGCTGTTCCTATGTCTGCATGTGGGGGTCTTCAGGCTTCTGTATCTTCTGCCTGATGGAAGGGTCTGGTAGAGGGCAAAGCCTGGGTGTGAGGGGTCTCTGGCAATGCTATCTGCCTTCCTGAGGCAGCGGGAGGTGTATACAGAATCAATGGGAGGATGGAAAGCTTGTGTGATGCGTTATCCTGAGTTCACCACACTCTGCAGTGTGCGATCTTGGGCCGAGCAGTTGCTATACCAAGCTGCAATGCAACCAGATAGGGTGCTCTCTATCGCACATCTGTAGAGGTTTGTAAGAGCCGATGCAGACATGCTGAATTTCTTTAGCTTCCGTAGGAAGTAGAGACGTTGTTGGGCTTTCTTGACCGTTGCATCAACATGAGTGGACCAGGTCAGACTGTTGTTGATGGTGACCCTCAGGAATTTAAATCTACCGAACACCTCTACTGCGGAGCCATTGATGTAGACTGGGGGGGGGGGGGGGGGGGGGGGGGGGTCGTGCTATGTTTCCTGAAGTCGATAATCAGTTCTTTGATCTTTCCAACATTTAGAGAGAGGTTGTTTTCGGTACACCATGCAACCAAGTGATATATCTCCCTTCTAGTCCCGTAGTTGTTTGAGATACGACCCACCGCAGTCATATCATCTTCAAACTTATAGATTGAATTGAAGTTGAATCTTGCCACACGGTCGTATGTGTATAGGGAGTACAGTAGCGGACTGAGCACACATCCTTGCGGGGCCTCGGTGTTGAGGACTATTGTGGAGGAGGTGTTGTTACCTATCCTGACAGATTGCGATCTGTTGGTGAGGAAGTCTCGGATCCAGCTGCACAGGGAGGGGTCAAGTCCAACATTGCAGACTTTTGTTATTAGTCTTGTTGGGATAATGTGTTGAAGGCAGAGCTGTAGTCTATGAACAGCAGTCTGACGTAGGTGTCCTTGTTGTCGAGACATTCGAGAGTTGATTGTAGGGCCAGAGAGCTAGCATCTGCTGTGGATCGGTTGCCGCGGTCGGCGAACTGCAATGGATTGAGACCATCTGGGAGGCTGGTTTTGAACCGTCCCATGACTAGCCGCTCGTAACATTTCATGATAACAGATTGATAGTCATTGAAGCAAACTACCTTGTTCTTCTTTGGTACTGGTATTATGGTGGTCTTCTTGAAGCAGGTAGGGACCTTGGAGCGGAGAAGTGAGGCATTGAAGATAACTGCAAATACACTCACCAGCTGGTCAACGCAGGTACTGAGCGCTCGCCCAGGGACTCCGTCGGAACCTGTCGCTTTCCGAAGACAGCTCTTACCTCCGAGGCTGTAATAGTGGGTATGGGTGTGTCCAAGGCTGTTGGGGGCGGGTGGCACTGATGTATTGAAGTGTTATACAGTCAGAAGGGAGTTGCCGTGGGGGTCCTTAACATCGACTCTGGAGCCCATGAGGTCTCATGGCTTCAGGTTAAACATGGGCAAGGAAACCTCCTGCTGATTAGCACGTACCATCCACCATCAACTGATGCATCAGTACACCTCCATGTTGAACACCACTTGGAGGAAGCACTGAGGATGGCAAGGGTGAAGAATATACCCTGGACTTCAATGTCCATCAATGATGGATGCGCCCAGCATATCTGTGCAAAAGACAAGGCTGAAGCATTCACAACAATCTTCAGCCAGAAGTGCCGAGTGGATGATCTATCTAGGTCTCCTCCGGAGGTCCCAGCATCACAGATGTCAGTGTTCAGCCAATTTGATTCACTCCATGTGACATCAAGAAATGGCTGAAGGCACTGGATACTGCAAAGGTTATGGACCCTGACAATACTCCGGCAATTTTGTGGTATTGAAGACCTGTTCTCCAGAAATTGCTGCACCTCTAGCCAAGCTGTTCAGGTACATCTACAACTTTGGCATCTACCTGGCAATGTGGAAAATTGCTCAGGTGTGTCCTATACAAAAGAAACTGGACAAATCCAACTTATACAATTACTGCCCTATAGGTCTACTCTCCACCATCAGCAAAGTGATGGAAGGAGTAATCAACGGTGCTATCAAGCGGCATTTATTCAGCAAAAACCTGCTCAGTTTGGGATCCACCAAGGTCACTCAGCTCCTGACCTCATTACAGCCGTGGTTCAAACATGGACAAAAGAGCTGAATGCCAAGGTGAGGTGAGAGTGACTGCCCTTGACATCAAAGCAGAATTTGACCGAATATGCCATCAAGGAGTCCGAGCTAAACTGGAATCAGGGGGGAAACTCTCTGCTGGTTGAAGTCATAGCTGGCACAAAGGAAGATGGTTGTCGTGGTTGGAGGTGAATCATCTCAGCTCCAGGACATCACTGCAGGGGTTCCTCAGGGCAGAGTCCTAGGCCCAACCATCTTCAGCTGCTTCATCAATGACCTCCCTTCCATCACAAGGTCAGAAGTGGGGATTTTCGCAGATGACTGCACAGTGTTCAGCAATATTTGCGACTTCACAGATAATGAAGAAGTCCAAGTCCAAATACAGCAAGACCTGGACAATATCCAGGCTTGGGCTGACAAGTGGCAAGTTACATTTGTGCCACACAAGTGTCAGGCAATGACGATCTCCTACAAGAGAGGATCTAACCATCGCCACTTGACATTCAATGGCATTACCATTGCTGAATCCCCCACAATCAACATCCTGGTGATTACCATTTATCAGAAACTGAACTGGACTAGCCATATTAATACGTTGGCTACCAGAGGTCAAAGCTAGGAATCCTACGGAGAGTAACTCACCTCCTGACCCCCCAAAGCCTGTCCACCACCTACAAGGCGCAAGTCAGGAGGGTAATGGAATAATCTCCATTTTCCTGGATGAGTGCAGCTCCAGCAACACTCAAGAAGCTTGACACCATCCAGGACAAAGCGACCCGCTTGATTGCTTCCCCTTCCAAAAACATTCACTCCTTCCACCACCAACGAACAGTGAGTGGCAGCAGTAGGCACCATTTACAAGATGCACTGCAGGAACTCACCAAGGTTCCTTAGACAGCACCTTCCAAGCCCATGACCACTACCACCTAGAAGGACAATAGCAACAGATACCCGAGATGTTCGCCACCTGAAGGTTCGCCTCCAAGTCACTCACCGTCCTGACTTGGAAATATATTGTCGTTCCTTCACTGTAGTTGGGTCAAAATCCTTGAACTCCCTCCCTCACAGCACTTTAAAAAAGAACCTTTATTACTGTCACAAGTAGGCTTACATTGACACTGCAAAGAAGTTACTGTGAAAAGACCCTAGTCGCCACAGTCCGGCGCCTGTTTGGGTATACTGAGGGAGAATTCAGAATGTCCAAATTACCTAACAGGCATGTCTTTCACGACTTGTGGGAGGAAACCAGAGCACCCGGAGGAAACCCACGCAGACACAGGAGGAAAGTGCAAAGTCTACACAGACAGTGACCCAACCCGGGTCCCTGGCACTGTGAAGCAACAGTGCTAACCACTATCCTACCGTGCCACCTTGGTGCACCTACACCTCAGGGACTGCAGTGGTTCAAGAAGGCAACTCACCACCACCTTCTGACGAGCAACTAGGGATGGGCAATAAATGCTACCTAACCAGCGATGCCCACATCCTGTAAACAAACTTTTAAAAAAAATCATGCCTGCTGTGCCACGTCGTACGGCCATTAGCAGACAAACAGCAAACCCTGTCACAATGCAGCTCACCATTAAAATCATTTGCGAAGGGTAGGCCCTTCAAAAATCTCTCTGAGGCTTCTAATTGCACAGCTTAGAGCATTAGGTCTATGTGCTGTTGGAGAGTTTTCAGATGTCCATTCTCTGTGAGACACAATACCCTGTAGGTTAACTCCCCTCTGTGTGAAATGTCTCAGGCAATTGCAATCATTTGCTTGGTGCAGCCACACACAGCCTTCCCATTAACAAGCTGTAAAAGCAACAGTGCCAATATATAACCTTGAACCTCAGCACACACCACTCTCTAAAAACTATTACATAGTTTGAAGAGTTCTTAACAATAAAGGAGGTGAGTAAAATGGGTAATATTAGCTCAGCTATCCTAATACATCTCTCTTGATTTTCATTTCAATTCAAGTCAATGTAGTGATCTGATATTGGCCACTTTACACTAAAGCCTTGAGTGAAAATTACTCGCAAAGACTTGTGCTGAAATAATATACTTTCTCGTCTCTGGGCCCTGGTGAGAGCCTGGAAAATGTGAACCACTTTCCGTATCGTGGGAGTCTCCTGTCAACGAAGACAGACTTGGATGACAGAGTTCACCATCATTTTCATCGTGCCAGCTCAACATATGGGCCAACTGAGGGCAAGAGTATTTGAGGACCAGGATCTCAGGTCCAGGACTAAGGGGACATTTTACAAGGCAGCAACAATCTCCGTACTTCTACATGCTTCCAAGATGCAATCAATCTACAGAAAGCACCTCAATGCAGTGGGTAAATACTGGTCAGGATATTACCAGCCCCTTGGAGGCGGGTTAGGAGATCAGAGAGTGGGTCAGATCAGATCCTCGAAGCCTTCCTGCCATCAGAACATTTCACTAACAAGGAGTGGGTAGCTGATTTATATAATCAAAGGGTCCTTTAGGAGTCATTTTATGTTGTTGTTGGCATTTTGCAAACTCTCCTCTGCCCCGCCGCATGGGGATGCCACCAAGCTAAATGGAGGGGGCATCCCAACGACAGTCGGGGGCGGGGGGGGGGGGATGATGGTTGATGGAACAAAGAAAGGGCCTCAAGCAGAGAAGCAGCCCAATGACCTCCCCAGAGGAGTCTCCCCTCAGGCACTCGCTCCCATGAAATTATTTTATTTCTTGACTGCCTAGCTGTCGAGATCACCTGCATTTCTCAGCAGTGACTCCCTCTCCCAGAGGCACAGCTATTGGACTGTGATTGAGCCAGAGCTCCAGCATTCTACCCACAATTCTTAATTGGATGCTGAGCCCACGGGCAGCCAATTACGAGGCCGCCGGTGGTAAAAATGGCATAAGGAGGCCCCACTACTGACCTGCGTGGGCTCAGGATCTGCGTCTTACCCCAATCGTGGGTTCCAAATCGCCTCGTAAAATTCAGCCCACTCTCTGTAAAATGTTCAAACTGGTTGGTACCATAGGCAATCTAATGTTATCATCCTCTCCCAAGCCAATATTCCCAGCATCAAGGCACTTATCACCTAGAGCCAGCTTTGGTGGGTGGGTCACACTGTTTGCATACTCGACTCCAGGTTCTGGAAACATGTGCTTTACTCCAAATTCTGTTACAGCAACAGATTTCGATATGTACTCAAAGCATCCCTAAAGATGCAACATTCCCATCATTTCACGGGAATCCCTGATCTGCAACCACCCAAAGTGGAGGTGCATTTGAGGAGTCATCGAGCACCTTGAGGAACTTAAGCAGGATCGTATGGAGACCAAATCTAGTGAGTGGAAGGAGTGTACAGACCCCAAAGGTACTCATTTGGCCGCCCCTTCAAACACCACATACCCAACATGAAGTAGAGTCCACAGATTGTGCATCAGAATTTATTAGCCATATTGAAATGCACAGAACCAGGGTGGAAGAAAGTTATCCCCTGTCTTCAGGGGCTATCTAAGAAGATCATGGACGGGATTTTCCAGTCGCGCCCACTGCCATGACTGGAAGGTCAACGGACCTTTAAATGTCAATTAAATGACGATTCCCGAGGAGGAAGGTGCCGGAAAATCTACCCCCATGCCTCTAGGATGTCCTTCATATAATGAAATAAGTTATGCTCGCAAATGTGTTTTCACACATTTGTACTTAAGCACGTGAACTAAGAAAACAGCAAATTAAGATAAGACTAAAAGCAATGAGAAGAAGGAAGAGCAACTAGTTTTTGGGGCAATTTTAATCGAGTGAGGATAATTAGCCCAAAGAACTCCATGTTCTCTTAAAATGAACAACTAGAACAGGCAAACCGTTAAACATCTTATCCAACTGACAACAGTTCTGGAACTGGAGTCTTTCTCAGTACTGCACTGGAGTGTCAGCTTAGTTTGTATGCTCATGTCCACAAGTGGGATTTGAACCCGCAATCCTCTGCCTTCCAGTCAAGAGTATTATCATAAATATAAACATCTCAACCTGCCAAGAACCAACAACATGTTAGACCCATGAAAATATAAGTGAGTAGATCAGTCAGATGAATGCCTTCCTGCTGCAGATTGTTAAATCTGCAGAGTTGATCTTGTGGACTAAAGTGCTCAGAGGCTCTGGAAACGTAGGTTAAATAAAACAAGAGCATAGATGTGAGGATTGGCAGTGCATTGATCCTCAGGCTCTTCTTCAGCAAATAATATTTTTAAATTACTTGACATGCACCACTAAGACCCTGGGTGAGATTCTCCACTCCTGTGCCGGTTGGGAGAATTGCCTGGGCCGCCAGAATTTCCTGGGACGCGGTCCGACGCCCTCCCGCGATTCTCCCAAGCGGCGGGAACGGCTCCGTCGAGTTCCGCGGGCCACAGGCCGGAGAATCGCCGGAGACACCCAAAATGGCGACTCTCCGGCACCCCCGCTATTCTCAGGCCCGGATGGGCCGAGCGGCCAGGCCAAAACGGCGGGTTCCCCCCGGCGCCGTCCATACCTGGTCGCTGCCGTCGGGAACAGCGCGGGAATGCTGGGGGGGCGGCCTGCGGGGGGGGGGGGAGAGGGGGGATCCTGCACCTGGGGGTACCTCAAATGTGGCATAGCCCGCGATCGGTGCCCACTGATCGTCAGGCCGTCCTCTCTGAAGGAGGACCTCCTTCCTTCCGCGGCCCCGTAAGATCCGTCCGCCATCTTCTTGCGGGGCGGACTTAGAGAGGACGGCAACCACGCATGCGCGGGTTGGCGCCGGCCAACCCGCGCATGCGCGGGTGACGCTAGTTATGCGGCGCCGGCCGCGTCATCTATGCGGCGCCGCCTTTATGCGGCGACAAGGCCTGGCGCATGTAGATGACGCGGCCCCGATCCTAGCCCCTTGTCGGGGCCTGAATCGGTCAGGATCGGGGCCGTTTCAACGGCATTCACGACGGCGTGGGCACTTAGGCGTGGGAGTGGAGAATCCCGCCCCCTATTCTTGCATAGGATACCTTAACCTGCATCTCCTCCTTTTAAAGGAGAACCGTACACACTTTTTCTCGAATGACTCTTTCCAGACTCCTCATGATTTTGAATTTAGGGAAGATGGTGGTGTACCGGTAATGTCAATGGGTTGGTAATTCTGGGATCCAGACTGTGGTTCTGGGGTCAAGCATTTATACCCCACCATGCCATCTGGTGAAATTTGAATTCAATTGATAAAAGATCAAAAATATAAAGGTAGTCTGAGTAATAGTGACCATTAAAATATCATCGATTGTCATAAAAACCCATCTGGGGGGCAGCACGGTGGTGCAGTGGTTAGCACTGCAGCCTTACAGCGCCGAGGTCCCAGGTTCAATCACAGCTCTGGGTCACTGTCTGTGAGGAGTTTGCACATTCTCCCCGTGTTTCAACCCTACAACCCAAAGATGTGCACGGTGTGTGGATTGGTCAAGCTAAATTGCCCCTTAATTGTAAAAAAATGAATTGGGTACATCTGGTTCCCTAATGTCCTTTAGGGGCATGGAATCTGCAATCCCTATCTGGTCTGGCCTACACATGACTGCAGACCAACAACAATGTGGTTGACTCGCAACTGCCCTATGAAATGACCTCGTAAACCACAATCAAGGGCAATTAGGGCTGGGCAGCAGTGAAAACAAAGTCCGCTGAAAGAAAACGTTTTTTAAAAATTCCTCTATCAAATCTCCTCTCAATTTTTTCTTCTCCAATCCATCTGTGTGACTGAAGTTCCTCACTCCGGAACCATTCTTCTGAATCTTTTCTGGACTCTCTCTCATGCCTGAACATTTTTCCTAAAGCATGGTGCGCAAAGCTGAATCTTATACTCTAGTTAGGGCAAGTTTAACATAACCTCCTTCTTTTATTCTCTTCTATTTGTAGTCTATGCCCATATTAACAAAGCCTAGGATACTATGGCTGTGACTCAGGGAACTTGTTTAAATAATGGAAAGATCCCATTATTCACCGGCACTTTGCCTGTCTTTTTGGCCTTAGCGAACGATTCCCCATCAAGGCCACTCTTTAAGTTCTTTCCTGCACTGGTGAGCTCAGCAACTCGTGGATCGGGGAGCCATTTTTACAGGCAGTCCGATCTTTCGGACCCTTCAGTGCCCCACCACAGCCTCAGGACGCTCTCCACTTCACACAACTTACCACTTACAGCATCCTCAAGACCCCCCAACACCCCACCTCTTATGGGCAAGGCCCCCCCCCACTGGGCATGTCCTCTGGCATGGGCAACCTGGGCATTGTGCCACTGCCAACCTTGCGGTGCCTCTGGCAATGACACAGTGGCAGTACCAAGGTGCCAGTCTAGGAGTGCCAAGGTGACCATGTGTCAGGGGGAGTGTCAATGTGCCACCTTGCCCTGTCCCAAACCACCCAGGGGCCTCAACTCCCCAACAAGACCCCCTAGGTGTCATCATAACTGGTTCATGACTTTGGGAACCAGTACCAAATGACATCCGGTTAAGGCCACACTGGGAGGTCGGTGAATCCCGGGCCCCGGGTGAATCCGGCGAACGCATATTTAAATGAGCCTAATGGATCATTTAAACATGTACGCATGGATCTTGCCCAGTAAGAGTGAGATCCAAATCGCGACGCCTTGTGAGATTCCATTGAACGTCACAAGACATTTCAAGCATCACAAATCTCGCGAGGGGTTTCTCTTGAGATTCAATGGCCATGCCACGACAATAATCAAGCGAGTTTGATGACGAGAATGGAAAATATCATGCGAAGGCCAAAGTCGCATTTCATGTCGACATAAAAACAGGAAGAGATTGTCCATTCCCCCCTCACCTGAGGGCTGTGTTTTCTGCCATTCAACATCGAGAACCTCATTGTAATAAATTTACATATCATTATCAGGACTGCACTCTGGAATCATACCCTCACACCAAAAGGTCCATCCACAGCGGCGTGATGTCAGGATGAGGTGAAGTGTGGCTGGTATTAGAAGGCAAGCATTTGGCGAGCAGTACTCCTGGGGGTGCTTGGAGGCGAGTACTGTGCTCGGGAGGAGAGCGTTCTGCTAGGGTACGGTCAGGAGGTACCAAGGTAATGCCAGAGGGTCCCAGAGCAATGCCAGGTGATGTAAAGGTAATAGCACTTTGATGCCAGTGTGGTGCCAGGGGTGCCCAGTGGGTGCCATGCTGTACTTGGGTAAGGATTGTTTCCTGGTGTGCTAGCTGTATGCTGGGGTGGTCTTTAATTATAGTGCCAGGATCGTCGATTCGCTGAGTTGTTGGAAGGGTGGGCAAATCAGAGGCACCTGCCAGCAATACGACATGGAACCTCTGCCTGTATTCTTTTCTGTGTAAGCCCCACAATATGTGGCAGCAAGAGCTACCATTGCCATCAGCGGCCTTAAGGCTGCTTTTCCCGCCAGACATCGGCCTTTGCCAATATTGGAGGAAATATTGCCCATTGTCTCTCTGTGTTATTCCTACCAAAATGAATAACTTCACATTTCTCTGCTTTGAATTTTGTCAACCACGTGTTCATCCATTACTTGTCTCTGTCCTTTTGAAGTCTATCCTCCTCACATTTCACAAATGTTTTCAAATTTCATATTGCATGTAAAGTTTGAAGTTGTGCTGGGAACATCAATGTCTAGGGCTTTAATAAATATCAGGAGAAGCAAGGGTCCCAACAATGAGCCCTGGAAACTCCATCACAAACCTTCCGACAGTCCAAAAATCAATTTCCGTCACTCAGCCAACTTTGCATCCATGTTGTTATTGTCCCTTTCATTCCATGAGCTTTTCTCACAAGTATTTTGTGCGGAATTATATCAAACACCTTTTGAAAGTCCATGTACACCACAACAAGAGCCTTACCCTCATCAACCCTCTCTGTTACCTCTTCAAAAAGCTCCAGCAAGTTAGTTAAACATAATTTTCACTTAACAAATCTAAATTTGCCCACAATTATTGTTTCTAGAAGCTCCCCCTCCACTGAAGTTAAACCAACTGGACTATAGTTGTTGGGCTTAGCTTAACACCCATTTTTGAACAACAGTGTAACATTTGTAATTTCCAGTCCTCTGGCATCACCTGAACCCAAGGGAGACTGAAAAAATATGTCCTGTGCCTCCTCAGTTTCTACTCTCTCCCATCTCTCAGTATCCTTGGATGTACCTCACCCAGTCCTACTGCTATATCAACTTTAAGTTATAGGCAGCCTATCTAATACCTCCTCCTAATCAATTTTAAACCCTTCCTGTGTCTGGACTACCTCTTCTTTCACCATGACATGACAACATCTTCTTCCTTGTTAAAGACAGATGCAATTCATTTAATACCTCAACCAGAAATTCCCTTTTTGGAGTCTAATCAGCCCTACTTCCCATTTTACCATCCTTTCACTATTTATGGGCTTCTAGAGGACTTGTGGATTCCCTTTAACGGTAGCTGTCAGTCTCTTTTCATAATATCCCTTAGCGTCTCTTATTTACTTTTTCACATCCCCTCTGAACCTTCTACATTCAGCTTGGTTCCTGTTTGCATTGTTCACCTGGCATCTGTCATAAGCACTCTTTTAGATCTTCCTGTCAATCCCTAACTCTTTTGTCACAATTGTCGCTTTACATCATTTAAACTGCACACTACATGGGATTTCCTTGATAATTTTCTTCCATTTTGTTCATCTCTAGTTGTCCTGAGAAAATGGTAGACTGGGGGTTTCTCTCCAGCAGCTCTTGTTGTAGGTGCTGCGCCACACAAGGGTATAAAGTAAGGATTTGGGAAGGGAGGAGAAGAGATAAGGGCGGAATGCAGGAAGTACAATTACTGTATTACGTACTGGAAGCCTGACTGACTCAAAGTATCCAGTATTTTCTGTTTTCATTTCTGAAAGTTGGTTGCATAATGAAAGACACCTCTCACCCGGGTTATTCTCACTTCAAACCTCTTCAATCGGGCAAAAGATACAAAAGTCTGAGAACACGCACTAACAGGTTAAAAAACAGCGGGCAGGATTCTCCACTCCCGCGGCGAAGTGGCTGCGCCGTCGTGAACGCCGTCGAGGTTCACAACGGCGCAAAACGGCCCCGATCCCGACCGATTCAGGCCCTGACAATGGGCTAGGATCGGGGCCGCGTCATCTACACACGCCAGGCCTTGTCGCCCACGTAAAGGCGGCACCACATAGATGACGTGGCCGGCGCCGCATACCTGGCTTCATCCGCGCATGCGTGGTTGCCGTCCTCTCTAAGTCTGCCCCGCAAGAAGATGGTGGACGGATCTTGCGGGGCCGCGGAAGGAAGGAGGTCCTCCTTCAGAGAGGACGGCCCGACGATCGGTGGGCACCGATCGCGGGCCACCCCACGTTTGAGGTACCCCCCGGTGCAGGATCCCCCCTCGCCCCCCTGCAGGCCGTCCCCCCAGCGTTCGCGCGCTGTTCCCGACGGCAGCGACCAGGTGTGGACGGCGCCGGGGGTAACCCGCTGTTTTGGCCTGGCCGCTCGGCCCATCCGGGCCTGAGAATAGCGGGGGTGCCGGAGAATCGCGATTTTGGGTGTCTCCGGCGATTCTCCGGCCTGCGGCCCGCGGAACTCGTCCGGGCCGTTCCCGCCACTTGAGAGAATCGCGGGAGGGCGTCGGACCGGCGTCCCGGGAAATTTTGGCGGTCCAGGAGATTCTCCCAACTGGCGCGGTAGTGGAGAATCTCGCCCAGCTTCTTCCCCACTGTTACCAGACTCCTGAATGACCCTCTTATGGACTGAACTGATCTCTTTACGCATCTTCTTTACTGTTGTAGCTCTACACTCCGCATGCTTCACCTGATGTCTATGTCTATGTATTTACATTGTGTATTTGTAGCACCGTCAATATGACGCGAGGCAGGTTGAGGTAATGTCAATTGAAGGCTTTATTAAGCAGAACTTTATCCCCAGCAGCGTGGTTACAGAATGCAGCTGCTGAGGGAAATGGAGGGAAACTCTGGGTTCTTATACTGGCATTTCTGGGTGGAGTCCAGTAGGTGGCAGATCCTATCAGGACCTGGCATCCCTCCACCAATAGCCAGTCGACACGTGGTGTACAGTATTACCCCTAATACATACCACCACATTCACCCCTTGTTGAAAACAACCCGGCGGGATGGTGGTTCGCATGGTGGTAGGGGTTTACAGAGTCGGTACTGTGCCGTAATTTTGAACAAAACACAAAATTATCGCTTCAACTGGGCCAACGGGCCAAACAGGGTCGGCATGATGCCATAACTATAACAAGACACAATAACTGAAAACTGGGCCAACAGGCCAAACAGGGTCGGCATGATGCCATAACTGATACAATAACTGAAAACGTTGAGAGTTAAAGTGATTCGGTGAGCCGGATGGGCGCCCTGGTCATCCTTTCCGATCGTCTCAGGCGTGGTGGTGATGGCGCTGGCTCGGGTCCCATCAACTCTGGGAGCGTAGTGCTGTCCCCTGTGTCCTTACTCCTGGGCGGGTCTGGGAGGAGAACCGAACCCCCCAACATCCGCAAATGTTTCCGGAGCAGAATGGGTCCCGGAGCTGCTAGCCAGGTCGGAAGTGGCGTTCCAAGGGAGGACTTCCTAGGAAAGAGGAGGAGGTGCTCGTGAGGCGTTTGATTTGTGGTGGTGCACAGCAGGGACCGGATAGAGTGAAGGGCATCCGGGAGGACTTCCTGCCAGCGGGAAATTGGGAGACTCCTAGACCGGAGGGCCAGCAGGACGGCCTTCCAGACCGTTCCATTCTCCCTTTCTACCTGCCCGTTCCCCCGGGGGTTGTAACTGGTCGTCCTGCTCGAGGCTATGCCCCTGCTGAGCAGGAATTGATGCAGTTCATCACTCATAAAGGAGGATCCCCTGTCGCTATGGATATAGTCGGGGAAACCGAACAGTGTAAAAATGGTACCGAGGGCTTTAATGATCGTGGACGCTGTCATGTCGGGGCAGGGGATGGCGAAAGGGAAACGGGAGTATTCGTCAACGACGTCCAGGAAGTACGCGTTGCGATCGGTGGAGGGGAGGGGGCCTTTGAAATCCAAACTGAGGCGTTCAAAGGGTCGAGAGGCCTTAACCAGGTGCGCTCTATCTGGCCTGAAAAAGTGTGGTTTGCACTCAGCGCAGATCTGGCTGTTTCTGGTGACTGTTCGGACGTCCTCGACGGAGTAAGGGAGGTTGCGGGCCTTAAGGAAGTGGCAGAAACGAGTGACCCCCGGGTGGCAGAGGTCCTCGTGGAGGGCTTGTAGACGGTCCACTTGTACATTGGCACATATGCCGCGAGATAGGGCATCGGATGGCTCGTTCAGCTTTCCGGGACGATACAAGATCTCATAATTGAAGGTGGAGAGTTCTATCCACCACCGCAAGATCTTGTCGTTCTTGATCTTGCCCCGCTGTGCATTATCGAACATGAAGGCAACCGACCGTTGGTCAGTGAGGAGAGTGAATCTCCTACCGGCCAGGTAATGCCTCCAGTGTCGCACAGCTTCCACTATTGCTTGTGCCTCCTTTTCCACTGAGGAGTGGCGGATTTCTGAAGCGTGGAGGGTTCGGGAGAAGAAGGCCACGGGTCTGCCTGCTTGGTTGAGGGTGGCCGCCAGTGCTACATCCGATGCGTCGCTCTCGACCTGGAAGGGGAGGGACTCGTCGATGAACCCTCATCGTGGCCTTTGCGATATCCGCTTTGATGCGGCTAAAGGCCTGGCATGCCTCCGTCGACAGGGTAAAAGTAGTGGACAGGATTAGCGCACGGGCCTTGTCGGCGTATTGTGGAACCCACTGGGCGCAATAAGAAAAGAAGCCCAGGCAACGTTTCAGGGCTTTGGCACAGTGGGGGAGAGGGAACTCCATGAGGGGGCGCATGCGTTCAGGGTCGGGGCCTATCACTCCATTACGCACTACGTAGCCCAGGATGGCTAGACGATCACTGCGGAACACGCATTTTTCTTTGTTGTAAGTGAGGTTCAGGGCGTGAGCGGTCTGGAGGAATTTTTGGAGATTGGCGTTGTGATCCTGCTGGTCGTGGCCGCAGATGGTGACGTTGTCGAGATACGGGAACGTGGCCCATAAACCGTGCTGGTCAACCGTTCAGTCCATCTCTCATTGGAAGACCGAGACTCCGTTCGTGACGCCGAATGGAACCCTTAAAAAGTGGTATAACCGCCCGTCTGCTTCGAAAGCAGTATAGTTGCGGTCACCGGGACGGATGGGGAGCTGGTGGTAGGCGGACTTGAGGTCCACGGTGGAAAAGACCTTGTACTGTGCAATCCGACTGACCATGTCGAATATGCGGGGGAGAGGGTACGCATCTAGCTGAGTGTACCTGTTGATGGTCTGACTATAGTCTATGACCATCCTCTGTTTCTCCCCGGTCTTAACGACTACCACCTGGGCTCTCCAGGGACTGTTGCTAGCCTGGATGCTGCCTTCCTTCAGCAGCCTCTGGACTTCGGACCGGATAAATGATCGGTCCTGGGCGCTGTACCGTCTGCTCCTTGTGGCGACGGGTTTGCAATCCGTGGTGAGGTTCGCAAACAAGGAAGGCGGTTCAACCTTGAGGGTCGCGAGGCCGCAGACAGTCAGTGGGGGTATAGGGCCGCCAAATTTAAATGTTAAACTCTGGAGGTTGCATTGGAAGTCCAACCCTAGGAGTGTGGGCGCACAGAGATGGGGGAGGACATACAGCCGGTAATTTTGGAACTCCCTCCCCTGCACCGTTAGGTTAGCGATGCAGAACCCCGTGAGCTGAACGGAGTGGGATCCCGCCGCCAGGAAAATTTTCTGGGTGCTTGGCCGAATTACGAGGGAACAGCGCCTTACCGTGTCCGGATGAATGAAGCTCTCCGTGCTCCCAGAGTCGATAAGACACAGCATCTCGTAGCCATTCACTAGGACTATAGTGGTTGCAGTCTGGAGCATCCGGGGTCGCAACTGGTCGAGGGTCGTCGAAGTCAGACGTGGTTGTTGAAGTTGAGCATCGTAATCAGGCAGTATGTGGCCGTCTGTGTCGGGGTCCTTCAGCCAAGATGGCGGCGTCCACAGATCGAGCGCTGTCGGGGGTGGACAAAATGGCGGCGCCCATCTCTCCCTCATGGCGTCCGGGGTCCAAAATGGCGGCGTCCGTTGGTCGCACGTGGATCGCTGGGGGGGCTGGGTCTGTGGTCCCGTTTCTTCCGACAGAGATAGCGGCGACCCCGTGGGACTTGCACACCGTCGCGTAGTGGCCCTTCCTCCCGCAGCTTTTGCAGGTAGCCGCGTGGGCCGGCAGCGCTGCCGAGGGTGTTTCGGCTGGCCGCAAAAATAGCAGCGGGGCCTCCCCGGTTGGTCTGGTGTTTTGGCCGCGCAGGTTTGCGGGGGGGGGGGTGTCGGAGAGTCGGCCGCAGCGGGGTCCATGGAGCCCAAGGGGCTGTAGTGCGGTCGGGGGCGTAGGCACGGGCGTTACGCGAGGCCACATCGAGGAATGCCGCCAGAGCCCGAGCTTCTGTAAGTCCCAGAGATTCTTTCTCCAGAAGCCTCTGGCAGATCTGGGAAGAGGCCAAACCTGCCACATCCGCATCGCGGACCAGGAGCTCTGTGTGTTCACTCGCTGTTACCGCCGGGCAGTTGCAGTTTCGACCCAGGATCTGCAGGGCGCTATAAAACTCGTCCAGCGATTCCCCCGGAAATTGTCGTTGTGTGGCGAGCTGGTAGCGAGCAAAAACCTGTTTGGCGGGTCGGATGTAGATATCCTTCAGCGCGGCGATGGCACCGGTGAAACCGTCCTTATCCTCGATAAGGGAGCAGACGTCAGGACTCACCCTGGAATAGAGGACCTGCATCTTTTGTTCGTCAGTCGGTGTGCCGGGGGCCGTTCGGAGGTAGCCCTCAAAGCATGCCAGCCAGTGCTTGAAAATTGATGTCGGGTTAGCTGCTTGGGGTGCGATGCGCAGGCACTCCGAGGAGGGTGATTCGGAGCTCCATGTTCCCACGTCGTTTTCTGCAATTTAAATTCTGCTTAATAAATTGTAGCACCGTCAATATGACGCGAGGCAGGTTGAGGTAATGTCAATTGAAGGCTTTATTAAGCAGAACTTTATCCCCAGCAGCGTGGTTACAGAATGCAGCTGCTGAGGGAAATGGAGGGAAAAGCTGGGTTCTTATACCGGCATTTCAGGGTGGAGTCCAGTAGGTGGCAGATCCTATCAGGACCTGGCATCCCTCCACCAATAGCCTGTCGGCACGTGGTGTAACGTATTACCCCTAATACATACCACCACAGTATTTATCGTAGGTCCTATGTTTTTTCATGCATGGAACTATCTGCCTAGATTGTATGCAGAACAATACTTTTCACTGTACAATATTCTGCTTATTGATGTGCTCCTTAAGTTAGCTTGGTGACTTTATTCATAAATACTGCAGCCACAGAGCGCTGGTGGTGGAAGAATGAATAATGAGTCGAGTATCAGGGACACTGATCAAGCAAAATATTCTGTCCTGAATGGTGTCAAGTCTTTTGAGTGTTGTAGTGTTGCACCCATAAAGGCATGTGCTGCATAATGCATCACATTCCTGACAGAAGTGTTGGTAGATGTGAGAGAGGCTTCTCTTTACAGAATACCCAATCTTTTAATTTTATCTGAATTCCCTTCTATTCAACCTTTCCCTGTTTGCTTGGTTCATAAGTCCAGCATTCTTAGTATTTCCTTATAAGTCAATAATTCTAGTAATTATTTTAGACAGTCACCAACAAAATGCTTCAACAATGGTTAATAAACGGATGAGCTTGCAGCAAATAGCATTAAGCTTGCAGAATTCAATTTGATTAGACCTTCATCTTAGTAACCAGTAGATTACCAAGATACCTGCAGCTCATCAATGTAATCTGAATTTGTTTTAATATAATTTGTAATAAAATAGAAACTTTTTAATTGGGACACATCATGATAAGCAAAATATTTCCTTTATCCAGACACTCCCTTTGAATAAATTCTAAAAACAAGCGAGCTCATCAATACCTAACAATCCTTTTCCAACAAACAGCTGCCAGTTACAGGATGCCCATTAACTGGTATATATTCTACTAAACAGAACTCTGTTAAATGACATTATTGTAATAGCGCAAGGTATCACCGAGGAGGCTCCTTGTACAATGAAGAGGTTTATTGGAAACAACAATGAGGTCTAACTACATACAGGCACAGAGGTAACTCACACAGGACTTTACTCCAGAATCCCTGGGTCCACACTGCCGAGGCCCCTGCTCCCAGGGCCCCACGCTTTTTCCCCATTGATTGGATTCGCATGCACCCATGCAATAGGCCCTGAGTGGGCCTTGTGGCCTGCAAAGGATTGCCCCTTGGGGGCCAGGCTAATACAATTATATTAAAGTATCAGAGTTTGACTGGGTGGGAGTGCAGTAAATTCACATTAGCTACATCAATGGGTGTCTCTCTCAACTCCTGCCACATTCTAAAACATTAAAAAAAACTTAACAACAAGAAATAAAATCGCAGAATTTGTTGCAAGTAAATATGCAGTTTGAACTTTGTAGTTTGCAAGAAATGCTAAGCAAAACCGGAGAGATGGTGCTGCGGTAGTACTCTGGCCACTCACTTAGGTAGTGGGTTTGCTGCAGAGACCTGGGTGCATGATCTGGACTGAAACCTCAGTACAATACTGAGGGAGTGTTACACTGTCTTTCGTATGAGATGTTAAACAGCTCTCAGGTATCCCCTCTCAGGTGGGCAGTAAAAATCGGCAATTTCTGAAACAGAGCTGGCAC
This sequence comes from Scyliorhinus torazame, assembly GCF_047496885.1. Lineage (NCBI taxonomy): Eukaryota > Metazoa > Chordata > Chondrichthyes > Carcharhiniformes > Scyliorhinidae > Scyliorhinus > Scyliorhinus torazame. Next base: position 277,387,091 of record NC_092709.1, read on the forward strand.
ATTCTACCAATGTTGTGGGCAATGCGCATCCCTCAATTCACCTCGCCAATAACAATGAGTTGGTCATTAATCTCATGGCTATTTGTGGGAACTGGCTGTGCGTGTTGTGTTTCCCCATAATACAACAGCAATTACACTACAGAAGTACTTCACTGGACGGAAAGCTCCTTGGGGTGTCCAGAGGATGTGAAAGCTGCTACATAAGAGAAGTTCTTTTTTGTGATTTAGAGGAATACAACCACCGAGACAAAGCTTATACCAATGCGATGAGCATTTCTGTAAATCATCGAAGCCCGACGGTGTAGAAGGAGGCCATTTGGCCCATCAAGTTTGTACTAATCCTTTAAAAGAGCCCCCCAGCCCTATCCCCACAACCCTGTAACCCTACCTAACCCATTGAACACAAAGGGACAATTTAGCATGGCTAATCCACCTGACCTGCACATCTTTGGATTGTGGGAGGAAAATGGAACATCCGGAGGAAGTGCAACTCCACACCCGTGGCCGGAATTGAACCGGGTCCCTGGCGCTATGTAGCAGCAGTGCTAACCACAAGAGAATAAACCCCAAGGTTATTGCGTTCTGCAACCACACTTAAACCAGATGCTTCTTAACTATAAATTGAGATGGATTCTTCCGCCCCGACCACCGCAAGAACTTCACGGGCGAGATACAGACAATTGACCTCGGGTGGGATTCTTCGGTCGCCGGGCGGATGCGGGCAGAGAACTCGCCCATTGTATGTAGTCACCATTCCATCGCTGCCTGACCTCCTGTGCATAGCAAGCCATTCACCAATGTCAGCTTCAAAGCTTATTTAAATAAGCTCTGGGCACCGAACGGTTGTACAACTGCAGCCCACCGATTGTGGGATTGAGGAATTCAGCCAGCTGCTATGTTGAGCCAGTTGGCAGATTGGTCCTGGAGGAAAGAGGTGTCCTAGGGATTGTTTTGCACAGGACGGCAGCAAGCAGATTTATTTCATGGGCCCAGGGCAATCAATGGCATTACCATCGCTGAATCTCCCACAATCAACATCCTGCAGGTTACCATTGATCAGAAACTGAACTCGACTAGCCATATTAATACTGTACCTACTAGAGCAGGTCATAGGCTAGGGCAGGGATTCTCTGAAACCGCGCCGGGTCGGAGAATCGCCGGTGACTCGGGAATTCCCGCCACTCCGCTCCGACGCTGGGACATGATTCTCGGCAATCGGAGAATCTGCGCCAATCGCACCCCCGCGGTCAACCTGCCGAATTCCTGCCAAGTTCCGCCGAGTCCCGCTGGGTGGTACCAGGTTGGAACCAAGCTCGGACCCGTGGCCTCGGTGGCCGTCCTGGTGGGTTGGGGGAGGGGGGGGATCAGACCTCCAGGCCCGCGATTGGGGGCTATCGATCGGCCGGCGCCCGTGATCTGGAGGGGGCCTACCTCCTTCCGCGCGGGCCCGCTGTAGGGCTCCGCAATGTTGCTCAGCACTGGCGCAGAAACGGCCACCATGCGCGGACCCGCGCTGGCAGTGCAGGGCCGCCTTTCGATGCCGGAGCAGCGCGCAGCACACCGGAGCCGTGCTGGCCCCCTGAGGGCCACTGAATCGCTGGGCCAGGAGACCCATATCGCCGCCGTGCATCACACCGGTGTTTACGCCAGCTGGGAATCCTACGGCAAGTAACTCACCTCCTGACCCCCCCCCCCCAAAGCCTGTGCACCATCTACAAGGCACAAGTCAGGAGTGTAATGGAATACTCTCGCCTTGCCTGGGTGAGTGCAGTTCCAACAACACTTAAGAAGCTCGACACCATCCAGGACAAATCAGCCCACTTGATTGTTACCCCTTACACAAGCATTCACTCCTCCACCATTGACAAACAGTGGCAGCCGTGTATACCATCTATAAGATGCACTGCAGTAACTCACCAAGATTCCTTAGACAACACCTTCCAAACCCATGACCACTACCATCTAGAAGGACAAGAGCAGCAGATACCTGGGAACCCCACAACCTGGAAGTTCCCCCTCCAAATCACTCACCCCTCTGACTTGGAACTATACAACAACAAACAACAAAGAAATGTACAGCACAGGAACAGGCCCTTCGGCCCTCCAAGCCCGTGCCGACCATGCTGCCCGACTAAACTACAATCTTCTACACTTCCTGGGTCCGTATCCCTCTATTCCCATCCTATTCATGTATTTGTCAAGATGCCCCTTAAATGTCAGTATCGTCCCTGCTTCCACCACCTCCTCCGGTAGCGAGTTCCAGGCACCCACTACCCTCTGCGTAAAAAACTTGCCTCGTACATCTACTCTAAACCTTGCCCTTCTCACCTTAAACCTATGCCCCCTAGTAATTGACCCCTCTACCCTGGGGAAAAGCCTCTGTCTATCCACTCTGTCTATGCCCCTCATAATTTTGTAGACCTCTATCAGGTCGCCCCTCAACCTCCTTCGTTCCAGTGAGAACAAACCGAGTTTATTCAACCGCTCCTCATAGCTAATGCCCTCCATACCAGGCAACATTCTGTTAAATCTCTTCTGCACCCTCTCTAAAGCCGCCACATCCTTCTGGTAGTGTGGCGACCAGAATTGAACACTATACTCCAAGTGTGGCCTAACTAAGGTTCTAGACAGCTGCAACATGACTTGCCAATTCTTATACTCAATGCCCCGGCCAATGAAGGCAAGCATGCCGTATGCCTTCTTGACTACCTTCTCCACCTGTGTTGCCCCTTTCAATGACCTGTGGACCTGTACTCCTAGATCTCTTTGACTTTCAATACTCTTGAGGGTTCTACCATTCACCGTATATTCCCTACCTGCATTAGACCTTCCAAAATGCATTACCTCACATTTGTCCGGATTAAACTCCATCTGCCATCTCTCCGCCCAAGTCTCCAAACAATCTAAATCCTGCTGTATCCTCCGACAGTCCTCATCGCTATCCGCAATTCCACCAACCTTTGTGTCGTCTGCAAACTTACTAATCAGACCAGTTACATTTTCCTCCTAATCATTTATATATACTACAAAGAGCAAAGGTCCCAGCACTGATCCCTGTGGAACACCACTGGTCACAGCCCTCCAATTAGAAAAGCATCCTTCCATTGTTACTCTCTGCCTTTTATGGCCTAGCCAGTTCTGTATCCACCTTGCCAGCTCACCCCTGATCCCGTGTGACTTCACCTTTTGTACCAGTCTACCATGAGGGACCTTGTCAAAGGCCTTACTGAAGTCCATATAGGCAACATCCACTGCCCTACCTGCATCAATCATCTTAGTGACCTCCTCGAAAAACTCTATCAAGTTAGTGAGACAAGACCTCCCCTTCACAAAACCGTGCTGCCTCTCACTAATACGTCCATTTGCTTCCAAATGGGAGTAGATCCTGTCTCGAAGTATTCTCTCCAGTAATTTCCCTACCACTGAAGTAAGGCTCACCGGCCTGTAGTTCCCGGGATTATCCTTGCTACCCTTCTTAAACAGAGGAATAACATTGGCTATTCTCCAGTCCTCCGGGACATCCCCTGAAGACAGCGAGAATCCAAAGATTTCTGTCAAGGCCTCAGCAATTTCCTCTCCAGCCTCCTTCAGTATTCTGGGGTAGATCCCATCAGCCCTGGGGACTTATCTACCTTAATATTTTTTAAGACACCCAACACCTCTTCTTTTTGGATCTCAATGTGACCCAGGCTATCTACACACCCTTCTCCAGACTCAACATCTACCAATTTCTTCTCTTTGGTGAATACTGATGCAAAGTATTATAATGCCGTTCCTTCACTGTCGCTGGGGCAAAATCTTGGAACACCCTTCCTAACAACACTGTGCATGTACCTACACCCAGGAACTGCAGCAGTTGAAGACGGCAGCTCACCACCACCTTCTGAAGGGCAACTAAGGATGGGCAATAAATGCTGGTCTAAGCAGTGATGCCCACATCCTGTAAATGTTTTTTTACAAAAAACCCTAGCCACCCAACCCGCACGTGCTGATGCCACAACTACTTAATATGGAGGCCTCTGTTTTTCCTGTGCCTATTAACATGTCACTGGTTTCCGCAATACCAATGGATAATGTAAGCTGCGACAGCTGCAGGTGGAATTCACATTGTGATCCTGATGTCATGGCATCAGGACATCAGTATTTGTACATTTGTGCATGTGTATTCAACAAATAGTGCAAGTTGGTCATGCATACACAGAACTAATTAGTGTGTAAATATGTAAGAACATTGGCTTCTCTATTAAGGCCCAAAGCCCACTGTAATGTAAAAGCATCCCAGGATGTAAATATTAGCCGACATTAATCAGAGTAGCAATAGGCCTGTATCCCAGGCTATGGTGGGAAAAATCAGTCAGGATTCCAGCTGGGAAGTATTTGCCTGTGCGAGTGTGAATGTCAGTCAAGACAGGACTATGCTTTGGGTGTGACTCCCGAATAATCTAACTGCTGGCTGACTTTGAACTGCGATTGGAGAAAGGGATCAAATAATGCTGGACATCCTTAGAACCACCCCAGGTGAGGTTAACGTGAAGTAAGGTTACAAGTTCAATCTTTAGCTTACCCCGAGTTAGCTGAGTTCAAATGTGGCAGCTTCCCTGAGTTAAGGACGGGAAAAATTAGATAAAGCTCCCAATAAACAGCTTTGCGTGACCCTTGCTGAAAGGGCACAGGGAGGATGGATTAAGATGAGATTGAGCATGGCTGCCATAGTTAGGAAACATGACTAATTAGATAAGGGTTTTGGACAGTTGGCAGTTCCCTTGGAGCCATATCTCAATAAGAGTGTCAGCATCTTCAGGTGGGGAGGAGAGAAAAAATGGAAAAACAAATGAACAGTCTCCATTTAATTAACTTATGATAATGTATTTTCCCTTCATCAAATTTGTGAACTAACTTATCATAGAATAGAATTTACAGTGCTGAAGGAGGCCATTCGGCCCATCGAGTCTGCACCGGCTCTTGGAAAGAGCACCCCACCCAAGGTCAACACCCCCACCCTATCCCCATAACCCAGTAACCCCACCCAACACTAAGGGCAATTTTGGACACTCAGGGCAATTTATCATGGCCAATCCACCTAACCTGCACATCTTTGGACTGTGGGAGGAAACCGGAGCACCCGGAGGAAACCAACGCACACACGGGGATGATGTGCAGACTCCACACAGACAGTGACCCAAGCCGGAATCGAACCTGGGACCCTGGAGCTGTGAAGCAATTGTGCTATCCACAATGCTACCGTGCTGCCCCTAAGATAGCCCCTTGTAGAAGCTACCTGCTAACATGTAAATGCAGAATTACAGTGAGGTTTTATGTTTCAGGTCAATTATTCCCCAATACACACTATATACACCATACTGCACTGTTTTAACTGGCATGGCCAATTGTCAGCGTCCTTTGTGTTTAATGGAAACTGATAGCCATTTATCTTTCAATAGGTTCATCCCAAGCCAAATATGATGTGCTGAACACTCTCCAGAGCATAGTATTCCAATTCAATTCATTGAATTGGATACAATTCAAGCCGGAATACATTTAACTAGATATATTCCAGGACAACCTGATGCAACAGATAAAATCATGAACAATACACTCCAGCACTGCTTTCCAAAGCAGTACAGTTCTATGGACACGCTGCAAAGTTGTATGTACTCCTGGATATAATAAAAAACAATGGGTAATGTTGGATGCACTCCAAAGCCATGTAATCTAATAGAGGAAAGCCCAATATACTGTATTGCAATGACTGTTCACAAAATTCTTCTCTGAATGTGCGTGACACTGGTAAGGCAGCATTAATTAATCAACCATGATTACTGTGTGATGGTGATGGTGGACTGTATCTATGGAATGGTGCAGTCCTTGTGCTAATGGTGACTTCACAATATATATTGAATTTTAATTCCTGGGAAGAAATGGTGAGATGTGGCCAACCGGGGATTGTGTATGAATTAGAGGAGTACTTGGTGTTGACCATCTCACAATGCTATTTCTTTTCCTACTCAGCGGCAGAAGGAGAGGGAGATGCCGGCTGCCGGCGTGTATGTTATCCAGGACCTGGATCCGGGCTGATGACTTACACCGTACAACTTTATATGCAAAGATAGTACATGTAGAGGGCAGCAGAGCGGAGAGGCTGATTGGCTGTTGTGGGGAAAATATGCGTCAGTGCATTGCGGTCACTGTATTCAGAACATGTACCTGAGCAAGACACCCTTCATGTTCAAGTGAAGGCAGGCATCCAGCAGAGGGCAGCAGAGCAGAGCCGCTGATTTGGCTGTTGCGGGGACAATTTGCATCAGTGCACTGCGGTCACTGTTTCCAGAATGTGTACCTGAGCAAGACTCCCTTCTTGTTCAAGTGAAGGCTAGCATCCAGCAGAGGGCAGCAGAGTGGAGCTGCTGATTGGCTGTTGCGGGGAAAATTTGCATCAGTGCATTGCAGTCACTGTATCTAGAAGGTGGTTTGTGGGGGAGCTGTTGTCAAGTGACAGTTAAACCTCAAACACTTCTTTCGTGTTTCCCTCCCTACCTCCTCCTCTAACCAAAAAAAAACCAATCACTGTAAGGTTCCCAGCCGAGTAAAGATCAAGAGGGAGACTCGAGGGCAGGTAGAAGTAGAAAGACGTTGAACCGTGATGTCACAGCCTGCAGGTAAGTGATTGGCTGGTGACTGGTATGTAGTTTTTCTTTTCCCTGAGGTGTTCTTGTGCGGGGTGCAGTGGTTGCTGAGTGAGTGCTTGCTGAGAAGGGGATTACATTTTTTTTTAACTTACATTTTGGAGTTTCCAGCTGAATCTGGTCGGAGTGAGGACAGAGTGACTGCTGAGTAATTAGTAAAGATTTAAATTGTTTGCGTGGGCCCATAATAGCTGATTGCTGTTCTTGTGCGGGGCACAGTGGTTGCTGGTTAAGTGTTTTATTTTTACCTGTATTTAAGTTGGGCGGTTCCTAAACCCTAGACAATACACTTGTAGTGTCCCCCACCCTTCCACCTCCTCTAACGTGAAATGAAAATGAAATGAAAATTAAAAGGGGTAGAGTGAATAACAGATAAGCTCATTTTTTATTTTTCTTGCTTTATCTAGAGGGGATGGCAGGGAAGGCAGTTCAATGTTCCTCCAGCAGAATGTTTGAGGTGAGGGACGCCATCAGTGTCCCTGCTGATTTCACCTGTGGGAAGTGCACCCATCTCCAGCTCCTCAGAAACCGCGTAAGGAAACTGGAGCTGGAGCTGGATGAATTTCAGATCATTCGGGAGGCAGACGTGGTCATAGATAGTAGCTTCAGGGATGTAGTTACTCCGAAGAATCAAGATAGATGTGTGACAGTGAGAGGGGCTGGGAGAAAGCAGTCAGTACAGGGATCATCTGTGGTTGTTCCCCTCAGTAACAAGTATACCGCTTTGGAGACTGTTGAGGGGGCCGACCTACCAGGGGTAAGCCACGGTGAACGGATCTCCAGCACTGAGTCCGTCCCTGTGGCTCAGGAGGGAAGGAGGGAGAACAGGAGAGCAATAGTTATTGGGGACTCGATAGTTAGAGGGACAGATAGACGGTTCTGTGGCAACGAAAGAGACTCATGGATGGTATGTTGCCTCCCAGGTGCCAGTGTCCGTGACGTCTAGGACCGTGTTTTCAGAATCCTTAAGAGGGAGGGGGAACAGTCACAAGTTGTGGTACACATCGGTACCAACGACATAGGTAAGAGAAGGGACGGGGATTTAAAACAGGAATTTAGGGAGCTAGAGTGGAAGCTGAGAGCCAGGACAAACCATGTTGTCATCTCTGGTTTGTTGCCGGTGCCACGTGCTAGTGAGGTGAGGAATAGAGAGAGAGTCCAGATAAACACGTGGCTGCAGGGATGGTGTAGGAGGGAGGGTTTCCGTTACATGGATAATTGGAGCACATTCTGGGGAAGGTGGGACCTGTACAGACAGGACGGTTTGCACCTGAACCAGAGGGGCACCAATATCCTGGGAGGGAAATTTGCTACGGCTCTTCGGGGTTTAAACTAATTTGTCAGGGGGATGGGAAAACGAGCTGTAGTCCAGAAGCCAGTGTTGAGAGTATTGAGGTATGAAGGAGGGTATCAAGGTCGCAGGAGTGTACCGGCAGATAGAAAGGTGGGTTGAAGTGTGTCTACTTCAATGCAAGGAGCATCCGGAATAAGGTAGGTGAACTTGGAGCGTGAATTGGTACTTGGGACTACGATGTTGTGGCCATTACGGAGACATGGTTAGAACAGGGACAGGAATGGTTGTTGGAAGTTCCGGGGTATAGATGTTTCAGTAAGAGGAGGGAAGATGGTAAAAGAGGTGGAGGAGTGGCATTGTTAATCAAGGATAGTTTAACGGCTGCAGAAAGGCAGTTCGAAGGGGATCTGCCTACTGAGGTAATATGGGCCGAAGGTAGAAATAGGAAAGGAGCGGTCACGTTGTTAGGAGTTTTCTATAGGCCCTCAAATAGTAATAGAGATGTGGAGGAAGAAATTGCAAAACAGAGTATGGATAGGTGTGGAGGTCTCAGGGTAGTTGTCATGGGTGACTTTAACTTTCCAAATATATATTTTTTTTAAATATATTTATTAAAGGTTTTTAACACAATTTTTCACCCTTACAAACAATAACCGCCCCCCCCCCCTCATAACAAAATAACAAGAAATCGCACATAGCAAGATATATACATGGTAAATCGATATGTTACATAGCTTTGTACACTGGCTCTCTCCCGCACGTGCCAGTTTCCCAAATCCTTCATGTTTTCTCTTGCTCAACCACCCCCCAGGCAAGCCCCCCTTCCCCCTCCCCCTTCCACACAGGACACCCCCCCTCCCCCCCCCCCCGGGTTGCTGCTGTTGACCGACCTTCCTCTAACGCTCCGCGAGATAGTCAAGGAACGGTTGCCACCGTCTGTAGAACCCCTGCGCAGACCCTCTCAAGGCGAACTTTATCCTCGCCAGCTTAATGAACCCAGCCATATCGTTTATCCAGGCCTCCACACTGGGGGGCTTCGCCTCCTTCCACATTAGCAAGATCCTTCGCCGGGCTACTAGGGACACAAAGGCCAGAATGCCGGCCTCTTTCGCCTCCTGCACTCCCGGCTCGTCCACTACTCCAAATATTGCTAGCCCCCAGCTTGGCTTGACCCGGACTTTCACCACCTGAGATATTGCTCCCGCCACTCCTCTCCAAAACCCCTCCAGTGCCGGGCATGACCAAAACATATGGACATGGTTCGCCGGACTCCATGAGCACCTTCCACATCTGTCCTCTACCCCAAAGAACCTACTCAGCCTCGCCCCCGTCAAGTGCGCTCTGTGAACCACCTTAAATTGTATCAGGCTGAGCCTGGCACACGAGGAGGAGCTCCCATTGCACCCCTGTGTCGTCTCCACTGGCCCCAGATCCTTAGCATTGTCGCCACCACCGGGCTCGTGGTATACTTTGACGGCGAGAGCGGCAGCGGTGCCATCACCAACGCCCCCAGGATCGTTCCTTTACAGGACGCCATCTCCACCCTCTTCCATGCCGCCCCCACTCCCTCCATCACCCACTTACGGATCATCGCCACATTTGCTGCCCAGTAGTAGCTCCCTAGGTTCGGCAGCGCCAACCCTCCTCGGTCCCTACTGCGTTCCAGAAACCCTCTCCTTACCCTCGGGGTCCTAATCGCCCAACTTTCCAAATATTGATTTAGAACCTCTATAGGTCGAACAGTTCGGATGGGGCAGTTTTTGTGTAGTGTGTGCAGGAGGGTTTCGTGACACAATATGTGGATAGGCCGACAAGAGGGGGGGCCACATTGGATTTGGTACTGGGTAATGAACCGGGCCAAGTGTTAGATTTGTTTGTGAGAGAGCACTTTGGAGATAGTGACCACAATTCGGTGTCTTTCATATTGCAATGGCAGGGCAAGGTTTATAATTGTGGGAAGGAGTAATTATGATGCGATTAGGCAAGAATTAGGGAGCATAAGATGGGAACAGAAACTGTCAGGGAAAGGCACAAATGAAAAGTGGAGCTTGTTCAAGGAATAAATACTGCGTGTCCTTGATAGGTATGTCCCTGTCAGGCAGGGAGGAAATGGCCGTGTGAGGGAACCATGGTTCACAAAAGAGGTTGAATGTCTTGTCAAGAGGAAAAAGAAGCGTACGTAAGGATGAGAAAACAAGGTTCAGTTGGATCGCTTGAGGGTTACAAGGTAGCAAGGAATGAGCTGAAAAAAAGGGCTTAGGAGAGCTAGGAGGGGGCATGAAAAGTCCTTGGTGGGTCGGATCAAGGAAAACGCCAAGGCTTTTTACTCTTATGTGAGAAATAAAAGAATGATCAAGGTGAGGTTAGGGCCGGTCAAGGACAGTAGTCGGAACTTGTGCATGGAGTTAGAGGAAATAGGAGAGGCGTTGAATGAATACTTTTCTTCAGTGTTCACCAAGGAGAGGGGCCATGGTTTTGAGGATGAGAGTGCGATATAGGCGGGTAGGCTGGAGTAGGTAGATGTTCTGAGGAAGGATGTATTAGCAATTTTGAAAAACCTTAGGGTCGACAAGTCCCCTGGGCCAGATGGAATATATCCAAGGATTCTTTGGGAGGCAAGGGATGAGATTGCAGAGCCTTTGGCTTTGATCTTTGGGTCAAGACTGTCCACGGGGATAGTGCCGGAGGACTGGAGAGTGGCGAATGTTGTTCCTCTGTTCAAGAAAGGGAATAGGAATGACCCTGGTAATTATAGGCCGGTAAGTCTTACTTCGGTGGTCGGTAAGTTAATGGAAAAGGTCCTGAAGGATAGGATTTATGACCATTTGGAAAGTTGCAGCTTTATCTGGGATAGTCAACACGGATTCGTGAAGGGTAAGTCTTGCCTCACAAATTTGATTGAATTCTTTGAGGAGGTAAATAAGTGTGTAGATGAAGGTAGAGCAGTTGATGTCGTATACATGGATTTTAGTAAGGTGTTTGATAAGGTTCCCCATGGTCGTCTTATGAAGAAAGTATGGAGGTGTGGGATAGAGGGAAATTTGGCCAATTAGATAAGTAACTGGCTGTTAACATAGAAGACAGTGGGTGGTGGTGGATGGAAAATTTTCAGACTGGAGACCAGTTACCAGTGGTGTACCACAGGGATCAGTGCTGGGTCCTCTGCTATTTGTGATTTTTATCAATGACTTGGAGGAGGGGGCTGAAGGGTGGGTCGGTAAATTTGCTGATGACACCAAGATTGGTGGAGTAGTGGCTGAGGTGGAGGGCTGTTGTAGGCTGCAAAGAGACATTGATAGGATGCAGAGCTGGGCCGAAAAATGGCAGATGGAGTTTAACCCTGATAAGTGCGAGGTGATTCATTTTGGTAGAAAAAATTTGAATGTGGATTACAGGGTCAACGGCAGGGTTCTGAGGAATGTGGAGGAACAGAGAGATCTTGGGGTTCATGTCCATAGATCTCTGAAGGTTGCAACTCAAGTGGATAGAGCAATGAAGAAGGCCAATAGTGTGTTAGCGTTTATTAACAGGGGGTTTGATCTTAAGAGCCATGGGGTTATGCTGCAACTGTACATGACCCTGGTGAGACCACATTTGGAATATTGTGTGCAGTTCTGGTCACCTCACTATAGGAAGGATGTGGAAGCATTGGAAAGAGTGCAAAGGAGATTTACCAGGATGCTGCCTGGTTTGCAGGATAGGTGTTATGAGGAAAGGTTGAGGGAGCTAGGGCTTTTCTCTTTGGAGCGGAGGAGGATGAGAGGTGACTTAATAGAGATTGACAAGATGATGAGGGGGATAGATAGAGTGGATGTTCAGAGACTATTTCCTCGGGTGGATGTAGCTGTTACAAGGGGGCATAACTATAAGGTTCAGGGTGGGAGATACAGGAGGGATGTCCGAGGTCGGTTCTTTACTCAGCGAATGGTTAGGGTGGGGAATGGACTGCCTGCTGTGATAGTGGAGTCGGACACTTTAGGAACTTTCAAGCGGTTATTGGATAGGCACATGGAGCACACCAGAATGACAGGGAGTGGGATAGCTTGATCTTGGTTTCGGACAATGCTCGGCACAACATCGAGGGCCGAAGGGCCTGTTCTGTGCTGTACTGTTCTATGTTCTATGTATTAGTTTTGATTTTCCAGAATGTTTTGTTATTTGTCCATAGGATGTAAGTGTAGCAGGCTGGGAAGGCATTTATTGAAAATGAAATGAAAATGAAAATCGCTTATTGTCACAAGTAGGCTTCAATGAAGTTACTGTGAAAAGCCCCTAGTCGCCACATTCCGGCGCCTGCTGGCCTGCCTTGCTCTGCTTTCAAAGCCAGCGATTTAGCCCTGTGCTAAACAGCCCATCCCTAATTGCCCTTGAGGAGGCAGTTTAAAGGCATCCACCTTGCTGTGGACCTGGAGTCACATGTAGGCCAGACTAGGTAAGGACGGCACATTTCTTTCCCTAAATGACATGTGGATTTTTACCATAATCGACAATATCTCACGGTCATCATTGGACTTTTAATTTAAGGTTTTTATTACATTAAAATTAGGACATCCCCTGTGGATTGAAGGTTAAAAATGTACCTTTGCTATTCATGAAAGTTGCACTGATACCTTATAAGTCCAGTCGAGGCAATGACATAGAATCCCTGCAGTGTAGAAAGAGGCCATTCGGCTCATCGAGTCTGTAATGACCCCACCTACGTCCACTCCGCCAACCCAACCCCATCTAACCTGCACATGTTTGGACACTAAAGGCCAATTTAGCATGGCCAATCCACCTAACCTGCACATCTTTGGACAATCAAAGCATATATGTGGCAATATATAGACAACAGATTCCTTGAACACAAACATGGCAGTAGTTCAGGACAGGCAGTTTAGTTTTAACAGCATTAGACAGGGACTGGTGAATATATGAAATGGATCGACCACAATTCTAGTTTAGTACATTCCAGTATTCTTACTGACACCTCAGGATAGTGCAAAGTCTTAAATAAACAGATGAGGGGGGTGGCGGGGGGGGGGGGGGAGTATTGTTCCTTCAAAGCAATATATTTCAATGGAGATACTGTTTGTTTGTTGGTTTACCCATTACCAGTTCAGCATAGTTTACTGTGGTAAATTTATGTTTCATTCCTTCTGGTGGGAGGAAGAAGTTCCAAAGGAATAAGTGAGTGGGCAAAATTATGGCAGATGGAGTTTAATATGAGCAAGCTTCAGGTCATCCACTGTGAACCTAAAAAAGATAAGAGAATTTTCTAAATTAAGAACAGTGGAGGAGCAAAGTGATTTAGGATTCAAATACACACATCATTGAAAGATAGTATTCAGGAACAAAAAGCAGGTAAAAAGGCCAATGAAGGGATGTTGTTTCACAATGAGGAAGGGGTTATGCTGGGTCGGTTTAGTTTTGGGAACTGCAGCTCGGGATGGATATATTGGTCTTGGAGGGACTGCAGTGCAAATTTATCAGAATAATAAATTAGAAGGTTGAATTATGAGAACATCAATTTGGCTTGTACTAACTTGACTATGGAACGCTGGGGTGTGAACCGTTTTAAGCCAATTAAAATCATAAAGATTCAATAGAGTAGACATATAGGATGTGATTTAACAACCCCCTTGGAGACTTGTTTGGTGGCGAGGGTTCAGGTGGGAGGGTGGAGGTCCCACTACCTTCACGCCTCTCTCCGATTAAGTAGCACAGTGGAACATGGCTAGCACTGCTGCCTCACAGCGCGAGGAACCCAGTTCAATTCCGACTTCGGGTGACTGTGTGACGTTTGCACTTTCTACCCATACCTGCGTGGATTTCTTCCGGGTGCCCCAGTTTCCTCCCACAGACCAGAGATGTGCAGGTTAGGTGAATCGGCTACGTTAAAATTGGCCCTCAGTGTCCAAAGGATGGGTGGGGATAGGGTAGAGGATTCGGCTTAGGTAGGGTGCTCTTTGAAGGGTCGGTGCAGACTCATAGAATCATAGAATCATAGAAGTTTACAGCATGGAAACAGGCCCTTCGGCCCAACCAGTCCATGCCGCCCAGTTTTTACCATTAAGCTAGTCCCAGTTGCCCGCACTTGGCCCATAACCCTCTATACCCATCTTACCCATGTAACTATCTAAATGTTTTTTAAAAGACACAATTGTACCCGCCTCTACTACTACCTCTGGCTGCCCATTCCAGACACTCACTACCCTCTGAGTGAAGAAATTGCCCCTCTGGGCCCTTCTGAATCTCTCCCCTCTCACCTTAAACCTATGCCCTCTAGTTTTAGACTCCCCTACCTTTGGGAAAAGATGTTGACTATCTACCTTATCTATGCCCCTCATTATTTTATAGACCTCTATAAGATCATCCCTAAGCCTCCTACGCTCCAGGGAAAAAAGTCCCAGTCTATCCAGCCTCTCCTTATAACTCAAACCATCAAGTCCCGGCAACATCCTAGTAAATCTTTTCTGCACTCTTTCCAGTTTAATAATATCCTTTCTATAATAGGGTGACCAGAACGGCACACAGTATTCCAAGTGTGGCCGTACCAATGTCTTATACAACTTCAACAAGACGTCCCAACTCCTGTATTCAATGTTCTGACCAATGAAACCAAGCATGCCGAATGCCTTCTTCACCACCCTGTCCACCTGCGACTCCACCTTCAAGGAGCTATGAACCTGTACTCCTAGATCTCTTTGTTCTATAACTCTCCCCAACGCCATACCATTAACTGAGTAGGTCCTGGCCTGATTTGATCTGCCAAAATGCATCACCTCACATTTATCTAAATTAAACTCCATCTGCCATTCGTCGGCCCACTGGCCTAATTGACCAAGATCCCGTTGCAATCCTAGATAACCTTCTTCACTATCCACTGTGCCACCAATCTTGGTGTCATCTGCAAACTTACTAACCATGCCTCCTAAATTCTCATCCAAATTCTTAATATAAATCACAAATAACAGTGGACCCAGCACCGATCCCTGAGGCACACCACTGGTCACAGGCCTCCAGTTTGAAAAACAACCCTCTACAACCACCCTCTGCCTTCTGTCGTCCAGCCAATTTTGAATCCAATTGGCAACCTCACCCTGGATCCCGTGAGCTTTAACCTTCTGCAACAACCTACCATGCGGTACCTTGTCAAAGGCTTTGCTAAAGTCCATGTAGACAACGTCTACTGCACTGCCCTCATCTACCTTCTTGGTCACCCCCTCAAAAAACTCAATCAAATTTGTGAGACATGATTTTCCACGCACAAAGCCATGCTGACTGCCCCGAATCAGTCCTTGCCTCTCTAAATGCTTGTAGATCCTGTCTCTCAGAATACCTTCTAGCAACTTACCTACTACAGACGTGAGGCTCACCGGTCTGTAGTTCCCAGGCTTTCCCCTGCTGCCCTTCTTAAACAAGGGCACAACATTCGCCACTCTCCAATCTTCAGGCACCTCACCTGTGGCTGCCGATGATTCAAATATCTCTGTTAGGTGACCCGCAATTTCCTCCCTAGCCTCCCACAACACCCTGGGATACATTTCATCAGGTCCCGGGGATTTATCTACCTTGATGCGCTTTAAGACTTCCAGCACCTCCTCCTCTGTAATATGCACACTTCTCAAGACATCACTATTTACTTCCCTTAGTTTCCTAACATCCATGCCTTTCTCCACCGTGAATACCAATGAGAAATATTCATTCAGGATCTCACCCAACTCTTGTGGCTCTGCACATAGATGCCCTTGTTGATCCTTAAGAGGCCCTATTCTGTCCCTAGTTACTCTTTTCCCCTTTATGTATCTGTAGAATCTCTTTGGGTTCTCCCTTGCATTATTTGCCAAAGCAATTTCATGTCCCCTTTTTGCCCTCCTGATTTCCCTCTTAACTCTATTTCGACAATCTCTATACTCTTCAAGGGATCCACTTGATCCCAGTTGCTTATGTACGTCATATGCCTCCTTCTTCTTTTTGATCAGAGTCTCAATATCTCGAGTCATCCAGGGTTCCTTACTTCTACCAGCCTTGCCCTTCACTCTAAAGGGAATGTGCTTACCCTGCACCCTGGTTAACACATTTTTAAAAGCCTCCCATTTACCAGCCATCCCTTTGCCTGCCAACAGTCTCCCCCAATCTACCTCTGCAAGTTCCTGTCTGATACCATCAAAATTGGCCTTGCCCCAATTAAGAATTTGAACTCTTGGGCCAGACCTATCATTCTCCATAGCTATCTTAAAACTAATGGAGTTATGGTCACTTGTCCCAAAGTGATCTCTCACTAGCACTTCTGTCACTTGCCCTTCCTTATTTCCCAAGACGAGGTCAAGTTTTGCCCCCTCTCTTCCTTCCTTCCCCTGGCCTCCTTCCTTCTGCACTCTAGGAATTATACGATTCTATTAGTTTGGGAGGAAGACTTGGGGTGGCCATCCCACTGGAGGCCACCTGAGGCCCTTAAATAGCCACAAAGGGCTGCATCCAGCTATCTATGGTATTCAACCTGTGGTGGGTGGGGGACTCGCCTGATAAATTTTTATGTGCCTTCTAGGGAGAGTTCCTCACTCAAAGTCACTTTGTGTCCAAAGATATGCAGGTTAAATGAATTGGCTATGATAAATGCACAGTGTTACAGGGATAGGGTAGAGTGCTCTTTCAGAGGGTTAGTGGAGACTCAATGGGCTGAATGGCCTCCTTCTGTGCTGCTCGTAGTTTTTATGTTCTTATCATTAAATATTTTAAAGATAAAAATAGATAGTTTTTTGAAGAATAAAGGGATTAAGGGTTATGGTGTTCGGGCCGGAAAGTGGAGCTGAGTCCACAAAAGATCAGCCATGATCTCATTGAATGGTGGAGCAGGCTCGAGGGGCCAGATGGCCTACTCCTGCTCCTAGTTCTTATGTTCTTATGTAAGGATTCTATGGAGGGCCTGGCATTGGGGAGGGGGAGCCCGCAGGAAAACACCATCCTGCCCGTGCTGTCAGTTCCTGAACCCCCAACACCTGGATAGTGACCGTCCCCCTTCCTTGGGAACCTCATCCCACCCCACTTATCTCTCTTCAGAGGATCCTTTGCCAATTCTCTGGGTGGGCCCCAGTACAATACTGACAGCGACCGCCACTCCCAGCGGTGCTGCCAGTGCTGCCGAGCTGTCAGCAACTCAGCTCTCAGGGACATGAGTTCCGTCATTCAGTGGGAGGCCCAACGCTGTCCAGGAAAATGCCTGATTACTTCATAATGACATTGGGCCTCCTGTGAAAAGATGATGCGGGGCTCTTAACGGCTCGTCAACTGGTGAGCAGGACCTATGTCACCACCACCGCCCTGACTGGGGAATCAAAATGAGGGGATATTATCTTAAAATTGGAGCTAGACAATTTAGAAGGAAAATCAGGAATCACCTTTCCACATGAAAGGTAGTAGGAATGTGGCATTCTCTCTGAAGAAGGTTAAGGATACTGGCAAACTGGAGTGTCCGAGACTGATCAATAGGATTTTGTTAAATATGCATATCAAGGGATCTGGAGCTAAGGCGGATAAATAGAATTCAGGTACAAATCAGCCATCTAACTGAATGACAAGAGTTGGTTCAAGAGATTAATGTTCCATCACTCATACTCTGTTCCTTCAAGGTTAGCATTACTTGCGTTTAAAATCTCGCTTTGCAATTTTCCCTACTCCCCCCCCCCCATCACAAACTTAGCATTAGATTTTGATTATAATATGGTCACTGTTTGCGAGATGTTCCCCAACCATCCAATTAACTAACTATGCCTTGTCACTCTCACTCACCACTAAATCCTGTATGACTTGTTCCCTTATTGTTTCTGAAAAGTATTCAGAAAACTGTCCTGGACGCATTCCCAAAATGTGTTGCCTTTATGACTTGTGCTGTTTCGCTTCTCCAATGCAGCAGCCAATTTGCACACAGCAAACTCCCACAAACAGCAATGTGATAACGATCAGATAATCAGTGTTTGTGATATTGATTGAAGGATAATTACTGGCCTGGGATAACTCTCCTGCTCTTCTTTAAAATAGTGACATAGCATATTTTACATTCATCCAAAAAGGCAGATTGGTCCTCAGTTTAGCATCTCATCTGAAAAACAGCACCGCTGACAGTGCAGCTCTCCCTCAGTATTGCACCGGAGTGACAATCTAGATTTTTGTGTTCAAGCCCAGGAGTGGGGTTTGAGCCAGAACTTTTTGTCTCAAAGGCAAGAGTGCTACCTACAAATGAGCCACAACTGACACACTGAGTAAGCAAAAGGGAAAAGAAAGACTTGCACTTATAGAGTGCCTTTCACAACCTTAGAGCAGCCCAAACCTCTTTCCAGACAATAAAGTGAAGTCACGAATGTAACATAGGGAAATGCAGCAGCCAATTTTCATGCAGCAAATTCCTGCAAACAGCAATATGATGACCCTCAAAAGGCTGCCGATGCTGGCCTGCGGAATTCCCTTCCCAGAAAGCAGTGGAGGCTGGGTCATTGATTATATTCAAGGCTGAGTTAGACAAATTTTTGATAGACTAGGGGCAGCAAGCAGTCAAGCGGCGTTAAGGCCACATTTGATCAGATATGTTCTTATTGGCTGGCGGAGCAGACTCGAGGGTCCGAAAGGTCTACTCCTGCTATTATTTCTTCTGAACTTACATTCTTATGAAAATTAGAAAAAAAAAGCGAATGAGTCCCGTGACAAAATAAGGGTGGGGCGATTCTCCAAAATGGAGACCAAGTGTTCACGCCGTCGTGAACGCCGTCGCATTTCACGACGGCGCGAAACGGGCCCAGGTCCAACCGATTCTGTCCCCCACAGGGGGGCGAACACGGCACTGGAGCGGTTCACGCCGTTCCAGCCTCCATTCCCGGCGCCGCGCCAACCCGCGCATGCGCAGTTGGGCCGTGCCAACCTGTGCATGCGCGGGGGACTTCTTCAGCGCGCTGGCCCCGACTCAACATGGCGTCGGTGTTCAGGTGCCGGCCACGCAACAAAGTAGGCTCGGGGGGGGGAGAGGCCGGCCCGCCGATTGGTGGGCCCCGATCGTGGGCCAGACTCCATCGGAGGCCCCCCCCCCCCCCCCCCCCCCCAGTGAAGGATCACTTTTCCCCGCCCCACAGACCCCCGCCCCCCCACCCCGACCCTTCGTGCAGAGTTCCCGCTGGCAGCAGGGTGAACGGCGCCGGTGGGACTCTGGGCATATCCGCCCAGCCGCGCGGCCCATCCGGGCCTGAGAATCGGCGGCCCCGCGAGATTCTCACCCGTTTACCGGCGGGTGTAGGGACTTAGTCCTCAGAAGGGAGAAACCCGCCCATGGTCTTTCGGGAAATGTGGGAGGAAACTGGAGCACCTGGAGGAAACCAACGCAGACACGGGGAGGAAGTGCTGACTCCACACAGCCAAGGAACCAAGCCGGGAGTCAAACCTGGGTCCCTGGAGCTGTGAAGCAATAGTGCTAACCAGTGTGCTACCATGTAATTACTGAACAAACCTGATTTTAAATGACTGAAAAATGATTTCTAAAATACATACTCAATCATTTGCTCGTTGTACTGGGGTACAGTAGTTAGTTCCTCAGTAAATTTGAAGTGCAAGCACCATTGCAGCCAAAAGAACCAGCTTCATAGTCAGAGCATACATGCAAGTGCAATTAGTGTAAACTCACAATAATAATGAATTAATCTTGGTGGTGGCTCGTTTTGTGGATGACTTTTTGTGAACTAACTGAATGAATGAAAGGATCATGGGAACTTGATTTGCAACTAACATCATTTACATTTTAAAATAGGCAATCTTTAGCACGGTTTATATTGATTGCCGGCGAATCGGACCAAGGAAACCAGTGTAAAGGCTGCTAAAAACAACTTACTATCGTGTCAAGGCTGAACTCAGGACACTTTTGAATGAGTCTTCTCTTGGAATCCAGGTTACGGGACTGCTAAGGTTATAAAATCTCTGTTCACATTCATGAGGAACAATTATCGGGATTGCCATGACATTTCAACACAAATAGCTAAATTTCAGAATCCATTCTTTTTCTCCAATCTCAACTTTGCAGTATGCCAAGATTTGACCTGAAAGTTTTGTGAAGATGTTTGGTGAGCTAAAGAGATGGTGAGATACTGTTACAGAAAGAAAATGCACTCATGCACAGATGGGCAGGAAAGATCATGGTGAAAATTAGATTTTCATTCTCTGGACTCGGGTCCAACTTCAGTTTAATTAAAAACCAGGCCTGGATCTGTAAAGGGATTGAACATCACCAATCTGAGAAGCAAAGGTTTGGGGTTTGAATGCTGAAATAGCCAAATATCCGTATTCGAACATGGGTTTGATTTATTTGCTTCCTCTCCTTAAGGTGCTGGGACATGCTTCTGCTGGAGTTGGCTGCACTCTGCTACATTGTCCAACTGGCTAGTTTTCATGTATATACCGAGGCATTGGAGCTGTTCAGTCATGGGAGAGAACATTTTCCATTCAATTTTGTATCCTATATGTTTCTTTGCAGTCCTCTCTTATTTGCCTCTTCCAATTCGGAAGGGGGACATCATCGTACGGTCAGACTTAACATTAACTTCTAAACAGAGGCCTAGTTGCTTACAAATTATATTTAACTCTGTGCATAAAATTAAGGAGAAAAAACTTTTCTGAACATTCTAACAAACAATCGTTGACCTGAAATGTAAAACTTTTATTCATTTTACTTTGTAATCTGATACGTTATTTGCCATCAATCCTTACCTACAGAGTGCCAGTGTGGAATGGGGAATGCCCCGCTGAGGCTGCACTTCGTCCCATTTCCTGCACTGAGGAGCTCCACTCACCAGATCGTCTCAGTGCAGGAGGAGAGTGGGCTGCCATTTTTAAATGGTGTCTCAATCTCTCGACCCCTCTAAAACCCCAACTCACCTATAAGGAGGTCCTCGGGCCCCCACCCCCGGCACCCCACCTCACACGGGCAAGGCACCCACCCCCAGGACCGATTCCTGAAAAAGGTACAATACCAGCCTGGGACTGCCAGTCAGACAGTGCCACAAGGGCACTTTGGGAGCATCAGGGTGCCACCCTGTCCTTAGGCTAACCACCTGGGGTCTTCCAATCCCCTGGGAGACACCCTCAAGTGTCGTTCCGCCTGGTCCCTGTTTGAGGGTACCAATAGTAAACAGGGTTCACCTCACGTCGCCAAGACAAAGGGCTGAGATCCCAAGGCCTTAGGTAGAACAGGTGAGCTGCATATTAGAGCAAGGCTAGCTACTAATATGCAGATTTGCCAAATACTGATCCCATCCACAATGGGTGGCATCCAGTACATCCAGATCGCGGCGTCTCATGAGATCCCGTTAGAGCTCGGAAGGCATTGCGAGTCGGGTAGAGGCCTCTCCCGGCATCCACCGGTAGTGTCGCGCCCCTGTTCAGGCAGGACACGGCCAACAGATCGCACCCATAAATGTGGGAATAATGTTGAGTTCATTTTTGGAACACAAAGCAGTCATTGATTTGCATGAACAAGAAACAATATCCAAGAATTTACTTTTGGCCACCTTACCAGCAACATTGTCATGTTTACTCCCTGTTTATTCGAAAAAGCATGAATGTTTAATTTTATATAGAGGTTCACCAAAGTGGCAAATTGCCACAGAATCATAGAATGATACAACCCAGAAGGAGGACAATTGGCTCATTATGCCTCCGCCAGATCTTTGCAAGAGCGAACCAATTAGTGCCACTTTCTTTCCCTTTCCCTGCAATACATATCTTTGCCCTTCAACGGCATACCCATTCCCTTTTGAACGTTTTTATCGCATCACCTTTCATATGCCTTTCAGGCCGACCACAAAGGTCATAAGTCAGTATGTTAAAAAAATAAAATCACCTATTCTCAGCTCTGGCTCTTTTCCAATTATCTTAACATCAATTTAATATTTAAAATTAAAGGATTATGCATCATGCAATACTATGTAATCCCAAACCTAACATTCTTTTTATTAGGAGCTTGGACAAATACCTGCCATCTGCTCCATTTTTCAGCCCCACAATCCCCACACCAAAACCAACATTGACCAAGCACCATTCTCTTTTAAAGAAATCTTATCTAAAATATTACTGTCCAAACTTGCTCCTCTCCAGTTCTGGTGATTTAATGAGGGATATATTGCAACCTAGGTCCAAGAGTTTAAACTAATATTTGCAAATAATATGAAATACAATTACACAAAATAATTACTTGCGAGATACCTTACCCTGACCCTTTAATTACAAATGTCCATCCAAGCATTCATGATACAATAACAAGATGGAGAAGATACAGCAGTAGAAATTGGACCTTCATAGAATTCATAGAATTTACAGTGCAGAAGGAGGCCATTCGGCCCATCAAGTCTGCACCGGCCCTTGGAAAGAGCACCCTACTTTTTTTTAAAATATTTTATTCCGGCATTTTCATTAAAAAATCAAACCGAAGTAGATGTAAAATTATACAACATTGTAAATAATCAACACCCACTCCCCCCCCCTCCCACTCCCAAATCATGCCCACTTCTGCTTTACCCCTTACCCCTTCCCCTTTTGCTGACTGCTCAATCTTCCTTTAAGTCAATGAACAGCTTCCACCTCCGAGCGAACCCATCAACTGACCCCCTCAGGACAAACTTGACCTTCTCCAGCCTCAGGAATTCTGCCAGGTCACTCACCCACCCCCCCGCTTTTGGTGGCTCTGAGTCCGTCCTTCCAAGCAAAATCCATCTCCAGGCTATCAGAGACGCAAAGACCAAAGCGTCAGCCTCTCACCCCCCTGGACTCCCGGATCTTCCAACACCCCAAATATCGCTATCTCCAGACTTAGGCCCACCTTTATCCCCAACACATCGGACATTGCGTCCGCAAACCCCTGCCAGAACCCCTTTAGCTTTGGACATGCCCAAACCATGTGGGCATGATTCGCGGGCCTCTCCGTGGACCGGCCACATCATCCTCTACTCCCTCAAAAAACCTACTAATCCGCGTAGTTGTCATTTGTGCCCTGTGAATTACTTTAGAAAATATTTTATTAAGGCATTTATTATTTTAACACTTTTAGAAGGAAAAATCCGACAAAGTCAAAAAACCCACAATAACATAGCCATCCTCCCCAAACACAGACGCGAACCAATTTGATCTATAAAAACAGTCCGTCTCACGGCTCTCCCTTCATTGGTTTTCCTACCCTTATTCGTCATTTCCATGCCTAATCACTTTCTCTCCCACCACTCCCACATCGCTGACAGACTAATTTTCCTTAAAGAAGTCGATGAACGGCTGCCACCTACGAGCGAACCCTTGTAACAAACCCTTTAAGATGAATTTGATTTTCTCCAACCTGAGAAACCCCTCCATGTCGCTTACCTATACCCCCGACGTCAGGGGCTCCAAGTCCCTCCATCCCAGCAGAATCCGTCTCCGGCCACCAGGGTAGCAAAGGTCAAAATGTCGGCCTCTCTCCCCCCTGGGCTCCCGGATCTTCCAACACTCCGAATATCGCCTCGGACTCTGAGTCACCCTCCCATTGTAGGACCTCAAACATGACGTCCGCAAATCCCTGCCAAAAAGCCCTTCAACCTCGGACACGGCCAGAACATGTGCACATGATTCGCAGGACTTCCCCCACAGTGCCCACACCTGTCCTCCACCTCCTCAAAAAAACCAAAGAGCACCCCACTTAAGCCCACACCTCCACCCGATCCCCATAACCCAACCTAACCTTTTTGGACACTAAGGGCAATTTAGCATGGTCAATCCACCTAATCTGCACATCTTTGGACTGTGGGAGGAAACTGGAGCACCCAGAGGAAACCCACGTACTCACGGGGAGAAGGTGCAGAGTCCGCACAGACAATGACCCAAACCTGGAATCGAACCTGGGACCCTGGAGCTGTGAAACAACAGTGCTAACCACTGTGCTACCGTACCTTGTACCTGCTTCATGGGTATAAAATGGACAGAACAAGACTCAATTCCAGGCACCAATGTCCCACATCTCAAGGGAACCTGCAAAATAGCCAACACTAAATAAAGCTGGGCTATTCTTCAGCTGAGCGCACAGGCTTTAGGTACCCTACTTGTTTAGCAGATGGGTTTTAAAAGCTAATTTTAGGCTCCATCTGACAAAAAATTCTTTAGGATGAGCGAAGCAAGAGTCAGATCTTCAGGACTTCAGTCACAGATATAGTTTGAGTGGCAGTAGATTTAGAACTAAGAAGAGGAGGAACGACATCTCGCAGAGGGTGGTGAATTTGTGGAACTCGCTGCCCCATAGAGTCGGAGTCATTAAATGGTTTCAGAAAGAAGATAGAAAAATTTCTGATTTTAAAAATAGGTTAAAGGGATATGGGGAACTGGTACGGAGATGGATTTGAGATCAGATAGAGATCAGCCATGATCTGATTGAATGGCGGAGCAGACTCGAGGGGCTGAATTGCCTACTTCTGCTCCTAATTACTATGACTCTATCTTGGTCACTAAGAAAAATTTATTTTTAAAAAGGTGTCCAAGATTAGCATTCACAATCACACTTTAAACATAGAAAAGACAACTCTCAAAAGATGGATTCTTCTGACCAACAGACTGCATTTTACAAGCACTTTTTAATCTGTCAAGTTCCCTGATCAATCAACAATTAAGCACTGCTTGATTTGAACCTGTGTGTACTTAACAACCATTGGACTTTGTGCACTTAATGAGACACAAATCCAACATAACTGGCAATCTAACTATAAGCAATGCTGCAGCAGATCCACCAGCATATATTAAAATTGTGAAATCCATTCAGTGTGTTTTAGGTGTCACATTTTGTAATGAAAAGCATTAAAAACAAGTCAGCTATCTCGTGATAGTTTATTCTGACCTCTAATTGACCTCAGAATCTGCAAAAAAGCAATTAGCTTCCAACTCCTCTCCGAAAGGCATAGTAATTAGATTCTAAGCCCATAAAAGGACACAGCGTTTACACACAATTATACTTTAGCAGCAGCCTGATACACTCCGTGTTGTGCAATATAATTATCCTTTCCTTGTTAATAGTATATCCTCCAAATTACTGAAATAACACCATGGGATAACAATTAATATTATAAAAATCTCAAACAAAATTGATTTTGGTGACTGTAATTAGTATAAGGAAGGCTATCGAACTTCCCGCACAATCATGTATTCCACTGAAAATGATGTACAATATCGACTGCAGTATTAATCTTCCCTAACCCAAGCATTTGCCATTCAGTGCTCATGGTATTATCGAAACAAGCCCGCACAGCCTCAGAGGATGCTCAGGAGCATGGAGTTAATTAGAGTACAGCGTACTTCCAGCTGGTACTGAGCCATATGGCTGCTTGCCAGGTCTTGGTTCAATTCTCAGCCAGAAGCTACAGCGAGGGAGCTGACATAATGAGATGTATAAGCTAACATGAAGCAACACACTTGATGAAACAGTTCTAGTAATAGGCTTTGTGGGTACTTGAGTTGATAGGCTGGATTAAGTGGCAATGAGTTGATGTTGTATTGGCAGCACTAAGTGTTTTACTACATTACAACAGCAGTTAGACCCTAGAGGAGCAAAATTCAAATTGTTCACTCAAATGTGGATGGTTCTGGAGAGAGCAAACTATCCACAGGAGAAAATGCTTCACCCCAGGATCCGCTTATCCTCATTATTTTATAATTTGGCCTAGAATATTTTTGCTTGCTGTTCAACTTAATTCCTTACTGTCAATTCTAATTGCAAAATTACATATGTTATAAATCATCCATGGAAATTACAGTCTCCTGCTCCCTACAGCCTCATTTACTGGGATGGTTAATTTTCACAAAGGCATGTATTATTCAGCCTTTCTGTTAAAAAGTGAACTGCAAAATGTCCTCTGTATAATGTTATCCTTTATTTTTCTGTTTGTTACTGATGTAACATGTTTCCTTCAGGTACTATGCGGTAAAGGAGAGATTGCCAGGAGGTCAGCTCTCCATTTCCTTCAGATACTGTGCGGTAAAGGAGAGATTGCCAGGAGTTCAGCTCTCTGTTTCCTTCAGGTACTGTGCAGTAAAGGAGAGATTGTCAGGAGTTCAGCTCTCCGTTTGCTTCAGGTACTGTGTGGTAAAGGAGAGATTGCCAGGAGTTCAGCTCTCAGCTGAACCAAGCATCGATGTTTTGGTCAGGAAGTTGGAAAGTTACACCTCAGAACCATCATGGAAGATTCCTCACACAGCCCCCACCCCCATCCTCCACTGCAGTTTCAGTCGGTTACTTTCACATTTCATAGTTGAATGTTTTCATAGAATTTACAGTGCAGAAGGAGGCCATTCGGCCCATCGAGTCTGCACCGGCTCTTTGAAAGAGCACCCTACCCAAGCCCACACCTCCATCCTATCCCCATAACCCAGTAACACTAAGGACAATTTTGGACACTAAGGGCAATTTAGCATGGCCAATCCACCTAACCAGCACATCTTTGGACTGTGGGAGGAAACCGGAGCACCCGGAGGAAACCCACGCACACACGGGGAGGATGTGCAGACTCCGCACAGACAGTGACCCAAGCTGGGAATCGAACCTGGGACCCTGGAGCTGTGAAGCGATTGTGCTAACCACCATGCTACCGTGCTGCCCAATGAGAATAAAAGGATAAAATGTTCGGTTTCCCTTATTCATGTAATGTTAACTCTTGTTCCCCTGAGGGTAGTAACTCATATTTGGATGATGTTTCGTGCCTGATAGCCTACCAAAGCTTCTTCATCCCCAAAGGGTTGATCTTCAGGTGTGAGCCTGTTGACAGACTGGGATCCTTCACTAATTAATCTGATCCTACCGACTTCGAATTTTCACACATGCACACTTGAGTCAATAGTTAAAAGATAAAACATGGGAAGTTTGGCTGGTCATTTCCTTCTTTTTAGTACAACATAGGCACAAGATTAGGCCATTCGGTTTCCTGAGTTTATTCTGCATTTCAGTTAGATCTTGGCTGAGCTATGTCTTAACTCCATCAATGCACCTTAGTTCCAGAACTCATGATAAACCTGGCCCAACAAAAATCTTATCAACCTCAGTTTTGAAGAATTCAATTTCAATTCCTCAACAGCTTTATTGAGAGAGAGTTCCAGATTTACATCATCATTTATGTGATAGTTGATTCCTGACAACAACCTTAAATGACCCAGTTTGAAGGTTATGCTCCCTTGTTGTGGGCTCCCCCCGGATAATCTGGAAAATTGGAGCACCTCCCATAATTTAAAGTGAAATGAACAGCCCAAGGCGGCAACAGTATAATGCTCATGGTGTTCATATAGGCTACTAAATTCATCATCTGGATTTGACAAATACAATTAAATTCAACCCACGATAGATAGAATCATAGGGCTAAACTTTTAGAGACTGACAGAGATAGGCATGAAGCTGGGCGGACGCATAGGTTCACGTTGTTATTCAGCATCCCGTTTTTCCAGCTTCAGCCCGTCCCCATCCCCCTGACCATTTTCCTGGACATGGGATGAGGGGGTGGGGCAGCACAGCTGCCTGCCACAAGCAGCGAGTAGCCAATTGACCTGGTTAAAAGCCTATTATGGCCGATTGATAGAGGCTGATGGTAATTTTACCAGTTGGTCTACAAGTCATTGGAGGCGTCATGGAACAGTATATCTGCCTGGAGGTGGCCTCCCAATGGCAAATCAGAAAGCTTCCCTGCCTACCTGGCTTCATCTTGGGACTGGGATGAGAGATAATCTCTTCGCTCAAAGGGCAGCAATGCTTTGGAATGATCCATCCCAGAGGATTGTGAATGCTCCATCATTGAACACATTTAAGGCTGAGACAGATGTTTGATCTCTCAGAGAATTAAGGGAAACAGGATACAAGCTGGAAACTGGATTTTACGCCAAAGATCTTGAATGGTCTGGCAGACTCACTGAGCCTTCTGGTCTACTCCTGCTCCTATCTCTCGTGTGTCCTTGAAGGAACTACTGCATGCCAGCACCAAAAAAGATAAGTTTGTTAAAAATATTTAGCTAAAGGTTGAGCTGGGAAGAGCATGACAACAGATTAAAACTATGCACCAGAACACCAGCACCATTTGCCTTGCATCATGACCTCAATCACCTCCTACCATCACCTCGCCACCCTCCCTCCATACAGCCCATCCCATTCACCCTCCTCAATCAATCTATTAATTTGGTCTCTTCTGATGGTAGAAAAGAATTTGCTGCCACCCTCACCCCTGCTGATTGCTGCTGTTACTCTCCATCCTGACCACCACTGGTGCCCTCCCTCCTGGCCATCACTGATGAGCGTGTTCGTCTTCAAATAGTACATTTAATTAAACAGGTAGCCTATTGATTAAACACTTCATCCTGGGCGGCACGGTGGCGCAGTGGTTATCACTGCTGCCGACGGCACTGAGGACCCGGGTTCAATCCCAGCCCCGGGTTACTGTCCGTGTGGAGTTTGCACATTAGCTCCGTGTCTATGTGGATTTCACCCCCACAACCCAAAGCTGTGCAGGTTAGATGGATTGACCGCGCTAAATTGCCCCTTAATTTAAAAAAAAAACTGGGTGCTCGAAATTTATTTGTAAAAAAACATTTCATCCTGAAAGCAGTACACAAACAATACAACACATCTTCAGAGCTGTCAGTCAGGTAGATTGTGTACTCAGGTCCTGGAGTGGGGCTTGAACCTTCATACCGAAGCTGACACTAGTATGAACTGGGCTGAGGTAGATGCAATATGATTCCATTGTAATATGGGTCACTTTTTTATTTGTGAAGTATGGAATAACCAATAATTAGTGCTCAGACCTGTCTCTGATTCTTGAGTAGTGATGCCTGGGGATAACTTTTTTTTAATTCATTTACGGGATGTGGGCGTTGCTGGCAAGGCCAGCATTTATTGCCCCTCTCTAGTTGCCCTTCAGAAGGTGGTGGTGAGCTGCAGTCATTACCAGGTTTTAATCTTATCTTGGGTGATAAGATGCTATATGTTGCAAGAGCATCTGTTATCACATTCTAAACACACCAGAGCATAGACTATTTTTGTGAAATCTACAATGAAGCCATGGTGAAGTTTTATTCTTTATTTTCCCTGAACAGATATCAATGGCCAGGACGATTCAGGTTGGCAAAGTATGTTGCTGCCCACACTGAATGATTAAGAGTTATGACTTTATGAAGCAATAATTGATAGATGATCACCAGGAGAGAATACCGTTCACATTATAAGCATTTATAACACAAGTAAATCCATGTTATCAATTATGTGACTGGTGGATGGAGTATTACAGGGTGTGTTTGTAATAAGTTATTGCAATTTTCAAGATGATAACAGCTGTGATTAAATTGATCCAGACAAGCTGTGCACTATCAAGAATGGGATGAATATCAAGAGCTGCAGCTTAAAAATTAGGCAAAAAAAGAGGAAGAATTAAATCAAGTGAAACTTGTTCACCCACAGGACAATATACTTGTGGAAGTGTAGTGAAGTATACATGCATTTAAGAGGTTCTTTAATAACTTGGATATTAAAGACTGCGTGCAACTGATCCACACTGACCAGAAGGTCCTGAGTGCAATTTCCAATATTGAGCTGGAAGGTCTCAGTCAAGGGGATTGCAACAGTGTTGAATAAGTGAAGAGGGCACTTAATATAGAGCATATCCCAACATGTTGTTTTAACTCAACATTATTACATTTACACAATTTCTCCTTGATATCTCCCTGTCTGTTTGATGCTCCGTAACAGCAAAGCTGACAAAAAGTCTTTTTATTAAGAATTTCCATCTCACTGTGAACGCTTCAGATTAAGCCATATCTAACAACCTGCTCTGAAAACCTTGCTCACATTTTGACAAAACAGTGACAAATTCCAGCACAGCAGCTAAAACAGTCCACAACATTCTAAAACAATCAACAACATTCCAAATCAAATAACCGACAACATTCTAAACTCATTCTATATCCCAATGTAAATATTTTGAAAATTCTCGGATACAGATCCACACCTTTTCCAAAAATGAATCAGTTCTTCCTCAAGGCCATAAGACCATAAGACATCGAAGCAGAATTAGGCCACTCGGCCCAACTAGTCTGCTCCGCCATTCAATCATGGCTGATATTTTCTCATCCCCATTCTCCTGCCTTCTCCCCATAACCCCTGATCCCCTTATTAATCAAGAACCTATCTATCTCTGTCTTAAAGACACTCAGTGATTTGGTCTCCACAGCCTTCTGCGGCAAAGAGTTCCACAGATTCACCACCCTCTGGCTGAAGAAATTCCTCCTCATCTCTGTTTTAAAGGATCGTCCCTTTAGTCTGAGATGGTGTCCTCTGGTTCTAGTTTTTCCGACAAGTGGAAACATCCTCTCCACATTCACTCTATCAAGGCCTCGCAGCATCTTGTAAGTTTCAATAAGATCCCCTCTCATCCTTCTAAACTCCAACGAGTACAGACCCAGAGTCCTCAAACGTTCCTCATACGACAAGTTTTTCATTCCAGGGATCATTCTTGTGAATCTCCTCTGGACCTTTTCCAAGGCCAGCACATCAATCCTTAGATACGGGGCCCAAAACTGCTCACAATACTCCAAATGGGGTCTGACCAGAGCCTTGTACAGCCTCAGAAGTACATTCCTGGTCTTGTACTCTAGCCCTCTTGACATGAATGCTAACATTGCATTTCCCTTCTTAACTGCCGACTGAACCTGCACATTAACCTTAAGAAAATCGTGAACAAGGACTCCCGAGTCCCTTTGTGCTTCTGCTTCCCAAAGCATTTCCCCATTTAGAAAATAGTCCATGCCTAAATTCCTCCTTCCAGAAGTGCCTAACCTCACACTTTTCCACATTGTATTTCATTTGCCACTTCATTGCCCACTCTCCCAGCTTGTCCAAGTCCTTCTGCAGCCCCCTTGCTTCCTCAATACTACCTGTCCGTCTACAGATCTTTGTATCATCTGCAAACTTAGCAACAGTGCATTCAGTGCCTTCTTCCAGATCATTAATGTATATTGTAAAAAGTTGTGGTCCCAGCACAGAGCCCTGAGGCACATCACTAGTCATCGGCTGCCATCCTGAAAAAGACCCCTTTATCCCGACGCTCTGTCTTCTGCCAGTCAGCCAATCCTCTATCCATGCCAGGGTCTTACCCTGAGCTTAGTTAACAGTCTCCTATGCGGCACCTTGTCAAAGGCCTTCTGGAAATCTAAATAAATCATGTCCACTGGTTCTCATTTGTCTAACTTCCTTGTTACCTCCTCAAAGAACTCAAACAGATTTGTCAGGCACGACCTCCCTTTGACAAAGACGTGCTGACTCAGTCCTATTTTACCATGCACTTCCAAGTACTTTGCAATCTCATCTTTAATAACAGACTCTAAAATCTTACCAACGACCGAAGTCAGGCTAACCGCCTATAATTTCCCGTCTTCTGCCTCCCACCCTTCTTAAACAGTGGTGTTACATTAGCCACCTTCCAGTCCTCCGGGACCCTTCCTGCCTCCAGTGATTCATGAAAGACCATCACTAATGCCTCCACAATTTTTTCAGTTATCTCTTTTAGGACCCTGGGGGAGAGTCCATCCAGTCCAGGCGACTTATCCGCCTTCAGACTTTTCAGTTTCCCCAGAACCTTCTCCTTAGTAATGGTAACTGCACTCACCTCTGCCCCCTGGTTCTCCTTGAGCTATTCCCTATTTGTGTACCATGTTTCACTGAATTTCATCCATTTGCTTCTATAATATATGTTGTTTACAGACAAACTAACGAGAAGCAGTGAGTAGCGATAAGGGAGTCTTTCTCAGGTTGGGGGGCAGTAACCATTAGAGTTCCACAGGGAACAGTGCAAGGACTGCAGCCCTTAAGATCTATATTAATGAATTGGTGGAAGGAACAGAGTGTGGGCAGAAAATTAGCAAATGGAATTCAATATGGGAAAATATGAGATTGTTCATTATAGAAGAAAGAATGAGGTGGATTATAAGTTAAATGGAGAGAGACAGCAGGAAGCTCTAGCACAAAGGGACTTTGAGGTCCTTGTACATAAAACCCAGAAAGCTAGCATACATGTGCTGAAGGTAATAGGGAAGGCAAATGGAATGCTGGCCTTTATTTTCAAGGGGGCTGGACTATAAAAGTAAAGAGGTGTTGCTACAATTGTACAAGGTACTAGTGAGGCCACATTCAGAATATTGTGTACAGTTTTGGTCGCCTTATTTTAAGAAAGATATATTATCATTGGAGCCAGTACAGAGGGCGTTTACGAAGATGATCCCGAGTACGGAGGGACTACCATATGAAGAAAGATTAAACAGGTTGGGTCGGCACTCCTTGGAGATCACAAGAATGAGAGATGTAGCACAGTGGGTACACTATTGCTTCACAGTGATGTGGTCCCATGTTCGATTCCTGCTTGGGTTGCTGTCTGTGCGGAGTCTGCATGTTCTCCCCGTGTCTGCGTGGGTTTCCTCCGGGTGCTACAGTTTCTCCCACAAGTCCCAAAAGATGTGCTGTTAGGTGAATTGGACATTCTGAATTCTACATCTGTGTACCCAAACAGGTGCCAGAGTGTGGCGACTAGGGGATTTTCACAGTAACTTCATTGCAGTGATAATGTAAGCCGTGTGATAATAATAAAGATTACTATATGATTGAAATATTAAGATTCTTAGGGGGTTAGACAGAGTAAATGTTGGGAGGATGTGTCCATTTATGGGAGAGTGTAGGACCAGAGGGAATAGGCTCAGAGTAAGGGAGTGATCATTTAAGACAAATTTCAGGAAGAATTTATTCTCTCAAAGAATGGTGAAACTTTGGAATTCTTTTCCCCAGGAAACTGTGGAGGCCGAGTCCTTGAACATTTTCAAGGCTGAGATTCATAGGTTTTTAATCAGTAGGGTACTTAAGGGTGATGGAGATAAAACGAGAAAGTTAAGACGGAGATAAGACGGTCAGTGTCAGATCAGTCATGATCTTATTAAATGACGGAACAGCCTCGAAGGGCAGAATGGCCTAATCCTGTTCCTATTTCTTATGATCTTATAGTCTAAATAGACTAACCAACAGCAATGAAAACATTATGTCTGCTTAATGAGTCAAGAAATCCATTCCAGATTGCAATTCAATAATCCCGACTGCAAAGAGCCATTGTTTCCGACTGCTGGCCAATGGTGGACCGCTTCCCTCTGCCGTGAAACACATAGCGGGGAGTGGAATATCCCGCCCAATATCTACGCTCACATATAAAGCATAGCCACTTTTGTAAGATATAAGAAAAGCATCAGGTCTCATGAAGCTATAGCTCAGCAAGAATTAACAACTGGTGGCGGAGTCCAAAGCAAGGGGCCATAAATATAAAAGATAAATCCAATGGGGGATAAGGAGAATTTTTTTTACTGGGAATGAGAAACTGCTACCAGAACAAAGAACAAAGAAATGTACAGCACAGGGACAGGCCCTTCAGCCCTCCAAGCCTGCGCCTACCATGCTGCCCGGCTAAACTAAAATCTTCTACACTTCCGGGGTCCAGATCCATCTATTCCCATCCTATTCATGTATTTGTCAAGATGTCCCTTAAACGTCACTATCGTCCCTGCTTCCACCACCTCCTCCGGCAGCGAGTTTCAGGCACCCACTACCCTCCGTGTAAAAAAACTTGCCTCTTACATCTCCTCAAAACCTTGCCCCTCGCACCTTAAACTTATGTCCCCTAGTAATTAACCCCTCGACCTTGGGAAAAAGTCTCTGACTATCCACCCTGTCTATGCCCCTCATAATTTTGTAGACCTCTATCATGTCGCCCCTCAATCTCCGTCGTTCCAGTGAGAACAAACCGAGTTTATTCAACCTCTCCTCGTAGCTAATGCCCTCCATACCCAGGCAACATCTTGGTAAATCTCTACTGCACCCTCTCTAAAGCCTCCACATCCTTCTGGTAGTATGGCGACCAGAATTGATCACTATATTCCAAGTGTGGCCTAACTAAGGTTCTATACAGCTGCAACATGACTTGCCAATTTTTATACTCAATGCCCCATCCAATGAAGGTAAGCATGCCGTATGCCTTCTTGATTACCTTCTCCACCTGTGTTGCACCTTTCAGTGACCTGTGGACCTGTACACCTAGATCTTTCTGACTTTCAATACTCTTGAGGGTTCTACCATTCACTGTATATTCCCTACCTGCATTAGACCTTCCAAAATGCATTACCGCACATTTGTCCGGATTAAACTCCATCTGCCATCTCTCCGCCCAAGTCTCCAAATGATCTAAATCTTGCTGTATCCTCCGACAGTCCTCATCGCTATCCGCAATTCCACCAACCTTTGTGTCATCCGCAAACTTACTAATCAGACCAGTTACATTTTCCTCCAAATCATTTATATATACTACGAACAATAAAGGTCCCAGCACTGATCCCTACGGAACACCACTAGTCACAGCTCTCCAATTAGAAAAGCAGCCTTCCATTGCTACTCTCTGCATTCTATGACCTAGCCAGTTCTGTATCCATCTTGCCAACTCACCTCTGATCCCGTGTGACTTCAACTTTTGAAGAAGTAGCTGAGGACCGCTCAGTGGTTAGCTCTGCTCCTCACAGCGCCAAGGACCCGGGTTGGATCCCAGCCCCAGGTCACTGTTTGTGTGGAGTTTCCACATTTTCCCCGTGTCTACGTGGGTCTCATCCCCACAACCCAAAGATGTGCAGGGTAGGTGGATTGGCTACACTAAATTGCCCCGTATTTGGAAAAAACGAATTAGGCACTCTAAATTTTTAAACAAAGAAGGAGGTGAGGCCAATGGCATTAAGGCATTTGAAGGAAAGGTACATATGCACATAAAGGAGAAGCGAATAGATTGTTTTGCTGACAGGGTTCAATGGCAAAGGGTGGAGTTAGCTCATGTGGAACATAAGCACTAGCTGCTGAAGGAACATCTATGATTTCAAAAGGGAATTGAATCGGTATTTGAGGGATATAAACATGGGGTATATACAAACCTCTGCGACACTACTTTTATCTTTAAATTTGCTACTATTACCTTCAAATACTTAACGACCATGAAAAATTAAAATTGGCATTGACCGTTAAACTGACAGTCAAAATATACTGAGATTCAACTAAGCAACAAATTTCATTGTAAAGATTTATGCAGCTGATGAGTATTTCAGCTAAAGTGCTCTCTCTCTTTCTAATTAGACCTATTGTTGTCGTTAATGCAAAATTGTGATGAATCTGAGCTGTCCCAACATGTGGAAAGACAATTTTTATCACAATTTACCCTCCTAGCCTTCCTCTACTCTCCATCTCCTTTGACAGACCAGGTGGGACTATTGAGTGACTCGATTGTAAGACCAGTAGCGATATAAAGAGATATTGGAATTGAAGCAAAGTCCAACAGACTGTGAGGTGCTGTGCATTGTTCCATCTTTGCTGGAATATTCATATGTCAGGAAATGCTAGGGGTATTATTGTAGGGATCAAAAAGGCAACAGGTCCATCAACAAAGAAAATGGCTTGGCTGAAAACAATAGCAGGATAGGTCATCGCCAACCACAATGCACAGTTGGACAGATGGGTGTTGTAATCTAGGAAGAATACTGTTACCGAGGAATGTCTAGGCGCTATAAAGAGCCTCCCTAACATGACAGAGCTGGATATTGAACATATAGTAGAAGAGTTTAGCAAAGCCATTGACTCACTTTCTATGGGCAAAGCTCCATGTAATGATGCTCTGCCACCTGAACTCATCAAGCATAGGAAAATGGCACCCCAGCAACACTGAAATATATAAAATACACAGAATCCCCACAGTGCAGAAGGAGGCCATTTGGCCTATCGGGTCTGCACCAAACCTCCGAAAGAGCACCCCAACCCAGGCCCCAGGCACCCCCCCCCCCCCCACCCCATTCCCCGAACTCAACCGAACTTGCACATCTTTGGACACTAATGGGCAATTTAGCATGGATAGCCCTCCTAACATGCACATCTTTGGACTGTGGAAGGAAACCGGAACGCGCGGATGAAACCAACAAATCTACGGGAAGAACGTGTAAACTCCACACAAACAGTCACCCAGGGCCGGAACTGAACCTGGGTCCCTGGAGCTGTGAGGCAGCAATGCTAACAATCTTGCCACTGTGCTGCCCATATATAAGTACATCTGTATGAATCTCTCCATCTCCACTGGCGAATAGGGGCAATAACCCATAAAATGCATGAGTCAAGATTGTGGCTCTGTACAACTAGGGCAACAACTATCGAGGCATCACCTGCTAAGTATCATAGAAAAGTAGATGCCCGTATTGTCCTGTCAGGCTGCAGTCCGTGATTGAACATGAATTCCAGTATGATTTTGTGGTATTAGAGATATTACGGTACCTGATAGGCTGGAGCACCATTGGTGGAAACTGTATACTTTCTATTGGTTAGGATGTATGGTAGCTCCGCCCTGCTAGGCGGGGTATAAGAGCCCGTGCCGCCCCAGCAGCCCTCATTCTGTACCTGAGTTGCTGGGGGAAACATCTAGCTTATTAAAGCCTTCAGTTGGACTACAACTTCGCTTTAGTGGTCATTGATTGTGCATCAATTTAATAAGATAGTTTTTTTTTCAAAAAGAAAGGATGGAGCTCTGAATCAAGCCAGAGGGTCTGCAACTCAGCCCCCATGCGGCGAACTCAGCGGCAATCTTCAAGCACTGGCTGGCATGCTTTAAAGGGTATCTCGGGACGGCCGAAAACACACCCACGGGAGAACAGAAAATGCAAGTCCTGCACTCAAGGGTGAGCCCGGAGATTTACACCCTCATCAAGGAAGCGGAAGACTTCGATGCAGCAATAGAGCTGCTAAAAGGACATTATATTCGCCCGGTAAACCAGGTCTACGCCCGGCACCTGCTTGCAACAAGGCGACAAACCCCTGGGTAATCGCTGGAAGAATTCTACCATGCACTCCTGGTGCTGGGGAGAAACTGCAGCTGCCCGCAAGTTTCGGCGAGCGAACACACTGAACTCTTGGTCTGGGACGCTTTTGTGGCAGTTATACTATCCTCACAAATCTGCCAGCGACTGCTAGAAAAATACACTCTGGGTCTCAAGGAAGCACGGGCCCTTGCAGGCTCCCTGGACGTGGCCTCCAGGAACGCCCGCGTTTACGTTCCCGACCGCGCGGCAGCCACCTGGGTAGCGTGGAACCCCTCCGCAGCCGACCCCGAGACATTGCCCATGCCCCCACAAGCCTGTGCTGCAAGGCAGCCTGGCAACCCAGGGGGGGCCCCGCTGCAGGCCAAGCACCCCCGCCAGCGCTGCCTGGCCCTCGCATCCACCTGCAAGGGATGCGGCAAAAAGGGCCATTTCGTGGGGGCATGTCAGGCCCGTGCGGTTGCCGCGGTCTCCGGCAGCGAATGCGAACCGCCAACACAAACTTCTCCACGGTCCCCGTGCGGTCAGCGGGCGCCGCCATCTTCCTATTCCAGAGCCACGTGCGGACCCCGGACGCCGCCATCATGTCCCGCGGACGCCACGTTAGAGGGACGGGCGCCGCCATTTTGTGCACCCCCAGCCATGTGCGACCAATGGGAGCCGCCATCTTGAATGAACCCCCAGGACCCCAGCTCGGCTGACCACGCACTGCCCGAAGAGAACTCTCAACTGCTGCGATTAGCCCTGGTGACCTTGGATCATTCCCGGCCTCGAACACTTTCATCTGCTAGAACAACTGTATTCATCAACGGGCACGAGATGTCTTGCCTAATCGACTCTGGGAGCACGGAGAGCTTCATACACCCCGACATGGTAAGGCGCTGTTCTCTCCTCATCCACCCCGTTAATCAAAAAATCTCCCTGGCCTCCTGTTCACACATAGTGGAGATAAAGAGGTTTGGTGTAGCAAACCTCACAGTCCAGGGAAGGGAGTTCAAAAATTTCCGTCTCTACATCCTTCCCCACCTCTGCGCGGCTACACTCCTGGGTTTAGACTTCCAGTGTAACTCCAAAGTCCAACCTTCAAATTCGGCGGCCCTATACCCCTCCTTACTGTCTGCGGCCTCACGACCCTTAAGGTCGACCCGCCTTCCCTGTTTGCGAACCTCACCCCGGATTGCAAACCCATTGCCACCAGGAGCAGGCGGTACAGTGCCCAGGACCGGATCTTCATTCGGTCAGAGGTCCAAAGGCTACTGAGGGAAGGGGTCATTGAAGCCAGTAACCACCCCTGGAGAGCTCAACTAGTGGTGGTAAAGACTGGGGAGAAGCATAGGATGGTCATCGACTACAGTCAGACCATCAACAGGTTTACGCAGCTGGACGCGTACCCTCTCCTCCGCATATCCGTCCTGGTAAACAGGATCGCGCATTATAAGGTCTTCTCCACGGTGAATCTCAAGTCCGCCTACCACCAGCTCCCCATCCGCACTAGTGATCGCAAATACACTGCCTTTGAGGCAGATGGGCGGCTCTATCACTTCTTAAGGGTTCCCTTCGGTGTCACCAACCAGATTTCGGTCTTCCAGCGCGAGATGGACCGAATGGTTGACCGGTGCGGTTTACGGGCAACATTCCCGTATCTCGATAATGTCACCGTCTGCGGCCACGACCAGCAGGACCACGACACCAACCTCCGAAAATTCCTCCAGACCGCAAAAATCCTTAACCTTACATACAACAAGGATAAATGTGTGTTTAGCACCGACCGCCTAGCCATCCTCCGCTATGTAGTGCGAAATGGAGTTATAGGCCCCGACCCTGAATGCATGCGCCCCCTTATGGAGTTCCCCCTCCCTCACTGCTCCAAGGCCCTAAAGCGCTGCCCAGGGTTTTTCAGTTACTACACCCAGTGGGTCCCCAACTATGCGGACAAGGCACGTCCCCTGATCCAATCTACAGCGTTTCCCGTGTCGATAGAGGCCCGCCAGGCCTTCAGCCACATCAAAGCAGACATTGCAAAGGCCACGATGCACGCTATCGACGAGTCCCTCCCCTTCCAGGTCGAGAGCGATGCGTCTGACGTAGCTCTGGCGGCCACCCTCAACCAAGCGGGCAGACCAGTGGCCTTCTTCTCACGTACCCTCCATGCTTCCGAAATCCACCATTCCTCAGTCGAAAAGGAGGACCAGGCCATAGTAGAAGCTGTGCGACATTGGAGGCATTACCTGGCCGGCAGGAGATTCACTCTCCTCACTGACCAACGGTCGGTTGCTTTCATGTTTGATAATGCACAGCAGGGCAAGATAAAAAACGTCAAGATCATGCGGTGGAGGATCGAACTCTCCACCTACAACTATGACATCTTGTACCGTCCCGGGAAACAAAATGAGCCTCCTGACGCCCTGTCCCACGGCACATGTGCCACCGCACATGTGGACCGCCTCTGAGCCCTCCACGAGGACCTATGCCACCCGGGGGTCACTCGATTTTTCCATTTTGTCAAGACCCGCGACCTGCCCTACTCCATCGTGGAGGTCAGGCCAGCCACCAGGGAATGCCAAATCTGCGCGGAGTGCAAACCGCATTTCTACCGGCCAGAGAAACGCACCTGATAAAGGCTTCCCGTCCCTTTGAATGCCTCAGCATGGACTTCAAAGGCCCCCTCCCCTCCACCGACCGCAACACGTACTTCCTGAACGTGATTGATGAGTACTCCCGGTTCCCATCCCCTGCCCCGACATGACCGCAACCACCATCATCAAGGCCCTCCATAGCATCTTTGCACTGTTCGGGTTCCCCGCTTACATACATAGTGATAGGGGGTCCTCCTTTATGAGCGACGAACTGCGTCAATTCCTGCTCAGCAAGGGCATCGCCTCGAGCAGGACGACCAGTTACAACCCTTGGGGTAACGGACAGGTAGAGAGGGAGAACGGAACGGTCTGGAAGACCGTCCTACTGGCCCTACAGTCCAGGAACCTCCCAGTCTCCTGCTGGCAGGAAGTCCTCCCGGATGCCCTCCACTCCATCCGGTCACTGCTTTGTACCACCATCAACCAGACACCTCATGAACGTCTCCTTGTCTTCCCCAGGAAGTCCTCCTCTGGGACCTCGCTCCCGACCTGGCTGGCAGCACCCGGACCCATCCTGCTCCGAAAACATGTGCGGGCACACAAGTCGGACCCATTGGTCCATCTGCTCCATGCTAACCCTCAGTACGCCTACGTGGCGTACCCCGACGGCTGACAAGATACGGTCTCCCTACGAGACCTGACGCCCGCCAGAGCCCCATGCACACCCCAGCCACCAGTCCCACCCTCTCCTCCACCGGGGCACCTTACAGGAGGATCGGTCCTTCTGGCGGCTCCGTCTAGGTCCCCCCCCACCCACCGATGCACCTCGCAGGCGCTCCCTTCCCAGGTCAACCGTTTTCCCCACCAGCGCCATCTAGGGGTGACGAAGATGCCATGGAGATCGAAGCCATGCTCCCGGAGTCACAGACGCCCGAGCCTCCACTGGAGTCACCACCGAAGCTCCGCCGATCACAGAGGACGACCTGGGCCCCCGATCGACTGATTGCTTCATTTTAAATTGTAAACTGTAAACTGTAAATTTAAATCATCAATTGTAAATAGCTATCAGAAATGTAAATAGTTACAAAACGCTGTACGGAGGTATTACGGTACCTCCATAACTAATTCTACCATGTTGCCATGTTTGTAGAATCAGGCCATCAACCCCGCCGGACTCTTTTTTAACAGGGGGTGAATGTGGTATTAGAGATATTACGGTACCTGATAGGCTGGAGCACCATTGGTGGAAACTGTATGCTTTCTATTGGTTAGGATGTATGGTAGCTCCGCCCTGCTAGGTGGGGTATAAGAGCCCGTGCCGCCCCATCAGCCTTCATTCTGTACCTGAGCTGCTGGGGGAAACATCTAGCTTATTAAAGCCTTCAGTTGGACTACAACCTCGCTTTAGTGGTCATTGATCGTGCATCAGGTTTCAGAACTCAAGGATTTATAATTCACATGAATTTCTCAGTCTGGTAGCTCAAGAGAAATGCCATGAATATAGAATACCACTACGTATTGTCTTCATCAATCTCACCATAGCATTCAACCATGTGAGCTGAAGCGGGCTATTTAAGCTTCTGGAGAAAACTGTTTGCCCACTGAAGCTGCTCAGTGTGATCTCATCTTTCCAAGACAACATGATGTGTAAGGTCAGCTGTGACAGGCCAACATCTGAATCCTTCGAGATCCATGGTGGGATCAAACAGGATTCCCTTCTACCACCAATACGTCTCTAAACTGAATTACATTTGAAACAGTCTTTGCTCCTTCATTTTTCTTATGCAACTTCAAACAAATTTGCCCTTCAGGCTCAAAATGTACTGGAGAATTTGCCGCTGCTGAAAACATGCCAAATGAGTCAAATGATTGTCACCCGATCGCACATTAGAGCTTCTCATTAAGACATGCTCAGCCCTGATTGTTCACAAATAAGCTTCAATCCCGGCCAATCGTACTAGTCCAAGTAATAATAGAAAGCAGTCATGTGGAAAATTGTTCCATGGCACAGTTCAATGAAACGTTCTTCTCAGTTGCCAGAAAATAACTTGTCCCAAACACAGTTGTTTTCCGAGAAGATTACCACCACTCCTTAAGCAAACTCCTGTGTATTTAGTGCCCACCGTTTCTTGTACAGTGGCTATTCCATCTCTGGCTGAATTGAGACAATTTGGCTTTCATCTTATTGAGTTGTTAAGTACATTGTACCCTTGAGCATGCTTATGTTTTGGAGCAGTTCCCCTACAGTTTTTTCAGTAGTATGCTGCACCTTCCTTGCTGTACCAAAGCTGAAATCAAGTGGAACCAAGTTTAAAGAAAACAGAACTGTCACATCAGTTCTATCTTGATATTTAGAAGCTTCATATCACTCAGATGCCATTCCTTGTAACTTACACATATCTAAACACCATAGATTAGTGAGCTCCTACATTCTATGACTATCTTGTGAATTTCAATGGATAATGCATGGTATTAATTTTTATCAGTGGATTATTCATTGTGGGCCTAATAGGTGCTGCATCTGTCATAACAGAATCTTGCAATCTTTCTGTCATGGGTTATTTGCACTGTCTGCATGCATGAGCGGACATTGAGGAAGAAATGGGAGTGCAGCCAAAAAACAAAGGTGGTTCAGATTATTTTCAGGATGAGGAGAAAGTGCCCAGGAGAGAAATGGTTGTACCAAAATGTCCTACTGGCCTGTTTAATAATTGGGATCCCTGCAGGCTTTCCAATCCAGGCATGTCCCAGTGCTAGCTATCTTCAGGCACTATTATAGTGAGTTAGCCAACACCTACAGTTGAGGAAATGAGGCAGAGAGTCAAGATGAAGCCTTTCCTCATAATTATGAAGTGAATTCTGGGTTGGCACCAGAACCTCTTACATTACCAACGCTTCCAGAGACCTTCATGCTACCTCGTATCCCCATGTTCACTCAAACCCATCTCATACCTACCAT
The DNA here is from genome assembly GCF_047496885.1 of Scyliorhinus torazame. NCBI lineage: Eukaryota > Metazoa > Chordata > Chondrichthyes > Carcharhiniformes > Scyliorhinidae > Scyliorhinus > Scyliorhinus torazame. Next base: position 277,429,514 of record NC_092709.1, read on the forward strand.
GCCATCTCCATAGCCACTCACATTGTATCCACCTTGGGAGCCATGTGGAGATGAAAGAAAAATAAACTTTTAAAAATCTAATAGACCTCTCACTCACACTTGGTAATAAATGGAAACTCCGCTTTCTGATAGTCATTGAAAGATTTTACACCCACTTAACTGTTCAGCCTGTCACTAAAAAACTTCCATTTCATAACCACTATAAAGACAGATATTCAATATAAAACAAAAAAGTGGCTAAGGTAAATATTGGTCCTTTAGAGAATGAGAAGGGAGATTTAATACTGGGAGATGAGGAAATGGCTGAGGAACTGAACAGGTTTTTTGGGTCGGTCTTCACAGTGGCAGACACAAATAACATGCCAGTGACTGATGGAAATGAGGCTATGACAGGTGAGGACCTTGAGAGGATTGTTATCACTAAGGAGGTAGTGATGGGCAAGCTAATGGGGCTAAAGGTAGACAAGTCTCCTGGCCCTGATGGAATGCATCCCAGAGTGCTAAAAGAGATGGCTAGGGAAATTGCAAATGCACTAGAGATAATTTACCAAAATTCACTAGACTCTGGGGTGGTCCCGGCAGATTGGAAATTAGCGAACGTGACACCACTGTTTAAAAAAGGAGGTGGGCAGAAAGCGGGTAATTATAGGCCAGTTAGCTTAACTTCGGTAGTAGGGAAGATGCTGGAATCTATCATCAAGGAAAAATAGCGAGGCATCTGGATGGAAATTGTCCCATTGGGCAGATGCAGCATGGGTTCATAATGGGCAGGTCGTGCCTAACTAATTTAGTGGAATTTTTTGAGGACATTACCAGTAGATAATGGGGAGCCAATGGATGTGGTATATCTGGATTTCCAGAAAGCTTTTAACAAGGTGCCACACAAAAGGTTGCTGCATAAGATAAAGATGCATGACATTAAGGATAAAGTAGTAGCATGGATAGAGGATTGGTTAATTAATAGAAAGCAAAGAGTGGGGATTAATAGGTGTTTCTCTGGTTGGCAATCAGTGGTGTCCCTCCGGGATCGGTGTTGGGCCCACAATTGTTCACAATTTACATAGGTGATTTGGAGTTGGGGACCAAGTGCAATGTGTCCAGGTTTGCAGACGACACTAAAATGAGTGGTAAAGCAAAAAGTGCAGAGGATACTGGAAGTCTGCAGAGGGATTTGGATAAGTTAAGTGAATGGGCTAGGGTCTGGCAGATGGAATACACTGTTGACAAATGTGTGATTATCCATTTTGGTAGGAATAACAGCAAAAGGGATTATTATTTAAATGATAAAATATTAAAACATGCTGCTATGCAGAGAGACCTGGGTGTGCTAGTGCATGAGTCGCAAAAAGTTGGTTTACAGGTGCAACAGGTGATTAAGAAGGCAAATGGAGTTTTGTTCTTCATTGCTAGAGGGATGGAGTTTATGACTAGGGAGGTTATGCTGCAATTGTATAAGGTGTTAGTGAGGCCACATCTGGAATATTGTGTTCAGTTTTGTTCTCCTTATCTGAGAAAGGACATACTGACGCTGGAGGGTGTGCAGAGGAGATTCACTCGGTTAATCCCAGAGTTGAGGGGGTTGGATTATGAGGAGAGGTTGAGGAGACTGGGACTGTACTCGTTGGAATTTAGAAGGATGCGGGGGCATCTTATAGAAACATATCAAATTATGAAGGGAATAGATAGGATAGATGCGGGCAGGTTGTTTCCACTGGTATGGTGAAAGCAGAACTAGGGGGCATAGCCTCAAAATAAGGGGAAGTAGATTTAGGACTGAGGTTAGGAGGAACTTCTTCACCCAAAGGGTTGTGAATCTTTGGAATTCCTTGCCCAGTGAGGCAGTTCAGGCTCCTTCATTAAATGCTTTTAAGATAAAGATAGATAGTTTTTTGAAGAATAACGGGATTAAGGGTTATGGTGTTCGGGCAAAAGTGAAGTTGAGTCCACAAAGGATCAGCCATGATCTCATTGAATGGCGGAGCAGGCTCGAGGGGCCAGATGGCCTACTCCTGGTTCTTATGTTCTTATAATCGCCGGTTATCCTAGTTACATTGTTAATTAAGTTGTGAACTCAGCCTCCTGCGCTCCCTGCTCAGATAAATGCGTTTGGAGCTTTAGAAACTCAGCCGGCCATTCATAATGGTGTCAGCAGTAATAACAACCCCTGGGAAATGTCAGCAAAGAACTCAATTGAAACTGCAGGACCCCAGGTGGAAATGTATTTTTCTAACCTACACCAGATGGCCTGTCAATCAAAGCAGTTCATCAGAACATTTTTATTTCACTTTAAATATCGGCTTCAGTCTGTTTTCTCATGTTTAAAGGGCTGGGGATTTCAAAAATGTTTAGATCATGATACTTAAACCTTACCTGCCCTCGAAAACCTGGTACATCTACTCTATCAATACATGCCTCCTACATTGCGATTTAGGTCACTTGGAACAGCCAAATTGGGATATATTTAAACTCAATTTGAATTTCAAATGACCCTGCTGAATCATGTGATTCACAGGGCACCCACTTCTCACTCAACAACAATGGTTCTGTCGGAAAAGGAGGTGGGATTTCTGCAATTTTTTTTATCCAGAACATTAGAAGTACTGTGCTGCAAATGGATAATCAAGAAATATTGTGCAGGATCTTGAGCCGGCAACAGGAACCTTGGGCACCACTGGAGAGCTGGTGAGTCTTCCCTGCTGCCTCTTTCCAGGAATATCCACCAGTACTACATGCTAATAAGCGAATTGACATGCCAGTGGGAGACATTTACCCAGGTTTTGAACCCTAGGACAGAAGTCCCATCTGCATCTGGTAAGAGGCAGGCAGCAATTTTAAATGTAAGTGCTCCCAGGGAATGTGTGGCTACTGCTGGAAATACATCCATCCAGGGGCCAGAAGCCAGAGCAGAAGTGATGGTGGGAAGGATTCACGGGGTAGGGGTCATAGTGTAGTGGGGATACAGGGGAGTCAACAACAAAGGCAAGGGATGCTGGGTCCCTCAATCAGGCACAAAACACTTTTGGACGAGGGATTCCTCCATGGAGCAGGCAAGCACACTCGAAGGTCTCAATTTGTGGCAGGATGGAGAGGCTGTCCACAGGCCTTCCCGCCATGGGCTTAATTAACAACCACCAAACCCGCCATGGGTTAGAGGAACCAAGATTCCACCCATTACTGTATGTCACATAAGAAGTAAAATTATGGAATAAGCTCCAAAGAGAGACAGTGAAAGCGAATATGCTCATTTATTCAAATACAAATTTGATAAGGTTATTTTCAAAAATATTTTGGGATAGATGAGTAATTAAACATAAGGTCAGTATGGCGCATGAGTATAGATGGCGGGGTGATGGAGGATGGGCTGTGGGCTGAAGCCCTGAGTATGGTAAACTCAATCGCAACATGTGCCTGGCTCGGCCTGATTCAATTTAAGGTCGTTCACCGGGCCCACATGTCGGTAGCTCGGATGAGCAAATTCTTTGGGGTAGAGGACAAGTGCGCTAGATGCGCGGGAGGACCAGCGAACTACGTTCACATGTTTTGGGCATGTCCTAAGCTGAGGGGGCACTGGGAGGAATTTGCGGGGGTCATGTCCCGGGTGCTGAAAAGAAGGGTGGTGATGAGTCCAAGGGTGGCAATTTTCGGGGTTTCGGAAGACCCGGGAGTCCATGGGGAGAAATAGGCAGATGTTCTGCCATTTGCTTCCCTCATAGCCTGGTGAGCAATACTGCTGGCATGGAGGGACTCAAAACCCTCGAAGACCGAACTATGGCTTTCGGACATGTCAAGTTTTCTGGGTATGGAAAAAATTAAGTTCGCTTTGAGGGGATCTGTATTGTGGTTTGCCCGAAGGTGGCAACCATTCATCGACTTCTTCGCGGGAGAGGGAACGTCAGTTGGGGGGAGGGGGGGGGGGTAGATTAGTGTAGAGTAGGAGGGATAAATAGGCGGACAGTGTCTATGGGAGAGGAGCGGGCATGTGCAGTATGGTTTGATTGAAGCATTGGTTTTATATTGATGTTTGCACATTTCTGTTATCTGTAACTGTTTACAATGTCAAAAAAGACCTCAATAAAATTGCTTGTTAAAAATAAGATTAAGATGGCAAAAAGGAACTGACTGAAGTCTGCACCTGATATGCACATTGTCCTCTCCTCCTTTGCACCTGATTCAAGTGAGATGGAGGACCAAGCAGGCTCCCCTTTCACATTACAGGTAAGAAAACATGGTGTTTGTCACTAAGGTCAGTTAGTAAAAGTGAGTCCTGGTAAAGAAAAGTTTGAAAATTATTGCTTTAGAGACTCATTGATTCATCAGTTCTCTCTGCACTTATGTAATGGTAACTAAACATGAACATGTATTGTAAATAGTTATTCTTCTCTGGAAGAGGAAAAAGTATCTTTAAAAAGAAAGTAGGGTGTTGTAATATGCCTTTAAAGGATGGCAACATGACATCACTAGAACAGAAGTGTGTCCGACGATCCAATCTTATTTTCACTTTTGCCTCTGAGCAGAGCGCACTCACACAGCTCTGCTGCTGATGCCTTTGAGTCTTCTATCGTTGTATGAGTGTTCTCATGTGTCTATTCTAAATAAATGCATCCACAACATGTTTCCACAATCCCACGTGGGCAATTGGTGTTTATATCAGAATAACAACATGAGACTAATGTCTTCATCCAGTTTAAAATGAATTGAATTAATATGGAATGATTTCACTGGGAAAGCTGAGCTCAGTGTTTAATATTGAATTTATATTTTTCCCTCTTCCTCTGTTCTAACGGACGTTGGCAACCCACCTGTTCCCTATTGCAAGTGCCAATCTCCATACGTGATCCATGGCTGTAAGTGTCACCAGTCTGGTAGACTATGGTGGGGGTGGGGCAGCAAATTGCTGACAAAACCAAACCTATCATCAATGCCTCTTTGTTAACACTAAGAGCCCTGGCTGATTTCTTTCCTAGACCAGAGGGTGTTAAGGCTGATCAAAGCAACTTGAAGCTTTCCTGTTCTCTGTGGCTCAATACTGCACTGAGTGATGCCTTTATGTAATAATCCATTAGGGTGGCTAAAACGTAGTAGTTCAAAAATGTTATCGTTAACAAAGTTGTGGCATTCTGCAGCTATAATGCTAATCGGTGAAGAATAGTGAATTACATCTCTAAGTGCCCCCAACCCCCCTCCTTATCAGTGGACATACAAGTCCAGTTCAATTCTAACTTCTTCAGGGTGGGCACCCTCTGCTTTGGGGTCAAAGTTTTAAGTACCAGAGACAAAAACATTTAGTTACCATGGCTACTAAAATAATAAGCACCGTATAACCTTGACAAGCTGCTAAATTGCCTGAGAAAGGCAAAATTTACAACTCGCAGCCTGACAGGGTTTTTAGTCGCTGCAGATTATAAGGCCCAAATTTAATTTTGCTGCAAATCAAACCATGTGTTGCACAGCTGTTCCTTGCTGCGGAGAGAGAAAAAACTGGTACACAAGGAAAGATGGTCAAACAACAACATCTTCTGACCAATATAAACTGCCCTTGTAAATTTCTCCTTCAGCATTTATTGCAGCTTGGGCGGGGCAATGTTTTTGCTGCTTTAAATTCACAGGCAGCCTCTTCCAGTGCAAGCTCCTAATTCATCAGAACCTAATAACAGGAAGTTACAAATAACTATGAAACGAGTCATGGGCAAGGGAAGCCTACCACCCTATTATTTACAACATTATTCATGAGTCAGATCATCTGGCCTATTTTCCAGACAGTGCCTTTGTCCAGTTCTGTTTTCCATCCACCGGCAGTGAAGCATTGCAACAGTGATTGAAAGAGTTAAAAGGAAAAAAGAATGCTTGAATCCTGTAATAGAAACCCGCAAACACTGGAATTAAAACAGCATTTTAACTTTTCAGGTTGGATTCACCATCAGTAACGTTGAAGGGTTCTGCTATTCAGGTATCGGTTTTAGCCCCCCACCCCCCTGTGCATTTCAAGCATTTTGTGCAAAGAAAACAGTTCACACATTGTACACGAGATGAACAATCTGAGCATGCTGGTAGTCTGTTTCACATATTCATGTTTGAAATCAGGTCAGTTGTCCAAATACCACTGATTCTAACTCAGTGTACATTGCTTGTTATGAGAGCACAATCACAAAGGACATTCCCGAAGAGGACTTTTATGACAATAATTAACTGGCTAAAATTGATGGGCCTACAGGGACCAAATTTGCTTGGCTGTAAGCCTCTGTACCTGTCTATTTCTGCCCCAATTCTGTAATAATAAATTTCAAAAGGATAAATTAGAGAGTGCGCAGAACCAAAGAACATTATTTATTCATGGTAATCTCTGTAGGGCTTCCAGGCTGAAACAATTCAGTTTCTATTTCCAAACAATGAGCAACAATGTTTCTGTTAAGAGAGCCTTGGGTTTAATATTATTGCATTTTACTTAGATTTTTCTGCCATCTAATTTTTACCTTTTCCTCTGCTTAGGCTTTGGCTTGGTACATTACCCTGGTGATTATCCTTTCTGTGTGAGGTCAGCAGACATGGAATACAACATGACAGCCTCAATCGTGTTGTTACCTATTATTCTCATACATGTATTAACCATGAAGGATTGCAATGAGTACAATCTCTGACCAAGTCTCCCTTCCATCGAGGTTAGCTGTAGTGAAAATCAGTCAACTCAGCGCAGTCCCACCCGGGAGCTTCTTGGTTTGGATCACAATTTCTGAATGAAGATGTTCACTTTGTGCACTTGTATAAAACAGCTGAGAGTGAATTGCCAGCCCATTTACTCTTCTCTCAACTTTTACCACTGACTTCAATGAAGTTTTTATACAACAGACACCTGCCCCAGAGTGCAGTGAATTTAGTAACTGAGTCATCAGGGAAGCACATTATTGTATTTTAGTCTTGAAATTCTGCTATAGTCGTGCGAAAACCCATTTATACGTCACATCGCATACATTTTATATCCTATTGAAGTACTTAAGTTGTAAATTTCAATAATAATACTCCTAAAAGTTACATAGGGATCAATTTTAACCCTGACTGCTACATGAGACTGGGATACATGGGTTAAAATTGCAGTCACCTATTACCTGACATGACCCCCACGCTCTGAAAGTTGCCATTACTTTGACGACCAGGTTTTTAGTGGCGTAATGGCCACCCACAGGGGGTTAGTCGAGGTCTTATTAATATTTAAGCGTTCCTCCTAGCCCCAAAAATAACTCTTGAGCTTCCGTGCCCTTCCCCTGGCAATTAACTCCTGATCTCTCCAACCATTTATGTTATGCTGTGGACCTTTCTTTCAGTCCCCAGAGGCGACATCATGTTTGAAATCCTTTTCTCATACATCATTCCCAATGTTATGTTTCTTGGTGTCAGGCATCTTTTATGGCCTTTAGCTTGTCTTCTATGGGGTGTAGGCTGTCCTTGTCGATGCGGCTCCTGAGGTATGTTATCTCGCCAGAGGTGCCACTCCTTTTGTTGTATATGTCATGATCCTATAATTAAAAAGGAACCGTGCTAGTTTTATTTCGAGTAAGCCTTTTGTTTTGCTTTTTTACGTTGCTCTTGAATGTTTGGACTGCCCGTTCAGCTAGGCCATTGGAGGATAGGTGGCATGGTGCCATATGGATATGATTCACTTTATTAGTCTTCATAAACACCTAGAATTTCCTACTGATGTACAGGGTCCATTACGAGGATCTTAATCGGTATTCCTTGGGTGATAAATGACTGTCACTGTCTCTCTCCACGGTGGCTCAGGAAGTAGTGAAGGCTATCTGATATATGTCCATCCATTTGGAATGAGCAGCATTAAAAAGCGAAACAACAGGCTTGCTCGAGATAAAACTAGCATGGGGTTCCCTTTTAATTATAAAACAAAAGGAGTGGCACCGCTGGACCAGACGCATCTTAATGTTCCCCAACTTATGAAGGAAAGCAGAGTCAAAGCAAGAGACCCAGAAAAAAACCATGACAGCTGGAGACTAGAGAGGGCCTTTCGGCCAGCAGACACCATCCACTCTGGATGGTTCGTAACTTCAGAGACGGCTCCCCTTGGATCCCGAGGATCATAATAGTGAAAATGGGGCCAGATATAAGATCAAAACCAGGGAGAAGACCTCAAGAAAGCATGTAGACCACCTCAGAAGCAAGGACTCTTCCACTGAGGAAACTACTCCTGGAGAAACAGTACATTTCAATGGATAGCCAGAGATTTTCCCCAGGGAAATGGCTATCACAAGGGGACATAATTTTAAGGTGATTGGAGGAAGGTATATGGGAGATGTCAGGGGTGGGTTCTTTACACAGAGAGTGGTGGGTGCGTGGAATGCACCGCCAGCAGAGGTGGTGTCAGAGTCATCAAGGACATTTAAGCGACTCTTGGGCAGGCACATGGACAGCAGTAAATTGATGGGGTGGAGGTTAGGTTGATCTTAGATTAGGATAAATGGTCGGCAAAACATCGTGGCCCAAAGGGCCTGTACTGTGCTGTACTGTTCTATGTTCTATGTAACGTTCTTCGTACCAGCCTCCAGACAGGGCATGCAATCCATACTGGACCCGAGAGTCAGTCAGCAAGACAATGAGGTCTCAGACTCCGAAATAGAAGTGGAGGTGACAGAACCCTCGCCAGAAATCACTGTCGAGGAAAAGTCCCTAGTAGCGGCCCTTCGAAGCTCATCGCAAAATAAATGATCCCCCACCTTCTATAACCCACCGACCCGGCCCTACATCCGGTAGACACATGGTCACATGCAAAGGGGCAGAGAAAGCCCCCTCGTCATGGGAGCAAGGGAGAACATTCACAATTGGCCAGTGGGGGGAGGGGGTTGGGGGGTGGTGGGGATGTGATCATCCCCATGAGGACCATAAGGAATCAATAATAGGTCGACCCATGGGGCTCGTGGAGTAAGAGTTTCCCTGGTAACGGGCGGAGGCCCACCTAGCTGGGACTCATTAACTCAGCCCTTTAAATGCCAGCCCAAACCTGGACTGGCTAATCTGGTAACCCTGGGCGGGGCCGGCTGTTGTTGTACGCTATTGTAGTGGTTTTACTTCTGAGTTGTAAATGAACAAAGTTAACCTTCAAGGTTGTGTCTCCTGGATTACTACAGCAATATAGACGCTAGCTTAGCTAGTGACACAGAGATCCCAAATATATTAAAAAATAAAAGTTATTTTGGGTCACCTTGATTCAGTAACCCTCAATCAGGCCGAGGGTGTTCCCAAAGATAACTGATTAGCCGCGCTCGCTCAGGAGTAATACATGCAAGGGTAGATCTATTACTCTGAACTTGAATCTTCCTGCTTGCTTTTGACAGCATTGCAAGTCATTTTGTTAGCAGTTAGGATTCACCTGCCCAGATAAGCTGTGAAAAATGTAACTCTGTGATGACAGTTTCATCTGGCTAAACTTCAGTAATATCCAAGGCACACTTGAGGGATTTCTCTACCTTTGCTGGGCTTATATAAGTGGGGACAGAGTATACACATCATAACAGGAGAACACAAACACTATGAGGGTCACTGGATAGATTAGTTTGAAGATTCTTGAACATGCTTTATTGTATGTCAGGAACCAAAACCCCGAGTCATCCTTTCATGTAACGTTTGTTGTCAATTTGAACAACACGCGGGAGTAGGGGAAAGTCCACAATGCTGATTAAATTGAACAAATAGAGACCAAGGCTATCCTCACTAAGGGTAGCAAGGAAGTAAGTGGATTGGTTGCACACATGAGAAGACTTTCAAGTAGCAGCCCCTCAAGAATATTGGCTCTCAAAACACAGGAAAGACATATATTGTTCCTCAAGTCCCTCAAAGATCCACCTTGGATACACATATTTGGGAGCTGATTGACAACGTTACTGAGCATACCATCATTTATTGTGCCCATCTGGAAAACAGTGGATGAAATCCACTGAATGGCACGAGAGGCGTAAACTATTTTCAGGGTTGGCTTCATTGACTGTGATTGTCGAGCAGCCAATGCTCAATAAGTGCTCACAGGTAGCTAGCCAATTCACAGGAAATCAGACAGATCCTTTATTAGATCAAGCCAGAGTATTTCCTCAAACAGTGGCAGGTGGAAGTTGGAGGTGGGGGGGAGTGGGTGGGGGGGGGGGGGGGTGAATTAAGGCAACCTGGGAGGGAGACCAGTGAGTGGACAATTCTTTTTTTTTTATTTATTCATTCATCGGATGTGGGTGTCGCTGGATAGGGCAGCATTTATTTTCCACCCCAAATTGCACTTGAGAAGGTGATGATGAGCTTCCATCTTGAACCGCTTCAGTCTATGTGTTCTAGGGACATGCACAGTGATGTTAGGAAAGGAATTCCATGATTTTGACTCAACTACAGTGATGAAATGATGATCTTGGTCCAAGAAAAAGTAGAAATAGCAGGATATATCGGACAAGTCTGGAGAAGGATGTGTAGATAGCCTGGGTCACATTGAGATCTAAAAAGACAAGGTGTTGGGCGTCTTGAAAAATATTAAGGTGGTTAAGTCCCCAGGGTCAGATGGGATACACCCTAGATACTGAAGGAGGCAAGAGAGGAATTTGCTGAGGCCTTAACAGAAATCTTTGGATCCTCACTGTCTTCAGGTGATGTCCCAGAGGACTGGAGAATAGCCAATGTTGTTCCTTTATTTTAGAAGGGTAATAAGGATAATCCAGGGAACTACAGGCCAGTGAGCCTTACATCAGTGGTAGGGAAATTACTGGAGAGAATTCTTCGAGACAGGATCTACTCCCATTTGGAAGCAAGTGGATGTATTAGCGAGAGGCAGCACGGTTTTATGAAGGGGAGGTCGTGTCTCACTAACTTGATAGAGTTTTTCGAGGAGGTCACAAAGATGATTGATGCAGGTAGAGCAGTGAGTGTTGTCTATATGGACTTCAGTAAGACCTTTGACAAGGTCCATCATGGCAGACTGGTACAAAAGGTCAAGTCACACGGGATCAGAAGTGAGCTGGCAAGATGGATACAGAACTGGCTAGGTCATAGAAGGCAGAGAGTAGCAATGGAAGGGTGCTTTTCTGATTGGAGTGCTGTGACTAATGATGTTCCGCAGGGTTCAGCGCTGGGATCTTTGCTGTTCGTAGTATATATAAATGATTTGGAGGAAAATGTAACTGGTCTAATTAGTAAGTTTGTGGACGACACAAAGGTTGATGGAATTGCGGATAGCGATGAGGACTGTCAGAGGATACAGCAGGATTTAGATCGTTTGTAGACTTGGGCGGAGAGATGGCAGATGGAGTTTAATCTGGACAAATGTGAGGTAATACATTTTGGAAGGTCTAATACAGGTAGGGAATATACAGTGAATGGTAGAACCCTCAAGAGTATTGACAGTCAGAGAGATCTAGGTGTACAGGTCCACAGGTCACTGAAAGGGGCAACACAGGTGGAGAAGGTAGTCAAGAAGGCATACGGCATGCTTGCCTTTATTGGCCGGGGCATTGAGTATAAAAATTGGCAAGTCATGTTGCAGCTGTATAGAACCTTAGTTAGGCCACACTTGGAGTATAGTGATCAATTCTGGTCGCCACACTACCAGAAGGATGTGGAGGCTTTAGAGAGGGTGCAGAAGAGATTTACCAAGATGTTGCCTGGGTATGGAGGGCATTAGCTACGAGGAGAGGTTGAATAAACTCGGTTTGTTCTCACTGGAACGACGGAGATTGAGGGGCGACTTGATAGAGGTCTACAAAATTATGAGGGGCATAGACAGGGTGGATAGTCAGAGACTTTTTCCCAAGGTCGAGGGGTCAATTACTAGGGGACATAAGTTTAAGGTGCGAGGGGCAAGGTTTCGAGGAGATGTAAGAGGCAAGTTTTTTTACACGGAGGGTAGTTAGTGGGTGCCTGGAACTCGCTGCCAGAGGAGGTGGTGGAAGCAGGGACGATAGTGACGTTTAAGGGACATCTTGACAAATACATGAATAAGATGGGAATAGATGGATCTGGACCCCGGAAGTGTAGAAGATTTTAGTTTAGCCGGGCAGCATGGTCGGCGCAGGCTTGGAGGGCTGAAGGGCCTGTTCCTGTGCTGTACTTTTCTTTGCCTGGGTTATTCCTTTATCACATTCATCTCTAATTTCCTGTTTAATGCCATTCCCAACAATATCACTGCAGTTTGGGGGTCTTTATATGATGCCCACTATCTTTTTTTTCCCCTTGTTGTTTCTCAGTTCTACCCATATAGATTCCACATTGTTGGAGCTAATGTCCTCCCTCACTATTGTGTTAATTTCCTCCTTGACCAGCAATGCAACCCGACCACCTTTTCCTTTTGTCTATCTTTCCTAAATACTGAATACCCCTGGACATTTAATTCCCATCCCTGGTCACTCTGCAGCCATGTCTCCATAATCCCAGCTTTATCATACCCATTCACCTTTATTTGTGCGATTAGTTCATCCACTTTATTGTACAAGGAGGAAATTAACACAATAGTGAGGGAGGACATTAGCTCCAACAATGTGGAATCTGTATGGGTAGAGCTGAGAAACAACAAGGGGGAAAAAAAGATAGTGGGCATCATATAAAGACCCCCAAACTGCAGTGATATTGTTGGGAATGGCATTAAACAGGAAATTAGAGATGAATGTGATAAAGGAATAACTGTAATTATGGCTGATTTTAATCTGTATATAGATGGGAAAATCAAATTAGCCACAATACCGTAGAGGAGGAATTCCTGGAGTGTATGTGGGATGGTTTTCTGGTTCAATATGTTGAGAAGCCAACTAGAGAACAGACCATCCTAGATTGGGTACTGTGTAACAAGAACAGAATCATTTGCAATTTAGTTGTGCACGACCGCTTGGGGATGAGCGACCATAATATGACAGAATTTTACATCAAGATGGAGAGTGAAGTAGTTGATTCTGAAACTAGGGTTTTGAATCTTAACAAAGCAAACTATGATACAATGAGGCCTGAGTTGACTATGATCAATTGGGGAATGTTACTTAAAGGGATGACTGTGGATAGGCAATGGCAAACATTCAAAGAGGACATTAGGAACTGCAACAATTGTTTATTCCTGTCTGGCACAAAAGTAAAACAGGAAAGGTGGCCAATCCATGGTTTACAAGGGAAATTAGGGATACTATTCGATCCAGGGAAGTAGCATACAAATTGGCCGAGGAAAACAACAGTTCTGAGGATTGGGAGCTGTTTAGAATTCAGCAAAGAAAGACCAATGGATTGATTAAGAAGGGAAAAATAGAGTACGAAAGTAAGCTTGCAGGAAACATAAAAACTGACTATAAATGTTTCTATAGGTGCGTGAAGAAAAAAAGATTGGTGAAGACAAATGTAGTGGGGAAAATTCTAGAATCAATTATCAAAGATTTTCTAGCAGAGTACTTAGAAAACAGTTGCAGGATCGGACAGAGTCAGCATGGATTTATGAAGGGGAAATCATGCTTGACAAATCTACTGGAATCCTTCGAGATGTAACTAGTAGAATTAATGAAAGGGAACCAGTGGATGTGGTGTATTTGGACTTTCAGAAGGCTTTTGACAAAGTCTCACATAAAAGATTAGCGTGTAAAATTAAAGCGCATGGGATTGGGAGTAGTGTACAGAGATGTACTGGTTGACAGACATAAACAAAGAGAAGGAATTAACAGGTCTTTTTCAAATTGGCAGGCAGTGACTAGTGATGTACTGCAGGGATCAGTGACAGGACCACAGCTAGTCACAATATATGTTAATGATTTAGATGAGGGAACAAAATGTCATACCTTCAAATTTGCAGATTACCCAAGTTGAGTGGGAGGGTGAGCTGTGAGGAGGATGCAGAGATCCTGAAGTATGATTTGGACAAGTTGAGTGAGAGGGCAAATGAATGGCAGATGCCGTATAATTTGGATAAATGCAAGGTTATCCACTTTGGGAGCAAAAACAAGAAGGCAGACTATTATCTGAATGGCCATACATTAGGAGACGGGAACGTGCTACGAGACCTGGGTGTCCTCGTACACCAGTCGCTGAAGGTAAGCATGCAGGTGTATCAGGGGTTAAAGTTGGTATGTTGGCCTTCACTGCGAGAGGATTTGAGTACAGGAGCAGGGCTGTCTTGCTGCAATTATACAGGGCCTTGGTGAGGCCACACCTGGAATATTGTGTGCAATTTTGGTCTCCTTATCTGAGGAAGGATGTTCTAGCGATAGAGGGAATGCAGTGAAGGGGGAGAATATTCCATCACACTCCTGACTTGTGCCTTGTAAATGGTAGACAACCTTTGCGGAGTCAGGGGGTCAGCTATTCTCTGCAGATTTCCCAGCGTCTGACCTGCTCTTGTAGCTACAGTTTTTATATGGTTGGTCCTGTTTAATTTCTGGTCAATGGTCGATGTCGATCATGGGGTTTCAATTATGGTAATGCCATTAAATGTCAAGGGGAGATAGTTAGATTCTCTCTTGTTACTGACAGACATTGCTTGGCACTTGTGTGGCGCACATGTTATTTGCCACTTATCAGTCCAAGTCTGAATATTGTCAGGTCTTGCATATGGACGTGGACTGCTTCAGTATCTGAGGACTTGCAGATAGTGCAATCTTCTTCAATCATCAGTGAGCATTCCTCGCGTCTGACCTTATGCTGGAGGAAAGGTCATTGATGAAACAGCTGAAGGTAATTGAGCTAAGGACACTATCCTGAGGAACTCCTGCAGTTCTGGGATTCAGTTGATTGATCTCCAACAACCACAATCGTCTTCCTTTGTGCTAGATATAAGTGCAAATAGTAGCGAGTTTTCACCCTGATATCCATTGACTTCAGTTTTTTGGGGGGCTTCTTAGAACATAGAACATAGAACAATACAGCGCAGTACAGGCCCTTCGGCCCACGATGTTGCACCGAAACAAAAGCCATCTAACCTACACTATACCATTATCATCCATATGTTTATCCAATAAACTTTTAAATGCCCTTAATGTTGGCGAGTTCACTACTGTAGCAGGTAGGGCATTCCACGGCCTCACTACTCTTTGCGTAAAGAACCTACCCCTGACCTCTGTCCTATATCTATTACCCCTCAGTTTAAGGCTATGTCCCCTCGTGCTAGCCATTTCCATCCGCGGGAGAAGGCTCTCACTGTCCACCCTATCTAACCCTCTGATCATTTTGTATGCCTCTATTAAGTCTCCTCTTAACCTTCTTCTCTCTAACGAAAACAACCTCAAGTCCATCAGCCTTTCCTCATAAGATTTTCCCTCCATACCAGGCAACATCCTGGTAAATCTCCTCTGCACCCGTTCCAAAGCCTCCACGTCCTTCCTATAATGCGGTGACCAGAACTGTACGCAATACTCCAAATGCGGCCGTACCAGAGTTCTGTACAGCTGCAACATGACCTCCTGACTCCGGAACTCAATCCCTCTACCAATAAAGGCCAACACTCCATAGGCCTTCTTCACCACCCTATCAACCTGGGTGGCAACTTTCAGGGATCTATGTACATGGACACCTAGATCCCTCTGCTCATCCACACTTTCAAGAACTTTTCCATTAGCCACATATTCCACATTCCTGTTTTTCCTTCCAAAGTGAATCACCTCACACTTCTCTACATTAAACTCCATTTGCCACCTCTCAGCCCAGCACTGCAGCTTATCTATATCCCTCTGTAACCTGCTACTTCCTTCCTCACTATCGACAACACCACCGACTTTAGTATCGTCTGCAAATTTACTCACCCACCCTTCTGCGCCTTCCTCTAGGTCATTGATAAAAATGACAAACAGCAACGGCCCCAGAACAGATCCTTGTGGTACTCCACTTGTGACAGAACTCCATTCTGAACATTTCCCATCAACCACCACCCTCTGTCTTCTTTCAGCTAGCCAATTTCTGATCCACATCTCTAAAACACCCTCAATCCCCAGCCTCCGTATTTTCTGCAATAGCCTACCGTGGGGAACCTTATCAAACGCTTTGCTGAAATCCATATACACCACATCAACTGCTCTACCCTCGTCTACCTGTTCAGTCACCTTCTCAAAGAACTCGATAAGGTTTGTGAGGCATGACCTACCCTTCACAAAGCCATGCTGACTATCCCTGATCATATTATTCCTATCTAGATGATTATAAATCTTGTCTCTTATAATGCCCTCCAAGACTTTACCCACTACAGACGTGAGGCTCACCGGTCTATAGTTGCCGGGGTTGTCTCTGCTCCCCTTTTTGAACAAAGGGACCACATTTGCTATCCTCCAGTCCTCTGGCACTATTCCTGTATCCAATGATGACATAAAAATCAAAGCCAATGGTCCAGCAATCTCTTCCCTGGCCTCCCAGAGAATCCTAGGATAAATCCCATCAGGCCCCGGGGACTTATCTATTTTCAGCCTGTCCAGAATTGCCAACACCTCTTCCCTACTTACCTCAATGCCATCTAATCTATTTACCTGGAGCTCAGCATTCTCCTCCACAACATTATCTTTTTCCTGAGTGAATACTGACGAAAAATATTCATTTAGTATCTCGCCTATCTCTTCAGACTCTACACACAACTTCCCATCCCTGTCCTTGACTGGTCCTACTCTGTCCCTAGTCATTCGCTTATTCCTGACATACCTATAGAAAGCTTTTGGGTTTTCCTTGATCCTTCCTGCCAAATACTTCTCATGTCCCCTCCTTGCTCGTCTTAGCTCTCTCTTTAGATCCTTCCTCGCTACCTTGTAACTATCCATCGCCCCAACTGAAACTTCACACCTCATCTTCACATAGGCCTCCTTCTTCCTCTTAACAAGAGATTCCACTTCTTTGGTAAACCACGGTTCCCTCGCTCGGCACCTTCCTCCCTGCCTGACCGGTACATACTTATCAAGAACACGCAATAGCTGATCCTTGAACAAGCTCCACTTATCCAGTGTGTCCAAAACTTGCAGCCTACTTCTCCACCTTATCCCCCCCAAGTCACGTCTAATGGCATCATAATTTCCCTTCCCCCAGCTATAACTCTTGCCCTGCGGTGTATACTTATCCCTTTCCATCCTTAACGTAAACGTCACCGAATTGTGGTCACTGTCCCCAAAGTGCTCACCTACCTCCAAATCCAACACCTGGCCTGGTTCATTACCCAAAACCAAATCCAATGTGGCCTCACCTCTTGTTGGCCTGTCAACAAACTGTGTCAGGAAACCCTCCTGCACACACTGAACAAAAAACGACCCATCTAATGTACTCGAACTATATCTTTTCCAGTCAATATTTGGAAAGTTAAAGTCTCCCATAATAACTACCCTGTTACTTTCGCTCATATCCAGGATCATCTTCGCCATCCTTTCCTCTACATCCCTAGAACTATTTGGAGGCCTATAGAAAACTCCCAACAGGGTGACCTCTCCTTTCCTGTTTCTAACCTCAGCCCATACTACCTCGGAAGATGAGTCCCCATCTAGCATCCTCTCCGCCACCGTAATACTGCTCTTGACTAGCAGCGCCACACCTCCCCCTCTTTTGCCTCCTTCCCTGAGCTTACTAAAACACCTAAACCCCGGAACCTGCAACATCCATTCCTGTCCCTGCTCTATCCACGTCTCCGAAATGGCCACAACATCGAAGTCCCAGGTACCAACCCATGCTGCCAGTTCCCCTACCTTATTTCGTATACTCCTGGCATTGAAGTAGACACACTTCAAACCACCTACCTGAACACTGGCCCCCTCCTCCGACGTCAAATCTGAGCTCCTGACCTCTATACTCTCATTCTCCCTTACCCTAAAACTACAATCCAGGTTCCCATGCCCCTGCTGCATTAGTTTAAACCCCCCCAAAGAGCACTAACAAATCTCCCCCCCAGGATATTTGTGCCCCGCAGGTTCAGATGTAGACCATCCTGTCTGTAGAGGTCCCACCTTCCCCAGAAAGCGCCCCAGTTATCCAGAAATCTGAATCCCTCCCGCCTGCACCATCCCTGTAGCCACGTGTTTAATTGCTCTCTCTCCCTATTCCTCATCTCACTATCACGTGGCACGGGCAACAACCCAGAGATAACAACTCTGTTTGTTCTAGTTCTGAGCTTCCATCCTAGCTCCCTGAAAGCCTGCCTGACATCCTTATCCCCTTTCCTACCTATGTCGTTAGTGCCAATGTGGACCACAACTTGGGGCTGCTCCCCCTCCCCCTTAAGGACCCGGAAAACACGATCCGAGACATCACGTACCCTTGCACCTGGGAGGCAACATACCAAACGTGAGTCTCTCACGCTCCCACAAAATCTCCTATCTGTGCCCCTGACTATAGAGTCCCCAATTACTAATGCTCTGCTCCTCTCCCCCCTTCCCTTCTGAGCAACAGGGACAGACTCTGTGCCAGAGGTCTGTACCCCATGGCTTACCCCTGGTAAGTCGTCCCCCCCACAAGTATCCAAAGCGGTATACTTGTTTCTCAGGGGAACGACCGCAGGGGATCCCTGCACTGACTGTTTTTTCCCCGTCCCTCTTACAGTTACCCATCTATCTCCAATCTTTGGTGTAACTAATTCCCTGAAGCTGCTATCTATGACCCCCTCTGCCTCCCGAATGATCTGAAGTTCTTCCAACTCCAGCTCCAGTTCCCTAACTCGGTCTTGGAGGAGCTGGAGATGGCAGCACTTCCTGCAGGTAAAATCAGCAGGGACACTAACGGCATCCCTCACCTCAAACATCCTGCAGGAGGAACATTGCACTCCCTTCCCTGCCATTCCTCTAACTTTCTACCAAGATCTGGCTAACAACTAAATTTAAAAAAAAATTTTATATATAAAAAAAAATAAAGAATAAAAATTATTAATAACAATAATAAAATATGGTACTTACCTCACACCAAAGGGTTTTATTATTAGGTTAGAGGAGGAGGGCGGGTGGGAGACACTACACGTGTAGTGTCTCGGGTTTCCTCTCCACCAGAATTTATTGATGAGGGTCTTCCCAGACGTCCGCGGGTCGACTTCCTGTTCCCACCTTAAACACTAGAATTTTTAAAAAAAATTTATTTAAAGGAGAAACTTACCTCCCAGAAATCACTTCCGCACTGCCCCCGCAGAAATGGACTAACCTGCTCCGCTCCTGCTGAAATCGACTTGGCCTCACCACAGACAGCAACCTTTTAAATGGTCCCCTCTGTCTCGCAGCCCCCGCGCTTTTCAAAATTCCCGCGCTGATTCTAAGGTCCCAGCTCTCACTCCCGAACTCAACAGCTGACCTGCAAGGCAAGTAAGTTAATCTGTACTCTTGATGCCACATGCATCTGTAACGATAGGTGGTCTATATCCAGGGGAATGATCACCATTGAATTGTGTCAGGATCCTCTTACTGGCTTTGATCTCTGATTCAAATAACGACAGTCAGAATGAATTTGCACCGATACTTTAATAAGGTTTCCATGTCCATTTGCAGGTGGGCGTTTTGGCTGATCATCTTGAAGTCCACTTACAAATCAGGTCAGGCAGCCCTCAGGTAGCCTGAGGGTGTTTTATTTTAATTATCCGCCATCTGCTTTGTTTTTCAGGGCAAATGGGCTGGCAGCCAGATAGAATTGACTTACTTTATGAAAGCAAGTCAGCGGTGATGCGCGATCAATTACACTCAAGGCAAAGTGATTTCATAACTGAAGGCTTTAATCTACTAGAACTTGTTCCCCAGCAGCTTCGGTACAGAAAGTGAAGACTGCTGGGACGGCATCATTTCTTATACTCCGCCTGTCAGGGCGGAGCTACGTAACAACAGCCAATGGTAAACTCCTGGGTCTAACCAATGGTCATCAGCCTCTTAGGTACCGCAATACCTGGTACTACCACAAGCGGCAAAAAGTATTGTCTGAAATAAACTTCGCAGTTTCCCTGAAGACTGAGTAATTCAGTAAATTGTTTAATATTACAGATCTGCAAGGCCCAAGATTCAATCTCCAGTCTCTGTTAAATTAGCTAATCAAAGGGCTTCAATGCATCAACCATGAGATTAAGATTGGCTGGGTTTTTGCTCCAAGGGCCAGATCCTGGCTGAGGAGAGAGGATTCCGGAGGTGGGCTCATGTCCCGGAGACAAACCCCACTGACAGGAAACAGGCAAAGCTTCAGATTTTGGTCGGGTGAGGAACGAATTGGTGTGGATCGGGAGCAGTGGCCAATTAGTGGTGGCTGAGGGAATGGGAATTGAGGTGGGACACCTGGGAAGCAGGCCACATTCGGGACCAACTACCAAGCATTGCTGTGGCTGCGATTTGTGAATGGCTGAAAAAAATGAAAGTGCTGATCCTTCAAATTGGCCAGGACAGATAGAACCTGGGATAATGTATAAAAATGTTCATGTTATTAAAACCTCATTGCTATGAAATAGATATTCTTCAAAACTTCCACTTCTTAATTCAAATAAAAATTTCCCCAAGTGGTCAACCTCGTTTCCGACAAGCTGAAGCTGTTCAGCTTTACACAGCACCCAACAACGCCCCCCCCCCCCACCCCAACAGTACATTTGAGACCTCAGAAAGTGAGCTCTTGCCTAAAATCGTGCAATTATCAATGTGGGCAACTTCACTTTTCCGCCTACCACCCTTGTGGAGGTGAGACTTGGCCACACGTGGCACAGGGGTGCCACACCGCCCCACCCCCATTTGGTTCCAACCTGATCCTGGCAACAAAGGTCCGGGCCATAATTTGCATCAGGTGCCTGTGGCTCGATGTGCATATCTGTGGGCATCAATTTTGGGGCTGAATCAGACTCAACATTGTTCATCTGTTCAAATTGCCTGCTCATATTCCCTGACAATGTTCACACAGAATAAAGACCTCTCGAATGAATCCTGGTGTCATGGAATGGTAGAACAGCATGGAGTCAATGTATTCCTGAGATAAGGGTAAGGGAGACGGAAGTAAAAAGGGTAAAAAAGCCAATGTGGAATAAAAAGGAAATTTTAATTTGTTACAATTTTCAAATCAAACAGATCCAATCTATTGAATGTGATGAAAAATAGAGCAAAACCATAGAGGTAAATTTCCCACTGGAGGACAAGCAAGAGACACAGATAGGAAGATATATTTTCTAGGTATGGGCACAAGCCATGATATTCCCAATAATTTGGTTGGTGTCATTGAATCTTTTACGGGAATAATGGAGAAACGCACCTTTAAAGTGTGACTCAATTTTAATAAGGACAGACAACAAACAGCTGTTTTTATTTCAAATTTCCAGCATCCCCAGTACTTTGGTTTTGTAGACACTACTTTGGTTTGCATAATAAATCAAATGTATGTGCACAAGTGAGGGGACCCATCACCCATCTTTAGGGCCATTGACGGTGGTCTTTCAGAAATGGGAGGTGAGATCCAGAAGCTATTTCAAATACTTCCACTGGAACCGGCTGAAGCAGTTCATCACAGAGGAAAAAGTAATTTTCATAACTCCTCAGAAATATCAACCAGTGTAAATAAAGCAAGAGCGATGTACACAGAATAAAGTAAACAGCTATGTCGTATGGATTAAGGTTAAGTTAATAAGTGAAGCCTATTAGTCATCTCTTGTAACCACAAACTAGGATGTCGGTGCAGAAACTGTGGGCGCGATTCTCCCAAAAGGGAACAAAGTCCCCGGGCAAGTGCATTTAGCCACGTGTTTCCTGGTGCTCGCAGTGTCAAGAAACACATGGGGCGGGTTTCTCTTTCCCGCTGCACCAGATTTCTGGTTCAGCACGCCATCGGGATTCTCCGTTTCGCCGGCTGGTCAATGGGGTTTCCCATTGTGGGGCAGCCCCACACTGTCAGGAAACCTCAGTCCGCCCATGGTTATTCAATGCGACTCGCGTTGTATAAGGGGCCAGAACGGGGAACGCGCAGCCGAGGCCACACATAGCCCCATTTTGTACAGTGTGGTGCTCCACTCGCCCGAACTCCCCAGAACACCATTTCCAATCTCCGAGGCACCCAGGTGACACTGTCAGTGTGCCAGACGGGCACATCCCCGCCCAAAAGGCACAAAGCATGCAGCTGAGGCCTCCAATCACCTGGAGACCCCCATGAGTGCTATTCCACCTGGTCCTCATTTGTGGGGGCCAGTGCTGAACAGCACTCACCCAAGGTCTCGAAGGCAAAGGGGATGAATCCCAAAGCCTCAGGTACCTTTGGAAACTACACATTAGAGTGAGGCTACCTGTCTCACTCTAATATGCGGATTTGCCAAAAAGTTGGATCTTGTGAGGTATGGGTAGAGCAGGGTCCTCCTGCATTTATCGGCCATGCTGCTCCGCGGTGAGCTGCTTTTTAGGCGCAGCATGGCCATTGGATCTGCACCCTGTGTATTTTATTTACATTTGTTATGTATGTATTTTTCTATATTTCTGAAAATTAAAATAGCAAAACTGTCCAGTTTAATCTAAACAACGTCCTCTCTGGCAACTGGTAGTGATGTACTGTTCAGCTTGATCTATCAGCACCAACAAGATCAACTATCCTCAAACACCATTGGGGCATATTTTCAAACTATCAGTTTTCAATATACAAATGTTCCATGATCCTCAGATGGGAGGGCAAACTCCAAATATTATCACAAAAGCTATTGGAATTGGGGAAGACATAGGCTTACAGGAAAAGTGACCTAAAACCAGCCTAATGTTTTATGTGATATCCACGTGATATTGGAGAAGTTTTAAGTTGTTCTGGAACTGTCATAGAATCCCTACAGTGCAAAAGGAAGCCATTTAGTCCATTGAGTCTGCACCCACCCTCCGAAAGAGCATCCTACCTAGGCCCACGGTCCTGCCTTATTATTGTAACCCCACCTAACCTTTGGACACTAAGGGACAATTTAGAATGGCCAATCCACCTAACCTGCACATCTTTGGAATTATCCATGAAGCCCCACCTTCTCAACCTTGTCCCTTACCTGAGCTGTGGTGATCCTCAGGTTCAATCACCGTCAGCTAGCTCTCCCCCTCAAAGGGGAAAGCAGCCTATGGTCATCTGGAACTTTACCTTTCACCTCCATCTTTGGAGTGCGGGAGGAAACCGGAGCACCAGGAGGAAACTCATGCGGCAAACTCCTTGTGTTGTGAGGCAGCAGTGCTCACCACCATGCCGCCCTGTCATGAAAGGCAGGGAGAAAGGGAAAGGGACAAAGAAGCCATGTGGAAATTTGGGAGATTTTCTGAGTGCCTCAGGGATAGTTCCATTGCAACATATTATTATCTTCCACCCATTGCCGTGGGAATCCTAAAGAACCCTGGACTCTCTCGGGGAACTATCAACCATGTAACCCTTGCTGAATCTGACAATTACTCTGCTATCTCTCCCAGCCATACATTATTGCACTTCTGCCTGCAATAGATCCATTATTAGTTGCAAAATAACCTTTTATTAATTTGAACTTTAGAGAAGCAAAATGAAATTTCATTAAGAAATAATGAGCTTGTAGCACTAGGTTGCAATTAATAATTTAGTTGCATAACCATCGGTCAAACTGACTCCTGTTGTGTAGATGTAGAAAATATCTCAGAAGACATTCAACCATTGCAATCCTCCAAGGTGCAGATCTGTTAGAAAAGGTTTATTTAAGGACATAAGAAAGCAAGAATCAGCTTTCTCAATGGTTCAGCGGTTTTATACAACAGAGTAGCTGATCCCTACAGATCGGAAAAGCCCCAGCTTCATTCCCCAGTCCGTGCTGTTATCTGGTGCAGCAGTAAGGACTAATGATTTCTTTCATTAATCTCAGTAACTTGCTGTTGCCATTTCAACAACACCTTACAAAGTGCTGAGATGGATTTTCCTTTGGGAGCTGCAGAGCATTGCATGGTTTTAGTGAGGATGATGAGTTTGTGAGGGCACAGCAAATGCCGGTGCAATAACAACTGAGGTCTTTTGTCTACATGCGCACATTTGCAGATCACCACCACGTATACTTGAACATGTCAGAGATACCCTGATGTGCTGCCTCCAATTCACGAGACAGTGTTGTACAATCTTCTGCACGATTGTCGGCAGACATCTGGAACAAATACGGCTCTTTTATTGCACATGAAGCGTGTCACTAAATGTATTCAAGCCATTTATCTTCATAAGTGGCAGTTGCTATATTGACTGGTGGTAAAACATTGTTTGAAAACCATCAAAAGATGGCAACCATGTGGACATCAGCGCTCTTCATGTTAAGCCCATAGCCAACATAAAGCGACAGGATTTGTACTCAATTAATGTTTAGGTGCTATCTAGATGCAGAAATATCATCAGGCACAGCAATGGCCATTGAACAGGGAGAGGTTTTACAACACCAGGATAAAGTCCAACAGGTTTGTTTGGAATCACTAGCTTTTGGAGCGTAGCTCCTTCATCAGGTGTTGAAGGAGCTACGTTCCAAAAGCTAGTGATTCCAAAATAACCTGTTGGACTTTAACCTGGTGTTGTAAGACTTCTTATTGTACCCACCCCAGTCCAACGCCGGCATCTCCACGTCATTAAACAGGGAGCAGCCACAATTAATTCATTGTGTAGCGGTTGACGATATCCATATTTGGAAGGAGAAACCCTGGGGAACAAGAGCTAATCTCTGCAGCCACGTTGCTAGTAAGAAACTCCTTCACATTCAGTGAAGTTTTCACCCTGGAAGCCTGACCATGTTTGCTGTATCTCAGCTGTTGGCATGCCTACAAGAAAAGTTTCCCACTCAGGTTTAGCTTAAGGACAGACTGTGTCAAAATGGAAATAATGGTGTAGAATAGTTTAAATAATACCTCCCTATCCAGCTTAAGTTTTCCCCATACTTGTTAATGCCCCAGAGAAATATATGCAAATGTGACAGTAACTAACTTTTTCCTGCCTTCTGAAACCGATAAGCTTCATTTTTAGTAAGGTGCAAGGTACCTGGGTGACTGTAGCATGGTGTTGATAATTTCCCACCATGTCACTGACACGGCAGCACGGTAGCATTGTGGATAGCACAATTGCTTCACAGCTCCAGGGTCCCAGGTTTGTTTCCGGCTTGGGTCACTGTCTGTGTGGAGTCTGCACATCCTCCCCGTGTGTGCGTGGGTTTCCTCCGGGTGCTCCGGTTTCCTCCCAAAGTCCAAAGATGCGCAGGTTAGGTGGATTGGCCATGATAAATTGCCCTTAGTGTCCAAAATTGCCCTTAGTGTTGGGTGGGGTTACTGGGTTATGGGGATAGGGTGGAGGTGTTGACCTTCGGTAGGGTGCTCTTTCCAAGAGCTGGTGCAGACTCGATGGGTTGAATGGCCTCCTTCTGCACTGTAAATTCTATGATAATCTATGACACCTATCATTTTACTGGATTACCGGTCTCAAATCGGGTTCTGCTCTTTTGATGCAACACCTACAGAAAGATCTCCAACTCTTTAGCAAAGAAAGTAGTATTGCCCATTGTGCTACGATGATCAAATAATGCAACTCTTCTGCCACATCATCCTGTTTATTTTTTTATTCATTCATTAGATGCAGGCATCATTGGCAAAGCCAGCATTTATTGGCTATCCCTCATTATCCTTGAGAAGGTGACAGTCATCTTCTTGAAAGCTGCAGCTCTTGTGGTGTAAGTATACCCATAGTGCTGTTAGGGAGAGAGTTTTCATCCACCACGGCAAAAGAATGGTGTTATATCCAAGTCAGGGTAGTGTGTGAGTTGGAAGGGAGTTTGCATATGTTGGTGTTCCCATATAGCAGCTGCCCATGTCCTTTGAGGTGATAGAGGTCACCAGTTTGGAAGATGTTGTTGAAGGAACCTTGGTGCATCTTGATATGGTACACACCAGAGCCACGGTGTGCTGGTAGTGGAGGGAGTGAATGAATTAAGTGGTGGATGGAGTGCCAATCAAGCAGGTGTTTTGTCCTGGATGGTGATAAGGTTCGCTCCTGACACACTCATGACTTGTGCCTTATGGGCAGACTTTGGTGACTTAAGAGGTGAGTTAGTCACCTCTGAATCTCCAGCATCTGACTTGCTCTTGCAGCCACGGTATTTATGTGGTGGGCTTCAGTTCAGTTTCTGATCAATGGTAACCACCAGGATGTTGATGGTAATCCTGTTAAATGCCGAAGGGAAAATTGATTCTCCGTTATTGGAGATGGTCATTAACCTGCACTTGTATGGTGCAAATGTCGCTTGCCAATTATCAGCCCAAACCTGAATGTTGTCCTGGTCTTAATGTTTACGTGATGTGGAGATGCCGGCGTTGGACTGGGGTGAGCACAGTAAGAAGTCTTACAACACCAGGTTAAAGTCCAACAGGTTTGTTTCGATCTCCAGGAAGATCACGCATATAGACACTGACATTAAGTTTCTACAAAGATGCAAGAAAGCAGACAAGATCCTGAAAGGGCTACAGATCACAAACCCACTCAAGTCGACCTACAACACAGACTACGCTGAGAGACTCTGCCGTCGCACCTCTCTCACACTCCTCAACCACCTCGTACGCCAGCTCTACAGCAGACGACGCAACCTGGAAACCAAGATAGAGGCCATATTCTCAACTTGCGCTCAGGACGCAGCAGACCAGCTGCGGAACACCGCCAAACAGATGCGACAACAATACTATGCCACCTATATGCATACCAAGAACTGGAAGCTTGAGAAACTCGGCATCACCACCAGCAGCAACCAAGCCACCCCGGTACCACAGTAGAAAATACAGGGAAATCTATTGTCAACTTGTAGACAATCAGCAGAGGGCTCAATTTCTGCACCACCACCAAAATGGACCCCATCAGTCTTGCGGCAGACACGGAGGAATTCATCAGGCGAATGAGGCTCCGGGAATTCTTCCACAGACCCCAAGAGACCAACAGCGAACCCAAGCAGACTACCAATGAACCGGAACAGCAGACCGAGAGATCTGCGGTGCGGCAACCGAAGTGGAAAGAGTCGAATTGGACCCCTCCAGAAGGCCGCTGCCCTAGACTCGACATGTATGCTCAAGCCGTCAGGAGTCGTGTCAATGCCAGATTCATCAGTCGCACTCACAAGGTAGCCCAGTACGTCACCCAAGCACAACGCAATGCCATCCACGCTCTCAAGATCAACCGCAGCATCGTCATCAAACCAGCAGACAAAGGAGGGGCCACTGTCATACTGAACAGAACGGACTACTGCAAAGAAGTATACCGACAACTGAACAACCAAGAACACTACAGACAGTTACCCGCAGATCCGACCAAGGAACACATCCACCAACTTAACAGACTGATCAAGACCTTGGATCCAGATCTTCAGAGCACCCTACGTGCTCTCATCCCACGTACTCCCCGCATTGGAGATCTCTACTGCCTCCCGAAAATACACAAGGCCAACACACCACGCCGTCCTATCGTTTCAGGCAATGGGACCCTGTGTGAGAACCTCTCTGGCTACATCGAGGGAATCTTGAAACCTATCGTAAAGGTACACCCAGCTTCTGTCGCGACACGACGGACTTCCTACAGAAACTCAGCACCCATGGACCAGTTGAACCAGGAACATTCCTCATCACAATGGACGTCTCGGCACTCTACACCAGCATCCCCCATGATGACGGCATTGCTGCAACAGCCTCAGTACTCAACACCGACAACTGCCAATCTCCAGACGCAATTCTGCAACTCATCCGCTTCATTCTGGATCACAACGTCCTCACCTTCGACAACAAGTTCTTCATCCAGACGCACCCCCACTACTTGCCTTCAAACAACCGTGCAACCTCAAACAAACCATTGTTTACAACAAACTACCCAGCCTTCAGAACAGTGACCACGACACCACACAACCCTGCCATGGCAATCTCTGCAAGACGTGCCAGATCATCGACATGGATACCACCATTACACGTGAGAACACCACCCACCAGGCACGTGGTACATACTCATGCGACTCGGCCAACGTTGTCTACCTCATACGCTGCAGGAAAGGTTGTCCCGAAGCGTGGTACATTGGCGAGACCATGCAGATGCTGCGACAACGAATGAACGGACATCGCGCGACAATCACCAGGCAGGAATGTTCCCTTCCAGTCGGGGAACACTTCAGCAGTCAAGGGCATTCAGCCTCTGATCTCCGGGTAAGCGTTCTCCAGACCTCTTCATTCACCTGAGGAAGGAGCAGCGTTCCAAAAGCTAGTGACATCGAAACAAACCTGTTGGACTTTAACCTGGTGTTGTAAGACTTCTTAATGTTTACGGACACAGACTACTTCAGTGTCTGAGAAGTCGAGATGGGACTGAACTCTGTACAATCTTTAGCCCTGTGCTAAACAGCCCTCAGCACAGGCAAGGCTCCACTCTGGAAACAAAGCCTTCAAATTATTTTACCAATCCTAAGCTTTAACTCAACTTGTGGGTCCGAACCTGCCTCTTCAGCTTCAATTGCCCACTTTCCCCATCCCTTTTCTCCTATTTTGCACTTCTCTCCAGCTCAACAATTTGAAATCTTGGGATTGCTTCCCCTCAGGTTTTATTATTCGCTCACTTTTGGGTGCATTGTCTCAGGCTGCAGTGAGCTCAGTTTCGGTTCTGTGAACTAGGCAGCCATATTGAAAATCCTCTGAATGAAAGAGAATTAGATCCGGGTGACTGAGTGCAAAGAAAAATATACTGTAGCCACCTAAAATGGCTGATTCCCTATTAATTTGGCCCAAACCCGATTTAAAATGGCTAACCGAACAGGCTGATGGGAAAAGCAGCCAACAGGACACAAACAGACAGCTGCAGACAGAATAGCGTATTCGGCTCTGGGGAAGTCGGCCCAGATCGATACTCAAGACTATTAGCTGCACATCAACACAGACATCTGCAGTTTAATCGGCTATCCCCGGGAACAATTGCAACATATTAGCAATTGAATGCCGGACCAGACCTGTCGGCACCTGCAGTGGCCGAAACAAAGACAGGTGAACGACCACCCCCCGATCGAGGAATCGCCCCGTTATTGGACATATCGAACCCAGTGATTGGGAACAAGTCCAATCACTTGGGACTCAGGGCCAAGGGTCGCCCCGAGAAGCGGGAAGCCCCTGGGCCCTATAAAGTGAGGGGCCAAGTTCAGATCTCTCGCTCTCTCCCTTCTTCTCCTGCTCGAGACCTTCGCAAGAACATCGACCAGAAACAGTAAGTCTGACTCCAGCGATCGCTACCCGATAAAGACTCCTAGCCATCGACTCGTATCAGCCTTTTTGAATCCCGCGGGCCAGATCCGATTCGATAAGCCATTCGTTTCCCTGACCTGGTGGGCCCTTCCTAAAGTTAAGTATTGGCCAGTAGTGGTAGGTTTCTATATAGATAGTAGGATTATTGTGTAAGCATTAATTGTTGTACATAATAAATGACCGTTGATTTCAATCTTACTGAGCGGTGTGCTGACTTATTAATCATAACTCGAGCTTGAACCACGTGGCGGTATCAGAAAGATACCTGGCGACTCGTGAGCAATGGTGACATAATCAGAGGTAATAAAACTAAGGCTAATAAGAGCAACAATACCTAGCCACGCAGATCATACCATGATAACCATTTGGATATTAATCCTATGCAAATGATACTGAAGGCATTGTTTGCACTATGATGTTGAAAAAGGAAAATAAAGATGTACACAAGAAATCTATGATGCCGATTCATGATATATCTTTATGTCTGGCTTTTTTAGCATCAGCTAAACTGATGCTTAATTCTTCTTTTTGATGGTATGTATCTTTCAAATCAATAAAGTAAAAATTGATTTTTTTTTTTTTACTGACCCAATCTTCCTAAAGCCCAAAAGACAGCTATCGATCAGCTCAGTGTTACAGACTTTCCACCTTCTAATGAGCCCTGATGGACTAAACGGTCAAGACTGTTCACCAAGTATCAGGGACTGCAAGGCATTAGCTTCCTGACAGCGAATGCAATCAATATTTAATGCAAATTGCAGCCAGCATGCACCGTTAGCCTCAAGCAACTTCCATGTCGCAGTCAATCGCACATTCAAATAACCAGTAATAACATCTTTCTTTTATTCATTCATGAGATTTTGGCTTCACTGAAAAGCCAGCATTTATTGCCCATCACTAACTGCTCTTGAGAACATGGTGACAAGCCGTTTACCTGAACCACAGCTGTATTTGTGGTGAATGTGCTTGCAAACTCTCAGTTAGGTTATTTCAGGATTTTGGTGATGAAGGAATGGCGATACATTTCCAAGTCATGGTGGTTTGTGATTTGCAGATGGCGGTGTTCCCATGCGTCTGGGTGCCATTGCCTTTCTAGCTGACCGGTTTAGGAGGTGCTAATGAAGAAGCCTCACTGAATCAATGCGGCGCATCTCGCCGATGGTACACAATGCTACCGTGGTGGGGAGAGTGACTGTTAACGTTGGCATGATGTGGTGGCTGGAGACATACACAGGAGGCTTCCAGTAGTTAACAAGGTGTTTATTGATAAAAGACAAAGGCAAATACGTAACAGGCACAGAACTCAATATAACAGGTCTAAACACTGCGGCTCCATGGTCCACACTGCCTGTGGCTTTGCTCCCAGGGCCCTGCGCAAGCTCCCTATTGGTCAGGGTTCATGCTCTCCCGGCCGATTGGTCCTGAGCTGATCACGTGGGGTGTTGAGCCTGCCCCCGTAAAGGAGCTACGGTATCACGCATGGTAATTGGAATGGCAATCAAATGGGCTGCTTTTGAACGGTGTTGAAATTTTTGACTTGTTGAAGCTGTGTTCGTCCAGCCAAGTATCGGGGGCTGGATTCTCCCAAAATGAGACTGAGTGTTGATGCCATCGTGAAAACCGTCGAGTTTCACGACGGCGTCATCGGGCCCCCAGGTGGAACTATTCAACGGCCAACAAGGGGCTAGCACGGACGCATCGTGCAATGCCCAACGGCCCGGCAGCCAATTTGCAGGTTGCATCATTGACGCAACGCCGTGGCTGAACTTAATTATTGACCCCCCCCACACATAGCATCGCAGGCAAGTTGGCCGCTAGGAGGGCAGCGCCGCCATTTCAGGACGGTGAACTGGAGACCCTCCTGGATGCTGTGGAAGAGAGGAGGCTGGTGTCCTCCGGGCCGGAGGATAGCAGGCGCCATCGTTCGCCGTGCCTGGAAAGAGGTAGCAGGTGCCATCAGCGTCGTCGGGGTGGTGGCCCAGACTGCAGACCAGCGCAGAAAAAAGCTGCACGACCTCCTCAGGGCAGCCAGGGTGAGTACCCAGCACTGTGCCCCTGGTAACAACCCCCCTACTATCCTCCACACACATGTGGCCGCCCCCCGCAGGGGGATGGTCTCACCCCCACCCTGACCAACATGGCTGCACCCACCCATGCCAGCCGCAATGGCAGGGTGCCCTGTGCACTAATACCATCATCGACCCAACCCCTGGGCCGGATGCGTCGGACCATCTAACACTGTTGCTGTTTGTGCTTCCCCACCCCCCAGGACAAGTCCGCGCATAACCGCCGGGAGTGGGAGAAGACCAGGGGGGGAACGGAAGACCTGTGGCCCCTCACCATTGTTGGGCAGAGGGCATTTGACATCGTCGGCGTGTCGGAGGACAAAGAGGTCGCCGACGCGGAGGTGCGCCACCAAGTGAGACCCCCTGCCTGGTTGAGGGTTCCCATGACACATGTGTGATCACCCCTCACCCCCTCACCCCACACCCCACACCCCACACCCCTCACCCCTTCACCCCCTCATCCCCTCACCACACACTCCAAACCCCTCACCCTACACACCAACAGCCCTCACCACCTCACACCTCACCCCCGTCCGCCTGTCTATCCGTAAATGCTGTCTTGTGTATTACAGGACCAGCCGGCGATGGATCCGGCCCATCCGGAGCCCCCCGTCCCCAGCCAGTGTCAGGGTCAGTGCTCCCTAGGACCCCAAGCACCGACGGGGAGAGCAGCCGGAACGCCAGCCCTCTTCCCGAGATGAGCCAGGAGAACAAGACACAGGGGACAGACATACAAGCGACCACGACACAGGGGACAACAACATAGGGGACAGGCACACAGGTGACCATGACACAGGGAACGACCACACAGGGGGCAGACACACAGGGGCCAGACAAACAGGGGACGAACACACAGGTGACCACAACCCAGGGGACAGCAGGTGGAGGTAGGAGCAGCCGAGGGACCAGACGGTCAGAGGGCAGCCCAGCTCCAGCAACCGTCTGCCGCCAAGACGGGTCCCAGGCTCCAGGAAGATCCAGTCCCACCCATAGTGCAGGTGCAGTCAGAGACCCAGGGACTAGAGAAGGGGATGACGGCCGGCTTCCAGCACCTGCAGGCGCAGGTGGAGGAGTCCAACTGCCTGCAGGAGCAGGGAGTGGTGCCAGTCATGCTTGACACCCAGACCGAAACGGCACGGGTGGCGTGCGCGGTGATGGCAATGGGGGCGACAGTGTCGGACATGGGTCAGGTTATGCAAGACAACCACGCGCCAGAGCCAGCTGCAGATTGCAGCAGCATTCTTCAGCATGGCCCAGTCACAGCAGGCCATTGCTGAGAGCATCGGTACCATTGCCCAGGTGCTGGCCACGTCGCACAGAACCAGAGGGAGATGGTGCAGTCCCCGCAGGAGATGGCCCCCTCCCTGTGCTCCATGGGCACTAACATACAGACCCTGGTCGATACCGGAGCGAACATCCAGGACTGGCAGTGGCAGGTGTCGGGGGGGGGGGGGGGGGGGCTCGGGGGATGGCTCCGCTCGCACTCCCGTTCCATGGGGAAGTCTGGGGGCTACCGGGCACCCCGAGAAAGGAGGAGATGCTGGCGTCAGTGCCGGTGACTCCTGCAGGGGAGGTCCCAGAACACCGCAGCACCTTGGACTTACCACCTCCTGTCCCTGGTGCATCTCGTGGGCAGCAGGCAGAACAGGGCGGCACCATGCCACCAGGGAAGTCTGAGGAGCAGCTGGCCCCATCCAGGCCAGGCCGCCCGAGGAGACGAGCGCCAACAGGGAGCCTAGTTGCTGTACCATCTGGGGAACCATCTAAGCATAGTGTTAAGGCCGGTAAGGCTAGAAAGCTAGACACCAGTTAGGTTGGCACGGGTGCAGGGCACAGTTTAGTTATAGGGGCTAGGGCTCAGACTGAATAGACCTCTTCAAATTAAACACCTGTTATCACCGTTCAAACCTGCCTCTGAGAAATGAAATGAAATGAAATGAAATGAATGAAAATGAAAATCGCTTATTGTCACAAGTAGGCTTCAAATGAAGTTACTGTGAAAAGCCCCTAGTCGCCACATTCCAGCGCCTGTTCGGGGAGGCTGGAACGGGAATCGAACCGTGCTGCTGGCCTGCCTTGGTCTGCTTTCAAACCCAGTGTGCTAAACCAGCCCCTGTCTGTGCTCTGTCTGATGGGTGTGGTGGTGGGGTCAGTGATGGCCACTGTTGGTGAGGGGTGGTGGACAAGTGAGGCCCAGTGGGTGGACCGTGCAGCCCCCCTCCTCCGACAGTCCCCATCACCCTCTCCTCAGCTATTCGATTGGACCGTGTGGTGGACTGGCCAGCCTGCATGCAGTGATCACCCAGGTGGAAGGTGCTACTGTGGGCATGAGTCAGACATTGTCTAACCATGTGGAGCATGGAGCTCATCGCAGAGCGGCTGTCATCATCCTCCATCCCATGGCTGTCACCGCCAACCCAGTGCCCCGGCTCGTTGTGCGGTATATATAATGGAGGGGTGTGTACATGAGTGGCCAGCCCACATGTCCCGCTCATTGTCCTCCTCATCCTCCTCATCTGTTGAGGCCTGCCCATGCTCCCCATCCTCATCCAGCACATCATCCCTCTGCTGAGCTGTGTTGTAAAGGATGCAGAAAACCACAATGATGCGGCCGACCCTCCAGGCTTCCTACTGGAGGGCCCCTCCAGAGCGGTCCAGGCATCTGAAGCGCATCTTCAGGACCCCAAAGCACCACTCGACCACCCCCTGGTTGCACAATGGGCACCATTGTAGCGATGTTCCGCGTTGCTCTGTGGCCTCCGTATAGGCGTCATCATCAATGACCTCAACGGGTCACCCCTATCACCCAGCAACCAGCCCCACAGCCGTGGGGGGTGTCGCTTGAACATGCCGGGGATCACAGATTAGGCCAGTATGAAGGAGTCATGCTCGCTGCCTGGGTATCGGGTGCAGACATGCAGTATCCTCCTCTGGTGGTCACAGACCACCTGAATGTTCATCGAATGGTACCCCTTTTGGTTGGTGAACAGCGGCCTGTTATCCGCCGGTGGCCGTAGGGTGATATGCACCCCATTAATTAACCCATGGATCCAGGGCATCCCGGCGACAGCAGTGAAGCCCGCTGCCCGGCCATCCTGGTGGGCGCGGTCCACAGGGTACTGGATGTAGCACTCCGCCAGGGCATACAGAATGTCAGTGATGGCACGGATGCACTTGTGCGCCGATGCCTGTGAGATGCCGGGCAGGTCCCCACTTGGCGACTGGAACACCCCGTGGCATAAAAGTTCAGGGCGACCGTTACCTTGACAGCCATCGGTAGCGGATGTCCTCCCCCACTCACACGCGGTGCCAGGTGTGCCATCATGTGGCAGATGCGGCTCATCCGCAGTCTCCTCCTGCCCGGTCCGGGAGTTCCTCAAAGGACATGCAGCACCGGTACACGCAGGACCTCATCCGATAATCCTTGGCACCACCATCACCTCCTCCTCCTCGTCTTGATCCTCCTCTTCTTCCTTCTCCTCCTCGTCTCATTCCTCATCCTCCTCCTTGGCCTGTCAGACGGGTGGTCCTCCAGCCTGAGTGGCTGCCACCTGCCCCTCTGCGGCCCACTCCTCTGCTCAGCCTCTGACTCCTCTCTGCGCCACCTCCACTGATGCTGCCATTGGGCTGCATGCAGGGCAGCGGCCTCCGCCACGACGGCCAACATTGCTGGGCGGTTACCAAACATGATACTCTGCAGGGGGCGAGGGGAAAACATGTCATCATGGAGCATACATCCGTACTCAACCTGGTACCATGGCCTACATGGTCGCCCCCAGTTGGCACCACACACCCCAGCCACGCATGCCCCCCAACCCCCACCCTGTCGGTGTCCCGGCTCCTTGAGCCCGTCCCTTCTGCCAGGCCCATTGTTTGATGGTACTGCCCTCACCGGGGGCTGCCATCGGTGTGGCCCTGGGTGTTCCCCCCGGTGGGTGTCGCCGGCTGAGTGGGGTGGCCGGGGAGGGGGCTGGCATCCACCCATATGGCCATTAACCCTGTGTTCACACAGCGCCCGGGGTGGGTGGCCAACAAGATGGCCGCCATAATGGCGCTCATTCCATGGGCACCACCGAGTCATGTTGGGGGCTCTCCGACTGTTGGGGGCTCTCCGACTGCTTGGCCTGTCCCGCCCTCCCCCTGACCCTGGCAGGGCCCTCGTCGCCCACCCCCGCAGAAAGCAGGGCACTCGCCGCCTCCGCCCCGCAGAAAGCACAGCCGGTGTCCGTTACGGGAGCCCACAGTCCCCCCCACGCCAACTTCTACCTCCTCTCGCAGCCGCCTCAGCCAACACGCCAGTATCACGATTTTCTATTGGTGGTTAGAACCACGGCTTCGGGAAATCGGCCAATCTGGGCCGCAGAATCGCTGAGGCCCCGGAGAATCGGCCATCGGGAGCTGCGATTCTGTCGGGTTGGGATTTTGGCGCGATGTCTCGGAGAATCCAGCCCAGGGTATTTCATTACTATATTGTTACATTTCATAGAATGTCCAAACTCTGACCTGTTCTTGCAGGAACAATATTAATATGTCTGGTTCTGTTCGATTTTTGACCACTATCGACTTTCCAGGATGTTGATATTGTGGATTAGATGAAGGTAATGTCAAGAAGAGGTGGCTACTCTTTCTTGTTGGAGATGGTCATTGTCTGGCATTTATTTGGCATGAATGTTGTCCAGGTCTTGCTGCATGCGGCACCAACTGCTTCAGTATCTTAGGAGTTTTGAACGGGCTTGTAATTTGTGCAATCATCAAGAACCTGGAGGGAAGCAGCTGAAGATGGTTCAGCCTGGGTCACTCCTCTGAGGGATCCTGCTGCAATGTCCTGGGGCATACTAGACTGAATTCAAAGCACCTGTGCCAGACCGCACACCTTATTAAAATTGTCATCTTATGTTTACACAGTCAGTTCCAAAGCACATTTTTGGCTTTAAGTTCCTGATTTCAGAGGAAGGTACAGACCAGCGATAGTCCTGAGAACAAAGCTCACTACAGTCACAATGACATATCTCAGCACCCAGTGTCCTGGATTGCACCTGCTTTGTTTTTGGAGAAAACCTCCTGCACAAACCTGTGCTGTCTTTGCAGTCTGAAGTGGATGCCCTGCAGCCCTCTTGGACAAGTGTGCCAACATCATAGCTTTGTAATTTGAATTGTGCCATCAGGGAGGGAAAGGAGACAATGGGTACTTCACGGTGTTATCCAGGCAACACTGCTTTCAAATTGCATTGTTGATTTCACCGTCCCATTTATGTCAACACGGTCTTCAAGCGGGCGCACAATTGCGCTATCTGCCACCCACACAAAGTTCAGCTGGAATTACAGTGGGGAAAAATGAGTTCACATGGCACTGCTTCAAGCAATGCGACAGAGAGGATACTGATTCCCTCGGGGCTGACAGGACCGTGGATTATTAAGTGCCCAGCCGATGTGTGGCTTTCTTCAATTATATCACTACAGACGCAAGTGTGCATGACCTGAAGTGGCACTACAAGAGCAAACGTTTCTCCCACAATCTCAACGAGCGGGGAAACAATGCACCATGAAGTATGGGAAGAATACAGGAGAGTGAATCACACCCCATTTCTCTTGTTTATTTCCTACCAGCCAGTTACAGATCAGCAATAACAAAGAGCTTGGAGCAATGTCTAAGAAATCACAAGCTGCAGCAATTTGAGAAGGAGACTCACCGCCAGCTCCTCAAGGGAATCCAGAGATCGGTAATAAATGCCAGCCTGCTCAACAATTCCCAAATCCCAGGAATGTATTTTATAAATGATGCATGGCATCGGGACAGCAATGGGAAAAGAAAGGCAGCTAAAATAAAACAGCGAAACATTGCCATACGAAACATGGTACAGAAATAAATCATAATGAGGATAGTTACTAGCTTCAAGGTGACATATAGAATAATAGAATCCTACATTGCAGGAAGAGGCCATTTGGCCCATCGAGTCTGCACCGATTCTCCGAAAGAGAACCCTCACTAGACCCAATCCCCCCACCCTATCCCTGTAACCCCACCTAACCTTTGGACACTTAGGGATAATTTAACATGGCCAA
This sequence comes from Scyliorhinus torazame, assembly GCF_047496885.1. NCBI lineage: Eukaryota > Metazoa > Chordata > Chondrichthyes > Carcharhiniformes > Scyliorhinidae > Scyliorhinus > Scyliorhinus torazame. Next base: position 277,466,778 of record NC_092709.1, read on the forward strand.
TCCACCTAACCTGCACATCTTTGGACTGTGGGAGGAAACCAGAGCCCCAGAAGAAATCCAGACATACATGGGGGGAAAATGCAAACTCCACAGTCACCCAAGGTTGGAATTGAACCTGGATTCCTATCCCTGTGAGGCAGCAATGCTTACCACTGAGCCACCATGCCACCCTCTGCGTGATAGAAAGGTGCCAGAAACATGGCAGATGAAATTCAGTGTGAAAAAGCATAAAATTATGCAGTTTGGGAGGACTGATGTATCAAAAGGTCATGGATTATAAATGGTACCTTTTTGAACCCTGTGGCCAGCAGAGAGACCTTGGTGTTCGTGTACACAATTCCTTAAAAGCAGCAGAGTAAGGTGGTTAAAAAAAGTATGTTGGGTACTTGATAATAATAATCTTTATTGTCACAAGTAGGCTTACATTAACACTGCAATTAAGTTACTGTGAAAAGCCCTAGTCACCATATTCCAGCACCTGTCCGGGTACACAGAGGGAGAATTCAGAATGTCCAATTCACCTTGGCTTCATAATCAGAGGAACAGAACATAAAAGTAAAGAGTTCATTCTAGAACTTTACAAATAACTGGTTTGGGCTGAACTGGAGTGTTTTGTGGACATCCTGAGCACTACATTTGAGGAAAGATGCAATGGCCTTAGAAAGGTTACAGAGGAGGCTTACTAGACGTCACCACGAATGAGATACCTAGGGTGGAATTTTTCATTTTTTCTTTCAAGTGCTGGACCAGGTGAGAAAAGCGGTGTACAGGAGGCAGTGCCAGGGGGCAGTGCCATAGGCCAGTGCCCAGACACTTCCAGGGCATGACCTTCTTGCCCCTGGGGGCTAGATTTATCTTTCTGCCCTGTGTGGTTTGTTTGCCTGGTTCACGATGCCAGACCTGTTGCAAACCTCACCAATCTCACAATGTCTCATCAACGAAGGAGGAAATCCCAACGTGGGTTATGAACAGTGGGAAAGGAATGACATTTTAATGTACGGAAATGAGGTTCCTGACCTTCTCAGGCAGGAACTTCATTGCGGGAATGCAGGTGGTGGGGATGATCGCATCGTGAGACCTCGCTGACGAGAATCTCGCTTTTGGTCTCATGAGGGATTTTGCGCTCATGTCACCATTTGCACCCATGGCAAATGCGGGCGCAAAATCCCGGCCTTTAGATTTGAGGAGAGGTAAGACAAGTTAGGGCTGTTCTCTTCGGAACAAAGACAATTAAGAGGCGACTTGGTTCAAGGATTTGATACAGCAGTTAGTCCTTCTGTGAATAACAAGTGGACATGAATTCAAATTCATCTGCAAAATATGTGGAGGGAAGATGACAAGAAATGTTTTCACTCAGAAAGTGTTTGGATTCTGGAACATTCTAACTGAAAAGATAGTGACGATGCCATAAATAAATTGAAGAGGGAGCAGGACAGATACATCAGGATGAGGAATTTACAGGATTAAGGGAGGGGAAAAGCAGCACTTGGGATGAAGCTGGATTGCTCTTTCAAATAGTTAGCACAGACATAACAAGTAGAATGGTCTCATTCTGTGCTCAAAGATTCTACAATTGTCTAATGTACAAATTGGCTTGCTTTAAAAGGGGACCAATATTACAAATGGAGCTGACATTTTGATTGGATTTCCAGCCAAGACCTAAGCTTCCATGTAAGCCCCACCTTTGCGGCTGAGCACCTGTACCGCATGATTCATCCTCGCACCCAAGTGACAGCAATAAGGAAAGATTTTCTGTATAGAAATCCCGCCCCCCCACTACCCTAGACGTGAAGGTTCAGTTAGGGGGCTTGAGAGTTACAAGTTAGCCAGGAAGGACCTAAAGAGAGAGCTAAGAAGAGCCAGGAGGAGACATGAAAAGTCCTTGGCAGGTAGGATCAAGAAAAACCCTAAAACTTTCTATAGGTATGTCAGGAATAAAAGAATGACTAGGGTAAGAGTAGGGCCAATCAAGGACAATAGTGAGAAGTTGTGCGTGGAGTCCGAGGAAATAGGAGAGGCACGAAATGAATATTTTTTGTCAGTATTCACACAGGAAAAAGACAACATTGTTGAGGAGAATACAGAGATACAGGCTACTAGACTAGACGGGATTGAGGTGCATAAGGAGGAGGTGTTAGCAATTCTGAAAAGTGTGAAAATAGATAAGTCCCCTGGGTCGGATGGGATTTATCCTAGGATTCTCTGGGAAGCTAGGGAGGAGATTGCAGAGTCTGTAGCTTTGATCTTTATGTCATCATTGTCTACAGGAATACTGCCAGAAGACTGGAGGATAGCAAATGTTGTCCCCTTGTTCAAGAAGGGGAGTAGAGACAACCCCGGTAACTATAGACCAGTGAGCCTTACTTTTGTTGTGGGCAAAGTCTTGGAAAGGATTATAAGAGATAGGATTTATAATCATCTAGAAAGGAATCGTTTGATTAGGGATAGTCGCCAAACACGGTTTTGTGAAGGGTAGGTCATGCCTCACAAACCTTATTGAGTTCTTTGAGAAGGTGACCAAACAGATGGACGGGGGTAAAGCAGTTGATGTGGTGTATACGGATTTCAGTAAAGCTTTTGATAAGCTTCCCCACGGTAGGCTATTGCAGAAAATACGGAGGAATGGGATTGAGGGTGATTTAGCAGTTTGGATCAGAAATTGGATAGCTGTAAGAAGACAGAGGGTGCTGGTTGATGGGAAATGTTCAGCCTGGAGTTCAGTTACTAGTGGTGTACCACAAGGATCTGTTTTGGGGCCACTGCTGTTTGTTATTTTTATAACCTGGAGGAGGGCGTAGAAGGATGGGTGAGTACATTTGCGGATGACACTAAAGTCAGTGGAGTTGTGGACAGTGCGGAAGGATGTTGCAGGTTACAGAGGGACATAGATAAGCTGCAGAGCTGGACTGAGAAGTGGCAAATGGAGTTTAATGCAGAAAAGTGTGAGATGATTCATTTTGGAAGGAGTAACAGGGATACAGAGTACTGGACTAATGGTAAGATTCTTGGTAGTGTGGATGAGCAGAGAGATCTCGGTATCCATGTACATAGATCCCTGAAAGTTGACACCCAGGTTGATAGGGTTGTTAAGAAGGCGTATGGTGTGTTAGCTTTTATTGGTAGAGGGATTGAATTTTGGTGCCATGAGGTCATGTTGCAGCTGTACAAAACTCTGGTGCAGCCGCATTATAGGAAGGATGTGGAAGCATTGGAAAGGGTCCAGAGGAGATTTACCAGGATGTTGCCTGGTATGGAGGGAAGATCTTATGAGGAAAGGCTGAGGGACTTGAAGCTGTTTTCGTTAGAGAGAAGAAGGTTAAGAGGTGATGTAATTGAGGCATACAAGATGATCAGAGGATTGCATAGGGTGGACAGTGAGAGCCTTTTTCCTCGGATGGTGATGTCTAGGACGAGGGGTCATAGCTTTAAATTGAGGGGAGATAGATATAGGACAGATGTCAGAGGTGGGTTCTTCACTCAGAGAGTAGTAAGGGCGTGGAATGCCCTGCCTGCAACAGTAGTGGACTCGCCAACACGAAGGGCATTCAAATGGTCATTGGATAGACATATGGACGATAAGGGAATAGTGTAGATGGGCTTTAGATTGGTTTCACAGGTCGGCGCAACATCGAGGCCCGAAGGGCCTGTACTGCGCTGCAATGTTCTATTGTTCTATTATTGTTTATCCCCTTCCATGTCATGATGTGTCAGACAGCATTTGTGCCCTAAACAGGCTCCTCCATCACCATATATCCTGGGCACAGCTAGATCGTGGCTGATTTCTCTTTGGCAATGCTCCAATTTTCGTTGACTTGCACTTGGTGTGCACTACTTATACTGCAACAATTCAGGATCTCTGGGTTAGTAATAACTTACTTGCATTTTCTTTGAAAGTGATCCATTAAAAAATGCTAATCTTTCTGGATGGCAATTGACCGGCTTTCGTTTCTGGCATTTTGCACTTTTATTTTAGAATTCAAACATGTCCTATCTCTACAGGATGGCTGTCAAACAAGAGAACCAATCATAAGTAACACCTGAATTGAATCAATCATAGTACAAAGGACATCATAAATTACAGGTTAGTGCCGTTTTGTTATGTAACAGCTGTAATGACAAGATTCCAATTGTTGAACATCTTTTCACAGGTGCTTTAATGCATTCCTTCTGCCAAGTTTGAAGCCTGTACAAATTAAATGCAATGGTTCGTGTTGTTCGATCTTAAAGGTAATTTCTGACGACTGAGATTATTACTGATATGCATAGAACATAGAACATAGAAAAATACAGCACAGAACAGGCACACCATAGGCCTTCTTCACAGCTCTATCCACTTGAGTGGCAACTTTCAAAGATGTATGAACATAGACCCCAAGATCTCTCTGCTCCTCCACATTGCCAAGAACTCTACCGTTAACCCTGTATTCCGCATTTATATTTGTCCTTCCAAAATGGACAACCTCACACTTTTCAGGGTTAAACTCCATCTGCCACTTCTCAGCCCAGCTCTGCATCCTATCTATGTCTCTTTGCAGCCGACAACAGCCCTCCTTACTATCCACAACTCCACCAATCTTCGTATCGTCTGCAAATTTACTGACCCACCCTTCAACTCCCTCATCCAAGTCATTAATGAAAATCACAAACAGCAGAGGACCCAGAATTGATCCCTGCAGTACGCCACTGGTAACTGGGATCCAGGCTGAATATTTGCCATCCACCACCACTCTCTGACTTCTATCGGTTAGCCAGTTTGTTATCTAACTGGCCAAATTTCCCACTATCCCATGCCTCCTTACTTTCTGCAGAAGCCTACCATGGGGAACCTTATCAAATGCCTTACTAAAATCCATGTACACTACATCCACTGCTTTACCTTCATCCACATGCTTGGTCACCTCCTCAAAGAATTCAATAAGACTGGTAAGGCAAGACCTACCCCTCACAAATCCGTGCTGACTATCCCTAATCAAGCAGTGTCTTTCCAGATGCTCAGAAATCCTATCCTTCAGTACCCTTTCCATGACTTTGCCTACCACCGAAGTAAGACTAACTGGCCTGTAATTCCCAGGGTTATCCCTAGTCCCTTTTTTGAACAGGGGCACGACATTCGCCACTCTCCAATCCCCTGGTGCCACCCCTGTTGACAGTGAGGACGAAAAGATCATTGCCAACGGCTCTGTAATTTCATCTCTTGCTTCCCATAGAATCCTTGGATATATACCGTCAGGCCCGGGGGACTTGCCTATCCTCAACGTTTTCAAAATGCCCAACACATCTTCCTTCCTAACAAGTATTTCCTCGAGCTTACCAGTCTGTTTCACACTGTCCTCTCCAACAATATGGCCCCTCTCATTTGTAATTACAGAAGAAAAGTACTCGTTCAAGACCTCTCCTATCTCTTCAGACTCAATACACAATCTCCCGCTACTGTCCTTGATCGGACCTACCCTCGCTCTAGTCATTCTCATATTTCTCACATATGTGTAAAAGGCCTTGGGGTTTTCCTTGATCCTACCCGCCAAAGATTGTTCATGCCCTCTCTTAGCTCTCCTAATCCCTTTCTTCAGTTCCCTCCTGGCTATCTTGTATCCCTCCAATGCCCTGTCTGAACCTTGTTTCCTCAGCCTGACATAAGTCTCCTTTTTCCTCTTAACAAGACATTCAACCTCTCTTGTCAACTATGGTTCCCTCACTCGACCATCTCTTCCCTGCCTGACAGGGACATACATATCAAGGACACGTAGTACCTGTTTCTTGAACAAGTTCCACATTTCACTTGTGTACTTCCCTACAGCCTATGTTCCCAACTTATGCACTTCAATTCTTGTCTGACAACATCGTATTTACCCTTCCCCCAATTGTAAACCTTGCCCTGTTGCACGCATCTATCCCTCTCCATTACTAAAGTGAAAGTCACAGAATTGTGGTCACTATCTCCAAAATGCTCCCCCACTAACAAATCTAGCACTTGCCCTGGTTCATTACCAAGTACTAAATCCAATATTGCCCCTCCTCTGGTCAGACAATCTACAGACTGTGTTAGAAAAGTTTCCTGGACACACTGCACAAACACCAAACTATTTGATCTAAAGAGTTTCCACTCAGTGTTTGGGAAGTTAAAGTCACCCATGACTACTACCCTGTGACTTCTGCACCTTTCCAAAATCTGTTTCCCAATCTGTTCCTCCACATCTCTGCTACTATTGGGGGGCCTATAGAAAACTCCTAACAAGGTGACTGCTCCTTTCCTATTTCTGACTTCAACCCATACTACCTCAGTAGGCTGATACTCCCCGAACTGCCTTTCTGCAGCTGTTATGCTATCTCTAATTAACAATGCCACCCCCCCCCCCCCCCCACCTCTTTTACCACCCTCCCTAATCTTATTGAAACATCTATAACCAGGGACCTCCAACAACCATTTCTGCCCCTCTTCTATCCAAGTTTCCGTTTACTACAACTACACAGGACAACTGGAGTGCCTGAAATACTAGGTCAAAATTAAACCTGATCAATAGTTACCGTCTTACACTGCATGAACACCTATGATTTTCTGGGCAAGAATGAGAGCGTGGGGGCTGGTGCCTCCCTGAAGGAATTCATGGGAACAGCACTTCCCAGTTTACAGCAGAGCTGTAAGAGATGAGAAATCTCAAACCGCTGGTGCGTTCTAAATTAGCTAATCCTCAACTGGGATGATATTTGAGGTGCTAGTTAGTCTCGTGGCCCTGCGTGAGTGAGAAAAGACCAGCCGGAGTTTCCTTTCCTGTTCACTGTGCAAGACTATCTGCTGCATGTGCCCAGTCTTTCAGTGCAGATAGGATAACCCAGCTGCAAAATGAACCCCACCCCTCCTGTTGGAACAACTGGCGGCCTGGGCTCATACATAGAAGACTTACAGAAACCTCAGCATAAATCAGTGCCTGGAGAGGGAGGAGAAGATTGGAACGTGCTGGGGCTGGGGGGGCGGAACAGCTGTATTTTGAAAGTATCTTAGTGAAACAGAATTGCAAATACAAACAAGGAATACTTCAGATTGACTATGAGGAGCGCCCTGTAATTTATGGCTGCCTCCTATTTTTTAATCAGTGTATTTCCTTTTTTATGTCTAATTTTCTTTGCAAGTATTGATCTACTGATAAATCTACTCCACTGTTAAATGCTATTAACAAATATCTCGTTGGGAAAGCCTGAAGGATTACAAAGCTGACAGATTTAAGTTTTACAGAGTACTGTACGATTTCCCCTGTGACAGGTTTTATCTGGGGAAACAAACTACAGCTGCAATAGTATTCTAGTACTGGACATGCATCATCCTGGTGACCAACAGCAGATCATTTCTCAATAAAGCCCTGTAATGATCCTGCGTCATTGATTACATTTTCTGTGATTATCAGCACACAGCGAGAGATGCATAGGACAGTTTTCACACTGCCTCTGCCACAGGAAGCTAACTGAAAAACAAATGCAACGAAACCCTTCCCGGCACCAATGCTAAACTGTGGGATGAATTAGTGCAGAGTGATTCTGAGGTGTTAATTTAAATTCAGGGTACAGGGAACCAAAGAGAAAATTCTTCAGGTTCACTTCCATCAAGATTTATGGTGTTATATGAACCTTTTTATTAGATTCCTGACTAGCAGTCACTCACAGCCATGCATAATTTGCTCTATGTCAGCTGAACCCTTCCTGCCCAATAATCACCCCTAGGTATCCATTATTCGCTATAGAAACCATTCAAACCCTCAATTAGATTCCTGCCTGGTAATCACTCCCAGGTGTACATTATTCTCTTTAATAACATTTTTTTTAAACGCCCCCTGCCCCTTAAGTTGCAACAGAGAAATGTCACATATGCCCAGTACTCTCATTATATATCCCAGTTGCAATATTTTACATGAATGTTCCCATAAAAGAATACCTCAGATCTCACTAACCAGAGGCCTTAAGTGGCCTGACAGGTCCTTTGCTGCTGAAAGGGTAGATAAGTTCATATAAGAGTATTATCTCATTAATATAAAATTACGTTATTTTTATCTAGATTGTGGATGATGTAATGGGGGTGGGGAATGAATGGTGAATGGGAAAGTCTTTTATCTAAGAAAATGGAGGTGGAAGTAGAGAAATCACCATGTGCTGTCATGAATTATGCATGACGATCAAAAGCAATTTCTTTATGTCGCTTTGCCATCAATAATGCATAGTTACAGCTTGTTTCCCACTTTATCGGTGTGTGTCAAATAGTTCCTGCCTCCTGCAGCTCTCAATTTAGTCAGATACAGCTGTGTTTAGAAGGTTATGCTCGTTAACTTGTAAAATAAATCGTTGTCACTGTTATAATGAAGGATAAAGATAACGTAGGGGCCATCCTTTGGATGAATGTTGTGGCTGAATAAACCCAAGAGAACATGAGTGTGTTTATGACCTTAAACTGAGAAATGTCATTGTTTTATTTCGCCCTGATGGATGTGATAAGATCACTTCTCTAGCCCCTTAATAACTTATATATAATTTACAAGTCAAATAACTGTAATTCTTTTTGCACTAAATCATGTAAAATAAGGGGCGTTTTCAGTTAGAATTGCTAGGGGGCAGGTCACAAAGGGTGGGTAAACTGTCAGGCGTGCAGAATTACTGAAGGAATAAAGGGGGAGCTATTATAGTCAACAAAACTGACGTCAAATGTTGCTTCCAATAATTTATTTAATCCATTGTGTCACATGATTAGTGAGGACCAATGTTACAATCTGGCTGATCTGTGGTGTCAAGTGGCCAGCATGCAACAATAATCAGAATCTTATTAGCCAGCGGCGTCACATGATTAACGTGACATCAGGTTTATCTGTCTTTTGGTTGAGACATTAATTTGAGATGCGCTTGCAATGAGTTAACGAATTTCAGTTTTGGCAGCACTATAGTTGGCCAGAGTATCCTTGAAATAAAGGGGAAGGAAATATCAACCTGAGTGCCTGCTTCAGAAGCAAGTCTTCCTACTGAATTCAGAGCTTGTGAGAACACCATGGGCGCGATCTGCCGGCCATGATGCGCCCGAAAAGCAGCGGTCGTGGCGCAACAAGGGCGGTAAATGACGGGAGACCCGGCTCCAGGGATCTACCCGTCTCGCCACTCCTCGTGAGATCTAATGCGATTTCGCGAGACATCGCAATGCGAAGCCTGCCCACTGTGGGTGGGATCACTTTTTTGCATATTAGTAAGAGATAACTAGTCTCACTCTAATATGTAGTTCCCTGAGGTAACCAAGGCGTTGGGATCTATCCCGTTTGCCTTGGAGACCTCGGGCGAGCGCCGTTCAGTACTGTCTCCACAGATGGAATGACACTCGTGGGGGACTCCCAGGGTATAAGAGCCCCCAGGTGCATGCCCTCTGAGCAGGGTGGTACCCTGGCACTGCTGGTGCCACCTGGGCACCCTGGTACTGCCAACTTGGCACCCTGGCAGTGCCACCTTGGTGCCAGCCTGGCACTGCCATGGTGCCTGAGTGGCACTGTCAGGAGCACTGCCAGGCAAACACTGCCAAGCTGGCATTTTTTGCACGGTAGTGATCAGGCGGGGAATGCTCTGTGCAGGTGTGGGGGTGAGGGTGCGGTTGGGGTTGGGGCGGGAGGTGAGGGGGTAGCCCGCCTTACAGTGAATTGGGGCTTAGGGTTACATTGGCGGCTCAAGAGATCAGGATACGATTTAAAAGTGGTGTCTCAATCTCTTCCTGCACTGGGGGGGATTCGGCGGGCAGGGCTCCTTAGTGCAGGAAATGGGACTAAGTGCAGCCTTGGCTGCGCATTGCCCGCTGTAGCCCCGTAGCGAACCCAAATCACGTTAGATAGTGTTGTGTTTCTCGGTGCTGCAAGCACACAGTGAAACAAGCTCACTATGGGACATAGTTCTCATTTGGTTAAAGCATGCCCCATGTTTTATTCTTGCTTGTGATAAAGGTATTGTGAGCAAGGTGAGCATTTATTGCCTATCCTTGATTGCCGTTGAGAAGGTGGTGATGAGCCACCTCCTTGAATTGCTACAGTCTAGGTTATGAAGGTGCCACACGGTGCTATCTATCACAGTGCCAGTTCCAGGAAGTTGGTCAACCAACACTGGAAAAACGGATTAAGTCCACAACAATATCAGTTATGACATTCTGCCGATTCTTACGTTCCGCAACCTCTCACTATCTGAGTGTACACAAGTAGGATGACCACCTATGAAATGGATTGTTGGCGGACTGCAGATGCAACAGAACTCAATGGGAGTCATTCCGTCTGGAGAGGAAGAAAAGTGAACGAAAATTAAAGTAAAATCAAAGCTATGGGTGTGATCTACTGACCTCGTCATGCCCGACGCGGGGCATAATGAGCGTCGTAAATCTCACCTCTCTCTCTTGAGATTTACCGGCCTCATCATGTCCCACGTCGGGCGTGATGGCTCACTTAAATATGCCTGTGCCAGAGTTACCTAAGACGCAGGATTGAACGGCCTTGCATTGGAGACCTCCCCATTTAGCACTGGTTTTCACAAACGTGGACCGGGCATAATGGCACCTGGGAGATCTCCAAGACAATCGGGAGCCGCCAGGTGGTGTGACACTGGGCAGGGTGGTACCCTTGGACACCTGCTGCCACCGGGGAACTGTGGCACTGTCAGCCTGACACCCTGGCAGTGCCACCTCGGTGCCACCATGTCAATGTCAGGGTATCCAGGTGGCACTGCCAGGCTGCCAGGGGCAATTCTAGGGTGCCAGGCTGGCAGTGTCAAAATGCCCAGATGGTGCTCCAATCTCTTTCTGCACTGGCGAGCTTGGTGGGCATTCCACTCCGAGGCCCGTTCAATAGCGGGGAAGTGCTGGGAAACACCCCACTAAACGCATCTAAAATGGGACTCTGTTTTTCCATTAAATCGTGCCCTATGTTTCTGAAGGAGTAATATCATTCGGATGGAATGAACTGAATAAGAATGCATAGCTTCATTGAAATAATGATACTTTTTACACTGGATCACGAGCATCTGGATCAGTGTGTTACCTTCCTCCTTTCCCTCCTTCACTACTGGACACCCTAGACTTCTACTTAATTGCTCTTTATGGAAATATAGTTAGAGGAGAAAAATTCATCATGTGAAGATTCAATAGCTATTTTTATATTGTTCTTAGTGGAGTACAAAGATTGTTAATAACAATAGATCTTCCAGACAACTTCTTCTTTTTCAATAACTTTCCTCATTCACTTTTTATTGTAGTGTGTTCCATCCTCCACTTCACTAAATTTGTTTCTGATTGGCTTATTATTCTTGACAAGCCAGTGACTCTGTCAAATAAATTTCATTGGTAATCAGAATCAGAAACCTATCTATTTGAAAGGATCTGAGATAAACATTCATGATTCAAGGTCACCAAACTATGTGAAATCCTCAGAGAATGCGGCAACGTACGCTGGAGCTGCTGCCAGTTACACAAGGCCCACATATCAAGATTGGGTGGATTTGTTAAAATTATGAAAGACGTTGAGAGAATGTTTCCGCTTGTGGAGTGGCACATAAATTAAGGAGGGCATGGTGGCACAATCATTAAAGCTGCTGCCTCACAGCGCCAGGGACCCGGGTTCAATTCCAACCTCGGGTGACTGTGTGGAACTTGCACATTCTCCCCTTGTCTGCGTGAGTTTCCTCTGGGTGCTCTGGTTTCCTCCCACAGTCCAAAGATGTGCAGATTAGGCAGATTGGCCATGCTAAATTACCCCTTAGTGTACAGGAGTGGTGGTTAAGTTACGAGGATCAAATAATTTACAGTGCAGAAGAAGGCCATTTGGCCCATCGAGTCTGCACCAGCCCTTGGTCAGAGCACTCTACCTATGCCCACACCCCAACCTATCCTCAGACTTCCACCCTATCCCCGTAACCCCACCTAACATTTTTTTTCCCCAAAAAATTTAGAGTAGCCAATGATTTTTCTTTTCCAATTAAGGGGCAATTTAGCGTGGCCAATTCACCTAACCAGCACATCATTGGGTTGTGGGGGTGAAACCCACGCAGACATGGGGAGAATGTGCAAACTCCACATGGACAGTGACCTAGGGCCGTGATTCGCACCTGGGTCCTCAGTGCCGCAGTCCCAGTGCTAACCACTGCGCCGCATGCCACCCCACCTAACATTTTTTGGACACTAAGGGCAATTTAGCGTGGCCAATCCACCCAACCTGCACATCTTTGGACTGTGGGAGGAAACGTGCAGACTCTGCACAGATAGTGACCCAAGCCGGGAATCGAACCTGGGACCCTGGAGCTGTGAAACTGTGCTAACCACTGTGCTACCGTGCTGCTCTTAGTGTGGGGTAGGGTGGGGTAGATGGGGGAGTGGACTTGGGTAGAGTATTCTTTCAAAGGGTCAATGCAGACTCGATGGGCCGAAAGGCCTCCTTCTGCACTGTAGGAATTCTATTATTCTATGATGACATCAATATAAGATAGCAATAAATTCAATAGGGAATTCTGAAGAAACTTCTTTATCCAAAAGAGTGGTAAAAAGTCAGAACTCGCATCACTCCCACAAGGAGTGGTTGGAGTGACTAATATAGATGCATGTAAGAGGAAGTCTGACAATCATATAGGGGCAGGGAATAGTTGGTTACGATGATAGATTTAGATGAGGAAAGATTGGAGGAGGCTCAATTGGGGCATAAACACCAACAGATGGTAAAGTCGCCATAGTCCCAGAGACCATATGCTGCTTTCCCCTTTGAAGGTGAGAGCTGACTGGTGGTGATTTAACCTGAGGATCACCACACCTCAGGCGAGAGGCAAAATTGAGAAGGCTGGGCCTTCATGAATAACCTCAGCCGATACTGAAATTGAACCTATGCTGCTGGCCTTGCTCTGCATCACGAACCAGCTGTCTAGCCAGGTGAGCTAAATCAGCCCCAATAGATACTGGTTGGGAAAATGGCCTGTTTCAGTGCCATCGACCATATGTAATCCTATGTAAACTTCCACCTGCAAGGCCCCCCTCCAAGCCACTCAGCATCCTGACTTGGAACCATATCCTTGTTTCTGCACTGTCACTGGGTTAAAATCCGGAAACTGCCTTCCTAACAGCACTCTGGGTGTACCTACACTATACACACTGCAGAGGTTAAAGAAAACAGCTCACCCACTACCTTCTCAAAGGCAATTAGGGATGGGCAACAAATGCTGGCCTTGAAAGTGATGCCAATATCCCAAGAACGAATAGTGCTAACTATCCCCAATTACAGAGGACATATCTTACATAATGCAATGCCGAGATTCAATTCCAGTTGTTCAGCTCAGGACGGATGAATTATCAAACTTACTAAATTAGAAAGAAAGAACAAAAACATGAACAGAAACGTTAGTTTCAGCTCATTGCCATTGATTTGAGAGTGCAATTTCTGCATTCAACCGCCACCCAACAGCCTCACACCCTACCCGCCCATCACCACCTACCCCAGCCGTAAACTTGTTGTCTTGCATTCCATATTGCAGTTACGTGAATTTTCTGGTCACTCACTTCAGTTCAACAATCCTGTGACTTTGCAGAATTAGATTTTATTGGTACGCAGAGGTTTATTGGAATGGAACAATCTGAGATGGAAATCTTTGCTTCAAACTCAACGAATAATGTGTAAATCGCTAACCCATTAACTGGTCTTTTCATGACAGGGTCTGTTTTTTCCGAATCAAACCACGGAATGAAAGTCCCAGCTTCGTTACATTATTCATGACATGGCCCTTGTTCCTTATGTAAACAGACAAATAAAAAGTGCATCAATCTTCCCAGTTACAAATGGAAGCCTCATTATGGGAACATCCTAGGTGCAGGTAAAATGTTTTAATTGTCTAACTGTTCCTGTGAAGCAAACCCCAACAACGAAAACTTACATTTATGTAGCTCCGTTAACATAGTGAAACATCCCAAGGTACTTCACAGAAGCTATATAAAACAAAATATGAGGTCAAACCACGAAGGAGATTAGGTCAGATGGTCAAAATCTTGATCAAAGAGATATGTTCTGAGAAACATCTTAAAGGGGAAAAACGAAAGAGTGCAGGAAGGGAATTCCTGAGCCTGGGGCCGAGGCAACCGAAGAAATATCCACCAATGGTGGAGCAATTATAACTGGGGATGCATAGCAGGCCAAAATTGGAGGAAAATTACACCAATGATGATGCATTGCACGGTGTGACACCAAATCATACAGATCATAAAGGTCTCCGGGTTGAAAAATCGGTGCAGGAAAACCAACACAATTTCAAAGAATATGTACTGATCTGCAGTTAGTGGGAATGTATCCTGTAAACATTCAGGGGTGGATTCTCCACTATCTGCTGCCAGTAGTGGGGATTCCGATCTGGCGGAGATTCAAGCGTTGGGCTAAAAATAGGATTGGGGATCATTCTGATGCTCCAGTCCCCGATGGCGGCGGCGACAAGCTACATGCCCATGCTGGCAGGAGAATGCAAATGGGTCACTTGAACCCATTTGCATATGATTAATGGGTTGGAAGCTAGATTCTCCATGCCCCCATAATCTCCCAAGCCAGGATTCATGCGTGTGTGCACGGGTGCAAGCATTTCCAAGCGTGGCCCTCGTTTGGTGGACCCCGCAGTGGTCAAGGGAATAAGTGTCTAACATAAGTGGTCCCTAAAGTCCATCAGAGGGACCAACCACAACACAAATTTTGCCTCCCCAGCCCCCCCATCAGACCCCCCATCAGATACCCCCCATCAGAGCCCCACCATCAGATCCACACATCAGACCCCCAACAGAGACCCAGAGATTCCCTCATCAGACACTCTATCAGAACCCCCATCACCCTGATCCTCCATCCGACCCCCAACACATACCCCCCCAATAGAGGACCCCCAAAAGAGATCTCCCAATCAGACTCCCAAGAGTGACTTCCCATCAGACCCCCATCTGAGACCTGAACAGAGAGCACGAACAGCGACCCCTCATCGGATCCACAACAGAGTCCCCTTCATCAGACTTCCCCATAGAGTCCCCCCAGCAGATACCCCCATCAAACTGCCAACAGAGACTTACCATCAGGCCCTCGTCAGAGATCCCCATCAGAGAATCCATCAGACTCCCAGGGACCCCATCAGAGCTCCCATCACACACCTCCAACAGAGACCCACCATTAGACCCACCCAACAGAGACCCCCACATCAGAAACCACAACCCCCACCTCACCTGAAGGCTGAAGAGCAGAACGGGTAGTAGGTTAAAAAATCAATACATTTTCACTTACCCTTTCCTAATATTTGCTGCCTCAGACAGAAGTGTTCAAAGCAGGAGCTGTTACAAGTGCCAGAGGATTCTTGGAAACCTTTGAAATGTGATCTTCCATTCAATTTCACACATCAATACATTGTATTAGCCAGTGATTAACAGTTCTATCACTCCAGAGATAGCTGCTTGATGCATTGTTCAGTGATCTTTCCCTTCACCCTTTAATGCATCCCATTGCTCTGCTTTGATGTTAACCACAATGTTTATAAACACTTGCTATGGTTTACAGCCCCTCACCACATTGAAGGCAGCTGTGAAAAAAAGGAAGTCAAAGCACTTAGCTGCTGAATGGAAGATCTGCATTTCAAAGGCTGTCAAGAGATTTCAAGCCTTTTGAAGTAAATTAGGATTTTCAGGAAGCCTCTGACACTTGCAACAGTAGTTGCTTTGAACACCTCTGTCTAAGGCAGCAGGTGTTAGGAAAGGGTAAGTGAAAAAGCAATGATTTTTCAACCTACTGCTCTTCAGCTTTCTTGGCAGGTAGCTCTGATGGGGAGGTCTGGTGGGAGGTCTCTGATGGGGGTCCGGGGGGGAGGGGGGGGGGAGACCTGATGGTGGGGGATGGTCACCCTCATTCATGCGTGCTGTGGGAAGGTGATCCGTTATTCCTGTGGTGGTGGTGGGGGGGGGGGGGGGGGGGGGGGGTTGGAAGGTGCTCCTACTTGTTAGCGGAGGTGGTAAGGGCAGAATTTGTGTAATGGGGCAGGAGGGCCTGCCGCCGGTCCTCGGTATTGGACCGCCTGTTCAAAATGGCGGCCCAATATTGGGATTCCGATAGAATGTCGTTAGCTCCCCACCATGCAACAATTTGCATGGCAAATGAAAGAGAATTGCATACTGAGTCCCACTCCTAGCCCCAGTGGAGACCCGGAGCAATTCTACTCCAGCGGTCCTGGTCCCAAGATTTAAATTAATTGCTTCAGCTCCCACAACATGCAATACAAGAAGCGATGAAAAAAGCACTAATGAACCACTTCGGGTTGGGCCTCCTCCATAACCCCTTGTGTCAGTTAATTAGAAACAAAAAAATATTGCACAGCATGTAAAATCAAATTAAAATACAATGATGCCTTTTCCTTGTGAGCTTGTAGCTACACCAGGAAAACTGCCTCTTACTAACTTGCAAACAATTTCCACCCTCAGAAACCTGCTCATCAGAAAACACGATAGTATCTTTGCCAGAAGATACATTTGTGTTTCAGGTCTGGTCAAATCACTGTGAAGGTACAAACACTGGAATTGTAATTTTTGGCATAGTTTGATCGGTATTGTTGATTTGGCCATTGTATTGTTCATTTGAATTGAAAAGCAATTTTTTATTGAAGTTAAAGTGATAGAAATACTAGGACAACCCTGCGCATTATGTATTTTTAGTCAATATTGTATAGAAATATTCATATGCTAAATTGTGCATGGAGTGTTCATAGATAAAATGTTCAGACTTGACATTAAGGACACCCAGCACACTGCTATGTGGCACTACCACTAAAAGGGGTAGATTCAGAAAACAGCGAGCAGCTTAAAACTGGGCATTTTAAGGTCATCATCAGGAGCAGAATTGCATTCCAAAACCATATGTAACCTCATGTCTTGGCATATTCCTCACTCTACCATTATCAAATAGCAGAGGACCAACCCTGGTTCAGTACGGTAAGTATGAGGGTATTCCAAGAGCAGCAGCAGGTACAGCTAAAAATGAGATGTCAATCTGTTGAAGAAACAACGCATATTTACATACATGCTTAACAGCAGAAGCAGCCAAGTAATTCCACAATCTATGGATCAGGTCAAAGCTCTGCAGTTCTGCCACATTCAGTGGTGAATGGAGATGGACAATTAAACAACAGGTTAAGGAGGCGGTATGAGCATCCCCATTCTCAATGATAAGAGGAACACAGCACTGGGTGCAAAAAACAAGGCAATTAACTTCAGCCAGAAGTGCTAAGTGGACAATACAACTGGCCTCTTCCTGAGGTCTCCACATCAGTCTTCCAATTTAACTTACTCCATGTGAAATCAAGCAACAGCTAAGCCCATTGGATATAGCAAAGGCCCTGACAACATCCCAGCTGTAGTGCTTGAAGATTTGTATTCCAGAACTAGTCACGCCCCTAGCCAAACTGTTTTGTTACAATTTCAATACTGGCATCTTACCCAAGAATTTTGAAAATTGCCTAAGTGTGACATAACCGCAAAAAGGGACAAATTCCAACTTAGCCAACTAGCAGCCCATGAGTCTGCTCTCAATCATCAATAAAGTGATGGTGTCATTGGCAGTGCTATAAAGTTGCACTTTCTCATCAATACCCTGCTCGGCGATGATCAGTTTAAGTTCAACCAGGACCACTTGGCTCCCGACCTCATTAAAGTCTTGGACCAAACCTGAACAAAAGAGTTAAATTCCAGAAGTCCGATGAGAGTCACTACCCTAGACACCAAGGCAATATTTGACCTAGTGCAGCATTAAGGAGCCCTAGCAAAATTAAAGTCAATGGGAATCAGGGGGTAACACACCATTGGCTGGTGTCATACTAAGCACAAACCAATATGTTATGATTTTGGAGATCAATCATCTCAGCCCAGGGACATCACTCCAAGGTCTTGGCCCCACCATCTTCAGCTGTTTCATCAACGACCTTCCCTCCAATATAAATTCAGAAGTCGGATTGTTCACTGATGATATCGAAATGTTAATTTCCATTCACAATTCCCGAAGTAATGAAGCACCACATGCCCACACACAACAAGATTTGGACAACATTCAGATTTCACTGATAAGTGACAAGTAACAATCATGCCCCACCAATATCAGACAATGATCATCTCCAACTAGAAAGAATCTAACCACCTTCTCTTGACATTCAACAGCATTACCATCGCTGAAAGCCCTACTATCACCATCCTGAGGGTTACCATTAACCAGAGGCCGAACTAGACCAGGCACAGAAAAACTGTGGCTACAAGAGCAGGTCAGAGGCTGGAAATTCTGCAGCAAGTAACTCATCTCCTAATTCCCCCAAACCTGTGCACCACCTACAAGGCACAATCTGGTTGTGTACCAGACTTGTCTGGATAAGTACAGCTCCAACAGTGCTCAAGAAGCTTGGCATCAGAACAAAGTAGCCCATTTAATTGGCACCCCATTGACCTCTTTAAACATTCACACCCTCCTCTACCCTTGTATCAGTGCTGCCGTGTGCACCATCTACAAGATGGTGTCAGTTTAGCTCAGTTGGCTGGACAGCTGGTTTGCGATGCAAAGCCAAAAGTATGGGTTCAATTCCTGTACCAACTGAGATTCCACCTTCTCAACCTTGCCCCTCGCCTGAGAGGTGGTTATTCTCAGGTTAAATCATCACCAGTCAGCTCTCCCCTTCAAAAGGGAAAGCAGACTATGGTGACTTTACTTTTTACTTTACTGCTCTGCAGCAACTCAACAAGACTTCTTTAACAGCACCTCAAAAACCATGAGCTCTGCACCTGGGTCAAGGGCTGCAGGTGCATGGAAACACCTGCAAGCTCCCCTCCAAGTCAAAGAACATCCTGACTTGGAAATATATTCACATTCTTACATCATTGCTGGGTTGAAATTCTGGAACGCCCTCCCTTACAGCACAGTTGGAGTGCCTGCACAACATAGACTGCAACAGGTCAAGAAACCATCTCATCACCACCTCTCAAGGTAATTGGGGATGTTCAATACAATAACATTTGCAATCTGTGAATTAATTAAAATGTAAATGTTATCAATTAATTTAGCAGACAAACAAAAGACATAAACTGGGATTCTCCTATCCAAGTTCGCCCCGCCACCGCTGTCAGCGAGGACGGAGAATTTGACGCTCAGCCAAACGGCGTTCACTGCAGCAGGACCGGAGAATCCCGCTGGAGTGAACCGACGGAGAATTCCGGCCATAGAGCGGGATTTTCCAACCCATTCCACAGTGGGTTTTCCAGAGGCGCACGGCGTTGGCTGCTAGCAGGATTTTTCAGTCCCACCAAAGTCAACTGCCATTTGCTCTGATTAACGGCCACGCCGCCAGGGAACCCACGAAGGGGGTGGCCTTGTGCAAGACCGGAAGATTCCGCCAGCAGTAAGGGCTGGAAAATCCCACCAACAGGAAGGGAAGAAAAATCCCAGCCATAGTATCTCTACCTAATAATAATAATCTTTATTATTGGTACAAGTAGGCTTACATTAACACTGCAATGAAGTTACTGTGAAAAGCCCCTAGTCGCCACATTCCGGCACCTGTTTAGGTACACTGAGGGAGAATTCAGAATGTCCAATTCACCTCACAAGCACGTCTTTTGGACTTGTGGGAGGAAGCCAGAGCACCCAGAGGAAACCCATGCAGACACGGGGAGAACGTCTGGCGTCGTGAAGTAACAATGCTAACCACTGTGCTACCGTGCCGCCCTCCTCCAGTTCTGAAGAAAAGTCATATTGGTCTCAAAATGTTGATCCTGTTTCTCTCTACAGAGGCTGCCTGACCTGCTGAGTTTTTCCAGCATTTTCTGTTTTTATTACATGGCATCCTTTCTTCATCCTAGCCCACCACCCCCCCCCCCCCCCACCCCACCCCCCCCGCCCCACACTAATTTAGCCTCAACTAGTGATTTTTATAAAACACTTAGGTGATATCAATACTCAGTGTGAGCCTGTCTATGCCCGAGCATCACATATGTTCAATTTCCACAGGATCCACTGGATACTTAATAAGTAGGAACCCCGGCAGATTTCTTTCTCCCTGTCCCTGTTGTGTCCATACCCGCCCAATTCTCCCTCCCCCAGCCTCCGAATCACCCACCCATATGAACGTGCATTGAGACCCATTGTAATGCTCTAACCAATGCCCCAGATGAAATCAGCTAACCCAGCAGAAACAGGATTCAAACTTGGGACCATTTTGATTGGTTTGACTCACTGTGACAGGGGATCAGTGAATTCCACTGCAGAGTGAAGCTTTGACTTCCTTATCTGCATCGTTGCGTTTTTGCACCAGAAACTGAGGCCAACTATTAACAAAAGTTAAACACTTGATTTCTAGCTGTTGGAGGAGTCCATGACAGCTTTTTCTTTCTGTAATGTAGCACTGGAAACTATCAATGAGAATTCTGAGAATATGAACGATACCGTACCACTGCACATGGCCAAATTTGGTCACCTAGTTGCAGTTACTGCCAAAAGTGCCATACTGCCACCAGAGAGCTAAATTCCCTCTCCTCCAATCATTCTGAAAATACTGCACCGCTGACACTGCACAATCTACAGATGGGTTATATTTAGTCCAGCATCATGTTACGCAAGTGTAGATGAGGTACTTCCCATTTTCTACACAATGGAAGTGGATGGACCACCAGTGTTTTATGTGTTAAAGAAAAGCAGACTCCCAAAAGCCGAACAAAAGAGCTCCACTTACCCTTTAATACATAGATTAACCGCTCTTCAGGCAGCACTCACAGTGCACCCTCACATGTTGCATGGTAAGACTGTATTCAGAGCGATATTATGAAGAGATGAAACACTGCACTTCAATGTTCAACGGTACAAGCAGCTTGACAGCATGCGGTGAGTTTGATAGGAACCCATCCAAATGTGAATTATTGCCCAGCTGAATATGTCATGACAACCTGTAATTTACTCCTCAAATTAACGAATATATAATAGAAAATGTTTACTCCTGAGTAGCATTGATTTCAGATCTCTTCAACATCAAAGAGAAAATGAAAAACAGTCCTGGTTCAGGAAATCGTTACTCCAGGTGTGATCCCAACAATTGAAATATAGGGCGCGATTTAACAGGACAAAAACAGAGGCCGCGCTTTCCTCATTTCCTGCACTTACGAGCTCAACTCGCCAGTGCAGGAAGCGTATTTGCAGATCGGAGTGCCATTTTTAAGTACCACCCCGAACTTCCGACCGCCCGCCAGCCACCCCACCACCCGTCCGGACCCCTCCATTGTACACAATTTATGTTTTACGGGGTCCTCAAGCCCTCTTCATTCCATCACTTAAGGGCAAGGCACCGCCCTGGGCCTGATCCCTGGCATGGGAAACCTGCACCGTGGCAACTTGGCATTGCCAGCCTGACTTCCTTGCAGTGTCCCTGCCAGCCCGGCAGTGCCACTGGTGGGGTGGCGCTGCCGGGGTGCCTAGGTGACAGTGCTGAGGTGCCAGGCTGGCAGTGCCAAGATGCCTGGGTGCGAACGGGAGTGCCAGGTAGATTCATCCACCCCGCCCGTCGCAAGAATGCCACGGGCGACAACAGAAAAATCCATTGACCTCGGGCAGGATTCTCCGGTCGCCGGGCGAACGCAGCCGGAGAATCCCATCCAATCACTCTAAATAGATTTATGGCGTGCAAAGACAAGGGGTGGGATTCTACATCCCGCCGCATCAGATTTCTGGTGCGGCGCACTTCCAGGATTCTCCGGCTCGCCAGCCGGCCAATGGGATTTCCCATTGTGGGCAACCCCACGCCGTCGAGAAATCCCCGGGCTGCTGGTGCAACGGAGAATCCCGACAGCGGAGAATCCAGACCAAGGAATTAGACTGAAGGTGCAGTCGGACACATGCTTTCATAATTTAAGGTGCAGATAATCATGCATGACTGGAATCACTTTCACTGCAGTACAGGAAAAGCAAAGTTTGCAGTATTGTATTGAGATACCTCTGAGGCAAAATGCAAGGGCTGAAAACAGGGCCAATTTCTTAATAGGGTATTTTGACGTGTTTCTTCTTCTAGAATTTGAAATACTTGACATTTAAAGGAATGACTAGGGTAAGAGTAGGGCCAGTCAAGGACAGTAGCGGGAAGTTGTGCGTGGAGTCCGAGGAGATAGGAGAGGCGCGAAATGAATATTTTTCATCAGTATTCACACAGGAAAAAGACAACATTGTTGAGGAGAATACTGAGATTCAGGCTACTAGACTAGCTGGGATTGAGGTTCATAAAGAGAAGGTGTTAGCAATTCTGGAAAGTGTGAAAATAGATAAGTCCCCTGGGCCGGATGGGATTTACCCCAGGATTCTCTGGGAAGCTAGGGAGGAGATTGCTGAGCCTTTGGCTTTGATCTTTAAGTCACCTTTGTCTACAGGAATAGTGCCAGAAGACTGGAGGATAGCAAATGTTGTCCCCTTGTTCAAGAAGGGAAGTAGAGACAACCCCGGTAACAATAGACCAGTGAGCCTTACTTCTGTTGTGAGAAAAATCTTGGAAAGGTCTATAAGAGATAGGATGTAGAGGAGTTCAAGAGGTGGATCGCGTTGCTGCTGTCCCTGGCGGGTAGGGTGCAGTCAATCAAAATGACGGTGCTCCCAAGGTTTTTGTTCCTGTTCCAGTGCCTCCCCGTGTTTATCCCGAAGGGTTTTTTCAGGCGGGTTAACAGGAGTATAATGGGGTTTGTGTGGGCGCGAGGGACTCCGAGGGTGAGAAGGGTGTTCCTGGAGCGGAGTAGAGTTAGGGGGGGGGCTGGCGCTGCCCAACCTCTGTGGGTACTACTGGGCCGCCAATGCGACAATGGTGCGCAAGTGGGTGATGGAGGGAGAGGGGGCTGCATGGAAGAGGCTGGAGACGGCGTCCTGTGTGGGTACGAGTCTGGGGGCGCTGGCAACGGCGCCGCTGCCGCTCCCTCCAAGGAGCTATACCACGAGCCCGGTGGTGGTGGCGGCCCTCAAACTTTGGGGGCAGTGGAGGCGGCATATGGGGGAAGTTAGGGCCTCGGCGTGGACCCCATTACGGGGGAACCACCGGTTCGCACCAGGAAGAACAGGTGGCGGGTTTTCGAGGTGGCACAGGGCAGGCATACGAAAGTTAGGGGACCTGTTTGTGGACGGGAAGTTTGCGAGCTTGGGTGAGCTGGAGGAGAAGTACGGGCTCCCCCCGGGGAACGCCTTCAGGTACTTACAGGTAAGGGCATTTGCCAGACGGCAGGTGATGGAATTCCCACGGCTACTGCCACACACAGTACAGGACAGGGTGCTCTCGGGGATTGGGTAGGTGGGATTGGGGAAGATCTCGGAAACTTACCAGGTGATGCAGGAGGAGGAGGAGGCCTCGGTGGTGGAGTTGAAAGGTAAGTGGGAGGACGGGTTGGGAGAGGAGATCGAAGAGGGGACGTGGGCAGATGCCCTAGGGAGGGTGAACTCTTCCTCTTCATGCGCGAGGCTCAGCCTCATACAGTTTAAGGTGCTGCACAGGGCACACATGACCGGGACAAGGATGAGCAGGTTCTTTGGGGGTGAGGACAGGTGTGTTAGGTGCTCAGGGAGCCCAGCAAATCACACCCATATGTTCTGGGCATGCCCAGCACTGGAGTAATTTTGGAAGGGCGTAGCGAGGACGGTGTCGAGGGTGTTAGGATCCAGGCTCAAACCGGGCTGGGGGCTCGCAATATTTGGGGTGGCAGAGGAGCCGGGAGTGCAGGAGGCGAAAGAGGCTGGAATTCTGGCCTTTGCGTCCCTGGTAGCCCGGCGAAGGATTCTCCTTCAGTGGAAAGATACGAGGCCCCCAAGTGTGGATCCTGGATCAGCGATATGGCAGGGTTCATTAAATTGGAGAGGGTGAAATTCGCCTCGAGAGGGTCGGTACAAGGGTTCTTTAGGCGGTGGCAACCGTTCTTAGACTTTCTGGCAGAACGCTAGACATTGGTCAATGGCAGCAGCAGCTCGGGGGGGGGGGGGGTTACTTTATTTTTGTTTATGTTATTTACACTTGAAGAGTCTGAGGGGGTGTATACACCTGTTGTCTTAAGTCGGGGTGTTAATGTTAATTTATTATTTAGGTACGGGGGGGAGGGGTTTGGGGGTTGTTTTTTTAGATTATGTTTTGTACTTACCCCTGTTGGGTTCTTTTTTCTTTCTCATTTTGTTATGGATATTTTATGAAAACCTTTAATAAAAATTATTTTTAAAAAAAGAGATAGGATGTATAATCATCTGGAAAGGAATAATTTGATTAGAGATAGTCAACACAGTTTTGTGAAGGGTAGGTCGTGCCTCACAAACCTTATTGAGTTCTTTGAGAAGGTGACCAAACAGGTGGATGAGGGTAAAGCAGTTGATGTGTTGTATATGGATTTCAGTAAAGCATTTGATAAGGTTCCCCATGGTAGGCTACTGCAGAAAATACAGAGGCATGGGATTCAGGGTGATTTAGCAGTTTGGATCAGAAATTGGCTAGCTGGAAGAAGACAAAGGGTGGTGGTTGATGGGAAATGTTCAGACTGGAATCCAGTTACTAGTGGTGTACCACAAGGATCTGTTTTGGGGCCACTGCTGTTTGTCATTTTTATAAATGACCTGGAGGAGGGCGTAGAAGGATGGGTGAGTAAATTTGCAGATGACACTAAAGTCGGTGGAGTTGTGGACAGTGCGGAAGGATGTTACAAGTTACAGAGGGACATAGATAAGCTGCAGCGCTGGGCTGGGAGGTGGCAAATGGAGTTTAATGCAGGAAAGTGTGAGGTGATTCATTTTGGAAGGAATAACAGGAAGACAGAGTACTGGGCTAATGGTAAGATTCTTGGCAGTGTGGATGAGCAGAGAGATCTCGGTGTCCATGTACAAAGATCCCTGAAATTTGCCACCCAGGTTGAGAGGGTTGTTAAGAAGGCGTACGATGTGTTAGCTTTTATTGGCAGAGGGATTGCGTTTCGGAGCCATGAGGTCATGTTGCAGCTGTACAAAACTCTGGTGCGGCCGCATTTGGAGTATTGCGTCCAATTCTGGTCGCCGCATTATAGGAAGGACGTGGAAGCATTGGAAAGGGTGCAGAGGATATTTATCAGAATGTTGCCTGGTATGGAGGTAAGATCTGATGAGGAAAGGCTGAGGAACTTGAGGCTGTTTTTGTTAGAGAGAAGAAGGTAAGAGATGACTTAATTGAGGCATACAAAATGATCAGAGGATTGGATAAGGTGGACAGTGAGAGCCTTTTCCCTCGAATGGTGATGTCTAGCACGAGGGGACTTAGCTTTAAATTGAGGGGAGATAGATATAGGACAGATGTCAGAGGTAGGTTCTTTACTCAGAGAGTAGTAAGGGCTTGGAATGCCCTGCCTGCAACAGTAGTGGACTCGCCAACACTAAGGGCATTCAAATGGTCATTGGATAGACATATGGATGATAAGGGAATAGTGTAGATGGACTTTAGAGTGGTTTCACAGGTCGGCGCAACATCGAGGGCCGAAGGGCCTGTACTGCGCTGTAATGTTCTATGTCCTATGTTCTATGTTCTAATTTGGAAGCCGTACAAAAACATTTGCAGGCATCTGGGGCGTCATTCTCCGACCCCCCGCCGGGTCGGAGAATGGCCGTTGGCCGCCGTGAATCCCGCCCCCGCCGAAGTCTCCGGTACCGGAGATTGGGCGGGGGCGGGAATCGGGACGCGCCGGTTGGCGGGACCCCCCGCTCAATTCTCCGGCCCGGATGGGCCGAAGTCCCGCCCAGAAATTGCCTGTCCCGCCGGCGTAAATCAAAGCTGGTATTTACCGGCGGGACCAGGCGGCGTGGGTGGGTTCCGGGGTCCTGGGGGGGGGCGCGGGGTGATCTGACCCCGGGGGGTGCCCTCACGGTGGCCTGGCCCGCGATCGGGGCCCACCGATCCGCGGGCGGGCCTGTCCCGTGGGGGCACTCTTTCCCTTCCACCTCCG
Organism: Scyliorhinus torazame; assembly: GCF_047496885.1. NCBI lineage: Eukaryota > Metazoa > Chordata > Chondrichthyes > Carcharhiniformes > Scyliorhinidae > Scyliorhinus > Scyliorhinus torazame. The sequence continues at coordinate 277,492,750 of NC_092709.1, forward strand.
CCACGGTCTCCACCATTGCGGAGGAGGAAGTAACTCTCCCCACTGCGCATGCGTGGGAAACTGTCGGCGGCCGCTGACGCTCCCGCGCATGCACTGCATTTCCGCGCCAGCTGGCGGGGCAGCAAACGCCATTTCCGCCAGCTGGCGGGGCAACAAACGCCATTTCCGCCAGCTGGCGGGGCGGAAATCCCTCCGGCGTCGGCCTAGCCCCTCAATGTTGGGGCTCGGCCCCCAAAGATGCGGAGCGTTCCGCACCTTTGGGCCGGCGCAATGCCCGTCTGATTGGCGCCGTTTTTGGCGCCAGTCGGCGGACATCGCGCCGTTGGGGGAGAATTTCGCCCCAGTATTCTGAATGTAAGTCTCATGATACTTTTTCGAATTACGAAAATGTTGTGCCCACTTCTGTTTCAATCTGTATTTTACTGAAATTCCAGTAATCCAATGGCAGGGATGCTCAACTCAACCCAGTTAAAGCATTTGAAAGTAAAACGTTTATCTCTCCCTTTTAGCAACCTCAGCTTGCCCCAAAGCACTTTACAGACAATGAAGTACTTCTGAAGTGTCGTCATTTTGCAATGTAGGAAACACGCCAGCCAATTTGTGCACAGCAAGCTCCCACAAACAGCAACGTTGCAATGACCAAATTACTTGTTTTAACAAAAGTAAAATAGCACAGATGCTGGAAATTTGAAATAAAAATAAGAATAAAAAATGCAAGAAATACTTAAGTGCAAAGTTCCAGGCGAGCGACCACATGGAAGTGACGACTGCTAGAAAAACCTCAATGGGCGGGATTCTCTCACCCCGGGGCTGGGCCGGAGAATCGTCGTGGGCCGCGATACGGGGCACCCCCATCGATTTTCCGCCCGGGATGGGCCGAGCGGCCGTATCAAAAAATCCGAGTCCTGCCGCCGCCATTCTAACCTGTTCTTACCCGGCGGGACCTCGGCGTGGAAGGATCTGGGGGCGGCCTGGTGGGGCGGGGTGGGGGGAGGAGGTCCAACGCCAGGGGGGGGAGGGAGGTCCGCTGTGGCCTGGCCCTCAATCGGGGCCCACCGATCGGCGGGCCGCCTCTCGGGCTGGGGGCCTCCTTTGTTCTGCGCCAGCCCCTGTAGCCCTACGCTACAAGAACATAAGAACTAGGAGCAGGAGTAGGCCATCTGGCCCCTCGAGCCTGCTCCACCATTCAATGAGATCATGGCTGATCTTTTGTGGACTCAGCTCCACTTTCCGGCCCGAACACCATAACCCTTAATCCCTTTATTCTTCAAAAAACTATCTATCTTTATCTTAAAAACATTTAATGAAGGAGCCTCGACTGCTTCACTGGGCAAGGAATTCCAGAGATTCACAACCCTTTGGGTGAAGAAGTTCCTCCTAAACTCAGTCCTAAATCTACTTCCCCTTATTTTGAGGCTATGCCCCCTAGTTCTGCTTTCACCCGCCAGTGGAAACAACCTGCCCGCATCTATCCTGTTTATTCCCTTCATAATCTTATATGTTTCTATAAAATCCCCCTCATCCTTCTAAATTCCAACGAGTACAGTCCCAGTCTACTCAACCTCTCCTCGTAATCCAACCCCTTCAGCTCTGGGATTAACCTAGTGAATCTCCTCTGCACACCCTCCAGTGCCAGTACGTCCTTTCTCAAGTAAGGAGACCAAAACTGAACACAATACTCCAGGTGTGGCCTCACTAACACCTTATACAATTGCAGCAGAACCTCCCTAGTCTTAAACTCCATCCCTCTAGCAATGAAGGACAAAATTCCATTTGCCTTCTTAATCACCTGTTGCACCTGTAAACCAACTTTTTGCGACTCATGCACTAGCACACCCAGGTCTCTCTGCACAGCAGCATGTTTTAATATTTTATCATTTAAATAATAATCCCTTTTGCTGTTATTCCTACCAAAATGGATAACCTCACATTTGTCAACATTGTATTCCATCTGCCAGACCCTAGCCCATTCACTTAGCCTATCCAAATCCTTCTGCAGACTTCCAGTATCCTCTGCACTTTTTGCTTTACCACTTATCTTAGTGTCGTCTGCAACCTTGGACAAATTGCCCTTGGTCCCCAACTCCAAATCATCTATGTAAATTGTGAACAGTTGTGGGCCCAACACTGATCCCTGAGGGACACCACTATCTACTGATTGCCAACCAGAGAAACACCCATTAATCCCCACTCTTTGCTTTCTATTCATTAACCAATCCTCTATCCATGCTACTACTTTCCCCTTAATGCCATGCATCTTTATCTTATGCAGCAACCTTTTGTGTGGCACCTTGTCAAAGGCCATGTTGCGTAGGGGCCGGCGCGGAGAAGGGAGACACCGCGCATGCACAGAAATTGCGCCGGTCCCACGGTGCATGCGCGGACCCGCGGCATGCCACCTGATGCTGTGGTCGGCAGCTGGGGCGGCGTGGGTCGCTCCAGTGCCATGCTGGCCCTCTGTAGGGGCCAGAAGTGCTGCTCCTGAGGCCACGTTGACGCCGTCGGAAAACGGGTCAGCGTTTATCACGACGACAACACTTTACCTCAAGAGCAGAGAATCCCGCCCAAGATTTACTTAATCTGTTAGATACAACTTCTACTTCCCAGAGGAACTGCAGCACCTGACCCACACATGGCCGGGCTTTTATGTGCCATGGAGCCCTTGCTTAAGAGTGTAGCTCTGCCGCCTCCTCTGGGGAGATCATATTCAGATAAGGTCATGGGGACTCTGTTCCAGACCCTGTGGTCTCCTGTAGGATTATAACACCCCTGTATGTCCTGTAGGTCCTGTATGTCATCCATTTCAATGGCTGGAGGGAACATTTTCATCACCCTCTTTGCTCGGGATTGTTTCTCAAGCGCCCGCAGTGCTGCGCCCGGTGGGACGTAGCAGATTGGGGAGCGACATTTCCGGGCCGAATGCCCAGTTGGGTCCACCGTACGGGGGTTGGTGGCCCCTTCTGGATCCGTTGTGTCCTCCGTTGGCAAGATCTCCTTGGTCGATTCAGGGTCAGATGAGTCGGTATCCCACATCTCAAGATCAAGGGAGTCATTCGGCGGGTATCAACGGTGGCTGCACTGGAGGAAGGGCCACCACTGGATGTGGGGGCTTCGGCTTTCCTTCAAGGACCTGTAGGGCATGACTGCTGAGGTGGTCCACTTTCCTATTCGATTCCTTTCCCTACATGCTCACTGAATATGAGATCCGGCCCGATCACCGCACCACAATCCCCGAGACCCACAATGCCCCATTGGCGGAATTCCTAACATAGACCTCATTGCACATGGAGAATTCCCTCATGGGCCTGGGTTGACGTGCTTCTAAGTGTTCCTGCTGGTAGCGGACCATCTCTCCAATGTCCGGCAGGACGAGGCTCAACCGCGTGCGCAGCCATTAACAACTCCAAAGGTGCTACCGCGGTAGTGGAGTGAGGCAAGGTGTTGTAATAGAAGAGGAAAAGGGCCAGACGGGTCCCCGGGAACCAGAGGTCTGCCTCCGCATTCCTAATTTAAAAGTCTGTACCGACCCTTCGGCCAATCCGTTGGAGGACTGGTGGGAGGTGTAGTCCATACATAGCGGGCCCCGTTCATCTTCATTAAGGCGCTGAATTCCACACTCGTGAAAGCCTTGCTATTGCCTGACTCTAACGCCTCGGGAAGCCCATAGGTGCTGAACGTTTGTCAGAGCTTCTCAATCGTAGCCCGCGCCGTTGTCGTGGACATGAGGTGGATCTCCATCCACTTCGAATGGGTGTCTACAATGAGTGAGTGCATGGCTCCTTGCAAAGGTCTTGCAAAATCCATGTGTAGTGGGGATCACGGTTGGCCCAGCCAATCCCATCCTTATCACCAGTGTAAAGTTCCAGGTGAGCGATGACACAGAAACGATGACTGTTAAAAAAATTCTACATTTATTTAACCTACCAGATGCAACGCTGACTCCCCAAAGGGTCTCCCACCGGCCCACACTTGGGCCGGGGTATTTAAGTCCCAGTGAACCCTTACTTAAGTGTTTCTCTCCGCCCCTTCATCTGTGGAGATGATATTCAGGTGAGGGCACAGGGACTCTGATGTTGCAGACCCTGTGGCCACTGGTTAGGTTAGAACATCTAGCAAGCCAGGCAGCATGTGGATCAGAAAACAGAGAAAACCTTTCTGCTCAAAGTTTTCCCACAGAATCTGTATCTCAGTGATGTGGATTGATGAACAAATATCAGCCAGGTCACCGGGATAATGTAGTGTAAATGGTTAATGTGAATATGTAAATGAGACAGTTCACATTGTCTCGAGGAGTGGATTGGATTGGATTTGTTTATTGTCACGGGTACCGAGATACAGTGAAAAGTATTTTTCTGCGAGCAGCTCAACAGGTCATTAAGTGCATGAAAAGAAAAGAAAATAAAACGAAAATACATAATAGGGCAGCACAAGGTCCGCATTGTAAATAAATTGACACTGACATCGGAGGTCAAATGAACATCGTGATCAGGTTCTCTCCCTCATGGGCCGGGGACCCGGATTCATTCACGGCCTCGGGTCACTGTCCATGTGGGATCTGCACATTCTCTCCCCGTGTCTGTATGGGTCTCACCCCCACAAACGCAAAGATGTGCAGCGTAGGTAGATTGGCCATGCTAAACTGGCCCTTCATTGGAAAAAAAGAATTGGGTACTCTAAATTTATTTTTTTAAATGATCAGGTTCCTCTTGTGGCCTCGTGGCAAGGATATAATCTCACTGCAGTGGTCACGCCGTACAACATGGCGCCGGCTGTGTGCGGACCCACCCTGCCAGATAGTGCCTCCCCTGGACACCCCCTCGCCACCCCCGGGTTATCCCCCACCAGTGCCCCCAGCCCCCGCCGAAGACGCCGCCAGCCAGCAGCACGGCTCCCGCCCGATGGCGCCGCTGGACACAGTCCGCAGCCGCCACACTGGGTTCACGAAAAGTGAAAGCACACGTGTCCTGTTCCGTCGGGAACTCGGCACATCGGGGGCGGAGCATCGGGGGAGAGCCTTCAGGTTATGTCCTGAGGCCGTACCAATGGCGTTTGCCGTACTCCTCGATTATGCCGTTTTACAGGGGGTGGAGCATCTAAAAACTGGCGGCGCCCCCGATTCAATCATAAATAGAGAGTCTCCACCCGATCACAGGGCAGCACGGTAGCATAGTGGTCAGCACAATTGCTTCACAGCTCCAGGGTCCCAGGTTCGATTCCCGGCTTGGGTCACTGTCTGTGCGGAGTCTCCACGTTTTCCCCGTGTCTACATGGGTTTCCTCCAGGTGCTCCGGTTTCCTCCCACAGTCCAAAGATGTGCAGGTTAGGTGGATTGGCCATGCTAAATTGCCCTGAGTGTCCAAAATTGCCCTTAGTGTTGGGTGGTGGTTATGGGGATAGGGTGGATGTGTGGGCTTGGATAGGGTGCTCTTTCCAAGAGCCGGTGCAGACTCGATGGGCCGAATGGCCTCCTTCTGCACTGTAAATTCTTTGATGATTCTATGATCGGCGATTACAATATCGGCGTCGGTCAACGGAGAATCCTGCCTGGGGCTGTAGAAGAGCAATTTTACCAAACTTTCACTGTTATAACTCTTGGCTTTGAATGAAGGAAAGAGCTTACATTTAGATGGTGTCTTTCTTAATATTAAGCCAGCCCAAAGAGCTTTACAGACACAACTGCAATGCAGGCAACATCACCTGTGAGGGCAGGGGTGGCCTTAATTTAAACTCTGATCCCCCCACCGGGTCGGAGAATCGCCGGGGGCCGGCGTGAATCCCGCCCCCGCCGTGTCGCAAATTCTCCACCACCGGAGATTCGGCGGGGGCAGGAATCGCGCCAAGCCGGTCGGCGGGAATCCCCCGGCGATTACCGCGATGGGCCGAAGTCCACCTTTGGGACGGCGGGCGGGACACGGCGGCAGGCGGGCTCCGGGGTCCTTGGGTGTCTGGCCCCGGGAGATGCCCCCACGGTGGCCTGGCCCGCGATCGGGGCTCACTGATCCGCGGGCGGGCCTGTGCTGTGGGGGCACTCTTTTCCTTCCGCCTTCGCCATGGTGCGGAAGAGACCCCCTCCACTGCGCATGCGCGAGGATGCCGTGAACGGCCGCTGATGCTCCCGTGCATGCGCCGCCCGGCAAAGTCAGTTTCGCGCCAGCTGGTGGGGCGGAAATCACTCCGGCGCGGGCCTAGCCCCTCAAGGTAAGGGCTCGGCCCCTCAAGATGCGGAGACTTCCGCACCTTTGGGGCGGCGCGATGCCGGACTGATTCGCGCTGTTTTTGGTGCCGGTCGGCGGACATCACGCCGATATCGGAGAATCCCGCCCGGTGCCTCTGAATGTGCAGCACCCGTGCTGTACTGCGTTGAAGTGTCAGGCTGGATTATGTGCTCAAGTCTCTAAAGTGGCATCATAAAGATGCAACCTTCAGACTCAGAGGCGGGAGTGCTACCAATTGAACATTGAACCACAGCTGACATCTGCTGTGCAATGTATCCTGTTAGATTGGTTTGAGAATTCCTACATCATCGAGAGTAATAGGTGAACAACTGTACGGTTGAGCAGTTTATTTTTGTGCAGTTGTTTGATAGTTAGCACCTGGGCTTCTGAAATGGCTGTTCAAGATCTTTTCATGCAAATGGCCTTTGGTGTGAGAGCTGCACCCCTGGCCCATACTGTGGTGGGCTGGGCGCAGTGGCAGACATTTCATTGCCATTCCAATGTTACTCATGCTACAGAGACCTGGCAAACCACCTGATGATACCAGTTCACTGACTTTACAATGCTGGCATTGAAAAGGTAGCGGCTGCTGGTGTAGTGATGAACAAAAAAAGAATTTGTTTTTTGATGTCGGGTCCTCTGGACATCTGAAAGTACTTTACATTGAATACATTTATGTCGAAGTATTTTCATAGGTGGGAAAACTGCCAATGAGGCAGCAAGGTCTTTGGGATAAGCATGGGATAAGCTTCTATCACACAAGCTTGCCACCCCCACATTGATTCTGTCTACACTTCCCGCTGCCTCAGGAAGGCAGACAGCATTATCAGAGACCCCTCCCACCCAGGCATTACCTTCTTCCAGGCCCTTCCATCAGGCAGAAGATACAGAAGTCTGAAGACCCGCACATCCAGGCAGAGGAACTGCTTCTTCCCCACAGCTACAAGACTCCTCAACGACTCCCCCTCGGACTGATCTGTTCCCTGTAAGAACACTATTCACGAGGCCCAATGCTGCTCTTGCTCGTGTATTTGCTTTGTTTGGCCCCCTGTTCGCACTGTAACCAATCACTATTTGTCGATGTACCATTTGTCAATGTTCTCTGTTGATTATTCTTTTTGTCTACTATGTACATACTGTGTACGTTCCCTTGGCTGCAGAAAAATACCTTTCAGTGTACTTCGGTACATGTGGCAATAAATCAAATCAAATCAAATCCAACAGTACCAACACTGAAATGCCCTAGCCCCTTGCTTTTAGGTTGGAGTCACAGTGAGATCCCAATGCTTCCAGTAATCTAGCAAGAAGTAATGTGTTGTAACCTACACGGGACCCACAGGGTCGGACTGATACCCCTACGAGTGCTTTTCTGTCTGGTCCCCGTTTGTGGAGACTAGTACTGAAAGGTGCTCGCCCGAGGTCTCCGAAGCGAAGGGGATTGATCCCACACATCAGGGAACTGTCTCGCTTTAATATGCAGATTTGCTAAAAAGTGATCCGCCCATGCAAGATCACGTTAGATCAGTGTTTTTCAAACTTTTTGCCCGGGACCCAGTTTTACTAACCAGCCATCCTTCAGGATCCATGCCGACCAACCTTCGCGACCACACCGGCCAACCTTTGTGACCCACCATTTTCACTCACCTTTAATTTTACAAGTGAGCCTGCTTGGTCCTCTCAGTCTCACTTGCATTGTTGTTCAATAATATTACGTTTCTGCTGAGGACTTCAGCTGATGATTTAAGATCTCACTGCATCCATTGGAAAAAATCGAGGTTTGTCCTCAAACTCACCGGGCGCGATTCTCCGCTCCCGCGACTAAGTGCCCACGCCGGCGTGAACGCCATTGAGGTTCACGACGGCGCGAAACGGCCCCGATCTCGATCGATTCAGGGCCTGAAAATGGGCTAGGATCGGGGCCGCGAGAAACTCGGGGGGCGTGTCGCGAAAGCAGCGCCGTCAGCGCGCGGCGCCGTGTAAATGATGCGGCCGGCGCAGCGTAACTGGCGTCACCCACGCCAGCCGGCGCCAACCCGCGCATGCGTGGTTGCCGTCATCCCCGAGGCCGCCCCACAAGAAGATGTCGGATGGATCTTGCGGGGCGCGGAGGAAAGGAGGTCCTCCTTCAGAGAGGCCAGCCAGTCGATCGGTGGGCACCGATCGCGGGCCAGACCCCATTTGAGGCCCCCCCCTCCCGGTGCAGGAACCCCCCTCCCCCTCCCCACAGGCCGTCCCCCCAGCATTCCTGCACTGTTCCCGCCGGCAGCGACCAGGTGTGGACGGCGCCGGTGGGAACCCGTCGTATTGGGCAGGCCGCTCGGCCCATCCGGGCCGGAGAATAGCGGGGATAGCGGAGAATCGCCATTTTGGATGTCTCGGCGATTCTCCGGCCTGCGCCGCGCAGAACGCGACGGGGCCGTTCTCGCTGCTTGGGTGAATCGCGGGAGGGCGTCGGACCGGCGTCGCATGGAAAAATGGCGCACCAGGCGATTCTCCCAACCGGCGCGGGAGCGGAGAATCGTGCCCACCATGCGTCTTCAAACGTCTTTGAAGTTTTGAGGGTTTTAAACTTTCATTTGCCAATGCTTCCGTGCATATAGCACACATGAACTTTGAAATCATACTTACAGTTGCAAAATTAATAAACCCACACCCCAAGTAATCATCTTTATCCTGCTTTATTCCTGTTTTCAGCTTCTTCTTCATGGGTTGTTCACCAGAGGCTCTGGAGTTCACACCAGCACTGTTGCAGCTACAAAATGGAGGAATCTCTCTTGCGCCCACAACAAGTGACGTTAGTGTTCGGGACGCATGACCTGCTCTCTACTGCCGCTCCAGGCAGGAAGATTACAGTGATTTTTTAAAAAATCATCAGCGCACTGATGTCAGGTGGAGGCATTATGTCCCGCTGGGCTCCGGGCCTGCGCACTGCTGAGGGAGCACACATGTGCGGAATGGCCAGCATTTTGCAAGGCGGTCACGGCCGGCATTTTTAAAAGCTGGTCGCGTACTTGGGGGATCGGGAAATGCTGTGATACATGGCCCCACGATGGGGATCACCGCGGTGCATGGCCCCGCGATCGGAATGCCAGGGCCACGACTCTGGGTTTGAAAATGACTGGATTAGATCTCACGAGGCGTTGTGAGCCGGGTAGATCCCGGGAGCGGAGTTTTCCAGCTTTTATCGGACACGCTGCGCGCCGCAAGCTGCTTTTCGGGTACATTGTGGCCATTCAATCGCACCCAAAATCTACAATTAATCAGCACAATTGGGCAGCGTAATAGATCACAATAATTTCTTTCATTTCCCTTTGCAATAAAAAAAATCATCAATGTATGTTAAGAGTGGTAATCAGGTGCAGTTTTATTAGTACAGCTGAACATGGATGAATATCCATGCAGTAATAAGCATTGTTGATAAGATTATCTATTCCACCACTTGCAATTAACTTGATTCAAAATCACTTAAAAGAACCTAAAAATTTACACCAAACAGTTTAATAATTTCATTGGTGTACACTAGTCAGTTTCTTAGTAAATGAAGTATTTTTTGTTAAAATTACTGTTAAAAGTGCCAACTAATGTCTCCATATCTACGGAGATGAACGGCATTTGAAGAAAGTTCTGAAAGCAGCACAGTCAGCGGAATCTCACCATTTTGACCATGGCCAGTTTTGCAGGAGGGTCCAATCCAGTGAATTTACCCTTAAACCAGCGCAAAAGGTCACAGAAAAGGTGAATTTAAATGGCTTGGTTTATAACTCGTGTTTAACATTCCCCAATGATTTATGCTGAGGGGTCGATCCCACCAGATTGCGCCGCTAATACTGCCGTCAATGAACTCCCCAAATCCTTGGTTTCCGGTTTTATGCAGGTCATGTAGCCTTAAAAGCGGTAATTTGCCGAGGTTCAAACATATTTCTAACACAGAGACATTTCATTCTTCATCGCTTAATCTAGCTGCTAAACAGATAGTGAGAGGGATCCATTGCACTGTCCTTTCAACAAAATGGCTCTTGGAAACAACTTTAGCTTTCTGATTGCATCACTTTGTTAATTTGAGTAGAAATGTACATTCCGTGGATATGGTGCAGAGAAAATAGGAAAAGGTTTAGCAATGTTTTAAAAACCTAAGTCAGTGGGGGATGGCAGTCACACAGACAAAGAAGCACTGAGGATCAGTGTAGTATTTGTGGCTACTGAATAGGCACAACAGGAGAGGTCAAGCTACAGCCCTTTTATGCCAACTGAGCTATGCTGTCTCTTTAAGGAATGCAATGTTTCAAAAATGTTTTATTAACAATTGCACTTTGAAAGCCAAGCCTTTGTCTCCTTGTCCCACCCCACCCTCCCAATAAATGCTGGCTGGTTTGTCTGGTCTCTCCTGGGAGGCTTCAGACATTCTTTTAGTGATTGATAGTCTTTACATGTGTTCCCAATGACGTGACTAACTCCCATGTGTCTGCTGGTTATAATGCAAAGCTTTTTTTTCCCCCTCCAGATTTGGTTTTTTAAAAAGTCAAACAATAAAAGAGAAGTTCATCAAAAGTCTGTCAGCAGATTGGAAGGAGAGATGGATACTTTAGCTTCCTAAACATACAGATTTTTTTTTCATTTTACAAGGTGATTAGGATAAGATGTATATATATCAGCATTCACTCATACACACCCATATGCACACATCTATCCTAAACTTGGTAAAACTCTCAATGCTTTGAGATTGGGCTGCAAGGAACATTTAACCATACTGGTTCCCTTGCTTTTGTAAAATTCCCATGTTTGCTAATTTAAGGATGTCACTAAATTAAGCAGGTGAATGATCTGGTTGGATGAACGTACGTGAGGATTTTATTCAATTATGTTAACGAATGCACTGTCAATAATATCCCGTAGAATCATAGCACTAATTCAGCTGATATTTTTAAAGACCATTAAGGATTTAAGAAAAGGCTTTCATTTTCATGATGACCAGGGTCTGGATTCTCCGTTTCAGGGACTATGCCCCCACGCTGTCGTGAAAATTGTGGCCTTTTACTCCAGAAAAACTGGCATCAAAAGGCCACATATTTACAGCCCTGCAGGGGGCTAGCAGGGAGCCGTGCTCCACGGCGGACTCAGACCGCGAAGCTGGACCGCGCAAATAGTGCCCCCGATCGGCCATGCGCCCGACCCAAACCGCCCGCTCGAAAATACCCCGGTCCCATATGAGCGCCCCCCCCCCCCCCCCCCGTCCCCCCGTCCCCCCGTCCTCCGATCGGCCCGCCACCGACCATGGCGACCACGGACGGAGTCCGCAGCTGCCACCCAAGAATCCTGAACGGCAGGACCATGAGTGGTCCACGCCATTGGGACTTTGCGGGTTGGGGGCAGGAAATACCGGCCGGGTCTCTGGCAATGGCCGCAGGCAGGGGCTACACGGCGCGGCTTACTCCCCAAGTACGCCGCTTCTCAGGGGATGGAGAATCGAGGAAATGACGCCGGTTCTGGGGTGAAATTCTCCCGAAACGGCGCGATGTCCGCCAACTGGCGCCCAAAACGGCGCCAATCAGACGGGCATCGCGCCGCCCCAAAGGTGCGGAATGCTCCGCATCTTTGGGGGCCGAGCCCCAACATTGAGGGGCTAGGCCGATGCCGGAGGAATTTCCGCCCCGCCAGCTGGCGGAAACGGCCTTTGTTGCCCCGCCAGCTGGCGCGGAAATGACGTCCCCGGGCGGCGCATGCACGGGAGCGTCAGCGACCGCTGACAGTTTCCCACGCATGCGCAGTGGAGGGAGTCTCTTCCGCCTCCGCCATGGTGGAGACCGTGGCGGAGGCGGAAGGGAAAGAGTGCCCCCACGGCACAGGCCCGCCCGCGGATCGGTGGGCCCCGATCGCGGGCCAGGCCACCATGGGGGCACCCCCTGGGGCCAGATCGCCCCGCGCCCCCCCCCCAGGGTCCCGGAGCCCGCCCGAGCCGCCTTGTCCCGCCGTTCAAAAGGTGGTTTAATCCACGCCGGCGGGACAGGCAATTTATCGGCGGGACTTCGGCCCATCCGGGCCGGAGAATCGAGCGGGGGGGCCCGCCAACCGGCGCGGCGCGATTCCCGCCCCCGCCGAATATCCGGTGCCGGAGACTTCGGCAACCGGCGGGGGCGGGATTCACGGCAGCCCCCGGTGATTCTCCAACCCGGCGGGGGGTCGGAGAATGACGCCCCTGATTCCATGCGTGGAACTGGATTCTCCGCCCCTGCGCCAGATGGGATTTAGGCGTCAGGGTGCGGAGAAACCAGCCCCAGAACTCTCAAAGCACTTTACAACTGGTCAAGCACTTTGGAAGTGTAGTCCTTCTTGTAACATGGGAAATCCAGCAGCCAATTTGCACACAGCAAGTGCCCACACAACCAGCATTTTTAATAATAAGCAAAGAATAAATATTGGCCAAAACCTTAGGCATAACTCCCCTACTCTTCTGTGAAATAGTATCATAGGTTCTTTTACACCTACCCGTGCAGGCAAATGGAGACTTAGTTTAACGTCTTATCCAAAAGGCAGCACCTCAGTGCGGCACTCTCTCAGTACTGCACTGAAATTTCAGCCTTGATTTTTAAGCTTAAGTCCTGGTATGGAACTTAAAGCCACAGCCTTGTGATATGGTGGAAAGAGTGTTCCCAACTGAACCATAATGTATGTTGCAAACATTGAGGGAAAGAAAGGAAGAGTTTTGGGTGATTCCAGGCATTAATGCTAGCAGATGGAAAAGAGAAGACATACAATGAGCCTCTTTAAAATATTGACATTTTCCCTCTTACCTCAGGAGATGTCTTCTACTCTCTCCCTTTTATTTTTCAATCACACACTATCAATACTGATCCCCACAATTAAGTTTGACAACAAAGGGCCAGAGTTTTGCAAATGAGGCAGGAAGCTCAAGTTGGGAAATTTCCCAATGCGGAACATCATTCTCTGTATAAATGACACCCATACGATCATAGGAACATACAAACAGGAGTAGGCCATTCAGCCCCTCGAGCCTGTCCCGCAATTCAATGAGATCATGATTGATCCATGACCTAACTCCCTCTACCTGCCTTTGCCCCATATCTCTTAATATATTTGCTCAGCAAAAATCTATCTATCTCAAATTTAAAATTAACAACTCTTCCAGCTTTAACTGCTGTTAGTGGGAGAGAGTTCCAAACTTCTACCACCCTTTTCATGAAGAAGTGCTTCTGAACATCTCTCCTGAACGGTCTGTCCCGTAGGAACAGAGTAGGTCAATTGGCCCATCGAGTCTTCTCTTCCCAGTGCTATTTTTGTTTGGGGTAGGCGGGACGGGATCAAGGTGACCCTGGGAGCAGTTCAGTTGTGGCCACAGAGGTGGGCAAATGCCTAGGTCACCTTGGTTCTCTGGAACTTTGCCCAGTTGTATTGAAGGCTGTTATGCCCTCCCAGCCCTCACCCCCCCACCCACTCATGCTCCCACCATGCTCTGCATGCCACTTCCATGTTCCCATGCCCTCCATGTTCCCTCCATGCTCCCATGCCACTCCTTGCCCACCCATCCAGTATGCACTATGCACAGAACTAATGAGCCATTTAATAACAATGACAGGCTTTGAAATGCTGATGGAAAAGACCCCCATTCGGAAATTGGCTTTACAAATTAAATGTGTCATCAGACACCGCCATTCATCGTTTCAATAACAGAGGTTTTATCCCACTTCCCGTGGGATTCACCGACCATGTCACCATGTGTTTTTCAGCAGGGGAGGTGGCCCACCAGCGGGATCTACTGGTCTCGCCGTTGTCAACAGGATTTTGTGTTGTCAGCACCCCTCGTCGCTAGGAAACCCATGCATGGCGTGTGACAGGAATTTCCCACCGCGTGAACACCCGGTAAATCCCGCCCTTAGTCACTTTTTAGGGCCCGGGAGAGTTTCTCACTAGTTTCTCACACACTTAGAGTGGGATTTACCAGCTGTTTACACCAGCGGGACATTCCAGTCCTATGCGAGCACATGGGTTTCCTGGTGAGGAGGGGTGCTGTCATTGGGAAATCGCCTTGACAATGGCGGGTTTGTAGATCCCGCTGGTGGGCCGCCTCTGCCACCGTAAAACACGTGGCGGGGTGATCGATAAATCCCGTCCTTAGAGTTGTTTTCAGCATTGGGGAGCTGAACTCAATGATCAAGCCGTCATTTTGAAAGGGTGTCCCAATCTCTAAGTGAGCTTGTGGGTCTCCCACACCACCCACCCATGGGTAATATCACCCGCCCACACAAAGGCACTACCCCATACCTCCCCAAGTGAGGACACCCCGCTATGGAGTGGCCTGGGGCCGCACACCTCCTTACTGGACCCCCATCCATCACCCATCCAGCATCTCAGAGACCCCTACTTACCCCCCACCTTCCTTTCATGGGCATGGCCCCCCGTGGGCCCTGACCCTTGGCGGTGCCACCCTGGCACCAAGGCACCCTTGCACTGCCACCCTGGCATCCTGCCAGTGCTCCTGCCATCTTGGCAGTACCAAGTTTCCAGCTGGGCAATACCAAGGTATCTGCAATACAGGGGGAGGGTCAGGAAGCCATTCTGCATTATCACTAGCCCCCCAGGGCATTATCATTTAAGCACTTCAATGTTTTCACCCCTCAACCTTCTGAATGCAAGGAATTACAAGCACATGTCCCCAGAATTTACTATTTTAAGCTTAATGTTAGTTGGATGATTCAATGATCTGTTCTCTCCACGGTTAATATATAATTTCTGAAATTACGATCCCAGGACTGACCCCAACAGTTGCTAGGATACTGGTCAGAAACCCCAATATTTAATTTAATGCATTAGACAGTGAGGAAAGAATTCTTCGCTCCAGGAGTGAACAAATAGGCATATGGAAATTAAAATAAACTTTATTACTAACATAGGATTAAAATAACTTTAACCTCATACAAGAAACCAGTTTACAATTACCCATTGAACAATGCATAGCAATACAATAAAACAACTGGGCGCGATCTAACAGGCTCGTTGTGACCGACTTAGAAGAAGATTTCATGAGGCATGCCGATCTGTTGGGTGAGATCCAGATTTGCATATTTTAGTGTGCAATTAAATTTCTCAAATACGTTTGCACTGGAGTTACCCAAAGCGCGAGCTCTCTCAGTTCTTTAACCCGGCCAGGCACAGCGCTCACGTGGTCAGAAGCAATAACGCTGTGCTCTACCTGGGATGAAAGGTAAGTGCCAAGGGTGGTCACGAGGGTAGGGATGATCGTGGTGTCAGGGGATAGGCCATGGGAGAAGATGTCCCGGAGCTCCAACATCCCGGAGAGAGGGCGCCCCAATTCTGAGGGGGCGTTCAATGTGAGGCGCCACCCCCTTCCTGCCTGAGATGAGGAAAAGTTGAAATGTTATTTACCTAACTCGCACCCACTCCTGCCAGCCTATAAATTGAGGCAGAGTGGGATAAAGCCCTTAATTGGCCACTTACCGGCCTTAATAGGTGAATGGGTGGGTTTGCCACCCGAGACCCTGCCCACCCAAGTGTAAAATTACGTCTGGGTTTGGGCAGGCGGGTCCCACCCATTCAATTTTATGCTATTCCCCTCGCCTCAGAAACCATATAATAGTAATACTAATAAGCTTTATTATTGTCCCAAGTAGGCTTACATTAACATGCAATGAAGTCACTGTGAAAAGCCCCTAGTTGCCACATTCAGGCACCTGTTCGTGTACACAGAGGGAGATTTCAGAATGTCCAAATTACCTAACAGCACGTCTTTCGGGACTTGTGAGAGGAAACCGGAGCACCCGGAGGAAAACCATACAGACTCAGGGAGAACGTGCAGATCCCGCACAGACAGTGACCCAAACCGGGAATCGAACCTGGGACCCTGGTGCTGAGAAGCTACAGTGCTACCCACTGTGCTACCGTTATTCAGTGGAGCATAAAATTCTTCTCTGGCCGGGATTCTCCCAAATCCCGGTGAAGTGTTGATGCCAGCGTAAACACTGGAGTGGTGCACGCCGGTGTCAACGGGCCTCCTGGCCCAGCGGTTCAGCGGCCCTCAGGGAGCCAGCACGGTGTCGGAGTGCTACGCGCTGCTCCGGCGCAAATACGCGGCCTTGCACTGCCAGCGCGGGGCCGCGCCAGCGCATACACGCGACGGCTGTCTCCACACGGCACATGCGCCTGGTGGCCGTTTCCATGCTGCACATCATGGCGGAGCCCTACAGTGGACCCGTGCGGAAGGAGGTAGGCCCCCTCCAGATCGCGGGTACCCGCCGATCGAGAGGCCCGATGGCGGCCCTGAATGCTGTGGAGGCTCTCCCCCCGGAGTCTGATCACCCCCGCCCCCCCACCAGGATGGCCACCGTGGCCACGGGCTCCCGCTGGGCGGCGCGTCAACCGCATGGGCATGATTGGCGCTATTCTCCGGTTGCCGGAGAATCGCGTCCCGGCGTTGGAGTGACGTGGCGGGAATTTCCCACGTCACCAGCGATTCTCCGACCCGGCGCGGGCTCGGAGATTCCCGGCCTCTATCCTTCTTTGTAATCTACTACTTTAATCTATCAAACTATCTGTATTTTCTAGAAAGAGATTTGGAACATCCGAGATTAAATCTGCAGTCCTTGCTGAATAGCCAGTCATGGTTATGTTAGTGCATTTGAATTTAATCTGAGACTTGGAGGACAACTGGATGGCAATACTGTTCAATGACATTACTGCACTTAACCTTCTCAATAGCAGAGGATGCACGCCTGGGAGGTGCTGTGGAAGAAGGTTTGGTGACTTGCTTCAGTGGTCACTATAGCTTAGTGTTGTGGCTCTACCCATTCAGGGAAGTAGTGAGCATTTCATCACACTCTTGAACTGAGTTTTACAAATGATGGATAGGCTTTTAAAGGTCCTTCCCCTGCCTCAGTCTTTCTACTTCTGAAACCCTCGTCCATCTGTCTGTTACTTTGCGAGTATTCCAAGGTTCTCCTGCCCAACATCCCCATTTTCAACCCTCTAGAAACTTACCTCCAAATCTCTGCCATGTGGATCTTAACTCACACTGTTGAGTTCACCCATCACCCCTGTGCTCGCTAACCTGTGCTCTCAGTCTGACAATGCTTGAATTACTTTCAAATCCCTTCATGAACTTGCCCCTCCTGATTTCTGTATTTTCTTCCAAATCTACAAATTTCCTAGACTTCAGCACACCTTCAACTCTGGCCTCTTGTGCATTCCTAATTTCAATCACTCCACTATTGCAGCTATGCCTTAATTTGCCTCGGCCCAATGTTCCGAAGTTTCCTCTCGAGATCTGTCTGTTTTACAATGTCTGATTACACCCTTGTAAAGTTCCCTGGGGCATTTTACAATGTGAAATGTGCATTTTTTGTTGTTACTGTTGTTTTGTAGGTCGCGACAAACTGTTCACTCTATGCCTTACTCTTTTAGTTACACTGTTGGTATGGCTAGTCCAGTAAAGGTTATGGTCAATGGTGATCCCTCACCATATTGATGAAGATAAATTTAATAATGTTGGTACCATTGAAGACTAACCATTTTCATGTTTGAGATGGTCTTGACTGGAACTCACATGGCATGCGAGCTACCTACTAACAAGCCTGGATGCTATCCAGGTCCTGCTCTGGGCTTGTATCGTCAGCTTAATAATCAGAGGAGTCATGAATGATGCTGATAGAAGTGTAAGCAAGAAGCCAGAACTAGTGGAAAGGCTACCTTTGAAGCAACTGAAGATGGTTGTTGCCATCCACAGACAAAAGGGGGAAAACGAAGCGAGTAAGATTCTCCACCATATATGATTGGTTGGTTAGATATGATTGGACAGGAGGTTTCTCCAGCAGAGGGGTCTGGATAGATATGATTGGTTTCTTTTTCACTGTAATTGGTGAAAAGTACTCTGCTCAAGTAATGATACTTTCTGTCCCAAACTGCCTCTCCTGTCACACCTTTCCCTTTAACAGATAATCATAATCATTTAACCTTCCTATTTCAGCATCATTCCCCTTTGATGACCTTTACTGCGGTTGTTGTAATCATTTCATACTTTCCCAGCAGATTGGCGATACCAAGTATGCAGCAAAATACAATAGACTATTTATGTTTAAATACTGAATCCTTTCATTTCCTTTGGAACTCTATATTCAATAGGACTAAGATAAACAGGATGGCATTGTCTTTAGAAACTTTGGGCAGGCGCACGTTAACTTTGCAATGCACCTTCCGTCTCAAACACACTTTATTTCATCCAGCACGCTTAATTCTCCCCTAATTTTCTACTCTCCTCTCCTAAAGTCATTTTTGTTGTACGTACATACTATTTCCAACAATCTTCCCATATCCCACCCCAAGTGGCCATTCTTCATTGTCACCAAAGATAGTGGGGTGTTGCCAGTTTATTTTATGTTGGAAATTAAAAAGAGAGAAAAGAAATACTTGCATTTATATAGCACCGTTCATTGCCTCAAGACATTCCAAAGTGTTTTACGTTCAATTAAGTACTACTGAAATGTAGCCACCTTTTAACGTGGGAAATATGTCAGCTAATTTGTGCACAGCACGTTCCCACGAACAGTAATATGATGAGTTGATGATCATTTTTTGTGAAGCCGAAATGCCCAATATTACTGCGGGCTGGGACCCAGGCCATTTGTTTCCCAATGGACTGCACCTGCTCCATCGCTGTGAAGTAAACAGCCAACTGAAAACCACATGGAGGGAAATTTTACCCCAACATAACTTGGGTTATCCTCAACCTGATTCAAAGTAACATTTGTAAAGAGTACTGGCAAATGTTACAAACTTTGTCAGTCTCTTCAACGACTCAGGCAAAGGCTGTAACAAGGTGAATCAAAGCAAAATGTCTCATAATGATCTCCACTGAGTTAATTAATCTTGGTTAGGGTGGCAGTTGGGACAATACAGATCACACATTAAGCTCCTAACCTATAGAGGGGAGGGCTAAAACAGCCTGGATTGTTTTCCAATAATCTTCACTGATAATAGGTGATTTTGTGGGTTCAGAATAAGGGGGAAAGAAAGTCTAAAACTGTGCATGATGTGAATGCAGAGTGTGGAAAATAGGATTGATGAGCTACAGGCACCAATTGCCATGTGGAAATATGCGTCACGACAAGAACAGTGACCTGGCTCAAAGAAGGGCAGGACTGGGTTTTAAATATTCCTGGATATAGAGATGTTCAGGAATGATAGGGAAGGAAGTAAAAGGGGAGAGGTGCCCATATTGATGAAGAAGAACATTGCAATGATGGAGAGAGAAGATGCCCCAGAGGGATCAAGGACATAATTTATTAGGCTAAAGCTAAGAAACAAAAGGAGTAATTACATTGCTCGGTGTAGTCCATAGACCACCAACTATTGGGAAAGAAAAAGAGGAACAAATTTGCAAGGAAATTACAGAGAGGTGCGAATTATAATGGGGGACAGACATTTTCTGAATATAGACTGGGAAAGTAGGAGTGTAAAGAGCAGAGAGGGGCAAGATATCCTGTAGAACGTTCTACAACAGTGTGTTTCCAGTCCAATGAGAAAGGAGGCACTTCTGGGCCTGGTTCTTGAGGATGAGTTGGGCCATCTGGATTATATATCAGTAGGATATGGGTGGCACAGTGGCTCAGTGGTTAGCATTGCTGCTTCACGCCGCTGAGGTCCTGGGTTCAATCCTGGCCCCAGATCACTGTCCTTGTGGAGTTTGCACATTTTCCCCATGTTTGCGTGGGTCTCGCTCCCACAACCTAAAGATGTGCAGGCTAGGTGAATTGGTCAGGCTAAATTGCCCCTTAATTGAAAAAATAATAATTGGGTACCCTAAATTTATTTTTTAAAATATTAGTAGGATAATATTTAGGGACAGTGATCATCATATCAGAAGATGGATTGTGAGAAAGGAAAATTCACAATCAAGTGTGGGAATAATAGTAAGAATGGATTTGACTCAGATAAATTGGAATCAAATATTGGCAGGAGAATCTGTAACCAAATCTCTTTAAAGAAGAGATAGTTCAAATACAGTCAAGGTACATTCCCACAAAGGGGAAAGGTACGCAAACAAATCATGAGCTCCCTGGGTAATAAAAGAGGTAGGGATCAAGGTCAAGAAGAAAAAATGTGCTTATAACAGACGTCCGGTGGATAATATATTGGAGAACCAGATTGAACATAGAAGGTTCAGAGGGGATGGGAGGAAGCACTTTAGAGAAGCAAAGAGAGAATAAAAAGAGACTGACAGCAAAGATAAAAGGGAAACCAAGCACCTTCTATAGGCATATAAATAGTAAAAGGGCTGTAAGAGGAGGGCCAATTAGCGATTAAAATGGGGAATTACACATGGAGGCAGGGGGCATGGTTGGGGTATTAAATGGATACTTTGCAAATGTCTTTACCAAGGAAGAAGTTGGTGCACAGGTCATGATGAAAAAGGAGGTAATCCAGACACATGAAGGGTTTATACCTCTTAAGGAGGAGGTATTAGATGGGCTCTCTGTCTGTACTTAAGGTTGATAAGACCAGGAGTGGATGAGGTGCATCCAAAGATATTCAGGGAAGAGAGAGTGGAAATTGAAGAGACACTGTCCATAAATTCCATTCTTCCGGAGGCTCGGGGTGGGGTGCCAAAGGACTGAGAATTGCAAATGCTACACCCTTGTTCCAAAATGAGTGTGAAGATAAGCCCGGCAATTTCAGTCATGTATGTTTAACCTCAGAGGTGAGAAAGCTTCTGGAAACAACAATTTGTGGCCAAATTAATAGTCACTTGGGTAAATGTGGGTTAATTAAGGAAAGCCAGTATGGATTTCTTAAGGACAAATCTTGTTTAACTAAATTGCTTCAGTTTTTTGGTGAGGTAACAGAGAAGGTTGATGTTGAGGTAATGCTGTTGATGTGGCGTACATGGACTTCCGAAAGGCAATTGAAAAAGTGCCGCACAATAGGATTTGTGAGGAAATTTATGGCTCTTGAAATAAAACGACAGTAGCAACATGGATACCAAATTGGCTGAGTGACAGGAAACCGAGTACTGGTTAATAGCCATTTTTTGGACTAGAGGAATGTTTCTTGTTGAATTCTCCAGAGATCGGTGTTCGTATCCCAGCTCTTCCTGATATAAATGACCGAGACATTAGTGTACAAGGCACTATTTGAAAATTTGAGTATGATACAAACTTGGAAGCATTGTGAACTGTGAGGAGGATAGTATCAAACTCCAAAAAGACATAGACAGGGCAGTGAGAAGGATAGACAAATGGCAGATGAAATTTAGTGCAGTAAAAAGTGATTCGCTTTCATAGAAAGAATGCGGAGGGAGAATATAAAAAGGTACAATTCTAAAGGGGGTGCAGGAAGAATAAAAAAAAGAAGCATATCGTCTAGATGGTGAGAGATTGCAGAACTCTGAGGTGCAAAGGGATCTGGGTGTCCAAGTACATGGATCACAAGAGACTAATATTCAAGGCCGGGATTCTCCCCTACCCGGCGGGGCGGGGGGTCCCGGCGGGATGGAGCGGCGGGAACCACCCGGCGTCGGGCTGCCCCAAAGGTGCGGATTTCTCTGCACCTTTAGGGGCCAAGCTCTCACCGTGAGGGGCTAGGCGCGCGCCAGAGTGGATTCTGCTCCACTGGCTGGCGTGGAAGGTCTTTGGCGCCACACTAGCCGGGGCCGAGAAGACTTCGTCGGCCGGCGGAAGTCCGTGCATGCGCGGGAGCGTCAGCGGTTGCTGACATCATACTCGGGGGGTGTCTCTTACGCGTCGGCCATGGTGAAGGCTGTGGCCGAGGCGGAGGGGAAAGAGTGACCCGCGGCACAGGCCCGCCCGCTGATCGGTGGGCCCCGATCGCGGGCCAGGCCACCGTTAGGGCACCCCCCGGGGCCAGATCGTCCCAGGACCCCGGAACCCGCCCGCGCCACCTATTCCCGCTGGTAAGAGAGGTGGTTTGATTCTCGCCGGCGGGAGAGGCATTCCAGCAGCGGGACTTCGGCCCATCGCGGGCCGGAAAATCGCCGGGGGGGCTCGCCGACCGGCGCGGCGCGATTCCCGCCCCCGCCGAATATCCGGTGCCGGAGAATTCAGCAACTGGCGGGGGCGGGATTCACGCCAGCCCCCCGGCGATTCTCCGACCCAGCGGGGGGGTCGGAGAATCCCGCCCCAGGTTTTTTAAAAATTATTTGCAGGATGTGGACGTCGGTAGCTCGGCCAGCATTTATTATCCATCCCTAGTTGCCCTTCAACTAATCAGGAAGGTTAATAGAATGTTATCAATTATTGCGAGAGGAATTGATTATAAAAGTAGGGAGATTAAGCTTCAGTTGTACAGGGCACTAGTGAGACCACATTTGGAGTATTGTGTACTGTATTGGTAACCTTATTTATGAAAGGATGTAAATGCATTGGAAACAGTTTAGAGAAGGTTTACCAGAATAATACTTGGAATAGGTCGGCTGGCCTATGAGGAAAGGCTGGACAAGCTAGGCTATATCTGCCGGAGTTTAAAAGAGTAAGACGTGACTTTATTGAAACATGTAAGATCCTGAGGGGTCTTGACAGGTTGGATGTGGAGATGATTTTCCTCTTGCGGGAGAATGTAGAACTCGGGATCACAGTTTAAAAATACGGGTTCGCTCAGTTAAAACAGAGATGAGGTGAACTTTTTTCACACAGGTTCGTGAATTTTTGGAACTGTCTTCCTGACAAAGCGGTGTAAGCAGAGTCTTTGACTATTTTTAAGGTAGTGGTGGATAGATTCTTAGTAAGCAAAGGGGTGATAGCTTACTGGGGGTAGGGGGATGCAGATGTGAGGTTACTATCAGATTAGTCATGATCTGATTAAATGGTGGAACAGATTTGTTCCTTGTTCATCTATTTGTATGTGTGTACCTTCATGCAGGAGCAGAACGATCTGGATGCATATGTGCACAAACCATTGAAGGTGGCAGCACAGGTTAAGAAAAAGGTTCATAAAGTTCACAGTATCGTTGGCTTTATTCTTATGGGCATGGAGTACAAAAGCAAGAAGAAACTGTTCTCACTGCTGAAAGGATCAGAAACCGGAAGGCACAGATTTAAGGTAATTGGCAATAGAAGCAATGGCAACATGAGGAAAAAACTTTTTTTATGCTGCAAATGGTTAGGTTCTGGAATCCATTGCCTGGCAGGTGGTGAGGGCAGGGCCAATCGAGGCATTCAAGAGGGAACTGTGTTATAATCTTGATAGACATCAATTCAGACGAGAAGATGAGAAGCAGCGAACCGATGCTTTAATAAGCTAAATATGTGCCGACCTGTAGCTCCTCCCGCACTGCAGGGCTGACCCAGGTCAACAGGCTTTATACATCCACAGCTGGGCGGAGCCACAGGCGGAGCCAACAGCAGCACCAATAATAACATTTCAACAGTACAACAGCAACAACCAATAACAGAACAGCAATATCAATAAGTATATACAACAGTGGAGATAACAATACTAATAGAACAGTAGAACAATAGTGAACATATATACAACAGCCTTATGCAGCCATTCGTGGCTCACCACAAATCTAAAAAGGAAGAATGCGCAGGGCCATAGAGAGAAGGTAGAGAAAGGCGCTAGTTACATTGCTCCTTCAGAGAGTCAGCACTGACACTCAGGGTCAAATGGCCTCCTTCTATTCTATGACCAGTCTGTGATTTTATGATAACAATGCCTGCGTTAACACTGGGCAGAATCGTATTCTTCCATCAAGCATCCTGACGGCAGGGCCGGAAGTGAGCAACCTGCGCTCAGAGGCAGAGCAGCTGGCCTCACATAATCATGCAGCAGCGAGCCAAACAGGTATGCAGGGGAGAGGGCCGCAGCCGCATATGCAACAAGAACAAGCAGGAAGTCAGTAGGAAGTTGCCAGCATTGCCCTCACCTCTGCTATCTTTGAACGGCTGCCAGATAGGCATCCATTCCTTATCATCCAGTCACATCAGTCTGGCTGTTTGTGAGGGGTTTGTAATCCTTGGATTTGCTGGCACTTACAAAGGGACAGTGAGGTGATCAAGAGGCCTCATTCTGGCTGGAATCTGAATGCACTGAGGATGTCATGGGCATGCCTGGCACATCGCCCCATCGGCCTTGCCCGGCCTTCGGTGACTCCTCAACCGACTCCCATCACGTTTGACCAACTATCATTCACCCTAGAGCATCTCTCATCACCATCAGCCAGCCGGCCAACATAATGGAACTGCCCCATGTTACCTCGACCTGCCATCTGTCATCTTTGACCTTCATTCTATCATCCATAACCTGCCCTTAATTCGCAGGCTCACCACTGGCCTTCCCTAATCCTTGATCTCTCCATAATCCATGCTAGACCTACCATCTGTAGACATTGACCTTCCTTGTGTAGCCTAGCGTCCTCCTTCTGTCCCCCATGAGTCTTCAGAGGGCGGCCACCTCCCTCCCTCCCTCCATCCCTCTCTCCCTCAGTCAGCCTTTCCCCTTCATGGTCGCTAACCCATCTCAATGCATTCACCGACAACTTCATACCCAACTTTCATCCCACCAGTGGGAAGCTGATATTTTGCCTCACACTTCATTATCTGTCCCACCCATCTCGTTTCCCACACCCAGGAGTTTCACAAGATTTCTCCCGCCAAATGACAGCATCCTCTGGGATTAAATTCAGGAGCCAAGATGTGGTGTCACCTCCAGCCAAATTGTCTGTCAACACTCCCAAGGCTCATAACATAGAACATAGAAAATACAGCACAGAACAGGCCCTTCGGCCCACGATGTTGTGCCGAACCTTTGTCCTAGATTAATCATAGATTATCATTGAATTTACAGTGCAGAAGGAGGCCATTCGGCCCTTGAGTCTGCACCGGCTCTTGGAAAGAGCACCATACCCAAACTCAACACCTCCACCCAACACCAAGGGCAATTTGGACATTAAGGGCAATTTATCATTGGCCAATTCACCTAACCCGCACATCTTTGGACTGTGGGAGGAAACCGGAGCACCCGGAGGAAACCCACACAGACACTGGGAGGACGTGCAGACTCCGCACAGACAATGACCCAAGCCGGAATCGAACCTGGGACCATGGAGCTGTGAAGCAATTGCGCTATCCACAATGCTACCGTGCTGCCCTTAAGAACAAATAAATCTACACTATATCATTTTACCGTCATACATGAAGAGTGGGCCACTTTGGCAAAGTATTATAAATCTCCCTGTGACCGCAAAACTGAACTAGAACCATGAGCCAGCGGCTGCAGGAAACAAGGGGGAAACATTTCATATGTTTTAAACTGAGCAATGTCTTAAAGTAGAAAAGTAGCATTAATAACTGTAAAATATTTACAGTGTTGAAGTGACAGCAGCAATTGGTTATTCGGTACACAATGAAGTCTGAGAAAGAGAAGCAATTAAACACACCCGATCAATACCATCACTCATTACAACCTCAGGTCATACCAAATCATGTAAAAATTATATCAGTGTCACAGGCAATTTTCCTCCATATGAATAACAGGGCACTTGGCAACACACCAAACTTATTATTGGAATGCTTCCAAAGTACACACAGCACTGCCGGCTAGGAGCTGACAATTTGCTCACATCTGGTGCTGTATGGCTTATGGAGATCTGGTGTATGTCGCATTCTCAGCTCCTGTATGTAGTTTGTGTTAAGGAAGGGCAAGCCATCTTCTAATCCGCTACAGGTAAACTGATCTTTGAGTTAAAGCCAAGGCGGTTATGGTGGGGACAGATATTTGTTCCAACCATCTTATACTATTCCTGGCATCAATTTGGAGCATTAATGATGGGATTCCACAGACATCCCACCATCCATGCCTCTGCCATGGTCTGCGGTGGATGTATTGTACGACACAGATATTCTTGCAGTACAGGGCTATACGTGGGCACCACAAGACTGAATTCAAACAATGATCAGACCAAGAAAGGCTGACTGCTTTCATGGTCTACTGTGCAGAAGGAGGCCTTTCGGCCCTTCAAGTCTGCACCGACGCTTTGAATGACCACACCAAATAGGCCCAATCCCTCGTTCTATTCCTGAAACCATACCCTAAGAGGCCCAGATTACAGGGCCACCATCAAGGGACCAGGATCATGAGTGCATTTTTTTTTAAAGATCTTCGGCTAGACTGCTCCTTATTCCCCACACCCAAAGTTACAGCAAGGTGCTTCTCTGAAAGCAGGTCCATGGTTACATATTCCATTCACAGCAATACTGGCATGGATAGCAGAGCAATGACATGAAGGTGTTTGTCACCTCAGCCTAGAAATTCCGGTAGCAGAGCAGCTCTGCTGGAAATCAAATGGGATCTCAGCCAAGAATGAGAGAACATTAAGATGTGGCCTACTGGCACCCCACCTTCTAAACCAGAATTTTCCTCCCTCTGGCTCCTTCAAGATCAGCTGCCCACCAGCCCCACCTAGCGCATGAAAATGGCAGTAGACAGTGGGTCACAAAGATCCAAAGCCCGACAACACGCATAATCAGTGCACTCTGGCTACTCAGAACCTCCAGGTGGGAGGTAGAGTCGGCTGTAAGACACAAAGGTTAAAGGTCCTAATTTCACCCCATGGCAAGGGAGCCTAGGAGCAACCTCTTTTCTCTTGACATCAGACCCAACACTTACTCTCAGTTGAGGCTGGAGTGGAAGCCATGATACCTTGATGTCTTCTCCAATATTGAGAACAACAGCAATCAGGGAACATGTTAGCACTGGCTCCAAGAAGTAATTTTCCAACTTGGCATGCGAGATTGCCGGCAAGGATGAAGATGTCTGAAAATGATTCCCCTAGTTTTAGATTCTGAATTCAGTGTTCCCCATCACCATTATGTTCTCCATATTGCGTGTTTATATGGCGACTAATTTCACCATTCACAGGTACAATAATCCAATTTTATTTTAAGCGCAAGCCCCTATGTACTAAAATATATATTCTGCCAGCTCATTTTATTTGTTGGTATTTTTTAACGTTGTCAACTAGCAACTGGATTTGGAAATGGAAGTGCGTGTTTGATGAACATTTTTGTTATCTAACAAAATAGTTTATCTTTATTTAAATAAACGTTATAACTATAAGCTTTCCTATGTACCCAACACCCTCTCGGCAACCAATGTTATATTTACACGGGGCACAAACTGAATTTGGGCATTTTGCCACTAGTCTATCAAAGACCAGGGGCGACATTCTCCGACCCCCCGCCGGGTCGGAGAATCGCCGGGGGCTGGCGTGAATCCCGCCCCCGCCGGTTGCAGAAGTCTCCGGCACCGAATATTCACCGGGGGCGGGAATCGCGCCGCGCCGGTTGGCGGGCCCCCCCGCTCAATTCTCCGGCCCGGATGGGCCGAAGTCCCGCCAATAAATTGCCTGTCCCGCCAGCGTAAATTAAATCACCTACCTTACCGGCGGGACAAGGCGGCACGGGCGGGCTCCGGGGTCCTGGGGGGGGCGCGGGGCGATCTGACCCCGGGGTGTGCTCCTACGGTGGCCTGGCCCGCGATCGGGGTCCACCGATCCGCGGGCGGGCCTATGCCGTGGGGGCACTCTTTCCCTTCCACCTCCGCCATGGTCTCCACCATGGCGGAAGCGGAAGAGACTCCCTCCACTGCGTATGCGTGGGAAACTGTCAGCGGCCGCTGACGCTCCCGCGCATGCGCCGCCCGGAGATGTCATTTCCGCGCCAGCTGGCGGGGCAACAAAGGCCGTTTCCGCCAGCTGGCGGGGCGGAGATTCCTCCGGCATCGGCCGAGCCCCTCAATGTTGGGGCTTGGTCCCCAAAGATGCGGAGCATTCCGCACCTTTGGGGCAGCGCGATGCCCGTCTGATTGGCGCCGTTTTGGGTGCCAGTCGGCGGACATCGCGCCGTTTCCGGGGAATTTCGCCCCATGTGTATGACCCTATAGTTTCAATGTCTAAACTGCATGTCTCTCAAACTCATTCGTTTCATTTAAAGGGGTTTCACCATTCCCGTTCCAGCCTCCCCGAACAGGCGCCAGAATGTAGCGACTAGGGGCTTTTCACAGTAACTTCAATGAAGCCTACTTGTGACAATAAGCGATTATTATTATCTCTGTGCTGTGTTTCTTATTGGATACAATAGTGTGTTCCATTTCCAAGCGGATGGGGAGGCCTGGAGAACTGGCATGATCCCACTTACCTCATTAACATAGTATAAACTGTAATTCCCAATTTGGTGTCAACTGCAAATTTTGATAATACAAGTGAGAGTTGCAAAGCTTGTCAGCGCGATTCTCCGACCCCCCCCCCCCCCCGCCGGGTTGGAGAATCCCCGGGGGGCGGCGCGAATCCCGCCCCGCGTCGTCTGCCGTATTCTCCGCTGCCGGTTTTCGGGCAGGGGCGGGTTCATGCCACGCCGGTCGGGGGCCGTTGGCAGCGCCCACCCCGGCAATTCTCCAGGCCCCGATGGGTCGAGCGGCCGACCATTTCTGGGCAGTCCCGTTGGCGTGGATTAGACATGGTACCGCACGGTGGGACCTGGCAGGTAAGTCAGCTGGTGCAGTCCTCAGGAGGGTGCGGGGCGATCCGACCCTGGGGGGGTGCCCACAGTGGCCTGGCCCGCGATCTGGGTCCACCGATCTGCGGGCGGGCCTGTGCCGAGGAGGCACTCCTTCCTTCTGCGCCAGCCCCTGTATGGCTCCGCCATGGCTGAGAAGACAACCCCCTGCGCATGCGCCAGAATATGCTGCCCAGTCTGCGCATGCGCTGAACCACGTCGGTGGTTCTGCGCATGCATGAGATCATGCCGGAGGTTCTGCGCTTGCGCTAACTCGTGCAGTCTCTTCGGCGCCGGCTGGCACGCGCCAACTCCTCCGCCATCCACCTAGCCCCCAGAAGTGCGGAGAATTCCGCACTTTCGGGGGCTGTTGACACCGGAGTGGTTCATACCGGTTTCCCCGCTAACGTGGGGACTTAGTCCCGCGAACGGATTGCAACAGTACTTCTTTAGATCCCCATTCTATGCCATTCTACTTCTAATTTCCAAGACCAATGTAAATGGTGAACAACAGTGGTCCCAGCACAAATCCTTGTGGAAAGCCACTGCCCAATAGTACTATTTGAAGAAAAGCAGAGTTCTCTGGACATCTTTCTTCCTAAGGACAATCCCACAAAGGAACAAGCTGACAAGGAAACTGTCACGGCCCCATCTCAGTGGTAGAACAATGATTTCCACTGCTCAGCTTTCAATCCTTTCATCAGTAAACAACTTAATCAGGTAAAACAAAAGATCCAAGTCATTAACAAGGTATCATTTGTAAAGCAACTTCATTTGATATATATCCTAATCTATTGTGGGCCACATTCCAACTAATAATGATCTTTATTGTCACAAGTAGGCTAACATAAACACTGCAATGAAGTTACTGTGAAAATCCCCTAGTCGCCACACTCCGGCTCCTGTTCGAGTACACTGAGAGAGAATTCAGAATGTTCAATTCACCTAACAGCACGTCTTTCAGGACTTGTGGGAGGAAACCGGAGCACCCGGAGGAAATCGACACAAGTTCCTTATAAACTCAAACCCTGTCAATTCTAATTAGAAATGTTTTCTTCAACTCCCATCTTCAGATTATTTCTATTTAGAGATTTGCATTATCAGGATGACCATTTCAGCAGGTCATGCCTGGTTCAGCAAGCACTACTCATGTAAATGTTGGCAGAATATGGATTTCAGTCTGTAATGCCAACGCAACTCGAGGAGAAGCAACATTCCTCTTTCAGTCAAAATAAATTAGTCAGTCGTTGATCTAGTTGCTGTTTGTGGGATTTCATTGCGAGTTAATTGGATCTTGTGATTGGCTGCACATTAGTGGATGGAAAATTGCAGGCTGGGTTTCTGTGGTTTGCTGAAATGGGTTCCTTCTGAGTATCACTCCCAAACTGAGGCATTGATTGTGGAATCACTCCTGTGGAGTCAGAGTGGCAATTACTTTGAAGCCATTCCCCAGCCTTTCTTTTCAGACATGGATGGTTTATAATATGGAATATAAACAAAGAAAATTGCTTGCTGGGGCAAATAAAATAACAATCGACAGCAGTGTAACTGTATAAAGGCAGTGGGAGGAGGAAAAGAGTTACATTACTGCTCAAGGGCAAGGGGTCAACATTGACATCCTGTACCAGCATGAGAGTTGCAAGGTCATCTGTTCAGATGAGGCAGCTTCACATTCTAAAGACCCCCAAAAGTAAGAACAATCAGATACACAGGGCAATTGCTGGACTAATGGAATATATTGGTCACGGTAATTAAAACCTTAGCTACTTAGTAACCACTGGAAATATATTCAAAAGGAATTAGTGGGAGTGTTTTTTTGGCAGCTTAAGGCCAGTCAGGTCATACTCCGATGTCAGCTGCAGTCTCCTTTAAAAGGGCTAGCCAAATGTTCAAGGTTAGCCAGCTAACCGGGTACAGTGTTAGGAATGTTTCAATTCACTCTCTGATATTTTCAACATCCTGTTTATAACATACTAGTTACAATTTAAATGAACAGAAAAATAGATATTGGAAAACAAGTTTGACTCTTCTGAACAATCTCTGATATTTGAGCAGCTCCCCTAATGGCTGAGCAATCGATCCTGATTGGGCAGATTCAAATGAGTTTGGTGCAGAAAGCAGCCACCCAGTG
Source organism: Scyliorhinus torazame (assembly GCF_047496885.1). NCBI lineage: Eukaryota > Metazoa > Chordata > Chondrichthyes > Carcharhiniformes > Scyliorhinidae > Scyliorhinus > Scyliorhinus torazame. The sequence goes on from NC_092709.1 coordinate 277,523,628, forward strand.
ATGCCGACTGAAAAGTGAGTGCATGCAGTTTTGGGTGAGCACAGTATCAATTTGGTTGTTATATCCTCTTTGGTGAACAGCCTCCTGTCGATCACAGCCAAAGTTAATACATGAAGGGTGCCGAGTCAAATGAGGTGCGAAATGGCAGTCGGGTACTTTGGGACCACCTTCGAGTTAATAATAGAGGAAATCTTCTGAGCCCAAAGAGAATATGGGAAAGTTTCAGTTACCAACCGGAGAAAGATATATTCAGTAATGTATTCAAGTATAATTATTTCCACCAATGATTTGAATGTCAATGGTAAATTCCCGATGAAAGAGATTTAGGGTAATTTTGACTATACATAAAATGTGCAATATCAGCTCAGCTGCGCATTAGACTCCTCTCCAAATTTTCATTCCTATTGAAGTTCATCCAACACATGCACAATGGGCTAAATAGTCTCCTACTCTGCTCTATCATTCTAAAATATTACAAGCATGCATGGTCAATATCATGTCCATTGTCTAGGATGTTTGGAAGTAATAGGCATGAAATGAACTATCCTGGCTGTATGTATTGTTATGAACTACAGTGCAATATAATGAGCACCAGCTTACCACCACCTCTCTCGATCCCTCCACTGTCCATACGTTGTCAGACTGCTAATGCCAACATCCAATAATGGATCAGCAGAAATTTCCTACAGCTAAATATTGTAAAAACCAATGCCCCTGCATTCAATCACTGGTACAACCTCTGTTCTCTACGCACTGACACCACTCCCAAACGGGTCTCTGAAGCTGAACCAGGTTGTTTGTAATCTTGGTGCCAAACCTGGCTTGAGCTTCCAGCCATGTCCATATGCCATCGCTATAGCCAACTCCATAATATCACCTGAATCTGTTCCAGCATTGTCCATTGTTGCGGAAACCCTTGTCTATTACCTCAAGACCAACATTGACTTCCTCACCTTCCACATTTGTCAACTTGAAGTCATCCAACACTCTGCTGTCCATATTCTAACTCACACCAATTCCCGTTCATGCATCATTTTCTTGTGTTCATCGACCACACTCACTTACAGTTTAACAATGCCTTGATTTTAAAAATTCTCATATTTGTTTTCAAATCCCTCTGTGGCTCTGCCTTTCCTTTTCTCTGTAATCCTCTCCAACCCCTACACCCTCCGAGATATCTGCACTCATCCCTTTCTTTCCTCCCAAGCATTCCTGGTTTTAAATTGTGCCATCGGCTGCCAGGGTGCTAAGCCTGGAATTTCCTCCATAAACTCCTCTATCTCTCTACCTCCCTTCCTTTATAACGCTCCTTAAGACCTACATCTTTTCTCAAACTTTTGGTCATCTGCTCTAACAGTTCCTTATGTGGTTCTTCAGTCTTGCATCATATTGTAAGATGATGCTCCTGAGAATCTCCTTGGAATTTTGTCCTCCATCTTAAAGGTATTATGTAAATATAAGTTGTTGTTAGAACACAGGAGGGGCACGGTAGCACAGTGGTTAGTGCAGTTGTTTCACAGAGCCAGGGTCCCAGGATCGATTCCCGGCTTGGGTCACAGTCTGTGTGGAGTTTGCACTTTCTCCCCTTGTCTGCATGGGATTCCTCCGGGTGCTCCTTCCGCAGCCCAAAGAAGTGCAAGTTAGGCAGATTGACCATGCTAAATTGTCCTTAGTGTCCAAAAACGTTTAGGTGGGGTTACTGGGTTACAGGGATAGGGTGGAGGTGTGGGCTTAGGTAGGGTGCTCTTTCCAAGGGCCGGTGCAGACTCGATGGGCCGAATTACCTCCTTCTGCACCGAAATCCTATGAGCAAACCAGTAATCGCCATTGTAGTTATCTATTTCCAGATTGAGTGAAAAATTAACAAAATGCGAAAACAATAAAAGTCAGGAAAAGTCAAAATAGTGCAACCAGAAGCTGCTCCTCTGAGGCAATGTTAAGCTTGTTATCAGTATAATGGACTGGACTTTACCATCAGCAGTGCAGGTGTAGTGCTCACCACTGACATCAAAGAAAACTTCCCCAAAGCTCATGACGTAGTTTGCCCCTTCCCCAATGGCAGATTAAATCTGGTGCCAAGTCAAGTCAAGGGGATCGCAAGGTGTCCAGCATCAGTGATGTCACCGGGCAGGACAGGCTGACAATCACAGTAATCTCACGACAAAACACAAAGTTAAAAGCATTGGATAGCCTTTATTTTTTCCATTTAAATTTTCAGATGACAGAATAAATCACAGCGATTGGATTAAGATAGAAACGAATATATCATAAACAGCCTTTCAATATTTTTAAAATGCGTGGCGTTTTAAAATCAAAATAGAGAAATTTGACGTTCCGCAAATATAAAGTTAGTTTTGCAGGGACGGTGAGAGTGTTAAAATCCAGGTTACACCTCATTCACCAAGAGATAACCTTTTTGAAGGTTTTTACAGCAAGACTAACAGTGGAAGAGCAGAATTTCTGTCAATTAACTGATGGCTCTGGGGAGTAAATTGAAAAGAAGTGGAGAAAAGATGAGATCAATTGCATACTGGTCAGGGAAGAACATGTTCAGAATGAACCAAAGGCATTTTAGTTTCATGTCCTGAGAAAGAAAAAAAATACTTCACCAAAAAGTGGGAAGGCTCAATGTTCACATTTGGGAACGTTTTGATAAATTCAAACCCACAAATAAAATTGTAAGTAATAAAAGCAAAAACCAAGCTAGATGTCAACCAAGTTTTTTTGTTTCATAGACTACAAGATACAGTAACAAATAGGGTCAAATAACCTGTTAGAAAATGATTGTCTATTTATACTTATTAGTAAGTGCAGTGGTATTTAGTTACAAAGCAGAAACAAATAGCCCTTGTCCTGGCGTACATACTCTCTTGGAAGTCTGCCAGTCCTGGATGAGCTGTCAGAGCTGGGTCTGAATGCCAACAAAACACAATTTATATCAAGATAGCTTGTCTCCAAAGAGTTGTTAACTGCAAAAGCAAATAGTGTATCAGGAGAATAACACTGGGAAAGCTACCTCTCTACGCTAGCCTTTTTAATTCCAATTTTCTACCCTCACTTCCTTCTTTCCTCAAGATAGTGACAATTGCAGGAATACAGTTCTCTGGGCAGATTTAAATGATCATAGCTGTATGGTTGGCAAGGACAGCACAATCGACTTCACTGTTCACAGAATCACAGAATGCTGAAGAGGCCCTTCAGCCCATCAAGTCTGGACTGACACGTGAAAAACACCTGACCTACCTACCTAATGCCATTTACCAGTATTTGGTCCATAGCTTTGAATGTTATGACATTCATAACATTCTGAAGATCGACACATCCAGACATCGGAACAGCATCTTCCCCACAGCTACAAGACTCCTCGACGACTCTCCCTTGGACTGATCTGTTCCCTGCTTTTGCTCATGTATTTGCTTTGTTTGGCCCCTTGTTCCGCACTGTAACCAATCACTGTTTGTCGATGTACCATTTGTCAATGTTCTCTGTTGATTATTCTTTTTGTCTACTATATACATACTGTGTACGCAGAACAATACTTTTCACTGTACTTCGGTACATGTGACAATAAATCAAATCAAATCTAATTAAATCAAATGCGAAGTGCTCATCCAGGTACTTTTTAAAGGATGTGAGGCAACCCACCACCCACCTCTACCACCCTCCCAGGCAGTGTATTCCAGATTATCACCAACCCCAGGTAAAAAAGCTTTTCCTCACAACCCCACTAAACTTCCTGCCTCTCACCTTGAACTTGTGTCCCCTCGTGACTGACCTAAGAGGACAACTAAGGGGAACAGCTGCCCACACTGTCCATGTCCCTCATAATCATGTACAGCTTGAGCAATCTTCTCTGTTCCAGCGAAAACAACCCAAGCCTTTCCAACCTTTTTTATAAATTAATCTTTATTGTCACAAGAAAGCTTACATTAACACTGCAATGAAGTTACTGTGAAAAGCCCCTAATCGCCACATTCCTGCACTTGTACGGGTACACAGAGTGGAGAATTCAGAATGTCCAATTCACCTAACAAGCACGCCTTTCAGGACATGTGGGAGGAAACCGGAGCACCCGGAAGAAACCCATGCAGACACAGGGAGAATGTGCAGACTCCGCACAGACAGTGACACAAGCCCGGAATCGAACCTGGGACCATGGAGCTGTAAAACTTAAATGTTCCATCCCAGGCAACATCCTGGTGAATCTCCTCTGCACCCCCTCCAATGCAATCACACCCTTCTTATAATGTGGCGACCAGAACTGCACACAGTACTCCAACTGTGGCCGTACCAAAATTCTATACAACTCCAACAGGACCTCCCTGCTTCTGTGAGCTATGCCTCGATTGATAAAGGTAAGTGTCCCATTTGCCTTTTTCACAAATTGCCCTGTATCCCATGTGCATTTGCCTCCTTTATAAGTCGTCCATTGGGACCCTGTCAAAGGCTTTGCTGAATTCCATATAAACAACACCAACAGCATTACCCTCATATACACACCTGGTCACCTCCACAAAAAAATTAATCACATTTTTTAGACATGACCTCCCTCTGACAAAGCCATGCTGACTATCCCTGATCAAACCTTGCCACTTCAAGTGGAGATCGATTTTGCCCTTTAAAGTTTTCTCCAATAGTTTCCCTATCACTGACATGAGACTCACTGGTCTGTAGTTCCCTGGCTTAGCTCTACAACTATTCTTAAATAGTGGGACCACATTAGTGGAGGCCGTTGACGCCGGAGTCGTTGGTGCGGTTTTCCCACCGGCGTGGGGATATAGCCCCATTTTCAGAGAATCCCGCCCCTTGTCACTCCCTCTGTCAATTTACTCAAGAACCTTGCATTCTCTCTCCCTGAGTTCCATACCTACATCCTCATTCTCTTGGGTGAAGATGGATGTGAAATATTCATTCAACACCCTAATAATGTCCTCTGGCTCCACCCACAGATTGTCCCCTTGGTCCCTAATGGGCCTAACTCTTTCTCTGGTTATTCTCTTCCCAATGTTATACTTGCAGGAGGTCTACATGTAATGACTGAATTAGACTTCACTGTGATGCTCCCTATAGTCAAACAGCCTACTGACACTTAGACCTTGAAAATCCATGATCCACATTTGTGGTACAGTACGAAGTCTTACAACACCAGGTTAAAGTCCAACAGGTTTGTTTCGATGTCACTAGCTTTCGGAGCGCTGCTCCTTCCTCAGGTGAATGCAGAGGTCTGTTCCAGAAACACATATATAGACAAATTCAAAGATGCCAGACAATGCTCGGAATGTGAGCATTAGCAGGTGATTAAATCTTTACAGATCCAGAGATGGGGTAACCCCAGGTTAAAGAGGTGTGAATTGTATCAAGCCAGGACAGTTGGTAGGATTTTGCAGGCCAGATGGTGGGGGATGAATGTAATGCGATATGAATCCCAGGTCCCGGTTGAGGCCGCACTCATGTGTGCGGAACTTGGCTATAAGTTTCTGCTCGGCGATTCTGCGTTGTTGCGGGTCCTGAAGGCCGCCTTGGAGAACGCTTACCCGGAGATCAGAGGCTGAATGCCCTTGACTGCTGAAGTGTTCCCCGACTGGAAGGGAACATTCCTGCCTGGTGATTGTTGCGCGATGTCCGTTCATTCGTTGTCGCAGCGTTTGCATGGTCTCGCCAATGTACCACGCTTCGGGGCATCCTTTCCTGCAGCGTATGAGGTAGACAACGTTGGCCGAGTCGCACGAGTATGTACCGCGTACCTGGTGGGTGGTGTTCTCACGTGTAATAGTGGTATCCATGTGGTACATGGTACCACTCGTACATACTCGTGCGGTACATACTCGTGCGACTCGGCCAACGTTGTCTACCTCATACGCTGCAGGAAAGGATGTCCCGAAGCGTGGTACATTGGCGAGACCATGCAGACGCTGCGACAACGAATGAACGGACATCGCGCAACAATCACCAGGCAGGAATGTTCCCTTCCAGTCGGGGAACACTTCAGCAGTCAAGGGCATTCAGCCTCTGATCTCCGGGTAAGCGTTCTCCAAGGCGGCCTTCAGGACCCGCGACAACGCAGAATCGCCGAGCAGAAACTTATAGCCAAGTTCCGTACACATGAGTGAGGCCACAACCGGGACCTGGGATTCATATCGCATTACATTCATCCCCCACCATCTGGCCTGCGAAATCCTACCAACTGTCCTGGCTTGATACAATTCACACCTCTTTAACCTGGGGTTACCCCATCTCTGGATCTGTAAAGATTTAATCACCTGCTAATGCTCACATTCCGAGCATTGTCTGGCATCTTTGAATTTGTCTATATATGTGTTTCTGGAACAGACCTCTGCATTCACCTGAGGAAGGAGCAGCGCTCCGAAAGCTAGTGACATCGAAACAAACCTGTTGGACTTTAACCTGGTGTTGTAAGAGTTCGTACTGTGCTCACCCCAGTCCAACGCCGGCATCTCCACATCATCACATTTGTGGTGAACTTGAGGTTCTAATTAGGATAAGGAAAGTGTAGATTTTGATGCATGGATCATTTACGTTGGGTGTTCTTGCTGTTCCAAAAAGGCTTGGGAATTTCCTGAGGCTGGGAGAAAGACTCAAGAGTTTCTTCCAGCCGTTTCTGGTAAGCTGGCACCCCCCAGATTTCTTGCCAGCCCTTTCTCTGGTAGCCTCAACATACTGTAGGCCTGAAAAGAAGCAGGCAAATTTGATGAAGATAGGAGTGCGGCCCACAAGGTTGTTTCCAGTATGTTTGGCTAAACAAAGATCAGTTGGTAGAAGGAAGAGCAAAAGAGCCAATCCTCTTCTGTTTGATGTTTTTTCTGCCAGACCTGTCAGTGCTACAGCACAACTGTGGGTGTCCCAGCTGCACTGATGCTGGTTGAGTCAGCCACTCATTGTTTACTTATTTCCTGACCACAAGAATTCCAAAAGGAAAAGAAGTAACTGAGTGGTAGCAGAACGGGATCACAGGTTTTCAGCATCAATAAAAATTGCTGTCCTTATTCCATTATCTAAATGTCACATGTATCTTCACCCCATCCTATCAATGGTCCCATACTCACTCTCCCCTTTCCTTTTTAAACTTCTCCCTCTCTTTCCATCTCCAGGGATGGACTTTGATATCTATTTCACTGAATCAGGACGACTTCACTACCACTACTTGGAGAAAGCACTCAGCCTAAACATGGCACAGAATATACTTTGGGTGAGAGGCCTCAATGTCTATCAGTCCTCGATTGCTTATAGGCTAAATGATCAACTTTAGTTCAATGAAGCTTTGAACACAGCACTACATGTATGCTTAGCAGCGTAAACAGCATGCTATAGACAGAATTGAGTAATTCTACAACCAATGGATCAGATTAGAGCTCTGCAGCTCTGCTTCATCCAGTCACAAATCATGGTATAAAAACAGAACGTACTCTAGTAGCATCTGTGGAGAGAGAAACAGTGTTAATGTTTCAAGCCCAGTAAGACTCATCTTTGGAATCCATTCCGAAGAAGGACTCATAAAATCATAGAATCCCTACACTGCAGAAGGAGGCCAGTCGGCCATCGTGTCTGCACCAGCCTTTGCTCCGATAGAGCACCCTACCGAGGCCCAACCCCCGCCCCTATCCCCGTAACCCCACCTAACCTTTTTGGACAATGTTAGCATGGCCAACCCACCTAACCTGCACGTCTTTGGACTGTGGAGGGAAACCGGAGCACCCGGAGGAAACCCACGCAGGCACATGGAAAAAGTGCAAAGTCCACACAGACAGCCACCGGAGGCCGGAATTGAACCCGGGTCCCTGGAGCTGTCAGGCAGCAGTGCTAACCACTGTGCTATCATGGCACCCTGTGATTATTTTAAATTCTGACATTCTGTATTTATTTAAATATTTGAATAAAGAGGTCTAAAATTCATTAAATTCTGACTATTATTAGAACATTATTTTTCACTTTCTCACCATTCACTTGGACACAGAATGTGAGCAATCCCACTGGAACAGAACTTTACAAGTCCCTGCACTCCTCGGGCACTCCAAGAAATAGTCTTTTTTTCATGGGATATGGGCGTTGCTGGCTAGGACAGCATTTAACACTGTTATATTAACTCTTGTTTCTTTCTTCACGAATGCTGCCAGAGCTGCTGATCGTTCCGAAACATTTTATTTTTATTTCAGATCTCCAGCATCGACGGGATTTTGCTTTTACATCAATAGTGGTGGTCAATTAATCATCTAACAGTAGAACACCCCTGCTCTCAATGGCGCAGCACAGACATGAATTCAAGAGACAAGGTTAAAGCATATTCAGGCCACAAATGTCCGCCTCATGAGATTCCCACATTCCCACCATCACAAATGGCATTAATCAGCCAATTCGATTCACTTCATGCGATATCAAATAATGGATGAATGCACTGGACACAGCACTGGCTAATAGTTTTGATAGCATCTCAGCTGTAGTGCTGAAGATCTGTGCTCCAGAAATAACGCACCATCCACCTAAGCTATTCTAGTACAGCTACAACCCGATCATTTGGAAATTGACCACAGAAAAGCAGGACAAATCCAAATAGGCAAATTACTGTCTTATCAACATAGTCCCAGTCATGAGCAAACTGATGGAAGCAGTCGTTCAACAGTATTATCAAGTAAAAACTAATCTCTCAAGAAGAACTTGCTTGACAATGCTCAAGATTTGTTCCAGCAGTAATGCTTGGCCCTAGAGTTCATTACAGCCTTGTTCCAAGCATAGATACAAATTGAATAGCTGAGGGCTCTTATCCTTGTCTGCAAGGTATGAAGAAGCACTAATAAAATTGAACTCAGTAGGGATTGGATGAAAACTCTGCAGTGATGGTGTTGTATCTGATAAAAAAAAGGGAAATGGTTATTGTTATTGATGGCCAGTCATCTCAATTCTTGGGTTTTGCTTCATGAGCCCACAGCTCATCGCCCTAGACCCAGTTATCTTCAACTGCCTATCAAACACGTTGGGCGGGGATCTGTGATCCTGAGGCTAAATGTTGATGCCATCGGAAACGCCGTCGCGTTTCTCGATGGAGTGAACACCGCCTCAGGATCAGCAATTCTGGCCCCTACAGGAGGCCAGCACAGCACTGGAGTGGACCACGCCGCTCCAGCTGCTGATCCTGGTGTGAACTGGGCGCCGTGTGGTCCGCGCATGCGCAGTGGCACCGGCGCCAACGCGCACATGCGCAGTGACTCCCTTCAACGTGCCGGCCCCGACGCAACATGGCGTAGGGCTACAGAGGCTGGCGTGGAAGAAAGGAGGCCAGCCAGAGAGGCCGGCCCGCCGATTGGAGGGCCCCGATCATGGGCCAGGCCACATCAGAGGCCCCCCCAGAGTCAGACCCCCCTCCCACCCCCCACAGGCCGCCCCCGGACCCTTCAACGCCAAGGTCCCGCTGGCTGAGAGCAGGTGTGAACGGCGCCGGCAGGACTCGTTTTTTTTTACAACTGCCGCTCAGCCCATCCCGGGGCAAGAATCGGCGGGGGGGCCGCTCGCCGCGCCAACCACGCCAGTGCCATTGGTGCTGATTCTCCGCTCTGCAGAGAATCACGTCCCAGCGTCGGGGCGGTATGGCGCGAATCGCGCCGGTCGCAGGGACTCTCCGGCCCAGCGTCGGGCTGAGAGAATCGAGCCCATTGCTTCCATTCTCAGGTCAGAGGAATGATGGTTGCATTGTACAGTAACATCATTGAAGTGAAGCCTTATTACAACACTAATAATAATAATTGTTATTATTATCCAACTCATTCCTTCTATAATGAAGTAATCCATGCATGCATGTTGTAATAGCTGGATGATATCCAGGCTTGGGCTGTTGAATATGCACCATAAATGTTTAAAGCAAGGATTACCTCCAACAAGACAGCCTAACCACCCCTTGGCATTCAATGAAGATGTTCACCAGGCTGATTCCTGGGATGGAGAAAGGTTGAGCAGGTTGGGTCTATACTCAATGGAATTTAGAAGAATGAAATGTGATCCAATTGAAACATCTAGGATTCTCTGGGTATTTAACAGCGTAGATCTTAGGAAATTATGCCATTTCATGGGGGAACCTAGAACAAGGGGGAAAGGTTTAAAAATAAGGGTTTAAGACAAAAATGAGGAGCAATTTCATCTCTCGAAGGGTAGTTAGTCTTTGGAATTCCCTTCCATAGAGAGCAGTGGCAGATGGGCCCATTGAATTTATTCAAGGCTAACTTGTTTGATATGTAAGCACATGAAGGATGATGGGAGACAAGCAGGAAATGCAGTTAAGGCCACATTCAGATAAATCATGATCTTATTGAAAGGAGAATAGGCTCAGTGGGCTGAATGGCCTACTCCTACTCCTGCTTCTTGTTATCTTATTAACATGTATGGTTCAACTGTCCATTTTCAAAAGAAGCTACAAATAAGATTGCTGCTCAGCTGGTACTAATAGCAATTTCTAGAATTATCATGATAGAAATAGACATGTGATCCCTCATAGTAATGGTAACAGTAAGTGAAATGATGACCATCAGGACAAGATTTCACAAAGTATTATTCTGCTACTGAAGTAGAACTGTATTACTTGAAGCCTTTCAAAGACTCAGGTCAATCAGAGGTTAATTGTTGCTGGCGAGGGATGTTTGTAGACATTTGCAAAGCAACAGGTCTCACGCAACCAGCTGGAAATTATTGGCTTTCTTTTTCTCATAATTTTAACACACCAACATATGTAATCTCCAATGTGACAAGCACATGCTACTTTTGTGGTTCCCAAAATCTGGGCCATGACCCCATTTGGGATCACAAAAGCAGCGACTGGGGGGGGGGGGGGGGGGTGGTGAGCTTGCCTTCCTCAGAGACTGCACCCCGCACTGGTGCTCAGGTAGTGTTCGGCCAGCTCTTGCCCTCCTCAGCTCTTAAACTTGGGGTTTTATTCTTCTCAACACCATTTAGAAATGCCACCTGCAGGGACATGGGTGCACACTGGCTCAGGCTTCGGCTGGGGTTTGGGGCATCAGGCTGTGTGTGTAGAAGGGTTGTAAGAGAGGAGGTTGGCGCTGGTTACAGTGTGTGCATTGGCGGAAGACAGAAGCTGATTACAGTCTGCATACGTGGGGGGCGGGGGAGAGGAATTGATTACAGTGTGTGTGGAGGAGAGGAGATGATTACAGTGCTTGTCGGGGAGAGGGGTTGATACCGAGTTTGTGGAGAAGAGGGGCAGATCACAGTCTGTATGCATGTGGAAAGAGGAGCTGATTACAGTGTGTGTGTGTGTGTGTGTGTGGGGGGGGGGGGGGGGCGTGGGGGGGTTGATGTGGGGAAACAGACTGAAATCTTCAGTGGAAAATTAAAAGTTTAGCCAACATGCCCTACATTATAATCAATGATATCAAGATGGCCTTAAGGGAACCTTGGTCTAATATTGCTGTAGATCAGTAATGCTGAATACAAATGTAAATCAATAGTCACTGCTGCTTCATGAGCGAGGGCCATGAGCATGAGCGGCTCAGATGAAGTATTATACTGGTGAGTACATAAAATAAAAACATTTTTACCAAGTACTTTCAAAACTCAAATTTTTACTTAAAAGAGAGACATGCTTCTGAAGGCACTTAATTACTCATTACAACAAAGAAAAAAATGACAAATTTCAAACAATCGCAAAGATTTATACTATGAGAGATAAGGGTGCTGATTGATTATCAAGTCAACGCCAATTGGTCTCGGCATTTTCACGGGAATTATGGGCTCCCATGGCTCCTGAGTAATTCAAAAAAGGCATATGGCTTGAACATATTCCTTTTGTTTGCAGAGAACGGATCCCTGCGAATGAATGTATTCCACTTCTAGCAAGCATACATGAGCCACATTGCAAGCTCGACTGATAATCTTCAATTGGTAGCCAATAGCACACTCAGGTTTGTTCAGCAAGTGTTGGTCAATCAAGGAATCACATCGAACAGGAGACGTTTCATTTGGGTATTGCAAGTTCAGGCTGCTTGAGTACGGTCTGTATTCTGTTTATTACGAACAACTGAAGCAACATATTCAGTCATTGGGATGTTCGGCCTACATACCTGGCATCACACTGGCGCTGAAATTCATACATGACATTTCTCAAAGCGCGGTAGGCTAAACATTATTTTTAACGTTGGAGCAGCCCGTCAATAGAAAATGCCACTCACGTAGCTACTGCACGATAGTAGCATGGAATGACTTGCTTTTTTCTGTTGATCATTTTTGTTTAGATACTTTGCCTTTCTTTGATAATTCGTCCTGATGGGTGCAAGACTAAACGTTTTGGCAACAGATATCTCTGTTCAGCAATATTCAAAGTCTGTACAACTGACGTACTTGTGTAATATGTTGTGATACTGATTTATTTATGTAATAAGTTCTTTTTAGTTGGGTAATAGTGGGGAAGAGGCGGAAGGATTTCTAAGCTCATTGAACCGTGTTTTGAACACTCCCTCCATGGCAATTACTATAATCCTATAATATTGTGTGTTTATCTATAACACATAGGCTTTAATAATTTCAAGGGGGTTGGTTCGCTCAGTTGGCTGGAAGGCTGGTTTGTGCTGCGGGGCCATCAGCGAGGGTTCAATTCCCGTACTGGCTGCGATTATTCATGAAGGCCCCGCTTTCTCAACCTTGCCCCTTGCCTGAGGTGTGGTGATCCTCAGGTTAAATCACCACCAGTCAGAACTCCCTCTCAAAGGGGAAAGCAGCCTATGGTCATCTGGGACTACGGCGACTTTACTAATAATTATATACTGAGTGTTACCATGCTACTTTTGCTTTATGTTGGTGTCTGAACTTACATTCATTTTCAACTGTTTAAATGGGGTCACATCTGCAAAATGTTCTGGGAAGCATTGTGCTACCTGAAGGATTTTATATTTGCAAACATATTGTGAAGTGGACAAAAATCTAATACAAATTTTAATTTAATTCTCCTATCATGCTTTTGGCATGTTGTCAGCACTCCTTTTTATATTGTGCTCGAGTGAACTGAGCTTAAATAAGGAGGGGTAATTAATCATAAAAGTTACATAAGAACGATGTAACATAGCTAAGCCTCTCCCCACCTTATCGACATATTTTCCAGAGGAGGAGGAAATACTAGAAGTGACAAATCAAGGTTTGCTCTCTTGGTGAATTCATTTGACCAATATATGGACATAGCAAGGTTACAAATTACAACAAAGTCAGTGGCCAACTTTATTGCAAGTGTAACTGTTATTAAAACAGTTTAGAAATCCAGTTTAGAATTTTAGGTAACTTAAGTGAGCTGCTTCCTGCGGGAGAAGGACAACTATCGTGGTGACTGTTTCAATGTGTAGATGATGGAAGACGCCAAAGTGGCAAATCATTCAAAACCTTGGAAAAGGGTTGAATTTCCTGATTTTTGTATTACTTTCCTTAGGTTACCAAAACATGGTTTAAGGAGTGGACTAAAATTTTCCAATTGCCTTTATTTTCCTACACCTAAGCTTGCCTGGATGTATGGAGCTCCAACGAGACTGGAGCTCTACATCATCCAGAGCGAAGCACCCCATCCACCAACTTCAATCCCCCCACCACTGGTGCATAGTGGCAACAGGGTGTACCACCTACAAGATGCACTCCAACAGTTCATCAAGACTCCTTTGACAGCACCTTCCAAACTCGCGAACTCTACTAGCTAGAAATACAAGGGCAGCAGACACTTGGGAACACCATCACGTGCAAGTTGATAGGGTTGTGAAGAAGGCCTATGGAGTGTTGGCCTTTATTGGTAGAGGGATTGAGTTCCGGAGTCGGGAGGTCATGTTGCAGCTGTACAGAACTCTGGTACGGCCGCATTTGGAGTATTGCGTACAGTTCTGGTCACCGCATTATAGGAAGGACGTGGAGGCTTTGGAGCGGGTGCAGAGGAGATTTACCAGGATGTTGCCTGGTATGGAGGGAAAATCTTATGAGGAAAGGCTGATGGACTTGAGGTTGTTTTCGTTGGAGAGAAGAAGGTTAAGAGGAGACTTAATAGAGGCATACAAAATGATCAGGGGGTTGGATAGGGTGGACAGTGAGAGCCTTCTCCCGCGGATGGATATGGCTGGCACGAGGGGACATAACTTTAAACTGAGGGGTAATAGATATAGGACAGAGGTCAGAGGTAGGTTCTTTACGCAAAGAGTAGTGAGGCCGTGGAATGCCCTACCTGCTACAGTAGTGAACTCGCCAACATTGAGGGCATTTAAAAGTTTATTGGATAAACATATGGATGATAATGGCATAGTGTAGGTTAGATGGCTTTTGTTTCGGTGCAACATCGTGGGCCGAAGGGCCTGTACTGCGCTGTATTGTTCTATGTTCTAAGTTCCCCTGCAAGGCACACAGCATCCCAGCTTAGAGTATATCAGCGTTCCTTTCCTGTGGTGGGTTCAAAACCCGCTTCCAGCAGCATTGTGGATGTACTGCTCCCAAATGGACTGCAGTGGTTCATGAAGACCACTCAGCACCTCCTTCTAAAGGGCAAGTAGGGATGGACAATGAATGCTGGCCTTGCCACTGAAGAACACATCCCATAAAACGAAAAAATCTTCTTTATAAAATGCAAATACAATGCTCAGATAAGATCAGTGTTGGCACATCAAATATTGCTTAATGCCATAATGGGTGGAATCTTCCAATAATTTTTCAAGATATCAGCGGTCCCAGTGAGAAAACCAGGGAGAATCCTGTGAATGGTGTGAAAATTCACTGTATATTCACCTCTTTTCACAGAATTTTTATTCCACGTGATTCACGCCTCACTCGGGGCAGCTTGCCCCTGATTCGCTCGCCCTGGGAAAACTTTAATCTCTGCAACCAGCTCCTTTTAAATGCCTCCCCAGCAGGTGTTACAAGTCCAGTCGGGGAGATGGCTGCCCGGACAACAGGACCATGTTTCACGGAGGGAGCCCTCACTAAACTTCTGGATGGTGTGGAGCAGAGATGTGGCATCCTCTACCGCAATCGACCAGAAGCCCAGCAAGCAAGGTCACCACCCTGTCTGGGAGGTTGACGGCGCGATAGTTACCGCCAGCTTGCTCCATAAGAGGATGGGGGTACAGTGCTGAAGAAGATGGATGACCTTCTTTGTGCAGCCAAGATAAGCCTGTCTCCTCATGTCTGCCGCTGCGCCCCTTCACACACTCATCACACTTCCATGGCGATCTCTCTCCAGCCACTTCATGGCTTCCCACACTTGGCATGTGATAATTGGGTACTCCAAATTTTTTTCAAAACATTAAAATTAACTGCTGACCCATGCCGTTCTCCCACAATGTCATGTCATGGAGCCATGCGCCACAAACCCCTGTGCAAACTTGGCACTTCATCCCTCTGCAGTGTGACAATGGCAGTGCTATATCTCTCCCACTTCCCACACTGACGATGCAGTAAAGCCGCACTGGTGCTGCCACAGACCAAACAGTCCTCCTCTGCCCCATCCTGGCCAACACCAATGCTCAGACCTCTCATATATTCCAGCATTCTCTAGTGACGAGTGTGCCAAAGGCTGAAAACGTGTAGAGAGTCTGTCCATCTCATCAGTAGGTGGAGAAAATCACCAGAATCCCTGACCTCGGAAGAGGCAGCAGCAGCTGATATGTGTCATCCAGCCTCTCTGGGCCCCAAGATAAGCCTGTTCATTGGCAGGTCACGTACAGCTCTCTGTCAGGCAGGAGTTAGACATTTCACGGAGGATGAGAGGAGCATCGCTCTGTCCTCACTGCAAGTCATCATCATTCTCCTGCAGCGTCCGGCCAACCGCTTTAGTGCCCTGCACAGGAATGTAGCCACGATCATGGTGACCTTCCTCAGGCACCACAGTAGTAAGTGAATGTCAAACCCCCATGGTGGGGTCACAACCCACACCGAGAGGCTATGAGGGCATCTCTAGCCCTGCGCCCCATGCAGGCCTGAACATCGCCTGAAGCCCTTCTTCCTCCTCCTGTGCAGGGTGACCTCCCAGTCCATGTGATGCCAACTCTTGCATCACATGGCACAAGTTGTCCACCATCTTCCAGGACAGACGCAGTCTTCTCCGGCACTGGATCTCTGACATCTGGTGTGGTAGGAAGTTGTGTGGAGGAATACTCATGGCTGGTAGTGTCTCCTCCGAGGCTCCACCATTTGTGGCCCTGCTCACAGAAGATCAGCAGGTCCAACCTCCCCCTCCTTTGCAGGATGTTGGTCCTGGGTGCATGCAGCAGCACATCAATGTTGCTGCTGTTCGATTGCAATCAAAAGAATTGCCAGCTCGACTGGCTCCATGATTCTCCCGAATCAAAAGCCGAAAGGATGGGAACATCAAAGTGAGCGATGAGGAGTCCTGACAGCGGCCTCACCCTCTTTGGGTTTAAACCAATTAAACTAAATTGAATAATCTGAGGTACAATGTAGTAGGGCAGCCCCTTAAAGAAAAACTGCCTTCAACAATATCAAATCACAAATGAAACTTGAAACATCAAATCAAAATGTGATTAAAGGGGTTAACAATTGGGCACCAGTCAGTGGCACATGCATGCATTGCAATGCTGGCTAAATTAGCACAATTAACTTGTCAAGGAAGAGTCAGGGAGCTGATTAGGCAACTGACTTCCCCTTGTGGCAGGCGAGGTTCACCTGGTGCATGTGAAGACTGAAATTTGCAATCAGCTTCATCCTTAAAGGGCACCTTCATTCCCTCAGCTCTCATGGGCTGCGGATTAAACAAGCCTTTCATCCTGATCAACCAGTCACCCTTACACTAATACCTGACAGCCAGACTTCTATAACTAGTGGTCTTGATGTTCCAGTCATCTCATGTTCAAAGTGCTACCTGAGTGTGGGGTTTCATTCCGATTTCACTTGTCTTCAGGGTTGAGTCCCCCATGCATCCTGACACCTAATGTGATGCCACCCAGGGACCTCATAGTCACCCCCTGTGCTGAACCTGTGAATTGACCTGCTCCCACCTACTTTCCAGTTGCCACTCTAAAAGGGCAATCCCTCAGTGGTTATATCGCCACAAGCCTAGCTGGGGGGGGGGGACACGGGAAGCGCTGCCTGCAAACGAATCACCAGACCCCTTCAATTATAGAGGCTCACAGCCTTGACAGGGGTAAAATAAGAATTGAAATGGAATAGAGGAACAATAGGTTCAAGAGTACAAACACTGAAATCATGAACAGTATAGTGGCACAGGTTAATAAGGCTGTTTAATAAAAAACTCAAGAGCAAAAGAGATGTAATTGAAAAGTAGATTAATTAGGCTAAACGTGTGTGTGTGTGTGTGTGTGTGTAGGAGGAGGCCATTCAGCCCTTCGAGCCTGCACCGACATTCATTATGATCATGGATGATCATCCAACTGAATAGCCCAATCCCATTCTTTTGGTCCCTTTCACCCCAAGAGCTCCTTCTTGAAAAGATACAGGGTGGGATTCTGTCTGCCTAGGGCTGGGCCAAGGAATCCCCGTGACCGGTGCGAATCGCGCCACGCCGCCCTGACGCCGGCACACTGCGGAGAATCAGCACCATTGGCACTGCCGTGGTTGGCGCGGCGCCGGTCGGGGACTGCCATACGCGGCCGGCCCACCAAATCTCGGCCCAGGTTGGGCCGAGCGGCCGTCGTAAAAACGCCGAGTCCCGCCGGCGCCATCCACACCTGCTCTCATCCGGCGGGACCTCGGCATGGAACGGTCGTGGAGCGGCCTGTAGGGGGGGGGAGGGGGGGCCAACCCCAGGAGGGGCCTCCGATGTGGCCTGGCCCGCAATCGGGGCCCACCGATCGGTGGGCCGGCATCTCTGGCTGGGGTCCTCCTTTCCTCCGCGCCGGACCCTGTAGTCCTGCGCCATGTTGCGTTGGGTAGGCGCGTTGAAGGAAGCCACTGCGCATGCGTGTGTTGGCGCCAGTGCCACTGTGCATGTGGACATTGGCACTGGTGCCACTGCGCATGCGCGGATCCCGCGGTGCCCAGTTCGCGCCGGGATCAGCAGATGGAGCGGCATGAACCGCTCAAGTGCCGTGCTGGCCCCTTTTGCGGGCCAGAATTAGTCATTGGGTCGACCCATTCACGCCGTCATAAAGCACGACGGCGTTTACGACAGCGTTGACACTCTGTCGCGGGATTAGAGAATCCCGCCCACAATGTTTTGGACAACTGTGGGCAGCACGGTAGCATGGTGGTTAGCACAATTGCTTCACAGCTCCAGGGTCCCAGGTTCGATTCCCGGCTTGGGTCACTGTCTGTGTGGAGTCTGCACGTTCTCCCCGTGTGTGCGTGGGTTTCCTCCGGGGGCTCCGGTTTCCTCCCACAGTCCAAAGATGTGCAGGTTAGGTGGATTGGCCATGCTAAATTGCCCTTAGTGTCCAAAATTGCCCTTAATGTTGGGTGGGGTTAATGGGTTATGGGGATAGGGTGGAGGTGTGGACTTAGGTAGGGCGCTCTTTCAAAGAGCCGGTGCAGACTCGATGGGCCGAATGGCCTCTTTCTGCACTGTAAATTCTATGATTAAACTGCTTTCTGTGGTAGAGAATTCCACAGGCCCATCACTCTCTGGGTGAAAACATTTATCCTCATTTCAGTCCTAAATGTGTTTACCCTGTTTCCTTAGACTGTGCCCCCTGGTTCTGGAGTACCCTGCCATCAGAACCATCTTTCCTGCATCTACCCTGTCTGGTCCTGGTAGAATTTTATAGATTTCTATGAGATCCTCCTCATTCTTCCAAACTCACGCAAACATAATCCTAACCGATTCAATCTCTCCTCATACATCAGTCCCATCATCGTACGAATCAGTCTGGTAAACATCACTGCACTCCCTCTATAGCTAGAACATCCTTCCTCAAATTAGGAGACCAAACTTCACACAATATTCCAGGTGTGGTCTCATCAAGGTCCTGTATAATTGCAACAAGACGAGAGGGCAGCACGTTAGCACAGGGGTTAGCACAGTTTCTTCACAGTTCCAGGATTCCAGTTTCGATTCCCGGCTTGGGTCACTGTCTGTGCGGAGTCTGCACTTTCTCCCTGTGTCTGCGTGAGTTTCCTCCGGGTGCTCCAGTTTCCTCCCACAGTCCAAAGATTATCATAGAATTTACAGAGCAGAAGGAGGCCATTCGGCCCATCGAGTCTGCACCAGCTCTTGGAAAGAGCACCCTACCCATAGTCAACACCTCCACCTTATCCCCATAACCCAGCAACTCCACCCAACACTCAGGGCAATTTTGGACACTAAGGGCAATTTATCATGGCCAATCCACCTAACCTGCACATCTTTGGACTGTGGGAGGAAACCGGAGCACCCGGAGGAAACCCACGCACACACAGGGAGGATGTGCAGACTCCACACAGACAGTGACCCAAGCCGGAATCGAACCTAGGACCCTGGAGCTGTGAAGCAATTGTGCTATCCACAATGCTACCATGCTGCCCGGATGTGTAGGTTAGGTGGATTGGCCATGATAAATTGCACTTAGTGTCCCAAAAGGTAGGTGGGGTTACTGGGTTGCGGGGATAGGGTGGAGGTGTGGGCTTAAGTAGGGCGTTCTTTCCAAGAGTCAGTGGGTGCAGGCTCCATGGGCCGTTCGGCCTCCTTCTGCACTGTAAATTCTATCATTCTATAAGACATCCCTGCTCCTGTAGCCAAATCCAACATACTATTTACCTTCTTAACTGCCTGCTGCACCTGCATGCTTACTTTCAGCGATTGTGTATAAGGACACCCAGCTCTCATTGCATATTCCCCTTCCTGAAGCTATAACCATTCTGCACTCCTTTTTCGCTACCTAAGTGGAAAACCTCACATTTATCGATATTATACAACATCTGCCATGTATTTGCCCACTCATTCAACTTCTCTAAATCACACTGAAGCATCTCTTCATCCTCCTCACATCTCAGCCCCCGCACCCCGCCCCTCCCCCCCCCCCCCCCCCCCGCTTCCACTTTGTGTCATCTGCAAATTTGAAGATATTACATTTTATCCTCTCATTTATATCATGAATATACACTGTGAATAGCTGGGGTCCCAGTACCAATCCCCACTAGTCAAAGCCTGCCATTTGGAAAAAAAGTAGCTTTTTCTTACTCTTTGTTTCCTCTCTGCCAACAACCAGTTTTCCATCCATCTCAATATACTATCCACATTTTGCAATGGGCTAGTTCAGCCAGAAGTCCTGTTGCAGAGCTGTATATTCCATGTAATGCTATGTAACTCATTGTGTGTGAGCTTGGAGTCATATAATGTGGTGCGAGTTGGAGTGGGCTGATCAGTTACATTTACCCTTCAGTATGATTTTTTTTGCGGAATTCATTTTGTTCACAGCATGAAATTGACTTAAAACTATTTTGGTTCTCTGAGAAACAGACAGAGTTTGTGTGCAGACCTGCAACTAAGAGCAGTTAGATTAGGTTTTCACCCGAATACATCCTAGACAGCTGTTACATAGGAAGGAAAATAAATAGTATGTTTATTCTGAAAGAAGAGAATCACTGAGGGACTCCCTTGGGTCAATCTCTCCTCAGTGCTGGACTTGAGATTGCACTGCCTCGTCTGTAAGTAGCGAACCTCCTTGTGGCTCTTGCAGAATTTAGTTTACTTGTATGCATCTCGTCACCAGATCTCGTTTTTGACATCAGTTTTTAACTTGTGCTTTTACTTATCCAGTTTATGCAGCTAGCTTGACGGTCTCCTCAATCCGTTTGACTCATTGTGATCATCATAACATAACCCATATGCAGGGGAACTGACAGGCTTTGACCAGGAACTCATTTTACACGTGAAGTGAATGGGAAGTGAAACAGGGCAATGTGTAAAATGGACATCTGCCTTGACTGTTTTTCCCATTGGGTGGTTTAAGTTACAATTTCCACCATGATTCCTTCTTGAGTAATTAACCAAATATAGTGCTAGGACTCATGGAGAGAGTTCTGATTCATGGCTGATATTTTACCTTGCCAGCCAGGGCATGCTTTCAATATTGCTCTAGCTCACATCAGCTAGCTTCACACTTCCCAGAGAATGAACCTAGAATTTTCCTGACCAATATGACTCAGTACTGCAACATGCCAGAGATTGGATAGACTGGGATTGTTTTCCTTGAAGCAGAGGAGACTGAGGTGGGACATGATTGAGATCTATAACATTTTGAGGAGAGTAGATAGACAGAAATAACTTTTCCCCCTTGGTGGAGGGATCAATGGCCAGGGGCATAGATTTAAGGTAGGAGGCAGGAGGTTTAGAGGGGATGTGAGGAAGAACCTTTTTACCCAGAGGGTGCTGGGAGTGTGGAACTCGCTGCCTGAAAGGGTGGTGGAGGCAGAGGCTCTCATAACATTTAAGAAGAATTTAGATGTGCACTTACGATCCCAAGGCATAAAAGGTTGTGGTGAACCACGTATTGCTACTATATATATATTTACCGTTATTCGTCCTACTGTTATCCACCACTGTATATATGTCCACTGGTGTTCTTATTCACTGTTACTTCCTGTTGTTGTGTTGATGCTTCTGTTGGCTCCGCCTGTGGCTCCGCCCCTCAGGGGAGGTATATAATTGGCAGACCTGTGGCCAGCTCTCAGTGCGGGAGCAGCAGCAGGCTGGCATACTTCTTAGCTTATTAAAACCACTG
Organism: Scyliorhinus torazame; assembly: GCF_047496885.1. Lineage (NCBI taxonomy): Eukaryota > Metazoa > Chordata > Chondrichthyes > Carcharhiniformes > Scyliorhinidae > Scyliorhinus > Scyliorhinus torazame. The sequence continues at coordinate 277,545,272 of NC_092709.1, forward strand.
TTCTCTTCTACAATTTGACTCGTGTGAATTGATGGTCCATCAAAGGTTATGGACCATGTGCTGGAAAATGGGATTGGAACAGTTAGGTGGTTGTTTTTGACTGGTGCAGAGGCGATGGGTGGTCGAGCCATTTCTGGAGTTCCAGGACTTTAGCCCAGTGACAATGAAGGAACAACAATATAGTTCCAAGTCAGTATTGGCTCTCCAAATAGTGGAAAGTTTTCCCATTTATTCCGATTGACTTCAGTTTTGTTGGACTCCTTGACGCCAAATGCTGTATTGACGTCAAGAGCAGTCACTCTCATCTCAACTCTTGAGTTCAGATTTTTTTGTTTGGACCATGTCTGTAATGACGTCAGGAGCTGAGTGTTTCAGATAAAGGCCTCATGTGTGAATCCCCCTATGTTCAAATAGCTTGCCACTTCGGAAAAACAACCTTGTTGGTATACTGTAGGGCACCCACTGACCGATTAACTGTAGCTCAGCACATGTCAGTGCCTTGTGAGCGGGGAGCGAAAATCGGAAAGGGTAGGGAGGCCTAATTAACACAAAACCACTTTATAAATTGTTAAATTAGACAAACTTATTATGCGCTGAGCTATATTCACCAATGACTTTTAAATGTGATCTGTACTTTATGCACTCTTATACCAGTATTTTTATTCATGTGAACTTAATGACTGAGATCCTTTACATCTAAACACAAAGTCATACCTCCCGTACGTGAGCCCTTCCTTCATCCCCTTGTTTAATTTTTAACAAACTCTGATGTATCCAGTTTAATCCAACATAATTAGTATTCATGTGTTGCATGTGGATAATTCACACACATCATTAAACAGCAACTTGGTTCCTGTTTATTCATTGCACCTTGTGATTGTTTGTCACAGAATCATTGGATGTAACCACAATCATATTAACCCTTTGAGAATATGAATACAAATGTTAGCCCTTAAACTGACAGCAAGGAAACACCTGTCTTCTTAGGCTGACTGGCTCATTTCTTCAGTTCAATTATTGTGGCACTGAAATAAACATGGCCAGAATAAATTTAATCGAACATCATGACCTATATTACATTAATATGAACCCCAAACTATTATATTAAAGTGTAAGTATAAATGCTAATCTTTTTTAAGTAACAGAACTTTACTCTGTCATCCTTTTCTTTTCCCTGAGGCACAGTGCGACATGTTTGGAGGCATGTCCTTCAAATGGGACATTCAACAAAGTCCCAGTCTGCTTGTTCATTTAGATGTTTTAAATCCCATGGCATTATTTGAAGAATAGCGTTACAGCCAGCATTCCTCCCATGGCCAGCATCACTAAGATCAACTGAATTGTTTAGTTGCTACTATTTATGCAGTCTTGCTTTCAGCATAATAAAATCACTACACTTTCAAGACATTCCACTGGGGGTGTATTTCAGCCCGCATTAGCCATCAGCTAGATTAGCAACGTGAGCTCAAAATCCGCTAGGAATCGGGAAACTGGATTGTCTGGCTGTTCCAGTTGGAAGGCTCGTTTAATCCACAATCCATGCGAGCTGTGGGAATGAGGATGCCATCTAACGATGAAGCTGACTGTAAATTGGAGTCTTCACATGCATTGGGTATGCCTTGCCTGCCACATGGGGAGGCCAGATGCCTAATTAGCTCCCTGAAGCTTCCTGGTGAGTTAATTGTGCCAATCTAGACAGTATTGCAATATATATGAATCAGAGACATGCCATCACGAGCACGTGTGAAACACGTAGGAAAATTTTTTGGGGGAAGCGGCTCAATATATGGCAACATTCTCTATGACTGTGCTGGCAGGAGTCGGGATGCGGACCATATAAAGATCCATTGACCTCGGGCACAAATTTCTGGTCACCAAGCGTGAGCGGCCAGCGGATATCCTTTGAAAAAAATTGGAATATCCCTTCCTGGGAGGTTTGATAAAGTGCTAGAAAAATGCTTTTCTCTTCTTCGCTCCTTTCTTGTTATTTTACAGTTCTAGCTAGAAACACATTGACAACAGCGGGACCGGAAAGTCCAACCGCCAGCAAATGGCGGGCTGGCTTGGCCTCTGCAAAACAATCTGCTGCTGGGGGGGGGGAGGGGGGGGGGGGGGGGGGGGGGCGGTTCTCCTCATCTCAGTCCTAAATGATTGATGGTTATCTTGAGACTGTACCCTCATTTTTTGGAATTCCCAACCAGCGGGAACAGTCTCTCAGCCCCAACTCTATTCAGACATTTGAAATCTATTCCCCATGTTTAAAATTTGTGATTCTTCATCTATTTTGATTTTGAGAGAGAAATTTTCATTGACTGAAAAGACAGCAATATGGTGGTCTCTACTAGTATAGGCCCAATCTGGTGAACCTTTCCTCATGAAACAAGCCATTCATCCCAGGAATCAACCCAGTGGAGCTTCTCTGAATGTTTTCAATACAAGTATAGCCCTCCTTAAATAAGGAGGCAAACATCATACACTGTGCTCCAAGTGTGGTCTCACTAAAGCCGTGGACAGTTGTAGCAAGACTTCCCTATCCCTGTACTCCATCCCCTTTCAATAAAGGACAACAATCCATTTCGTTCCAAGTCACTTGCTGTACCTGCATTCTAACATTTTGTCATTCATGTGGGTTGAGGGGGGCAATTATAGGGCACGTGGGGGTCAGAGAGAGGCTTATTATAGGGCATGTGTAGGGGCTGGAGAGGAGCGTTTGTGGGGGTCAGAGAAGGTCGTAAGTGTGTAAGTGTGTCTATCTGTGTATATCAGTGTCTTTGTGTGTGTGTCTGCCTGTATGTGTATGTGCGTTTGTGTGTGTGTGTGTTTCTGCGTGTATGTATGTATGTGTATATGGTTTGACTCATCTCACTTTAAAATCAATAATGACTAGATGCCCTTTAGGGAACCTTGGTGTGATATGGCTACAGATCAGTTAGGCTGAATACAAATGTTAACAACAATAGTACCTGTTGCTTCCTGACCAAGGGCCATGAGATGGAGTGGCTCAATTGAAGTAAGTATTGGTGACTACATAAAATATTTGCATTTTGACAAAATACTTTAAAATGATGTAGTTATTCTAAGTTGATCCATAAAACGCAAGTTTTAATAATTACGAACTGCTATAAAAGTTTATATAAAGTCAGAACAACAGCTTTTTAAGTGACTTAAAGACAGTTCCCAAGATGGCCAAATATTCGCATACCGATAACCAACAAATTAGAAATCAGCAAGGAGCTCGCCGTCTAGAGGTAGCCTACCAGAATCAACTTGGACAAGTCTGAATGACCCATCTCCTGAATCACTGGCAAAACATCCAGACATTATATTCCGCTGGGTGTGGACCAAGACATTAGACTCAAACATTTTAGACAATGGACCCCTGTTGAGAAAGGAACTCCAGCGACGAGAGAGTTTAATCATTTTTAAACACTGGACTTGGAACCAGCTTTCTATGACCATGTTTATGTAACTGGTCAGTTTGAGAGAATAGATCATGTGATGAGCAAGCTACCTTTGTGTTTTAAGAAACTGCTTCTGTCTAGGTCAGTTGGAATGAGACAAAAAAAAACCCTAAGTTATTATACGTTGACACTATTTCTCTCCAGTTTTACAAAAAATTTGATTTGTCCTGTCCTTTTTTGACAAGCCACACACCACAGGCAGCACCTTAAACATCTATCCAGCAGCTGCTGACTCCAGAAACGGTCCATTGACATCTTCAAATCGTCTCGGTGCAGAATCTAGAAAAGCCACCAAGCCCAGTCGCAAACTATGTAAGCCATCATCAGTCTACACAATCTGTATCAGGGACACAATCAAGGGACTGCATGGCCTACTCCTGCTCCTAGTTCGTATGTTCGTATTCGATTTACATTTTTTGGGCCCTTAAGCAATTTAATCTACCCTTGCACTTTGTAACTTACTTATTTGCATGTGTGAATTCTTGAATGCATTTTTGAGAGAGTTAGAGCATTCACATTATTTTTATTTAGCTCGGGTGTTATGTGGAATAAATACTATTCTCTTTTCTTTTAAAACTTATAAGAAAACCTGTCGGTGCATGTCTTTCATTGTTGCAGCATTTAAACAGTTATACACTCACTGAAATGGCAACCAAATTATTAAAAAAACACCTGTTGGGGTCAACCTTGTGGTGGAAAGAGAAGGGAACAAATCATCATTTAAGAACAGCACTGAAGGTTGCTCTGCTGCTTTACTGCTGCTTTGTTTATGTCGGTGTCTGGAGGCACATTCATTTTCAGGTGTTAACATGGAGCCATGTTTCAAAGTAGTCTGGGAAGCACTGTGCTACTTGAAGGATTTTATACTTGTAGATATTTTGTGAAGTGGACAAAAATGTTACCAAACTTCTCATTTAATTCTCCCGTCATGCTTTTGGCATGTGTAAGCACTCCCTTTTCTATTTTACGGGGGGTGGCCTGAGCGTAAATGGGGACGGGTAATTGATCATAAAAATTACATAAGAATGATGTAACAATAGCGAAACCTCTCCCCACCTTATATTACATATTTTCCAGAGGTGGAGGAAATACTAAAAATGACAAATCATTTTGACAAACTATCTCTTTATCTAGGCATAACAAAAGCTCCAAATTAGAACAAACTTAGAGACCAGCTGTTGTGTTGGGGGCTTGTGCCAACATTGGGCGAGTTGTCCCACAGACTAGTCAAGCAACAGCCTGACATGGTCACGCTGAAGGTATCATACATTACAGATAATGTCCCAGGCACCACCCTCACTAACCCTGGGTGTGTCCTGTCCCACTGGCAGGACAGACCCAGCTGAGATGGCAGCACAGTAGTATACAATGTTGTTGCCTCAACATTGATTCTGGACCCCATGTAGGTTCATGCCATTTCTTTACAGGAACCAGTCCAAAGTTACTTCCAGCTTCCAAAAGGCTCACTTTCCACTGTCCCACCCTCTCCCCCAATTCCATTGGCTCCTAATATCCAGTCCCTGTCAAAAGTCATTTTCTTAAAACCAACTTTCAGCTGTAAGACCCACTCCAGCGACACCTTCTCCCAGCTATAGTAGGAGGAATCTTGCTGCATCCTTAAATTCCCACATATTCCCGCTCTTCAATGTTCTCCCACCTGCATTCTGCCTGGTGGCTAACAGAAAACTGCCTTTTCCCCTGTTTTCCACAAGAACTGTTGACTCCCTTTAGAGCTTAACCTAGGCCCCCAGTCCCCATCAGAGCAAGATTATGTAAGCTTATCATCAGGCAGAGCTAGTAGGTTATCATATGTCCCTCTCCAGTACTCTATTTTGCCTTCAATTAAAAGAGACAGTTTAAAACATAATCATCTTATAAAACCTCGCATTTTTAACGACACTCATCAGTATATCTCCTTACATAGTGAAAAAAGTAATGTCAGCACAGGAGTTCTTCCTGCTGTAATGGCCAGTAATTATCCTTTTCCCAAAACTACCAAAAAGTAAATTAATGATCATTTACATCATTGCTCTCTGTGGGACCTTGCTGTGCGCAAATTAGCTGCAATGTTTTCTACATAACACCAGTTACTACTGAAGAGGCTGTAAAGTACTTTGAAACATCCCGAGCTTGTCAAAACTGCTATATAAATGCAATTCTTTCTTTTGTATTATTTCCTTCTGAAGACTAAGGCTCACTGCAAGCACATTTTTACTTTCTGGTCTTTTTGGTTGACTAGCACATCACCTAATGCCTCCATGCACTAAGATGCTGGGCACTGCATCAACTTATTATTTCATTTGGTCTTGCAATAGCAGCTAGAGCAGGAATTGCACTTCACAGACAAATATACAATCACACAAAACTGATTAAAACAAATACTTGACAAATTCCAGATGCCAGAAAAAGCCATGTTATCGAGGGTCAGGCATTTATTGAGTTTGGAGGTCCCTGTTTCTATTACCTGATGTACTAAAACACAGATTTCTAAATGAATTCTACAAGTGCTGCAGTTCTCTATGCAAACAATACTTCATTCAAATGGAAGAACTGATTCAAAAGACCAACAAATGTTGTTAATAAGCTTCATATTCAGTTGCAACTCTTGATTTTGTTAACTATCTGTATATTATTATCGGTTTCTTTTGAAATAAATTCATTCCTGGGATATAGGAGTCTCAGACATTTAATGCCCATCCTGTGATACCCTGAGAAGATGGTGAATCCTCTTGAACCACTGCAGTCCATGTGATGGAAGTGTTGCCAGATAGGCGGTGACCAGAATGGGCTAAATCCTGGTTTCTTGTCCCTCCACTAACATCACTAAAACATGATGTGGAGATGCCGGCGTTGAACTGGGGTGAGCACAGTACGAAGTCTTACAACACTTCCGCAATCAAGGGCATTCAGCCTCTGATCTCCGGGTAAGCGTTCTCCAAGGCGGCCTTCAGGACGCGCGACAACGCAGAATCGCCGAGCAGAAACTTATAGCCAAGTTCCGTACACATGAGTGCAGCCTCAACCGGGACCTGGGATTCATGTCGCATTACATTCATCCCCCACCATCTGGCCTGCGAAATCCTACCAACTGTCCTGGCTTGATACAATTCACACCTCTTTAACCTGAGGTTACCCATCTCTGGATCTGTAAAGATTTAATCACCTGCTAATGCTCGCATTCCAAGCATTGTCTGGCAGCTTTGAATTTGTCTATAGATTTGTTTCTGGAACATACCTCTTCATTCACCTGAGGAAGGAGCAGCGCTCCGTAAGCTAGTGACATCACTAAAACAGATCACCTTGACATTCACATTTTTGCACATAGCATCAGGGACAGCATTTGGAAAGAATTTCAGAAGGTTGTGAACCATTTTGAAATGTCTTGAGCTCATGAAAGGCACCTCGTCAATTCCTTCCTTCCTGCCTAAAGTAGCCTTGGTAAGCCCAACTCCACTTACCTGAATTCCTCCAAGGCTGCTGCTCCCAGTGGTGCTTCTGGGACGCCCTCTTCACCTTTAAAGTCACTGCAACTCAGTTAACTGTCTGATTGAAATTTAATCCCTTTAGTGCTTCCAAGTGGGGTTTCTCCTGACTTTCTGGCTGATTGAATGCACCATTGTTTTGGATATTAGATTCAACCCATAATCACAATACCTAATGAATCACCATGGGATAAATTGTACATGGTTTGCAGCTGTTCATTTTGTTCAATATCTTTATTTTATTCTTTTATTTCAGAATCCAGCTAAAAAATATTAAACATTACCTTTGTTTCTCAGGAGCAATTTTTCAAATCGATACACTGCTCCAGTTTTAAGTCAATTTAACTGGCCTATCGTCTCCCTAACATAGAATCAGAAAGATTCTCCCCCGAACACTACCAGGACAATTGGGCCTGCAAACTGGCCCAACCTGTGATACGTTTGTTATAAATAATAATTGTTTTTCTCCTTCAGTGGAAAGATACGAGGCCCCCAAGCGTGGAATCCTGGATCAGCGATATGGCAGGGTTCATTAAATTGGAGAGGGTGAAATTCGCCTTGAGCGGGTCGGTGCAAGGGTTCTTTAGGCGGTGGCAACTGTTCTTAGACTTTCTGGCAGAACGATAGACATTGGTCAATGGCAGCAGCAGCTCGGGGGGTGGGGGGGGGTTACTTTATTTTTGTTTATGTTATTTACACTGGAAGGGTCTGAGGGGGTGTATACACCTGTTGTGTTAAGTCGGGGTGTTAATGTTAATTTATTATTTAGGTACGGGGGGGAGGGGGGGGGGGGAGGGGTTTGGGGGGTTGCTTTTTTAGATTGTGTTTTGTACTTAACCCTGTTGGGTTATTTTTTCTTTCTCATTTTGTTATTGATATTTTATGAAAACCTTGAATAAAAATTATTTCAAAAAAAATAAATAATAATAATTGTTTTATTGTGTGGTGGCTTAAAAATCAGTTTATGCTTCTTGAAAATGCGATGTTTAAAAGTTTCAAGAATTCTCTCCGTTAAAGAGCCTTTAATTAGGCTGCATTTGTAGCTTTAAATTGACACTTTTGAGAACCTACAGTTTTCCTAGTGATGTTGTGACTAATTAGGTCAATTTTAGCTTTGGCTTTTGGAGGAATGGAGCAATTTACATTCACATGGGTTGTACAAGTCATCCATAGTAATGGTTGTGTTATCAGCTGAGTCAGAAGGCTGTAGCTTCAAGCTCCACTCCAGGGACCTGAACACATGGTGGAGAAGAACAGTTCAGTTCAGTATTGCTGTACTGTTGAAGGTATTGGGTGTGATCTAGGGCAGCATGGTAGCACAGTGGTTAGCACAGCTGCTTCACAGCTCCAGGGTCCTAGGTTTGATTCCCGGCTTGGGTCACTGTCTGTGAGGACTCTGCACGTTCTCCCCGTGTCTATGTGGGTTTCCTCCGGGTGCTCCGGTTTCCTCCCACAGTCCAAAGATGTGCAGGTTAGGTGGACTGACTATGCTAAATTGCCCTTAGTGTCCAAAAAAGGTTAGGTGGGGTTACGGGGATAGGGTGGAGATGTGGGAATAGGGTGAAGGTATGGGCTTAGGCAGGGTGCTCTTTCCAGGGGCCGGGCAGACTCGAGGGCCAAATGGCCTCCTTCTGCACTGTAGATTTTATGATCTAACCAAAAAACAGAGTCAGAGTTCTATTTTTTCTCGCTGGTGTACACGATCTACTTTCAGACTGATTTTTTAATAATGGGGAGGTCGTTGTTGCCGGGGGTAAGGAAGGCGGAGTATTGTCCGATTGTGATTGCCGACCTTGCTCCACACCTGGGCGGGGTGGCTTTGGAGAGGGGTTTTTTCTGTATGGATGGTCAGAATGTTGGATGAATACATAGGGTTTAACAAGAATGGTGATGTTTCCCCCTCGGTAGTATTGAGGCTCTGGAGGCGGTGCTGAGGGGAAAGTGATTACACACAAGGCACAGGTGGATAGGGAAGCAAGGGAGGAATGTTAGCGGTTGGCAAATATGATATTGGAGGTGGGTGGGAAGTATTTGGAAGACCCTACTCCTGAGTTTTTGTCCAGTAGGAAGCTGTTGCAGGCACAGTTTGATCTGGTGTCCACATGTAAGTTGGTGTGGCAATTGAGATGGGCGAAGGGAACAGTTTATGAGTACGGGGCGAAGGCCAGCCATCCGCTGGCGTGCCAGTTGTGGCAGTAGGCGGCTTCCCGGGAAATTATCCAGGTTCGAGGGGTGTGGGGGGTGCGGCTGGTGTTGGCGCTGGAGAAGGTGAACAGAGGCTTTGAAGCGTTTTATAAGAAGTGGTACAGTTCGGAGCCGCCGGTGGATGATTCGGACACTGTGGAGTTTTTGGAGGGGTTGGAGTGTTCCAGGGTAGAGAGGAAGACTGAGATAAGTTGGAGGAGTCAATGTGGGAGGAAGGGTGGAGGAATTCAGGAGTATGCAATTGAGGAAGTCACCGGGGCCGGATGGGTTTCCGGTGTAATTTTATAAGTTTGCAGACCGATTGGTGCCGTTACTGAGGAATCAGTGGCCTGTGGGTCGCTCCCGTAGACAATGAATCAGCCGTCCATTTCATTTTTGCTGACTAAGGACAAGGATCCGATGAGGTGTGGGTCATACCAGCCAATTTCATTGTTAAATGCGGATGCAAAGATTCTGGCGAAGGCGCTAGCGCTCCGGCTGGAATGGTGTCCCCCGCAGGTGGTCGGGGAGGATCAAACGGCATTTTGTCAAGGGTCGGCGATTATCTTCCAATCTGTGGTGCCTACTGAATGTGGTCCTCTCTCAGGCAGGGAGGGGGGGAGACATGGGACAGGGGGGACAAGAGGTGACTTCAAAAAAGATCAATCGGTTGAAAAATATTTGAATCATGAACGGAGCTATCCTTGATTTTCTTTATTTTTGTTTCTTACCACCTGGCTCCAGATAATCTTAATTAATTCATCCTAACATATCGTGCTTTGGGAGTTTCCATCATCATAACTTCCACAGAAGATTGACAGAATTTTTGAATAAACGTGTAACTGGGATTTCTGCCACTTTTCTACCGGAGTTACTGCAGTTGATCAGAAAAATCTCACAGAAAATTTCCGGTAGTGTTTCCAATGAATAGCAGTGAATTATCACAATATAGATGTTCTTTCCATTGAGAATCCTGGGTGAAATGCTAACACCTGTAGTGCAAGCTATCACCCAGGAGATAAGATAAATTAATCAGTTATGGTCACATGATGAAGAGTGTCAAGATAAGGCAGTCCACAGTCTGACAGTCAAAATGGGCTCATATTGGCCATGCTAAATTGCCCTTAGTGTCCAAAAAGGTTAGGTGGGGTTACTGGGTTACGGGGATAGGGTGGAGGTGTGGGCTTGGGTAGGGTGCTCTTTCCAAGGGCCAGTTCAGATTCGATGAGCTGAATGTCCTCCTTCTGCATTGTAAATGCTATGATAATTCTATGATTCTATAATAACTCTATGATGATAGTTATCGTGTCCAGGCCAGAGCAGTACATCTTTTTTTAATAGATTTAGAGTACCCAATTCAATTTTTCTAATTAAGGGGCAATTTAGTGTGGCCAATCCGCCCAGCCTGCACATCTTTGGGATGTGGCGGTAAAACCCACGCAAACACAGGGAGAATGTGCAAACTCCACACGGACAGTGACCCAGAGCCGGGATCGAACCTGGGACCTCGGCGCCGTGAGACAGCAGTGCTATCCACTGAGCCACCATGCTGCTCTAGAGCAGTACATCTTTAACAAGGAGCAGCATCAGTGACAGAAGCCATGGGAAGTAATCTCACAACCTCTCGTATCTTTCACACCTGCAATTGCATAGATTTAATGCTGGAGATTACAAGTTGTTGAATGCGTCTCATGTTAGAAACTTGCTTGTCATGCAATAATTTTTAAAATGGCATTACTCGCATGATGTTCAGTCTATAATTTGGCTTGCAAGAGATAACATGAAGGGTTGGGGAAACTGGCACGTACGGGAGAGGGCCAGTGTACAAAGCTGTGTAAATATATAATTTTGCCATGTATATATCTTGCTCTGCGCAATTTCTCGTTTTTTTGTTACGGGGGGGGGGTTATTGTTTGTAAGGGAGAAAAATTGCGTTAAAAAACTTTAATAAATATATATTTTTTAAAAATATAATTTGGCTTGCTAAATATCCGCAATCCAATACTGAATGAGCAGAAATTCCATCTAACCAAATATTGGGAAGACCAAAACCATTGGGCTAGATTCTCCACAGCTGCGCACCAAAATCGCGTTTGGCGTGGGGGCGGAGAATCAAAGTTCCCGACTGAATCGGGCTCGGCGCCGCTCCTGTGATTCTCTGGGCTCCGGAGAATGGCTGGTCCACGAATTATGCCACGCGGCTGGGGGGCCATTGCCAGAGGCCATCCCAGCGATACTCCACTCCCGACTGGCCGAGTTCCCAACGGCATGGAACTAATGTGGTATGGCCGTTCGGGACTCTTGCGCGACGGCCGCCCTAGTGTGGGGCAGGGAGATTGAGCACCGGGGTGGGGGGCCTTATGGGCGGCCGGCCGGCCGGCCGGTCCGATGCAGCGGCGCGCGGCTGATCGGGGGGGTCTACATTGTCCATGTTGGTCCGCGGGTGCCCGTATCCGCAGCCAAAGCTGCAAGCTTCACGACGGGTCCCTGCTAGCCCCCTGCAGGTAAATGAATCACCTTTTATTTTTTGCAAGAAACTGGAGAGTGCAACACCAGCGTTTTTACACCAGCGTGAGGACATAGCCTTATTTTGGGAGAATCCAGCCCATTGTCTTCGTCCCCTGCATAGATTCCATTCTTCCACCCCCCCCCCCCCCAATCCTTCCCTCTTCCTGGCAACTGTTTAAGGCAGAATTAGACTGTTCATAACTGTGCCATCATTTTTGCCCCTCGAGATGAGCACCCAACCTTATCCATTTTATCCTGTTCAATGTGATCTGTGTTTGAATATGTTAGTCAGTTCGGCGATCCATGTTCACTATGCTGGATTACGTAAGCCCATGGATGGAGGTAGTGATCTAAGAAAGTGAATAAAGTTCCAGAAAGATGGGAGACTCTGGGCTGAGATCATGGGCGAAATTCTCCGTTATCGGCGGAAACTCCGCCGATCGGCGCAAAAAACGGCGCAAATCCCACTTGCGTCACGTCATAAAAATGGGCCGATAGTCTGCGGCCCGAAATGGGCTAGCAGCGACGTAACGGGATCCGCGCTTGCGCAGTGGTTCACGCCGTGCAGCGTCATACGCGCTGCACGGCGTGACGGCTCATAAGGCCGCGCAGCTCCCCCCCCCACCCGACCGGAACAGCCGACCGCAACACCCGACTTGATGGCTGGCCGTCGCTCAGCCCCGAGGTTCGAGTCACGCGATGTGGAGGCGCTCCTGGATGCGGTGGAGCAGAGGAGGGACGCCCTGTATCCCGGGCACGGCCGCAGAGTTGCCCCACGCCACAGCCGGCGTCTGTGGAGGGAGGTGGCAGAGGCCGTCACCGCTGTGGCCCTGACACCACGGACAGGCACCCAGTGCCACAAGAAGGTGAACGACCTCGTCAGAGCAGGCAGGGTGAGCGTCCCCCATATCCCCCATATCCCCTCTCCCCCAAATCCCCCCCTCCCCCATATCCCCCATATCCCCCCTCCCCCATATCCCCATATCCCCCCTCCCCCATATCCCCCCTCCCCCATATCCCCCCCTCCCACATATCCACCCTCCCCCATATCCCCCCTCCCCCATATCCCCCATATCCCCCCTCCCCCATATCCCCCCCTCCCCCATATCCCCCCTCCCCCATATCCCCCATATTCCCCCCTCCCCCATATCCCCCCCTCCCCCATATCCCCCCTCCCCCATATCCCCCATATTCCCCCCTCCCCCATATCCCCCCTCCCCCATATCCCCCATATCCCCCCTCCCCCATATCCCCATATCCCCCCTCCCCCATATCCCCCCTCCCCCATATCCCCCCTCCCACATATCCACCCTCCCCCATATCCCCCCTCCCCCATATCCCCCATATCCCCCCTCCCCCATATCCCCCCCTCCCCCATATCCCCCCTCCCCCATATCCCCCATATTCCCCCCTCCCCCATATCCCCCCTCCCACATATCCCCCATATTCCCCCCTCCCCCATATCCCCCCTCCCCCATATCCCCCATATCCCCCCTCCCCCATATCCCCCATATCCCCCCTCCCCCATATCCCCCATATCCCCCCTCCCCCATATCCCCCCTCCCCCATATCCCCCATATCCCCAAGTGAATCCAGCCCTAACCTTAACCTCTGCAATGCACGCGCAACCGATGGCGTGCATTCATATACCTGCCTAACACTGTTGCCTTTTACCCCTGCCACCACCCCCCCCCCCCCCCCCCCCCAGGAGAAGCGCGCACACAACAATAGGGAGCATGTGAGGACTGGAGGAGGGCCCGCTGATGAGAGGCCACTGACCGTACACGAGGAAAGGGCCCTGGAACTGGCTGGCGGACCTGACGACCGGGAGGTTGCTGATGCAGAGGTCGGGGCCCCACGAGCAAGTGAGCCACCAACAGCCCGTCCCCATATCCCCCCTCCCCTATATCCCCCTCTCCCGTATCACCTGATCACTGCCTGATGTCTAACCATGCATGCTTCATTGTGTATCGCAGGACCAAACGTCCAGGCACCCATCCCCGCAGATGCAGACCGCCCGCAGGATGCCCCTCGGAGACCACGGGAGACGGAGAGACCCGAACCCTCCAGCATGCGACGCCCGCAGGATGCCCCTCGGAGACCACGGGAGACGGAGAGACCCGAACCCTCCAGCATGCGACGCCCGCAGGATGCCCCTCGGAGACCACGGGAGACGGAGAGACCCGAACCCTCCAGCATGCGACGCCCGCAGGATGCCCCTCGGAGACCACGGGAGACGGAGAGACCCGAACCCTCCAGCATGCGACGCCCGCAGGATGCCCCTCGGAGACCACGGGAGACGGAGAGACCTGGAGCAACAGGGAGACGACACCCCCGTCACGTGCGGGAGCGACCACCCAGCGATGAGGGGGGCAGCCACAGGCCCCCGTCACATCCGAGCCAGGACACCACTACCCAGGACACCACTATCCAGGACACCCCTACCCGGGACACCACTACCCAGGACACCCCTACCCGGGACAGCACTACCCGGGACAGCACTACCCAGGACACCCCTACCCGGGAAGACGAAATACCGGACAGTGACTCAGAGTGGATGGGTGGAGACGAACCCCCACCCCAAAGTGCCATGGACTCAGAGTGGGACGAAGAGCACGACACAACGCCACTGCTGTCACCAACACCCTCCACCATCGCAGAAACACTCACCACGGTTGGGCACTTTAGTGATGAGGCGTCTGGTACACTCACTGGTGCGCACAACACAGCCGTCCCGGTACAGCAGGTGGAGGTAGGAGCAGCAGAGGGACCGGGCGGTCGGAGGGCAGCCCAGGCCAAGCGAACATCTGCCGCCCAGATGGATCCCGGGTTCCTGCAGTTACCACACCCACACATAGATCCGATGCAACCACCGACACGGAGACGAGCGAATAGGGTGACGGGTGGCTTGCGGCGGCTGCGGTCGCAGGTGGAGGAGTCCACCCGCGTCCAGGAGCTGGGAGTGGTCCCGGTCATGCGTGCCACCCAGGCTGACACCGCACGGGTGGCGTCCGCGGTGGAGGCAATGGGTGCGACGGTGTCAGACATGGGGAACGGTTTGCGAGGCCTGGGGCCTTCCGTGCAGGCGGCGTCTGTGGCCCAGGAAATGGCTGCCCTCTCACAGGAGGCCATGAGCCAGTGCCAGCGCCAGATGGCAGAGGCGCTCAACGCCATAGCCCAGTCTCAGCAGGCCATGGCCCAGTCTCAGCAGGCCATAGCCCAGTCTCTGCAGGCCATGGCCCAGTCTCTGCAGGCCATGGCCCAGTCTCAGCAGGCCATCGCTGAGGGCATCGGCGCCAGTGGCCATGTGCGAGCTGGCGTCGCACTGTCGCAGACAGGGTTCGACAACCCCCTGGGCTCCATGGCTGCAAACCTGCAGACCCCTGTCGATACCAGCACGGGCCTCCAGGACTGGCAGCGCCAGATGTCGGGGGCGCGTCGGATGGCCAGTCCGTTCGCATCCCCCACCCATGTAGAGGCCTGGGGGCCATCGGGCACCCCGAGGGAGGAGGAGGTGGTGTGGTCCATCCCGGCTCCCTCTGTAGGGGAGGTCCCGGTACACCGCGACACCTCGGACTCCCCCCCTTCCGTCCCAGGTGCATCGGGTGGGCAACGGGCAGGACAGGCTGGCAGCTCGCCATCCCAGTCGCCCGGGCCGCAGCCTGGCCCATCTAGGCCAGGACGCCCCAGGAAACGGCCGCCAAAGGGATCCAGTGTCAGAGGGCAGGAATCACAGGAGTCCACCTCCAGTTCTGCTGTACCGTCTGGGGAACCACGTAGACGTAGTCAAAGGGCCCGTAAGGCCAAACAATTAGACACTGAGTAAGTTGGCACGGGTGCAGGGCACAGATGAGTTTTATGCGCTAGGGCACGTGCATGAACTCCTTTGGTTATTAAAGTCAATGTTACACCTACCGAAGCTGCCTTTATGCTCTGTCCAAAGTGTGCGGGGGTGTCATGTACGTTGAGCGCAAGTGTGTGTGTGAGGGGTGGTCTTACCTCAGCCCCAGGTGAGTCTGCCCCCTTCCCCCTGGGCCGCCATCAACATCCCCCGGGCAGAGGACGGGACCGTGCGCTGCAGTATCACAGCCGCATGCAGGGATGGTCCGGGTGGATGGTGGTACTGTGGCCATGGGTCAGACATAGTCCAACGATGTAGAGCCAGGAGCTCATCGGAGGCGGGCTGTCATCATTCTCCATGGCCTGCGATAGACACGCGTCCACCCGCAACTGGGTGAGCCCGGCCCGTTGTGCCGCCGGTGGATCGGCAATTGGGAGTGGGGGGGTGGTGTGCATGCGGGTGGGGTGTGTGGGGTTGGGGAGGGGGGTGATGGTGCTGGGTGGATGGATGGGTGGGGGGTGTGGGTGGTCGGCTGTTGTCATGGTGTGCGGTCTGTGGCCATACTACCCGATTCCCACGCCCATCTAGTCAGTGAAGCGGGCG
Source organism: Scyliorhinus torazame (assembly GCF_047496885.1). NCBI lineage: Eukaryota > Metazoa > Chordata > Chondrichthyes > Carcharhiniformes > Scyliorhinidae > Scyliorhinus > Scyliorhinus torazame. The sequence continues at coordinate 277,561,351 of NC_092709.1, forward strand.
TCTATCAGTCTGTCCCGTGCCCGCTGGGCCAGCCGGTAACGGTGGACAGCCACCCGTCTGTGTCTACCCCGTCTGCCCTGACCATTGCCCCCATCCCCCTCATCTGGGGAGGACTGGGCCTCTTCCTGCTGCTCCTCCACTCCGCCCTCCTCTGCCTGCGGCACATCGCCCCTCTGCTGGGCTATGTTGTGCAGGACGCAGCACACCACAATGATGCGGCCGACCCTATCTGACCGATACTGGAGGGCGCCCCCAGAGAGGTCCAGGCACCTGAAACGCATCTTCAGCACGCCAAAGCACCTCTCGATCACTCCCCTTGTCGCTACATGGGCATCATTGTAGCGGTTCTCCGCCTCATTGCGTGGCCTCCGTATAGGCGTCATCAGCCACGATCGCAATGGGTAGCCCCTGTCGCCCAGCAACCAGCCCCTCAGCCGGGGATGGCGTCCCTCGTACATGCCGGGGATGGATGACCGCGACAACACGAATGAGTCGTGTACACTGCCTGGGTAACGGGCGCAGACGTGCAGGATCATCATGCGGTGGTCGCAGACCACCTGTACGTTCATCGAATAGGTCCCCTTCCTATTAGTGAACACGGCCCTGTTATCTGCAGGTGGCCGCACGGCGACGTGCATCCCATCGATCGCGCCCTGGACCATGGGGAACCCGGCAATGGCAGAGAAGCCCACGGCCCGGGCATCTTGGCTGGCCCGGTCCACGGGGAAGCGGATGTAGCGGTGCGCCATGGCATAAAGGGCATCTGTCACTGCCCGGATGCACCGATGCACCGATGTCTGCGATATGCCGGACAGGTCCCCACTCGGTGCCTGGAATGACCCCGTTGCATAAAAGTTCAGGGCCACCGTAACCTTGACGGACACGGGGAGAGGGTGTCCCCCGCCAGTGCCACGCGGTGACAGGTGTGCCAGCAGGTGGCAGATGTGTGCCACGGTTTCCCGGCTCATCCGGAGTCTCCTCCTGCATTCCCGGTCCGTGAGGTCCTGGTATGACTGCCGGGGCCGGTACACACGGGGCGCCCTCGGGTGCCTCCGTTGCCGTGGGGCCGCGACGTCCTCCTCCCCCTCCTCGTCCTGTCGGTCAGGTGTCCCTCCAGCCTGGGCGGCTGCCGCCTGCCCCTCTGCGGCAGCCTGCGCCGCCTCTCTGGCACGCTCCTCCTCCTCCTCCTCCTCCTCCTCCTCCTCATCCAGGGCAACATAGACATGAGCGGCTGCCACCACGGCGGCCAACATCGCTGGATGATCTGAAAACATGACGACCTGGTGGGGGGGAGGGGAACGACGACATGTCATCATTGCCCATATCCCCTCCTCCCCCCAGCCAGGTGGCATGGACCGCATGGGTCCAACTGTTGGAGGCTGGCACCTGGCCAGGTGGACCAACTCATTTGCCCTCCCATCACCCACCCCGGCACGGACCCCCCCCCGCCCCAACCTCCACCCCAGCACGGACCCCCCCCCAACCTCCACCCCGGCACGGACCCCCTCCCCAACCCCCAACCTCCACCCCAGCACGGACCCCCCCCCCCCAACCTCCACCCCGGCACGGACCCCCTCCACAACCCCCAACCTCCACCCCGGCACGGACCCCCCCCCCCAACCTCCACCCCGGCACGGACCCCCTCCACAACCCCCAACCTCCACCCCGGCACGGACCCCCCCCCCCAACCTCCACCCCGGCACGGACCCCCTCCACAACCCCCAACCTCCACCCCAGCACGGACCCCCCCCCCCCAACCTCCACCCCGGCACGGACCCCCTCCACAACCCCCAACCTCCACCCCGGCACGGACCCCCTCCACAACCCCCAACCTCCACCCCGGCACGGACCCCCTCCACAACCCCCAACCTCCACCCCAGCACGGACCCCCCCCCCCCAACCTCCACCCCGGCACGGACCCCCTCCACAACCCCCAACCTCCACCCCGGCACGGACCCCCTCCACAACCTCCACCCCGGCACGGACCCCCTCCCGGCACTCCCCCGGAGCCCAGCCTACTCTAACCACCCCCCCCCCCCCCCGCCGCACACACACACAAGCCGAGACACACCTCTTCTCAGGCAATCAGTCTGCGGCCACGCCATTTCCTGCCCAGAGCCAACCCCCCAGGCCGTCACTCACCTCCTCGCTGGTCGGCGTGAGCCTGGAGCACCGGGTCACGCCGATGAAAAGGAGGTTTGATTGACGTCGACGTGAACGGTCATCACGTCGACGGGACTTCGGCCCATCCGGAAGGGAGAATATCGGCAGGCCGAAAATCGGCTGCCTTGCGCAGGCCCGTGACATTCTCCGCGGCAGCGGCGCCATTAACGCCCCGCCGACTTTTCTCCCTTCGGAGACTTCGGCGGGGGCGGGGGCGGGATTCACGGCGGCCAACGGCCATTCTCCGACCCGGCGGGGGGTCGGAGAATGACGCCCCATGTGTGTGAAGAACATTCTGTGAGATCTGAGATGTTTTAAAGTATTGTAAATAAACCTGTTGTAGTTTTGGAATTGGTGGCATCGCTGCATTATACTAAGATAATTCAGACACCGAAGACGTACAGCAAACTGGTAAAAACATAACTAAAGTGGCAATAAGGATTGTTGTGAAAAGGTTCATTTTACAGCTCCAAAACCATTTCTTTCATCGCCTGGATTCCCTCCCATGATGTGGGAGTGATGGATTTTGGGGTTCAAGATCTATTTGTTTACTACAGGGATGGAGAGTTGGATATAGCAGCTGTCTGTAAAAAAGAGATATTCGTACCTTGTCTCAGGGAAGAAGGCTAGTCAATATTCGAGCAGCTCAAAGACGATATGTGTACATTTGACAAGCCAGTAAGTGCTCTCAAAAATTACTTCAGGCCGAAGAAGTAGGATGTTCGATTGATATGCATTCCATCAGAGATGCCAAAGAAATAGTGAGCCCATCAAACAATATGTGTCAGCATTGCAGTAATTGGCTTCTCCATGTGAATTTAGCACAGAAATGCACTAATATGTGACCAATTGAAAAGATTTAACCCTGGAAAGGCCTTGGCAGTCCACACGTAATGTGCCACAGTAGATTTGCACAGTAGATGGGCAACACAGTGGTACAGTGGTTAGCACGGTTGCCTCACAGAGCCAGGGACCAGGGTTCAATTCCGGCCTTGGGTGGAGTTTGCAATTTCTCCCCGTGTCTGCGTGAGTTTCCTCCAGGTGCTCTGGTTTCCTCCCACAGTGCGAAGAATGTGCAGGTTAGGTGGATTTACTGTGGTAAATTACCCCTTAGTTTCCAAAGACTAGTTGGGTTACGGAGTTAGAGCAGGGATGAGGCCTAGGTGGGTGATCTTTCTAATAATAATAATAATCTTTATTATTGTCACAAGTAGGCTTACATTAACACTGCTATGAAGTCACTGTGAAAATCAGATGGTTAGTGCAAACTCGAAAGGCCAAATGGCATCCTGTACTGCAGGGATTCTATGATGTATATCAGCATATAATGATTTGCTCACAGAAATATGTACAAGAACAATGAAGAGACACACTCTAAAGAGACCATTCCAGTGCAAGCTGTGTAAGGCTTTGTTTTGGACTTCCTTTTCCATGCAGAGACATCCATTGATACACAGTGAACAAACCTTCAAATACGATCAATGTGACAAAGCCCTTGTGACTCCCTCTGTGCTTAAGTGTCATGAAAAGACACAGATTGGAGAGAAAAAGATTTCTCCACATTGCAGCCAAATATTTTCCAGGAATGGAACATTTAGTTGGAGGACAGGATTTTCCGGCCTCCCAGCCATGTTTTTCTTGGTGGCAGCAGACGGCGTTCCATTCACTGGTGGCAGGATCCTCCCCGCTGTTAATGGGAATTCCCATTGAAGCCACCCAACGCGGCTACCTCATCTGCACTCTGTGTGCCCCGTCCACCACTGGCGGGCGAGGGAATACCTCGTTCCCCAGCAGCTTCTGAAACATACCCTCCACATATGCGGCAGCATCCAGCCCCTCAGCCCACTCCGGGAGGCCAACGATTCTTACATTCTGCTGGTGAGATCTGTTGTCCAGGTCCTCCAGCCTTTCCAGGAGCATTTTTTGCTGATCCCTCAACCTCCGAATCTCCACGTCCGCCACCGTTTGAAAGTCGGTCTGCTCCTCCACCACCTTCTCCAGCTTATGGAGCTTCTCAGCCTGATCATCCAGCCTTTTTTCCAATCGGCCCATCAACATCTGGAGTGGCTCTAAGTTATCGTGCTTCAGAGCTAAAAAGCCCTCCTGCATGGCCTGTAGCAGCTGCTCCATTGTAGGCTGGGCTGTCGGCGCCTTGCTCTGGACATCGGCCATATTGGTCTCTCTCACAGCCTCCACCGTGCCCTTGCTTGACCACTTCTTCTGCTGCTAATGGTCCCTCTGGCTTCTTAAGTCCATACAACTCTGTATGGGTTCAGTGCCTGAGTACTATTGCTTTCCAGTTCCGCGCTCAAAAGCGCAAAAAAGTCGGGGGAATAGGTCCAAAAGTCCGACCGAAACGGGAGCCACCAAATGTGCGACCTACTCCCTCAAAGCCGCCACCAGAAGTCCCTAAAGAGTACTTAACAAGTACAGTTATTTCATAAATGATCTTGATCTCCAAAATAATTGTAAGCTTGTTAAATTTACAGACAAAACTAAAATAGGGAGTAGTCGAAGTAGCTAATGATTTACAGGAGTATTGAGAATTGTTATGCAATTGAGTAGACAAACACCAAATGAAATGTAATACTGACTATTGTACACCTTTTGAAGGAAGAAGCTGCATAGCTAAAACATGAAGGAAACAGAATGAGCACAGGAAGAATTATAGAATCCCAACAACGCAGAAGGAGGCCATTCAGTCCATCGTGTCTGCATCTACCCTCTGAAAGAGCACTCTACCTAGGTCCACTGCTCGCAACCCTGTAATCCCACCTAACCTTTGGACACTAAGGGGCAATTTAGCTTGGCAAATCCACCTAACCTGCACATCTTTGAATTGTGGGATTAAATTTAGCACCCGGAGGAAACCCAAGCAGACACGGGAGAACATGCAAACTCCACACAGTCACCTAAGGTGGGAATTGAACCTGGGTCCCTGGCACTGTTAGAGAATAGTGCTAACCACTGTGCCACCGTGCTGCCCCACTTAGACTTAGAAAAGGAGCAACAATAGACCCATCTTCCCAATGTTGAGAAACTATTGTCATGTGAGGGTACCTTTAAGAAATGGGTGTTTAAGAAATGTACCTTTAGGAAATGGGTGTTTATCAGTGATGTCAGAGTGTGGGTGGAGCTGGGCTGTCTGTCAGCTTTTTACTTTTATTTTAGGTTGTTTGCTGCAGGGTGTGTTTTAGTTTCGTTTTCGGAGCTGGATAGCTGCAGTCACAGCCAGAAGGGGTATTAGTCTCTCTCTCTCTAATCTAAAGACTGTAAATCGATCCTTTGGTGATTTAAAACTAATAAGTGCTCTCAGTAGTGACTTTAACCTGATGTGCTTCTGTTTAAAGTTTTTATTTAGTTTTATGGGTGTTAAAAGGACAGCTTAAGGATTACTTAGTGTTGTATTCTTTGGGGGTTGTATTTGAATTAATGGTTGTTAAGATGTTCACTGTATGTTTTAAAAAGATTAACTTGAGTTCATAGAATAAACATTGTTTTGCTTTAAAAAATACTTTTACATTTCTGCTCTACCACACCTGTAGAGTGGGTCGTGTGCTCCCCATGCCACAATCTATTAAAAGTTGTGGGTCAGGTGAAAACCATGATACACTTTGGGGTTCTCTAAACTCTGGCCTATAACACTATTTCGTGAGCAAATGGAATGTGAAAAAATGAAAATGAAATGAAAATCGCTTATTGTCACAAGTAGGCTTCAATGAAGTTACTGTGAAAAGCCCCTAGTCGCCACATTCCGGTGCCTGTTCGGGGAGGCTGGTACGGGAATTGAATCGTGCTGCTGGCCTGCCTTGGTCTGGTCTGCTTTAAAAGCCAGCGATTTAGCCCAGTGTGCTATACCAGCCCCTATGTTGGGATAAAAATAACAATTTGGATTAAGGCAACGGTTAGGATTCTCCATTTGGGTGAATATGTTCTCCCACCGGAGGTTAATTAGAACTGTATCAGGAAGCAATTCAGTATAAATAAATAAAAAATCTTTTGATTGTCACATGGAGGCTTACATTAACACTGCAATGGAGTTACTGTGAAAGGCCCCTAGTCATCACATTCCAGCACCTGTTCAGGAACACAGAGGGAGAATTCAGAATTCTCAGCTGGTGTAGGAATTGAACCTGTGCTGCTGGCCTTGTTTTGCTTTACAAACCAACTGTCTAGCCCATTGAGCTAAAGGCAACCATCCCCTGCCATGAAAATTTTTGCAAGGCAAAGAATGTGAGGGATTCATGAGGGAGCCCTGCTATCAGGCCGCTACTTTGAGCAGGAGACCCGATAGGGAGATCACACCCCCCCCCCCCCCCTCCCCCTACACCGCCCCTCCCACATCAAAACAGGCCCTCACCTCTGGATTTTAAGGGTGCCCCTCACCTCTGGATTTTAAGGGTGCTCCAATTTTCCCCAAGTACAGGGGTGACCCGACCTGCCCACGCCACCGGTGACCCCCTGAATAGGGGAACACCCCCCGAGATTCCATAAATAGAGGGACATCCCACACTAGAAATGTCTTCTCTAGGACTGCCCAATTAAATTCCCTCATAATCTTAAAGACTTCTATCAGGTGTACACATCAGCCTTAAACCTAGGTAGAAAAAACTCTCAGTACTGTAAATTATTTTCACACTTTCACCAGTGTCTCCATTTCCATCCTCAGCTACTTCATAGAATCCCTACAGTGCAGAAGGAGACCACTCGGCTCATCGAGTCTGTACTGACCCTCTGAAAGAACTCCCTACCTCCCCATCCCTGGAACCCTAACTAACCTGTTTTGGACTGTGGGAGGAAACCAGAGCACCTGGAGGACGCCCACACAGACACGGGGAGAATGTGCAAACTCCACACAGGGAGTCACCCAGGGCCGGAATTGAACCCGGATCCCTAGAGCTGTGAGGTAGTGGTGCTAACCACTGTGCCACCATGCTACACTTCAATGATTTTTACTCCATCATGTGGTCAGAAGTGGTGATGTTTACTGATGATTGCACAATGTTCAGCACCATTGTGATTCTTCAGACTCTGAAACATTCTGTGTCCATATGAAGCAAAACCTGGATAATATCCAGGCTTTGACTGACAAGTAGCAAGCAACATGCATGCCATGCAATGAAAGTCTCTAACGAGAAAGAATCTAACGATATAATTGACATTCAATGGCATTACCATTACTCAATTCCCACTAACAGCATCCTGGGGGCTACCATTGACAAGAAACTGAACTGGGCCAGCCATATAAATACTGTGGCTACAAGAGCAAGTCAGGGGCTTGTGAGCCACTTACTTCCCGACTCCCCAAAGTGTGTCGACCATCTACTAGGCTCAAATAAGAAGTGTAATGGAATACTCTCCATGTGCCTAGATGAATGCAGCCCCAAAAACACTCGACCATGAACAACACTTGGAGGCTCAACACCATCCCTACAAAGCAGCCTGGTTGATTGACACCCCATGCACCACCTGAAATATTCACTCCCTCCACCCCTGAAGCACAATGGCAACAGCGCGTACCTCCTACAAGATGCACAGCAGCCACTCACCAAGGCTTCTTTGACAGCATCTTCCAGACCCATGACCTCTGCCGCCCACAAGGGCAGCTATGCATGAGAACATAGAATTCATAGAATTCTCACAGTGCAGAAGGAGGCCATTCAGCCCATCAAGTCTGCACCGACGCTCTGAAAGAACACTTCACCCAAGCCCACTCCCCATCCTCTTCCAATAACCCTTTAACCTAACCTACACATCTTTGGACACGAAGGGACATTTTTTACACATGGCCAATCCACCTAAGCGACATATCTTTGGACTGGTGGAGAAAACTGGAGCACCCGGAGGAAACCCACGCAGACACTGAGAGAACATGCGAACTCCACACAGACAGTGACCCAAGGATGGAATTGAATCTGGGTCCCTGGTGCTGTGAGGCCGTAGTGCTAACCACTGTGCCACCGTGCCGCACAAATCGTGTCCTCAGCCCTTGCATAGGAGCACATATCACACACAATATACAGGCATGTGTCATAATATACACCAATATATCATGGTGCAGACACACACACTGATGGACACACAGCAAGACCAATCAACACACACAACACCGCAGCCAATCACCAGTTAGAGCACACTCACTATATAGACAGAGGGAATCAGAGTTCCCACTCATTCGGGATGCAGCCTCTCAGGAGGACAGAGCTTACAGCATACAGCACAGATCTTCACCATGTGCTGAGTGCATAGACTGGTTCGGACAGGCATAGGTCTTTAGTTTAATCTAACATCGTGTTAACCCACAGTGAAAGTATATTCAACAGTTTCTAACTTAACAAAATAGTGTTGCACTATTTTAAGTGTTGGTGGCCTGTATGTGTTCCACGGATCCAGAACACCCAACACATCATGATACCAGGAGTTGAAGGTTATTAAACGTCTTAGACCTACCTGCAAGTGATCTGCCTTCCACCAGCATACAGCCATCCTGCAAAATGGACAGCGTCCGCCTGCCGCCGCCGCTCCGCATCACCGGTCACCTAGGGGCCAACTGGAAGATATTCAAACAACGCTTCCAGCTCTACCTTGAAGCCACAGACCAGGAAGCTGCCTCAGACAACAGGAAGATCGCTCTCTTCCTCTCCATGGCCGGGGAACATGCCATCCACATTTTCAATTCTCTCACCTTTGCTGATGGTGAAGATAAATCAAAATTCAAGACGGTCCTCCTTAAGTTTGACAGTTACTGCGACATCGAGGTGAATGAAAGTTTCAAGCGCTATGCATTCCAACAGTGTTTACAGGGTAAGGATGAACCTTTCCAGTCCTTTCTCACCCACCTCTGCATCCTTGCGCAGTCCTGTAATTACGGGCCCACCTCCGACTCCATGATACGCGACCAGATCGTTTTCGGTGTTCAGTCGGACCCCCTTTGCCAGCAGCTCCTCAGGATAAAGCAGCTCACCCTAGCGATTGCCATCGAGACCTGCGTGCTCCATGAACACGCCACTAGTCGGTATTCCCACATCCAAGCGGCTGAAACGGCACGGCAATGTCCCCACGAGGCAGAACGGGTCCAAGCAATCGAGCAACTCCAGGGCCTCAGCCTGGATGAGGGCGGCCATTTCGCGTGCTTGTCACGGACTCCCGCGCTTGTGCGCACCGAACGAGGGGACGGCGACGTCGACGAACGTACTGCGCAGGCGCGCACCACGTACGACCGCACCGCGCATGCGCGGTGGCGCAGCGAACGTACTGACGCGACAACGTGCGGCAACTGTGGCTCCGCCCACTTAAAGCGGCAATGTCCTGCCAAATCCCGACGATGCCTGCGATGTGGCAAACTTGGCCACTATGCTGCTTTATGCAGATCAGCTCAGCCTGCCAACTCTTGTCGCTCCAGCCAGCCCCGCAGGAATGTCCGGGCCATTCAACCCACGGTCACCGAGCCCGATTCGGACCTGCTACCCGATATTGACACCGAGGACCCGAAGGCGCCTTTTCGAGTCGGTATCATTACAAAAAACAGGGTGTCCCCGAAGCAAAGAATCCAGCCTCTATCGGTACACAGCATCTATCCGGACGATGAGTGGTGTGCCGCCCTTACGGTCAACCAGAATTCGTCGCCCACCTCAGAGACTAAGTTTATGAACTTTTCTAATTTATGGACTCTCTGAATTATTTAGTTGCTTTGTTTGATCGTTTCCCTGGTTTGTATATAGTGTTGATCTCGTTACTCTGGTTGCATACTGCTTCTCTGCACCAGGCACCTTCCCATGTAAATAGCTTAGTTCTCATGTACGTAGTCCTGTAAATATGTCTTCGCACCCCACACATAGTTAGGAACATTCTCACCACACATTATTTATTGCCACACACATACATTTTTTATAAAACAGGGGATGTCATAATATACACCAGTATATCATGGTGCAGATACACACACACTGATGGACACACAGCAAGACCAATCAACACACACAACACCTCAGCCAATCACCAGTCAGAGCACACTCACTATATAGACAGAGGGCATCAGAGTTCCCGCTCATTCGGAATGCAACCTCTCAGAAGGACAGAGCTTACAGCTTACAGCACAGATCTTCACCATGTGCTGAGTGCATAGACTGGTTAGGACAGGCATAGGTCTTTAGTTTACTCTAACATCGTGTTAACCCACAGTGAAAGTATGTTCAACAGTTTCTAGCTTAATAAAATCGTGTTGTACTATTTTAAGTGTTGGTGGCCTGTATGTGTTCTACGGATCCAGAGCACCCAACACATCAGCATGCTTATCATCTGCTCCTGCATCCATCCTGCTCATAGTCTGTCCAACTGTCTTTACACAGCACCAGATCGCCCAGAAAAACAGAGAGGAGGGGGAATGCTAGAGTTCAGGCCATTCAACCCCTGTGCAGAGCTGGCCAGCAAGAACACAGGCTGTTCCTACGCCGAAGGCATGGTCGGTGTCTCTCAACAAACCAGTGAGGGTCCATCCACTCGGCGAAACTGAGTACTATTTAATGTAGGTGATCCTCCAGCCAATCACTAATTATCCCTTCTCTCTAGTACAGCCACCAGAAAGAAAAGGTTGATGGGCACAAACAGCCAGTCCATCAGCACCAGCCCCCAGATAACTTGATGATGCTGGGGACCCACAAGATGTAGGACCTTCATTGCGTTCACCTGCACCCGCCCTCAGTGCAGAGATACACACCTCGGTGGGACTTAGTTCTTGAGCAGGCTTAGGGTCACCAGCTGGTCAGCACAATACAGACCCAGCTGCACAGAAGGAGGAGGCAGTGACAGCCAAGGTTACTGATACTCGGAGGACTGCTGGAGACCAGGATCCTGCTGAGGCCCACCAGCACCTGCAAGTTCCCCTCCAAGCCACAAATCCTGCGTGTAAACTAGATCATCGTTCCTTCACTGTTGCTGGATCAAAATCCTGGAACGCCCTTCCCAACTGTGAGAGCACCTATACCACATGGACTATAGCGGTTCAAGAAGGTAGCTCACTGCTATCTTCTCGAGAGCAATTAGGGATGGGCAACAGATACTGGCCTAGTCAGCCAGTGAATGTACATATTATTTGTTAAAACTCTACGGTAGTCCTTACAGCGACTGCTGGATACCTGTAATGAAACCTCCTGCTTCTACATTAATACTGTTGTCCATCACTGACCCATGCTTTCCTCCTTCTGTTTGTCTCTCCCCTCCCTTGCTGAACTTACATGCGGGCTTGCTTCCCATTTGAGATTGATGAATTTAAAAGGGTGCAATGACTGTTGAGATGCACTGCATTTGTTCCCAATAAGTTCCGAAGACAAATTTAGGGCAACGCTTACAACTCTCTCTACTGGCACTCAAAACTAGTACATCAATAATTTTACACCTTTTGTCTAGCACAATCAACCTAAGGACCCAATGTCTTTAAAGTGCAATAAGCATTTGAAATAATCCATCGCTCAAGGTAGCAACATTATGGAGACCATTAAAAATGCAATTGAAAAGTTAGATTGATAAGAGAGGGATGCACTCAGAGGACCAAATGCCCATTTCTGACATTCTTGGGGTAGTGCTCCTGATGAAGTAGCATTTATAAGCATACAGGCACTGTCCTCACTATGTATAAAGCATTGCCATCCAGCCACAAAGAAGGACAAAATAAGCAAAGCTGCTGACCTGCAGAACTAATGTAGCTTTAAACCTGTCACCCCACTTTCAACGTGGTTTGTGAAGATCATCCTAGGGTTTTCCAACTCTCTCAAATCTTTTCCTTCTCTAATCAGAGATAAAACACAACGTTTTGATAGTTTATCTTAACCATTCTGTGTATCTGTGCACTATAAAGTTGATAGTTACTGGTAGAGAGTTGTGGTCATTCAGCCATGAGCAGTGTTTTCTGACTCATTGACTATTTGATAGCAGATTTCAGCCATGCCCCACTGGGTAACACTATTTGAGAAAGATGATTCCAACCCTAATTTTGCAAGATGCCTTGATTGTCTCCATAGGTTTCTCAAAGAAGAGACCAGAACATATTGCGAGAAATGGGGGAAAAAACAGGTTTATATCTGACTAATTCATTCCCCCTCTGCCCAGATTTCTCTGTCAGTCCGCAGATAGGAAGTCAGTTTTTCAGAGGCCTGTGTGTCCTTTGAGCTGACCTTACTGCTGACCTTGAAGTCATAGAGTCCATTCGAAGGCAAACATCAAATATAGGCAACACTGATCAACCCAAGATATTTTATGCACTTTGAACTCTATGTGAATGATGGTTGTTATTAACAACCCAATCTAGGCATTTCTTCATGCTAAGTTCAGAATTTAAATTGTATTGAGAGAGCTGCAATAATTAAATAGCCTCCAACCCGCTATCCCCAGAGCACACACCCCACCCTTTTCCAGGAGATTAAGTAGAAACTATGACTTTGCCAGGAAAAGGACAGGGTTATACAGAAATAAGCAGAATCTTCTGAAGATAAAAAGATAGAAGGCTATGGATGGACAAAGGTAGAAAAACACTGGAGAAATGTGAATTAGCTCACTGGGCTAAATCGCTGGCTTTTAAAGCAGACCAAGGCAGGCCAGCAGCATGGTTCAATTCCTGTACCAGCCTCCCTGAACAGGTGCTGGAATGTGGTGACTAGGGGCTTTTCACAGTAACTTCATTGAAGCCTACTCGTGACAATAAGCGATTTTCATTTCATTTCATTTTCAAATGTATATTGAAGGTATGATGACAGCGGAATTAATCACAAGTTTCTCCATAAGCGCAGCAATTAATGAATTAAAATGTCTCAAACTCTTCATTCTTGTATGCAACACTTGGCTTAGCAGCAAGCAAATGTGAAGGTGAATTCCCCTCGATTGTGAGACTGAAGAGAAAAACAGTGGACAGAGGCCATGATCAGGAACGTTGGATAAGGGACTCGAGATCAATAGCAACTCCCCCCGGTCCACCGATTCACTTCTGCCATCTTCCCCTTAGAGCCATCTCTACTGGGTCACTTAGCTCAGCATAGGCTGGGGAATAAAAGCAAAGATTTATATTAAGGCGATATGTGCTTCAACCTAAATAGCACACATATAACATTTGTTTGCTATTTTTGTTTGTGCTTTAGTATATAGTGCCTGCTGAAAGAAGAAGCTTGTATTGAGTCAGTTAAGAAAGAAACTCGAAGACCTCAACAGACTTTGCTGCCAATAAATAACACATGCAGTCCTTCTTCATAAGTTAATGGAAGATAATTGCATACTGGATAGAAAACTCCAAGGTTTGAACTTTGTGAACATTTCTTCTTGCTTATACAAACATCATATCCCAACTTCAATGATAAACCCAATTTATTCATGTCACACAGCTGCAATAAACTGGCTAAGAAATTAGATATACTACATAGTAATTTGTCTCGAGCAGACTCATGACTAAAATGTGACAGGTAGTGATTCCTTTTTTAAAGTTTTCCTCTCTCCCTGCAGTTTTTAAATCTTTCCTTTATCCCCTGTCCTCCTTAATATGTGTACTGCATGTTTATTAACTTCAAATACCTCACCCAACTGCAAGCCATGACTGTGTTTGCCAGCTATTCGACCATGTGAGGCTACAGACAAGCTCAATCTGCCCTGATCCAAGATATGTGTCCAGAAGGGCTCACTGAAAAGAACAGGGACACTTACAGAATCCACGTTCCTTAAACGAGGAGTACTGAGATCTACTGTAGAGCCTTTACCTTTGCCCTACCTGAAATCACCTCACTCATCACTTGGTCGCAATTGAATTGAGACACTTCCTCCGATGTTCTTTTATTAAGAAAGCAGTCATGACCCTTGCTGGAACTATGAGCATGTGCATTTCACCGACATTTATGATTCCCCCAAATTTTCCACACTCCACAATTTAACATACCTATGCACCCCCATATCCTCAATCCTGCCTCTTCTCCCGGGTAAAGCAGATTCTGAGTATTTGTTCGGATAAAAATAGCCTCGCTGTGGTTTATTAACTACTGGTGCATATTGTGCAACTGTGCAACATGAGGAACCTTCTGGAGATGGAGGCTTTTTTTTGCTCTCATCCTTTGGGAGATAAAGTTAAATGAAACCCTTGATCACAACCCTAGCTCTGCTTTCTGGGCCTTTTCCAAAGGCTGCAATGGTTTTTAGATTGGTGATATGAATATTGAACTGACGACTTGCACAGCCAGCTGTCAGTCTGCCTGCAGCAAGAAAAATGGCTGCGGCAGCTGGTCCATATCACCTCTCAGTGCACCAAATCACAAGACAATTATAGATGATAACGGCCATTTGACCCTATTATTCTCCATTGTAGAATTCAACAGTTTCTCAAGTGATTCCAGGAGTTGTAACTTCATGACAAAGGATGCCCATTCTACACATGTGAATTTCGGCACTCCACCTCCCCCCTAGCAGTGGCCGCGCAGCCTTACATTATAGCACTGCTGCTGAAGTTGAAGCAGCATCAACAGCAGTGCTCCAGCAATGTGAGTTATCACAGTGCAAACAAAACTATCACTTCCGTTACAGCTATCTTCCTCTGCATTTTACGACACCCCACTCTTTAAACTCACCTGCCAGCTCCAGCTAAGGAGGAAGGCAGTTGACTGCTGATGTGTTATGTACTCTGGGATAACCCAGGCTGCAACTGGATGCAGCTTTAACCAAAAGATACTCCAGACCTTGAAGTTCAATCTGATTTATTGAACCATTAGCACAGTTAGCACAGTTCTCCATGAGTTCGACTCTCTGCTAACCTAAGTGTGGTTACTCTGTCTGACTGATCCAGACTAGCTCTTAGCCACATGCTGGAGGTGTGATACTGTACATACACCCTGACTCACTCTGTAGATGTTCATCAGTGGAAAGAGGCGGAGTGTGAGTGCCTCGTGCCTTTTATAGTGAGATACCACCCCTGAGTGTCCTGCCTGCTCATTGGGCATGCCCTGTTCTCTGTGTTCATTAGCTGCCTGTCTGCCTGTCTGCATATCATTATCTACATGTCTGCATATCATGACATCTCCCCTTTTTCAAAATGTTTTGTTGGCACATGGGAACTTACTTACATGTGGTGGCATATATTTACATATTTACAAGCGGTGGCATATGTGAATGTATTTACATGTGAAGACAGCGGTCTAATGTGAGAAAAGAGAACATAGCAAACAAAACAAATGTTCACAAGTCCAGTTCCTGGAGCTTGCGCCTGATCCTTGTCGTCCCACCGGAGAGGTGGTGGTGGGGACGACGGCACCTTGATAGGCGGGGTGGAAGCCTGACTGGTGGCCTCGTAGTTCGAGGTCTCAGGAGGTGGCAAAACAACGGACGGAAATGGAGAAGAAAGCGCTTGCGAGCAGACAACTTTGCGCAGTGCCCATCTGTTTCATCACACAACAGAACCATCAGCCATATATACAACACACGGGGAAGTCTCGATTTCATGCTGCTGGAGCGTCTCCTTGCTCTGCGCTGGCTGGAAGCGTTGACAGGTCGTACAATTGAGGACCATGTTCGAGATGTCCTGGCTGATACCGGGCCAGTAGACAGCCTGCCTGGCTCTGCGTCTGCACTTCTCAACGCCCAGGTGTCCCTCATGGATTTGGTGGAGCACCAACTCTGGAGACTGAGTGGAATGACAATCCGGTCCAGCTTTAGGAGGATACCATCAATCACCGTCAGGTCGTCCTTTACATTGTAAAATTGAGGGCACTGCCCTTTCTGCCAACCATTGGCGAGGTGGTGCATGACACGCTGCAAGAGGGGGTCTTTGGCTGTCTCCTCGCAGATACGAACCACCTTCTCATCAGATGCCGGGAGGGTGCTAGCACACAGCTGCACCTGTGATTCAATCTGCCGGATGATTTCCAGCGGTTCACTAGGCAATGTGATGGAGCGGGACAATGCATCAGCGATGATGAGCTCCTTGCCAGGCATGTACCACTAAGTCGAAGTCGTAGCTTCTGAGTTTGAGGAGGATGCGCTGCAACCGAGGCGTCATGTTGTTCAAGTCCTTATGGATAATGTGGACCAGAGGCCTATGATCCGTCTCGATAGTGAATGTCGGCAGGCCATTGACATAATCGTAAAACTTGAGAATGCCAGTGAGAAGACCCAGGCATTTCTTCTCTATTTGCGCATACCTTGTTTCGGTCGGCATCATGGCCCTCAATGCGTTCGCTACCGGTGCCAAGGATGAAGTGTCATCGCGTTGAAGCTGCATCGCACTGATGCCATCCTGGCTCGCATCTGTCGAGATCTTCGTCTCCCTGTCTGGGTCGAAAAATGCCAAGACGGGTGCAGTGGTGAGCTTGGCTTTCAGCTCCAACCACTCTGCCTGATGTGCTGCCTTCCATTCAAAGGCAGTGGACTTTTTCACCAGGTTTCGTAGGGCCATGGTGTGTAAGGATGAACTTGCCCAGAAAATTGACCATGCCCAGGAAGTGCAACACCGCCTTCTTGTCTTTGGGAACCTTCATGGCTTCAATGGCCTTGACCTTGTCTGTGTCCAGGCACACGTCCTGCTGAGAGATCTGGTCACCTATGAACTCGAGTGTCGACATACCAAAGCAACATTTGGACCTGTTCAGCTTCAGGCCATTGGCATGGACACGGTGAAATGCCTGCTCGAGACCGGAAACATGCTCTTCAGGGGTCGTGGACCATATGATCATGTCATCCACGTGCACACGCACCCCTTCAATGCCCTCCATCATCTGCTCCATGATGCGATGGAAGATCTCCGATGCTGAGACAATGCCAAACGGCATACGATTATAGCAGTATCTGCCAAACGGCGTGTTGAAGGTGCAGAGCCTTCTGCTCGACTCATCCAGCTGGATTTGCCAACATCCATGTGACGCCTCTAACTTGGTGAAAAATCGTGCGTGTGCCATCTCACTGGTGAGTTCGCTTCGGGATGGGGTAGTGTTCACGTATTCTATTCTTATTGAGATCCTTGGGATCAATGCAGATGCGCAGGTCTCCCGAAGGCTTTCTAACACATACCATCGAGCTGACCCAGGCAGTCGGTTCGGTTACCTTGGAAATGATGCCCTGTTGCTGAAGATCCTGGAACGCTGCCTTCAGGCGCTCCCTCAGCGGAGCCGGGACCCGGCGTGGTGCGTGGACCACTGGCTTGGCATCAGGTCGTAGCAGAATCTTGTATCGATGTGGCAGCATGCCCATCCCGTCAAACACATCCGGATACTGAGCGAGGATATCATCAATGCCGGCCTGAAGATCCACATTGGAGGATGTCGTTGTGTAAACCCGCTGCACGAGGTTCAGCTGCTTGCAGGCATGCGCGCCCAGTAGGGATGCCCTGTCTGGCTTGACAATTTCAAAACGTAACCGTGCATGGGTGCTCCGATTGGAGACGACTAGATGGCAGGATCCCAGTGCCGTGATGGCATTTCTGTTGTAGTCCAGGAGCCTGCAGTCTGCTGGAAGGACCTTGGGGGGCTTCTTGATGCATTTGAAATCTGCCTGTGAGAGGAGGTTGGCAGAAGCACCTGTGTCCAGCTTAAACTGGATGGAGCAGTGGTTGACCTGCATCACCACACACCATTCGTCCGCAGGATCCACAGCGAGGATGGATTGGGTTTGTGATGAGTTGGGTGGCATATTCACATTTGGTAATGATGCCCACACAGTAGGTGGAGTCCAGGCATTCTTCCTCTGGATCCGTTGTGCTGCCAGGATCAGAATCGTTGTTGCACACTCTGAACGCGCCGTCGGCGGAATTGGGAACGCTGGCCCCTGACTGGTGGTGCAGACCTGCACAAGGCTGCATAGTTTCCAGGTTTCCCGCAGTTTAAACATCACCTGCCTCTTGCAGGGCAGTGTTTCTTTAAGTGGGCATTGCCGCAGTTCGAGCACGTCGTGACGTCGGCATCCTGACGCTCCGCGCGTCGTCGCACATGCGCAGTGCGGGTGTCGGCCGCTTCGTTATCCCGTTCACATCGCGCATGCGTGAGGCCCCGGGAAAAGCGCGCAAAATGGCCGTTTTCATCAATGCTGAGACGCTGCATCCGGGAGATGGCCTGCACACTCTCTGCCTCGTGGGAGGCAAGTTTCTCATTTTCAGCAGGTTTGTACTGAGCCTAGCGATTTTTGCCATACTCATGCACTGTGCATGTTTCAATCGCGACTGGCAGGGTCATATGCTTGATTTTCAGCAGCTGCTCTCTCAAAGGATCAGAGTGAACTCTGATCATGGAGTCAGCAATATCACCAAAGTTGCAGGAGTTGAAAGATTCATCTTTGCCTTGTCGACGCTGTGTGAATATGTAGCGCTCGAAGATCTCATTGGTGTCCACTTCACAGTGACTGTCAAACTTGTCCAGGATGGTCTGAAACTTTGTCTTGTCCTGGACTTCGGTGAAGTGAAAAGAGTTGAAGAGTTTGATGGCTTGATCATCCGCTGTTGAGAGGAGAAGCGATCTTGCTTGCATCAGACGCACTCACGAGGTCTAAAGCTTCGATATACAGCAGAAACTTTTGCTTGAATGTCCGCCAGTTGGCACTGAGATTGCCGGAGGTCCTGAGCTGGTGAGGAGCCTGAATCTTCCCCATTGTGCCGGGATACATTCGCTGGTCATCACGGAACGGACTGAGGTAAACCACCTAGATTAAGCAGTCTTCTGGTAGCATGTCGTGTTATGCACTCTGGGATAACACAGGTTCTAACTGGATGCAGCTTTAACCAAAAGATACTCCAGACCTTGAAGTTAGTTCAATCTGATTTATTGAACCAGTAGCACAGTTCTCTCTGAGTTCGACTCTCTGCTAACCTAAGTGTGGTTACTCTGTCTGACTGAACCAGACTAGCTCTTAGCCACGTGCTGGAGGTGTGATACTGTATATACACCCTGACTCACTCTGTAGATGTTCATCAGTGGAAAGAGGCGGAGTGTGAGTGCCTCGTGCCTTTTATAGTGAGATACCACCCCTGAGTGTCCTGCCTGCTCATTGGTCATGTCCTGTTCTCTGTGTTCATTAGCTGCCTGTCTGTGCCTGTCTGTATATCATTATCTGCATGTCTGCATATCATGACAACTGCTTTGCCATGTTTATAGTCAGCCCATGGAGGTGGCAGGTCACCTCAACTCCCTCCTTCCACCTAACATTGGCAGCATTTGTAATGTGCATTAATACACTTTGCCTTGGAAACACACATCAGCCTGCAGAGGAAAAGAGTGATATTAAACATTCACTGCACCCAGGCAGGAAAAGTAGGTAACCTCAGCAAATTCTTTCCCCAAATGAGCCACGAGGTAAAATTCCTTAAAGTTTATTGTCCATCATCTTATTCTTATGTCTACCCAGATTATAAACCCCTTGACATGCACAGCCTCAGCACAGTTTCATACCACAATCATTAACTTTTATAACTGACAATTATATGGCTGTAAAATATTGTTTGTTGCAAATAAAATCCTGGTAAATGAACAAGCCATAAAGATAAACTAGATTTGAAGTTTTCCTTAAAGAAGCACCAGCATCAGGAACTTCAGAGTTGTCTCTTTTTCTTGAAAAATGAGGGGACGGTCCAAGGTATTGAATGCCATGATAATCATCTGTAGTCTAATTCAACTCTCAACTCTTAGCTTCAACCTCCTCTGTCTCTATTTTTATCAATAATATTTCAGTTATTTCTTTTCTTTACTTTTTATAAATTTAGTGTATCCAATTAATTTTTTTTTTCCAATTAAGAGGCAATTTAGCATGGCCAATCCACCTCGCCTGCACATCTTTGGGTTGTGGGGGTGAAACCCACGCAAACACAGGGAGAATGTGCAAACTCCACACGGACAGTGACCCAGAGCCGGGATCGAACCTGGGACCTCGGCGCCATGAGGCAACAGGGCTAACCCACTGCACCACCGTGCTGCCCCTTTAAAAAAAAATTTAGAGTACCCAATTCATATTTTTGAATTAAAGGGCAATTTATCGTGGCCAATCCACCTTGCCTGCACATCTTTGGGTTGTGGGGGTGAAACCCACGCAAACACGGGGAGAATGTGCAAACTCCACACAGACAGTGACCCAGAGCCGGGATCGAACCTGGGACCTCGGTGCAGTGAGGCAGCAGCGCTAACCAATGTACCACCGTGCTGCCCGAGCTACTTCTTTTCTGAATGCTGTCCTCTTCTTTCTCCTGAATTTCTCAAATAAACTGCTCCTTCAATTGAGGTGTGCCTCAAGGCCCACTCTGAAGATTGAGCATAAAATCTAGGCTGACATTCCAGTGGCATATGGAGGGAATGCTGCACTGTTGGAAGCACCATCTTTCAAAGATTGTCCTTAATTGGTGACAATTGGTGTCTCCCCAGTCAACTGCCTTCCTCTTTCAAATCAGGGGTAGGATTCTCCGGCCTCCCAATCACGTGTTTCTCAGGAGGTGGTGACGGGATTCTCTGTTCCTGCTGTTGTCAATGGGGATTCCCATTGAATCCATCTCGCGCCACCGGGAAACCCACGGATAGGGGTGGGCTGCCAGCGGGAGCTGAGAATCCTGCCGCCAATGAACGGCTGGAGAATCCTGGCCCAGATGTTAAGGAATACCTAATAGTGCTAATAGATCTCTTCCGAAAAAGAGCAGAAGAGTTATCCCCAGTATCTTGACCAATATTTATCCCTCAATCATCAACATATAAACAGATTAGCCATTGACACAAAGCAGTTTGTGCGACCTTCCTGTGTGCACATTGGTTGCTGTGTTTCCTGCAGTACAATAGTGAATATATTTCAAATGTATTTTGTTGGTTATTAAGCATTTGTAATATCAAAAATAGCCCCATATAAATGCTTTCTTCTTTCACTGATAAAATGAAAATATATCCAACTACAGCATCTCATATTTCCGACTGTATCTGCCCTCACATTTTTAAACTTCCTGTCCTAGAAACCTAGATTTCTGACCTGGACCTGGTCCTCATCTCCAGGGCCCGTTCCTCATCAGAGGTGTGGACTGTGATGTCCGGAACTGGGCGTTTCCGCGCCGGCGCATGCGTATGGTGGCCGTTTCCGCGCCGGCGCGCGCAACATGGCATAGCGACACAGCGGCCCATCGCAGAAGAGGGTAGGCCCCCCCCCCCCCCCCCGGATCGCAGTGCCCGAGGTCGGAAGCCCCCGATCGCAGGACTGGCCATCATGGAGGCTCCCCCGGGAGTCTGATCCCAACCCCCCCCCCCCCCCCCCCCACCAGGACGGCCACCGCAGCTGTGGGACCAAGCTCCCGCTGGGTGATACCATGTGTGAACCACGCCGGGGGAACTCGGCGGGAACTCGGCCAGTCGATCGCAGAGAATCGCCACGTCGACCGCGCGTGCCCGACTGGTGCCGATTCTCATGTCGCCGGAGAATCACGTCCCGGCATCGGAGCGGCGGTAATTTCCGCCGTCACCGGCAATTCTCCAACCCGGCGCGGGCCTATCATCCAACCCCGGCCCCATTGTCCAATGTACATAATCTACGAATGCAGTTAATGCCATAATTACTGCTGCTTCCTCTTCACTTAATTTTGGATTGCAGTGAAGCAATACACATAGGGAATGGCATTGCTCATGAACAAAATTAAAATCTCTCTCTCTTGCTCTCTCAGCGCTCCGAAAGCTAGTGACATTGAAACAAACCTGTTGGACTTTAACCTGGTGTTGTAAGACTTCTTACTGTGCTCACTCCAGTCCAACGCTGGCATCTCCACATCTTGTAACTCTGTCACTGCTGATCTTGATTCTTTCTCTTGTTTGCACTTGCTCTGTTTTTCCAATCGCTTTCTCCATATGCCTATGATGCTCTCTCTAGTTTTGCATTGCTTCGCTTCCATTTTCTGAGCTAATCTGTCTCATTTATTCTGCTGGAGTTTAATCCTGGCTCAGTTGGTTGGCAGACCCATTTCTAAATCTAAAGTTGTGGGTTCAATTCCTCCTCTTAGACTTACGCACAAGAATGGAGGCTGACTTTCAGATGATGCATTAAAGCAGAAGAGGAGGGGAGTTATCTCTGGTGTTCTGACAAACATTTATCCTTTATTCAAATTTTTTTTAAACTGGTCATTATCACATTGCTGTTTGTGGAAGACAGGTTGTGGCATTTCCTAATTACAACTGTGAATGCACTTCAAAAGTACTTCAGTGGCTGTAAAGCACTTTGGGTGCCCGGAACTCATGAAGGGGGATTTATAAATATAAGTCTTTCTTTCTTTTATTTTGCATTTGTCATAAAGGCTGAATTGGCTCACCTATATCTAATATGCTTGACGTGGCCCACATGATCCACACACAAACCATCAGTTATGAAAACAAGTATTTGAGGAGAAAGATCATTACCACCATCTGAAGGCACCTGTGGTTGGGCAGTAAATGTGACCTTATTTGCCAAAGTTGCCCTCATTTCAAGTTGTAAAGGAGGAAGGAAAGGTGAGGAAGTATTCCAGAGCTTCTGGTTGAGGCAGCTGAAAGCACAACCACCAGTCATGGAGCAATTGAAATTGGGGATGCTCAAGAGGCTAGAATTAGAACAGCACAGATCTTTCAGAGGGTCAGCAGGCAGAAGAGGTAGGGAGGGGCGAGGCCAGGGCAGGAGTTGAAAACAAAGGTGAGAATTTTAAAATCGAAGCAGTGCTTAACTGGAAGCCAACATAGGTCAGCAAGCAAAGGGGTCAACGTTCCAAGTAAAGCAAGGTTTAAGGGGTGGGAAGATGAATTGAAGGCTTACCCGATTATCACAGAATTAAGCTGCAACATTCTTGACTTCCCAGTTTGCTGCAATGTAATTACACCTCCCATAGTAATTACTTTGTGTAGTATCTCAATGTAGTGGACTCTTGATATTGCACATACATCGCATACTTCACATACCCCAAATTTCTCATCACTGAATTGCTGAAAGATTCCCACAGAGGCAAAAAATAATCTCACCACCAGAATCATAAAGCACAGGAACTTGCTGTCATTTCGCTCTGGTTCATCTGACTGCCTATTTACAAAACTCGGTTGAGCATTCGTGCAGGTTTAAGCCCAACAATTTTTCTTGCATGTGCAACGCGATCAGAGTCCCGTTTGAGTGTCGCAAATGCCAAAGGTAAGTAAGCTCATCCAATGTTAGTACATGCCAGAAAAAGACCAGTGTCATGGCTGAGATCTTTTTCTGCATGCTAACAGTAGGTGAGCTTCTTTTTATCCAGCACCCTTATTTGCATTCAGCAAAGTTTGTCCAAGAGGCAAAATGTTAAGATGGAACAGGCTGACATCTTAAGACAGTATACATATCTGCGCTCAGCAGATGAACCAGTATCATTTAAACAGTAACATGTTAAACTCGAGTGGGTAAGGGGGAGCACAGTGACTGAGTCAACTTTTATCCATACTCATGCATTTTCCAGCAGGAGAAATGTATTATTGTGATGAACGGTTACTGTATTACTATACCCTTATCATGTAAGGTCATGTAAGACCGGGCTTGGAACCCTGGGGGACTCTGCCTCCGGCTCCATCCACCTGGGAGTCATATATATGCGGCCGCCCAGTTAGCACCCGTCTCGGCACCAGGCTAGTTCTTAGCTTATTAAAGCCTTCTTTACCGTTTACTCTCTAATCGTCGTTATTGAGGGTACAACAATTTAATAAGCTAAATTACATCAGGATGGACGCAGGCCTAAAACCAGAGAAGTTCAATCTGGAAGCACGGACACAGGAGGCAAAATAAATTTTTAAATACTGGCTCCGATGTTTAGAGGCCTACCTGGACTCCTCAGAGACTCCCATCCTGGGGCCACGCAAGTTGCGCCTACTCCACGCCCGGGTGAGTCACAGAATTTCCGCCACGCTAGAAAAAGTGACTACCTATGAAGAGGCAGTCGAGTTACTCCGCAAGCGGTTCGTCAAACCCATCAACGGCGTACAAGCCAGGCACCTGTTCTCTACCTGTCGGCAACGCTCGGGGGAATCGCTAGACGAATTTGTTGAAAAACTCACCGCGCTTGCCAGGGACTGTGACTATCAGGATGTGACAGGGAAAACCCATATGAACCTGCACATCAGAGACGCGTTTGTGCCCCGCTCGACCTACATCCGGCGGCAGCTACTCGAAAACGGGGCAAAGGACCTCCAGGACACGCTTACGCTCGCCTCT
Source organism: Scyliorhinus torazame (assembly GCF_047496885.1). Taxonomy (NCBI): domain Eukaryota; kingdom Metazoa; phylum Chordata; class Chondrichthyes; order Carcharhiniformes; family Scyliorhinidae; genus Scyliorhinus; species Scyliorhinus torazame. Next base: position 277,585,669 of record NC_092709.1, read on the forward strand.
TCGCTGGAGGTGGCCCGACATAATTTGGGCACGTACCCCGCGGACTTTGCGAGCCCCCCTCGGACTTCCTCAGACTCAGCCACGTTATGGGCCTGCGCCGCACGGTGACCCACTCAGACTGGGGGCACACCGTGCTACTTCTGCAGGCAGGGCCAGCATCCACGCTCACGCTGCCCAGCCCGCTCTGCTATCTGCAGCGACTGTGGGAAGAAGTGGCATTTTGCGAGGGCCTGCCTGGCCAGGCCCAGGGGCCAGAAACACAAAGAACAGCAGGCCCGAAAAGCAGACTCACAGGCCCGCAGGTCTCGCAATGCGGCTGCACATTGACCCAATACGCCCCCTTCTGACGCGTCATCTGCCTCGTGCGAATCATGGGAGTGGCCATCTTGTCGGCGGCCATCTTCTCGACCTGACACGTGCGACCGACGGCGGCGGCCATTTTACGAGTCCAACTCGGCTGAGGACTCGGACTACCCGCGATTGGGAGCGATCACCCTCGATCAAACTCAGCCAAAACATCTGCAGAACACGATGATGAAGGTCCAAGTCAACAGGCGCGACACTTCATGCCTCTTCGCCTCCGGGAGCACGGAGAGCTTTATTCATCCAGAAACGGTAAGGCACTGCTCCTTGCACACCCATCCCGCGTCCCAAACCATAGCCCTCGCATCCGGGTCCCACTCGGTACAAATCAAGGGGTACTGTATCGCGGATCTCTCGATCCAGGGCGCTGAATACACCCATTTCAAACTTTATATCCTCCCCCACCTCTGTGCCCCCCTACTGCTCGGACTGGATTTCCAGTGCAGCCACCGAAGCCTGACACTGAAGTTCGGCGGACCCTTGCTCCCCCTCACGGTATGCAGCCTTGCGACACTGAAAGTCGCACCCCCCTCTCTATTCGCGAACCTCACTCCCGACTGTAAGCCCGTCGCCACCAGGAGCCGGTGGTACAGTGCCCAAGGCATGACTTTATCAAGTCAGAGGTCCGGCATTTACTGGGAGAGGGGGTCATCGAGGCTAGCAACAGCCCCTGGAGAGCACAAGTGGTGGTAGTCCGGTCCGGGGATAAGAAACGGATGGTCGTGGATTATAGCCAGACCATAAACCGCTTCACTCAGCTCGATGCGTACCCCCTTCTTCGCATCGCGGAAATGGTAAATCGGATCGCCCAATACCGAGTATTTTCCATGGTCGACCTCAAATCCGCCTACCACCAGCTCCCCATCCGACCGAAAGACCGCCCCATACTGCCTACGAAGCAGCCGGCTGGCTCTTCCACTTCCTCAGGGTCCCCTTCGGCGTCACAAATGGGGTCTCCATCTTTCAAAGGGCGATGGACCAAATGGTGGACCAATACGGTTTGCGGGCTACATACCCGTACTTGGACAATGTCACCATCTGCGGCCATGACCAGCAGGACCACGATGCAAACCTCGAAAAGTTCCTCCAGACCCTCAACCTGACCTATAACGAGGAAAAATGCGTTTTCCACACGGCTAGCCATCCTCGGCTATGTCGTGGAAAATGGGGTCCTAGGTCCCGACCCCGACCACATGTGCCCCCTAAAGGAACTCCCCCTTCCCCGCAGCCTCAAGGCCCTCAAACGGTGGTTGGGGCTCTTCTCCTATTACGCCCAGTGGGTCCCCAAATATGCGGACAAAGCCCGCCCACTCATAAAGACCACAATATTTCTCCCGTTGACGGAGGCTCGATTGGCCTTCAACCACATCAAGGCGGATATCACCAAGGCCGCTATGCGTGCGGTGGACAAAAATATCCCCTTCCAGGTAGAGAGCGATGCGTCAGACATCGCCCTGGCTGCTACCCTCAACCAGGCAGGCAGACCAGTAGCGTTCTTCTCCCGGACCCTCACCGCCTCCGAGATTCGGCACTCTGCAGTCGAGAAGGAGGCACAAGCCATTGTGGAGGCTGTACGGCACTGGAGGCACTACCTAGCCGGTAGGAGGTTCACCCTCATCACCGACAAACGGTCGGTCGCCTTTATGTTCGATAACGCACAACGGGGCAAAATAAAAAACGATACAATTTTGAGATGGAGGATCGAACACTGCACCTACACGTACGATATCAAGTATCGTCCAGGGGAGCTCAATGAGCCCCTAGATGCCCTGTCCCGCGGCACGTGCGCCAACGTGCAGGAGGACCACCTGCAAGCCATCCACAATGACCTCTGCCACCCGGGGGTTACCCGGCTCGTCCACTTTATTAAGTCCCGCAACCTACCTTACTAAACCAACGAGGTCAAGGCCATGACCAGGGCCTGCCAGATCTGTGCGGAGTGCAAACCGCACTTCTACCGGCCAGATAAGGCTCGGCTCGTGAAGGCCTCGGGGCCTTTGAGCGACTAAGCGTGGACTTCAAGGGCCCCCTCCCATCTACCAACCGCAATGCCTATTTCCTCACCGTTATCGATCAGTTCTCCCGCTTCCCATTCGCCATTCCCTGCCCCCACATGACCTCTGCCACCGTTATAAAGGCACTGCACAGCATCTTCACCTTGTTCGGTTTCCCCGCCTATATCCACAGCGACCGGTGTACATTGTTCATGAGCGATGAACTGCATCAATATCTGCTCAGCAAAGGCATCGCCTCGAGCAGAACGACCAGTTATAACCCCCGGGGAAACGGGCAGATGGAGAGGGAGAACAGTTTGGAAGGCTGTCCTTCTGGCCCTACAGTCGAGAAGTGTCCCAACCACCCGCTGGCAGGAGGTCCTACCCAATGCCCTACACTCCATTCGGTCGCTCCTCTGCACGGCCACGAATGAGGCCCCTCACAACCGATTGTTTGTCTTCCCCAGGAAGTCTACCTCGGGGTCTCGCTTCCACCTTGGCTGATGGCTCCGGGACCTGTTCTTCTCCGGAGGCACATGAGGAGCCATAAAACGGACCCCCTGGTCGAGAAGGTCCAATTTCTACACGCAAACCCCAGTTACGCCTACCCCGACGGCAGGCAAGATACGGTTTCCCTCTGGGATCTGGCACCCGCTGGTTCCCCCACTACAGATGCCCCCTCCCTCGTAGCTCCCCTGCAGGGTTCGGCACCCACTACAACACCCCCCCTCCCGGCCCCACTCACCTTTGGTGGGCACCTACCGCACGCGCCCCCTAGCACACCTGCTCTACACACCCCGCCGGCACTGGCCCCGCTACCCCCAGCCCCAACTATTCCCCCTGTGCCCCGAGCCCCTAACCCGACCCGGACCAAAGCTCCGGCCACCGTGTTCCCGGACGTACCCTCAACTAAGACGTCCGTGTCCGCCGCACCACCTCCCGAGCTGAGGAGGTCAATAAGGACGATCAGGCCGCCGAGACGAATGGACTTATGATGGCACTTCACTCCCGCCTGACTTTTTTTAAAACAGGGGGTGAAAGTGATGAACGGTTACTGTATTACTGTACCCTTATCATCATGTAAGATGATGTCCCCTTTAAGACCGGGCTTGGAACCCTGGGGGACTTCGCCTCTGGCTCCGCCCACCTGGGGGCCGCCTTCTGGGCAGCACCCAGTAAGCACCCGTCTTGGCACCAGGCTAGTTCTTAGCTTATTAAAGCCTTCTTTACCGTTTACTCTCTAAGCGTCGTTATTGAGGGTACAACAATTATGATTATTAATAATCTTTATTAGTGTCACAATTAGTCTTCTACTGCAATGAAGTTATTGTGAAAATCCCCTAGTTGCCACACTGTTCGGGTACACTAAGGGAGAAGCATGTATTTTGGGACTTGTGGGAGGAAAACGGAGCACCCGGAGGAAACCCACGCAGACACAGGGAGAATGTGCAGACTCCGCACAGACAGTGACCCTAGCCAGGAATCGAACCTGGGTCCCTGGCGCTGTGAAGACACAGTGCTAACCACTGTGCTACCGTGCTGCCCAAGGAGCACATTTTCTTCCACCTCTTTAGCTTAGGGGCACAGAGGCCAATTGTAGTGCCCATCAGGATGTCACCCTTCATGGGAGGAGCAAATTCTCCACAGGTCAATGTCAAAACTCAAATATTCCTAGTCTGTGTAGCTCAGTTACAAATGCAAAAGTAAATACAGCTACATATCATTAAGGATGTTACAAGCCATTATAGAACAAAGTGTTGAACTGTTCATGACAAAATTAACAATCCAGGAACAATTATTAAATAAACACCAGTTATTATTACAAATGTGTAATCATTTACCTGCTGTGACAGTAAAACAGGTTTGAAATAGATGCTTTCCCACTCCTGTGGAAGAACAAAGCTATCTCCCAATTATCCTGAGTTATGCTACCAATCAAGTAAAAACCTGCCTTTGTTCTGAATACCATGAGTTCCCACCACTACTGTTGCTTTGCTGCTCTTTAGCAGGTGTTATCAGTCTTTGAACATCTGTGGTAGTCTGAAAAAAATAGGTTTGCAGCAATTTGCAAACATCCAAATCCAGACTGGGGCGAGATTAAGGAGGGAGCCTAGGCTTGTTTGATTTCCAGAAGATTTGCGAATGTCGCGACACTATTTGACCATAAAGAGGAATGCAAAATAGAATCCCATCTAAAAATCCAGATTTTTTTTGTGTGTGTATGCAGTTTACATTTTAGAATTTTATGGCCAACCATCTCAAACCCAGATTGGTAAAGAAAAGGATAGAGGCGTGAATTAGAAATAATAACAAAAAGGTACGGTTAGAGTTCTGAGATAAGCTGCTTTATGCTCCACGAGTGGGGCTGAGTGCAAGCGGCTGACAGGAACGCTTGTTGGGAACACCCTGGTTGTTGTTCTTCTCACAGTGAGACTGTAACTCTATATAACCCAACACCATGAGAACAAAGTGGCAGACTGAATGGGGCCACACCCCTACAGTACCCCGAAGAAAATGGGAAACTCTTAAATCTTGTATTGTTATTGTTTGTGGCATAAAAACAGCACTGCTGTCTTCAAAGGATTAAAGGGTTAATGTTTAAATGCAGAATGCCCTCACAGTACTCGAGTTACACTGGCCACTGCAGAACATCAACCCTAAGTGCCAAGACAGGCCAACCGGCCTTTGTCCAAACAGGTGTCAACTTTCCATTAAAAGCATCTTTCTTTAAAAAGGCACAGTTATCAGGTGACTCTGTGCAGGGGCCCATCCCCTTCCATTAGGCATGCTCAGTGACCTGCATGAATGCCAAACAATAGCCAGATGTCACTGATAGTTAAACCGGTGACTGGTTTAATTCCAGCAGCCAACGACTGGGATCACAATGCTACTCAGCAGTCACAAAACTGGCAAAACGCTGATGCCTTCAAAAAAAGAAAGAACTGAGTAGAAGAGTGCAAAAGGCTATCAGCAAGCCAACACATCACATACTGGATAAGTGACTGACAGCGATATACAGGTTTTTCAAAAACCACACCATTAAAACGTGAACCCTCCAAGGCCATTTCTTCAAAGTGCTGAGTCAGTCTTTTCAGTGCAGTAATGCAAATATCAAATTATTATGCTATACTGAGGCCACAGGTTGCACTGAGATTTTTTTTGAAGATGACTATCCCAAGCACTGTCGGCAAAATAATTGTTTCCACTAAAGCGGCAGACTGTTAATTTTAAGAGGCACCAGTAGCCTATAATGGCTAGCCAGAAAGTTTCTCATACACTGGAATGTTACCAAGGGCTTGAGATTCGTGAAGTGAGCCCTACCACAATTCCAGGATGGGGTTTGTCGGCTCCACAGAAGTATACAAGTACAAGTAGAGCTCAGGAATTCAAAGAAATTAAGCTTTGAAACATCCGCCCAAGGCGTCTTGAAAATCATCCCTTTGCACTTTAAAAATTAGTTAATAATAATAACTTATTGTCACAAGTAGGCTTCAATGAAGTTACTGTGAAAAGCCCGTAGTCGCCACATTCAGGCGCCTGTTCGGGGACGCCGGTACGGGAATTCAACCCGCACTGCTGCCTTGTTCTGCATTACAAGCCAGCTATTTAGCCCACTGTGCTAAACCAGCCCCTGGTTGTGGTTGTTGTCAACACTGATGCAGCTACCAAAAATAAAGCTTAGCACTTCCATTAATGTGGAGCAGCAGGGAGCTTCTGAACTTAAGCCAGAAGCTTCATGTTTAAGTCACCCTCCGTGGCTTGAGAGCCATGGAAAATGCATTCATATTTATTTAGCATGTGCATATTCAAAGAGGCAGGCTAGAAGTGAATCGATGGAGTTTACAAGCCTACCTTCAAGTTTAGTCACCGGCCACTCCCTGACAATGTAAGTCAGTATTTCGACTGCACCACAGCTGCAGCCTGGATGGTCTTGGCAACCCCACTGATGTTGGCTAGCAGCACAGAGGCCTTGACCAGTCCAGAAATGGTTTAAAAGGGCCCATGCAGCCTTGTCTAACAAATTGGGTTGATGTAATTTTTCGAGGGGATGGCTAGGTGTGCAATGAGGCTTTTGACAAGATTCCGCATGGGAGAATGATCTAGAAGGTAGGAGCCCATGGGATCCAGGGCAATTTGACAAATTGGATCCAAAATTGGCTTCATTGCAGGAGCAGAGGGTGATGGTCGAAGGTTGTTTTTGTTCTGCAGTGATCGGTGCTGGGTCCCTTGCCTCGACACTAATGATCTGGACGTGAATGTGGAGGGGCATGATCACTAAGTCCACAGGTGACATGAAAATTGGTGGTGTGGTAAACAGCGAGGTGGAAAGTCCGAGAATAAAGGATGATATAGACAGGTTGGGGAGATGAACAGAACAGTGGCAAATGGAATTTAATCTTGAAAAGTGTGAGGTGATGCATTTTAGGAGACGAACATGACAAGGGAACTACAATGAACAATAGGATGCCAGGAAGTACAGAGGACCAGAGGGACCTTGGGGTGCATATCTGAAGATCTCTGGCGGCAGCAGAACAGGTGGATAAGGTGGTTAAGAAGGCATATGGGATACTTGGCTTTATTTGATTTTTGCATACAATATAAGAGCAGGGAGGTTATGCTGGAGCTGAAAAAAAAGCTCGTTAGGCCACAGCTAGAGTATTGAGTGCATGTCTGGTCACCATACTAAAGGAAGGATGTGATTGCACTAGAGAAGATGCAGAGGAAATTCACGAGGATGTTGCCTGGGTTTGAGTATTTCAGCGATACGAGAGACTAGTTAGGCTGAGGTTGTTTTCCTTAGAGGGGAGATGGCTGAGGGGGACGTGATTGAGATGTACACAATTATGAGTGACGTAGATAGGATAGAGAGGAAAGTACCTTTCCCCTTAACAGAGGGATCAATAACCAGGGGGCAGATTTAAGGTAAGGAAGGGGCAGGAGATTTAGAGGGCATTTGAGAAAAAACGTTTTCACCCAAAGGGTGGTGGGAATCTAGGACTCACTGCCTGGACGTATGGTAGAGGCGGGAACCATCACAACATTTAAGACATATTTAGATGAGAACTTGAAATTCCATGGCATACAAAACTATGGAACAAGTTCTGGAAAATGGGATTAGAATAGATAGGTGCTTGATGGGCGGCACAGACCTGATGGGCCAAAGGGCCTCTTGCTATGCTTTTTTAATTTTTAATTTAGAGTACCCAATTCAGTTTTTCCCAATTAAGGGGCAATTTAGCATGGCCAATCCACCTACCCTGCACATCTTTTGGGTTGTGGGGGCGAAACCCACGGAAGCACGGGGAGAATATGCAAACTTCACACGGACAGTGTGATCCAAAGCCGGGATCGAACCTGGGACTTCGGCGCCGTGAGGCTGCAGGACTAACCCACTGCGCCACCGTGCTGCCCGAAAAGTATCTGTGATGGTGCACAAGGTTGATTTTCACATGCATAATTTTAGTGCGGGAGCATACATTAATGGCAGGTGGTAAGAGTGAGAGAGATTCCTGGTCAGTCATGTGAAAGAAAGAAAGTTTTGGACTCACTATCCCATCACAATCCAAAGCTTCAAATTGCAACGTGCAGGTAAAAGTGAATGTTGCCATGCAATGTGGAATCCCTGAGTGATCTGTAACACACCGCAACCACCTATATTGCTGGATTGGTAATCCTGAGGTCTGTACTAATAACACAGAGAATCTGCTGAAAAGCTGAGAATTGCATTCGGACAGTTTGTGGATTTGAATTCCGTTTTCTACAAAAACAAAAAAGCCATTACCAGTCAAAGTGGGGAGAGTTAGGGGTGGTGGTATGGCCACTGGACGAGTGACCCAGAGTAACCCTCTGGGGATCCAGGTTCAAATCCTGCCACTGCACTTGGTGAAAGCTGAATTCAACAAAAATCTGGAATTCAAAATGTTTAATAATGACCATGAAACCTTAGAGGATTATTAGAATAACCCACCTGGTTCACTAATGTCCTTGAGGGAAGGAAACCTGCTGACCTTTTCCGGCCTAGTCTACATGTGACTCCAGACCCACAGCAATGTGGTTGACACTTAACTGCCCCTCAAGGGCAATTAGTGATGGGCAATAAATGCTAGCACAGCCTGCGATGCCCACATCCCATGAACAAATAGAAAAAAATGTGACCATGAAGTTGCTGGGTTGTCGTAATGACTCAACTGGGTTCGTTAATATGCCTTTAAGAGTTGGCAACATGACATCACTAGAAGGGGAATGTGTCATATGATCCAGTCTTAGGTTAATTTTTGCTTTGAGCAGAGCACACACACACAGCTCTGGTATCTTCAAGTTTTAGACCTCTGTTTGGCTGCTCTCAGGTGCCTAGTCTTATTAAATAAAGTAAGAAGTCTTACAACACCAGGTTGTAAGACTTCTTACTGTGCTCATCCCAGTCCAACGCCGGCATCTCCACATCATTAATAAATAAACCCATGACATATTTATCCAATCCCTTATGGACAATTTGTGCCTTGTGTCTTGTACAATAAATCGGCTGAAGATATTGCATTATTATAATAACATGACATGGTGTTCAGTGGTCAAAAGACAGGTGGCAGCAAGATTTAACACAGGTGCAACATGGTGAGCAGTCTCAGATTGTGCTACATGGCATGAGAAGACCCTCAACATTTTGTTCAAAACATACCATGCTGGCTGTGAGAGAAGCTTTGGTGACACAGCACAAAGCGAGTACTCAAGAGTTGGTAAGCAGACAGATCCCTTGTGTTGAGATTGCAGCGCATATAATAGTTCTATGAGAGGGACAGCATAATGCAAGGGCCAGCTCCGATTAGCTCAGTTGGGAAAGATGTGTGACTGACGTGTGGCCCACTAACGAGCTAGGGAGCGACAGAAATCATAAATATTGAGCCAGAGTAGGTTGGCATTAGATCAGGTGGCTTTGGGATTGATGAACAATAATTTGAATAAAAAGTAAAGACCCATTACTCCATTCTACGTTCCCACCACAACTCATCTTCTCTGGCAGAGCTTCGGTAAAGTGGGTGAAAGCATCGGCAGTGATGCCCATCCCAGGATCTACAGAAGAAGGTCAAAGGGATTTTGGCAAAATTCCCCCAAAATTCCCCAGTTTAAATTGGAATGCAACCGATCTACTATCCAAATTCAACATGCTTGAGCAGTGTACATAGATACTCTTGATTCAGGTGGATCTGAATCAGACAAGCAATCCATGTACAAGACAAACTGAAGGTTGAACTAGACAAAATGGAGAAAGGTTAACTTATTAGGAGAGAACAAGGGCATATAGTTTGTGCAGCTTAATCACATGTTATAAAGAAGGATAGAAGGGCGGCATGGCGGTGCAGTGGTTAGCACTGCTGCCTCTTGCCGCTGGAGACCCGGGTTTGATCCTGGCCCTGGGTCACTGTCCGTGTGGAGTTTGCACATTCTCCCCATGTCTGCGTGGGTCTCAGCCCCCACAGCCCAAAAGATGGATTGGCCATGCTAAATTGCCACTTAATTTAAAAAATAAATATGGCTTTGTTTTGTTGTCCTTACAAAATATCCACATTTGAATAGGTAACGCAGAGACAAAATAACGCAGGGGCAAAATTCTTCTCAAATCTTGACGCCAAGTATTGCTATTGGTCAGTGTATTTCGCAGAAAAGTTCCTAGAGCTTCATACATTTCGTACCCGATATGGGAAAATCTGTTTTCAATTACTTATTTTCAGGCTATCTGTTCGCCAGGATCTCTTTCAAGTTCACATGGACTACAACATGTTCTGTGCCAGGATGCATTTGTATCACAGTTGATGTAGCTGCTATGGGAAGAACAAAGCAAGAATGTGACCATAATCTGCACTTGTTAATGCATATGGCACATTATGAAGGATTGGTGTTCAACAGTCTGAAATGGGACATCAACATACAACAGATCAATTTCTTTGGTTATATTTATCCCAATGCTGGCAAATGTTCTGATCCAAGTCAAATAGAAGACATTAGGGCCATATCAATTCTTCAAGATAACTCTTTGAAGATGTACTTTCTTGTCTCCATAGATATCCACAAAAATCTTCATCACAAAGGGAAATATTGAAAAATGTTGCCTTCTTGGGGACAGAAAGCCGCCAAACCTTTTGAAACACTGAAACAGTCATCAGAAGCATCAACTTTGCAAATTTAGGATCCTAGGGGACAACTAACCTGGCGATAGATGTCACACAGAAAGGTCTTGGAGCATGCACATTACAAAGAGGCAAACCAATTGCACTTGTTTTAAAATCTCTGTCCAAAACAAAATCCAACTACTCCAACACTGAGTGGGAAACATTGGGCTGGATTCTCCACCCCACCATATTTCTGTTTCAGCACGCGGCGGGGTGCTCTGTTACGCCGGCTGGTCAATGGGGTTTCCCATTGTGGGGCATCCCCACGCCGTCGGGAAACCCCCTGATGCCGGCAAAAGGAGCATCCCACCGGTGGAGAATCCAGTCCATTAGCTTTAGTGCATATAGGCACCAACGATATAGGTAAAAAACGGGATGAGGTCCTACACACTGAATGTAGTGAGTTAGGAGCTAAACTAAAAATTAGGAACTCAAAGGTAGTAATCTCGGGATTGGTACCAGTGCCATGTGCTAGTCAGAGTAGGAATGACAGGATAGGCAGGATGAATGTGTGGCTTGAGAGATGGTGCAGGAGGGAGGGATTCAGATTTTTGGGACATTGGAACCAGTTCTGGGAGAGGTGGGACCATTACAAATCAGATGATCTACACCTGGGCAGTACTGGAACCAATGTGCTGGGGGATTGTTTGCTAGCGCTGTTGGGGAGGGCTTAAACGAATGTGGCAGGGGGATAGGAACCAATACAAGAAGTCAGAGGGTAGTAAATGGAGGATAGAAACACAAGTCAGTAAGGAGAAAAGTGGAAGGCAGAGAAACAGATTGAACTGTATTTATTTCAATGCAAGCTGCCTAACGGGCAAGACAGATGAAGTCAGGGCATGGATAGGTACATTGGACTGGGATATTATAGCTATTACTGAAACATGGCTAAAGGAGGGGCAGGACTGGCAGCTCACTGTTCCAGGGTACAGGCGCTATAGGAAAGATAGACCAGGAGGTAAGAGAGGTGGCGGAGTTGCCTTCTTGATTAGGGACAATCACGGCAAGAGAGTGGATATATCCGAGGGTTTGCCCACTGAGTCTATATGGGTAGAACTGAAAAATAAGACGGGTGAGATCACATTGATAGGACTGTACTATAGGCCCCCAAATAGTCAGGGGGATATTGAGGAGCAATATTGAGAAGTAAAGAGATTACAGATAGCTGCCGGAAAAATAGGGTGGTAAGAGTTAGGGACTTTAACTTTCTCAACATTAACTGGGGCAGCCATAGCACGAGGGTTTGGATGGAGAGAAATTTGTTGAGTGTATTCAGGAAGAATTCCTCATTCAATATGTGGATGGCATGACCATAGAGCGGGTAAAACTTGACCTCCTCTTGGGGAATAAGGAAGGGCAGGTGACGGAAGTGTTAGTGAGGAATCACTTTGGGACCGGTGACCATAATTCCATTAGTTTTAAGATAGCTATGGAGAATGATAGTTCCGGCCCAAGAGTTAAAATTCTAAATTGGGGCAAGGCCAATTTCGAGGGTATTAGGCGGGAACTTTCAAAAGTTGATTGGGGTTTCCTGTTTACAGGCATGGGGACAGCTGGTAAGTGGGAGTCTTTCAAAAAGGTTGATCAGATGGGCTGATCAGCAGCAAGTGGAATTCAATCCAGATAAGTGTGAGGTGATATACTTGGGCAGGACAATCAAGGCAAGGGAATACATCATAAATGGGAAGCACCGTATTCAGAGGGATCCTGGTATCCCTTAAGGTAACAAAGAAGTTGGATGCAGTGGTTCAGAAAGCATATGGTATATTTGCCTTTACTAGGTGAGGCATAGAGTTTAAGAGCAGGAAGGTTATTCTGGAACCATATAAAACATTGGTTAGGCCACAGCTAGAGTATTGTGTGCAGTTCTGGAATCCATATTATAGGAGGGATGTGATAGCACTGGAAAGGGTGCAGAGGAGATTTAGCAGGATGTTGCCTGGGCTGGAGAGTTTTAGATATGAAGAGAGATTAGTAGACTTGGATTGTCTTCCTTGGAGCAGAGCAGACTGAGGGGGGACATGACAGAGATGTATAAAATTATGAGGGGCATAGATAGAGTAGATGGGAAAAACCTTTCCCCTTGGTGGAGGGATCAATGGCCAGGAGACATAGATTTAAGATAAGGGGCAGGAGGTTTAGCCGGGATGTGAGGAAAGACTTTTTTTACGCAGGGGATGGTGAGTGTTTGGAACTCACTGCCTGAAAGGGTGGTGGAGGCAGAGACGTTTTGGAAGTATTTAGATGTGCACTTGCGATCCCAAGGCATACAAGCTTATGGGCCAAGGGCTGGAAAGTGAGATTAGAATAGTTAGGTGGTTGTTTTTGACCAGCACAGACGTGATGGGCCGAAGGACCTTTTCTGTGCTGGAGGACTCTATGACTCTATTTGGTGTGCCTAAAGAGATCATTATGGATAACGGTCCGTAATTTATTGGTAAGTCATTGCAGCATATGTGTGGAAGTGGAACCCCAATCACAGTTCTTCTCGTTATCCTGAATCTAACAGCCAAGCTGAATGAATGATCCACATGGCTAAATCCCTCATTCTTAAATGTAGATAGACCAAGCAAAATCTACACATTGCAATGTTATATCTGAGAGCAACACCTTTAATGCAACTTTCCCATTGACTACAGACCTTGGCTGGATTCTCCGCACCCCTAAATCGCGGCCGGATAATCCAATTTCCAGCAAGGAATTGAGACCGGCACCGGTTCCCCGATTCTGTGAGCCCCAGAAAACGGCCTACTCGGGGAGTATGCCATGCCGTCTGGGATGTATCTGGGGCCATTGCCAGAGGTCCACTCCGCCATTCTCCGCCCCCAATCAGCCAAAGTCCCGACGACATGGAACTAATGTGATCCAGCCGGTCAGGATACTCGTGTGGCGGCTGCAGACTCAGTCCATGGCCATCCTGGTCGGGGGCAGGCCGATCGGAGGGCAGGGGGGAGCCTTATACTTTTTGGGTCCAATTATTATTATTATTATAGGCGGCCGGTAAATGCTTGTGCGGGCGTTGAGGGTCGGGCGCACAGCCGATTGGGGGTTTCCTTTTTGGGTCCAGCTCCGCGGTCCGAGTCCGCCATGGAGCACGGTACGGCCTCCGATCCGGAAGTGAGGGGGCCAATATCTGCAGCAAAAGTGGCGAGATCTACCCCTGCAGGACTAGGAATTAGTGGTCAGGTTTTCTGGCGTGAAACTCCACCGTTTTGACCCCGGCGTGGGGACATAGTCCCAATAATGGAGAATCCAGCACCTTGTGTTTGGAACACCAGTGTGCACCAATTTACTTACTCTAACCCATTCTACTCTCTCAGAAACTAGAGAGAAACTTTATAACTACAAGAGATGATGATCAACATTAAAAATGCAGGTACAGAATTGCAAAGTTTTGAGCTGGGACAATTGGCATCTAGGATTTCACAAAAGTAATGTGGCACCCAGCTGAGATGACAAGGATTTGCTTGGAACCAAGATCCTAAAAGTCATCACACACAAAGACACAACTGTGAAGCGTAACCAAGGACAAATTCATTCCAGCTCCTCAGTCACCGTACTGTCCGACTGCATCTAGGACAAGGTTCCAAATGCAGTCAGGAACAACATCCAAGAATGCCAATCCCGCAGATAAATGTGAACAAATAAATAAACCTCCAGACAAGGTTACCATTACAAGATCTGGGTCTAACAGCAGATTAGCTTCACACTTTAAAGACAGGTAGATTCATCAGTTTGATGCACTTACGTAACAGAGGCTGCACAAGAACATATATTGTAAATAGGTATACTTTCTTGTAAGGGGGCAAAGTGTCTTTAAAAAGGAAGGAGGATGTTGTCTTACATCTTGAAGGAATATTCAACATGACATCACCAGGAGGGAAATGTGTCACGTGTTCTAGTCGTAGTTTCTCTTTTGCTTTTGGGACAACACACACAGAGCGCTTGATTCTGTTTACATCGATACAGTCTCCTCTTAAGGAACTGCATTTTTAATTTATCCCACAGTTTGTTGATTTAGTTTATTTGGTTAATGAAAAGAAGAATAGAGCTTTTCAAGCTTCATACCCATAACTGTTCTCATGTGCCAAATCTTAATAAATTAACCAATATTGTGTTTACTCAAAACACTATGAGCAATTGACGCCGTGTGTAATAAATAAGCCTGTATATTATATCATTATAATAATATGGCAGACAGGGCAGATATTTGTTTTTTGAAACGCATTTTATTCAAACTTGTATCAAAGTAGATTACAGCAAATAAACACCCCGGTAAACATTCCTCCCAACAATCAACTATACAGTTTGTACAGATTTTCCTCCTTTTTCACCCCCCTCCCTCTCCATCACCAACCCCTCCCCCCCCCCCCCCCACGCCCCCACCCGCATGACGAACAGCTCCTCAAACATGGTCACAAACATCCCCCACCTTTTCTCGAACTCCCCTACTGAGCCCCTTCTCTAACCGCAGGAAGTCGTACAGGTCACCCAGTCATGCTGCTACCCCCGGTGGCGATGCTGACCTCCACTCCAGCAAAATTTGTCACCGTGCAATCAGAGAGGCAAAGGCCATGACATCGGCCTTCCTCCTCTCCATGAGCTCCAGCTTCTCTGAAACCCCAAATATCGCCAGCAAAAGGTCCGGGTACACTCCCTCCTCCACTTTCCTGGCTAAGACCACAAACACTCCCACCCAGAATCTTCCCAATTTTTCACAACCCCAAAACATGTGCGCACGATTCGCTGGCCCCCGCCCACACCTCTCACACTCATCTGCTACCCCCTGAAAGAACCCACACATTCTCACCCGAGTCATATGCACCTTGTGCACCACCTTGAACTGTATCAGGCTCATCCTTCCACAAGAGGATGTATTGTTTACGCTTCGCAGTGCCTCACTCCATACTCCCCAATTGATCTCCATTCCCAACTCCGCTTCCCATTTCTCCTTGATCTTCACCACCCGCTCACCTCCCTGCCCCCCCAGCCACTTATATCCGCAATTCTTCCCTCCCCTTCCACATCCGGAAGCAGCAGTCGCTCCAACAGGGTGTATCCTGGGAACCCCTTCCAGACCTTTTGTGCAAAGTCCCTAACCTGTAGATACCTGAACTCACTACCCCTCGGCAGCTCTACCCTCTCCCCTATCACCTCCAACTGGCGAACCCTTCCTCCAAATACAAATGCCTCATCTTGACCAGCCCCACTTCCCTCCACCTCCTATATACACTATACATGCCCCCCCGGCTCAAACCCAAGATTCTCGCACAGCGGCGTTAGCACCGACATCCCTTCCCCTAAAATGCCTCCTCAGCTGATTCCATATCTTCACAATGGACTGCACCACTGGACTCCCTGAATACCTACTCGGAGCCATTGGCAATGCTGCCGCTACCATAGCCCTCAACTAGACCCCTTACAAGATTCCTCCTCTATCCTAACCCACTCTGCCCCTTCTCCTTCCCACCGCCGCACTTTGTCCACATTCGCCGCCCAATAATAATGAAGCAAGTTTGGCAAAACCAACCTCCCTGCTGCCTCAGCTTCTGTAGCAGGGTCCTCTCCACCCTCGGCACCTTCCCTGCCCATACAAAGTCAGACATGATTGTGTCCACTTTCCGAAAAAAGGCCTTTGGTATAAAGATCGGGAGGGCCTGAAAGATAAACAAGAACCGCGGCACGATTTTCACCTCTTGGACCCTCCCCGCCAACGTTAAGTGCAGTGCAGGATCTTAAGATCCTCCCTAGCCTCCTCCACCAGCTTCGTTAAGTTCCACTTATGGAGCCCCGTTCATTCCTTCGCTACCTGAATCCCCAAGTACCTAAACCTATCCCTCGCTACCGTAAATGGCATCCCCCCAAAATTAGCCTGCTGTGCCAGCACATTCACCGGGAATACCTCGCTTTTCCTTACATTCACCTTGTATCCCGAGAACCCTCCAAACCTCCCAATAGGCCCATAATCCTTCCCATACTCTCCAACGGATCCAAAACAGGCATAGAGCGACACCCGATGCTCCCTCTGTCCCCTCATTATCCCCTGCCACTCTGCCGACCCCCTGAGAGCCATCGCCAACGGCTCTATGGCCAGCACAAACAGCAGCGGCGACAGCGGGCACCCATGCCTCGTACCCCTGTGTATGTCAAAGCTTTGTGAGCTCATATCATTCGTCCTCACCCTCGCTCTTGGCGCCACATACAGCAACCACACCCATGCCACAAATCTCGACCCAAACCCAAACCTTCCCAAAACTTCAAACAAGTACCGCCACTCCACCCGATCAAATGCTTTCTCCACGTCCATGGACACCACCACCTCCGGTACCAGAGCTCTCGACGGATTCATCACCACATTCAACAGCCTTCTTGTATTACTCGCGAGCTGCCTGCCCTTCACGAAGCCTGTTTGATCTCCTGCAACCACCCCCGGGACACAATCCCCCATCCTCCGCACCAACAATTTAGCCAATACTTTCACATCCATGTTCAATAGTGATATGGGTCTATACGACCCACATTCCACCGGATCCTTCCCTTTTTGGGGGATTAGTGTGATTACTGCCTGCCTCATCGTCTCTGGCAACTCCCCCTTCTCCAGTGCTTCATCAAACGCCCCCAACAGATGTGGTGCCAGGTCCGCTGCAAATTCCTTTTAAAATTCTGCCGTGTACCCATCCCCGACTTCATACCCCTGATACTATCCAGCACCTCCCTCAGCCCCAGGGGCTCCTCCAATGCCTGCCTCTTTGCTTCCTCCACCTGGGGAAATTCCAGCTCGTCCAGAAACCGCCCTATGTCCCCCTCATCTCCTCCTGGGTCTGCCTCATGAAGACCCTGGTAATACTCTCTAAATGCCTCATTTATCTTCCCTGGCTCTGACACCATATTCCCAGCCCCAGTCCGGATCTTCAATATTTACCTGGATGCAGCCTGCCTCCGCAGCTGGTGTGCCAGCATGCGGCTCGCCTTCTCCCCATACTCGTACTGCACACCTCTTGCCCTACGTAGTTGCCGTACCACCCTCCCCATTGTCAGCCTGTCAAATTGCCCCTACAACTTTTTCCTCCCCGCCAATCCCTCCACGGTGGGCACCCTCGAATATTCCCTGTCCACCTCCACTATCTGACAGGGCAGACATTGGATAGGATTTTCCCTTGGGCTTCGGTACCCCGACATTGGGACGCGATGTGGGTCTCAGGCTGCACTTGATATCGGGGAGAAATCTTTTCCAGTAGTGAGTTCCTAATTAGCGACCTCTAGGCTTGCCGTCGGATTAAGGCATCTCAGTGATGCTGGCCCAATCACAGGCCTGGCAGCTCTTGAACCTCAGTAGCTCCATGGGAAGAGGTGGGTTGCTGAGGCAGGGAGGAGACCTCAACGGCACCTCAACATGGAGAAATCCCTCCGCTTAGTTATTTGAGGCTACAGCAAGTCCTTCCGTGCCGGTGGCAGCCCACATCACCCTCCCTCTTCGCCCCCCTGCCCTCAACTAGATCTGTTAAGCTGCCAATCTCTGTATGCTGTAATTGGACAACAGAGCCACTCTACAGCCAGCAATCTTTAAGGGGAGGCTGTGATGTAGTCGTTTGGAGCTAGTAAACCTAGTAGAGACCCAATGTAATGCTCTGGGGATGCAGGTTCAAATCCCACGACTGCAGATGGTGAAATTTGAATTCTATAAACATTTGGAATTAGAAAACCTTTGCCGATTGTCGAAAAAATCTTTAGGGAAGGATATCTGCTGTCCTTATCTGGTCTGGCCTACACGTGGTTGACTCTGAAATAGCCCTGCTAGCCACTCAGTTCAAGGGCAATTAGGGATCGGATGGGCAATAAATGCTGGCCCAACCAGTGACGCCCACATCCCACAACTTAGTAAATTTTAAGAAAGGTTAGAGAATCACCGCTAACTGGGGCCATATGTAGTCAATTGGCTTCCAGACCCCATGGTTTAGGCAGATAATTTGTATTCTGGTGGTGGAAATGGATTGGGAAGTCATGCCAACGGGATTCCGCCCCACCATTCCAAACTTATCACTCTCGGGTTAGGTGAGTTCTGTCCAATGACAGAATGGGCTGATAATGCTGAATTATGTCAAGCTTTTTAAGTTGTTGTAGCCATCCAGATGAATTGTGAGTAATCCATCACACTTCCAATGCAAGGATTATAGAATGTGGAACGGCTTGGAGAGGTCAGGAGATCACATCTTGTTGCCACGTGTGGATATAGCTGGTCTGATTAACTTCTGGCAAGTGGTGACCCCAGGATGCTGATGATTTGGAGTTGGCATTTCTTGGTGCTGTTGTAGGGCATGAGTGGATGGAGGGAGGGTACAATTTGCCACCTGACTGCTTCAGCTCAAATAAATCTGCACATAATTTATGTAGGAATGTGGGAATGTATTTGGAAATCCCTTTGCCCTGACATCCACGTAAAGTTTTTTTTTTCAAATGGAGATCGATGAGTAATAATCAGAAACAGAAAACCTGGCTTCTCTTTTCCCTTCACAGTCTCTGAGGGTTGAAGACAACTGTTACGTTTCCTACTCTAAACTTGGTACAGATGAGGTATGATAGCTGGAACCTGCCTGATAATACATTTAAAATGCGGAACCATTGGGCAGAGGAGATATCATCAGATTTATTTTTAAAACTTTGCAATAAGTTTCTACATTACATGAGTTATTATCTCTTTAAGCAGCTGCCACTATTATTTTCATTGCTTAAAATCTATCTGCAACACCAAGTGACACGGCAAAACTCCTGACACCTTGCAAGATGCCGCAGATGGACATCAAGAGCAGGTTCATCAGAGCTCAGCTTCATTGTGTTGTCCATGTGGTTTGAATGGAGAAGTCCCACATACCAAAAGGCAATATTCTACCTTCTTAAGAGACTAAAACTGTACACAGTAATCTAGCTACAGTCTCACCAATGTCCTGTACAGTTGTACAGTAAGAAGTCTTACAACACCAGGTTAAAGTCCAACAGGTTTGTTTCGATTCACTAGCTTTCGGAGCACTGCTCCTTCCTCAGGTGAATGAAGAGGTAGGTTCCAGAAACATATATATAGACAAAGTCAAAAATGCAATACGATACTTTGAATGCTGGCCTTTGCAGGTAATTAAGTCTACAGGTCCAGACGGAGCCACTGGAGAGAGGAATAATCACAAGTTAAAGAGGTGTGAATTGTCTCAAGCCAGGACAGTTGGTAGGATTTTGCAAGCCCAGGCCAGATGGTGGGGGGTGAATGTAATGCAACATGAATCCAAGGTCTCGGTTGAGGCCGTACTCATGTGTGCGGAAATTGGCTATAAGTTTCTAGTCGGCGATTCTGCGTTGTCGCGCGTCCATGGCTTTCAGGAAGCAACAGTGCTAGCCACTGTGCTACGGTGCTGCTATTAACACAGCTACCGCATCTTCTTTTCCTTTCTTTCTATCAAAATGCCAAATACCCCGACTTTTGAGGTTTCAGCAGTGGTCACTTTGCAACCATGTCTCTGTACCTCTGTACTGGCCATCATTGCCTTCATATGAAATGTTTGCAATTGGATCTGCAAATCAAGAATTGGCTTAACATCACATATGAGACTACATCAAGTTAGATCATGAACAACTGGCCTCTTTTATTTTTCCAAATGGTGTGAATTGAACGTCAGCCTGAGAACCTCCTCCTGGAACGGCGATGTCAGCTGGAATAGTAATGATGATGGATTCTCCCATCATTACTATTCTAGCTGACATCGCCGTTCCAGGAGGAGGTTCTCAGGCTGACGTTCAATTCACACCATTTGGAAAAATTCAAAACATCCCGAAAATTGACTCTTTCAAGTTATGTTAACAACTCTACAGAACTCATTTGTATTTCCATGTTTATGAAATGAAAGCAGATACCATGCCAGTGGCCCTTGAGTGTAGTACTTTAGACTGCACACAGCAGATTACTCCATTCATTTCAACTTTATTTTGAAACACATTTGGCTACTTTTGTAGAAGTAAAAAATAATGATTGGGAACTTAAGGTTAATGCAGAGTTTTTAGTAAACCATTGGCAAAGTAGTCAAACCAGTCAACAATGACTTTTCAGTCACTGGTTTGCTCTCCTGACTCATGGAGAACATAGAATATAGATACATAGAAGATAGGAGCAGGAGGAGGCCTTTTGCCCCTTCGAGCCTGCTCCGCCATTCATCACAATCATGGCTGATCATCCAACTTAATAGCTTAAACCTGCTTTCTCCCCATAGCCTTTGACAGACAGACAGACAGAAAGCGCACTCAGTAAGCGTTGCGCAGGTCAAAGAGACACAGCCTGAGTGAGTGAGACACATCCAGAGTGGGGAATTTGAAACTTGGGAATTTGGTGCAGTGAGCTAATTCGGTGCAGAGTGAGAGAAGGTGCTTTTTCCCTACTGTTTTGTTCTCTCTCTTTCTTCAGGCCTAGTTTCGGGAGCCGTCGGAGGAGGAGGAGCAGTCTCTGTGTGAGTATAAAAACCTAACGGTAACTTTTTTTTCCAAAAGTGACGTCAGAGGGAAGCTGTGATCTGATTGGTTGATAGCAAATCTGCCCCAAATTTTTTTAAAAACACAGCTAAACTCGTAAACTTAAATTAAACTAATTAATTAATTAGAGATGGCTGGTCAGGTGATGTGCTTGAGCTGCTTGATGTGGGAGCTGGCAGATCCCATTGCGAGCTGCAGCGACCACATCTGCAGTAAGTGTTGGCTGCTCGAAGAGCTCCAGCTCAGAGTTGATGAGCTGGAGTCTGAGCTTCAAAAACTGAGGCACATCCGGAAGGGGGTTGCTTACCTGGACACTGTGTTTCAGGAGGCAGTCACACCTGTCAGAGTAAGTAGTTTAAATCCTGCCAGTGGCCAGAGACAGCAGGGTGTGACTGCAAGTCAGGCAGGTAAAGGGAACCAGCAGTCAAGAACTCAGGAGCCTCAGCCCTTGACCCTGTCCAACAGGTACGAGGCATTTGCTCCCTGTGTGGATGGCGAACAGGGCTGCAGGAAGGATGAGTCAGCTGACCAAGGCACCATGGTTCAGCAGGCCATTCAAGGGGAGGGAGTAAATAGGCAAGTTGTAGTTGTAGGGGATTCTATTATCAGGGGGTAGATAGTATCCTTTGTGAGCAGGATAAAGAGACCCGCATGGTATGTTGCCTGCCCGGTGCTAGGGTGCGGAACATCTCTGACCGGCTTGAAAGGATACTGGAGAGGAAGGGGGAGGATCCAGTTGTTGTGGTCCATGTCGGTACCAACCACAGGCATGTCTAGGAAAGAGGACCTGTTTAGAGATTATAAAGAGCTAGGATTCAAATTAAAAAACAGGTCCTCAAGGGTCATAATCTCCGGATTACTGCCCGAGCCACGTGCAAATTGGCAGAGGGAGGCAAAAATAAGGGAAGTTAACACGTGGCTGAAAGAGTGGTGTGGGAAAGAGGGGTTCCTTTTCATGGGACACTGGCATCAGTTTTGGGACAGGGGGGACCTATGCCATTGGGATGGTCTCCACCTGAACCGAGCTGGGACCAGTGTTCCGGCGAAAAGAGTAAATAGGGTGGTCAATAGGACTTTAAACTAGAGATTGAGGGGGGGGGGGGAAAGTCAGGGAACCAAGAGGTGAAGTAATCAGTGGGAAGCGTAGCTGCTTAGGAATACAAAAAAGCACGAAAAGACAGAACTCAGGAGAGGTTACGATAGTCCCCATCTCACAAAATATGACACAGTGTATGGAAAGGCTCAGTAAACCAAGGTCCACCACACTAAGAAAACAAAAAGGGACGGTCAATAGAGAATTAAGGGTGCTATATTTAAATGCACGCAGTGTACGGAACAAGGTAGATGAGCTTGTGGCCCAGATTGTGACTGGAAGGTATGATGTGGTAGGCATCACAGAGACATGGTTGCAGGGGGTTCAGGACTGGCATTTAAACATCCAGGGATTCACAACCTATCGAAAAGACAGAGAGGTGGGCAGAGGGGGCGGGGTTGCCTTGTTAATTAGGAATGAAATTAAATCAATAGCACTAAACGACATAGGGTCAGATGACATGGAGTCTGTGTGGGTAGAGTTGAGGAACCGCAAAGGCAAAAAAACCATAATGGGAGTTATGTACAGGCCTCCTAACAGTGGTCAGGACCAGGGGCACAAAATGCACCACAAAATAGAAAGGGCATGTCAGAAAGGCAAGGTCACAGTGATCATGGGGGACTTCAATATGCAGGTGGACTGGGTAAATAATGTTGCCAGTGGACCCAAAGAAAGGGAATTAATTGAATGTTTACAGGAGGGCTTTTTGGAACAGCTTGTGATGGAGCCGACAAGGGAACAGCCCATTCTGGACTTAGTGTTATGTAATGAGCCAGACTTGATAAAAGATCTTAAAGTAAGGGAACACTTAGGAGGCAGTGATCATAATATGGTAGAATTCAGTCTGCAATTTGAAGAAAGAAGGTAGAATCAGATGTAAAGGTGTTACAGTTAAATAAAGGTAACTACAGGGGCATGAGGGAGGAACTGACGAAAATCGACTGGGAGCAGAGCCGAGGGGAAAGACAGTAGAACAGCAACGGCAGGAGTTTATGGGAGTAATTGAGGACACAGTACAGAGGTTCATCCCAAAGAAAAGAAAGGTTATCAGAGGGGGGATTAGGCAGCCATGGCTGACAAAGGAAGTCAGGGAATGCATCAAAGCAAAAGAGAAAGCCTATAATGTGGCAAAGAGTAGTGGGAAGTCAGAAGATTGGGAAGGCTACAAAAACAAACAGAGGATAACAAAGAGAGAAATAAGGAAAGAGAGGATCAAATATGAAGGTAGGCTAGCCAGTAACATTGGGAATGATAGTAAAAGTTTCTTTAAATACATTAAAAACAAACGGGAGGCAAAAGTAGACATTGGGCCGTTCCAAAATGACGCTGGTAATCTAGTGATGGGAGACAAGGAAATAGCTGAGGAACTAAGTAAGTACTTTGTGTCAGTCTTCACAGTAGAAGATATGAGTAATATCCCAACAATTCAGGAGAGTCAGGGGGCAGAGTTGAATATGGTAGCCATCGCAAAGGAGAAAGTGCTAGAGAAACTAAGAGGTCTAAAAATTGATAAATCTCCGGGCCCAGATGGGCTACAACCTAAAGGAGATAGCTGAAGAAATAGTGGAGGCGTTAGTTACGATCTTTCAAAAGTCACTGGAGTCAGGGAAAGTCCCAGAGGATTGGAAAATCGCTGTTGTAACCCCCCCTGTTCATGAAGGTAACAAGGAAAAAGATGGAAAATTATAGGCCAATTAGCCTAACCTCGGTTGTTGGCAATATTCTAGAATCCATCGTTAAGGTTGAGATTTCTAAATTCTTGGAAGTGCAGGGTCGGATTAGGACAAGTCAGCATGGATTTAGTAAGGGGAGGTCATGCCTGACAAAGATAACAAATAGGTTAGACCAAGGAGAGCCAATGGATGTTATCTATCTTGACTTCCAACTGGGCTTTGATAAGGTGCCTCACGGGAGACTGCTGAGTAAAATAAGGGCCCATGGTGTTCAAGGCAAGGTACTAACATGGATTGACGATTGGCTGTCAGGCAGAAGGCAGAGAGTTGGGATAAAAGGTTCTTTTTCGGAATGGCAACCGGTGACGAGTGGTGTCCCGCAGGGTTCAGTGTTGGGGCCACAGCTGTTCTCTTTATATATTAACGATCTAGATGACGGGACTGGGGCATTCTGGCTAAGTTTGCCGATGATACAAAGATAGGTGGAGGGGCAGGTAGTATTGAGGAGGTGGGGAGGCTGCAGAAAGATTTAGACAGTTTAGGAGAGTGGTCCAAGAAATGGCTAATGAAATTCAACATGGGCAAGTGCGAGGTCTTGCACTTTGGAAAAAAGAATAGAGGCATGGACTATTTTCTAAACGGTGACAAAATTCATAATGCTGAAGTGCAAAAGGACTTGGGAGTCCTAGTCCAGGATTCTCTAAAGGTAAACTTGCAGGTTGAGTCCGTAATTAAGAAAGCAAATGCAATGTTGTCATTCATCTCAAGAGGCTTGGAATATAAAAGCAGGGATGGACTTCTGAAGCTTTATAAAGCATTAGTTAGGTCCCATTTAGAATACTGTGAGCAATTTTGGGCCCCACACCTCAGGAAGGACAAACTGGCACTGGAGCGGGTCCAGCGGAGATTCACACGGATGATCCCAGGAATGGTACGCCTAACATACGACGAACGTCTGAGGATCCTGGGATTATATTCATTGGAGGTTGAGGGGAGATCTAATAGAAACTTACAAGATAATGAATGGCTTAGATAGGGTGGACGTAGGGAAGTTGTTTCCATTAGTAGGGGAGACTAGGACCCGGGGGCACAGCCTTAGAATAAAAGGGAGTCACTTTAGAACAGAAATGAGGAGACATTTCTTCAGCCAGAGAGTGGTGGGTCTGTGGAATTCATTGCCACAGAGGGCGGTGGAGGCCGGGACATTGAGTGTCTTTAAGACAGAAGTTTATAAATTCTTGATTTCTCGAGGAATTAAGGGCTATGGAGAGAGAGCGGGTAAATGGAGTTGAAATCAGCTACGATTGAATGGTGGAAAAGACTCGATGGGCCGAATGGCCTTACTTCCGCTCCTATGTCTTATGGTCTTCAGATCCCATTCTCCCCAAGTGCTATATCTAGCCACCTCTTGAATATATTCAATAACAAAATAGAAAGTGGGGAAGGAGAACATTTCGTAAAACTGGTGACTTACCCAGGGAGCAAAGGCATGCTAAAAAGCACTGCAATATATTACATTTGAGTTTCCCCACTACTAATTCTCATCATTTCCGTTCAGAGTTTCCCTACAATCACACAGCTGAAGTTGGAAACACAAATGTGGGTCCTAAGATGTTGACAGCCTGGAATCAGAGAGAAACCTGGCCTATTAATGTAATTCATTCCTCAGGACTCAGGTCACTCAGCCTGGCTACACAATTTACTCATTGGTCTTCCTGTCCCCAGCATCAGGTGCCGCCCCACATGACCTGACCCTCTCCTCAGATCCCACCTTTATCCCTGGTCTTCTGATACTTGCAGCACGGTAGCACAGTGGATAGCACTGTGGCATCACAGCCCCAGAGTCCCAGGTTCGATTCCCTGCTGGGTCACTGTCTGTGCGGAGTCTGCACATTCTCCCCGTGTCTGCGTGGGTTTCCTCCGGGTGCTCCGGTTTCCTCTCACAGTCCAAAGACGTGCAGGCTAGGTGGATTGGCCATGATAAATTGCCTCTTAGTGTCCAAAAAGGTTGGGAGAGGTTATTGGGTTACGGGGATAGGGTGGAAGTGAGGGCTTAAGTGCGTCAGTGCAGACTCGATGGGCCGAATGGCCTCCTTCTGCACTGTATGTTCTATGTTTATTATCATTTTGATAATCTTCTCCTTTGTGGTTCTTATTCTTGGGAAACAGTAGCATACTGATAATATCACTGGACCAAAAGCCCAAGCTAATGTTCTGGGGCTTGGGGGTTCACATGTCAGCTTGTGATATTTAAATTCAATTAGCAGAAGACTCTGGAACATAAAGTTTGTCTTATGAATAGTGACTTTGAAACTATCATTGATTGTTGTAAAAACCCATCTGGTTCACTAATTCTTTTAAAGAGGAAATCTGCCATCCTTACCCAGTCTGGCCTGCATGCGACTCCATGTCCAGACTCGTAACTACCCCTTGAAGTGGTCTGGAAAGCCACTTTGTTCAAGGGAAATTAGGGATGGGCAACAAATGCTTACCATTCAAGTGATGCTCACATCTCATGAAGGACTTAATTGAAAATAATTCTCCATCATTATCCCAAGTGTCAAAGTAACATGTTTGAAGTCAATCATCTCCCTTCTCTCCGCATGCTCAGCAATTAATTCCTAGTGAGTTTGATATTCACGTAATGTTATATGATTAAATCTCTTCTGATTACTGTTTTCCTCTTTTCACTCACTTCATCCCACTCATCAATTCCACACCTACCAACTATGACCATGACAATTTTTAAAAATTCATTCATGGGATGTGGGCATCGCTGTGTGGGCCAGCATTTATTACCCACCCCTAATTACCTTTCAGAAAGTGGTGGTGAGCTGAGTTCTTGAACTACTACAGTCCATGTGGTGTAGGTACGCTGCTAGTGCTGTTCTGGAGGGAGTTCCAAGGTTGTGACCCAGCGATAATGATGGAATGACAATATGTTTCTAAGTCAGGATGGTGAGTGGCCTGGGAGGGAACTTCCAGGTGATGGTGTTCCCATTTGTCTGCTGCCCTGTCCTTCTAGATGGAAGTGATTGGGGGTTGCCAAAGTACTGCCTAAGGAGGCTTGGTGAGTTCCTGCAGTGCATCTTGTAGATGGTACACAAGGCTGCTACTGTGTGTTGGTGGTCGAAGGAGAGATTATTTATGGAAGGGGTGCCAGTGGGCTGCTTTTCCTGGATGGTGTCGAGCTTCTTGAGTAGTGTTGGAGCTGCACTCATCCAGACAAGTGGAGAGTATTCCATCACACCTCTGACTTGTGCTTTGTAGACAGTGGACAGGCTTTGGGGAGTCAGGAGGTGAGTTACTCATTGTAGGATTTCTAGCCTCTGACCTGCTCTTGCAGCCACAGTATTTATATAGCTCGTCCAGTTCAGTTTCTGGTCAATGACAATACCAGGGCAAAACTTTACCACTTCCAAGTCTTGATCACTAATTTCATAGAATTTTGTGGAATTTACAGTGCAAAAGGAGGCCATTTGGCCCATCGAATCTGCACTGGCCCTTGGAAAGAGCATCCTACTTAAGCCCATGCCTCCACCCTATCCCCGTGACCCAGTAACTCCACCTAACCTTTTTGGACACTAGGGGCAATTTATCATGGCCAATCCACCTAACCTGCACATCTTTGGACTGTGGGAGGAAACCAGAGCACCCGGAGGAAACCCACACAGACACGGGGAGAACGTGCAGGCTCTGCACAGACAGTGGACCCAAGTGGGGAATCAAACCGGGGATCTTGGAGCTGTGAAGCAACTGTGCTAACCACTGTGCTACCATGCTGCACGCATTGTTTATCTGTTCTCTGCCTTAGTCAGAGGTATTGCGAAAACATTACTATGGATAGCTTCAGAATTGAACATGGGGCGGGATTCTCACGGCGGGGTGGGAGGTTCCAGCGTAATGGAGTAGCGGGAACCACTCCGGCTTCGGGCCGCCCCAAAGGTGCGGAAGTCTCCGCACCTTTAGGGGCCAAGCCCTCACCTTGAGGGGCCCCGCGCCGGAGTGGGTACCTGTTATAACCTGCCTACTTACCATTGGCTGGGGACTAATGACAATCCCACAATCCTGTGAGAGTATGAGCTTCCCCAATGAGGGGGGCGGAGAAACTCCTAGTACAAATAAGCTGGCCAGTTCAGGAACCAGGAGGAAGGAGTATGTAGCAAGGGAAGTTACTGCTACTGTTATGTATATATGTTATAGTAAATAAATGTTATTAGTTTGTATCCTTAAAACTCGTGCTGGATTCTTCGTGGCCCTTACAAAACTGGCGACGAGGATGGGATGTTATAACCTGCCTACTTACCATTGGCTGGGGACTAATGACAATCCCACAATCCTGTGGGAGTATGAGCTTCCCCAATGAGGGGGGCGGAGAAACTCCTAGTATAAATAAGCTGGCCAGTTCAGGAACCAGGAGGAAGGAGTATGTAGCAAGGAAAGTTACTGCTACTGTTATGTATATATGTTATAGTAAATAAATGTTATTACTTTGTATCCTTAAAACTCGTGCTGGATTCTTCGTGGCCCTTAAAAAAGTACCGGAAAGGCCTTTGGCGCCACGCCAACCGGCGGCGAAAAGTCTTCGCCAGGGGACGCATGCGCGGGAGCGTCAGCGGCTGCTGATGTCATCCCCGCGAATGCGGGGGCAGGGGGTCTCTTCCGCCTCCGCCATAGTGAAGCCCATGGTGAAGGCGGAAGGAAAAGAGTGCCATCACGGCACAGGCCCGCCCCCGGATCAGTGGGCCCCGATCGTGGGCCAGGCCTCCGTGGGGGCACCCCCCGGGGCCAGATCGCCCCGCGCTCCCCCCAGGACCCCGGAGCCCGCCCGCGCCGCCTTGTTCCGCCGTTCAAAAGGTGGTTTAATCCACGCTGGCTGGAGAGGGTTGACAGCGGCGGGACTTCGGCCCATCGCGGGCCGGAGAATCGCCGGGGGTGGTGAATCTCTGGTGGCGGAGAATTCGGGACACAGGAGGGGCGGGATTCACGCCAGCCCCCGGCGATTCTCCAACCCGGTGGGGGGTCGGAGAATCGCGCCCCTGGTCTCTTCGCACTGGTCATCCATCTCACCTGCACTTTCCAGGGACTGGTTAGGAGGGGAGTTCGTTAGATAGAGACATTTCCTTGTTTAATTTTAGACCATTTCTAGTAGTCTTGACTGAGATCAGCTAACTCACCAAAGACCAAGGATCAAAGCTGCCGCCTTTTCATTCTGTCACCCTTATGAGTCAAAAAATGGGCCAACTGAACCATCAGGCAGTTTATCAGTCACTTTAAAAATGTATTTTCTTCAGTCTGTGCTTCCACCCTTGGAAGCACAGACTTGGGCATCGTTGAAAAACAATTTTTAATTCATAGTTTTTAAATCTGAAGCCTGAAAGGCCTCAAAGATTACAAACAATGGCAAGAACCTGTCAGCCCATTCATCTGTGGCTTATAATTGCAATATCAATAAAAATTACACAAGCGACAGGACACAATAAATAGCCAATGTAAGCACTCATGTACAGCAGCCGCACTCAAAGCAACATTATTATTCACACCAATAAGAGCCTTCTAGAACTGCATAGTTATGCAAATGTAGCTTATTGGCTTAATCTCACTGACTACACGGTTTCTGTACAGCAGCAGTACAGTGGCTTCTTTATCTCATTATAAAGCAACAGTTGCATTATTACAATATGCTTTTGTCGAGAACAAAGGGAGATAAATTTGATCAAATAGGGTATCAATGGAAGGCCCATATGAAAAAAAGAGACTGGGAAGATGCAAAAATAATGAGTAAGCACAACAGGACAAAAGATCTTTTGGGCTCTTGCGTCAGAACCACAGTGATGGACCCATGGGCTTTGCAGGAGGAGGTTACACAACTGCTTTTCATAATTAGCTGCCAATTGTTTCTTTGTAAAATCATGTTTCAAAAATCCCCGAAGAAGGCTCATGGTTGAGTTAATGCCACTGTAGTGAGTTGAATGCTGCAAGGGCCCCAGAATAGGTCACCATCTTGCTCTGAATTCAACCCCCTCAGATGGAAATATTGTGGGCTTGATAAGAATTGGTTTCAGCAACAGAAGGATGAGAATTAAGTTGCCCAGGATTCTCACTTCTGGGGCGAGATTCTCCGACCCCCCGCCGGGTTGGAGAATCGCCGGGGGCTGGCGTGAATCCCGCCCCCGCCGGTTGCCAAAGTCTCCGGCACCGGATAGTCGGCAGGGGCGGGAATTGCGCCGCGCCGGTTGGCGGGCCCCCCCGCGCGATTCTCCGGCCTGGATGGGCCGAAGTCTCGCCGCTAAAATGCCTGTACCGCCGGCGTAGATTAAACCACCTACCTTACCAGCGGGACAAGGCAGCGCGGGTGGGCTCCGTAGTCCTGGGGGGGCGCGGGGTGATCTGGCCCCGGGGGGGTGCCCCCACGGTGGCCTGGCCCGCGATCGGGGCCCCACCGACCCGCGGGCGGGCCTGTGCCGTGGGGGCACTCTTTCCCTTCTGCCTCCGCCACGGTCGCCACCATGGCGGAGGCGGAAGAGACTCCCTCCACTGCGCATGCGCGGGAATGCCGTCAGCGGCCACTGACGCTCCCGCGCATGCGCTGCTCGGAGATGTCATTTCCGCGCCAGCTGGCGGGGCACCAAAGGCCTTTTCCGCCAGCTGGCGGGGCGGAAATTCGTCCGGCGCCGACCTAGCCCCTTAAGGTTGGGGCTCGGCCCCCAAAGATGCGGAGCATTCCGCACCTTTGGGGCGGCGCGATGCTCGACTGATTTGTGCCGTTTTGGGCGCCAGTCGGTGGACATCGCTCCGTTTCCGGAGAATTTCGCCTCTGATCGCTACCTAGTGACTCCCAGAACAAAAACTGTGCTCATAATAATAGTAATCTTTATTGCCACAAGTAAGCTTACATTAACACTGCAATGGAGTTACTGTGAAAAGCCCCTAGTCGCCACTTTCCGGCGCCTGTTCGTGTACACGGAGGGAGAATTCCGAAAGACCAAATTACCTGACAGCACGTCTTTCAGGACTTGTGGGAGGAAACCGGAGCACCCGGAGGAAACCCATGCAGACACGGGGAGAACGTGCAGACTCCGCACAGACAGTGACTCAAGCCAGGAATCGAACCTGGAAGCCTGGAGCTGTGAAGCAACAGTGCTAACCGTGCTGTCCAATCAGGGAAAGCCAGAGTTGGGTTTGGGGCGCAGTCTGCTGACATTAATTGTCTGCAGTGATTTGGGCAAGATACTGGATTAGTGTTAGCGCCTACAGAATTATATCCTAGAAAACGTCAGGAAAGGAAGAGGGAAAAATGCCTGTTCGGGTGGGTGGCAGGGTAGCAAATTCTCCAGACGGTTTTGCTATTACAACAGCAGTCAATCTTACACATAGGGAATGTAATGTGATCTCATAGTTAGCTTCTAATATTGCAAACTTTCGATTGTTGCTTGTTAGACAGCATTTTGTTTTCTCGCTTGATGTAAAATGTACACGACTGCTGGTGTTAATCAGCTATTTATTCAAAATATTTTCCAAGCAATGGGATAGGATTGCCACTTCTCATTTACAATGTTTTTATGGCAGGGCATAGGGTCACCACAAACAGCAACTGTGCACCTATACAGTTCCAGCAGTCTCTCTTTAAAACTGTAGTAAGGACAATGTAAAATGGATATCAAAGTGCTGATCAGGTTGGAAACAAAATACTGGGAGGTAAATATTTCAGGGAGCATTGCTTTTCTTCTATTCCGAGACTTAATGCCCAACTAGAGGTCTCAATTTACCATTAAATCAGCACCTCATAGCACCCTGCATCACTCACTCTCTCCACAGCAAGGAACGGCACAGATATATCCTCACAGATTGGAGGTGGGCAGCTGGATAAAATGGTCATGACTTTGTGCATGCAAGCATCACACCTCCATTCCGGACAGTTTCATGAGGGCCGGGCAGATAGGGGACAGGTGGTATAGCATGGACTTGCTACTTTGCCCTTTTGTTGAAGTCAATTAAGTTACATAAAGGCTTGTTAAAAGCCCATCTCTGTAACATTTTTTCAATTTGCTGGAGGCAGCAAGCATTTAGGAGCTGTCTGCCTCAGACCAGCTGAAGGCGGGCGTGGACTAGTTTGGGGGCAAGTCATGGAGACAGGAAGGTTTGTGGAAGTGAATGGCTGATCACATGCTGAAAGGCCTTATCACTTTAAAGTCAAAGTTGCAACAGCCTTCACAGGTCAGGGGAAGAGTTCGCTGTGGTATTATCAGGTATTGCAGTACCTGAGAGGCTGAAGACCATTGGTTAAACCTAGGAGTTTACCATTGGCTGTTTGTATGTGGCTCCGCTCTGACAGGCAGGGTATAAGAACCGGTGCCGTCCCAGCAGCCCTCATTCTGTACCAAAGCTGCTGGGGAACAGTTCTAGTCTATTAAAGCCTTCAGTTATGTTACTACCTCGTCTTTAATAGTAATTCATCGTGCATCAATTTAACAGACTACAACTTAAGTTGAAAGGATGGATCTCCGAATCAAACCGGGGTGTCTGCAACTCAGCCCCCACGCGGAGAACTCTGGCTGGCGTGCTTTAAAGGCTACCTCGAGACGGCCGGAGGCACACCCTCAGGTGAACAGAAACTGCATCTCCTGCACTCAAGGGTAAGCCCTGGAATCTACACACTCATCGAGGAGGCGGAGGACTTCGATGCTGCAATTGAGCTGTTAAAAGGACATTATATCCGCCCTGTAAATCAGGTCTAGCATGTCACCTGCTTGCAACTAGACAGCAAAGCCCCAGGGAATCATTGGAGGAGTTCTACCGTGCGCTACTGGTGCTGGGCAGAAACTGTGGCTGCCCGCACGGAACTTCTAATCGGGGATGCCTTCGTAGCAGGTATGAGCTCCTCAGAGATCCGCCAGCGACTCTTAGAAAAAGACACCCTGGGACTGAGAGACGCACGGGCCCTGGCAGTGTCCATGGACGTTGCCTCCAGAAACATGCAATCCTATGCGCCCGACCGCGCGGCGGCCCCATGGGCAGCGTGGCATCCCGCAGAAGCAGCCCCACAGACTTTCCCCATGTCCCCGCAGGCCTGCGCTGTAGGCCCGCTAACTCCGTCGGGCCCCGCTGTTTCTTCTGCGGGCAGGCGAAGCACCCCGCCAGCACTGCCCAACCCGCACCTCCACCTGCAAAGGGTGCGGCAAGAAGGGCCATTTTGTGGGGGCCTGCCAGGCACGAGCCGTGGCCGCGGTCTCCAGTGACTCCGGACCGCCATGGCAACCTTCTCTTCAGGCCCCAGGCGGCCAGCACTCACCACCACCCCCCTAACCTAGGGCCACGTGTGACCCACGGGCGTGGCCATCTTGCTCCTCGGACACCACGCTGGACGGATGGGCGCCGCCATTTTGTCCATCCCCGCCGCCATTTTGTCCATCCCCGAAGACCATGTGTGACCCATGGGAGATGCCATCTTGGATGGGGCCCCAGGGCCCCAGCACAGCCGACTACACGCTGCCCGATCGAAACCCGCAACTACTTCATCTGGCCTCGGTGACTCTGGACCAAAATCGACCTCGGACACTCGCAAAAGCAACGACGACGGTCTTCATCAATGGCCACGAGACATCCTGCCAGATCGACTCTGGGAGCACGGAGAGCTTTATACACCCCGACACGGTAAGGCGCTGTTCACTTGTTACCCACCCTGTAAACCAAAGAATCTCCCTGGCCTCTGGGTCACACTCGGTGGAGATAAAGGGGTTCTGTCTAGCAAACCTCACTGTCCAAGGCAGGAAATTCAACAATTTCCACCTTTATGTCCTGCCGCACCTCTGCGCGGCTACACGCCTGGAGTTGGACTTCCAATGTAACTTGCAAAGCCTAACCTTCAAATTCGTCGGCCCTATACCCCCCCTTACTGTCTGCGGCCTCGCGACCCATAAGGTCGACCCGCCTTCCCTGTTTGCGAACCTCACCCCGGATTGCAAACCCATCGCCACCAGGAGCAGGCGGTACAGTGCCCAGGACCGGACCTTCATCAAGTCAGAGGTCCAAAGGCTACTGAAGGAAGGGGTCATTGAAGCTAGCAACAGTCCTTGGAGAGCTCAAGTAGTGGTGGTAAAGACCGGGGAGAAATATAGGATGGTCATTGACTACAGTCAGACCATCAACAGGTTTACGCAGCTGGAAGCGTACCCTCTCCCCCGCATATCCGACCTGGTAAACAGGATCGCGCAATATAAGGTCTTCTCCACAGTGGATCTCAAGTCCGCCTACCATCAGCTACCCCTCCGTATTAGTGACTGCAAATACACTGCCTTCGAAGCAGATGGGCAGCTCTATCATTTTTTAAGGGTTCCCTTTGGTGTCACTAACGGGCTCTCGGATTTCCAACGCGAGATGGACCAAATGGTTGACCGGTACGGCTTACGCGCAACGTTTCCGTATCTTGATAACGTCACCATCTGCGGCCATGACCAGCAGGATCACGACACCAACCTCTGAAAATTTCTCCAGACCGTGAAAATCCTTAACTTAACGTATAATAAAGATAAGTGCGTATTTAGCACCGACCGTCTAGCCATTCTCGACTACGTAATGCGAAATGGAGTGATAGGCCCCGACCCTGAATGCCCCCTTATGGAGTTCCCCCTCCCTCACTGCTCCAAGGCCCTGAAGCGCTGCCTCGGGTTTTTCAGTTATTACGCCCAGTGGTTCCCTAACTACGCAGACAAAGCCCGTCCCCTAATCTAGTCCACAACCTTCCCCCTGTCGATGGAGGCCCGCCAGGCTTTCAGCCACATCAAAGCAGACATTGCAAAGGCCACGATGCACGCCATCGACGGGTCCCTCCCCTTCCAGGTCGAGAGCGATGCGTCCGACGTAGCTCTGGCCGCCACCCTCAACCAAGCAGGCAGACCCGTGGCCTTCTTCTCCCGTACCCTCCATGCTTCCGAAATTCGCCATTCCTCGGTCGAAAAAGAGGCACAAGCCATAGTAGAAGCTGTGCGACATTGGAGGCATTACCTGGCCGGCAGGAGATTCACTCTCCTCACTGACCAACAGTCGGTGGCGTTCATGTTCAATAATGCACAGCGGGGCAAGATAAAAAAACGATAAGATCTTGCGGTGAGGATAGAACTTTCCACCTACAACAACGAGATCTTGTATCGTCCCGGGAAGCTAAACGAGCCTCCTGATGCCCTGTCCCGCGGCACATGTGCCATCGCACAAGTGGACCGCCTCCGAACCATCCACGAGGACCTCTGCCACCAGGGGGTCACTCGTTTTTTTCCACTTCATTAAGACCCGCAACCTGCCCTACTTCATCGAGGAGGTCAGGACAGTTACCAGGGACTGCCAAATCTGCGCGGAGTGCAAACCGCACTTCTACCGGCCAGAGAGGGCGCACCTGATAAAGGTTTCCCGCCCCTTTGAATGCCTCAGCATGGACTTCAAAGGCCCCCTCCCCTCCACCGACTGCAACACATACTTCCTGAACGTGATTCACGAGTACTCCCGTTCCCATTCGGCACCCCCTGCCCAGACATGACCGCAACCACCATCATCAAGGCCCTCCCGGGTATCTTTACACTGTTCGGGTTCCCCGCGTACATACACAGTGATAGGGGTCGTCCTTTATGAGTGATGAACTGCGTCAAATCCTGCTCAACAGGGGCATTGCCTCAAGCAGGACGACCAGTTACAACCCCCGGGGAAATGGGCAGGTCGAGAGGGAGAACGGAACGGTCTGGAAGACCGTCCTACTGGCCCTACGGTCCAAGAATCTCCCAGTCTCCCGCTGGCAAGAAGTCCTCCCGGAGGCCCTCCACTCCATCCGGTCACTGCTCTGTACAACTACCAATCAGACACCTCATGAACGTCTCCTTGTCTTCCCCAGGAGGTCCTCCTCCGGGACCTCGCTCCCGACTTGGCTAGCAACACCCGGACCCATCCTGCTCCGAAAACACGTGCGGGCGCACAAGTCGGACCCGTTGGTCGAGAGGGTCCACCTGCTGCACGCTAACCCCCAGTACGCCTACGTGGGGTTCCCTGACGGCCGGCAAGATACGTTCTCCCTTCGGGACCTGGCGCCCGCCGGAATCCCACGCGCACCCGAACCACTACCCCCACCACCCACCCCCCTCCACAGCACCTCACAGGACGGTCAGTCCTCCCGCTGCTCCTGCCTAGGCCCTCTCACCCACCGACGCCCCCTACAGGCGCCCCCCTCTCTTGTCAACCGTTTGCCCCACCAGCGGCGTCTAGGGGTGACGAAGCTGCTATGGAGGCCGAAGCCACGCTCCTGGAGTCGCTGACGCCCGGACCCCGACCAAAATCACCACCGAAGCTAAGACGATCCAGGAGGACGACCAGGCCACCCGACCGACTGATTGCTTCAGTATAACCAAATTGTAAATAAACACTGAATGTATATATCTTCCACGCTTGTAAATATTCTTGACAACCCTGTAAGGAGGTATCACGGTACCTCCATATCTGATCATACCAGGTTAAGTGCAATTGTAACCACTGGCCACCACCCCAGCCGGACTCTTTTTTAACAGGGGGTGAATGTGGTATTATCAGGTATTGCAGTACTCGAGAGGCTGAAGACCATTGGTTAAACCTAGGAGTTTACCATTGGCTGTTTGTATGTAGCTCCGCCCTGACAGGCAGGGTATAAGAACCGGTGCCGTCCCAGCAGCCCTCATTCTGTACTTAAGCTGCTGGGGAACAGTTCTAGTCTATTAAAGCCTTCAGTTATGTTCCTACCTCGTCTTTAATAGTAATTGATCATGCATCATTCGCATTAAGACCTTTTCCAGTTTTTGGCATCATCTGGCATTATGCAGGCATCAGAACAGTGGGCACAGCTGTTTTGACTTCATCCGCTACCAGAAACGGTACAGCTAGAAATGGGTGCTGCAACCTCAGAAATCTAGGCCATTGGAGATGAGGACCTGCTGCCTGCTCAGCAAGGGCACAATGTCAGGTATCAGGACACCAGAAGGGATGAGAAGTACGAAGGAGAGGGCGACAGTACCCAGGATCTACAGGCAGACGCAAGGATACTGCAGTTGACTGAGAACCAGTACCAAAGGATACTCTCTAGATTGATGGTCACCGACATCTGCACCCTCTTCAGTGTGGACGTTTGTAGCATCTCACAGACCACTGCCCACTGGTGCAACACCCAGTTAACAGATGTCCTCCTTTCCCATGCAGTACAACTGATTCACAACTGATAGGGCATTGTACATTCTAAGGGCACTGGACCCGATGACTGGAGTGTATGTGTCCTCCAATACTTTCCTGAAAGGGTCTTCGTCACTGATGGTCTGCTGCGCTCACCATAAAACGGCCCTCGAGAGGAGGTGTGGACCTTGAGGACAGTAGACAGCTAATTGTGGGGAGAATAATGCAGGAGGTAAGAGAGGAGGGAATGGAGGCAGAGGGAGATGACACTCCTGCTGTCTTCTCCTGCCACCCTTGGAAGAGGACCTCCCTCCTGTTCCTCATGAATGTCAGGTCTCCAGCTCCATGAGCTGCAGTGGGAGACT
This sequence comes from Scyliorhinus torazame, assembly GCF_047496885.1. Classification (NCBI taxonomy): domain Eukaryota; kingdom Metazoa; phylum Chordata; class Chondrichthyes; order Carcharhiniformes; family Scyliorhinidae; genus Scyliorhinus; species Scyliorhinus torazame. The sequence continues at coordinate 277,623,004 of NC_092709.1, forward strand.
TTCATACAAACCTCAAATCTCTCCCTCAGGACAAACAGCAGCCTCACTGATGGCTGCTTTGGATGTCTTTATCTGACCCACCTCCACTGCTGCCCCTAGTGTCTCTAATTGGACAGGAAACCTTCTTCAATTACAAGTTCACCCCCACAAAAATCTGAACTTCAGTCAGTTTTGCGCCAGAAGAGGTTCTGGATACATAAACACATTCAACTCCTCTTTCCTGTCTCCAGAACAGGTCCAAAACACTTTGAAAAGGGATCTCACAGACAGTCCCACTTCTAGCTTAGTATACTGTGGACCCATTTTCAATCAAAAAAGCAGACAGAACACACACCAACATCCAGCCACACGTGATGTTGAATTTCCCAGTGAAGCATTGGGTAGAAGTTTTCTGCCACAAAGTTTATCACATTTTCCCCAAGTTTTCCCCCTCTTCAAATGATTGCATTGACTTCTTGCTGAATACGGTTCAATGCCAACCAGTGCCATCTGGTACCTCACCCAAATGACCATCCTTCTTTCAGAAACTTTAATTGTTAATGTGAGCAGTTTACACAAAAATGGGAAGCGTCGAGCAAAATAATGATTCCCATCACCAGTAGACACACATTCTTATGGAAAGTCGCCAAATAGTAACATTGAAGGGGCTTCCTTCCTCCATCAAGGCTGCTTCCCTCCCTCATACCCACCCATGGCATTGTAGCCTTAGGTCTACTCATGCAGCAGATTAGAGATTAAACCAGTGACCTGCTCAGTAACTCTCCAGATGGTTCTACATTAGTCATCTATATTAGGAACAACATCTGTCGCACCTAATAATGAGGTGCTAAAGTACGGGAGACTATGCATACTATACAACAGAAGCAGCCACTATGCTATAGTAAAGTCATCATAGTCCCGATGACCATAGGCTGCTGTCCCCCTTTGAGGGAAAGAGCTGACTGATGGTGATATAACCTGAGGATCATCGCACCGCAGGTGAGGGCCAAGGTTGAGAAGGCAGGGCCTTCATTAATAACCTCAGCCGGCACGGGAATTTAACCTGCGCTGCTGGCCTTATTCTGCATCACAAACCAGCTGTCCAGCCAATTGAGCTAAACCAGCAGGAAGCAATTCCCAAACCAATGGGTCAGATAGCTCTGCGGTCCTGTCACGTCCAGTCATGAATGGTGGGGCCAATTCAACAAATAACGAAAGGAAAATGATCCATGAACTAGGGTGCATAGCCTAAAAATAAGGGGGAGCAGAATTAGGACTGAGTTGAGGGGGAATTTCTTCATCCAAAGGGTCGTGAATCTGCGGAATTCCCTGCCCAGTGAAGCAGTTGAACCAACCTCGTTAAATGTCTTTAAGGCAAAGGTAGATTGATTCTTGAACTGTAAAGGAATAAAAGGTTACGGTGAGTGGATGGGTAAATGGATCTGGGTCCACAAAATGATTAGCCATGATCTTATTGAATGGCGGAGCAGGCTCGAGGGGCCAGGTGGCCTACTCCTGCTCCTAGTTCTTATTTTCTTATCCCCACTGTCAACAATGGCCAAATCCAGCGATAGAAACATAGGAATATAGGAACAGGCCATTCAGCCCAGCGAGCCTGTCCCGACATTTAATGTGATCATGGCTAATCGGATAGTGGATGCCTTTACACCCACTATCCCCAGTGAGTGCAAAGGTCAAGGCTAAAACATTTGAAATCATTTCAGCCAGAAGTGCTGAGCAGATGATCCATCTCAGCATTCATCTGAGGCCCTGACCATCAAAGAATCCAGTCTCCAACCAATTTGATTCACTTCATGCAATATCACAAAATGCCCGAGCACAGTAGAAACAGGAAAGGCTATGGACTCCGATACATCCCAGCTATCGTGCTGATGACCTGTTCTCCGGAACAAGCATGCCTCGAGGTAAGCTGCTCCAGTATAGCCACAACACTGGTATCCATCTGACAAAATGGAAAATTGCCCAGATAAATCCTGTTCACAAAAGACAGCACAAAACCCATCCAGACAATTACCACCACATCAGTCTACTCTCCATCATCAGAAAAGTGATGGAAGGTGTCGTTGACAGTACTATCAAGGAGCATTTACTCAGCAATAACCTGCCTATGGATGCTCAATTTGGGTTCTGCCCATAACAAACCTGCTTTAAACACACAAAAAGAGAGCTGAATTGCAGAGGTGAGGTGAGAGTGACTGCCCTTCCCATCAAGGCAGTATGTGACCTGGTAAGGCATCAAGGAACCCCGGTAAAATTGACGTCAATGGGAATCAGGGGGAAAACTCTCCACTGATTGGAGTTATATACCTCGAGCAAAGGAAGGTGGTTGTAGTAGTTGGGGGTCAATCATCTCAGTCCCAAGACATCACTGCAGGAGTTCCATAGGATAATATCCTTTGCTCAACTATCTTTTGCAGCTTCATCGACTACCTTTCTTCCATCATAAAGTCAGAAGTGGGGGCATCCGTTGATGTTTTCACAATGTTCAGTACCGTTTGCAACTCCTAAGATAATGCAGCAATTCATGAATGAATTCAGCAAGACATATACAAAATTGAGACATGGGCTGATAAGTGGCAAGTACCACACAAGTGCCAGGAAATTGCCACCTTCAAAGAGAGTCTAACAATCTCCCCTTGACATTCAATAACAATAATCTTTATTGTCACAAGTAGGCTTACATTAACACTGCAATTAAGTTACCATGAAAATCCCCTAGTTGCCACATTCTGGCGCCTGTTTGGGTGCACGGAGGGAGAATTCAGAATGTCCAAATTACCTAACAGCACATCTTTCAGGACTTGCGGGAGGAAACTGGAGCACCAGGAGGAAACCCACACAGACACAGAGAGAACGTGCAGACTCGGCACAGACAGTGACCAAAGCCGGGAATCAAACCTGGGACCCTGGCTCTATGAAGTAATAGTGCGAACCATTGTGCTACCGTGCTTCTTATTACCGTCACTGAATCCCCTACTATCAACATACTGGGACTGAGCGTTGACCAGAAACTGAACTGGATCAGGTATGTAAATGCCATGGCTACAACAGCAGGCCAGATGCTAGGAATCCTGTGGCGAAGAATTCCCCTCCTGACTCACCAAAATGTATCCGGAACAAAGCACAAGTCAGGAGTGTGATGAAATACTCTCCACTTGCCTGGATGAGTGCAGCTCCATCACCACTCGAGAGGTTCGACACCACCCAGGACAAAGCAGTCTGCCTGATTGCTAGCCCATCTTCTCTCTTCAACATTCGCTCCCTCCACCACTGACACTCGATGCCTGCATTGTGTTCTATCTACAAAATGCACTGCATTAATAACTCACCTTGCCTTCTTTGTCAGCATCTCGCAAATCTCTGTCTTCTACAACCTGGAAGGACTTGGGCAGCTCATGGACAAACTGGCATCTGCAAGTTTTCATCCAAGTTATTTAATATCATGTTCATATCGCTGTCCCTTCATCATTACCGCTTCCATATTCTGGAACTCCCTACCTAACAGAAGAATGGGAGTGCCTTTATCATAAGGACTGCAGTGCTTTCAGAGAGTGGTTCGTTCACCCTCACCATCCATTCCAGACCCGAACCACTCGCTGGTTCACAACCTGACTGCGTGAAAAGTGGGCTTTGTCCCTTCCACTTGCACTGCTAATCTCTCTGTCTTCTCCAGATAGTAAAATTGTACACCTACTAAAAGACTCGATCCGCAATTTTGCCACTGGAATTAGCGTGTGGATTTACTATTGCAACCCTTGGGAGCTGGCACACTGATGGCTGTCTCTTGGAATCCAAGATAAACAAATGCCAGTATAAATCAGCAGCTACTAGGTTAATATACTGAGCTATCACAGAGGCCTGAGATGTTTTGCAGCATAATAGAAGACTGTCAAAATGTAAAGCATTCTGCAAGGTTATTCGTTACGCCACACTCTAGTATGTTCCGCGGACAGCATGACACAGCTCAGTATGTCTTGTGCTGGGTATGTTCCAATGTGCCAGCACAGGGGCCTGGATTCTAATCATTAACAGTCTTTTCAATCCATAGGGATCATCACGAAAAATCTGATCCGGCCATCACCCGATGTTTAGGTATGCACGCTTTCTAGTGGGAGGCATTCAGTAATGATCAGCAAAAGGAATCTTGGCAGAGCTTTCGCCTCTCGCCTTAGGGAGCCTGAGCTAACTGTAACGCCTTCACTTGTACCCAGATAAGATTACAAAACTCAGCACAGACCAGAGATTGATGTTGCGATTTTCCTGTTTCATGTACCAAGTAATCTATTTACCAATGGATCACCAGCGAAGTCTACCATGTGCCAGTTAACAGGCATATTTATTTATAATTGGACGATAGTATAGAACTGGAAAAATTAAGATGGAACTGGATATCATCGAATTTCATAGAATTTACAATGCAGAAGGAGGCCATTCGGGCCATCGAGTCTGCACCGGTCCTTGGAAAGAGCACCCGACCCAAGTCCACACGTCCACTCTATCCCCGTAACTCCACCTCAGCTTTTTTTTGGACACTAAGGGCCAATCCACCTAACCTGCACATTTTAGGATTAGGATTTTGTTTATTGTCACGTGTACCAAGGTACAGTGAAAAGTATTTTTCTGCAAGCAGCTCAACAGAGCAAATCGTTGGACTGTGGGAGGAAACCGGAGCACCCGGAGGAAACCCACGCAGACATGGGGAGGACGTGCAGACTCCGCACAGACAGTGATCCAAGCCGGGAATCGAACCAGGGACGCTGGAGCTGTTAAGCAACTGTGCTAACCACTGTGCTACCGTGCTATATCAATTATACTTGAATCGATATACCATCAGAAATTGAAATATCTGCCATTACAACCATCTGGTGTGGCCTTGAGGACATATACCCAGGAGGCTGTGCCACTTTGCCAGAATGTTTAGGCCCAGTCTGCCCCAGCTGGCTGTGTAACCTTCACCAATATTTTGAAATTGCACAGAATGCTATTTGATCAGATTATAAAGGCAGCTGTGAAACCAGCGGGGTTCACTCTGCTTTTCTTGCCTGATCCAACACCCTGTTCTATTTTTGGAAAATTCCACCCTAAGTCTTTCGGTTGTGTATCAGGGTAACACCATTGGCTGGTATAATGTCACGTGTTACACAATGATGTCTTTGGAGCGTTTTGTAGGCTTTTGTGCAGTTCACCATTGTATCCTGTTGGAGCAGCACCTTGTAAATAAACCCCTTGCACTTTGTTATACGAACTCGATGTGTGCCTCCTCAGATACCAGCCAGATGATGGAATCATCGACGGGTATCCAGGCCCATATACAATTGAGAATGTGGTCAAAAGAAATATCGTTGTCTTCCAAGGCAAAATCGTTGCAGTGGCAAGTAAAACTAACTCACAAGTGAACACTTGGACACCGCACAGTTTGTAGCGGGCATCGGTGAATCATCCGGTTGATCACGACAACCGCTAGTGCCAGTAAAAGGGTTTTCAAAAAGCGAAAAGGAATATTGGACAACTGTGAGTTAGAACATAGAACATAGAAAAATACAGCACAGAACAGGCCCTTCGGCCCACGATGTTGTGCCGAACTTTTGTCCTAGATTAAGAACAAATCAATCTACACCCCAGCATTCTACCGTAATCCATGTATCTATCCAATAGCCGCTTGAAGGTCCCTAATGTTTCCGACTCAACTACTTCCACAGGCAGTGCATTCCATGCCCCCACTACTCTCTGGGTAAAGAATCTACTTCTGACATCCCCCTATATCTTCCACCATTCACCTTAAATTTATGTCCCCTTGTAATGGTTTGTTCCACCTGAGGAAAAAGTCTCTGACTGTTTACTCTATTTATTCCCCTGATCATCTTATAAACCTCTATCAAGTCGCCCCTCATCCTTCTCCGTTCTAATGAGAAAAGGCCTAGCACCCTCAACCTTTCCTCGTAAGACCTTCTCCATTCCAGGCAACATCCTGGTAAATCTCCTTTGTACCTTTTCCAAAGCTTCCACATCCTTCCTAAAATGAGGGGACCAGAACTGCACACAGTACTCCAAATATGGCCTTACCAAGGTTTTGTACAGCTGCATCATCACCTCACTGCTCTTAAATTCAATCCCTCTGTTAATGAATGCTAGCACACCATAGGCCTTCTGCACAGCTCTATCCACTTGAGTGGCAACTTTCAAAGATCTATGAACATAGACCCCAAGATCTCTCTGCTCCTCCACATTGCCAAGAACCCTACCGTTAACCCTGTATTCCGCATTCATATTTGTCCTTCCAAAATGGACAACCTCACACTTTTCAGGGTTAAACTCCATCTGCCACTTCTCAGCCCAGCTCTGCATCCTATCTATGTCTCTTTGCAGCCGACAACAGCCCTCCTCACTATCCACAACTCCACCAATCTTCGTATCGTCTACAAATCTACTGACCCACCCTTCAACTCCCTCATCCAAGTCATTAATGAAAATCACAAACAGCACAGGACCCAGAACTGATCCCTGCGGTATTGAACTGAGTTGGATACTAAAGTCGGTGGTGTTGTCGATAGTGTGGAAGGATGTAGCAGGTTACAGAGGGATATAGATAAGCTGCAGAGCTGGGCTGAGAGGTGGCAAATGGAGTTTAATGTAGAGAAGTGTGAGGTGATTCACTTTGGAAGGAATAACAGGAATGCGGAATATTTGGCTAATGGTAAAGTTCTTGAAAGTGTGGCTGAGCAGAGGGATCTAGGTGTCCATGTACATAGATCCCTGAAAGTTGCCACCCAGGTTGATAGGGTTGTGAAGAAGGCCTATGGAGTGTTGGCCTTTATTGGTAGAGGGATTGAGTTCCGGAGTCGGGAGGTCATGTTGCAACTGTACAGAACTCTGGTCCGGCCGCATTTGGAGTATTGCGTACAGTTCTGGTCACCGCATTATAGGAAGGACGTGGAGGCTTTGGAGCGGGTGCAGAGGAGATTTACCAGGATGTTGCCTGGTATGGAGGGAAAATCTTATGAGGAAAGGCTGACGGACTTGAGGTTGTTTTCGTTGGAGAGAAGAAGGTTAAGAGGAGACTTAATAGAGGCATACAAAATGATCAGGGGGTTGGATAGGGTGGACAGTGAGAGCCTTCTCCCGCGGATGGATATGGCTGGCACGAGGGGACATAACTTTAAACTGAGGGGTAATAGATATAGGACAGAGGTCAGAGGTAGGTTCTTTACGCAAAGAGTAGTGAGGCCGTGGAATGCCCTACCTGCTACAGTAGTGAACTCGCCAACATTGAGGGCATTCAAAAGTTTATTGGATAAACATATGGATGATAATGGCATAGTGTAGGTTAGATGGCTTTTGTTTCGGTGCAACATCGTGGGCCGAAGGGCCTGTACTGCGCTGTATTGTTCTATGTTCTATGTTCTATGAATTACTGGGTACTGAGTTACTGGGGGGCTTACTTCAAATGGAGGATCAAAGTTTTCAACACGCTGACCGTTGTAGTGGATAGAGTTGCTGAGACTGCGCAGGAGGCACTGAAACAGGTTACGGAAAACGAACCTGCAGGCCTGCGACTCTGCCACTGCCCGGGCATCGATAGCAAGGCACAGAAACATCTAGTCTGCTCTTGCGCTGCGAGTCTGCCTGCTCCCCCATCAACCTTAGAGATAGTCAGCTGCAACATCAGATGCAAGTGGCAAGAAGGGAACAACATTCCAAAACCTGAGTCTTTGACCGTGGCGAACGTAGTCTTGCTAACTACACCACAAGCGAAAAATGGACTCCAGCAATTTCTTTTAGCCAAAATTGGTGTAATTTCATATACTGTGCAAACTGACGATGAACGAATTTGGGTCGGCACACTGACTAATTATTGTCTGCACGTAGTGCGAGTGCAGATTTGGTGCCAGATATTTTCACCACAGAGAGAATGGACAAGGGCATGCCAAAATTGAGGACTACACCTCCCGGGATTATGGAACCATGGCAGAATCATCCACACAACCAGAGACAGTTCCTGAGTTGGTTTTGTCCATTGTCACGCCGACCAGAGTAGAGGATGACATTCCAGTACCCCTAAGAGCCAAGTTCCTGAATGTCGACCTCTGCCTAAACGAGAGCCATTCACCCAAGAGACTGTCTTACTAATGTACACATGTATCCGTAATGCAACAATGTTAGTTATGGTATAATATGTTGGATCTGTATTGAAGTGTTTGATTAACTTAAAATGCCAGGAACACTAAAGGAGTAAAGAAGGATGAGTGTTATGTAACAGAGTAACACCATTGGCTGGTGTAATGCCACGTGTTACACAATGACACCATCGGAACATTTTGCAGTCTGTTGTGGAGTTCACCATTGTACTTTATTTGAGCAGCAACTTATAAATAAACCCCTAGCACAATATTATATAAACTCGATGTATGCCACTTCTGATTCTTTCTCTTTGTGGCTGCAACATAACATAACCTTTTCCTGTACAGTTACTGACTTCTGAATTGATTTGCCAATATTCAATTTCTTAGGTATTTTCAAGTTCTGTGTAGATACAGAAAATGTAATGTGCTATTCAGCAACTCACTGAATCAATCTAATTCTCCTGATTAAGGAAGTTCTTGATGCAATGCTGAGAATGGACTGGAATGCTTGTCAAGGTAATGCCACAGTGGTTTTCACAATCACGCCGTCAGCAGCTGCTTAATGCTCGCTGTCATTCCCTCTCACGTCCACGGCTCCAAAACAGACAGCTTTGTGATGGATGTTAAAGGAAGCACATGGTTAACCACTCATTTCTGGTTTCAAGAAAGCTGGTTAAAAAAGAACAGGATTCCCTCCAAAGGCGTCAATCTCTGGAGTAAACTGCTGACCTGATCACATGCCGACATTAGGGGAACAAGCTCTTTGCGATATTGTGTGTTCCTCACTGGAAATATTTAAAGTAAGTTCTTCAAAACATGTCATTTCACATCTGTCAATCCAAGATTTATGATGAATATTAAACTAAAAGCGACAGAGAAATTTAATCTGAACAGCCAGCTGATAAAGTGCAAGCTGTATTCAGATTCAATATGTAAGTGGACAGTAAAATACAGTATCAGTAAATATAACATATTGGGCGTATGAAAAATAGAGGATCATGCAGAGTGCATAAATGGTGTTGAAATAGTTTAACATCAAATGGAAAGAGAACTGAAGCTATTGGTAGGCACAACACTTAGTTTATCATGATGATTACTGTAGCCATCTGGGATGGCCACTTACAAAGGGAAACATGGCCACTTGCAAAGAATCACGGGAAATATGGCCAATGCAGGATCCAGACGAACTCAGAGGTCAAGTGTATATTTGCCACTAGATAACCAGACACTATCGAAACCTCCAGCCGATTTGCATTCTAATGGCCCATTTCCCCAGAACAAAAGACTTGTACTCAGGTATCAGATACAGATCCAGACTCATCGGCGCCACTCCCATCACCCAGGAAGCCACGGTCAATGACCGCTCAGGACACACCCAGCCATCAAGGCACCCGCCCCTTTATTGGCTAAAATCGAAGGCATTAATCGAAGCCTGACGAATTATTGGGTCCAAAGCTAAGGACCACCCAAAAGAGCACGAATGTCCCGAAGGTAAAAAGAGACACTGCCATATGTTCAGTCTCTTTTGGCCCCGGCGCACCGGCACTCTCTTGGCCCCGGCTTGTGCCCAAAACCAATTGCAGCACCACAACCAGAAGCAAGTTCAAGACCAACGATCGCTACCAGATGGATGAGCCCAGCAGAAACAAAGTCACTTCTCCAGACCCAGCCACGCAAGATCCGAACAAACGCCTTGTTCCTCTTCATAAAGCCGGGTGCCTGAAGTTAAGTACAGGTTGTTGTAGTGTTAGGTGTAATTTAGCTTGTAGTGTTTTATGTTTCATGTCGAAGTAATTCTTGTGTAAATAAACTACCATTGAACTTGAACTAACTAACTGGTTGTTAGGTCTTTGGTCAATATCCGGCTATACCTTGTGGTGGTATCATCTGATACCTGGCGACTCTGAAGGCAATATCATCATTAATAAGTGTCATATTAGTATCCAGTTAAAAGAGCAACATTGTTGGTGTCTCTGAGCCAAATTGGCAACATTACACACTAACTGTACTCAATTAGCTGTAACGTGCTTTGGGATGCCCTTAGATCTTGAAAGCAGTGAAATAAATGCAGTCTTTTTCTTTCTATAGTAGAGTGATGTTTAATCTCAGGCCCGAATATGTCTTGATCACTGAGTCCAAGCTATAATGCAAAACAGGTGAAAGCAAGACAGCGGCCAATTTTTATTTTCAAAGCTTTTTCCACCCACTCATCCAGATCATTCCCCATGGCATGGCCTTGTCCAGCTTGGTTCCCTCAAGTCCAAGTCCAAATGGCAAAAACTTAATCAAAAATCAGTTGCACAACTGATTGAACCATCCATCAGGTCCGGCTGTACAGCTGTTATTTATCATTGGGCAAAATTGTGGCAGGTGGAATTCAAGAGTGAGGTTATCCATTTTGGACAAAAAAACAACAGAGCATGGCACTTTCTAAATGGGAAGGGGTTCAGTACAGTCGATGTCCAAAGAGACTTGGAGTTCAGCTGCATAGATCTTTAAAATGCCACAAACAAGTGTGGAAAATAATCAAAAAGGCTAATGGAATGCTAACCTTTCTGGGTGGAATCTAATGGGTGAAAACACAGGCCCATTTTGGGCACGTTTAGCAGGGTGTTTCCTTGTGCTTGTACCGTCGAGAATGACCCTGCTGTTAAACGGGACTCTGCTTCTTTTACAGGCCTTGGTGAGGGATGCCCCACCAAGGCCACACTTAGACTCATTTCCTGCAAGTATGAACTCAGCTGGCCGGTACAGGAAGAGATCTAACGCCATTTTTAATTGGCACTCTGACCTCTCAACCCCCACCCTCCCACTGTGGCCTCCGGACACCCCAATGCCCCAAATTACCAAGTAGGGGGTCTTCGAGCCCCCTGGACCCCATCCCATAAGGGCAGGGCACTGCAGGGCCCAGTCCCACAGGAAGATATACTGGCCTCGGGGGGAGTGCAACGTAGGTTTACTAAAATGATACCTGGACTGCAGGGGCTAAATTACGAGGAGAGATTACACAAATTAGGACTGTTTTTGCCAGAATTTAGAAGATTAGGAGGTGATCTGATCAAAATTTTAAAGATATTAACAGGAATTTCTTCCTGTGTCTGCATGGGTTGGACGAAAGACTGAGACCTTTGAATGGCCATTAATAGGCTGTCTGATGCCTACCCCACCTACGGTAATATGGAAGACAGATTGGGATGGGGAGCAAGGCGGCAGGCAGGACACCCATTTTATTTTACAAACTACCCAGCTTCAATTAAACCGGCGTGAATCTGTAAAATCCATCCTTGTGTTACTGCGCTCTAACATTGCAGACAGATGCACCACCAGTAACACAGTCCTTATGGTGGTGAAAGTTGGCGGTGGCTGGGGTGATGTGGGCAGCGGATGGTGGGTGAGGGAGCAAAAATTAACTGTTCAGATTTACAGTTTGAAGTTCAGAATTTTACACTCCCCCCAAACAGATTCTGAGTTGGGGGAGCCCAGGCAGAAGTTTACGGTGAGGTAGGCAGGGCCTCAGAGAGGGAGCCTGCCCATGCCCCATTAAGGCCCTTAAGTGAGCCTTAACTGGCCACTTAAGGGCCTTTTCCCACCCAGCCTTAGTTTTTAGGCTGATGGGTTCCCAATTACTGAGGGTGAGAAACATAAAACAGAAGGGGAAGGGAGGCGGACCTCAATCAGATGGCCCCTTCAGTCTGTGGCTATCCTCACTCAGGGACCAGAGATCTACAGCCTTCCCTTCCCCCAACAGCGAGATTGACCCCTTCACGACACTCCAGGACATTCCCCAACCTCCCCACCCCAGGTACCTACCAGAACTGCAGTCCCGGGACTTAGTCTCAGGCATGGCACTGAAGTACGCCTTCCAGCCACTGGAGTGCTCTGCCTGAATGGGCTGGAGAGCCGCCGGCAAATCGGATTGGCCGACAGCTCTCCCATGTGGGACTTCTGTCCACGCATGGATGGAATTTCCGCCTGCTACCAATCAAGACTCAATTGAGCATTAAATGGCAGTGGGCCCGTCATTGATGGCAGGGGTGCCAGCAATTGCCATCCTGAACATTTAGGCTCCAGATTGATATCAGCAGAACCTCAATTTGAAATAAAGAATGGGTTGGTTATGAAGAGAGATATATCCGTTATAATAAAGAGGATCTGAATGATATGAAAAAGCAGATAGACAGAGGCAGACATAGATAGACATGCAATCCACATGGCATTTCTGTAATTTACAACAAAATATTTTCTTGTAAATTGACCAGAATTACATCAAGAAAGCAAGTATAACACCTGAATGTAATTCATCCATTCTTGGAAACACTGGAATGTTGTAAAATTTGGAATTTTGTCCACTGCAAATAGAGATTGAAGGGATTAAGTGAAAAGCTGTAACCTGACCTCAGGGTTTAGGTGACATTCATAAACCACTCAAGATCTGGTTTTCTTTCAGGTATCATCTGAACACCTTGGATCAGTTGGAGGCTTTGAAGTCATTCCCACGTAGCACTTTTCCTACATCTGTGTGAGCTCTTTGATTCAGACACAACCTCCCTCATAAAAGCAACTCTTCAGGCACTGAAACTGCCGCTTCTAAATAATGACAAAGAAATGAAGTCTTGTGCCTTTTGAGTAATCTAAATTGGGAATACTACTGCAGTCGGTGAGTGAGCTCCTAATGCCAAATGCTAGAATCCATAAAGTAGCTGATTCACTCCCTGGTCCTTGCAGAATTACACAATCTCAGTCAGGCACTCGATTAGGGTGTCAATTTTGGCCTAAATGCTACTGGATTGGTGAGTGGAAGAAGTCAACCAGGAGTCTGCTGTGAATCAAAATCACTGTTAACTCTGTTTTCTCTCCTGTTTAAAAGTGTTAAAATTATAACTGCCTCAATAAAATATTTTCTAAAAATAATAACTCTGTTTTCTCTCTCCATGGATGCTGCCAGACCTGCTGAGTTTTTCCAGCATTTTCTGTTTTTTGTTTCAGGTTCCAGCAACCACAACATTTTGCCTTTATTTGCTCTTATTCACTCTCTGATTGCTATGGTAAAGTATATTTCCAAGGATGTTGACGGTTTACTGTGACTCAGTTGTGCTTTGTTCCATGGTGTAATATGTTGGATGGAGGCTGTCACTAACTAGGGTCAATCATGAGGGCAGCCAACAACTATTGCACACCCTACAAAAAATACAGGTAATTTAAGTGGGCAAACCATTGCCGGGAGTTCACAAAATGAATTATAACAGATAAAAATATCTAATTGAACCAATTTTGCATCTCCTTGCGTGTGCAATAATCCTCTTCAGAGCCAATGTTCTTGACAAATGCTCGCCGACATGCCCACTCCCTGTCTCCGGAGATCAGGCCACTAAGCCTTTATTTGTTTTCAGTCATTTTCAAGTCCTCGCTGTACCAAAGGCTTCCTGATCCTTGGCCCCAGAGTCAGCCACTCAACAATAGTTCAGGGAAAAAAAGGTGCTCAGTGGGAGGTCTGTTTTGGAAACATGTCCGATCATCCCATCCCCCTCCTCTTTCAACCCTTCCACCACCAACACCACCACCATCACCCACGCAACAAACAAGTCACTGGACCTGTGTTTTCAGGATAATGATATTAGTCGATGGTGAAGAAGACAGAAAGTCAATGACCGGATTTGTTCAATTTAACCTCTCTGACCCATCAGTTTCTTCTTTCTGACAGTCACGCTCCCTGATATCAGCTAGAACAGCAGGAGCAGGCGGATCTCAAATACAGAGAGGGCAGCTTCATAATCTAATGCATCTTGTAATTAGGGTTTAGCCTGCCATTGTAAATTAGTCAGCAGCAAGCTCTTAGATAAATATTATCATTCAAAGCCTGCTGTGTTGCAGCACATTCAAGGGCCAGTAGAAAATAAAATGACCTTAATTGTCCAGTTCACCAAAAAAACCTCAAGTGACACTGTTTAATACTCAATGCCTCAGTTTCCTGCCTCTTCCAAATTTACACTTCGATTTGCTAAAGGCAATGATTCTTGCTGAATTATAATTCTGCGGGCGCACCCTTCATTTCTAAGACCAGCCACTAACCAATGGCAGGCTTTACCATCACACAAGTTATGAGGACAGAAATGCACATTCCAGCAGACATCAGTGCATGATGATCTGGAGATGAGAGCCTGGTTGATCCCAGGACCACTAAAAACAATGAACTCCCCCTGCTACAGTACAGCTAAGATCAGCTAGTTCAATGGAACCAGCAATCAAATCTTAAATTCCACTGATCTGAATGGCTCAGTTGCCTGTTAGGTAGCTCACAAGAGCCACAGGAGAAGCTTTATTGGCCGTGAAGCACTTTGGTATATCCTGTCATCATGAAATGCTCTGTATAAATACAAGTCTTTCTTTTTCACCTTAATTTTCAAAAGCTGACTCTTCTCTTCTCTTAGTCAACTTGGCTGACCACTTGCGAAACACCTCTATTCATTCCGTAAGTGTGACCCCAGCTTCCTGTCGCTAATAATTTTATTCCTCATTTCAACTCCCAATCTGCCCTCTCTGTCCTCAGCCTCCTTCACTGTTATAATAAAACTCATTGTAAGCACGAGGAACGTGGGGCGGGATTCTCCGTCCCACCACACCCGTTTTCTGAGGCGGCGCGCCCCTGCCGGCAGCAGGATGCTCCATCCCGCTAGCTGGCCACTGGGGTTTCCCATTGTGGGCAGCCCCACACCGTTGGAAAATACCCAGGCATGAATGCGCTGCCGACGAAAGGAAGGATCCCACTGACAGAGAATCCAGCCCCTCATCTTTTAATTGTGCACTTTACAAAATACCAGACAAAATACTGAGTTCAATAATCTCAGACCATAACCCCTATCCCAATTTGTTAAGATGGCATTAGTTGGTGATGATTCTTGCTATTTCCATTGTTATATTCTTTGTTGTAGCCACAGAGAGAAAGAATCAGAGGTGGCCCACGTCACGTTTGTGTATCATAGTGAAACGCTTTGACAATGTCATTGCTTAACACGTGACAATGGTGTTACTCGGATACATAACACTCTTCCTTCTTTTCTCCTTTAGTGCCCCCAACATTTTTACTTCATCAAACACTTTAACACAGATCCAACACACTATGCCATAACTAACGTTGTTACGTGACGGGTACATATGTACATGAGCAAGACAGTCTCTTGGGTGGATGTTTGTCTCGTTTTGGCAGAACATGCCGTTCAGGAACTTGGCTCTCAGGGGCAGTCGGAGTGTGTTCCTGTACACTGAGCGGTGTTACATCTGGTGAAACCAACTCAGGAACTGTCTCTGGTTGTGTGGATGATTCTGTTGTAATAGGGTCAGTAATTTTGGCAGTTGTAGTCCTCAAGACGAGCAGGTCACTGTCCATATTCTGTGGTGAAAACATCTGTACTCTCAGACAATAATTGGCCAGCATTCTGACACCAAAATCATTCACCGTCAGATCATACAGGATATGAATTTGGAGCTATTTTGGCTAATACAATTGCTGGAGTCCATTTTTCGCCTGAGGTGTCATTTTCACAATAACACATTCCCCATGGTCAAAGACTCGTCTTTTGGAATGTTGTTCCCTTCTAGCCACTTGTATCTGATTATCACTGAAGTTGAAGGGGCAGTCAAAATGTTGAACTGTGTGCGTACTTTCCTTTTTGACATCAGTATAGCCGGTGAGCTTTGTGTTGTAGAATGCACAGTGTTTCTCTATGTCATTAGAAAGCTAATGCCACGTTTACGTCAACAGCCGTTAACACTCGAAACCTTCACTGCATGTTTGAGCATTGTACAAAATGTTCAGCTAAACCATTGGTAGCTGGATAGTAGGGGGCAGAATTGATATGGCAGATTCCACACCCCTTCAGGTAGTCTTCGAATTTGGCTGCTGTGCACTGAGTTCTGTTATCACTCACAAGTTGCCCAGGTCACCTGAATCTTGCAAATACCTCATCAAGCCTTTCTATGGTCTGTTCCGTGGTTATTGAATTCATGATGGCAACCTCCAGCCACTTTGAATGTGCATCAACCAAGACCAAAAACATGTGTCCTTTGACTGGTCCTGAATAATTGACATGGATCCTTTGGCATGGCCTGAAATGCCATTCCCATGGATGAAAAGGTTGCAGGGGAGGTGAATTTCTCAACGCAGCGCAGCGCAGGATGAGAATAACCCCACCTTTTCCTCTATTTGCACATCAAATCTGGGCCACCAGAAGTAGCTTCTCACCAATTCCTTCATTCTAACTACACCAGGATGGCCCCCCGTGCAGCTGTTCCAGGATTGTACTTCGTAGACACAGCGGAATGAGTACTCCAATACCCCACAACAAAACTCCATTTTGTACTGCCAACTCAAGATGCCTGGTAAAAAGGGATTTAAGGCCTAGCTTCTTCCTTTGCTCTTGTGTTAGAGTGCCTTTCTGAATCATGTCCAACACCTTAACCATCACCAAATCTGTTCAGGTAAATTTTCGCACCTGAGAAGATGTTCCCGGAACACTTTCCACATGGGACAGTTAAGTGTTCATCAGATTTGTGTTTATCATTTTAGTCTTGTTGATCTTGCAGCAGCAGTCTAGACAAAGCGTGTGAGTTTGTGTGCTTCTCAGGCCTACAATATTCAATGACATAATCGTGGGCTGACAAGATTAATGTCCAACGTTGTAATCGACTAGCAGTGAGCGAAGGGATCCCTTTATACAGCCCAAAAATTGTTATGGGATGATGGTCGGTCAATAGAGTAAATTTACGGCCAAATAAATAATGGTGGAATCTTTAAATATCAAAAATAATGCTGAGAGCTTCTTTCTCAAGTTGGGCATAGTTGGACTCAGTGCTAGTCAACCTCCTGAAAGCAAATGCTATTGGTTGGTCTTTGTCTGAAAGCATCATATGAGAGACAATTGCAAACAAGCTGCAGCTTCAGTTTTGGGTTATAATGGATCAATAATTCCGATTCCTATAGTATGTTTTGACATTTTGGTAAGCATCCTCACAATCTTTCATCCAGAGGCAAACTTGTTTGTTCCAAAGCTTTCAGCTATTAATAGTGGGCAGGGCGAGAAATGTCATTAACTCATCGTATGACTTGTCTCCAGGTTTAGCTGGGTGTACTAAATTCTGCAGCAACATGAATGTTTTCCTCCCAACTGAGCTGAGAATGGTCTCAGTATGCAGGTCTGCTGGTGTCTGATTGGCTTTAAGGAATGACTGGAACCCTTTCTCATAAGAGTTCCATGTCTCCTCACTCATCATCATTCATTCATATCTCTTCATTCACCTGAGGAAGGAGCAGCGCTCCGAAAGCTAGTGACATTGAAACAAACCTGTTGGACTTTAACCTGGTGTTGTAAGACTTCGTACTGTGCTCACCCCAGTACAACGCCGGCATCTCCACATCATGGCTATCATCAAACACGTCCATGGTGCCTTTTCTTGCTGCCATTTTAGGATTGCAGTTTCAGATCTGTGCTACTCAGCCTTCAACCTGTCAGTTAGGGTCCAGAGTGACTCTGAGTGGTAGAGGCAGGGTCATATCATTGTGCATAAAATAGAAACTTAACCAGGCCAATGCTCATGATGATGTATGAATGTAATTTTTCTCCACCAATACTAAGTGCACTTCTTTCCTTTGTTGCTGGTAACTCACACTCTCAATGGGCAGCTGCCACCTCCCAGTAAATTACTCAGTAGTCATTTTTCAAGCTGGAACAAACACTCCTGGCCCCACCCCATGTGTACACTGTTAGTAGAAGTAGTGCTTGCCGAACACTGATAATCAACCAGAACCTTCACCAACATACTGCTACCTCAGTTAAGTTACGTAAGAAGTCCGACAGGTTTATTTAGAATCACTAGCTTTCGGAGCGCAGCTCCTTCATGAGGTGAGCGAAGAGGTGGGTTCCACAAACACATATATATACAAAGTCAATGATGCAAGATGATACTTTGAATGCAAGTCTTTGCAGGTAATTAAGTTTTTACAGGTCAAGACTATGCGACTGGAGAGAGGGATGATCACAGGTTAAAGAGATGTGATTTGACTCAAGGCTGGACAGTTGGTAGGATTCCGCAAGCCCAGGCCAGATAGTGGGGGGATGAATGTAGTAAGACATGAATACAATGTCCCGGTTGAGGCCGTACTCATGCATGCGGAACTTGGCTATCAGATTTTGCTCAGCGATTCTGCATTGTCGTGCGTCCTGAAGGCCGCCTTGGAGGACGTTTACCTGAAGATCAGAGGCTGAATGCAGTCAAGGGACCTTGGATTCATGTCCTGGCTTGAGATAATTCACACCTCTTTAACCTGTGATTATCCCTCTAGCACTGGTGCACTCGTGATAATTTACCAAAATTCACTAGACTCTGGGGTAGTCCTGGCGGATTGGAAATTAGCAAACGTGACACCACTGTTTAAAAAAGGAGGGAGGCAGAAAGCGGGTAATTATAGGCCAGTGAGCTTAACTTCGGGAGTAGGGAAGATGCTGGAATCTATCATCAAAGAAAAATAGCGAGGCATCTGGATGGAAATTGTCCCATTGGGCAGACACAGTATGGGTTCATAAAGGGCAGGTCGTGCCTAACTAATTTAGTGGAATTTTTTGAGGACATTACCAGGGCGGTAGATAACGGGGAGCCAATGGATGTGGTATATCTGAATTTCCAGAAAGCCTTTGACAAGGTGCCACACAAAAGGTTGCTGCATAAGATAAAGATGCATGGCATTAAGGGTAAAGTAGTAGCATGGATAGAGGATTGGTTAATTAATAGAAAGCAAAGAGTGGGGATTAATGGGTGTTTCTCTGGTTAGCAATCAGTAGCTAGTGGTGTCCCTCAGGGATCAGTGTTGGGCCCACAATTGTTCACAATTTACATAGATGATTTGGAGTTGGGGACCAAGGGCAATGTGTCCAAGTTTGCAGACGACACTAAGATGAGTGGTAAAGCAAAAAGTGCAGCGAATACTGGAAGTCTACAAAGGGATTTGGATAGGTTAAGTGAATGGGCTAGGGTCTGGCAGATGGAATACAATGTTGACAAATGTGAGGTTATCCATTTTGGTAGGAATCACAGCAAAAGGGATTATTATTTAAATGATAAAATATTAAAACATGCTGCTGTGCAGAGAGACCTGGGTGTGCTAGTGCATGAGTCGCAAAAAGTTGGTTTACAGGTGCAACAGGTGATTAAGAAGGCAAATGGAATTTTGTCCTTCATTGCTAGAGGGATGGAGTTTAGGACTAGGGGGGTTATGCTGCAATTGTATAAGGTGTTAGTGAGGCCACACCTGGAGTATTGTGTTCAGTTTTGGTCTCCTTACCTGAGAAAGGACGTACTGGCGCTGGAGGGTGTGCAGAGGAGATTCACTAGGTTAATCCCAGAGCTGAAGGGGTTGGATTACGAGGAGAGGTTGAGTAGACTGGGACTGTACTTGTTGGAATTTAGAAGGATGAGGGGGGATCTTATAGAAACATAAAATTATGAAGAGAACAGGTAGGATAGATTCGGGCAGGTTGTTTCCACTGGAGGGTGAAAGCAGAACTAGGGGGCACAGCCTCAAAATAAGGGGAAGTAGATTTAGGATTGAGTTTAGGAGGAACTTCTTCACCCAAAGGGTTGTGAATCTATGGAATTCCTTGCCCAGTGAAGCAGTTGAGGCTCCTTCATTAAATGTTTTTAAGATAAAGATAGATAGTTTTTTGAAGATTAAAGGGATTAAGGGTTATGGTGTTCGGGCCGGAAAGTGGAGCTGAGTCCACAAAAGATCAACCATGATCTAATTGAATGGCAGAGCAGGTTCGAGGAGCCAGATGGCCTACTCCTGCTCCTAGTTCTTATGTTCTTATTTTCTCTCTCTAGTCACACCGTATGGACCTGTAAAGACTTAATTACCTGCAAAGACTCGCATTCAAAGTATCATCTTGTATCATTGACTTTGTCTATATATGTGTTTGTGGAACCCACCTCTTCACTCGCCTCATGAAGGAGCTGCGCTCCGAAAGCTAATGAATTCAAATAAACCTGTTGGACTTTAACCTGGTGCTGTAAGACTTCTTACTGTGCCCACACCAGTCCAATACCGGCATCCCCACGTCCCAGTTAAATTAAGCTATGGAGCAGGGGTTTTCTGAATGGAGTCCAACATTTAGCCAACAGCAGTAGCAATTTTCACTTGCATAGCACCATTAATATAGAAAACAAAGGTTGAAAGATGGTGTACCACTGGAGTGTAATAAATGCCAAAGCAAAATTAAGAGGGGTGACTAAAGATTTGATCAAAATGTGGGTCTTAAGTAATAAGTGGGAGGTGGAGAGGTTTAGGGGGGGAATTCCAGAGCATGCAAAATTAAAATCTAAAGGCAGAGCTGCCAATGCAGTGAATATAAGAAGAATCATAAGAGACCAGAATTAGAGGAATGTTGAGCTTGAAGAATAAGGCTGGGGTGGGGTTGAACCACAGAGGGGTGGATGTAATTGATGACAAGGGGACCACTGATGATGGTGGTGGTGTTCCCAATATTTGGCTGCAGGACGTGTGTCTCATCCAAGACTTAGGGTTGGATTTCCATGTTTGAAGCAGGTCGCGGGAGTTGGGAAATTTCCCGGATTGGTGCAATTTGTCTTGGGTGAAAGTGTCAGCAAAAACTGAATTGTGTTCCAAGGGGAGCAGATGCTAACAGCAGTCAGGCCCACCACCCCCAAAAAGAGTTTGGAGGCAGTCACAGATGTTGCCAGGTGCAGAGGTGGGTTGTTCAAAGGCCTTCTATGGTGCTCTGAGATTTCAACACTAGTTATAATAGAAACAGAAAGGCCCTCATCACGCCTCCCCCTCACCTACCACACACTGCACAAGCCCTATCCATGCCACCTAATGCCCCCACTCATATCCCCATGGCCCTTTATACCCTCCATGTAAAGCCATTTCTCTCCACCCATGGCCCCACAAATACTCCATGCCAAGCTATGGCAGTCCCATGCCCGTTAATTCACTTTATGCCCTGTATGGGACCAATGAATGCTATTGTGCCAATAGAATGTGTTTAAAAACTTTAAAAAAACAAACATTCATTCATAATTTCCCACTTTCTTGAAAAAAAACTTCTTTTGCTTCCACCGATCGCAGAAAATGCATTCAACAAAACCTCATTGTGCATTTTGGGCTGAGAATCCAGGCATTGTAGTATTGAAAAATCTGTCGGGATAATATTGCTTGACTGACAGTTTGAGTCTCCGATTTCTGTCAATTGCACAATGTTTATTTACACAAGATAAAGAGATTTCAAGTGCTAACCATTCCTGCTATTGATACTTTAAAGAGTCCAGATGTTTGACAAGGAGTTATTTTCAGAAAGCGGAAAGTTATGAATGAATTTACAAATTGTTAAAAGCTTTTTTAACACATCCTATTGTCAATATTGGGGTAATTGGTCCTATACAGATTATATAGTGGGCGACTGGAAGTGCCATAGCTTGGCATGGAACATGTGATGGTCATGGAGGCTGTATAGAGGGGCTTAGTTTCGTATGGAGGAAATGGGGGGTCATGAGTTGTGGGTGGAGTGCATAGCATGACATGGGGGGCATGGGTAAGAAATGTTGAACTTACCTTTCAAAAGGTTCTCTCATCCAACTATGGAATCATGAGTCCTTTAAACCTCAGCCCAACTCCATGAAAAAACAGAGGACTAGGACATGCCTATCCCCGAAAAGGAGCCAGCCAGATTCCGAATGCAGAATGCTGGCTGCTTCAGGTCGGGAGTCTGCACCCTTAACCTGCTGAAAATTGGGGGCATGGAGAATGGGGTCGGAAATCCCGGAATCGTACGAACATTTTAACATATAAATTAGGAGAAAGGCCTCTTGAGCCTGCTCCGCTATTTAGTAAGCTCATGGTTGATCTGATTATAACTTCAGCCTCACATTCTTGTCTACGTCCAATAACATTTCATCCCCTTGTTAATCAACTATCTATCTAACACGGCCTTCAAAATATTCAAGGCTCTGCTTCCACTACCTTTTGATAAAGAGAGGTCCAGGAAATTATGGTCAGGTCCGAGGCGCCATCTTTACACCTCCATGGAGTCTCCCTGACGATATAAAAATTAAGCCCTTATTGTCGCGTAAATAATCGAACAACATAGAGAAAGTGCAGTGGGTGGGAAGTGGTGGAGAGATAGAAATGGGTAGACATGTGAAAGCTGACCTGCATGTTTGCAGATGGCATCACCAAGTGTCAGCATGTTGATGAGAAAAAAGGACAACGGCAAGGAGAGTTTCTCGTGTGATTTCAAAAATAATAGCATTTGCATGAAAAAGAGAGCCTATTATTGGAGTTGCTGCACTGAGATTGGGTAGTTAGGTGTGGGATCAAGCAAAGCTATTCCCACTGAGCTGGAGACAAAGGGCGCGATTCAGCGGACTCAAGATAAAGTCTCCTGAATGGCACATTTAGCGGGGTGCTTCTTGACGGCTGCAGTGCCGAGAAACCACTCCACTAACGGCAGAGTTACGGCACTTTGCCTTTTTCTCGGCCTGCGAAGGTTTCTCTCCGCCAAGGCTGCACTTAGAGGGATTTCCTGCTGGCGAGCGGGTCGCCATTTTAGAAGACTGCCCCGATCTACCCCACCACCCCCACATTTTGACCCCCCTCCTCCCCCCCCCCAACCTTGGGACGACACTTAGGAATCCCCCCTCACCCCCCCTCGGCTCGACCCCAGGGAATGCAACTTGGCATCGGGACACCCTATCAGTGCCAGCCTGACACCCTGGCAGTGCCCCTAGCCTGGCTGTGCCACCCCGGAACCCTGGCAATGCCAGTGTGCTAGGGGCACTGCCAGGGCAGCAGGCTGGCAGTGTCAAGGGGCCCATTTACTGCGGAAGTGTCAGGGTGCCATCCTGCCCTGTCTCCGACCACCCTGCGATCTCCAATGGCCTGGGAGACACCAGAGGAGGTGCCATTACATCTGGTCCACGTTTGTGTTGACCAATACTAAATGGCGCCTGGCAAGGTCTCCCAGTGAGTCCCAGGCACCGGGTGAATCAGGTGCCCAGGTATTTAAATATTTATTTAAGGCTTATTTAAATATTCAGATCTGGATCTCGCCTTGGGATCTCATCGGGCAGAGGGAGGGAGGTGATTGCACAAGATTTTGTGACCAGCGTGGAGCCCGATTTGGAGCTCATGCGCGATTCACCTGTTGCGCTCGGATTCGCGCCGGGTGCAATGAGGTCGCTGAATCGCGCCCATGAGGTTTGGAGAGAGTTCGGCTGTTCGAAAGGCAATCCATTATTCACGGAAAAGAGCAGGGTTAAGACATCAGGATAACAGTTACAGAATGTTGACTGTGACTTTGATTAGGTTAGTTTCCATGCAATAGGAGGAGCAGAAGCCTGACTAGAATGGTTCAATCAGGGAGTTGTGGGTGAGAAAGGCACAGGTAGTACTCAGCAACTGACAAGTCTAAGTGCTGCTTTCACATTTATATATTTATATAAGTGTCACGTATTCGAATAGACATCATTAAATTTATTGGAGGGGCTCTTCTGTCCTGCAGGATTTATGTGCGCACTGACCATGCACCTTTAAATATCGACTGTTTTAAAAACAGTTCAAGAGCGTAAGCTTTATGGCCTTAATTAAGATGCGTGCTAAATTTAATTTTACTTTTCTCCATGTTAATTCAACCTGCTGTATCTTCATCTACTTTTATATTCAGTGAAGCCATCGGCTTTTGGGGGTTGACATGCATCAGTAGCTGGCCACTGAGAGTCTAAGAATAAGCAGTTAAAGACTGTCTCTTAACAGTATAACTCCAATTTAAAGGCCTACAAAAAAGAATGTGCCGATGTTGTTTGAATAATCAACCTTCCCCTCCTCTCCAGTGCAGGAAAAGGATGAACGATCTCACCTGCGCCGCCAGGGTAAGTAAACCCTCTACTGCTCCAACTTACCTCACAGAGTGGGGACTGGGTGATGGGCCTCAGTGGGCAGGCTACTACTGCTGCTGCCCAAACATAAAGGGCTTCTCAACGTGAAGTGCTGATACCTCATAGTCATGCTACATCCATCTGGTCTGCAGGTACAGAGATGACAGTGTAGCAGGTAGAGATTCTGCCACACAGAGCTCACATTGTGGAAGGAAGGGTGGGGTGCCTGGCATTGAGAACATGAGCAAGTGCAGGAGCTTCCATTCCTCCTTGTGTCTATTCCTTGAATGCACATCAGCTCACCTTTCTGGAGGGTGATTCACTTTCACTTTGATCAGTTTCATTTCGATTCTTACTCATTGAGAGGATGCAGTGGTGTGGTGGTATTGTCACTGGACTATTAATCCAAAACACAGGTCAAATCCCATCACGGCAGATGGTGAAATTTGAATTAAATTTTTTTATAAATCTGTCATTGAAAGTCTAATGATGATCATGAAACCATTGTCGATTGTTGTAAAAACCCACTTAGTTCATTAACATCCTTTAGGGAAGGGAATTTTCTGCCTTTACCTGCCCCCACTGTCCATTCACAGCTGCACATCCCACCACTGTCCATTCACACCTGCACATCGCACCACTGTCCATTCACACCCGCTCCTCCACTACTGTCCATTCGCACCTGCACATCCTCCACTGTCCGTCCACACCTTCACATCCTCCACTGTCAATTCACACGTGAACATCCCAGTGTCCATTCACACTTGCATGTTCCCGCACTGTCTGTTCACACCTGCACATCCCCACACTGTCTGTTCACACCTGCACTACCCCCACTGTCCATTCACATCTGCTCATCCCCCACTGTCCGTTCACACCTGCACACCTCTACACTGTCTGTTCACACCTGCACTACCCCCACTGTCCATTCACATCTGCTCATCCCCCACTGTCCGTTCACACTTGCACATCCCTACACTGTCTGTTCACACCTGCACTACCCCCACTGTCCATTCACATCTGCTCATCCCCCACTGTCCATTTACACCTGCACATCCCCCACTGTCCATTCGCACCAGCTCATCCTCCACTGTTCGTTCACACCTGCACATCCCGCAGTGTCCGTTCACACCTGCACATCCCCACACTGTCCGTTTACACCTGCACCACCCCCACTGTCTGTTCACACCTGCACATCCACTACAGTCCATTCACATCTGCTCATCCTCCACTGTTCGTTCACACCTGCACATCCCCTCACTGTCCATTCACACCTGCACATCCCCACCCTGTCCATTCGCACCTGCACTACCCCCACTGTCTGTTCACACCTGCACTGCCCTCTCTGTCCATTCACACTTGCACATCCCCCACTGTCCGTTCACACCTGCACATCCCCCCACTGTGCATTCACACCTGCACATGTGCCATTGTTTGTTCACACCTGCACGTGTCCCACTGTCCATTCACAAATGCACATCCCCCCACTGCCCATTCACACCTGCACATTCCCCACCCCAGTGTCCACTCACAGCCTCCACTGTTCCTTCACACTTGCAACTTTCCCACTGTCTGTTGACACCTGCACATCCCTCATTGTCTATTCACACCTGCACATTCCACCTCTGTCCCTTCACATCAGCACATCCCTCACTTTCCATTCACACCTGCACATCCCCCGACTGCCCGTCACACCTGCACATCCCCCACCTTCCGTTCACACCTGCACATTTCCCATTGTCCGTTCACACCTGCAAATCCCCCACTGTCCATTCACACCTGCTCATTCCCCACTTTCTGTTCACAACTGCATATTCCCTGTCTGTCCCTTCACACCTGCACATTCCCCACTGTCCGTTCACACTTGCACATCCTCCACTGTTCATTCACACCTACACATTCCCTCACTGTCTGTTCACACCAGTACAGCCCCCACTGTCCGTTCACACTATGCACATCCCCACACTGCCTGGTCACACCTGCACATCCCTCCACTGTGCCTTCACACCTGCACTTCCCTCTTTGTCCATTCACACCTATACAACACACCTGCACATCCCGGAGTGTCCGTTCACACCTGCACATCCCCCAACTGTCCATTCACACCTGCCCATCCACCCACTGTCCGTTCACACCTGCTCTTCTCTCTCTGTTTACTCACACCTCCATCCCCACCACTGTCTGTTCACACCTGCACATACCCCACTGGTTATTCACATCTGCACATCCTCCACTGTCCGTTCACACCTACACTTCTCCCACTGGCCATTCACACCTGCACATTCCCCACTGTCCATTCGCACCTGCACATCCCCCACTGTCCATTCGCACCTACACATCCCCCACTGTCCATTCACACCTACACATTCCCCACTGTCCATTCGCACCTGCACCTCGCCCACTGTCAGTTCACATCTGCACATCCCCCACTGCCCATTCACATTTGCACATCCCCACTGTCCGTTCACACCTGCACCTCGCCCACTGTCTGTTCACACCTGCACCTCCCCCACTGTCCGTTCACACCTGCACCTCCCTCTCTGTCCATTTGCACCTACACATCCCCCACTGCCTGTTCACACCTGCAAATCCCTCCAACTGCCCTTTCACATCTGCACATCCCCGATTGTCTGTTCACACCTGCAAATCCCCCCACTGCCTGTTCACACCTGCACATCCCCCACCTTGCTGCCTGTTCACACCTCCACACCGCCACTGCCCATTCACACCTGCACAACTCCTACATTCCATTCACACCTGCACATCTCCCCACTGTCTGTTCACACCTGCACATCCCCCACTGCCCATTCACACCTGCACATTACCGACTGTCCATTCACACCTGCACATCCCACCACTGTCCGTTCACACCTGCACATCCCCCCACTGTCCGTTCACACCTGCACATCCCCCACTGCCCATTCACACCTGCATATCCCCCACCGTCTGTTCACACCTGCACACACCCCCATTGTCCGTTCTCACCTGCACATCTCCTACTATCCGTTCACATCTGCTCATCTCCTTCCTGTCCATTCACACCTGCAGATCCCCTCACTGTCCGTTCACACCTGCGCATCCCTGAACTATCTGTTCACACCTGCACATCCCCCACTGCCCATTCACACCTGCATATCCCCCACCGTCTGTTCACACCTGCACACACCCCCATCGTCCATTCACACCTGCATGTTCCCTCTCTGTCCATTCACACCTGTACATCTCCTACTTTCCCTTCACACCTGCACAACCCCCACTACCCATTCACACCTGCATATCCCCCACCGTCTGTTCACACCTGCACACACCCCCATTGTCCATTCACACCTGCACTTCCCTCTCTGTCCATTCACACCTGTACATCTCCTACTTTGCGTTCACATCTGCACATCCCCTCATGATCCGTTCACACCTGCACATCCCTTAAATGTCCTTTCACACCTGTACAACCCCCACTGTCCGTTCACACCTACAGATCCCCTCACTGTCCGTTCACACCTGCACCTCCCCACTGTCCGTTCATACCTGCACATCCCCCACTGTCCGTTCACACCTGCACTTCCTCTCTATCCGTTCACACCTGTACATCTCCTACTTTCCGTTCAGATCTGCACATCCCCTCACTGTCCTTTCACAGGTGAACAGCCCCCACTGTCCGTTCACACCCAGAGATCCCCTCACTGTCCATTCTCACCTGCACCTCCTTCTCTGTCCATTCGCACCTACACATCCCCCACTGCCTGTTCACACCTGCACCTCCCCCACTGTCCTTTCACATCTGCACCTCCTTCTCTGTCCATTCGCACCTCCACATCCCCCACTGCCTGTTCACACCTGCACTTTCCCCAACTGCCCTTTCACATCTGCACATCCACCACTTTGCTGCCTGTTTACGCCTCGACACCCCCCACTGTCCGATCACACCTGCACATCCTACCAACTGCCCTTTCACATCTGCACATCCTCGATTTTCTGTTCACACCTGCAAATCCCCCCCCACTGCCCGTTCACACCTGCACATCCCCCACTTTGCTGCCTGTTCACACCTCCACACCCCCCACTGTCCGTTCACACCTGCACATCTCCTACATTCCGTTCACACCTGCACATCTCCCCACTGTCTGTTCACACCTGCATGAACATGGAAATCGCTTATTGTCACAAGTGGGCTTCAAATGAAGTTACTGTGAAAAGCCCCTAGTCGCCACATTCCGGTGCCTGTTTGGGGAGGCTGGTACGGGAATTGAACCGTGCTGCTTGCCTGCCTTGGTCTGCTTTCAGAGCCAGCGATTTAGCCCTGTGCTAAACAGCCCATATCTCCCCACTGACTGTTCACACCTGCACATCCTCCACTGTCCTTTCACACCTGCACAGCCCCACTGTCCATTCACACCTGCACATCCCCCATTGTCCGTTCACATCTGCACATCCTCCAACTGTCCATTCACACCTGCACATCCCTCAACTGTCTGTTCACACCTGCACATCCGCCACTGTCCGTTCAAACCTGCACATCCTCCAACTGTCCGTTCACACATGCATATCCCCCAACAATCCATTCACACCTACACTTCCCTCTCTGTCCGTTCACACCTGCACATCCCCCAACTGTCCATTCACACCTGCACATCCCCCAACAGTCCATTCACACCTGCACATCCCCCACTGTCCGTTCACACCTGCACATCCCCCAACTGTCCATTCACACATGACCATCCCCAAAGTGTCTGTTCACACCTGCACATCTCACCTGATCATTTACACCTGCACATCCCCTACTGTCTGTTCGCCCCTGCACTTTTCTGTTTACTCACTTCTGTCTGCCTGTTCACATCTGCACATCCCCCACTGCCTGTTCACACCTGCACAACCCCACTGTGAATTCACACCTGCTCATCCCACCATTGTTCATTCACACCTGCACATCCGCCACTGTCCGTTCACATCTGTGTATAACCCACTGTGCATTCACACCTGCACCTCCCCCATTGTCCATTCGCACGTGCACATCCCCCACTGTCCGTTCGCACCTGTACATCCCCCACTGTCCGTTCACACCTGCACGTCCCCCTTGTCTGTTCACACCTGTACATAACCCACTGTCCATTCACACCTGCACATCTCCACTGTGAATTCACACCTGCACATCCCCCCATTGTCCGTTCACACCTGCACAACCCCCACTGTCCGTTCACACCTGTATATAACCCACTGTCCATTCACACCTGCACATACCCCCACTGTCCATTCACACCTGCACCTCCATCACTGTCCATTCACACCTGCACATCATCCACTGTCCGTTCATACCTGCACATCCCCCTACTGTCTGTTCACACCTGCACATCCCCTCACTGCCCGTTCACACCTGCAGATGCCCTCACTGTCCGTTCACACCTGCATATCTCACACGGACCTGCCTCCATCCATTGACTCCATCTGCACCTCCCGCTGCCTGGGGAAAGCGGGCAGTATAATCAAAGTTCCCTCCCACCTGGCTTACTCACTCTTCCAACTTCTTCCATCGGGCAGGACATACAGAAGTCTGAGAACACGCACGAACAGACACAAAAACAGCTTCTTCCCCACTGTTACCAGACTCCTAAATGACCCTCTTATGGACTGACTTCATTAACACTACACCCTGTATGCTTCATCCGATGCCAGTGCTTATGTAGTTACATTGTATATGTTGTGTGCCCTATTATGTATTTTCTTTTATTCCCTTTTCTTCTCATGTACTTAATGATCTGTTGAGCTGCTCGCAGAAAAATACTTTTCACTGTACCTCGGTAATAAACTAATCCAATCCAATCCAATCTAACTGTCCATTCACACCTGCACATCCCCACACTGTCTATTCACACCTGCACATCCCCCATTGTCCGTTCACACCTGCACATCCCCACACTGTCTATTCACACCTGCACATCCCCCACTGTCCATTCACACCTGCACATCTCCCAACTGTCCATTCACACCTGCACATCCCCACACTGTCCGTTCACGCCGGACCATGCCCCAACTGTCCATTCACACCTGCACATTTCCCAACTCCCATTCACACCTGACCATCCCCAAATTGTCTGTTCACACGTGCACATCGCATCCTGATCGTTTACACCTGCACATCCCCTACAGTCCGTTCACACCTGCACTTCTCTCTCTGTTTACTCACAGCTCCATCCCCACAACTGTCTGTTCACACCTGCACATACCCCGCTGGTTATTCACATCTGCACATCCTCCACTATCCGTTCACACCTACACTTCTCCCACTGGCTATTCACACCTGCACATCCCCCACTGTCCATTCACACCTGCATATCCCCCACTGTCCGTTCACATCTGCACATCCCCACTGTCCGTTCACACATGCACCTCGCCCACTGTCCATTCACACCTGCACCTCCTTCTCTGACCATTCGCACCTACACATCCCCCACTGCCTGTTCACACCTGCGCATCCTACCAACTGCCCTTTCACATCTGCACATCCCCGATTGTCTGTTCACACATGCACACCCCCTACATTGCTGCCTGTTCACACCTCCACACCCCCCACTGTCCGTTCACACCTGCACATCCTACCAACTGCCCTTTCACATCTGCACATCCCTCACCTTGCTGCCTGTTCACACCTCCACACCCCCTACTGTCCATTCACACCTGCACATCTCCTACATTCCGTTCACACCTGCACATCTCCCCACTGTCTGTACACACCTGCACATTTCCCCACTGCCCATTCACACCTGCACATCCCCCCACTGCCCATTCACACCTGCACATCCCCCCACTGTCCGTTCACACCTGCACATCCCCCCACAGTCCGTTCACACCTGCACATCCCCCCACTGTCCATTCACACCTGCACATCCCCCACTGCCCGTTCACACCTGCACATCCCTGAACTGTCGGTTCACACCTGCACAT
Organism: Scyliorhinus torazame; assembly: GCF_047496885.1. Lineage (NCBI taxonomy): Eukaryota > Metazoa > Chordata > Chondrichthyes > Carcharhiniformes > Scyliorhinidae > Scyliorhinus > Scyliorhinus torazame. The sequence goes on from NC_092709.1 coordinate 277,653,999, forward strand.
CCCCCACTGCCCGTTCACACCTGCAGATCCCCCACTGCCCGTTCACACCTGCACATCCCCCACTGTCCATTCACACCTGCACATCCCCCACTGCCCGTTCACACCTGCACATCCCCACACTGTCCATTCACACCTGCACATCCCCCACTGCCCGTTCACACCTGCACATCCCCTCACTGCCCGTTCACACCTGCAGATCCCCCATTGCCCGTTCACACCTGCACATCCCACACTGTCCGTTCACACCTGCAGATCCCCCACTGCCCGTTCACACCTGCACATCCCACACTGTCCGTTCACACCTGCACATCCCCTCACTGTCCGTTCACACCTGCACATCCCCTCACTGTCCATTCACACCTGCACATCCCCTCACTGCCTGTTCTCACCTGCACATCTCCTACATTCCGTTCACACCTGCACATCCCCTCACTGTCCGTTCACGTCTGCACATCCTCCAACTGTCCATTCACACCTGCACATCCCCCCACTGTCCGTTCACACCTGCACATCCCCTCACTGTCCATTCACACATGCACATCCCCTCACTGCCTGTTCTCACCTGCACATCTCCTACATTCCGTTCACACCTGCACATCCCCTCACTGTCCGTTCACGTCTGCACATCCTCCAACTGTCCATTCACACCTGCACATCGCCCCACTGTCCGTTCACACCTGCACATCCCCCACTGCCCATTCACACCTGCATATCCCCCACCATCTGTTCACACCTGCACACACCCCCATTGTCCATTCTCACCTGCACTTCCCTCTCTGTCCATTCACACCTGTACATCTCCTACTTTCCGTTCACATCTGCACATCCCCTCATTGTCCGTTCACACCTGCACATCCCATAAATGTCCTTTCACACCTGTACAACCCCCACTGTCCGTTCACACCTAAAGATCCCCTCACTGTCCATTCACACCTGCACCTCCCCACTGTCCGTTCACACCTGCACTTCCCTCTCTGTCCGTTCACACCTATAGATCCCCTCACTGTCCGTTCACACCTGCACCTCCCCACTGTCCGTTCACACCTGCACCTCCCCACTGTCCATTCACACCTGCACTTCCCTCTCTGTCCGTTCACACCTGCACACCTACTTTCCATTCACATCTGCACATCCCCTCACTGTCCGTTCACACCTGTACATCCCCTCACTGTCCTTTCACAGCTGAACAGCCCCCACTGTCCGTTCACACCCAGAGATCCCCTCACTGCCTATTCTCACCTGCACCTCCTTCTCTGTCCATTCGCACCTACACATCCCCCACTGCCTGTTCACACCTGCACCTCCCCCACTGTCCTTTCAAATCTGCACCTCCTTCTCTGTCCATTCGCACCTCCACATCCCCCACTGTCCGTTCACACCTGCACATCCTCCAACTGTCCTTTCACACCTGCACATCCCCCAACAGTCCATTCACGCCTGCACATCCCCCACTGTCCGTTCACACATGCATATCCCCCAACAGTCCATTCACACCGGCACATTCCCACTATCCGTTCACACCTGCACATCCTCCAACTCTCCATTCACACCTGCACATCCTCCAACAGTCCATTCACACCTGACCATCCCCAAAGTGTCTGTTCACACCTGCACATCTCACCTGATCGTTTACACCTGCACATCCCCTACTGTCCGTTCGCACCTGCACTTCTCTGTTTACTCACATTTGTCTTCCTGTTCACATCTGCACATCCCCCACTGCCTGTTCACACCTGCATATCCCCACTGATTGTTCACACCTGCACTTCCCCACTGCCTGTTCACACCTGCACATCACCCCCGTTCATTCACACCTGCACATCCTCCAACTGTCCTTTCAGACCTGCATATCCCCCAACAGTCCATTCCCACCTGCACATCCCCCACTGTCCGTTCACACATGCACATCCCCCAACAGTCCATTCACACCTGCACATTCCCACTATCCGTTCACACCTGCACATCCTCCAACTCTCCATTCACACCTGCAGATCCCCCAACAGTCCATTCACACCTGACCATCCCCAAAGTGTGTGTTCACACCTGCGCATCTCACCTGAACGTTTACATCTGCACATCCCCTACTGTCCGTTCGCACCTGCACTTCTCTGTTTACTCACATCTGTCTTCCTGTTCACATCTGCACATCCCCCACTGCCTGTTCACACCTGCACACCCCCACTGATTGTTCACACCTGCACTTCCCCACTGCCTGTTCACACCTGCACATCACCCCCGTTCATTCACACCTGCACATCCCCACTGTCCATTCACACCTGTACATAACCCACTGTCCATTCACACCTGCACATCCCCACTGTGAATTCACACCTGCTCATCACACCATTGTCCATTCACACCTGCACATCCGCCACTGTCCGTTCACACCTGTATATAAACCACTGTCCGTTCACACCTGCACCTCCCCCATTGTCCATTCACACCTGTACATCCCCCACTGTCCGTTCACACCTGCACAATCCCCTTGTCCGTTCACACCTGTACATAACCCAATGTCCATTCACACCTGCACATCCCCACTGCGAATTCAAAGAACAAAGAACAAAGAAATGTACAGCACAGGAACAGGCCCTTCGGCCTTCCAAGCCCGTGCATACCATGCTGCCCGACTAAACTACAATCTTCCACACTGCCTGGGTCCGTGTCTCTCTATTCCCATCCTATTCATGTATTTGTCAAGATGCCCCTTAAATGTCACTATCGTCCCTGCTTCCACCACCTCCTCCGGTAGCGAGTTCCAGGCACCCACTACCCTCTGCGTAAAAAACTTGCCTCGTACATCTACTCTAAACCTTGCCTCCCTCACCTTAAACCTACGCCCCCTAGTAATTGACCCCTCTAGCCCGGGGAAAAGCCTCTGACTATCTACTCTGTCTATGCCCCTCATAATTTTGTAGACCTCTATCAGGTCGCCCCTTAACCTCCTTCGTTCCAGTGAGAAGAAACCGAGTTTATTCAACCGCTCCTCATAGCTAATGCCCTCCATACCAGGCAACATTCTGGTAAATCTCTTCTGCACCCTCTCTAAAGCCTCCACAACCTTCTGGTAGTGTGGCGACCAGAATTGAACACTATACTCCAAGTGTGGCCTAACTAAGGTTCTATACAGCTGCAACATGACTTGCCAATTCTTATACTCAATGCCCCGGCCAATGAAGGCAAGCATGCCGTATGCCTTCTTGACTACCTTCTCCACCTGTGTTGCCCCTTTCAGTGACCTGTGGACCTGTACTCCTAGATCTCTTTGACTTTCAATACACTTGAGGGTTCTACCATTCACTGTATATTCCCTACCTGCATTAGACATTCCAAAATGCATTACCTCACATTTGTCCGGATTAAACTCCATCTGCCATCTCTCCGCCCAAGTCTCCAAACAATCTAAATCCTGCTGTATCCGCTGACAGTCCTCATCGCTATCCGCAATTCCATCAACCTTTGTGTCGTCTGCAAACTTACTAATCAGACCAGTTACATTTTCCTCCAAATCATTTATATATACTACAAACAGCAAAGGTCCCAGCACTGATCCCTGTGGAACACCACTGGTCACAGCCCCCCAATTAGAAAAGCATCCTTCCATTGCTAATCTCTGCCTTCTCTGACCTGTATCCACCAGTTCTGTATCCACCTTGACAGCTCACCCCTGATCCCGTGTGGCTTCACCTTTTGTACTAGTCTACCATGAGGCACCTTGTCAAAGGCCTTACTGAAGTCCATATAGACAACATCCACTGCCCTACCTGCGTCAATCATCTTAAGTGAGCTCCTCGAAAAACTCTATCAAGTTAGTGAGACACGACCTCCCCTTCACAAAACCATGCTGCCTCTCACTAATATGTCCATTTGCTTACAAATGAGAGTAGATCCTGTCTCGAAGAATTCTCTCTAGTAATTTCCCTACCACTGTAGTAAGGCTCACCAGCCTGTAGTTCCCTGGATTATCCTTGCTACCCTTCTTAAACAGAGGAACAACATTGGCTATTCTCCAGTCCTCCGGGGCATCACCTGAAGACAGTGAGGATCCAAAGATTTCTGTCAAGGCCTCAGCAATTTCCTCTCCAGCCTCCTTCAGTATTCTGGGGTAGATCCCATCAGGCCCTGGGGACTTATCTACCTTAATATTTTTTAAGACACCCAACACCTCGTCTTTTTGGATCTCAATGTGACCCAGGCTATCTACACACCCTTCTCCAGACTCAACTTCTACCAATTCCTTCTCTTTGGTGAATACTGATGCAAAGTATTCATTTAGTACCTCGCCCATTTCCTCTGGCTCCACACATAGATTCCCTTGCCTATCCTAAAGTGGGCCAGCCCTTTCCCTGGCTACCCTCTTGCTTTTTATGTACGTGTAAAAAGCCTTGGGATTTTCCTTAACCCTAATTGCCAATGACTTTTCGTGACCCCTTCTAGCCCTCCTGACTCCTTGCTTAAGTTCCTTCCTACTTTCCTTATATTCCACACAGGCCTCGTCTGTTCCCAGCCTTTTAGCCCTGACAAATGCCTCCTTTTTTTTTTGACGAGGCCTACAATATCCCTCGTTATCCAAGGTTCCCGAAAATTGCTGTATTTATCCTTCTTCCTCACAGGAACATACCGGTCCTGAATTCCTTTCAACTGACACTTGAAAGCCTCCCACATGTCAGATGTTGATTTGCCCTCAAACATCTGCCCCCAATCTATGTTCTTCAGTTCCCGCCTAATTTTGTTAGAATTAGCCTTTCCCCAATTTAGCGCATTCATCCTAGGACCACTCTTATCCTTGTCCACCAGCACTTTAAAACTTACTGAATTGTGGTCACTGTTCCCGAAATGCTCCACTACTGAAACATCTACCACCTGGCCGGGCTCAATCCCCAATACCAGGTCCAGTACCGCCCCTTCCCTAGTTGGACTGTCTACATATTGTTTTAAGAAGCCCTCCTGGATGCTCCTTACAAACTCCGCCCCGTCTAAGCCCCTGGCACTAAGTGAGTCCCAGTCAATATTGGGGAAGTTGAAGTCTCCCATCACCACAACCCTGTTGTTTTTACTCTTTTCCAAAATCTGTCTACCTATCTGCTCCTCTATCTCCCGCTGGCTGTTGGGAGGCCTGTAGTAAACCCCCAACATTGTGACTGCACCCTTCTTATTCCTGATCTCTACCCATATAGCCTCACTGCCCTCTGAGGTGTCCTCCCGCAGTACAGCTGTGATATTCTCCCGAACCAGTAGCGCAACTCCGCCTCCCCTTTTACATCCCCCTCTATCCCGCCTGAAACATCTAAATCCTGGAACGTTTAGCTGCCAATCCTGCCCTTCCCTCAACCAGGTCTCTGTAATGGCAACAACATCATAGTTTCAAGTACTAATCCAAGCTCTAAGTTCATCTGCCTTACCTGTAATACTTCTTGCATTAAAACATATGCACTTCAGGCCACCAGACCCGCTGTGTTCAGCAACTTCTCCCTGTCTGCTCGGCCTCAGAGCCCCACTGTCCCTATTCCCTAGTTCTCCCTCAATGCTCTCACCTTCTGACCTATTGCTCCCATGCCCACCCCCCTGCCATACTAGTTTAAACCCTCCCATGTGACATTAGCAAACCTCGCGGCCAGGATATTTATGCCTCTCCAGTTTAGATGCAACCCGTCCTTCTTATATAGGTCACACCTGCCCCGGAAGAGCTCCCAGTGATCCAGATAACGGAAACCCTCCCTCCTACACCAGCTGCTTAGCCACGTGTTTAGCTGCTCTATCTTCCTATTTCTAGCCTCACTGGCACGTGGCACAGGGAGTAATCCCGAGATTACAACCCTAGAGGTCCTGTCTTGTAACTTTCTGCCTAGCTCAACTTCCGGTTGCGGCGATGCCTAGCTAAGCCGCACGTTTCGGCGGCTCCAGCTCCAACGGACCTTCGGGCTCTTTTAAGAGCCCCAACGGGAAATTTTCTCACGACGAAACCCGGTGTGGGGTGAGTTAATAGGGAGTCCCCCCCAACGAAAGAGAAAAATATCGGCGGCGGCTACATCGCGAGGAATCGTCGACGATAGGGACAGAAGGGGAAAAGAAGCAAGATGGCGGCGGAGAAAGCACAGGCGACATGGGGGCCCGATGAAGACGAATTTTTAAGACGGTGTGTGGAGCTACTCAAGAAGGAGGTGCTGACCCCGATGCTACAGGCAATTGAGGGGCTTAAGGAGTCACAAAGGACCCAGGAGACAGAGCTCCGTGTGGTGGAGCAGAAGGTGACGGATAATGAGGACGAGATCCTGGGCCTGGCGGTCAAAACAGAGACGCACGAGGCGCTCCACAAAAAGTGCATTGAAAGGATTGAGGCCCTAGAAAACAGATCACGAAGGAAGAACCTTCGGATCCTGGGTCTCCCCGAGGGAGTGGAAGGAGCGGACTGCGGGGCTTACGTGAGCACGATGCTAAGCTCGCTGATGGGAGCTGAGGCCCCTTCTGGCCCCTTAGTAGTGGAGGGGGCTCATCGGGTCCCGGCGAGGAGACCAAAGGCGGGAGAACCACCTAGGGCGACAATCGTGCGATTTCACCACTTTAATGATAGAGAAGTGGTTCTGAGATGGGCCAAAAAGGTGCGGAGTAGCAGATGGGAGAATGCAGTGGTACGGGTGTACCAGGATTGGAGTGCGGAGGTGGCGAGAAGGAGGGCGAGTTTTAATCGAGCCAAGGAGGTGTTACACAAGAAGGTGAAGTTCGGGATGCTGCAGCCGGCGCGACTATGGGTCACGTACCAGGAGAGACATCACTACTTCGAAACGGCGGAAGAAGCATGGACCTTTATTAAAGATGAGAAATTGGATCGGAACTGAGGGACTGATATTAGAGGGAAATGTCACTGTCGATGTATATAGAGATGTAAATTGGGAAGGGGGGGGACACTAAGAAATGGGGGCGCCGGTGGGGGGGGAAAGGAGAAACATAGGCGGAGGATGAGGAATGGGAGTGGGGTGGCAGAGGGAGCTGCGCCACAAGGGGCGGGTCAGCTGCAGAGATGTTCCCGCGCCAGACAGATAATGGCGGGAAGATAGGCGCAAGGTAGATGGGAGTTCCCCACACGGGGGGGGTCAAGGAGTGAGCAGGAGAAGCCGGGGTCAGTTGAAGTCAGCTGACTTGCGGAAGTAATATGGGGGGAGCAATCACACCAAAGGGGGATCTAGCAGGGGGGGGGGGGGGGGGGGGGAGGATAACTGGGTTGCTGCTACAGAAATCAAAGAGGAACTGGCTAAAGAAAGGGTGGTCGGGGCTGGAATGCGCCACCTGGGGAACGAGTGGGAGCGCGGAATCGGGACGTGGGACTGGCCTAGAGAGGGTGATGGCTAGTCGACACGGGAAGGGGGCAGGTAGCCCCCTAGTGAGGCTGATCACGTGGAACGTGAGAGGCCTAAATGGACCGATTAAAAGGGCCCGAGTGCCCGCGCACTTGAAAGGACTGAGGGCAGACGTGGTTATGCTCCAGGAGACGCACCTGAAGGTGGCGGACCAAGTTAGGTTAAGGAAAGGATGGGTGGGACAGGTGTTCCATTCAGGGCTGGATGCAAAGAATAGAGGGGTGGCCATACTGGTGGGGAAACGGGTATCATTCGAAGCAAGGAACATTGTAGCAGATAGTGGAGGTAGATATGTAATGGTGAGTGGCAGGCTGGAGGGAATGGAGGTTGTGTTGGTTAACGTATATGCCCCGAATTGGGACGATGCGGGATTTATGAGACGGATGCTGGGACGTATACCGGACCTGGAGGTAGGAAACTTGATAATGGGGGGAGACTTCAACACCGTGCTGGACCCAGGGTTAGATAGATCCAGATCTAAGACCGGAAGAAGGCCGGCAGCGGCCAAGGTGCTTAAGGGGTTTATGGACCAAATGGGGGGAGTCGATCCATGGCGATTTCTTAGACCGAGGGCCAGGGAATTCTCCTTCTTCTCCCATGTTCATAAGGTGTACTCCCGGATAGATTTTTTTGTTTTGGGAAGGTTGTTGATCTCGAGGGTGGAAGAAATTGAGTATTCAGCCATAGCTATTTCGGATCATGCCCCACACTGGGTGGACCTGGAACTAGGAGAGGAGAGGGAGCAGCGTGCACTCTGGCGATTAGATGTGGGATTGTTGGCGGATGAGGGAGTCTGTGGAAGAGTGCAGGGATGTATCGAGAGGTACCTGGAGGCCAATGACGACGGGGAGGTCCGGTGGGAGTGGTATGGGAAGCACTAAAGGCGGTGGTCAGAGGAGAGCTGATCTCCATCAGGGCCCACAAAGGGAAAACAGAGGCCAAGGAAAGGGAAAGATTACTGGGGGAGATCTTAAGGGTGGACAGAGAATTTGCGGAGACCCCGGAGGAGGGACTGTACAGAGAGAGATGACGACTCCAGACGGAGTTCGACCTTCTGACCACCAGGAGGGCGGAGGTGCTGTGGAGGAAGGCACAGGGGATGAGGTATGAATATGGGGAAAAGGCTAGTCGCCTGTTGGCCCATCAGCTGCGAAAGAGGACAGCGGCGAGGGAGATAGGGGGAATTAGAGACGAAAAGGGAGCTACGGTGCGGAGAGCAGGGAAGATAAACGGGGTGTTTAAGACCTTTTACGAAAGACTTTATAGGTCCCAACCTCCGGAGGGAAAAGAGGAGATGCGGCAGTTTTTGGACCAATTAAGGTTCCCGAGGGTGGAGGAGCAGGAGGTGGAAGGACTGGGGGCACCAATTGGGGTGGACGAGGTTACCAAGGGGCTGGGGAACATGCAGGCAGGGAAGGCTCCGGGACCAGATGGGTTCCCGGTGGAATTTTATAGAAAATATGTGGACCTGCTGGCCCCGCTGTTGGTGAGGACTTTTAATGAGGCCAGGGAAGGAGGGACTCTACCCCCGACAATGTCGGAGGCGACGATATCGCTAATTTTGAAGCGGGATAAAGATCCGCTGCAGTGCGGGTCCTATAGGCCTATTTCACTATTAAATGTGGACGCCAAATTGCTAGCAAAGGTGCTGGCATCGAGGATAGAGGACTGTGTCCCGGGGGTGGTGCACGAAGACCAGACAGGATTCGTAAAGGGGAGACAACTAAATGTCAATGTGCGACGGCTATTAGGGGTGATAATGATGCCCCCAGTAGAGGGGGAGGCAGAGATAGTGGCGGCAATGGATGCAGAGAAGGCATTTGACAGGGTGGAGTGGGAGTACCTATGGGAGGTGCTGAGGAGGTTCGGGTTCGGGAACGGGTTTATTAGCTGGGTCAAACTCCTCTATGGGGCCCCAACGGCAAGTGTGGTCACGGGTCGGCAAAGATCGGAGTATTTCCGACTATACAGGGGAGCAAGACATGGATGCCCGCTATCTCCATTACTGTTCGCGTTGGCAATTGAACCATTGGCCATGGCGCTGAGAGACTCCAAGAAATGGAGAGGGGTGATTAGAGGGGGAGAAGAACACCGAGTGTCACTCTACGCGGATGACCTACTGTTGTATGTGACGGACCCAGTGGGGGGGATGACAGACGTCATGTAGATATTGAGGGAGTTCGGAGATTTCTCGGGATATAGGCTTAACATGGGGAAGAGTGAACTTTTCGTGATACACCCTAGGGACCAGAGTAGAGGGATAGATGGCCTGCCTTTAAGGAAAGTGGAAAGAAACTTTCAATACCTGGGGATTCAGATAGCCAGGAGCTGGGGAACCTTGCACAGACTTAATCTGACACGACTGGTGGAACAAATGGAAGAGGACTTCAAGAGGTGGGACATGCAGCCACTGTCACGGGCGGGCAGAGGGCAGGCAATTAAGGTGATGGTCCTCCCGAGGTTCCTATTTGTATTCCAATGTCTCCCTGTACTGATCACTAAGGTCTTCTTTAAAAAAATAGACAGGAGCATCACGAGCTTCGTGTGGGCAGGGAAAGTTCCGAGGGTAAGGAGGGGGTTCTTACAACGTAGCAGAGATAGAGGGGGACTGGCGCTGGCGAATTTGGGCGACTACTATTGGGCCGCCAATGTAGCGATGATCCGTAAATGGATGATAGAGAGAGAGGGAGCGGCGTGGAAAAGACTAGAGAGAAAGTCCTGTAAAGGGACGAGTCTAGAGGCGCTGGTGACGGCGCCACTACCGTTCTCACCAAAGAAATTTACCACGAACCCAGTGGTGGCGGCAACATTAAATATCTGGGGACAATGGAGGTGACAGACAGGTGTGCTGGGAGCCCTGGTGGGGTCCCCAATCAGGAACAACCATAGGTTTGCCCCAGGGAGGATGGATGGAGGATTCCAGAGCTGGCACCAGTTGGGAATTAGGAGGGTGGGAGATTTATTTATAGACGGGACGTTTGCGAGCTTGGGAGCGCTGGAGGAAAAGTATAAGCTGCCCCGGGGAAATTTCTTTAGGTATATGCAGGTGAGGGCGTTCACAAGACAACAGGTGAGGGAATTTCCATTGCTCCCGACACAGGGATCCAGGATAGAATGCTCTCGGGGTGTGGGTCGGGGAGGGCAAGGTGTCAGAGATATACCGAGAGATGAGAGAAGAGGGGGCGGAGCTGGTGGGCGAACTAAAAGGAAAGTGGGAAGAAGAGCTCGGGGAGGAGATAGAGGAGGGTTTGTGGGCTGATGCCCTAAGCAGGGTAAATTCCTCTTCCGCGTGTGCCAGGCTTAGCCTGATCCAATTTAAGGTGCTGCATAGAGCACACATAATGGGAGCAAGGTTGAGCAGTTTCTTTGGAGTGGAGGACAAGTGTGGGAGGTGCGGCGGAAGCCCGGCAAACCACACACATATGTTTTGGGCGTGCCCGGCACTGGAGGGGTATTGGAGGGGAGTGACGGGAGTGATTTCGAAGGTGGTGAAGGTCCGGGTCAAACCAGGCTGGGGGTTAGCTTTATTCGGAGTTGCGGATGAGCCGGGAGTGCAGGAGGCGAAAGAGGCCGATGTCGTGGCCTTTGCGTCCCTAGTAGCCCGGCGTAGGATTTTACCCATGTGGAAGGAAGCGAAACCCCCCGGACTGGAGGCCTGGTTAAACGATATGGCGGGGTTCATAAAACTGGAGCAGATTAAGTTTGCGCTGAGAGGATCGGCTCAAGGGTTCACCAGAAGGTGGCAACCATTCCTCGACTACCTAGCGGAACGTTAGAGGGAAGATAGATGACCAGCAGCAGCAACCCAGGGGGGGAGGTTAGGGAGGGGGGAGGGGAAAGTTTCATTTTATGTTAATTGATTAGTTTACCATGTTGGTTAGTTACTTTTTATTAGAGTGTGGTTAACATGTTAAATGTGCTGTTAAATTTTCTTTATGTTTGATGTGTAAGGGGAAAAAATTGTGAACGAAAAATTTCAATAAAATATATTTTAAAAAAACTAGCTCCCTGAACTCCTGCTGCAGGACCTCATGCCCCTTCCTGCCTATGTCGTTAGCACCAATATGTACAACAATCTCTGCCTGTTTGCCCTCCCCCTTCAGGATGCCCTCTACCCATTCGGAGACATCCTGGACCCTGGCACCAGGGAGGCAACATACCATCCTGGAGTCTCTTTCACGTCCACAGAAGCGCCTATCTGTGCCCCTGACTATAGAGTCCCCTATTACTATTGCTCTTCTGCACTTTTACCCTCCCTTCTGAACATCAGAGCCAGCCGTGGTGCCACTGCTCTGGCTGCTGCTGTTTTCCCCTGATAGGCTATCCCCCCCGACAGTATCCAAAGGGGTATACCTGTTCGAGGTATATTGTTCGGGGGACAACCACAGGGGATTCCTGCACTGACTGCCTGCCCTTTCTGATGGTTACCCATTTCTCTGCCTGCACCTTGGGTGTGGCTACATTTATATAACTGCGATCTATGACGCTTTCTGTCGCCTGCATGCTCCTAAGTGCATCCAATTGCTGCACCAACCGAACCATGCAGTCTGTGAGGAGCTCCAGTTGGGTGCACATTCTGCAGATGAAGCCATCCGGGACGCTGGAAGCCTCCCGGACCTGCCACATCTCACAGTCAGAGCACTGCACCCCTCTAACTGACATTGCGTCAATTAATTAAAATTAAAAGTTTTTTTTAAAAATTTATATATATTTTTATTTTTTTAAAGTTACTGTTAACTATCTGTTTCCTAGCACTAGATTTCTAATATAAATGCGAAAGCTAAATATAGTACTCTCCGATCTCTGGCTTAGATACCCCTCTAAATTATAATTAAGTAATTATGTTTAATTAGTTACCAATGCTTAATTTTTTTAATTTAGTGTAGATTCCCAACCAGCCACTCAGGTCACAGCTTTTCTGTGATGTCACTTCAGTTTCCCCACCGACACACACACAATTTGAAAAAGGTATAAAAGTAAAAATGAGTAAAAATCACTTTCTTACCTTCTGAGTGTCTTAGATGTTCTCAGGTTCTCTCCCTGACAGAGACTGCTCCTCCTCCTCCGAACGGCTCCCGAAAGTAGGCCGCAATCTTTTAAAATCTCTTTTAAAATTCACACCTGCACATCCCCCCATTGTCCGTTCACACCTGCACATCCCCCATTCTCCGTTCACACCTGTATATAACCCACTGTCCATTCACACCTGCACCTCCCCCAATGCCAATTTGCACATGCACATCCCCCACTGTCCGTTCGCACCTGCACATCCCTCCACTGTCCGTTCACACCTGCACATCCCCCCACTGTCCTTTCAGAACTTCACATCCCTCAATGTCTGTTCACACCGGCACATCCCCCCACTGCCCCTTTCCACCTGAACATCCCTCACTGTCTGTTCACACCAGCACAATACCCACTTTCCATTCACACCGTCACATTTCTCACTGTATGTTCACACCTGCACATACCTGCACTGTCTGTTCACACATGCACATCCCCAAACTGCCCATTCACACCTGTGAATCTCCACAGTCCGTTCACACCTGCAGATCCCAAACTGCCTGTTCACACCTGCACCCCCCCCACTGTCCGTTCACACCTGCACATACCCCCACTGTCCATTCACACCTGCACCTCCACTGTCCATTCACATCTGCACATCATCCGCTCTCCAGTCACACCTGCACACCTCCTACTTTCTGTTCTCACCTGCACATACCCCACTGTCCGTTCACACCTGCACTTCCCTCTCTGTCCGTACACACCTGTACATCTTCTACTTTCCATTCACATCTGCACATCCCCTCGCCTACCGTTCACACCTGCACATCCCCACACTGCCCATTCACACCTGCACATCCCCCACTGTCCGTTCACACCTGCACATCTCCCAACTGTCCATTCACACCTGCACATCCCCCACTGTCCATTCAAACCTACAGATCCCCTCACTGTCCATTCACACCTGCACATCCTTCTCTGTCCATTCACACCTACACATCCCCCACTGCCTGTTCACACCTGCACCTCCCCCACTGTCCTTCCACATCTGCACCTCCTTCTCTGTCCATTTGCACCTACACATCCCCCACTGCCTGTTCACACCTGCACTTCCCCCAATTGCCCTTTCACATCTGCACATCCACCACTTTGCTGCCTGTTCACACCTCCACACCCCCCACTGTCTGATCACACCTGCACATCTCCTGCATTCCGTTCACACCTGCACACCCCCAACTATCCATTCACACCTGCACATCCCCACACTGTCTGTTCACACCTGCACATCCCCCAACTATCTATTCACACCTGCACATCCCCTACCGTCCATTCACACCTGTACTTCTCTGTTTACTCACACCTACACACCTGTCACTGCCTGTTCACACCTACACATCCCCCATGCCTGTTCACACATGCACATTCCCCACTTACTGTTCACACCTGCCCTTCCCCACTGTCTGTTCACACCTGCATATCCCCACACTGTCCATTCACACCTGCACATCCCCACTGTCCATTCACACCTGCACATCCCCAGCATTGTCCATTTACACCTGCACATCCCCCACTGTCTGTTCACACCTGTACATCACCCACTGTCCGTTCACACCTGCAACTCCCCCACAATCCGTTTGCCCCTGTACATCCCCCACTGTCTGTTCACACCTGCACATCCCCTCACTGTCCGTTCACACCTGCACACCCCTCACTGTCTGTTCACACCTGCACATCCCTCCACTGTGCCTTCACACCTGCACACCCCCCACTGTCTGTTCACACCTGCACATCCCTCCACTGTGCCTTCACACCTGCACAACCTCTACTGTCTGCTCGCACCAGCACTTCCCTCTCTGTCCATACGCACCTGCACTTTCCTCACTGTCCGTTCACACCTGCACATCCCTCCAACTGCCCTTTTACATCTGCACATCCCTGATTGTCTATTCACACCTGCAAATCCTCCCACTGTCCGTTCACACCTGCACATCCCTTACCTTGCTGCCTGTTCACACCTCCACATCCCCCTCTGTCCATTCACACCTGAACATTTCTCACTGTATGTTCACACCAGCACTTCCACCCACTGTCCATTCACACCTGCACGTCCACCATTGTCCGTTCACACCTGCACATCTCCCAACTGTCCATTCACACCTGCACATCCCCCACTGTCCGTTCACACCTGCACATCCCCCCACTGTGCATTCACACCTGCACAACTGCCATTGTCTGTTCACACCTGCACGTTTCCCACTGTCCATTCACAAATGCACATCCACCCACTGCCCATTCACACCAGCACATTCCCCACCCCAGTGTCCACTCACAGCTGCACATCCTCCACTGTTCCTTCACACTTGCAATTTTACCACTGTCTGTTGACACCAGCACATCCCTCATTGTATAATCACACCTGCATATTCCCCCTCTGTCCCTTCACAACTCCACATCCCCCACTTTCCGTTCACACCTGCACATCCCCCGACTGCCCTTCACACCTGCACATCCCCCACTTTCCGTTCACACCTGCACATCCCCCGACTGCCCTTCACACCTGCACATCCCCCACTTTCCGTTCACACCTGCACATTTTCCATTGTCCATTCATACCTGCACCTCCACCACTGCTAGTTCACACCTGCACATCTCCTACATTCTGCTCACACCATCACATCTCCACACTATCCATTCACACCTGCACATCCCCCCACTGTCCATTCACACCTGAACATTTCTCACTGTATGTTCACACCAGCACATCCCCCCTGTCCATTCACACCTGCACCTCCACCACTGTGCATTCACACCTGCTCATTCCCCACTGTCCGTTCACACCTGCACATTTCCCATTGTCCATTCACACCTGCACATCCCCTCTCAGTCCATTCACACCAGTACAGCCCCCACTGTCCGTTCACACCTGCCCATCCCCACACTGTCCATTCACACCTGCAGATGCCCTCACTGTCCGTTCACACTTGCACATCTCCCAACTGTCCATTCACACCTGCACATCCCCCCACTGTCCATTGACACCTGCACATCATCCACTGTCCGTTCACACCTGCACACGTACTTTCCGTTCACACCTGCACATCACCTCACTGTCCGTTCACACCTGCAGATGCCCTCACTGTCCGTTCACACCTGCACATCTCCCAGCTGTCTATTCACACCTGCACATCCCCACACTGTCCGTTCACACCTGCACATCCCCTACTGTCCGTTCACACCTGCACATCCCTCTCTGTTTACTCACACCTCCATCCCCACCACTGTCAGTTCACACCTACACTTCTCCCACTGGCTATTCACACCTGCACATCCCCCACTGTCCATTCACATCTGCACATCCCCCACTGTCCATTCGCACCTACACACCCCCACTGCCTGTTCACACCTGCACATCCCACCAACTGCCCTTTCACATCTGCACATCCCCGATTGTCTGTTCACACCTGCAAATCCCCCCTGCCTGTTCACACCTTCACATCCCCCACCTTGCTGCCTGTTCACACTTCCACACTCCCCACTGTCCATTCACACCTGCACATCCCCCACTGCCTGTTCACACTTGCACATCCCCCACTGTCCTTTCACATCTGCACATCACACTGTCTGTCCGCACCTGTACATCACCCACTCTCTGTTCACAACTGCAACTCCCCCACTATCCGTTCGCACCTGCACATCCCTCACTGTCCGGTCGCACCTGCACATCCCTCACTGTCTGTTCACACCTGCCCTTCCCCACTGTCTGTTCACACCTGCACATCCCACCACTGTCCAATCATACCTGCACACCCCCCAATGTCAGTTCACACCTGCCCTTCCCAACTGTCTGGTCACACCTGCCCTTCCCAACTGTCTGTTCACACGTGCACATCCCCTCACTGTCCATTCACACCTGCACACACCCCCACTGTCTGTTCACAACTGCACATCCCTCCACTGTGCCTTCACACCTGCACAGCCCCTACTGTCTGTTCGCACCTTCACTTCCCTCTCTGTCCATACGCACCTGCACTTCCCTCACTGTCCGTTCACACCTTCACATCACCCCACTGTCCATTCACACCTGCACCTCCACCACTGTCCATTCACACCTGCACATCATCCACTGTCCATTCACACCTGTACATCTCCTACTTTCCGTTCACATCTGCACATCCCCTCACTGTCCGTTCACACCTGCACATCCCCTAACTGTCCTTTCACACCTGTACATCTCCTACTTTCCGTTCACATCTGCACATCCCCGGCTTGTCCATTCACACCTGCACATCCTCACTGTCCATTCACACCTGCACATCCCCCCATTGTTCATTTACACCTGCACATCCCCCACTGTCTGTCCGCACCTGTACATCACCCACTCTCCGTTCACAACTGCAGCTCCCCCACTATCCGTTCGCACCTGCACATCCCCCACTGTCTGCTCACACCTGCCCTTCCCCACTGTCTGTTCACACCTGCACATCCCCCCACTGTCCAATCACACCTGCACACCCCCCAATGTCAGTTCACACCTGCCCTTCCCAACTGTCTGGTCACACCTGCCCTTCCCAACTGTCTGTTCACACGTGCACATCTCCTCACTGTCCATTCACACCTGCACATCCTCCACTGTCCATTCACACCTCCACACCCCCCACTGTCCATTCGCACCTGCATATCCGCCACTGTCCGTTAACACCTCCACATCCTCCACTGTCCATTCACACCTGCACATTCCCCCCACTGACAGTTCACACCTGCACATCCCTCACTGTCCATTCACACCTGCACATCCCCCACTGTCCGTTCACACCTGCACATCCCCCACTGTCCATTCACACCTGCACATCCCCCACTGTCCGTTCACACCTGCACATCCCCCACTGTCCGTTCACACCTGCACATCCCCCACTGTCCATTCACACCTACACATCCCTCACTGTCCGTTCACACCTGCACATCCCCCACTGTCCGTTCACACCTGCACATCCCCTACTGTCCATTCACACCTACACATCCCTCACTGTCCGTTCACACCTGCACATCCCCCACTGTCCGTTCACACCTGCACATCCCCCACTGTCCATTCACACCTGCACATCCCCCACTGTCCGTTCACATCTGCACATCCCCCACTGTCCATTCACACCTGCACATCCCCCCCACTGACAGATCACACCTGCACATCCTTCACTGTCCGTTCACACCTGCACATCCCCTCACTATCCGTTCACACCTGCGCATCCCCCATTGTCCGTTCACACCTGCACATCCCCCACTGTCCGTTCATACCTGCACATCGCTCACTGATTGTTCACAGCTGCACACCCCCAAGCTGTCTATTCACACCTACACACACACACACCCACTGTCCATTCACACCTGCACATCACACTACTGTCTATTCACACCTACACACACACCCACTGTCCATTCACATCTGTACATCATGTTACTGTCCATTCACACCTACGCACACACCTCGCCCGCCCAACTGTCCATACTCAAAAACATCCATTCCTACCCTCCCGTTCCTGAAACCACTTCACATTTTCCACAACTATCCTGCATCCCACCTTTCTCCTACCACCCACTACCTCCTCTTCCCCCTTCTAGGCCTCCGCAATGTCCCTATCCCTCTATTGTTCTCCTACCTATCTAATGCCACCCACCCAGCCACCCCTCAACAGAGGTTAAAGTCGCCCAACAGTACCTCATTCAGCCATCCACCTGCAATTCAAATATCCAGGTCCCGGAACCACCTGCAGCCGGAGGATCCACATCCCGGAACCACCTGTAGCCGGAGGATCCACATCCCAGATCCACCTGCAGCCAGAGGATCCATATCCCAGATCCACCTGCAGCCGGAGGATCCACATCCAGAACCACCTGCAGCCGGAGGATCCATATCCCAGATCCACCTGCAGCCGGAGGATCGACATCCCGAAACCACCTGCAGCCGGAGGATCCACATCCCAGATCCACCTGCAGCCGGAGGATCGACATCCCGGAACCACCTGCAGCTGGAGGATCCACATCCCGGAACCACCTGCAGCCGGAGGATCCACATCCCGGAACCACCTGCAGCCGGAGGATCCACATCCCGGAACCACCTGCAGCCAGAGGATCCACATCCCGGAACCACCTGCAGCCGGAGAATCCACATCCCGGAACCACCTGCAGCCGGAGGATCCACATCCCAGATCCACCTGCAGCCGGAGGATCCATATCCCAGATCCACCTGCAGCCGGAGGATCCACATCCCGGAACCACCTGCAGCCGGAGGATCGACATCCAGAACCACCTGCAGCCGGATTTTCCACATCCCGGATCCACCTGCAGCCGGAGGATCCACATCCCGGATCCACCTGCAGCCGGAGGATCCACATCCCGAAACCACCTGCAGCCGGAGGATCCACATCCCGGAACCTCCTGCAGCCGGAGGATCCACATCCCGGAACCTCCTGCAGCCGGAGGATCCACATCCCGGAACCACCTGCAGCCGGAGGATCCACATCCCGGAACCACCTGCAGCCGGAGGATCCACATCCCGGAACCACCTGCAGCCGGAGGATCCACATCCCGGAACCACCTGCAGCCGGAGGATCCACATCCCGGAACCACCTGCAGCCGGAGGATCCACATCCCGGAACCTCCTGCAGCCGGAGGATCCACATCCCGGAACCTCCTGCAGCCGGAGGATCCACATCCCGGAACCTCCTGCAGCCGGAGGATCCACATCCCGGAACCACCTGCAGCCGGAGGATCCACATCCCGGAACCACCTGCAGCCGGAGGATCCACATCCCGGAACCACCTGCAGCCGGAGGATCCACATCCCGGAACCACCTGCAGCCGGAGGATCCACATCCCGGAACCACCTGCAGCCGGAGGATCCACATCCCGGAACCTCCTGCAGCCGGAGGATCCACATCCCGGAACTTCCTGCAGCCGGAGGATCCACATCCCGGAACCACCTGCAGCCGGAGGATCCACATCCCAGATCCACCTGCAGCCGGAGAATCCACATCCCGGAACCACCTGTAGCCGGAGGATCCATATCCCGGCACCACCTGCAGCCGGAGGATCCACATCCCGGATCCACCTGCAGCCAGAGGATCCACATCCAGAACCACCTGCAGCCGGAGGATCCACATCCCAGATCCACCTGCAGCCGGAGAATCCACATCCCGGAACCACCTGTAGCCGGAGGATCCACATCCCGGCACCACCTGCAGCCGGAGGATCCACATCCCGGATCCACCTGCAGCCAGAGGATCCACATCCCGGAACCTCCTGCAGCCGGAGGATCCACATCCCGGAACCACCTGCAGCCGGAGAATCCACATCCCGGAACCACCTGCAGCCGGAGAATCCACATCCCGGAACCACCTGCAGCCGGAGGATCCACATGATCGAAGCTCCAGCCACAGACTGCGGCACGTGAACTTCCAGCGTCCAAGTATGTGTTCCAGACTGGCGTCAGTGGGGTTAATTCCCAACAATGGGATGGACAAGAGCTTCCCGACTGTCTGGCAGGATTCACCCTTATCCCACCATGACGGTCGGGCGGGACCGTAAGATACAGCTGTCGATCCCACTGTCGGGAACACGAGTTTACACTTCCCACAGGATTGTCCGCCCACCACCTTTCCCGCCAGGAGTGAGGGATCGATTCACCCCGCCGTCTGATCGTTTGAACTCAGACAGCATCTGGTCAATCGCCCAACTATTTTACCCTTTAAATATGAATCAGAATATCAATACCTCATTTACCTTGCAAAAGTGGCAGAGGAGAAGTGGCAGTTTCTCACATGGTGTAATGCTCCTTAGCTAGTCTTTAATGAGTGGTTGCGGGCGGGCTGCTCTCAGGAGATCGGAAAACATACTGGCTTCAAATCAGGGGGAGAAGATAAAAGTTTTTTTTTAAGTACGGAACATTGGCAGACATTGCACAATCAAAGGTGGGTCAGCAACTCAAAAATATCTTCCAATAATTTCTGGGTGTGCCAAAATCACATTTGCACTGTTAATTCTGGGCTAATAGGCTGGCCAGCCAGATTAAGGCTCGGGCAGCATGCCAGGCAGACAGGTTGTTAAACAAAACACCAGCCCTGTAATCTTTAAAACCACATGGCAAGTAAAGTGAGATACAAGCACTGGATAGATGCCAATGGATTGACTGGCTGACTGGATCTAGTCCAGTAAAGTGTGCTTCTGCTGTACACAACTAAGGATTCGCCCACTCTACTACTATCCATCTGGCCTGGTTGTGTCAAACTTATTGTTGCAGATAAAGACTGGGCGTTCTAAACCCCCCCACCCACCCCCCCGCCAAAAAAAATGCATGGGGATTGTGATGTGCAGTTAGCCCTTGCCTGTTGATTGTGAGGCAGACACGCCTGCCAAATCTGTGCTGTTTGCTTGTTTTAATTACCTAAGCATCCCGCCAGCAACATGAACTACACTGCAGGTCAGCTGGAAGCATCAGCAAGGAACCAGCTGAGTGAATGGCCTAACACTGCTTAAAGCTAGCCTGCGCCACTTAAAGGGAAGATGCACCATGGCAGGAGCAGGTGTGGCTTGTCACACATGCAGTAACCCTGACATTGAAGAATGTCAAAACGTAAGAGCAGTTCTCAGGTGTTGCATTGGAGACATTGGTAGAGAAGATGGAAAGGAGGAGGCACGTCCTGGACCCTGTAAATGTAAAGTGAGGGAGGGGAGACTCAATTGCTCAGCAGGCAATGGAAATGTAAAGCCATGATTCATAGAATTATAGAATCATGGAATTAACAGTGCAGAAGGAGGCCATTTGGCCCATTGAGTCTGCACCGGCCCTTGGAAAGAGCACCCTACACAAGCCCACACCTCCACCCTAACCCCGTAACCAGTAACCCCACCCCATCTTTTTGGACACTAAGAGCAATTTATCATGGCCAATCCACCTAACCTGCACATCTTTGGACTGTGGGAGGAAACCGGAGCAACCGAAGGAAACCCACGCACACACGGGGAGAACGTGCAGACTCCACACAGATAGTGGCCCAAGCCGGAATCGAACCTGGGACACTAGAGCTGTGCAGCAACTGTGCTAACCACTATTATACCACAGTGATAGCCACTGTGATAGCCACTGTGCTACCGTGCTGCCCACATGAATGTCAAGGCAAGAAGTCAAGCCCAGAGGACCTTAAAACAGGGCCACATGAAGTTCAGTGTTTTCACAAAGGTAGTCAAAGTCAGTGAATGCATCTTAAAATGCCACACCCTGCCAGCTCTATTAGTCTCAGACGCTGCTCACTCCCATTGCTCACCTCATAAACATCTCTATCAATCAGGACTCACAGGGCGGGACCAGATGGGGAAGCATATTCCCCGCATCCTCCAAATAAAATATCAGTCGAGAGCCCACCCACCAAAACGGACTGCCCTGCAGCGGTTTTACAATTGGTGGGTTGTTAATTGGCTCAGAGAAAGACTTCCTTCGTCTGGAGAGTAAGTCCCATCTTAGGTAGTTGATGGAGGCTGGACTTCAGGTAAGTCTGGGGTATCAACAAGGCCAAGCTGGTAGATCACAGTCAGGAGGGAGGGGGAGGGGGCGGTAGTGAGGTGGGCTGGGCGGCTGTGATAAAGTGACTAGAGGGGGAGGGTTAAAGGAGTGGTATAACCTTGGAGGCATGCCTCTGATGGGAATCCAACACCATCTGGGCATCCTGACCGGTGTAGACCTCCCCATTCCGCAGATAGTGATGAGAGTGGGATGAGGCACTTTTATGGCCATTAATTGGCTACTTAAGGGACTCACCAACCCAAGAGTAGGCTGACCGACCACCATCGCCACTGGCCCCCTATAAAATGGGAGCCAGGTTGGGGTAAGCGTGAAGGCGCCAGGCAGGCGAAGCCCCACATTTTAGATTTTTAAAATCAGTCATGCTGATTAAATTGGCTTTGGCACCAGTATCCAACTTCAATTGGACCACTGTGCCGTTCACTTCAAGTGATAAGTCCTACATTTTATGAGACCCATTGCAGTTAATGTCAATCATGTTGTTAAGGAAACAGGTGGTGTATATTCAAGCACATATACATAGGGGATAACTGGGACACTGGACACGGATGGGGAGTGTTGACACTAAACAAAATCAATAAAAAGGCTTAGCAAGGAAAGGCTGTGTCTCAGTTTTGAGTTTACTAACTGGTCAGGATCCTGTTGATATCATCATCATCCCCTTCTGAACCCGTCTTCAAACATCTTGGTGAAGGGAGGTAGGGGTGACAAATCCAGCCTATATCTTACATTTAAACGGTCCACTGGCAGCACTGCTGGAAACCTCACACCCACATCTTACACCTGGGACATTCTGCCAACTATTCAACCATGACAGCTACATAAGCCAAACAAATTTCACCATACTCATCAGCACACTTCTCTGACTCGAGCAGGATGTAATGGTGCAGACAAGAGGCAGCAGGGGAATGCCTGAGCGCTCCAACTCCAATAACAGAAATGGTGCTGCCATTTGGCAAAAGGACATTGCTGAGGATGTAGCCAGTGGCAGGGATGAAATCATTAAAGATGATGGCATCATTGTACCTAATTCTCACATCCCACTTTTTCTTCATTTCACGCACTCTTCTGATTTACATCCTGCAAATGGTATAAACATTTACCTCTTGACTTCCCTCTCTCTCTACACCAACATTTCACCCTTGATTCCTTCTTCTTTTGGGTACCGAAGAAGTGCAACCTTGCCAAACAGTGGAGGCACAGAAGAAGACAATGATAATGAAGATGCACCGTAACTGGGTATCACATCCACAGATACTGCCCTAAATTCAAGAACAGCATAGGGGCGCGATCTACACATGATGCTACACTAGACAAGGCAGGAAGCAAGTATAACACAGGTTCCAGCTTGTTGGAGGGTAGATCGTACACAAGTTCCATTACAAAAGACTCAAATTAGCTCTTCAATGGGACAGCCTCCAGATGAACACTGATGGCTATGCACAATTACATTTTAGTGCATTGGGAAGCCTGCCAGAAAGTCTGCAGTCAATGAGTATGGTGGAGTCTGGCACCAGGTTGGCACAGGGCTTTGCACAATGCTTGGAGCCAATACCTCTCAGATTTCTTTTTTGTTCTTTTCAATGCAAAGCACGTTTTAAAATAATTTGGACAGTCATAGAATCCCTACAGTGCAGGAGGTCATTCAGCCCATTGAGTTTGTGCCGAACCTCTGAAAGGTCATCCTACCTAGGCCTGGTCCCCCGCCCTATCCCCATAACCCTGCCTAACCTTTAGACACTAAGGGGCAATTTAGCATAGACAATCCTACTAACCTGCACATTTTTGGACTGTGGGAGGATACCAGAGCCCCAGAGGAAACCCACGCAGACCCGAGGAGAACGTACAAACTCCACACAGACACCCAAGGCCAGAATTGAACCCAGGGTCCTGGTGCTGTGAGGCAGCTGTACTAACCACTGTGCTACCATGCACATGATATGTCTTAAAGCGTAGGCAGCATCTTCCTGATTGTTGCATGACTGCAATTGCGAAGGTTGCTGTCAGGCCTTCTAGAGCAACAGCTGGAGGAGGTTGTCCTCCAAGGTCATCTGCAGTCTACAACACTGAAAGTCTAGCCTTCCACTAATGGCTAGTGGCTGCAGTCACTGGAACAGGGTTTCATGGGAGCACTTGGACAGGCAAAAGCTAGCTGGCGGGGCGGAAATTCGTCCGGCGCCGACCTAGCCCCTTAAGGTTGGGGCTCGGCCCCCAAAGATGCGGAGCATTCCGCACCTTTGGGGCGGCGCGATGTCCGACTGATTTGCGCCATTTTGGGCACCAGTCGGCGGACATCGCGCCGTTTCCAGAGAATTTCGCCCAAGATGTGGGATTGTCGGTGTATGCCAACTCACACAGCATTAACCTGCTCAGTTTGGATTCTGCCAGGGCCACTTGGCTCCTGATTTCATCAAATCCTTGGGCCAATCGTAGACAAAAGAGCTGAACTGAAGAAGTGAGGTGAAAGCGACTGCCCTTGATGTCAAGGTAACATCTGAATGAGTATGGCATCAAGGAGCCCTGGCAAAATTGGAGTCAATGTGAATCAACGGGGAACTCTCCACTATTTGGAGTCATACCTAGCACCAAGGAAGATGGACAACCGTCATCTCAGTCACAGGAGAACACCGCAGGAGTTCATCAGGGTAGTTAGTTCCCTAGGCCCAACAATCAATGACCTTTCTTCCATTTTAAATGTTTGCTGAAGAAATGTTCAGCAATATTCGTCATTCCTCAGATACTGAAGCAGTCCATGCGAATATGCAGCAATATCAGGTCAACATTTTAGTTCGCACTTATAAGTCACAAGTAACATTCACACCACATATGTGACAGACAATGATAATCTTCAACAAAAGAGAATCGAGCCATCTATGCTCGACATTCATAGCAATACCATTGCTGAATCCCCACTATCAACATCCTGTGGATGAACCAAAACTGAACGGAAGCAGCCATATCAATACTGTGGCTACAAAAGCAGGTCAGAGCCTGAGGGTCCTGAGGCAAATAACCCACCTCCAGATCCTCCCACGCAAACAAAATCCTGTCTGCCATCTATTGAATGCACAGGTCAGGAGTGTGAAGGCATACTCTCTCCACTTGCAAGGATGAGTGCAGCTCCAACAAAACTCAAGGAGCCATCAGCTTAAACAGCAGGGTGGCACAGTGGTTAATACTGCTGTCTCACAGTGCCAGGTTCAATTCTGGCCTTAGGTGACTGTCTGTTGGAGTTTGCACGTTCTCCCCGTGTCTGCATGGATTTCCTCTGGGTGCTCTGGTTTCCTCCCACAGCCCAAGTATCTGCAGGTGGATTGGCCTTGCTAAATTGCCCCTTAGTGTCCAATGTTGTGCAGGTTGTGCAATTTGGGTGAATTGACCATTACGGGGATAGGGCGGGGGTGAGGGCCTAGGTAGAGCGCACTTTCAGATGGTTGGTGCAGACTGGATGAGCTGAATGGCCTCCTTGCGCACTGTAGTGATTCTAGGTCTCTTCCCTGTCTTCTAAACCCTCTAACACAGATGCAGTGGCATTAGTGTGTACTATATACAAGATGAAATGCAGCAGCTCATCCAAGCACCTACAAAACCATTTTCTAAACGTGGACCTCTACCCCCTAGAAAGACAAGGGCAGCAGCTGCATGGGAACACCACCCAGTCCAAGCCACACACCCATACTGACTTGGAACTAAATCGCCTTTCCTTCACTGTCATGGGATTAACCTTACTAGTGACGGCTTCCGGTGACGGCGGGCGGCAGGCGGCCGCACAAAGGAGGGTTCCAGTTCGCGAACGGCATTTTCGGGGCTTTAAGCCAGGTCCCAGGGTCCACGGACGCGGCAGAAGCAGGGAGAAGGCACGGAGGATGCACAGTGAAGACACAGGAGGGAAAAAAAACCCAAAGAAAAATGTCGAGGGTGAGCAAAAAAATGGCCGAAAAAAAACAGCTGAAGGTCCGTCGGGGAGTGGAAAGGTCACCGCGGGGTGAACAAGGAAAATGGAGGCTGGAGCACCAGGGACGGCTGCACTGCTTACGGCTGAAGAAATAACT
The DNA here is from genome assembly GCF_047496885.1 of Scyliorhinus torazame. Classification (NCBI taxonomy): domain Eukaryota; kingdom Metazoa; phylum Chordata; class Chondrichthyes; order Carcharhiniformes; family Scyliorhinidae; genus Scyliorhinus; species Scyliorhinus torazame. The sequence continues at coordinate 277,679,980 of NC_092709.1, forward strand.
AAGGTGATGGCTGCGGAATTTGAAAAGCAGTTGGCGCAGATTGCGAAATGCATGGAGATGGTGAGGAAGGAGATGAGGGAGGTTTTGAGTGTGCTGGTGGAGGAGGCGGTTTCCCCGGTGAGGACGGAGGTGGCGAGCGCAGTGGCAGAGGTGCGAGAGCAAGAGGAGGTGCTGAAGGAAGTGGAGGAGACGTTATTGCAGCACGGTGATCAACTTGCCTCAATGGGGAAAGAGATGCGGAAGGTGATGGACACTAACAAGGATCTGCGAGGAAAAATTGAAGACCTGGAAAACAGATGCAGGCGACAGAATTTGAGGATTGTGGGGCTGCCCGAAGGAGTTGAAGGACCGAAGCCGACTGAGTATTTTGCCGCGATGCTGGCAAAACTATTGGGGGAGGGGGAGGATCCCTCCCGATATGAACTGGATCGGGCTCATTGGTCGTGGAGGCCTGTACCAAAGGCGAGTGAGCCGCCAAGGGCAGTGACTCTGTGCTTCCGTAGGTACTGTGTGAAGGAGAAGGTCCTGAGCTGGGCCAAGCAGAAGCGGGTGGTGCAGTGGGCTGGAGCTGGTATACGTGTATACCAGGACTTTACGGTGGAGCTGGCAAGGAGGCGGGCTGCCTTCAACTGGGTGAAGAGGGCACTGTATATTAGCAAGGTGCGGTGCGGCATTGTATATCCAGCGAAGCTGAGAGTGACTTACAAGGTCAGGGACATTTATTTTGGAACGGCGGAAGCAGCGGAGGAGTTTGCGAAAGCAGAAGGACTGTGGCAGAACTGACAAATTGAGGAATGGCCATGTGCCGATGTAACCTCATGACTGTATTTTCTTCTTTTTTGTATCACTGCGCGCGGGTGTAGAGACTAAAGGAGCCAATGTGGTATATATGTGGACAAGGGAAGGGACGGGACTTTCACTCGAAATGAGGGTTCTTTGGGGTGTAGGTGGATATGCGGGGTTTGTGTGCTAAAAGGGGATCTTTAGGCTTTCCTGGGGCCGGGCAAGTGGGAAAGGGACCCGGGCGGGGGCCTCCACGCTGGCCGGTGTGTGCCGGCCAGTGAACGGGAGTGAGGTGGGGGAGGGGCTGCGGCCATCAGAGCCTGGCAGAACAGGGTCCGAGTGGTCTAGCCGGGGTGGAAAGTTGGGGGGAAGGAACCGAGGTTGGGAGGAGGAATTTTACAAGAGGCAGTGGACGGGAGGAGCTGGAGACCTGGAGGGGTGGGGGGGGGGGGGGGGGGGGGGTGCTGGTGGGGGGAGCTGTGTAAAATTAAGGGTGACTACGGGTAATCCCTGATTCCTGATTCCTTTTTGTCATTTGTTTATGTAAACATGCGGGTTGAGGTTTGGGGGTTGGTGGGTAGATGGGATTGTTGTTATTATGGGGACTGACATATCTTGCTGATTATAGTTTATTGTTGATGGATGTAAATGTGGGAGAAAATGTGAAAAAGGAGAATACATTTTTTTTAAAAAAAACTTTACTAGTGACGGTTGTGTAGTGGTAATGGTCTCAAACTAGTATTACTTTGGGGATTATGGCTTCAAATGCCATGAAGGCAGTTGGTGGAATTTAAAATAAATTCAATTTAAGAAAATATGGCATTTAAATCTAGTCTCAGTAATGGTGAATACAAAACTATCATTGATCTTTGTGAAAGAAATCTGGTTCAGTAATATCCTACATGGCTGGAAATCTGCCCTCTTTACCTACTTTGGCTTACAATTGACTCCAGACCAGACTCCTGACTGTTCTCAAAGACAAAGATTGAAAGTTTGAGAAGTAATAATTGACCTAACATCAATTGCCATTTGTGGAAGAAATTTCTAGTATTCTTCATGAACAGAGGTTTTGCTTATTTTCACTCGTAAGATCTGACTCTACGTTTTAGTCCATGCCCTCCAGCCCTTGATTTCCCAACAAGCAGGTGGAATTTTCCCCCAAAATGGCAGTGTATCAGGTTCAGTCATAAACCTGGTGGCCAAAGAAACAGGTAGCTTCCCCGAAGAGATCTTCCCACACTTGGCCATTTTTATGAAGAGAGGCATGTTTTGCGCTGCCATTGGGATGGGCAGGATCCAATCGTGCTGGCAAGCCCAGCTTCACAGAGATCGGGCCGCACAAACCCAAAGTGAAATTTTCCCCCACCCGGAACATCGATCGCCGGCTTGATCTGTCCTCCCCCCACTCTCTCCCCTTCCCCTCATCGCCGACCATTGATTGCCAGCATAACAGCCCTCCCAAGGGGTGGCCTTTCATGACCCGCCCCCTTCATGACCCGCTCCCTCACATGCCCCGCCCCATTCATGCCTCCCTCAGGCCCTGCCCACATCGTGTCCCGGTCATTCCATCCCCCGCCCCTTGGCACTGCTCTATGTCACCCTGTCAGTGCCAACCTTACAATGCCCCAGTTTTTTGGTTAGTGAAAATTGCAATTTAAAACAAATTATTTCTTTCCGAAATATTTCAGGGTTTGAGAGCGACAGCCAGAAGATCGCTAAAGCTGACAGTTAGAAATGCAGTTGCCACTCTCCTATGCCCACAGCTATATTCTGTTTCCACATCTGGCTCCCAGCACAAGGCTCCACCAGGGGCATCAATTTATGCTGAGAGTAAAGGTCCTGGTGCAGGAAATTTAAATTATTCCCTGGAAAGGTCCTGCTTCTTTGGCATCCACAAGAAGAAAGTTGAGACTCTTATGTGATTCCCCTTTCATCTCTGAAGGACACCAAAATCCAGACATTGGAAAGACAGTTAAATTCCCTGTCACACATGTCACAGGTGACCCATCCCACGCTCTGGTGTCAGTTGTGGCTCATTTGGTGGCACTCTTATTTCTGAGTCATAAGGAGCTGGATTCTTCACCCCGCCACACCGCTTTTCAGCCTTGACCTGCCGGTGGGATTCTCCGTTACACCGGCCGGTCAATGGGGTTTCCACACTTTGCCATTTTTTTCAAGAGAGGTATGTATTGTGCTGCCATTGGGATGGGCGGGGTCCAATCACACTGGCAAGCTGTTGCTAACTTTTGGTTGGTTCAATTTTCGTAATTTGCTCTGTTTGTTTAACCTTTGCTCTAGAGTCGCCAGGTATCTTTATGATACCACCACAAGGTTCAAGTTCAAGTAATGATCAATAACTCAACACACCAATTAGTAAGATTCAAATCAAAACACATTTATTATACACAGTAAATCACTACTCATGCATAAACTCTACTTTCTAGACTATTCCTATCATGAAAAAGACCTATACTTAGCTTCGGAATTGGCCCACCAGGTCAGAGGAACAAATGGCCTTTCGTTCAGGTCCTGAGTCTGCAGGATTCAAAAGCTGGTATGGACTTGTAGCTAGGAGCGCCTATCTCGTAGCGAGCGTTGACTGGAGACTTACTTGGTTGACGCGGCAGCTTAGACAGGTCACTCTCACGGGTTGATTCAAGTTGCTGAGTGACCCTGCCATAGAAGGACGATTTGAACTTGGGGGCTTTACTTTATAGTCCCCCGGGGCTTCCCGCCCTTCGGGGCGGACCCCGTACCTGGTTCTAAGTGATTGGACTGCGTTCCGATCATTTGGATCGATTTCTCCAATACTAGAGTTGTTCCCTGATCGCTGGGCGGTCCCTAAATGTCTGTTGGCCTTCCTTTGTCTTGGCTCCTGCTGGCGCCGAGGAGCCTGGCTTGGATTTATTCACCTTAAGTGTTGCAATTGTGCCTTGGATCGCTCATTACTATGCAGATGGCTGCTGGTTTCAGTGCTGTCTGATTTTTACAAGTTTCAATACACATGATTTCTGCACTTGCTCGTTTTTGCCTGTGTTGGCTGAATTTTCCTTTAGTCTTTGCGGTACTCCATTTTAAGTCGGGAAGTGGCCAACCCAGGTGGCTACAAAGCCCAGCTTCACAGAGATCAGGGCGCCGGCAAATCGGAGAATCACGCTGGTAGAGAATCCCGCCCAAGGTTCTGGTTTCAAGTCCCACTCCAGGATTTGAGCACAAAAATCAAGACTGATAGTGTCAAACCGAGGAAGCAGTGCAATGTCGGAGGTGCCCTGTTCAGATAAGAGGCTAAACCGAGGCCCCATCTCTCTGCTTGGCCAGATGTAAAATACTTCCGTGATGCTATGTTATCCCTGGGCCAGGATTTCACGGCCCCTCCCTCCCGGTGATCTATTACTGTCCCGACAAAGTGGCCTATTGCATCCACCAGGAGGCGACACACCGTGACGGCGTCATGGAATCCTGGTCCTGGTGTCCAGGCCAATATTTACCCCTAATATCAGCATCACACAATGCAGATTATCTGTGGCATTGCTGTTTGTGGAAATTTGCTGAGCATATACTACCCCTTGCTTTTCCTACATTACAACAGTGACGACACTTGAAAAGTGCTTAATTGGTTGTAATGAGTTTTGAGGCATCCTGTGGTCATGAAAAAGATGCTATATAAATGCAAATCTTTCCTTCTCTTGATCAACGCTGATCTGTACCTAGGCACATTGGAGCAAGTTGACTTAAAGCTTCCACAAATTTCTCAACAATTTAATACTCATCTCAAATATTCAATTTTCCAGCAAAAATTACAAAAGAAGAACAGTCAAGTTTGTACATTCCACAAGAGGCAAATGTAGCTGATATTCAAACAGCAGGCCTGCTGTGCAGATGTGTGAATCAGTCTTCATTTGGTTTGACCTGAATTGACCTTAGCACGTTGAACTGGAGGCTAGATCCATCGCATGAACATTTGGACTTTTTGTTTTATGGAAGGGAGAATTCTGAGATTTCACAAGGACTCTTAGCCCGATCCAGCAAACGTAAGTCAGACTGGTCCTGATTTCCGGCCCAGACATCATGTCCATCCCCACTGTGCTGTGTGTCAAACATCAAAAAGGAAGTTTTGCTTTCAAAGTATTTACTAGAGTGAAGGGATCAAAATTAAATGCCGCAAACTCAAACGCAGCTGTTATCTATATTTCTTTAAAAATGTGGTAACAAATCCCTAATCCTTGAACAGTTTGAACACAACCCATCAACACATTTGTGAGGAATTTGCAATGGATATAGGGAATTGCTAAAGGAGAATGCTGCTTATATCCAGGCAGGATGGTTTTGTTTGCCTCAATCTCACGCTTTACGTTAAATTGTTGCACTCCATATGGCTTTGTTTACTTAGGTCCCTTGTCCACCATATGTAGCTTCAAGAGAATATATAAGCGTTTTATATATATATCAGGTTTTGCCCTGATCAGCTCTCCAATTGTGCTGCACAACTTGACATTAATCTGTAGCTGTGTCCCTTCAATTATAAGATCATTTGACTTCTTGAGTAGGTGTCTGAGCTAGCTGTCATACCACTGGACTGACCATTGCTTTCAATACACAATAGATACATTTATTTCATTTGTGGACTTCTCATCAGCCTGACAGACTTTATTAACCACAGATATGTGTGTGTGGATGTGCAAAGGATATTAGTGGCAGTTGTTAGCACATTGAACATTACAAAAGGTTAAGAAGAGCCCTTATTTGTGCTCTCTGACTTCCAGGCAAATATGAATATGAACCTTTATAAGAAAAGGGCAGTTTGCAGCATTAGGATTTCTATGATTCCAATTACTTTTTTAAACGCAGCTGCTGAAAAAAAGTAGCAATTAATTCCATTATTACCAATTCCTTCCAAAAACAGGACCTAAAATCACACCATGGATTGCTAAGTGCCTGCTATTATAGCAAAGCGAGCAATTTCAAATGTGTTTGCCAAGTGCTCAAACACTAATCTCCCACATTATCATTCCGGGATCATAGTGCAGGCTACTCCCGTGGCCCAGATAATAAATGCATTCATTATTTTGGGTGGAGTTGGGTCACACTGGACAGGAAGGTGCACCGTTTGATCCCTGGCCTGTGCTGAATTAGCTAATTTCAGTCAAGTGGTGATTGGGGCACTAAAACTGCTCTGGGCTAATAAGCTGATAATTTAGATTTGAATCCTACTCACAATCATGCTTTATATTTTTCATGGCTTCTACTTGTTGTATGTGGTTCATAGAGTTCTTTGAAGCCAGTGAAAATCACAGTTACTGACACTGCACACATCAGTGCAAAATGCTACAGAATAACTTCTCAAGTACCCTTGTTTCATGGACCCTATCCAACATGTACGTCTTATGAAATGCACGATGGAGGTTAAATTAGATCACCCATGAAAATGGGTGCCGGGATCACGAGGACAGATAACAGAGCATCTTTGTACTGCCTTTTCATATTAATAATGATGATAATGAAAATAATTTCTATGTGTAACCAGCGCAAAGCGTGCTGTTGATTGGCTACAAATGTCAGCATGAAGACCAAAATAATTATAATAATCTTTATTGGTGTCACAAGTAGGCTTACATTAACAATGCAATGAAGTTACTGTGAAAATTCCCCAGTCACCACACTCTGGTGCCTGTTCGGGTACACTGAGGGAGAATTCAGAATGTCCAAATCACCTAACAAGCATGTCTGTCAAGACATGTGCGAGGAAACCGGGGCACCCGGAGGAAACCCACGCAGACACGGGAAGAAAGTGCAGACTCCACACAGACAGTGACCCAAGCGGGAATCAAACCTGGGATCCTGGTGCTGTGAAGCAACAGTGCTAACCACTGTGCCACACAAATTGATGGTAGGTGGCATAAAAAGCCAAGCTGCCCTGCTTAATGCTAGCATATACTTCTCAAATAGTGGGTGCATTGTGGCTGGAGCATGTACTGTGCATCTTGTGTGGGCTGGGAATGAGAGAAGAATTGCTGAACATGGGAGAACAGACACCCAGTTTTTCCAACTCTGCACTGGAGGTCGTGGTGAAGGAGATGGAAAGGAGGAAAGATATCTTACATCCGTAGGAGGCTAGGAAGCCCTTTAAGACAGTGAGAACAAATAGCCATTGAGCTCAATGTCAGGAATGTAGTCCTGAGAATCTGGATGCAGTGTCACAATAAATTTAATGATTTCACAGTTACTGACACTGCACACATCTTCAACAATAAATCAGAGGCAGGGTCTGCAACTGGTGAGGCACAGGGCATAAGGTGGCTGCAGCCAGGGCAGGGTTAGAACAGCTGCCTACTTGACAAAGGGCAACATTTCACGTGCTTCTGCAGCAGAGGACTTCAGTGGGGGAGCCTGCAGTAGTAGAAGGCTGGTTGGCATGCAGAATGAAATGCTTGATGCATTGGGAAACCTGCCAGAGAGTCAAGAAGACTGGAAGAGTCCCAGCACCTAACTAGCACATGGCTTTCCGCAAAGCTTGGAACCAATTACTTCCAGCATGGAACTGTTGCTCACCAACATTTGTGGAACTGACCATGTTTGAAGGCTAATGTCTCAGCTTCCAATGCAGCAGAAGCAGAGCTCCATACCTATCAACACTGTGGGTGTACGTACACTAAATGAACTGCAGCGATTCAGAAGACAGCTCAGTATCACCTTCTGGAGAGCAATTAGAGATAAACAATAAATGCTGGCTTAGCCAGTGACACAGAAATTCCATGAATAAATAACTGAAAGAATTGCAAATGGCGTTGTTTCTGACCTAAACACATAATAACGTGCTGGTTAAAAAGGTAAATGGAATATTGTAATTTAATCCAAGAGGAATAGAATAAAAAGTAGGGATGTGTTGTCATGGTTGTACAGGGAATTGGTGTGGCTTGACAATCTCTCCTGTGAAATGTGTTAGGACATTTTATGACATTAAAGACGTGTTATAAATGCAAGTTGTTGGTGTAGCATCAGCATCAGTGACTGCCCTCATCACCACAGTCAAAGAGCAAATGCTTTCTAGCATTTAGGGAGATTATTCACCAGGGTCAAACCTGATCCTACCCTGACCCTCCGCCCCGTCCCATCAGCCACTCACCTCTCCCCAGATGTTATATGAAATAGTAAATGAGTGTAACTTAAAAGATAAAAAATATTTCATGATTTCAACTCTCTTTATTCAAACTACAACATTCAACATTCTTGTTTACAGCATTTGATTATCCAATAACCCAGGGCGCAACTTGTACTTCATTCAAATTTTCTCTGGTTTGACAGGTTACGGGTGTGAGAATATCTTTATGATATGTCATTTGGAAACAGGAACACTTCCTAATTCTGGCATCATCCAGTTTCTAAATGACAACATAAACATCTCTTACCCTTCATGATCCAGAGGCAGTGACCAGTGATAATTGCTTAAACTGCACACACATTGTATACCCACCATCAACACACACTCCCACTACCCGCACGCACACACACACAAAACACACTTACCACATGTCAGCACAAACATATAGGGCGGGACTTTCCGGCTATTTGCGCCGGTGGGATTTCGAACCGCCGACCATCACACCCACCCCCCCATCCCTGCGCTTCCACAGCAGCAACGGGAACTCCCATTGACATGCCACAGGGGCAAGGAAAATCCTGCTCATAAACTATTTAACCATCAACAAACATATGCACACACACAGGCATGCATGCATAGTCCACTACCAGCACAAATGCCTACACTTGCCTGCCATCAGAACACATACATCCACCATCAACACATATGCACTCTCCTATGATCAGAAAACACACAATACATCCGACAATAGCACACACAAAATAATCCCAAGATCAACACACACAGTACTCCCAACAGCAACACACACACAGCACTCCCAACATTAACACACGCTCACAGTACTCCTAACATCAACACTCACAGAGTACTCCCAACATCAACACTCACAGAGTACTCCCAACATCATCACACACACAGTACTCGCAACATCAACACAACACACAGTACTCGCAACATCAACACAACACACAGTACTCGCAACATCAACACAACACACAGTACTCCCAACATCATCACACACCCACAGTACTCCCAACATCATCACACACCCACAGTACTCCCAACATCAACACAACACACAGTACCCACAGTACTCCCAACATCAACACAACACACAGTACTCCCAACATCAACACTCACAGAGTACTCCCAACATCATCACACACACAGTACTCCCAACATCAACACAACACACAGTACTCCCAACATCAACACAACACACAGTACTCCCAACATCAACACTCACAGAGTACTCCCAACATCAACACAACACACAGTACCCGCAACATCAACACAACACACAGTACCCGCAACATCAACACAACACACAGTACTCCCAACATCAACACAACACACAGTACTCCCAACATCAACACTCACAGAGTACTCCCAACATCATCACACACACAGTACTCGCAACATCAACACACACAGTACTCCCAACATCAACACACACCCACAGTACCCCGATATCAACACACACAGTACTCGCAACTTCAACACAACACACAGTACTCACAACATCAACACACACAGTACTCCCAACAACAAAACACACACACAGTACTCCCAACATCAACACACACCCACAGTACTCCCAACAGCAGAACGCATTCACAGTACTCCCAACATCAACACACACAGTACTCCCAACAGCAAAACGCATTCACAGTACTAACATCAACACACACAGTACTCCCAACAACAAAACACACTCACAGTACTCCCAACATCAACACACACACGGACCCACAGTACTCCCAACAACAAAATACACTCACAATACTCCCAACATTAGCACGCACACACAATACACCCAACATCAACACATACAGTACTCCCAACATCAACACACACACCCATAGTACTCCCAAAAGGAACATACATACACATACACAGTCCCCCCAACATCATGACATACACACACGCACAGTACTCCCAACATTAACACACACACACACACAGAGTATGCCAACATTAATATACATTCACAGTACGCCCATCAACACACACACACACAGTACTCCCAACATCAACGCACTCACAATACTCGCAACAGCAAAATGCACTCACAGTACATCCTAACATCAACACACACACAGTACTCCCAACAACAAAAACACTCACAGTACTCCCAAATCAACACACACACCCACAGTACTTCCAACATCAACACACCCACTCACAGTACTCCCAACATCAACACACGCACACAGTACTCCCAACAGGAAAATACACTTCCAGTACTCCCAGCATCAACACACACACATACAATACTCCTAACATCAACACACAACTACTCCCAACATCAACACACACAGTACTCCCAACATCAACACACATACCCACAGTACCCCGATATCAACACACATACCCACAGTACCCCAACATCAACACAGACACCCACAGTACTCCCAACTGGAACACACACACAGTATTCCCAACATCAACAAACACACACACAGCACAGTACTCCCGTAATCAACACACACATGAAGTACTCCCAATATCAACACACACAGTACGCTTAACATCAACGCAACACACAGTACTCCCAACATCAACACACACAGTACTCCCAACATCAACACACAGTACTCCCAACATCAACACACACCCATAGTACTCCCAACAGCAAAATGCACTCACAGTACTCCCAACATCAACACACACCCGCACCCACAGTACTCCTAATCCAACACACCCACCCACAGTACTCCCAACGTCAACATACAGACACAGTACTCCCAACAGCAAAATACACTCACAGTACTCCCAGCATCAACACACACAGAGTCCTTCCAAAATCAACACACACACAGTACTCCCAACATCAACACACACCCGCACCCACAGTACTCCTAATCCAACACACCCACCCACAGTACTCCCAACATCAACATACAGACACAGTACTCCCAACAGCAAAATACACTCACAGTACTCGCAGCATCAACACACACACAGTCCTTCCAAAATCAACACACGCACAGTACTCCTAACATCAACACACACACAGTACACCCAACAACAAAACATACTCACAGCATTCCCAACATCAACACACACACGCACCCACAGTACTCCTAATCCAACACACCCACCCACAGTACTCCCAACATCAACATACAGACACAGTACTCCCAACAGCGAAAAACACTCCCAGTACTCCCAGCAGCAACACACACACAGTCCTCCCAAAATCAACACACACACACATCCACAGTATTCCCAAATTCAACACACACAAAGTACTCCCAATATGAAAACACACACACTCACACAGTGCTCCAAAGTTAATGCACAATCAGAGTAATCCAATCAACACACACACATAGTACTCCCAACATCAACACACATCCACAGTACTCCCAACAGCAAAATGCACTCACAGTACTCCTAACATCAACACACACACACAGTACTCCCAACAACAAATCGCACTCTCAATACTCCCAACATCAACACACACACACACACACCCACAGTACTTCCAACATCAACACACCCACCCACAGTACTCCCAACATGAACACACACACAGTACTCCAAACAACAAAACGCACATACAGTGCTCCCAACATCAACATGCACACATAGTACTCCCAACATCAACACACACACAGTACTCCCAACATGAACTCACACTCACAGTACTCCCAACATCAACACACACACACACAGTACTCCCAACATCAACACACACACAGTACTCCCAACATCAACACACACACAGTACTCCCAACAACAAAACACACTCACAGTACGCCCAACATCAATGCACACTCACAGTACGCCCAACATCAATGCACACTCACAGTACTCCCAACAACAAAACGCGCTCACAGTACTTTCAACATCAACTCACACACCCACAGTACTCCCAATCTCTGCATACACACACTACTCCCAAAATCAACACACACCCACGGTACTCCCAACATCCATACACACTCACAGCACTCCCAACGTAAATACGCAAACACTCCCAACATCAACACTCTCACCCACAGTACTCCCAACATCAACACATACCCACAGTACTCCCAACTGAAAAAACACACTCACAGTACTCCCAACATCAACATGCACCCTCCCGGCACAGTACCCCAACATCAACACACACACCCATAGTACTCCCAACAGCCACACACACATAGTACTCTCAAAATCAACACACACACACACCCACAATACCACCAACACACACACAGTCACACAGTGCTCCCAACATTAACACACACACAGTACTTCGAACATCAACACACATCCACAGCACTCCTAATATCAACACACACACATAGAACTCCCATCCTCAATGCACACACAGTACTCCCAACATCAACACACACACCCACAGTTTCCCAACATCAACACACACCCATAGTACTCCCAACAGCACACTCACACACAGTACTTCGATCATCAACACGCACAGCCACAGTACTCCCAACATCAACAGACACCCACATAGTAGTCGCATACAGCAACACACACACAGTACTCCCAACATTAACACACACATACACACACACATGGCAGTCTAAAAGCGCATAAAAGTAATAATTGGAGGAAAAACCTGGGCATTGTATCAGGAATTTCCCTGCAATTTCTCAGAGCATTTTTACAATTTGGATTTCAGTACTATTGGGAACATCTAACGTTACAATTTTCTGGAATAGTCCCTCACCACTCTTTTTGTTGCTAGAATTTTTAAATGAAATAGCCACATTATATGTGTGAAAGCCCAAACATTTATGGGTGTCACGTTTATGAATGATGTACACTTTGTATTTGCATGTCTGTATTTGGTCAGCTAGGATCCACAGGTCAACAATTCAGTCTGTCCCATCAAGCCAAATAAAAATGAAACAGTTACGATTGGAAAGAGGCCCCATTTATATACTAGGGCATAAAATGATTCTTCAATATCATAGAATCCCTACAGTGCAGGAGGAGACCATTTGGCCCATCAAATCTGCACCAACCCTCTGAAAGAGCACTCTACCCTTGTCCACTCCCCCTCCCCATTCCCGCCCTATCCCTGAAACCCCACCTAACCTGCACATCTTTGAACACTAAGGGGCAATTAGCATGACCAATCCACCAAACCTGCACATCTTTGGACTGTGGGAGGAAACCGGAACACCCAAAGGAAAACCATGCAAACACGGAGAAAACGTGCAAACTCCACACAGTCAGGCATCCAAGCTCGGATCCCTGGTGCTGTGAAGCAGCAGTGCTAACCACCGTGCCATCATATCAGGGAATCATCCAGAACAGGAAGGTTCAATGTTTCCTGAGAATCACAAAATGCTTAGAAATAAGATCTGCTTAAAGGAAATCAGTAATAGATGAGGGCCTACACTGTAACTCCTCTCCCAGCTATAAATTGCCACTTGCTTCATGTTATTAATTCCTGTTCCAGTCTCATTAAAGCAGGTGCATATGAGCATTCAGTCATCAAATTAGGGTTCGGGTTAGTGTTTCAAGAAAACACTCTTTTCAACTGGATGACTTGGTAACATTAAGCTTTGGAATGTTTAGCTTCTTCTTGCTTTAGGCTGATCCCAGCATTTTTACCTGGTCTCTTGGACACTTGATGCCAGCCACCACTGCTATGGGTATGTTTCCAGTAATGGTGGGAGGTGGCTGTTAAGTGGCGATTAATTGGCGCCCAATTTTACACATTCCTCTCCCTCCTCCCACCCCCCACCTGCCAATGTGCCCAGCTCAATCCATGGGTTCAGGAGCTCTAACTCCTGAAAGAGGAGCTATTTTCGATTGGTCTGCTATCAGCTTCACTTGTAGGCAGAGCATTTGTATGAAGTCAGGGATTGATCCCAACTTGGTAAAAGAGATAAATCAAACCAGATCTGAATTGGACTAATTAGAAACAGGAAGGGCTTTCAGCGAGGAGCTTCTGCAAAGAGAGAATTTCAATTTCTATTTGCTCTTGAGATGTAAGTAATACTGGCAAGTCAGAATTTATTTCTCATGGAGGAGAGTTGAGGATGACTGCATCATGCGGGACTGAAACCGCATGAAAGTTAAACCAGGCAGAGTGAGAACTTCCCTTGTCTAAAAGAACATTAATGAGTCTATAGTTTTTTGTAAAAATCCAACAGCTTTCAAGAAAACACTCTTTTGGTGTTAAACCACAAATTTCCTCATTGTTTGAATTCAATTTCACAACTTGGAACAGTTGAGTTTTTAATTCATGATCTCCATGTGCGTGGTTCGTCTTGGACTCCAGCCATTAGATTAGGGGAGCTGGTGGTGTAGTGGTATTGTCACTAGGCTAGTAAGTCAGAGACCTCGGACAATGTTCTGGGGAACCAGGTACAAATCCTGCCACTGCAGATGGTGAAATTTGAATTAAATAAAAATCTGGAATTAATGATAACCATGAAAGCATTGCCAATTAACCAGGAACCATGGATAGAAGTTCCTAATAATTTCAACAGGGAATTCAGGAGAAATGTCTTGATTTCGTATGTGGAACTTGCCACCACATGACTGGCTGAGGTGAGCAGCATGGATGCATTTAGGGGAAGCTAGATTAATGCATGAGAGGAGAAGAAAACAAAAGGATATTTAGATGAATAAAGGTGGGAGAAAGCTCATGAGGAGCATAAATACTGGCATGGGCCAAAGGCCTGGTTATTATGCTGCAAATACTATGCAATATTATGTAACTCCTTCTCACCATGTCCCTCAATTGCTTTCCTCCAGAATTAGATTTGATTCTTTGTACAACCCATTTCCATTGCCTACTCCAGGCCTTTCCTGTAATTTATACCACAACCAAATTAACTTTTGGTGAAAAGGTTCTGCTTGACTTCCTTCCTTATTATGTCCTCATTTCTAACTGGTGTCTCCCACTATTTGAACCTTTCATTATCATGAGGCAAAAAGCTTTTCTGTTCATTGTTGGCCATTTTTAAATTGTTCCAAATCATGTTCATCCTTTTCAACGTGTATATCTAGATGGGATTGTGCATGAATATATGAACATGATATGGCCCGCTCCTTACTTATTCTTCATTATTGTTGAAAGACAGCTGGATTCTCCGCTCCCCGACGCTGAAATCGCGTTCGGTGACAGGGCGGAGAATCCGTTTCGGCTCCAAAATCGGGAGCGGCGGCGGTTATTAGATTCTCCGCCCCCCCAAAATCGGTGTACTCCCGAGTATCCACTGCTTCAGGCCGTTGCCTGAGGCCCGCCCCACGATGCTCCGTTGCCGACCGGCCAAATTCCCAACGGCATGGGACTCGTGTGGTCTCACCATCCGGGATCCTCGCATGGGGGCTGTGGACTCAGTTTGGGGCCGCCACAGTCAGGGGAGGCCCGATCGGCAGGCAGGGGGGGGTCTTCATTTGGGACTGGGGGCAACGTGGGCGGGTGGTCCGGGGCATGCGAGTGACCGATGCCGGGAACTATTTTGCCGGTCCAGGTCCGCGGGCAGAGTCTGCTATGGAGCACGGCCCGTCCGCTGCAGGATGCCACAGTGCACATGCGCGGCCTCTGACCTGGAAGTGCTGGGTGCCTTATCGGCAGCTGGAGCTGTGAGCTCTATGACGGCTGCCTGCTAGCCCCCAGTGAAACCGTGAATCTGTGGCCTTTTGACGCCAGTTTTCCTGGCATAAAAGACCACCGTTTTCACGACGGTGTGGGGACTTAGTCCCAAAAATGGAGAATCCAGCCCAAGGATTTGAACCCACAAACCATCTACAAGCTGAGTTTAGTTCAATTGGCCAGTTTAGCTCAGTTAGCTGGATAGCTTTTTCATGATGCAGAGTGAGGCCAGCAGGGCGGGTTCAGTTCACGTACTGGATGTGAATATTCATGAAGGCTCCACCTTCTCAACCTCGCCTGAGGTTGGTGATCCTCAGGTTAAACCGCCAACAGTCAGCTCTCCCCCTCAAAGGGGAAAGCAGCCTATGGTCATCTGGGACTATGGTGACTTTTACATTACAAGCTGAGGATTGTCCAGCCATATGTATTTGGCACATCAGTGCACAAGAACTATTTGAATGTGATGCTTTGAATGGCTTATGGCTTTCTGAGTGTCCAAGAACTTTCTAGCATGCAAATACTGGAGTTAGTACACCTGAACCCATTGAATGGTATAATTTTCCAGTTGGCAATATGTAATCCAGACAGACATCTCCAGCATGTCATCAAACTGCCCAGCCTCCTGTGCCATGATGGCACATCCAGATCCCCACCCAAAAAACACTCCAGCAGCCCCGTGGTGATAGCCACCCTCCAGTCCTGGAACCAACAGCAATTTGGCCAGACCAAAATGTCGGACAAAGCTCCCATCTGCAACAACCATAGGTTCACACCAGCGCTGACTGATGCCAAAGTGAGCTCAGGACGGAGGGACACTGACAGTCAGGGACCTATACATGGACGGCAGGATTGCAACAATGGACCAACTGACAGAGAAATTCCAACTAGCCAGGGGGAACGAGCTAAGGTACCTGCAACTAAAAAACTTCCTACGAAGGGAGACAAGGACGTACCCACAACCGCCACAACAGACATTACTGGAAGAGTTACTGGACGCAAGCCTCTAGATAAATGGAACTGTAGCGACATGTATGACCGACTGGTAGAAAGGGCCGACATCGTACTGGATGCAACAAGAAAGAAGTGGGAGGAAGACCTGGGGATTGAAAAAGGGTGGGGACTCTGGAGCGAAGCACTGCATAGGGTCAACTCCACCTCCACGTGCGCAAGGCTCAGCCTGACGCAACTAAAAGTGGTACATAGAGCCCACTTAACAAGAACTCATATGAGTAGGTTCTTCCTGGAGGTGGAGGATAGATGTGAACGGTGCCAAGGAGACCCGGCCAACCACGCCCACATGTTCTGGTCTTGCCCCAGACTTGATGTGTACTGGACAGCCTTCTTCGAGGCAATGTCCAAAGTGGTGGGGATGAGGGTGGAGCCATGCCCGAAAGTGGCGCTCTTCGGGGTTTCAGACCAGCCAGATCTATTCCTGGGGAGGAGGGCGGACGCCCTTGCCTTTGCCTCCCTGATCGCCCACCGCAGAATCCTGTTCGGCTGGCGGTCAGCAGCACCACCCAAAGCTGCAGACTGGCTGTCTGACCTCTCGGAATCTCTCCAAATGGAGAAAATCAAATTCCCCATCCGAGGGTCAGACGACGGCTTCCACAGAACGTGGGAGCCATTCACCCAATTGTTCCGGGACCTGTTTGTGGCCAACAGACAAGCAGAAGAATAGCCAGGTAGCCAAGAATCAGGGGAAAGTAGCCGAGGTTAGGGGAGGGATGGACAGACCGGGCGGGTGGTGTGGGGGGATAGCAGCTAAACCTAAGAGAAAAGAAAGGCGAACCACAGGAATGGGTGGAGAGAAGTGGGCAGAAGGGTGGGGAGAAAGGGGGAAGAGGGAGGAGAAAGGGAACAACATAGGGGAACCAGTGAGGTGGGGGGGAGGCAAAGGAATGACAGCCGGAAGGAAGGCACGGGAAACGATAACAAACTTGGCTTCTACAGGAGCAGAGAACAAGGAAAATCCGGGCGAAAGACTCATATGACGAACGGCTAAAGCTGAGGTGATCGCGAGACGACAACGGCAGCAAAAATCATTGGGAGAAGCAAGCGACAATGCCAACACCAGATCTATTTGTGTATTGCCCTCTGTAATTGTTCTGTGATTGTTTCCCTGGTGCTCAAATGTATATGTACCCCCCCAATGTCCCCCCCGTCCCCGTCCCCCCACAAAAGATGTCTACTTATGTGCAAAAAACAATATTTCCAATTGTACAGAGCTGCTGTTGTTGAGCTAGCACATAATACCCTACCAGTTACATAAGAACATAAGAACTAGGAGCAGGAGTAGGCCATCTGGCCTCTCGAGTCTGCTCTGCCATTCAATGAGATCATGGCTGATCTTTTGTGGACTCAGCTCCACTTTTCGGCCCGAACACCATAACCCTTAATCCCTTTATTCTTCAAAAACTATCTATCTTTATCTTAAAAACATTTAATCAAGGAGCCTCTACTGCTTCACTGGGCAAGGAATTCCATAGATTCACAACCCTTTGGGTGAAGAAGTTCCTCCTAAACTCAGTCCTAAATCTACTTCCCCTTATTTTGAGGCTATGCCCCCTAGTTCTGCTTTCACCCGCCAGTGAAAACAACCTGCCCGCATCTATCCTATCTATTCCCTTCATAATTTTATATGTTATTTTATTCTAACTTTTTGTTTTGTTGTTGTTTATTTTGTTTTGTTTTTTGTGCGTGTTCCCTTCTCTTCTATGTATGTATTCTATTTTGTGTACATAACGGTAAATAAACTTTGTTCAAAAACCCAATTAAAAAATATTTATTTAAAAAAACATAAACAAATGACAAAAAGGAATCAGGAATCACCCATCATCACCATTAACACATATGGTCCCCCTCCCCCCAACTCCCCCCCTCCCTAATGTTCGATGTAATCCAATTCTCGAAAGTGCATAATAAATAACACCCATGAATTGTAGAACCCCTCCATCCTACCCCTCAGTTCAAATTTGACCTTCTCAAGAGTCAAGAATTCCAGCAGGTGCCCCCGCCATGCCAGGGCACAGGGTGGAGAGGTTGATCCGCCTTTGGGCGATCAACAAGGCGAAGGCTACAACATCTGCCTTTGTACCTGTTTTCAACCCCGGCTGGTCCGACACCCCGAATATGGCCTCCCGAAGGTCGGGTCCAGTTTGGGAACTTGTGTTTACATAGTAACATATACCTTCAATGTAAACAAACATTTCAGGACCTGGACAGCAAGGCAATAGGAAAATGTATACTGAGTCAGGAATGGGGCGGATAAGATACTTACGACAACAATCTCTCCCTCAATTTCAGCAAAACTAAAAATCTGGTCATTGGCTTCAGGAAGAGAAGTGTCGTCCACACCCCTGTCTGCATAAATGGTGCTGAGGTGGGGATGGTTGACAGCTTAAAATTCCAAGGTTACGGCGCCGGAGCGTGGCGACTAGGGGATTTTCACAGTAACTTCATTGTAGTGTTAATGTAAGTCCACTTGTGACAATAATGAAGATTATTATTATGTCTATGTATTTACATTGAGTATTTATCATATGTCGTATGTCTTTTCATGTATGGAATGATCTGCCTGGGCTGTACGCAGAACAATACTTTTCACTGTACCTCAGTATATGTGACAATAAATAAATCTAAATCATAGAGCCATTGGCGGTGGCTCTCAGGGAGTCGACGGAGTGGCGGGGGATTGTGAGGGGACAGAGGGAGCATTGGGTATCGCTCTATGCCGGTGACCCCTTGTATGTTTCAGATCCATTGGAGAGTATGGGAAGGATTATTGACCTGCTGGGAGGTTTGGAGGGATATTGGGGTACAAACTGAATGTCGGGAAAAGCGAGGTTTTCCTGGTGAATGAGCTTGGACAGCGGGCTAATTTAGGGGAGATGCCATTTACAGTAGCGAGGGATAGGTTTAGATATTTGGGGATTCAGGTAGCGAGGGGATGGACAGGGCTCCATAAGTGGAACTTAACGAAGCTGGTGGAGGAGGCCAGGGACAATCTTAAGAGGTGGGACACACTGCACTTAACGTTGGCGGGGAGGGTCCAAGTGGTGAAAATGAGTATTTCTGCTACAGAAGCAGAGGCAGCAGGGGGGGATTAATATTGATGAACTTGCTTCATTATTATTGGGCGGCGAATGTGGACAAGGTGCGGTGGTGGTGGGAAGGAGAAGGGGTAGAGTGGGTTAGGGTGGAGGAGGAATCTTGTAATGGGTCTAGTTTGAGGGCTATGGTGACGGCAGCGTTGCCAATGGCTCCGAGAAGGTATTCAGGGAGCCGGGTGGCGCAGTCCATGGTGAAGATATGGAATTAGGGATAAGAGATGTCGGTGCTAAAGCCACTATATGAGAATCATGGGTTTGAGCCGGAGGGGATGGATAGTGTATACAGGAGGTGGAGGGAATGGGCTGATCAAGGTGAGGGATCTGTCTTTGGAGGAAGTGTTCACCAGTCTGGAGAAGCTACAGGAGAGTGTAGAGCTGCCGAGGGGGAGTGAGTTCAGGTATCTGCAGGTTGGGGACTTTGCGCAAAAGGTCTGGAGGGGGTTCCCTAGGTTGCCGGGTCTGGAGCGACTGCTGCTTCCGGATGTGGAAGGAGAGGGGAGAATTGGGGATATATACAAGTGGCTGGGGGAACAGGGAGGCGAGCAGGTGGTGAAGATCAAGGAGAAATGGAAAGCGGAGTTGGGAGTGGAGATCAATTGGGGAATATGGAGTGAGGCACTGCATAGGGTAAACGGGACCTCCTCTTGTGCAAGGATGAGCCTGATACAGTTTAAGGTGGTGCACAGGGTGCATATGACTCGGGCGAGAATGAATGGGTTCTTTCAGGGGGTAGCAGATGAGTGTGAGAGGTGTGGGTGGGGGCCAGCGAATCACGGGCACATGTTTTGGGGTTGCGGAAAATTGGGAAGATTGGGTGGGTGTGTCTTAGCCAGGATACTGGAGGGGGATATGGATCCGGACCCTTTGGTGGCGATATTTGGGGTTTCAGAGAAGCCAGAGCTCATGGAGAGGAGGAAGGCTGAAGTTGTGACCTTCTCCTCTCTGATTGCACGGTGGCAAATTTTGCTGGCGTGGCGGTCAGTATTGCCACCGGGGATAGCGGCTTGGTTGGGGGACCTGTACGTCTTCCTGCGGTTAGAGAAGATTAAGTATGAGTTAAGGGGCTCTGCAGGGGATTTTGAGGAAAGGTGGGGGTGTTTGTAACCGTGTTTGAGGGGCTGTTTGTTGCAGGGTGGGGAGGGGAGAGGGGGAGGTGAGGGGGTGAGGGGAAGAATACTGTGCAGACTGTATAGTTGATTGTTGGCAAGTATGTTTCCCGGGGCGTTTATTCGCTGTAACCTATTTTGATACATGTTTGTAATAAAATACATTTATGATAAATAAATCAAAATCTAAATAAATATTTGGTCAAAGAGATGGGTTTTCAGAATGTTTTCAAATGATGGGCGGAAGATAAAGAGACTGAAAGATTTAAGAAGAGCAAAATATCTGGGAGGAGAGAGGATAAAGGGGCCTTGGCAAGCGATGAGTAGGAACAGTGAGATAAAAATAATGGGCTTGGTTTGGATAGTTGGAGTTCTCATGGACTTTTCAACAGCAGCAATTTAGGACAAAGATTACGAGAAATTTCTACATTTACATGACTGTGAATCTTTGGAATTTTGTACTACAGATAACTGCGGATCCTCAGTTGTTGAGATCGCTAAACTTCTGGCCCAAAGGTCATCAAAGGATATAGATATGGTGGTACAGTGAGTGTGTTCAAAGATTAGACATGTCCTTATTGAATTGTGCCGCATGCTCTCGGGGACATGTGGCCTACTCATGGTTGTATTTCCTATGTTGTTACATGACATTTTAACTGCTTTGGCAATTATGAGCTCGGGACTTTCTGCTGCGACTATGCCCCATAGCTCTAAACTCACCAGTCAGGAGAAACTTACACCCAGCATCTACTCTGTTAAGCCCTCTCAGCAGCTTACATGTTTCATGAGATAAACTCTTATTCTTCTTAACTCCAGATAATATAATAATAATCTTTATTGTCACAGGTAGGCTTACATTAACACTGCAATGAAATTACTGTGAAAACCCCTTAACCGCCACACTCTGGCACCTATTCGGGTACACTGAGGGAGAATTCAGAACGTCCAAATTACCTAAAAGCGCGTCTTTCAGGACTTGTGGGAGGAAACCGGAGCACCCGGAGGAAACCCACGCAGACATGGGGAGATTGTGCACACTCTGCACAGATAGTGACCCATTCCATTAAATCTCTCCATATAAGACAACCCTCTCCTCCATGAAATCAATCTACTGAACCTTGCTGCATCTAGTTACACCCTGTATATCCTTTCTTAGATACAGAAAGCAAAACTGTGGACCGGTCACCATGTACAGTCTCAGCAAAACCATGTGCGACTGTAATAAGATTTCCTTGCTATTTTCCTACTCAATGGAATATATATTGAAAATTATGAATTTCACAATCTGCCTTAGCCTACTCAGCTTCATACCTATGTGACGGTTTACTTCAGTTTAATAATTTAATTTCAGACTTGAGTATGTCGCTCTCAAACTCAATGCGAAATTCAATCATGTTACGATTACTCTTCCCCAGTGGATCCCTTACCATCAGATAAATGATTATTCCTGTTCTCATTATACAAGCCAAGACTTTAAACAGCCTTGTGTTCCCTGTGCGCAACTCAAAGTAACCATATGCTTTTTACGGCACCGATCATGACTTCTCACTATTTTGAAGTGACTTTAAAAACATGTTAAGATTGCAAGTTGAATGAACAAACTGGCCATGGCACTGTGGTACAAGAAGCCATTCAAGTGGGGGGAGTGAGTAGAATGTAATGGCAGTAGGGGATGGTATAGTCAAGAGGATGTACACAGCTCTCTACAGCTTAGAGCAGGAGTCCAGATGGCTGTGTTGCCTGCCCAGTGCCAGAGTTCAGGACGCCTGTTTAGGGATGGAGAGGAACTTGCAGT
The DNA here is from genome assembly GCF_047496885.1 of Scyliorhinus torazame. NCBI lineage: Eukaryota > Metazoa > Chordata > Chondrichthyes > Carcharhiniformes > Scyliorhinidae > Scyliorhinus > Scyliorhinus torazame. The sequence goes on from NC_092709.1 coordinate 277,702,451, forward strand.
GGGAGATGTGCCTCACTAATTTGATCGTGTTTTTCGAAGAAGTAACAAAGATGATAGATGAGGGAAAGGCAGTAGATGTTGTCTACATGGACTGTAGAAAAACCTTTGACAAGGTACCTCATGGTAGACTGGTAGAAAAGATGAAGTCACTTGGGATCAGAGGAGAGCTGGCAAGTTGGATACAGAATTGGCTTGGGCACAAAAGTCAGAGGGTAGCAGTAGAAGGATGTGTTTCTGAATGGAAGGCTGTGACTAGTGGCGTTCCACAGGGATCAGTTCTGGGGCCTTCGTTGTTTGTGGTGTATACAAATGATTTGGAAGAAAATGTAGCTGATCTGATTAGTAAGTTCGCAGATGACACAAAAATTGGTGGAGTTGCGGATAGTGAAGAGAATTGTCAGCGGATACAGCAGGATATAAACTAGTTGGAGTCTTGCGTGGAGAAATAGCTGATGGAGTTCAATCCGGACAAGTGTGAGCTAATGCACTTTAGAAGGCCCAATGCATGTAGGAATTATGCAATAATTGGTCGAACTCTTGCGAGGACTGACAGGCAGAGAGATCTGGGCATGCATGTCCACCGATCACTGAAAGTGACAACGCATGTGGTCAAGAAGGCATGCGGCATGATGGCCTTATCGGTCGAGGCATTAAATATAAAAATTGGCAAGTCATGTTGTAGCTGTACAGGACCTGAGTTAGGCCTCATTTGGAACATTGTGTACAATTCTGGTTGCCACACTACCAGAAGGATGTGGATGCTTTGGAGAGTGTACAGAAGTGGTTTACTAGGATGTTGCCTGGTATGGAGGGCATTAGCTATCAGGAGAGTTTATTTAAACTCGGTCTGTTCTCACTGTAACGACGGAGGTTGAGAGGCAACCTGATAGAGGTCTACAAGGTTATGAGTTGCATGGACAGAGAGGATAGTCAGATGCTCTTTCCTCAGGTAGGAGAGTCAAGTACTAGGGGGACATAGGTTTAAAGTGCGCGGGGAAAAGTTTAGAACAGATGTGCGAGGCACATTTTTTTACACAGAGGGTGGTAAATATATGGAACGCGCCGCCTGGAAAGGTGGTGGGCAGATACGAAAAGGGCATTTAAGGGGCACCTCGACAAATATATGAATAGGGTGGGAATGGAAGGATACGGACTCGGTAAGTGCAGACGGTTTTAGTTTAGGCATGTACCATGGTCGGCGCAGGCTTGGAGGGCCAAAGGACCTGTTCCTGTGCTGTTTTGTTCTTTGTTCTTTTTCTCTTTGACCCAGTTGTCGTGGTTTTCGTGGATACCAATTACGTAGTTCGGACTACAGAAGGGATTCTGCTTCGGGATTATGTGCAGCCAGGGACTAAATTAAAAAGGAAATTGGATTTGGATTTGGATTTATTGTCACGTGTACCGAGGTACAGTGAAAAGTATTAACATAGAACATTACAGCGCAGTACAGGCCATTCGGCCCTCGATGTTGCGCCGACCTGTGAAACCAATCTAAAGCCCATCTACACTATTCCCTTATCATCCATATGTTTATCCAATGACCATTTAAATGCCCTTAATGTTGGCAAGTCCATTACTGTTGCAGGCAGGGCATTCCATGCACTTACTACTATCTGAGTAAAGAGCCTACCTCTGACATCTGTCCTATATCTATCTCCTCTCAATTTAAAGCTATGTCCCTTCGTGCTAGACATCTGATCATCTTGTATGCCTCAATTAAGTCACCTCTTGACCTTCTTCTCTCGAAGGAAAACAGCCTCAAGTCCCTCAGCCTTTCCTCATAAGATCTTCCCTCCATACCAGGCAACATTCTGGTAAATATCCTCTGCATCCTTTCCAATGCTTCCACATCCTTCCTATAATGCGGCGACCAGGACTGCACGCAATACTCCAAATGCGGCCGCACCAGAGTTTTGTACAGCTGCAACATGACCTCATGGTTCCAAAATTCAATCCCTCTACCAATAAAAGCTAACACACCGTACGCGTTCTTAACAACCCTCTCAACCTGGGTGGCAACTTTCAGGAATCTATGTACATGGACACCGAGATTTCTCTGCTCATCCACACTACCAAGAATCTTACCATTAGCCCAGTACTCTATCTTCCTGTTATTCCTTCCAAAATGAATCACCTCACACTTTCCTGCATTAAACTCCATTTGCCACCTCTCAACCCAGCTCTGCAGCTTATCTATGTCCCGCTGTAACTTGTAACATCCTTCCGCACTGTCCACAACTCCACCGACTTTAGTGTCATCTGCAAATTTACTCACCCATCCTTCTACACCCTCCTCCAGGTAATTTATAAAAATGACAAACAGCAGTGCCCCCAAAACAGATCCTTGTGGTACACCACCAGTAACTGGACTCCAGGCTGAACATTTCTCATCAACCACCACCCTTTGTCTTCTTCCAGCTAGCCAATTTCTGATCCAAACTGCTAAATCACCCTGAATCCCATGCCTCCATATTTTCTGCAATAGCCTACCGTGGGGAACCTTATCAAACGTGTGATGAACGGTTACTGTAACACTGTACCCTTGTTGTCATGTAAGGTGATGTCCCCTTTAAGACCGGGCTTGGAACCCTGGGGAACTCCACCTCCGGCACTGCGCATCTGGGAGCCGTATATAAGGGGCCGCCTTGTGGGCGGCGTAGCTGTTAACATACGTCTCGGCACCAGTCTGGTTCTTAGTTTATTAAAGCCTCCTTTACCGTTTACACTCTAAGCGCCGTTATTGGGGGTACCACAATTTAATAAACTAAACTACATCAGGATGGACGCAGGCCTAAAACCAGAGAAGCTCAACCTGGAAGCACGGACACCGGAAGCAAAGGAAATTTTTTAATACTGGCTCCGATGCTTCGAGGCTTACCTGGACTCCTCAGAGATTCCCATCCTGGGGCCATGCAAGCTGCGCCTACGCCACGCCCGGGTGAGTCACAGAATCTCTGCCACGTCGAACGACGACTTATGAAGAGGCGGTCGAGCTACTCTGCAAGTGGTTCGTCAAGCCTATCAATGAGGTGCACGCCAGGCATCTGCTCTCTACCTGCTGGCAGCGCTCGGGGGAATCGCTAGACAAATTCGTCGAAAAACTCACCGCGCTTGCCAGGGACTGTGACCACCAGGATGTGACAGGGGAAGTCCATATGAACCTGCACATCAGAAACGCTTTTGTGTCCGGCATATGCTCGACCTACATCTGGCAGCGGCTACTCGAAAACGGGTCAAAAGACCTCCAGGACACGCAAATGCTCGCCTCCACGCTGGAGGTGGCCCAACATAACTTGGGTACGTACCCCGTGGACTCTGCGAGCCCCCCCGGACGTCCTCAGACTCAGCCATATTACAGGCCTGCGCCACGCGGCAACCCGCTCATCATGGGGGCACACCGTGCTACTTCTGCAGGCAGGGCCAGCACCCACGCCCACGCTGCCCAGCCCACTCCCCGATCTGCAGCGACTGCGGGAAGAAGGGGCATTTTGCGAGGGCCTGCCTGGCCAGACCCAGGAGCCAGAAGAACAAAGAACAGCCGGCCCGAAAATCAGACTCTCAGGCCCGCAGGCCTCGCAATGCGGCTGTGCACCGACCCGACACGCCCCCTTCTGACGCGTCATCAGCCTCGTGTGAATCATGGGAGCGGCCATCTTGTCGGCGGCCATCTTCTTGACCCGACACACGCAGCTGACGGTGGCGGCCATTTTACGAGTCCGACTCGGATGAGGACTCCGACTACCCGCGAGTGGGAGCGATCATCCTCGACCAAACTCGGCCAAAACACCTGCAGAACTCTATGATGCAGGTCCAGGTCAACGGGCGCGACACTGCATGCCTCTTCGACTCCGGGAGCACGGAGAGCTTTTTCCATCCTGAAACGGTAAGGCGCTGCTCCCTGCGCACCCATCCCGCGTCCCAAACCATAGCCCTCGCATCCGGGTCCCACTCGGTACAAATCAGGGGGTACTGTATCGCAGATCTCTCGATCCAGGGCGCCAAGTACATCCGTTTCAAATTTTATATCCTTCCCCACCTCTGTGCCCCCCTGCTGCTTGGACTGGATTTCCAGTGCAGCCACCGAAGCCTGACACTGAAGTTCGGCGGACCCTTGCCCCCTCCTCACGGTATGCTGCCTTGCAACACTGAAAGTCGCACCCCCCTCGCTATTCGCGAACCTCACTCCCGACTGTAAGCCCGTCGCCACCAGGAGCCGGCGGTACAGTGCCCAAGATATGACTTTTATCAAGTCAGAGGTCCAGCGTTTACTGGGAGAGGGGGTCATCGAGGCTAGCAACAGCCCCTGAAGAGCACAAGTGGTGGCAGTCCGGTCCGGGGATAAGAAACGGATGGTCGTGGATTATAGCCAGACCATAAACCGATTCTCGCAGCTTGCTGCGTACCCCCTTCTTCGCATCGCGGAAATGGTAAATCAGATCGCCCAATACCGAGTATTTTCCACGGTCGACCTCAAATCCGCCGACCACCAGCTCCCCATCCGACCAAAAGACCGCCCCCTATATTGCCTTCGAAGCAGCCGGCCGGCTTCAGGGTCCCCTTCGGCGTCACAAATGGGGTCTCCGTCTTTAAAAGGGCGATGGATCAAATGGTGGACCAGTATGGTTTGCAGGCTACATACCCGTACTTGGACAATGTCACCATCTGCGGCCATGACCAGCAGGACCATGACGCAAACCTCAAAAAGTTCCCCCAGACCGCCCGAGCCCTTAACCTGACCTATAATGAGGAAAAATGCGTTTTCCACACAACCCGGCCAGCCATCCTCGGCTATGTCGTGGAAAACAGTGTCCTAGGTCCTGACCCCGACCGCATGCGCCCCCTTAAGGAACTCCCCCTCCCCCGCAGCCTCAAGGCCCTCAAACGGTGCTTGGGGCTCTTCTCCTACTACGCCCAGTGGGTCCCCAAGTATGCAGACAAAGCCCGCCCACTCATAAAAACCACCGCTTTTCCCCTCTCGGCTGAAGCTCGATTGGCCTTCAACCGCATCAAGGCCGATATCGTCAAGGCCGCTATGCGCGCGGTGGACGAAACTATCCCCTTCCAGGTAGAGAGCGATGAATCAGACATCGCCCTGGCTGCTACCCTCAATCAGGCAGGCAGACCAGTAGCGTTCTTCTCCCGGACCTTCACCGTCTCCGAGGTTCGACACTCTGCAGTCGATAAGGAGGCACAAGCCATTGTGGAGGCTGTGCGGCGTTGGAGGCACTACCTAGCCGGTAGGAGGTTCACCCTCGTCACCGACCAACGGCCGGTCGCCTCTATGTTCGATAACACGCAACGGGGCAAAATAAAAAAGGTTAAAATTTTGAGGTGGAGGATCGAACTCTCCACCTACACGTACGATATCAAGTATCGTCCAGGGAAGCTCAACGGGCCCCCAGATGCCCTGTCCCGCGGCACATGCGCCAACGCGCAGGACGACCACCTGCAAGCCATCCACAATGACCTCTGCCACCCGGGGGTTACCCGGCTCACCCATTTTATCAAGTCCGGCAACCTTCCTTACTCAACCAAGGAGGTCAAGGCCATGATCAGGGCCTGCCAGATCTGTGCGGAGTGCAAACCGCACTTCTACCGGCCAGACAAGGTTCGCCTCGTGAAGGCCTCGGGGCCCTTTGAGCGACTGAGCGTGGACTTCAAGGGGCCCCTCCCGTCCACCAATCGTAATGCCTATTTCCTCACCGTTATCGCTGAGTTCTCCCGCTTCCCATTCCCCATTCCCTGCCCCGACATGATCTCAGCCACCATGATTTCGGCACTGCACAGCATCTTCACTCTGTTCGGTTTCCCCACTGATGCCCACAGCGACCGGGGTACATCATTCATGAATGATGAACTGCATCAGTATCTGCTCAGCAAAGGCATCGCCTCGAGCAGAACGACCAGTTATAGTCCGCAGGGAAACGGGCAAGTGGAGAGGGAGAACGCGACAGTGTGGAAGGCTGTCCTTCTGGCCCTATGGTCAAGAAGTCTCCCAACTACCCGCTGGCAGGAGGTCCTGCCCGATGCCCTACACTCCGTTAGGTCGCTCCTCTGCACAGCCACAAATGATACCCCTCACAACCGATTGTTTGTCTTCCCCAGGAAGTCTACCTCCGGGGTCTCACTTCCACCTTGGCTGACGGCTCCGGGATATGTTCTTCTCCGGAGGCACCCGAGGAGCCATAAAACGGACACCCTGGTCGAAAAGGTCCAATTACTCCACGCCAACCCCAGTTACGCCTACGTTGATTACCCCGACGGCAGGCAAGATACGGTTTCCCTCCGGGATCTGGCACCCGCTGGACTCCCCACCACAGACACCTCTTCCCGCGCCGCTCCCCTGCAGGACACGGCACCCCCTATAACACATCCCCTCCCGGCCCCACGCCCCGTTGGTGAGCACCTACCGCGCGCGCCTCCCAGCGCCACACCTTTACACACCCCGCCGGCGCCGGCACCACTACCCCCAGCCCCGCCTATTCTCCCTGCGCCCCGTTCCCCTGCCCCGACCCGGAGCGAAGCTCCGACCGCCGTGCTTCCAGACGTACCCTCAACCAAGACGTCAGTGTCCGCCGCACCACCGCCCGAACTGAGGAGGTCGATGAGGACGATCCGGCCACCGAGACGGATGGACTTATGATGGCACTTCACCCCCGCCGGACTTTTTTTTAAACAGGGGGTGAATGTGATGAACGGTTACTGTAACACAGTACCCTTGTCATCATGTAAGGTGATGTCCCCTTTAAGACCAGGCTTGGAACCCTGGGGAACGCCGCCTCCGGCTCCACCCATCTGGGAGCCGTATATAAGGGGCCACCTTGTGGGCGGCGTAGCTGTTAGCACACGTCTCGGCACCAGTCTAGTTCTTAGTTTATTAAAGCCTTCTTTACTGTTTACACTCTAAGCGTCGTTATTGAGGGTACCACAAAACGCTTTACTGAAATCCATATACACCACATCAACTGCTTTACCCTCGTCCACCTGTTTGGTCACCTTCTCAAAGAACTCAATAAGGTTTGTGAGGCACGACCTACCCTTCACAAAACCGTGCTGACTATCTCTAATCAAATTATTCCTTTCCAGATGATTATACATCCTACCTCTTATAAACCTTTCCAAGATTTTGTCCACAACAGAAGTAAGGCTCACTGATCTATAGTTACCGGGGTTGTCTCTACTCCCCTTCTTGAACAAGGGGACAACATTTGCTATCCTCCAGTCTTCTGGCACTATTCCTGTAGACAATGATGACATAAAGATCAAAGCCAAAGGCTCAGCAATCTCCTCCCTAGCTTCCAAGAGAATCCTAGGATAAATCCCATCCATTCAAATCACTACCGCCGCCTGCCCCCCCAACACAACACGGTTTGCCAGCTCCTGTAGCAGCATTAGAATGAGGTGTGGTAGGGTGAAACGGGAGATGCCCAGAAGCTTGTTCGATGGCACGTTTTAATGGCCACAGTGTGGGCTGGGGAACAGGAAGATGCACCAAGATGGGGGCGAGGGAGAGAAAGGGGATTCAGAGACATGGACAGGGAGAGAGCGCAATTCAAGAGCGGACGCCCCAGGCCGCTGAATCCATGGCCACCAATGAGGGAGCGATTATGGGTCAGCACGGTAGAACAGTGGTTGGCACAGTTGCTTCAGAGCTCCAGGGTCCCAGGTTCGATTCCCAGCTCACTGGGTCACTGTCTGTGCGGGGTCTGCACGTTCTCTCCGTGTCTGTGTGGGCTTCCTCCCACAGTCCAAAGATGTGCGGGTTAGGAGATTTGGTAATGCTAAATGAATTGAAACAATGAATGAAAATCGCTTATTGTCATAAGAAGGCTTCAAATGAAATTACTGTGACAAGCCCCTAGTCGCCACATTCCAGCGCCTGTTGGGGAAGGCTGGTACGGGAATTGAACCGTGCTGCTGGCCTGCCTTGGTCTGCTTTCAAAGCCAGCTATTTAGCCCAGTGTGCTAAACCAGCCCCTTAGTGTCCTAAAAGATTAGGTAGAGTTACTGAGATAGGTTGGAAGTGTGTGGTTAAGCGGGGTGCTCTTTCCAAGGGCTGGTGCAGACTCGATGGGCCTCCTTCTGCATTATAGATTCTATGATCTGTGATTATTGTTCTGCATCCAGTCCAGACAGATCGTTGAAAAAACATAGAACCTCAAGGATAATAATATCTGGATTACTACCTGAACCACAAGCAAATTAGCATATGGCAAATAAAATTGGGGCGATGGATGGGTATGGATGGATGGATACGAGTCCGTATCCTTCCATTCCCACCCTATTCAGATATTTGTCTAGGTGCCCCTTAAATGCCCCTATCGTACCTGCTCCCACCACCTTCCCAGGCAGTGTTCCATATATTTACCACCCTCTGTGTAAAGAAAACCTGCCTCGCACATCTGTTTTAAAATTTCCCCACGCACTTTAAACCTATGTCCCCCTAGTACTTGACACTCCTACCCGAGGAAAGAGCATCTGACTATCCACTCTGTCCATGCCACTCATAACCTTGTAGACCTCTATCAGGTCGCCTCTCAACCTCCGTCGTTCCAGTGAGAACAGACCGAGTTTAAATAAACTCTCCTGATAGCTAATGCCCTCCATACCAGGCAACATCCTCGTAAACCGCTGCTGTACCCTCTCCAAAGCATCCGCATGGCTCAAGGCCTAGTGTGGAAGAAATTGGTTTTGATTCATGGAGCACTGGCACCAGTATTGGGAAAGTGGGAGCTAAACCGTTGGGACTGTCTTCACCTGAACCGTGCTGGAACCAGTGTTATGGTGAGTTGTTTAAATAGGGCAGTAGAGAGGGTTTTAAACTAAACGGTGAGGGGAAGAGATCATGTGAGGGGCGATGTGGTAAATTAACCAGAAATGACAAAGTAATATAGTAGGGCAGTGGTTTGGGTAATGATAACTAGAGTGTGGCAGGAAATGACAGAGAGTACAACTTGGAGAGCAACAGCAAATAAGGCCAGAGATTATAAAAATGGTAAAAAGTCAGAGTTAAAGGTTGAATTATTAACACGAATGGAAATAACTATGTATGACCTGATAGCCATCACAGTGACATGGTTGTAGGATGACCAAGGCTTGGACCTGAATACGAACGGTATTTGGCATTTCAAAAATATAGGAAGCAAGGAAAAGGTGGTGGTATAGCCTGTTAATTAAGGATGACTTAGTACAGTAATGAGCGATGATGTGAGCTTGAAAGAGCAAGGTGTAGAATCAGTTTGGGTAGAGATAAGAAATAGGAAAGGTAAGAGGTCACTTGCAGAGGTGGTTTATCGGCCTGTTCGCAGTAGTTACACTGCAGAATGGAGTATACATGAAGAAATAAACAGGATGGGTAAGAAAGGTGTTCCAATAACCATTGGTGACTGGGCAAATCAAGATTGGCAAAGACAGCCTGACAAATTAATTCATAAAGTATATTTGGGCCAATTCCTTCTATAAATATTCACCAGCACCAACAGAGAGCAGGCTATTCGAGACCTGGTAATGTGCAATGATACAAGATTAATCTATAGCCTCATAGTAAAGGAGCCTCTTGGTGATAACAATCATAAAATGATAGAATTTGAAAGTGTGAATTGTGGGTCTAAGACTAAAGTTTTAAACCTAATGAAAGGTAATTATAAGGATATGAAGGTAGATTGGACTAAATTGGACCAGAAAAATAGTGGCATAATTGACAGGAGATATTTAATAAGTCTCAGCAAGGATTTATCCCAGTGAGAAAAAAATACGTTTGGAGAGGAAATCATCATCTGTGGTTAAATAAAGAAGATAAGAAAAGGAAAATCAAATTGAAATATTAAACAAATCGGCGAAGGTTAGTGGCTGTTCAGGGGATTGAGCAAATTAAAGAACCAGCAAAGAATAACTATAAACTATATAAAGGAAGAGAAATTAGAATAGGAGAGGAAGTTACAAGAAATATAAAAAGTAAGAGTTTCTACAAGTACTCAACCAGAAAAAATTAACTAAGTTAGTGTTGGTCCTCCAGAGGGTGGGTCGAAGGAATTGATATGGAATCAAGGAAATGGCAGAGCTTGGTCTGTCTTCACTGTAAAAGACTCCGGAAAGATAGTTGAAAATCAAGAGGTGAAAGTAAGGGTGGAATTAAAACAATCAACATTGCTAAGGAAAAGCTACTGGAAAAACCATTAGATCTGAAGGCTGATAATGCTTGCATCCTAGGGTCTCAAAAGATGTGGCTGCATAGATAATAAAGTATTGGTTATAATATTCCAAAATTCCTTGGATTCTGGAAAGATCCCAGCGGATTGAAAAATAGCAAATGTAACACCTTTATTCAAGAAATCAGGGAAACAGAATGCAGAAACCTATAGTTCAGTTAGCCTGACGGAGGGCAAATTCTGGAATCCATTATTAAAGAGCTTATAACAGGATACTTAGAAAATCAAACAGGATCAGAAAAAGTCAAGGAACAGGCAAGGTGGTTAAAGGGGAACCTGTAGATGTGGTGGGTATTTGGAGTTCCAGAAGGAATTTGATAAGGTGCCATGTCATAGGTTACTACCCAAAATAAGAGTTCATGGTGTCAGGGTTAACATATTCGTAGCAATAAAGAATTAGTGAGCTGACAAGAAATAGAGAATATGGATTAACGGGTCTTTCTCAGGTTTGTAAGCTGTGACCAGTGGAGTGGGGCCTCAATTATTTAAAATATATAACAATGACTGAATGTATGAAACTTGCCAATGATATCATGATAGGGAGGACAGTAAGTTGTCAAAATGAGATAAAGGGCGGAATTCTCCCAAGCCCCTGCTAGTGGATTTAATGTGGGGCATGGGGAAGAGAATATGCAGGAGGCCCAGAAATCGGGCCTGCGAATTCACAAAGAGATCTTTCTCTGGTGCTCGCCTTCATGGGTCAGAAAACCCACCAGAGGCTGGCATGAATCTCATTTGCATCCATTAATGGGATACGGTTGGAGGCCTAACCCCTCCCCCACACAGGGGCCAGGATTCTTCGACCCCCCACCCCCCCCCCCACCCACCCCCGCCGAGTCGGAGAATCCCCGGGGGGAGGCGCAAATCCTGCCCCAATGCCGGCTACCCTATTCTCCGGCGCCGGTTTTTGGGCGGCGGCGGGATTCCCACCACGCCGGTCGGGGGCCATTGAAGCGGTCCCCCCGGAAATTCTCCAGGCCCCCATGGGCCGAGCCAGTCCCGCCGGCGTGAATTACTGACCTCACGCATGGCGGGACCTGGTAGGTGAGTATGCGGGGCCGGTCCTCGGAGGGGTGCGGGGTGGAGCCGACCCTGGCCCGCGATCGGGGCCCACCAATCTGCTGGCAGGCTTGTTCCGTGGGGGGTCTTCTTTCCTCCGCGCCGGGCTCCTGTAGGGCTCCGCCATATTGCCCGGGGCCGGCGTGGAGAGGAGAACCCCTACGCATGCGCGGAAATACGCTGTCCGGTCCACGCATGTGCGAACTCGCGCTGTCCCTTCGGCCCCAGCTGGAACGGCGCCAACCCCTCCGGCACCCACCTAGTTCGAGGGTTGGGAGAATTCTGAAGTTCAGAGAATTCCTTACTTTCGGTGGCTGTTGACACCGGAGTGGTTGGAGCCAGTTTTCCCGCCCGGGGGAGCATAGCCCCCAGAAGGGAGAATCCAGGCGGATTCTCCACAATGTCAGTGGGAAACACGTTGGTGTGAAACACATTTAGTACAATGTGGAGTGCAGATTTCAGGATTCATCTGAACAATGCCTCGGGCTGCCTCCAGAGTTCAGGGGCGAAATTCTCCCCCAACGGCGCGATGTCCGCCGACTGGCGCCAAACACGGCGCCAATCAGACGGGCATCGCGCCGGCCCAAAGGTGCGGAATGCTCCGCATCTTTGGCGGCCTAGCCCCAACATTGAGGGGCTAGGCCGACGCCGGAGGGATTTCCGCCCCGCCAGCTGGCAGAAATGGCGTTTGTTGCCCCGCCAGCTGGCGCGGAAATGCGGCGCATGTGCGGGAGCGTCAGCGGCCGCTGACAGTTTCCCGGCGCATGCGCAGTGGGGAGAGTCTCTTCCGCCTCCGCCATGGTGGAGGCCGTAGCGGAGGCGGAAGGGAAAGAGTGCCCCCACGGCACAGGCGCGCCCGCGGATCGGTGGGCCCCGATCGCGGGCCAGGCCACCGTGGAGGCACCCCCCGGGGTCAGATCACCCCGCACCCCCCCCCCCCCAGGACCCCGGAGCCCGCCCACGCCGCCTGGTCCCGCCGGTAAATACCAGGTTTGATTTACGCCGGCGGGACAGGCAATTTCTGGGCGGGATTTCGGCCCATCCGGGCCGGAGAATCCAGCGGGGGTTCCCGCCAACCGGCGCGGCCCGATTCCCGCCCCCGCCCAATCTCCGGTACCGGAGACTTCGGCGGGGGCGGGGGCGGGATTCACGGCGGCCTACGGCCATTCTCCGACCCGGCAGGGGGTCGGAGAATGACGCCCCAGGATGGAGGCTTCCAGCAACCCTGGAACATCAAAGCGGTGGATAGGCGGGTGCACCTGCAGGTGGACCTTCTAGATTCGGTGTCCTGGTGGGGATCCATTTCCAGCCTCAAAATGTTCCTGGAGACCCATCTTCAGTATCAAGAAGTCCACCTTCTTTCTTCAATAGTGGGTTAGTGATGTTGGATGCCTTTTCAACATGGCACCTGGACACAACAACAGATGACACGTCATCCAGGACTGCCCTGCCACTTAATTAAGGTGCATAATTAATGAGGTTGGGCCGTACAATTTGGCATGTTTTCCCCCCGGTCGCCACAACAGGAAACACTCCACGTTCCCACCCTGGCCATGGCACTTCATATCAAAATGGGAGAATTCTGCCCAAACTGTCTGTAAAGGGATATAGATAGGTTGAATGAGTGGGAAGGAAATTAGCATATGGAGAGTATAATGTGAGAAAATGTGAACTTGTCCGCTTTGGTAGGGAGAATAGAAAAGCAGTATACTATTTAAAGAGAGACAGATTGCGTGAAACATTAAAGCGTATGGGTTTGGGGGTAGTGTATTGACGTGGATAGAAAACTGGTTGACAGTCAGAAACCAAAGAGTAGCAATAAACAGGTCTTTTTCCAAATGGCAGGCAGTGACAAGTGGGGTACCGCAAGGATCTGTGTTGGGACCCCAGCTATTCAGGAATATATGTTAATGATTTAGATCAGAGAACTTCATGTAATATCTCCAGATTTGCAGATGACACAAAGCTGGGTGGGAGGGTGAGCTGTGAGGAGGATGCAGAGATTCTTCAGTGTGATTTTGGCAAGTTGAGTGAGTGGGCAAATGCATGGTCAATATAATATAATGTGCATAAATGTGAAGTTATCCACTTTGGTAGCAAAAACAAGAAGGCAGATTATTATCTGAATGGCTATCAATTGAGAGAGGGGAATGTGCAACAAGACCTGGGAATCCATGTACACCAGCCACTGAAAGTAAGCATGCAGGTGCAGCATGCGGTAAAGAAGGAAAATGGTATGTTGACCTTTATAATGAGAGGATTCGAGTACAAATGTAAGGATGGCTTGCTGCAATTATATAGGGCCTTGGCGAGACCACACCTGGAATATCATGAGCAGTTTTTATCTCCTCATCTGAGGAAGGATGTTCTTGCTTTAAAGGGTGTACAGTGAAGGTTTACGAGACTGATTCCTGTGTTGGTGAGGGTGAGACTGATGTGTAAGGAGAGATTGAGTCGATTAGGATTATATTTGCTGGAGCTTGTAAGAATGAGTGGGGATCTCATAGAAACCTATAAAATTCTAACAGGACTAGAGAGGGTAAATGCAGGAAGGATGTTTCCGATGGCAAGGGAGTCCAGAACCAGGGGCCACAATCTAAGGATCCGGGCTAAACCATTTAAGACTGAGGTAAAGAGAAATTTCTTCACGCAGAGAGATGAGCCAGTGGAATTCACGACCACAGAAAGCAGTTGAGGCCAAAACATTGTGGGCTGGATACTCCATCGGCGGGATCCACTTCGCTGGCAGCACACTCACGCCTGCGGATTTCCTGACAGCGTGAGGGTGCCCGCAATGGGAAACTCCATTGGCTGGCTGGCGCGATGGAGGATCCCACTGCCGACAGGGGGGAGCCGCACCAGAAACAGTTAGATATGGCTCTTGGGCAAAAGGAATCAAAGGATATTGTGGGGGAGCGCGGGGGGAAGCAAGAACAGGTTACTGAGTTGAATGATCAACCATGACCATAATGAATAGCTGAGCACGCCCAAAGGACCAAATGACCTAATCCTGCTCCTATTTTCTATCTTTCAGATTGAGTTAGATAGATTTTTTGATAGACAAGAGAGGGTTATTGGGGGGGGGGGGGGGGGGTTCCTGCTCCTAAGTCCTATGTTCTATGTCCGAATGTTCCTATTACATTTCACATTACATGATATGCTTGATTGCTGGTTAATGTCTGCGTTTTTACCCCTTTCATGACTGATCAAAGTTATAAAATAGTGCATATAATTACAAGCAATAAAGTACCATACTAGCTTCAAAACAAATTCCCAGTCATGCAATAGCTTCTTTTACAACAAAATGGTATTAACTCTGCCAAAAGTATTGTAAACATTCTTGAAGACTTTGCACTGTATGATCACCTGCATAGAAAACATAGCAGCAAACGCTTATTTTAAGGAAGATATATATTCCACAATGCTGTGTTTATCCGTCCAATACACACAGTTCAATAATATGTAACAGTTCCTTTGACATCAAAGTTGCCCTGTTTCTACCTCTGGGCAGATTTTAGTGTCACTGTGCAAGCACGTGCTTACAATTTTCCGAATCTGGTCATGGGCCATTCCTGATATCAGAGGGAAGTTCAGCATGTTCTACTGATAAGAAAATGTCACAGGAGGTGGGGTCATGGGGGGGGGGGTGCTGCAGTGGCGGTAGCGAGTGGACGTATTTGAGCAGAACTAAAATGGCAAATGCAACATATGTGACACTGGCGGCAAACATTTATCTATGCTCCTGATTTGTCTCTGGAAATGCAGAGGAATCCGAGGCCCGGTATGGTTCTCTAGTACCAAGGAAACCCATTATTTACTCACGTGACATTGGACAGAACTCCCTACGGTAAACATGAAACTGAGGGAAAACGGAACTCAAATTGCTGTAAAGCGAAATAGCATATTGCTTTGTGAGGTGAGGATTAACATGGCAAGTTTTTTTATTATTTAAGCTTTTTCCAGCCACAGTTACAAACTGCCATTCTCAGCTAATTTAAGGTCATGAAGGCAAGTAAAGGCGCTTTAGCTGCATGGAACAATGATCTGTGAGTTAGGATGAACAGGGAGATTTTCTATAAATGACAACACAGGTCAGGAATCTAAAGGCCAGAAATCTGGGGCGTCATTCTCCGACCCCCCAGCGGGTCGGAGAATGGCTGTTGGCCGCCGTGAATCCCGACCCCGCCGATTGCCGAAGTCTCCGAAGGGAGAAAAGTCGGCGGGCCGTTAATGGCGCCGCTGACGTCGGAGAATGGCACGGGTCTGCGCAAGGCAGCCGATTTTCGGCCTGCCGATATTCTCCCTTCCGGATGGGCCGAAGTCCCGTCGACGTGACGACCGTTCACGTCGACGTAAATCAAACCTCCTTTTCATCGGCGTGACCCTGTGCTCCAGGTTCACGCCGACCAGCGTGGAGGTGAGTGACGGCCTGGGGGGTTGGCTCTGGGCAGGCGATGGCGTGGCCGCAGTCTGAATGTGTGGGGAGAGGTGTGTCTCGGGTTGTGTGTGTGTGTGTGCAGTGGGGGGGGTGGTTAGAGTGTGCTGGGCTCCGGGGGAGTGCCGGGAGGAGGGTCCGTGCCGGGGAGGAGGATGGAGGGGTCCGTGCCGGGGAGGGGGTTGGGGGGGTCCGTGCCGGGGAGGAGGTTGGGGTCCGTGCCGGGGAGGGGGATGGGGGGGTCCGTGCCGGGGAGGAGGTTGGGGTCCGTGCCGGGGAGGGGAATGGGGGGTCAGTGCCGGGGAGGCGGTTGGGGTCCGTGCCGGGGTGGAGGTTGGGGTCCGTGCCGGGGAGGAGGATGGGGGGGTCCGTGCCGGGGAGGAGGTTGGGGGGGGTCCATGCCAGGGAGGGGAATGGGGGGGGTCCGTGCCGGGGAGGGGGGGTGCGAGGGCAAGTGAGTTGGTCCACCTGGCCAGGTGCCAGCCTCCAACAGTTGGACACATGCGGTCCATGCCACCTGGCTGGGGGGAAGGAGGGGATATGGGCAATGATGACATGTCGTCGTTTCCCCCCCCCCCCTCCCCCAACCAGGCCGTCATGTTTTCCGATCATCCAGCGATGTTGGCCGCCGTGGCGGCAGCCGCTAATGTCCATGTTGCCCTGGATGAGGAGGAGGAGGAGGAGCGTGCCGCAGAGGGGCAGGCGGCAGCCGCCCAGGCTGGAGGGACACCTGACCGACAGGACGAGGAGGGGGAGGAGGACGTCGCGGCCCCACGGCAACGGAGGCACCCGAGGGCGCCCCATGTGTACCGGCCCCGGCAGTCATACCAGGACCTCACGGACCGGGAATGCAGGAGGAGACTCCGGATGAGGCGGGAAACCGTGGCACACATCTGCCACCTGCTGGCACACCTGTCATCGCGTGGCACTGGCGGGGGACACCCTCTCCCCGTGTCCGTCAAGGTTACGGTGGCCCTGAACTTTTATGCAATGGGGTCATTCCAGGCACCGATTGGGGACCTGTCCGGCATATCGCAGACATCGGTGCATCCGGGCAGTGACAGATGCCCTATATGCCATGGGGCACCGCTACATCCGCTTCCCTGTGGACCGGGCCAGCCAAGATGCCCGGGCCGTGGGCTTCTCTGCCGTGGCCGGGTTCCCCATGGTCCAGGGCGCGATTGTTGGGATGCACGTCGCCGTGCGGCCACCTGCAGATAACAGGGCCGTGTTCACCAATAGGAAGGGGACCTATTCGATGAACGTACAGGTGGTCTGCGACCACCGCATGATGATCCTGCAAGTCTGCGCCAGTTACCCAGGCAGTGTACACGACTCATACGTGTTGTCGCGGTCATCCATCCCCAGCATGTATGAGGGACGCCATCCCCAGCTGAGGGGCTGGTTGCTGGGCGACAGGGGCTACCCATTGCGATCGTGGCTGATGACGCCTATACGGAGGCCACGCAATGAGGCGGAGAACCGCTACAATGATGCCCATGTAGCGACAAGGGGAGTGATAGAGAGGTGCTTTGGCGTGCTGAAGATGCGTTTCAGGTGCCTCGACCTCTCTGGGGGCGCCCTCCAGTATCGGTCAGATAGGGTCGGCCGCATCATTGTAGTGTGCTGCGTCCTGCACAACATAGCCCAACAGAGGGGCGATGTGCCGCAGGCAGAGGAGGGCGGAGTGGAGGAGCAGCAGGAAGAGGCACAGTCCTCCCCAGATGAGGAGGCTGGGGGTAATGGTCAGGGCAGATGGGCTAGACACAGGCGGGTGGCTGTCCACCGTTACCGGCTGGCCCAGCGGGCACGGGACAGACTGATAGCCGCCCGCTTCACTGACTAGATGGGCGTGGGAATCGGGTAGTATGGCCACAGACCGCACACCATGGCAACAGCCGACCACCCACACCCCACACCCATCCACCCACCCAGCACCCTCACCCCCCCTCCCCAACCTCACCCACCCCACCCGCATGCACACCACCCCCCCCCCATTGCCGATCCACCTGCGGCACAACGGCCGGGCTCACACAGTTGCGGGTGGACGCGTGTCTATTGCAGTCCATGGAGGATGATGACAACCCGCCCTGTGGTGAGCTCCTCGCACCACATCGTTGGTCTATGTCTGACCCATAGCCACAGTACCACCATCCACCCGGACCATCCCTGCATGCGGCTGTGACACTGCAGCGCACGGTCCCGTCCTCTGCCCGGGGGGATGTTGATGGCGGCCCAGGGGGAAGGGGGCAGACTCACCTGGGGCTGAGGTAAGACCACCCCTCACACACACACTTGTGCTCAACGTACATGACACCCCCGCACGCTTTGGACAGAGCACAAAGGCAGCTTCTGTAGGTGTAACATTGACTTTAATAACCAAACGAGTTCATGCACGTGCCCTAGCCCCTAAAACACATCTGTGCCCTGCACCCGTGCCAACTTACTCAGTGTCTAATTGTTTGGCCTTACGGGCCCTTTGACTACGTCTACATGGTTCCCCAGACGGTACAGCAGAACTGGAGGTGGACTCCTGTGATTCCTGCCCTCTGACACTGGATCCCTTTGGCGGCCGTTTCCTGGGGCGTCCTGGCCTAGATGGGCCAGGCTGCGGCCCGGGCGACTGGGATGGCGAGCTGCCAGCCTGTCCTGCCCGTTGCCCACCTGATGCACCTGGGACGGAAGGGGGGGGAGTCCGAGGTGTCGCAGTGTTCCAGGACCTCCCCTACAGGGGGAGCCGGGATGGACCACACCACCTCCTCCTCCCTCGGGGTGCCCGATGGCCCCCAGGCCTCTACATGGGTGGGGGATGCGAACGGACTGGCCATCCGACGTCCCCCCGACATCTGGCGCTGCCAGTCCTGGAGGCCCGTGCTGGTATCGACAGGGGTCTGCAGGTTTGCAGCCATGGAGCCCAGGGGGTTGGCAAACCCTGTCTGTGACAGTGCGACGCCGGCTCGCACATGGCCGCTGGCGCCGATGCCCTCAGCGATGGCCTGCAGAGACTGGGCCATGGCCTGCAGAGACTGGGCCATGGCCTGCTGAGACTGGGCTATGGCGTTGAGCGCCTCTGCCACCTGGCGCTGGCACTGGCTCATGGCCTCCTGTGAGAGGGCAGCCATGTCCTGGGCCACAGACGCTGCCTGCATGGAAAGCCCCAGGCCTCGCAAACCGTTCCCCATGTCTGACACCGTCGCACCCATTGCCTCCACCGCGGACGCCACCCGTGCGGTGTCGGCCTGGGTGGCACGCATGACCGGCACCACTCCCAGCTCCTGGACGCGGGTGGACTCCTCCACCTGCGACTGCAGCCGCCGCAAGCCGGCCATCACCCTCGTCGCTCGTCTCCCGGTCGGTGGTTGCATCAGCTCTATGTGTGGGTGTGGTAACTCCAGGAACCCGGGATCCATCTGGGCGGCAGATGTTCGCTTGGGCTGGGCTGCCCTCCGACCGCCCGGCCCCTCTGCTGCTCCTACCTCCACCTGCTGTACCGGGACGGCTGTGTTGTGCGCACCAGTGAGTGTACCAGACGCCTCATCACTAAAGTGCCCAACCGAGGTGAGTGTTTCTGCGATGGTGGAGGGTGTTGGTGACAGCAGTGGCGTTGTGTCGTGCTCTTCGTCCCATTCTGAGTCCATGGCACTTTGGGGTGGGGGTTCGCCTCCACCCATCCACTCTGAGTCACTGTCCGGTATTTTGTCTTCCTGGGTAGTGCTGTCCCGGGTAGGGGTGTCCTGGGCAGTGCTGTCCCGGGTAGTGGTGTCCTGGGTAGTGGTGTCCTGGGTAGTGGTGTCCTGGGTAGTGGTGTCCTGGCTTGGATGTGACGGGGGCCTGTGGCTGCCCCCCTCGTCGCTGGGTGGTCGCTCCCGCACGTGACGGGGTTGTCGTCTCCCTGTTGCTCCAGGTCTCTCCGTCTCCCGTGGTGTGCGAGGGCATCCTGCGGGCGTCGCATGCTGGAGGGTCCGGGTCTCTCTGTCTCCCGTGGCCTCCGAGGGGCATCCAGCGGGCATCGCATGCTGGAGGGTCCGGGTCTCTCTGTCTCCCGTGGCCTCCGAGGGGCATCCTGCGGGCGTCGCACGCTGGAGGGTCCGGGTCTCTCTGTCTCCCGTGGCCTCCGAGGGGCATCCTGCGGGCGTCGCACACTGGAAGGTCCGGGTCTCTCTGTCTCCCGTGGCCTCCGAGGGGCATCCTGCGGGCGTCGCACGCTGGAGTGTCCGGGTCTCTCGGTCTCCCGTGGCCTCCGAGGGGCATCCTGCAGGCGGTCTGCATCTGCGGGGATGGGTGCCTGGACGTTTGGTCCTGCGATACACAATGAAGCATGCATGGTTAGACACGCAGGCAGTGATCAGGTGATATGGGGGAGGGTGGATATGGGGACGGGCTGTCGGTGGCTCACTTGCTAGTACGCCCCCGACCTCTGCATCAGCAACCTCCCAGTCGTCAGGTCCGCCAGCCAGTTCCAGGGCCCTTTCCTCGTGTTCGGTCAGTGGTCTCTCATCATCTCCTCCAGTCCTCACATGCTCCCTATTGTTGTGTGCGCACTTCTCCTGTGGGCGGGGGGGGGGGGGGCGGGGTGGGTGGGGGTGGTGGCAGGGGTGAAAGGCAACACTGTTAGGCAGGTATATGAATGCACGCCATCGGTTGCGCGTGCATTGCAGAGGTTAAGGTTAGGGCTGGATTCACTTGGGGATATGGGGGATATGGGGGGATATGGGGGAGGGAGGATATGGTGAGGGGGGATATGGGGGAGGGGGGATATGGGGGAGGGGGGATATGGGGGAGGGGTGATATGGGGAGGGGGGAAATGGGGGAGGGAGGATATGGGGGAGGGGGGATATGGGTGAGGGGGGATATGGGGGAGGGGGGATATGGGGGAGGGGGGATATGGGGAGGGAGGATATGGGGAGGGGGGATATGGGGAGGGGGGATATGGGGAGGGGGATATGGGGGATATGGGGAGGGGGGATATGGGGGAGGGGGATATGGGGGAGGGGGATATGGGGGAGGGGGGATATGGGGAGGGGGGATATGGGGGAGGGGGGATATGGGGGAGGGGGGATATGGGGGATGGGGGTATATGGGGAGGGGGGAATATGGGGGAGGGGGGATATGGGGGAGGGGGGGGATATGGGGGATATGGGGGAGGGGGGGGATATGGGGGAGGCTCACCCTGCCTGCTCTGACGAGTTCGTTCACCTTCTTGTGGCACTGGGTGCCTGTCCGTGGTGTCAGGGCCATAGCGGTGACGGCCTCTGCCACCTCCCTCCACAGACGCCGGCTGTGGCGTGGGGCAACTCTGCGGCCATGCCCGGGATACAGTGCGTCCCTCCTCTGCTCCACTGCG
The DNA here is from genome assembly GCF_047496885.1 of Scyliorhinus torazame. NCBI lineage: Eukaryota > Metazoa > Chordata > Chondrichthyes > Carcharhiniformes > Scyliorhinidae > Scyliorhinus > Scyliorhinus torazame. Next base: position 277,723,497 of record NC_092709.1, read on the forward strand.
TCCAGGAGCGCCTCCACATCCCGTGACTCGAACCTCGGGGCTGAGCGGCGGCCAGCCATCCAGTCGGGTGTTCCGGTCGGGTGTTCCGGTCCGGTGGGGGGGAGCAGCGCGGCCTTATGTGCCGTCACGCCGTGCGGCGCGTATGACGCTGCACAGCGTGAACCACGTGCGCAAGCGCGGATCCCGTTACGTCGCTGCTAGCCCATTTCGGGCCGGAGACTTTCGACTCATTTTTCCGACGTGACGCAAGTCGGATTTGCGCCGTTTTTTGCGCCGATCGGCGGACTTTGCGCCGATAACGGAGAATTTTGCCCCTGATCTTAACATCAAATGCACTTGTGTACATCTGTGAATTAAAGTATACATGACAGACCCTGATACTTCTCACTCAGCTCCTAAATAGAAACTGTCAACTGGCTGCTGACGTGAGTTTACATACCTGAGACACTGACAACCCACTGCTTCTTTCCTCAATTTATTAAAGTGCATTCATTATGTTTGGTCCAAGGGGGATATTAAACTTTTATTTGTGTCAGAACGCTCTCTGAGACATTTCGGACAACAGCATGGTAGCACAGTGGGTAGCACTGTTGCTTCTCAGCGCCAGGGTCACAGGTTCGATTCCCGGCTTGGGTCACTGTCTGTGCGGAGTCTGCACGTTCTCCCCGTGTCTGCGTGGGTTTCCTCCGGGTGCTCCGGTTTCCTCCCACAAGTCTCGAAAGACGTGCTGTTGGGTGAATTGGACATTCTGAATTCTCCCTCTGTGTACCCAAACAGGCGCCAGAATGTGGCGACAAGGTGATTTTCACAGTAACTTCATTGCAGTATTAATGTAAACCTATTTGTGACAATAATAATGATTATTATTATTATTTTCTTCATTCCCTGCTGCTAAGATCGGGAATCCCGATTGGGGGGAGAATTCCGCATCGGCCCACAATGGGATTGGCGCGGGGCGCAGATCCATCTCCAGTGTTCCATCCTGCCCTGCTGGCCATAGCAGAATCCATGTCCCATGACAGAGGGAATATGTAAACATCTCCTCTGTATTCATTTGAATGTGATTAACGGGCAGGAAGACTGAATCTCCAACGCCCCCCCCCCCCCCCTCATTATGCTCCACCCCTCCCAGCCAGGACTCACATGGCAGGACTTGATGCATTTACAAACAGTGTCCTGGCACCATCGCCTTTGAGTGGGAGCAGGGAGGTAATCACCTTTTCCAATGTCTTTGGGCTTTCTGGAGTATGCCTGAAGCTCTGGGACTAATGGGGACTGACTTAGTGGAAAGGGTGTGGACTCGGGGTGTCCCCTCGGGATCAAGGTGCGGTGACTGAAACTTCCATTGCTGCTGTAAAACGTTAGCAACTCACCCCATAGGTGTTGCTTACAGGCTCCTGACTATTTAAACTGTTGAGTGAGGCCAGTATCCTGGAAATGCTCTGAAGTCTCCGGATCACGTAGAGATCCATGCAGCCCGCCCATCTGGAAACCTTCATGTATCAGCAGACTAATCAAGGGGATTGGTATGGCCATGATCAATCGCTGGACCACTCATTGCACTCCTCAGATGTACAGCTCCATAGCAGAGGAAGTAGAGGATTAACAGAGCCAACCCCATGAAAAGGACACATGCATCGCTGGCCACTGGAACACTCCCTGGCACACAGACCCTCTCAGAGTAACAACCTCACCAGTGAGACAATCAATCAACCCCCTCCTAAGGATCAGGTGATTGCTCCAGGTTCTGTACACCATTGGTATCTCACAGCGTGAGTGTTCGGATCCTGGACCTGCTGAGGAAACCTGAACAGCTCCCAGTCACAACCTCTGTGTTAAATCCAGGCTCCATACTGCACTGCAGCCACGCTCCCAGCAAAGGCACACATCCCTCAGTGACCCCCATCTGTACGATGTGCCTGTACATCAGTCTCATAGCATAGAGCCGCAAACCTGCACAGAGTGAATGTCTCCACCACACTACCAGCTGCCAGTGTTCTCGCGGGAAGGTACAAGGCTCACTCAATGTGGACACCCACAGTAGACCCCACAAGGAGAACCAGAATAAGGGCCACAGGACCCAATGCGAACACCTGTTGGGCCAGCCATGACACCCAAGTTGGCAGGGACGAGTGATGAGGATAGACACTTCCACATCAAGGACCGGGCAAGGCACTGACGGTGACAAGGCTGCAATGTAAAGCCTATGATCCAGAAGGGACAAGGGGACACGGGTGTAATGGTGGGGTAGCTGAGCAGTCAAACTTAGGTGGCGATGTGATTTGGGGGATTTGGATGGTCAGTAGAAGCCTCACCTTGCTGACTGTCTCTGTCTCTCCCCCTGCACAGAATGGAATTTGGAACTCAGCCTGCCATGCTAGCTCTCTACCTGGCCGCTGATACACGGTGGGGAGAATGCCAGGGCCAACCCAAGGAAAGGAGCCTGTCCCTGAACAGCAGAGCCAGCCAGTGAGGCTCAAGTGTCAGTTGCCCACCAGGTCGAGGGAGGGGGTACTGTTGGCACTCGTCCTTCAAGGCGTTGCCGGATCACATAACCTGCTGTTGATTCCACCTCACCAAGGACACCATTCGCCACCAGATGGTTGCGGACCTGGCAGAGCGGGGGCTAGGAGGAGGAAACCCACTTCCAGTGGCTGTCACATTGACAGCTGCCCTCAACACCGATGCCTCTGGCTCGTTCCAGGGCTCAAGCGTGGACATGTGTGGGATTTCGCAAATGTCTGCGCACAGATGGATCCGAGATGTGATGGATGCCATATGCACCCGGGCAGCTACCTACATCCACTTTGATGTGGAGAAGTCCAACAGGGGGACTTTAACCTGGTGTTGTAAGACTGCTTCCTGTACATCCATTTTAACCTGAACTAGGCTCACAGGAAGCCCCGGCTTCTGGATTTGCTGCCTAAGTTGGCATGCCCCAGATCCAGTGAGTTAATAGCCCTCAGAGCACCAACTCGACAGGGCGTGCCCTTCATTAACCGGAAGGGTTCCACTCCCTGAATATGCAGTTGGTGTGTGATCACCAGCTTCACATCATGCATGTCTGTGCACGATACCCAGACAGCATACATGATACATACATCTTAGTGCACTTGGAGGTTGGCCGGCAAGTTTGAGGCGCTCCCTCGGGCGAGGGGTTGGCTAGTGGGCGACAAGGCCTACCACTGAGGTCATGGCTGATGACATCCGTGCAGATGCAGCAGACTGAGGCAGAGAGGCGTATTCACAATGCTCACTCATCAATCAGGAGCATCATTGAGCGGTGCATCAGGCTGTTGAAGATGCACTTCTGCTGCCTGGAACACTCTGACGGGGCTCTTCAATACAGCCCCAGAGGGTTGCGCACATCATGGTGGCCTGCAGTGTCCTGCACAACATCAGACAGCAGTGGGGAGGCATGCTGGAGGAGGGTAAAAAATGGCAGGCCTTGTCAGACAAGGAAGACGAGGACGATGTCCAGGATGAATCAGGAGAGGGCCGGGAGCTGACTCAACAGACCTTCGAACAAGTCCTTTAGGGCCATCGAACCAGAAAGAATCTGATCAGCTCCCGATTCACATACTAGGAGACCAAAATACCGGCAGCTCCATCGCCATTGCCCCCACCCCCTTGCGCTCAGTCCCTTCTGTCCCTTGCCCCCCCACCCACACCTTAGCCTTTCAACCCATCTTCCCTTTAGCCTTTCACCCTATCTTCCCCTTAGCCTTTCACCCCACATGCACCTCAACCTTTCACCCCATCCTCCCCTTTGCCTTTCACCCCACCTTCACCTCAACATTTCACTCTATCTTCCCCTTAACCATTCACCCCAACTTCCCCTTAGTCTTTCACTCCTTCCCACGACCAGAGCTCCCTCCCTCTTCCCGCTCTCCCCTCCCAGGGTCATCTCAGCATTACAACAGGGTGTTGGGCATAGGTTGGCAGTATCAGGCAGTTTTGACTACAGGACAGAGGATGGTGACGTCTCCCTGTGAGATGAGCTCTGGTGCTCCTCATTGTGTGACAAAGACTGACTCCTGCCTTTTTGATACAGACCACCATCTGCCCAGGTGACCCCTGGCGGTACAATGGGACACCTTCTTATTATTTGGGCGGGGGGATGGGGGTGGGGGGGGGCTGGTAGCAGGGCATGATGGAGCAAGATTTGGACTCATAGACTGGGCATGCTGTCATACTAGGAGTCTCACACTGCGTCTCCCTTGGCCTGTAACTTCTCGATCAGGGTGGATACCTCTGGGGCATCCATGGGTCCGATGCGCCCTGAACCCTCTCCACCTCCAACTGTCACAGCCCAAGACCCAGCCATAGCACAACCTTCCGACCGGTGGGACAACAGTACAAGGCAAATTAGACTTGTGGTGGTTCTCCAGTTGTCTGCTCTGGGATTGTTCTGAGGGTCTGGAGGGGTGGGCCGTGACCCCGGGCAGCCGGTTCTCGTCTGATGGGCATCCTGGAAGACGAAGAACATGGGTCAACTCTTGGGAAGGTCCGAGCTGTGGGAGATGAAAGACTTAATTGAGAAAGAACATCTGGATAAAGTTGCACTGGACTCTCACTTCTTCGGCACATGCCATACTCCATGTCAGCCACTGCTCACTCCTCAGCCTCCCGCATGGGTTCCACGACCTTTCATTCAAAGGGGGTGTGGATCCGTATGTCGGGCTTGCTCCCGCCTAAATTCTAACGCTCCCTTCAATTGTGGCCCGCATATTCTTGGAGTCACAGAAAGGACATAGTGAGATGCCAGCATGCCAGTTTTATGGGAGGTGTTTCTAGCTAGTGGCATATGCGAGTAAGGTGTCTGGCCAAAGAGGGCAGGGCATGTTTTAGGGGTTACTAGATGGGGTTACTTGCTCATTGTGGTAGTATGCATTAGGGGTCATGTGGGACTGTGAAGCCATGATGTCATTGGCTGACAGATCCCAGGTCCTGGTTGGACGTTGACCTCTAGCTCCGCCCTGAAGGCGGAGTATAAGTACCTGGAGTCCTCCCCGCAGGCAGTCTACTACCGAACTGCGGGGGAAACAGTCACGCTTAATAAAGCCTCATCGACTTCACTCTATTCGTCTCTCAGAGTCTTTGTGCGCTACAATTTATTAAGCGTGACTAAAAAGGACTATGGAGCTCAGGATCATCCCGGAATGCCTGAGGATCAGCCCCCACGCAGTGAACGCGGCAGCAGCTTTCAAGCACTGGCAGACTTGTTTTGAGGCCTACCTCAGAACGGCCACCGGCCGGGTCACAGAAGACCAAAAACTACAGGTCCTGCACTCGAGGTTAAGCACGGAGATTTTCTCTTTCATCGAAGACGCAGAGGATTTCCAGACGGCGTTCGCAGCACTGAAAAGTCTCAATGTCCGCCCAGTAAACCAGATCTACGCTCGCTATCAACTCGCCACGAGATGGCAAAGTCCCGGAGAATCGATAGATGAATTCTACGCCGCGCTACTAATTTTGGGACGAGCCTGCAGCTGCCCGTCGGTGAACGCAAATGAACACACGGACATGTTAATGCGCGATGATTTTGTGGCAGGTATGAACTCCTCCCAAATCCGCCAAAGACTTCTCGAAAAAGAGTCGCTAGGACTCTCAGAGGCACGGGCCCTAGCAGCCTCCCTAGACGTGGCCGCGCGAAATACCCACGCCTACGGCCCCGACCGCGCGGCAGCCCATTGGGCTCCGTACGTACCCGTCGCGACAAACCCATGCCCCCCCGGACACCCCACAGGCTTGCGCGGTCCAAACACCAAGTCGCACCGGGGGCGCCCGCTGCTATTTCTGCGGCCAGGCGAAACACCCCCGGCAGCGTTGCCCGGCCCGCGCAGCGATCTGCAAGAGCTGCGGGAAAAAGGGCCATTTCGCGATTGTGTGCCGGTCCCGCGAGGTGGCCGCTGTCCCGGGAGAACAGGGAGCCCTGCACGCCGCTTACGCTCCCCAACCCCCCCCTGCGCCCCATGTACGACCCGCAGGCGCAGCCACTCTGGGTCCCGACCACCGCGGTCCCGGGAGAACAGGGATCCCTGCACGCCGCTTACGCTCCCCAACCCCCCCCCCCCCCGCGCCCCATGTATGACCCGCCGGCGCTACCACTATGGGTCCCGACCACCGCTCTCCCCGGAGAAGAGGGAGTTCTGCGCGGCTCTAACGCCCCCAAACCCCACCCCCCCCCGCGCCCCACGTATGACCCGCCGGCGCTACCAATTTGGGTCCCGACCACCGCTGTCCCCAGAGATGAGGGAGCCCCGCGCGTTCCTAACGCTCCCCAACCCCCCCAGCGCCCCATGTGCGACCCGCAGGCGCAGCCATTTTGGGTCCCGGCCACCACGAGGGGAGGAAGGGCGCCGCCATCTTGGACCACCCCAGACCTGTACGACGCATGGGGGCGGCCATTTTGTCCACCCCCGCCGCCATCTTGTGACCCCCAGCCATGTGCGATGCATGGGGGCAGCCATTTTGTTCAACCTCGACGTCATCTTGGACGGCAACAACGGACCCCAGTGTCGACGGCTCCACGGGGTTCGAAGAAGACGCTCAACTACTACAACCACGTCTCGCTTCAATAACGCTGGACCAAGCTCGGCCCCGGACACTCCAGACGACGACGACAACGGTCCTGATAAACGGGCACGAGACACCATGCCTAGTCGACTCCGGGAGCACGGAGAGCTTTATCCACCCCAACACGGTAAGACGCTGTTCTTTGACCACCCATCCCAGCGCACAAAATATTTCCCTAGCTGCAGGATCCCACTCCGTACAGATCAAAGGCTTCTGCATAGTTACCCTAACGGTGCAGGGGAGGGAGTTCAGAAACTACAGGTTCTACGTCCTTCCCCAACTCTGCGCCCCCACATTACTGGGATTAGACTTCCAGTGCAATCTACAGAGCCTTACCTTCAAATTCAGCGGCCCAATACCCCCACTCACTATCTGCGGCCTCGCAACCCTCAAGGTGCAACCCCCGTCCTTGTTTGCAAACCTCACCCCGGATTGCAAACCCGTCGCCACTAGGAGAAGACGGTACAGCGCCCAGGACCGGACCTTCATTCGGTCCGAAGTCCAGCGGCTACTAAAGGAAGGCATAATCCAGGCCAGCAATAGTCCCTGGAGAGCACAGGTGGTAGTAGTAAAGACAGGGGAGAAGCAAAGGATGGTCATAGACTATAGCCAGACCATCAACAGGTACACACAACTAGACGCGTACCCTCTCCCCCGCATATCCGACATGGTCAATCGGATTGCCCAATATAAAGTCTTCTCCACCGTGGACCTCAAGTCCGCCTACCATCAGCTCCCCATCCGCCCAAGTGACCGCAAGTACACAGCCTTCGAGGCAGACGGGCGATTATACCATTTCCTAAGGGTCCCATTTGGCGTCACAAACGGGGTCTCGGTCTTCCAACGAGAGATGGACCGAATGGTTGATCAACACGGGTTGCGGGCCATGTTCCCGTATCTCGACAATGTAACCATCTGCGGCCACGATCAGCAGGACCACGACGCCAACCTCCAAAAATTCCTCCAGACCGCTAAAGCCTTGAACCTCACGTACAACGAGGACAAGTGCATTTTTAGCACCAACCGGCTAGCCATCCTGGGCTACGTAGTGCGCAATGGGGTAATAGGCCCCGACCCCGAACGTATGCGCGCCCTCATGGAATTTCCCCTCCCGCACTGCTCAAAAGCCCTGAAATGCTGCCTGGGTTTTTTTTCATACTACGCCCAGTGGGTCCCCCAGTACGCAGACAAGGCCCGCCCCCTAATACAGACCACGACCTTCCCTCTGTCGACAGAGGCTTGCCAGGCCTTCAGCCGCATCAAAGCGGATATCGCAAAGGCCACGATGCGCGCCATCGACGAGTCCCTCCCCTTCCAGGTCGAGAGCGACGCCTCCGACGCAGCTCTAGCGGCCACCCTTAACCAAGCGGGCAGACCCGTGGCCTTTTTCTCCCGAACCCTCCACGCTTCAGAAATCCGCCACTCCTCAGTGGAAAAGGAAGCCCAAGCCATAGTGGAAGCTGTGCGACATTGGAGGCATTACCTGGCCGGCAGGAGATTCACTCTCCTCACGGACCAACGGTCGGTAGCCTTCATGTTCGATAATGCACAGAGGGGCAAAATCAAAAACGACAAGATCTTAAGGTGGAGGATCGAGCTCTCCACCTTCAACTACGAGATCTTGTATCGTCCCGGAAAGCTGAACGAGCCGTCCGATGCCCTATCCCGCGGCACATGTGCCAACGCACAAATTAACCGCCTCCAAACCCTCCACGAGGACCTCTGCCACCCGGGGGTCACTCGATTTTACCACTTTATCAAGTCCCGCAACCTCCCATACTCCTTAGAGGAGGTCCGTACAGTCACAAGGAACTGCCACATCTGCGCAGAGTGCAAACCGCATTTGTTCAGGCCGGATGATGCGCACCTGATCGAGGCTTCCTGCCTCTTTGAACGCCTTAGTCTGGATTTCAAAGGACCCATCCCCTCCACCGACCGCAACATATACTTCCTTAATGTGGTGGACGAGTACTCCCGCTTCCCATTCGCCATCCCCTGTTCTGACATGACCGCGGCCACAGTCATTAAAGCCCTGAACACCGTATTCACACTGTTCGGTTGCCCCGCATACGTCCACAGCGACAGGGGGTCCTCCTTCATGAGTGACGAGCTGCGCCAGTTCCTGCTCAGCAACGGGATAGCCTCGAGCAGGACGACCAGCTACAACCCCCGGGGGAACGGGCAAGTAGAGAGGGAGAACGGCACGGTCTGGAAGACCGTCCTACTGGCCCTACGGTCCAGGGACCTCCCAGTTTCACGGTGGCAGGAGGTCCTTCCGGACGCCCTCCACTCCATCCGGTCACTACTGTGTACTAGCACTAACCAAACGCCTCATGAGCGCCTCCTTGTCTTCCCCAGGAAGTCCTCCTCTGGAACGTCGCTGCCGACCTGGCTGGCGGCCCCAGGACCCATCTTGCTCCGAAAGCACGTGTGGGCGCACAAGTCGGACCCGTTGGTCGAAAGGGTTCACCTCCTTCACGCGAACCCGCAGTACGCTTAAGTGGAGTACCCTGACGGCCAACAGGACACGGTCTCTCTGCGAGATCTGGCACCCGCCGGCAACACACACACCCCCCCGACACCAATCACCCAACCCCCCCCCTTCCTGCCACCGCCGCACCCCGCGACCGCCCCCTTCCCAGGAGGATCAGTCCTCCTCCCAGGCCCGACCAGGAATGAAGCCCAAGCTGAAACCGTAAGGCTCCCGGAGAAGACAACACCGAAACAAGCACCACCACCACCACCGGGGCCGAGGCGATCGACACGGACGACCAGACCGCCCGACCGCCTGGTGGCGTCGATCAAACAGTACAATGTGGACTTTGTGGACTTTTAACGAGAACATTTTGTCTTTTCCTGACGATTACTGTAAATAGTTTGAAACAAAAAAAAAACCTTGTACATACTGTTATACCATGTGAAAGTTTTCCTCCCAGGACCAGCCTTGTAAACCCTTACCACCATGCGAAGCATCACCCCGCCGGGTTCATTTTTAACAAGGGGTGAATGTGGTAGTATGCATTAGGGGTCATGTGGGACTGTGAAGCCATGATGTCATTGGCTGACAGATCCCGGGTCCTGGTTGGACGTTGACCTCTAGCTCCGCCCTGAAGGCGGAGTATAAGTACCTGGAGTCCTCCCCCGCAGGCAGTCTACTACCGAACTGCGGGGGAAACAGTCACGCTTAATAAAGCCTCATCGACTTCACTCTATTCGTCTCTCGGAGTCTTTGTGCGCGACACTCATGTATTGCTTGTTTGGCACTTGTTCCACACTGTAACCAATTACTATTTTTTGATGCACCATTTGTCAATGTACTCTGTCAATTATTCCTTTTTCTACTATATACATATTGTGTGCGTTGCCTTGACTGCAGAAAAATACTTTTCACTGTACTTCAGTGCATGTGACAATAAATATCAATCAATCAATCGAGGGGGGTTTCTGAGGGACATGCTGGTAGGCGGAGTGCTACAGGCAGAGAAGGGTTTGGGGGCAGATATAAGGGGTCAAGGACAGGAGTGATAGCAGGGTCATCCAGGTGGTTACTCGCCCAAACTATTCCAAAGAGGTTATTCATCTTCTTCCTGCATTGCATGCTGGTCCTCTTGGTGAAGGTGCCAGCACTCACTGCACCTGCCACTTCATCCCAGGCTTTATTCACAACAATAGTCTCTACCCCACCCTGAGAAAGAATGTCCGTCCTCTCCTCATTGGCGTCCAACATCCTCTAGATGTCTGCATCAAGGAAGTGTGGTGCAGGTCCTTTAGCAGCTACCTCCATGGCAGGAATGAGAGTCTGGGTGAGTAGAGAGCTCCAGCTTGTCAGGCTCACAATGGGGAACCCGGCCCCAGCAAATCACACGCCTGGGGAATTCGGATTCGGGTGGGATGCACGTGGGCAGCGTGCTGGCCCATTTGCATTGATTGAATCACACCTCCGTGGAGCACCTGGCGGCAGCACAATAATGTCCTGATTCTCCGTTGGTGGGAACACTCAGGAACAGAGGGCGACATTCTCCGACCCCCCCCGCCGGGTCGGAGAATCGCCGGGGGCTGGCGTGAATCCCGCCCCCGCCGGTTACCGAAGTCTCCGGCACCGGATTTTTGGCGGGGGCGGGAATCGCGCCGCGCCGGTTGGCGGGCCCCCCCTCTTGATTCTCCGGCCCGGATGGGCCGAAGTCCCAAAGATAAATTGCCTGTCCCGCCGGCGTAAATTAAATCACCTACCTTACCGGCGGGACAAGGCGGCGTGGGCGGGCTCCGGGGTCCTGGGGCGATCTGACCCCGGGGGGGTGCCCCCACGCTGGCCTGGCCCGCGATCGGGGCCCACCGATCCGCGGGCAGGCCTGTGCCGTGGGGGCACTCTTTCCCTTCCGCCTCCGCCACGGTCTCCACCATGGCGGAGGTGGAAGAGACTCCCTCCACTGCGCATGCGCGGCAAACTGTCAGCGGCCGCTGATGTACCCGCGCCGCCCGGAGATGTCATTTCCCCGCCAGCTGGCGGGGCAATAAAGGCCGTTTCCGCCAGCTGGCGGGGCGGAAATTCCTCCGGCGTCGGCCTCTCCCCTCAATGTTGGGGCTCGGCCCCCAAAGATGCGGAGCATTCCGCACCTTTGGGGCGGCGCGATGCCCGTCTGATTGGCGCCGTTTTGGGCACCAGTCGGCGGACATAGCGCGGTTTCCGGAGAATTTCGCCCAGAGAATCCAAACACATGGCCATTACCATCTAGAAGGACAAGAGCAAAAGATACCTAGGAACCACACCACCCTGACTTGGAAATATATCGCTGCCGTTCCTTTCCCGTCACTGGGCAAAATCCGAAAACTCTCTTCCTGCACAGAGGGTGTACCTACACCTCAATGACTGCAGCGGTTCAAGAAGGCAACTCACCACCACCTTCTGAAGGGAACTAGGGAAAGGCAATAAATGCTGGTCTAACCAGTGGTGCCCACATCTCATAAATGATTTTTTAAAAAATCCGGCCCATAATCTTGCTGTATTGACATCTTGTGCAATTCTGGGATTTGACTAACTATGCTGCACAAGCTACAACTGCCTTCGTATTGTGGCTGAATTGTAAAGGCCAGATTTGATGAACAATTTTATGACTACCTTGTTCAAATTTCCATTATATGTTACCAGACCATGAACCAGCACATCCGAGGAACACCTTTTGGAGTACTGGACATTGAGGAATGTACATTCATGAAGTATACCCTTTCATGTCAATGCAGCACGGTAGCATTGTGGATAGCACAATTGCTTCACAGCTCCAGGGTCCCAGGTTCGATTCCAGCTTGGGTCACTGTCTGTGCGGAGTCTGCACACCCTCCCCGTGTGTGCGTGGGTTTCCTCCGGGTGCTCCGGTTTCCTTCCACAGTCCAAAGATGTGCAGGTTAGGTGGATTGGCCATGATAAATTGCCCTTAGTGTCAAAAATTACCCTTAGTGTTGGGTGGGGTTACTGAGTTATGGGGATAGGGTAGAGGTGTTGACCTTGGGTAGGGTGCTCTTTCCAAGAGCCGGTGCAGACTCGATGGGCCGAATGGCCTCCTTCTGCACTGTAAATTCTATGATCTATGATGTCAGCAGTTTGTTTCCTATTGTATGAAGATTGTCCCTTTAAAATTCTTTAAAAGCAATGTTATTACTCCCAATTGTTAATTGTGAAACTGAAGCACGGAGATCTGAAAGGTTCCAAGTTCCCTACTGTGTAACCTTCACCAAATGGGCCGGGCGGGGGACAACAACTGACCTCAGCACCTTTGGCTATTGCGGGGAGATAGCACCCAAGGTTGCCGATTCTATTTGCAATAATTGACAGGATATCAGGTGAGGACATTCTCATGTTTGGCTGTCAGACCTCAAGCATTTGCCGTTGCTCACTGTCTGGATTGAACACTTGGGCAAGGAATCAGAAGTGACCTGGTCTCAGGTTACCACATCCTCCCCCCCCCCCCCCCCCCCTCCCAGCAGAGTCAGCACTTCCAGGAGAGAAAAGAGGAAATTACTTAAAACAAACATTTTAAAAAATGTAAACTGAATGAACTGCTCCTCGGCTGACATCATTGTGAAAACAAAATAAAAAGATGTTTACAGGGTAGCTGAGTGGGAATGGGAGTTGACCCAATGAAGAGTTGTCTTTCAATTCACTTCTGGATAAGGATTTTAGAAAAGGACGGCAAAATCTTTGCCATAAACATCTCCAGGTTTAAGCCTCAGGCTGCTCAGGGATTAATACACGATTCCTCTGGATGGAAGTCTAGTACTTTATGCTAGAGCTGTGGAGATCAGGCACATTCCCTTGGATGGAGCCCCAATGCTTTACTGCCCAATGCTTTACTGCTAAATTCTGGAACTACTGAGAATAAATAAGATGAATGTTGCTGAAGAGACTCAGATAACTATAATCGCACCTTCATTCGAGCTTTATTTTTAAAACTGAACATAAAATAACTCATAAAATAAATGTAATCGAGCCCAATTATCTGTTTTCTCTGCATAGAAGCAACTTGCTCCAGTGTTTCTAGTACTGCAATAGATGCAACATTTTAACAAACCCCTTTGCTCACAATTAACATAAATAGTTCCTCTATCATTCAAAATGTTTCATTTATTTTCATTAAAATGCGCACATAATTTCAGCTTTGTTTGGCAAATGATAATAGTGCTGACAATTGTACCACAATTGATGTGAAAATGTGATGAATAGAAATCACTGAGGATATGAAAGTAAATACTTTGAAGTGACTAAAATTGCTTCACGTAAAAGTCATGGTGACATTACACCACTCTGAGGAAATTATGAAGGAAAAAAAGAAAACTTGCACTTATATAGCCCCTCTTATGGTTTCAGAATGTCCCAAAGCACTTCAAAAACCAAAGAAGAACTTTTGAAGTGAAGTCACCTTTGCAACGTAGGAGAACATAAAAATACTTTTTTTAATTTCTGGAAAGTCATTTCTGGACTTGTTGATAAAGGGAAGTGGCAAAAACATTCTACACAATCTATAGATGAATTGATACAATAGTACTCAATGGAACCTCTTCCCTTTACCCACTTTTTTATCTATCCCCTCAATGATGCATGCATTCCCTGATGATGACAATGGGAAGATTACCTGTATTGAGACTGTCAGCAATCTTTTGAGCTAAGCCCAAAGATTGGGCCAGGTTTTAACTGTGCAAGTGGGTGGGTTTTGAGTGGGTTAAAAAACAGGTCCCACAAGTCTTACCTAACTTTGAAAAGGGTAGGTAATTCCTAACAATCCTGACAATTCTTTGATGAGATGGCTGCAGTAGTGGGCGAGGCAATGTCTTTGGATTTTATTTATGTGGACTTCCAGAAGGCATTTGATAAAGCCTCTCATAAGAGAATACTAGCTACAGTTGAATCTCATGGCAGTGCAGACAACCTATTGTCCTGGCTGGGAGACAGAGAGTAGGGATAATAGGGAGGGCACTCTAATTGGCTGGGTGTGACTAGTGGTGTATCACCAGGATCTGTTTGGAACCTCAGCTATTCAGTATATTTATTAATAACTTAGATGGCAGGATGTCCAAGTTGGCAGATGACACAAAGATAGGTGACATTGTAAGCACGTAGATGAAAGCATAAAATTACAAAATTCAGCCTAGTGCAAGGTTATGCAGTTTGAACCCAAGAAGGATAGAATAGATTTGAAATGGTGAAAAACAAGAAGCAGTGAAGGCCAACAGAGACATAGGGGCCTATTAAAATGAAATGGACAGGAATGGAAAAAAAATCAAAATGCGAATGGAATATTGGCCTTTATACCTAGACAACTGGACTATAAGGGGAGAGAAGTAATTCTTTAGCTACACAAACCCCTGGTTAGGCCACATCTGGAGTATTTTATTCAGGTCTGGGAACCACACCTTAGAAAGATGGCTTTGGAGGGACTGAAGCATAGATTTAGCAGAATGATACCTGGACTCAGAGGGTTATATAATGTAGAAAAATTACACAGAATCTGGTTGTATTCCCTAGAATTTAGATGATTAGGAGCTGAATAGATTGAAGTTTCTAACATATTAAGGGAAATGATCATTGTAGATTGAAACTCTGGGCAGGATTTTCCATGCAACCCGTGTATTTTGCGAAGGCGGCCCAAAATTGGCTGGCGGCGAGATCTTCTGGTCCCACTGTTGCCAATGGGATTTCCCGTTGAATGCTCCCCTGGGCACCAGGAATCCCATGGCTCAGATGCACTGTCAGCAGAACTGGAAGATCCTGCCAGCGTGAAATGCTAGAAAATTCTGACCTCAATGAGTTAACTAGGGAATCCAGGACTAGAGAACAGCCTAAATATTAGAGCCAAACCTTTCAGGACTGAAGTTAAGAAACACTGCAACATGCAAAAGGTGTAGAAATTTGGAACACTCCTCACATTTAACTAAATTGTCCAATTTAGTCCAACCACATTGGATAACCATGCAGTAAACTGGTAATTTCCTGCTAACTAGTGGAAATAATTCTCAATAAAAGCAAGAAATAATGTAGAGCAGCTTTAAGTTTCTTAACTTTGGTTCAATCATAGCATTTAGTAAGAAAGTCATGGATCCTAGACTTAATCACATCATGTAGACTAGCATTTCAGTGCTAAGGGAGTACAACACTGTCAGAGATTTCAGGTTGGGGGGGGGGGGGGCATTTTTTGTATCCCCCCCATGCTGTGCTTCTCAGTGCCAGGAGGCGGGCCAGGTTGACCGGCGACAGGATCTTCTGGTCCCGGTGCTGTCAATGGGACTTTCCATTGAATCCACTCCTCGGCCAGGAAATCCACAGTGGGGTGCACCATCGGCAGGACCGGAACGTCCCACTGGCGATAATGGCCAGAAAAACCAGGACATCATCTTGTCTGCCATCTCAGGTACTGTTAAATATTCCACCAGAAAAGTCAAAAAGGATCAGGGAAGACATAGTATCAGTTAAGGCTCAATAGATGCACTCTTGCCACTGAGTCGTAAGATTGTGGGCCCAAATCCCCCTCCAGAAACCTGAGCGTATACTCTCTGCTGATATTTCAGTACAATACGGAGGGAGTGCTGCATTGGTAGAGGTTGAAATTTAGCAGCCCTCAGGGGATGAGTGAGGAAGCAGGAAGACTGGGAAATGGTTAGCAGAAAATATTGGGAAGGAAGTTTAATGTCTTCTCACCACCACGGCACCCATGAATGTCCCCTGAAGCAGGAACGGTAGTGGCCTGCTGACTGGGAAGGGGGAAAACTAATTAATTCCATACATTGGCCAATAGCTATTTCAACCAAATGCAGAAATTTTAATGGTGTTGGCAGGTTCGACCCCCCCACCCCACCCCAACCCACGCCCCCGTACTCCCATCGCCAGCTATACAGTACCTGCCTCCGATGGCATCTTGGGTGGGTGCTGGGCTTCTTTTCTGGTTGCTTCACAGTCCAAGGCGGTCACCTCCCCCCCTGCATTGTGCCTGGCCACATTAAGTAAGATTAATACCCACATCTTGAGGGCGCCTCAATCAGGAGTGCCATCAGGGATGCTAAAGGTCAATACCAGACCAAACTAGAGTCCCAGACCAATGACACAAACCCACAGCGTCAATGGCAAGGCTTACACAAGATCACAGGCTACAAAGCAAGGCCAGGCAGAATCTCTGGTGCTGGAGCATCCCTCCCCAATGAACTGAACAAGTTCTATGCCTGCTTTGAACAGTCAGCCAATATATCAGTGCCACCCGCCCCAAAAGCCCTGGACACACACATACCCACTATTACAGCCTCAGAGGTAAGAGCTGCGTTCTTGAAAGTGAACCTGCCAGGGCAACATGTGGCACAGTGGATAGCACTGGGACTGCGGCGCTGAGGACCCGCGTTCGAATCCAGGCCCTGGGTCACTGTCCATATGGAGTTTGCACATTCTCCCCATGTCTGCGTGGGTTTCACCCCACAACCCAAAGACACCCCACATCCCAGACGTTCCTGCGGACGTCTGGGACGACCCTCACCAATGAATTCTGGTGGAGAGGAAACCCGAGACACTACACGTGTAGTGTCTCCCACCCGCCCTCCTCCTCTAACCTAATAATAAAACCCATTGGTCTGAGGTAAGTACCATATTTTATTATATTATTATTATTTTTTATAAAAATTTAATTTAGTTGTTAGCCAGATCTTGGTAGAAAGTTAGAGGAATGGCAGGGAAGGGAGTGCAATGTTCCTCCTGCAGGATGTTTGAGGTGAGGGATGCAGTTAGTGTCCCTGCTGATTTTACCTGCAGGAAGTGCTGCCATCTCCAGCTCCTCCAAGACCGAGTTAGGGAACTGGAGCTGGAGTTGGAAGAACTTCGGATCATTCGGGAGGCAGAAGGGGTTATAGATAGCAGCTTCAGGGAATTAGTTACACCAAAGATTGGAGATAGGTGGGTAACTGTAAGAGGGACTGGGAAAAAGCAGTCAGTGCAGGGATCCCCTGCGGTCGTTCCCCTGAGAAACAAGTATACCGCTTTGGATACTTGTGGGGGGGACGACTTACCAGGGGTAAGCCATGGGGTACGGGCCTCTGGCACGGAGTCTGTCCCTGTTGCTCAGAAGGGAAGGGGGGAGAGGAGCAGAGCATTAGTAATTGGGGACTCTATAGTCAGGGGCACAGATAGGAGATTTTGTGGGAGCGTGAGAGACTCACGTTTGGTATGTTGCCTCCCAGGTGCAAGGGTACGTGATGTCTCGGATTGTGTTTTCCGGGTCCTTAGGGGGAGGGGGAGCAGCCCCAAGTCGTGGTCCACATTGGCACTAACGACATAAGTAGGAAAGGGGACAAGGATGTCAGGCAGGCTTTCAGGGAGCTAGGATGGAAGCTCAGAACTAGAACAAACAGAGTTGTTATCTCTGGGTTGTTGCCCGTGCCACGTGATAGTGAGATGAGGAATAGGGAGAGAGAGCATTTAAACACGTGGCTACAGGGATGGTGCAGGCGGGAGGGATTCAGATTTTTGGATAACTGGGGTTCTTTCTGGGGAAGGTGGGACCTCTACAGACAGGATGGTCTACATCTGAACCTGAGGGGCACAAATATCCTGGGGGGGAGATTTGTTAGTGCTCTTTGGGGGGGTTTAAACTAATGCAGCAGGGGCATGGGAACCTGGATTGTAGTTTTAGGGTAAGTGAGAATGAGAGTATAGAGGTCAGGAGCACAGATTTGACGTCGCAGGAGGGGGCCAGTGTTCAGGTAGGTGGTTTGAAGTGTGTCTACTTCAATGCCAGGAGTATACGAAACAAGGTAGGGGAACTGGCAGCATGGGTTGGTACCTGGGACTTCGATGTTGTGGCCATTTCGGAGACATGGATAGAGCAGGGACAGGAATGGATGTTGCAGGTTCCGGGGTTTAGGTGTTTTAGTAAGCTCAGAGAAGGAGGCAAAAGAGGGGGAGGTGTGGCGCTGCTAGTCAAGAGCAGTATTACGGTGGCGGAGAGGATGCTAGATGGGGACTCTTCTTCCGAGGTAGTATGGGCTGAAGTTAGAAACAGGAAAGGAGAGGTCACCCTGTTGGGAGTTTTTTATAGGCCTCCTAATAGTTCTAGGGATGTAGAGGAAAGGATGGCGAAGATGATTCTGGATATGAGCGAAAGTAACAGGGTAGTTATTATGGGAGACTTTAACTTTCCAAATATTGACTGGAAAAGATATAGTTCGAGTACAATAGATGGGTCGTTTTTTGTACAGTGTGTGCAGGAGGGTTTCCTGAAACAATATATTGACAGGCCAACAAGAGGCGAGGCCACGTTGGATTTGGTTTTGGGTAATGAACCAGGCCAGGTGTTGGATTTAGAGGTAGGAGAGCACTTTGGGGACAGTGACCACAATTCGGTGACGTTTACGTTAATGATGGAAAGGGATAAGTATACACCGCAGGGCAAGAGTTATAGCTGGGGGAAGGGCAATTATGATGCCATTAGACGTGACTTGGGGGGGATAAGGTGGAGAAGTAGGCTGCAAGTGTTGGGCACACTGGATAAGTGGGGCTTGTTCAAGGATCAGCTACTGCGTGTTCTTGATAAGTATGTACCGGTCAGACAGGGAGGAAGGCGTCGAGCGAGGGAACCATGGTTTACCAAGGAAGTGGAATCTCTTGTTAAGAGGAAAAAGGAGGCCTATGTGAAGATGAAGTGTGAAGTTTCGGTTGGGGCGATGGATAGTTACAAGGTAGCGAGGAAGGATCTAAAGAGAGAGCTAAGACGAGCAAGGAGGGGACATGAGAAGTATTTGGCAGGAAGGATCAAGGAAAACCCAAAAGCTTTCTATAGGTATGTCAGGAATAAGCGAATGACTAGGGAAAGAGTAGGACCAGTCAAGGACAGGGATGGGAAATTGTGTGTGGAGTCTGAAGAGATAGGCGAGATACTAAATGAATATTTTTTGTCAGTATTCACTCAGGAAAAAGATAATGTTGTGGAGGAGAATGCTGAGCCCCAGGCTAATAGAATAGATGGCATTGAGGTACGTAGGGAAGAGGTGTTGGCAATTCTGGACAGGCTGAAAATAGATAAGTCCCCGGGACCTGATGGGATTTATCCTAGGATTCTCTGGGAGGCCAGGGAAGAGATTGCTGGACCTTTGGCTTTGATTTTTATGTCATCATTGGCTACAGGAATAGTGCCAGAGGACTGGAGGACAGCAAATGTGGTCCCTTTGTTCAAAAAGGGGAGCAGAGACAACCCCGGCAACTATAGACCGGTGAGCCTCACGTCTGTAGTGGGTAAAGTCTTGGAGGGGATTATAAGAGACAAGATTTATAATCATCTAGATAGGAATAATATGATCAGGGATAGTCAGCATGGCTTTGTGAAGGGTAGGTCATGCCTCACAAACCTTATTGAGTTCTTTGAGAAGGTGACTGAACAGGTAGACGAGGGTAGAGCAGTTGATGTGGTGTATATGGATTTCAGCAAAGCATTTGATAAGGTTCCCCACGGTAGGCTATTGCAAAAAATACGGAGGCTGGGGATTGAGGGTGATTTAGAGATGTGGATCAGAAATTGGCTAGCTGAAAGAAGACAGAGGGTGGTGGTTGATGGGAAATGTTCAGAATGGAGTACAGTCACAAGTGGAGTACCACAAGGATCTGTTCTGGGGCCGTTGCTGTTTGTCATTTTTATCAATGACCTAGAGGAAGGCGCAGAAGGGTGGGTGAGTAAATTTGCAGACGATACTAAAGTCGGTGGTGTTGTCGATAGTGTGGAAGGATGTAGCAGGTTACAGAGGGATATAGATAAGCTGCAGAGCTGGGCTGAGAGGTGGCAAATGGAGTTTAATGTAGAGAAGTGTGAGGTGATTCACTTTGGAAGGAATAACAGGAATGCGGAATATTTGGCTAATGGTAAAGTTCTTGAAAGTGTGGATGAGCAGAGGGATCTAGGTGTCCATGTACATAGATCCCTGAAAGTTGCCACCCAGGTTGATAGGGTTGTGAAGAAGGCCTATGGAGTGTTGGCCTTTATTGGTAGAGGGATTGAGTTCCGGAGTCGGGAGGTCATGTTGCAGCTGTACAGAACTCTGGTACGGCCGCATTTGGAGTATTGCGTACAGTTCTGGTCACCGCCTTATAGGAAGGACGTGGAGGCTTTGGAGCGGGTGCAGAGTAGATTTACCAGGATGTTGCCTGGTATGGAGGGAAAATCTTATGAGGAAAGGCTGATGGACTTGAGGTTGTTTTCGTTGGAGAGAAGAAGGTTAAGAGGAGACTTAATAGAGGCATACAAAATGATCAGGGGGTTGGATAGGGTGGACAGTGAGAGCCTTCTCCCGCGGATGGATATGGCTGGCACGAGGGGACATAACTTTAAACTGAGGGGTAATAGATATAGGACAGAGGTCAGAGGTAGGTTCTTTACGCAAAGAGTAGTGAGGCCGTGGAATGCCCTACCTGCTACAGTAGTGAACGCGCCAACATTGAGGGCATTTAAAAGTTTATTAGATAAACATATGGATGATAATGGCATAGTGTAGGTTAGATGGCTTTTGTTTCGGTGCAACATCGTGGGCCGAAGGGCCTGTACTGCGCTGTATTGTTCTTGTTCTAGATGTTCAGGTTAGGTGGATTGGTCAGGCTAAAATTGTGCCTTAATTGGAAAAAAAAATAATTGGGTACTCTAACTTTTTTTTAAAAGAAAGTGAACCTGCGGAAAGTGACAGGACCCGACAGAGTCCCTGAGCAAGCACTCAGTGCCTGCGCAGACCAGCTGGCGAGTGTATTCTTAGAGATCTTCAACACCTCACTTCTCCGCTCTGAGGTTCCCACCTCCTTCAAGAAGACCACCATAATACCAGTACCAAAGAAGAACAAGGTAGCCTGCCTCAACGACTACCGACCGGTGGCCCTGACATCTGTCATCATGAAATACCTTGAGCAGCTAGTCATGAGACAGATCAACACCAGCTTCCCAGGCAGTCTCGATCCTTTGCAGTTCGCCTATTGCTGCAACCGTTCCACAGCAGATGCTATCTCCCTGGCTCTACAATCAACATTCGAACACGACGACAACAAGGACACCTACGTCAGACTGCTGTTTATCGATGATAGCTCGATGGTGGCCTTGAACACCATTATCCCGACAAGACTAATAACCAAACTGCAATCTTGGACTTGGCCTCTCGTTGTGTAGTTGGATCTTTGACTTCCTCACCAACAGACCACAATCTGTCAGGATAGGTAACAGCACCTCCTCTACAATAATCCTCAACATCGGGGCCCCGCAAGGTTGTGTGCTCAGTCCTCTACTATACTTTCTATACACACACGACTGTGTGACAAGATTTAACTCCAATTCCATCTGTAAGTTTGCAGATGATATGACTGTGGTGGGTTGTATCTCAAACAACGGTGAGTCAGACTACAGAAGGGAGATAGATCACTTGGTTGCATGGTGTACCGAAAACAGCCCCTCTCTCAATGTCAGCAAAACCAAGGAACTGATCATCGACTTCAGGAAGTGTAGTATGATAAACTCCCCTGTCTGCATCAATGGTTCTGAAGTGGAGATGGTCGATAGCTTTAAGTTTCTGGGGGTCACCATCACCAACAGACTGTCCTTGTCCACTCACATTGATGCAACAGTTAAGAAAGCCCAACAATGTCTCCACTTCCTACGGAAGCTAAAGAAATTTGACATGTCTGCATCGACTCTCACAGATGTCTATAGAGAGCATCCTATCCGGCTGCATCTCAGCTTGGTATGGCAACTGCTCGGCCCACGATCGCAAGAAACTACAGAGTGTGGTGAACTCAGCCCAACGCATCACTCAAGCTTGCCACACTCCCATTGATTCTGTCTACATCTCCCGCTGCCTCAGGAAGGCAGACAACATTGTCAGAGACCCCTTGCACCCAGACTTTGCCCTCTTCCAGACCCTTCCATCAGGCAGAAGGTACAGCAGTCTGAAGACCCACACATCCAGACATAGGAACAGCTTCTTCCCCACAGCTACCAGACTCCTCAATGACTCTCCCTCGGACTGATCTGTCCCCTATAAGACACTATTCACAACGTTCTATACTGCTCTTGCTCATGTCGTATTTGCTTTGTTAGGCCCTGGTTCCATACTGTAACTAATTACTTATTTGTCAGTTTACTGTGTACTTTTTCGCATTCACTGTAACTATCTACTATTTTTTTGTCTACTGTGTATGTACTGTGTACGTTTCCTTGGCTGCAGAAAAATACTTTTCATTATACTTCGGTACATGTGACAATAAATAAATCAAATCAAATCCATGTTCTTCACCCTGGAATCTTAGCAGAAGCTACCGCCGACAGTTCTGAGAGATGGGCCACTGTCCTAATTTGGACGGTGATTTAGGCAGTGGTCTCTTAATTGGTCGCCACTAGTGATGTCTTCCCCTGCAGTCCCACCTTCTGCTCCAGGAGCTCAGGACCCATTTTCCATCTCAGTTGGGGGACTTCCTGTGCTCCTGTAAAATTCAACCAACTGTTTTCCAGTTGAGATATTAAACCAAGGCCTATCTGGTCCCTTAGATGGATGTAATAGGTCCCATGGTACCAATTCATTCAGAAAAGAGTTCTGACCAATACTAAACCATCAAACAACAATCGAGACTATCTTGGCATTATCCTATTGCTGGTTTTGGACCATGATATGTGTAAATTGTCCACTGTATTTTGTATGCTCCAATAATGACTGCTCTACAGAAATACTTCAATTGCAGTATATTAATTCACAATGTCCTGAGAACAAATATGGTGCTATAATATAATCTTGGGTAGGAAAAATTAAATATTTCAAGTTTATTTCCCACATTGTTAATCTTACTAACGAATAAAACCCTCTCATTATTGCAAGAATATACTGAGGCAATCCAGCACTAAAATTAAACAATCATACATTGAGTCAATTCTACAATGTTGAAATCAATCCAACAATACACTGATCCAATCTCACAATACATTGGATCAATCCCATAATGTATTTGAGTCACTTCTACAATAACAATTACAATTTATATTTATATCCTGCCTTTCATGTAGAAAAATACCCCAAGACACTTAGCACAGCAAATCCACAATATACTCAATCATTTTCACAATCGATTGTACAATACTGAGAGCCTAATATTGACATTTGTACACAGTTAGATAAAAACGTTAACACTATCACAACTCTGTAAAATATTATAAATGAATGCTGAGGGAGAAAAAATGCATATATTATTTTTTTGAAAAATAGTTCTATGTGCAAGACTATAACAGGCTCTTGGGTTTCCGATGACATTAGTGCCCTGCTCAAGTTACACTTTTGTGATTTATGATATCATCTGCACTCCTTGGTTGGTGCATTCTTCAAACAGATTCCCTGGCACCTGTTACTCTCTGTGTATTTCTTTGCGAGTTATCATTTTGTCTTTCCTGATGCATTACATTGAATGTCAAATAGTTACAAAGAGATACTCCTTGATGTAAAAGCTATGCTCTTCCTGGTCTGATGATAAAAAAAAGAAAATAAAGAGATTTAAATCCATGAATGAGCATCCCATTGCTTCCAAACATTCCCTGAAAATCCCTTCACCAGGAGATGGTGCAAAATAAATTTACCAGAATTATATCAGTTCTGAGGAAGGAATAGAGATGCTGGAAATTTTCTCCTTGGAGTAGAGAAGGTTAAGGTGCGATTAAATAAAGGGCTTCAAAATTACGGGGGCTTTAAATAGAATAAATAAAGAGAACAGAATAATACACTGGAAGAAGTGTCAGCAACCAGAGGACTTAAATTCCAACCAAATGAGAGTTTCCTTTATGTAGTGAATTCTGATGATCTGGAATGCATTGGCTGAAAGGATTGTGAAATCAGATTCAAAGGGACACTTGATAAATACTTGAAAAGGACTAATGTGCAAGGCTATGGAGAAAGAGCAAGGGATTGGGACTAAATGGATAGCTCTTTCAGAAAACCAGCACAGGCATGATGGGCTAAATGGCCTCCTTCTGTGCTGTAAGATCGATCAGCCATTTTACAATTGCATTGTTAGTCATGGTTTCGTAGGCTAGACAGTTCTTCAGAATTAGCAAGTTGAAGACTTTCAGAGGTGCAGAATAGCAAAGGGGAACCACTTGAGCTTCCGCTGAGGACCAACAGTCCCACTTGGTCAGTGCTGTAACCAAGTGGGTAAAAAGAGAAACTGCTGACTAAAATCTTGTCAAGAAATTAAATCCTGAACTGCCAATAAATGTCACAATAGAGATCCTAAAGGGTTAATAGTATGCAGCTCACGGGTGGCATTATACATTGAGATTTCCAAGCTCTGCCTGGTAAGATGATCATGTTTATGAGGTACAGGCCTCCAGTTCTCTTATAGATCACATCTGTTAATATGCTGCCTTTGTATGTCATTTTGGAAAAATGTACCATTAGGATGCACTTGGAATGCATTACTACATTGGTCCTGATTTGACATCTAAAGGGCAGCTGGGTTGTTACTTTTGGGAGAAACAAAATTAGAATTCCCATTGGAGCGACAGGAATTAGAATTCCTATCAGAAATACTGCGACTGGACAGTCGCAGGCTTCGCAAGGCTTGTATAGGAATAATTTTAATAAAATAATCTTTTCAAAAGTTGGCTGAAGCTTCAAAGTCAATTAAAAGCTTATGTTCCTGATGACTTGGTCATTTAGTGTGGGCCAAACAGATGAAGGCATTAGTCTGAGCTGAGTTATTCATTTAAATTAACACTGCTGATGTCCTGGAAGTGTTCTGGTGTAATTTGACCTCAATGTTTGGGCTAAACGAGAAAAAGAACAGACCATCCGTTGCAAAAGTGTAGAAGGTGGGCGAAGACATGAGAGAGCTTGGCTGCAATGTCCTTTTTTGTCAAGTAACTTACTAATGCTTTCTGAGGTAAGGTTAGAAGCCTTATCGCTAGGTAAATTAAGAGAAAACAAGATAAGAGAAACCAAAATCAAAGGGAAGAAACAAAGTTAGATGAAAATGCCTTTTAAAATCTAACAGATGTTTACGATTGACTCCTTAGAAAATTCACAACTTTCCCAAACTCTGTTCAGTTGTCTACAATTCACCATGGAGGTTTCCCATTGAGTATTGTTTTTCACCAGGGCTGTTATTTTATCAAAAGCTGTTGGGCTATTTTTAACAAAGCTTTCACATTCCAGCTCTGTCTCACAATGCTTCCCTGACTGTAGCTTCTTTATTAATGTTACAAGTTTATTTTTCACCATTCATATTTAACCTTCCCTTGCTAAAGAAAGACGCAGCTTAAGAGGGCAGGTGGGAGCCCACTTCTACGCTCCAAGCAATATAATTAAGTCAACAGTAGGAGATGTGCAGTGGATGCCTGGGGTGCCAATCTCTCCTAATCTGTGTGGCAGTGGCCACGTTCTATCTGGTACTTCATTTCTGATCAGTAACGTACAATTTGATTTCAGAAATTTTATTTGACCTCAACAACACTTCTTTCTGATTATTTACCTTCCAGTGGCTCTTAATCATTTGACTAGTCATCAACTCATTCTGGCTTCTTTGGGAACAATGCAGATGACACGGATTGATTACCTTAAACTCAATATTACTTAATATAATCCTGCTCAAAAGTTAAAACCTTTGCCGGGGCAACAGGAGTGTGCAGGAAACCGATGGCAGCACACAGACTACCTGTCTCCGTGGGAGATATGTTTGATGCTGTCTCATTTACTGTTACCAGAAAACTTTTTTTTATTCCCAAAACAGGCATTAGAAAGTCAACTAGCCTGTTGCCTATGGCTGGCATCGAGATAAGTGGGAGGGCTTGGAAGGACTTTGTAGACGGGAAAGGGGCAGCACAGACCCAGAGTCTGTGCGATCCTGCTTTTCATGGCCCCACAAAGGTAAGTTTACTTTTAGGGCCTCAGCTTCTTGTCCATCAGATTTTACTGAGCAGAGCATCCATAATGGGAACTCTGCTGAATATGACATTAAAATGCTATTTTCTTCTGTAAGTCATAGGACTATAATTATCATCATAGAATCATAGAACTTACAGTGCAGAAGAAGGCCATTCGGCCCATCGAGTCTGCACCGGCCCTTGAAAATAGCACCCCACCAAAGCCCACACCTCCACCCTATCCCGTAACCCAGGAATCCCACCCAACCTTTTTGGACACTGAAGGCAATTTAGCATGGTCAATCCACCGAACAGCACATTATTGGACTGTGGGAGGAAACCGGAGCACCCGGAGGAAACCCACGCAGACATGGGGAGAACGTGTAGACTCTGCACAGACAGTGACCCAAGCCGGGAATCGAACCTGGGACCCTGGAACTGTGAAGCAACTGTGCTACATAATCATATGTTAATGAGCTTCCTGACTGCATCAGGCAACTACCGGCTGGGTTATACCTGCTGCAGAACGGGGATGCGATGGCAGAAAAGGCGCTCAATGTTCATAGAATTCCTACAGTGTGGAATGAGGCCATTCAGCCCATTGAGTCTGCACCAACCCTCTGAAAGAGCATCTGACCTAGGCCCACTACCCTGCACTATTCCTATAACCCTGCACCCACCTAACCTGCACATCGTTGGACAATAAAGGACAATTTACCATGGCCACGCCACCTCAACGGCACGTCTTTGAACTGTGGGAGGAAACCAGAGCACCCGGAGGAAACCCAACGCAGACACTGGGAGAATGTGCAAACTCCACACAGTCATCCAAGGCTGGAATTGAACCCGTGTCCCTGTGAGGCAGCAGTGCTAACCGCTGTGCCACCATGCTGCTCCAATTTTGAATCCCATTTCACTCAGTTTCCCATAGTATTTCTGGCCAGCGATTCATATTAACCAGACATGTACTTGCTGACTTGTCGTTTGTAGTTGATTTGCAGCTCACAATCTAAAAGGTGCAGCCACGGAAGCAAGAGATTGCAAAAGGTAAGGACGTTTGCTAACACACTGAGGAAGTGAGTAAATACCCCAAACACAAGTCAGAGTGCATTCTGAATTGCTTCATTCTAAATGTGCTGTAGGACCGTGTATCTGTCACCTCTGTTTAAGATAGAGGATATTAGACACCAAGCATCTGGTATCTAGCAGATGAAAGTAGTATCAGATGGCATCATTTCCAGCTTGTAAAACGATTCTGATCTCAGTTCCAATTTAAGGTACCCCGTAATGTTATGTTCTAATCAGCAATTTGACCTTTGATTACATTAAATATGCTGACCCATTGAGGAATATGAAACGTTTTAATGCTGCAATAATGAAATTAATATCTTTCGTTGATTATTATTCCATATCTTTTTCCAAGTGGTATTTTTATTTACAACTTTTATTGATAGTGGTGATAAAAACTTGGAAACATAGGCACAACCTATGCCACATATTATATGGCACAGTGCCATATAATGGGAGAGAGAAATGTTAACACCTATAATGTGTCAAATGGTCTTGATTAAACATATTTAGTGATTCTCTTAAAACATTTCAAATGCCATTGCCGTCTCTCATCTGTCCCCCCGTGACAACTTGCAGAGCTACAGCTGTATGGGTGTTAGGCACCTTTCTGGTACCTCACTCAAATGACAATCACTTATGTGTAAGCCTTGACAGTAAAGATTGACAGGATATTCGACTTCAGCAGACACCAAAACTGAACTTGATCCCAGAAATACTTGCACACTCACACTCTCGTGCACATGAACCCATGTTTCCAAAGCAGGGTGCCAAACAGTGAACTGGGTTGGTAAAACTGGCTGGCCCTTCCCCTCCTTATTCCAAGGGCACCGCAGTTCTCAAACCTTGGATCTTTCCGTACTGTACAGATCAGATACTCCCTAAATAAATATCCCAGGCCTCAGGATAGATTTTCCTGATGCCCCTGGTGCCTTTAAAGATCATGATGTTTCATTCCACCATATGTGGTGCTGCATCACCAATAACAAACATTAACAACCATTATAGATGCCCTGACACCATTTTTTCCGGCCAGAAACCCATTCACTCAGAGCCACCAATACGGTATCCGCCAAATTGCAAGTCTACATGGACCTCACCAGCCAATGGGGATGGGCTGTGGCCAGAAAATACAAGTCACAGGTACAGGATCACATCATACAGTTAAGACCCGGCTCAGGCTGCACCACACCACGGAAACAAACTGCTAGGCCCTCCTCTAATGATAATGCAGAATAGAACATAAATAGTCATGGCCCAGTCTCGGTCACATGCACATTGCTTAGTTAAATATCAAAGAAGTACTCATGGAGCCTTAAAAGAAATTGATGAACAGCATAGGCAATAGCTTAATCCCAAACACAGAATAATAGAATTCCACAGAGAGAGGGATGGGAATGATGCTCCTTCTCTGCCATAATTCACTGGAAATATCTGAACATTGACACCTTAAATCATAGAATCCCTACAGTGCAGACGGGGGCCATTCGACCCATGGAGTTTGCACCGATCCTCCGAAAGAACACCCCACCAGGCCCACTCCCCCGTCCACCCCGCCCTATCCTCATAACCTAAGTTGCACATCCCTGGACACTGAGGGTCAATTTATCATGGCCAATCCACCTAACCTGCAAGTCTTTGGACTGTGGGAGGAAATCGGAGCACCCGGAGGAAACCCTGTGCAGACATGGGGAGAAAATGCAAACTCCACACAGACAGTCACCCAAACCTGGAATCGAATCCAGGTCCCTGGCGCTGTGAGGCAGTAGTGCTAACCATTGTGCCACCGTGCCACCCTAAATATACTTTGGAACAGCGCAGCTGGCCTGGTGGGACTGTGGAGAGTTAAAACTCTGAAACCGTGAGGTTAAATACACTACGTGCTGTGCGTCAATATCCAGATTCTCTCCTTTCAGCAAATCAGATGCATGTCCTTATCTTCTTTTCACCACACAATTTCATGCACTGTAAATATATTGAGCCAATGTTTGAACTCCAACCTTTCTACTACACTGTAAATATTATTTCATTGCAGTAAAGTAACCATGTGCAAGTTTTTAAATTGAAATAGCAATGTATTTGTTACTGAGGATAATCATCTTTTGATAAGCCTTCTATTGCATTATTTTATGCAACTTAAGTGGAAACCACTTTGAACATGACAGATGCACATGAACAGGCATTTAGTACAGCAGCTATACAATTACTGTCAATGTATAGAACAAAATGAGGACTCAGTAACACATCTGATAGAGCAAGGAATTTTAATTCCATGACAGCTGTAACCTAAGGATGGAATTGTAATAATATATACTTGCGAGTGTTTACAGGATACTAATCTCATCGATAAGTACTGAAAATAGCACACCCCCAGTGAAATGAGAATCGTCGCATTTACCATCAGAATCCTACGATTGGTGGTGGGTGGGGGGGCTTCATTTTATTGCACCTTCATGGGTGTCATTCACCCCTGCAATACTGTCATTGCAGATGAAGCAAAGACTTCTCTTTGCATTGCATTTCCACCTCCGCAGCCAACCACCCCCCTTAATTGACTGAGATGAGTTCTTAATTGGCACACCTCCCGGATGATTGGAGCAGAAGGTATGTGCCCCTCTCCCCTTCCAGGACACAGACCTGGAAATCAAACTTTAAATTCAAGGTCACAAACTTCAGCACAGTGTTACAATATTCAAATCACCCAATCAACTGGAAACGTTTTATAAAATACACATGGCGAGCCTTTCACTTGCAGGACCAAAGTCATATCCAGTCCAAATTGTAGCGAATTTGCTGCTTTCATGGCTTTTGTATGGAATAAGCTTGAGCAGCTTCAATCCAGTTCCAAATTTTCATGAATCCACAACATAAATAACATTGTTAATAAATGATCAACGTCTCTGAAGATGACCCGAGTGAAAAATGGAAAACTGTCACGTTGGTGTAAAGGGGTATTCTCCTGAGGTTGAGCTGAGTGAAGTTGTGGAGGTATAGTAGATAGAGCTACACCCAGCTTCTATATTATCCCTCTCCCTGGAAGTGCTTTAGAATGAAACTGGAAACTGAAACCAACTGCTTACAGAACTCATATTGAAGAACAGGCATTTTGAGTAGAAGTTAAATAAAGTACGTTCTGAGGCAGATTTAATTTCCTTTGTGACTTTTTTTAAAAGCAGGAGCCGTGACTGACATTGATGGCCTGTGTGATAAATGAGTACTGATATCCACAATGAGGGGTTACGGATTGTGAGGTAATCTCTCCACAAGTGATAATCAATAGTGGATTATCAAGAATTCCAATTTCACATCACTTTTATAAATGGTCACATTACTCCCACATAAACCTTTAAAAAAATGCCCTTTCCATTCAGCAGTGTGTAATACAACATCCTTATATTGAAAGGATCAGTATCTTTGCAAAGGAGGAAAATTGTTCAAGATAAAAAACCATTTGCAAACATGAATACCCTCAAGAACATTATTTAGATAGGTTGGCTGGTGGAATCAGATTCACATGCAGCAATTATCTGTGGTATAGGTAGTTGCAATGAAAGATGCGACCATTCTCACACTCTGTGAGAAATATTTCCCCGTTTGGGGAAGGATCATCAAATTTCCTACGTGACACCATTGTAGGAATACCATGAGAATAAAGATTACATCAGTTCAAGAGGAAGGCTTGCACCACCCTCCCCAGGAAACTAGGGCTGAACAGTAAATGTGGCTTTGCCAACATCATCCCTGTCCTAAGAACAAATAAAAAAAGGCAAACACCCCCCCCCCCCCCCCCCATTTTCAACACCCAACCAAATAGTTGAAGTTTTAAATCTGCATACAGTTCTCCTGTTAACTATTGAGGCCTAAAATCTCACCATGTTCTGACCTTGGTAACTAAGGATGCTGTATCTGAGAAAATGTTAGCTACTGAACATATGTACTGAGATTAAGCTTGCCCGGTAATCTTGATATATGAGAAAATAGTGCCCCAAAACATATGTACCAAGATGAAGTTCTTCTTGATGTGGGCATGCAGTGACTGATGGCTGATACCTGAGATATTAGGATGTATGTCAAAGGCAAGTCAGAGAGGGGGAGGGGCCCTAACGTGACTATTTACCTCAGTACAATTTCAACAGGGCTCCACCACGTAGCATCACAGCTTGGGGCTAATTACATCTGACAAAGGGTCATTCTTTGCTGCTTTCGGACAATTAGAGAGGCCATGAGTGAGAGAGTACAACAGTGAAGTTAAACAGAAAGAAATTTCGACAACACCCTCACAATCAGCCCATTACTTTCTCAGATATAACTGAACAATACTGACCAGCCTCTACCATTCAGATTCACTTTGTTCAGTAGGCTTCAACTCACTGAGGCTGTGGAATTCACCCGATTTACATTGCAGAGGCTGTTTCCAGGCCACTAGCACATCCCATAAACAAGCACAAGGGCAACCACGGATCGTCCCAGTGTTGGTAGGGTATGCATGTCGGGAATACAAAATCTGTAGTGGTGAGTCATGAGAGCAAGTAAGATGCTCATCCTCCACTCAGCCAAACAAACAGTTGGCTTTGGCAGCTTGCTCCAGCAATCATATTATTTTCCAGCACTGACACTGTGCCTCCAGTAGTAGAGATTAAAAAATAGCACCCGCTCAACTAAAACTCTGCAGCCAAAGACCCCAGCACTCCATGGCATTATTTACATACTATAAAACCATAAGACATAGAAGCAGAATTAGGCCACTCGGCCCATCGAGTCTGCTCCGCCATGCAATCTTGGCTGATATTTTCTCATCCCCATTCTCCTGCCTTCTCCCCATAACCCCTGATTCCCTTATTAATCAAAAATTGTTGCATATGTATTACAGGTGAGAGCACAAACCTTCACACCAGACTTACTCAACACGCAGCCATGGTGCACAAAACAAATGTTCCAGCCCAGGACTTTCGGGAACTGCATGTTCAGGTCTGGGGGTCGATATTTATGGCCCGGCTGGTGAGCCCCTATTGGGCGGGCCTCCACCACTCACCACAGGAACTCATATTCTACGAAGTCCACGGGGAGATCAATCAGTGATTTCCACCCCCCCCCCCCCCCCCCCCAGGCCTTCGTGAAGGTTGTCCCACTGACATTGAATCCCTTTTCTGTAGGGGAGTGAGGAGTATGAGGAGTTTCTTTCTACAGAGGAATGTTCCAGCATGGAATGTACGCAGCACACTAGGAAAAGTGGATGAATATTTGAAGAAGGAGAGAGAACAAGGCAGTGGCATTCATTTTGGGTGGTGCTGGAAAAGAGTAAGCACAGAGAAGATGAAACAAATAGCCTCCACATTTGTGGTTCTAATAGGCTCATTCCAATCTCCTGCGTCTTCCCTTTTCCTTTAATATTTCTCTTTCTCAAGCAACTAATCCCCATTGAAA
The DNA here is from genome assembly GCF_047496885.1 of Scyliorhinus torazame. Taxonomy (NCBI): domain Eukaryota; kingdom Metazoa; phylum Chordata; class Chondrichthyes; order Carcharhiniformes; family Scyliorhinidae; genus Scyliorhinus; species Scyliorhinus torazame. The sequence continues at coordinate 277,755,953 of NC_092709.1, forward strand.
ATAATTTATGAACTCTATCTAATGACTGCTTGCAAAAGAGAATTCCACACATGAACTAGGCTCCCTGGAAAGACTTTTGCACCTTCCATTAAGCAATGCATCCTGTTATTCCAGAACTGTTGGGTTTTACCTGATAGGTTCTCACGAAATGTTTTGGTCATAAGAACATACCGTCTTTTTATACTATCCATCAGAGGTTAGGTTGCCCATTTCTCTAATGCTACACTTCTCTAAGACGGTGGTTCTCAAAGTATTTTGGTTGGATGACCCCTTTTCAAATTGATTAGTGTCACAGACACACTCCCCCATCTAAATCATAATAGTATCGGAAAGCACTGCATGTCAATGGTGCTTTAATGAAGAAAGTGATTATTTACTGATAACAGAAACTTTGTGCTTCTCATTGCACAGTTGGCCTAACCATAATATAACGTTTGCCGAACTCGGCACTTGTAATGAAATGAAATGAAAATCGCTTATTGTCACAAGTAGGCTTCAAATGAAAAGCCCCTAGTCGCCACATTCCGGCACCTGTTCGGGGAGGCTGGTACGGGAATCGAACCATGTTGCTGGCCTGCCTTGGTCTGCTTTAAAAGCCAGCGACTTAGCCCAGTGTGCTAAACCAGCCCTAACTCAGGGCTCACACCAGGCCCAGTTCATCATGGCTTTCATATTAATTTGTGGATTCCCTGGGAAACATCTGCAATCCACCACTGCCCCCACTACACCCACCACCCCCACTGCCCCCACTACACCCACCACCCCCACTGCCCCCATTACACCCACCACCCACACTTCCCTCACTACACCCACCAGCCCCACTGCCCCATTAGACCCACCACCCCCACCACTCCACCACCCCCACTGCCCCACTACACCCACCACCCTCACTGCTGCCACAACACCTACCACCCCCACTGCCCCCACTACACCCACCAGCCCCACTGCCCCATTACACCCACCGCCCCCATTACACCCACCACCCCCATTGCCCCCATTACACCCACCACCCCCACTGCCCACACTACACCCACCAGCCCCACTGCCCCATTACACCCACCACCCCCAATGCCCCCACTACACCCACCATCCCCACTACACCCACCACCCCCACTGCCCCCACTACACCCACCAGCCCCACTGCCCCATTACACCCACCACCCCCACTGCCCCCACTACATCCACCACCACCACTGCCCCCACTACACCCACCACCCCCACTGTTGCCACTACACCTACCACCCCCACTGCCCCCACTACACCCACCACCCCCACTGCCGCCACTACACCCACCACCCCCCCTGCCCCCACTACCCACCACCCCCACTGCCCCCACTACACCCACCACCCCCCATGCCCCCACTACACCCACCACCCCCACTACACCCACCACCCCCACTGCCCCCACTACACCCACCACCCCCACTGCCCCCACTACACCCACCACCCCCGCTGCCCCCACTACGCCCACCACACTCACTGCCGCCACTACATCCACCACTCCCACTACCCCAATACACCCACCACATCCCCCGGCCCCACTACACCCACCACCCCCGCTGCCCCCACTACACCCACCACCCCCACTGCCCCCACTACACCCACCGTCCCCACTACCCCCACTACACCCACCAACCCCACTGCCCCCACTAAACCCACCACCCCCGCTACCCCCACTAAACCCACCACCCCCACTACCCCCACTACACCCACCACCCCCACTACCCCCACTACACCCGCCACCCCCACTGCCGCCACTACACCCACCACCCCCCTGCCCCACTACACCCACCAACCCCCACTGCTGCCACTGCACCCACCACCCCCACTACACCCACCACCCCCACTGCCCCCACTACACCCACCGCCCCCACTACCCCCACCAACCCCGCTGCCCCCACTAAACCCACCACCCCCGCTGCCCCCACTAAACCCACCACCCCCACTACCCCCACTACACCCACCACCCCCACTACCCCCACTACACCCGCCACCCCCACTGCCGCCACTACACCCACCACCCCACTGCCCCCACTACACCCACTACCCCCACTGCTGCCACTGCACCCACCACCCCCACTACACCCACCACTCCCACTGCCCCCACTACACCCACCACCCCTACTGCCCCCACTACACCCACCACCCCCACTACCCCTACTACGCCCACCACCCCCACTTCCCCCACTACACCCACCATCCCCACTACCCCCACTCCACCCACCACCCCCACTTCCCCCACTACACCCACTACACCCACCATCCCCACTACCCCCACTACACCCACCACCCCACTTCCCCCACTACACCCACCACCCCCACTATAGCGAAGGGTGCCTAAAAAGAAGTACTCCTTCATTGTAAAAGTAAGGATTACACCACATATTCAGAAACAAAACTGGGTAACTACTGCACAACTCTCATGTCACATTACTAACTCAAAGTGATTTTCATCATTGAACAGGATAATAGGCAACAAACACCTCTCTGCTCATATATCGCACACCCTAGTCAGCATAGAAGGCACAAACATAAAATCAGCGATATAATCACAAGGGGACAAAGTTCAGGATTATTGATGAACTGCAGGATATCACTGTCCAGAGAGCTTGCAAAGGCCAGAGCCATGATAGGATTGTAGACCAACATCCAGGATCCATCCGGAGTTTCATCAGAGTCCCTGCACCTCCACCACATCATCGTCTGAAGTCCGGTGGTGAGTAACCTGGGCCCCAGTGGGTGGTGAAGACCTGTCACATCCACTGCCTCCAACCTTTCTTGACGATTATCGAAGGCAGTGACAACATAAGATCAGCAATTGGAATCCTTGATTGACCCCAAGCCTTGAAGACTGGATGCAATGTGCCCCATCGAGCTCACAACGCCCAGCCTTCAAATTGAGATTGTGAAAGCATGGCAACCAGTTTTCAAATTCAGCTGAGCATTCAGCCCCAACTCCCCTCGGAAGACGGCGCTTAGCCATTCCCTGTCTGGCCCCATATCCCCAAATCAACCAGGATGTTTGACATACCATGCAGCAGGATTTCCAAAGACTGAAGATTAGGCTGCGCCGAGGAATCTGCCCTCTCGACTGGCAGAATTCTCTTCTCCACTTCGTCCATTCTCTTTAGGATAGTTTGCAGTTCATCGTGAGCACTAATATCCTATGTCAAGGAGCCGAGATCATTGTCCACAACTTCACTCACAATGGCAGCCATCATCTCGCCATGGTATAGGCCCACCCACCAGCGAAATGGCCACTGTGAACTGGGACCCCCCCTGGCCTCCTCCAACCACCCCAATCGAACAAGGATTTTCTTGCCTTAACTCTGCTCCCCATCACCAAAATCTAGCCAGGATCTTCCAGGAACATAGCACAGATCATACATACCAGGGTTAAACAATCATACATTGTGCACCAGGACAAAAAAAGGATTAAAAGATGAGTGACCCTGTTCCTGCGCTCACATCATATGACCCCTCCCCAAACAGGTTTCTAATTAGTAGCAGGATGAGTGTTTATGGGGAGCGGGCAGGTATGTGCACATATGTTGAGATCAACCATGATTGTATTGAATGGAAGAGCAGGCTCGAGGGGCTGAATTGCCTACCCCTGATTCTAGTTCTTAAGTTCTTATGTTTATGTAAGCATATGTTATTTCTATTACTGCCCTCTTATCAGAAAGTAATAAAATAAGACATCTTGAGATCTAATTTTCTTGGCTGCGAGCCGGATCAGAACATTTCCCAACCCTATTTCATATTTTCTTGCCAACAAGTAGTGCTTGTCTGCATCTTCTCACGATGGAGTGATTCTGTCCAAATACATTTCCCAGGTCATTTCAGTGCTTTCATTTACTGCTTCTAATCTCTTACTCGCTGTTGTTAACCATTGAGGACATCACAACACGAAAAGTGCATGTGTCCCAACCTGAATCAAAACTCTAACCAAGTTCTAATGCAACCCCTGCAATCCTTCAGCAGCTGGAAGTGTTGGTGTTTACACCAGCCTGGAATATCTGGCATCAAATTTTGTCAATAGAGATCAAATTGCTGTTTTTCCTGTTCCCTGCAATTCCCGGTTCCTCAGAAGCTTTGCTTCAGCACATGTGAATTGGTTGAACTGAAGATATCAACACTCAGTGAGGATGTCATCATGTTGGCAAGGTTATGAACTCAGGCCTTTGTTTTACAAACAAAATTCCTGACCACACAGATACTTTGAATATCTTGGGTACAGTCCCCTCGATGGCTGGGGTCAAGTATAACTTGCTGAAGTCAGCACTTAATGGGGCAGTAATGGTCTGGAATTTGTGGGTTTATCGCTACATTAACATTGACATTCTGCCCACTGACACTTTAACAGGGGCCTACCGCTGGGTGGCTGACATACCAGCCTGTTTCAAGTGTTAGGTCCCTTTTAATATTGAAACTGGAATCCTATGACATATATCAAAAACAATTAATGGCACTTTCTACTTATTAAGTGGCTTTAACATAATAAAACATCCCAAGGCATTTATGAGAAGCAATTTAATACAGAATTTGACACAGAGATGCGTAACGAGATATCGGACACTCCTAATTTCTGGCCAGAATAGGATGGGGCCTGTGCTGAATGCACTCTGATCAGTCTCACTGGTAATGATGTCACTGAGGTCCTAAAAAGGTCAGTGTTAAATTATATTTTCTTTGGGCAGGAGAGGAGCAGAAGACTCCAGGTCCACAAAAATAATCGGGCCATTAACAGCCTGTCTTCACCGTCCCTGCCAACCCAACGCACTTTCTATACTGCTGGCCCGGCAGCCTCTGTAGCTCGTTATGTGGGCCAGCTCGAATCCGGAAAGCTGCTTGACAACAGCCATTTTGGGTAAGGAGCTGCAGTGCCATTTAAACAAAGCCAAAGTCTGCTAACATAGAACATACAGTGCAGCAGGAGGCTATTCAGCCCATCGAGTCTGCTCTGACCCACTTAAGCCCTCACTTCCACCCTCGCCCCAAAACCCAATAACCCCTCCTAACCTTTTGAACACTAAGGGCAATTTAGCATGGCCAATCCACCTAGCCTGCACGTCTTTGGACTGTGGGAGAAAACCAGAGCACCCGGAGGAATCCCACGCAGACACAGGGAGAACATGCAGACTCCGCACAGACAGTGACCCAGCGGGGAATTGAACCTGGAACCCTGGCGCTGTGACGCCACAGTGCTATCCACTTGTGCTACCGGGCTAAGAATCAATTCCGATCAGTGGTAAATGTCTGATATAGAACCAAGCTGTAAAGACTGGTGAGGCACCAGTACAATTGCTTCTTATGGTCGTAATGGGCTCAGTACAATTGATTTTAGTGTCTCTGAGTGTGAAGAAAAACATTCAGCAGTCCCAACCCTGATCATCGACCATAAAAGGCTGAGTTTGTAGGTACAAGGTAAAAATTGTGTTTGTTTGTGACATGCGCCCCCCACCCAGTCACCATCCAACACTCATTGTTGATTTCCCTGATGACCCTTCACTTTACTTAGAATAAATATTTCTACAAATTACAGCAGCGCTTTAGAATGACTGCAACATAATTTCGCACTTCAGGAAACGAAAGAGGCTACAAATAAGAAGGTGTGACCGTGACCTCAGCCCTTATAGTGTGAATCTGGATCTGGATTATTATGACAACATTACCTTATTAGACAGAAGAACATGAGAGGAACTTGCGTGTTTGATGGACACGTGAAACCAATGGTACTAGGGATGACTGCCCATTATACATCCATGCAAAATGATAAGTTTCTGAGAGTAAATTACACTCATTTAAGGTCAGAGAAAACTCCACCTTTTATTGCTGACTTCTCTTCAGCTGCAAAACGAAAAGTTTGCGTTCAACTGATCTGGACGCCTGATGCTAATTTCCTGGCCCTTTCTGCACCATAAAATTATCCTCCCTATTTAACCTTTTTTAGGATGAGTTTAATTTTCTCTGTTCTTTTAGTTCCATGACCATATGCCAACTGTTGTTTCCTCCTGAGGGTCTGGACTGATAACCTTCTCCCATCTACCTGCCAATGTGTGTCAAGAGTCATAGAGTCATAGATGTTTACAGCATGGAAACAGGCCCGTCATCCCAGCTTGTCCATGTCGCCCAGTTTCCATCACTAAGCTAGTCCAACTTGCCCCCATTTGGCCCATATCCCTCTATACCCACCCTGCCCATGTAACTGCTTTTTAAAGGAAAAAAATTGTACCCCCCCTCTACCACTGCCTCTGGCAGCCCATTCCAAATGCTCACCACCCTCTGTGTGAAGAAATCTCCCCTCTGGTCTCTTTTGTATCTCTCCCCTCTCACCTTAAAACTATGCCCTCTAGTTCTTGACTCCTCTACCTTTGGTAAAAGATCCTGGGCTGGATTCTCCGCCAGTGGTATTCTCCGTTTTGCCAGTAGCCCGGGGGTTTCCCGACGGCGTGGAGCTACCCCACAATGGGAAATCCCATTGATCAGCCGGCTTAACGGAGCATCCCGCCGGCCTGCTGAAACAGAAATGTGGCGCGGCGGGGCGGAGAATCCAGACCGTCATCTTTCACCTTTGGGAATCTTTTGGATGTTTGGAATGTCATCTTTGGGAAACATGTCACCTGCTCTATCTGTGACCCCCACCATGTGTGTGCGCAGAAGATCAATCAAGGATGACTGACTCTCTTTGCTACCACATAGAGGATCACATATTTATTATTATCGAAAGGGGCTTACAGATCATTGGTGCACTAAATATTATATAGGCCCCAACACTTACATGCAGAAATCCCAGCAGTTGCCCCCCACATGGTTTCCCTCCAGTGTAGATCCCACCATATTTACAGAGCCTCTCAAAATGACTTCATTTATCTGAAGCTGAAGGCATCACGCTCTATGTCACAAGCACCAGATAAGTGATCTATCCTTGGGTCTCTTCTCTTCATTGTTTATACACTAGCTATGGACAATATTATTTATTGCAGCTGGCAAGAGTATCTCTACATGCCTCCTCCATGCATCCAAAAGCTCCTGCTGTATTCTTCAACTGCCTGTCCATCAAAACCTGAATGCACAAACATTTTGTCTAACCCAATATTGCTGAAACTGGAGCCAGTTCTTGACTGCCACCAGCATCACTGTTCTTGACTCCATTTACCTCCTATCTGCCAAATCAGGTTGACCACTGACATAAGGAAACTTGTGTCCTGCTCATTTTTCAACAGTGTTCCATTTGTAAGACTGCAATTTTCACTATTACCCTCTGCCACCACCACTACCTCTCCCATTGAAATAAAAGTCCACGCCTTTGTTACCTCAACACTCAAACTTTTCTCATGTTCCCAAGCTGGGTTTCCTACACCAGCTTCTACACATTCAAAATGTATCACCCCATGTGCCCCCCTGCACACTATCCCCTCCACTCCCCTCATTCCAATGTTACCCGAGCTCCAGTGGCTACCCATGTCCCAGCAAGATAACTTTGAAATCTCACCCCGACATTCAAATTTTATTATGGCCTCACACCCCACCCAACCTGAGCGATCATCTCCGATCTTATGTGGCCAAAGAAATTATCCATTGGCTTTAACACTGGACTTCTCCTTACCACCACATCTTCCATTCCATCATTGGAGGCAATGTCTTCAGCCGCTCCTGCACTGTGAAGCAAGATTGATAACTCTCTCCACTTTCAGACTGTTTGCTAAAGCTAACAAAAAAGCACTCAGCTTTGGCTTTTGTCACCCCCATCTTGACCATGTTCTATCTGCCTATATCCCAATGTTTCGCCTTTCGACCCTCCACCTCAATCATGTCTTTGGTGCCCCCCATAAACTGTCCAACCATGGCTTTTGTTTCATCCATCCATCCCAATTTTATTCTTTTCTATTTCTTTTCTCCTGTGATATAAAACACTTAGATGGAGATATTTGTGAGAAATGCTAGAGGAGGGCAAATAGCAGCAGATCCCTGAACTAGGACTGACAGCGGAATCAATCACACACAAAAATATGGTACTACAATTTCACTGTAAATTTTAGTTATGTGGGCACAGGGAACTAGTTGCATGTGTTTACTCTCCAAGTACGATCTTGAAAGAAAACAAAGCTCAGCACAGCCCAGTCAAGACAGAGTTGGTTAAGTGTGCTGCTTTCCTGGAATTAAAGAGAGTACTATTTGAAAATGTTAAAAACATCTCACTAAAAATCTCCGTTAACTGAATTAAATTGTTTAAATCTGCTTGTTACTTCTGAAATATGTTTACACCAGCATTCAAAACGCAAGTGGATTACTCAGATTTAATACCCTTTTTGTATTTATTTATCGGAGATAGCTCAATCTTTCTTATAACATGTTGCACAACTGCTTTCTAAATTGGTTCTGCAGCAATGCCAAAGTCTGCTGGTAGAATTAAATGGAATCACTTTGATACTGCGAGGTCGATTCACCACTAAACAGATATGGAACTGGACACGTTCATGCACAGTTGCCTAGGAGTCACCATTTATGGTCATTTTCTGGCTGCCGGGGCTTTGTAAATGGCTTAAAAGAAAATCTTCATTTGGTCATTCGCATCCTGATACTCAGGCACAAAACCGGATGTCAGTAACACTAGACTCAGCTGGAGAATAAGAAGCTTCAGTCACAGACATCAGCTCCCTACAATTACTTCCCTGAAATTGGTCATAAGTAACGGCAGCCTCTCAGCTCAGCAGCATTTTTGTGATGGATAAACAGGGCTTGGTGTGGGATAGGATAACGGTAGCAGAATTTTGGATGAGCTGATATTTATAGATGATGGAAGAAGAGAGGTCAGCTGGGAAAGCATTGGACTGAGACTAATTTAAACAGCACACTGTTGGAGTCACACCCAAATTTATTCCAATATTCTTATTATCTATTTTCATTTTGAGTTTTGTGCCAACTTTTGTCCCTGCCTCCTCTTTTAAAAGCAATGAGAGAATACCCATGGTTCAGCAGGAAGCGATGAATAGTAAAGGCCTTGCTGAAGTGCTTCATCCCAGTATGCACTGAAGTTGCTGCGTATCCCATTCAGAGGAGGTAGCATGGACGCCAACTCAGCTTCAACACAGCATTTAACCCGGGATTTTGGTGAGTGAGAGAATACATGTACTGAAGGAGGAGGTGCTGTTCTGGCCTTTTACAAGACAAGGAACAGTCTGCGAGGGCTAGTGAGGGACAGCGAGACCTGAGAGCTGTGGTCTTGAGGCATTAAGTAGGTGAGCAGGTATAGAATCATAGAATTCTGACAGTGCAGAAGGAGGCCATTTGGCCCATCGCATCTGCACTGACCCTTTGAAGGCGCACACTACCTAGACCCAACCCGTACCCTATCCCCACCTAACCGTTGGACACTTAAGGGGCAATTTAGCACGGCAAATCCATCTAACGTGTACATCTTTGGATTGTGGGAGGAAACCAGAGCACCCGGGGAAAACCATGCTGACATGGGGAGAAAGTGCAAACTTCACACAGTCACACAAAGTCAGAATTGAACCTGGGTCCCTGGTGCTGTGAGGCAGCAGTGCTAACCACTGTGCCACCGTGCCACCCCTATGTTGTTGAGATTTATAGTTTTGTTTCTCTGAACTGGGACAGTAGTATAAACTAGGGCTGAGGAGATTATATTTGTAGCTTAAAAATGAAACAATGAATTATAACTACAAATAATCATAAATAATATATTAAAATGTGAAACCCTAATTAGTTAAGCAGAATAAAATAGACATGGCAAGGCAGGCAATGTGCTGCAGCTGTAACATGTGGGATCTGGTGGACGTCAGTGTGATCCACAGTAACCACATCTGCATTAATTGTCTGCAGCGTGAGGAACTTCTGCTCAGAGTCTGAGCTTTGGATACTGTGATTCATCAGGGCGGGGGAAGGTTACCTGGACACCTTGTTCCAGGAGGCAGTCATTCCCCTGCAGATAGACACATCAGATTTAGTCCGTGGTCAGGGACAGGCATGGGGGTCCAGAAGGCAATGCTGGAGGCACCCCAGCCCTTGCAGTTGTCCAACAGGTACGAAGTTTATGCAGCTTGTGTGGACGAGAGCTGGGACTGCAAGGAGGAGGTGGAAACTGACAACACCAGGGATGTGGCCATTCAAGTTTGGGGAGTAAAAAGGAATATAGTGGTTGTAAGGGACTATACAGTTCAGGGCATTAATACTGTTCTCTACAGCAATGAGTCCTGAAGGCTGTGTCGCCTGGCCGATGCCCGCAGGAAGATGTCTTCTCAGGGTTGGAGGGGAACTTGGAGTAGGAAGGGAAGGGTCCAGTTGTCTTAACCCATGTGACTACCAATGACACAGGCCATATCAAGATAGAGGTTCTGTTCAGGTATTTTTAAGCTGGGGTTTTTAAAATCTGAATGCCCAAAGCGTTCATAACAAGATATATGATTAGGTTGGGCCGATTAAATGTATAAGATTCTGAGGGGGCTGACAAAGTGGTTGCTGAGAAAATGTTTCTCACCATGAAGGAATCAAGTACTGGGGGGCACAGTTTCAGGATAAGGGGTCTCCCATTTAGGCCAGAGATCAGGAGAAATTTCCTCTCTCAGGGTATTGTTAATCTTAGCAATTCTCTACCTCAGAGAGCAGTGGAGGTTGGGTCAATGAATATAATCAGTTCTGAATGAGGCAGAGTTTTAATCTACAAGGGAGTCAGGGGTTAAGAGGGTTGGTGTGGAAAGTGTGGAAATGTTGTTGAGGCCACTATGCAATCAGCCATGATCTTATCGAATGGCAGGGCTGGTTCGAGGGGCTGAATAGACAGCTCCTGCTCTTATTTCTTACCTTATTTATTACAATAACAGCAATTTGTATTTATAAAGTTGGACGAAAATAATAAAATTACACCAAGCAACAGAAGGAGCCATTAGAGAAATGACCAAAAGCTTTGTCAAAAAAGTAGGTTTTAAGGAGTGTCTTAAAAGGAGGAAAGAGAGGTGGAGAGGCTTTGGGATCTAATTCCAGAGTTTAGGGCCCAGACAACTGAAACCATGGCCACCAATGGTGAAGTGATTAAAATGCAGCCACAATATCAGCAATAGCCGCTCTGTGGGTGATGCATCCACTGTCAAATTTAATGTAACACAATGCCTTTGTCACAACATCTCTATGCCATTTTACCCTGTCTGAATCAGAAACAGTCAACTTCTTCAAGTGCACTTTAATAGCTCACAGACTCAGCTTGGAGTAGAAAAGGCTTGCAATTCATTTTTCTCAGTTGGGCATCCGTTCGAAAATCATAATGGGCCACAGCGACCCCGGGCTAGGAAGAGGAAATATCAGCCACAGGATCTCTACTTCTAAACACTATCCAGTGACCAAAAACAGAGGAAGCTGCAAACAAGCAGCAGCTCATTCAGATTTGTGAAACTTGTCTGTTCTGTTCAAAGAAGCCCAATAACCTGCTGTGCGTTTTTTGGCTTTTTCAGCTTTTGTTTCATGATTTCCAGAAATGACACCTTTTTTGCTTATTATTTGATGTATTTGGATATGCGATGAAATTTGATATGGAGCTACTTACATTCTTCTGGTTGCCCAGCACCCCCTCCTCTCTATCCTCTACACCCACACAGTCAATTTGTTTACCAACATGCACTGTTAAGGCTCACACAATAAGAATGATCACTTGGGCAAGGCAACATAATGCAACTGCAGCCTATGGTGAATGGTCCATCGAATTTCAGTCCTTTCAAGAAAGGAGGGGCAAAATGTAAGGGAATAAAATCACTGGGCCAACACATCGCGACACTGGGCTACCTCTATCAATGTGACTAACTTCAATCCAGAACTTGTAATTTTGTTAAATAGATATATAATATATACATGTACTGATATCTCTAAGCACTAACTGTGTTGCCCAATAAAAAGGGAATGAATACAATACAATCAATCCACTTTCTTCTCCTACTTCCCTTGGGTCAATTACTTATAATGTGTAATTTACAAACAGTCCTTATCTTGTACTCTGCAGACCCAACACCCAACACTGTATGTAAAATCTTGTTCCCAGTACAAGGAATAGATACGTGTGTGCAAAAGCCAGACTTCTGTTAACAATTACCCTCTTGCTATGCTCACTTTTAAGCAACAGTTCACATGTAATCTTAAGCAATTCCAAATGAGCCTGATGAACAATGCATACTAAGGAGAGGTCAGGAGGAAAAGTATTGCAAAATAATACTAATGATCAGAGATTGTTAGTGCTTCCATTTTCCATGTCAAATTAAGCTCAGCCTATAATTGATACCTGGTACTTTGCAAATTAGAAGCAGATGGGAAAGTAGTTCCACACTGCTGGAAACCATTTTTTGATGGCTATGGTTAACAGCCTTAGTCGTCCTTCTTTATTTGCCTAGTAATATAAAAAATGAAATGGGAAACCCCTAATTAATTCAAATGCATATTTATTTAAATGTTTGTGTCGCAATTTTTTTTATAACCTACACCATCCCCTTTAAATCATTGGTCCTTGTAGCCCCGAGACATGCAAGGTAAAGTGGAATTGTTATAAAATGTTATTTTATTGGCTTTACACCCCCGTTGTCCTGGAGACTCTCACTTATTTATTTTTTTATAAATTTAGTGTACCCAATTCATTTTTTCCAATTAAGCGGCAATTTAGCGTGACCAATCCACCTAGGCTACTGCACATCTGTGGGTTGTGGGAGCGAAACCCACGCAAATACAGGGAGAAGGTGCAAACTCCACAGGGACAGTGACCCAGAGCTGGGATTGAACCTGGGACCTCGGCGCCGTGAGGCTGCAGGGCTAACCCACTGCGCCACCGTGCTACCCGAGACTCTCACTTATACTGAGCTACAGTTCAAGCATCCTCAGATACCTTGTTCATGTTGCCATCTCTACAGATCACTTGTGACAGCTTCAGCACCCAATTTGCTTATGGACTGGGGGGGCTACTACAACCGATTCCAACCCTTTCTTGATCTGGCGTCCAATCATTGTTTTTCAGAATGGGTCACTGGATAGTGATCAGAAACAGAAACCCTGGATATTTCTCCCCCACCAGCCCACTGAAGCCATTTGCTGCACTTAAGCTTCACCTATCAAGGTACAGGCCGAGAATCAAAGCTTAGACTTTCTGATGCATAAGGCTTAATAGCACAAGGTGTAATAAGCAGACACAGAGCCAGACTGCTGTTTTTGTTAGATGTACGTAATTTTTCAATTGACTCCTTCAATCCCAAGCATGTGTGTGTTCTCTGTAGCCACTGGCAACTTGTATAATTGTCACAACATCCATTTGTGGTAATATAGGTTACTGTTTTGTCTTATCCAAATGAAGTAATTTTGAAGATCAGAAAAATTCCTTCTTTTTAAAAAAAAAAAAAATTTTATTAAAGGTTTTCATAAAATATCAATAACAAAATGAGAAAGAAAAAAGAACCCAACAGGGTTAAGTACAAAACACAATCTAAAAAAGCAACCCCTCAAACCCCTCCCCCCGTACCTAAATAATAAATTAACATTAACACCCCGACTGAAGACAACAGGTGTATACACCCCCTCAGACCCTTCCAGTGTAAATAACATAAACGAAAATAAAGTAAACCCCCCCCCCCACCCCCCGAGCTGCTGCTGCCATTGACCAATGTCTATCATTCTGCCAGAAAGTCTAATAATGGTTGCCACCGCCTAAAGAACCCTTGTAGCGACCCTCTCAAGGCGAATCTCAGCCTCTCCAATTTAATGAACCCTGCCATATCGCTGATCCAGGATTCCACGCTTGGGGGCCTCGTATCTTTCCACTGAAGGAGAATCCTTCGCCGGGCTACCAGGGACGCAAAGGCCAGAATTTCGGCCTCTTTCGCCTCCTGCACTCCCGGCGCCTCTGCCACCCCAAATATTGCGAGCCCCCAGCCCGGTTTGACCCTGGATCCTACCACCCTCGACACCGTCCTCGCTACGCCCTTCCAAAATTCCTCCAGCGCTGGACATGCCCAGAACATATGGGTGTGATTTGCTGGGCTCCCTGAGCACCTAACACACCTGTCCTCACCCCCAAAGAACCTGCTCATCCTTGTCCCGGTCATGTGTGCCCTGTGCAGCACCTTAAACTGTATGAGGCTGAGCCTGACGCATGAAGAGGAAGAGTTCACCCTCCCTAGGGCATCTGCCCACGTCCCCTCTTCGATCCCCTCTCCCAACTCCTCCTCCCACTTACCTTTCAACTCCACCACCGAGGCCTCCTGCATTCCCCACTCCCACCCACCCCCCCGAGAGCACCCTGTCCTGTACTGTGTGTGGCAGTAGCCGTGGGAATTCCACCACCGGCCGTCTGGCAAACGCCCTTACCTGTAAGTACCTGAAGGTGTTCCCCGGGGGGGAGCCTGTACTTCTCCTCCAGCTCACCCAAGCTCACGAACTTCCCGTCCACAAACAGGTCCCCCAACTTTTGTATCCCTGCCCTGTGCCACCCCGAAAACCCTCCACCTGTTCTTCTTGGGGCGAACCGGTGGTTCCCCTGTAATGGGGTCCACGCCGAGGCCCTAACTTCCCCCCTATGCCGCCTCCACTGCCCCCAAATTTTGAGGGCCACCACCACCACCGGGCTCGTGGTATACCTCCTTGGAGGGAACGGCAGCGGCGCCGTTGCCAGCGCCCCCAGACTTGTACCCACACAGGACGCCGTCTCCAGCCTCTTCCATGCAGCCCACTCCCCCTCCATCACCCACTTGCGCACCATTGTCGCAATGGCGGCCCAGTAGTACCCACAGAGGTTGGGCATCGCCAGCCTACCCCCTATCTCTACTCCGCTCCAGGAACACCCTTCTCACCCTCGGAGTCCCTCGCGCCCACACAAACCCCATTATACTCCTGTTAACCTGCCTGAAAAAAGCCTTCGGGATAAACAAGGGGAGGCACTGGAACAGGAACAAAAACTTTGGGAGCACCGTCATTTTGATTGACTGCACCCTACCCGCCAATGACAGCGGCAACACGTCCCACCACTTGAACTCCTCCTCCATTTGCTCCACCAGCCTTGTAAAGTTAAGTCTATGCAGGGCCCCCCAGCTCCTGGCCACCTGGACCCCCAAATATCTAAAGCTCCTCTCCGCCCTTTTTAGTGGGAGTTCGCCAATCCCCCTCTCCTGGTCCGCTAGCTGAACTACGAACAGCTCGCTCTTCCCCATATTGAGCTTGTACCCTGAAAAGTCCCCGAATTCCCTAAGGATCCTCATTACCTCGGGCATTCCTCCCACCGGGTCCGCCACATACAGCAGCAGGTCGTCCGCATAAAGCGACACCCTATGCTCCTCCCCACCCCGCACCAACCCCCTCCAGTTCCTCATCTCGCTAAGTGCCATAGCCAGGGGTTCAATCGCCAGTGCGAAGAGCAGGGGGGACAGGGGACACCCCTGTCTCGTCTCTCAGTGCAACCAAAAGTGCTCGGACCTCCTCCTATTTGTGGCCACACTCGCCATCGGGACCTCATACAACAGCCTATCACACCTGACAAACCCCTCCCCAAACCCGAACCTCTTCAGCACCTCCCACAGGTACCCCCACTCTATCCTATCGAAGGCTTTCTCAGTGTCCATTGCCACCACTATCTCCGTCTCCCCCTCCCTCGCCGGCATCATGATAACGTTCAAAAGCCTCCGCACATTCGCTTTCAACTGTCTCCCCTTCACAAACCCCATCTGGTCTTCATGGATGATCTGCGGCACACAATCCTCAATCCTCGTGGCTAAGACCTTTGCCAGCACCTTGGCATCTACATTTAGCAAGGAAATCGGTCTGTAAGACCCACATTGCAGGGGATCCTTGTCCCGCTTCAGGATCAAGGAGATCAGTGCCCGGGACATCGTCGAGGGTAAAGCCCCCCCCCTCCCTTGCCTCATTGAAGGTCCTAACTAACAGAGGGCCCAACAGGTCCAGATATTTTTTATACAACTCGACCGGGAAACTTTCCGGCCCCGGTGCCTTCCCCACCTGCATGCTTCCTATCCCTTTTGATCAGCTCCTCCAGCCCAATCGGGGCCCCCAGTCTCGCCACCAGTCCCTCTTCCACCTTTGGAAACCTCAATTGGTTCAGGAAACGGCCCATCCCTCCCTCCTCCCGTGGGGGGCTCGGATCGGTACAATTCCTCGTAGAAGTCCCTGAAGACCCCATTGATGCCAACCCCACTCCGCACCACGCTCCCTCCCCTGTCCTTAACTTCCCCGATCTCCCTAGCTGCATCCCGCTTCCGAAGCTGATACGCCAGCATCCGGCTTGCCTTTTCCCCATACTCGTAGACCGCCCCCTGGGCCTTCCTCCACTGCACCTCCGCCTTCCTGGTGGTCACCAGGTCGAATTCGGCCTGGAGCCTGCGCCTCTTCCTCAACAATCCTTCCTCAGGTTCTTCCACATACCTCCTGTCTACCCTCACCATCTCCCCCACCAGCCTCTCCCTCTCCCCCCGCTCCCTCCGCTCCTTGTGGGCCCTGATAGAGATCAGCTCTCCCCTCACCACCGCCTTCAGTGCCTCCCATACCATCCCCACTCGGACCTCCCCATTGTCGTTGGTCTACAAGTACCTCTCTAAACTTCCTCGGACCCGCTCGCTCCCAAAGCAAATTTGAATAAAATAGCATGGATTTCACATATACTATTATGAATCACGTTCGTATATGTGATTGGGTAACACTTTCCTGCAAGTGTAACATATTTTTACAAAGTACCTCGAATTGAATGGATTGGTCAAAGAAAATTTTCATTTCTCATTTGAAATTCATTTGAGATCATCTGACTTCCAATCTAGAAGCTGATCTGGACTGGTGTCACAAAATGCAAATAAAAAATTCATGCCAATTGTTCTTAATTTAACTTAATTCCTTAATGCAGTAAATCTCTTGTAAGTTAATTGCATTAACATTGACTGATAATAAGTACACTCAAAAGTTGTTGAAATGCATCTGTTTCATTAATACATACAGACTACAGTATAAATTCTGATGAAAAGTAATTGACCTGAAATGTTAATTATGTTCCTCTCTCCACTGATCTTCTGATTATTACTAGCATTTACTTGTCTTTTTTTGATTTCAGCTTTCCAACGTCTACATTTTGCTTCTGAGGTGACTAACCACAATTGGTGTTCTGCTGGAACTGCTGTGTTTTCTCAGCGATCACAGCTAATAGGTTGGGGTGTTATTGCTTGGCACACAGACATTCTTTGATATTTGGCATATATGCCCGTGTATTTAAGTTACTCGACCACACCACTATTTTCAGTGAACTTCGGTTGGTTTAACTTACATCACGATTACTGGCTAATATGTATTACGTGGAAGGAGCAGAATCATCAGAAAACTGTTGAGAATTACGTAAAGCTGTGTTGTACAAACAAGAACAAAGGTAGCATCTAACTATACGTGTGTATAAAATAGGGCTGACATGCAGAAATGCAAAGGAGTCAGGGCATGATAAAATCCTACGCACAAAAGTGATTTATATACATTCAGGTTGCACACATTTGGGCTTCAGCATACATCCATTCTGAAAGGTTAGCATATTCCAGCTTACTGGGCTGTACTGTACAGATGAAAATGTTGCAAGTAGTCAAAGCACAAAGGTCTGGTTGAACTGATTCCATCATTATATTAGGATACAATCTCCTTTAACATGTTTTATAGACTGCAAGCAGTAATCCAGGCACAGGCTTTATGTGATGTAACATTAAACCACCTTGGATTTGTCCACAACATGAAACATTTTGTTTAAAATGCTGAATGAAATTCAAAACTACAAGATTAAGATCGAGAAAAATACATTTGTGTTTTTTAAAAGACAATGCCATCCCTTCCCTACTCCTCTGTAAATGATGATTCTTTGTTGTGCAAGAGTTCCACCGACATCATCACCCTCTGGTACCTCATTCAAGTTGTAATATTCACGTGCAAGCATTGACACTGTTGGTAGTCCACTTGGCTGAGTAATGCATGACCTATTCTATCCTCATACAATGTCCACATATGTATAATTCCATCAACAGTTTCCAGGATTCCTGGCCAATCATCCCTTTCTTAGCTTAGGGTTACTGTAAAGAATGTAGCACACTAAACTGCACAATGGCTGAGACAAACAAATCCAGCATAGAACAGGATTGAATAGTTCAGATACTCTGAATGAATTTGCTAGGCCATCAAGGAAGCTTCAACACATTGACACAAACTGTCTGGTGAATTCACACTTTCACTGTAATGACATAACAACGGATATATGAGTCACTTCCTTCAGACTTCCTTCCAATTCAGTCAGAAGTGACCCCCACCTTTCTTGACCAAACTCAGGTTGAACTTGGGGTATCACTTTCAGATAACCTGAATGTTATGCATCATAAATCAAATGGTTTGTTTTAACAGTAATTCTGCAATATCCCCACTCCCCTTAGCAGTAGCAAAAGATGAAAATGTTGATTCCTGTTCTAATGTGCAGGAGATAAAGTGTTAAAGATTGAATGTGAAGTCACCACAAATAACATTGAAACTATCATGGTAGAAGTGGCACGTTCTTATTGCCACAGATCTCCCACTTGATCAACACGGCGGCACAGAACAGGGAGGAATGTTTTTGCAGTGTGCACTATGGACTTCTAGTGACAGAAACTCAAAGACAGAGAATTAACTACAACTTAGTTTGACTTTTCAGTGAAAAATGTTTGCATTTGACAATGAGCTTTATTATGGAGGGCATAACATTCTTTAGGCACTGTCCTCAATAACAAACATTCAATGATATAAGCTGGTTAAAGTGAAAGCAAACATGAAATAAAGGTAAAATGCCTGTTTCAAGTACATGATACAGACATTTTACCTGTACCAAGCCTCTATTAGCTTCGGTATAAAGTAACATGATACACAGCACAAACTACAGGCAGTTTAAAGTCATTGGTCTGCACTCCCAGTCAAAAGTGCAATGAATATACACACTTTAATTGTTATATCTACATGTCAACATTTATCCATCTCTTCAATTGCGGACACACCACTTTAAAACTAAATTCTCCAAAATTGGGATATGACTTATATCAAAAGTACTGTTCAGCAAAAAGCACGAACTTAGATATTCGCTTACTCGAGGGCAAGTTCACCCACAATAAAACACGATATAATCTCGAATGAGGCGGGTGTTGGAGGTGCATATATAGGTCCCGGCAATGGCCCAATACAAACACACCCCAACAGCCAGTCACATTCCAGGAAGTAACTCTTGACTCTGCCAATTGAGGTGGATCCTCGGTGCCCGCACATACTAGTGCCCCTTGCATGAGGCGACTCACAGGTCAAAACACAGCACAAAGTGGAGGGCAAAGGTTCGCCTACCTGTTTGAACTGCTCCTCATAGGTCCACTCCTGCTGCTGGGACTGCGCCTGCTGGGGGACTCCGGCTGGAGAGTGAGATTCGCCGGGGAGGTGGTAGTGATGTTGGCCGAACCTGGAGAGCTGGACTGGGGTCCCTTTGAGAGTGTGCCCGGGGGCTGGCACCCCGGCAGGGTGGTGAAGCTGACTGTCCTCCATCCCTTCCTCCTCTTCTTCCTCCTCCTCTTCCTCCTCCTCTTCGTCCCCCTCCTCTGCCAGCTCTCCCCCCATGTCCACCCCGGGCTCCGGATCGCGCTGGAGCTCCTCCTCCTCCTCCTCGGAGTCGGAGAGGGCGGACGGGACGCGGCGGCGCTGCGCTGCGATCAGCGGCCGGTGGGCCCCGCTCGACCCAAGGCCGGCGTCTCCTAATCCGGCCATGGCGGCGGCTCGGACCGCTGCCAGAGCTGCTGCTTGCTGGGCTGCTGCCAGGTGCTGGTGGACGGCTGCGGTCATGGCTTGTTGCTGCTGTTGCTGCTGGCTGTCACCTCCGGCTCGGATCACATCTCTCTCCCTCTCTTTCCTCTGCCTCTCCTCCAGCTCCAGCCTGGCCTGCTGTTGCCTCTGCAGGTTTTCCATCACCGCTTCCAGCTTCATGCCCTGAGGAGCCTGGTAGTGTGCACTTCCAGGAGAGATCAGGCTGAGTCCATTAGAGGCTCCTAAACCCTGGTGCTGGCACAAAGTAAAACAAAAATAAAAGTCATGCACACAACTTTCACCAAACTTCGCCCGCAACCTGTATTTAACAGCAATTCACAGCAACCTCTGCTGTTTTTATTTTCTTTTTAAACCCCAAACTGCAACACACTCAAAGAAAGGAAACTAAGTTGAACTTTAGTGAATAGTTAACTTATCAGAATGGCAGAACTCGATTGCATTTATCTCAGAGATTGGAAACTAAAATCTCAAAGAGTTATTCCATAAATACACTTTCAAAAATCCTCACGCATTCGATGAAACTTTAATATGCACCATTTTTGTGTTGAAGAAAACCAAACCGGTGGCGTTCTCCCAGGGTCACACGTTCTTACATATCAATCTCAGTTGTGGAAAAGGTTGCATGCAAACGCCAGCAGATCACTCCCTTCAATCCAACACGAAATAAGACCAATTCATTCTCTGAACGTAAATCGCGGACAATCGATTCCCAATCGTTATGGTTGTGATTTCTTCTGGCAAAGAAAGAGTTTATTTTTTAAATTTTTATTGGGGGGGGGGGGGGGGGGGGGGAGAGGTGGAAGGCGGAGGGCGGAGGTTCCAAAAGAAGCCCCGAATATTTGATGGTAAACGATTCAGTGTGTTTGACTGTTATTTGCTGGCACGCACTCTGCAACGAAAACCAATACTCTTCGTAATAAACTCAATTAAATATTACCTGATCCTAACGCCTCAATGAACATGGTCTTCAAAAACAGTGACTCCAGCATATTGCAACCTGCTCCCCCCCCCCCCCCCCCCCCCCCACCAAAAAAAAAACACACTTCCAAGATTGAGCTCTGCAGAAACTACAGACCACAGTGTCTCACTAATGAATTACAGGATACAGATCGTCGTTTGGAAATGGAAGGTCCGATCTCCGAATCCCAGAATGGGGTTACATTGGGATTTCGTCTCTCCCCGGCTACAGGAAGTATATTTCCCTATTTTTCCCCTCAAAACAAAAACTCTTACCAAACTGCTAGATCTCCCCCGGTGATCTTTTTGCAAACATCAGACATAGCCTCAGCAAAAGCTGTTGCGATTCTTGCCAAATAGTCAAAGGTTAGCCTGCCCCCTCCCTCCTGCCCACCCAGCCAGCCCTCCACGTTACATTTAATGCATTTCCTATAACTTAATCAAAGCCCATCCACCTCCTGGTTCGAAAAACAAAACCGGATAAACTCAGATTAGTTGGAACCCCTGAAAACTTCCTTTTAACATGTGCCTGGGGAGGGTAGTGAGGGGGGGGGGGGTTAATGATTCTTTTGAGGGGGCAAACATGCACTTTCCCCTCTTTCTTTCTTTCATTCTTTCATTTATTCAGCTCGCTGCCCACCGTGTCCACACTCTCTCACTCTGCCCAGCGATCTTTCATCACAAGTTTTATCGTCGCTGACTTTTTCTAAAATGTTTTTTAAGAATGTAGAATTTACCTTCGCGAAAGAAACAAAACTCAACACACGGAGCAAACCCCAACAAACGCCCGTCTTTTATCTGTCGATCGGCTTTAGTGCTTATTTTTCTGAAGTCCTGCCTCCTGTTTTATCTGTATTTATCTATTTTTTTAAAAATCCAATCGCTTGTTCTTTTCTCAGATTAAACAATCTCCCCTTTCATTTTCTTGCTCTCTCTCTCTGTCTCTCTCCCCTTTGACGAGTTGCAGATCCTGTCACGACTCCTGTTTAGCAACACTTTATCTCTGTAAAAATCGCTTCCCCCCACCGCCAAACCTGATTAAAATATTTACAGAGAGGGAGGGCTGCCGAGTTACGCCTCCAGGCGACCTGAGACCAGAGAACGAGAGAGAGAGAAAATGTATATATTACATAGAAATGATTCTTTTTAAAAAAAAGCACCCTCACCAATGTTGCTTTAGCCACTATAGTCGCGTTGTCAACCATGATCTATTTCTTTTTGTGTTTGTGTGTGTTTCTTGCAATGCTTTACTTTCCTCGCTCGTAATCCACATGAGTCATTCCCTTCGCACAGTCCAGATTTGCCTTTTTGATTTCGATATTCCCGATCCAATCCCGCTGGGGACTCTCTGCCTTCCTTTCACAACATGCGACATGCATCGAAACATACAGCTGGGCAGATATCACACACTCATATTTACTGCCAACCCATTAAATATCGCCCTGAAATTGCAACAAGTGGCTCGAAAGCGCTAGGGCGCTTGCGTAACCTGGTCTGACAGAGGCAGACCTCTGCTCCCATTTGCTAAATAGACGTCAATTTGTTGATAAATAGAATAGACAGCAATCTAACACAGGGAGTTGCAGGGGGGGGGGGGGGGAGGTTGCATTGACACCCGGGCTCCCACCTCCAGTGTGGACACACCTCTCTCCCTCCCCTATCCCAGTGCACAGGAAACCTCAGGTATCCCTAGAATCCGCACAGATTCAATGTGGAGTTTTATTTCTTGGTTTGTTGTTGTTTTGGTGTGGTCAATTCAGCGGATGTGTAACTGCCCCTATTCAGAATTGATAATGGTTCCGCACAAACTTGACACCAGGTAAAGTAGGGGACTATCGAAAGTAGGAGAAGCGTCACACTGGAAAAGGAGCCTAAAGAACAATCTCTCCCCCTCCACCCACGGGTTTTATTTAAAGCGATGTGGACAGCAGCCTATGGCAAGGGTAGAAAGGAGCACCGCGAGAGTTGGGCTCCTTTAATGTTGGACCCTCATTCTAGATTGTCTATACATAGGCTGCCCCTGAGATAGGAGACCAGGAAGGCTGATAGTGAACATATATATATATCTATATAGGAGTGTCAGGGGAGGGGAGAGTGGGCAGTTATTGTGTTGTGACAGCCGCAAGACCTATTGATCCCTCACCATATGGGAAATTTACACCGAGAGCACTGGGTGCGGTTGGAACTTGTAAAGTGCGAGATCGCTGGATGAAGGGGGCTGAGATATTTAAACATCAAACATCCAGACGGTTCATAAATAGAGAAAGCAGATGGCTTTCTTTGACAGAAACCAACGCAAGAGCGGAATGGCCATCGACTCCCCCTCCCTGCAAAATAGCCGTAGCTGGAGTTTTTTTTATTTGTCCCACAGATGACATGTATGTTAAACATTAATAAACCACTCGCAGCCACGAACAGAGCATTTAAAAAACCCATTACGCAACAAGTTTCGCTGCTGCCTCAGTAATTAATACAAGCAGTTTATGCTGAGTGTGTATTTGCATTGAGGCGTGTACATTAAACACAGTCGGATACAAATAAATAAATATGGAGGGGGATAAAGACAGGGCGTAACTATTGATACAAATAATGCCAGATGTGGTCTAGGATGTGATCCCGGCTTGATGGGAAATCTATACAAATAGCTTTGGATTCGTTTACTTTCATAGATGCTGTAGTGTGTGTGTGTGTAGATTAGACATATATTTTGGCCTGATTTTAGTAACGAAATCGAAGTGTGTTGTGACAGTCTAAGCATGATAATACATCCTGTTATGCAGGGTATCTACATTGCCAATGCGTGTTGTGAAAAGCATGTAGACATATAGCGAATATTTAGGCCCTCACAGATGAATCGCCGTGTAAATGGACTAACCCAGTGTTGGGCTAGCACAGGGATGGCCCGTTAGATTCCACGGTTGTGCTCACTTCCCTCAGTCAAACAGCAATAAAAGTCCCTGTCTCCCAACATCTGTTGGAAGGGGGAAAACAATGTCAGCCAGGATTTCCAGTCCTGATTGACATCCAGTGACCCCTGCTGGAAAGTCAATGAGCGCGGCCATCACATTGAAGCAAGATCATGTTGCCTATGCTGCATGCCCCCCCCCCCCCCCCCCCGCCCCCCCCCCCCCCCTCGGCCCGGTCGTTGTTTTTCTGCTGATTCTCACCACCTATGCTCACGTATGAAGGAATAATTATAATTATTTGAATCCTGTATCAGAGATCTGTTTGTACCCAAGCGGACGAGTCTCATGTCATTTTCACGAGTCAGTAAAGGAGGCAAAGACTTTAATCAAAATGAAAGGGAATCCTTCGAACAGCTCTCAGGCTGTACGGAGACACCTGTGGGTTTCAGGTGAAATCGTCAGCCACCGAAACAGCGAAATTCAGACAGTTTCTAATCATTGTCGGAAGCCAAATCTGGAAATCATTCCCGAGACATTAGCAGAGCCCCTATAACATTGCTGATGGGCAATCTGGATTGCAGTTGTGATGTTTAGCTGTGAAGATGAATTTGAGTTGAACTACTCCTGTCCGTTCTGGTGCTCCTGTGCAGAGATGTCGGCACATTCAGGTACTTGTAGTGTCTTCTAAACTCCAGAGGTCAATTAAAAGGATGAACATTTCTGGCTGTAGATCTGAAGAATTAAACATTTGAAGAAGTTTTTGCCTCTGTGGCAAATTGTGACAGTTTGAAATGCAATGATTTTCTTTAAAATATGTTTATTAAATTATTTTCATGATAAATAAAATAATATAAAACAATTAACCAAGTTACAATATCAAAGAGGAAGACAAACAAGCAAATGCACAAATTAACATAACCCCACAGAACTTAACTAAATCCCTTAAGAACTGATGGCGACTAGCTCCTTAAAAAAGGAAATGGATGGCTGCCATCTTAGATGATGGTGTTCTCCAAATGTAGAAACTCCATGAGGTCACCCAACCAAGCCGAGGCACTGAAAATAATAGGATTCACCACCCAAGCAGAATTAGCTTACGGGCTATTAAGGAGGCAAAATCGAGGACATCCGCCTTCATTCACGTCTGGAGCACCGGCAAGTCTGACACCAGCGGACATGGTTCCAAATCAACATTGAGTATCTCTGTTATGGTGGTGAAGAAAATGACCCAAAAGCTTATTAACTTGGTACAAGACCAGGTGTCATTAGCCGGACCCAAGAACAACACTCGCACCTGTCCTCCACCCCAGAGAAGAATCAGCTCATCCTCACGTTAGTCAGATGAAACCTGTGCACCACGTTGAATTGGATGAGTCTGTAGCCACCTAAAATGGCTGATTCCCTATTAATTTGGCCAAAACCCGATTTAAAATGGCTAACCGAAAGGGCTGATGGGAAAAGCAGCCAACAGGACACAAACAGGCAGCTGCAGACAGAATAACGTATTCGGCTCTGGGTAGGTCGGCCCAGATCGATACTCAAGATTATTATCAGCACACCAACCCAGACATCTGCAGTTTAATCGGCTATCCCCGGGAACAATTGCAACATATTAGCAATTGAATGCCGGGCCAGACCTGTCGGCGCCTGCAGTGGCCGAAACAAAGACAGGTGAACGACCAGCCCCGATCAAGGAATCGCCCCGTTATTGGACATATCGAACCCAGTGATTGGGAACAAGTCCAATCACTTGGGACTTAGGGTCAAGGGCCGCCCCGAGAGGCGGGAAGCCCCTGGGCCCTATAAAGTGAGGGGCCAAGTTCAGATCGCCCTCTCTCTCCCTTCTTCCCCTGCTCGCAGCCTTCGCAAGAACCTTCAGCAAAGAACCGTAAGTTTGACTCCAGCGATCGCTACCCGATAGAGATTCCTAGCCATCAACCTATATCAGCCTTTTTGAATCCCGCAGGCCAGATCCAATTCGATAAGCCATTCGTTTCCCTGACCTGGTGGGCCCTTCCTAAAGTTAAGCATTGGCCAGTAGTGGTAGGTTTCGATATAGATAGTAGGACTATTGTGTAAGCATTAATTGTTGTATATAATAAATGACCGTGATTTCAATCTTACTAAGCGGTGTGCTGACTTATTAATCATAACTTGAGCTTGAACCACGTGGCGGTATCAGAAAGATACCTGGCGACTCGTGAGCAAAGGTGACATAATCAGAGCTAATAAACTAAGGCTAAAAAGAGCAACATAATTGGCGACCCCGCCGGGATCCGACATAGAAGTGGAGAACCCCAGAAATTTGAATAGAATCCAATCGGAAGCATAAACAAAAAAAAAACCCACAAGTGTTCAAGCGGTTCTGGTTAATAACTCACAATTCGGAAGTGTGTGTATGCATGCGTAACTAACAGGGTTATAAGGTAAAACTGATAGATTTTTGTTGCGTCAAAACTGTCGGCAGTCTGTATTTTCGGAAATTAGCGCAAGCCGTACCCGCATCTACGACACCACCTTAGCCCCCTGTTCCAAATTTGAAAGTAGCGAGCAGATAAGAGAGATGGCCATGCAGGCAATGCAACGCCTCATGAACCCCGAAGAATTTGCGGTCGCATCGATCAGCAGCATTAAAGTGGGACAGTGTCCCATTTGGGAAGTGGAAATTCGCAAATTTCTACAGGGCAAAGGATGGCCCGTGTGGAGCGGTTTCTGTAATAATGACGACTCAGGTCCCGGAAGTATAGGGCATACTTGGTGGGAGAACATGAGTGAAATCCATAAGAAAAGCTCAGCGAAAGCGCGCAAGCCGATGGCAATCGTGTCCTGCATGGCACAATTGCGAGGCACAGAGGAGGTCGTCAGGACGCTCCGAAAAGAAATAGAAGGCATACATCGAATGAGTAAAATCGATGTATGCGAGATGGAAAATGAGAACCTGGAATTGAAAAGGCAGTTAGAAGCCAAGGACGAAGAGGTGGCTGACGCCAAACGGGGTCACCAGTCTTGTCTGGCGCATTTAAGCAGTTTTCAATCCCAGTATGAGAAGGCTTATCAGGACACGCAGCATGCCGTCGTGGTTAAGAAAGAGACAGAGAAGCAGGTGGAGACACTACAGAAGCAATGTAGTGATCTCAAGGCAGCCTTGAGAGCGCTCCACGCTGCAACCACGGAACAAAGGCAGAGTACCTTAGACCATGCAAAGTGCCGAAAGCAAATTGCAGACCTGCAAGCAATGCTTTCTGTCCAAAAGGGATTCCAAGACACCTTTGGGGAAAGTTTAGAACAGGAAGACGGCCCTGATTGGGAAGAACTGCAAGAGACAGTGCAGAGATATGTTCAGGGAACATGTGCGCAGGGAAAGCCACAAAGGAGGAAAGCACCCCCACCCCCCACACAGCAGGTAATACAGGCTCCCATGAACCCTGTAACAACCCACCGCACCGCCACAGCAGACGAGGCGAAAGTCTTATATTCCACCCCCTCACAGTGACCCAATTACGGGACGCGTGTGCTAAAATCACACCGTTCCTCCCCGCTTCAGATCCACACCATTTTTTTGCCACCGTCAAACACCAGGCAACCTTGTACGGCCTGGATGAGAAAGAGCAGGTAAAGCTCACGGTCCTCAGCTTAGACCCATCGGTTGCAGCAGCCCTTCCCAACCCACAGAATGTAGGAGGAGGCACCCTTGCAGAAATGCATACCGCGATCCTCGATGCGATCGGGTATAACCGGGGCGATCCCATAGACGGTCTAAATAAGTGCAGACAGAAAAAGTCTGAACACCCCACAGCGTTCGCAGGACGCTTGTGGATTCACTGTGAAGCCGTTTTCGGAAATGTAGACCGTGCCCATTTGTCCGCAGACAATATGGCCAAATGGACCCGCACCCTTACCTCCCATGCCACAGAAGCAGGACAGAATGTCTGTAATAATTATGACCCCTCGGAGGAGGCTCATAACGAGAAGTGGGTGGAGATTGTCCCGCGTTTGGGAACAAGCGGCTCACCATAAACCCGCAGCTAGAACCCCTGAGGAAAAACAAGCCGCCGCAGACGTGCAGGCAGTAAGAACCACTCTTCACAACCGCGCCTGGGTAAACGAGGGAAAGAGCAGCCACCCAGCAAAACCGCAAGAATGCTACAATTGCGGACAGTTGGGACATTTTGCCAAAGAATGCAATGGCCCTAAAAAAACACAGAGAGCCCAACAGACAGGCACTCTCAATAAGAAAAAGGCAGAGCCCATACATAGCGTTAGCGCCCAGTCCGATCAGACAGACTTGACCGGAACGGACTGACGGTGTACCGGCTCCCCCAGCTGGGTCTGCGATGCCCTGTGGGATAGGTCAGGACCACCCGTAGTCGCAGCAAAAGTTAGGGGACAGCCGATCGAGCTTCTCTGGGACACAGGAGGGTCCCGCACAACCTTAAATTCCTCCACCCTTGGTAAGGACACGTGGCCCACCACAGCTACTATCACCCTCAGCGGCTTCACAGGCCACTCACAACAGGGACATATCACAACCCCTGTACCCATCCAAATCGGCACCATTAATACAAAACACCCCGTAATGTTAGTCGACCTGCCCCCAACAGCAGAGCACATTTTAGGGATCGACTTTATGAACTCTCACCATCTCTCTTTCGATCCAGTCAACCAGTGTGTCTGGAAGATGGCGAAATCCGCTAGAGCCCCTGCAACGCTCAATATAGGGGATTATATGAACAAAATTAGCGCAGTAGGTGGGTTTTGGTTCAACCCCACCACACTCAGCATGGACCGACAGGTTAGGGCAGTCCTGCAAAAGAACAGGGCAGCATTCGCAACCTACAAACACGACTGTGGACAGATGACCGGTTCCGTACAAATAACAGGACCGGACCCTAGACCCCAAAAGCAGTACGGATTCCCCCTAGAAGCAGAGGGAGAAATCCTCAAGGTTATAGAATGTTTATTAGAGCAGGGCGTCCTAAGATCGGTAGCCTCAACTAATAATGCCCCGATTTGGCCAGTAAGGAAGCCCGACGGATCATGGCGCTTGACCATTGATTATCGGGAACTCAATAAAGTCACCCCCGTAGCAGCCCCCACCGTTGCAACAAGTCCCGAGACCATGCTCAAACAGGGACTCCATGCCCGATATTTCACGGTTTTGGACGTCAGTAATGGGTTCTGGTCAATTCCATTGGCAAAGGCATGCCAGTATAAATTTGCCTTCACTTTCAAAGCGCAGCAATACACGTGGACATGCCTGCCACAAGGCTTCCACAACTCCCCCTCCATTTTCCACCGACAGCTGGCAAATGGACTAGCAAAATTTTCTCGCCCCAAATGTCTGGTACAGTATGTAGACGATCTACTACTGCAGACAGACACGAAGGAAAAGCACATTGAGCTTCTGTCCGAACTCCTGGAATTACTACATTCCATTGGCTGTAAAGTAAACCCAAAAAGGCCCAGATATTGGAAGAGAAAGTGGTCTATTTGGGTACTATTATCACACACGGCAAACGCGAGATCGAGCACAAAAGAATTGACTCGATCGCTAAATTGCCCCTTCCCCAACACGTTTCAGCCCTCCGGTCATTTTTAGGACTGGTTGGCTACTGCCGAAACCACATTGACGGTTTCGCCAGCAAGGCAGCGCCCCTCTCAGACCTCCTAAAGAAAGGAACCCCCTGGGAATGGCTTCCGCAGCATACGGATGCTGTGGAATCATTAAAACAGGCGCTCATAGCCACCCCCGCACTACAAGTTCCCGACCCGCTTTCCCCTTACGCAATAGAGGTAGCGACCACAGACCGCACCCTTTCAGCCGTGCTCCTGCAGGAACGGCACAACCAGCTAGGACCCGTGGCTTATGCCTCCCCAATTTTAGATGCTGTGGAGCAGGGATTCTCAGCCTGTGAGAGGCACCTGCTCGCAGTTTTCTGGGCCGTCCAGTGCTTTTCATACATTACCGGACTGAACCCCATCACCATTTTGACCGAGCACACCCCCACACAACTTTTACTAGACGGATGACTTAAAGACTGTACCGTCAGCCAAATTCGCGCTGCTAGGTGGACCCTTCTCTTACAAGGACGGGACATCACAGTCAAACGCACCAAAACACACACATACTTAGCGGACAATCTACAGTACCCCGGAACCCCCCATGAGTGTGAAATCATCTCGCCCCACCATAATACAGGCCCCTTTATCGCGAAAACACCCCCCAGAAAACTAGCCACTCCATCTCAAAGCCCCCCTCACCCGGACACGTGTGATCCCATTAGGATCTATGTGGATGGATCTTCCACAGTCCTGGATGGGCAACGCATAACAGGTTGTGGGATTTATGTGGAGGACGCGCAGGGACGCGCCCTCGAGGAAATCGCATTAAAATTACCCGGACACTTAGGCGTGCAGGCAGCAGAGCTTGTGGCCATCGCTTACATTGTAGAGCACCCAGATTCCTTCCCCAGCTCAGCAGACATATATTCAGACAGTCTATACGTGTGCAGCAGCCTCACTGAATTTTTGCCCCTCTGGGAAACGAGAGGATTTGTTTCCGCGGATGGGAAACCCCTCCCTCAGCCCCATTACTCCGCCATATTTTGAAAAAAGCCAAGAACCGGGCCTTTGGCATTATAAAAGTCCGCAGCCACCATCGTTCCTCCCCCCCTGGAAATGTAAAAGCCGACGCGCTGGCTAAGGCAGGATCCAGGCATGGGTATTTTTGGAAGCCCCCCGAGAGCGCCCCAGTGAGTGCGCCAGTGAGTGCAGTTCAGGTCGCGCAGACTAGGATCGAAGATCTAGTAGAGGCCCAGAAGCAGGATAGCGCTCTCACGGAAATCGTGAAAGGGAAGTTTCCAGCCTCATACGAGAGGTACAGAAATACAATAACCACACATGACGGCATGGTGCTAAAAGACACCCTTTAGGTAGTTCCTGAGCAGGATAGGAACCAAATAAAAAGTTTATTCCATGATGGTCATGGACACCAGGGAATCGAACCCACCGCAGCCCACCTCAAACAGCTTTGTTGGTGGCCTAATCTCAAAGAGGATGTATCCCATTACATTGAGAATTGCCTCATCTGCACTCAGAACAACCCAGATAGATATGCCAAAAAGACATCTCAGCCTCACCCGACCCGTGAACGGCCCCTGGACTAACCTCCAGATCGATTTTATAGGTCCATTGCCCCCTTGCAGGAATGGCTATAAATATGTTCTGGTGGTCACAGACACGTTTACAAAGTGGGTGGAAGCATTTCCAGCCCGCACCAACACCGTGAAAACCACAGCCAAAATCCTAACCCACCACATTTTTACAAGATGGGGACTCCCCCGCAGTATTGAATCGGACCAAGGTTCTCACTTTACGGGACGGGTCATGCAGAACGTCCTCACGATATTTGGCATAACCCAAAAATTTCACATTGCGTACCACCCTCAATCGAGTGGTATAGTGGAGCGCATGAATCGGACCCTAAAAACCACCCTTAGGAAAATGGTCCAGCAGAACAACACCACTTGGGATTCGGTCCTCCCCTTTGCGCTGATGTTTTTGCGTAACACTGTTTCCACCTCCACAGGTTTCACCCCACACACCCTCATGACCGGACGCCCCATGAAAGCGACAGAGTACTTGTTGGGTTTAGACCTGACCAGCCCTGAAGTTACGTCACTCACCCACAAGAAAGCCGTTGAACAATTACTTGTAAATGTAAAAACGGCTCAGTTAGCAGCCGCTGTTAAACTGGGTACTAAAAGAAAACAGAGCAAGGCCTGTTTTGATAAGGCAGTACATGCAACGGAGTATAATATAGGACAACAAGTGATGTTGTCTGTGTATAACCCCAGCACATTTCTGTCTCCGAAATACTCGGGTCCGTACTCCATTACGGATAAAGTAAGCCCATCGGTATATAAAATCAAATACCAAAATGGTAAGACTGCGTGGTTTCACATAAATCAGCTCAAGGCTTATGGAGCACAGTCAAACCACCACGTCATGCTTGACGCAGCAGACCAAACCCCGTCCACAGCCAACGTGACCACACCAACCCCCTCCACGTCCAGCCCAGACACGGACTCGCCCCCGACTCCACCCACAAAATTTACACTCCGCCCCGGAACGCCCACAAACTGCAGCAGCAGAGACAGCGACTGTGACTCTGACGACAGCCACAGCATGCCTCCCTACTATCCTGGTCCCACACCCAGCGACTCCGAGTTCGACTCCAGTGACCCCTTCCTCATCACTTTCTTAAACAAACCACACCACCGACCACCGAACCACACGGACGACACCGACTTTATCCCCACACAACTTGACGAACGCCATTGGCACCGCGACAACTCCTACAGACTCGTCCGCAATGACGAGAGCAACCCCAACTCATACCACGCAGCCCTCTCAACATTAATTCACTCCAGAATTTGGCACCCGGGAGAAGGGGACGTCCCCGAGTCAGACCCCCAATCCGCCAACCCCTTTGTGACCCTGTTCGCAACAGAGAACTGAGGTGTCCACATGATGATTTAAAGGAGACACTTGGGGAAAAGTGTTGTCCTTCCTGATGGAACCTGTTTTACGGTGTTTGTATGTTTGTTTAAGTGTTGTTCGTCCGACAGGAGAATTTTTCTCACACGCCCGTTCTGCCGAAACCTCTGAGGACTTGCCTCAGAGACCCACCGCGGCCAGACGCTTGTTCAGTGGTGCCAACTTATCTGCAGATACCTGGTCAACAGACCAGACACTTGTTCAGATGAACTAGCTTTTCAGCTGATACTTGTTCGGGTATCAGACACCCGATCGTAGCTGCTCTTGTGATTCGAGGTTAGAATCACTGTAGCAACCCCACCATGATGACTACATTTTTGCCCGTTCTTGTCGGTTGCTCAGGCAGTGGAGATACGGTATTGGTAGCCGTCCTACCCGGGGACTCCATCCAAATCTTACCCGTCGCGGCCCATACGCACCTCATTCGACCTTTTCCTTTCAAAAACAATTTATTTATTTAGGCAACCTTTGGGTTGCTGCCAAATGCTATTTACATCCAGGAACATTTGGATGATAAACTTAGCACTGGTCCACCATTGGGAAGTGTGCCGTGTCCGAATATTTGTTTTGAAAAAAAAAAATGAGGGAGTCACATAGAGTGACCAATTATAAGGGAATAATTGGCCCCGAAGGACAGACACACTAACATACTGGATATTATACCAAGGTAGTTACAGATACTATGCTTGTTTTACAGAACTCCAGAAGCTCCAGGACCGGAGAAAACAGAGAACACAAAGAAAGAAAAAGGAGGACAGCCATGAGGACTTCTTTCATCGTGATCAAGATTTTTATACTGGACATTTGGTTGCGCGAGAACGCGGACCCCATTACTCCAAACCCCCCTGCCGTTAATATTTCACTGCCCCGTAGTACCGAGGGCCCAGTCACCAGCCACGCTGCATTATCCTGATGTGCCAAGTTCATAACTTGGTACTCCCTGTCGTACGTTATTGAAGCACTATTAGCGTTGGCTATACTCTGCTGTGCAGTGCAGACTATGCGCCTCCGCAAATGGAGAAGGAGAGCCTACCGCGCTCGAACCCCGGTATATCGGATCCAATCCCTTATGTTCGGGTATGACCAGACCCCAGACCCCCGCGACCTATAATACAAAAATAAAGAACAAGCTTTCCTGTAAATAAAAAGATGTACAAAACTTTCATGAAAAAAAAAATGTATGATGCTGAGCTTGACTGCCAAGCCAGGAAAGAATATATGGAATGTTATGATTGTTGTTGTATGTTTTAGAGAGATAGGATGATGCAATGCTTGATGAGTGTATTTAGGTAAAATTAGAGGTTCCAAGTTTTTATTTTGTAGATCCATGCCCCTGCCTGACATAGCGCCCTCAAGAATTGTTTAGGTAAATTTTTGTGCATAGCTAGGGTCAGAGTAGTGGCCATGTAGGAGGTGTTCCCCCCCCCTCCCCCCCAGTCAGGGAACGGAAAGGACAACATTTATGTGATCCTTCACGCTTCGCGTTAGGATCACAAGGAGGATCTGTAGCCACCTAAAATGGCTAATTCCCTATTAATTTGGCCAAAACCCGATTTAAAATGGCTAACCGAAAAGGCTGATGGGGGAAAACAGCCAACAGGACACAAACGGACAGCTGCAGACAGAATAGCATATTCGGCTCTGGGGAAGTCGGCCCAGATCGATACTCAAGACTATTAGCAGCACATCAACCCAGACATCTGCAGTTTAATCGGCTATCCCCGGGAACAATTGCAACATATTAGCAATTGAATGCCGGGCCAGACCTCTCGGCGCCTGCAGTGGCCGAAACAAAGACAGGTGAACGACCAGCCCCGATCGAGGAATCGCCCCGTTATTGGACATATCGAACCCAGTGATTGGGAACAAGTCCAATCACTTGGGACTCAGGGTCAAGGGCCGCCCCGAGAGGCGGGAAGCCCCTGGGCCCTATAAAGTGAGGGGCCAAGTTCAGATCGCTCTCTCTCTCCCTTCTTCACCTGCTCGCAGCCTTCACAAGAACCTTCAGCAAAGAACCGTAAGTTTGACTCCAGCGATCGCTACCCGATAGAGATTCCTCGCCATCGACCCGTATCAGCCTTTTTGAATCCCGCAGGCCAGATCCAATTCGATAAGCCATTTGTTTCCCTGACCTGGTGGGCCCTTCCTAAAGTTAAGTATTGGCCAGTAGTGGTAGGTTTCGATATAGATAGTAGGATTATTGTGTAAGCATTAATTGTTGTATATAATAAATGACCGTTGATTTCAATCTTACTAAGCGGTGTGCTGACTTATTAATCATAACTTGAGCTTGAACCACGTGGCGGTATCAGAACGATACCTGGCGACTCGTGAGCAAAGGTGACCTAATCAGAGCTAATAAACTAAGGCTAAAAAGAGCAACAAGTCTAAGCCGAGCATATGTGTATGTGGAGTCTTGTGAAGTGCCTCGCTCCATACCTCACCATCCAGACTAGTATCCAACTCAACCTCCCATTTCACCTTTATTCCATTCAACAGTCAACCTCGCTGATAGGATCTGGCCATATATGCACAAAACATTCCCCCCACCAGACCCGGCCAGGTCAATAATGCAGAAAACAGTCCCCTCACCAGACCCGCCCAAAGACAAAATCCTCTCCAACAGGGAGGACGGCAGTGCCAAGGAGAAAGAGGGAAAAGCCTTTTGCGAAAAATTGTGAATCTGAAAGTATCTGAAAAGACTGGAACAAGGGAGTTGACATTTCTCCGACAGCTCCTTAAAGCTGGCAAACCTTCCCTCCATGAACAGATCTCCAAATCTCTCCAAACCCTTCTCCTCCCATGACAAAATGTTGAGTCCAAACCCACTGTCAAAAAAAGGTGATTGTTGCAGATAGGGGCCAGCAAAGACATGGAACTGAGTTTAAAATTCTGTCTGAATTGCTTCCAGATTCTCAGAGTTGACACCACTACCAGAAAAGCTTACCAGAGAGAATGGGCAGTGATGTGGTGCCAAGGTTAAAACCTTCACAGGAACGCCGTCTCCATTTGTCCCCATATGGAACACGGATCGCTGAACCACAACAGTACCTTCTGAATATTGGCTTCCCAATAGTAAAATAATAAATTGGGCAAAGCCAAGCCTCCCAATTGCCTATATTTCTAGAGGATTGACCTTTTGGTCCTTGGTCCGTCCCAAATAAATGAGGACAACTAATTTATTAACTTTTACAAAGGCAGACCTGAGGAGAAAAGTGGGGAGACATTGAAAAAGAAATAAAAATCTCAGAAGCACATTCATTTTAATAGTCTGAACCCTGCTCGCCAAGGACAGGGTAAGGTTATTGCACTTCAGCAAGTCAGATTTGACCCCATTAACCAGACGAGTATAATTTAATTTATGAAGCAAAGTCCAATCGTAGGCCACCCGAATAACAAAATCTAGATCTGGCAAGGCAAATAGGTGCGACCCCCACATATCCAACATGTCCATCCCCAATGTCCAAAAATACCTCAATCACCTCACGCCCAACACATGCTTCGTCATTAAAGAAAATGCCTCCCCTGGTGCATCAAAAAATTATTTTCCGGGGGCAGCACAGTGGTGCAGTGGGTTAGCCCTGTTGCCTCATGGCGCCGAGGTCCCAGGTTCAATCCTTGCTCTGGGTCACTGTCAGTGTGGAGTTTGCACATTCTCCCCAGTTTGTGTGGGTTTTGCCCGCACAACCCAAAGATGCGCAGGGTAGGTGGATTGGTCATGCTAAATTGCCCCTTAATTGGAAAAAATGAATTGGGTACTCTAAATTCTTTTTAAAAAGTATTTTCCCTCAAAAGTCACTCTTAGCCGCGCTGGGTTCACCACCCCAAACTGGACTCTGCTTTTGTACAGGGTGATCTTGGCTTTGTTGGATGCAGCCAGTTTCTTCATCAGCTCACACATCCTGGCAAAGCCTGATGGAGCAGCCTTCCCATTTATAGTCGCGATGCTCCCTTGCTCATCTCAGGACATGCTCTTTTTCTTTGAAGCTGTGAAACGTCATGGTTACTGCTCGCAATGGTTCGTCAGGATGAGGCTTTTGTTGGAGTGTCTGGAGGATTTGGTCCAACTCGGGAGGGGACGTCAGTCCACCCTCCCCCATACATCTTTGCAAAATACTCTGTGGCAGTTGGGCCTGCAATCCCCTCCGACAGCCCCACAATTCGGATGTTGTGCCTGAGGAATGATTTTCCAAATCATTCACTTTGGTCTTCAGCGCATTATTTGCATAGGCCATCAGAGATATCTCTGCTTCCAGAGAGGAAATCTGGTCACAATGCCTCGAAAGGGCCACATCCATGCCTTGTATCGTGGCTCTATGTGCCTTTCCCATTTTGTTGGTCCTCTCCAATGTCAAGAGGATGGCAGCCAAGGCCCCTTCCACTGATTTGCAGAAGTCCCCCATTAGAACCCGCCGTGTTTGTCAAATTCTGGTGCCAAGGTGCTCGTAAGCATTTTTGCCATTAGTGGAATGGCCAGAGTCCCAGAGGCTCCCTCCACTATATTTACCACCAATGAGCCCCGAGAGTCTCCAACTGCAACAACAAACTTCTACTTTCAGCTTTTTTCCTCTGGGATATATAGACATTCCCCCTATGTAGGTTCTTTATCCCATTAAATATGTGGCTTTTTGAACAAAAAATCCCCTGAAACTAAGTGGAAAGGGCTAAAAGTTGAGTATCCTAGCGAGAGCCACCTCATGCACATCTTCCCCCTACATAACGCTACCATAAGTCACCAGTTTTAAATGCAATGTTTAGAGCATGAAGGTAGGAATTGATATACACATGCCAGTATTTTAGGGTAAAAGCTGGCATAAAGCACAGCAAATTAATAGTGGGGTGGCCTGTATCCGATCAGCACATGCTAAAACCATGGAGCCTGTTTATTTTTAAGGAAATGCAGACAGGTGCCTAGAGCAGTTGTTAGGTTGTTAATGGGAAACATAATACCTGTTCGAGGACTCCTCCCTGAAACTGGGTTGCCTTGAATACTGTTGGTTCTGAGTCTGCTCTAGGATAAATAGGTTTACAAGGAACCTCACCAACAGGCCTCAAAAGGGACCCTTGGAAAACGCCACCAAAAACGTAAGCTTTTTAAAGAATTCCGATCTGAGCCAGAAGGAACAGCACTGAATACATAGAACATACAGTGCAGAAGGAGGCCATTCGGCCCATCGAATCTGCACCGACCCACTTAAGCCCTCATTTCCACCCTATCACCCTAACCCAATAAGCCCTCCTAACGG
Source organism: Scyliorhinus torazame (assembly GCF_047496885.1). NCBI lineage: Eukaryota > Metazoa > Chordata > Chondrichthyes > Carcharhiniformes > Scyliorhinidae > Scyliorhinus > Scyliorhinus torazame. Next base: position 277,793,460 of record NC_092709.1, read on the forward strand.
TTTAGGATACTAAGGGTAATTTAGCATGGCCAATCCACCTAACCTGCATGACTTTGGACTTTGGGAGGAAACCGGAGCACCAGGAGGAAATCCACGCAGACACATGGAGAACGTGCAGACTCCGCACAGATAGTGACCCAGCGGGGAATTGAACCTGGGACCCTGGCGCTTTGAAGCCACAGTGCTAACCACCATGCTACCGTGCTGCCCTTGATGGCACCCTGTTGCGCCCTGATAGACTCCTTCCTATTCCAGGGCCTACCCAAGGGTGACTGATATCATTGCAGTGACCAGAAATGATGTTCCCCTTGCCAGAAAACTACCAGGCCACACGTAGCTTGTCTCCACAGCTCTCCATTGAATCTAATTGGGCCTAGCTGTTCGTTGCAGGGATTGTTGCCTGCTCCCTGTTTGCATAAGCAGGCAAGTGCTATCCAAATTCTCGCCTGAGTAGATTTTAACTCTTTGACTCTAATGGAGAGGCAAACCTTGCCGGATGTGCACCAAGTGGTCACCCCAATCCCAGAAAAAGTAAATATGCACATTACTTACTTCAGATGATATGCTGTTTTATAATGACAGGAACATTATATCATGTAATGCACTGCGATGGCCTGAGGCTAAGGTGAAACTGTGTCACATGTTACAGACATAAATATTAATTACTGTTAAGTAAATACTGAATGAGGTAACTGCTTAACTATTCTTCAAGCTGTAGGTCATAACTCTGTCTTTTTATAAATGTGACTGGTAAGGCCATTCAGATGTTACAGTTATTTTAGTTCTTGTGTAAAGTGACTCTTGTTTCTTATATTTCTTGTTTGAGTTGTGGCACTGAAAGTTGAGTGTGATGCTTGAAGTGTGACAGGCAAATCCAATAAACTAGCAAGAAGTGTGATAGGCAGAAAGTGCATGCTACACACAGTGGACGAGAAAGCCAAATATTTTGAAGGTAGAAATCTGGTATAGTGAGAGGGGAGAGGCAAGAAATTGTAGATGGAACCTGCGTTAGCAGTGTTTCCCCACCTTTCTTGATCTGGCAAATATCTCCAACTTCCATCATGCGTAACCTCACTTGGAGAGAAGGATGAATTGGATCCCAGGCTCTCCAGAAATCTCGCCAGTTATACCTTCTGTCAAGGCCAGCAGCCTGCTTGAAGCAGTATACTTTCCAGACAGGGTCTTACAGAGTTTCCACTATGCCAATACTCAAGCAGTAAATGGATACTGAGAGCACCAATAAAGGAGTAGCAAGGAAGCAAATTTGAGATAATTACCTCTTTGAGCAGACAAGCTTGCTTTCCTTGATGGAGAGCAGGATATGTTATCAAAATGCCCCCATGTTTGAAGGGTGGGTACCTCTGAATTGCAGGTGTTGATATAGGTGCCCATCTCCTGTGTTTCTGACAGTGGAGTGGAATGTCAAGCATTCCTAGCCAACTGTTTTTCTAACGATAATTACAACTACTACAACCATTCATATTTTTAGTTATATAGCACCTTCATTGTAGAAAAATGTCAAATGAAGGTTATAATAGTTAATCAATAGACAGAGTTCAGCGATCCCACAACCAGTCAGGCCGATCAAAGCTGTGCATTCCTCACCTTCAGCCAGAGGTGCTGAGTGGATGATCATTTTGTCCTGAGGTACCTATTATCACAGACACCAGTCTTCAGACAATTTGATTTGGTCCATGCGATATCAAGTAATGGCTGAACGTACTGGATATGGGAAAGACTATGGGTCCAAACAGCATTCCAGTTGTCATACGGAAGACTTGTACTCCAGAACTAGCCATACCCCTAGCCAAACTGCACCATTAGCATTTACCTGACATTGTAGAAAATTACCCAGAATTGCCCTGTCTGAAAAAAAACAGGACAAATCAAATCCAACAATTACTGCCCCATCAGTTTGTTCTTGATCATCAGCAAAGTGATAGAAGGTGTCATTGACAGTGCTATCAAGAGGCATTCACTGAGCAATAACCTGCTCACAGATGCTCAGCTTGTGTTCCACTAGGCCCATATAACTCCAGACCTCCAAATATGGACAAAAAAAACTGAACTCCAGAAGTGAGGTAAGAATGATTGCTTTTGACATCAACATATGGGATGGAAGATCGTTGCTGAAGTAGCTGAGGGGCGGCACAGTAGCACAGTGGTTATCACAGTTGTTTCACAGTGGCAGGGACCCGGATGTGATTCCCGGCTTGGGTCAATGTTTATGCGGCGTCTTCACGTTCTCCCTGTGCCTGCGTGGGTTTGCTTCCACAAGTCCAAAAAGACGTGCTTGTTAGGTGAATTCTGAATTCTCCCTCACTGTATCCGAACAGGCGCTGGCTTGTGGCGACCAGGGGATTTTCACAGTAACTCCATTGCAGTGTTAATGTAAGCCTACTTGTGAACTAATAAAGAGTATTATTATTATTAAGTTGGTTGGGCCTAAGACACTACCCTGAAGAATTCCGTCAGCAAGGTCATAGGGCTAAAATGACTGGACTCCGATAATCATAACTAACTTTCATTAGGTATGCTAGGTATGACTACAACCAGCGGAGAGTTTTCCTCTAATTCCCTTTGGCTTCAATTTTGCCAGCACTCGCAGCACTCGGTCAAATGATGCTTTAATGTCAAGTGTACTTACTCTCACCTCATCTCTGAATTCAGCTATTTCTTCAATGTTTGGATGAAGGCTATAACGAGGAGTCCAGTGGCCCTGTCAAAGTACAAACTGAGTATCAGTGAGCATGTTATTGCTGAGTAAGTGGTGTAAGTGCTCTTTGATAGCACTGTCGACACCATATTCCATCACTTTGCTGATGATCGAAAGTGCATTTTTCTGATTGGAGTGACCATCTTTTAGAGCACAGGAATTACCTGGGCAATTTTCTACATTGTCAGGTAGATGCCAGTGTTGCAGTTTTTCTGGTACAGCATAGAATTGGGACATGACTTTCTCTCGGTTGCAAGTTCTACAACAATTGAGATGTCAAGGCCCATAGCCTTTACTTTATTCTATGCCTTTAGCTATCTCGTGATATTACCTGGAGTGAATTGAACATAAACACATAAAACATATTAGAAGCAGAACTAGGCCGCTCACTCCATTGAACCTGCTCTTCCATTTAATAAAATCATGGCTGATCTGTTCCAGGTCTCAACTCTACCTTACAGCCTACCCCCTATACCCTTTGACTCCTTTGTCAAACAATAATCTATCTCATTCAGCCTTCAAAATATTCAATAAGCCTGCCTTTACCACTCTCCAAGTCACAGAATTCCATATACTAATGACCCTCTGAGAGAAAGACATTCTCCTCATCTACACATTAAACAGGAGGCTCCTTATTTTTAAACTGTGTTCTAGTCTCTCCAATTAGGGGAAACATCTAATCCGCTCAGGACCTTACTAAGATTTCAGTAAGATCAGCTCTCATTCTTCCATACTCCAATGGATACCGGCCTAATTTGTCTGATTTTCCTCATAATATAACCTCTTCATCCCAGGAATCAGTCAAATGAATCTTCTCTGAACTGCTTCTAGTGCAATTATATCCTTTCTTAAGTAAGGAGACTAAAATTGTGCACAGTACTCCAGATGTAGTCTCACCAATGCCCTGTGCAACTGCAGTAAAGCATCCCTACTTTTATATTCTATTCCCTTGTAATACACAACACCTTTCCATTGACTTTTCTAATTACTTGCTGCACCCAAATACTAGCATTTTGTGATTCACGTACCTGGGTAGACAAACCCCTCTATACCAGCAGGTTCTGCACTCTCTCCATTTAAATAATATGCTGCTCTTTTATTCTTCCTGCCAAAGTAGATAAGGTCACATTATCCCACAGGATATTCTTCAGCTAATTTTTACCCACTTACTTTATCTATATCCATTTGAAACTCCCCATGTCCTTTTCACAACATTCTTTTCTACCTATCATTGATAAAGATTGTAAATAGTTGAGGACCCAACATTGATCCCTATGACACTCCATTAGTTACAGCCTGCCAACCCAAAATGATCAATAAATCCCTACTCTTTGCTTCCTGTTAACTAACCAATCATCTATCCATGTTACCCCCTACATGATGCAATTACAAGTGTCATAGATTGAAGGTGTGGGGGCAAAGGTTAGAGGAGATGTGCGAGGGAAGTTTGTTTACACTGAGGGTAGTGGGTGCCTGGAACGTACTGTCAGAGAAGGTGGCGGAAGCAGGTACGATGGTGCCGTTTAAGGGTCATCTTGACAAATACATGAATAGGATGGGAATAGAGGGATATGGGCCCCAGAAATGTAAAATGTTTTAGGTTAGACGGGCAGCATGGTCAGCGCAGGCTCGGAGGGCCATAGGGCTTGCTCCTGTGCTGCACTTTTCTTTGTTATTTGTTCTTTGCCCAAACTTGTCCATTTTTTTCTCACTCAAAAAGCCAATGAGCAACATTTCAGAAAGATAAGGGGCTGGATTTGCTCCTGTATTGGAAACGTCACTAACAGCAGCGGGTAGAAAACAGCACCCTTCCGATGCTCTGGTCCCCTGCTGGCATTGGGATCAAGGTTCGCCTCCCGTGCCAGCGGGAGGATGCAAATGGATAATTTAGATCCATTTGCATCCTATTAATGGGCCGAGCCCCATATTCTCGGGCCCCATGATTCTCTGATCCTCTGGGCCGGGCATCACATGGATGAGAATTGGTGCATGCCTTGACAAGCGTGGCCCTGACACAGTGGATCTTGCAGTCGGCCAAGTGAGTACTCTTTCAGGGAGTTGTCTCCAAAGTCCCTTGGAGGGTTACCTTCCCCACAGTGCAAGACCTGACTCCCCCCCCTCCCACCAGACACCCCCCCCCCCCCCCCCCCCACCACCACCACCAGAGACCCCCCAAAGATGTACAGGTTAAATAGATTGGCCATGCTAAATAGTCAGCATCCAAAAGGTTAGGTGGGGTTACTGGGTTACTAGGATACGGTGGGTGTGTGGGCCTAGATAGGGTGCTCTTTCAGAGGGTGGGCGAAGACTTAATGGGCTAAATGGCCTCCTACACTGTTGGGCTTCTATGACTGCCCCTATTCTGTATGGAGAGGCACTGCACGTTAATACCAGCTGTCTTGTAGGGGCAGTAGTGCGTCATGATGTTGGACAATAGCAGCTGTTGTTTCACTTTTGTGAATGCTTCATCCTGTGGCACCTGCCAGGGCCACTTCTGGTGCTTCTTCAACAGCGCATGCTGGGGTACCAGTAAAGTAGCTAAGTTGGGGATGAATTTCCCATAATAATATATGAGTCCGATGAACGGCTTTAGTTCGGTCGTGTTTCACGGGGTCAGTGCCCCTTTTATGGCCTTCATTTGTCACCTAAGGGTGCAGGCCGTCTTTATTGATGTGATACCTGATGTATGTTACCTTGGCTGCCTAAAACACACACTTTTCCTGCTTGAGGTAGACGTCCGTGTTACAGAATTGTCGTAGGATCTCTTCCAGTTGTGCGAATTGTTAGTTATCGGTGGCTCAAAGAACAAAGAACAATACAGCACAGGAACAGGCCCTTCGGCCCTCCAAGCCTGCGCCGACCATGGTATCTCTCGGAACTAAAACCATCTGCATTTACGGAGTCCGTATCATTCCATTCCCACCCTATTCATATATTTGTCTAAATGCCCTTAAATGCCGCTATTGTACCTGCTCCCACTACCTCCCCAGACAGCACCCTCCATATATTTACCACCCTGTGTAAAAAAACGTGCATCGCATATCTGATCTAAACTTTTCCCACACACTTTAAACCTATGTCCCCTAGTACTTGACTCTCCTACGCGAGGAAAGAGCATCTAATCATCCACTCTGTCCGTGCCACTCATAATCTTGTAGACCTTTATCAAGTTGCCTTTCAAACTCCGTCGTTCCAGTGAGAACAGACCGAGTTTATCCAACCTCTCCTCATAGCTAATGTCCTCCATACCAGGCGCCATCCCAATAAACCACTTCTGTATCCTCTGCAAAGCATCCACATCCTTCTGGTTGTGTGGCGACCAGAATTGTACACAATATTCCAAATGGCTCCTGTGATTAACTTGTCATCTTTGTACACTGCCATCTTAGGCAGCCCTTGAAAGATATTTTCCATTTTCTGCTGGAAAATGGTGCACGCCGACAAGACTCCAAAAGGCAGGCGGGTGCATTCATACAAATCCTATGGATATTGATAGTTACGTATTTTCTGGAAGCCTTATCGAGCTCAAGCTGAAGGTGCGCATGGCTCATATCAAGCTTGGTCTCCTGGTAGTCTTGCATAGAGGTCCTCGATGGAATGCCGGTCCAGAGAGGAGGCTCTGTTGACAATTATAGCCCCCGCAAAGGTGAACCGACTTGTCGGACTTGAGGACTGAGTCTACTGGCATGGCCCATTCCACAAATTGCACCAGGAGTAGATGCCAAGACTCTCTTGACATCTTGAGATTGGTCTCCACATTGGTGAGCAAAGCATAGGGAACTGGTCATGCCCTGAATACTTAGGTAGGGCATTGGGGTCTACATACATTTTTGCCCAGGCTCCCATGATTTTACTGAGGCCATCCTTGGGACATTTTCCAATGACCTTGTATAGACCGTCAGTCTCCATTTTGAAAATGTGCGGCCAACCCAAGCACGTCAGTTGGAGCCAGTCTCTGCCCAGAAGACTAGGCCCTGGTCCTCTTACGACTATCAGAGGGAGTCGGACTGTTTACTGCCCATGGGTAACTGGGGTCACATTTGTTCCTACAATGCGTAGAGAATGCACCCCCCCCATATGTGGCCAACTTACCTTGGTGCGCACAGACCCAGGGGCACGATCCCCATTCAGAGGCACCTAAACGTCGGTTCCCCAATAATGGAGACAGCAGCTCCTGTGTCCACTTCTATTTCCAGGGAGTGACCATTGACCTGGAGTTTGATTTTAATTGGGGAAACGTTTGGGGCGGTGAAACAGTTCAACTGTGTCATTTTGGCCTGTCCAGGCTGGTGGATTTGTAAGGCCTGGGACTGAGATGGCTTTGGTTTCCGGCCTGGGCAGCACGCATACTGTCGATTCTGGCAGCCTTGCCGTGGGCCTGTCCTCCAACCACAAGTACAGTAGCTTTGCGGCAGTTCCATGAAATCCTCTGGAGACTTCCCTAATATTCTGGGATTTCTTGCCCGCCCATCCATATTCTTGGGTGTCGTGACTAAGTGGCGAACAGGCCACAGGTGGGGCACATGAGTGCTCTCGGTGGGGAAACTGGTACTTCTACATGGGGGTTGCCCTATACTGAGCATGCAAACGTCCATTGACCCTTGAAAGTCCTGGGCTCCTTTCTCGAAATTATCCAGGGACAACGCCAGCTCTTTGGCTCTTTTAAGGTCGAGGGTGGGTTCTTCTAGTAGCTTTCGCAGTGTCGGGGTGTTGTTTATCCTGCATACCAATTGGTCTCGTAGCATTTCAGGAAGGGATGTCCCATACTTATAGTATTCCGCCAGTTTCCTGAGCCTGGACAGGAATTCTATCAGGGTACTTTCAGCCGTGTTAAATCAGTAAGGCTGGAGAATTATCAAGGGTAGAGTCTTTAATGGTAAAGGAACGTGTTCTGACTAGAAATTATAGAAATTATATTGCAAGTGGAAAATGGACTCCAACCATCATTCTAGCCAAGAAAGTTATGATATCTTACACAGTTCAAACAGACAATGAACGAGTTAGGCATTAACATGCTGACCAGTTACTTGTTTCACAAAGTGAATGTACAGGGTCTTCACCAGAAATATTCACATTGGAGAGTATGGACAATGATACACCAGAACTGAGATCTATGACTGCAGAAATTACTGAATCTATCACTACAGAATCATCATACCAACAGAGTCAGGTACTGAGTTACTTTCTCAAGATGTACCACCAACAAGTGAACAGGAAGACACTTCCATGATCTCAAAGAGCCAAATTCCTGAACTGCGGATATTAGTTAAAAGAGACAGGGCTTGAGCTGGGACCTGTGGCATATCCAAATCTTCCACGCATAAGTGAATCCAGGAGATGACGGATGCTCTATATTCATAGAGGGGCAACACGGAGGCATTGTGGATAGCACAATTGCTTCACAGCTCTAGGGTCCCAGGTTCGATTCCGGCTTGGGTCACTGTCTGTGCGGAGTCTGCACATCCTCCCCGTGTGTGCGTGGGTTTCCTCCGGGTGTTCCAGTTTCCTCCCACAGTCCAAAGATGTGTAGGTTAGGTGGATTGGTCATGATAAATTGCCCTTCGCGTCCAAAATTGCCCTTAGTGTTGGGTGGGGTTACTGGGTTATGGGGATAGGGTTGAGGTGTTGACTTTGGGTAGGGTGCTCTTTCCAAGAGCTGGTGCAGCCTCGATGGGCCACATGGCCTCCTTCTGCACTGTAAATTCTATGATAATCTATGATGCTATGAAAAATTCATAGAATACCTGCAGTGCAGAAGGAGGCCATTTAGCCCATTCCCTCATCATATCTCAGTAACCCCATAACCCCACCTAACCTGCACATCTTTGGACATTAAGGGGCAATCTTTTAGCATGGCCAATACACCTTACCTGCACATCGTTGAATTATCGTAGGAAACTGGAGCAACTGGAGAAAGTGCAAACTCCACACAGATGTCCGGGCATCCGACTGTATCACTTTGGAGCTGGACAGGCCCACCAAGGTGCCCAGGCTGCAGGATATGCTGCCATCGGTGGGATGTCCCAGGTCCAGGGTACGATCGATGGCATGCATGTCGCACTACAAGCACCGGGTGGGCCTCAGGGAGTGCCCTATGTTAACAGGATGGGGCTCCATTCCCTAAATACTTAAATCTTGCACACCCACAAACTCAGGATCAGTCACACTTGTGCCTAGTAACCTGGGAGGTGCATGACAGCTACATCCTGGGGCACTCGGAGATTCCAGATATTTTTGAGGAGCATCCCAGGATGACAGGTTGGCTCGTGAGGACATGGCTGATGACACTAGTGCGGAGACCTGAGACTGAGGTGGAGACCGGCATAATGAGGACCACATTTCCACCCATACTTTCATTGAGCGATGCACTGACCTGCTGAAAATGCGGTTCCGATGCTTTGGTCGCTCTGGCGGTGTTCTGCAATACACCCCCAGAGGGTGTCCCGCTTTATAGTGGTCTGTTGTGCCCTCCACAATCTGGCACAGCAACAAGGCAACATACTGGAGGAGAATAAAGCGGAGGGACATGCGGCCTCGTTTGAGATGAAGGAGGTGGACCAAGAGGGGCTGGAGGACAAGCCCAAGGAGGAGCCAAAGGATGGAGGACAGGTTGTGGCGAGTGTCTGACATGAGAGGAGGACCAAATTCTCATAGGATGATGCGGTGTCCGTCAGCCCTGGCAAATGTACTGGAGTCACATGTGTCGCTGTGCGACCCTGTGGGGGGGGGGGGGGGGGGGGGCGCTGCTTGAGATACGCTGGTGTCAGGAGGGGGAATTCAGAAAGCTGAAGACCACTGTAGTCTACTTGGTGGCAGGTGCCGGGTTGGCCTCCAGCGCTTCCTCCTCCCTGCCGGTGCCCGGAGAGCCCTGGGGGACTCCATGGGATGGGGGACCAGCTGGAGCAAGCTCCAGAAGCCTTTGAGTCATCTGGCAATGCCAGTCCTGGAGGCTCCCCATTGTCTGCACCATGGTGTTGACGCCCTCAGTGACGCTCTTCAGTGACTGGGCCATGTTCTGGAGTGCCTCGGCAATGTCCACTGTGTTTGGGAAACATTCCTCAGTGACTGGGATATGATGTCGAGGCCCTCAGCCGTGGTCGTCACAGAAAGAGCCATGCGGACGTTGTGCTGCGGGTTTTCCACTGCAATCACCATCTTGGCAGTGTTGGCCTCAGTGCCACGCATTGGCGGCACCATCTCCTGTGCCTGAAACCTTTGGGATTCCTCCAATCAGCCTTGCAGTCACTAGAATGTGACTGACACCCTATCCTGAATTTCACGGCAACATCCTATCATCTGCATCAGCTCAAGGAGAATCTTGTCCAGAGGCTCGGCATCTGGCTGTGGCCCAGCTGTGACCTGGGAACCAGCAGACCTCCGACTGCTGTCTCCCTTGGATGTTCCTGCCTCTACCTGATGTGCATCAGCAACTGTGCGGTGCTCACCAGATTGTGCCCCAGAAACCTGTCCACTAATATCGCCCACCACGGTGTGTGTCTCTGTGCTGTTGGAAGGTGCGGGTGATAGCTGTGACACTTCACCAATGGTCCCCTCGGACCTCTCCTCCAAGGTTTTCTCTTGGGTGGTGGGGGTGTTAGACGCTGGATGTCCAGCCTCACCAGATAGAAATCCTGCGAGACAATGGACATGCGGTCAGTGAGAGGGAAGGATCATTTATCTGACACGAACAAATCACTTGGGACAAGTCAATGGGATGAAGAGGAAGTGGATCCTCAGCTCTGCGACGCATACCAACCTCGCTGTCGGTGACTGCTCTCTCCTCGGGCAACCCCTCAAAGCCACATGCTTGATGGGTCAGGGAGGTTCATAGCAGGTGGCATGTTTTGGTACCATACTTGGACTTAAAGGGGTTGTGCTGGTGGGTGTCAGGGGTTCTGATGTGGGGAGGGTGCGAGATGTCAGCCAGTGAATTGCGGGGGTGGGATGGTTTGGGAATTTGAGGGGTGGCAGGCAGAACTGATGCCAGGAGAGAGGCGGTAACTTACCCTTGCTGCTTGTTGGAGTTCGTTGGTCTTCTTTCTACATTGGACAGTGGTCCTCCTGGTCATGCTGCCTGAACTGACAGTCACTGCCACTGCCTGCCAGGCAGCACTGATGGCCCTGCTGCTTGTTTTTGGACCATCTCCGGGGAACAGGATCAAGAAGCCTTGTGAGGTCGCCATCCCCAGAGCGAGGAGCAGTTTTGCATGCTGCCATGCTTGTGTGTTGACTGGGAGTGAGTAGTGAGGGAGTGCTTAAAAGCAGCTCCCCCTGTCAGCGGCAAGCAGCTGAGGCACGAGTCAGGTGAATCAGATGGCGAGGGAGCCAGTAATGTCAAGATTCTCGTGAGTTTTCCTTTTTGGCATTAAGTGCCGTTGAATATGATCTTGCCCAAAACCAGACTTTAACTTTGGTCTGCTGAATCGAACCCACAAGTTTCCATCACCATTTATGTAATTACTTTTAATGATGACTTCTTGTTTAACAATTGCGATGTCCTCTGGATTCCCACACCAGAGCAAATAGTTTCTCAGTTTGTATTTACCCTATCAAACGTCTTTATCATTTCAAACACATCAATTAGTTTACTTTTCAACTTTCTGAACTCAAGATAGTCTGTAACTTATCTTCACAACATAACCTTTGAAACCCTGATAACGTTATGATGAATTTGCATTATACCTTTTCCAAAGCTAATATCCCTTAGCTAAGGTTCAGTGCCCAAATGCATTGTTCAAGTGGGATCTGACCAAGGCGTGAGTGCAATTGAAGCATTACATTCTCACTGTGCATTCCAACCCCCTCTGGAGAAAGACTAACATTCTCTTTGTCCTTTGATTACATTTTGCTTCTGTGCACTTGCTTTTTGTGATGTCTGTACAAAGATGGCTAAATCCCTTTGCTGATCCACGGCTCCGACCCTCTCAATCATTAGGAACATATTCTGATTTACCTCTTTCAGATCCAAAGATGCTGACTTCACTCTTCCCAACATTGAAGGCCACCGCAGTAGCTTTGCCCATTCGCTTATTCTGCCAATATTCTTTTGTAATTTTCTGCTCCTCTCCATTCAACTTATCATGCCTCCTAACACGGGCAGCACGGTAGCACAGTGGGTAGCACTGTTGCTTCACATCTTCAGGGTCCCAGGTTTGATTCCCGGCTTGGGTCACTGTCTGTGTGGAGTCTGCATGTTCTCCCCATGTCTGCGTGGGTTTCCTCTGGGTGCTCCCACAGTCCAAAGATGTGCAGGTTAGGTGGAATGGCCATTCTAAATTGCCCTCCGTGTCCAAAATGGTTAGGTGGGGTTACTGGGTTATGGGGATAAAGGGGATAGGGTGGCGGTGTGGGGCTTAGGTAGGGTGCTCTTTCCAAGGGCCGATGCAGGCCCGAGGGGCTGAATAGCCTCCTTCTGCTCTGTAAGTTCTATGATTCTAACTAATGTCATGTGCAAAATCTGCTTCTTTCATCCAAATTATTAACATGCAGGATAAAAGCCGAGGCCCCATACAATATGTCCTTATGGAACATCACTTACCAGATCCACTGGAAAACATTATTTTATGTTCCTACTTTCTGTCTCCTAACTCATTACCTACCCGGCCCTCTACTACCTCTGACTACTGTCCGGTGGTCCTGACTTCAGTCGTAATGAAGGGCTTCGAAAAGTTGGTAATGAAGCGCATCACCTCCATACTCCCAGAACGCCTTGATCCACTGCAATTCGCATACCGCCGCACCGGTCCACAGCAGACGCCATTTCCCTGGCCCTACACTCTTCCCGAGAGCATCTCGACAACAAGGACTCCTACATCAGACTCCTATTTATTGACTTCAGCTCCGCCTTCAACACCATAATCCCAGCCAAGCTCATATCAAAGCTCCAAAACCTAGGACGTGGCTCCTCACTCTGCAACTGGATCCTTGACTTTCTGACCCACAGACCACAATCAGTAAGAATAAGCAACAACACCTCCTCCACAATAGTACTCAATACCGGGGCACCGCAAGGCTGCATACTTAGCCCCCTACTCTACTCCCTGGACACACACGACTGCGTGGCAAAATTTGGTTCCAACTCCATCTACAAGTTTGCTGACGATATAACCATAGTGGGCCGGATCTCGAATAACAACGAGTTAGAATACAGGAGGGAGATAGAGAACCTAGCGGAGTGGTGCAGCAACAACAATTTCTTCCTCAATGCCAGCAAATCTAAAGAGCTGGTCATTGACTTCAGGAAGCAAAGTACTGTACACACCCCTGTCAGCATCAATAGGGTCGAGATGGTTAGCAGTTTCAAATTCCTAGGGGTGCACATCTCCAAAAATCTGTCCTGGTCCACTCACGTCGACGCTACCACCAAGAAAGCACAACAGTGCCTATACTTCTTCAGGAAACAAAAGGAAATTCGGCATGTTCACATTAACTCTTATCAACTTTTACAGATGCACCATAGAAAGCATACTATCTGGCTGCATCACAGCCTGGTATGGCAACTGCTCGGCCCAGGACTGCAAGAAACTTCAGAGAGTCGTGAACACAGCCCAGTCCATCACACAAACCTGCCTCCCACCCATTGACTCCATCTACACCTCCCGCTGCCTGGGGAAAGCGGGCTACATAATCAAAGACCCCTCCCACCTGGCTTACTCACTCTCCCAACTTCTTCCATCGGGCAGGAGATACAGAACTCTGAGAACACGCCCGAACAGACTCAAAAACAGCTTCTTCCCCGCTGTTACCAGACTCCGAAATGACCCTCTTATGGACTGACCTCATTAACACTACACCCCTGTATGCTTCATCCGATGCCAGTGTTGACGTAGTTACATTGTGTACCTTGTGTTGCCCTATGTGTTTTCTTTTATTTCCTTTTCTTTTCGTGTACTTAATGATCTGTTGAGCTGCACGCAGTAAAATACTTTTCACTGTACCTCGGTACACGTGACAATAAACAAATCCAATCCTCAACATTACATCTAATTCTATGCACTTTCATTTTTGCTAAAAGAAACATTTCTGTGGACCATTATCAAATGCCTTCTGTAAGTCTATAGGGATGACATTTTTTTGCACTCCCTTATCCACATGTATCTAAAAAAAAAACTTAATTAGCTATTCTCCATATATCTCGTCAATCAGCTCATACTTGTCCATATAGACTATGATATTCATGTGACCTACGGATGTGTAGGTGGTCCGTGTTGTTCTTGCTTCCTCCACTCATACATATTCAAGTTTCAAATGAAGCATGGATGGATTCCATACACATTTGTAATTCATTCGCTCAGTCACCATCTGTTATTTTTCAACTCATAAAAACAGTTTTAGCTTCAGGTCATGATGAGCTGAGTGCACAGGTGAGGGAGGTCGGCGGTAACGAAGAATAATAACTTTGATATTCCAGGTGCGAGAACACAAAGAAGGACTGAAATCAGAAGTGCAAAATTACAGGAAAATAATTTGCGCTTTCTGACAAAAGTGTTTACATAGATAGTGTGGGTGAATAAAGCAGTCTGTATATACAGTACATACTTATCATACATATTAATGAATAGTAGAGCCATTTGCGATCATTAATGTTACAAGAGACTGGAAAAAATAAGAAATTCCCGACAAATAAATAATTTTATGGCATGGTGTGAAATCAGGCAGACATCACTCTTTGAATGATTTGTGCGTGTACTTTAGAGTTTTTTATGTTGATAAAAAAAAAAGCAGCAAATGCTGGAAATCTGACACTGTTCCATCCCCAAGTGATGATCAAGCCAAAATCAAGAACTTACGTGTGGCACACCACAGGTGTTGTGTTATGCTGCTTCGGATAGCACAGGCTGCTACTTGATGCAGCCTTAACTAAAGGATGCTCCAGACTCTGAAACGAGTTCAACGTGTTTATTGAAGTATTAACACAGTTCTCAAATGAGTTCGACTCTCTGCTAATCTAACTGTAGTAACTCAGTCTAACTGTACCAGCTTGCTCTAAGCCACGTGCTGGGGTGTGATGCTGCTGATCAACCCTGTCTGACTCTCTCGATGTCTGTCTGTGGAAAGAGGCAGGGTGTGAGTGCCTCATCCCTTTTATAGTGTTTATGTCATGCCAGCTTTTGGTGATGCCACCTCTGAGTGTCCTGACTGCCCATTGATTGTGTCCTATTCTGAATGTTCATTGGTTGCATGTTTGCATATTAGGACAACAGGTACAAAACAATATCCCACAACTTACTGCTACAAAATGCTGTTCCAGGTCATCATTAAACATTTCAATGAATAGTTTTGCAAACAAAAGGCATAACATGTTGCAGCTCATAGCTTCTTGGATTCCTGAATAATCACATTTTAGTCCTATATTTAAACAATGTGCAATGGAAAGATTAAAAATTGTACATAGTGATATTTTCTGTAATCAGAAAGAATACTGCACTTCCTTTCTGATTGATACACCTTCACAATGAAATTTCAGTCATTGCTGTTCAGCCTTTTGACTATTTCAAATGTGATACATCATGCCTTTGTGACAAGGCAAGTATATTTCTATAATCCACCTCCACGATATTACACATATCAATTATAGTTATGGAGTGATGGAGATTATAGCATAGAAAGAGATCATTTGACTCAGACATTCATATCAATGGGATATCACTTTTCTATAGTGCTATGGAATTTTATTGTTGTTAAGTAATAGTCCTATAAATCAATGAGATTTATTTTAAAGAATACATTGATTGACATTAGATTTAAATTTATTTAGATTTGGATTTATTGACACGTGTACCGAGGTATAGTGAAAAGTATTGTTCTGCGTACAGTCCAGGCAGATCGTTCCATACATGAAAAACATAGGACATACGATAAATACACAATGTAAATACATAGACACAGGCATTGGGGAAGCATACTAAGTGTAGCACTACTCATTCGAGAAGATGTGTGGAGAGATCAGTTCAGTCCATAAGACGGTCATTAAGGCGTCTGGTAACAGCGGGGAAGAAGCTGTTTTTGAATTTGTTAGTGCATGTTCTCAGACTTTTGTATTTCCTGCCCGATGGAAGAGGTTGGAAGAGAGACTAACCTGGGTGGGAGGGGTCTTTGAGTATGCGGCCCGCTTTCCCGAGGCAGCGGGAGGTATAGATAGAGTCAATGGATGGAACGTGGTTTCGCGTGATGGACTGGGCTGTGTTCATGACTCTGTCATTTCTTACAGTCTTGGGAGGAGCAGTTGCCATACAAGGCTGTGATGCAGCTTGATAGGATGTTTTCTATGGTGCATCTGTAAAAATTGTTATAATAGTATGTTCCAGCTGGACATGTAGGGGAGACGGTGGCATAGTGAGAATGAAAAGACTCGTAATGCAAAGACCCAATCAATTGCTCTGGAGACATGGGTTCAAATCCCACCACTGGTAGCTGGTGGAATGCAAACTCACTTAATAAGTCTGGAATATAAAGCTAGTCTCGGTAATGGTGACCATGAAACTATCATTGATTGTCATAAAAACCCATGTGGTTCACTAATGTCCTTCATGGAGGGAAATCAGCCATCCTTACCTGGCCTGGCCACATGTGACGCCAGGTTCACAGCGATGTGGTTGACTCTTAACTGTCCTCTGAGATGCCTAGCAAGTTACTCAGTGCAAAGACAATGGGTGGGATACTCCGATCCCCCGCCGGGTCGGAGAATCGCCGGGGGTCGGCGTGAATCCTGCCGGCCTCCGAAGTCTCCCACCCACCAAAAACCGGCGTGGCGTGAGTCCGCCGCCTGCCTTGGAGAATGGCGGGGTTCGGCGTGACTCAATGGGCCCCGGGGCTGCCTGAATTCTCCGGCCCACTATGGGCCGAAGTCCCGCCCATCTGTAGCCAGTCCGGCCGGTGTAAATTGGAGTTGTTCCCTTACCGGCGGGAACTGGCGGCACGGGCGACCTCCGGGGTTATTGGGGGATCGCGGGGGGTTCTGGCCCCGGGATGTGCCCCCACGGTGGCCTGGCCCGCGGTCGGGGCCCACCGAGGGCCTGTGCCATGGGGGCACTCTATTCCTTCCGCACCGGAGGCCATGGTCATCCGCTATACCTGGTGTGGACCTGACTCCATGTGCGCATGCGCGGGGATGACGTCAGCAAACGCTGACGCTCCCGCGCATGCGCGGACCCGCGCCGGCCGGCAGAGTCCCTTCGACCCCGGCTGGCGCGGCGACAAAGGCTTTCCACGCCGGCCAGCGGGGCGCAAACCGCACCGGTGCCGGCCTAGCCCCTGAAGGTGCGGAGGATTGCGCACCTTTGGGGCGGCCCGACGCCGGAGTGGTTGCCGCCACTCCACTGCGCCGTTTCTGCCCGCCCCGCCGATTCCCGGAGAAGCCCGCCCAATTAGGGATAGGCCACAACTGATGGTCTTGCCAGTGACACTCTCAACCCATGAAAAGAATAAAGGAAAAACAAGTAGTATCTTGCATTGTCGAGTCAGAGCTAGAAAGTCTCATTTACATAATAAAACTATTAAAATGGTTCAAAAGACAAGAACTACAGTGATATGGGGCGGGATTCTCTGACCCCCCCCGCCGGGCCGGAGAATCGCCGGGGGGCGGCGTGAATCCTGCCCCGCCGGCTGCTGAATTCTCCGGCGTCGGGGTTTTGGCGGGGGCGGGAATCGCGCCGTGCCAGTCGGCGGCCGCAGGCAGCGGGCCCCCGCGGCGATTCTCCGGCCTGCAATGGGCCAAGCGGCCGCTCGTTTTAGGCCGGTCCCGCCGGCGTAAATTAGACCTGGTACTTACCGGCGGGACCTGGCTCTGCGGGTGGCCTCTGGGGTCCTCGGGGGGTGGGGGGTGGTGCGGAGGGATCTGGCCCCGGGGAGTGCCCCCACGGTGGACTGGCCCGCGATCGGGGCCCACCGATCGACGGGTGGGCCTGTGCCGTGGGGGCACTCTTTCCCTCCGCACCGGCTGCTATGGACCTCCGCCACGGCCGGTGCGGAGACGAACGCCCCCTGCGCATGCGCTGGGATAACGACAGCACACGCTGGCGCTCCCGCACATGCGCCAACCCCACCGCCGCCGGCCCAGCCCCTGAAGGTGCAGAGGATTTGGTACCTTCTGGGCGGCCCGGCGCCGGAGTGGTTCACTCCACTCCTCGGCGTCGGGACCGACCGCCCTGATGGGTAGGGGAGAATCCCGCCATGTTGTATCTGCAATAATTTAAATTTATAGAGCACCTTTAGTGTAGTAAAATAAGTCAAGGAGCTTTATGGGAATATGATCAGAAAAGGTTTGACACTGAACCAGAGGAGTGATTAAGACAATGGTCAAAAGCTTAGTCAGGTAAGTGTTAGAGTCAGAGTCAGGGGCGAAATTCTCCTACTCGCCCCACCACATTTCTGTCCCGACCCGCTGGCGGGAGTCCCCGTAACACCGGCCGGTCAATGGGGTTTCCCATTGTGGGGCATCCCCACGCCGTCGGGAAACCCCCGGGCGCCGGCAAAACGGAGACTCCCGCCGGCGGAGAATGACGCCCCTGATGTCATACGGAAGAGGCGTTTCGGCCCATCGAGTCTGCACTGACAAAACAACACTAAATCTACATTAATCCCACTTTCTGGCTTGATGTTTCTCACCTCTACTACTGTTAATAGGCATCTTAAAGGAGCAAAGAAAGTGAAGATGTGAAGTAATTTTGGGTGGGGAATTACATAGCTTTTGGCCTAGATGGCTTAAGGCACAGCACCAATGGTGACACAGTGTAAATCAGGGATGTCGAAGAGGCGCGAATTGAAGAAGAGCCAAATTCTTGGAGGGTTTACAGGACTGGAAGAGGTTGGAAAGATAGGGAAGAGATGAGGTCAACGAAGGATTTGAACAAAAGTCCAAATAAAGATAAGTTTACAGATTTGGTTCTCCCAGCTAGGAGCTGTGTTCAAAGGAAACATAGGTTGGACATTTAGGTTGCACCTGTCTATCCACTCCCTTCGAGTCCAACTTGCCTGCTAGGAATACATGGATCCAACCCCAATCTGCGGCAACCACCGATTTGCCCCGGGGAACATGGACGAGGGGTATCGACTGTGGAGGAGGGCGGGGATTGTGAGGATGGGGGATCTGTTCCTGGAAGGGAGCTTTCCGAGCATGAGGGCGCTGGAGGAGAAGTTTGGGCTGATGAGAGGGAACGACTTTCGATACTTGCAGGTGAGGGATTTTGTACGCAGACTGGTGCCGTCCTTCCCACGTCTCCCGCCGAAGGGGAGGCAGGACAGGGTAGTTTCTAGGGGAGAGGTGGGAGAGGGTAGAGTTTCAGACGTCTACAAGGAGCTAATGAGACCGAGGACCTGAAGCTTAAGTGGGAGGAGGAGCTCGGGGGGAGCTGGAGGACGGTATTTGGGCAGAAGCCCTGAGCAGAGTAAACACGACCGCAACATGCGCCAGGCTCAGCCTGATCCAGTTTAAGGTCATGCACCGCCGGTGGCCCACATGACGGTGGCCCGGATGAGTAAGTTCTTTGGGCTGGAGGGCAAGTGTGCTAGATGCGCCGGAGGGCCGGCTAACCATGTACACATGTTCTGGTCGTGCCCTAAACTCGGGGGGGTATTGGCAGGGACTCACCGATGTCATGTCCCTGGTGTTGAAAACTGGGGTGGTAATGAGCCCGGAGGTGGCAATCTTTGGGGTTTCGGAGGACCCGGGAGTCCAGGAAGCGCGGGAGGCCGATGTTCTGGCCTTTGCTTCCCTGGTAGCCCGGCGACTAATGCTGTTAGCATGGAGGGACTCAAAGCCCCCGAGGGCTGAGGTATGGCTATCGGACATGGCCTAGAGAGAGTCAAGTTCGCCTTGAGAGGTTCGCTACTTGAGTACGCCCGAAGGTGGCAGCCATTCATTGACTTCTTCTTCGCAGAGGAGTAAGCGTCAGCAGGGGCAGGGGGCGGGGGGGGGGGGGGGGGGGGGGGGGGGAGGCCGGGAGGGGGGGGGCTAGGGTAGAGTAGAGTAGAGTAGGAGGATATTGAGGCAGGTCCGTGCGTGAACAGAGCCGTGGTTTGCATTATGTTTCATGTGTAATTTGTGTCTTGCCTTTTTTTGTTTGTACTGTACAATGTCATTTTTTCTATGTGCCTAAAATACCTCAATAAAATAGTTTTTTTTAAAAAAAGGAATACATGGATCCTTCCTTTATCCCATATAACAGGGTAACCTTAATTTCATGTGTTGAATTAGTCTGGGCTGTGATAGGGAGTCCTCATAGTGCCAGGGACCTAGGTTCGATTCTGGCCTGGGGTGACTGTGTGGAGTTCGCAGGTTCCCCCCTGTCTGCGTGGGTTTCCTCCGGGTGCTCCGGTTTCCTCCCACAGTCCAAAGATGTGCAGGTTAGGTGGATTGGCCATGATCAATGCGTGGTTTTATAGGGATAGGGCAGGAGCATGGGCCTGGAGGGTCTCTTTTGGAGGGTCGGTGCGGACTAAATAGGCTGAATGCACTGTAGGAATTCTATGGATTCTACCAGGACTAGGAAAGAGGAGCTAAGGCTCATGTTTTCCGAACGCACTCCATTAACTCCTGTGGGAAGCATGTATGTCAGATCTGAGCAGAATGAATCTGAAAAATTGTCCCGGAAGAGTGGCCTGCTGATGCTCACAACTTAAGCATGCAGACAAATAACATGTACTTGGACAAGGCACCAAAAAGGCAGGAGTCAAAATTTGCAGAAGCATAATGAAAACATTGGAGAAAGAAAACACGTATTCCACATTGTATGTATCTTTCCATTGAGGCTGAAAATGTACATTTATCTGTATGCTGCAAACAGAGTCTGCTATAATAGGTCCAAAAAAATAAGCACTTCAGAATGTTACTGCCAATTTGAATCATATGGAAATCCCTCCGTAGTGAATTTGCATATGAACAGCAGTCATGTTTACACTGAAAACAGTTTGATTCATTTTATGAGGTTTGTGAATTGAACAACAGCAATGGTGCCGCAAAATCAAATAAGAATAATAGATATATGGGAGTAATCAAGATCTGAAGATGATATCACAAGACAGGCTTGGAACTGTCATCTGAACCACGAGATACGATTACTCCCTCAAAATCACTCCAGGGATCTGTTTTGTTTTAGAATATATATACTTTATGCTCGGCTTGATTCAGTTTGGAGCCTATGAGTATGCCAGCAGCAACTTTCAATAGGAATGCTCATAACCAGTCAGCTCTAAGTCATTGGTGGCATGTCAGGGAATGATTTGCAGCTGATTGCTGAAAAATTCTGTGGTTGCTCGGGCCAACATTTGTTCCTCAGCCAACAGTGCCAAGAATAGCTTAACTACTCAAACATCTAATTGCTGTTTGTGGGACTTTGCTGAACACAATTTAATTGCTGCTTTTCCTACATATAGCAGACATTACAGTTCAGAGGGAAATCGTAGGCTGTAAAATGCTTTGGGACATCTTGAGGATGTTACTGGCACTATATACATCCAATTAATTTTCTTTTCCTGGTCTATATGGCTTGCGCCAAACTGAGCTGTGTATCACTGGATGCAGAGGCTGACTTACACTTTTGGGAGGCCCCCAATTTGTGGGGGCCCCACATCATGCTCCATCCCCTGGTGACGTTGAGCCCTGACCCTAATGACATTGAGCCCCGCCCCCAATGACATCGAATCCTGCCCCCATTGACGTCAATGCCCTTCTGAACCCACCCACCGCCTGCCTGCCTGTCTGTCCACCCACCTGTCCACCCGGAGTTGCCCAGCTGCTCCCCTCGACTCACATGCTGCCTACCTCGACTCACATGCTGTCCACCAGACCGAATGCTTGAAACCTGGCTGCTGCTGTGCACCTTAAGTTCAGAAACATCATACCAATTCAGGAGATCCATTCCTGAACAGCTCTACGTCTCTACCACCTTTCAAAGTCTGGCAAACTATTTTCCCGCTCTAAAGGGGAGTCCACCAATCAGAGCCCAATGTTGTACTGTATTGTCTGCTGATCGGTTCAATAAATTTGAATGAGCCTATCAGCAAATTTATAGCTACCAAGGCTCTGATTGGTGTTCCCATTGTGTTTCCACCACAACAGTCACCTCTCCATAAGGAGCCCCCCCATTGGCTGGTGCCCTGCGCTGCAGCACTGTGTGTTTCATTGAAAGGCCATCTCTGACTGGATGTGTAATTCCAATACCATGGTAAATGTAAATAATTCATTACTGACATAAATATTAACTCCACCATAAACAAAGCCACATCCCCACCCCTCACTCCCACTATCCAACTACCCCTCATCCCTGGCATTGCCAATTGCACTTAGAAAAAACAAACCTGTAAGATACCACATAAGATCCTGGTAGGAGAATGTTATATTTCTTTGTTGACACAAAGAGAAAAGGTATGGAGGTGCCCACACTTTGGATTCTTGTAAACCACATTAAGAGGTTTATTTAGGGTCATACAATCAACATGGTGATCTGCTCCAATCCCGCGCACTCTGCTGACATCACTGCACATCACGTGACACAGAGCCAGCAGGAATGTATTCTCAGATACATATAACCCCTCCCCCTTTACTTCATTGTTGCAACAACAACAATTAATATTTATACAAAAATCACCTTATATGTTATTTCTATATGTATACAATTCAATAAGACAGTCGCTGTAGTGGATGCCTATTCCTTTTTGGTGGAATTTGGTGTTCTTGAACTAGACTACTTGTGAGTTCCCATTCATAGAATCATACAATCACAACAGTGCAGAAGGTGGCCATTCGGCCCATCAAGTCTACGCCAACCATCCGAAAGAGCACCTTATCCAGGCCCCGCTAGATTCCCGTAACCCTAACTTACCTTTTTTATTGGACACTAAGGGGCAATTTAGCATGGCCAATCCACCTAACCTGCACATCTTTGGACCGTGGAGGGAAACTGGAGCTTCTGGAAGAAACCGTTACCCAACCCTGAATTGAACACAGGTCTTTGGCACTGTGAGGCAGTAGTGCTAACCAGGTCTCTGGCACGTGAGACAGTAGTGCTAACCACTGTGCCACTGTGCCGCCCCCTTGTCCCCCCCTATACCTTTATCCTTTCAGATATCCAAGAAGTGCAATCTGGCTAGGCAGTGGAAGAAGACCAAGAAGAGAATGACGGTGAAGATACACAATCAATTAATTTCACGTTCACAGCTACCAACATAGATACTGACACTGCACACATCTTAGACGATAAATCAGAGGCAAGATCTATATCTGGTGAGGCACTGGGCATAAGTTGGCTGCAGCCAGGGCAGTGTTAGAGCAGCTAACTGCTTACCAAAGGGCAACATTTCACGTGCTCTGCAGCAGAGGACTTCAGTGGGGGAGCCTGCAGTAGTAGAAGGCTGGTTGGCATGCAGAATGAAATGCTTGATGCATTGGGAAACCTGCCAGAGAATCAAGATGAGTGGAGGAGTCCCAGCACCTAACTAGCACATGGCTTTCATCAAAGCTTGGAACCAATTATTTCCAGCATGGAACTGTTGCTCACCTCAAACTTCTTCGAAGTAAACTGCGCACCATTATCACTGACCATCTGCTCTGGTGTTTGAAATCTAGTTTTGCTTAGTTTTTCAATGGTCTGCTCAGCATCATTGACTTCAATATCACAATTTCTGGCTACTTTGAGAACATGTGACCCTCCAGTGGACCAGCATAATCGGTGTGTATTCTCCACAATGGCTAAGTCAACCATTCCCATGGATGTAATGGTTAAAATTGTGGAGTGTTCCTTAGTTTTGCATAAGATTGACATTGCCCAACCTTCTCTTCAGTTTGAGCATCTAATCCTGGACACCAGAATTACGTTTGTGTCAATTCCTTCACCATCACCACTGGGATTTCCCTTGTGCAGTTGGTCAAGGACTCTACTATGCAAACACGGAGGAATAATCACATGGATTCTCAAGAATAGAACTCCAGTGGGCTTTTTTGGACCAAGCCCATCACCTTCCCCATCACTGGATTGGTTCTTGTATATCTTTGAACTTGAGATTAAGCCACAGGCAAGCTTTCCACGAGTGAGAAATACAAAATATTGGCACCATTTTCTTCTGGGTCATGCATGATTTGTAACGGAAATCATGACAAAGCACCAACATTTGCACGCTGATCGGACTTGCGATACTGGATATCATAGGCTGGATTCTCTGGTTCCCAGTGTGTTTCTCAACAGTGCGCCATTCGCTGGAGGTGGGATTCTCTACTCCCACCGCTTGTCAATGGGATTTCCCGCTGCCAGCAGGATACGTGAATCGCAACAGCCAGAAAATTCCGGCCCATAAGTGTGTGCTGGCAATATCAATGACCATCTTTGCAATCTACTGGCTCCCAAGGAATGTATACTTTATACGGCCTCAAGGATCAATGATCCATCAAATGGGTAAAATTACTCCCATGAAGATAATAGTGGAATCTTCTTACTTTGAAAACAATGCTAAAAGCTTTTTTTTCTAATTGAGCGTAATTCATTTCTGCTCTGGTAAGACTGCATGAAGCAAATGCTATCAGTTGTTCATCTCCTTAAAGCATAATGACCAAGGAATTTAGGGATGACTTGAAAAAGTCCTACTTTCCCTTCTTGACTCTCCAGTTCTGGCTCTTTAGCTGCTTCAGGGTCGCTTATAAATCCTCCTGTTCACTCAAACCATGATGAATATGACATCTCAATAACATTGCACTCCATTGAATCTACTTAGAATTTGGATCTTTGAAAAAGGATGTTATTCCAAAAGGAAGTCTTCTGTAATGAAACAGACCTTTGTGCATAACTGTGGTAAGTAGTGGCTGTGATTCAGCAGCCACCTTCATCTGCAGAAAGATCAATTTTACTGAATTTCAGTCTTCCAGAAAGTCCAGCAAATAATTATTTAATCAGTGGCAGTGAATAATGATCTGATCATAAAAATGGGTTAATAGTCATTTTAAAATCTCCACAAATTCTCACTGAGCCATCCCGTTTTAATATAGGAATGATTGGTGTCACTCAGTCGCTTGTAGCAATAGGTTCGATGACTCCTGTCCTTACTAATCATTCTAGTTCTTCACCAATTTTAGTGACATATGGTACGGTTCGAGTATTGAGACATTTGTTTGCTGGCTGGCTTGATTTTTAGGTATAGCTCAACGTCAGTCATAGAGCTCAGTGATTCTTCAAACACCTTCTCACACATCTTCAGAAGTTGTTGCAAATTGCTCTTTGAATCCACTAATTGATTGATTGTTTCCCAGAAATCTTAGCCTACCATGCTCTGTCAAATAGAGCAGGAAAAATTCCACGGACAACATGAAGATTCAACTTCGACGCCTGCCCATTTGCTTCTACTTTCACCATAATGCATTATTTTAATGGTACAACCTCTTCTGACATCCTTAGGTTCACATTTGACAGTTTGAAAGGCAGATACTTCAACTTTTGGTGATAAATTGTCTCAGGTGTCAGCGATAATGCTGTGCCCGTTTTCATTTCCATTTTTTATTTCATGCCCTTCAAGTTTTGGATATGCCTAAAAACATCTTTTTGGGTTGTGGGAGTGAGACCCAAGCAGACACGGGGAGATGGTGCAAACTCCACACGAACAGTGACCCGGGGCCGGGATCGAACCCGGGTCTTCAGCACCATGAGGCAGCAGTGCTAACCACTGCGCCACCATGCCACCCTTAAAAGCCGGAGTTAAGGTATATATTTGTTGTAGTAATATTATGAAAGAAGCTAGGTTAAATTATCCAGACAAAGTGTCTACTAAAGCTGCAATTAAGAGCTCATAAAAGGTGAAGTAATTATTACTGTAACCATTTACATGTTTTCATGGAGATGTCTAATGGAGCATTGTTAAGATTGCTGGACATTCCCTGGAGAATTGGTAATTTATGAGGGTTTGTAAGTGGTCCGAGCTAAGCAGGTGATGGAACATCATAGTGGGATACAGTGGTTGTAATTAATGGGAGGAGTATCTGTAGTTTGGCAGTCTGTTAGAAATGTTTAAATTGAACAGCAGCAGCTGTCAGGTTGAGCAGAAACTTCTTGAAAGGTTCTCTCTCCAAAAAGTCTTTACACTGATAAGAAAGTAATCTGTTTGTTAACTTTATTCATAAATGGCATTTGAACTATCTTGGGTTGCTTGGTTGGAATATTTATAGAGAAGGTGTTTTTTAAACATTTGTTCATGAGATGTGGCATTTATTGCCCATCCCTGAGGGCATTTAAGAGTCAAGCACATTGCTGTGAATCTGGACTCACATGAAGGCCAGACCAGATAAGGACGACAGATTTCCTTTCCTTCCCGTGAACCAGATGGCTTTTTCCGACAATTGATATTGGATTCATGGTCGCCATTAAACTTTTAATTCCAGATTTTTTATTGAATTCAAGTTTCACCGTCTGCCGTGGTAGGATTTGAACCCGGTCCCCGGAGCATTAGCTGGGGTCTCTGAATTACTAGTTTAGCGACAATACCACTATGCCACTGCCTTTTATTCCAGTACTGTTCAACTGATAACTGTAAAGCTATTTTCTTCGAGGTCAATGTGGTTAATTCTGAGTTTAAATTAAAGTTTGTTTTAACATAAAAGATACCTGTTTGTCAGAGTCTTCACTCCTGGGGTGAAGTATCCTTTCCTTAGAGTTTTACAACTTTAAAAAAGTGCTTGGGGTTCTTGTCAGGATCCTAACAAATGTTGGAGTCTGGTCCGGGATTTTAACACAGACTCCACTCACTTCAACACAAACAAGTCTATCCCGCCTGTCAGGCTTCTTACTCACAGTTGCTGTCTAAACCTTTTGTTAAACATTCACACCAGCGGTGGCATAGAAGTATTGTTGTTTGATTAGTAATCCGGAGACCACAGCAGGTGGTGGGACAATAAAATATCTAGAATTAAAAGTCTAATGATGACCATGAAACAAACCATTGCCAATTGTTGTAAAAACCCATCTGGTTCACTAATGTTCGAAAGGAACAAAATCTGCCATCCTTACCTGGTCTGGCCTATATATGACTCCAGCAATGTGGTTGACTCTTAAGTGCCCTCTGAAATATCCTAGCAAGCCACTCAGTTGTATTCAACCGCTACAAAAATACAAAAAAGGAATGAAACCGAACGGCCACCCGGCATCGACCCAGGCAAACTCAGCCCCGTCGACCCTGCAACGTCCTCCTTACTAACATCTGGGGGCTTGTGCCAAAGTTGGGAGAGACTAGTCAAGTAACAGCAACACTACCACCATCCTTACTGTGATAGACTTTGAACAGATCTAGGAACACAAGACTGGACATCCATGAGGCGCTGTTGGCCATCAGTAGCAGCAGAATTGTACTCAACCACAATCTGCAACCTCATGGCCCGGCATGTTCGCTATTCTACCATTTCCACCAAGCCAGGGGATCAACCATCGTTCGATGAAGAGTGCAGAAAGCATGCCAGGAACAACACCAGGCATACCTAAAAATGAGGTGTCAATCTGGTGGATCTACAACACATGTCTACTTGTGTACCAAACAACATAAGCAACATGTAATAGACAGAGCTAAGCAATTCCAACAAATGCATCAGATCTAAGCTCTGCAGTCCTGCCACATCCAGCCATGAATGGTGGTGGACAATTAAACAACTCACTGGTGTAGGAGGCTCCACAAATATCATCATCCTCAATGATGGAGGAGCCCAGCACATCTGTGCAAAAGACAAGGCTGAGGCATTCGCAACAATCTTCAACCAGAAGTGCCAAGTGGATGATCCATCTCAGTCTCCTCCGGATGTCCCCAGCACCACAGATGTCAGCCTTCAGCCAATACGATTCAGTCCACGTGATATCACAAAATAGCTGAAGGCACTGGATACTGCAAAAGCTATGGGCCCTGACAATATTCCTGCAATAGTACTGAAGACTGGTATTAGAACTTGACGCACCCCTAGCCAAGCTGTTCCAGTACAACTACAACACTGGCATCTACTCGGCAATGTGGAAAATTGCACAGGTGTGTCCTGCACACAAAATCCAACACAGCCAATTACTGCCCCATCAGTCTACTCTCCATCATCAGCAAAGTGATGGAAGGAGTCATCAACAGTGCTATCAAACGGCACTTACTCAGCAATAACCTGCTCACGGATGCGCAGTTTGGATTCCAGCAGGGTCACTCTGCTCCTGGCCTCATTACAACCTTGGTGAATGCCAGATGTGAGGTGAGAATGACGTGACATAAAGGTGGCTTTATGACTGTGTATGGCATCAAGGAGCCCTTGCAAAACGTTCCGCTGGTTGAGCCATACTTGGCACAAAGGAAGATGGTTGTGGTTGTTGGAGGTCATTCATCTCAGCTCCAGGTCATCACTGCAGGAGTTCATAGAACATAGAACATACAGTGCAGAAGGAGGCCATTCGGCCCATCGAGTCTGCACCGATCCACACTGAGCCCTCACTTTCACCATATCCCCGCAACCCAACAACACCTCCTAACCCTTTTGGACACTAAGGGTAATTTAGCATGGCCAATCCACCTAACCTGCAGGTTGGACTGTAGGAGGAAACCGGAGCACACGGATGAAACCCACGCAGACACGGGGAGAACGTGCAGACTCCGCACAGACAGTGACCCAGCAGGGAATCGAACCTGGGACCTTGGCGCTGTGAAGCCACAGTGCTATCCACTTGTGCTACCGTGCTGTTCCTCAGGGTAGTGTCCTAGGCCCAACCATCTTCAGCTGCTTCTTCGATCATAAGGTCAGATTTGGGGATGTTTGCAGATGACTGCACAATGTTCGGCACCATGTGCGCTTTTCTCAGAGAATGAAGCAGTCCATGTCCAAATGCAGCAAGTCCTGGACAATAACCAGGCTTGAGCTGACAAGAAGCAAGTTACATTCACGCCACACAAGTGCCAAGAATGATCATCTCCTACAAGAGAGGACCTAACCATCGGCCCTTGATATTCAATGGCATTACCATCACTGATTTCCCCACAATCACCATCCTGGGGGTTACCATTGATCAGAAACTGAACTGGACTAGCCATATTAATACTTTGGCTACCAGAGCAGGTCAAAGGCTAGAAATCCTACGGCGAGTAACTCACCTCCTGACCCCCCAAAGCCCGACCACCATCTACAAGGCACAAGTCAGGAGTGTAATGAAATACTCTCCACTTGCCTTGTTGAGTGCAGCTCCAAAAAATTCAAGAAGCTCAACACCATCCAGGACAAAGCAGCTCGCTTGATTGCTCCTCCTTCCCCAAACATTCAACCCCTCCACCGCTGACGAACAACGGCAGCCGTGTTTACCATCTACAAAATTCACTGCAGGAACTCGCCAATGCTCCTCAAGCCACTGTTTTTTGAACTTTTTTTCCTGGGACTCCCTTTAACATATGGCCGACCCTCAGGACCCACGCCGGCCGGCCTTCATGAGCCACGCTGGCTGACCTTTGCGACACACCATTTTCGCTTACCTTGAATGCGACAGGTGAGCCTGCTTGGTCCTCATGATCTGACTTGCTTTGCCATTCAATGTTACATTTCTGCGAAGGAATTCAGCTCTCTGATTTCAGTTCTCGCTGCATCCTTTGAAAAAAATCCAGAGGCGTGTCCCCAAACTCGCCAGCAGGGACTGGTTTAACACACAGGGGCTGGTTTAGCACAGTGGGCTAAATAGCTGGCTTGTAATGCAGCACAAGGCCAGCAGCGCGGGTTCCATTCCCGTACCGGCCTCCCCGAACAGGCACCGGAATGTGGCGACTCGGGGCTTTTCACAGTAACTTCATTGAAGC
This sequence comes from Scyliorhinus torazame, assembly GCF_047496885.1. NCBI lineage: Eukaryota > Metazoa > Chordata > Chondrichthyes > Carcharhiniformes > Scyliorhinidae > Scyliorhinus > Scyliorhinus torazame. Next base: position 277,822,945 of record NC_092709.1, read on the forward strand.
CTACTTGTAACAATAAGCGATTATTATTATTAGGGTTCAAAAGCATTTGAAGATTTGCCAATACTTCCCTGCATGTATTACACATGGGCTTTGAACACTGATTTGCATTGGCAAAATTAACAATGACATACCTCAAGAAATCATCTTTATACTGCTTTGTTTCTGATTTCTGTTTCTTCTTAATGAGTTGTTCACCAGGGGCCCTGGAGCTCTGGACACAGCTCACACCAGCACTGTTTTGTCCTGCCGTGGACTCTCCTGAGAAACTTTCTCCAGTAGTTTCAAGTGAGATTGAGGCCTGTTTGTGTCTCTGGCCCTCTCTTCCTTCTTCCCACAGTCCTGTTGCTTGCTTGCTGACAACTACAAAATGGAAGAATCTCTCCGTGATTTCGCACCCAAAGCACGGACCTACAGATGTATGTACCCGGCACATACGGGTGTATGTGCCGGGAGCGTTTCCTGCTCTCTGCTGCCGCTTCTGGCGGGAAGACTCCACCGTTTGCATTTAAAAACCAGTCACGGCCAGCATTCTGAAAAGACGGTCCCGGCTGCTGAGCGTTTCTCCCATGATCAGGAATGCCATCACCGATCGCTCCATGGCTCATCCACAGATTGTGGCCCTGAGATTGAAAAACCCTGCCTTAGGCAGCACCTTCCAAACCCAAGACCACTACCATCTAGAAGGACAAGAGCAGCAGATACCTGGGAACCCCGCCACCTGAAGCTTCCCCTCCAAGTCACTCACCACCCTGACTTGGAAATATATCACCATTCCTTCACTGGAACTCCTTCCCTCACAGTACTGTGGGTGTACGTACACCTCAGGGACTGCGGCGGTTCAAGAAGGCAACTCAGCACCACCTTGTGAAGAGCATAACCAGCGATGCCCACATCCCTTAAATGAATTGTAAAAAGCCTGTGTGTGAGTCCGGTCCCTAGAATCTTCATTCCTCCTGATGTCAACCCACAGTTAGACGACAAAAATCTTTCCAGTGATCTTTTCTGCCACAATCCTTGTTGCCAGTTTTCTTTCCTATTACATTTTGTTGTTGCCGCCAAGAGAAAAGGTATGAAGGTCTCCACACTGTGGATATATTTAAAACACGATGAGAGATTTATTAACGGTGTTACTCATACAATCAAGATGGTGATCTGCTCAAACACTCTGCTGATGTCACGACAGATCCATAATAGAGAATACACCAGGAGTAATATTATTCAGTGACCTGGATATTCCACAAAGCAGTAATCGTCTTTGGATTGCTCATTCTGCTCATTCTTCTCTGTGCCCTGACTCAACTCTAAATTTCTGGATAAGTCTTTTTCATCAATGTGCAGCTTACAGTTCCTAGGAGAGCTTCGTCACAGCACTGGAGCTTTGGGAGGAAGACAAGCCAAACCGCCTTTACATGGCACTAATTGCCGTAAGATAAGTTCAAATGCCCAGTGTGAATGTTTGCGAATGGATGAATGTGAATGGGCAGGGTAGTTAGATCAGTAGGTGGATTAGGCAACTGTGTCGGTCAGTAGGGTGGGTGAGATAAATGGTAGGGTGGAAGGAGGATGAGGTGGCAGGTGGATGAGGTGGCCAGTAGGTAGGGTGGAAGGTTAGTAGGGTGGTAGGAGCATAGGGTGGCAGGTGGGTGAGCTGGCAGTTGGGTGAGGAGGCCAGTAGGTAAGGTAGTAGCTGGGCAGGTTTGGAGGTGCGTGAAGTAGCCAGTAAGTAGGGTAGTAGCTGGGTAGGGCAGTGGTGGTGTGGGAAACAGATGAGGTGGCAGGTGGTAGAAAGGTAATTGGGTAGCATGGTGGATGGGTGAAGTGGTTAGATGGGTGAGTGGGTTGATGGGTGAATTTGGTTGAGAGGGTTGGTCAGATAGGGGTCTAGTTAGATTCTTTCGTGAGCTGCAGTTGTCAGGTGGTAGGCATAGCCCGGTGGTTGGAATTAGGAGGGTAGTCAGGTCTAGTTGCGGTGTTGGTTGGGGGGGCTTATTGGGTTGGGTCGGGGTTTTTGTTGGGAAAGATCAGGGGGGTGTCAAAGGGTATTATTTGGGAGATCAGGGGGGAAATCGGAGGTCGATAGGGAGACTGGGGGTTGTCAGTGTGAGTGATTGGGGGGTCAGATCAATAGTTGCATGAGAGTTAGACTCAGATGTTTCTATCTAACATTTCCAGGTAATTAAATTGGAACTCAGAGTCAGAGGCATTCATGGCAGGTCCGGGAAGCTGTGGAATGGCCCATTCAATGTTAAAACTTCCCTGGCAGTTCCCACAGAGGTCAATGTGTTTGACTTCTGTTCGATCCCAACTCTCATCTTGAGTCTCCAATGATCTGGAAGATCTGGCCCATAATATTTTAGAATTTAAAATCCTACCGAGAGGAGGATAGCTCAGTACTCTTCTGTTAGTTTTTTGAACATTCATTTTTGTACCACAAGAACATTAATGATTAATTAATGCAACATTGCAAATTTGGCAGTTTACATCTTTTTTTTTGAGTTTTCAATATTTTTCTGAGTCACCTTTAGAAAGGTGCAGTGAAGGACTTGTCTCGTGGTTCAATTAGAAAAGGCAGTGTTTGGTAGCTGATGGAATGGATGTGTGCATATGCGCGTGTCTGCATTTGGGCATGGCTATTCATGCGGGCATGAGGTGCATTTGATTGAGTATATTTGTGTGTATGTGTGGGGAAAATTGGGCAAAAACAGAGCAAGTCTCACATGTGATACTCCTCCCACTGATGAAAATGACCCCACTAAACACACTTCATCAGTTATGACTTTAAACAATGACCATTTGGACATGGCATCAGAGGCTGACTGCAGCCTTGGGAAGGGACTGAAGTGATAAAACATCTGTTTTACAAAACAAAGAAGTCAGTATTGCAGATGTTACACGTTACAGATGTTGCGTGTAAAGTACTGGGAGTTGTTTCATTATCTTGTAACATTCCAAAGTGTAATGAATGATGATTCATCCCAAGTTAGCTCCAAGTTTCCTTTTTGATCTGTAGATCTTTTGTTTGCAAAGAAGATCAAATAAGTAGTGGAACAAGTTCAGCTTGGGACCCAGCTTCTATTTAATTTGAATTGTTCACTGTACAAGTGTTGTTGTCCCTGAGGATGTCCTGGTACATAACTATCTTATTGTCTATTAATTTACTGGTCAGACAACTACTCATTCACTGTACAGCGATTTACATCCAGCTGCACACACATATACTTATGGTACAAATTCTTAACATATTCCATTCTCCATTATTTTAATAGAAACATTAGCTTATTTTGTGTAAAGATGCTAATGCCTTCATTAAAATAGTACGAAGTCTTACAACACCAGGTTAAAGTCCAACAGGTTTGTTTCGATGTCACTAGCTTTCGGAGCGCTGCTCCTTCCTCAGGTGAATGAAGAGGTCTGTTCCAGAAACATATATATAGACAAATTCAAAGATGCCAGACAATGCTTGGAATGCGACCATTAGCAGGTGATTAAATCTTTACAGATCCAGAGATGGGGTAACCCCAGGTTAAAGAGGTGTGAATTGTATCAAGCCAGGACAGTTGGTAGGATTTCGCAGGCCAGATGGTGGGGGATGAATGTAATGCGACATGAATCCCAGGTCCCGGTTGAGGCCGCACTCATGTGTGCGGAACTTGGCTACAAGTTTCTGCTCGGCGATTCTGCGTTGTCGCGCGTCCTGAAGGCCGCCTTGGAGAACGCTTACCCGGAGATCAGAGGCTGAATGCCCTTGACTGCTGAAGTGTTCCCCGACTGGAAGGGAACATTCCTGCCTGGTGATTGTTGCGCGATGTCCGTTCATTCGTTGTCGCAGCGTCTGCATGGTCTCGCCAATGTACCACGCTTCGGGACATCCTTTCCTGCAGCGTATGAGGTAGACAACGTTGGCCGAGTCGCACGAGTATGTACCGCGTACCTGGTGGGTGGTGTTCTCACGTGTAATAATGGTATCCATGTCGATGATCTGGCATGTCTTGCAGAGATTGCCATGGCAGGGTTGTGTGGTGTCGTGGTCACTGTTCTGAAGACTGGGTAGTTTGCTGCAAACAATGGTTTGTTTGAGGTTGCGCGGTTGTTTGAAGGCAAGTAGTGGGGGTGTGGGGATGACCTTGGCAAGATGTTCATCGTCATCAATGACGTGTTGAAGGCTGTGAAGAAGATGACGTAGTTTCTCCGCTCCGGATAAGTACTGGACAACGAAGGGTATTCTGTCGGTTGTGTCCCTTGTTTGTCTTCTGAGGAGGTCGGTGCGGTTTTTCGCTGTGTCGCGTTGGAACTGTCGATCAATGAGTCGAGTGCCATATCCTGTTCATACGAGGGCATCTTTCAACGTCTGTAGATGTCTGTTACGCTCCTCCACTTCATTAAAATAAATAGAGAGGTTGACATTGGTGAGTTTAGCATTCATCGAAAAAGATGACTTGCAGTGATTTCCAGGTTTTAACCTTCAGTGGATCATATTGCTGGATTTCTATTACATTAGGTACGCCAACAGTGCTGTTAGGGAGGGAGTTCCATGTTCTTGACCCAGCACCAATGAAGGAATGGCGATATATTTCCAAGTCAGGATAATGAGTGACTTGGAGGCAATCCTCCAGCTGGTGATTTTCACAAATATCTGCTGCCCTTGTCCTTCTATATAGTAGTGATTATGGGTTTGGAAGGAGCTGCCTGAGAAACTTTGGTTAGTTTGTGCAGTGCACCTTGGAGATGGTAGATATGGGTGCCACTTTATGTTGGTGGTGGGCGGAGTGAATCTTTGTAAATGTAGTGCCAATCAAGCGGGCTGCTTCATCCTGGACGGTATAAGGTTCTTGAGTGTTGCTGGAGCTGAACTCACCCAGGCAAGTGGAGAGTATTCCATCACACTCCTGACTTGAGCCTTGTGGATTGTGGACATCTTTGGGAAGGCAGGAGGTGAGTTACTTGCCACAGGATTCCTAGCTTCTAATCTACTCTTGTAGCCAAAGCAGTTAAAATTGCCAGTTCCAATTCTAGTCAATGAGTAACCCCCAAGAGGTTGTTTGTGGGGGATTTAGCATAGTAATGCCATTGAATGTCAAAGGTGATGGTTAGATTCTTTCTTGTTGAAGATGTGAAGGTGGCACATGGTTAGCACCATGAACCAGGTTCGATTTGGGTGACTGACTGGGTGTAGTTTGCACAATCTCCACGTGTCTGTGTGAGTTTCCTCTGGGTGATCCAGTTTCCTCCCACAGTCCAAAGATGTTTAGGTTAGATGGATTGGCTATGCTAAATTGCCCTTTAGTGTCCAAAGATTAGATGGGGTTAAAGGGTTGTGGGGATAGGGCAGGGGAGTGGGCCTGGGTGGGGTGCCCTTTCAGAGGGTCGGTGCAGACTCTATGGGCTGAATGGCCTCTTCTGAACTGCAGGGGTTCTATGGCCACCTATAGTCATTGCCTGGCACTTGTGTGGTGCAAATATTACTTGCCAATTGCCAGCCCAAGCCTAAATATTGTCCAGGTCTTGCTGCATATGGACATGGACTGCTTCATTATCTGAGGAGTTGTGAATGGTGCTGAACATTCTGCATCATCAGCAAACATTCCCACATCTATAATAATAATAATAATTGTGTCACGAGTAGGCTTCAATAAAGTTTCTGTGAAAAGCCCCGAGTCGCCACATTCCGGTGCCTGTTCAGGGAGGCCGGTACGGGAATTGAACCTGCGCTGCTGGCATTGTTCTGTATTACAAGCCAGCACTGTGTTAAACCAGCCCCTACCACCTGACCTTATGATGTAAGGAAAGTTATTGATGAAGCGTCTGAAGATGGTTGGGCCTTGGACACTACCCTGAGGAACTCCTGCAGTGATGTCCTGGAGCTGAGATGATTGACCGCCAACCACCACAACCATCTTCCTTTGTGCCAGGTATGACTCCAACCACCAAAGAGGTTTCCCCCGATTCCCATTGACTCCAGTTTTGCTTGGGCTCCTTGATGCCACACCTGGTCAAATGTGACCGTGGTGGGACTTCCGGTGGCGGCTATGAGGGAGTGAGCCGCACATTCGGTGGCTCTCACTCCTGCCGGATTTCTGGACCTGATTTCCCGACTTTTCTGAACTTTTGAGCACTAGAAAAGAAGGCCACAAAGTTGCTGATTGAAGTGTGTGGAGCTGCATGGAAACAAAGAAGAGCAGAAAGCAGCAAAAGCAGGAAAAGAAAGGGTAGAGACAAAGTGGTGTGGGAGCTGACCCGGGATCAAAGATGGCTGACGTACGGACCACGGACCAGACAATCCAAGGAGCGCTGGACAATATGCTGCAGGTCATAAAAGGACGTTTTGAAGCGGGATAACTTAGAACTGCTGCAGAAAGCGGTGGAGCAAGTGAACCAAAGGCTAGAGGCCCAGGACAAAAAGGACAAGAAGCTGGAGCAAACGATCATTGCAATAGAAATAGATGGGTTAAAGGAGCGACAGAGAAGGCTGCTTGACAGACTTGAAAACCTGGAAAACAGAGCCCGCAGACAAAATCTGAGAATTATTGGCCTCCCAGAGGGGGCCGAAGGAGCGGACGCCATGACATTTGTGGCAGACCTGTTGCAGCAGCTGATGGGGGCTAATTCCATCCCGCAACCGCTGGAGCTGGATGGGGCACACAGAGTGCAAGTGAGGCCCCCCCCCGAACAGTGGTGATCAGGATCCACAGGTTCACGGATAAGGAGCGTGTCCTTCAGTGGGCAACGAGCACGAAGAGCTGTACATGGAACAACAATGTCCTGCGCATCAACCAGGGCCTGAGTCAGGAGGTGGCCGGGCGACGAGCAGCCTTTAAACGAATTAAAGAGATTTTGTTCAAAAAGCACGTGAAGTTCGGTCTGCTCTTCCCAGTGCGTCTTTGGGTCACGCACCAGAGCCAGCATTACTATTCTGTGGACCCCGATGAGGCGATGGAGTTCGCAAAGGATCAGGGACTAGTGCCGAACTGAGGACCCACGGACTCAAGCCAGAGTCTGAGTATTATTGTTTACGTGACTTCTATTTTTCTTGGACTGGCTTTCTACTTTTTGTTGCTTCACAGGTACTTTGTACTTTTTTCGCTGCCTTTGGTTACAATGGGCGAGGGGGAGACAGGTGCCCCCTCCCTTTTTTCTTTTTTCTTTATACTTTTTCTTTGTGTTTTTTCTTTTTGGAGCTTCCATCGGAACAGAAATTTGGCCGGGAGGCAATGGGGATTAAAGTTATTTGATGCAGGGGGGGATACGCGGGTACTGTGTTGCTGTGTTTTTCTTTTATTAATGCGCAGAAAGGGGCAATTGGTATCACTCATCTGTTTACACAACTGGAATAGCATTACATCTGGGGCGGTCTCGGTTCTTTGTTTGATTTCCTTTTGTTGTTTGATCTTCCTTACTTCGGAGAGACTGCTCGAGCAGGACAGACCAGGGGAATTGGTGTGGATCGGTGGGGGGTTGAGCTTGGGGGAACAATGGGAGCGAGACAAATGGGCGCCAGAGAGACGAGTCACCGGGCTAGCAGAAAGGTAGTCAAGGAAGCCAGGTGGGGGGTGTGCATACAGCCAGTATATGGCAGGGGTCTGGTTACAGAGGGTTGTTGTTGCTAGGGGGGGAGAGGGGGAAGCTATTCTGCTGACATGGGAGGGATCTAAATTAGGTAACAGAGAGGAGGTCGGGGTGGGTACTGCCAGGAGGCGAACAGGGAGGGGCGTGGCACATGGGCTGGGGGCGGGCCCAAGAAGGGTTATGATTGACCAGCATGGGGGGGGGGGGGGGGGGGGGGGTGCAGGTGCCTCCAACCAGGCTGATCACCTGGAATGTCAGAGGACTAAACGGGCTAGTCAAGGGCGCGCGTGTGTTCGCGCATTTGCGGGCTCTAAAGGTGGACGTAACCATGCTGCAGGAGACACATCTGAAAGTGACTGACCAGACCAGACTAAGGAAGGGCTGGATTAGCCAGGTCTTTCATTCGGACTTAGTCTCTAAGTCCAGGGTGGTGGCAATCATGATCAATAAACGGGTTCAATTTGAGGTGGTGGGCACAAGTGCAGACGGAGGTGGTAGATATCTTTTGGTCTGTGGTATGCTTGAGGGGGTGAGGGTAGCCTGTTGAATGTATATGCTCCAAATTGGGACGATGCTGACTTCATTAAAAGGTTGCTGGGGAAAATCCCAGACTTAGACTCACGCAAGCTGATCATGGGTGGGGACTTCAACACGGTCCTCGACCCCAGACTAGACCGGTCATGCTCCAGAACGGGTAGGCTCCCAGCGATGGCAAGGGAACTGAGGGGATTCATGGAGCAGATGGGGGAGGGGTAGATCCATGGAGAGCCAGACGGCCGACGGGAAGGGAATATTCGTTCTACTCGCATGATCACAAAGTATATTCTAGAATCGATTTCTTCATCATGAGCAGGGACTGTGTAGGCGGAGTAAAAAATACGGAGTACTCGGCGATCACCATCTCGGATCATGCCCCACACTGGGTTGACCTGCAGGTCTGCAAAGGGAGTTACCAACGCCCGCAATGGAGGTTAGACGTAGGATTGCTAGCAGATGAGGGGGGGTGCGAGAGACTGCGGAAGTGCATGCAGAACTACCTGTAGGTTAATGACACAGAGGAATTTTCAGCAGTGACCCTGTGGGAGGCGCTGAAGGCGGTGGTAAGGGGGGAGTTGATTTCAATCCGGGCCCACAGAGATAGAACGGACAGAGCGGAAATGGACAGACTGGTCAAGGAGATTCACCGGACAGGCAGGGAACACGCAGAGGCCCCGAGGGAGGGCCTACTTAGAGATAGACGGAGACTGCAGGCCGAGCTGGGAGTGTTGTCCACGAGCAAAGCTCAGGAAGGCAAAGGGTGTGGTCTATGAGCATGGGGAGAAAGCTAGTAGAATGCTTGCGCAGCAACTCGGGAGGAAGGAGGCGGCCAGAGAAATAGGCAGGGTAGTGGACGGTATGGGGAACAGAGTGAATGACCCGTCAGGACTGAACAGAGTGTTTCGGGAGTTTTATAGCAAGCTCTATACCTCGGAACCCCCTGAGGAGCCGGAGGAGATGAAGCACTTCTTAGACGGACTGACCTTCCCAAAAGTGAGCAGGGGGCTAGTAGACGGACTGGGGGCCCCGATTAGAGCTGAGGAAGTACTGGGGGGCTTGAAGGCCAACCAGCTGGGTAAATCCCCAGGGATGAACACCCAGTGGAGTTCTACTAAAAGTTCTCGGAGATAGTGGGGCCGGTGCTGACTACGGTATTTAACGAGGCGAGGGACAGAGGGATTCTACCCCCGATGATGTCACAGGCTACCATCTTGCTGATATTAAAACGGGATAAAGACCCGGAAGCGTGTGGGTCATACAGACCAATCTCCCTGATCAACGTCGACGACAAGCTCCTGGCTAAGGTCTTGCCCTTAGAATTGAGGACTGTGTCCTGGAGGTGATCGGGGAAGACCAAATAGGGTTTGTTAAAGGCAGACAGCTGGTAGCCAACTTAACAAAACTTCTCAACGTGATCAGGATGCCCCTAGAGGGCAGAGAGGTAGAGGCAGTATTAGCAATGGATGCCAAGAAGGCCTTTGACCGGGTGGAGTGGGACTATTTGTGGGAGGTACTCGGACGGTTCGGGTTCAGAGAGAGCTTTGTCGACTGTGTCAGACTATTGTACCAAGCCCCAAAAGCTAGCGTAAGGACGAACAGGGCAACATCGGACTATTTTAGACTACACCGTGGGACCAGACAGGGATGTCCACTCTCCCCGTTGCTGTTCGCACTGGCTATAGAACCTTTGGCGATTGCCCTGAGAGCTGCGAGGGGGTGGAAGGGAATAATTAGGAGAGGGGTGGAACACAGGCTCTCGCTTTACGCGGACGACCTTCTCCTGTATGTATCGGATCCACTGGCCGGGATGGACAGTATACTGGGAATATTGTGAGAATTTGGCCAGTTATCAGGGTACAAACTGAACATGACTAAGAGTGAAATGTTTGTAGTGCAGGCGAGGGGCCAGGAGAATAGGTTGAAGGGGCTGCCATTTAGGATGATCGGAGAAAGTTTCCGATACTTGGGGATACAGGTGGCGCGAGATTGGGGCAGGCTGCACAAGCTAAATTTGACTAGCGTGGTGGAACAAATGAAGAGCGAGTTTCGGAGATGGGATGCACTCCCGCTATCACTTGCGGGGAGAGTGCAGACAATAAAGATGACAATCCTCCCAAGATTCCTGTTTATTTTTCAGTGCCTCCTGATTTTCATCCCGCAGTCCTTCTTCAAAAGGCATTGTCTTCGCGGGGAAGTCCCTGCGAGTGAAGAAAGCGATGCTGGAGAGGAACCGTAGCGAGGGGGGGCTGGTGCTGCTGAACCTTAGCAACTACTACTGGGCAGCCAACATAGCCAGGGTAAGGAGTTGGATGGTGGGTATGGGGTCTATTTGCGGGCGAGTGGAGGCGGCTTTGTGCAGGGGCACCAGTCTGGCCGCCCTGGTCACAGCTCCCCTACCGCTCCCACCGGCCAGGTATTCCACCAGCCCGATAGTGGTGGCAGCCCTGCGGATCTGGGGCCAGTGGAGGAAACATGTAGGGGAGGTGGGAGCATCGGTCTGGTCACCATTATGCGACAACCACCGATTCGCCCCCGGGAACATGGACGGTGGATTCCGAGCATCGCGGCGGGCAGGGGTGAGGAGGGTGGGCGATATGTTCTTGGGGGGGAGCTTCTCGAGCATGAGGGGCTTGGAGGAGAAATTCAGACTAGTAAGGGGGAATGACTTTCGGTACTTGCAAGTCCGTGACTTCATACGCAGACAGGTCCCATCCTTCCCACGCCTCCCACCAAATGGGACACAGGATAGAGTAGTTTCTAGGGGAGATGTAGGAGAGGAGAAAGACTTGGATATTTACCAAGAATTCATGAAAGGGGAGGAGTTCCAGACAAAGGAACTGAAGCTCAAGTGGGAGGAGGAACTCGGCGAGGAGATGGAGGATGGGATATGGGCGGAAGCCCTTAGGAGGGTAAATTCAGCTACAACATGTGCTAGGCTCAGCCTGATTCAGTTCAAGGTCGTACACCGGGCCCACATGACGGTGGCCTGGATGAGCAAATTTTTGGGGGTGGAAGACAAGTGTGCTAGATGCGCGGGAGGACCAGCGAATCACGTCCACATGTTTTGGGCATGTCTAAAACTTAGGAGATACTGGGAGGGATTTGCGGACGTCATATCCCAGGTACTGAAAACTAGGGTGGTGATGAGTCCAGAGGTGGCAATTTTTGGGGTCTTGGAAGACCCGGGGGTCCAGGAGGAGAATGAGGCCGACGTCTTGGCCTTTGCTTCCCTGGTAGCCCAGCGACATATACTGCTGGCATGGAGGGACTCAAAGCCCCCAAAGACCGAAGTATGGCTCTCGGACATGTCGAGCTTTCTTTGTCTGGAAAAAATTAAGTTCGCCTTGAGAGGATCTTTATTGGGGTTCGCCCAAAGGTGGCAACCATTCATCGACTTCTTCGCGGGGAATTAAACGTCAGCGGGAGGGGGGGGGGGTAGATTTGAGTAGAATAGGGGGGATAAATAGGCGGGTTTATGAGAGAGGGTTGGTTATTTGCACTATGTTTTGGTTGATATTTGCACATTTTTGTACACTGTAACTGTTTACAATGCCAAAAATACCTCAATAAAATTGTTCATTAAAACAAAATGTGACCTTGGTGTCAAGGGCAGTCACACTCACCTCCCTCTGGAGTTCAGTTGCTCTATCCATGTTTGACCCAAGGGTGTAATGTGGTCAGGAGCTGGGTGGCCCTGGCAGAACTCAAACTGAGCACTGGGTAGCATATTATTGCTGAGCAAGTTCTGCTTAATAGCACTGTTGATCTAAACGGCAGTAATTCTCACCTCCCCTTTGAACTTCTGTCCATGTTTGAACCAGCTTTCTATGGGCGCAGCAATTTCTGGAGTACAATTGCTGCGATATTGTCAGGGCTCATAGCCTATGCAGTCTACAGTGCCTTCATCCATTTCTTGAAATTGGGTGGAGTGAATCAAATTTGCTGAAGGCTAGCATCTATGATGCTGGGGACCTCCAGAGGAGGGCAAGATGAATCTACCATGTGGCACATCTGGCTGAAGATTGTAGCAAATGCCTTATCTTTTGCATAGATGTGCTGGGCTCCTCCATCATTGAGAATGGGTGTTTTTGTGGAGCCTCCTCCTCCAGTGAGTTGTTTAGTTGTCCACCTGATGAGGCAGGACTGCAGAACTTGGAATTGATTTGTTGGTAGTTAGATCTCTTAGCTCTGTATATCGCTGGCTGCTTATTCTGTTTAGTGTGCAAATAATTCTATGATGTAGCTTCACCAGTTTGACACCTCATTTTCAGGCATACCTGGTGGTGCTTTCAGCATGCCCTTCTGCACTCATCATTGAACCAGAGTTGATCCCCTCGTGTGGTATTAATGATAGAGTGGGGGATATGCTGGGCCATGGGGATTCAGATTCTGGTTCAGTACAATTCTGTTGCTGCTGATGGTCCACAGCATCTCATGGATGCCCAGTCTTGAGTTGCTAGATCTGTTCTGAATCTATCCCATTTAGCACGGTGGCAGTGCCACATAGCACGATGGAAGGTATCCTCTAAGTGGAGATGGGACACATAAGGACTGTGCGGTGGTCACTCCTATCGATACAAAAGTGGATAAATGCATCTGTGGCTGGCAGATTGGTGAGGATGATCATCATGTGTGTTTTTCCCTCTTGTTGGTCCATCACCACTTGCTGCAGTCCCAGTCTAGCAGTATTGGCCTTTAGGACTTGACCAGTTTAGTCAGTAGAGGTGATACTGAGCCACTCTTAGTGATGGACATTGAAGACCCCCCCCCCCCCCCCCCCCCCCCCCCAGAGCACATTCCCTGCGTTTGCCACCCTCAGTGCTTCTTCCATATGGTATTCAACATGGAAGAGTACTGATTAATCATCTGGGGGTGGGGGGAATGGGGTGGGTGGTGTTGGTAGATGGTAAACAGTAGGAGGTTTCCTTGCCCATGTTTGACCTGATGTTATGAGACTTCATGGTCCGGTGTCGATGCCTCTCAGGACAACTCCCTCTTAACTGTATCACACTCTGCAAACACTTCTGCTGGGTCTGTGATAGTGATGGTACAGATATTTTCCGTGAGAATGACTATGTCCAGCTATTGCTTGACTAGTCTGCGAGACAGCTCTCTCAGTTTTTGTACAAGCCCCAGATGTTAGTAGGGAGGGCTTTGCAGGGTTGACAGGGCTGGTTTTGCTGTTGTCATTTCCAGTGCCTATGCCAATGCTGGATGGTCCATCCGTTTAATTCCTTTGAGACCTTTTTCATGGTGGTAAACAGCTGAGCGGCTTGCTAGGCAATTTCAGCAGTCATTTAAGAGTCAACCACATTGCTATGGGTCTGGATTCACATGTAGGCCAGACCTGGTAAGGATGGAAGATTTCCTTCCCGAAAGGGTATGAGTGAACCAGATGGGTTTTTACAACAATTGACAATGGTTTCACGGTCATCGTTAGACTTCTAATTCCAGATTTTTATTTTATTAAAATTCTACCATCTGCAGTGGTGGAATACAAGCCCAGGTCCATAGAGAAACCCTGGGTCTCTGGATTACTAGTCCAGCAACAATACCACTACGACACCACCTCCCCACTTGACTGCCTCTGTCCTGGGTTGCTTGTCTAACTTTGTCTTAGATAAGCCACCACTTCCTTTACCTCAATATTGGAAAGACCGAGCAGTTATCTTTGGGAATCTTACTCGTTTGACACTGATGCTCCCGCCTGCCTCTGTCACTCTCTCAGGCTGAACCTGACCATTCATAATCTTGATCCATCTTGAGCAGCAAATTGACCTCCATATGCTATCCTTCAACAGAACTGCTTCTTTGTACCTTGGGAAGTATGCCTACCTTCACCTCTGTCACTGCTACAGTGACGCTGAAAGCTGTCTTCACCACCCCTAGATTCCCAATGCTGGCTGCATCCTCCATAATCTCCAACTTGTCGACAAATCTGCCATGGGTATTCTCAGCCGCACTGTGACGTGCATGATCATTATTGCCATCTGCATTGACCTATGTTGCCTCCTGTTCCCCAAGCCTTCAAATTCAAAAGCTTTGTTATTGTTTATAAGTCCCTTCCTGGCTTTTCCTCACCCTACCACTGCAATCAGCAGCAGCACTAAATCCTTTCCTGCAAAGCCTATTCCATGGACTCACCTGTTGTGCATCCCTCTCACTTTGCCCTTCCATCAGTAGTAAATCTTTCAGTTGCCTAGGTCCTACTATCTGCTTAACTGTGTCTCTTTCACTCTCTTTTCACTCATTTTGAAAATCTACTCACGACACTTGCTCTTTACAAACCATGTAGTCACACGTTCTGAGCTTTCCCAATTAATTCTCCTTATGCTAATTTGAGAACTACCGTGGGATATTTCTCAATGTCAAAAATCCGATATAAAGAAGGATTTTCATTTATGTTGTGCCTTCCATGACCACGGACGGGCCTTCCCAAAACAATAATTGTTTTACAAACAATTAAGTACTGTGAAATCCAGTTACTGCTGTAGAGTGTTAAATAAAAATGCGTTGTGTGAATGTTACGTGTGTTAAATGGATGGGAGATACTGACCAGTATAGATGGAAATGGATCAGATTGGAAGCTCACCTTACTGCCATCCCAAATATTACTGTACCCCAGTCTCACCATATGTATCAGACAGCAGTTATAAACCACTTAAACTTTGCTTTCAAGCGTTATGATGCTTGAATGTCTTGTTCACGACCATGTTTTATTTTTTTAATTGTCCTCTTTCAATATAACTGTTTCAATTTTTCATGTGTGCCACAAAATCTATTTCCAGGATTATCACATCGATCTCCTGTGTAGAAACATAGAGCAGAATTATTAACCTGAAACTAAACAACAGGGCTCGCGGGAGAAAAAAATAAATCACCTTGTGAATCTTCAGGATTTGGGATCCTTTCACATCTGAAATGGGGAGTATAACGTTTGAATTAGCTACAATGCTGCTGTTTGGATACATATTAAAACTGTGAACATTAGACGTATACCATGGGTCATTTGACACCCGACAGAGAAAGGCAAGTTATGGATCTGAGTGGGATCCTTGATTGGATTTCAACAACTTAAAATTATAAAATAGCAAAACATCTCAAGGCACTTCACAGGACGACCTATTAGACATCTAGGGGCACTGACAGGTTGGATGTAGAAAAGATGTTTCCCCTTCTGAGAGAATCTAGAACTAGGGGTCACTGTTTAAAAATAGGGGTTACCCATTTAAAACAAATGAGGAGAATTATTTTCTCTCGCAGGGTCACAAGTCTCTGGAACACTCTTCCTCAAGCGGCAGTGGGAGCAGAGTCTTTGAATATTTTTAGGGTAGAGCTACTTAGATTCTTGATTAACAAGAGGGTGAAAGGTTATCGGGGGTAGGTGGGAAGTGGAGTTGAGGTTACAATAAGATCAACCATGATCTTATTAAATGGCAGAGCAGGCTCGAGAGACCTAATGGCCTTCTCCTGCTCCTAATTCATATGTATGTTTATATGAATAAGGTGATAATGGGCCAAATGACCAAACTCTTGGTCAAATAAGTACATTTTAAGGAGCATCTTAAAGTGAGAAAGAGAAGTAGAGAGCCAGAAAGGTTTAGGGAGTAAGTTCCAGAGCTTAGGGTCGAGGCAAATAAAGGCTTGGCCACCAGTTAAAATCAGGGATCCTCAAGAGGCTGGATTCAGATAAACTGTAGCCATCTGTGATGGCCACTTACAACAAGAAACATGGACGTTCGCAAAGCCTAATGGGAAATATGGACAATGTAAGATTCAGGCAGGCTCAGAGCCTGAATGTATATTTGTGAGCAAAGAATCCAGACAGCATCAAAACCCCCAACCGATTAGCATTTTGATGGCCCATCTCCATAAGACAAAGGACTGATACTTGAGTAACCGATACAATCCCAGATATTTCGGCGTCACTCCCTGTACTCAGGAAGCGTAAACAGCAGAGTCATTGACCACTTAGGACACGCCCAGCCATCAAGGCACCCGCCCCTTTATTGGCTCAGATCGAATACAGTGATCAGGAACTACCCAATTAATGAGGTCCAAACCGAAGGAGCGCCCAAAAGAGCGCAAAACTCGCTAAGGATAAAGAGAGACACCGCCATGTGCTCGATCTCTTTTGACCTGACGCTCCGGCAACGTCCAGCTCCAATTGCAGCACCACCAGAAGCAAGTTCAAGTTCAACGCTCGCTACCAGACGGATGAGCCCAGCTGAGCAGCAATTATTTCTCCAGACCCAGTAGATCCAGATTCGAACAAAGGCCACTGTTCCTCTAACCTAAGCCGGGTGCCTGAAGTTAAGTACAGGTTGTCATAGTTGATACGTGTAGTTTAACTAGTAGTGTTTATGTTGCATGATTATTCTTGTGTGTAAATAAAGTACCATTGACCTTGAACTAACTAACTGGTGTTTGTCTCTTTGATCGATATCCGGTTGAACCTTGTGGTAGTATCATTTGATACCCGGTGACTCTGAGCAATATAATACCGATATCTAAAGAAAGAAGAGCAACCTTATTGATTGTCATATTTATAGCAGGTAAAAAAGGCAACAGTTATTGGCGACTCTGGTGGGACTCGACCCTGAAATAACTGTGTCACTCTGAGAGAAACCACAAAATGGTTGAATTAGTAATCCAAATTGGAAAAGTAAAAGAAACCACAAGCGTAAGACCAGTATCGATCAAACCGCCAAGATTCGGAAGTGTGTAATTTGCATGCGTACTAACAAGGGATATAAGGTAACCTCGATAGATTTTGTTGCATGAAACATTCGGGAGTTGTGTGAACCGGAAAATAGCTTAAGCTGGACCCGCTGTTTGCACCACCACCTTTTTCCTCCCTCTCCCAAATTCCCGGTAGGGAAACAGAGATAATCGTAGAGGTGGCAATAAAGGCAATGGAACGCCTTATGCACCCACAAGAACCCGAGGTCGCAGCGACCAACAGAGCAGAACAGTGTCCCATATGGGAAGAGGAAATTAGGAAGTACCTAAAGGGGAAAGGATGGCCCCTATGGTCTGAGTTTTGTGCGAATGAGGAAACAGGTCCTGGTAGCATAGGACAAACGTGGTGGGATAACCTGACCGAGACCCACAAGAAGAATTTGAGTAGAGTTCGTAAGCTGATGGCAATCGTGTCCTGCATGGCACAATTGCGAGGCACAGAGGAGGTCATGAGGACGCTCCGTAGACAACTTGAGAAGAAGAGGCGTAGGGAGGCAAATGTTAGCGAGTGTGAGAGAGTAAATGAGCAACTCCGAAAGCAGCTTGCGGCGAAGGATAAGGAGATGCCTGATGTGAAACGAGCACACCAATCTTGTCTCGCTCACCTAAGTAGCTTTCAGATCCAATATGATAAGGCCTACCAGGACACGCAACGTGCGGTTTTGGTAAGAGAGGAAACCAAGCAGAACAGTTGAGAAAGCAATGTGAGGACTTAAAGGCAGCCCTACGAGCACTCCACAGTTCCACCATGGAACAGCGGCAGAGTTCGGTAGACCATGCCATGTGCAGGCAGCAAATTGCAAGGTTGCAATCACTGCTCTCAGTTCAGAACGGGTTCAGAGATACCTTTGGCCCACAGTTAGATCAGGAAGATGGCCCCGATTGGCAGGAACTTAATGAAATGGCCCACCGATATGTGAGCGAAACAGAAAGTCAGAATAGTGCCCCCCAGGCCCCGAAAAGGAAAGCACCCGCACCACCGACTGCACAGGCAGCACCCAACCCTATGAATCCAGTCACCACGCAGCGTAGAGTCCCAACCGAAGACCAACCCGATTTTGTGTACACCACCCCACTAACCATCACCCAGTTAAGAGATGCCCGCGACAAAATAGAAACTTTTCACCCCACGTCAGACCCACACCACTTTTTTGAACGAGTTAGGCAACAGAACATCATGCATGGTCTGCACGAACAGAAAGAAGTAAAACTCATTGTAATGAGCCTTGACCCGTCTGTTAGTTCAGCCCTTCCCGACCCACAAAACGTAGGAGGAGGTAGCCTCCAAGATATGAAAACAGCCATCTTAGATGCCATTGGCTACAATAGAGGAGACCCAGTAGAAGGACTCAACTAATGCAGACAGAAAAAGGGAGAGCATCCAACAGCATTTGCTGGACACCTCTGGATCCACTTCACCGCAATATTCGGTGATTTAACACACGCCCATTTATCTGCAGACAATACGGCCAAATGGACCCATATTTTAGCCTCCCACACCACGGAGGCAGGACAAAAGGTGTGTGCCAATTACGACCCCTCAGATCCGGCACACAATGAAGTGTGGGTACCGAAGCGACTATCTAGAGCTTGGGAACAATCGCTACAGAAAAAGACAGAGCAGAAGAGAGTAGACGCCAACATGAATCCAGTAAGGACACACCAAGACCCCGCATGGGTAAATGAAGGTAGAAGTAACACGCAGCACCCTAAAGCGCAGGAATGCTACAATTGTGGACAGAAGGGACATTACGCCCGAGAAGGCCAAGCCCCCCCCGAAACAACAACGGAATCAGCCCACAAATGCCCCACCTAGGAACAATGCCAGACCTATCCACAGCGTTAGCGCCCGTGCAGACAATTTGGCCATAAATGGCACCGATTGACTGTGTTCGGACTCCCCAACTTGGGTCTGCGACACACTTTGGGACAAGCCCGGAAGACTGGTAGTTGCATGCACAGTCTGGGGACACCCAGTAGAGATCCTTTGGGACAGAGGAGGGTCCCAAAAACACGTTAAACTCCTCCACGATGTACCAGCGAGATATATGGCCCACTACAGACACCATCACTCTTAGTGGCTTTACAGGTCACCTCCAACAGGGACACATCACAGCCCCAGTGGATATCCAGATTGGTACCATTAAAACTAAGCACTCAGTCATTTTGGTAGATTAGCAGCCCCCACCATTGCCACGAGTCCCAAGGCCATGTTAAAGCAGGGACTACAGTCATAATTTTTCACGGTTTTGGACATCAGCAATGGCTTTTGGTCCATTCCATTGGACAAAACGTGCCAGTACAAATTTGCGTTCACTTTCCAGGGACAGCAGTACACATGGGCATGCCTTCCACAAGGCTTCCACAACTCCCCCTCCATTTTTCAGACAATTGGCGAACGGATTTGCAAAATTTTCCCGACCTGAATGCCTCATTCAGTATGTGGATGACTTGCTCCTACAGACTGACATCAAGGAAGAGCACATTTCGCTTCTTTCGGAACTATTAGGACTCCTAAAAGAAATTGGATGTAAAATCAACCCCAAAAAAGCCCAAATTCTCCAAGAGAAGGTCACTTATTTAGGTACGGTCATAACGCATGGTAAGCGTGAGATAGAACAGAAATGTATCGATTCAATTGTAAAATTGCCCTTGCCCCACAATGTCACAGCACACCGGTCATTTTTAGGACTGGTCGGTGACTGCAGGAACCACATAGACGGTTTCGCCACAAAAGCAGCCCCATTTTCCGAGCTCCTTAAGAAACAGGCCCCATGGAAATGGCTTCCACAGCACGGATGCCGTAGATGCATTGAAACGCGCCCTAAGCACAGCCCCCACTTTACAGGCACCAGACCCACATTCCCCATATGCAATAGAGGTAGCGACCACCGACTGAACCCTTTCGGCCATACTCCTCCAGGAAAGGACCCATTTAGGACCCGTAGCCTATGCCTCACGAGTTTCAGATCCCATAGAGCAGGGATTTTCAGCCTGCGAAAGGCACTTGCTCGCAGTTTTCTGGGCTGTCCAATACTTCTCATACATAACAGGACTCAACCCCACAACCATTTTGACTGAACACACCCCAACACAGCTACTGGTGATGGTAGGCTAAAAGACGGCACAGTAAGCCAAATATGTGCAGCGCGTTGGACCCTACTCCTACAAGGACGCGACATTACGGTGAAAAGGACAAAGACGCACATGTTTCTGGCCTACAATTTACAATTTGCAGGAACCCCACATGAATGTGAGATCATTGCACCCAAGCACAGCACAGACCCCTTTGTTCCCAAATCGGTGCCAAAAAAGACAGGCATCCGACCACAGACAACCCAGCCCACAGATAAAGCTCTAACAATTTATGTAGATGGCTCCTCCACAGTTCTAAATGGTAAAAGGATCACAGGATGTGGTATTTATGTAGAGGACGCGCAGGGACGCGCTTTTGAGGAAATCTCGTTAAAGTTGCCAGGACATTTAAGTTCGTAGGCAGCTGAGTTAGCAGCCATTGCTTACATTGTGCAGCACCCAGATTCGTTCCCGACCCCACCAGACAGTTTGTATGTTTACAACAGCTTGACAGAATTCCTGCCCTTGTGGGAATCTAGAGGATTTATATCCGTCGACGGAAAACCCCTACCCTCAGCGCCATTAAAAAGTTAGAAGCCACCATCATTCCTCTCCACCCGGTAACGTGAAAGCAGACGCCCTAGCGAAATCAGGCTCACGACATGGTCACTTTTGGCAACCCCCCAAGAGTGCCCCAGTACACGCGGTCCAGGTCTCACAGACCAACATTCAAGATTTAGCCCAGGCAGAGAAGGAAGATGACACGCTAAAGGAAATTCTAAAAGGAGACTTCCCAGCTCCCTATGATAGGTTTAAAGACACTTTAACGATACACGAGGGAATCATATTAAAGGATGGTATTTATGTGGTCCCCACCCAGGAAAGGAACCAGATTATTTGCCAATTCCATGACGGACAAGGACACCAAGGGATAGAATCCACCCTTGCCCACCTCAAACCTCTCTGTTGATGGCCCGATTTAAAAATTGATGTAACCCACTACATTGATAATTGTTTGATTTGCGCCCAGAACAACCCAGACAGATATACAAAGAAAGGTTAGCTAAGAAACACCTGCCCTGTTAATGGCCCATGGACGAACTTGCAGTTAGACTATATCGGTCCCCTCCCCCTCTGCAGAAGTGGATTCAAATATGTGTTGGTCGTCATCGACACCTTCACAAAATGGGTATAAGCATTCCCTTCAAGAACGAACACGGCCAAAGCAACAGCAAAAATTTTACCGAGCACATTTTTACTAGATGGAGACTCCCCCGTAGTATTGAGTCGGACCAAGGTTCGCACTTCACAGGCAAAGTAATGAAAAACGTCCTGACGATTTTCGGAATAAAACAGAAGTTTCACATTGCCTGTCACCCACAGTCCAGCGGCATTGTGGAACGCATGAACTGAACTCTAAAGGCAACACTTACGAAGATGGTATAGTAGCAAAATACGACATGGGACACAGTGCTCCCATTTGCACTGATGTTTATTAGAAACACGGTGTCGAGTTCAACAGGATACACCCCCATATCATCATGACTGGATGACCCATGAAGGGTACCAAGTATTTATTGGGACTTGATTTGGCCAGCCCCACAGTTTCGCCCTTACCAACGAAAAAGCGGTCCAAAACATAATGAAGAATATTAAAGCAGCACAGCTCGCTGTAGCTGTTCGACTAGGCGCTAGAAGAAAGCAGAGCAAGGTCTGCTTTGATAAAACAGTACACCCGATAGAGTGTACAGTTGGACTGCAAGTCATGGTCTCCCTGTACAACCCTAGTTCATTCCTCTCCCCCAAATTTGCAGGACCCTACTCAATCTCCGATAAAGTAAGCCCCTCAGTTTACAAGATTACATATCCAAATGGAAAATCAGGATGGTTCCATATAAACCAGCTTGAGGTTTATGGAACGCAGTGCAACCACTCACACCACATCCCACTGGCAATGGCAGACAATGAAGACTCACCCACTGGCAACCCAATCCAGCCATACCCCAGCCAGGGCAGCACATCCACAGACATGACCTTGACTCCGCCCCCAGAGACGAACTTCAGCCACACACTTGATTCGGCCGCTAATGATAGCGACAGCGATAATGATAGCGACAGCGAAACCACAACGAACGCCCCTGATATTCCCAACCAATGGAAAAACAGAACAGGCCCTGTCACTACAGCCCCAGTGACACCGACCACGACATGTTCGGCCTCTCAGAGACAATTTATCTGCCGTCACCAGAACCTGACCCACCGCCCGACGATAGCGATCCCCCCCTTGCCCCTACCGCCCTACAGGATATGAAACAATGGCACCGCGACAATTCTTATCGACAGATAAGAAACAACAAGATGGACCCCACATCGGCCCATGCCGCATTGGCACTGAAACTCCAATCACGAGTTTGGCAACCGGGAGATGGTGATGACTCAGAGTCTGACTCCCACCATGCTAACCCCTTTAAGACCCTTTTTGGAATAGAACCCTGAGGTGTCCAGATGATGAGAGAAAGGAACCGATTGAGATTTACGGTGTCCTATTCCCTGATGGAACCTGTCCACTTTCTTCTTTATGTTGTTTTTTAATGTTGAATGTTTCTCTCTTGTACGACTTTGTTTGTCGATCTCATGCAAATTTCTTGATACAGTTATGACTACTCCTTTGATGCCACATGGTAGTTAAAGGCACAAGTTTGTTGAAAGTCCATAAATATTCAAATTCTTACCGTTCTTGTAAGGTCACTCAGGCAGTGAAGTAACGGCACTGATCCCGGCCCTGCCTGAGGACCCCCTATGTACTTGGTCAGCCAAGCTTGGGTAGTGGAGCAATGGCACTGATCACCGCCCTACCCGGGGATTCCATACACACCCCATTCGGAACGTTCTTTTCGAAGCTCTTTTGCTGTTCTTTTTAAAAATGTGGTTTAAGACTTCCAGTGACGGCGAGCAGGAGGTGGCCGCACAATGGAGAGCTCCCGCTCGGGAACGGCATTTTCGGGGCTTTAAGCCCGGTCCCAGGGTCCACGGAGGCGGCAGAAGCAGGGAGAAGGCACGGAGAAGGCACTGTGAAGACACAGGAGGGGAAAAAAAACAAAGAAAAATGTCGAGGGTGAGCAAACAAACGGCCGAAAAAAACCCAGCTGGAGGTCCGTCGGGGAGTGGAAAGGTCACCACGGGGTCACCAGGAAAAATGGAGGCTGGAGCACCAGGGAAGGCTGCACTGCTTACGGCTGAAGAAATAACCAAGGTGATGGCTGTGGAATTTGAAAAGCAGTTGGCGCAGATTGCGAAATGCATGGAGACGGTGAGGAAGGAGATGAGGGAGGTTTTGAGTGTGCTGGTGGAGGAGGCGGTTTCCCCGGTGAGGACGGAGGTGGCGAGCGCAGTGGCGGAGGTGCGAGAGCAAGGGGAGGCACTGAAGGAAGTGAAGGAGACGTTATTGCAGCACGGTGATCAACTTGCCTCGATGGGGAAAGAGATGCGGAAGGTGATGGATACTAACAAGGATCTGCGAGGAAAAATGGAAGACCTGGAAAATAGATCCAGGCGACAGAACTTGAGGATTGTGGGGCTGCCCGAGGGAGTTGAAGGACCGAAGCCGACTGAGTATTTTCCGCGATGCTGGCAAAACTATTGGGGGAGGGGGAGGACCGCTCCCGATATGAACTGGATCGGGCTCATCGGTCGTGGAGGCCTGTACCAAAGGCGAGTGAGCCGCCAAGGGCAGTGACTCTGTGCTTCCGTAGGTACAGGGTGAAGGAGAAGGTCCTGAGCTGGGCCAAGCAGAAGCGGGTGGTCCAGTGGGCTGGAGCTGGTATACGTGTGTACCAAGACTTTACGGTGGAGCTGGCAAGGAGGCGGGCTGCCTTCAACCAGATGAAGAGGGCACTGTACATTAGCAAGGTGCGGTGCAGCATTGTATATCCAGCGAAGCTGAGGGTGACTTACAAGCTCAGGGACTTTTATTTTGGAACGGCGGAAGCAGCGGAGGAGTTTGCGAAAGCAGAAGGACTGTGGCAGAACTGACAAATTGAGGAATGGCCATGTGCCGATGTGACCTCATGACGGTATTTTCTTCTTTTTTGTATCACTGCGCGCGGGTGTAGAGATTAAAGGAACCAAGGTGGTATATATTTGGACAAGGGAAGGGACGGGACTTTCACTCGAAATGAGAGTTCTTTGGGGTGTAGGTGGATATGTGGGGTTTGTGTGCTAAAAGGGGATCTTTGGGCTTTCCTGGGGCCGGGCAAGTGGGAAAGGGACCCGGGCGGGGGCCTCCACGCTGGCCGGTTTGTGCCGGCCAGTGAACGGGAGTGAGGTGGGGGGAGGGGCTGCGGCCATCAGAGCCTGGCAGAACAGGGTCCGAGTGGTCTAGCCGGGGTGGAAAGTTGGGGGGGAAGGAACCGAGTGTGGGGGGAGGAGATTTACAAGAGGCAGTGGACGGGAGGAGCTGGAGACCTGGGGTGGGGGGGTGGGGGGGTGGGGGGAGTGGGAGCTGTGTAAGATTAAGGGTGACTACGGGTAATCCCTGATCCCTCTTTGTCATTTGTTTATGTAAACATGCGGGTTGAGGTTTGGGGGTTGGTGGGTAGATGGGATAGTTGTTATTATGGGGACTGACATATCTTGCTGATTATTGTTTATTGTTGATGGATGTAAATGTGGGAGAAAATGTGAAAATGGAGGAGAATAAAAAAAATGTATTAAAAAAAAAAATGTGGTTTAAAGAATGCAGTTTTCCACAAATTTTGTTTCCTTTCCGGCGACCCTTCGGTTGTTCACCCCCACCTGCTATTTACATGTTCAAACACTTGGTTGAAATGAATTTGCGCTGGACGGGAAAATTGTCCGCCCACAGCCCACCAACCACAGGCTGCGACAGTGCTCGCAAGTGACAGAATCACTTTTCAGATGTCTTGTCTCCCAAATGGTTGGTTTTTTAAAAAAAAATGAGGGTGTCACATATGGTGACGATTCTAAATGGGAAATTGACGTCAAGGAGAAACAGACAGACAAACAAGATATTAGACAACAAAATAATAACAGATATTATGCTTGTACCCCCAGGAAGATACAAATATACCGGGAGACAGAGGAAGACACTGACAAGATGAAGACGGACCTGATGATCTGCATCATGATCATCGTTGGATCAATGCAGTTGCGCGCGTTATCCGCCCCTACACCTCTCACCACACAGGCCCTTAACATGACCACCCAACACGATACCCCTAGCCCGGACACTACACCACACATAGACACAGCCACTGATAACCCCACATGGTGTGATAATATCAGAAAGTGGTATTCCCTTTCGTACACGGTAGAAGCCCTATTGATTATAGCTATACTTTGTAGTGTCATCCAGACGATCAGACTTCAGAAATGGCGAAGGAGAGCCTCCCGCCCTCCAGTATACACACTCAGAGCCCCCTTTCTCAGACTTCAGCAGACCCCACACTCCTTTTGAACCTGTTTCTCCCTAATAAATTCCATGGTTTTGAATAAAATTACTTTCTCTGTAAATTGACATAAGTGTTAAGTAGGAATGTGATGCTGCTATTGTTTATTTTGTGGAGATGCCGGCGTTGGACTGGGGTGAGCACAGTACGAAGTCTTACAACACCAGGTTAAAGTCCAACAGGTTTGTTTCGATGTCACTAGCTTTCGGAGCGCTGCTCCTTCCTCAGGTGAATGAAGAGGTCTGGAGAACGCTTACCCGGAGATCAGAGGCTGAATGCCCTTGACTGCTGAAGTGTTCCCCGACTGGAAGGGAACATTCCTGCCTGGTGATTGTTGCGCAATGTCCGTTCATTCGTTGTCGCAGCGTTTGCATGGTCTCGCCAATGTACCACGCTTCGGGACATCCTTTCCTGCAGCGTATGAGGTAGACAACGTTGGCCGAGTCGCACGAGTATGTACCGCGTACCTGGCGGGTGGTGTTCTCACGTGTAATAGTGGTATCCCAAGGCGGCCTTCAGGACCCACGACAACGCAGAATCGCCGAGCAGAAACTTATAGCCAAGTTCCGCACACATGAGTGCGGCCTCAACCGGGACCTGGGATTCATGTCACATTACATTCATCCCCCACCATCTGGCCTGCGAAATCCTACCAACTGTCCTGGCTTGAGACAATTCACACCTCTTTATCCTGGGGTTACCCCATCTCTGGATCTGTAAAGATTTAATCACCTGCTAATGCTCGCATTCCAAGCATTGTTTGGCATCTTTGAATTTGTCTATATATGTGTTTCTGGAACAGACCTCTTCATTCACCTGAGGAAGGAGCAGCGCTCCGAAAGCTAGTGACATCGAAACAAACCTGTTGGACTTTAACCTGGTGTTGTAAGACTTTGTATTGTTTATTTTGTACTGTAATATAAGTTCCTTTGATTATTAGATAGCAGCAAGAGTGTAGTTTAGTTAAGGACAGTTAGAGGTTCCCTTTTTGTGTCAAGAAACTAAAATGTATGATTGAATGTTATAGTGCCCCCTTCGAATTTTTATAGATGTGTGTTGTATTAGGGAAAACTTAGGTAAATGTTCTGATCCATAGGACAGAGTAGGATAGAACCTGTCCTTGATTGAGGCTGCCCGGCATACCAGAGAACAGGAGAAGATTCAGTAGTGTGATCCTTCACGCTTCGCGTTGAGGATCAAGAGGACGGACTGTATCCATCTGGGATGGCCACTTACAACAAGAAACATGGACGTTCGCAAAGCCTAATGGGAAATATGGACAATGTAAGATTCAGGCAGGCTCAGAGCTTTAGTGTATATTTGTGAGCAGAGAATCCAGACAGCATCGAAACCCCCAACCAATTAGCATTTTGATGGCCCATCTCCGTAAGACAAACGACTGATACTTGAGTAACCGATACAATCCCAGATATTTCAGCGCTGCTCCCTGTACCCAGGAAGCATCAACAACAGAGTCAATGACCGCTTAGGACACGCCAGCCATCAAGGCACCCGCCCCTTTATTGGCTCAGATCGAATACAGTGATCGGGAACTACCCAATTAATGGGGTCCAAACCGAAGGACCGCCCAAAAGAGTGCGAAACTCCCCAAGGATAAAGAGAGACACCGCCATGTGTTCGATCTCTTTTGGACCTGGCGCTCCAGCAACGTCCAGCTCCAATTGCAGCACCACCAGAAGCAAGTCCAAGTTCAACGCTCGCTACCAGACGGATGAGCCTAGCTGAGCAGCAGTTACTTCTCCAGACTCGATAGATCCAGAATCGGACAGCGGCCACTGTTCCTCTGACCTAAGCCGGGTGCCTGAAGTTAAGTACAGGTTGTCATAGTTGATAGGTGTAGTTAATCTAGTAGTGTTTATGTTGCATGATTAATCTTGTGTGTAAATAACAGACCATTGATCTTGAACTAACTAACTGGTGTTTGGCTCTTTGATCGATATCCGGTTGAACCTTGTGGTGGTATCATTTGATACCCAGCGACTCTGAGCAATATAATATTGATATCTAAAGAAAGAAGGGCAACCTTATTGATTGCCATATTTATAGCAGGTAAAAAAGGCACCAAAACGCAAATGGTCCTGTGCTGTACTTTTCTTTGTTCTTTGTGTCGGAGGTCTGTGAGCTGGAGGAGATTACAGAGATAGGGAGGGGTGAGGCCATGAAGGGATTTGAAACAAGAATGGGAGTTTTAAGATTGAGGCATTGACTGACTGAGAGCCAACGTGGTTCAGCAAGCACAGCGGTGATAGATGAACAGGACTTGGTGTGAGTTAGGACAGGAGTAGCAGTAACTGGGACAACATCAAGTGTACGGGGGTAAAATGTCAGAGGCTGACAAGGTGTGCATTGGAATAGTCGAGTCTAGAAGTAACAAAGGACTGAATGAGGATTTCAGGAACAGATGAGCAGAGACAAGGCTGAAGTCAGGTGATGTTACGGAGGTGGAAATAGGAGGCCTTAGTGATGGCTCTTCTTGGGGCTAAATGTGACATTTCCAGGACTTGAGAACATAATCCACGTTGACACATCAATACAACACTGAAGATGTGTTGCATTGTTGGATGATTAAATCAAAGTCTGCCAGTTCAGGTGAACATAAACAAGCCAGTGGCAATATTTGATGGAGATCAGGGAGCTTTACGATTGTACCTCAAAATCAGCTACGAAAAATAGATAATTGATCACTTCATGTGCTGTTTGTGGTATCTTGCTGTGAATAGATTGACTCCCATATTTACCGACCTGTGTCTATATTTCAAAAGTAATTCATCGTGAAACACCCTGAAATATCATAATATAAGGTGCTACATAAATATATATAGAAAAAGAAGTTTGTACTGTCAAAGAAGATTTTATTGCAAGCAGACTGGGAAAAAAGTCCTCTGAGGTTTAAAAAAGAAGATGGAGAGCTTAAAAGGGCAGACATCAGATCCCAATGATTAAAGTTCCTGTCACGTGTGGTACAGTGAGACTGAAGCTTGATATCGATGGCCTTTTTTCAGTTGCAATTTAGTTTACAAAGAAAAATTACACACTAAACACTAAAAGAAAAGTATATTTGTATAGAAACTGTAATACTCAGCACTTATGGGAATGTCACATCTCTTTCTCTACAGCTTTAACAGATCCGCAGCTTTAACTATTATGGGCCTGGCTGCAGGCGACACTGACATTTACAAGCATCTCGGGTTGCAGTAATAGTTTCGGGCGAAAATAATAGTTTTTGCAATTTAGAGCAGAAGATTAAGAAAAAAACAATGCGTCTCGCCCAATGACTCACTGGGTCGGGTGTACAATTTCAATTTCCAATCGTGACAGTTATCCAATCTTAGCTAAGCCTGGGCCACGGATTGAATGGCTACAATCAGCATTTCTAGCTTAGAGAAAGAAAAAATGCTCAGAATTTCTGCTCCAGCCCATTATTCAGCAACTCACTTTGGAAGGGCCTATTTGTTCATGTTGGTTGAGGAGAGGATGGGAGCTTGGCTGCAATATTATCATAGAATTTACAGTGCAGAAAGAGGCCATTCAGCCCATCGAGTCTGCACCGGCTCTTGGAAAGAGCACCCTACCCAAGATCAACACCTCCGCCCTATCCCCATAACCCAGTAACCCCACCCAACACTAAGGGCAATTTTGGACACTAAGGGCAATTTATCACGGCCAATCCACCTAACCTGCACATCTATGGGAGGAAACCGGAGCACCCAGAGGAAACCCACGCACACACGGGGAGGATGTGCAGACTCCGCACAGACAGTGACCCAAGCCGGAATCGAACCTGGGACCCTGGAGCTGTGAAGCAATTGTGCTATCCACAATGCTACCGTGCTGCCCTAATATTATTGATGGTGATGGACTAAATTGCTGACAATCATTATCAAAGCTTATGTGTGAGTAAATGGCCACTTGGGCAAATTATACGGCATAAATGTACTTATATCCCAGGCTGGAGTCAAATCCTTTTCGGAGAAGAGGTAAAAGGGAGGAAATTGGCAAAAAGTTTAAATGAAGCTGTTGTGAATTTACTTAATTAATGCGTATTAGTAATTCACAGAGGCTTTTCAGAAGGTTTTTTTGGTGTAAAATGAAATGGCGCTTGGATTATTGAGCACCTTGGATGAGACATTTCTCTGAAACTGTCCTAACTCCGATATCTGGGTAAAGCAACAAAGGCGGGAATGTTTCAGCCCAGTCGTGGCGGGATCCGCTGCAGGAGATACGGTAGTCCATCAAAAGTCCACTGACATTCGGTTTGACCGGATGATCCTCGTTGATGGGCAACGCCAAAAAATCCCACCCAAAGTCGTCTTTTAAATTGCAAATGTCCAACAGGTCAATCCAAAATTTAAACATTAAAGTCATTCTTGAGATGTGGGCACCAGCGTTTATTTCTTAACTATAACTGCTCTAAGTAGCAGATAGTGGGCCCTCTACTTGAGCCACTGGTAGCAGATTTCCTTTCCTGAAGAATATAGTAGGTGAAGATTTACGCAGCAGCACCCCCGTCGCCCACCCAGGACTGAGGCGGGGGGGGGGGGGGCATAAATCTGGAACCATGTTGGGGTTGTGCCTATTGCTTATCACCATCTCTACTTGACCCTTGGCACCCTCATCCATGGGCTTCCTCCCTTCACTGCTGCTGTTTTACCAACATGGCAAGTTCCCAGGCCAATTAAGCACCTAGCAGTTCTATTGCCAGCTGGGGGACTGTGAACTGTTCAGGCCCCCCTCCCTCACCCCGTCAGGCCCCCCTTCCCCAGTGCGTTCCCCATCACTGTTCCACTAAACTCAACCCCGCCCACCTCACCAGTGCCAGCCAGCCTGGCCTCAATGAAATCCCAGACTTACTTGGAGAATCTGCCATAGTGGCTCCTCTTTGTTAGGGACTGCCTCTAGTCCCAGTAGTACCCCT
Source organism: Scyliorhinus torazame (assembly GCF_047496885.1). Classification (NCBI taxonomy): domain Eukaryota; kingdom Metazoa; phylum Chordata; class Chondrichthyes; order Carcharhiniformes; family Scyliorhinidae; genus Scyliorhinus; species Scyliorhinus torazame. The sequence continues at coordinate 277,853,266 of NC_092709.1, forward strand.
TTCGCCCAGTCTATCTGCTGGGTCTGGAGTGCTACCAGCCATCTGATTAGCTACCAGCTTCTGGAGGCGGGAACTCTTCCTTAACAGACAGCAAAGTCACAATCCGAGTCAAGCAATAGGTTGACGGGCTATAAATGTCTAACTGGTCAATCTAAAATGGGCTTGCAGAAGTGTGCAAGCCCCCAACGTTTAAGCTGGGATTGGGGGCCACTGCCTCCACGCAAAGTACCTCCCCCACCCTGAAAGAGTTTGACTTTACGGATACCTGTCACACTTACTGCTATTCGCGGTTTTACATGAACTGAATTCAAATTCTCAAAATGCCATGATAGAATTTGAATATCTGTTATTATTATTCATCCAAGCCTCTGGTGTACTAGCCGAGTGACATAATTACTGTATAACATTTCCAAATCTGACAGTGGAGCTGGATTCGCATTCGGGATGAGACACATCAACAAACTAACCCAATTGAAACTGTAATCTTTCCTTCTCTTTCAGATACTGTTCACTTCCATTTGCTATTTTCATTGCAGATTTTCACAATTCGCAATTCTTTTCTAAACTGTACATTAACAAAAGCACAATAAACTGCAACGAGTGCTTTATAAAAGCTTATAAATAGTTTTAAAAGCCGGTGCTAATGGCACTAAACAGTGTCCATCACTCTGAAGGCTGTGACTTTCTGGTTGTATTTAAGCATGTGGCATATACAGTGCACTGAAATGGGAAAGGGTGAAGTACATAGTACTTTTACCAGCTGTATGATTATTCATCTGAATCTTTAAACAATGCTGGTTTAGTCTCCTAGTGACTCAGATTAACCCATTGGGATTGGCTGCCCATTGAGTGATGAGTGCAGAATCCAATCCTTAACTGCCCTCATAGAGGTGGCTTGAATTTGAGGTAGCTCATCAGGTGCTTGCAGTCAGGAAGTAGTGCATGACACAACGAAACCAGTCACCTTGGAAAACAAAGAAACAGTAAATTGTGAGAAATGATTACAAGAGTTCTTTTCTGGCATACTTCATACAAAGTCCACCATTTTCTTCAGAAATTAAAAGCAACAAATACAATGGCAAATGAAACGTGTTGGCCAGTATTGGCAGGCTTTGAAAACATGAGGTTCGCAAATTAGGATAATGGCCAATCTGGAAGAGCAAAACCCCATCACTGGGAATTTCCTTGGGAGGTGGGGTCAGGTTGAGGGTGGAGAGCCAGGGTGGAGTGGTGGGAGGCGGGTGTATGGTAGCACAGCGGCTAGCACTATTGCTTCACAGCACCAGGGTCCCAGGTTCGATTCCCGGCCTGGATCTGTCTGTGTGGAGTCTGCACGTTCTCCACATGTCTGCGTGGGTTTCCTCCGGGTGCTCCAGTTTCCTCCCACAAGTCCCGAAAGACGTGCTGTTAGGTGAATTGGACATTCTGAATTCTCCCTCTGTGTACCCGAATAGGCACCGGGTGAGTGTGGCGACTAGGGTATTTTCCGTCACTTCATTGCAGTGTTGATGTAAGCCTACTTGTGACAATAATAAAGATTTTAAAAAAGAATTCTTCTGATCAGCCATTGTAAATTTGGCATACCAGCTGAAACCCCATGTATATGGATTTTCCAGGGTTTCCACCAATCTTCTCCCAAAGTTGCAGCTGATTGAAGGATTCCTGAGAAAACTGCTTTTAAAAAATATCTTCTGAATGCTGGTTTCACGAGTAATAGATTTGAGGCTTCTAACAGGACAAGGCTGCCATCTGCTGGTGAAAAGCAAACTAAACAAATGTAAGGGGCGGGATTCTCCCAGTGGGAGTCTAAGTGCCGATGGCGGAGTAAAAACCGGAGTGTTTTACTCCGGCGTCGGCGCCCGTTCTCAGACCCCTATTCTCCCCCCTCCGTGGGGCTAGCAGGGGCATCGTGCGATTTACGGGGGCAGGGCCTCGGCGCGGCGTCAGAGCCCCGGCGCCGCGTAAAAGACAGCGTGCCTTGGGTCCTGCGCATGCGCAGTTGGGCTGGCGCCAACTAGCGCATGCACGATGACCGTCCTCCCCCAGGCCGCCCCGCACAAACATGGCGGATGGATCCAGGCTCGCCGGCAGAAGAAAGGGAGCCTGCCGACAGAGAGGCCGGCCCGCCGATCGGTTGGTCCCGATCGCGTACCAGGCCACTCCGGAGGCCCCCGCCCGCGAACGGAGCCCCCCTCCCCTCCCCCACAGGCCGCCCCCCCAAGCCTTTGCGACGAGTACCTGCCGGCAGCGACCAGGTGTGGACGGTGGGGGCGGGAGTAGACCGTTTACGCGTGGCCGCTCGGCCCATCCGGGCCGGTGAATCGCCGCTCGCCGTTTGCGGCGATTCTCCGAGTGGCCGGCACAATTCACGCGGCGCTGGTTCCAGGGGGGGGGTGGGAGGATCAAGTACCGGGGTCGGGTGGCGTGGTGTGATTCGCGCGGCGCCCCGGCGATTCTCCCACCCAACGGGGGGGGGGGGGGGGGGGGGGAGGAGAATACCGCCCAAGGACTATGCAAAAATAAATGAGCTGATTTAATCCGACCCTGCCCCTGTGGAAACGGGGCAGGTCCGCAGTTAAAATCACTCAGGTTGCCTGCCCAAAAATACCAAGGACTGACCATTCCTAATCTTAATCTGCTCTACTGAGCAGACAGCAAGATCACCAGCCCAAAGCAGGTTGTGTCTTTCTTTACATTTGCTTGTCGCATCCTGCTGACATCATTAGGAACTGAATTTTTTGTTAATCTCCAGTGTGCAGCACAGGCTGTGTCATTGAATATATTTGGTTATTTGAATATATTCCAGGCAGAGTTAGATAGATTTTTGATTGATGAGGGAGTCAAGGGTTATGGCCGGAGGTGGTGGAATTGAGGCCACAATCAAATCTTATTAAATCGCAGAGCAGGCTTGACGGGCTGAATGGCCTACCCCTACTCCAAATTCTTGTGTTTTTGCTATCTCTTAATCAACACCATAAATCAAATCATCTCATCATTCTCATCCTTGTTTTCAAATGGCCTCACACCTCCCTGTCTATGTAATCTTGCGTCCAACCTCACAATCCTCCCAGATATCTGGATTCCTCTAGATCTGGCAACTTGTGTATCCCAAATTTGAATTGATTCCCCATTGGTGGCTGTGCCTTCAGATGTCTAGGTTCCAAGCTCTGGAACACCCTCCCTCTCTGCCTCGTTTTCCTCCTTTATTAACTGTCGTAACCTCCACAAGGACCAGGGGGAAAACCTCATTGATCTCCCTGTGAGACTCGTGGAGTATGAGCTCCCCAGGTAGGACGTGGAGGCCTACCAGCTGGGGCTCGTTATGAGTAAAGGTTAAAAGCAGGCCCCGATCAGGGTGAGATAAGTCCTTCCAGCTACAATTGTACTTGGAGTGAGATGCTGCATTGTGCAAACCATTGTAAATACTTGTAAATATATCTATCTTACGTTTACTGTGTCAGTCTCCTCCGTGTCATTATAACACTCCTTAAAACCTTTCTCTTTGACCAAACCTTTGGTTGTTTGTCCTAATATCCTTATGTAGCTGATGCACAATCAATTACTCTCGAGACAAGGTGAGTCATAACTGATAGGCTTTAATCAGCTAGAACTGTACCCAGCAGCTTCGATACAGAAAGTGAAGGCTGCTGGGATGGCATTGGTTCTTATACCCCGCCTCTCATGGTGGAGCTATGTACGTTAGCCAATGGTAGATTCCTAGGTCTAGCCAATGGTCATCCACCTCTCAGGTACTGCAATACCTGGTATTACCACAGTAGCTCAGTGTCATTCTTTGTTTTATAAGTCCCCGATGATGCACCTTGGGACATCTCATCACGTTATAAATACAAGCTGTAAGGGAGACATGTGGCACAGTGGTTAGCACTGCTACCTACAGCGCTGAGGACCCAGGTTCAAATCCCAGCCCTGGATTACTGGCCGTGTGGAGTTTGCACATTCTCCCCATGTCTGCGTGGTTTCATCCCCACAACCCAAAGATATACAGGTTAGGTGGATTGACCACACTAAATTGCCTCTTATTGGAAAAAATAAATAATTGGTACTCTAAATTTGTAAGAAAAGAAATAAATGCACACTCTAGGATGGCTAGGTGGCACAGTGGTTAACACTGCTGCCTCACGATGCCGAGGACCCGGGTTTGATCCCAGCCCCGGGTCACTGTCCATGTGGAGTTTGCACATTCTCCCCGTGTCTGCGTGGATCTCACCCCCACAACCCAAAGATGTGCAGGTTAGAAAAAAAAGATTGGATACTCCAAAGATAAAATAAATACAAGTTTTTGTTTTTAATGTCATTGCTGTTTGTGGGGCCTTGATGTGCACAAATTGGTTGCCATGTTTGTCTGCATAAAAACAGTAACTACATTACATCAACACCTTTGTTGGCTGCAAAGTGCTTGGGGAATGGGAATGTGGTAAATGCAACTTCTTTATCTCAGTGTTTGATTCCAAAATGGATGGTTTTAACTTGAAGTGCACCATGCAAGGGCCAGAACGGGCCCGGCCTTCTGTGCAGGCTCAGGGGAAGCAGTCTCCTCATCCTGATCCGACAAAAATAATGATTAAAAATAAATGTTGGCTATTTTCTTTTCGGACCTGCGGTTCGATTACTTAATGACAGTAGAAATGGTCAAGCTCCAACAATGCGCACTTCAAAAATTTCAGTCGGCGTTCTATGTGCAACGTAAGATTCTGATTTGTATATTCCCAGTGGCTTCCCAGCTGAAACGGATGGGGGCTCTGGCAACCCACTTCAGGACCCTACACAAGATGGCAGGGACTGGACCAGAGCAGCAACATAAACAGGGTAGTAAGTGAGCCCAACGCTGTTTCCAGGGCATTAATACTTCTTTTATGCCAAACAGACATCTTAAAATTTGCCCCATAGTCTCCTTCTGCACTGTAAATTCTATGAAAAAGAGAAATGATTGCTGTATATCCCACACCTGAAAGCATTCTCCCCATGGAATCATTACATATGCTTGGGTGAGATAAAATGTTGTGCCAGCTTTTTCCTATTTGTTTTTTAAAAATTATTGAAAACTTTGCCATTTTAACAAAGTAACATAATAATATGATATAAAACAGATACTTCAAGTTATAATGTAAAATGAACACAATCAACACTCAAGAACACAGACCCCCGCCGGGTCGGAGAATCGCCGGGGGCCGGTGTGAATCCCGCCCCCACCGGCTGCCGAATTCTCTGGTGCCGGTGATTTGGCGGGGGGGAATCGCGCCGCGCCGATCGGGGGCCGTCGGCAGCAACCCCCCCCCCCCCCCCCACCCTGGCGATTCTCCGGCCCGCGATGGGCCAAGTGGCCGCCCGTTTACGGCCGGTCCCGCCGGCATATGTTAGACAGGTACTTACCGGCGGGACCTGGCTCCGCGTGTGGCCTCCGGGGTCCTCGGGGGGGCGCGGGGGATCTGGCCCTGCGGGGTGCCCCCATGGTGGCCTGGTCCACGATCGGAGCCCACCGATCCGCGGGCGGGCCTGTGTCGTGTGGGCACTCTATTCCTCCGCGTCGGCCGCTGTAACAGTACGCGATGCCCAACGCGGAGATGAACCCCCTGCACTTGCGTGGGGATTACACTGTCACACACTGGTGGTCCTGTGCATGCGCCAACTCGTGCTGGTCGGCGGAGGCCCTTCGGCACCGGTTGGCGTGGCGCCAAGCCCCTTCCGCGCCGGCTGGTGCCGCTCAACCACTCCGGAACCAGTCTAGCCCCTGAAGGTGCGGAGCATTCCCGCGCCAGAGTGGTTCACGCCACTCCTTCGCGCCGGAGTTGCCCGCCCCTGATCTTAACCCCCCAACCTTAAGGTAAAAGCCCTCGAGACAACTGACGGTGACTAACTCTTTAAAAAGGGAAATTAATGGCTGCCATCTTAGGTAGAACCCGCCTAGCGACCCCCCTAATGGTGTACTTGACTTTCTGCAAATGTAGGAACTCCATGAGGTCACCCAACCAGGCCAAGGCACTGGGCTGAGTAGGAGACCCCCACCCAAGTGTGGTGATTATTGTGAGGGGTTTCCAGGATGGAAGGCATAGTGATCACAAAGATGATTGGCCATGCTAAATTGCCCTTAGTGTCCAAAATTGCCCTTAGTGTTGGGTGGGGTACTGGGTTATGGGGATAGGGTGGGCGTGTGGGCTTGGGTAGGTTGCTCTTTTGAAGAGCCGGTGCAGACTCGATGGGCCGAATGGCCTCCTTCTGCACTGTAAATTCTATGACTCTGACTATGACATGGGTCAGGTTATGCAAGGCCTAGGGCAGGCGGGGGCCATGGCCCAGGACATGGCTGCCCACTCAGAGGCAGCCATGTGCCAGAGCCAGCTGCAGAATGCAGCGGCGCTCCGCATTGTGGCCCATTCTCAACAGGCCATGGCCCAGTCTCAGCAGGGCATGGGTGAGAGCATGGGCGCCATTGCCCAGGTGATGGCCAGCGTCACAGGGATGGCCCACTATCTGAACTTCATGGCCACTAACGTTCAGACCTTGGTCGATACCAGAGCGGGCCTCCAGGACTGGCGGCGCCAGGTGACAGGGGGGCCTCGGGGTTTTTCCCCGCTCGCACCCCCTTCCCATGGAGAAGCCCGGGGGCCATCGGGCACGCCGAGGGATGAGGAGGTGCCAGGGCACGTGGCGGTGTCTCCTGCAGGGGAGGTTCTGGAACAGCACCACACCTTGGGGCCCGCCTCCCCCACCCACCCCCCACCCCCACCGCCCCTGGTGCATCTGGTGTGCAGCGGGCAGAGCAGCGCGGCAGCACACCAGCTGGCACACCTGAGGAGGGTCCGGCCACATCCAGGCCATGCCGCCCCAGGAAACGTGCACCACCTTGTCGCGGGGCAGGAGTCACAGCCGTCCACCTCCACCCCTGCTGCACCGTCTGGGGAACCAGCTAGGCGTAGTGACAGGCCCCGCAAGGCCAGAAAGATAGACACAAGTTAAGTTGGCACGGGTGCAGGGCACAGTTTACGTATAGGGGAGATGTCACCGGCTGTATATACCTGTACACATTAAACACATGTTTTCACCGATGTAAGCCTATGCGCTCTGTCCAATGGGTGCGGGGGTTGGTCGATAAGTGATGGCCACTGTGGCTGAGGGATGGTGGAAGAGTGAGGCCCAGTATGTGCGCCATGCAACCCCCCCCCCCCCCCCACCTCCCCGGATGTCCCCATCACCCTGTCCCCAGTGATCCGACGGGACCGTGTGATGGACGGCCAGCTCGCATGCAGGGATCACCCAGGTGGAAGGTGCTACTGTGGGCAGGAGTCAGACATTGTCTAACGATGCAGAGCTCGGAGATGTCATCATCCTCCATCCCATGGACCAGACCTGCTGTCACTGGCAAACCAGTGCCCCAGCTCATTGTGCCGCAGGTATATATATAATGGAGGGGTGGTGTGCATGCGGGTGGTTCGGTGGTGTGGGAGGTGAATGTGTTTGGTGGTGGGGGAGGTGAGTTTGTTCGGAGGTGTGGGAGGTGAGAGTGGATGGTTGTGAGGGGGTGCGGTAATGTGTTGTCCGTGCCCCTGCCCAGCAACCGCCCCTAGTTGGTGAAACGTGCATCGATCAAAGCGTCCCGTGCGCGCAGCCTCCCATGCAAGCCTAGCGTCACATCCCGCCCATTGTCCCTCTCCCTCTCCTCCTCCTCATCTGACGAAGCCTGCCCTTGCCCCTCATCCTCCTCCAGCCCATCACCCCTCTGCTGCGCGATGTTGGGGAGGACGCAGCAGACCACAACGATGAGGCCGACCTTCCTTGCCTCGTACTGGAGGGCCCCTCCAGAGCAGTCCAGGCTCCTGAAGCGCATCTTCAGCACCCCAAAGCATCTTTTCACCACACCCCTGGTCGCAAAATGGGCATCATTGTAGCGGTTCTCCGTGTCGCTCCATGGCCTCAATCATCATCCACGAGCGCAACAGGTAACCCCTGTCGCCCAGCAACCAGCCCCGCAGCCAGGGGGGTGGGGGGGGGGGGGGGCGGCGGGGGGTGGTGGGGGGGGGGGGGGGGGGGGGGGGTCCCTCGAACATGTCTGTGATGAATGATTGAGCCGAGATAAACGAGTCATGCAAACCGCCTGGGTACCGGGCCAGGATCTTCATCTGGTGGTTACAGACCGCCTGTACGTTCATGGAATGGTAATCCTTCCTGTTTGTGAACATCGGCCTGTTATCCGTCAGTGCCCGCAGGGCAGCGAGCACCCCATCGATGACCCCCTGTTCCTGGGGAATCCCGGCGACAGCAGCAAACCCCGCTGCCCGGGCATCCTGGTGGGTGGGGTCTACAGGGAACTGGGTGTACCGATCTGCCAGAGCTAACAGGGCGTCCATCTCGGTGCGGATGCACCTGTGCACCGACGCCTGCGAGATGCTGGACAGGTTCCCACTCGCCGACTGGAACGACCCCGTGGAGTAGAGGTTGAGGGCGACTGTTACCTTGACGGCCACTGGTAGCAGGTGTCCTCCCCCTATCCCGCGCAGTGCCAGGTGTGCCATTATGTGGCAGATATGGACAACGGTTTCCCGACTCATCCGCAGCCTCCTCCTGCATGCCCGGTCCGGGAGTTCCTGAAAGAACATGCGGTGCTGGTACACGTGGGGCCTCATTTGGCGCCTCCTTGGCACCACCACCACCTCCTCCTCCTCGTCTTGTTCATACGCCCGGTAGCCCTGCGTTCATCCAGAGGCCGGAGTGGGTGGCCAGCAAGATGGCCACCGTAATGGTGCCTGTGGCGTGGGCACCGCCCTGTCATGTCGGGGGCTCCCCGACTGCTCGGCCTGTCCCCCGCCCTTCCCCTCCCCTCCCTGAACCCTGGTTATGCTCCCCCCACAGAGAGCACGGCTGGTGGCCATTACAGGAGCCCGCATTCCCCCCACACAAACTCCTACCTCCTCCAGCCTTTGCATCAGCCAGCACGACATCTTCCCAAATTTTTATACATGGTTAGAACCATGCCGTCGGGACTTCGGGTATCCGGGCCGCAGAGTTGCTCAGCCCCCAGAGAATTGGTCATCGGGGCACCTAATGCGATTCTCCGTTTGACCATTTCTACTGTCATTCTTGTTTGCAGTATTCTACAGCATGTCAACAATGATAGAGCTAATGTGAGATTTACAGATGTAATCTATTTGGAGGTTTCCTACATCTTGTAGACCTTCTTAATGTTACAGTAAGAAGTCGTACAACAGCAGGTTAAAGTCCAACAGGTTTGTTTCAAATCACTAGCTTTCGGAGCACTGCTCCGTCCTCAGGTGAATGAAGAGGTTCCAGAAACATACATACAGACAAAGTCAAAGATGCAAGATGATACTTTGAATGCGAGCATTTGCAGGTAATTAAGTCTTTACTGGTCCAGAGAGAGGGGTAGTCCCAGGTTAAAGAGGTGTGAATTGTCTCAAGCCAGAACAGTTGGTAGGATTTCGCAAGCCCAGGCCAGATAATGGGGGGTGAATGTAATGCGACATGAATCCAAGGTCCCAGTTGAAACTACCGCGCAACCTCAAACAAAGCATTGTTTGCAGCAAACTACCCAGCCTTCAGAACAGCGACAACACAATCCTGCCATGGCAATCTCTGAAAGACGTGCCAGATCATCGACATAGATACCACCATTACACGTGAGAACACCACCCACCAGGAACGCGGTACACACTCGTGCGACTCGGCCAATGTTGTCTACCTCATACGCTGCAGGAAAGATGTCCCTAAGCGTGGTACATTGGCGAGACCATGCAGACGCTGCAACAACGAATGAACGGACATCATGTGACAATCACCAGGCAGGAATGTTCCCTTCCAGTCGTGGAACACTTCAGCAGTCAAGGGCATTCAACCTCTGATCTTCGGTAAGTGTTCTCCAAGGCAGCCTTCAGGACGTGTGACAACGCAGAATCGCCGAGCAGAAACTTACAGCCAAGTTCCGCACACATGAGTAAGGCCTCAACTGGGCGCTTACATCTTTTATTCTTTCTTACTGCTTGCTTTTCGGGAATACGTGACCTGGTACCATGTGGTGATCTTTGTGAGGAATTTCCAGGATGGAAGGCGTAGTGATCAGAAAGATACACAAAGCTCTTTTGAAGAAATAAACTAATTTTATTAACACTACTAAATTTGAGTTTGGCACTTATTCTGAATAGCAAACATGCATGTCAGAATTAAACTACACTCACTAACACTATCTCTATCCACTAACTATATCTATTATATCCTAACTAACTCTGCAATACACTATGAATCTTATCTTATCTTCTTCAGCTCCAAATCTAATCTCCTCCCCAAGCCCAAGAGCCAGCAATTCATAGTACTGTCCCTTCGCTCCCTCTAGTGGCTAGGCTTAACATAACATTAACTCTTCACATGCTGTACATTTGTACAATGTCATACCAAGCAGAGGCAAAGAAAAGGATATCTGTCTTCAGCCTTGTGTGCAGCAACAACGAGTGTGATACCCCGAAAATGGTCATCAGCGGACAAGACTCCAGATCGACATTAAGAATCTCTGACATAGTGTTGAAGAAGGAGATCCAAAAGCTTAATAACTTGGAACACGACGAAAACATACAAGTATGGTTAGATGGCCCCAGAGAACACTGCTCACGCCTATCCTCTACGCCAGAAAAGAACTCATCCTTGTCTTGGTCAGATGAGCCCCATGCAGCACTTGAACTTGATCAAACTAAGCCGAGCACAGGACAGGGAGTTGACTCTGCAATGAGCCTCGCTCCACACCTCTTCATCCAGAATAGGACCCAATTTACCCTCCCAGTTCATCTTCACCTCATTCAACGTAGCCAACTCTGCTGATAGAATCTGGCTGCAAATACGCAAAATACTCCCCCCATCAGACGCAGTCAAAGATAAAATCCTCTCCAACAGGGAGGACAGTGGAGCCAAGGAAAAAGAAGAAAAAACCTTCCTCAAAAAATAGCGAATCTGGAAATATCTAAACAAATTGGTCCCAGGGAGTTGAAATTTTTGCGACAGCTCCTCAAAGTTGGCAGGCCTTCCCACCATGAATAGGTCCCTAACCCTTTCCAAACCCCTCACCTTCCATGACCTTAACGTCGAGTCTAAGTCCACTGGCACAAAGAGGTGATTACTGCAGCTAGGGGCCAACAACGTCATGGAGCTAAAATTAAAATGTTGTCTGGATTTTAGATTCTCAGTGTGGACACAACAACCGGGTTCTAAGAAAATCTTGCAGGAGAGAACGGAAGTGCGGGAGTTACTAAAGCAACCAAACGAGAGCCCCTACAAAAACCCGTCTCCATTTGCCCCTATATGGCACTCGGATCAATAAACCACCCCAGCACTTCCTCAATATTGGCTGCCCAATAATAAAATAACAAATTGGATGAAGCTAAACTACCTGTCTGTCTATCCTTGGGATCTTTCCCGTCCAAATAGAAGGGGACACTAATTTGTTAACTCTGACAAAGAAAGATTTGGGTAAAAAAGTGGAGAGACATTGAAAAATGAATAAAAATCTTGGCAACACATTCATTTTAATAGTCTGAACCCTGCCCTCCAAGGACAGGGGGATGTTATCCAACTTCTGCAAGTCATATTTAACCCCATTCACCAGACTAGCATAGTTCAATTTATGGAGCGAGGCCCAGTCATGGGCCACGCGGATTCCCAGATAACAAAGGCTAGATTTGGCAAGGCGAAAAGATTGGCTCCCCTCCCCGGGGGATTCACTGGAAAATATTCGCTCTTGTCCAAGTTCAAATTATACCCAGAGAAGTAGATTCATTATCTCATCCATAATGGAAACCGGGTCCATAATATAAAGAAACGGATCATCTGCGTACAAGGACACCCTATGCTCCCTCCCTCCCCTTCCACATATTGGAAGATCTTAATGCGATGGCCAGCAGTTCAATTGCTAAAGCAAAAAGAAGTGAAGACAATGGCCATCGCTGCCTCGTACCCCTAATCAGTGGAAAATAACCTGAGCTCAAGGCATTAGTGCGAGCACGAGCTGTGGGAGCCTTCTTCAGCAAACAAATTCAGGATATCAGCCTTTGCCCAAAACCAAACCTCCCGAGAATTTCAAAGAGGTATCCCCACTCCACCAAACGCTTGACCAGCGTCCCTGGATACAATCACCTCCGGTTCAGGCATTTGAGGGGGAAAGGACAATATTTAACAGCTGATGTATATTGGCCGACAATTGCCGACCCTTGATAAAGCCTGTCTGGTGTTCCGAGATCATCTCTGGGACGCAGGTCTTCAACTGTGGTATCAGCACTTTTTAATATATATATATATATACACAGACACGGGTAGAATGCGCAAACTCCACATGGACAGTGATCCGGGGCCGGGATCGAACCTGGATCCTCGGTGCCGAGATAGCAGTGCTAACCACTATGTGAGCACTTTTCCGAGTAATTACGTGCCTGTATTCAAAAGTGAGATGGGTCCAAAGTCCAAAGATGTGCAGGTTAGGTGGATTGGCCATGTAAAATTGTCCCTTCGTTTCCAAAAGGTTAGGTGGAGTTACTGGGTTACGGGGATAGGGTGGAGGCGTGGCCTAGGTAGAGTGCTCTTTCAGAGGGCTGGTGCAGACTCAATGGGCCAAATGGCCTCCTTCTGCACTGTGGGGATTCTATGAAAACCGCATCGCCCATTAGGTGGAGAGGAAACCAAACTGCCACCTGCCCCAATATGCTAAAAGGCTACTGGCCTCCCTGTGTTCATAAAAAATGCCTCTCTTGAATGTCGCAGCTGGCCTACCGCCTTACCTGTTGATAGTAATGCAAATTGTGTCTGCAGCTTCTTCCTACTTGCAGGGAATAGGGGCAAGTGAGTACTGATGGTCTACCTCAATAATAGACTCCACCAACCTCTGCCGCTCCACACTCACAGTCCTTTCCATGTATGCTTTGTAGGAAATCATCTCTCTCCTGATGACCATCTTAAGGGCTTCCCACAACGTAGAATGTGAGATAGACTCACTTTTATTAAATTTAATATATTCCCAAATGGCGAAGGACATGTGTCCACAAAATCTTTTGTCCGCCAACAACGCCATATCCAATCACCATGGTGGGCGTTGGGAGGGACCTGTCTCTAGCACCAAATCCACATGATGTGGTGCATGATCAGAAATCACAATCGCCAAATACCAAAGGGAGGGTACAAAAGTCAATACATGAGTAAACCAGATGGGCATGGGAAAAGAAAGAAAAATCTTTATTCCCTCTGTGCACAAAACACCATGAATCTGTTGCCCCCCCGCCCCCCCTCCCATCTGCTCCCCCCCGCCCCCGATCTGCTCCATGAAAACCAACAATGTTTTTGCCACACCTGATGGAGTCAGAAATTTGGGCCTGGATTGTGTCAACCTCGGATATGGAAGTTTAAGCCACGCCACAAGATTAGCTGATGCAAATTCAATTCAGAACGTAGACTAGCAACCTGTTAAAAAAAAAATATCATCCAAATTTGGCAGCTAGACATTAACTAGGACGACCGAGGTGCTTGCCCTGTACCCACTAACAATCACATGTCTGCCATTAGGATCCGCCAAGGTCTTAGAAGCCGAATATTGACCCTTTTCTTGATGAAAATCCCCCCCCCCCTCACGGGCCCTACCGTCAAAACCCAAGTGAAATACTTGACCCACTCTCACCCTCATTCTCAAAATAGAATAAGTGATACAGCTTTTCAGCCGGCAGTCCAGCCAAATTTAAGAGCAGTGCAAATTTCCTTTGTTCTGAGGCATTTTCAAGCGTGGCAACATTAAGAAAAAATTCAAACTGCTGTTTGAAGAACACCCAGTTTTTACATAGTTTACCATCTGTGTTGAGATGATCCGGTCTCCGTTGACTCTCCAATCACCAATAGGTCTTTCTGCTTGGATTTTCTTTAGGTGTAGAGGCTTGATTGCTTCTTCCAATCTTCTCGTCCGTTTATGCTATTCTTTCTAATCTACCTGTATTCTATTTTTTAGGGACGCACTCCTGGTACCATGTGTTGTTCTCTGTTTTACTTTACCCTCATGGTTTGATCCGTAGTGTAGATCCAAAGAACAACGAGTCTTGTTGACAAACAAAGCTATTTCATTAACACTACTTAACTGAACTGGGTTCGACACTTATCCCTAAGAAACAAACAGTTGATTCATAACACATCAACTATTCTTCTCTACATCTAACTCACAACCAAATTGAACTATTATCGTTCTCTCTATCTTCATCTCTCCACCTTCTCACCCCCAAGGCTCAGCGTCATCCCTTATACAGTTATGGGGCTAGCTCCCTCTAGTGGCTGTCTGTATCATTTCATTAACCCTTGCATTACCTTCATGTATAATATCACAACACCCACCTCTTCTGCAACCTTATGAATGTCTGAAAAAACATCACATCAGCAATCAAACTTTTTAAAAATAGATTTAGAGTACCCAATTCATTTTTTCCAATTAAGGGGCAATTTAGCGTGGCCAATTCACCTACCCTGCACATCTCGGGGTTGTGGGGGTGAAACCCACGCAAACACGGGGAGAATGTCCAAACTCCACACACACAGTGACCCAGAGCCAGGATCGAACCTGGGACCTTGGCGCCATGAGACAGCAATGCTAATCACTGCGCCGCCGTGCTGCCCAGCTTTCAAACTTTTAAGACGAGAAAATGCCCTTGACCTTTTCATTGGGTCCTTACATCCCAGGTGACCAACCGAACTGGGAGCCTCCCAGCCACAGTCCCCCTTGTTCCAGTCAGCTATTTCCACCAGGAGGGTTCAACCAACAACTGCAGAGAGCACAGGCACCAAGCCCACCCAATATGGCCACCAAGCCCATCAGCAAGACAAAACAAAACAAAATCTGTAGTCACCGTCAGTAAACTAGCCCTGCCCCCCAACCCCTTCCCTCCACCAATACCACACCCAAATGCACATATACCAGATGGACAGGATCTGATAGTGCTCACCTTGGCCATGCGATGGAGCACTTCCAATTAATGTGGGTGATTTTGTTATAGTCACTGTAAACTTCCATTCATAAATATGTTTGCATGACTAGCTGTTTTGACATATGGAATTTTAAAAAGTGGTATCTTGATCCATTCTTTTAGATTAGACATTTGCAATTTTCCTTCTCTCCTTTCCTGAAATTGCTGAACTCTGCTGGTGCTTGGTCCCACAGGTGTTCACCAAGTTAATCTAACAATGAATATCTACAAGATGTTTGACTAAGGAGGGCTGTCGTAGTTTACGCCAAAGCTGTCGGCAGCCACTGTACACATATATACATTTTAACTCAGAGAACCACTGTATGATGATCAGTATTATTCTCCCTGAATACAGTAAGAAGTCTTACAACACCAGATTAACCTGGTTAACCAGACCTCCCTGAATAGTTTTCCCTCCGGATGTGGCTGAAACTAGTTTTAACAATTACAGGCATACAGACCATCAAATGTTTTCAGGATTTGTTGTGTCAACAGACACCAAAGTTACCAGCCCTCCAAGAAACAATCCGACCGTCTCCTACCAGTTACTGACCCCTCCAATTGCAGATCCACCTATTTCCCCAGCAGAGCTGCCTCACTGAATTGTGTGCTCTTTGTGTGACTTCCGCTTCTTATTATTAACTAAACTATAGTTGCATTAATAAATTGTGTCTTTAATTGCGTTTTGTGAATTATTGTTCAGAGCCGGGTTAACTAGTTACAGTTGGTTAATAAACAGTCTGTTTTTGCTGAATTAGCTGATCTCAGCAATAGAATTTTACTCTGTGAGCTTTGTTCATGTGGGTGGGTGGGGGAGGGGGGGGGCGTGCAATTGTTGAGGAAGTGAGTCTCTGTCCATTCTCAAAGTCCCGTGTTCATGTTTGGGCACATTGTTCACCACTGCTGGTTAAATTCAAGTCCACGTTGTTGGCCTTTCATGAACCGGTTCCTCAAACAATGGCATAGGGAAGGGGAAGTTGCATTTTAATTTCAGCTTTCCACCACAAAGTCCATTTACGTGATGAGACAGTTAACCACGCCACTCTGTCTCACGCTCTGGACATCATTCAACCACAGTTATTACTGTGTTCAACCCTTCTTTCCATCAGATGCTTAAGCCCATGTACCGTCGTGACATCTGGGGCGAAATTCTCCGACCCCCCGCCGGGTCGGAGAATCGCCGGGGGCTGGCGTGAATCCCACCCCCGCCGGTTGCCTGGCCTGCGATCGGGGACCACCGATCCGCGGGCGGGCCTGTGCCGTGCGGGCACTCTTTCCCTTCCGCCTCCGCCACGGTCTCCACCATGGCGGAGGCGGAAGAGACTCCCTCCACTGCGCATGCGCGGGAATGCCGTCAGCAGCCGTTAACGCTCCCGCGCATGCGCCGCCTGGAGATGTCATTTCCGCGCCAGCTGGCAGGGCACCAAAGGCCTTTTCCGCCAGCTGGCGGGGCGGAAATTCGTCCAGCGCGGGCCTAGCCCCTCAATGTTGGGGCTCGGCCCCCAAAGATGCGGAGCATTCCGCACCTTTGGGTGGCGCGATGCCTGCCTGATTTGCGCCGTTTTGGGCGCCAGTCGGCGGACATCGCGCCGTTTCCGGAGAATTTTGCCCCCATTTCTCTGAAGTCGTGCTCTGGGTCCCCTCTCTTCATTGATAACTTCCCTGCCTGCTGTGATCTTGAGTGTCACAGGAAAGGAATGGTCTAGGTTCCATACGCAATTTTACGTTGTTAACTAATCCCCATGAGATTGTATCATGAAAACCATCTGCAGTGCTCCTGGGTTAACGGCAGTGATTAGCTCCTGATCACTAACCAGTGGCACCGACGGAAAAGTGAGCATACGAGGATAAGACTCAGCTTGATAGTTATTACTTCCATCGTTGAATATCCAGTCATAAATTACCAGATCGGCTCACATGAAAAATGGACTGCCGAGATGAAGCATTCAGAATGTAAAGAATGACAATTCATAGAATTCGTAAGTGCAGGAGACTATTTAGCATATCGATTCTGTACCACCTACTCTACCTAGCCCCCACCCCACACACTCCGCACCCTATGCCCGTAACCCCTTGCATTGGTCATGGCCAATCCACCTAATCTGCACATCTTTGGACTATGGGAGGAAACACGCAGACAGAGGCAGAAGGTGCAAACTCCACACAGAGTCACCGAAGGCTGGAACTGAACCCAGGTTCCCGGCATGATGAGGCAGCACTGTTAACCAATGTGTCACTGTACAGTCTTGCTGGGACTGTGGGAAGCAATACCTTCCTGATCACACACTAATAGGAGCATCAACACAGGGGAGAAGGAACAGAGAAATGCAAAATTAAAACAAACCTTTATTTGGGACCAATATCCATGAACAATGAGGAGTGAGACTCTCTTTAGAGATCAAGCCTGACAGCACAAAACAGGGAATACGCGCCTCATTGATATCACACATTTAATTTGAAAATGGTGAGCCGCTGGTCACCCGGGACCGCCTCCTCCATTGAACATGGGCTGTACAGAGGCAGAAGCTGATCTGTGAAACGAGTTCGAAAGACATGGAGTATTTGCATCATCTCAGCATTGAAGAACGACACCAACCCACCCTCATAATCCACATAGATACCAATACGGCTTGGTTTATGCTGGACTTCCAGTTGGATGTCATGCTCATCACAGACCTCATAACGATAGCCATCACGCAATGTCAAACACCAGATGCCTCTGCTAGGCCGGTAGATAATATTTCCATGACGGGTTACAGAGCTGTAAGCAACTCCAAGATCCCATTTGGTCTTCTTGTTGACGGTCACTTCCCAGTAGTGTTTCCCCATCGAAATTGCCTCAGCGCCAAGAACACAAAGACAGCCGTCAAATCGGCCATTTGAGTAATCAACTGGCAAAGCTTCACGGCGAGGAATCACTGACCGTCGGTTTGTTGAGATTTCAAGGTGAGGGTGAGCAGTTGAATGGTCAAAGGTGTAAGCTTCAGGCACTGAATGGAATATAAAAACACAACAGAAATCAGTCAGCAAACGTCAGACAGAAGAAACAAATGGGAATCTGGTGAAAGGCTGCCTTCACATTCGTCCTATTAGAATCTGAGATGATGTGTACTACATTGAATGTACTCCCCATTGGACTGTGCTGAAGAGAGTTCCGATGGTTAAAAATGCATTTTGTTGGTGGGGGGGGGGGGGGTGGCAAGGTTGTGAAATTGGGATGTATTGGAGCCGGAGCTGTTCTCCCTCCAACTGCCTTTTCCATCGACTTTATTTTGACCTCATTTGTGCTGGATGTGGAGTGCTGAATGGGTGTTATATTGCAGTATGTAGATCCTACTGGAGAATGTTTGCCGATTGGTTCCATATGGTGGGAGTGTCAAAGATGAGATGAAGAGAAGGGAGCTAAAATTCTCACCAGGAAAGTGGGGGGAAAATTTTTTTTTTTTTAAATTAAGTGCCCAATGTGGTGTCTTTTTCCAATTAAGGGGCAATTTAGTGTGGCCAATCCACCTACCCTGCACATCTTTGGAATATGCAAGTGAGACCCACGCAGATGGGGAGAATGTGCAAACCCCACACAGACAGTGACCTGGGCCCTTGGTGTTGTGAGGCAGCAGTGCTAATCACCGTGTCACTGCGCTGCCCAAATTTTTTTAAATTTTTCATTGCACCGGGGAAACGAAGCAGGGCTGCCACATGTGTCCATTCTGTTTTTGTTGGCAATTGGGTCCTTGTGATGAGGAGCTTGGAGTTGTTTGGGGGGGGGTGGGGGAGATGCGGGGCCGTGGAACATAGAGTGTGATTCAACGTGGACAATTTGTTGTTATATATTTTGGACTTGGGCTCCTCAGTGGGGGATATAATGGGTTCGCTACAAAGATTTGGGGCATTTTCAGGGTACAAGTTGAATTTGGGGAAAAGTAAGTATTTTGTGGTTTCCTCTCCAAGGGCGGGAGCTGGGGTGGTGGGTGGTTGCCATTCCGTGTGGCAGCATCGCACTTCAGGTATCCGGGGATGCAGGGGCCCGGAACTGCGCAGGTCTTTGGAAGTTGAATTTCTCTAGCTTGGTGGGGAGGGTGAAGGCTGATTTGTCAAGCTTGGATAATCTTCCTCTGTCGTTGGCGGGCCAGGTACAGGCAGTGAAGATGACCATTCTATGGCGATTTTTGTTTTCGTTTGTGCTTGCCGGTCTTTTTGCCCAAGGCATTTTTCAAGGGGATCGACAAGCTGATCTCTTCATTTGTATGGACAGGGAAGATAGCACATTAGAGGGGACAGCAGTCGTGGGTGGAGGTAGGTTTCCCAAGTCTGATGTACTATAGTTGAGCAGCGAATGCAGAGAAGGTTCAGGGATAGAATAGGGAGGCAGGGTCTTTGTGGATAAAGATGGAGGTGGGTTAATGTAGAGGGTCGGGTGCTGATGCGGACGCCACTCCTGCTGGCTCCAGGGAAGAATTTGGTGAGTCCGGTGGTGGTGGCCACGCTGAAGATTTGGAGGAAGTATCGGCAACATTTTAGGTTGGGAGCTGGGTCGGGGGGATGCCGATCGGATAAAATCACGGATTTGAGCCGAAGAGGATGGATGCGAGGTCCGGGGATAGGAGAGGAGGATCAGGTGGATGAAGCATCTGTTGCTGGGAGGGCGGTTTGTAAGCTTGGAGGACCTGAATGAGAAGTTTGGAATGCACGGGAGGCGTTTCCAGTACATGCAGGTGCGGGCCTTAGGAAGGTTTTCCCGAACTTCCCGATGAGGAATTGAACTAAAGAAAAGAGCATTAGACTGGGATGACCAGTTAGAATGATGCATTATAGACATTAATTCGGGTTGCAGGGAGTGAACAGGGAGATTGGGTAAAGCATGGCGAGAGGGGGATGGGTAGCTATTAGGACCGGTTCTTTGCACAAAGGATACTGCAAAGGATGCTGGGAGAAAGAGGCCCAAGGGGAGGAATGTGTAATGGGCCAATCAGGATCAGTGGTTGTGGAGGTCAGGTTACATGGCCAGGTCAAGGAATGTGGGAAAAGGGCCTATAAGAATCTTGTATTTGTCACCGTTACCTTATTTGGTCGTGTGTGAAACTTGATTCTATGTTCATGTGTATAAGATGTTATGTGCTTTATTTTCACTCACTTGCTCTGGGGATCTCAGGAACAGTGTTGGTCCTGCTGTTATCAGAGTGAGTTTGGCTTGCAAGCTATTTGAAATAAAATAAAACAATATCTACAAATCCGAACTCAGCCTTTTGATTGAGACCAGACTGGACAGAAATAACTCAATTTCATCACCGATAGCGCCTGCCTTTTCGTTGTTGGAGGTGGTGCTGTCAGCAGTGGTCGGGGTGTCGTCTCCGTGATTTATGGTAAGATTTTGGAGGAGAATAAGATATCCATGGAGGGGGTTACGGCTAAGTGGGAAGAGTTGGGGAAAACATTAGAGGAGGGACTGTGGTGTGAGGTGCTTCAGAGGGTGAATGCCTCGACTTAGTGTGCAAGGCTGGGGTTGATATAGCTGAAGGTGGTGTACAGGGCGCACCGGACAATGTCAAGATGAGTCGGCGGAGGATATCTGTGAGAGGTGTGGGAGGGGTCCTGCAAATCAGGTGCATATGTTCTGGTCATGACCGAAGTTGGAAAAGTTTTGGAGGGTGGCTTCCAGCACGTAGACGAGGAGCCTGGTCCTCTGGAAGCCACATTCAGGGTATCGGACTTGCCGGAGTTCCAGACAGGCACGGAGGCAGATGTTTTAGCCTTCGCCTCACTGATTGCTCGCAGGCAGGTCCTGTTGGTGTGGAGGTCAGCTGTTCCACCTTATGCTTCAGCGTGGCGGGGGACCTGTTCGAGTTCTTAGCCCTGGAGAAGGTGAAATTTGCCCTGGGGGAGATTTGGATGAGTGGGTTGGGGGGGGGGGGGTTAATTAATGTGTTGGGTGGGTTCATTGTGGTTGTAAAATGTAAAAGGTTGAACATTTGGAATACAAATACTTAAAAACCATATTTAATTACCTGTCTGAATTATTTGAAACATCCTCTTCCAAACTTTGTATTGCAGTGGACCACAAAATTTCTCAGCCTCAAAACGCACAATGGGGCCATTCACTGTTTCACAAGGACTGTAATGAAACAATTAGCTGATTAATGTTGCAGAAAACATGGGAACAGCTTCCCTGAGATGCATGGAGAAACTGAGGCAAAAAGAGTTAGAAGGACAGATAAAGCGACTGTGTGAGTGAGCAAGGACACCAAAATAGATAGAGCGAGTCAGAGAATAAGTGAGGGGGAGGCAAAGCGGTACATGACAGATAAAACAGAAAGAAAGGCAGGTGAAAAGATAAAGGCATAAACTGAAATGAAACAAAATGCAGCGGTTATGCTTTAATCTCACCCATCAGAGGAAATGTTCAGCACCTGAAACAAGAAGAAAATAAATTGAGAGAACTGAGAGTGGAATTTTGAAAAAGCCCTGGTGACTGCACCATCTCCCTGCCAACCACAGCAACTGACTGATACAGAACACAAAGGTTGAAAGCTCTCAGCATCAGTGACTGCCAATAGAGAATGAAAATCTCATCCCGCTGATGGGGCCGAGGTGGAAGAGTCAAATCTTGTTCTCATTTACTTTTTTTATTAATAAAGGTTTGGGGGCAATCTGGCTCGATTGCATTTATTCCTGTGACGAGGGGATGGTGTCCTCCGCCTTAAAATTCAGACTTCCTTGTGGTGAAGGTGCTCCCACAATGGCATCGATAGAAAATTATTAACCCAGCGATGGTTGTAAATGTCCAAATCAGAATGCTACACATCCTGGATAGGATATTGTTCGCACAACATCCAAGATTTGGGCTCAAATTCAGAGGCGGCAAAGGCATCCTTTCTCTGCCAGTGCAGGGTGCCAGATGTTGAACTTCACCTCTTGAATGGGAAATCAGATTATGTTCAAGCCAAATTCTGATATCAGAGGATGTACCTAGCAGGGCTCTTCCTCTCCTTCCCTGGCCTATCCCATTCCCAGGGACAGCACATTACAGATGCAATGTCTGCTGCTAAACTAATAGATGCAGAAAAAGTAAAAGCATTTTGTTTCATTTCTTGTAGTGAATGGATTTTTTTAAAAAAGGGCAGGAAAAATAAACAGGCTTCCGCCCTTGGGCTCATAATGAGTTACCTTCAATACGTCACTCAGGTCGGTGGTCTGCAGCACTGCCTTGAAGGGGCCCACCAGCAAACTCAAGTGCTTAGTCCTCTGCAAGCATTCTGCTTTTAGCCTTTCCAACTCCTCCAGGGTGTGCTGTTTCTCAGTGTCTATCCACTCCATCAAAACCTTCTCCTCAGAATCTAGGAAGCTCCGCAAAGTGGCAAAATCTTCTTGCACTTGCTGCTGGAGTTTCTCAGCTTCTTCCTGGAAGAAAAGAAGAGAACAATTCACAATTTAGGCTTGGTCTGAGGGGCTCGTGCACAACTAGCGAATTAATACAACTAGCCACTGAATCTGATCTCAATGTCTCAGTAACCCATCATTTACTGAATCACATTTCCTGCCCCTCTCCATAGGTACAAATAATGTGATAAGCCCTCTTCCACAACATGGTGCCTGAATATCCCATCTGGAGTCAGATAGATTAGCTAGGTTCCTTAGTCTTTAATAATTTGGATAATATCCGCTGGGTTCAAGAGGTAGAATGCTATTGAAGTGCCCCTGGGGAAGAGTAGAAAAGGTTAGGCAGAATTCCTGGTCCAAATCAGTGTGTGTCAAACTCAGCTCTAACATGCTTTGACAAAGAGTGATCCAGACTCAAAACGTTAATTCCCTTCTCTCCGAACAGATGCTGTCAGACCTGCTGAGATCGTCCAGTATTTTCTGTTTTTGTTTCAATCCTAATATAACCGTGTAAAGTCAAATATCCTGCTGCTACTCATTGGCTGGGTTCATATGAAGAAGAGTAGGGTACGGTAAAGTTGCCATAGTCGCAGATGACCATAGGCTGCTTTCGCCTTTTGAGGGGGAGAGCTGATCGATGGTGATTTAACCTGAGGATCATCACACCTCAGGTGAGAAGCAAGGTTGAGAAGGTGGGGCCTGTAAGGTACTGAAGGGTACACCCATGGAACCAGTGCAAAGGGGAGTTTGGAGATAATTATCTGTGCGCATCCAGAGTTGCTTACTTGGGCTGCTGTCATGTTGCGTTCAATGTCTTCGAATCTTGAGGTCTGCTCCGAACTCTCTGCTTCTAACTTGATCAAGTGTGCAGACAAAAGTTCCTGGTTAAAACACAAAAAATGCTTCAAAATTCTGCTGGGGAAGAACATTACCAACAAGCATGTGTCACTGGCTGGGCCAACATTTGCTACCCATCCCAACTGCCCTTGAGCTGAATGGCTTACTGGGCCATTTCAGTGTGCAGTTAAGAGTCATCCACATTGCTGTGGGTTTGCGTATGTAGCCCAAACCAGGTTAGGATGCCATATTTCCTTCCCGAAAAGAACATTAGCGGACCACATCTAAAAACTAGTTGTTTTTTTCAAAATAATAGTCGTTGATAGAAGATCACCATTACTGAGATTAGCTTTACATTCCTGATTTATTAACTGAATTTAAATTTCTCCAGCTGCTGCCGGTGAACCCATGTTCCAAGAGCAGTAGTTGGGTCTCTGGATTATTTGCCCAGGGACTTTTACCAGTGTGCCACTGTCTTTTCCGGTGTGGTCCTACCGTCAACTAAGTCATTATGACATTAAAATATCTATATTGAGACTTCCGATGGCAGCCATGGAGTGAGTGGTGGCACACAGGGCAGCTCCAGCTCAAAGGCGTTGGTTTGGACACTTTATACCCGTTAGCGGTGTACCTCCGGCAGGAAAGTGGTGCATGTGTCGAGGGAGAGGTTCTCCCCAAGATTGGCATGTCTATTGGCTACCAGACCCGGCAAAAAACAGTTAAAAGACCTGGCTATGGAATTGGAGGAGACCGGAGGAGCAGCAACAATTGCGAGAATGGCGGAGTTAAGAGGGTCGTCGTCAATGGGGAAGGCCTAGATGGAATCGTTGGTGGCCTTCATTAAAGACATATTTCGCCAGCAAAGGAAGGAGATGCATGGTGACCTTTCGAAGGCTATTGAGGGAGCAGTTGCACCTCTGCGAGGATAGATGGACCGTTTAGAGAAGTGCCTTGAGGCAGAAGGGGCGGAGAAAAGAGAGGTGCAGAAGGTAGTGTCCGCCCAGAGCGATTGGATCGTGTCCTTGGGGGCAGAGGTGGGGGGCCTGGGGGACCTGTGCAAGTTGTTGAGGGTGAAAGTGGAGAAGCAGGAAAACAGGTATAGGCAGCAGAACCTGCGGATTGTGGGGCTGCCAGAGGGTGGGGAAGGAACGAGCGCCATAAAATATGTTTCAAAGAT
This sequence comes from Scyliorhinus torazame, assembly GCF_047496885.1. Lineage (NCBI taxonomy): Eukaryota > Metazoa > Chordata > Chondrichthyes > Carcharhiniformes > Scyliorhinidae > Scyliorhinus > Scyliorhinus torazame. The sequence continues at coordinate 277,877,653 of NC_092709.1, forward strand.
GCTGCCGGGTTGATGGACGAGGGGGTCCTGGAAAAGGCCCCAGAGGTGGGCAGGGGAGAAGATTCTACGGGCGGCCGTGGAGAAGCGAAACTGTGTATGGGAGGGGGAATCGTGTTCAAAGAAATTCTATGAAATCTATGAAATATCAAGATATTGGTGCAGAGCTGGTGAAGAGGCGTGCAGGATTCAACAAGGCCAAGGTGGTATTGTACGGAACGAAGATTCGGTTTGGGGTGCTGTATCTGACAAAACTGTGGGCACTTTTGATGGCCGGGAGTACTATTTTGAAATGCCAGAAGAAGCCAATGATTTTATAAGGGATCATAACCTGGTAGAGAACTGAGAGTTGGTGTGAAATGGTGGAGATGTATATGCAAAGTTTGGAGGTTATGGTTTTTGGATGTTGCCGGAGCGTGGTTGGGGGGTCGGGGGGATTTCTTTGGGGAGTTAAGAGTTTGTAAGAGGTGTCATGTCCGCAGCCACCATCGTTCCTCCCCCCCTGGAAATGTAAAAGCCGACGCGCTGGCAAAAGCAGGATCCAGGCATGGGTATTTTTGGAAACCCCCCGAAAGCACCCCAGTGAGTGCGCCAGTGAGTGCAGTTCAGGTCATGCAGACTAGGATCGAAGATCTAGTAGAGGCCCAGAAGCAGGATAGCGCTCTCACTGAGATCGTGAAAGGGACGTTTCCAGCCTCACACGAGGTACAGAAATATGATAACCACACATGACCTTCTGGTCGCCACACTACCAGAAAGATGTGGAGGCTTTAGAGAGGGTGCAGAAGAGATTTACCAGAATGTTGCCTGGTATGGAGGGCATAAGCTATGAGGAGCGGTTGAATAAACTCGGTTTGTTCTCACTGGAACGAAGGAGGTTGAGGGGAGACCTGATAGAGGTCTACAAAATTATGAGGGGCATAGACAGAGTGGATAGTCAGAGGCTTTTCCCCAGGGTAGAGGGATCAATTACTAGGGGGCATAGGTTTAAGGTGAGAGGGGCAAGGTTTAGAGTAGATGTACGAGGCAAGTTTTTTTACGCAGAGGGTAGTGGGTGCCTGGAACACGCTACCGGAGGAGGTGGTGGAAGCAGGGACGATAGTGACATTTAAGGGGCATCTTGACAAATACATGAATAGGATGGGAATAGAGGGATACGGACCCAGGAAGTGTAGAAGATTGTAGTTTAGTCGGGCAGCATGGTCGGCACGGGCTTGGAGGGCCAAAGGGCCTGTTCCTGTGCTGTACATTTCTTTGTTCTTTGACGGTGTGGTGCTGAAAGACACGCTTTATGTAGTTCCGAAGCAAGATCGGAACCAATTAATCTGTTTATTCCATGAGCACCAGGGAATCGATCCCACCGCAGCCCACCTCAAACAGCTTTGTTGGTGGCCAAATCTCAAAAAGGATGTATCCCATTACATTGAGAATTGCCTCATCTGCGCTCAGAACAACCCAGATAGGTATGCCAAAAAAGCACAACTCAGCCACACTTGACCTGTCAACGGCCCCTGGACTAACCTCCAGATCGATTTTATAGGTCCATTACCCCCTTGCAGGAATGGCTATAAATATGTTCTGGTGGTCATAGACACTTTCACAAAGTGGGTGGAAGCATCTCCAGCCCGCACCAACACCGCGAAAACCACAGCCAAAATCCTAACCCACCACATTTTTACAAGATGGGGACTCCCCCGCAGCATTGAATCGGACCAAGGTTCTCACTTTACGGGACGGGTCATGCAGAACGTCCTCACGATATTTGGCATAACCCAAAAATTTCACATTGCGTACCACCCACAGTCGAGTGGTATAGTGGAGCGCATGAATCGGACCCTAAAAACCACCCTTAGAAAAATGGTCCAGCAGAACAACACTACTTGGGATTCGGTCCTTCCCTTTGCGCTGATGTTTTTGCGTAACACTGTTTCCACCTCCACAGGTTACACCCCACACACCCTCATGACCGGACGCCCCATGAAAGGGACAGAGTACTTGTTGGGTTTAGACCTGACCAGCCCTGAAGTTACGGCCCTCACCCACGAGAAAGCCGTTGAGCAATTACTTGCAAATGTAAAAACGGCTCAGTTAGCAGCCGCTGTTAAACTGGGCACTAAAAAGAAACAGAGCAAGGCCTGTTTTGATAAGGCAGTACATGCAACGGGGTATAATAAAGGACAACAAGTGATGTTGTCTGTGTATAACCCCAGCACATTTCTGTCTCCGAAATACTCGGGTACGTACTCCATTACGGATAAAGTAAGCCCGTCGGTATACAAAATCAAATACCAAAATGGTAAGACTGCGTGGTTTCACATGAACCAGCTAAAGGCTTATGGAGCACAGTCAAACCACGCCCACCACGTCATGCTTGACGCAGCAGACCAAACCCCGCCCACAGCCAACGTGACCACACCAACCCCCACCACGTCCAGCCCAGACACGGACTCGCCCCCGACCCCACCCTCAAAATTTACACTCCGCCCCGGAACGCCAACAGACTGCAGCAGCAGACAGTGACTGTGACTCTGACGACAGCCACAGCATGCCTCCCTACTATCCTGGTCCCACACCCAGCGACTCCGAGTTCGACTCCAGTGATCCCTTCCTCATCACTTTCTTAAACAAACCACACCACCGAACCACACGGACGACCCCGACTTTGTCCACACACAACTTGACGAAAGCCATTGGCACCGCAACAACTCCTACAGACTCGTCCGCAGCGACAAAAGCAACCCCAACTCATACCACGCAGCCCTCTCAACATTAATTCACTCCAGAATTTGGCACCCGGGAGAAGGGGACGACCTCGAGTCAGACCCCCAATCCGCCAACCCCTTTGCGACCCTGTTCGCAACAGAGAACTGAGGTGTCCACATGATGATTTAAAGGAGACACTTGGGGAAAAGTGTTGTCCTTCCTGATGGAACCTGCAGGATGTTTTGTGTTGTTTGTAGGTTTGTTTAAATGTTGTTCGTCCGACAGGAGAATTTCTCACTGCCACCCATTCACCTGAAACTTTTTAGCTCTTTCCAAAACCCCCACCGCGGCCAGACGCTTGTTCAGCGGTACCAACTTGTCCACAGATACCACAATGGTACCAACTTGTCCACAGATACCTGGTCAACAGACCAGACGCTTGTTCAGCGGAACTAGCTTATCTGCAGATACCTGGTCAGCAGACCGGACGTCCGTTCTCATTCAAGGGTAGAAGCACAGCACTAGCTTCTCACCTGGTGCTGGTCAAAGTGCCAGATGCCCGATCTGATTTGAGGGTAGAAGCACAGCACTAGCTTTGCAGCTGGTACTGGTTCAAGGCCAGATGCCCGATCTGATTTAACGGTAGAATCACAGCAGCAACCCCACCATGATGACTACATTTTTGCCCGTTCTTGTCGGTTGCTCAGGCAGTGGAGAAACGGCATGAGACCAGCCCTGCCTGGGAACCCCCCGCTGGTCAAAAACGCTCGGGTAGGGGATATACGGTATTGGTAGCCGTCCTACCCGGGGACTCCATCCAAATCTTACCCGTCGCGGCCCATACGCACCTCATTCGCCCTTTTCCTTTCAAAACAGTTTTATTTATTTAGGCAACCCTTGGGTTGCTGCCTCATGCTATTTATATCCAGGAACATTTGGATGATAAACTTAGCACTGGGTCACCATTGGGAAGTGTGCCGTGTCCTAACATTTGTTTTGAAAAAAAAATGGGGGAGTCACATAGAGTGACCAATTATAAGGGTTTAATTGACCCCAAGAAGGACCGACACAGTAACATACCGGATATTATATCAAGGTAGTTACAGATACTATGCTTGTTTTACAGAACTCCAGAAGCTCCAGGACCGGAAAAAACAGAGAACACAAAGAAAGAAAAAGAAGGAGGACAGCCATGAGGACTTCTTTCATCGTGATCAAGATTTTTATACTGGACATTTGGTTGTGCGGGAAAGCGGACCCCATTACTCCAAACCCCCCTGCCGTTAATATTTCACTGCCCCGCAGTACCGAGGGCCCAGTCACCAGCCACGCTGCATTATCCTGATGTGCCAAGTTCATAACTTGGTCCTCCCTGTCGTACGTTATTGAAGCACTATTAGCGTTGGCCATACTCTGCTGTGCAGTACAGACTATGCGCCTCCGCAAATGGAGAAGGAGAGCCTACCGCGCTCGAACCCCGGTATATCAGATCCAATCCCCTATATTCGGTTATGACCAGACCTCAGCGACCTATGAAACCAGAATAATATAAACATGCACTTGCGTTTTTCTGTAAATAAAAAATGCACAAAACCCCATCAACAGAAAATGTATGATCCTGAGCTTGACTGCCAAGCCAGGAAAGAGTATATGGAATGTTATGATTGTTATTGTATGTTTTAAAGAGATAGGATGATGCAATGCTTGATGAGTGTATTTAGGTAAAATTAGAGGTTCCAAGCTTTTATTTTGTGGATGCATGCCCCTGCCTGACATAGCGCCTTCAAGAATTGTTTAGGTAAACTTTTGTGCATAGCTAGGGTCAGAGTAGTGGCCATGTACGAGGTGCACCCACCCCGGGTTAGGGAACGGAAAGGACAACATTTATGTGATCCTTCACGCTTCGCATTAGGATCACAAGGAGGATCTGTAGCCACCTAAAATGGCTGATTCCCTATTAATTTGGCCAAAACCAGATTTAAAATGGCTAACCGAAAAGGCTGATGGGAAAAGCAGCCAACAGGACACAAACGGACAGCTGCAGACAGAATAGCGAATTCGGATCTGGGGAAGTCGGCCCAGATCGATACCGAAGACTATTAGCAGCACATCAACACATACATCTGCAGTTTAATCGGCTATCCCCGGGAACAATTGCAACATCTTAGCAATTGAATGCCGGGCCAGACCTCTCGGCGCCTGCAGTGGCCGAAACAAAGACAGGTGAACAACCACCCCCCGATCGAGGAATCGCCCCATTATTGGAGCATATCGAACCCAGTGATTGGGAACAAGTCCAATCACTTGGGACTCAGGGTCAAGGGCCGCCCCGAGAGGCGGGAAGCCCCTGGGCCCTATAAAGTGAGGGGCCAAGTTCAGATCGCTCTCTCTCTCTCCCTTCTTCTCCTGCTCGCAACCTTCGCAAGAACATCGACCAGAAACAGGAAGTCTGACTCCAGCGATCGTTACCCGATAGAGATTCCTAGCCATCGACCCGTGTCAGCCTTTTTGAATCCCGCAGGCCAGATCCAATTCGATAAACCATTTGTTTCCCTGACCTGGTGGGCCATCCCCAAAAGTTAAGTATTGGCCAGTAGTGGTAGGTTTTGATATAGATAGTAGGATTATTGTATAAGTATTGATTGCTGTACATAATAAATGACCGTTGATTTCAATCTTACTAAGCGGTGTGCTGACTTATTAATCATAACTCGAGCTTGAACCACGTGGCGGTATCAGAAAGATACCTGGCGACTTGTGAGCAAAGGTGACATAATCAGAGCTACTAAAACTAAGGCTAAAAAGAGCAACAGCTGCCACGCTGGCCAGTAATGCTGGTGAACGGAGGCTAGGTGGGGGTGCAGGCCACGAGAGGTGGCCAAATGAGGGAGGGGGGATTACAACGTTACAGAGTTGGAGACTGACCGTGGTCATGGACGGAGAGGGGGGCCATCCTGGATGGGCCTGATTTAGGGTGGTATTAGAGGAGCCAGAGCCGGAGGGGGATGACGGCAGACGATAAAGGGGAATGGAAGCGCAAGCTCCCGGTAAGAATTGTAACTTGGTACGTCTGGGGATTAAATGGGCCGATTAAGAGGTGATCTTTTTACAGGAGACTCACCACTGGGTGAAGGACCAGGTTAGGTTGAGGAAGGAATGGATGGGTGGGACACGTATTTCACTCGAAGTTGCGCAGGTGGCCATTTTGTGGGTCCAAGGAATTGGGGAACCCTGGGGGAAGGTATGTGATTGTGAGTGGGGTGCTGGAGAGAGGATGCCAGTGGTGCCGGTCAACCTACATGCGCCAAATTGGGATGATGTTGGGTGTGTGAGGGGTTTGTTGGGGCAATCCCAGACCTGGATTCGCACCAATTGATTATGGGTAGAGATTTTAACTGCGTGATGGAAGAGAGTGTGGATAGGTCCAGCCCTAAGTCAATAGGAAGGGGGAGGATGGCGAAGGAGTTGGGAGGGTTTATAGAGTGTATGGGAATGGTCGAATTGTGGAGGTTTAAGAACGGGGGGGGGGGGGGGGGGGGGGAAAGAGTACTTCTTCAAACACGTGTACGAGGTGTACTCGAGAATTGATTTTTTTTGTGGTGAGCCAAGTGGTGTTATTGGGGGTGATGGGGGCGGAGTATGCAGGGATTGTGATGTCCGATCATGCGCCGCATTGGCTGGAGATGAGGCTTAGAGCAGGAAATGTGCAGAGGCCGGGATGGAGGCTAGGTTTGGTCCTGCTGGCAGAGAAGGGGTTTTGTGAAAAGGCGAGGTCGCCGTGTGGGGAATACGTGGAGATTAACCAGAATAGGGAGGTGTCGGTAGTCACGTTCTGGGAAGCATTGAAGGTGGTGGTCAAAGGGGAGATTATTTTGTTCAAGGTACACAGAGATAAGAGGCAGAGGAAGGAGTATGGAGGTTGTTGGATGAGATAGTCGTGGTGGGCAGGAGATACGCAGGGCCCCACTAAAGAGTTGTTGACGGAGAGGAAGAGGTTGCAGGGCAGTTCGATAGGTTGATAATGGGAAAGGCTACGGAGTGCGAGGGATGTGCAATATGAATATGGAATGAAGGCAAGCCGTAGGCTGAGGAGGCAGGCTATGTCTGGGGAAATTTTCAAGGTGCGAACTGAAAGGGGAAGATAGTGTCAGAGCCGGGGAGGATAATTGAGGGGTTTAGGGGGTACTATGAGAAGCTGTACAGGGCGGAGAGAATGCAATTATGGGACAATTCCTGGATGGATTGGAGTTTCCAAGGTTGGAGGAAGAGAGGAGGCAATCATTGGAGGAGCCACCAGGGCTGAGGGAAGTGATTGACAGCATTAGGGGGATGAAGTTGGCGAAGGCTCCAGGGCCGGATAGCTTTCTGCTAGAGTTTTATAAGGTGTTCTCAACAGAGTTGGCACCGCATTTGTTGGGGATGTTTAGTGAGGCATTGGAGAAAGGGGAGCTGTCAGAAATGAAAAATGAAATGAAAATCGCTTATTGCCACAAGTAGGCTTCAAATGAAGTTACTGTGAAAAGCCCCTCGTCGCCACATTCCGGCACCTGTTCGGGGAGGCTGGTACGGGAATTGAACCGTGCTGCTGGCCTGCCGTGGTCTGCTTTAAAAGGCAGCTATTTAGCCCAGTGTGTTAAACTGCCCCTGAGACACTCACACAGGCGTTGATCACATTAATCCTGAAAAAGGGGAAGGATCCATTGGGAATGTGGGTCGCATCGGCCCGTTTCACTCTTGAACACAGATGTGAAAGTGCTGGCTACATTGGTAGTGGGCAGGATGGAGGGATGCATGCCAGGGATGGTTGCTGAGGATCAAATGGGTTTTGTAAAGAGTAGGCAACTCTCCAGTGACATCAGGAGACTGTTGAATGAGGTTATGACTCGACAGTGGGGCGGGTGCTGGAGGTCTTGTTTCTATAGACACAGAGAAGACTTTTGATCGGGTGGAGTGGAGGTATTTATTTGAGATCTTGGGCAAGTTTGGGTTTGACCAGAAGTTTGTGACGTGGGTGCGTTTGCTACATGTAGCTCCGGTGGCAAGTGTATGTACAAACGGGATGAATTCATGCAGTTTTGTGCTGCATAGAGGAACGAGACAGGGATGTCCGTTATCGCCGTTGTTGTTCACGCTGGCGATGACCCTGCGGGGGTCTGTAGAGTGGCAAGGTATTGAGGGGGAGCAGGGGGCACAGGGTGCCATTGTACACAGACAACTTGTTGTTCGTGTCGGACCCGTTGCAGAGTATAGACAGGATGATTGGAATATTGGAGAGGTTCGGGACCTTCGGGAAGAGCGAGGTATTTCTGGTGAATGCGGCAGGGGGCCAACTTGGGGATGTTGCTATCTAAGTTAGCTAGGGAAAGGTTCAGGTACTTGGGGAATCAGGTCACAAGGGAATGGGCTACGATGCATAGGTGGAATTTGACAACTTGGTGGAGGAGATTAGGGGGGGATTTTAAGAGATGGGATACATTACACTAGAGACTGGCAGGGAGGCTGCAGGTTGTAAAAATAAATGTGCTGCCAAGGTCCTGCTCGTTTTATAGACCCTCCCCATCTTTCTACTGAAGACCGTCTTCTGGAAATTGGAGACAGTGATTTTGGAGTTTATATGGGTGGAGAACGTGCCAAGGGTAAAGAAGGCCCTGTTACAGAGGCAGAGACAGAAAAGGGGAGTGGTTTAGGGGGGGGTACATGTGGAGTGGGTTAAGATGGAGGAGGAATCCTGTAGGGATCCAGTCTGAGGGCTATGGTGACAGCTCCGTTACCACTAGCCCTGAGGAAGTGTACAGAGAGCCTGATGGTACAGTCGACGGTTAGGATGTGGATTCAGCTGCGGAGACACTTCAAGTTGGAGGGGATGGAGGTGTTGACACCACTTTGCGGGAACCACAGGTTTAAGCCAGGGGAGATGGATGGGATGTATGGGAAGTGGAGGGACGCAGGGCTGGTGAGGGTGAGGAACTTGTATCTGGAGGGGAAATTTGCATATCTGGGTGAGTTGCGAGACAGATTTGAGTTGCCAAGGGGGAGTAAATTTAGATACATGCAGGCACGAAAAGGAGTGGAGGACATTTCCCAGGTTGCCGGGGTATACCCCATTGGAGCAACTGCTGCTCTCGGATGGGTCGGGAGAGGGTAGGATTGGGGACATATATGCGTGGTTGGGTAGCGGGGGGGTGTAAGTGGTGAGGATCAAGAACAAATGGGAGGAATTGGGGGAGGGAGAAAATAGGCTTGGGACTGTGGTGCGAAGTGATGCGTAGGCTGAAATCAACCTCCTCCTGCACAAGGATGAGCTTGATTCAGTTCAAGGTGATATGACCCAGGCGAGGATGAGTGTGTTCTTCCAAGAAGTGGTCGATGAGTGCAAGAAGTGAGGGCAAGGGCACAAGTTCTGGGATTGTGAGAAACTGGAGAGTTACTGGGAAGTGGTATTTGGGACATTATCTAATATTCTGGGGCTGGAGGTCAGGCTGGACCCAACGGTGGTATCGGAAATGCTGGAGCTGCTGGAGGAGAAGTGGACTGATGCTGTGGCCTTCGCCTCTCTATCTGCCCAACGGATCTTGCTGAATTGGATGTTGGATACGCAGTCGAGGGTGGCAGTCTGGCTGGGGGGACCTGTACGACTTTCTCCGGTTGGAAAAGATCAAATTGGAATTGAGGGGGTCAGCGGAGGGCTTCACGGTGGGATTCTTCATGACAATGAAGAACTGTTTGTCACGGAGGGTGGGGGGGGGGGGGGAGTGGGTAGGTAAAAGGGGGAAAAAAAACTGTACAAACTGTGGATCAGAGTCAAAATTCCCTATTTAACATCACGGGAGCACCGTAACATGTCATGATGACTGTGAATGGTCCAGGAAGCAGGTCCATGACAACCTTCTCAGGAAATCCAGGAATGGGAAATGAATTGAACCTTTCTAGAATTGCCCACATCTCCTGGGTGGCAGGAGGAAATCTGCTGGGGGGGGGCAGGAGGAAATCTGCTGGGGGGGCAGGAGGAATCTGCTAGAGTTCAACAAGGTGCACGGGGGGGGGGGCACTGAACAAACTCGGGTCCTCCGTCTGCAGCCACCTTACCTTCAACTCGCTCAGCGCTTCTTCCACCGGTACCACCGTGTGCCCGCGGTGTGGGCCCACTATGGCACACTTACTGCACACTCTCTGTCTGTCCGGCCTGCAGAAATAGGCCAGCTTCTTGCCATGTTCAGCGCACCTCCCGCCCTCCCCACGGGCGTCGCCTCCATCCTCCTCCATCCCGCCCTCCCTCTCAGCGGAACACCGGAGCTATTTCTCCGCCGGGGCTGTGGTGTCCGCTTCGCCTCCCGCCTGAAGAGAAGGCTTCATTGGCGCCTGGGCTGAGGAGCGCCCCCGCCCTGTCTGCTGTCTGTCTGCAGGGAAGTCCCAGCCTATTTCCTGACCGACATCCGAGTCTCCAACCGGGGCGGGGGCGCAACTTCTAAACCATTTCGTGATCCAGGGCAGTGCGCGCCTGACAAATTAAAATCACTTTATATAACCTCCCAAAAATTATTGAATTCTGGATGATTTGCCTCCACGAGGGTGGGAGAGAGAATTCCCCGTTAGAAAATTGATTTGGTGACTTTGAACTGAGTTTTCCACTTCTGCCGACAGATCTTTGGAGGGAGGTTTGGAGCTCCCTCCCTCCACTCCCCTCCCCTTTAACCCGATCCTCCATTTAGTGTCATGATGTGGAGATGCCGGCGTTGGACTGGGGTGAGCACAGTAAGAGGTCTTACAACACCCAGGTTAAAGTCCAACAGGTTTGTTTGGAATCACGAGCTTTCGGAGCGCAGCTCCTTCATCAGGTGAGTGAAGAGGTAGGTTACACAAATGCAGCATATAGAGACAAAACCAATGATGCAAGTTGATACTTTGACTACGAGTTTTTGCAGGTAAGTCTTTACAATTAAACAATAATCAGTAACGACTGCAATGTCAATCCCCATATCAATAACAACGATCCCATCCTCCCACCAAACCCCCAAATATTAGCCCGCATGTTAACATAAACAAATAACAAAAAGGAATCAGGAGTCATCCATAGTCACCATTAACACATACAGTCCACTTGCCTCCAACCCTCCATGCCCACCCACCCCTAATGTTCGATGTAATCCAATTCTCAAAAGTGCATAATGAATAATGCCCATGAATTGTAGAAAATGTGAAAAAGGAGGAGATTAAAAATATGAGTTTTTAAAAAGGTCCAGTAAACCCAGTACTCCTTTGGAGCTGTATAATAGGTAGGAAATTTTAGATGTCTATGAAGTGAACAACATGACTGAATCAGGCGGTAAGGGCACCCAGAGGGCAGGAATGCAGGAGCTTCAGTCCTTAAATTTGTCCAACAGGTTTGAGATTTTTTTCAGCTTGTTTGAATGAGAGTGGGGCTGCACTGTTGATGAGCTGGCTGGCCATAGCACCATGGTACAGGAAGCCATTCAAATGGAAGGAATTACAAAGAATATAGTAGCAGTAGGGGACAGTATACTCAGAGGATTTCACACCATTCTCTGCGGCAAAGAGCGTGAGTGGAGGTGGATTTGTTGACTATCCCTACCAGGATTCAGGCCATCTGCTCAGGGATGGAGCGGAGCTTGCAGTCAGAAGGGTAGGACCCAGTCATTGCGGTCCATGTAGGTACACAGGCAGGACAGTGAAGGACGTTCTACGTAGCCATTATGTTGAGCTTGGCACCAAATTAAAAGGCAGAACCTCAAAGGTAATAATCTCTGTATTACTACTGGGCCACATATAAATTGGCACAGGACAAATCAGATCAGGAAATCTGAAGACCACAAGACCAAATGTAATAGGAACAGGAATAAGCTGTTCACCCCTGGAGCCAGCTCTGCCATTTAATAGGATCATGGTCGATTCGACATTCGTACCTTGTGTTGGCCTATTATGTATTTTCTTTTATTTCCTTTTCTTTTCATGTACTTAATGATCTGTTGTGCTGTTCGCAGAAAAATACTTTTCATTGTACCTTGGTACACGTGGCAATAAACAAAAATCCAAATCCGTTCCTCACGTCCACTTCCTGCCCTTTCCCTGTAACCCTTGATTCCCTCATTGATCAAGAATCTATCTATCTCAGCCTTAAATATACACAAGGACTCTGCCCCCACGTCTCTCTGGCAAGGAGTTCCAAAGATTCACAACAGAGGGCGGTAGTGAGAAGTGACAGAGAAGGATTCTGGGAGAAGTCAGCTCGCTCACCACAACTGAGAAGGGATCGCAGAGGAGGACCTGGTGCCCAACAAGAGGAAGGGCATCCAAAAAAGGGCAATAGCGTGAAGTGACTGACGAGTACCCAGTGTCAAAGAACAGTAAATCCCCCAACATTACATTGCTGCAGTGTTTCCATCCTTCCCTCCTTCTCAAACCAAAAGGAGAGAGAGAGACAGAGACAGGCTGTTAGATAATTGTTTGTGGCTTAGAAACAGCAGAGCCTCAGCAGTGTCCATCATCTTGATCAGTAAAGATTGCAGGGTCTCTGGGAAAGCTTGTGATATGTGTGACATGTAAGATGTGGGAGGTTTTGGATCCACAAGACATCCAGGACAGTTATATCTGCAAGACGTGCCAGAGGGTAGCAGTCCTTGAATAACATGTGGCTGATGCGCACCATAGGAAAGGAAAAGAGATTTCTGGAACAGTCATTCCTCTGGGTCCCCTTACCTGCCTCACTTGCAGTCACACCCTCCGGTCCTTAACACTGACAAAACCAGGAGGTCTTATCTTAAGGAGTGTGACTGCCTCCTGGAATAAAGTTTGTTGGTAACTTTCCCCCTCCCTCTTGTGCCGCAGTGTCTGCAGCTCAGCCTCCAGCTCAATAACGCGGAGTTGAAATTCCTGCAGCCACTAACTGCAGATGTGTTTTGCCCTGGATCACACTGGTTCCAGAAGCTCCCACATCCTCCAATTGCAATACATCACCCGCCCTGCCACCTCCAATATGTCCCAATTCATTAATAATTGCTAATTAATTGATAATTAGTAAAGCCTACACTTACCAGGCGGTTTTGCTACTTCTGGTAAACTTTACAATACTGATAAAACAATACAGTATTTACAATATTGATAAAACTTACCTGCTCCTTCAGCTGCACTGTGAAGTCAAGTGCAAGGTGTTGATAAAGTGCAGAAGAAAAAAGCACCTCCTCCCCATTCCTCACCAAACACCTCATTCAACACCTTTACTTGTTGCAGTAAACTTTACTGAAAGCACCCCTTCGCCCCTATACACCAAATTTCCACTTTGAACTAAATTCCCAAATACACTTACTCGGTCTCTGTGTCATTCAAGCCAAAGTCTCCCTTCACTGACTGTGTGCCTCCTAATCCAGAGATGATTACCTCTGATCCGAGCTTGGAATCAGGAAAACTCATCAACCGCTGGGGGCTGAAAAAAGTAGAAAAAGAAGCACATCTTTCCCTCTGTGATTTGAATGAATGAATATCGCTTATTGTCACAAGTAGGCTTCAATTAAGTTACTGTGAAAAGCCCCTAGTCGCCACATTCCGGCGGCTGGTAAGGGAATTGAACCGTGCTGCTGGCCTGCTTGAAAAGCCAGCGATTTAGCCCAGTGTGCTAAACCAGCCCCTATAGTGAAGAGTCAAGTTCTGGCATAGAACTTTTACATTTCAAGTGAGTTAACTCTTAATCTAAATTTGACCTTGAGTGAGATGTAAACAGAGTGCATAGATGGGAATTTGGTTCACGTGGTAATTAAGTGCATTGGAGAAAGATAAGCTTCCCACTTGAAGGTTAAAAGTTCTGTATAAGAACTTGACTCTTAATTTAAGCATGAAGATAAAATTGATTGTAACTTACTACATGAACCAAATTCCCAACTATGAACTTTATCAATTTTTCACTCTGATAAACACGCCTCTCTGTGCATCCCCTTACCAAAAATCTGGGATTTGGGCCAAAAATCTCTAGGATGCTTGCGCTCAGATAAAAGACCATGGGTGGGATTCTCCATCGGCGGCATCCTCCCCTTTGCCGGCAGCGCACTCACGCCCATGGATTTCCCGACGGCATGGGGGTTCCCACAATGGGAAATCCCATTGGCCGGCTTCCGGAACGGAGGTTCCCGCTGCAGGCAGGGGCACGCCATGCCAGAAAATGGGTCTGGTGGACGGAGAATCCTGTCCCATGGGCGGATTCTCTGTTTCAGAGACTAAGTGCTGATGCCGGGACAGAATTGGTGGACTCCTACGGCAGCAAAATTGGCGCCGCTCCTGGAGCAATTCAGGAATCGTTAATGGGCTAGCACTGGCGCCATGTAGACCACGACTGATTCCAATGAAAAATGGTGTCAGATTCACTGGGGTTAGGATTGACATTCAAGAGGCTGGAGCACGCCCATCCCATTGATGCTCCGGCTGGGACCAGAGGTACCCACGGGGTGGCCAGGGGGAACATCCATATGACCTATAGCACTAAGTTCACAGTGGGCAGTCAGCAGCGTGCGCAGCTGCATGGCTGCCTTCCAGCTGCAGCAAGGGTGTTCCATGCCCGATCCCATGGCCCAGCTCTCAGTCGCTCCCGGCACTGACAGAAACCCTCTGGCCAGTGGCACAACCATCATCACGCTATGATGCTGTTGGACACTTTTTGTACCCCCTCTCTCTCCCTCAGCAGACACGGCGCCTATTTACCGATTTGTTAAATAATAAGTGAATCTCGCCATCAGTAATTCCTCCTGGCAGAGGGGAGCATCGTGGGAGCCCTGGAGAATACTGGGTCAGGCCCATTAATGGTATGCCAATGATATTTACTGTATTTGCAGAGTAGAATGCATTGACACTGCTGTCGAGGCACAGGAGCATGGCATTCTGGTGGGCGCCCACTGTCGGCCATGATTCTGGCTTCACGACGGATTCTCCACCCAATTGCCTTTCCTGATTTCGGCATCAGGAGCCAGAGAATCCCGCCCCATAATCGTTCGGATTTGAAAAGAGGCTGGAAGATTTGCCTAGCTTGACTCGGAGGTAGAATTGCCAGAAAAAACACTCATCGGGAAAGACAGTCCTGAAGTTAGAAATAACCAGGCTGGGAAAGGAAAGGAATGGAAGTAAACCCTTGGGAGCTGACAATCACTGAGGGCTGGTTCCAAGTAACTAAATGACTACTTAAGGGACAGTGTAAATTATATGTGTGAAGTAGGCTTTCTGGTTATGTTAAAAGTAAAAGGGGAAAGTTCTATTCTGTAGTTGAAAGTAGAAGCTGCCTACAAAAATAGTATTTAGTCTATAGTGCTTTTAGTTTATTTATTACAGTAATAGTCTTAAAAGGTGACATCTTGACTGGAATTCTCTGGTCCCAACAGCAGGAAACCCCCACCTATGGGATTCCTGGCAGCATGGGTTGGCTTCAATCTGAAATCCCATTGGCAGCAGTGGGAGGAGAGAATCCCGCCGGCAAAGAACGGGGTGACACCTCCCACTGCCGAGAAACACATGGCTGTGGTGCAGGAGAATCCCGCCCCTTGTGTCAACCTTTTAGCTACCAGCTAGAAGTTTGAATTTATTTTCTTAAAATTATCAGCCTCCGCGGGGATTGTAACAAGAGGTACAGAAGCATCTTCGAGTGCATATCTGTGGATCCCTAAGGAAATCAGAACAGCTAGATAAGGTGATTAAGCACATGGAATACTTTTGTTTATAGGTCAAGGCATAGGGTTTAAGAGCAGTGATCTTAGGTAGAACAATATAAAACATTAGTTAGACCACAGCTTGATCATTATGAACAGTTCTGGTCACCGCCTTACAGGATGTGATTGCATTGGAGAGGGTACAGATGAGATTGACAAGGATATTGCCAGGACTGGAGAATTTTAGCTATAAAAGATTGGATAGGCTACCAAATCTAACCTGCCTCTCTCTGAAATGCTGCACTCCATTCTCTTAGGTTCAAATCTGACCTTGTGATCAAACCTGCTGACAAGGGTGGTGCCGTTGTTATCTGGCATACTGACCTCTACCTCGCAGAGGCTGAGCGCCAACAGCCGGCCATTGTTTCCAGGACAGTTACTGACATCATCACCTCTGGTCATCTTCCCTCCACACACAGCCTCCAACGTCATAGTCCCCCAACCCCGCACAGCTTGCTTCCACCTCCTTCCCAAAATCTACAGACCGGGCTGCCCCGTTCCTACCCCACAGAATTAATTTCTCCCTATCTTGACTCCATCCTCTCTCCCCTGTCTAGACTCTTCCTACCCACATTCATGATTCTTCTGATGCCGTCCATCATATCAGCAATTTCCAGTTCCTGGCCCTAACCACCTCCTCTTCACTACGAACAGGGACAAACGAAAGAGAAAACAAAAAAACAAACTGAAGAACCCCCCGAGGGGGAGTGACAAAAAGCGACACCTTTCAGCCAGCGCACTTAGCGCCGACACCTCCTCCGATGAGGGAAAACATGACAAAAATCGGCCTCAAAAAAAGAGGCAAAGCACCAACGTGGAATGGGAGGCACAGACCCCCCAGACCACCAACCGGGAAGAAAATAAAACCCGCCGAGACAATCAACCCCTGGCTCATGGGAACAGCAATATGACCAATGGCCAGCAAACACCTGACATTGAAAACAAGGTCACAGACCTACCCCCGATAGTAACAAGCAGCAACAACCCAGGCGAAGACCGGCCTGCAACCCCAACACCTACTGACTGCCACAACGAACACCAGGGCTACACCACCCCCCCCCCCCCCCCAATGCATCTGCATCAAAATCACGGGGCCAGTGCGGACCAGAACAGTTTTCTCAGCCCTGCAACTGTGCTAAAGTTTGCGAGCACCACCGGCATGCTGGGGAACATCCAACAGCTGGAACAGCCAACTGTATAGACCCTGGACTCTTGAGACTGGTAAATCTACCTTTTTATAATGGGTTTAAAAATTGCATCCATAAATGTGCGAAGCATCAAAGATAGTTCGCGGTGTCTAGCCACACTCAACTATTTGGGAAATGTGAAAGCCGACCTACTGTTCCTGCAGGAGTGCGGAATTCCGCACCTCAGCCACTACAGGCGCTGGTCGAGCTGGTGGTCCCACGGGCCGTCCATCTGGTCAGGAGGAAACGACTGCCGCTCCTCTGGCCTGGGTATTCTGCTGCGGGGAGGCAACTTCACCATCTCCGACGTTAAGGAGGTGGTGGGCGGGCGCATCCTCGTAGCAGATGTGAAATACAAAAACACCCCTCTCAGACTTATTAATGTGTACGCCCCGGCCGTAAAAAGTGAGCGGCTGGCAGTCCTTCAGCAACTCCCACTGCTGTTGGCCACCTCCAAGCCGGTCATCCTGGGTGGTGACTTCAACTGCATCATCGATGCGGCTGGACGATCCAGCAGAGCCGACAGCAAACTAGACGCTACGTCCAGACTCCTGATGGAAACGGTAAAAGACGCCAAGCTGCTCGGCGTCTGCAGCAACCCTGCAGACGGAGCGCAGCGTAGATACACATGGTCACGGTCAGGCGGGTCCGTCCGCTCCAGGATAGACTTCTTTTTTGTGTCCCGAGCTTTCACGGTCAGGTCCACCGACGTAACGCCGGTGTTCTTCCCTGACCACTGCCTCCTACTGGCCGACTGCCACCTGCAGGAAGACCAGGGGGTAGGCAGGGGGACATGGAAGCTAAATGTAAAACTGCTGACCCCTGAGAACCTTGAGGAACTCAGGAGGGATTACAAAGGTTGGAGAACCGTGAAACCCCTCTTTGACGCCCCACATCTCTGGTGGGAAGCAATCAAGGGGAATGTCAAGAGGTTTTTCATCCTCAAGGGCGTTCAAAAGGTGAGAGAGAGACGAGGGGTCATGTCCAGGCTCCAGAAAAGTATGCAGAATTTGCTCCAGCTGCAGTCGATGGGGGTGGATGTCAAGGAGGATCTCCAAGAGGTGAAGAGCCAGCAAGCCTCGCTCTACACCTTGGAGGCCTCCAAGGTTATCTTCCGTTCCAGAGTCCTCTCCGTGGAGCAGGACGAAAAGTGCTCACGCTTCTTCTTCCAAAAGGTACACAGAGAAACCTCTGTGATCAGCAGCCTGAAGGAAGACGATGGCTCTGTAAAGTCATCGCAGTCTGATATCCTGAGGATCAGCCAATCCTTTTATACCGGACTGTATGACCTGAAGCCAACAGATAGCACTGTTTCCCAGACCTCCTGTCGACTATCACGGAAGTCATAGGCGACAGCGAGCTGGAAAACCTGGACAAACCACTAACTCTGGACGAGTTGACAAAGGCCGCCAAGTCCTTCGAGACGAGTAAAACTCCCGGAAGCGACGGCTTACCGGTTGAGTTGTATTCGGCTCTGTGGGACTGGATGGGCCCAGACATGCTGGAAGTGTACGAGAGTATGCTTCTGGAAGGCAGCATGTCAGAGTCCATGAGGAAAGGCATCATCACCCTCATCTACAAGCAGAAGGGGGAAAGGGAAGAAATTTGAAATTGGCGACCCATTTCACTGTTGAATGTGGATTACAAAATTCTAGCCAAGGTCATCGCCAATCGGGTCAGGTCTGCTCTGGAGTCGGTGATCCACCCTGACCAAACCTGTGCTGTACCCGGCAGGAAGATCTCTGATAGCGTCGCGCTACTCAGGGATACGATCGCCTACGTGCAGGACAGGAGGGTGGACACTTGCCTCATCAGCCTTGACCAGGAGAAGGCTTTTGACAGAATATCGCACACCTACATGATGGATGTGCTCTCCAAAATGGGGTTTGGGGAGGGAATTCGCAATTGGAGTAAACTGCTATACACAAACATCTATAGCGCAGTCTCAATCAATATGTGGGAATCAGAAAAGATCCAGATCAAATCTGGAGTCAGGCAGGGCTGCCCTCTCTCCTCTGCCCTTTTTGTGTGCTGCATAGAACCTTTTGCCGAGTCCATCAGGAAGGATCCGGGTATAAGGAGAGTGACGATCCCAGGCAGTGGAGGCATGCAAGTCAAGGCCTCCCTGTACATGGACGACGTTGCCGTCTTCTGCTCGGATCCTGCGTCTGTGCGCAGGCTCTTGACCACCTGCGACCAGTTTGAACTGGCCTCGGGAGCCAAGGTAAACCGTGGCAAGAGCGAGGCCATGTTCTTTGGAAACTGGGCCGACCGGTCCTTTGTCCCCTTCACTGTCAGGTCAGATTACCTGAAGGTGCTGGGGATATGGTTCGGAGCTGCTGGGGCGTGCACCAAAACCTGGGAGGAGCGCTTAGCAAAGGCAAGGCAGAAACTGGGCTGGTGGGAGCAACGCTCCCTCTCCATTGCGGGCAAAACCCTGGTCATCAGGTATGAGGTACTCTCGGTGCTACTGCACGTGGCGAAGGTCTGGCCCATAACCCGACCCTACGCCGCAGCAGTCACCCGAGCCATCTTCAAATTCACCTGGAGATCCAAGATGGACCGTGTCCGAAGGGACACCATGTACAAACCTCTGGAGAAGGGAGGGCGGAATGTACCCAACGCCTCCCTCATCCTGTTGGCCACCTTTGTGTCCAGCTGCATCAAGCTGTGCGTGGACCCCCAGTACGCAAACACCAAGTGTCATTACATACTGAGGTTCTACCTGTCCCCGGTGTTACGAAGGATGGGCCTGGCCTCATTGCCGCGTACCGTACAACCTGTCCTTCGTGGACAAGTTTTTGAAGAAAAACACCTTTGACCACAAGGCAATGAAGCAGTGGTCAGCACGTAATGTCCTCGAGGCCCTCAAGGAAAAGGAGACCGTGGAGGACGTTGGATGGTTCCCTGAGCAGACTGCCAGAGTCATCTGGCAGAACGCCTCATCACCAGAACTTTCAAACAAGCACCAAGACCTAGCTTGGCTGGTGGTGACAAGGGCCCTCCCTGTCAGATTCTTCATGCACACCCGAAGGCTCTGCGCCAATGCATGCTGCCCTCGGAGTGGCTGTGGGGGAAATGAGACGGTCACACACCTCCTTGTGGAATGTGCCTTTGCAAAGAAGGTCTGGAGAGAGATGCAGTGGTATTTGTCAAGGGTTATCCCGAACAGATCTGTGACACAGGACTCTGTGCTCTACGGACTGTTTCCAGGGACACACACCGAGACAAATATCAACTGCTGCTGGAAGGTCATCAACTCGGTGAAAGACGCTCTTTGGTCTGCCCGAAACTTGCTGATCTTCCAGTGCAAAGAATTGTCCTCGACCGAGTGTTGCAGACTGGCACATTCCAAGGTCCAGGACTACGTGCTGAGGGACGCACTCAAGCTTGGGGCAGCTGCCGCCAAGGCGCAATGGGGAAAGACCACTGTGTAAGGTCTTTCCAGCAAAGGTACACCGAGGGGCGGGTAACAGTGTAAAACCCCCTCGGTCTGGGCAACCAACACTCCAATGTATAAAACAAACATGACAATGTAAATATTTAAGAAGGAATTGTAATGTAAAGAGTGATATGTGAATAATAATATCAAAATTGAATGGAAGAAAGTCAAGGCAATGTGTAACTCTGCCGGAAATGTACGGTCAAGACAATTTGAAATGTTTCTGTAATGCTTATGATAAATTTTATGAATAAAGTATATTTTTTGAAAAAAAAAAAGTTGCAGGGAAAATTTGCATCAGTGCATTGCGGTCACTGTATCCAGAAGGTGGTTTGTGGAGGAGCTGTTGCCAAGTGACTGTTAAACCCCAAACACTTCTTCAGTGTTTCCCTCCCTACCTCCTCCTCTAACCAAAAAAAAACAATCACTGCAAGGATCCCAGCCGAGTAAAGATCAAGAGGGAGACTGGAGGGCAGGTAGAAGTAGAAAGAAGTTGAACTGTGACATCACAGCCACCAGGTAAGTGATTAGCTGGTGACCGGTAAGGAGTTTTTCTTTTCCCTGAGGTGTGTTGATAAGGTAAGCTTTTTCTATTTCTATTTTTTTTGTTATCGTGTGATTGTGATTTTTCTTTTTTATCTTCCTTTTTCATTTATCTATTATTTGATATTATAGTTGGACTAAGTTAAGCTTAAGATTAAAAATGGCAGGAGATCTCAGACCCGTGTTATGCTCCTCTTGCTCAATGTGGGAGCATAACACTGGTGGAGGTAGTAACTAAATGTGATGTCCCTGGCTCCTTCATGTGCGGGAAGTGTGTCCAGCTGCAGCTCTTGTTAGACTGCATGACGGCTCTGGAGCTGCGGATGTACTCACTTTGGAGCATCCACGATGCTGGGGAGGTCGTGGATAGCACGTTTAACGAATTGGTCACACCACAGATTAAGATTGCTGAGGGAGAAAGGGAATGGGTGACCAAAAGGCTGAGAAAAAGCAGGAAGGCAGTGCAGGTGTCCCCTGCGGTCATCTCCCTCCAAAACAGGTATACCGTTTTGGATACTGTTGGAGGAGATGGCTCACCAGGGGAAGGCAGCAGTAGCCAGGTTCATGGCACCGTGGCTGGCTCTGCTGTACAGAAGGACGGGAAAAAGAGTGGAAGGGCTATAGTCATAGGGGATTCAATTGTAAGGGGAGTAGATAGGCGGTTCTGTGGTCGAAAACGAGACTCCCAAATGGTATGTTGCCTCTCAGGTGCACGGGTCAGGGATGTCTCAGATCGGCTGCAGAACATTCTGAAGGGGGAGGGTGAACAGCCAGTCATCATGGTGCATATCGGCACCAATGATATAGGTAAAAAAATGGAATGAGGTCCTACAAGCAGAATTTAGGGAGTTAGGAGCCAAGTTTAAAAAGTCGGACCTCAGAGGTAGTAATCTCAGGATTGCTACCAATGCCACGTGGTAGTCAGAGTAGAAATGAAAGAATAGGCAGGACGAATGCGTGGCTTGATAGATGGTGCAGGAGGGAGGGGTTCAGATTTTTGGGACATTGGGACCGGTTCTGGGGGAGGTGGGACTACTACAAATTGGACGGTCTACACCTGGGCCGGACTGGAACCAATGTTCTTGGGGGAGCTTTTGCTAATGCTGTTAGGGAGGGTTTAAACTAATGTGGCAGGGGGATGGGAACCAAATGAGGAGGTCAGTGGACAGTAAGGAGGTAGTAACTAAAGCCTGTAAGGAACTAGATCATGAAGTCAGCGTGACTAAGGGGAAGAGTAGGCAGGGAGCAGATGATGAACGCAAAGGGACTGGTGGTCTGAGGTGCATTTGTTTTAATGCAAGAAGTGTAGTAGGTAAGGCAGATGAACTTAGGGCTTGGATTAGTACCTGGGAGTATGATGTTATTGCTATTACTGAGACTTGGTTGAGGGAAGGGCATGATTGACAACTAAATATCCCAGGATATCGATGCTTCAGGCGGGATAGAGAGGGAAGTAAAAGGGGTGGAGGATTGCATTACTGGTCAGAGAGGATATCACAGCTGTGCTGAAGGAGGGCACTATGGAGGACTCGAGCAGTGAGGCGATATGGGCAGAGCGCAGAAATAGGAAGGGTGCGGTAACAATGTTGGGGCTGGACAACAGACCTCCCAACAGTGAGCGTGAGATAGAGTACAAATATGTAAACAGATTATGGAAAGATGTAGGAGCAACAGGGTGGTGGTGATAGGAGATTTTAATTTTCCCAACATTGACTGGGATACACTTAGTGTCAGAGGTCTAGATGGAGCAGGATTTGTAAGGAACATCCAGGAGGGTTTTCTAGAGCAGAATGTAAATAGTCCAACTTGGGAAGGGGCCATACTGGACCTGGTGTTGGGGAAAGAGCCCGGCCAGGTAGTTGAAGTTTCAGTCGGGGATTACTTTGGCAATAGTGATCACAATTCCGTAAGTTTTAGAATACTCATGGACAAAGACGAGAGTGGTCCTAAAGGAAGAGTGCTAAATTGGGGGAAGGCCAACTATACCAAAATTCGGCAGGAGCTGGGGAATGTGGATTGGGAGCAACTGTTTGAAGGTAAATCCACACTTGATATGTGGGCGGCTTTTAAAGAGAGGTTGATTAGAGTGCAGGACAGACATGTCCCTGTGAAAATGAGAGACAGAAATGGCAAGATTAGGGAACCATGAATGACAGGTGAAATTGTGAGACTACCTAAAAGGAAAAAGGAAGCATACATAAGGTCTCGGCGACTGAAGACAGACAAAGCTTTGGAAGACTATCGGGAATGTAGGACCAATCTGAGATGAGGAATCAAGAGGGCTAAAAGGGGACATGAAATATCTAGCAAACAGGGTTAAGGAAAATCCCAAAGCCTTTTATTCATATATAAGGAGCAAGAGGTAACTAGAGAAGGCGTTGGCCCACTCAAGGACAAAGGAGGAAAGTTACGCGTGGAGTCAGAGAAAATGGGTGAGATTCTTAACGAGTACTTTGCATCGGTATTCACCGAAGAGAGGGACATGACGGATGTTGAGGTTAGGGATAGATGTTTGATTACTCTAGGTCAAGTCGGCATAAGGAGGGAGGATGTGTTGGGTATTCTAAAAGGCATTAAGGTGGATAAGTCCCCAGGTCCGGATGGGATCTATCCCAGGTTACTGAGGGAAGTGAGAGAGGAAATAGCTGGGGCCTTAACAGATATCTTTGCAGCATCTTTGAACACGGTTGAGGTACCGGATGACTGGAGAATTGCTAATGTTGTCCCCTTGTTTAAGAAGGGTAGCAGGGATAATCCAGGTAATTATAGACCGGTGAGCCTGACGTCAGTGGTAGCGAAGCTGCTGGAGAAGATACTGAGGGATATGATCTATTCCCATTTGGAAGAAAATGGGCTTATCAGTGATAGGCAACATGGTTCTGTGCAGGGAAGGTCATGTCTTACCAACTTAATAGAATTCTTTGAGGAAGTGACAAAGTTGATTGATGAGGGAAGGGCTGTAGATGTCATATACATGGACTTCAGTCAGGCATTTGATAAGGTTCCCCATGGTGGGCTGATGGAAAAAGTGAAGTCTCATGGGGACCAGAGTGTACTAGATAGATGGTTAAAGAACTAGCTGGGCAACAGGAGACAGAGAGTAGTAGTGGAAGGGAGTTTCTCAAAATGGAGAACTGTGACCAGTGATGTTCCACAGGGATCATGCTGGGACCACTGTTGTTTGTGATATACATCAATTTTCTGGAGGAAGGTATAGGTGGTCCGATTAGCAAGTTTGCAGATGACACTAAGATTGGTGGAGTAGCAGATAGTGAAGGGGACTGTCAGAGAATACAGCAGAATATAGATAGATTGGAGAGTTGGGTGGAGAAATGGCAGATGGAGTTCAATCCGGGCAAATGCGAGGTGATGCATTTTGGAAGATCCAATTCAAGAGCGAACTATACGGTAAATGAAAAAGCCCTGGGGAAAATTGAAATACAGAGAGATCTGGGTGTTCAGGTCCATTGTACCCTGAAGGTGGCTGCGCAGTCGATAGAGTGGTCAAGAAGGCTTATGGCATGCTTTCCTTCATCGGAAGGGGTATTGAGTACAAGAGTTGGCAGGTCATGTTACAGTTGTATAAGACTTTGGTTCGGCCACATTTGGAATACTGCGTACAGTTCTGGTCGCCACATTACAAAAGGATGTGGATGCTTTGGAGAAGGTGCAGAGGAGGTTCACCAGGATGTTGCCTGGTATGGAGGGAGGTTGAGTAGATTAGGATTATTTTCATTAGAAAGACGGAGGTTGAGGGGTGACCTCATTGAGGTCTACAAAATCATGAGAGGTATAGACAGGGTGATAGCAAGAAGCTTTTTCCCAGAGTGGGGGATTCAATTACTCGGGGTCACATGTTCAAGGTGAGAGGGGAAAAGTTTAAGGGAGATATGCGTGGAAAGTTCTTTGCGCAGAGGGTGGTGGGTGTCTGGCATTGCCAGCGGACGTGGTAGGGACGGGCAGATAGCGTCATTTAAGATGTATCTAGACAGATACATGAATGGGCAGGGAGCAGAGGGATACAGATCCTTAGAAAATAGGCAACAGTTTTAGGTAGAGGATCTTGGAGGGCTGAAGGGCCTGTTCCTGTGCTGTAATTTTTCTTTGTTCTTTCTTTGTTCCACCCCACTAGCCTCCACATTCAAAATCCCTGTAACCCAGTAATCAGCCTCCATCTATTCTGCCCGCTTCAGCAGGATGCTACCATGAAACACATCTTCCCCTCACCCCTCCTGTCAGCATTCTGCAGGGACCACTTCCTCCGTGACACCCTGGTCCACTCCTCCATCATGCCCAACTCCCCACCCCCGTCCCATGGCACCTGCCCTTGCAATCGCAGAAGTGCACCACCTGTTCCTTTACCTCCTCACTGTTCAAGGCCCCAAACACTCAGGTTAAGCAGCGTTTCACTTGCACTTCCTTCAATGTGGCTCATTGTATTTTTGCTCGCAGTGTGGGCATTGGAGACTAAACGCAGACTGGGTGACTGCTTTGCGAAACACCTTTGCTTAGTCTGCAAGCATGACCCCAGCCTTCCTGTTGCTTGCGATTTCAACTCAGCATCTTGCTCTCACATCCACATATCTGACCTTGGCCTGCTGCAATCACAGAATTTACAAAAGGAGGCCATTCGGCCCATCGGGTCTGCAGTGGCCCTTGCAAAGCGCACCCTACATAAGCTGACACCTCAACCCTATCCCTGTAACCCAGTGACCCCCCCACATAACCTTTTGGGCATTAAGGGACACTTTAGCATGGCCAATACACATCTTTGGACTGTGGGAGGAAACCGGAGCACCGGGAGGAAACCCACACAGACACGGGGAGAAAGTGCAGACTTCACACAGACAGTCACCTGAGGCCGGAATTGAACCCAGGTCCCTGGAGCTGTGAGGCAGCAGTGCTAACCCCTGTGCCACCCACAGCCAAAGTTAGACCAAGCACTCCTGAAAGTATAGTGTGGTGATCCACTGTAATAGGAGATGTAAGATAGGACCTGCACTACAGGTTCCCCGGTAGCTCCTGCCAGCTGGCTCCGTCCATGGAGAGCTGTATAAATATGCATGACCTCCAGTGCCCTGCCATTTCGCCAGCTGCAGCAGGAGGCCATGCATCTGACTGTAATAAAGCCACAGTTGTACCCAACTTTAGTCTTTGTGCAATTGATTGTGCATCAATTTATTACAGTCAGATTTTCCACAGAATGAATATCCGAAATAAGCCCGATTGCCTGCAGCTGGATCCGCACTCGCCCAACGCCAGGAAAGACTTTCTTCACTGGCTAGCATGTTTCGAGACTTACATCAATGCGGCGGACCCCGGGCCAATGGAGGCTCAGAAGATAAACGTCCTGTACTCCAGACTGAGCTCCAGCGTGTTCCCGTTGATCCAAGACGCCACGACTTACACAAAAGCGATGGAACTCCTCAAAGAACACTACACACAGAAGGCGAACACGCGCTTCGCCAGGCATGTACTTGCCACCCGCTCGCAACTACCCGGTGAGTCCATCAAAGACTTCTGGCGGGCCCTAATTCGACTCGTCCGGGACTGTGACTGTTAGCCCATTACAGCCGCCGAACACGCGAATCTCCTCATGCGCGATGCCTACGTGACGGGGATTGCGTCGGACCGCATCCGAGAACGATTGCTGGAAGGGGCCACGCTCGAACTGGCGGAGACGAAAACCTTGGCGCTCTCCATGACGGTCGCATCCCGTAACGTACTATCGTACCTCTCCCGCTGCACTGCCTACCCTTCTACCCCTCCTGGACCTGCCGACGACCTCCTCAGCCGGGGCCCTGCCTTCGCAATACGCCTGCGCCGCACGCCGATCCGCGCACCCCGGGGGTCCCCGCTGCTACTTCTGCGGTCAGCAGAAGCACCCCCGCCAACACTGCCCGGCCCGCACTGCAGTTTGCAAGGCCTGCAGTAAAAAGGGCCACTTCGCGGCTGTGTGCCAGGCCCGCGCAGTCGCGATCACGCCCGATATCGCCCCCTCCCCCACGCCAGATGCACTATGGGAGCCGCCATCTTCTCCTCCCCGGTCCATGTGCGACCAATGGGCGCCACCATCTTGTCCCGACCCCGCAATATGCGCACCATGGGCGCCGCCATCTTGTCCCGACCCCGCAATGTGTGCACCATGGGCGCCGCCATCTTGTCCCGACCCCGCAATGTGCGCACCGTGTGCGCGCCATCTTGTTCCCCACAGGGTCCCCGGACATCTCGACATCGGAACCGCACCCGCCCGCCACCCGAAGCATCCGATGGCTACCCGCAGCTCGCTTCGATGACGCTGGATCAATCTCGGCCGCACAACCTGGCCACCGCGTCGACGACGGTTAAACTCAACGGCCACGCGACCTCGTGCCTGCTGGACTCCGGGAGCACCGAAAGCTTTGTTCACCCAGATACGGTAAGGCGATGCTCCCTTGCGGTCCACCCTGCCAATCAAAGGATCTCCCTAGCCTCCGGATCCCACTCCGTCCTGATCCGAGGCTTTTGTACAGTCACCCTCACGGTCCAGGGCGTAGAATTTAGTAACTTCCGCCTCTATGTCCTTCCTAATCTCTGCGCTGCACTCCTGTTGGGCCTGGACTTCCAGTGCAACCTCCAGAGCCTCACCCTCAAATTCGGCGGGCCCTTACCCCCCCTTACCGTTTGCGGACTCGCGACCCTCAAGGTCGATCCCCCCTCCCTTTTTGCAAACCTAACTGCGGATTGCAAGCCGTTGCCACTAGGAGCAGACGGTACAGCACCCAGAACAAGACCTTCATCAGGTCCGAAGTCCAGCGGCTGCTTGAGGGTATTATCGAGGCCAGCAACAGCCCCTGGAGAGCCCAAGTGGTAGTGGTTAAAACTGGGGAGAAACACAGGATGGTCGTGGACTACAGCCAGACCTTCAATCGGTACACGCAGCTTGACGCGTACCCCCTCCCACGCATATCTGATATGGTCAATCAGATGCGCAGTACCAGGTCTTCTCAACAATTGACCTGAAATGCACCTACCACCAGCTCCCCATCTGGAAGTCAGACCGGCCATACACGGCCTTCGAGGCGGACGGTCGCCCCTACCACTTTCTTAGGGTCCCTTTCGGTGTCACAAATGGGGTCTCGGTCTTCCAAAGAGAGATGGACCGAATGGTCGACCAGTACGGTTTGCGGGCCACCTTTCCGTACTTAGATAATGTCACCATCTGCGGCCATGACCAGCAGGACCTCGATGTCAACCTCGATAAATTCCTCCGCACTGCCACCCTTCTCAACCTGACCTACAACAAAGAGAAGTGTGTGTTCAGCACGACCCGGTTAGCCATTCTCGGCTATGTAGTCTGTGGTAGTATGTATTGGGGGTCATGTGGGACTGGAAGCCCTAATGTCATTGGCTGACAGATCCCGGGTCCTGGTTGGCCGTTGACCTCAAGCTCCGCCCTGAAGGCGGAGTATAAGAAGCCGGAGTCTTCCCCCGCAGGCCAGTTTACTATCGAGCTGCGGGGGAACAGACACGCTTAATAAAGCCTCATCGACTTCACTCTATTCGTCTCACGGAGTCTTTGTGCGCTACAATTTATTAAGCGTGCCTAAAAAAAAAAGGACTATGGAGCTCAGGATCATTCCGGAATGCCTGAGGATCAGCCCCCACGCAGTGAACGCGGCAGCAGCCTTCAAGCACTGGCAGACTTGCTTCGAGGCCTACCTCAGAACGACCACCGGCCGAGTCTCAGAAGACCAAAAACTGCAGGTCCTGCACTCGAGGGTCAGCACGGAGATTTTCTCCCTCATCGAAGACTCGGACGATTTCCAGACGGCGTTCGCAGCACTGAAAAGTCTCTATGTCCGCCCTGTTAACCAAATCTACGCTCGCTACCAGCTCGCGACGAGACGGCAAGCTCCCGGAGAATCGATGGACGAGTTCTACGCCGCGCTGCTGATTTTGGGACGAGCCTGCAGCTGCCCGTCGGTGAACGCAAACGAACACACGGACATGTTAATGCGCGATGCTTTTGTGGCAGGTATGCAATCCTCCCAAATCCGCCAAAGACTTCTAGAAAAAGAGTCGCTAGGACTCTCAGAGGCACGGGCCCTAGCAGCCTCCCTAGACGTGGCCGCGCGTAATACCCTCGCCTACGGCCCCGACCGCGCGGCAACCCATTGGGCCCCGTACGTACCCGTCGCGGCAAACCCCCTACCCCCCCCGCCCCCCCCCCCCCCCCCCCCCCCCCGGACACCCCACAGGCTTGCGCGGTCCAAATGCCGAGTCGCACCGGGGGCGCCCGCTGTTATTTCTGCGGCCAGGCGAAACACCCCCGACAGCGCTGCCCGGCCCGCGCAGCTATCTACAAAAGCTGCGGGGAAAAAGGGGCATTATGCGGTTGTGTGCTGGTCCCGCGAGGTCGCCGCCGTCCCGGGAGCACAGGGAGCCCTGCAAGCAGTTTACGCGCCCCAACCCCCCCCCAGCACGCCAGGTACGACCCGCAGGCGCAGCCGCTCTGGGACCCGACCACCGCGGTCCCGGGAGAACTGGGAGCCCTGCATGCCGCCTACGCTCCCCAACCCCCCTCCCCGCAGCCCATGTATGACCCGCCGCCGGCGCTACCGCTTTGGGTCCCGGCCAACACTCTCCACGGAGAGGAGGGAGTTTTCCGCGTCCCTAACACCACCCTAACCCCCACCCCGCGCCCCACGCCTGACCCGCCGGCGCCACCTACTTGGGCTCCGACCACCGCTGTCCCCGGTGAGGGAGCTCCGCGCGGTCCTAGCGCTCGCGGTCCTAGCGCTCGCGGTGAGGGAGCTCCGCGCGGTCCTAGCGCTCGCGGTCCTAGCGCTCCCCAGCCCCCCCCAGCACACTATGTGCGACCCGCAGACGCCGCCATTTTGGGTCCCGGCCACCACGAGGGGAGGAGGGGCGCCGATGTGCGACCCGCAGACGCCGCCATTTTGGGTCCCGGCCACCACGAGGGGAGGAGGCGCGCCGCCATCTTGGACCGCCCCAGACCTGTACGACGCATGGGGCGGCCATTTTGTCCACCCCCGCCGCCATCTTGTGACCCCCAGCCACGTGCGATGTATGGGGCGGCCATTTTGTTCATCCCCGACGCCATCTTGGACGGCAACAACGGACCCCACTCCACTACTACAACCACGGCTCGCTTCGATTACGCTCGATCAAGCTCGGCCCCGGACACTCCAGACGACGACGACAACGGTACTAATAAACGACCACGAGACGCCATGCCTAGTCGACTCCGGGAGCACGGAAAGCTTTATACACCCCGACACGGTAAGACGCTGTTCCTTGACCACCTATCCCAGCGCACAAAAGATTTGCCTAGCTGCAGGATCCCACTCCGTACAGATCCAGGGATTCTGCATAGTTACCCGAACGGTGCAGGGGAGGGAGTTCAAAAACTACAAACTAAACGTCCTTCCCCAACTCTGTGCCCCCACCTTGCTGGTATTAGATTTCCAATGCAATCTACAGAGCCTTACGTTCAAATTCGGCGGCCCCATACCCCCACTCACTATCTGCGGCCTCGCAACCCTCAAGGTGCAACCCCCGTCCTTGTTTGCGAACCTCACCCCGGATTGCAAACCCGTCGCCACTAGGAGCAGACGGTACAGTGCCCAGGACCGGACCTTCATTCGGTCCGAAGTCCAGCGGCTACTAAAGGAGGGCATAATCCAGGCCAGCAATAGTCCCTGGAGAGCGCAGGTGGTAGTAGTGAAGACAGGGGAGAAACAAAGGATGATCATTGACTATAGCCAGACCATCAACAGGTACACACAACTAGACGCGTACCCTCTCCCCCGCATATCCGACATGGTCAATCGGATTGCCCAATATAAAGTCTTCTCCACCGAGGACCTCAAGTCCGCCTACCATCAGCTCCCCATCCGCCCAAGTGACCGCAAGTACACAGCCTTCGAGGCAGACGGGCGATTATACCATTTCCTAAGGGTCCCATTTGGCGTCACAAACGGGGTCTCGGTCTTCCAACGGGAGATGGACCGAATGGTTGATCAACATGGGTTGCGGGCCACGTTCCCGTATCTCGACAATGTAACCATCTGCGGCCACGATCAGCAGGACCACGACGCCAACCTCCAAAAATTCCTCCAGACCGCCAAAGCCTTGAACCTCGCGTACAACGAGGACAAGTGTGTTTTTAGCACCGACCGGCTAGCCATTCTGGGCTACGTAGTGCGCAATGGGATAATAGGCCCCAACCCCGAACGTATGCGCGCACTCATGGAATTTCCCCTCCCGCACTGCCCAAAAGCCCTGAAACGCTGCTTGGGGTTCTTTTCGTACTACGCCCAGTGGGTCCCCCAGTACGCAGACAAGGCCCGCCCCCTAATACAGACCACGACCTTCCCTCTGTCGACAGAGGCTTGCCAGGCCTTCAGCCGCATCAAAGCGGATATCGCAAAGGCCACGATGCGCGCCATCGACGAGTCCCTCCCCTTCCAGGTCGAGAGCGACGCCTCCAACGTAGCTCTAGCGGCCACCCTTAACCAAGCGGGCAGACCCGTGGCCTTTTTCTCCCGGACCCTCCACGCCTCAGAAATCCGCCACTCTTCAGTAGAAAAGGAAGCCCAAGCCATAGTGGAAGCTGTGCGACATTGGAGGCATTACCTGGCCGGCAGGAGATTCACTCTCCTCACGGACCAACGGTCGGTAGCCTTCATGTTCGATAGTGCACAACGGGGCAAAATCAAAAACGACAAAATCTTAAGGTGGAGGATCGAGCTCTCCACCTTCAACTATGAGATTTTGTATCGTCCCGGAAAGCTGAACGAGCCGTCAGATGCCCTATCCCGCGGCACATGTGCCAACGCACAAATTAACCGCCTCCAAACCCTCCACGAGGACCTCTGCCAACCGGGGGTCACTCGGTTTTACCACTTCATCAAGTCCCGCAATCTCCCATACTCCATAAAGGAGGTCCGTACAGTCACAAGGGACTGCCACATCTGCGCGGAATGCAAGCCGCATTTTTCCAGGCCAGATGGAGCGCACCTGATTAAGGCTTCCCGCCCCTTTGAACGCCTCAGTCTCGATTTCAAAGGGCCCCTCCCCTCCACCGACCGCAACGCATATTTTCTTAATGTAGTGGACGAATACTCCCGCTTCCCTTTTGCCATTCCCTGTTCTGACATGACCGCGGCCACAGTCATTAAAGCCCTGAACAGCATCTTCACACTGTTCGGTTACCCCGCATACGTCCACAGCGACAGGGGGTCCTCTTTCATGAGTGACGAGCTGCGCCAGTTCCTGCTCAGCAAGGGCATAGCCTCAAGCAGGACGACCAGCTACAACCCCCGGGGGAACGGGCAAGTAGAAAGGGAGAACGGCACGGTCTGGAAGGCCGTCCTACTGGCCCTACGGTCCAGGGACCTCCCAGTTTCACGGTGGCAGGAGGTCCTCCCGGACGCTCTCCATTCCATCCGGTCGTTATTATGTACGAGCACTAATCAAACGCCTCATGAGCGTCTCCTTGTCTTCCCTAGGAGGTCCTCCTCTGGAACGTCGCTGCCGACCTGGCTGGCGGCCCCAGGACCCATCCTGCTCCGAAAGCATGTGTGGGCACATAAGGTGGACCCGTTGGTCGAAAGGGTTCACCTCCTCCACGCGAACCCCCAGTACGCCTACGTGGAGTACCCCGACGGCCGACAGGACACGGTCTCCCTGCGGGATCTGGCGCCCGCCGGCAACACGCACACCCCCCCGACACCATCAACCCAACCCCCCCCCTTCCTGCCACCGCCGCACCCCGCGACCGCCCCCTTCCCAGGAGGATCGGTTCCCCTCCCCTCAGCACCGACCAAGAATCAAGCCCGAGCTGAAACCGTACGGCTCCTGGAGGCGACAACACTGGTACAAGCACCACCACCACCGCCGGGGCTGAGGCGATCGACACGGACGACCAGACCGCCCGACCGACTCGTGGCGTCGATGTAAAACAAATATGGACTGTTCACAAGAACATTTTGCTTTTCTTCCTATACCCTCTGTAAATAGTTGCAACAGGACGAAATTGTCCAATACTGTATAATGTGAATGTTTTGTCCTCCCAGGACCAGCCCTGTAAACCCTTACCACCATACGAAGCATCACCCCACCGGGTTCATTTTTGACAAGGGGTGAATGTGGTAGTATGTATTGGGGGTCATGTGGAACTGGAAGCCCTAATGTCATTGGCTGACAGATCCCGGGTCCTGGTTGGCCGTTGACCTCAAGCTCCGCCCTGAAGGCGGAGTATAAGAAGCCGGAGTCTTCCCCCGCAGGCCAGTTTACTATCGAGCTGCGGGGGAACAGACACGTTTAATAAAGCCTCATCGACTTCACTCTATTCGTCTCACGGAGTCTTTGTGCGCTACATAATCCAAAACGGACTTCTCGGGCCCGACCTCGACCGCATGCGCCCCCTCATGGAGCTTCCCCTCCCCCACTGCCCCAAGGCCCTCAAACGCTGCCTGGGGTTCTTTTCCTACTACGCTTAGTGGGTCCCAAACTATGCGGACAAGGCTCGCCCACTCATTCAGTCCACCCAATTCCCCCTTGCGGCCGAGGCACAACATGCTTTCGCCCGCATCAGAGCAGATATCGCCAAGGCTGGGATGCGCGCAGTGGAGGAGACACTGCCTTTCCAAGTAGAAAGCGACGCTTCAGACGTCGCCCTTGCCGCCACCCTAAACCAGGCATTCTTTTCCTGCACCCTTCATGCCTCTGAAATTTGACACTCATCTGTCGAGAAGGAGGCTCAAGCTATCGTTGAAGCTGTGCGGCATTGGGGGCAATACCTGGCCGGTAAGAGATTCACTCTCCTTACGGACCAACGGTCGGTAGCCTTCATGTTCAATAACACACAGCGGGGCAAGATCAAAAATGATAAAACTTGCGGTGGAGAATCGAGCTCTCCACCTATAATTACGGGAACACCACACATCGCCCCGGTAAACTCAATGAGCCCCCAGACGCCCTCTCCCGGGGTACATGTGCCAGCGCACAAGTGGACCAACTCCGGCCCTACACGACAGCCTTTGTCACCCGGGGGTCACTTTATTGTACCATCTGGTCAAAGCTCGCAATCTGCCCTACTCGGTCGAGGAAGTAAGGACAGTCACCAGGGACTGCCAGTTCTGTGCGGAGTGCAAGCCGCACTTCTACCGGCCAGACCGTGCGCGCCTGGTGAAGGCTTCCCACCCCTTTGAACGCCTCATCGTGGATTTCAAAGGGCCCCTCCCCTCCCCCGACCGCAACACGTATATTCTCAGTGTGGTCGATGAGTACTCCAGATTCCCCTTCGCCATCCCATGCCCCGATATGACGTCTGCCACCGTCATCAAGGCCCTCAGCACCATCTTCGCTCTGTTCGGTTTCCCCGCCTACATCCAGTGACAGGGGAACCTCATTCATGAGCGATGAACTGCGCCAGTTCCTGCTCAGCAGGGGTATAGCCTCCAGCAGGACGACCAGCTACAACCCCCGGGGAAACGGGCAAGTAGAGCGGGAGAATGGGACGGTTTGGAGGGCCGTCCAGCTTGCCCTACGGTCCAGGAACCTCCCAGCCTCTCGCTGGCAGGAGGTCCTCCCTGACGCTCTGCACTCCATTCGGTCACTTGTGCACCGCCACTAATAACACACCCCATGAACGTGTTTTTACCATCCCCAGGAAGTCCACATCCGGTGTGTCACTCCCGACTTGGCTCGCTGCTCCAGGACACGTCCTTCTCCGTAGGCACGTCCGACTCTACAAGGCGGACCCCTTGGTGGACAGGGTTCACCTGCTCCATGCCAACCCTCAATGTGCCTACGTTGAGTTCCACGATGGCCGCCAAGATACTGTCTCACTCAGGGACCTGGCACCGTCAGGTTCCACTCCAACACCCCCCCACCAATGTGTCCCCCCCCCCCCCATCTCCCACCGCGCCGCCAATATTGACCCCACCAGACACCCCACCCCCTCCCCTTTTCCGCACAAGAGGACGAAGAGGACTTCTGCACGCTCCCGGAGTTCCCCGATGACTGGTCAGCATCAGAGCCGCCACCACTGCCATCGGGGCCACCTCCAACACCACCAGCACCGGCATCGCCGCCACCGTTACGCCGCTCCCAACGAAGCACTAAAGCACCGGACCGGCCTAACCTTTCACGGACTCCGGACCGTCAACATGGACTTTTCTTTCCCTACCACTGTACATAATTGCACTAATTGTATATAGTTTCACGTCACCCCCGCCGGACTCATTTTTAACGGGGTGAATGTGGTGATCCACTGTAATTGGAGATGTAAGGTAGGACCTGCACTACAGGTTCACCGGTAGCTCCTGACGGCTGGCTCCGCCCAGGGAGAACTGTATAAATATGCATGACCTCCAGTGCCCTGCCATTTTGCCAGCTGCAGCAGGAGGCCACGCATCTGACTGTAATAAAGCCACAGTTGTACCCAACTTTAGTCTTTGTGCAATTGATCGTGCATCATATAGGAAACAGGTTTGTTGCACAAACCTGTTTTCATGGTAATGAAGAACTGAAAACAGGCAGATGTGCTCCAATGTGGGAAAGTGTGAGGTCATCTCTGTAAATGCTCTAGTGCAGCCCAGCGCAAGCTGGAAGAGCAGCATATCTTCTTTCGGCCCTCGGGACTCAACACTGAGTTTGATAACTTTACATTTTGATGTTTCTCCTCCACCTTAACTCTCCTTTTTTTATATTCTATACATTTGTTTCCTCGTTGCAAAATACCTCCCCTTCTCCTTCCTCACCAGGCCTTTTGTTCTTAAAGCTGCTGCTTTTCATTGCAGTTTCTACATTTTACCTCCTTTCAGTTCTTATCAAGAGTCCATGGGCTCGAAATGTTAACTCTGTTTCTCTCCTGACAGATGCTGCCAGCCCTGCTGAGTTAGGTCTAAGGCGAATCCCAAAGCTTTTTATTCATATGTAAAAAGCAAGAGGGTGGCCAGGGAAAGGATTGGACCACTGAAGGATAGTGGGAGAAATCTGTGTATTGAGCCAGAGGAAATGGGCGAGGTACTAAATGAGTACTTTGCATCAGTGTTTACCAAAGAAAAGGACTTTGTGGAAGATGATTCTTGGGGAGTGTGTGTGGACAGTCTGGGTCATGTTGACATCAAAAAAGAGGAGATATTGAGTGTTTTGAAAGACATTCAGGTAGATAAGTCTCCTCGTCTGGATGAGATTTACCCCAGAATTCTGAGGGAAGCAAGGGAGGAAATTGCTGGGCCTTGACTGACATCTTTGGATCCTCATTGGCTACAGGTGAGATCCCAGAGGACTGGAGAATAGCTAATGTGGCACCGCTGTTTAAGAAAGGTACCAGGGATAATCCAGGAAACTTTAGGACAGTGAGCCTCATGTCGGTAGTCGGTAAATTATTGGAGAGGATTCTCAGGGACAGGATATATACCCATTTGGAAACAAATGGACTCATTAGCGATAGACAGCCTTGTTTTGTGAAGGGGAGGTCGTGCCTCACTAACTTGATCGAGTTTTTTGAGGTGACAAAGATGATTGATGAGGGGAGGATGGTGGATGTTTACATGGACTTCCGTAAAGCCATTGACAAGGTAACTCATTGCAGACTGGTACAAAAGGTGAAGTTACACGGGATCAGAGGTGAGGTGGCAAGCTGGATGCAGAACTGGCTCGGTCACAGAAGGCAAAGAGTAGCAGTAGAAGGGTGTTTTCTGAATGGAAGCTTGTGACTAGTGGTGTTCCACAGGGATCTGTTCTGGGGCCTCCGTTGTTTGTAGTATATATAACCGATTTGGAGGAAAATGTAGTTGGTCTGATTCGTAAATTCGCAGATGACACCAAGGTTGTTGGAGTGGCAGATAGTGTTGAGGATACAGCAGGACATAGATAGGTTGGAAACTTGGCCAGAGAAATGGCAAATGGCAAATGGTTAATCCAGACAAATGTGAGGTAATGCATTTTGGTAGGTCTAACATAGATAGGAAATATGCCGTAAATGGCAACACAAGTGGACAAGGTAATCAAGAAAGCATACTGAATGCTTGCCTTCATTGGACGGGGCATCGAGTATAAAAACTGGCAATGCAATTAGGTCCAGCACTCCTGAAAGTATAGGAAACAGGTTTGTCGTACAAGCCTGTTTTCATGGTAACGAAGAACTGAAAACAGGCAGATGGACTCCAAGGTGGGAAAGTGTGAGGTCATCCCTGGGTATAAAGGATAAATTGGTGGAAATCAGGAACTGGAGGAACAGACTAATTTAGAGGTTGGTGGACAGGTACAAAAAATAAAATACTAGTAACAGAAAATCTCAGCACAGAATTCGGCCACTTAGCCCATCGTGTCTCTGCTGACCAAAAATAAGCCATTCACCATAGTCCCATTTCCAGCTCTGTTTGCAGCGCTGTAGTTAGAGCCCTTGCAAGTGCCCTTTCAGCCAATGAGCCCCCCCCCCCCATCCTTTGGGTGAAAAAATAATTCCCCCAACTTCGTTCTAATCCTAGCAGTTCATTGAAATCTATGCCCCCGAGTTTCTGATCTTTTTGCTGGTGGAAAATCTAACCTTAGCCTCCCCTGTTTCAGTCTATCCAAAATAAGAGAAGTGCTGCGGATGCTGGAATCATACAAGGACAGAGGGCGCTGGGATAGAACAAAGAACAATATAGCACAGGAACAGGCCCTTCACCCCCCCAAAGCCTGCACCGGTCATGATACCACCCTTGGCCAAAACCCTCAGCACTTCCTAGTGCCGTATCCCTCCATACCCATCCTATCCATGTATTTGTCGAAACGCCTTTTCAACGCAGTCAGTGTATCTGCTTCCACAACCTCCCCTGGCAACGCGTTCCAGGCACTCACCACCCTCTGTGTAAAAAAAACTGCCTCGCTCATCTCTTCTAAATTTTGCCCCACGGTCCTTACACCTATGCCCCCTGGTGACTGACCCCTCCACCCTGGGAAAGAGTGCCTGTCCACCCACTCAATCCATGTCCCTCATAATCTTTTAGACCTCTTATCAGGTCACCCCTCAACCTCCATCGTTCTAATGAAAACAGTCCCGAGTCTATTTAGCCTCTCCGCATAGCTAACATCCTCCAGACCAGGCAACATCCTGGTAAACCTCTGCACCCTCTCCAAAACTTCCACATCCGTGGGTGGGCGGGCCAATCAACATGTGGGAATCATTACCTAGCATCCTAATCATACATTGATGCATGAACACTGTGCTTGGACACTGTGGGAGGGAACACCACACATGCAGCAACCAAAATCCGAACACCCAGGGGATGGGGCACATCTCTGGGACCAATGGCTGAGTGAGTGCCATGGGGAGGAGGGGATGCCTGGAGAGATGGGCCAAGGGTCGGAGGTCAGCCCGCATTGTGGAAGAAAGTGACAGAGAAGTTGTACTGGTTGTGCACAAAGATGTTTATTGTGAATACAATTCCCCACTCTCCCGATGGTGCCACCCTCCCATCCCCCCTCCCTTGGCGCCCTCAGTGACCCTCGATGTGCTTTGCCTTCCTAGCTCTACCGCTCCGTCTAGGTATGTCCCCAGGATGCACATCAGAGATGGAAGCTGCCAGCTGCTTACTTCGTCCCGTGGCCTTCGATGTCCCTGGCGGGCGTCCTCTGGAGCCGGAGGGCCCCAGCTCACTTGTTGGTGGCACATACAAAGCCGTGACGCCCTGTCCCTTGTGCTGGCTGTGAGATACGGCTTCATCAGAGGGGTGGACTGTGCCGCGACTATTTTTTTTAGAAAATATTTTATTGAAGTATTTAAAATTT
Organism: Scyliorhinus torazame; assembly: GCF_047496885.1. Taxonomy (NCBI): domain Eukaryota; kingdom Metazoa; phylum Chordata; class Chondrichthyes; order Carcharhiniformes; family Scyliorhinidae; genus Scyliorhinus; species Scyliorhinus torazame. Next base: position 277,916,016 of record NC_092709.1, read on the forward strand.
TCAGTTTAACATATTAACGTTTCTGAAAACAGTCGCGTGGGCCGACACATGTGTGTATATATATATATAAATAAAAAGAACCCCCCCAAAAAAACACTGTCTCCAACTGCCTGCGCCTTATTTCCTAGCTACCCGTATACTGAGTTCTCTGTCCTTATTTAACACTGCCATGCCTCCTATTTTCTCCCCCCCCCTCCCCCTTAGTGCTGACATTCAATTTTCTTTTAAGGAGTCGATGAACGGTTGCCATCTTTGGGCGAACCCCTGAGTTGATCCGCTCAAGGCGAACTTCACTTTTTCCAGGCTGAGAAACCCTGTCATATCGCTGACCCACACACCTGACTTTGGGGGCTCTGAGTCCCTCCATCCCAGCAAAATCCGTCTCCCGGCCACCAGGGAGGAGAAGGCCAGGACATCGGCCTCCCCTCCCCCTTGGCCCCCGGATCATCTGATACCCCAAATATTGCCAGTTCTGGACTCGGGGTTACCCTCCCTTCCAGGACTTCTGACATAACGTCTGCAAATCCCTGCCAGAATCCCCTCAACTTCGGACAGGCCCAGAACATATGCACATGGTTAGCCGGGCTACCGCCCACACAGCCCACATCTATCCTCCACTTCCTCAAAGAACCCTGCTCATCCGGGCTACCACCATGTGAGCCCTGTGGACCACTTTGAACAGGATCAGGCTAAGTCTGGCACAGGTCAAAGATGAATTAACTCTCTTCAAGGCTTTTTCCCACTTTTCCATTTCCAGCTCTTCTTCCCACCTCTGCTTCACCTCCCTGGTCGGGGTCGGGGCCCCTTCCCACTCCATCAACTCCTTGTATATCTCCAACGTCCTCCCTTCTCCAACCCATTTTTGACATCACCTTATCCTATAGTCTCCTCAGGGGGAGGTGAAGGAAGCTTGGACCTGCCTCCGGACAAAGTCCCGGACCTGAAGATATCGAAACCCATTCCCACCCGGTAACTCAAACTCCTCCTCTTGTGCCTCCAAGGTCGGAAAGCCCTCCTGGATGAACAAGTCCCCAAATCTCTCGATCCCTGCCTGCTGCCATCTCCTAAAGCCCCCATCCAGCCTCCCCGGGATAAACCGGTGATTGTTACAGATCGAAGACCACACTGACCTCTAATCCCATGTGCTGCCTCCATTGCCCCACACTCTTAGGACTGCCACCACCACAGGGCTTGTAGATTACCGTGCCGGCGAAAACAGCAGGGCACCGTTAGTAAACCTCGTGCCCTTGCAGGATGCCGCTTCCACTCGCTCCCAGGCCGACCTCTCCCCCACTACCTGACCATCGATATGTTGGCCGGCCAGTAATAATAAAGCTTGGGAGGGCCAGGCCCCCCCACACACAATCCCGCTCCAGGAGTGCCCTCTTTACTCTCGGGGGGTTTCCCAGCCCATACAAAACCTGTAATCGCGCATTTATTTTTCTAAAAAAAAGCCTTTGGGACAAAAATCGGAAGGCATTGAAAAAGTAAAGCAGTCTTGGGAGGACTGTCATCTTCCCCGTCTGGACCCTTCCTGCTAACGTCGACGGGAGCATGTCCCATCTGTGGAAATCCCTTTTCATTTGGACCGCTTTGCCCAGATTTAACTGCCGCAACTATTATGGTGTCTTACTCGGAGCTCTCCTCCAAAGTGTTTTCCTGGGAGGCTGTAGACGGTGCCACCCGTGTTGGGCCTGCGCCGTTGGCTGGAGGACCTGCAGGAGAATGGACATATGGCCAGTGGGAGAGATGGGTCAGTCAGTAAGGCAATAACCTGGGGGGGGGGGGTACTCACCTCTGTGGCGCCCGCCAGCCTCTGCATTGGTGACCGTTCTGTCCTCGGTCACACGTCACTTCCAGGGTCTGATCCTTGAAGGAGGTGAGAATTCTTATGTCCGACATACCATTGGCAATCTGGGCCCGCTCTCAGCGATTGTGGAAGAGCTTTTCTTGAGGAGGCAGAGGGCATCATTATCCAGATGTGTGGTTCACAATGATGGGGGGAGGGGTGTGCGACAGAGGGTTTGGGGGCGGTTTTAAGGTCGCATGGAGAGTTGGGGGTGGATGCTTGCATGGGGCAGAAAGGTTGCGAGATTGGTGTCTACTGACTCGTGCTGCCTGGTGTAGGTCGTTGACCCTTTTCCGACACTGCAGGCCAGTCCAGGTCACACTCCCAGCACTCATCGCCACTGCCATCTCGTCCCAGGCAGCATTGGCTGCCTGATGGCTGACCCTCTGGGGGAGAACAGGACATCTCTTCTGGCCTCCAGTGTCTAGGAGTCTCCCCGGATCTGCATCCTGGAATCTTGGGGCCTTTCTGCTTGGCCCCATTGATGCGAGCTGGCTGAGTAAATGTTCCTTAAGTGCTGTTCGCCCTTGTTAGCGGCGGGCTGGCGAGCATTCATTTGTGACGAGAAGCCTGTGAGCCTCATCAAGTGGACCAAGTAACGTTGAATAGCATTGCCGGCCTCGCCAGAACAAGCACTGGGAAACAAGCGGCAGTTTCCGCTTGCTACACTTATAAATCTTTCCGGAGAATCACACTCAAAGATAGCAGTTAAGGATTATTGTGTAATTGAATTGAAAGACATTGTGTAACTGGTAATTCAAAGCGGTTTGTATTTATACGCTTACATTTATTAATACTATGTTAAAAGTAGTTTGTTTCAATATACTGGTTCCCTGTTTGCGTGAAATCATTCCTGGAGCGAAGATCCTTTCCGGACACTCTTGCAAATTAAATAAAATATTGGGATTGGTGTCTGGTATCCTAGCAACTGTTGGGAGCCTGGTCCAGGATCGTAATAGTGGCAGATGTAGAGTTAACATTTTTCATTTTATTTAAGAACTGTTTAACTGTTAATTGTAAAGCTATTTCTGTGATCTTAATGTGGTTAATTCTGTGTTTAAAGTTTGTTTTAACATAAAAGATACCTGTTGGTCAGTCATCATTCCTGGAGTATCTTTCCCTCGGTTTTACAAATTGTTTGGGGTTTCTTGTCCAGTATCCCAACAGAAATTGGGGTCTGGTCCTGTATCTTAATAGTAAGTAGATAATTCCATGATACTGACCAAGCAACAATGAAAGTTAATGGTTTGTATATGTCCAAATCAGGTTAAACTTGGCTTGAAACTGATAGCATTCCCCACGTCATTTCTCTCATCCTTCTCACTGGTAGAAGTCAAGGAGAGGATGGCTCTGGTCAAAGTAAACTTGGTGAGTTGCTGCAGTGGCCCCTGTAGTTCATACTTGAATTGTGGATATAAGAGTACAGTAGGAGCACCAATTCTATCTTGGTTGGTGTGGGTCTTCTATAATGTTGCAGTTGCACCCTAGGGCTGTGTGCGAGTATTCCACCATATTCAGTAGCAGTGGTAAGCATTGCTACTTCACAGAACACGGTGATCAAGATGCATTTATTAAAGCAGATTATAGATTTAATTTCAAAGCTTGCCTGTCAAATACATAAATAGTTTGAATTCAAATTTAAGACAATAGATATTCTTTAAGACAAACTGATTTACAGTATGCTAAAATATGACAACTTTGAAAAAGAGTAGAATATGTTAATAAATAATTGGGTACGGCTCTTTGTGGCACTTTACATAATTAAACATTTTTCTACTTTTAACAATTTTTGGAGTTCAAATAAGCTTCAAACAACACATTAAAAGCTTCAAGTCAAAGCCAATGATTTGAATACATTCACTGTATAGCCAACTGTGCAGAAGGATATCATAATGTAAACATCCCTCACATGCAGTTACATAGGTAAGCTTAAGGAGTCATGTTTTTAATGTTAAGGCATCAAAAACCTTCCATATGCAAACTTTATAATATATAACTTTAGGGGCTGTGCATAAAATTCATGAATTACGTTGCATTGGATGCAACCCTATTCAAAGTTCAGGAAAGATGTTTGAGTAATCACCGTAGTACTGAATTCCTTTAGCAATATTTTTTTTTAAAAAAATGAACTGGACCAGAAGGATCTTTTAAATACAACCAAATTAATGTGAAATAAAAGATCAACTGTACAGTTATTGCAGCTACAGTATGTTAAAATCTAGTGTCCAAGTATTGATGCAGAGCTTCAAAATGCATCCCTCATTTCCCCAATCTCTTCAGGTCAGATGTGCCAACTATCTTCCACTTGTCATTAGATGAGACAGTTACAGAAACTTGGTTAGGATTATGTACAGATCCAGCTGCCAGAGTTAATGTATTGCAAAATTAGGTGATAGGTGACTCATTCTTTTAAAGCTCTTATTAATAGAACTGTCTCAAATAAATATCCCAATAAAGCAAAGATTTAGGATATCCCTTGCTTTCTATAATAAGCCATTTACAGAAGTGATTTCCTGTACACTTTAAATAAATTGGAATGAGAATAAATTGACAACTTCCGAATACAGTACTTCCAAAATACTTTTTTTGGGGGGGGGGGGGGGGGGGGGAAGAGGGATCACAACAGCATTCTAGCTTTGCTTACTAAAACAGTAATATTATTACAGTCCTCAAAAGAGTAGGAAAACAAGGCAATGCAAATAACAATTACTGAAAGGTCACTTATACCCAACATTCGTTATTTATACCCAACATTCATTCTTTATTTCAGGCAGTGATATATCAGTTTACTTCAAATAAAAATAAGACTGGAAGAACAAATTATTTAAATAATTGAAGAATATTTACAAAAACAACGTTTGGTTAAAAAGCAAATGCCATCGCTATATCAGAAGTCACCAAGACAGATCACATTTCAGTTACCTTTCTTTTTAAAAAAAATAAAATTAGAGTACCCAATTATTTTTTTCCAATTAAAGGGGCAACTTAGCATGGCCAATCCACCTACTCTGCACATTTTTGGGTTGTTGGAGTGAGACCAACGCAGGCGGACAGTGATCCGGGATCGGGATTGAACCTGGGTCCACGGTGCTGTGAGGCAGCAGTGCTAACCACTGCACCACCGTGCTGCCCAACTTTCTTCCACTCCATTATACCAAGTACAAAGTAAAATAGAGAACAGCCAAAAATCCTAAACATTCCACTGAACATCCCCAGAAAAGAACTCAACTTCAAATAATTTCACTGACTTAGGAGAATTCCAGAGTTCTGTTATATGCGTAAATAAATTAGTGCAATAATTATATTCCATAATTGTGGGGCATTAACTCTATTCCATACACAACACATCTTCTGAATTTGCTTCCAGTAGCAGCATTATTTTGCCTGCACTGCTTAATAGCAAACAAGAAAGCAAGAGTTCTTTACTATCAGAGAAGACACGAAGGCTTCAATGTCAACTCCCTGCCTCATGGAACCCAGTTTTAAATGGTGCAGGGACGTACCCACTCCTTTATTGCCATGATCTAACACATTACAAAATTATGCTGGTGGGATCCTTTTTAAATATGCAAGTTGGGCCCCAAGAAAATCATCAAGACCCAACCCTGCCATTTTAACCACAGGCCGAAACAACCTTGCCTTCCCAGCCAGGCCAAATCTTCTGCCAAATGGATCAAGGGTCAGAAATGGCATGTTTTAATTATTTTAATTATGAAGTTTCCTGTGAGCTAGGACACAGGAAATCTTGGACCTCTCTTGCTCCAGGCTTCCACCCCACTCTTCCATTGTGCAAACCTTGGATCATCCCCATCATTATCTATTAGGGCATGGGGGAACGTTTGTGGATCCCAGTGGCGATTATCCTGTAGTCTGAATTTTTGCTCCCACTATCAGCCAGGCATGGATACCCATCAGGCTTACGGACACACCAGACCCTGAATATGTAAATAAGGCATAGAAGATCAAATCTCTTTGCGCCCCAGCATGACATATTGGTCATTGGCCAAGAACACCCTTGTGCATCAATCCAAGACCACTTTAAAAATCAAAGCCAAAGTGTCAAAAGAGCAGTTGAAGTTAATGATAAATTAAAACAGAAAACACAGGAAGTGCACAACAGGTCGATGTTGGAAGCAAAACAGGTTAACATTGTGGGTGATGGCCCTTTTGTAGGATTACTAGTAGAAGGCTGGAGGACTCCTTGGAGGTTGAAAAATAACCAAACAGCAGCAAGGTGTACAGTTACAATTTAAGAATCAGCTGTAAATTTCATGTAAAGTACAGTTAATTTTGTATAACAGTTTAAGACTTCTGTTTTTGTTAACGAAGACGGTGCTTAAAAAATATATCCATATACCACTACAATCCATGCACTGTTATCTAAATGTTTGATCTGTGTTTTTTAAGATAAATATCCCAGTCCAATAAAAAATTACATTTGAATTATCACACATTTATCCCAAGTTGAGTCATGCAGTACTGAGGATTCCCGAAGTAAAATAAATTTTATATTAAACTGGCCCCAAACCAGAAGCAGCATATTTTAGACAAGTTTTACTGTTTAGATGAAAATTAACTTGGACATACAGACCCCCACCCTCAAAAGCCAAAACACACACCTTACTTAGGGATTTTAAGCTTTCCCATTTATTGATTGAACAGAGGCTGACACCTCACACTACAAGTACAAATAAGAAAGAACAACCGCCCCAGCGCTTGAATGTTAACTTTGTTTTTCTCCACAGATGTTGCCAGACCTGCTGAATTTTTCCAGCACTTGGTTTTTATTTCAGATCTCCAGCATCCACAGTATTTTGCTTTATTAAAATTGGGCAGTTTGGAGGTTTAGTTGGGGGGGGGGGGGGGGGCGGGGGGGTTTGGAACAGTGTTCAGCACTGGAGAGATCAGAATGCACCAATGGAAGAGTAAGGCATTCACCCGAATGAACATTAGATGAAGCTGGGCTCCTATTGACTGCCAGGACCAATATGAGAAATGCGTCTGACCAGTTTGGGATCCTGAAATTCCATAAAATGCCTACAACTCCAATCTGATTCAATTAAATCAAAAGACCAGTGAGATTTTTTTGTATCTAAAGATATTCACATTATGCACCTTATCACAGCTCAAGCTGCCATAGTGATTCAATTTATAAAAATATTAAACATTCAAACATGATGTGGAAAATGGTGACATGAAAATGAGTTTGTATATAGTTGATGAGTATATAGTTGACACAAAATTAAATAATCAAACCCCATTAACAATCTAACCTAATAATAGATCTGTAAATCTGCCTGCTTCAATCGTTTCGATTTGTAGAATTAAACATCCAGGTGACCAGCTGAACCTAAAAATGAACGAGTTTTACCTTCAGGTTTAGATTTAAGTAACACAAAATTCACCTACAGGGGTTAACAAATATAGCTCGGGACTTCTCAAATTACCAAACTAATTATAAAAGAAGCATCAAAACACATAGCTAAATTGACATCACACAGTGAGATTATGCAAACAGTTGAAGATCTATTATCCATACTTTAGATTTTGTCTTTTACATAAGACTTGGAAGTCAATTTAGAGTACATAAAAGGTCGGAATTGTGTCTGAAAAATTGTAGCATATAAAAAAAAGTGATGTTTCTAAGACTGAGGAACATGAACATAATTTTGAGGAACATGAACATAATTTTCAGCCTTTCGGTGATATACACTGACATCAAATAGACACCAACAGAAGTGTTTACGCTACAGAAGGCTCTCCTTCGAGCTTCAAAAGAACCCAGCTCCTGTGAGGTAAGTATTGGCTTCTAAAATAAGTGCTTTTGTATAGACAGCTATTGTATAGTAAAGAGTAAGAAAATCCTGTGTACTGAAGATTGTATCGGACAGTGCAAATCCCAACATGGACGGAATGAAGCCTCGGCCATATTCAACCATCCAAGTTCCAGCACTCCAGCGAACAGATGTGGCTTCGCCTAGAGAATGGATTATAGTGTCACCTGCAGGAATACGAAAAAAAAGAAACTAGTTTAGACCGGCTGAGCAGAATTCTTCGGCCGATATCCAGAATGAACACACAACCCACTTTGAATCTGGCATCGTCCTTCATTTGAAAAAGCAAATCTGGAGATTTTGTATTGGTTGGCATAGGTCAAAATTAGTCATGGCCACAATTAAGTGTCTCCAAGCGGCAGCATGGTAGCACAGTTGCTCCAAAGCTCAAGGGTTCCAGGTTTGATTCCCGGCTTGGGTCACTCTGTGCGGAGTCTGCATGTTCTCCCCGTGTCTGCATGGGTTTTCTCCGGGTGCTCCGGTTTCCTCCCACAGTCCAAAGTGGTTAGGTGGGTTGACTATGCTAAATTGCCCTTGGTGACCAAAAATGGTTAGATGGGGTTACAGGGATAGAGTGGACATGTGGGTTTAGGTAGGGTGCTCTTTCCAAGGGCCGGTGCAGACTCAGTGGGCCGAATAGCCTCCTTCTGCGTAAATTCTATGATTCTATCTTTATCGAGTACATAGAGCAGATCGATTGCCTGCTCTGGCAGAAGTGAAAATTATTAATAACATTTTAATTTATCAATCACAAATTTATATACAGATGCTTTACAGTGCAGGTGGCCATTCACCAAATCACATCTGTACTGGCTCTCTGAAAGAATATTCTACCTCATCCCACTCTTTCTTATTCCCGTAACCTTGCACATCTCACTTTTCCGAAAGCAATCCAATTCCCTTTTGAATACCTCGACTGAACCTACCTCCACCATGCTCTCAGGAAGTCTGCCCAAGTTCTGGATGATTTTCTTTTCTCTTCACATCACTTTTACTTCTTTTCCCAATTACTTCTGTATTTGTGCCCTCTGGTTCTTTATGCTCCCTTGAGTGGGAACAGTTTTTCACTATTTACCCTATCCATACCCCTCAGGATCTTGAATACCTCTATCAAATCTCCTCTCAGCTTTCTTTTCTCCAAGGAAAACAGTCCCAACCTCCCTGATCTATCATCATAGCTACAGCTCTTTATCCCTGGAATCATTCTTTTGAATCTCCTCTGCACTCTCTCCAATACCTTCAGATCCTTCCTCTAGTATGCGCTCAGAACTGGACACAGTACTCTAAATGAGCCTCTAGTATATTATACAAGTTTAACATGATCTCCTTCCTCTTGCACTCAATGCCCCTATTAAAAAAGCCCAAGTTACTAAATGCATTATTAACCACTCTCAACATGCGCGGTCATCTTCGATTACTTTTTCTTTGTTTATAAATTAAAAAAGTTAGAGTACTCAATTATTTTTTTCCCCAATAAGGGGCAATTTAGCATGGCCAATTCACCTAACCTGCACATCTTTGGGAAATCCACGCAGAAAATGTGCAAACCCCACGTGGACAGTGACCCGGGGGCGGGATCGAACCCAGATCCTCAGTGCCGTAGGCAGCAGTGCTAACCACTTTGCCACCATGCTGCCCATCTTCGATTACTTATGCACATATATATAGCGGTCTCTCTGTTCCTGTACCTCCTTTAGAGTTTCTCCCTTTATCTTAATACTTTCCATATTCGTCCTGCCAAAATGAATCACCTCATACTTCTCTGCACTGAACTTCGCCTGCCACTTTTAAATCCATCAACATGCAAGGGCAGCACAGTAGCGCAAGTGGATAGTACTGTGTCTTCACAGCACCAGGGTCCCAGGTTCGATTCCCTGCTGGGTCACTGCCTGTGCGGAGTCTGCACGTTCTCCCAGTGTCTACGTGGGTTTTCTCCGGGTGCTCCGGTTTCCTCCCACAGTCCAAAGACGTTCAGGTTAGGTGGATTGGCCATGATAAATTGCCCTTTGTGACCAAAAAGGTTAGGAGGGGTTATTGGGGTACGGGGATAGGGTAGAAGTGAGGGCTTAAGTGGGTCGATGCAGACTTGATGGGCCGAATGGCCTCCTTCTGCACTGTATGTTCTATGTCTATGTCCCTTTGAAGTCCAAAACTATCCTCATTACAAAGTTTCCAATCTTCGTATCATCTTCAAATTTTTAAATCACGCCCCGAGCACCAGTCTAGGCCATTAGTACACATCAGCAAGAATTCCAACACTGATCCATGGGGAACTTCACTACAAATCTTCCTCCAATCTGAAATAACACCATTTATCACTTTTCTGTCACTCAGCCAATTTCTTATCCAAGTGCCTATTTTCCATTATGTTGCATGAGTTCGGATTTTGCTCAAATGTCTGTGTGGCACTGTATCAAATACCTTTTGAAAATCCATGCACACCATATCAAAGGCGTTGCCCTTATCAAGCTTCTCAGTTACCTTCTCAAAAAACTTGAGCCAGTTAGTTAAATATGATTTTCTCCGAATGAATCCATGAAGACTTTCCTTAATTATCCTGCACTAGTCTAAGCGACTGATTTTCAACTATAATTCCAGAACTTTGCCGGCTTTATTCTTGCACACCTTCTTGAACAAAAGTGTAACATTTGCAATTCTCCAGGTCTCTGGCAACACCCCAGGTGTCTAAGAAGATTGGAAGATCATCACTAGCACCTCTGCAATTTCCACTCTTGCTTCCCTCAGATGCATCTCATCCGGTCCTGTACCTTATCAATTTTAAGATAGCCTTTCTAATACCACCATCTTCTCAATGTACATTCTTCTAGTGTACCAGTTATCACCTCTCACACAGTCTGGGTAGCATTGTCTTCTTTTGTAAAGGCAGATGCAAAGTACTTGTTTAATACCTCTGCTATTTCTCCTACTTCAATGTGCTAGACCCGTCTTTTAATTCTGAATCGGCGCTGTTCTTTTACCACTTTTTAAATTATTTATGTGCTTAAAATAGACTGTGATTCCATTTAATGATAGTTGACAGTCTCTTTCCATGCTAGCCTCTTCCTTTTCTTATTAGTTTCTGCAACTTCCCCTCTTGGCCTTCTATATTCAGCCTAATTCTCCATTGTATTTACTGGGCATCTTTCAAACACGCACTTCTTCCTTTTCATCTTCACCTCTATCTCTCGCCATCCAGGGTACTCCAGGTCTATTTGTCCTATTTTCCCCTTCAAGGGAACATACCTTGACATGGGCACAATACTTCTTCTTTGTGGCTTATTGTTCAGCCACTGTCTTTCTGCCAACTTTTGATTCCAACTTACTTGACTTAGATGCATTCTCATCCCAGTGAAGTGGTTTTCTCCCAGTTGTGAATTGCTGACATTAATAGATCTTGGTGTTCAGATTTGACTGTGCCTTATCTAGACAGCATGAAAGGCCTTCAACTTCTTTCTTAAGATTTATTGCAAGCAACACTGATATTTATTGCCCATCTCTATTTGTTCAGAGGTGTCTGTGCTGAACCACTGCATGCAGCAGAGGAGAGGGAAGTTAAGAGTTAAACACGTGGGCAAAGGGCTGGAGTCACATACAGGCCTGGATGATGAGGTTGTCAGGTTTCCTTCCTCAAAGGACATTAATGAGCCAGCTGAATTGTCATGACAATCCAGCACTTCAGGGACACTTTTAGCAATGTTTTCATTTTCAAATTTCAAATTCTCAAGTTGCTGTGTTGGGATTTTAAGTCATGTTCTCTGGAATATTAATCTGTACCTCAAAATAGGCCCATAGCGTAACCACTATACTAGAGTTTCCCATACAGCATAGACAATTTATCAGCAGGGAGCTGAAATCCTGAAAATGCCTGAGCTGGGGTAACTTTTACCAAGTTGAAATGGACATCTCCATTTACATCAGGGTTCTCTATGATAGAGAAATGTTTCAGTTTAATCATCTCATGGACTGATCTGATCTCTTCACACATCTTCTCTACCAAGTAGTAGTCCACTCCTGTATGCTTCACTTGATGTCTGATATTTACATTGTGTATTTTATGTTTGCCCTATTATGTATTTTCTTTTCATGTATGGAATGATCTGTTTGAGCTGCACGCAGAACAATACTTTTCACTGTACCTTGCTACCTTCTAGCAGAATTCTCTATCTACATTTTCCTTCTCAAAGTTGAAACAATTATTTCCTTTTTGGATTAAACCCACTGGTCAGATGAATCAATAGGACAGCAACAGGTATACTGTTTTGGATACTGTTGAGGGGGATAGCCTATCAGGGGAAAACAACAGCAGCCAGAACAGTGGCATCACAACTGGCTCTGTTGCTCAGCAGGGGAGGGCAATGTGCAGGAGAACGTGAGTTATAGTAACTATAGTAAGGAGCACAGATAGGCTCTTTTGTGAACCTGAAAGAGACTCCAGGATGGTATGCTGCCTCCCTGGTGCCAGAGTCAAGGATGTCTCTGAACGAACACAGGACATCCTGAAGGGGGAGGGGAACAGCCAGAGGTCGTAGTCCACATAGGTACTAACAATATAGGCAGGAAGAGTGATGAGATCCTGCAGAAGGAGTTCAGGAGTTAGGCAGTAAACTAAAAAGCAGGACCTCTCAGGTTGTAATCTCAGGATTACTCCCTGTGCCACGTGCCAGTGAGGCTAGAAATAGGAGGATAGTGCAGCCAAAGATGCAGCTAAACTGGTGGTGCAGGAGGGAGGGTTTCAGATTTCTGGACCATTGGGATCTTTTCTGGGACAGGTAGGACCTAAGGTTGTATCTAAACTGGAGGGGCACCAATATCCTGGCTGGGAGGATTTAAACTAGTATGGCAAGGGGGTGGGATCAGAATGAGAGCTTAGAAGGTGTAATGACTGAAGGGAAAATATAGAACCAAAATAAGAGAACAACAGGGCAGCATGGTAGCATAGTGGTGTTTGAAATAATTAATCTATGAATATATTTCCATGTATTTCTTCCCACTGTAAACTCCACACACCCTACAACCCATCAAGATTCTGGCGTTCCTCCAATTCTGGAACTCTTGCACTTCCCTGGTTTGCATTGCAACCTCATTGTACCTTAGAGCCAACTCTCTTTGGCTGAGTATATGTCGTAATTTCCTTATTTGGATTCGTCAAATTTTGTTTGATAATCACTCGTGATGCGCCAACATGTTTTTGCTATGTAAATGCAAGTTGTTGTCGTCCTGATTGTGATTGGCAGAAGAACCAGAGGTGAATTAAAAAGGAATAAAGTTGTACAATCCTGGAGAAAGAGCAAAGGAGTGCAACTAATTGGATAGTCAGCAAATGAACAAGGGTCTGAAGAGCAGTGCAGTATTATTTTATGATTCTAGGGTATCACAATTAATGTAGAATCATAGAATAACCACACCAAGAGGCCATTTATCAAATTGTCTTTGTGCTGGATGAAGGAAAATTTGATGTTGCACATTGCCAAATACATATGCAGTGAGGAAAGATCAACAGAACACTCACTGTAATTGGAATGATGGTACGGAGACAAGTGCTTCCCTACATCGTGAAAAACTAACCTGGGTAAAATATATCACTTTTAGTTGTCCCTTCTTTCCACTGCTGAAAAGTTCCTGAGATAATAGTGTCGGACACTTCAGCCCAGTATCGACCTGGAATTTCATGTAAAAATAAGTGATAAGTATTTGCAAGAAAAAGTGTGGGGTCAACAAGCTGCAATTTTACAACAGTCTCATCTCTCTTTCAAATGTGAAAAACACATGAAATACAACATTAAACAAACATTGTACAAGACGACAAATATATTAAAGTCCAGCATCACAAAAAACACAAATTTCATACATTCCATTTGACTCATTGTCCGAATCAGAAGGAAAACGGAGAGGAATTAGCTGGTTGTATATTATAGAAAGGTAAACATCTTGCAATCAAAGAAGTCACCTTGAACTAGATGATAGTCCCTGAAAATTGAGTGCCTACTCCTCCATCTTAAGTGTCGAGGTGATGATAAAATTAATAGAAACAGAGAATTGGGATTGACAGTCGTGTAATCGGCTTCTTTATGTTGCCAAATACCAAGCTAAGAGTCTATTAAAATGAAAATACATATATTTCTGGGCTTAATGGGCTTTGCCTTGTCTTAATAATTCAAATCTCTGTGCTTGCCCCTTTTCTTTAAGTGGTTATCAGAAGGCAAACAGAATCTGAAATCAGAAAGTTGGAGGAAAAGTATATTCAGACCAATTTGCAGGTGAAGTACTTTAGGACATTTTGCTATGTTACAGGCGCGCTGTATAAAAAGTTGTTGTTGAGATTTGAAAAGTATATTCCTAAACTCACTCTAAAGAGAGAGGAAACTCATCCCTTTAAACTTTAAAGGGTTTAGAGATGGCAGGGAGGTAGTTCAGAGAGGCTCAGTGATTTTTTTTTTCAGGAGTTGAATTATGAAGGTAGTTTGTAATGAGAAGGACAGTCCCAAGAAGAGACTTGATTTGCAATATCAGCTAACACGTGATGACAGAAATGAAGGTTGGGAATGAGGCCAAGCTAGACTTGTGGATAAGGTAAGATACAGGAGTGGCCAAGAGCTGAGGAAGCAGAGTGGATGGTCTCCAAAGGTGGTTTTGAGCACCTGAGATGATGTTAGAAAGTGACAGATGGCAGGCGTTTAAGGCTAGGTTTGATAATGGAGAAAAGAAAGCAGAGATTATAATTACTCTCCAGGGTGATTTTGAACTAGTGGATGATATTGAAAGGACAAAGAAAAAGAGTAGGGGCAATTAAAAGAAATGATGGGACATGGATAATTGTGTGTCTCAAAGATGCATCTGAAAATTCTGCTTCCTATCATAAATTATTTGGACAGACTGTAGAACAACAAACAACTGAGCAGAATAGGGAAATTAATGAAGGTGCAGAGAACTGTGAAGTTTGGAGAACAGGAATATCTACTGCACGTTTCATGTAAGATGTTCCAAGAAAGAATTTTAATGATAATCATGCATATATTAAATGAGGATTTTTAGTACATGAAATGCTTTATTAGAAGAATGAAACCGAAATTATATCATTTAATATCACAATATTTGAAAAGAAAAGAAAGGAAGAGAAAGGGCACAGAAGAGTAGACACTTCCAGTTAAAGAGACAGCACCTGAATAAACACAATGGCCTTCTGTATGCAATTTTTAACAATTCTAGTTCATTACCTTATATCTTCACTTATTTGACAATTTGGTCCCCCAAATGTAATGCTACTTATTAGAACATAGAACAATACAGCGCAGTACAGGCCCTTCGGCCCACGATGTTGCACCGAAACAAAAGCCATCTAACCTACACTATGCCATTATCATCCATGTGTTTATCCAATAAACTTTTAAATGCCCTCAATGTTGGATATTGATTGTGGGACTATCACAACTAAGTCCGATCAGTTATTTATGCAACATCCACAGATTTATTTCCACCAAATGTGCCTGGACAGCAATAAAGAATAGCAATCACATTCGCTGATTTCCGTCCAACAGAACAAAAACCATTTCCATACAATCCCCACAGTACAGGAGGGCATTCAGCCCATCAAGTCTGCACAGACCCTCCGAAAGAGCACCTTACATAGGCCCATTCCCCGCTCTATCCCTGTAACCCCACCTAACCTGCACATCTTTGGACTGTGGGAGGAAAGCGGACCACCCGGAGGAAACCCATGCAGACACAGGAGAAATCCACACAGTCACCCAAGGACAGAATCAAACTCGGGTCCATGGTGCTATGAGGCAGCAGTAGTAACCACTGTACTGCAATTGAAGAACCCCAACCATGTTGAGTAAGGTCATCTACTTAAACACAAATGTAAGACCTTCCTCCCTCTGTATGGCTCATCTGCTCACCTTAACCAGCTTAACCCCTGGAAACTTAAATTAAGTTTTTGATGCAATTACTTTGTCAGATCTGATTGACCTGGACAGGAATAGAATACGTATCCTCAGGGTATCCTCAGATCTATTTTATCTCTTTCATCTTTTATCTCACTGCAGCTCAATAGCTCTTTAGTTTGCTTTACTACTTTTTAAAATCACAGGCAGGGACACAACTCTGTCCCATAAATAGTGTTCCTGACGTTGACGGGAGGGAAGAACATGACAAGCGTAGGACAGGTGGTCCAGGTTCATCATCAACATACAGAGGTTCTCTGATCAGGACATGCCACTCTTGGCTTTCAGTCTTGATATGTTGAGGAGCTTCCCATCTGATAGTAAGCTGCTTATGTACAAGGCCTGTACCCTCAGCTTACTGCTGTATAGCAGGGAAGCCTCGACAACCTACATATACCGAAAATAAAGGCTCAATAATTTCCATCTCTGGTATTTATGACATATCCACTGCATCACTTGGAAAGACAAAAAGTCACCAATGGCGTGGCCCTTTCTAGGGAAACCATGCTAGCACTAATCAAATATAGGCAGCTTCACTGGTTTGGGTATACGAACAGGATGGCTGCGTCCCCAAAGGATATGTTATAGGGGAGACAGCCCCTACCGAGAGCTCTAATTCAAAGGTCTCAACATCAATCACAGCAAATGGGAATTTGTAATTGTGACGCAAACAGTGGGCAGGAATTTGATGACATGGTGCTTCTAAAGCTCCAAAGCAGATGACAGTCTAACAAACAAGGCGTTTGCAGAGTGGGCGGCACGGTAGCACAGTGGTTAGCGCTGTTGCTTCACAGAGCCAGGGTACCAGGTCAGATTCCCAGCTTGAGTCACTGTCTGTGCGGAGTCTGCACATTCTCCCCGCGACTATGTGGGTTTCCTCCGGGTGATCCGGTTTCTTCCCACAAGTCCCAAAAGACGAGTTGTTAGGTAATTTGGACATTCTGAAATCTCCCTCTGTATACCCAAACAGGCCCCGGAATGTGGCGACTAGGGTCTTTGCACAGTAACTTCACTGCAGTGTTAATGTAAGCCTACTTGTGACAATAAAGATTATCTTGCAGCATCACTGGAAAGGGAAAACTTTGGCAGACTTTGCCTTTCCAGAACCCACTTGTTCAGCCATCAAAGATGTACAGCTGATTTCAACTGACCTCACCAAATTCCGATGCTGCATTCCTAACATCTCTCACGGATGGAAGGATGTCAATCATTATTTAAATTTTTTTTTTTTTATAAAAAGAGTACCCAATTCATTTTTTCCAATTCAGGGACAATTTATCATGGCCAATCTACCTACCCTGTACATAGAACATAAGAACTAGGAGCAGGAGTAGGCCATCTGGCCCCTCGAGCCTGCTCCACCATTCAATGAGATCATGGCTGATCTTTTGTGGACTCAGCTCCACTTTCCGGCCCGAACACCATAACCCTTAATCCCTTTATTCTTCAAAAAACTATCTATCTTTATCTTAAAAACATTTAATGAAGGAGCCTCTACTGCTTTACTGGGCAAGGAATTGCATAGATTCACAACCCTTTGGGTGAAGAAGTTCCTCCTAAACTCAGTCCTAAATCTACTTCCCCTTATTTTGAGGCTATGCCCCCTAGTTCTGCTTTCACCCGCCAGTGGAAACAACCTGCCCGCATCTATCCTATCTATTCCCTTCATAATCTTATATGTTTCTATAAGATCCCCCCTCATCCTTCTAACTTCCAACGAGTACTGTCCCAGTCTACTCAACCTCTCCTCGTAATCCAACCCCTTCAGCTCTGGGATTAACCTAGTGAATCTCCTCTGCACACCCTCCAGTGCCAGTACGCCCTTTCACAAGTAAGGAGACCAAAACTGAACACAATACTCCAGGGGTGGCCTCACTAACACCTTATACAATTGCAGCAGAACCTTTGGGTTGTGGGGGCAAAATTCACGCAAGCACAAAGAGAATGTGCAAACTCCACACGGACAGTGACCCAGAGCCGGAATCGAACCCGAGACCTCAGCGCCATGAACCAGCAGTGCTAACTACTGCATGCTGCCCTGTCAATAACTATTTTAATACAAGTTAATTTGCATGTATAATAATAACATTCTCAAACTAGAAACCCAATATTGAAATTTAATTTCCTGACATAATGCAACTGAGTAAACAATTATACAGTACCTGAGTGTCCCCCAGTGTCCACTGCTGTTCCAAAGAGCAACACATATTCAGTTAAGGATGCATGCAAAAGGCACATGGAACCCATCCAGCCACCAGCATTCACGAAGATCCACTGCAGGTCCTCATCTGGAAGTATGTGACCTGGGTACTTTTTTCTCAACTCAACCACAACTTTGGTAAATGCTTGCTCATGATTAAGACCTGAAATATAGCACAATATTATATTTCTATGATTCAAAAAATCTGTTTCCAGTAAATGTCTTTCATTAAAGCATTTCTCACTTTCAGTAATTTACTGCACAACTCTGCAAAAAGATGCAGGGCTTTCTTTCAGTCACTGACACAAAGTACATTAGGTTACTATCAATAAACTACTCATATGTGAATATCTGCAGGTGAGGCAACACATTGTGGTTAAGCAAATTAGGTGCTGCATAAATATTCACACTATTCCTTACTCAAATTTTCATTACTTGCTCCAGGCACACTATCAGAGAACTAGTTGAAGTGCCTTCCTGGATTGCAGTTACTATCGTTGTATTCTCATGGTGTGCTGTAGATGAGTGTTGTTAAGCAGTAAGTAATTGATAGGTTGCCAATGTGGTCTGGCAGAGAATTTTAAAAGCAAAGACAACTTGATTGGAGAAGGCACAAGAGGTCATTTTGAGTGAAAAAAGGCTTTGGATAAACATGATGTAAAATGTTGGGACACTCAGCTCCTGATCTCATTACAACTTTGGTCCAAACATGGACAAAAGAACAGAACTTAAGAGAGTGACTACCCTCGACGTCAAGGCAGCATTTGATAAAGTATGACATCAAAGAGCCCTAGCAAAACTGGAATCAACGGGAAGACTCCTTTGATACTGGAGCAGTCCATATCCATATGCAGCAAGATTTAGACAATATTTAGGATGGGGCTTTTAAGTGGCAAGTGCCATTTGCACCACACAAATGCCAGGCAATTACCATCTCCAATGAGAACACCCATCTTCCCTTGATATTCAATGGCATTGCCATCACTAAATCCCAATGACCAGAAACTGAACTGGACCAACCATATAAATACTGTGACTGTAAGAGGAGGTCAGAGGCGAGTAACCCATCTCCTGACCCCCCCCCCCCCCCCCCCCCCCCCCAAACACCCTCCGGAAGCCTGTCCACCACCTACAAGGCACAAGTCAGGAGTGTAATGGAATACTCTCCAATTGCCTGGATGAGTGCAGCTCCAACAATACTCAAGAAGCTTGACACCATCCACGAAAAAGCAGCCCACTTCACTGGCACCCAACATGAATAGTGGCAGCAGGGTATGCCACATAAAAGATACATTGCAGCAACTCGCCAAGGCTCCTTGGACAGCACTTCCATGTCGTGGCCTCTACCACCGAGAAGGACAGGGGCAGCAGATACGTGGGAACACAGCCACCTTCAAGTTCCCCTCCAACCTACACATCTGCCGTCCTTACCTGGTCTGGCCTACATGTGACTCCAGACCCACAGCAATATGGTTGACTCTTAACTGCCCCCTCAAGGGCAATTAGGGATGAGCAATAAATGCTGGCAGAGCCTGCGACACCCACGTCCCATGAATGAATAAAAACAAAATTAAAAATAAATATTAGCCAAGCCAACAAACACTCATCCTGTAAAATAATAAAAACATTACAATTTATACGCTGACCAAAGTGTTAGAAGCACACAACGAGAAATTCATCAGCACTTCCCAAAGATAGCAATGGCTTTTATTTCCACTATTTAAATACAGAAAAAGCTTTGCTCACAATTATGTACTCAAGAAAATTGGCACTTTAGAATATTAAATAGACTGAGGCTAAATGGAAGAGTCAATCTAACCAACTGCTGGCTAACTGTTTGAAACATTCAATGCACCCTAGATATTGAATTCATGGACCATTAAGTGCGTGTATTTTTGTCCAAAAGTAAAGAGTCAACATTACCCAGTTGTTTTATTACTGGAATACTGAAGCCCTTCAGATCCGTTACAAATTAGGATGGTATAGAGCAAAGTACGATTTGCACAGAAACACAACCAAAAATAGGACAGAAATTTCCATTCTCTTTAATACCAGGTTTCCAGCATAATGTCAATCTTCAGCTAACTAAATCTGCATTTGTCATTATTCGAAAAAAATTAACTGAACACTAATTTGTGCACTGATAATCTTATTATAAATATTTGGCCAAAACTGCCAATTGCTATTCAACACTACTTGTGCATTTTTTCTTGCTTAATTTAAATTATAACATTGTCTAATTTATTTTCAAGTATGATTTCAAGTTCCGATCAGTCGATGTTTCCTCTCAATGCAGAGACTGCATCAACCAGACAGAAAACCCCTGTGACACTGCAAATAAAATAAGGTTAAACATCGGTCATACCATGTTGTGGGGGGAAACATGGTAACACAGTGGTTAACACTGTTGCTTCACAGCTCCAGGGTCCCAGGTTCGATTCCCAGCTTGGATCAATGTGCAGAGTCTGCACGGTCTCCGCGTGTCTGCGTGGGTTTCCTCCGGGTGCTCCGGTTTCCTCCCACAGTCCAAAGATGTGCGGGTTAGGTGGATTGCCATGCTAAATTGCCCTTAGTGTCCAAAAGGTTAAGTGGGGTTACGGGGATAGGGTGGAGGCGTGGGCTTGGTAGGGTTCTCTTTCCAAGGGCCGGTGTAGAGTTGATGGGCCAAATGGCCTCCTTCAGCATTGTAAATTATGAAATTGAAAATGCTATCTGGTTGCACGCATGGGAAAATATAAATAAATGCAAAACAAAAACGTGCTATATTCCAAGGGCTAGACTCACATTTCATTGGCACACCCTGCACAGGATTATTTAATAATAATAATCTTTATTAGTGTCCCAAGTAGGCTTACATTAACACTGCAATGATGTTACTGTGAAAATCCCCTAGTCGCCACACTACGACTGTTCGGGGACACTTGGGAGAATTCAGAATGTCCAATTCACTGAACAAGCACGTCCTTTGGGACTTGTGGGTTTCCTCCGGGTGCTCCAGTTTCCTCCCACACAGACACAGGAAGAACGTGCAAACCCTGCACAAACAGCAACCCAAGCTGGGAATCGGAGCCGGGTCCCCGGCGGCATGAAGCAACAGCGCTAACCACTGTGCTACCGTGCCTGATTAGATGGAACAGGATCATATTTATGGTTCCATGAGTAATGAAATGTTGGTGCTTTTGTGCTGCCCTTGGGAGATGCACAAAATG
The DNA here is from genome assembly GCF_047496885.1 of Scyliorhinus torazame. NCBI lineage: Eukaryota > Metazoa > Chordata > Chondrichthyes > Carcharhiniformes > Scyliorhinidae > Scyliorhinus > Scyliorhinus torazame. Next base: position 277,937,051 of record NC_092709.1, read on the forward strand.
CCAAATACTTGGAAACAGACCAACAGTATCAATCTAAGTGAACAAATTAATGTTAGGACTAATGCGGTGATCTTAGGATATTTCTGACTGTACAGGGGCACGAGGCAAGGATGCCCGTTGTCCCATTGTTGTGCACTCACTATTGAACCCCGGTAAGGGTTGCACCCCATAAAATTTGGAATCAGGCGGCATTTTGGATTGGGGGGCATGTAATAATAATAATATTTATTAGTGTCACAAGTAGACTTACATTAACACTGCAATGAAATTACTGTGAAAATCCCCCGGTCAGAAGTGAGGGAGAATTCAGAATATCCAAAACACCTAACAAGCCCATCTTTCAGGACTTGTGGGAAGAAACCAGAGTACCCGGAGGAAACTCACGCAGACACAGGGAGAATGTGCAGACTCCGTACAGACGGTGACCCAAGCTGGGAATCAAACTGGCGCTGTGAAGCAACAGTGTTAACCGCTGTGGAACCATGCCGCCAACCTGTGATAACCACAGATTTGCATTGTCGGGGATAGGCGCGACTTATAGGATTTGGAAGAGGGAGGCGGTCGATAGGATTAGGGATGCGCTTGTGGAGGGTAGATTCATGGGACTGGAGGAGTTAAAGGAGAAATACCAACTCCCAGGCAGCGAGTTTAGATATTTGCAGGTGCGGGACTTTGCTTGCGAAGGGCTTCCTTCGCTCCCCGGTTGCAGAGTCACACACTGATGGACAGGTTTTTATCATGAGATGAGATGGGTGAAGGGAGGATTCTCGGATATATATGGGTGGTTGCTGGAGATGAGGAAGGCTCCGTCAGAAACAATAAAGTGGAAGTGGGAGGAAGAAATGGGCCTGGTGCTGGAAGTGGGGGGTGGGAGGCTGAGTGAGACACTGTATCAGGTGAACTCTACTTCCTCTTGTGCCAGGCCGAGCCTGATACATTTTAAAGTTCTCCATGTGACTCACTTGACTTGAGCTCGCATGAGTGGGTTCTTCCTAGATGCGGACGATGAGCGTGAGAGTTTTTTTTAAAAGGGGGCCAGCGAATCACTCACATATGCTCTGTCCTGCCCAAAACTGGTTGCGTTCTGGGCCTCAGTCTTTGAGACCATGTTGGTGATTGTGGGGGTGTGGCTGGAGCTGTGCCCATTGTTGGCAATTTTTGGGGCGTTGGATTTGCCTGTGCTGCTGGAGGGGAAGGGGGCCGATGTCTTGGCCTTTGTCTCTCTGATTACCTGCCGATGAATCTGACTTGGATGGAGGTTGGCGGTGCTTCAGAGTTGTTGGGAGGCATGTCAGAGTTCCTGTGACTAGAAAGAATAAAGTATGCCCTTCGGGGGTCCGAGGAGGGTTTCACTCAAGGTGGAGGCTGTTTGTCGCCAGCAAATAAGGGAGTGGGGTGAGGGGTTATAATTAGCTTATAAAAACAAAAATGACAAACTGTTTGTAATATAAGAGTGTGTCTTGTTTGTGCAATTTTATGTATTGTTTGGAATAAAATAAATATATTTTTTAAACTTAGGAAAACAACCCCAGATATTTAAGCATGTACAAAATTTGCTAAGTCAAATAAGGGCAGGTGACCAGAATATTGGTCAAAGGCTTTAAAGGAGAATCTAAAAAAAAAAAGACACTTGGGGAGGGAATTATAAGATAGGTGAAGATACAGTTGTCAATAATGATTAAAATTAGAAATGCACAAGAGGCCAGAGATGGATGAGTGCAATGATCTCAAGAGGGTTGCAGGGCTGGAGGTGGTTACAGAGATAGTGAGTATGTAAGGCCATGGAAGGATCGAAAACAAAGGGATGAAAATGTTTAAAAGTGATGTTTGTCAGAACAGGAGCCAGGGTCAGTAAGCAAGTGATTGATGGCTGAAAGGGGCAAGGTGCGAGTTAGGATACAGGCCGAGTTTTAGATGACCTCAAGCTTATGGTGAGTAGAAGATGGGAGACCAGTCAGAAGTGCCTCTGACAGTAACCGGCAGGAAGTTGTAAGCCAAATGCTAGAGTGGAGGGGTAAAAGGTGTCAGTGGGGAGACAAATCTGTGTAATGAGGCACTGTCCCAAATACACTATGAATTATTCCTCATGGCTACCTATGCCAATTTGATTTTCCCAATCTATATGAAGATTAATCACCCATGATTAAAGTACTGCCTTTATTATCTTCCAAATTATTCTCCGTCCTTCAGTACAGCTACTGTTGGGGGACCTGTAGACTACACCCACCAGTCTTTTCCCGCTGGTTATTTCTTGCCTGCACTCGTATGGATTCTACATCTTCTGATCCAAAATAATTTCTTGCTATTGTATTTATTCTATCTCGTACTAACAAGCAGCATTAAGATAATCAAATAATCAGTTTCTCTGCTACGCTTCTCCAAAGTCAAGGAATTGAAGGGCAGATGGGACCTCTCCACACCTGAGGAACGACATACTGGCACTGGAACGGGTCCAGCGGAGATTCACACGGATGATCCCAGGAATGGTAGGCCTAACATACGATGAACGTCTGAGGATCCTGGGATTATATTCATTGGAGTTTAGGAGGTTGAGGGAAGATCTAATAGAAACTTACAAGATAATGAATGGCTTAAATAGGGTGGATGTAGGGAAGTGGTTTCCATTAGCAGGGGAGACTAGGATCCGGGGGCACAGCCTTAGAATAAAAGGGAGTCACTTTAGAACAGAGATGAGGAGAAATTTCTTCAGCCAGAGAGTGGTGGGTCTGTGGAATTCATTGCCACAGAGGGCGGTGGAGGCCGGGACGTTGAGTGTCTTTAAGACAGAAGTTGATAAATTCTTGATTTCTCCAGGAATTAAGGGCTATGGAGAGAGAGCGGGTAAATGGAGTTCAAATCAGCCATGATTGAATGGTGGAGTGGACTCGATGGGCCGAATGGCCTTACTTCCGCTCCTATGTCTTATGGTCTAACATCTAGACTAAAAGACACTTGAATACTGCGCTGGAAATTTATCTTGGCTTTGTATACATAAGAGTCTGCAATGGGACTTAATCTCAGGGACAACACGTTTATGAAACAAGCACTTAATCCGCAAGGACAGCGCCTATCATTTTGGAACGGAGCTCTAGTGTCCACATTTGTATCAAAGTTGTAACAAAGTCTGGAGCTGAATGGCCCCTACAGAATCTAAACTGGGCATTGAACAGGTTATTGCTGATATCGCATTGTCAAGGATGGATACTGCAGTCCTCAGCTGGTGGTAAAGGCTCTGAAGAAGTCATGCGGACAGGAAAAGTTAACTCTGTTCCTCTCCCCACAGATGCTGCCAGGCCTGCCTGCATTTTCTTTTTTGGCTTCCAGCGTCCGCAGTATTTTGCTGCTATTTTTTATGATGATAAAGTAGATTGGCGAAATAGTAATTGGAGTGGTCCTGATTTTTGAACTGTCAATGCAGCCTGAACAGACAGGGAACGCGGATTTTTAATGCAGTCGCAGTCTCAGGATTTTCTCTCTCTCACCCACCCACCCATACCTTGCTGCGTGCAGTCAGCTGTTTTATTCATAACATACCTGAATACTGCTTCGCTAGCTTGGCCACTTCTTCCTGGCTGAACACGTGCTGCTTGCTGCTCAGCCACGCGCGGAACATCCAGACCACGAGCACGGCCAGGGTCACCAAAGCAACGGTGCGGCACAGCGCGAGCTTCATGGTCAGCGAGGCCGGAGAGCGGGGCGCCTCGAACAGCACAGCCGGGTCGGAGAGAGGGGCGCCTCGGACAGCACAGCGGGGCGGTTGACACACTGCACCCGGTCCGACTCAGTCCACAGACGGTGCGATCCGCCCACCAAGGGCCTCCACTTCTCTTCACCCCCGCCAACCGAATAGCCAGGCCTGCTGCCCAAGACGCAGTCTCACCCGCGGGAAGCGTGCCGCCGCTTTCCCTGACGGACAGCGCAATCCGCCAATCGGGTCCCGAGCTTCCCTAACTGCCCCGCCCCCTCCCCCTCCCCGCCCAATCAACGCGGTAGATAGTCCGGGAGCGGGTCGAGGGGGCGGTGAGCTCGGCGGTTGATAATGAGGCCGACTGCAAGCGATTCCGAGATTCTTTGATTACAAAGAGCGCAACTCTGCTTGAGGATAATTATGACAAGCACCATCCGTTTCAAGGCAAGCAGTAATTTTCTACTGCTTGGAGCTGTAAAACTTAATCCAACTGGTGCAGAGTTCAGCCGTTTGCTTCCTATCCTGTACATCTATCACCCCCACTGATCTCAAAGAAAAGCGAAATACTGCAGTTCCTGGAAATCTGAAATGAAAACAAAAAAATGCTGGAAATTTTCCAGTCTCCTTATTATGGAAGACTGGGCATACAACCTAAGATGTGCATTGAGACTCTCGAGAAGTCCTGGAGTGTTGACCCCTGTGGGAATTACTCTTGAACACCAACTTTTGACGGATCATGTGTCAGGTTTAAGCCCAAGATGAGGTGCAATGCCTTTTCTTGTCATCGTGGATCTTGTGTCTCTCTTGTGGAGACCATGCATTGGATTCAATTTCAATTGGTTTGGGGAGCAAACAATGAGATGGATTAAGGTCTTGCCCTATCCCCTCTGCGCATTGGCTTTGTGAGGTACCCTCAATAATGATGCTTAGAGATTAAACTGTAAAGAAGGCTTTATTAGGCTAATAACTATGCTACAGATTTGGACGAGAGCTGACTGCTATACAGACCATGAGGCAGGCCTTTATGTATGGCTCCCAGATGGGCGGAGCCAGAGGCGGAGTCCCCAGAGTTCCAAGCCTGGTCTTAAAGGGAACATCACCTTACATGATGATAAGGCAGTAACCGTTCATCACATTCACCCCCTGTTTAAAAAGGAGTCCGGCGGGGGTGAAGTGCCATCATAGGTCCATCCGTCTCGGCGGCCGGATCGTCCTCCTCGATCTCCTCAGTTCGGGCGGTGGTGCGGCGGGCACGGACGTCCCGGTTGAGGGCACATCCGGGAGCACAGCGGTCGGAGCTTCGGTCCGGGTCGGGGCAGAGGAACTAGGCAGGGCCGGGGTTAGTGGAGCCGGGGCAGAGGAACTAGGCAGGGCCGGGGGTAGCGGAGCCAGCGCCGGCGGGGTGTATAAAGGGGGGGGCGCACGGTAGGAGCTCACCAACGGGTGGTAGGGCCGGAAGGGGGTGTGTTGTAGGGGGCGACGGGTCCTGCAGGCGCGGGAAGGGGCGTCTGTGGTGGAGGATCCAGCGGGCGCCAGATCCCGGAGGGAAACCGTATCTTGCCTGCCGTCGGAGTACTCCACGTAGGCGTAACTGGGGTTGGCGTGGAGCAGTCGGACCTTTTCAACTAGGGGGTCCGTTTTATGGCTCCTCGCGTGCCTCCGGAGAAAAACAGGTCCCGGAGCCGTCAGCCAAGGTGGAAGCGAGACCCCGGAGGTAGACTTCCTGGGGAAGCGAAACAATCGCTCATGAGGGGTCTCATTTGTGGCCGTGCAGAGGAGTGACCTAATGGAGTGTAGGGCATCGGGTAGGACCTCCTGCCAGCGGGTGGTTGGGAGATTTCTCGACAGCAGGGCCAGAAGGACAGCCTTCCACACGGTCGCGTTCTCCGTCTCCACCTGCCCGTTTCCCCGTGGGTTATAGCTGGTCGTTCTGCTCGAGGCGATGCCTTTGCTGAGCAGATACTGACGCAGTTCATCGCTCATGAACGATGTACCCCGGTCGCTGTGGATATAAGCAGGGAAACCGAACAGGGTGAAGATGCTGTGCAGTGCCTTAATCACCGTGGCTGAGGTCATGTCGGTGCAGGGAATGGCGAATGGGAAACGGGAGAACTCATCGATTACGGTGAGGAAATAGGCATAACGGTTGGTGGACGGGAGGGGCCCCTTGAAGTCCACGCTCAGTCGTTCAAAGGGGCCCGAGGCCTTCACGAGCCGAACCTTGTCTGGCCGATAGAAGTGCGGTTTGCTCTCCGCACAGACCTGGCAGGCCCTGACCATGGCCTTGACCTCCTTGGTTGAGTAAGGTAGGTTGCGGGACTTGATAAAATGGACGAGCCGGGTAACCCCCGGGTGGCAGAGGTCATTGTGGATGGCTTGCAGGTGGTCCTCCTGCGCGTTGGCGCATGTGCCGCGGGACAGGGCATCTGGGGGCTCGTTGAGCTCCCCTGGACGATACTTGATATCGTACGAGTAGGTGGAGAGTTCGATCCTCCACCTCAAAATTTTATCGTTCTTTATTTTGCCCCGTTGCGTGTTATCGAACATATAGGCGACCGACCGTTGGTCGGTGACGAGGGTAAACCTCCTACCGGCGAGGTAGTGTCTCCAGCGCCGCACAGCCTCCACAATGGCTTGTGCCTCCTTTTCGACTGCAGAGTGTCGAATCTCGGAGGCGGTGAGGGTTCGGGAGAAGAACGCTACTGGTCTGCCTCCTTGATTGAGGGTAGCAGCTAGGGCGATGTCTGATGCATCGCTCTCTACCTGGAAAGGGATGGTTTCGTCCACCACGTGCATGGCGGCCTTGATGATGTCGGCCTTGATGCGGTTGAAGGCCAATTGGGCCTCAGCCGAGAGGGGAAAAGTTGTGGTCTTTAGGAGTGGGTGGGCTTTGTCCGCATACTTGGGGACCCACTGGGCGTAATAGGAGAAAAGCCCCAAGCACCGTTTGAGGGCCTTGAGGCTGCGGGGGAGAGGGAGTTCCTTAAGGGGGCGCATGCGGTCGGGGTCGGGACCTAGGACCCCGTCTTCCACGACATAGCCGAGGATGGCCAGCCGGGTGGTGTGGAAAACGCATTTGCCCTCGTTATAGGTCAGGTTAAGGGCTCGGGCAGTCTGGAGGAACTTTTTGAGGTTAGCGTCATGGTCCTGCTGATCATGGCCGCAGCTGGTGACATTGTCCAAGTACGGGTATGTAGCCCGCAAACCGTACTGGTCCACCATTTGGTCCATCGCCCTTTGAAAGACGGAGACCCCATTTGTGACACCAAAGGGGACCCTGAGGAAGTGGAAGAGCCGGCCGGCTGCTTCGAAGGCAGTATAGAGGCGGTCTTTTGGTCGGATGGGGAGCTGGTGGTAGGCAGATTTGAGGTCGACCGTGGAAAAGACTCGGTATTGGGCGATCCGATTTACCATTTCCGCGATGCGAAGAAGGGGGTACGCATCAAGCTGCGTGAATCGGTTTATGGTCTGGCTATAATCCACGACCATCCGTTTCTTCTCCCCGGACCGGACTACCACCACTTGCGCTCTCCAAGGGCTGTTGCTAGCCTCGATGACCCCCTCTCCCAGTAAACGCTGGACCTCTGACTTGATAAAAGCCATATCTTGGGCACTGTAGCGACGGCTCCTGGTGGCGACGGGCTTACAGTCAGGAGTGAGGTTAGCGAATAGCGAGGGGGGTGCGACTTTCAGTGTCGCAAGGTAGCACACCGTAAGGGGGGGCAAGGGTCCGCCGAACTTCAGTGTCAGGCTTCGGTGGCTGCACTGGAAATCCAGTCCGAGCAGCAGGGGGGCACAGAGGTGAGGGAGGATATAAAATTTGAAACGGGTGTATTTGGCACCCTGGATCGAGAGATCCGCAATACAGTACCCCGTGATTTGTACCGAGTGGGACCCAGATGCGAGGGCTATGGTTTGGGATGTGGGTGGGTGCGTAGGGAGCAGCGCCTTACCGTTTCAGGGTGGATAAAGCTCTCCGTGCTCCCGGGGTCGAAGAGGCATGCAGTGTCGTGGCCGTTGACCTGGACCTGCATCATGGAGTCCTGCAGGTGTTTTGGCCGAGTTTGATCGAGGGTGATCGCACCCAGTCGCGGGTAGTCGGAGTCGTAAAATGGCCGCTGCCGTTGGTCGCACGTGTCGGGTCGAGAAGATGGCTGCCGACCAGATGGCCGCTCCCATGTTTCGCACGAGGCTGATGACGCGTCAGAAGAGGACGTGTCGGGTCGGTGCGCAGCAGCATTGCGAGGCCTGCGGGCCTGGGAGCCCGATTTTCGGGCCGGCTGTTCTTTGTTTTTCTGGCCCCTGGGTCTGGCCAGGCAGACCTTCGCAAAGTGCCCTTTCTTCCCGCAGTCGCTGCAGATCGCGGAGCGGGCTGGGCAGCGTGGGCGTGGGTGCTGGCCCTGCCCGCAGAAGTAGCAAGGTGTGCCCCCATGGTGAGCAGGTCGCCGCGTGGCGCAGGCCTGTAATACGGGCGAGTCTGAGGAAGTCCGGGGGGGGCTGGCAGAGTCCGCGGGGTACGTACCCAAGTTGTGTCGGGCCACCTCCAGCGAGGAGGCGAGCGTTAGCGTCTCCTGGAGGTCTTTTGCCCCGTTTTCGAGCAGTCGCTGCCGGATGTAGGTCGAGCGGATGCCGGACACGAGAGAATCTCTGATGTGCAGGTTCATATGGGCTTCCCCTGTCACATCCTGATGGTCACAGTCCCTGGCCAGCGCGGTGAGTTTCTCAACAAACTCGTCGAGCGATTCCCCCGAGCGCTGCCGGCAGGTAGAGAGCAGATGCCGGGCGTGCACCTCATTGACGGGTTTGACAAACCGCTTGCGGAGCAACTCAATCGCTTCCTCATAAGTCGTCGCCTTTTCGAGCGTGGCGGAGATTCTGTGACTCACCCGGGCGTGGAGTAGGCGCAGCTTGCGTGGCCCCAGGATGGGAGTCTCTGCGGAGTCCAGGTAGGCCTCGAAGCACCGCAGCCAGTATTTAAAAATTTCCTATGCCTCCGGCGTTCATGCTTCCAGATTGAGCTTCTCTGGTTTTAGGCCTGCGTCCATCCTGAATCTAGTTTAGCCTAATAAATTGAGGTACCCTCAATAATGATGCTTAGAGATTAAACTGTAAAGAAGGCTTTATTAGGCTAATAACTATGCTACAGATTTGGACGAGAGCTGACTGCTATACAGACCATGAGGCAGGCCTTTATGTATGGCTCCCAGATGGGCGGAGCCAGAGGCGGAGTCCCCAGGGTTCCAAGCCTGGTCTTAAAGGGGACATCACCTTACATGATGATAAGGCAGTAACCGTTCATCACACTTTGTAACTTTAAGATCAAGATAAACATTTTTAGAAAAAATAACCTCCCCAAGAATCTCTGCAAAAGTTTCCGACAGACTTCGAGTCAGAGACTTTGGATATGTCTGATGTACTGAGCTGAATACTCAGCATTCCACCCCATGACCCCTTATTATGCCCAAGCATCACCTTTGGTCCCCTGACCATCTGGCTATCCCCCTCAACCCCCAATTACCATTCATCCACCTAGCGACCACATCCTCCATCTGCCATCTCATTCACCTGCCACCCTACCCATCGACCATCTCATCCACCTACTGCCTCACCACCCTACCCACTCACACACTTAGCTCACCCACCTGGATATGATTGAATACTTCAAGACGCTGTAGTCATCATCCAAATGCAATTCCATTGAAACTTTCCCCCCGTCTCAACACTGCTCCACACTTCTTGCCAGGTCTTCGAAGCCCAGTTTTACCAGAAATTGGGTGACACTGTTAGCACTGTTGTCTCACAGCCCCAGAGACCTGGGTTCGATTTCAGCCTCGGGTGATTGTGAGGAGTTTGCACATTCTCTTCGTGTCTGCGTGGGTTTCCTCTGGGTGCTCCGGTTTCCTACCACAGTCCAAAAATGTGCAGGTTAGGTAGATTGGCCGTGATCAATGTATGGGGTTGCCGGGGAGTAGGCCACGGTAGGGTGCTTTTTTGGAGGGTCGGTGCAGACTCAATGGACCGAACGGCCTTGTGCACTGTAGGATTTCTGTGCTTTCTATTGACCCACTCACCTCGTCATCCATTCACTCACATTTTACACTGGGTTCTTAAACTTACTCTGCTACATAAAGTGCCCTAAAAAGACGCATGTCCTGCCCAACCCCCACTCCACAGCGCTGTGACAAACTCCAAGAGGGACTTTGAAGGCTCATCAAGAAATGTAGAGCAGTGTTGAGGCGGGAAGGTCATAGACCGGAAATGTTAACTCTGTTCCCCCACAGATGATGCCACTACACATGCTGATTATTTCCAGCACTGTTTTGTTTTTAATTTTAAATAATCAGCCTTTAGTTTTCAACCCCTAGGGTTTTACTCATTCCTACCTTTTCAGTCATAGCAGACACTCTTCTTCAGTAAAAAAAAGGTTGGTCTTAATTTTAGAACTTTTTATTGAGCTGTCTTTGTGAGAGAGAATACTATGTCTACCACTCTTTGCAATGAAAAGTCTTTCCTAATTTATTTTCTGAATGTCCCATGGCCCAGAATTCCCAACCAGCTAATTTTTTTGTCTCATATCTATGCTAATTCCTTTCAAAATCCTGAAAACCTCAAAATCAAATCATTTCACCTTTCCTCATGATCCAATCCTTGGAATTTTGATGGCTTCTGATAAATCTCCCAGACTAATTAATATATTCTCTCTAAGGCGTGGGCGACAAGAACTGTGCAAAGTACTCCAGATGTACGCCAGGGATAGACCACATCTGTAACTCTATTTCTATACTCTGGCCCTCTAATTCTAAAGGCTAACAGCTCATTAACTTTATTGATTTTTAAAAAAAACCTCGACTTTTAGATTTTAGTCATTTGTGCACATGGGGAGGAGTAGAAGTAAGGAGGGTTGGGAGATCCGATTAACTAAGGGTTTAGTTATGGTTGGCCTGATCAGTAGGTTAAAAAAAAAGTCACCCTGGGAAGTAGGTTTAAAAGTCTTTCTGGCAAAAGCTGGAGACAATTTCGTTTTGCATAGTTTTATAAGCAATCGTTGCCATTGTTTGCAATGAAACAAATTCCTCGAATATCATACGAATCTGAGCTCTGCGGCAACTGATCTCCAGAGAATCTGCCGGGGAGGGGTCGGTGATTGACAGTGTAAGAATTCGCATGGAGCCTCAGGTCACGAGCAAGGAGATTTTTGAGCCCAGTGGTAACTTTCATAAAGATTTACTTACTCAACTGGAAAAGCAGAAGCTGCCATTATGCAGAGATAAGTTATTTCTGCTGTGACCCATTTATTTGGGGTTTGTGTTGCATGTGCTATATCCAGTTTAGCCTGCTTACTTGGAACTTTTGTTTGTTGATCTGGATGTTAATTTGCTGCAGCAAAGAGCATCATGTTTACTTACCCTTGGACACAGTTAAGTTTTTAACATTTTTGTGTGCCACGGTATTGGAAGCTGACAACAGGTCCCAATGAGGAGACCATCTCCTTAACCAATCAAGGATTGTTAAATAAAAAGTACCAGGATTGAGAAAGTGGTGTTAATTTTAGAGTGGGGTGATTTTGTGTTAAAAGCGAGGAACAGAAAGAGAAACAAAGAAAGTGGAAAGTAAAATAGATTAAGATAGATAAAATAAAGACGGAAAGTTTAAAAAATAAGGTGCTGAATTTAAAAGCTGAAAGAATGAGACCTTACATTTCACTGTTGCACAATTGTATAACGTAATGCCCTTACCCCCTCCCAACTTGAGTAGCTTTGTTTAAAGGGAGCTAGCAGGAAAATAAGCCAGAATACTAAAGTTTGTAACCTGAGTGTCAAGAACGAATATCGCCAATATTAAAGTCGATCAACCCCTTCCCCTATTTCAATGATATGATTAATATGCTCTATGCTGAAATAAACCATTTGCAAGTGCCTGATATGTGATTGTGTTACACAATGTGGCTCAAGAATCTGTTCATGTTCCATCCCCCATGCTCTGCCGTTCTGTCGTCTGTCCCCTCTCACCATAGCCCAGTTAATTTGCATAAATCGGTTTATATCTTTGAGATGTGACAGCCCTGTTGCATTACTTTTTAATTTACTGATCCTGCAAGTTCAATATTACTAGGGATATAATGTGAGTTTTAAGATAACTTTGTAGAGTTTCCAACCCATCCCCTACCACTGCTGTTAACAGTTGAATTTATGATTGACCTACTAGTTTGCAACTTTATTTGCTACACTGGGATTCCTGAGCAGAATGCAGAATTTCACTCAACTGTGCCAGTCTATTGTTCTGTCACTTCTGAATTTGATAAGTCAATTCTAACATTGCCACTTGTAACACGAATAAAGATTATTGTAAGAGATTAGTATAACTCTGTCTTGATTTGATTTATTGTCACGTGTACTGAGGTACAGTGAAAAGTATTGTTCTGCGTACAGTCCAGACAGATCATTCCATACATGAGAAAACATAGGATATACATAAATACACAATGTAAATACATAGGCCCAGGCATCAAGTGAAGCATACGGAGTGCACTAAGGGGCTGTTTAGCACAGGGCTAAATCGCTGGCTTTGAAAGCAGACCAAGGCAGGCCAGCAGCATGGTTCAATTCCCGTAACAGCCTCCCTGAACAGGCGCCGGAATGTGGCGACTAGGGGCTTTTCACAGTAACTTCATTGAAGCCTACTTGTGACAATAAGCGATTTTCATTTCATTTTTCACTACTACTCAATAGAGAAGATGTGTGAAGAGATCAGTTCGGTCCATAAGAGGGTCATTCAGCAGTCTCGAAACAGCAGGGAAGAAGTTGTTTTTGAACCTGTTAGTGCCTGTTCTCAGACTTTTGTATCTCCTGCCCGATGGAAGAGGTTGAAAGAGAATAACCCGGGTGGGAGGGATCTTTGTTTATGCTGCTCGCTTTCCCAAGGCAGCGGGAGGTGTAGACAGTCAGTGGACTGGAGGCAGGTTAGTATGATGGACTGGGCTGTGTTCATGACTCTCTGAAGTTTCTTGTGGTTTTGGGCCGAGCAGTTGCCATACCAGGCTGTGATGCAGCCAGATAGGATGCTTTCTATGGTGAATCTGTAAAAGTTGGTAAGAGTCAGTGTGGACATGCCGAATTTCCTTAGTTTCCTGAGGAAGTTCTGGTGTGCTTTCTCATCAAACCTGGGTGAACTTATTAACAACCCTCTAGTATCATTTAGCAAGAGTGATCTGTTGCAGTCAGAATATATTATAAGAGGGGAAAGTCCTCTATTTAAAATTACACAGTGCCTTTAACATAGTAAAATAGGGCACTTCAGAGGAGTGATTATCAAATATAATTTCATTGCAAGCCACATAAAGAGATATGACTAGAACATATCTCCAGTCGTTTAGTTAAAGAGGTCAGTTTGAAGGAGCACCTTGAAGGTGGAGAGGTAAAGAGGTAGAGAAGTTTAGGGAGGGAACACCAGAACTTATGGCCTAGACAACTGGAGGCATGGCCGTCAATGGTGAAGTGATTATATTTAAGAATGTGCAAAGGACCAGAACTGAAGAGTGTTGAGACCTTACAAGGACTGGAGGGCTGGAGGAAGTTACAGAGAAAGGGAAAGATGAGGTAATGAAGGGATTTGAAAGCATGAAAGCAGGGGCCAACCTACGTCAGCAAACACAAGGGTGATGTGTGATGTGAGTTTGGGTACAGGCAGCAAAGCGTTTGTTCAGCTGACGTTTATAGATTATCATAGAATTTACAGTGCAGAAGGAGGCCATTCGGCCCATATAGTCTGCACCGGCTCTTGGAAAGAGTACCCTATCCAAGGTCAACACCTCCACCCTATCCCCATAACCCAGTAACTCCACCCAACACTAAGGGCAATTTTGGAAACTAAGGGCAATTTATCATGGCCAATCCACCTAACCTGCACATCTTTGGACTGTAGGAGGAAACTGGAGCATCCGGAGGAAACCCACGCACACACGGGGAGGATGTGCAGACTCCGCACAGAGTGACCCAAGCCAGAATCTAACCTGGGTCCCTGGAGCTGTGAAGCAATTGTGCTATCCACAATACTACCGTGCATGTAGGGAACAAGCTGGAAAGTCAGCAAGGAGAGCATTCAGATAGTCATGTCTCAAGGTAACAAAGCATAGATAGGCACTTCAGCAGCAGATGAGCTGGGTGGGGTGGAGATGGACTACATTAGAAGTGGAACTTGCAGGTATAGTGATGGAGAGGAAAAAGGATCAGAAACTACGTTCAGGGTCAAACAGTCACCTCAATATTCTTCCTGAAAAGAACATCGATCACTACTAACTACTCCGAGAGAAAAGTTAAAATTCTTCCAAAATCTATAACTAAACTGAATGTGATTGGGCCAAAACTAAAATTAATACTCGGTATAAAACACTAATCACGATTTTTGGAACTGATATTGAAAAGTAAAATAGGTGAACAAACGCTTCTGACTTGAGCAACAGTTGGCTCTTATTTTGTTTCTTGTGGCTCTAAACGTAGCGTAAGTAAAAGAACAATTCTAAAACTTTTGTAGAAGGTGAAACTAAAAATTGTGAACATACGACTGACTACCAGTAACATTTTTAATATGGAATTAATATTAAAAATAAAATTATTAGCAGCATTCTCGAAGCACTGGTCGTGCAATAATTAGTTGTCAGTCAGGAGAAATAAATAAATAAGATAGTTCTTACCATTTTCAATTTGTTTCTAAAACGAGAACACCAGCACATCCGCTACAACCCTCTCCGTGATGAGTGGATCCTGGTCTCTGCTCACCGGATGAAACGTCCTTGGAAGGGACAGGTTGAGAAACCCACAGAGGTGAACATCGCACGTCATGATCCCACTAACCCTCTCTGTCCTGGAGCAACAAGGGCAAATGGAGAGGTAATGTATAGATGGCGCGCATACAATATTTAAATTGGTGTTAGTAGTTAACAAACTTGGTTGTGATGAACTCTAGTACCTAACATGCTTTTCATGTTTTCCGCATTGAAGTATCGGTCATAGAGCAGGATTAGGTTCTTGGTCACTATGATTACAGTCCTGGCTCCTTGAAATTAGTTCACATAGGACTATTATTCAACAGGTAGTTTGGAAGCTATTTTCATTGTTTCTTGGGGGCAGCACGGTGGCACAGTGGTTAGCACTGCTGCCTCACGGCGCCGAGGTCCCAGGTTCGATCCCGGCTCTGGGTCACTGTCCGTGTGCAGTTTGCACATTCTCCCCGTGTTTGCATGTTTCGTCCCCACAACTCAAAGATGTGCAGAGTAGGTGGATTAGCCACTCTAAATTGCCCCTTAATTGGAGAAAAAAAATAATTGGGTACTCTAAATTTAAAAGATAAAAAAAATAATTGTTTCCTCTGCTGCGATTGAGTTGACTGTTATAGTGATGGCAAGTTGGCCACGGAAGACCCCCCCTCCATAAGCATCAGGGCGTCCGTTCCCAGACCACCCCCCCCCAACCCCGCACTGGGGCATGCCCACTTTGTTTCCTCACCCCACGCCCCCTTGCCCCACTTGTAAGAGGAACCCCCCAATGGTGCTTCCCAGAGGGCATATCACTCACCACCTGGGGGCTATACTTAGCTGTGTGCCCCCAGAGTGCTGATCACGACTGTTTTTCATTTTTGAAAAGCAGTAGTGATTCACACCGGCATGATGTCATGCCAGCTGAGTGGGACGGTATAGTGAGAGCGGAAGTAATAGCGTTAAGTTCTACAATTACATTCAAATTTATGATAAAATATGCTAACCAGGCCCGCACCCTTCCTGCACGTGAACCTGATCGTAGCATCAGAGAGGGAGAGGGGCACAGGGAACATTACAGGGGGCAGCATGGTAGCATAATGATTAGCACAATTGCTTCACAGCTCCAGGGTCCAAGGTTTGATTCCAGGCTTGGGTCACTGTATGTGCGGAGTCTGCACATTCTCCCCGTGTCTGCGTGGGTTTCGGTTTCCTTCCACAAGTCCCAAAAGATGTGCTGTTAGGTGAATTGGACATTCACGAACAGGCGCTGGAGTGTGGCGACCAGGGTTTTTTCACAGTAACCTCATTGCAGTGTTAATGTAAGCCTACTTGTGATAGTAATAAATATTATTATTCTTTAGATGTGACTTCTTTCTTTCCTTGCCTTGCCCTCCCTTGCTGGGTTACAAGGATAGGGTAGAGATGTGTGCTTGAGTTGATGCTCTTTGTAAGAGCCGGTGCAGACTCGATGGGCTGAATGGCCTCCTTCTGCACTGCAAATTCTATGATTACCAACCAAAATCTCGGCAGCACAAATTCCGTATTGGGCTTCTCGTGAGATCTCGAGGGCAATACGGAATTTGTGCCCGTGGCTAGCCTCAGTGTCTGATCGAGGGATCTGGCATCGAGAAGCAGAGATGGGAGGGAATTGTTGAGATCCACACCTTTGTCCTTGCTGCTGCACCCCTCCCCCACCACCACCACCACCACCACCACCACCTAGCAAGAACTGAAACCCATACTTCCCCTCTCACCATCACCACATGTGGCCTAGGTGCCTTGCTGACCTTGGGCCTCAGCTTTGTGCATTACCAGCAGCACTTGTCAATGGCAGTGTCAAGCATTGAAGAGCTGCTGGCCTGGATTGGATTGCAGCCCTCGGCAGGCAGGACTTTCTTAAGTATTCGTACATTTGTGTGATTAACTTTACAAGATTTTTTTTCAAAGTTTCAAACGTTTTCAGAAATAAAACTCTCAGTAATTCCTGTAACTGCTATCACTCTATTTAATGTTGCATGGTGACACAGCTCCTCTAAATCATATCGTCTGATGGAAGGTTTGCATTTGACCTCCCAAAGGAAGCATTCATTATAAAGTTGATCATTTGAATGATGCTTATTGTAGATATGTCAGAGAATAATTTCTTGTTTCATTTCACATTATAAAGGTGAACTCCGAGTATGAAAGTACTTATGTGTTTGATAATGACTTCCCAAGCCTACAACCAGATGCTCCAGATCCAGGTACTTCAAACTCCATGTTATTCTCACCTGCTATAATGTTTCTAAAATCTTTCTACGGTTTAAATTATCTTGTATTTGCATTTGGAATTTTATTGTTAATCACCTGGAGGTGTTTTCTCATATTACCATATATCTTCGTGTTGTTAGGTAGATCACAGCTCTCCCAGCAATAAACACGAGCCCTGATTTCTCAGTGCCAGACCAAAGAATAGTTCTCACCTGCATCCTAGTGCTAGTTGAGGAATATAATGCTAATGGCATGCCATGTTTTCCACGTGTGCAGCTACAGAATCCAAACTTTGCTCCTCGTCCTCCATCCTAACATTGGTCGCTCTCCATCCGAATCCAGTCCCAATTGTCAGGCTTGGTGCTCCAGTTCTCTGATTTACCAGTACTGGTGGATAATACAGCTCATTGTTCAGTTTCAAACTGGTCAAGGTCTTGCTCAGTTCTTCCTGCATTTTCCATTGGATCTTAGATCGAAGGTCCCTCCAAGCTCCTCTTATCAAAGTCTCCCCTTGTAATTTCAGATTCTGACAGCCTGCCATCCTTGATCAATTGGTAAAATAATTGCTTCCGAGCTCTGACTCAGGTTTCAGGTCTTCTTTGTAGGAGATAAGAGGGAAAGGGGCACAGTCAGAGTTAGAGAAAGAAAGGAATAACTTACATTGATATCACTAACTGGATTCTTCACCGCCCGGCGCCAGTAGCAGTTTCCAATGCAGTGGATAATCCAGCATCATCAGCGCCAATCCCGGATGCTCCGGACACCTGCTGGCGACGGTATCGAGATCTGCAGCCCGTGCCAACGGGAAGATGCAAATGCTTTTCTGCAAAGTAAAAGAGGAAGTGAGAGCACTTAACTGCTTTTGATGTAATCCAAGAGCTATCAGTCATAGCTGGATGTTTAAAAACAAGGCCTTAGTTTCACAGCTGGGTACTTGAGATCTATTGAAGGGTGAAGGGAATTGAAATTGAACAATCTGGACTGCTGGCTGTATGCAAGATGTCAATTACAGTCTAGTAAAACCAATTTCACATTGATGTGAGTCAAAGTCTTGCAGATCAAAGATCTGCGGGGGGGTTTAAACCCAGCTGATGTGGATTTTGCTTTTTAGGAATTTACAACTGCTGCTTTCTCTGCCTGAGACAGCAGGCGTAGGGCACAGGTGAGTTTTAAAGCAGTGATATTTTCACTGTTTCTGTCTGGACTGCTCTCTAGCTTCCAGGCAGCGGGCCTCTGTAATGGGGAGGACGTTTCTGATGGGGGTCTCTCTTATCGGAGGGGTGTCTGGTGGAGGTCTCTGTAATGGGTGGGTCTCTGGTGAGGATCTCTGTAATGGGTTGGTCTCTGGTGGGGGTTTCTGTAATGGGGGTCTCTGGTGGGGGTCTCTGTAATGGGTGGGTGTCTGGTGAGGATCTCTATAATGGGTTGGTCTCTGGTGGGGGTTTCTGTAATGGGGGGTCTCTGATGGGGGTCTCTCATCGGAGGGGTCTCTGGTGGAGGTCTCTGTAATGGGTGGGTGTCTGGTGAAGATCTCTGTAATGGGGGGTCTCTGGTGGGGGTCTCTGTAATGGGTGGGTCTCTGATTGGGATCTCTAATGGGTGGGTCTCTGGTGAGAGTCTCTGTAATGGGTGGGTCTCTGGTGGGCGTCTCTGTAATGGGTGGGTCTCTGGTGGGGGTCTCTGTAATGGGTGGGTCTCTGTAATGGGTGGGTCTCTGTAATGGGTGGGTGTCTGGTGAGGATCTCTGTAATGGGTTGGTCTCTGGTTGGGATCTCTAATGGGTGGGTCTCTGGTGAGAGTCTCTGTAATGGGGGGTCTCTGTAATGGGTGGGTGTCTGGTGAGGATCTCTGTAATGGGTGGGTCTCTGGTTGGGATCTCTGTAATGGGTGGGTCTCTGGTGGGGGGTCTCTGTAATGGGTGGGTCTCTGGTGGGGGTCTCTGTAATGGGTGGGTCTCTGGTGGGGGTCTCTGTAATGGGTGGGTCTCTGGTGGGGGTCTCTGTAATGGGTGGGTCTCTGGTGGGGGTCTCTGTAATGGGTGGGTCTCTGGTGGGGGGTCTCTGTAATGGGTGGGTGTCTGGTGGGAGTCTCTGTAATGGGTGGGTCTCTGGTGGGGGTCTCTGTAATGGGTGGGTCTCTGGTGGGGGTCTCTGTAATGGGTGGGTGTCTGGTGGGAGTCTCTGTAATGGGTGGGTCTCTGGTGGGGGTCTCTGTAATGGGTGGGTGTCTGGTGGGAGTCTCTGTAATGGGTGGGTCTCTGGTGGGGGTCTCTGTAATGGGTGGGTCTCTGGTGGGGGTCTCTGTAATGGGTGGATCACCATGTTATTAAAGTAATCTAAATACTCAGTAAAAATGATTTTCTTGGATTCTGCTCCTTTCTTTTAAATAATACTGTACTTTTAAACCCATAGGTTTCAGTGAGCACCCGCTGTTTCAAACAAAAGCTGCTAGAGGAGTTTGGTAAATACCTATTCTATGAGAATCTATAAAGTGGAGATGCTGTGAATATATATAGTATCAATGTAAAATTTGTGCCTTTGGCTGTTGTTTTAGTTTCTTTTAAACAAGGTAATTGTGTTTTGAATTAGTGGACGAAAAGGATAGAGAATGACAAAGAATTCTCCAGAAGGTTCCCTCTGTACATCATGGAACATAGTTGACAACCAATCTGACTTCAGTTACTGAATTGTTAGTGTCAGTTACTGAATTGTAAAACATCCTTGATTCTTAGTAATGAAGATCAGCATTTTTGTACCATGAAGTTGAAGCATGTCCGTTTATGGACGGCACGGTGGCACAGAGGTTAGCACTGTTGCTTCGCAGCTCCAGGGTCCCAGGTTCGATTACCGGCTTGGGTCACTGTCTGCACATTCCCCTGTGTCTGCCTGGGTTTTCTCCGAGTGCTCCAGTTTCCTCCCACAAGTGCCGAAAGACGTGCTCTAAGGTGAATTGGACATTCACGAA
Source organism: Scyliorhinus torazame (assembly GCF_047496885.1). Taxonomy (NCBI): domain Eukaryota; kingdom Metazoa; phylum Chordata; class Chondrichthyes; order Carcharhiniformes; family Scyliorhinidae; genus Scyliorhinus; species Scyliorhinus torazame. The sequence continues at coordinate 277,956,706 of NC_092709.1, forward strand.
CAGGTGCCAGAATGTGGCGACTAGGGGATTTTCACAGTAACTTCATTGCAGTGTTAATGTAAGCCTACTTGTGACAATAATAAAGATTATTATTCTTTAGGTGTGACTTCTTTCTTTCCTTGCCTTGCCCTCCATTGCCTTGCCTTACCTTGCCCTCCCTTGCTTTGCCTTCCTTCCTTCTGTCCGTCTGACCTTCAATCATCACTTGATTTGGACCTAAGATCCACATTCTCACTGCTTTGAGCGAGGGTGTTTCTTCTGAATTCCATTCCAGATTTATCAATGACCATTGTATATTTATGGCTAGTAGCCCCTCCCCTCCTCAGCTCCTGAGGAGCTCACACATGGAAAACCCTTTTCTAATACTTCCTTAGCGAAGACCTTCAGAATTTTAAAGACTTCTTTCAGCCCACATCTCAGCTAGTCTCTTTCCTAGAGAAAAGAGCAATGCCTATACAGTGACAGAAATTCTTCAGCACTTTGGATTCTCCCTCCTCCCCACGCTGGGTGGGAGAATTGCCAGGGCGCCGCACGTGTGCCGCCCCGACGCCCGCACGCGATTCTCCCACCTCCCCCTCCCCCCCCCCCCCCCCCCCCCCCCCCCCCCAAACCGGCGCGGCGAGAATCACGGCTGGCCGCTGGGAGAATTGCTGCTCGCCGTTTGCAACGCATGCGCGGGTGACGTCATTTACGCGGCCGCCGCCGCTTTTACGCGCCGCCAAGGCCCGGTGTGCGTAAATGACGCGACGCCGCTCCTAGCCCCCGGGGGGCGGGAGAATAGGATGCTGGGAGCGGGCTCTGACGCCGGAGTGAAACACTCCGGTTTTCACTCCGGCGTCGGCACTTAGACTCCCGATGGGAGAATTGCGCCCTCTGTTTCTGCCAGCAATGCATCCCTACCTGCGGGTTTCCCAGTGGCGTGGGATGGCTTCATTGGGAAATCCCATTGACAAGCGCTGATAGTATCGAATCCCACCGCCAGCTAATGGCACCGAGAAACACGTGGCTGCGGAACTGGAGAAACTCACCCAATCTTTCCTAACAGTTGTATTCCCTTAATTCTGGTACTATGCATGTAAATCTTGCTTGTATTTTGCCCAATGCACCTATGTCCCTTTTATAGTATGGCGACCAGACAGTGGACAGTGCTCATGAGAGTGCTCTCTATAAATGTTTAATCTAACCTCTCTGCTTTTGGAATAGTTTATTAATTTTTTTTAATTAAAAAAAAAAAAAAAATTCTTTTATTGAAGGTTTTCATAAAATATTAATAACAAAATGAAAAAGAAACCCAACAGGGTTAAGTACAAAACACAGTCCAGAAAAACAACCCTCCATACCCCCACTGTACATAAATAATAAATTAACATTAACACCCTGACTTAATACAACAAGTATATACACCCCAACAGACCCTCCAGTGTAAATAACAAAAACAAAAAATAAAGTGACCCCCCCCCCCCCCCGCCCCGAGTTGCTTCTGCCATTGACCAATGTCTACCGCTCTGCCAGGAAGTCTAAGAACGGTTGCCACCGCCAAAAGTACCCTTTTACCGACCCTCTCAAGGCGAATTTCACCCTCTCCAACTTAATAAACCCCGCCATATCGTTGATCCAGGATTCCACGCTTGGGGGCCTCGCATCCTTCCACTGAAGAAGAATCCTCCAGCGGGCTACCAGGGACGCAAAGGCCAGAATTCCGGCCTCTTTCGCCTCCTGCACTCCCGGCTCCTCTGCCACCCCAAATATTGCGAGCCCCCAGCCCGGCTTGACCCTGGGTCCTACCACCCTCGACACCGTCCTCGCTACGCCCTTCCAAAATTCCTCCAGCGCTGGGCATGCCCAGAACATATGGGTGTGGTTTGCTGGGCTCCCTGAGCACCTAACACACCTGTCCTCACCCCCAAAAAACTGACTCATCCTTGTCCCGGTCATGTGTGCCCTGTGCAGCACCTTAAATTGTATGAGGCTGAGCCTCACGCACGAAGAGGAAGAGTTCACCCTCCCCAGGGCATCTGCCCACGTCCCTTCCTCAATTTCCTCTCCCAACTCCTCCTCCCACTTGCCTTTTACCTCCACCACCGAGGCCTCCTCCTCCTCCTGCATCACCTGGTAAGTTTCCAAGATCTTCCCCACTCCCACCCACCCCCCCGAGAGCACCCTGTCCTGTACTGTGTGTGGCTGTAGCCGCGGGAATTCCACCAACTGCCGTCTGGCAAACGCCCTTACCTGTAAGTACCTGAAGGTGTTCCCGGGGGGAGCCCGTACTTCTCCTCCAGCTCACCCAGGCTCGCGAACTTCCCGTCCACAAACAGGTCCCCCAGCTTTCGTATCCCTGCCCTGTGCCACCCCGCAAACCCTCCACCTATTCTTCCTGGTGGTTCCCCCGTAATGGGGTCCCCACTTCCCCCCCCCCCCCCCCCTGTGCCGCCTCCACTGCCCCCAAATTTTGAGGGCAGCCACCACCACCGGGCTCATGGTATACCTCCTTGGAGGGAGCGGCAGCGGCGCCGTTGCCAGCGTCCCCAGACTCGTACCCACACAAGACGCTGTCTCCAGCCTCTTACATGCAGCCCCCTCCATCACCCACTTGCGCACCATCGTCGCATTGGCGGCCCAGTAGTATCCACAGAAGTTGGGCAGCGCCTGTCCCCCCCTATCTCTACTCCGCTCCAGGAACACCCTTCTCACCCTCGGAGTCCCTCGCGCCCACAGAAACCCCATTATACTCCTGTTAACCCGCCTGAAAAAAGCCTTCGGGATAAACACGGGGAGGCACTGGAACAGGAACAAAAACCTTGGGAGCACCGTCATTTTGATTGACTGCACCCTACCCGCCAAGGACAGCGGCAACGCGTCCCACCTCTTGAACTCCTTCTCCATTTGCTCCACCAGCCTTGTAAAATTAAGCCTATGCAGGGCCCCCCAGCGCCACCTGGACTCCCAGATACCTGAAGCTCCTCTCCGCCTTTTTTAGTGGGAGCTCGCCAGTCCCCCTTTCCTGGTCCCCTGGATGAACTACGAACAGCTCGCTCTTCCCCATGTTGAGCTTGTACCCCGAAAAGTCCCCAAATTCCCTAAGAATCTTCATTACCTCCGGCATTCCTCCCACCGGGTCCGCCACATACAGCAGCAGGTCGTCCGCATAAAGTGACACCCTATGCTCCTCCCCACCACGCACCAACCCCCTCCAGTTCCTTGACTCCCTCAGTGCCATAGCCAGGGGTTCAATCGCCAGTGCGAAGAGTAGGGGGGGACAGGGGTCACCCCTGCCTCGTCCCTCGATGCAACCAAAAGTACTCGGCCCTCCTCCTGTTTATGGCCACACTCGCCATCGGAACCTCATACAACAGCCTAACCCACCTGACAAACCCCTCCTCAAACCCGAACCTCTTCAGCACCTTCCACAGGTACCCCCACTCTACCCTATCGAAGGCTTTCTCAGCGTCCATCGCCACCACTATCTCCGCCTCCCCCTCACTCGCTGGCATGATAACGTTCAAAAGCCTCCGCACATTCGCATTCAACTGCCTCCCCTTCACAAACCCCGTCTGGTCTTCATGGATGATCTGCGGCACACAATCCTCAATCCTCGTGGCTAAGACCTTCGCCAGCACCTTGGCATCTACATTTAGCAAGGAAATCCGTCTGTGAGACCCACACTGCAGGGGATCCTTGTCCCGCTTCAGGATCAAGGAGATCAGTGCCCGGAATATCGTCAGGGGCAAAGCCCCCCCCCCTCCCTTGCCTCATTGAAGATCCTAACTAACAGCGGGCCCAACAGGTCCATATATTTTTGATAGAATTCGACCGGGAAACCGTCCGGCCCCGGTGCCTTCCCTGCCTGCATGCTTCCTATCCCTTTTGATCAGCTCCTCCAGCCCAATCGGGCCCCCAATCCCGCCACCAGTCCCTCTTCCACCTTTGGAAACCTCAATTGGTCCAGGAAGCAGCCCATCCCTCCCCCCTCCCGTGGGGGCTCGGATCGGTACAATTCCTCGTAGAAGTCCCTGAAGACCCCATTGATGCCAGCTCCACTCCGCACCACACTCCCTCCCCTGTCCTTAACTCCCCCGGTCTCCCTAGCTGCGTCCCGCTTCCGAAGCTGATGCGCCAGGATCCGGCTTGTCTTTTCCCCATACTCGTAAATCGCCCCCTGGGCCTTCCTCCACTGCACCTCTGCCTTCCTGGTGGTTACCAGGTCGAATTCGGCCTGGAGGCTACGCCTCTTCCTCAACAATCCTTCCTCGGGCTCCTCCGCATACCTCCTGTCTACCCTCACAATCTCCCCCACCAGCCTCTCCCTCTCCCCCCGCTCCCTCCGCTCCTTATGGGCCCTAATGGAGATCAGCTCTCCCCTCACCACCGCCTTCAGTGCCTCCCATACCATCCCCACTCGGACCTCCCCGTTGTCGTTGGTCTCCAGGTACCTCTCTATACTTCCTCGGACCCGCTCGCTCACCTCCTCGTCCGCCAACAGCCCCACCTCCAAGCGCCACAGCGGGCGCTGGTCCCTCTCCTCCCCCATCTCCAAGTCCACACAATGCGGGGCGTGGTCCGAAGTGGCTATTGCCGAATATTCAGTATCCTCTACTCTCGCTATCAACGCCCTACTCACGATGAAATAGTCGATTCGGGAATAAGCCTTATGGACATGTGAGAAGAATGAAAATTTCCTAGCCCCCGGCCTTGCAAATCTCCAAGGGTCCACCCCTCCCATCTGGTCCATAAACCCCCTCAGCACTCTAGCCGCCACCGGCTTCCTACCCGTCCTAGACCTGGAGCGATCCAGTGCCGGATCCAGCACCGTGTTAAAGTCTCCCCCCATTATCAGGCCCCCCACTTCCAAGTCTGGGATCCGACCCAACATACGCCGCATAAAACCCGCATCGTCCCAGTTCGGGGCATACACATTGACCAGTACCACCCTCTCTCCCTGCAATTTGTGGGCGCTTAACCGGCCCATTCAGTCCCCTTACATTCCAGGTTATCAGCCGGATCAGGGGGCTGCCCGTCCCCCCCTCCCCCGCCGACTAGCCATGACCCCTCCTCGGCCAGCCACGCGCACGCACCCCACACCCGTCCCGTTCCCCACAGCGGCATACCCCCGTCTTGACCCCCCCCCCACTCGCTCCAGCTCCTCCTTGACCATAGCAGCAGCAACTCGATCACCCCCCCCCCCCCCCCCCCCCCCAAGCTCGGACCCATCCTAGCTGATTTACTCCCCCCATTGCACTTCCGCAAGTCAGCTGATTCCTGCTGACCCCAGCCACTCCCGCCTCTCCTTCGACTCCTCCCATTGTGTGGCACACCCTCCTCTCCTGTCCATGGGCTCTCCCCCTCCCTCTTCTGTTCTATGCGCGGGAAACCCTCGCTTCCCGGCCCCGCCCCCTCCAGTCTTCAGCGCGGGAAAAAGCCCGCGCTTTCCACCTACCAGGCCCCACCACCTCTGACGCAGCTCCTTTTACAGGCCCGGTCCCCTCACCCCTGACTCAGGCCTCCCCCTCCCCCGCGGGGCCCCATCTCACCTCTAAGAGCCCCCCCGACCAACCCAACCAAAACAGTGCCCAACCCGTCCCAGCCACCTTCACCGACCCAAAAGAGAAAAAACACAAAGAAAACTAAACCCGAAGCAATACAAAGGCCCCCCCCTCGAACAAAAATAAACATAGCATATCAACCGCAGTCCCCAATCGCCCGTCCTGACCCTCAAACTGTGTCCAACTTCTCGGCCTGAACAAAGGCCCACGCCTCCTCCGGAGACTCAAAATAATGGTGTCGGTCCTTGTAGGTAACCCACAGTCGCACCGGCTGCAACATGCCAAACCTCACCCCCTTCCTGTGCAGCACCGCCTTCACTCGATTGTACCCGGCCCTCCTCTTCGCCACCTCCGCACTCCAGTCCTTGTATATCCGAACCTCCGCGTTCTCCCACCTGCTGCTCCTCTCCTTCTTGGCCCACCTGAGCACACACTCCCGATCGATGAACCGATGGAACCTCATCAGCACCGCCCGCGGAGGCTCGTTAGCCTTGGGCCTCCTCGCTAGCACTCTATGGGCCCCTTCCAGCTCCAGGGGCCCCTTGAAGGACCCCGCTCCCATCAGCGAGTTCAACATGGTGACCACATAGGCCCCCACGTCCGGCCCCTCCAGCCCCTCCCGGAGGCCCAGAATCCGCAGATTCTTCCGCCTCGACCGATTCTCCATCTCCTCGAACCGCTCCTGCCATTTCTTGTGGAGCGCCTCGTGCGCCTCCACCTTTACCGCCAGGCCTAAGGTCTCATCCTCATTGTCAGAGATCTTTTGTCGAGCCTCGGGGATCACCACTCCCTGGGCCGTCTGTGTCTCCAGCAGCTTATCAATAGACGCCTTCATCGGTTCTAGCAAGTCCGTTTTAATCTCTCTGAAGCAGCGCTGGATACCCTCCTGCTGCTTTTCCGCCCACTGCATCCACGCTGCCTTGTCTCCGCCCGCCGCCATTTTATCCTTCTTCCCTCGCACCTTCTCCGGGTCCACCACCTTTTGTGTCGCCCCGCTCCTAGTTGAAGCTATATACTGACTTGGAGCTGTTGTAGACTCCTTCCCACACCGGGAAACATCAAAAAAGTGCCGTTGGAGGCCCTGAAAAGAGCCCAAAAGACCGTATTTGCGGGAGCCGCCGAATGTGCGACTTAGCTCCGCATAGCCGCAACCGGAAGTCGGAATAGTTTATTAATAAAGAACATAACAGCACAGGAACAGGCCCTTCAGCCCACCAATCCTGCGCCGATCCAGACTACTTATTACCCAAACGATCTGTTTTCCTCCATTCCTTGCCCGTTCATGTATCCATCAAGATACATCTTAAACGTTGCTATCGTGCCTGCCTGCACCACCTCCATTGGCAATGTGTTCCAGGCACTCACCACCATCTGCGTGAAAAACTTTCCTTACACATCTCCCCTAACCTTTCCCCCTCTCACCTTGAACCTGTGCCCCCTTGTAATTGAGTCTTCCACCCTGGGAAAAAGTTTCTGACTAGTCACCCTGTCCATACCTCTCATAATTTTGTAGACCTCAATCAGGTCTCTCCTCAGGTCTTTACAACGAAAACAATCCTCTCATCATGGCTAACACCCTCCAGACCAGGCAGCATCCTGGTAAACCTCCTTTGCACTCTCTCCAAAGCATCCACATCCTTCTGGTAGTTTGCCGACCAGAACTTCACGCAATATTCCAAATGTGGCCTAACATGACCTACCAACTCTTGTACTCAATGCCCCGGCCGATGAAGGCAAACATGCCAAATGCCTAATCTAGCTATTGTGCTGGAAGGTCGGGTCCTTGAGGTTGCAAATCTGATCTTTTGTCTGTTAACATGTTGATCAGTTAATGGTAACAAACTCCCTCTTGCTCCAAATTCTTAGGTACACCCACAATAATCGCATCTCTGCCTCTACCACCCCCAGGTTGTTTGTGACATGGCATTGTGGGGGGAGGTTGGGTTAAGGAAGAAACGTCTGGGCATCATAGTGTTGGACAGGCATATATCAACAGGTTTTTCCTACCCAAAAATGCCATCATTGCACCATCTTTAAAACATTCTCCCGCCAAACAAAATCCAACATCTCTTTGTTCTTTAAAAGTGTTGTCAATTGTGTTTCTGCAACTCCTTGTTTCATTGTTACAAAGCAGTTCAATCCCTCCCAACAGCCCCAAAACAGGCCTAACTAAAGTCATAAGGAACATTTTCTGTAACTGGTACATCCCTTCTCAACCTTTGACATTGTTGACTCCACTGGCTTCTACTGGCACCTACAATCCTTAGGACTGACTTTAATTGGTTCCAAACTACCTATCGGGAGAACATCTCTTGCAATGGCTTTCCTGCCAACTCTTCACCATCATGGCAGTGTCCCTTAAAGATCTGGGGCGGGATTCTCCGTCCCGCTGCACCAGGTTTCTGGTGCGGTGCGCCCCCGGGATTCTCCGTCTCGCCAGCCGGCCCACGGAGTTTCCCATTATGGGCAGCCCCACGCCGTCAGGAAATCCTCGGGCTGCTGGTGCAACGGAGAATCCTGACAGCGGAGAATCCAGCCCCTGTTCTTTGTTGCTCTTCATCCTCTTCTACATGCTGTCCAGCAACATGCAACATCGTTTGAAAACATGGGGTCAGCTTCCTCGCATATGCCAGCTTTCAAATGCATGCCAGCTATGTCCAGCTGGACCACCCATACTTCCTCCTATGCTGCCAGACTGGATGCCAATAATTGTCACCTTTCTCCCCTTGTGCGGCACGGCAGCACAGTGGTTAGCACTGTCATTCCCACTGTCCCTGGCTCCTTCACGTGCAAGAAGTGTGTCCAGTTGCAGCTCCTGTTAGACCGCTTGACGGCTCTGGAGCTGCGGATGGACTCACTTTGGAGCGTCCGTGATGCTGAGGACATAGTGGATAGCACGTTTAGCGAGTTGGTCACACCGCAGGTGAAAGGTACTGATGGAGATAGAAAATGGGTGACCAAAAGACAGAGCAAGAGTCGGAAGGCAGTGCAGGTGTCCCCTGTGGTCATCTCCCTGCAAAACAGATATACCGCTTTGGATACTGTTGAGGGAGATGGCTCACTAGGGGAAGGCAGTAGCAGCCAGGTTCATGGCACCGTGGCTGGCTCTGCTGCGCAGAGAAGAAGAATGGCAGGGCTATAGTGATAGGGGACTCAATCATAAGGGGAATAGACAGGCGGTTCTGCGGATGCAATCGAGACTCCAGGATGGTTTGTTGCCTCCCTGGTGCACGGGTCAAGGATGTCTCGGAGCGGCTGCAGGACATTCTTGGGGGGGGGGAGGGTGAACAGCCAGCTGTCGTGGTGCACAGAGGCACCAACGATATAGGTAAAAAACGGGACGAGGTCCTACAAGCTGAATTCAGGGAGTTAGGAGTTAAACTAAAAAGTAGGACTTCAAAGGTAGTAATCTCAGGATTGCTACCAGTGCCACGAACTAGTCAGAGTAGGAATGTCAGGATAGATAGGATGAATGCGTGACTCGAGAGATGGTGCAAGAGGGAGGGATTCAAATTCCTGGGGCATTGGAACCGGTTCTGGGGGTGGTGGGACCAGTACAAACCGGACGGTCTGCACCTGGGCAGGACTGGAACCGATGTCCTTGCGGGGGGTGTTTGCGAGAGCTGTTGGGGAGAGTTTAAACTAATGTGGCAGGGGGATGGGAACCAATGCAGGAAGTTGGAAGGTAGTAAAACAGGGACAGAAACAAAAGGCAGTAAGGGGGAAAGTGTAAGGCAGAGAAGCCATAGTCAAAAATCAAAAAGGGTGACAGTCCAAGGTACAGTGACTGAGGGGAGCTCAGTGAATGGGACCAGGAATACTAAAAGGAATAAAACGGGAAGTAAAAACATTAATGGTAAGCAACGCAGCAGGTTGTTACATGAAGATATGGGTTCAACGACGAGGAAAATTAGGAGAAAAATTAAGAGGAAATATCACTTAGGAGAGGTTACTGATCGAGGTGTTAAGATTCAGAACAGCGGTAAAAAAGCCAACATAAGTGTACTTTACCTGAATGCTTGTAGTATTCGGATATCATCGTGAATGACTATGATTTAGTGGCCATTACTGAAACATGGTTAAAGGATGGTCACGACTGGGAGTTAAATATCCGAGGGTATCAAACTATTCGGAAGGACAGAGTGGATGGTAAGGGAGGGGGTATAGCTCTGTTATTTAAGGATGACATCCGGGCAATAGTAAGGGATGACATCGGTGCTATGGAGGATAAGGTTGAATCCACTTGGGTGGAAATCAGGAATAGTAAGGCGAAAAAGTCACTGATAGGAGTAGTCTATAGGCCATCAAATAGTATCATTATGGTGGGGCAGACAATAAACAAAGAAATAACTGATGCATGTAGAAATGGTACAGCAGTTATCATGGGGGATTTTAATCTACATGTCGATTGGTTTAACCAGGTCGGTCAAGGCAGCCTTGAGGAGGAGTTTATAGAATGTATCCGCGATAGTTTCCTAGAACAGTATGTAATGGAACCTACGAGGGAACAAGCGGTCCTAGATCTGGTCCTGTGTTATGAGACAGGATTGATTCAGGATCTCATAGTTAGGGATCCTCTCGGAAGGAGCGATCACAATATGGTGGAATTTAAAATACAGATGGAGGGTGAGAAGGTAAAATCAAACACTAGTGTTTTGTGCTTAAACAAAGGAGATTACAATGGGATGAGAGAATAACTAGCTAAGGTAGACTGGGAGCAAATACTTTACGGTGAAACAGTTGAGGAACAGTGGAGAACCTTCCAAATGATTTTTCACAGTGCTCAGCAAAGGTTTATACCAACAAAAAGGAAGGTCGGTAGAAAGAGGGAAAATCGACCGTGGATATATAAGGAAATAAGGGAGAGTATCAAATTGAAGGAAAAAGCATACAAAGTAGCAAAGATTATTGGGAGACTGGAGGACTGGGAAATCTTTAGGGGGCAACAGAAAGCTACTAAAAAAGCTATAAAGAAGAGTAAGCTAGATTACGAGAGTAAACTTGCTCAGAATACAAAAACAGATAGTAAAAGTTTCTACAAATATATAAAACAAAAATGAGTGGCTAAGGTAAATATTGGTCCTTTAGAGGATGAGAAGGGAGATTTAAGAATGGGAGATGAGGAAATGGCTGAGGAACTGAACAGGTTTTTTTGGGTCGGTCTTCACAGTGGAAGACACAAATAACATGCCAGTGACTGATGGAAATGAGGCTATGACAGGTGAGGACCCTGAGAGGATTGCTATCACTAAGGAGGTAGTGATGGGCAAGCTAATGGGGCTAAAGGTAGACAAGTCTCCTGGCCCTGATGGAATGCATCCCAGAGTGCTAAAAGAGATGGCTAGGGAAATTGCAAATGCACTAGTGATAATTTACCAAAAGTCACTAGACTCTGGGGTGGTCCCGGCAGATTTGAAATTAGCAAACGTGACACCACTGTTTAAAAAAGGAGGTATGCAGAAAGCGGTTAATTATAGGCCAGTGTGCTTAACTTCGGTAGTAGGGAAGATGCTGGAATCTATCATCAAGGAAGAAATAGCGAGGCATCTGGATGGAAATTGTCCCATTCGGCAGACGCAGCATGGGTTCATAATGGGCAGATCGTGCCTAACTAATTTAGTGGAACTTTTTGAGGACATTACCAGTGCGGTAGGTAACAGGGAGCCAATGGATGTGGTATATCTGGATTTCCGGAAAGCCTTTGACAAGGTGCCACACAAAATGTTGCTGCATAAGATAAAGATGCATGGCATTAAGGGTAAAGTAGTAGCATGGATAGAGGATTGGTTATTAAATAGAAAGCACAGAGTGGGGATTAATGGGTGTTTCCCTGGTTGGCAATCAGTAGCTAGTGGTGACCCTCAGGAATCAGTGTTGGGCCCACAATTGTTCACAATTTACATAGATGATTTGGAGTTGGGGACCAAGGGCAATGTGTCCAAGTTTGCAGACGACACTAAGATGAGTGGTAAAGCAAAAAGTGCAGAGGATACTGGAAGTCTGCAGAGTGATTTGAATAGGCTAAGTGAATGGGCTAGGGTCTGGCAGATGGAATACAATGTTGACAAATGTCAGGTTATCCATTTTGGTAGGAATAACAGCAAAAGGGATTATTATTTAAATGATAAAATATTAAAACATGCTGCTGTGCAGAGAGACTTGGGTGTGCTAGTGCATGAGTTGCAAAAAGTTGGTTTACAGGTGCAACAGGTGATTAAGAAGGCGAATGGAATTTTGTCCTTCATTGCTAGAGGGATGGAGTTTAAGACTAGGGAGGTTATGCTGCAATTGTATAAGGTGTTAGTGAGGCCACACCTGGAGTATTGTGTTCAGTTTTGGTCTCCTTACTTGAGAAAGGATGTACTGGCACTGGAGGGTGTGCAGAGGAGATTCACTAGGTTAATCCCAGAGCTGAAGGGGTTGGATTACGAGGAGAGGTTGAGTAGACTGGGATTGTACGTGTTGGAATTTAGAAGGATGAGGGAGGATCTTATAGAAACATATAAAATTATGAAGGGAATAGATAGGATAGATGCGGGCAGGTTGTTTCCACTGGCGGGTGAAAGCAGAACTAGGGGGCATAGCCTCAAAATAAGGGGAAGTAGATTTAGGACTGGGTTTAGGAGGAACTTCTTCACCCAAAGAATTGTGAATCTATGGCATTCCTTGCCGAGTAAAGCAGTAGAGGCTCCTTCATTAAATGTTTTAAAGGTAAAGATAGATAGTTTTTTGAAAAATAAAGAGATTAAGGGTTATGGTGTTCGGGCCGGAAAGTGGAGCTGAGTCCACAAAAGAACAGCCATGATCTCATTGAATGGCGGAGCAGGCTCGAGGGCCAGATGGCCTACTCCTGCTCCTAGTTCTAAAAAAATAAAATAAAAATTAATTTCACAGCGCCAGGGTCCCAGGTTCGATTCCCAACTTGGGTCACTATCTGTGCGGAGTCTGCATGTTCTCCCCATGTCTTCGTGGGTTTCCTCCGGGTGCTCCGGTTTCCTCCCACAAGTCTCAAAAGACGAGCTGTTAGGTAATTTGGACATTCTGAATTCTCCCTCTGTGTACCCGAACAGGCGCCGGAATGTGGTGATTAGGGCTTTTCCCAGTAACTTCATTGCAGTGTTAATGTAAGCCTACTTGTGACAATAAAGATTATTATTATAAGACCTTTAAAACATAAAAAAGTAGGAGCAGTAGTAGACCATTGGGCCCTCAAGCCTGCTCTACCATTCAATTCAATGAGATCATGTCTGATCTGATTGTCGTCTTCATTTCACTTTCCTGCCTGACACCCTCCCCACTCCCCCCTCCAGCCTTGATTCCTTTGCTGATCCACTATCTCTGCCACCTCTTCTTTTGTGATCCGAAGATGCAGGCCATCTGATCTACCGAACTGGGAAAATAGGGGAGTTAAAGATAGTATTAAATAGAAAAAAGCTTAACTAATTATTGGTTGGTCAGCAGATTGGAAAATGTTTAGAAAAAAATTAAGGATTTAATCAAATTCCTGATATTCACTCCTGGTGGGAGAACTCTGTATAGGGAGTATGGATTTGTAAAATTGCCCCTTTTGTTGACAAATTTTATTTGTTGCCAGGACAAGAACATTGCTGATAAGACCTACATTTGTTGCCCACCCTTAATCACCCTCGAGATGGTGGTAGTGGACTGCCTTCTGGAACCACTGCAGATAATGTGGTGTAGGTACCACCCACAGTGCTGTTAGGAAGGATTTTGACCCAGTGACAGTGATGGAACAGCGATATAGTTCCAAGTCAGAATGGTGTGTGGTCTATAGAGGAGCTTGCAGGTGGTAGTGCTCCCATGTGTCCGCTGCCCTTACCATTTTAGGTGATAGAGGTCATGAAATTGGAAGGTGCCTTTGAAGGAGCCTTGACTTATCCTTCAGCAATTTCAGGGTATCGAAGATGTGAACTGTTAGAGGCCCAATTTCGGCCTGGTATTGCAATAATTATCTTGTGGTAATTAAGTGCTGCACATTACAGGGATGGTACAGTTCTTTAATTATAGTTTTGTGTCCTGTACTCAGTTGCATATTCTCTTTCAGTAAGGTCATGTGCTTCCATCCACATTCCGACATCACCCTGCCGTTGATGTCCATTCCAGAAATCAGAGCCGTGATTGACAAATGGGCGGAACTCATGGTAGAACTAGGATCAAAATATCAATGGGTGCAGGTAACCAGAGGCAGAAAGCCATTCATTTTACTGTTTTAAGTAAATATGCAGCAGGTGTCATGGTGGCGCAATGGTGGATTGGCCATGCAAAATTGCCGCTTAAATGGAAAAAAAGATTTGAGTACTCCTAAATTTATTTTAAGAAAATATGTAGATATGCCAATTTTCTTCTGTACTCCTAGCATGCTGAACCACGTGTATCTCTTTTAATGTGTTTCTCCATTCTTGTTTCATGTGCTGTTTTCCCCCGAGCAACAGAATGATTGTTCAGTTAAGAATCTCCATCGTCTCTATCTCTCCTCCTTTTAAGAAACTCCTTAAAGCCTACATGGTTGATGAAGGTTTTGACCACCTATCCTAAGATTTCCTTGCGAAGCTCCATGTCAAAATTTTGTTTGATACCGCTCCTGTAAAGCGACTGACTGTTAACCTGTTAAATGCGCTATGCAAGTAGAAATTGTTGCTGTTCAAAGTTTCAACAGGCTTGACACATTGTCAAATCTGATGGTGGAAAGAAAATGACAATGCAAACAAGCTTTTGTCAGTTAGAAAGAATAGATTACCAGCAAGGTTGGTGAAACTAGAAACTGAATTGCTTTAAAAGGAACCAGACATGTTCAATTCAGCAAATGTGATTCGGTGTTGTTGGGCGTCATTCTCCGACCTCCCGCCGGGTCGGAGAATGGCCATTGGCCGGCGTGAATCCCGCCCCTGCCCCCGGCGAAGTCTCCGGTACCGGAGATTGGGCAGGGGCGGGAATCGGGCCGCGCCGGTTGGCGGGACCCCCCGCTGGATTCTCCGGCCCGGATGGGCCGAAGTCCCGCCCAGAAATTGCCTGTCCCGCCGGCGTAAATCAAACCTGCTATTTACCGGCGGAACCAGGCGGCGTGGGCGGGCTCCGGGGTCCTGGCGGGGCGATCTGACCCCGGGGGGTACCCCCACGGTGGCCTGGCCCGCGATCGGGGCCCACCGATCCGCGGGCGGGCCTGTGCCGTGGGGACACTCTTTCCCTTCCGCCTCCGCCACGACCTCCACCATGGCGGAGGCAGAAGAGACTCTCCCCATTGCGCATGCGCGGGAAACTGACAGCGGCCGCTGACGCTCCCGCGCATGCGCCGGGAAACTGACAGCTGACGCTCCCGCGCATGCGCCGCATTTCCGCACCAGCTGGCGAGGCAACAAACGCCATTTCCGCCAGCTGGCAGGGCGGAAATCCCTCCGGCGTCGGCCTAGCCCCTCAATGTTGGGGCTAGGCCGCCAAAGATGCGGAGCATTCCGCACCTTTGGGCCGGCGCGATGCCCGTCTGATTGGCGCCGTCTTTGGCGCCAGTCGGCGGACATCGCGCCGTTGGGGGAGAATTTCGCCCATGAAGTGTAGAAATATGTCAAGGGGATCTTGTGGAAAATTGTATGGATAGGTAAATTATTTATTATCTAAACTGATTAGGGATACGAACCCCAAATGTGTTGAAGGTTTTAGGTTTGATGGGCAGGCTTGGAGAGCCGAAGGGCCTGTTCCTGTGTTGTACTTTCTTTGTTCTTTGATTGTGCTCTAAAATCTCAATGGCTTACATATATTAGCCAAAGAATATTGTTTGACAGGAAATCGTCTGCGTAAATAATATAGTAATGAGAAGCAAGTATTCAGCAAAATTGTGCAATTGGATAACTCCATGATAGTAACTACCACAATGTCAACTAATGAAATTGATTTAATAATTTTGTTTCTCCATTCTCAATTCTCAGCTCTCAGCTTGCTGCTTCAGTCAGGTTAGTGTAAGTAGCTGGAAATGACATGGCCACAAAAACATACAAAATCCTGAGAGAAAGTGGTTATTTCATGCTTTGTCCTTCCCATGGGCCTGATCTTGAGGAGCATGGGGATTGACTTAGAATTTTAACCTGGCTGTTGGATGTTAGGGTTTTCAGTGTTGTTTGTCAGTGATACATCATGAGAGTTGTAATCGGCATCAAACAATAGTAGAATACAATACACCGAGTGTACTACAATAGCTTACATCACATGATACTTTCATCACTTAATACCATATGAGCATGGACTTCCGGTGGCGACCATGGTGTAAGTGGTCGCACTTTTGATGGCTCCCGCTCATGGTGGACTTTTTGGACCTTTTCCCCGGCTAACGACGGAGCTGAGAGACTGTAAAAGATGCAGGAGGGGTGGAAAAAGAGAATATCCCGCCGGTGTATGGATTCATGGGCCAGAAGTTGTCGAAAAAGGAGAGAACAGCGGTCGAAGGTTGGTGTGGTGCCTGCGACACGGGAGGGTGGTGAAGGGTCAGGGCCCAACCTTTTCTGCTCAGTGGTTGACCGATCATTTAGTAGGCTTCCTCCATGAGAGATTTGCCCAACAAAGGAAGGAGAACTTGGAGGACTTGGCCAGCGTGGTGCATCCGATAAAGGCGGGGATCGACCGCATGGAAATGAAGTTGGAGGCCCTGGGCCAGGCGCTCCAGCAGGTGGTGGCGGGGGAGCACAAGGAGCAGCTTGCCTTGATGGCAGCGGAGATGGGGTTGATGTGAGATCAACAAAGGAGGCTGTAGGAGAAGGTGGAGGATCTGGAGAATAGATCGAGCAGGCAGAACGTTAGGATCGTCGGCCTGCCGGAGGGCAGCGAGGGAGTGGATGCCAGCGCATATGTGGTGCGGATGGATGAGGGGCTACTGGTTGAAGGGGCATTTGCTTGGCCCCAGGAAGTAGACCGGGCGCACAAGGCGCTGATGAGGAAGCCGCAAGGGAACGAGCCGCCGAGGGCGATGGTGGTGCACCTGCACCAGTTCCTGGAGAAGGAACAGATTTTGAGGTGGGCCAGATAGATGAGGCGCTGTACTTGGGAAGGCAGTGAGCTGCGTGTCAATCAGGACCTGCATGCAGAGCTGGCCAAAAGGAGGGCGAGCTTCAACAAGGTGAAGATGGCCCTCTTAAGAAGGGGATGATGTTCGGCATGTTATACCCAGTGCATCTGTGGGTAACATATGAAGGCCGGGAACCCGACTTTGGGTCGCCAGAGGCAGCGATGTAATTTGTTAGAGACAATGGACTGGCAGGCAAAGGAGGACATTGAACTCTGGAGGAGATGTTCTTGTTTGTATTTTGGTTTTCTTTCTGGTTTGTATGAACCACTTTTGCACTGGGTTAGGGGCCGTTGAGCTGTTCTGGGTTTGTTTTGTTCTTGATGAGGGATGGTGAGTTGCTCTTTTCTTTATGTTTGGTGGGGATTGTAAAGTTTGCACTGGGAGAATGATTGAGCGGGGGGGGGGGAAATCAGTGGGGGTTAGGATATTGGGCGCAGAAGAATGGGTGAGTAAATTTGCAGATGACACTAAAGTCGGTGGAGTTGTAGACAGTGTGGAAGGATGTTACAAGTTACAGAGGGACATAGATAAGGTCAGCGCTGGGCTGAGAGGTGGCAAATGGAGTTTAATACAGAAAAGTGTGAGGTGATTCATTTTGGAAGGAATAACAGGAAGACAGAGTACTGGGCTAATGGTAAGATTCTTGGCAGTGTGGATGAGCAGAGAGATCTTGGTGTCTATGTACATAGATCCCTGAAAGTTGCCACTCAGGTTGAGAGCGTTGTTAAGAAGGCGTACGGTGTGTTAGCTTTTATTGGTAGAGGGATTGAGTTTCGGAGCCATGAGGTCATGTTGCAGCTATACAAAACTCTGGTGCGGCCGCATTTGGAGTATTGCGTGCAATTCTGGTCACCGCATTATAGGAGGGATGTGGAAGCATTGGAAAGGGTGCAGAGGAGATTTACCAGAATGTTGCCTGGTATGGAGGGAAGATCTTATGAGGAAAGGCTGAGGGACTTGAGGCTGTTTTCATTAGAGAGAAGAAGGTTAAGAGGTGACTTAATTGAGGCATACAAGATGATCAGAGGATTGGATAGGGTGGACAGTGAGAGCCTTTTTCCTCGGATGGTGATGTCTAGCATGAGGGGACATACCTTTTAATTGAGGGGAGATAGATATAAGACAGACGTCAGAGGTAGGTTCTTTACTCAGAGAGTAGTAAGGGTGTGGAATACCCTGCCTGCAACAGTAGTGGACTCGCCAACACTAAGGGTATTCAAATGGTCATTGGATAGACATATGGACGATAAGGGAATAGTGTAAATGGGCTTTAGAGTGGTTTCACAGGTCGGCGCAACATCGAGGGCCGAAGGGCCTGTACTGCGCTGTAATGTTCTATGGGCAGCCTGGGGGCTACCAGGCTAGCTGAGCAGGCAAGTTCACGGAAACGCAGTGGAAGGTGAGCAGGTCGTTGGTGTGTTGATGGGGGTTGGGATTGTTATTTTGTTGTGGGGGGGAGGTGGGGTAGACTGCTGACAGGGGGGGGGAATGGGGTAGACTGCTGACGGGAGGGATTGTTGAAAGGGGACATGGGGAGGGTCGATGAGGGCAGGGCCTGAGGAGGTGCGGGACGTGGGCAGGAGGCTGGCCCAGGAAGGTTTATGGTTGATCGGTAGGGGGGAGGGGAAGCGGGGTGCCCCCCGACCAGGCTGATCACATGAAATGTGCGAGGGTTGACTGAGCCAATCAAGAGGGCCCATGTGTTCACACATTTGAAAAGCTTAAAGGAGGATGTGGCCATGATACAGGAGACACACCTGAGGGTGGTGGATCAGACTAGGCTGAGGAAGGGGTGGGTAGGGCAGGTATTCCATTCAGGATTAGACTCCAAAACAAAGTGGGGAGGCGTTTCTGATTAAGGAGCGGGTGGCGTTTGTAGTGGAAAGTATAGTGGTGGGCCCCGGGGGGGCAGATAAGTTATGGTGAGCAGGAAGCAGGAGGGGATGCCGGTGGTGCTGGTGAACATTTTTGCATCGAACTGGGATGATGTAGAGTTCATGAGGCGGGTATTGGGGAAGATCCCTGATCTGGAATCGCATCTGCTGATTATGGGGTTTGGGACTTTAATATGGTTATAGACCCAAGGCTGGATCGGTTGTCTTCGAGGACAGGGAGGGTGTTGGTGGCTGCGAAGGAACTAAAGGGATTTCTGGAACACATGAGGGGAGGTGGATCCATGGAGGTTTGGGCGGCTGAGAGCGAAAGAGTACTCATTTATTTTCCATGTACACAAAGTGTACTCCCGAATTGACTTTTTTGTTATGCACAGGACGTTGTTGACGGGGGTGGTGGACATTGAGTACTCGGCGATAGTGGTGTTGGATCATGCCCTGCAGTGGGTGGACTTACGGTTGAGTAAGGGGGCGGGCCAAAGCCAGCACTGGAGGTTGGATGGAGGACTGTTAGCGAAGGAAGAGCTGGGTGAGCCAGGCTATTTGGAGGTATGTGGAGATAAACGATACAGGGGAGGTTTCAGCGGCTACGATATGGGAGGCGTTGAAGGCAGCGGTGAGAGGGGAGTTTATAACGATAGGGGCACACAGGGAGTAGGCAGACCGGGCGGAGATGGATAGGTTCATGAAGGAGATTCTCCAGGTAGACAGGAGATACTCGGAGGCCCCGGAGGTGGGGTTGTTGAAGAAGCGGCAGAGGCTGAAAATGGAGTTTGGGTTGCTACCTACAGGGAGGGCGGTGGGGCAGTTAAGAAAGGCGAGGGGGGCGGTGTACGAATATGGGGAGAAGACTAGTAGGATGCTAGCACACCAGCTAAGGAAACGGTAGGTGACGAAGGAGAAGGAAAGTGAAGGACAGAGGGGCGAATACGATCTTGGACCCGGTGGGGGTGAACGGGACGTTTAGGGACTTTTACTGCAAGTTATATGAGTCGGAAGCCCTGGCCAGGGTGGAGGGGATGAGGCGGTGTTTGGAGGGACTGGAGTTTCCGAGGGTGGAAGAAGAGCTGGTGGAGGGTCTAGGGACCCCAATTGGACTGGTGGAAGTGGTGGAGGGGCTGGAGGTGATACAGTCGGGCAAGGCCCCGGGGCCGGACGGGTACCCAGTGGAGTTCTATAAAATGTCTTTGGGAGTGCTGGGGCCCCTGCCGGTAAGGTCGTTTAATGAGGCGAGGGAGCGAGGGATACCCCCTCCAATTATGTCACAGGCCTCGATTTCTCTCACCCTGAAGCGGGATAAGGACTCTGAGAAATGTGGGTTGTACAGGCCAATCTCCTTTCTAAATGTAGATGCATAACTATTGGCCAAGATCTTGGCCTCGAGAATAGAGGATTGTGTGCCAGGCGTGATGGGGGAGGGCCAGATGGGGTTTGTGGGGAGGCATTTAGCGGTGAACATTAGAAGGCTGCTAAATGTGATTATGATGCCCTCTGAGGGAAGGGAGGTGGAGGTGCTGGTCGCCATGGATGCGGACTAGGCCTTTGATCGGGTGGAGTGGGAGTATTTGTCGGAAGTCCTGGGTCGGTTTGGGCAGGGTTTTTTGGACTGGGTCCAGTAGCTGTACCAGGCACTGGTGGCGAGCGTGCGGATGAACCGAGTGAGCTCGGATTATTTCAGGTTGCACCGGGGGACGAGGTTGGGATGACCACTCTCCCCACTGTTGTTTGCCTTGGCCATAGAGCCATTAGAGATGGCGCTGAGAACGTCAAAGGACTGGCAGGAGATAGTACAGGTGGGGTGGAGCACAGGCGGACGACCTACTTTTGTATATTTCTGACCTGCTATGGGGGGGAATTGGAGAGATTATGAGGATCCCAGGGGAATTCGGCCAGGTTTCGGGGTACAAATTGAATATGGGCAAGAGCGAGATCTTTGTCATCCAAGCAAGGGGACAAGAGAGGAGATTGGGGAAGATGCAGTTTAAGGTGGTGGAAGGGAGCTTTCAATATTTGGGTATCCAGGTGGCGCGGGAGTGGGAACAGCTACACAAGCTGAATTTGGATTGGTTAGTGGAGTAGATGAAGGGGGATCTTCAGAAGGTGGGGTACGCTCCCGTTGTCACTGGCGGGGAGGGTGCAGACGGTAAAGATGGTGGTTATCCCAAGGTTTTTGTTTTTATTTCAGTGTCTTGCCTATTTTTATCCCCAAGGCTTTCTTTAAGAGGGTGAATGCGGTGATTTTGGGGTCTGTGTAGGCAGGTGAAACCCCGCAGGTAAAGAAAGCGCTGCTGGAGCGGGGTCGAGGGGAGGGGGCTGGCTGGCCCTACCGAATTTCAGAACCACTGGGTGGCGAACATAGCAATGGTTCGTAAATGCATAGTGGGGGAGGGATCGGTGTGGGAGCGGGTGGAGGCGGCCTCATGTAGGGGCACAGGTTTAGGGGCACTGGTCACAGCATCTCTGCCGTTCTCGCTGGCTCGGTACTCCACAAGTCCGGTGGTAGTAGTGCTTTGAGATGTGGGGACAATGGCGGAAGCATATGGGAGTGGAGGGGGCATCGGTATGGACACCTATATGTGGCAACCACCAGTTTGCACATGGGGGGCTGGATGGGGGGTTTCGGAGGTGGCAATGAGCGGGGATTGAGCGGTTTGGGGACCTGCTTATCGATGGCAGCATTCCGTGTTTGGAGGATTTGGAGAAGGAGTTTGAGCTGCCAGGTGCGAATGGGTTCAGTTACCTGCAGGCGGGGGACTTTGCGCAGAGGCAGGTTTCGACCTTTCCACACCTGCCACCCCAGGGGATACAGGCCAAGGTACTGTCGAAAATAGGAGTGGGGGAGGGGAAGATCTCGGAAATTTATAAAGAGCTCATGGAATGGGAGGGGGTCCCGAAGGGGAGGTGAAGCAAAAGTAGGAAGAAGAATTGGGCAGGGAATTAGAGGCGGAGTTGTGGGTGGATGCCCTGAACCGAGTTGACGTGTCCTCGTTGTGTGCCAGGCTCAGCCTGATACAATTAAGGTGGTCCACATGGCGCATATGACTGTGGCCCGTATGAGCAGGTTCTTTGAAGGGGTGGAGGATAGGTGTGGGTGATGTGTGGGAGGGCCCTTGAATCATGTCCGAGGCTTAGGGGATTTTGGCAGGGATTTGCCGATGTCATGTCAAAAGTATTGAAGGTAATGGTGGTTCCGAGTCCAGAGGTGGCGATTTTTGGTGTGTTGGAAGATCCGGGACTTCGGGGGGGCAAGAGAGGCTGATGTTTTAGCCTTTGCCTCCATGGTAGCTCGGAGATGGATCTTATTGGCATGAGGGACTCAGAACCCCCGAAATCAGGGGTATTGGTTAGTGACATGGCCGGTTTTCTCAGGCTTGAGAAGATCAAGTTCGCCCTGAGGGAATCGATGCTAGGGTTCGCCCGGAAGTGACTTCTCCGGAGAAAAAAGGGGGGTGGGGTAAAGGGAAAGAGGGAGGCATGGGAAGCTGGTTGAGGTGGGAAAAAGTTGGTGGGAAAGGGGGATTGGGGAAATGTGTATGTAAGCCATGTCAGCTGGGGCTGGTTGTTGGTTGGTTGGGTGTTATTTGCTTTGTTATTTTTTCCTCTTGAAAATTGTTTAAATTATATGTGCCTGAATAAAATATTTTCAAAAAAAGAATACTATTTGAGCATATTACATCCATGCAAAAGTACACTTCAAAAGTATTTCATTAGTTGGAAAGCACTTTGGTACATCCTCAGGTCATAAAAGATACCACATAAATGCAATCTTTTTCTTATAAACGGGAATAGCATTTACTAACAGCCATGAAGCTTGAGTGGCAAAGAAAAATAAAATGACTTTTCAAAGTTTTTACATAGTTTAGATGGTACATAAAACATCTGAGCCAAAGTTATTTGGCATTTTGTTTTGTGTTGCTGAGGTTCTAATGAAACTGCAGGGCTAGGGCTGTGAATTTTTACTTTGGATGCTGACTGGTATCAATCAGTAAGTCGGTGAGACCCAGGTTGCAATTTTCCCAGAATTGCACATAGTGTGGAGCAGGTGCGAAAAGCTGTATGAAACTCGCTGGCTCCACAGACGCCTTTTTTTGCTAATTTACCAGCACCCTATGCAATGTCAAAAGTGCTGGTGAGGCTCACATAGCCAGCTGGGGGGAGGGGGGGTTACGTCATGGGCGGATGCTACAGCATCAAGCCCGATTAGTTATATTAAAATATATTTAAATCTATGGAAATCAGGTTTGTGTCCTTGCTGGACACGAACCTGATTACGTCACCGGTGAGGAGCCAGTGAAAATCCCATTTTTGTCACTTGCAGGATTTAGTGACCATTATGCGATTTGCGCCCGTGGCTAACAGGGCCGCTAGATTGCACCCCCAGCAACTGCTGAATAGCCACTACTTGAGTGAAACCATATTGAGGAATTAAGATTGCAATGGAGGAGATTCGCCACTAAAGCAATAAAATCTTCAGTAAGAACTAGGGCCTGCATTTTCACCAATTCAGGACAACTTGAGGGGCTTCAAAAATGGCTGCAGGATCATTGTAGAAATGATCAGGAACCAAAACCTGATTTAACAACACCAAATATTCTTAGGAGCAGATTTTTTTCTGATCCAGTTCTTTATAAGTCTGAGAAAAAACATCTGAAATGAATTCTTGCCTCCATCGCAGATGTAACTTTAATGAAATGGTAACTGATTTGTTGTCACTGTTTTTCACAGAATTGGTTAATATTTTGATTTCAGATTTTTGAAAATAAAGGTGCTATGATGGGATGTTCAAACCCTCACCCGCATTGTCAGGTAAGGCCTGGTACAAATTGTGAACCTCGTATTTACGGGATGTGGGCATCACTGGCTCGGCCAGCATTTATTGCCCATCCCTAGTTGCTCTTCAGAAGGTGGTTATGCATCATGCACCTTTCATGAGGGTCATGAAGTATGTTAACCCTGTTTGATTCCAAAATAATGTTGATCTTTATTAGTGTCACAAGTAGGCTTACGTTAACACTGCAATGAAGTTACTGTGAAAAGCTCCTACTAGCCACACTCCAGCGCCTGTTCAGGTACACTGAGGGAGAATTCAGAATGTCCAATTCACCTAACAGCATGTCTTTCCGGACTTGTGGGAGGAAACTGGAGCATCCGGAGGAAATCCACACAAACACAGGAATAAAGTGCAGACTCTGCACAGACAGTGACCCAAGCCGGGAATCGAACCGGGGTTCTTGGCGTTTGAATAAGAAAAGATTCAACATTCTGTTTTAGTACAAAGAAATAGTGACTGAAACCAGTTTCCCTTTAAATGTAGCGATTTGTGGGATTTCAATGCTCTTTATTGTGCTGTAATTTAGTAACTGCCTGCAGTGTGAAAAACTGTACCATTTGGATTTCTTTTAGTTTTTGGAATATGGGCAATGCTGGAAAGGCTGGAAGTATTGCCATCTCTAGTTACACAGAGAAGGTGGTGATGGTGATGGATCTTCTCTTTGAAGCATTAACAATCCTTTTGGCGATGGTATTCTCACAGTGGTGTTAAACTGGGAATTCTAGGATTCTCCTCCAGTGACAGTGAAGGAATGGTAATAGTGATGTATGTCCAAGTCAGGCCGGTACGTGACTTGAAGGGGAATATTGAGATGATAGTATTCCTAGAAAATTACTGCTCTTGATCATTTTAATAGCTAAAAGTTGTCAGCCGTGGCTCAGTGGGCAGAATTCACTCCTGGGTCAGAAGACTGTGGGTTCGAGCCCCATTCCAGAGACTTGACTACAACAATCTGCCACTCTTTTGGCTTTATTGAGGGAGTTCTGCATTGTCTGATCAGATATTACATCAAGGACCAACATGATGACTCAAGTGGCTATAAAAGATCCCGTGGCACTATTTTGAAGAAGAGCAGGGGAGTTATCTCTGATGGCCTGACCAATATTTATCTCTCAATCAACATCACAGAAACATATTACCTGGCCATTGTCACAGTGTTATTTGTGGGAGCTTGCTGTGCACAAATTGGCTGCCTCGTTTCCTACACGACAACAGCGACTGCACTCCAAAATGATCTTGTTGACCATAAGGTGTTTTGGGACATTCTGAGATTGTAAAAGGTGTTATATAAATGCAAGTATCTTTTTTTCTTCTACTTAGCTGATTGCAATCATCTTTTTATCTTAAGTGATCGGAACAATTGTGGGAGATTATTCTTTCTATTTATATTCTTGTACATATACAGTAAATTCATGGAGTTCGAGTGATTTGTTATTGTTCATATCCATCAAAATCCAACGTTACTATATTTTATCATTTACTGCCCAAGTGCCACTGTGGTAAGTAGAGACATTTTTGGAATTTATCAAGGGACATTACAAGGTGAAAAATCATTTGTCCTAATTATGTGGAGACATTTCAAATGAATGTACTTGCTTATCTTCAGAGAGGTCTGATCGCTGGAAGAGGAGTTTACTGTAGGTTAGCACAATGCACTTTCATCCATGGAATCCATCCCAATTTGATGGGATGAAACTAAACCCCCTTTGCAGGTGTAGAAATCCTACCGCAGGGAGACAGTGAGCAGTAGTATTACGACCAGACTCGTAATCCAGAGCCCTGGAGACCCAGGTTTAAGTCACACCACGGCAGTCTGATGATGATTTTGTTGATTGTTGTAAAACAACATTGGTTTACTAATGTTTACTCGTTGGTATACATGTGACCCCAGACCCTCTGAAACGACCTAGCAAGCCACTCAGTATCAGTCTGCTAAAAAGTCTCAAAGGAGACCTAGGCAGCAGAAATGGCAATGGATAGCTCAGTGCTGTCAACCCTGCAAAGTCCTCGTGTCCTGGGAGCTTCTGCCAAAATTGGGAGAGCTGTCTCACAGTTCGTACTCATGGAATCATTACAGACAAAGTTCCAGATGCCACCATCCCCCAGTCCTGTCCCACTAGGTCTTGTATATTGTATTTAGTAATGTGGGAGCTGCCTTAGGATGCGGCAAGTTCTGGAGTAGCATTCAGTACAATTGCCGAATGTTGTCAGGGCCCAAAGCCTCAGCCAAGATCAAACATGGGAAAGGATGATGCACGATCAATTGCACAAAGACGAGAGTTGAATACAACTGAGGCTTTATTACACTAAGAAGTGTGGCCTCCTACAGCAGCTGGTGAAATGGCTGCTGTATGGGGAGCACACATATTTATACTCCGCCTACTGGGCAGAGCCAGCAGGCAGGGACTAACCCCGTACCTGTAGTCCAGGGCCTTACCACACATCTCTTAATATATACAACAGTGGTGATTACCACATTCACCCCCTGTTAAAATTGAGCCCGGCGGGGGTGGCGGAGAACCATATACAGAACAAGTTTTAATATACAGAGGCAAAACATTTTTTGGAGTCCAGTACATGGTGCTTTAACAGTCGCGAACCAGTTACAGGTTTAGCCGGTCCGGGGCCTTGAACTGACGTTGGGAGCGATGCAGTGGTGGCGGCCATTCCGGTACCGGTCTGGTCTTCGGTGACTCTGGAGCATGCCAAAATCCTCCTCATCCTCTGGCGTGGGCAGGGGGAGGACTGATGGTCCCGGGGGGGTTGCTGCTGGGTGCGCCGGGGGAGGGGAGGGTGGCGCCGTGCCGGAGGGGTGTGTGTGGGGAACCTGCTGGTGCCAGGTCCCTGAGGGAGACAGTATCCTGGCGGCCGTCGGGGTACGCTACGTAGGCATACTAGGGGTTAGCGTGGAGTAACTGCACCCTTTCAACCAACGGGTCCGCCTTGTGGAGTCGTACGTGCTTACGGAGGAGTACGGGTCCTGGAGCTGCGAGCCAAGTCGGGAGCGACATCCCGGATGTGGACTTCCTGGGGAAGGCGAAGAGACGTTCATGGGGTGTGTCATTAGTCGCAGTGCATAGGAGCGACCGAATGGAGTGCAGTGCATTGGGGAGGACCTCCTGCCAGCGGGAGGTCGGGAGATTTCTGGACCGTAGGGCCAGCTGGACAGCACTCCAGACCGTCCCGTTCTCCCTCTCCACCTGCACGTTTCCCCGAGGGTTATAACTGGTCGTCCTGCTGGAGGCGATACCCCTGCTGAGCATGAACTGATGCAGATCATCACTCATGAATGAGGATCCCCTGTCACTGGTTGTAGGCGGGGAAGCTGAACAGTGCGAAGATGGTGTTGAGGGCTTTGATGACGGTGGCAGACGTCATGTCTGGGCATGGGATGGCGAAGGGGAATCTGGAGTACTCATTGACCACACTGAGGAAATACGTGTTACGGTCGGTGGAGGGGAAGGGCCCTTTGAAATCCACGCTGAGGCATTCAAATTGGCGGGAGGCCTTCACCAGGTGCGCGCGGTCCGGCTGGTAGAAGTGTGGTTTGCACTCCGCACAGACCTGGCAGTCTCTGGTGATTGCCCGTACTTCCTCGACGGAGTAGGACAAATTGCGGGCCTTGATGAAGTGGTACAACTGTGTGACTCCCGGGTGACAAAGGTTGTCGTGCAGAGTCCGGAGACGGTCCTCCTGTGCGCTGGCACATGTACCTCGGGATAGGGCATCGGGGGGCTCGTTGAGCTTACTGGGCGATACCAATTCTCGTAGTTGTAGGTGGAGAGCTCGATCTTCCACCGCAAGATTTTATCGTTGTTGACCTTGTCCCGCTGTGTGTTGTTAAACATGAAAGCTACCAACCGTTGGTCAGTGAGGAGAGTGAATCTCCTGCTGGCCAGGTAATGCCTCCAATGCCGCACAGCTTCAATGATAGCCTGAGCCTCTTTTTCGATGGAGGAGTGTCGAATTTCAGAGGCAGGAAGGGTTCGTGAAAAGAATGACACTGGCCTGCCTATCTGGTTGAGGGTGGCAGCGAGAGCTACGTCTGATGCGTCGCTCTCCACTTGGAAGGATAACGTCTCGTCGACTGCGTGCATCGCGGCCTTGGCGATGGTTAAAGGCCTGTTGAGCCTCGGCCGTCAGGGGGAAAAGAGTGGACTGGATCAGTGGGCGGGCCTTCTCCGCATAGTTTGGGACCCACTGGCCGTAGTAAGAAAAGAACCCCAGGCAGCGTTTGAGGGCATTGGGGCACTGGGGAAGGGGGAGTTCCATGAGGGGGCGCATGCGGTCGGGGTTGGGCCCCAGAACACCGTTCTGGACCACATGGCTAAGCGGTTCGTGCTGAATACACACTTCTTCTCCTTGCTATAGGTGAGGTTTAGGAGAGTGGCGGTGTGGAGAAATTTGGCACGGTTGTCATCATGGTCCTGCTGATCGTAGCCGCAGATGGTGACATTTTCTAGGTACGGGAAAGTGGCCCGCAGCCCGTACCGGTCGACCATTCGATCCATCTCCCTTTGGAAGACCGAGACCCTGTTGGGGCCTAAGGGAACCCTAAAAAAATGGTAGAGGCAGCCATCTATCTCGAAGGCAGTGTATGGGCGGTCCTCCTTACGGATGGGGAGCTGGTGGTAGGCGGATTTGAGGTCTACAGTTGAGAAGACCCGGTACTGTGCAATCTGTGTGACCATATCAGATATGCATGGGAGGGGGTACGCGTCGAGCTGCGTGTACCAATTGATGGTCTGGCTGTAGTCCACAACCATTCGGTGTTTCTCCCCAGTTTTCACCACTACCACTTGGGCTCTCCAGGGGCTATTGCTGGCCTCGATGATGCCTTCCCGAAGCAGCCGCTGGACCTCGGACCTGATGAAGGTCCTGTCCTGGGTGCTGTACCGTCTGCTCCTGGTGGCGACGGGTTTGCAATCCAGGGTCAGGTTTGCGAATAGGGAAGGTGGGTCGACCTTTAGGGTCGCGAGGCAGCACACAGTGAGGGGTGGTAGGGGCCCGCCGAATTTCAATCTTAGGCTCTGGAGGTTACACTGGAAGTCCAGGCCGAGTAGCAGGGCAGCGCAGAGGTTGGGGAGGACGTAGAGGCGGAAGCCGCTGAATTCTACTCCCTGGATCGTGAGCGTGGTTACACAGTACCCCCGGATCGCCACGGAGTGGGACCCGGAGGCCAGGGAGATTCTCTGATTGGCGGGGTGTACCGCGAGGGAGCAGCGCCTTACCGTATCGGGATGGATGAAGCTTTCGGTGCTCCTGGAGTCCAGCTGACAGGAGATCTCGTGCCCATCGATCTTCGCGCTTGTCGAGGCGGTGGCTAGATTGACCAGCCTTGCCCGCACAATCGTGACCGAGGCAAGTCGCGGATGGTCGTCGCTGGTGTCGGACGATGGGATGCCCGGGAGGCACAGGTCCTGGTACGATGGTGGCGCTCATGTGCCGTGGGGGAGACAAGATGGTGGCACCTGAAGATCCTGAGGTGGCCAAGATGGTGGCGCCCACAGGCCAATGTGGCGGGGGTTGAAAAAGATGACGGCGCCCACTGTCCGTACGCGGGGGGGGGGGGGCGATCATGGCGACTGAGCGGGTCTGGCACACCGCGGCGAAGTGCCCCTTCTTGCCGCAGGCCTTGCAAAGGGCGCTGCAGACTGGGCAGCGTTGGCGGGGGTGTTTTTCCTGCCTACAGAAGTAACATCTGGGGCCCCCGGGGTTGGCTGGCTGGCGCGTGGCACAGGCGTAGGATTGGCTGAGTGGGGTCCCCAGTGGGGCGGCCATCTGCGGAGTCCACGATGCGTAGGAGGAGTGGGCCGCGCGGCCGGGGGTGTAGGCCTGGATATTGCGCGAGGCGATTGTCATCGATAGCGCCAGCTTTTTGGTTTCCACGAGGTCGAACGGGGCCCCCTATAAAAGTCGCTGGCGGATGTGGTCTGACCCTATCCCCGTGACAAAAGCGTCCCGCATGAGGAGGTTCGAATGTTTTGCGGCCGTGACGGCCTGACAGTCACAGTCTCTGACCAGGGGAATTAAAGCACGCCAGAAATCTTCTATAGGCTCACCAGGGAGCTGACTACGAGTAGAGAGCGTGTTCGCCCGTTGGGCGTAGTTCTCTTTCAGTAGCGCCATGGCTTCATTACAGGTCGGCGCATCCTGGATAAGCGGAAAAACGTTGGAGCTCAGCCGCGAGTAGAGGATCTGGATATTCTGAGCTTCCGGAATTGGGTCTGGTGCAGACCTGATGTAAGCTAGCCAATGTTCAAAGTCCTTTTTGGCATTGCTTAATTGCGGATCCAGCTGCAGGCAATCCGGCTTGATGCGGAGGTCCATCTTCTGAAAACTTTAGTGTAATAAATTGATGCACGATCAATTGCACAAGGACAAGACTTGAATACAACTGAGGCTTTATTACACTAAGATGTGTGGCCTCCTACAGCAGCTGCCGAAATGGCTGCTGTATGGGGAGCACACATATTTATACTCTGCCTACTGGGCGGAGCCAGCAGGCAGGGACTACCCCCCGTATCTGTAGTACAGGGCCTTACCACACATCTCCTAATATATACAACAGTGGTGATTACCACAAAGGAAACCTCCTGCTGATTAATATGTACTGTCCCCACCTTGATTGAATGATCAGTACGCCACCAAGTGGCAAGGGCAACGAAGGTGCTGTGGATGGGGGAACTTCAATATCCGCCAAAGAGTGGCTCAGTAGCACCACTATTGACCGAGCAGGCCGGGTCCTAAAGGACATAGCTACTAGACAGTGTCTGAGGGAACCAACAAGAGGCAAAAACATGCTTCACTTCATTCTCAGCCAGCTGGCCGCAGATGCACCTGTCCATAACCATATCAGTAAGAGTGACCACTGCACAGACCTTGTACAGAACTACTTGCATGCCAAAAAGCATTAGCAGCAAGCAAAAGACAGAGCTAAGCAATTCCACAACACCGGTGATCTGCAGCTCTGCAGTTGGGAAAGGTGGTAGACAAATTATCCACAAATATCCCTGCCCCTAATGATGGGGAAGCCCAGCACATTAGTGCAAAAGATAAGCCTACAACTTGCAACCCGAAGTGTCGAGTTGTCGTCGCCAACATCACAGATTTCAGTCTCCAGGCAATGTGATTCGCTCCATGTTATATCAAGAAATGGCTGAAGGCACTGGTTACTGCAAAGGCTATGGGTCCTGACAACATTCTGGCAATAGTACTGAAGACTTGTGTTCCAGAATTTGCTGCATCCCTAGCCAAGTTGTTCCAGTACAGCTACAACACTGGCATTTACTCAGCAACATGGAAAATTGACCAGGCGTGCCCTGTACACACAAAAAAGGACAAGTCCAACCCGACTAATTATTGTTCCATCAATCTACTCTTGATCATCAGTAAAATGATGGATGGGTCATCAACAGCACTTGCTTATCAAGCGGCGCTTGCTTAGCAATAACCTGCTCACTGACACTCAGTTTGGGTTTCACCAGGACCACTCAGCTCCTGACCTCACTAATGGGCAAAAGAGCTGAACTCCAGAGGTGAATTGAGAATGACTGCCCTTGACATCAAGGTCACATTTAACCGAGTATGGCATCAAGGAATCCTGGCAAAACTGGAGTCCATGGCAATCAAAAGAACTCTCCACTGGTTAGAGTGAAACCTAGCACAAATGAAGATGGTTGGAGATGAGTGATTTCAGCTCAAGGATATCACGCAGGAGTTCCTCAGGGTAGTGTCCTAGGCCCAAACCTCTTCAGCTGCTTCATCAATAATTTTCCTTCCATCATAAGGTCAAAAGTGGGGTTGTTGTGGATGACTGCACGATGCTCAGACCAATTCGCTGCTCCTTCGATAATTAAGCAGTCCATGTCCAAGTGCAGCAAGACCTGGACAGTATCCAGGCTTGGGCTGACCAAGTGGCAGCAACATTTTCACCAAACAAGTGGCAGGCAATTACTCCAACATGAGAGAATCTAACCTTTGTTCCTTTACATGCAATGGCATTACCAGAGCTGAAATTCCCCACTATCGTTACCATTGATCAGAAACTGAACTGGGCCAGCTTTATAAATACTGTGGCTACAAGAGCAGGTCAAAGGCTCGGAATCGTACAGTGGGTAAGTCACCTCCTGACTCCCCAAAGCCCGTCCACAATTTACAAGGCAGAAGTCAGGAGTGAGATGGAACGCTCTCCACTTGCTTAGATGAGTGCAGCTCCAACAGCACCCAAGAAGCTTGACACAAACCAGGGCAAAACAGCCCGCTTATTTGGCACCCCATTCCACCTTCGACATCCACTCCCTCCACCACTAACACACAGTAGCAGCAGTGTGTACCATCTACAAAATGCTCTGCAAGAACTCGCCAAGTCTCCTTAAACAGCACCTTCCAAACCCATGACCACTATTACCTAAAAGGACAAGGGTAACTGTCACATGGGAACACCACCACCTGAAAATTCCCCTCCAAGCCTCACCATCCTGACTTGGAAATATATCGCCGTTCCTTCACTGTTGATGGGTCAAAATCCCAGAACTCGCTCACTAACAGCACAGTGGATATACCTACCACATGAGCTGCAACGGTTCAAGGAGGCTGCTCACCATCACCATCTCAAGGGCAGTCAGGATGGGCAATGAATTCTGACCAATCAGCGAAGCCCACATCCCTTGAGTGAATGAATAAATGGCCTGAAACTTAAAATGCACCCACACTGGTGTGCCTTTTAGAGGCCACAAAAATGAATGCATTAGAAATGAAATTGCTCATTCTCCCTATGTCTGCGTGGGTTTCACCCCCGCGACCCAAAGATGTGCAGGTTAGATGGATTGGCCACGCTAAATTGCCCCTTAATTGGAAAAAAATAAATAATTGGGTACTCTAAATTTTTATTTTTTAAAAAGTTTTTTTAAAAAAGAAATGAAAGTGCTGCGGGCGTACAGAGAAGAGTTCTTTTCTCAGGTTAGGTTTAACACACATTTTTCAGGTGGCTATTCTTTATGCGTATGTCTTAATCACAAGTGTTGAGAGGTGTTCCTTATTGTTGCCATTCCTGGGGCACCAGGGGTCATTGCAGTGCCCCAGCAGAGCCTGGGAAATGGAATCAAGGCTTGCTGATCTAAACCAGGCAGCATCTTTAATCACCTGCCATTGGAGGAAGTTGTAGAAATCATGACTCCGCGATTAATCAATATCTGACCTGACAGTACTTGACATTGAGAAGAGATGTAAAATGTTGACATCTTTTTTGAGTATTTAACAGATGTAAATTATTTTCCTTCATAGGATGTTTATAATTATCCTTCTAAAGAAAACTTAGGTAATAGGCTTTGGGGGAGAAATTTGTTGTGTAGTGCCTTAGCCTGATTCACCTGAGAGCCACTACATTGAAGGCATTATTCAATGACATTGATGAAGAACGGCGTCTGTGCATGCTACTAATGGTTTGCAATGTTCCCTGCTGCAGTGGATTGATGTACGTCTGTGTAGTGGCTATGTGAACAAATTCCACTCCATTTTGGGCAGGAATTCCACCCAAAGCTTCTGAATGGAACAATAAATTAGTGCAAGTTTAAATTTTCTTCAATTTTGTGATCTGATAAGCTACAATGTATTTACTTACTTCCCAAGCCTGTCTTTCCTTTATTCCATTGGTCTCACCTTCATCCATTTTTCTGGGCCCACATTCCACTTTATCACTCCATCTCAATACACTCGGACCAACGATCACTTGTACAACAGTTTTGCAGAAGCGTTACCTGATGAAATTGGACACTGAGCCTCGTAAGGAAATCTGAGGACAAGTGACCAAAAGCTTGTCCAAAGAGATAGAAGAGAATTGGAGAGGTTTAGGGAGTGGGACCCAGATCTCATGTCCTAGACAGCTGAAGACATGTCCAGCAATGGTGGGCCACTGTGCCCATCGCATCTGCGCCGGCTGCAAAGCGAGCCACCTGCCTAATCCCATTTTCCATCATTTTGTTCTGAAACTGAAGTCAAATTTAGAGGTTACAAAAGCATGTATGAGCTGCAGCTGGGCCGTGAAGGGCAAAAGCATCAAATCTCTTCTGAAATAAGCCCCTTTGAGCTTCGGTACTGCATGCAAGTTTTCTTCATACTCCTTTTTGGATCTCTATTTCACAGAGGTAATAAGAGCACTTAAATATTACAGCAGAAATAAGTGAGATATAAAGCTCCATTGATCATAACTTCAGCATCATCCCCAGCGGTCAGTTTGTCAGGAGATGCAGCATCTCAATGCATTGAGTTATTTGATTTGATTTAGATTTATTGTCACATGTACTGAGGTTCAGAGAAAAGTATTGTTCAGGCAGATTGTTCCATACATGCAAAACATAAGACATGCAGAAATACACAATGTAAATGCATAGACACAGGCATCGGTTGAAATATACAAAGTGCAGTGCTACTCAGTAGAGAAGATGTGTGGAGGGATCAGTTCAGTCCATAAGCGGGTCATTCAGGAGTCTGGTAACAGTGGGGACGAAGCTGTTTTTGAACCTGTTAGTGCCTGTTCTCAGACTTTTATATCTCATGCCCGATGGAAGAGGTTGCAAGAGAGAATATCCCGATTGGGAGGGGTCTTTGATTATGCTGCCCGCTTTCCCAAAACAGTGGGAGCTGTAGATAGAGTCAATGGTTGGGAGGCAGTGTCCTGTGTTGGATGTGTTCACGACTCTCTAGTTTCTTACGGTCTTGGGCTGAGCAGTTGCCATACCAGGCTATGATGCAGCCAAATTAGATGCTCTCTATGGCGCATCTGTAAAAATTGGTAAGAGTCAATATGGACATGCCGTATTTCTGAAGTCAAATCTGGGATGATGGGCACACTACTTCATAATCGTTCTGTTACCATAACTGCTTTATCGATATTTGCAACTTTGCCCAACTCTCTCCCTACCTCTCCTTACTGCTGTTAAAACCGGAGTCTACGCCTCTTATCACCTTGAGTCTCAGGTCCTTAAATGCTCACTTTGCCTACCTTGCTGTCTCAACCCTCCACAGATGACCATTCATTGAAATGACAAAAGGCAGCATCCCGGTCTATTCAGTTCCCATGCTCTGATCACCCTACCCTCTCCAGGTTTTGTTGACTCTCCATTCCTCGGCAAATTATTTCAATATTCTCTTGAGTACTTTCAATTCCCTTCACGGTCACACATGTGGCTGTACACACACTTTGCCCTTCTGGCACCAAGTTGCTCCTTGTCCTCTGCTTCATATTTAATGTCCGCTGCTCTGTGTAAATTTGACTTATTTTGTCTCAATAAATCAGTGGGACCTTCCTTATATACAGGCTGGATTCTCCCAAAATGGGGCTATGTCCCCACGCCAGCGTAAAAATGCTGGCGTTTCACTCCTGAGTTTCCTCAAAAAAAATAAAAGCTAATTCACTCACCGTCAGGGGGCACGCAGGGACCCGGAGTGATTCTCGCAGCTTTAGCTGCGGATACGGGTCCCCGCGCTTCTGGTCTGGAGTTCGCGCATGCGCACAGCGGCAGCCTCCAGCGGCTGGGCCGGGCGCCATGGCGGACCCGGATCGCGGAGGCATCTGCAAAATGTAGTCCCCCCCGATTGGCTGCACGCCCGAAGATCCGCCCGGCCCGATCTGTCCCCTGGCCGCCCATAAGACCCCCTAAGGGCCCCCCCGGTGCCCGATTTCCCCCGCCCCCACCAGGGCGGCCGCGGACTGAGTCCACAGCCACCACACGAGGTTCCTGAACGGCAATAGGTGGTTAGAACCACACTGGATCCGGTTTCGGTACGAAAGTTGATTCTCTGCCCCCGCGCCAAACGTGATTTTGGCGCGGGGGCTGTGGAGAATCCAGCCCACAGTTTTTATGGTTAATAGTTTAATCACTAGGTGGCAGTATGATCCCAATGTTGAAAGCCATAAAGCTTCTGTTTAAGAAGTTACTATTCTCTGTAAACACCATCTCCTTGATGTTGAATGATAGATTTAGAGATGGAAAAAACAGCTATGGAACAAGCAGTGAATGTTGTACTCCAAAAAACACAATGGAGTAACATATGGACAGTAATGTGTAACACAGGATAAATAAATGTAGCCAATGTAGAATTTCCAAACAATTTATGAACAGAAATAATCATGCAAAAAAAAAGGTTTACTGATTTGTATTTGTGGGAAACCACTCTAAAATCATTTTTAATCAGTTGGTTTTCAGTCATTCAAAATAGTGAACAAAATCGTCTGTGTTTTGCTTAGTGTCTGTCGTTTTTATTATTAAGCTTTTCAGATAGATTTGTTATCAGTACAAGGTCTCCAGTTGTTCACCTTAGGAAAACTAGGATTTGACAATAAATGTGCTTTTGCTAGTGATGTAATTTTATAATCCCCGGCAGTGTTGCTGTGAAACCCCATGGGTCTTTTTCTCACTGCCTATCTGCCTGCCCCTGACCTGGCTGTGATTTAATGGCCAGTGAGCAAGGTGGTACACCCATCCTCACATCAATTGAAACCCTTTTTAAAAAAAAAAAATTAATTTACGAGTACCCAATTCATTTTTTCCAATTAAGGGGCAATTTAGCGTGTTCAATCCACCTAGCCTACACATCTTTGGGTTGTGGGGGCGAAACCCATGCAAACACGGGAGAATGTGCAAACTCCACACGGAGGGTGACCCAGAGCCGGGATCGAATCTGGGACCTCGGCGCCGTGAGGCAACAGGGCTAACCCACTGCGCCACCGTGCTGCCCCAATTGAAACCCTTTTAAGTGGCGGTGAAATTTCTTCTTGAACCGCCACTGCCTCTGTAAAGGCCAATAGGGAAGAACAATAAATGCTGACCGTGTCCCACAAATAATGCCCATTTCCCACAAATGAATAAAACAAAGTTTAACAATATGAAGGCCTTTTATATTTTAAAGCATAGTGGACAGTGATTGCTTCACACACTAGAGGGAGCCTGTGTGCTATTTCCCTTAGACTAATTGAACTGACCTGCTTGAGTGACTGAGGAAGGCTACGCTCTTAACTTCTTTTGGAATTCCCATGCTCTGTAGTTACGTACAGATAAAAGAAGGGATTCCTGTGAGCTTCCATTGCTGCGGCCAGACCAGGTAATGACAGAATGATTCATCCACCAGGCAAAGGTACCCAGAACATGGCGGCACAAACCTTTAACATTGGAACCAAGTGGATTAAAAGCAAATGCCAAAAAAAAGCCTTCACTTAAAGGGTTTTGAGACTATGGAATGTACTACAGCAGAAAACCAAAGATGCAGAAATAATTGGAGGTCATTAAAAGGGGATATAATGCCCTTACAACATTGACATGTGGCATTCATATGGCAAACGGGACCTTAGATCTTGGGCACGATTGAGCAGCCTAGTTGCACCCGACTTGGTGACACAATGAGGCCGTTAAATCTCACGAGAGATTTGCGACACTCAAAATGCCTTGCGAAATCTCACGAGATGTTGTGATCTGGATCTCGCCCTCGCCGAGTGAGGTCCAGATTAATATATTTAATAGCTCATTTAAAAATGGTGCCCTGAGAAGTGAGGGAGGCTCGAGGAGCCTCCAAGAAGTAAGTTGTGGGGGTGTCTGGAGGCCATGGTAGAGGGGTCCTGAGATCGGGGTGACATTTAAAATGAGGTAAGTGCGGTCTCAGCCGGAGCATTCCCGACCGAAGCCAAAAAAGACCCCAAAGTCCCATTTAATAGCGGGACCATTCTTGGTGCTGCGGGCTCCGAGAAACACCCTGCTA
Source organism: Scyliorhinus torazame (assembly GCF_047496885.1). Lineage (NCBI taxonomy): Eukaryota > Metazoa > Chordata > Chondrichthyes > Carcharhiniformes > Scyliorhinidae > Scyliorhinus > Scyliorhinus torazame. The sequence continues at coordinate 277,993,792 of NC_092709.1, forward strand.
TTCGTGCCCAAAACTGCACTATTTCTTTTTTGTTAAATCGTGCAAAACGTGTTCAGGCACTTCAGAGATGTAGGGAAAATAGACGCAAGCCAAGGAATGAAATCTCAGACGAGGGCAACTGAAGAATTGTCAGAGGTTCTGGAGATTCTGAGAGGAGGAAAGGAAGGGGTTTAGATAGTGATTTCCAGAGCATGGGGCCGAGGTGACCAAAGACTTATCTACCCAGGTTGAGAGGGTTGTTAAGAAGGCGTACGGTGTGTTAGCTTTTATTGGTAGAGGGATTGAGTTTCGGAGCCATGAGGTCATGTTGCAGCTGTACAAAACACTGGTCTGGCCGCATTTGGAGTATTGCGTGAAATTCTGGTCGCCGCATTATAGGAAGGATGTCGGCGCAACATCGAGGGCCGAAGGGCCTGTACTGCGTTGTAATGTTCTATGTACTGGAGGAAAGAAAGAGGAGAAAAAGCTCGAGTCATCGGATTATTGTGGCTTGTGTTGGATCGAGTTATGGAGATTGTGAGGCGATGGACTGATTGGACTGGGAACCAGCGTAGGTTTTCTAAGTTGGGAATTATAAGCTCATGAATCATAGAATTTACAGTGCAGAAGGAGGCCACTCGGCCCATCGAGTCTGCACCGGCCCTTTGGAAAGAGCACCCCACTTAAGCCCACACTTCGAACCTATCCCCATTACTCAGTAGCCCCACCCAACATTTTTGGACACTAAGGGCAATTTAGCATGACCAATCCACTTAACCTGCACATCTTTGGACTGTGGGAGGAAACCGGAGCACCCGGAAGAAACCCACGCACACACGGGGAGAACGTGCAGACTCCCCACAGACTGTGACCTAAGCCGGGAATCTGGAACCCTGGGGCTGTGAAGCAACTGTGCTAACCATTGTGCTACCGTACTGCCCTGAAGTTTATCACAGAACAGGATGCAGACAGAATAGTTTTGGAGACTCTTGAGTCCATCACCTGCGAGGCACCCATGCCCCACTTGGACTTCTACCACTCCATCTGGTGTCTTCATGCATCCCGTTCCAATAAAGAATGTGGTATCACTTTGACTCCCTTGTTTGTGGTCTTCCCTCTGCCTTTCATTATTCATCTTCACCCATTTCCTTGCCATACTGCCTGCCATCATAAGCCTTGGCCCATCCCCCCATCCTTCCTTGCACAACCCTTCTTCCATATTGCCCCCTTTGTCTTCGTCAGGCTCGCCTTGCACTCCCCTGGTCGAACTTCTGACCTTTGCTGTCATGGCTACATGAGGCCCGCAGCACAGTCCTGTCCAGATAGACACTTGGCTGTGGCACCTGGGGGTAGGAGACCTCTGTACTCCCCAACCCCAGGTGCTGTACTGAGCAGACTTGGTGACATAGGAGGGTCCATGGGTCCAGCAGCACAGTGCTGTCCAGATAGACACAGATGTGTGGCACCTGGGGGAAGGGAACGTTTTCCCTGTACTCCCTAACCCTAGGGAGCGGACGTGACATAGGAGGATCCATGGGCCCAGCAGCACAGTGCTCTCCATGAAGACCAGCTCGGCATGGAGATGGAGGGCAAGAGCCAGTCTGTCTCGTCAGCATGCAGAGTGGTGAACAGCGCATCAGAAATAGCACTGCACTATGGCGGGAAGGTTGCTGCATAGACCTCAAAGTCTCTTGCGAACTGAAGACTAACTTGTGCACGCCACTCTGGCTGGACGCAAGTTTGGAAGATCTGCTGGGATGCCAGTGGGCAACTGTTTTAATGAGCATTCCTGAAATGCAAATGGCATTCATGCCACTAACCAGCAGGAAGACTGACCTGCCATTAACCCATCATTGGGAGATTTGCAGTGTGATTTTACGCCGGTCTGATCTTTTGGCTCCCGTTCGATTCTTCGCTCCGCTCATCACCAAAACCTGCCACAGGCGGGATGGGACATTTCCGCCGATAGAGTCAGCAGCAAGAGCCAAAGATGGTTTTGGTCTTTCCGTTGTTTAACTGGAGGCTGTGTCCTGTTGTGTCCGATGTTCCATTAAAGTGATCCAGTGGCTGTATTGATTGTTATGTATATTCTTTATGACATTTTGAGAATTTCAGCAGTCATTTTTGTGCTAAGTTCAGTGATTTGTTCCCTTTGGAGAGTTGAACAGAGAGAATAAAAGAGGGAGAAAGGGAACTAAAAAACAATGCAAAAAAATCAATAAATGATACAAAAATTAATTAGGATAGCAAGTAAAATGCAGAGGGAATGAAACAAAAGAATAACACAGCAAAGACTGAACAGAAATAGGAATTGCAGTGAAATGAGAAAAATGAGTAACTATATTTGAGAACAACCCAAAATATGTTTAAGCAGTGAAAAGAAAGATAGCTGGAAATAAACAGCAAATGAGTGAGCTTTTGGAAGAGCGAAATTGATTCATTTTTGATGAGCCACTTCACCGTGATATTGGAAATAGATGTGATTATTTTGGAAACAATTAAGGCTGTAAGCAGAGTTTTTTGGGTTGTTTTCTACTTCTGTAAACAGGCAGCGAAAAAACAACCGGAAAATGTAGAGGGAAACAGAATATGTACCAAAAAGGTTTAAACAAGGTATGGAACCAAGGTTTGTGTTGACTGTTGGTCTGCTCTGTAAAGAAACTTTTTAAACAAATTTTTCAATAGTCCCCTATGAAAGAATCTATTTTTGTGAACTATTTACTGAATCTCTGTAAATATAATCTTGGAGGAGGGAGGAGTACTTTCTGTTCAAAGTATTTTCTCAGTGTCAGTCTGACAGTAATCAACCTATCTTCAAACAGTCTTGCTATTGCTTCAGAGACCTGCCGTTTTGGATCATTTTGGTCTGTAGTCTCTGGAGCCCACTTGGGTTTTCAATGATGTGAACTGTTAGAAGAAGCTGCAGACACTCTAGTGTGACTCCATTGATTTCAATGGGCTCACTGCTATGGACCAGTATACTGCTGATCTGGGACTGCCCAGTGCTGGAAACCTATTTGCCAGCCAAGAACTGAGTCATAAGACTTATGAGTAGGAATAAGCCATTCGGCCCTTTGAATCTTCTCTGCCATTCAATAAGATCACGGCTGACCTGGTTGTGGTCTCAACTCCACTTTCCTGTCTGCCCCCACCCTCACCCCCTCCCGGTAACTCTTGACTCCCTTGTCTATTAAAAATTTGGCCAACTCTGCCTTGAATAAGTTCATTGAACCAACCTGCACTATGTTTTGGAAAAGAGAATTCCATTGGCTAATGACCCTCTGAGAGAAAAGAATTCTCCTCACTTGCATCTTAATAGGGAGACCTCTGATTCTTAAACTATGTGCCCCAGTATCCACTCCATTAAATCTCCTCATGATCTTATATATTTCTTTTTTTTGGGAAAGATTTTATTGAGGTCTTTATAATTTTAACAATTTTCAACATCAAATTTCAACAAAAACACAACAATATAACCAACAAACCCCAGCCAACAGGGCGTACACAAACAGTGCCACCGCTCCCAATCACCCCTCCGTTGGTTCTCCTGCCCTTACTCATCTCACCTTTGTCTCTCTCTCTCTCGTCTCCCCCCCCCGTCCCCCCCGGTGACAGCGTAATTTTTCTCGAACAGCTGCCACCTCCGAGCAAACCCCTGCAACAAACCCTTCATGGCGAATTTAATTTTCACAAGTCTGAGAATCCCCGCCTTGTCGCTAACCCATACCTCCCGACTTCGGGGGTTCTGAGTCCATCCATCCTAGTAAGATCCGTCTCCGGGCCACCAGGGAGGCAAAGGCCAGGACGTCAGCCTCTCCCACCCATCGGCCTCCCGGGTCTTCCGACACACCAAAGATCGTCACCTCTGAACTCAGCACCATCCTCACTTGTAAGACCTCTGACATGATGTCAGCAAATCCCTGCCGGATTATCTCCTCAGCCTTGGACATGCTCAAAACATATGAACATGGTTCGCAGGATCCCCCGCACAGCGCCCACATCTATCCCCTACCTCCTCAAATAACCTGCTCAACCGGGCCACAGTCATGTGTGCCCTGTGGACCACATTAAACTGTATCAGGCTGAGCCTGGCGCGCAACGAGATGCATTAACATTCCTCAGGGACTCCTCCCATAATCTGGACGCCAACTCCCCACCCAGCTCTTCTTCCCACGTTCTCTTCACCTCCCCTATCGGGGCTCTTTCCCACTACACCAGCTCCTTATAGATCTCTGTGACATTCCCCTCTCCTACTCCTGTTCTCAACACCACTTTATTCTGTAGCCCCTGGGGCGGTAGGCACGGGAAGGTCGAAACCTGCCTCCAAAAAAAATCCCTCCTCTGCATATACTGAAACCAATTGCCCCCTGGCAACTCAAACTCCTCCTCCAGACTCGGGAAACCCTCATCAATAAAGAGATCCCCAAATCTCTCGATCCCTACCCGCTGCCAGCTCCTAAACCCTCCCATCCAGCCCTCCCAGAGAGAACCGGTGGTTATCACATATCGGTGCCCGCACCAACCCCCCCCTCTAACCCTATGTGCTGCCTCCATTGTCCCCACACCCTCAGGGCTGCCACTACTACCGGGCTTGTGGGGTACCAAGCCGGCAAGAATGGCAGAGGTGCCGTTAACAATGCCCCCAAACTCATGTCCTTACATGATGCCGTCTCCACCCGCTCCCTTCGCCGACCCCTCCCCCACTACCCATTTCCTGACCATCGCAATATTCGCCGCCCAGTAGTAATTAATGAAATTCGGAAGAGCCAGTCCCCTTCCCCCCCCCCCCCACGCCCCAGCTCCAGCAGCATCTTTTTCACCTGCAGGTTTTACCTGCCCAAACAAATCCCGAGATCACTGCATTCACTTTTTTGAAGAACGCCTTGGGGATAAAAATTGGGAGGCTCTGAAAAACAAACAAAAACCTCAGGAGGACCGTCATTTTAACTGTCGGACCCGGCTCGCCAATGACAAAGGGAGCGCATCCCACCTCCAAAGGTCCCCCTTCATCTAATCTACCAACCGACCCAAATTCAGTTTATGCAGTTGCTCCCACTCCCGTCCCACCTGGATACCCAAATATCGAAAGCTCCCTCCCACCACCTTGAACGGCATCTCACCGAATTGCTTCTCCTGCCCCCGTGCCTGGGTCGCAAAGACCTCACTCTTAGCCACATTCAATTTGTATTCCGAAAACCAGCCGAATTCCTCTAATATCCCCATAATCTCTCCATACCCGCTCAGTGGGTCCGTTATGTACAGAATTAGTTCGTCCTTGCACAGCGAGACCCTGTACTCCACCCCCCCCATACTATCCCCTGCCAGACCCTCGACGTTCTGAATGCCAATGGCTCTATAGCCAGGGCAAAAAACAGTAGGGAATGTGTGCCCGAATCGAAATAAACTCCGCCCTGACCACTGCCTCCCAAACCGTACCTGCTGACACCTCCCCTGTATCATTAATCTGTACATACTCCTGAATGGCCTTCCTAACCCACTCACACACTTCTTCCTCCACTACCAGTCCTACATCCCGGCAGCCCCCCCCCCCTGCTCACTCGTAAATCCACCCAATGCGGGGCATGGTCTGACACCACTATTGCCGAATACTCAATATCTACCACCCCTGCCAACAACATCTTATCCAATACAAAGAAATCTATTCGGGAATACCCTCTAATTTCCCGCTTACCATAACGTACCTTCCCCAGAGTCCGCTACTATATTCCCACCTCGAACGCCACCCGCTTATTGACTAAAATCGCCACCCACTTTGTTTTAAAGTCCAATCCCGAATGGAATACTTGCCCAACCCATCCTTTCCTCAGCCTAATCTGGTCCCTCACCTTCAGGTGCGTCTCTTGTACATGGCCACATCCGCCTTCAATCGCTTTAAGTGTGCAAACACGGGGGCCCTCATGACTGGCCCATTAAATCCCCACACGCCGATGAACCATCGCAACCATAGTCCCTCTGGGGCCAGCCTCCGGCCTGTGTCCCTCACCTCCCCAGGCCCGCCCTCGGGTGCGCACGTCATCGATCTTCCTCCCCTTACACTTTAAAAGCCCTATCCCTGTCAGCGGTACTTCCCCCCCCCAGCCGACCCACCCCCAAAACCCCCAGCAACAACGCCTACTACCCCCATCCCCCCACTGACCTTCCACTCACCCCCCCCTTTGCGCTTCCGTGAACTAGCCCGTCCAGCTGGCCTGGCAGCCCTCGCCCATGGCGCCTAGCATCCAACCCCCCCCCCCCCCACTAATTCCCCTCCCCCTGCTCAAACATTAGTGCAAACAAGCAAAAACAACTCCTCCCCAAGCCCAAACAAAGAGACCAAGCCCCCATTCCTTAACAAAGAACAAAGAGCAAACCTGAAGCCGAAAAAGAAAGAAATGGCCCCAAACATAAGTTAACAACAGGATCATCACAGCATCTCCACCAAAGTTCAAACTCCACCTTCTCCTGCCAGTCCATTGTCTTTCACAAATTCTACCACCTCCTCCGCCGACCAAAGTACAATTCCCGGCCTTATTGGTCACCCACAGACGTGCCGGGTACAGTAACGCAAACTTCACCCCCTTCTTGTGGAGGACCGCTTTGAACTTGTTGTAACTCGCTCTCCTCTTGGCCAACTCTGCACCCAGGTCCTGGTATACTCTGATTTCACTGCCCTCCCAGGTGTAGCGTCTCTTCTGCCAGGCAATTATATATTTTTCAAATAAGTAGACCAAAACTGTACACTGTATTTTAGATGTGGGCACACATGGCTCTGTACAGCTGCTGCAAAACTTCCCTACTTTTATATTCCATTCCCCTTGAAGTAAGTGCCAACATTTCATGTGCCTACCCAATCACTTGCTGTACCTGCAGACTAACCTTTCATGATTCATGGACTAGGACACTTAAGAATCAGCAAGCAACAGCCGTGAGTGCCTACGCCCCTTGGTGCTAATGATGATTCCAAAGAAGGCTTTTCCTCCACCCTAGACACACTACTATCCAACATTCTTCAGGAAGATATGATCATCCTCCTTTGAGACTTCAATGCTAGGGTGGGAAAAGACTGCCAACTCTGGAAAGGAGCCATCAGAAAGGAAGGAGTTGGGAATTGCAACTTTAACAGTGTTTTCCTTCTCTGCAAATGCACGGAACACCAGCTTGTCATCTCCAACACACTGTTCCGCCAAAAAGACAAGTTCAAGACTTTCTGGAGGCATCCACAATCAAAGCACTGGTACATGATTGACTATGTCATCGTCTGCTCCCGAGACCAAAAGGATGCCCTCATCACCAAAGCAATAATCCCTGGCTCGTCCACTCCTCCAGGTCTATCAAACTCCACCAGAAGCAGTGGAAAATGAAGAAGCAACTCAGAAAAAAGATCAACATTGAGCGGCTTGAAGAGCCAAGCATGCGAGTGAACGTCCAACAATGTCTTCCCCAAAATCTCTAAAATGTTCATTCTAACGGAGTGGAGGAAAACTGGAAAAAGCTGAAGACAGTCATCATCTCGAGCTGTGAAGAATCTGTCGGCTACAAGACCACAAAACATCAAGACTGGTTGGATGATAATGACCACACCATCCAAGACCTCATCGACAAAAAGAGGAAAGCTCTCCGCGCCTGGTAAAACAGCATCAGCAGCAAGGGAAACAGGAGAACTCATCCAACAGCAAAGGTGGAGGTACAAAGCAGAACTAGGGAAATCCAGAACCAATAACGGACTGAGAAAGCAAAGGAGCTGCAACTCCTCGCTGACAAGCACACCACCCAGGACTTTTTCAGTGCCACCAAGGCAACATATGGATCCAACATCCTAGGCCTCAACAAGTGCGGAGTAAGGACTGAATCCTTTTGGAGACAGAGAAAACATGAGCCTTTGATGGAAATAACACTTCAAACCTCTCCTAAACCGTGATACAATCATAGGTGAGGATGTGTTAGTGCCACCAAGGCAACATATGGATCCAACATCCTCGGCCTCAAACAAGTGTGGAGTAAGGATGGAATCCTTTTGGAGACAGAGAAAACATGAGCCTTTGATGGAAAGAACACTTCAAACTTCTCCTAAACTGTGATACAATCATAGGTGAGGATGTGTTCGAGGAAATCCCTCAGTTCCCCATCAAAGATGATCTTGGACTCCCATCAAGCATGGAGGAAGTCAAAACCGCCATTAAACACAAAGAATGGAAAAGCTGCATGAGCGGACGGGATTCCAAGGGAAATTTTCAAACTTGGGGAAAAGATCACCAGTCATCTCCATCAGCTGCTCCTGAAAACCTGGGTCAGAGAAGCAGTCCTTGCTGACCTCAGGGATGCCTTCTTCGCCACTATCTTCAAGAAAGGGGACAAAGTGGACTGTTGTAACTACCGAGAAATCTCTCTACTCTCCATCGCCAGGAAGATATTGCCAAATCCTCGATAGCCGCCTTCTTCCAGTCTCTGAAGAAATTCTTCCAGAAAGCCTGTGTGGCTTCTGGCCAAACTGTGGAACAATGGATATGATTTTTACTGCTTGACAACTTCAAGAGAAATGCCAGGAGCAACAGCAACCACTCGACATGGCCTTCATCAATCGGACCAAGGCTTTTAACTCAGTCAATATGGGAGACCCTGTCGAGATCAATTGTCCAGAGAAATTCATCAACATCCTCCGACTCCTCTACGGTAAGATGTCAGCGACAGTCCTCACCAATGGAAATAAGACAGAAATCTTCGAGGTCAAGACTGGAGTCCAGCAGGGATGTGTCATAGCCCATACCCTTTTTCTCCATCTTCATCGCTGCCATCCTCCACCTTATCAAGAGCAAGTTTCCCAGTGGAGTGGGCATTGTCTACAGGATGGATGAAATACTTTCCAACCTCAACTGATTGAAATCCAAGAAGTAAACAACACTGACATCGCTTGTGGAACTGCAGTATGCGGATGACAACACCAGCATCGAGGCCATGATCATCCAAAACCAGCTCTGCTGGGCCAGACATATGCTTAGGCTGCCAGAGTCCCGATGGTCAAAGCAAATCTTCTTTGTCGACGTCTAGGAAGGTTCCCGAACAAGAGGAGGACAAAGGAAGTGCTTCAAAGACACCTTGAAGGCTTATCTCAAGAAATTCAACATAGCTGATATAGACTGGGAGACATGAGCTCAGAAGAGACCTGCTTGGAGGAATTTCCTGATTGAAGGGACGCAACTCTTCGAGAATACCCGACAGCAAGAGCAGGTCCGGAAAAGCAGCCTGAGAAAGGACGGCCAGCGATCTTGACGACCAATCCTACCTCCTGGAAACACCTGCCAAGTGTGCGGGTGGAGATATGACTCTCTGATCATCAGCCACACAAGGACCCACAGACCCCATAACCAGTGACACAGAGTTTCCCAGGTGGGTAATCATACTCGTTAGTGAGTGATCGCCGAAGAAGACCAGGATACCCAGATCCCACTGTAGCACTGAGTTCTGAAATCTCTCTTCATAGAAGTAATATGCTGCTTTTCTATTCTCTCTGCCAAAGTGGACAAGGTCACATTTGCCCACATGATACTCCATCTGCCAAATTTTTGCCCATTCCCTTAACCTGTCCATATCCCTTTATAGAGTCTCGACCTCTAGACAACTTACTTAAATACCAGCCTTGGTGTCATTGGCAAATTTAGTTGCCATACACTCAGTCCCTTCATCCAAGTCATTGATGAATATTGTAAATAGTTGAGGCCCCAGCACTGATCCCTGTGCACTCCACTAGTTACAGCTTACCAACCAAATATGACCCATTTAACCCAGCTGGGTTTGGGTGGCTCCAGATTGACTCTTGGGCAAGTCTGAAATGCCAGATTCCATTAAAATTAATAAAGGAACAGAAATAGTCCTGCATAGACTGACAAATAGAAACGTATTCCATTTTAATGGTCTTGATGAGAAACCTAGAAAATCTCCCCACCCCGAAAATTACAATTCTTCACTTTGTTATATTTCTCTCCATGTGAGAAAGTGAGTGATGATTTGACTAGATCTGCTGGTGCGAAAGGGCTATGGTAATTCCATTGCAGGGGAATGTGTACTCATTCTCCTGAAATTAAATGCAGATCCCTCATAGATTGCGTGTGATGCACCTGGATATCTTCATGTTGGCACAGACCCTGAGTGCACCTGGATATCATCATACATAGGAAATTACTCACTTCAAAGTCTCGAGTTTAATTTAACGGATCCACGTGTAGCCTTTTTGGGTGAGTGTTAAATTTCTGAGGAAAGAAGCTATAGAATTCATCGAAGTAAATTTAACAGGATGTTGAAGGAAAATATAAAACAACAAAATTAATAAAAGATTATGCTTGCAAATAAATTATTTTCTTTAAGTAACGTTCTAGTCTTTCTTAATTGTACGATTTGTTTTATACCACCACTCCCGCTGGCATTTTAACCTGCTTTCTTTAAAAATTAAGTGTATATCCTTTCACAGCCAAATGGCCTGAATTTCATGCTGCCCACTGTCTGATTTTCAGGCAGGGTTGGAGTAAAAGGAGCGTGAATTTGAAGAAATTGACTCCCTCTGGGTTTCTGTCTGCCCTGACCTCACAGCAATTTTACACTGGAAAGGGCAGGATTTCAGATGAGCCTCCCACACTTGCCCCTCTTGAGGTCCTTAAGTGGCCAATAATTAGAACATAGAACATTACAGCGCAGGACAGGCCCTTCGGCCCTCGATGTTGCGCCGACCTGTGAAAACACTCTAAAGCCCATCTACACTATTCCCTTAATTGGCCACTTAAGGGCAGTTTCCTGCCCAGCCTCAATTTTCAGGCTGGTGGGTGTTGTATGGTGTGTGTGCCTGCATGGCATTTTTACGTAATAGTGCTAGGGAGACTAGGGAATAGCACTGCCCATCATATGATGTATAGGGTCACATATACCCCGTGGTTAGCACTGCTGCCTCACAGTGCCAGGGACCAGGGTTCAATTCCGACCTTGGGTGATTGCCTGTGTGGAGTTTGCACATTCTCCGCGAGTCTGCGTGGGTTTCCTCCGGGTGCTCCGGTTTCCTCCCAGAGTCCAAAGATGTGCTGGCCATGCTAAATTGTCCCTTAGTGTCCATTGATGTGCAGTTTAAGTGGGGTTACAGGGATAAGGCGGGGCAAGGTGCCTAGGTAGGGTGCTCTTTCAGAGGGTCGGTGCAGACTCAATAGGCCGAATGGCCTGCTTCATTTTCAAAAGAAATTTAGATTTTTTCCAATTAAGGAGCAGGGTAGCATGGCCAGTCCCCGTACCCTGCACATCTTTGGGTTGTGGGGTGAGGTCCATGGAGGCACAGGGAGAATGTGCAAACTGCACACAGACAGTGACCCGGGACCGGGATCGAACCAGGGTCCTCGGCACTGTGAGGCAGCAGTGCTAACCACTGGGCCACCGTGCTGCCTCAAAGATGAACGATATATGGTTCTTGTTTAAGCATAAGTCTCAAGATCTCATAATTGAAATGTCAAATGAACCTATAATGCAACAGTGGGAGGGGTTACCGGCATGGGGGAAGCCCAAAAATTAATGATTTTAGATCTTGGGAGGAAGGGGCGGGCTGGTGGGCACCGCCATCAGAAGCCCCTTTCTGACTTTGGGCTCCATCCCCATAAGGTCCGGTGGCTGCTGGACTCCATTTCCCCCCCACCCCCGCCCTCTCTCCCGAAACCCCAAACGCCCAAGTTCCACTCCGCCTCAGGCCTACACTAGAAGCCCCAGAACTTACCTTTCTATCCGCTCCCGAGATTTAGGCTCCTGCCTGTTGAAGGACTTCCTCTTCTGCCCATTGCAGCTCCTGCCACTGCAGGGACTAGAGAGTTGCTGGCCAATCAGATTGGCCACTAGTTACCTAAGACAGGATTTCCTCCCGAGTGAGGGGTGGACATCATGCCTGCAGCCAATAAACGCTCCTTCATGTATGAAATGTCTATGTGGCAGTAGGAGTCAGCAGAGGTATGTTCCTTGCAGACTCTTCGGATGGCGGGAAGGGAAATCCCACCATCTGAAATATTCAGACCCTGTCAGTTCTCTGCAGATAAAGCTGAATGACAAGATGTGACAATGACTTGGGATCAAATCTTCTCATTTTTTTTGGCACAGTGGCACAGCAGGTGGGAAAAATGGCATGGAAGCCATCGGTTCGAGGCTTACTTAAAAAAAGGTTAAGGGGTGGATCTCAATCAGAGCCCACCCCACCAGCAACTTAATTTTTAAAAGATCAGAGCGCACTTTAAAAAATAAAAATAGAATAGCCACCCCTCACGGAACAACCCCCACCTCCCCCGCAGGCAATGCGGGGGGAGGGAGGCACTGCCAGGGTAAGGCTCAGAAATTACCCTCCACCCTGGAGGATATACTCAGCTGCGCACATCGTGTGGTTCTTCTCAGCAGGTGCATGTTGTGGGGGGACCTGTCGTGATTCACTTTGGCGTGCCCTTAAACCAACGTGAAGGACAATCAAACTGGGTGAGGTACTATCAGGCGTAAAGGCCTGATAATTAGATTTAAAAGGTCCAATGTCAGGTTTCCCATAGCGACATTGGTGGTTGGGGGGGGGGGGGGGGGGGGGTGCAGGGGTAATAGGAATGGGGAATCCTGTTGTAGGACTCAAAGTGGATTTTCCCACGCCCGCCGCCGATCCTGCTCCTGGAAACGGGTGCGGGAAATCCTCCCCCCCCCCCCCCCCCCCCCCCCCCGCCCAACCCGGGTCTTGACCATGTCATAATCTGACTGGAAATTTACCATTTGGGAACTTATCACCATAGTTGGAGTGCTGATAATCTTCTGGCACAGCTCTATACATCGAAACATACATAGAAAATAGAAGAACGAGGAGGCCATTCGGCCTATCGAGCCTGCACTGCCATTCATTATGATCATGGCTGATCCTCAAGTTCAATATTCTGATCCCGCCTTCCCCCCCATATCCTTTGATTCCTTTAGATCCAAGAGTTATATCTAATTCCTTCTTGAAATGACACAATGATTTCGCCTCAACTACTTTCTGTGGTAGTGAATTCCACAGATGCACCACTCTGGGTGAAGACATTTCTCCTCACCTCAGTCCTAAATGGTTTACCTCTTATCCTCAAACTATGAACCCTAGTTCTAGACTCCCCCACCATGGGGAACATTCTTTCTGAATCTACCCGGCCTAATCCTGTTAGAATTTTATAAGTTTCTATGAGATCCCCCCTCACTCTTCTAAACTCCAGTGAATATAATCCTAACTGATTTAGTCTCTCCTCATATGACAGTCCTGCCATCCCAGGAATCAGCCTGGTAAACGTTTGCTGCACTCCCTCCATAGCTGGAACATCCTTCCTCAGATGAGGACACTAAAACTGCACACAATGCTCCAGGTGTGGCCTCATGCATTTGATGTAGTCTACTTGAATTTCAGCAAGGCTTTTGATAAGTTCCCACATGGGAGACTGACAGTGAAGTGAAGAGTCCATGGGATCCAAGGAAATTTGGCGAATTGGCTGAGTGGCAGGAAGCATGGGTTGATGGTCGAGGGGTGTTTTTCTGACTGGAAGCCTACGTCCAGTGGGGTCCTGCAGGGATCAGTATTGGGACCCTTGATGTTTGTGATTGATATAAATGATTTAGATATGAATGTACGAAGGTTAATCAGTGAGTTTGTGGATGTTAAGAAAATTGGTGGGGTGGTAAATAGTGAGGAGATTACAGGAGGATATAGACGGGCTGGTCAGATGGGCTGATCAGTGACAAATGGAATTCAATCTGGATAAGTGTGAGGTGATGCACTTGGACAGGACTAACAAGGCAAGAGAATACATGATAAACGACAGGACCCTGGGAAGCACCGAGGATCAGAGGAATCTTGGTGTGCATGCACACCAGTCCCTTAAGGCAGCAGAGTAGGTTGATACAGTGGTTAAGATGGCATATAGTATACTTGTCTTTATTACCGAGGCATAGAGTTTAAGAGCAGGGAGGTTATGCTGGAACTGTACAAATGTTAGGTAGGCTGAGAGTATTGAGTGCAGTTCTGTAATCCACTTTATAGGAGGGATGTGATAGTACTGGAAAGGGTGCAAAGGACTTTTACCAGGATGTTTCCCGGGCTGCAGAGTGTTAGTTATGAAGAGAGATTGGATAGACTTGGATTGTTTTCCTTGGAGCAGAAGAGACTGTGAGGGGTGCATAATTGAGATGTATAAAACTATGAGGAGCATTGATAGAGTAGACAGGAACAAACGTTTCCCCTTGGTAGAGGGATCATAGATTTAAGCTAAATGGCAGGAGGTTTAAAGGAGTGTGATGAAAAACGATTTTATCCAGAGGGTGGTGGGAGTCTGGAACTTGCTCCCTGAAAGGGTGGTGGAGGCAGAGACCCACATAACATTTAAGAAGTATTTAATTGTGTACTTGTGATCTCAAGGCATACAAGGCTAAGTGCTGGAAAATGGGATTACAATGGTTAGGTGGTTGTTGTATATTTTTATGAAGAACCTAAATGTCAATGATCAAGTTAGTTGGTTCTGTTTGTCTTCAGACATCTTCACAAGCTAACATATTTCAGATCTGTTGTTTGGTTTCACAGGGGAATTATTTTTACATCTTTCAGGTATGGGCCAGTACTTTTCTTCCCAATGAGCCAAGACTAGCTGATCAGACACAACGGGACCATTACAACTCCCACCGGGTGCCAATGCTCTTGGAGTATGCCAAGTTAGAATCTCAAAAAAAGGTTGGTTTTAATGTCTTGATAAAATGCTATTCATACTTAAAATCTGTCTTTATTTTGTTAGGTGTGACTTTACGTGTAGATTTCCTTCACTTTATTTACTGTTATAATAAAGAGGCTCAGAGAATGAATAGAGCACACTTGTGTAGTGACTTTCATTCCAGGAACAAGAGCATTTTGCTACGTAATTTAAGTATGTTTGTAAATTGTTCTACTCACCATGCCTTTCCTGTTTCTAGGCTTTTGTCATGGGTTACTTCAGCTGTTGCCTCCCTGCGTGTGTTCATTTTGACTAAGTGTGAAATGCAGTAATTGTTTGTCGTAAGCCTTTTGGTTGGACCGCGTTTTGTTTCTACTATTTAAAAAATATATATACAAATGTCTATGCTGAAAGAAAACCTGAATGTTTATTTACCCATCTCCAACTGCTTTGGGTCACCATGCAGGTGATTTGCTCTTAGGTCTTAAACCAACTCCACTGTATAACTGGTGAGTAGGCAATACATGAGGATTCTTCCCTGGATTACTTGGAACTCTGTTTCCTCATCTCCTCTTGTGAAAACCAACCTTTTAATGTTTTTCACCCTCAGTGGACAGCTTGCTGTGAGGGACCCCTGCTCTTTATTTTTTGCGCTGTCTGCAAAATGCTGCTTTTTATTCCGAGATACGTTTCTGCAGATTCTAGATATTTTCTGATCGTGAGGACATTCATGTGTACATTTAAAGGGTGTCCTTCCTTTTTAAAAAAATAAATAGGAAGTGCTTGTGTGCCATTGCTACATTGATAAATTATTTGACACTAATTTGACCCTAACTTCCTTCACAATAAATTAGTTACTAACTGATGTGAAGTCCAGATTTAGTCGCCGAAGTGCTGGTCTATTACAAGCCTGTGCTCAATCAGAAATCAATTGCTAATTTAAATGGACAGATTACTTCTGTAATTGGATCATGGTCTTCTCGCTGAATCAGCTAACGTGGATGTAATCCGATCCACTAAATTAGATACTTTTTTTTACAGGAGAAATAATATTTATTATTTAATGTAATATAGTTATGAAATAGAAGAGGCGCATGTCATTCGTGGCATTGGCTCAGTTAGTATGGATTGTGTGGAAAAACATGAAGAAAAACTTGCATTTGTTCAGCTTCAACTCCTTTCATTCTGACAGAAAGGAACTGAAGGCACACATTTCAGAGCAAGCTAAACTTCCTTTCGGATATTTTAATTCCTTCTGAAAAGGGCTGTAGTGTTTCGGCAACAAAGTCAAAAATTAAGCGACTCATTTAAGAATATGGAATTTTTGGTGGAGAATGCTGATTTGTTAATGGTCTTTGGGATTGTATACATTTTTCAACTTAAAATGGCAATCACTCAACGGTGCAGGAGACGATTTCTCCCAAGTATTTACGTGCAAACAACGATACAGTTATAACATTTATAAGAAGTTCAAAGATTTTAATGCCTTGCATCTGTTCAAGAAACTAGTTTCCTTTTTAAGCCAGCTGGGTATCTCCAAACCATATTACTGAAATTCACACAGACAGGGCGACCTGGAATTTCCTGAAAAGTTTAAGATGCTGAAAAAATTAAGAGCACGGTGAAATGCAGATTTTTGGCACAAAATACTGAGGAAATTCTGGTGTCCATGACCTGTATCTGATTTGTATACTGCTTTCAAATTTTTGCACTTTTTTCATAACGATTCCGTAAAATCTTCACTGACACTCTCAACCAACAGAGTCCTACCCCCATGTAAAAGTGCATTGTACACTAATATTCTAAATTTACATCAGTTCTGAACAGGCTACAAAGTTACACCTAAAATATTCTGCGCAACAGTACCCAAATTATATTTCTGGTGTTTTAGGATGATTTCTCTTTGTCAATAACTATTTTACCTCTCCGCATTGAGACCTGCGGGATATTTTCTGTATCTACATTTTTGTGGCATCAAAAATGTTTTTAAAATTGAAAAAGTGCCATGATTGCTTTTTCTTCAGCATTTCTGCTGGATTTTTCATTTCAATGGGCCGGATTTTACGGTGTTTTATGGTGGCGGAGGCGCCTGTCATTAGTCTGCGGCGGGATCTTTTGGTCACGCCTCTATCAATAGGGTCTCCCGTTGTTTGCATCCCTGCCCCCAGGGAACTTGTGGTGGGGGTTGGCTGTCGGCGAGACCGAAGATCCCACTGGCGTGAATGGCCGGAAGATTACGACCAATGTGTGCAAAAGCGATTTGCAGGAAATTTCTACACAACCTGCCAATTATTTTGTTAAATATTCCTGGCCCGGAGCCTTTGTTTGCCTGGAATGGAGATGATTTAGTTGAAAACCATGAGTTGACTTCATAACAGTCATTGCATTTCAACAAGTAATACATTGTCTAAAGCATTTTAACATATTTTGATATGGTAAAAGCTGGATGAGTGCAAGTAGTGACAAATGCTGATCGATGAATAGTACATTTCCAACATTTTCTATTTTAATTCTGTAGGGTGTAATTTAATTTTATATTGCTCACAGAGAATAAGAATGATTCAGATTGTGAGTTCATGCTCTGTAGTAAGTGGTGAAGTTGTATTGTTGAGGAAGGGAAGTGTCAAGAGAGTTTCACTGTCGCTTTCAGATGTGGACCAAACAGAAGGGAGTGCGCTAATTTAAAAGTCCTACAGGTAACTGCGTCCATGAAATATGTAATCTCTAAATGCTTAGTGCTGACGTTCGTTGTTTTAGATTTAGTAGCTTCCATGCCTAACGATGCATGAGGCAGCTTATCATGAGTCAATAAATTATCTGTCCGCCAGCAGAGAAAGAGTCAAGCTAATCTTCAGTAAAGAAGAATTACATTTTTATCCCATTTCTGTGAAATGTGTAGTGGTCTTTAAGTTGTCAGAAGCGACCAAAGAATGTACATTGAGACGAGAAACAAACGCCACTGCAAGTCAGTACTTGTAACCTGCTTGACCCTAAGATGCTGGAAAATACCAAATCTGGTAACAACACATGCACGCAGACTGCTTTCCACTTTTGATCTCTTATCTGACTGAGTCGTTTTAGGTTCTTGATTTTAAACTGTGGGAACCATTACCAAAGGTTTTGTTTGAAATAGTACAGCTGATGCTCTCCTTCCACCACCTTAATGATTTTGACAGATTTCTTACCAGCAGAAACACTGGGGGCGATTCTCCGATATTGAGGCTAAGTGTTTGCGCCGTCGTGAACGCCGTCGCGTTTCACAACGGCGCAAACAGGGCCCAGACATGACCTATTCTGGCCCCCACAGGGGGCCAGCACGGCGCTGGAGCGGTTCACGCTGCTCCAGCGTCCTTACGCGGCGCCAAATGGGCGCCGTGCCAACCCACGCATGCGCAGTTGGGGCAGCCCAATCCTGCGCATGCGCAGTTGGGCCGCGCCAGCCTGCGCATGCGTGGGGAACGTCTTACGTACGCCGGCCCCTCACCAACAAGGAGCCAGTGTTCTGGGGCCGCGCGCGGAAGGAGGTAGGCCCGGGAGGGGGGGGGGGGGGTGTGGGGAGAGGCCAGCCCGCCGATCGGTGGGCCCCGACCGCGGGCCAGACCTCATCGGAGGCCACCCCGGTGAAGGAGCCCCCCCCTCCCCCCCCCCCCCCCCCCCCCCCCCCCCACCGGCCACCCCCCCCAGCGTTCCTGCCGGCAGCGACCAAGGGTGGACGGCACCGGTGGGGACCTTTTCGTGTCGTAGCGGCCGCTCTGCCCATCCGGCCGGAGAATCGCCGCTCGCCGGTTCTCCGAGCGGCCCGGTGCGAATCGCGCACCACTGGTTTCCGGGGGGTGGGAGAATCGCGTGCGGGTGTCGGGGCGGCGTGGCGCAATTCGCGCGGCGCCCCGGCGATTCACCCACCCGGCGTGGGGGGGTGGAAAATAGTGCCCATAACATACCGTTTGCGCCTTCCTGTTTTTATTTTGGTCTTTTTAAGGACGATCGACAACCCTCCCCCCAACAACTTGCCACCATTTTGTTTAATTGATAAAACATTAAAGCGAACTTGTTTTAATTATTCTTGTATCTGTTCATCATGTGGTGAGGAATTATTGTGACATCTCCATAGTGTGTGATTTTGTCGTATAGGTAGATAACATCTTGGGTGCTGATGTATTTTAGTTGTAGTGTGTGGGCCTGCTACAGTAAAATTCACAATGATTTGAAATGTGATTGTTTACTGAAAGTGGCTGAATTTTTGAGCCACGTTTGTGTCGTAACCCTTTCCCCCTTTAATTGGATATATCTTTTTAATTATGAGCATTGAAAAGTTTCTGACATATCAATATCGTTTAACTTTTTTTGAATGAATTTTAAGGCACTGAGGATAATTATCTCTACCAACATGATCTTTGTATATAACTTTGAAAATAAAATTCCACCAAGAAAATAATTGCTCCAGCGTTGCTGACTCTGTGACACAGACCACAGCCGGGATTCTCTGTTTGGGAGTCTAAGTGCTCCCGCTATCGGAGAATCGCTATGGTCTCCAATGGCGCTAGGAGCAGGACCCGGAATGCGAATCTCTCCCCATTACCATGGTAAGTCATGCACGTGGGAGAGCTTGACGGTTTCTGGTGGAATCCGGTATCGGGCCACCATTTTGATTGGGTGGCCAGATACCATGGTCTGCTGGCATGCCCCGCTCCCACCCACAAAGCAAATCCTGCCCCCCCCCTCCCCCCCACTGACCAGTAGGGGCATCCCTCCCCTCCAATCATGACAAAGGGTCACCCCCCCCCCACAGCATGCGGGTGATCTGACCCCCCCAGGAGACCACACCACCAGCAGACCCCCCCATCTAGATCCCCCAACAGAGACCCCTCAAAAGACCCCCTCCATCAGACACCCACATTCTTCCACCTTCCCCCATCAGAGACCGACCCCCCCTCCCCACAGCATGCGGGTGATCTGACCCCCCCAGGAGACCACACCACCAGCAGACCCCCCCATCTAGATCCCCCAACAGAGACCCCTCAAAAGACCCCCTCCATCAGACACCCACATTCTTCCACCTTCCCCCATCAGAGACCGACGCCCCCTCCCCAAAAGACACCCCCATCAGTCACGCCTGCCTGAAACCTGAATCACTGCATTTTCGCTTACCTTTCCCGAACATCTGCTGCCTCTGACAAAAGTGTTTAAAACACCAGCTGTGACAAGCGTCAGAAGCTTCTTCGGAAGCCAGGTACACTTCAAAGGCTTCAAATACCTTGACAGCCTTTGAACTGCAAAACGTCCATTTAATTTCAAACCGCAATACATTTCACCAGTTAATGATTGACTGTTTTATTGGTCCAAACACAGCTGCTAAGGGGGTTTGTTTCTTTGGGCGGGATTCTCCGACCCCCTGCCGGATCGGAGAATTGCCGGGGGGCTGCGTGAATCCCGCCCCGACCGGAGAATTCGGCGCCAGAGATTCGTCGGGGGCGGGAATCGCACCGCGCCGGTCGGCGCCCCCCCCTCCCCTGGCGATTCTCCGGCCTGCGATGGGCCAAAGTTCCACTGCTGTCATGCCAGCCCTGCTGGCAGGAATTAAACCACCTCTCTTACCGGTGGGACTGGCGGCGTGGGTGGGCTCTGGGGTCCTGGGGGGGCGCGGGGCTATCTGGCCCCGGGGGGCGCCCCCACGGTTGCCTGGCCTGCGATCGGGGCCCACCGATCCACGGGCGGGCCTGTGCCGTGGGGGCACTCTTTTACTATGCGTCGGCCGTGTAGGTCTCCGCTATGGTCGACGCGTAGGAACCCCCCCCTGCGCATGCACGGGGATCACGTCAGCAGCCGCTGACGCTCCCGCGCATGCATGGACTTCCGCGTGGCCCCAAGGCCTTTCCCGCTGGGCGGCGGGGCGCAAACCACTCCGGGGTGGGCCTAGCCCCTAAAGGTGTGGAGGATTCCGCACCCATGGGGCGGCCCGACGCCGGAGTGGTTCACGCCACTCCGTCCCGCCGGGACCCCCGCCCCACTGGGTAGGGGAGAATCCCGCCCTTTATCTTTCACGGTTGAATGCATCTCATGTACCCTCCATTGATGCTAACCACAATGTTTGTAAACACTCTTGCTATGATTGACAGATCCTCACCACATCAAAAGGAGATAAGTTCTTTCACTTCTTTTTCACAGTGGGGGACGGAAGATGTCCCTTTCCTGTTCCTACTTGTCAGCGGGGGTTGGGTGGGGGGGGGCAGTATTTGCATTATGGGGGGGGAGCGGGACCTTCCATTGGACGTTGGGCAACGCACCTCAGTTATGCTCCAACCCACTTGACCCACCTCCGGAGTCCACTGCACGTGGGCCAAGCTTGGGCATCAAAGCCCACCTGGTGGATTTCCCGCTGTTCGGGTGGGAACATAATGGGGGTGAGAGACTCTGCGTTCAAGCCCGTTAATGACATTAAAATTTACTTAAATGCTTGCTGTGCATCCTCAGACCGACGGGAGGCGGGTAGCGTGCTGAGGATGTCGACAGGGGATCGAATCTTCACAACGGCGCTAAACCCATTTTTCCTTGACGCTTCATTCATTGCTGGATCAGGATTCCCGATCGCACCTGTGGGTAACGGAGAATCCCGGCCCATTTGTATGAAGCTGTTAGGTGTCTTTTTCACTATCTCTTAAATCTTTTCAGTGAAGGCACAGTGGATAGATTATTATTTAAGTTGTGTGTTGCTGTCATCATTAGCTAGAAATAATTATTTTAAATAATTATGCATTTGATCCATGATTTTTATGTAGCTTTTTAATTTTCATGGATATCTACTGTGATCAATTATTTTAAAATACATTTCTCCGGTGCCTCAGAAGCAGTTTTGATGTCTTTATATCGCTGCATTTTATATGGTAGAAACCAATGCGGCACGTAGCACAGTGGTTAGCACTGTGGCTTCACAGCGCCAGCATCACGGGTTTGATTCCTGCTTGGGTCGCTGTCTGTGCGGAGTCTGCAAGTTCCCCCCTGCCTGCGTGGGTTTCCTCCGGGTGCTCCGATTTCCTCCCACAAGTCCCGAAAGACGTGCTGTTAAGCGATTTGGACATTCTGAATTCTCCCTCAGTGTACCCGAACAGGCGCCGGAGTGTGGCTGATAGGGGATTTTCACAGTAACTTCATTGCAGTGTTAATGTAAACCTACTTGTGACACTAATAAAGATTATTATTATTAATTTCATTCAAATAGACTCTTTTGATGCTCCTTTTTATTTATGAGCTGGATTTCCAAATTGTCGATCATTTCAAGTTCCCTTGAAACGCCAATTGTCCAGGAATTATGTGACCTTGTTGAGCTGTTAGAGTCATCGAATTTACAGTGCAGAAGAAGGCCATTCGGCCCATCGAGTCTGCACTGGCCCTTGGAAAGTGCACCCTACTTAAGCCCATGTGTCCACCCTATCCCTGTAACCCAGTAACCCCACTTAACCTTTTGGATACTAAAGGGCAATTTAGCATGGCCAATCCACCTAACATGCACATCTTTGGACTGTGAGAGGAAACCGGAGCACCTGGAGGAAACCCACGCAGACACGGGGAAAAAGTGCAGACGCCACAGAGACAGTCACCCGAGGACGGAATTGAACCCAGGTCCCTGAAGCTGTGAGGCAGCAGTGCTAATCACTGTGCCACCTGCTGTCCGGTAACAGCCTGTGTCACAGATTGCTAATCACTGCTGGAGGCCCAGGTTTCAATGTAGCCCACAACAAGTATCTGAAAAATTGTCCATCATTTGGGTGCAAATCCAAGAAGTTTTTTCTGTTGCACAGAGTATCTATGAATTCTGTTGTCAGTGTGGGCTAGATGTTTAGGCCCTGATGGTGTGGGCACCAAGCGAATTTTCCCTCTATCACTTACCTGAAAGAACAGCCTGGTGCCTGTTTTTTTTTGATTCTGGTGCCTCTTCACGCCCAGAGAAGGGCTAGGTCATAGAGGGATATGGATAAAAGGGCAAGAATTTGAAATCTGTGCCATTACTTACAGGGAGTTACTGTAGGTCATTGAGCATAGAGGTGACGATGGTTGATTGGGATATAGATCAGGGCTATGGGTGAACTGAAGTTTATGGAGAGTGGTAGATCTGATGTTGGGTTGGAGAATTCTCAAGTAGTTGAGTGCTTAGCTAGTGCTTAGCCGGTGCTTTGGGATCAAGGATGACTTCATTCCATTCCAATTCAATGAGTTCTGAGATGGTCAATAAGTCCAATGTGTGATATACGGACTCTGCCACATGCAAGGCAGGAGATGTTGAAGATTAGGGTAGGTGGATTGTTTGGAGATTTGTGCATTCCTTCTGACACCATCACTTCACCGTTGTACATTCCCAATTAATTCCCTTGAGTAGTTTGGTGCCTGCCTGACTGAGCCTTCTCCATTTTGAGTTGACGAGTGTGTTTGAGCTCTTCAGGATTGCTTTGAGGACATCCATAAAGCTTTCTCGCTATCCTGGGAGTCTCCTGCCACAACAGAGTTCTGAGTGGAGCAGTTGCTTTGGGATTCAGTCCTAGGCGTATGATGTTTCCTGCCCAGCGGAGCTGGATTTTGAGTGATTAGAGCATTTATGTGTTGGCTTGGGAGAGGGGGCTGCTGTTGAACCACTTTTCTTTCCAGCCGATAGGTCGGATCTTGCTACGGTACCACTCTTGGTACTTTCCCAGTGCTTTGAGGTGCCTGCTGTAGATCATCTTAACCTCCTGAAGCACAGCGAAGCAGGGGATCACTGTTGCCTGGTAAACCATAACTTTAGTCATGGCTTTAAGATTCTGATCCTCAAATACTCTTTTCCTCGGTCGGTCAAAGGCTGAGTTGGCACATTAGAGGCGAGAATTCATTTTGTCATTTGTGCATCAAATGAGTGGCGACGGGTGATATCACAGGTAGAAGTTCGTGATTTTGGTGACTGAGAGCGTGTGGAACAGAAATTCAGCGCATTCAAATAGAATATCAATTCGGTTCAACTGCAGACAGTGGCTGGAAATATGCAGGTAATGTAAGGGTTAATGACCTCACGATTGAAGTTCAACCTCCTTTAAATTTGCAAACTGGAAAGATGCTCACATGGATGTAATTCTGCCTCTTTAATGTTCCCAGTGAAAGCTAGTAATCTATGATGGGCCTATAACTGCCCAATTGTAATTATGTGGTTTGAGTGAAATAAACAGTCCTTAATGCTTTTTTAATGTTTTTTTTTGGCTTTGAAGGAACGTATTGTGGTTGAAAATGAAGATTGGCTGGTCGTTGTACCATATTGGGCGATGTGGCCTTTTCAGACTTTACTTCTTCCAAGAAGACACATTCTTCGTTTGCAAGACTTGTCTGATAAAGAAAGAGACAGTAAGAAAGTTATTTTTATTTCTTGTGCATATAGAAAACATCACTTGTAAATAAGAGTTTCTCATAAGGTGAAGTAGGTTAAAGCAGTTAATTGTATAGTTAGTGCCTTTCCAGTGTTACTTGCAGCTAAAATTAATTCCTTAACTTGGCTTGGAACATTTTGTAATATATTGCATTACGATGGGAGCAAAGTAAAAACATGAAGCGAGTTAAGACACAAAGGCATTCGTGACCAATGTACATAAATTAATTGAACCCTACATACTATAAAATCATTGTTGTGTACTTACCATCCTTGACATAGTGACACGCACCCAATACCCATGACCGTGAAATACTTCTTTCTGGATAGACGATGATCTCTCCAGCTAACTGACAAAGCAGTGCTGCATTTTGGATTTTTTTTAAATGTAAGATGGTCATGTAATGGGAGTTATAGGATACATGCTTGTGAGTTGTTGCCAGTGTTGGGAATTTCTGATTTCAGCAGATCTTTAGGATGACGCCCTGAGCATAGGGCCAACTCAAGATGAGCCACTTTTTGTATGTGTGGGTGGGTGCGGCGGGGGGGAGTAAAGAAACCTAATGCACAAACATTTCATTGCTTTTAGTTAATTGCGTAAATCTATGAAACAAGGAACAATAAAAATGTTCTAGTAGTGTTGGCTAATTGCCTCTTTAATATATTTTGCAGAATATAAATTTTGTTAATGAATACAATCCAATGTCAAAAGCAGAATGAAAGTTTAGTTTGCTTTATAATGTGACTATCATGGGTCATTCTAAGAATTTGCTGCTTTCCTATGGATTCTTGCTTTTTTTTTTTATAAATATATTTTATTAAAGTTTTTCGATCAAACAAAATTTTCCCATTTTACAACTTTGTAATAATATATACATTGATCGTTTTTAAAAAAAATAAATAATATGCTAACTAACGGCAACTGCCAACAACAAAATAAGAAACAACAGAAATAGTAACTAAAATAGTAACTTCGTAACATCTAATATAAATAACTAATATATAAACTCACACATAAAACCCCTGAGGACCCAAATGAGCCCTCTTCCCCCCCCCCCCCCCCCCCCCCCTGGGTTGCTGCTGCTACCTTTCCTATTTTCCCTTATCGCTCTGCCACCGCCTGGTGAACCCTTGAGCCGAACCTCTTAGTGCGTACTTCATCCGCTCCAATTTTATGAACCCTGCCATGTCATTGATCCAGGCCTCCACACCCGGGGGCTTAGCTTCTTTCCACATAAGTAGAATCCTTCGCCGGGCTACTAGGGACGCAAAGGCCAAAACATCGGCCTCTCTCGCCTCCTGCACTCCCGGCTCATCTGCAACCCCAAATATAGCCAACCCCCAGCCTGGTTCGACCCGGACCCCCACCACCTTTGAAATCACTTTTGCCACACCCACCCAGAACCCATGCAATACCGGACATGACCAAAACATTTGGGTGTGGTTCGCCGGGCTTGCCGCGCATCTCCCGCACCTATCCTCCACTCCAAAAAATCTACTCAGCCTTGCTCAGTCATATGCGCCCTGTGTAGAACCTTGAATTGTATCAGGCTGAGCCTGGCACACGAGGACGAAGAGTTTACCCAACTTAGGGCATCTGCCCACAGCCCCTCCTCAATCTCTTCCCCCAGCTCCTCCCATTTTCCCTTCAGCTCCTCTACCATCGTCTCCCCCTCGTCTCTCATTTCCCTATATATATCTGACACCCTACCATCACCCACCCATGCCCCCGAAATCACTCTGTCCTGGATCTCTTGTGTCGGGAGCTGTGGAAATTCCCTCACCTGTTGCCTCACAAATGCCCTCACTTGCATATAGCGAAATGCATTCCCAGGTGGCAACCCATAATTTTCTGTCAGTGCTCCCAGACTCGCGAACGTCCCGTCTAAGACCAAGTCCTTCAATTTCGCAATTCCTGCTCGCTGCCAAGATTTAAATCTCCCATCTATCCTTCCCGGGACGAACCTATGGTTGTTCCTTATCGGGGACCACACTGAGGCACCCGTCACTCCCTTATGTCGTCTCCACTGCCCCAAAATTTTCAGAGTTGCCACCACCACTGGGTTTGTGGTGTATTTTTTCGGGGAGAACGGTAACGGCGCCGTCGCCAGTGCTTTTAGACTAGTTCCCCTACAGGACACCATCTCCAGTCTTTTCCACGCCGCTCCTTCCCCTTCCCTCATCCACTTACATATCATTGACACGTTGGCGGCCCAATAATAATCACTTAGACTCGGCAGTGCCAGTCCCCCTCTGTCCTTACTGCGCTGCAGGAACCCCCTCTTTACTCTTGGGGTCTTTCCAGCCCACACAAAGCTCATAATACTCTTGTCCACCTTCTTAAAAAAGGCCTTTGTAATCAGTACAGGGAGGCACTGGAACACAAAAAGAAACCTCGGAAGGACTACCATTTTAACTGCCTGCACCCTGCCCGCCAATGACAGGGGCGCCATGTCCCACCTCCTAAAGTCCTCTTCCATCTGCTCTACCAGCCGTGCCAAGTTAAGCTTATGCAAGGTTCCCCAGTTCCTGGCCACCTGGATCCCTAAATACCGGAAATCCCTTGTTACCCTCCTCAACGGTAAATTGTCTATTCCCCTGCCCTGTTCCCCGGGGTGCATCACAAACAGTTCACTCTTCCCCATATTCAATTTATATCCTGAAAATTCTCCAAACTCCCTGAGTGTCTGCATTATCTCAGGCATCCCCTCCACTGGGCCCGCGACATACAACAACAAATCATCCGCGTATAATGACACCCGATGCTCTTCTCCTCCTCTAAGTACCCCCCTCCACTTCCTAGAGCCCCTCAGTGGCTCAATTGCCAACGCAAACAGTAACGGGGACAGGGGATATCCCTGTCTTGTACCCCTATATAGTCGGAAGTGGTCAGATCGTTGCCTATTTGTAATCACACTTGCCACCGGGGCCCTGTACAGGAGCTGAACCCATCTAATGAAC
This sequence comes from Scyliorhinus torazame, assembly GCF_047496885.1. Classification (NCBI taxonomy): domain Eukaryota; kingdom Metazoa; phylum Chordata; class Chondrichthyes; order Carcharhiniformes; family Scyliorhinidae; genus Scyliorhinus; species Scyliorhinus torazame. Next base: position 278,020,822 of record NC_092709.1, read on the forward strand.
CCCTCTCCAAATCCAAATCTCCTCAGTACTTCCCACAGGTAGTCCCACTCCACTCTATCAAATGCTTTCTCTGCATCCATCGCCACCAGTATCTCCGCCTCCCCCTCCGGTGGGGGCATCATCATCACCTCCAGCAGCCTCCGTATATTAGCATTCAATTGCCTCCCTTTAACAAACCCCGTTTGATCATCATGCACCACCCCAGGGACACAGTCCTCTATCCTCGTCGCCATCACCTTGGCCAAAAGCTTGGCATCTACGTTCAAGAGGGAGATAGGCCTGTATGATCCGCACCTCAGCGGGTCTTTGTCTCTTTTCAGGATCAGCGATATCGACGCCTCCGACATCGTCGGGGGTAGTGTCCCTCTTTCCCTAGCCTCATTAAAGGTTCTCGTCAGAAGTGGGGCCAGCAGGTCCACGTATTTCCTATAGAACTCCACCGGGAACCCATCCGGTCCCGGGGCCTTCCCTGCCTGCATGTTCCCAATTCCTTTTACCACCTCCTCCGCCTCAATCTGCGCTCCCAGTCCTGTCATCTCCTGTTCCTCAACCTTCGGGAACTCCAGCTGGTCTAGGAAACGCATCATTCCCTCTTTCCCTTCCGGGGGTTGAGCCTTCTATAGCCTCTCGTAAAATACCTTAAACACCCCGTTCACCCTCTCCGCTCCCCGTTCCATCTTTCCCTCCTCGTCTCTAACCCCTCCGATCTCTCTCGCCGCCCCCCTCTTCCTAAATTGTGGGCCAGCAGCTGGCTCGCCTTCTCTCCATATTCATACTGCACTCCCTGTGCCTTCCTCCATTGTGCCTCCGCCTTACCCGTGGTCAACAAGTCAAAGTCCGTGTGCAATCTCCGTCTTTCCCTGTATAGCCCTTCATCTGGAGCCTCCGCATATTGCCTATCCACCCTCAAAATCTCCCTCAACAATCTCTCCCTTTCTTTACCCTCTTGTATCCCCTTATGGGCCCTTATGGAGATCAGCTCCCCTCTAACCACCGCCTTCAGCGCCTCCCAGACCACTCCCACCTGGACCTCTCCGTCATCATTAATCTCCAGGTACCTTTCAATACATCCCCTCACCCTTACACATACCCCCTCGTCCGCCAACAGTCCCATATCTAATCTCCAGAGTGGGCGCTGTTCCTCTTCCTCTCCTACTTCCAGATCTACCCAATGTGGGGCATGATCTGAAATGGCTATAGCCGAATACTCCGTTCCTGCCACCTTCGGGATCAGCGCCCTTCCCAGGACAAAGAGGTCTATCTGGGAGTACACTTTGTGGACATGGGAGAAGAAGGAAAACTCTTTACTCCTTGGCCTAGTAAATCTCCAGGGATTCACTCCTCCCATCTGCTCCATAAAGCCCTTCAGCACCTTGGCCGCTGCCGGCCTCCTCCCGGTCCTAGATCTGGACCGGTCCAGCACCGTGTTGAAGTCCCCCCCCATTACCAACTTTCCCATCTCCAGGTCCGGGATGCGCCCCAACATACGCTTCATAAAGTTCACGTCATCCCAGTTCGGGGCATATACATTCACCAGCACCACCGCCTCACCTTGCAATCTGCCACTCACCATCACGTATCTACCCCCACTGTCCGCCACTATGGTCTTCGCCTCAAACAATACCCGTTTCCCCACCAGTATTGCCACCCCTCTATTTTTCGCATCCAAGCCCGAGTGGAATACCTGTCCCACCCATCCTTTTCTTAATCTGACCTGATCCGCCAGTTTCAGGTGCGTCTCCTGAAGCATGACCACGTCTGCCTTTAGCTTCTTTAGGTGCGCAAGTACCCTTGCCCTCTTAATCGGCCCGTTCAACCTTCTCACGTTCCACGTGATCAACCGGGTTGGGGGGCTCTTTACCCCGCCCCCCCCCTCGTCGACTAGCCATCCCCTTTTTTAGACCAGCTCCTCACCCGGTTCCCACGCACCCGCTTATCCCCCCGACGGCGCCCTCCCGTCCCGACCATCCCATCCCGTAACAGCTCCCCCTTCCCCTTAGCAGCAGCAACCCAGTTACCCCCCCCCCCCCCCCGCTAGATTCCTCTCTAGCTTAGTTGCTCCCCCCATATTGCTTCCGGAAGTCAGCAAACTCTGGCTGACCTCGACTTCCCCCGTTTATCCTTAGCCTCCCATTATTTGAGGCCCCCTCCTTCCTGCGCCCCCTTTTCCCGCCACAATTTCCATAGCGCGGGAATAAAGCCCGCGCTTCCCTCTCGGCCCCGCCCCTGATGGCGCAGCTCCCTCTCTCCTTCCCCCTCCCCTTCCCCACCGGCGCCCACATTTCTTCGTGTCCCCCCCACTTCGAGGGGAAAGAAAATTTTCCCCCATCTGATTCACAGTCCCTTACTACCACCTCATTACTTCATTTCAAACACTCTTTCTCCAATCTAGACCAACTTCTCCTCTTTAATAAATGTCCACGCCTCTTCTGCCGTCTCGAAGTAGTGGTGTTTACCCTGGTATGTAACCCACAGTCTTGCCGGCTGCAACATTCCGAACTTCACTTTCCTCTTGTGGAGCACCGCCTTGGCCCGATTGAAACTCGCCCTCCTTCTCGCCACCTCCGCACTCCAATCCTGATACACGCGGATCACCGCGTTCTCCCACCTGCTGCTCCGTGTCTTTTTTGCCCATCTCAGAACCATCTCCCTGTCCTTGTAGCGGTGGAACCTCACCACTATTGCTCGAGGTATTTCTCCTGCCTATGGTCTTCTCACGAGGACTCGATACGCTCCCTCCACTTCCAGGGGGCCCGTCGGGGCCTCAGCTCCCATTAAGGTATGGAGCATCGTGCTCACATACGCCCCAACGTCGGCTCCCTCTGCCCCTTTGGGAAGACCCAAGATTCTTAAGTTCTTCCTCCTCGAGCTATTTTCCAGGGCTTCCAGTCTCCCCATACACCTCTTATGCAGTGCCTCGTGCGTCTCCGTCTTCACCACCAAGCCCTGTATCTCGTCCTCATTTTCGGCAGCTTTTGCCTTCACTCCACGGAGCTCCATCTCTTGGGTCTTCTGCGCCTCCTTTAACCCCTCAATCGCCTGCAGCATCGGCGCCAGCACCTCCTTCTTGAGCTCCTCCACACATCGCCGGAGGAACTCCTGCTGTTCCAGGCCCCATACCAACTGGCCTCCCTCCACCGCCATCTTGCTTCTCACTTCCCTTCTTTGCCGCTGCTCCAGAGGATCCTCCGCAATCTGGCCACTATTATCTCTTCTGTCCATTCACATCCGGGGGACTTCCTTCTATGTCGCCTCACAGTGGGTTTAGCCGTTGGGGGTCCCGATAAGAGCCCAAAAGTCCGTTAAAACGGGAGGTGCCGAAACGTGCGACTTAGCTGGTCATCGCCGCACCCGGAAGTCGGATTCTTGCTTTTATACTGCGCATTTAAAGAAATAGAATATCCCAGGGTTCTTAATGGAGGCCATTATTAAAGAGAATTTGACACAGTGCCATGTAAGGAGATATTAGGATAGGTGGCTACATATTTGGTCAAGAACCGGGTGTTAAGAGGCTTCTTAAAGGAGGAGAGAAAGATGGTGAGGTACAGAGGTTTGGGAAGGAAATTTCAGAGCGAGGAGCCTTAACAGTTAAAGGCACAGCAATAATGGAATGATTGAAATTGGAGATGCTCAAGAGGCTACACTAGCAGGAGCACAGAGATCTCAGAGGGTTAGGATTGGAGGTGGTTACAGATATTGGCAGGGGTGAGGCCATGGAGGAATTAGAAAATAAGGATGGAAATGTTATAATTGAGGCTTTGCAGGTTTGGGAGCCATTGTAGGTCAGTGATTACAGCAATGATGAACATTTGTAACCCAATATCTGCTTTGCAATGGAGATAGTGACAATGTACAAATAATCTAATTTATCCTCCAATAGTGGTGTTATTTTTGGTATAATTAGTATGTTACTTAGCTGCAAGGTTTGCATTTTCTGAGTCTTAAACTAACGTTAAGCTTGTTTTTACTAATCCAAATAACATTTAACAGTATTATTAGTAACTGGCTAACTTTATTGATTACCCATGCCTCCTTTCATATAGTACCAATAAAAGCATGGTATACCATGATTGTGTCCACAATGTTTGAACAAAAAGCAGAGGAATTCATCCAGTGTCCTGGCCAACTTTCCTTTCTCAAACAAGACCACGAAGAAACAGATTGCCTGGTCTTTTTAAAAATTAAACTACAGGATACGGGAATCACTGGCAAAACCGACATTTAATAATCATTCCTTCATGCCCTTGACAATGTGGTGGTGAGCTGCCTTGAACTGTCTCCGTCCATGCGAAGTAGATATACCCACAGTCCTGTTAGCTAGTCAGTTTAAGGATTTTGATCCAGTGACGATGATGGAACGGTGATATGGCTCTAAGCCAGGATGGTGTAACTTGGAGGGGGTCACAGAATCCCTACAGTGCAGAAGGAGCCCATTCGGCCCATCGAGTCTGCACCGACCCTCTGAAAGAGCACCCGACCGAGGCCCACTCCCTCACTCCATACTCCTACAGCAGTAACCCCACCTAACCTTTTGGACACTAAGGGGCAATTTAGCATGGCCAATCTACTGAACCTGCATATCTGTGGACTTATCTTAAAGGTGATGCTGTTCCCATGCACTTGCTGCCCTTGTCCTTCCAGGTGACAGACTTTGTGAGTTTGGAAGGTGCTGAAGAAGGAGCCTTACTGAGTTGCTGCAGTGCATCTTGTAGATGATACACTGCTGCCATGTTATGCCAATGGTGAAGGAAGGGAATGTTCAATATTTTGGATGTGGTGCTGACTAAGTGGATTGCTTTGTCCTGGCTTTTTGAGTGTTGTTTGACCTTTATCCATCCGCACAAATGGAGAGCTTTCCATTACACTCTCGACTTGTGATTTTTAAATGAGGGAAAGGCTTTGGGGAATAGGAGGTGAGTTACCCGACACAGAATACCCAGCCTCTACACTTCTCTGGTAGACATGGCATTTAGGTGGTTGGTCTAGTATCTGGTCAACAATAACCCCCAGGGTTTCAGCGATGGTGATGCTATTGAATGTCAGGGCAGTAGTTAGATTTTCTTGTGTTGGGAAAACTGTTTCTTTACAAACTGGATTTTCCTTTTAAAATTTGGTAGGACAATACAATCACATCCTTCCTATAATGTGGCAACCAGAATTGCACACAGTACTCCAGCTGAGGCCTCACCAGATTTCTACACCCCATAATCAATGCCCCGATTGATAAAAGAGAGTGTCCCATAGGCCTTTTTCACCACACTATTATCCTGCCCTTCTGCCTTCAGAGATTGACAAACACGCCAAGGTCCCTTTGCTCTTTGGATCATCCCAGTGTCAGACCTTTCACCTTGTTAAATTACTCCTTCCAAAGTGTGGAGATGCCGGCGTTGGACTGGGGTGAGCACAGTACGAAGTCTTACAACACCAGGTTAAAGTCCAACAGGTTTGTTTCGATGTCACTAGCTTTCGGAACGCTGCTCCTTCCTCAGGTGAATGAAGAGGTCTGTTCCAGAAACACATATATAGACAAATTCAAAGATGCCAAACAATGCTTGGAATGCGAGCATTAGCAGGTGATTAAATCTTTACAGATCCAGAGATGGGGTAACCCCAGGTTAAAGAGGTGTGAATTGTACCAAGCCAGGACAGTTGGTAGGATTTCGCAGACCAGATGGTGGGGGAAGAATGTAATGCGACATGAATCCCAGGTCCCGGTTGAGGCCGCACTCATGTGTGCGGAACTTGGCTATAAGTTTCTGCTCGGCGATTCTGCGTTGTCGCGGGTCCTGAAGGCCGCCTTGGAGAACGCTTACCCGGAGATCAGAAGCTGAATGCCCTTGACTGCTGAAGTGTTCCCCGACTGGAAGGGAACATTCCTGCCTGGTGATTGTTGCGTGATGTCCGTTCATTCGTTGTCGCAGCGTCTGCATGGTCTCGCCAATGTACCACGCTTCGGGACATCCTTTCCTGCAGCGGATGAGGTAGACAACGTTGGCCGAGTCGCACGAGTATGTACCGCGTACCTGGTGGGTGGTGTTCTCACGTGTAATAGTGGTATCCATGTCGATGATCTGGCACGTCTTGCAGAGATTGCCATGACAGGGTTGTGTGGTGTCGTGGTCACTGTTCTGAAGACTGGGTAGTTTGCTGCAAACAATGGTTCGTTTGAGGTTGCGCGGTTGTTTGAAGGCAAGTAGTGGGGGTGTGGGGAGCTGCGCCATCAGGGGCGGGGCCGAGAGGGAAGCGCGGGCTTTATTCCCGCGCAATGGAAATTGTGGCGGGAAAAGGGGGCGCAGGAAGGAGGGGGCCTCACATAATGGGAGGAATTTGGTCCCCATGGCTGTTCCGTGCGTCTGGATGAAGAACTTGTTGTCGAAGGTGAAGACGTTGTGATCCAGAATGAAGCGGATGAGTTGCAGAATTGCGTCTGGAGATTGGCAGTTGTCGGTGTTGAGTACTGAGGCTGTTGCAGCAATGCCGTCGTCGTGGGGGATGCTGGTGTAGAGTGCCGAGACGTCCATTGTGACGAGGAATGTTCCTGGTTCAACTGGTCCATGGGTGCTGAGTTTCTGTAGGAAGTCCGTCGTGTCGCGACAGAAGCTGGGTGTACCTTGTACGATGGGTTTCAAGATGCGCTCGATGTAGCCAGAGAGGTTCTCACACAGGGTCCCATTGCCTGAAACGATAGGGCGGCCTGGTGTGTTGGCCTTATGTATTTTCGGGAGGCAGTAGAGATCTCCAATGCGGGGAGTACGTGGGATGAGAGCACGTAGGGTGCTCTGAAGATCTGGATCCAAGGTCTTGATCAGTCTATTAAGTTGGCGGATGTGTTCCTTGGTCGGATCTGCGGGTAACTGTCTGTAGTGTTCTTGGTTGTTCAGTTGTCGGTATACTTCTTTGCAGTAGTCCGTTCTGTTCAGTACGACAGTGGCCCCTCCTTTGTCTGCTGGTTTGATGACGATGCTGTGGTTGGTCTTGAGAGCGCGGATGGCATTGCGTTGTGCTTGGGTCACGTTCGGGGCTGTCTTGTGAATGCGACTGATGAATCTGGCATTGACGCTGATAACGATGAACATCTTGCCAAGGTCATCCCCACACCCCCACTACTTGCCTTCAAACAACCGCGCAACCTCAAACGAACCATTGTTTGCAGCAAACTACCCAGTCTTCAGAACAGTGACCACGACACCACACAACCCTGTCATGGCAATCTCTGCAAGACGTGCCAGATCATCGACATGGATACCACTATTACACGTGAGAACACCACCCACCAGGTACGCGGTACATACTCGTGCGACTCGGCCAACGTTGTCTACCTCATACGCTGCAGGAAAGGATGTCCCGAAGCGTGGTACATTGGCGAGACCATGCAGACGCTGCGACAACGAATGAACGGACATCGCGCAACAATCACCAGGCAGGAATGTTCCCTTCCAGTCGGGGAACACTTCAGCAGTCAAGGGCATTCAGCCTCTGATCTCCGGGTAAGCGTTCTCCAAGGCGGCCTTCAGGACCCGCGACAACGCAGAATCGCCGAGCAGAAACTTATAGTCAAGTTCCGCACACATGAGTGCGGCCTCAACCGGGACCTGGGATTCATGTCGCATTACATTCATCCCCCACCATCTGGCCTGCGAAATCCTACCAACTGTCCTGGCTTGGTACAATTCACACCTCTTTAACCTGGGGTTACCCCATCTCTGGATCTGTAAAGATTTAATCACCTGCTAATGCTCGCATTCCAAGCATTGTTTGGCATCTTTGAATTTGTCTATATATGTGTTTCTGGAACAGACCTCTTCATTCACCTGAGGAAGGAGCAGCGCTCCGAAAGCTAGTGACATCGAAACAAACCTGTTGGACTTTAACCTGGTGTTGTAAGACTTCGTACTGTGCTCCTTCCAAAGTATCACCTCACACTTTTCAGGGTTAAATTCCATCTATGTCATTGATATAAATGACAAACAATAGGGTACCCAGCACGGATCCCTGTGGTACGCCACTGGTCACTGGCTTCCAGACACTAAAGCAGCCGTCTATCATCACCCTCTGGCTCCCTCCGCTAAGCCAATTATGAATCCACCTTATCAAATCACCCTGTATCCCATGTGCATCTGCACTTGAGGGGAAAGAGTTTGTTCACTTTAATTGATGGGGGAAGAAGCCGAAAAAGGATGAAGACTAGTCTGAAGATTTCCCCATGGGGGACCAAGGAGTCTCAAAACTGAAGATGCTTGCAAGGAGCTACGTATGGTGGCCCGGACTCGACGCGGACATTGAAGATATGGTAAGACAGTGCCCGCCCTGCCAAGAGAATCGGAAGATCCCACCATCGGCCTTGCTGCACCCAAGGGAGTGACCAGGGGGACACTGGGTACGGGCGCACGCAGTCTTCATCTGACCATTCAAGGGTTCTATATTTTTAATCTTAATGTCAATTCCAAATGGATGGCCATGCATTAGATGGCCTTCACTACTTCCAGCGCCACTGTTGAGAGACTCCAACAGTCATATAGCACCCACGGAATACCGGACAACGGGACCTCATTCACCAGTGGGGAATTCTAGGCATTTATGAAGCATGAATAATGGAGTGAAGCACATCTGTACGACAGTCATTTATCACCCACGGAATACTGGAGGTCCTTGTAACGGCCAACGGGACCCCATTCACCAGTGGGGAATAGAGTGAAGCACATCTGTACGGCACCATATCACGCATCCTCAAACGGCCTAGCCGAACGAGCTGTCCAAACAGTCAAGAGTGGCATAAATAAACAAAATAAAGATTTGCTCGAGACAAAACTAGCACGATTCCTTTTTAATTTTAGGACCAAGCCGCACACAACTATAGGAGTGGCAACAGCGGAACTATTAATGGGTCAGTGCCTCTGGACCAGGTTCAGCTTAATGTTGCCCAACTTATGTGGGAAAGTGAAAGAGGCCCAGAAAAAAACCCATGACAGCCAGAGACCAGATAGGGCCTTTGGGCCTTCCACGTCCATAACTTCGGAGACTGCTCTCCTTGGATCCCACGGTTCCTAATAAAGAAAACGGGGCAATATCAAATAAGATCAAAACCAGAGAGAATAGAACCATAGAATCATAGAAGTTTACAGCATGGAAACAGGCCCTTCGGCCCAACCAGTCCATGCCGCCCAGTTTTTACCATTAAGCTAGTCCCAGTTGGCCGCACTTGGCCCATAACCCTCTATACCCATCTTACCCATGTAATTTTCTAAATGCTTTTTAAAAGACACAATTGTACCCTCCTCTACTACTACCTCTGGCAGCCCATTCCAGACACTCACTACCCTCTAAGTGAAGAAATTGCCCCTCTGGGCCCTTCTGAAACTCTCCCCTCTCACCTTAAACCTATGACCTCTAGTTTTAGACTCCCCTACCTTTGGGAAAAGATGTTGACTATCTACCTTATCTATGCCCCTCATTATTTTATAGACCTCTATAAGATCACCCCTAAGCCTCCTACGCTCCAGGGAAAAAAAGTCCCAGTCTATCCAGCCTCTCCTTATAACTCAAACCATCAAGTCCCGGCAACATCCTAGTAAATCTTTTCTGCACTCTTTCTAGTTTAATAATATCCTTTCTATAATAGGGTGACCAGAACTGCACACAGTATTCCAAGTGTGGCCGTACCAATGTCTTGTACAACTTCAACAAGACGTCCCGACTCCTGTATTCAATGTTCTGACCAATGAAATCAAGCATGCTGAATGCCTTCTTCACCACCCTGTCCACCTGCGACTCCACCTTCAAGGAGCTATGAACCTGTACTCCTAGATCTTTTTGTTCTATAACTCTCCCCAACGCTATACCATTAACTGAGTAGGTCCTGGCCTGATTCGATCTGCCAAAATGCATCACCTCACATTTATCTAAATTAAACTCCATCTGCCATTCGTCGGCCCACTGGCCTAATTGATCAAGATCCCATTGCAATCCTAGATAACCTTCTTCACTATCCACTGTGCCACCAATCTTGGTGTCATCTGCAAACTTACTAACCATGCCTCCTAAATTCTCATCCAAATCATTAATATAAATCACAAATAACAGTGGACCCAGCACCGATCCCTGAGGCACACCACTGGTCACAGGCCTCCAGTTTGAAAAACAACCCTCTACAACCACCCTCTGTCTTCTGTCGTCCAGCCAATTTTGAATCCAATTGGCAACCTCACCCTGGATCCCGTGAGCTTTAACCTTCTGCAACAACCTACCATGCGGTACCTTGTCAAAGGCTTTGCTAAAGTCCATGTAGACAACGTCTACTGCACTGCCCTCATCTACCTTCTTGGTCACCCCCTCAAAAAACTCAATCAAATTTGTGAGACATGATTTTCCACTCACAAAGCCATGCTGACTGCCCCGAATCAGTCCTTGTCTCTCTAAATGCTTGTAGATCCTGTCTCTCAGAATACCTTCTAGCAACTTACCTACTATAGACGTTAGGCTCACCGGTCTGTAGTTCCCAGGCTTTTCCCTGCTGCCCTTCTTAAACAAGGGCACAACATTCGCCACTCTCCAATCTTCAGGCACCTCACCTGTGGCTGCCGATGATTCAAATATCTCTGTTAGGGGACCCGCAATTTCCTCCCTAGCCTCCCACAACATCCTGGGATACATTTCATCAGGTCCCGGGGATTTATCTACCTTGATACGCTTTAAGACTTCTAGCACCTCCTCCTCTGTAATATGCACACTTCTCAAGACCTTAAAAAGGCATGACCACCTCAGAAACAGGGAATCCCACACTGATGAAACTATTCCTGGCGAAACTGCACCTTCAACATCATTCATACCAGTCTACAGACAGGGGACACAACGTATCCTGGACCTGAGAATGAATCAGCAAGATGATGAGAACTCTGGCTCCAAAATGAAAGTAGAGGTGACAGAACCCCTGTCGGAAGTCGCTGTCGAGGAAGAACTCCCAGCAATGGCCCGTCGGCGCTCATCATGGAAGAGATGATCCCCCATCTGCTGTACATCCCTCTGACCTGGTCCCACTGCCAGTGGACACGTGGCCACGTGCTAAGAGGCAGAGTAGGCCCCATCGTCATGGGAGCGACGGATAATATTCGGACATGGGAGGGTTGGGGGATGTGATAAGCCCATGAGGACCACGGAGGATCAATAATAGATCTCCCCATGGGGCTCGTGAAGTACCGTTTTCCCTGGTAATGGGTGGAGGCCCGCCCAACTGGGACTCGTTAACTCAGCCCTTTAATGCCTGCCCAAAACAAAGTTAACCTTCAAGGCTGTGTCTCCTGGATTATTACAGCTAGTAACTTACGTGAAATTATTTGTGAGAGATGAAGTTTTCAACCTGTTATATTTGTACTCAGCCTTTTTTGGGGAATAAGTTGAGAAGGAAGGCTACCTTATTGCACTCTCTTCCTGCCTTGCCTAAAATTCCATCTGTGGTTAGCAACCTGTACCGAGAGAATCCTCATCTGAGTGTAAATTGTCTGAATTTGGAAACCTGCAACTCTTGAGACAAAAATAATTGATCCAGCTCTATATATTGAGAACACCCCCAGACTTTTGCTAAGACTTGCAGCCTGTCTTCACATGTGGGAGCTCAAGATTGATGACATTGAACCCTTCAAACTTTATCTTTTTGTTTAGAAGTTATTTCTAACCGCCCATCTCTGCAGCAGTGACTTATGCGTTCATTGTTTGTCGGTGTGTGTGTTCTGGGGAAGTTTTAAGAAGAGATGGATAGTTACAATCCCAGATAACAATTGACCAGTTCTTGCAACTTGTTTAAAAATCTTTGTTTTATAAGAAATGAATGATGCTGAGTTTATTGGAAGAAGCCTGGTTAAAGCCCCTTTTATTCTGAGTATCAACAGTAAAGGCAAACAATTGACCATTTTGGTGAGTACATTAAACTTGAAAACTAATGGTATAACCTCTGAAGTAGTGGTGCTAGATAATATGCACACTTCTCCCATCCCGGTCGGAACACTTGTTGGATATGGTCATTGTCTAGCACTTGTATGGTGCAAATGAAACTTGTCATTTGCTGTCAACCCAAGCCTAAATGGTTCCAGGTCTTGCTGGATGTGGGTACAGTCTGTTTAATTCGTTGAGAAATGGCAAATGGAACCAAACACCGTAATCGTCAGTGAACATTCCCAGTTATAACCTTATGATGGAGGGGAGGTGAAATAGTTGAAGATGTCTGAACCTGGGACATTACCATGAGAAACCCATGCAGCAGCATCCTAGACTGAGACGATTTATCCAAAACCCCCAATCACCTCCCTTTGTGCTAGGTGTGACTCCAGCCGCCTGCTGTTTGTGGAACCTTCTTACGTGCACATTGGTTCAGAACAGATGTAGGCCATTTAACCTCTCAATCCTAGTCTGCTATTTATGGCTGATCTAGGATCTAACTCCATATCCCCACCCTTGTCTCATTTCTCTTAAGACCTTGGTTAGAAAAAATCTAACATCTCAGTTTTAAGGCACACAATTGATCTAGATTTAATTGCCATTTGTGGAAGAGAGTTCCAAACTTCTACTGCCCTGTGTGTGAAGAGGTGATTCCTAATTTCACTCCTGAAAGGTCTGATTTTTACACCCCCAAGCCTTCTCGCCCTGGACTCTATCTAGTTAGCGGAAATAATTTTAGTCTGGCTGCATTTGGTGGTGCTGAAATTGCAAAGGGTGCATGTTCTTCTGCAGGCTGTTAAGAAACCCATATCCTGTTGCCTGACACATATAAATACACTTGAAGATCCCGAGGATGCTTTCAAGTTGGTGTTAGGAGATACAGTGATTCTCATGACACTGCATCGAGTTAAAATGGGCAAAAACTTGTGTAAAAGCAGTTGGTCTTAACTCCTTGTGAGGCAATTAAAGGAATTCACTTCCAGCTATAAGTGAGTCTCTCAAATCCAATTGCTTGATTTGGGAAGGGGGAATTGCGCAAATGATCCAATGAGGCTTTTACTTGCCTTATTTCATGTCAAAATGTTGCAGATGGAGATGTATTATTTGAATTGATTACTTTCATATGACCCTTTTTTTTAGGTCTTGCTTCCATTATGAAAAGACTCTTGACAAAATATGACAATCTATTTGAAGTCTCTTTTCCCTACTCTATGGGGTGGCATGGTAAGGTTAACGAAATCTTGTAATGATCTGTGTGAGTACAGACTGCCATTATATTACAATTCACAAAGAAGTAGATGCAACACAACGATTGAAATCCGTGATCCAAAAATGTTTAAAACATGTCAATTTTCTAACATGAAGCAGGCCGCCATGTGAGATGTACCAAGTAAATTGATCAGTTAAATATTCATTAAATAAGAAGGGACTTTTAATACCCTGATCTAGGAGTAGACTGCTGCTTGAAGATAATAATCTTTATTGTCACAAGTAGATTTACATTAACACTGCAATGATATTACTGTGAAAAGCCCAGAGTCGCCACACTACGGCGCCTGTTTGGGTACACTGAGGGAAGGAAGCGGAGCACCCGGAGGAAACCCACGTAGACACAGGGAGAACGTGCAGACTCCGTTTGGACAGTGACCCAAGCCTGAATCGAACCTGGGACCCTGGTGCTGTGACGCAACAGTGCTAACCACTGCACTACCGTGCCGCCCGTGGAGTGGATAAAAGGATTGAAAAAACTGGAACTATAGCTAAAACTTACTTTATTTAGGCCCTGATTTACTTTCTGTTCGCATTTAAGATTTTAAGAGAGTTAGAATGCTTGGTGCAATTCTAGGACTGCCACAGGTTTTTCTTGGAAGGAAATAATTGGGGTAGGTGATGGCTGTAACACTCGCTGTTCAAGGTCTGACAGTTCAATTTAGGAAATGTGGTTCTATTCTCAATTGGAAATGGATATAACGATCATTTGAGTAAAGTAATATATAAACTACTTCACATTAGCCCAGTCTATTCTGCTGATCAGGGATTTGAGAGTTTAAACAGTGTTTCCCTTCTTGATTTATTACTGTGTTCATCAGTTAACTTGGCCTCTGGCTATTCAGTTCCACAGAGGCGAATGTGGTATTGTTTGAAAGATTAACCTTTTTTTAATGTTTGCCCCCTATAATGTATGAAGAAACCTTGATTTTATTCCCCTGTGGCTGATGAGAATGAGGAGGGGATTGAGCTGCTCTTGCCCAATACCAGCTTAACTCTCAGGTTTCTGAAAGAATGTGAGGCGCTCACCACAGATAATTGGGGTCTGCTGACTTTGTTTGGATCCTGGCACGATTTTAACACAAAGTTGCGCGACTCACTCATGGCGGTGGGAATCGTGGCGGGCTTTGACGTGATTGGAAAAGTCTGTTCCTCGCCAGTGGAAAATTAATTTGGAATTGTGTTCTCCTGACTTTGATGGCAGGTCAAAGGCAGGTCGAGTTTCCCGATGATCTATGTTGGGAACCACATTTGCATCTCATGAATGCTTATTAAAAGGCCAGTTCAAGGGAATTACGCACCCCCTCCAAGTTAAGTGCCCCACCAGCGGATAATTAGAAGTGCCTGTTTCCCAACTTCTAAGTGACGTGCATTTGGCGAGGTTCTATTCCTCCAGGACCTGGAACTCAGTAGACGTTGTTTTTGCCTTTTAAGACTATGGCGGCATGGTAGCACAGTGGTTAGCACTGTTGCTTCACAGCGCCAGGGACCTCAGTTCAATTCTCGGCTTGGGTCACTGTCTGTGCGGAGTCTGCACGTTCTCCCCGTGTCTGTGTGGGTTTCCTCCGGGTGCTCCGGTTTCTTTCCACAAGTTCCAAAAGACGTGCTGTTAGGTGAATTGGACATTCTGAATTCTCCCTCCGTATACCCGAACAGGCGCCATAGTGTGGCGACTAGGGGATTTTCACAGTAACATCATTGCAGTGATAATGTAAGCCTACTTGTGATAATAAAGATTATTATTAAAAATATCAGGTGCCTCCAGCACCAAGGCTGGTGTTAGGATGCCGGACCAGACACCAAACAATTTGCAATTTGTAAAACCGTGAGGAAAGGATACTTCACCCTTGGAGTGATGACTCTGTCCAATAGGTATCTTTTATGTTAAAATAAACTTTAATGTAAACACAGAATTTACCACATTAACATCAAATAAACAGCTAAACTGTTCTTAAATAAGAGGAAAAAAATCTTTACCTCACTATCTACACCTGGCACAAAATCCACTGATAAATAAAGTTAGCAAATCAGGTTACTTGCTGTTCTCTGTGCAGACCTTTGGAGCGAGACCCTTTCAGGAACAACCTGAAAATCCTGCCTTGTCAGACTAGAATCCTATGACCAAGTGTTGTTCAATTTAAAGTTTTTGCAACAGACTGAAAAACGTCAGACAGTCTTGGTTCCTCCGATCTGTATCCCAGTGGGACAGTGGTTAGCTTCACAGCGCCAGGGACCCGGGTTCGATTCCCGGCTTGGGTCCCTGTCTGTGTGGAGTCTGCACGTTCTCCCTGTGTCTGCGTGGGTTTCTTCCGGGATCTCTCCCGTGGGTTTCCTCCCACAAGTCCCAAAAGACGTGTTTGTAAGGTGAATTGAATATTCAGAATTCTCCCTCCGTGCACCTGAACAGGCACCATAGTGTGGTGATGAGGGGATTTTCACAGTAACTTCATTGCAATGTTAATGTAAGCCTACTTGTGACACTAATAAAGATTATTATTATTAAGATGTCCCATGACTTACTTAACTGGGACTAAATACAATGTCTCAAATCATTTACACCCCTGGGAACTCCAGCAATCAAAACAATATTGCATTAGCCATCTCTCTGTAAACAAGTAAATAGTTAAAATCAGTGATTACCTCACCTTTTATGACTCCTTAATTACAGATTTAGTGGACATACAGCCTGTATGTATTTGAACCTAAGGTTATTAATAACATTACTACAACAAGCTATAAAATTTAATATTTAACAAATCCCTTCATTCATCACACTAGGCACGGGAGGCAAGTCCAGAAGATAGGGGTGAGACGGAAGCTTGATTGGGCATTGTGGGTGAAGCACTAGAGGAGAGGTGGGGGGGGGGGCTGTTGATGGAGGCTGGACTGGGGGTGGGTGGGGGAACAAGAAAGGAAAGGTGTGAATGAGACCGGAATATGGTGTGGTCATGAAACAGAGTGGAGTAGTGAAAAATTGTCCTGGGGAAAGAGTTTTACGACTGTCCAAGGAAGAGTCAGAGACTTTCCTGGGGCTGAGGCCATGCTCTCGAGGCATTTTGAAGTGGCTGTCCTGGGGCTAAATGGTCCATTTTAGAGGGGTCTGCATGGCACACATGTTGTGGTTCCAGTCTCGGGTGGGAGAAGGCCTCTCTGTTCAGTGACAGCTGTGCACAGAATGCATGTCTGAGCACAAATCCAGCAGAAAATGCTGGGCGGGGTTTTCAAGATGGCCACCACCCTTCCTATGGAGACTTTGTGGAGCTCGCATGCTGGAACCAGTACATCAGACGAAACGTGGACGGACTCTTCCACCTTCGGTCCAGTGTGTCCTCAACTCGGGGGCTGCCTACTCCCATCCTTGCTCTCTTCCTTTTGTTGTGAGTGATCTTTTCCTGCATACCATCTGATGGATTCACTGTGAGCACCATGAATGAAAGAGCAGTTTAGAAGCATCTATGTCTGTTGTGCGTGCTGAGCTCTTGCTTGTATACCTTGTAAATAAGGTATTGATACTTTTTGTGCAGAATCTTACATGAGATGGCAATGTTGAAGTGGCTGGTGGACATTCGCTGCTGATGTCCCATATGCTGGTCATGTGTGGCCTCTCTAACTCTTTGACTACCTGATGCCCTTATGAGAGTGTGAGCTTGAGTGAGTAAAAGTTTCACTCACTCTGGCAGAGTGCAGCAGATCATTCCTCCTTTTCCTGCACTACAATGTGGCCCTTTTTTTTTTGCCATGGATGCTGACCTCCCTAACGACCTCCTCCCAAGCCAACATGGATAGGTGGGAGGGCCTCCTGCTCACATCATAATACAATAAGACATACGAGCAGAATACGGCCATTTAGCCCATCGAGCCTGCTCCGCCATTCAATCTTGACTGATATGTTTCTCATCCCCATTTTCCTCTGCCTTCTCCCCATACCCCCTGATCCCCTTATTAATCAAAAACCTAGATATCTCTGTCTCATAGACACTGTGATTTGGCCTCCACAGCCTTCTGTGGCAGAGTTCTACAGATTCACCACTGGCTGTAGAAATTCCTCCTCATCTCAGTTTTAATGGATCGTCCCTTCAGTCTGAGGCTGTGCCCTCGGGTTCTGCTTTCTCCTTCTGGTGGAAACATCCTTTCCACGTTCACTCTATCTCGGCCTCTCCGTATTCTGTAAGTGTCAATGAGATCCTCACCCCCCCCCAATCCTTCTAAACTCCATCGAGTCCAGACTCAGAGTCGTCAACCACTCCTCATTTCCCAAGAAGCTATTCCTGGACAGTCTGGAGGAGAATCCCCAGGGTGGCCTTACTGAATGATGAAACAGAGGACCAGGGCCTTTTAGGCACCATGGAGTACCTGTACGACACAACACCTGGCTTACAGTGAGTGTATATCTGCCCAGGTGCCGTTTCGATATGGTGAATGGATCCTAGACCTCATGACGTAATGGCGTGGTGAGGGAGCCCCTGCCTGCTCCACCATGAGACTCGCCAAGCTCCTCGCTATGCATAATTAATTAACTAAAAAGTGGAAGATCACGCAGGTTCATCGATCGGTTTGCTGCCCAGTGGGAAACCCGTCGTCTTTCCCACCTGTTACGGCACTTCATAGAACATAGAACAATACAGCGCAGTACAGGCCCTTCGGCCCACGATGTTGCACCGAAACAAAAGCCATCTAACCTACACTATGCCATTATCATCCATATGTTTATCCAATAAACTTTTAAATGCCCTCAATGTTGGCGAGTTCACTACTGTAGCAGGTAGGGCATTCCATGGCCTCACTACTCTTTGCGTAAAGAACCTACCTCTGACCTCTGTCCTATATCTATTACCCCTCAGTTTAAAGTTATGTCCCCTTGTGCCAGCCATTTCCATCCGCGGGAGAAGGCTCTCACTGTCCACCCTATCTAACCCCCTGATCATTTTGTATGCCTCTATTAAGTCTCCTCTTAACCTTCTTCTCTCCAACGAAAACAACCTCAAGTCCATCAGCCTTTCCTCATAAGATTTTCCCTCCATACCAGGCAACATCCTGGTTAATCTCCTCTGCACCCGCTCCAAAGCCTCCACGTCCTTCCTATAATGCGGTGACCAGAACTGTACGCAATACTCCAAATGCGGCCGTACCAGAGTTCTGTACAGCTGCAACATGACCTCCCGACTCCGGAACTCAATCCCTCTACCAATAAAGGCCAACACTCCATAGGCCTTCTTCACAACCCTATCAACCTTCGTCTCCAGAATGGAAAATGCCGGTTACAGTGTTGAATGCAAGATGGAAAATTGTCTGCCGGATGGATCCAGAACCAAAGGAGGCTCAGCAAAGTAAAGATCTCCTTTGCCAGAGGCTTCCTTACATCTTAGGACTGGGCACCCAGAGGAATTGTTCCTGGTAATAGACAAAATTCCACTCCTGCATAGATGAGAGTCAGTCTTTAGAGATGATCTTGAAAACCAATGGGTTAAAATGGTCCCAGCCTCACCCTAGCAGGTCCACACACACTGGTCGTTCCCCCTTTCTGCTGTGCACCTGCCCTACTTTTAAAGTCAGTCCATAGCTTCCAAATGAAGCAGGGCAGATGAGTTCTTTAGATTCAAGATGAACATATGGATTAATATTTATAAAACAATGTCCTACCACTAAGGGAACACCAATACTTGCTGACTTTAAAAATGATGGCTGTTGGGGGGGGGGGGGGGGGCACGTGGCGCAGTGGTTAGCAGTAAGATTGCGACACTGAGGACCCAGGTTCGAATCCCGGCCCTGGGTCACTGTTCATGTGGAGTTTTCACGTTCTCCCCGTGTCTGCGTGGGTTTCACATCCACAACCCAAAGATGTGCAGGTTAGGTGGATTGGCTGCGCTAAATTGCCCCTTAATCAGAAAAAAAAAAAATTGGGGACTCTAATTTTATAAAACAAATTATGGCTGTTATGCTCTTATATGAAATTTTGTTGCAGTTCACTGTAATTCCAAATGGGCATGGGGATGCAGCATAAAATGGTTATTAATTTGACACTAATTTGTTAATCTCACTTGAGCCACAGTTTGGTGGTTTGGGATTTAGAAATGTTGAGTTGTACTAGATCGCACCTTGATATACAGTACTTGCCATTGTTGTGTTAATAATACAATTCTATTTCAACAGGAGCCCCCACAGGACAGTCCATTCTTGATGACAATTCCCATTGGCAGCTCCATGCTCACTACTATCCACCATTGTTGCGGTCTGCAACAATCAGGAAATTCATGGTAGGGTATGAGCTTCTAGCGCAGGCCCAAAGAGATTTGACAGCTGAACAGGTGAGAATGGGCACAGAGGTCACTTTGTATACATTACCAGTCACATTGCAGAATATACACTGAAATAATCATAACTGTCCACTTTCATATTCTCTCCCTGTGGAGTTTACTGGCCTCTAAACAGTAAGGGACTGTCAGTGATGATGCAAGAAGCATAAAAGATGCAGATTGGATTATATCTGTATGAGCAAAATGTTTGAGTGCTTGCTTCTTTTAAGTATTTACAAAGGAAGACTTGAGAGCTAGGTCCCTGCCTTTTAATTCCCAAAGCCTGTCTGCCATTTACAAGGCACAAGTCAGGAGTGTGATGAAATATTCTCTACTTGCCTGGATGAGTACAGGTCCACGAACATTCAATAAGCTTAACACCGTCCAAGACAAAGCAATCTGCTTGATTGTCACCTATCCACCACATTAAATATTTGATCCCTCCAGTATTGGTGCTCAGACGCTGTAGAGTGTATGACCTACAAGATGCGCTGTGTTACAACACCCTGGGCTAGTGTGCAGTGAATTCCAGCCCCACTTGGCCCGGAGTCATAACACAAGTGAATTAACCAATAATTCTTAGAAAAATGCCCAAAGTCTTTGACCCTTGCTGCCCAATAATTACAGCCCCCAGGCTTGTAAGTTGAAACACAAATCATTTTATTAATAACAAGAACTATAATGAAATATGCAGCAAATACAACTGGTTAACTATTTATTATCCTTATATATAATATATACACACACACATACACAAGACAGACAATCACAGAGGGGGGGGCGGGGTGAAAATCATAAGTAAAAGGGAAAAGAGTCTTTGTTTCAGGTGGCTGTTTATGGCACCTTTCTCCTCTTTTTACAATCCGAGAAGGGTACTTGATCGAAACCCCAATATTTTAGTTTATTTGAAAGACAGTGCGGAAGGAATAATTCATTCCAGAAGTGATTGCATGAATAAATTGGGCTTTGATATTTTTAAAACAAAACTTTATTATGAATACCATATTAAAATTTTAACTTCACACTCGAAAAGAACATGTTACAACTACCCCTTAAACACTGTGACTCAATGTCCATTGAAACAAATAGAAAATAAACATACAGCCCTCGATCTATCTTAAAATCAGCATAGCATAGAGTAATACTTGTTTTATAAAGCAGATTTGTCTCCTATTAGAACCCGCCAGACTCTGGCTGAATATCTTCAAAAACCTGGTGTGTTTCAGTCTCTTCCTTAGCCCTAGACAAGGCTGCTCTGCTTTAAATATTATTATTCATTTATAACTATCCTACTAAGAGAATTGTGGACTCAATGTCAGACAGATCAGACTTCACCTCTTTTCTCTTCAAAGCCTCTTCCACAAAATTGACTCTCTGCATCACTTGGCTACACCAAAAACCGACATCATCTCCCCAAGCTGAAATGCAAATTAACTCTGCAGACTGAAAGTACATGATTCCCCAGGGACATTCCCCTTTCAAACCACAGTGCTTTAGCCCAGACTGAAAAACCACATTCCTTTGGTCAGTTTCACCATCTGGCTCCTAAAAGCTCCCATGCCTTTACAAAATAAAATATTTTTAAAGAAAAAATGACCACTGCAGTCAAGCACACTATAATACCAGGCTTTTAATTCTTAAATTGTGCCAATATTTAAAGCCAATATTTGTAAAATCCTCCGTTCGTCATACTGTTCAACCTTTGCTTTCAGTTTGAGCTTTTTATCGTCGATTCATTCAGGTCTCTGTAGTTTCTAAAATACTGCACTCACAGCCTTTCTGGAGAGAGAGAGCAGGTCCTTGTCTTTGTTTGTAGCCTGCAATGGTTTCTCTGTAGATTCATTCATTCAGGTTATCTGCAGCTTCAGAAATAGAACATCCACAGCCTTCCTGGAGAGAGAGAAAGCAGGTCCTTGTCTTTGTGTGTCTAGGACTTAACCGCTCCATGAGGTTTCTGAGCACCATCCGACTGGGATAGAATCCAGTCACCACCTATTACCAGGCATGGAAGTTTCCCTCCAAACCTCACACCATCCAGACTTTAAACTACATCGTAATCCCTTCACTGTCAGCCCTACAAAAAGGTGGCTCAGTAGCATCTTGTCGAGGGCCAATGGGGATGAACAGTAAATTCTGGCTTTCCTAGCAACCTCCATATCTTATAAATGAATTGAAAAAAAGTTTGAAATGAGAGTCGGTAAAATTGATATAAATTAGATAAAGACTGTAGACAAATTAAAAGGGCTCAAAACCATTCTAATATGGGGGCAGTATTTATTCCAGCCTGTGTGTAGGGTATGGGCTACCACAGACCCATTAACCTTACTTCAATCCCATGTAAAATAATGGGTAGAATTTCCACCCCTGTGCCATGTTTTGCAGCGGTGGAAGCGGCCCACCATTTGCGGGATTTCCTGGTTCTGCCGCTGTCACCGGTGTTTCCCATTGTTCACATCCTCCGCCGCTGGGGAAGCCACGGTGGAGGGTCGCCACTGTCGATGGGACTGGAAAATCCCACCCACTAGTGAAATGGAATGTCAGTGAACAGGGATTTGGAAGAAGGTGTTTCTTTTTCTGATCTATTTCCTTGCCTTCCTCCGAGAAAGCAGTGTTACAGATAAGCCGCTCAGCATATTGCACCTCGAAATCCAGAGGCATTTGACAACATACTAAACAACAATTGTTAAACTTCAACCTGTGGAGAGGGTTTCAATAATGAGTTGACAGAAGGGGGTGAAAGCTAAAAATACTTGTTAAAGGGCGGCACGGTGTCACAACGGTTAGCACTCCTGCCTCAGCGCTAGGGACCCGTGTTTGATTTTGGCCTTGGGTGACTGTTTGTGTGGAGTTTGCACGTTGTCCCCTTGTCTGCGTGGGTTTCCTCCGGGTGCTCCGGTTTCTTCCCATAGTCCAAATATAAGCAGGTCAGGTGGATTGACCAAGATCGATGCGCACGATTGCGGGTATAGTGGGTCTAGGTAGAGTGCTCATTTGGAGGATTGGTGCACTGTAGGGATTCTATGAATTCTATGGAGTTTTAATGAGAAGCGGGAAAATAAAGTGATAAATCCCAAAGATCAATGCTGGGTCCACTCCTGTTTCTAATTTTCATCAATGACTTGGACTCAAAACTGCTAAGCGATCAAATTTATAGATGGTATCAAATAAGGAAGGGTAACTAGTGGAATCAGAGGAGGCAGCCTAGAAATTACACAATGGTGTGTGATGCTCCTCTCTATTTTCATTACTACTGTCAGGAAGCCTTGAAGCAGATACTGTAATAATGCTTCATGTAGTGCCTGCAGTCTGGAGCTTCTGCCATACATTGTGACCTGTGTAGTACATATCCCAGCCACCTGCAGACACCTGGATAGATGAAAGGCTGAGCAGATTAGGCATAGATTTGAAAACGTTACCACATTAGACTCACAAGTTACTGGCTGCACATCATCTACACCTGACAGATGTTACTGGAGCAGGTGGCAGAAAGATTTTCCAGCAGTATTATGTTCATAATCTCCTGTCAGTCCCTAAATTGCACTTTAATTAATCTATTGTGTCATTTTAATCATTACGTGCTGTGACTGAATCATTCTTTAACCTGCAGGCAGCTGAACGCTTGAGGAATCTACCAGAAGTTCACTACAAGCTGAAGCAGAATCAGCAAGAAAAATGAATGGATTCAAATAAACTGTAACAGACCTGCATCATCACAATTTCTGCTTACATTGATGAGTGTCCAAAGTGTCTTACTTTTAAAAAATCTCCAAAAATGTAACATTCAATTAAAAGCCTTTGACGCCCACTGTAGCCTTTTGTAATCTGTTCTCCATTAAACTTTGTTCTGAAAGGTGCGCATCTCCCTTTAATCACAGTTCAACCCCAAATTTAAAAAAGGATCTTGTGTGGCCTTGCACCTGTATGTCCCCTAGCTTGCTTATTAATAACTTGGGACCTATAATTGAAACTTGGGATTGGTGTTACCATAAGAACATAAAAGCATGAGAAATAGAGGAAAGTGTAGGCGTCAACTCTGATATTCAATATGATCTTGGTTGATGATCTGCCTTAATTCCACCTTCTTGCCTGCTACCCATATCCATGGTTCCCCGAAGAATCCAAAAATCTGTCCATCTCAGCTTTAAATATATTGAGCAATAGAGCATCCACAACCCTCTGGCTAGAGAATTCCAAAGCTTCAGAACACTTTGATTGAAGAAATGTCTTCTCATCTCAGTCCTACATGGTTCATCCATATCCTGAAACAGTGGCCCTATGATCCAGATACCCCAGCCAGGGGAAGCAACCACTCAGTGTCCACCTTATGACGCGCCCTAAGAATCCTGGGCTGGATTCTCCGTCCCTCCACATTTCTGTTTTACCCCGCCAGCGGGATACTCCATTATGCCGGCTAGTCAGTGGGGTTTCCTTCTATTATTTATCCTTCTAAACTCCAGAGTATAGGCCCAATTTATTTAACTTCTATGAACAGACAGTGTGGAACACAAAGGGACATTGACAAGTTGGTGAAATAGGCTGATATGTGGCAGTTGACGTTCAATGTGGAGAAATGTGAGATGATACATTTTGATAGGAAAAACATGCAGAAACAGTATAAAATGAAGGGTACAACTCAGAATCTGGGTGTATATGCGCATAAGCCATTAGAGATAGTAGGAAAGATTGAGAGAGCTGTTAATAAAGTATCCTATTAATTTATTATTATTAAGTGCACATCTAAATACTTCTTCAATGTTATGAGGGTCTCTGCCTCCACCACCATTTCAGGCAATGAATTCTAGACTCCCACCACCCTCTGGGTGAAAAGCTTTTCCTTACATCCCCTCTTACCTTAATTCTATGCCCCCTGGTCATTGATCCCTCCACAAAGGGGGAAAGTTTCTTCCTGTCTATCTATGCCCCTCATAATTTTAGACATCTCAATCATGTCCCCCCTCAGTCTCCTCCGCTCCGAGGAAAACAATCCAGTCTATCCAATCTCTCTTCATAAATAAAACCCCAGCCCAGGTAACATCCTGGTAAATCTCCTCTGCACCCTTTAATGTGCTATCACATCCCTCCTATAATGTGGATTCTGGTTTCGGATGACTGTGTGGAGTTTGCACTTTTGCACTTTTTCCCCGTGTCTGTATTGGTTTCCTCCAGGTGCTCCGGTTTCCTCCCACAGACCAAAGATCTGCAGATTAGGTGGATTGGCCATGCTAAATTGCCCCTTAGTGTTCAATAGGTTAAGGACCACCTTAATGGGCCCTACTCTTTCCCTAGTTATCTTTTTACCCTTAATGCACTCGTAAAACAACTTAGGATTTTCCTTTATTTTATCTGCCGGTATACTTTATTAACATATGCCGCCTCAAACAAAAGTGTTTAAAGCAGCAGCTTTTAAAAACAATGTTTGTAAACACACTAGCTATGATTGACAGCCTCGTGTCACATCAAAGGCAGCTAAGTGTTTCCTGCTGTGAGAAAGAGGAAGACAAAGCACTTATCTGCTTTTGATGTGGTGAGGACATGTCACTCATAGCAAGAGTGTTCATAAAAGTTGTGGTTAGCATCAAAGCAGGGTAATGGTAACTTGCTGTGTGAAATTGAGTGGAAGATCTGCATTTTAAAAGCTGTCAAGGGATTTCAAGTCCTGTGAAGTGTACTGGGCTTTTGACAAAGCCTCTGACACTTGTAACAGCTGCTGCTTTTAACACATCTGTCTGAGTCAGCAGATGTGAGGAAAGGGTAAGTGAAAATGCAATGATTTTTCAACCTACTGCCTAGACTTTTCTTAGCTTTCAGGCGAGGGTCTCTTCTGGAGAGGCGGTCGAATGGGGGTCTGATTGGGGGAGTCTGATGGGAAGGCTGGGATGTATTTGATGGGGGATTTGTGGCGGGGTCTGATGGGGCTGGGATGTATTTGATGGGGGATTTGTGGCGGGGTCTGATGGGGCTGGGATGTATTTGATGGGGGATATGTGGTGGAGTCTGATGGGCTGGGACGTATTTGATGGGGGATTTATGGGGGGTGGATGGGTTGTCATCATGCCTGCGTGCTGTGGGGGGGAGGGAGGGTTGACTGCACTTCTTGTGGTGGTGGGGGAAAGGATGCCTCTACTTGTCAGCAGATGGGGGAGCAAGAATTTGCATTGTGGTGAGGTGGGGGTCCAGGAACTGGACCTCAATATCGGGCCGGCTGCTCAAAATGGCAGCCCGATACCGTGTTTCTGAAAGAATCCTGCGAGCTTCCCTCCATGCATACATTTGCACAGAGATTGGGACTGAACCGCTCATGGGCACCGCTCCTAGTGCCAGCAGGGACCAGGAGCGACTCCTCCGGCAGGAGCGCCTAGTCTCCAGAATGGGAAAATCCAACCCATTATATCAGAGAAGAAGATTTACATATAAATGATTTACTCGTGGGAGAAATGCTTGGGTTTTTGGATGTTAGTCTGTGAAAGGGGAAGGGGACAGCAGTTCGGTGTAGAGGAAAGTACTGATGGCAAAGGCATGGAATTGAGGGTGATAGAAGAATAAATAAGGATATCCCAGACAAAATAGTCTCTGGAAAGTAGGGGCAAAATGTGCTTGATGAAGTTAATGTGGAGAATGCAAGGTGAGGAAAAGGGTGTTGCAGTGGAGAATGAGACAGATATGTCAAAGCTTTCGCGATTATAGATGATTTACAATTTGGTTGAGGTTCCAGAAGACCATTTGAGACGCTCCAGTGGAGAAAGTAGAATTATCAGAATGATTGGATACTGCGAAACTGGGAGAAATGTGGGACTTTTATTAAGTGACTATCAAAAGTCCATTTCCAGAAATGGTGAAGTGAAAGTTTAGAAAAGGAATGAAAGAATCAGAGATCTAAAGATGAGGTGTGGGAGTAGCAAAAGGGGAGCTCCGGTAATTTTTCAATTTGGATTAAGCACAGGAAGCAGCACCAACCGTCATCAAATATAATAGAAGGAGAGGTCATTTCAGGGCCTGGGAAAACTGGATCAGTGTTCTACATCTCCTACAAAAAAGATAGAAATAACTGGACCCCATGTGGATTCCCATAGCAACACCTTTTATTTGACTGAAGTGTGTAGGGTTACTGAGCATTAGAGGCCCTATCTGGAAAAGCGAAGTGTTTGACCTTCATGGCATTAATCTTGCAGAATAATTTTGATCAGTTTGTTTGTTTGGAGTTGAATCTGTTATTGACAGTCTATCCAGTGAAACATTCACATTCAATTTTTATATGCTAGTGTTGAATAACTAGAGACTGGCTTGGTTAAATCTGTGATTGTATGCTCCCAGTTGGAAAGTTGCAGGGACTAACTTAAGAGATAAAGCCCTGATTCTTCAATCTACATCGCTCCCCACTGGGAATATTAAGTTAGCCCTTGCATGTTTTCCAGGCTTTGGTTATTAATACTCTTCATCGTTGACACTTGAGCATAAAGAATACCCACTCTGGAAATATTCAGGAAGCCTCAGTGAAACATACACAAGCATGACCCAGTGCTTTCAGCAGGGGAGAGAAGAAAAATAAATGCATGACTTTGATCCATTAACAAAATTCCAGTATTATAAAATAAGACTCAAATTGGAAGAGCAAGATCTAACACTTCCAGGATTTCCTCCCACATTCCCATCAAGCCAGTCACTGAGAAATATAAACAATATTGATATTTTTACCTGATCACATTTTCTAACTAAAATATGTTGAGTTAGAGTTGTCTTAATCAGAGAATGCAAAGAAACAATAACATCTTTGTAAACATTTTTTTTTGTGTTGGCAGAAATTGACAAATTTATTAGTGTCTTTTATTATAGAATCATAGAATTTACAGTGCAGAAGGAGGCCATTCGGCCCATCGAGTCAGCACCGGCTCTTGGAAAGAGCACCCTACCCAAGGTCAACACCTCCACTCTATCCCCATAACCCAGTAACCCCACTCAACACCCAACATTAGTCTCTTTTGAAGAGGTGTTGAGCAGATAGATAAAGGAGAACCAGGAAATGTCATATATTTGGATTTCCAAAAGGCATTTGATAGGATATATAAAAGGTTATCATACAAGATAGAAGCTCTTGGCATTGGGGATTATATATTAACATGGATGGAGGATTGGCTAACTAACAGAGAAGAAAGTCTGAATAAATTTCAGGTCAGCAAACTGCAGCTAGAGGGGTGCCACAGCCTGAACTAATTCTGATCTATATTCCTGATGTGAAAGAAGAGCCAGAGGGCTGGATTCTCTGATTTTGAGGCTATGTCTGGAGGAAGTGTCTAGTTTTACAATGAAAAGGTTGGCGCCGCCCCCACACTGATGCTACGCCCGGTGGGGGGCTAGCAGCGGCGCCTAGTAAAACTCCCGGCATTTCTGACATAAATGGTTGGAGAATTGCCGGGTCCGTGGCCGCACATGCAGCGGTCGCACCGTACAACATGGTGCCGGCCATGCATGGACCCAGCCGGCCAAATAGTGTCCCCCTGGACCCCCCCCACCAGACCCCCCAGTCCTCTCCGAAGCCCCCCACCCCTGCCAGCAGTGGGGATATATCTTAGCATAACATTTTTTATTTTATTTTTTATTCTCCTTTTTCACATTTTCATCCATCAACAATAAACAATAATCAGCAAGATATGTCAGTCCCCATAATAATAACGATCCCATCTACCCAACAACCCCCAAACCTCAACCCGCATGTTTACATAAACAAATGACAAAAATGAATCAGGGATTACCCGGAGTCGCCCTTAATTTTACACAGCTCCCCCCCCCCCCCCCCCCCACAACCCCCCCCCACCCCCCACCCCAGGTCTCCAGCTCCTCCCGTCCACTGCCTCTTGTAAAACTCCTCCTCCCAACCTCGGTTCCTTCCCCCCCAACTTTCCACCCCGGCTAGACTACTCGGACCCTGTTCTGCCAGGCCCCGATGGCCGCAGCCCCTCCCCCCACCTCACTCCCGTTCACTGGCCGGCTTAAACCGGCCAGCGTGGAGGCCCCCGCCCGGGTCCCTTTCCCACTTGCCATTCCTTAGGAAAGCCCAAAGATCCCCTTTTAGCACACAAACCCCGCATATCCACCTACACCCCAAAGAACCCTCATTTCGAGTGAAAGCCCCGTCCCTTCCCTTGTCCAAATATATACCACATTGGCTCCTTTAGTCTCTACACCCATGCGCAGTGATACAAAAAAGAAGAAAATACAGTCATGAGGTTACATCGGCACATGGCCATTCCTCAATTTGTCAGTTCTGCCACAGTCCTTCTGCTTTCGCAAACTCCTCCGCTGCTTCCGCCGTTCCAAAATAAAAGTCCCTGAGCTTGTAAGTCACCCTCAGCTTCGCTGGATATACAATGCCGCACCGCACCTTGCTAATATACAGTGCCCTCTTCACCCAGTTGAAGGCAGCCCGCCTCCTTGCCAGCTCCACCGTAAAGTCCTGGTATACACGTGTACCAGCTCCAGCCCACTGCACCACCCGCTTCTGCTTGGCCCAGCTCAGGACCTTCTCCTTCACACTGTACCTACGGAAGCACAGAGTCACTGCCCTTGGCGGCTCACTCGCCTTTGGTACAGGCCTCCACGACCGATGAGCCCGATCCAGTTCATATCGGAAGGGATCCTCCCCCTCCCCCAATAGTTTTGCCAACATCGCGGCAAAATACTCAGTCGGCTTCGGTCCTTCAACTCCTTCGGGCAGCCTCACAATCCTCAAATTCTGTCGGCTGCATCTGTTTTCCAGGTCTTCCATTTTTCCTCGCAGATCCTTGTTAGTATCCATCACCTTCCGCATCTCTTTCCCCATCGAGGCAAGTTGATCACCGTGCTGCAATAACGTCTCTGCCACTTCCTTCAGCGCCTCCCCTTGCTCTCGCACCTCCGCCACTGCGCTCGCCACCTCCGTCCTCACCGGGGAAACCGCCTCCTCCATCAGCACACTCAAAACCTCCCTCATCTCCTTCCTCACCATCTCCATGCATTTCGCAATCTGCGCCAACTGCTTTTCAAATTCTGCAGCCATCATCTTAGTTATTTCTTCAGCCGTAAGCAGTGCGGCCTTTCCTGGTGCTCCAGCCTCCATTTTCCTTGTTGACCCCGCGGTGACCTTTCCACTCCCCGACGGACCTTCAGCTGTTTTTTTTCCGGCCGTTTTCTTGCTCACCCTCGACATTTTTCTTTGTTCTTTTTTCCCTCCTGTGTCTTCACTGTGCCTCCTCCGTGCCTTCTCCCTGCTTCTGCCGCCTCCGTGGACCCTGGGACCGGGCTTAAAGCCCCGAAAATGCCGTTGCCGAACAGGAGCTCACCATTGTGCGGCCGCCTCCCGCCCACTGTCACCGGAAGTCCTTAGCATAAAAAACCTTGCCATCAGAAAGACCATACTATTTCTCATTTCCGTAATGTAGCAAATATTTAACTGGAGGCGGCACGGTGGCACAGTGGTTAGCACTGCTACCTCACAGCACCAGGGACCTGGGTTCAATTCCAGCCTTGGGTGACTGTGTGGCGTTTACATTTTCTCGACGTGTCTGCATGGGTTTCCTCCGGGTGCTCCGGTTTCCTCCTACAGTCCAAAGATGTGAAGGTTAGGTGGACTGACCATGCTAAATTGGCCCTTAGTGTCCAAATGTTTAGGTCGGGTTATGGGGATAGAGTGGGGGCACGCACCTCGGTAGGAAACATATAAACATAGAAGGTAGGAGCAGGAGGAGGCCATTCAGCCCTTGAAACCTGCTCTACCATTCGTCACGATCATGGGTGATCAACCAATTCAATAGCCTAATCCTGCTTTCTCTTCATAACCCTTGATCCCAATAGAGCAATTGGGTGCTCTTTCAGAGGGTGGGTGCAGGCTCTGCACTGTAGGGATTCTATGATTCTAAACAAGCCTAGAAATAAGCTACATATTGTGTGTAATCCAACTGGGCTGTATTCAATGTTGAAAAATTTTCCAATACAAAATGTCACTTTCCCTTAGTTTATTTTCCACAGCACTTAGTAGGTCCGTTCTTTTTCATGTGACCATAAAGTGCAGGGGCTTAGCAGCCTGTGGGATAAAAGAAGCAATGGCTAATTTATAAGAGACACTTCTGGAACTCACAGAAATACATTGAAGAACGAGGGAGACTTTCTACAAGTGCTGACTTCTTGACATTTACTTGTGGTTACCATCTGACTGAGTTGAAAAGCTCATTTTCCATTCAGTTAAATGATGGGTATTTAAAAAGGGCATCATTCAGCTGTGGTGTGTGTGGTTTAGTGGTTTTTTCAATGAAAAGATAAAATAACTGATTTATGTTCTTGAGGCAGGAACAGCATGTCCATTCACAAGTATTACACGCTGCCAAATTAAAGACTTTCCCTCTTGTTCAGGTTGGCAATTTAACAAGTATGTGTTAGTCGCATCCTTCTCACCCTCAGGAGTTTTTTTTTCAAATAAACAGCTGGAAGGGGCCCATAGTTCCTATCCCATAAGTAAAACAGGCAGAAATTGACAATTGGTCAATTCCAACTACCTGACGTCTGGCTATAAAAGGCCTTTCTAGTCAGGAATTGATAACTTTAAATAATTTCCCCCTCCCTTCCACCCCATGTCTCTTGCTCAAAACCTTAAACCTGTGTGTCTAGTCCTTGTTTCATCAGCTAATGGTAACAGTTTTTCATTGAATACCTGATCCAGGGGCAAAATAGAAAGTCTGAAAGGACCTCTGCAGAAAGATAGCGATCCAGTTCTGTAACTTCCAAATTTGCTATTTGCATTGATTTTGTTGCACCTATCAGGAGGTGAGCTAAGTAAAATTTCCCAAGGAAGTGTAAAGATTTCTCCTAGCCGCAGCCCCTTCATGTGAGAGAAGCAGGCGGAAGATTCATGTGTGCCCCCCAAAACCCTCACCCCATCGAAATTTCCTTTGAATAATGTGGAATCCGATGTAACCAGGTTTCATGCCATTTTCTCACCCTCTTGTAGCAAGAACTGTGTGTCGGATGACAGACTGGAATTTCGGGAGCATGTGATTAAAAATCCGAGGTTATCATTTAGGCATGATATTTTAAAAAGATGTGTATCTTAATAAATACTTAATATCAATTGACTAGCCCATCTGAAGCATGCGTTTCTCTTTCAGCTCTTTTTTTTTTAAACTGGCAGCAAAATGCAACAAACTACTGGAGAAAAAACGAAACATCAAACTGAAAAAGACTGGAAGTTTGAAGTGAAAATATGAATTATTGGGAGTATGTAAGAGATTTTTTAAAAAAAATTAACACTCATATTTATATAATGCCTTATTGTGTTTCTTAGAACCATCTCATATGCTTTGTTGAGCAATGATTTAATTTAGTTACTGTTGTGTCCGTCTAGCATTTCAAGTGAGACCTTGCCATACCGCCTTCTAAATCACTATTGCGAGCATAATTCCCTCTTCCTCACAACAAAAAATAGCATCGTAAATGGAGATCTGCTGTAGGGATAACAACTTGAAACTTAATAGTATGAGTGTTGTTAAGACTGAAAAGCACTTCCTGAAAGCTTTGGAAAGAGATTCAATAATAGCTTTCATAAGGGAATTGAATATTTCCATGAAAATGGAAAAAAATTGCAGGGCTCTCTGGAAAAAGCACGGGAGTGGAACTAATTGATTAGCTCTTTTAAAGAGCCGGCAGAGGGACGAAAGGCCAAATGGCCTCCTTTTGTGTTGTGCGATTCTATGACTCTGTGTTTAAGATTTTATTGGCTACAAGCAACAAGATAGTAAACAGTCTGAGTTTGCTGCGCTCATAGGGGAAAAGCACATCTTCAATCACTGTTCTTCAGGTAAGCACAGAAATAATGCCGCCTCTGAAATAGTTTTACGATAATCTCGTCTACACCAATAGATGCAAATGTCCAATAAAAGTATTGAGAGACAAGTAAGTTTTTAACCAGTACTTTATAAAGCAAACTAATTAAAGATATTTCTTTAAGCTATGCAAGGGGAAGTAAGTCAGGTCTCTCAGAAGGAATCTGAGATATTTAATCATGCACCACTGATTTCCAAGTAGTTGCAAATTCCTTAATTGCCTCTTTTGTTCCCAACTCCCCACTCCAAGAGTGCACTGGAATTTTAAGTACAGAAAGTTCAACTTGTATAATTAAACCTATAATTATTCATACTCCAGTCTAATTAGACACTATAATCACTAATTTGAGTTGATTAGAGATAATTAGTTTAAAAAAATTAGTTGATATATAATTAGTTCTGTCTCAGAAGAGACACTACAATCTAGGGCAGCAAAGCGCGTCTGTCACAAAGTCTAATTTTTTTAATTTAGTCAGATGCACAGACCACCTCACAGCTTTCCTGATCTAAATTTACCAACATAATCATCTATTCCTTTATCCATCAAATCTGTTTCGAATTCCCTTTAGATGCATCTATACTATTCACTTCAACCATTGCTTGTGGTAGCAGATTCCACATTCTCGCCACTCTTTGAGTAAAGAAGTTTCTTTGAATTCCCTATTGGATTTCTTGGTGACAATCTTGTGTTGATTGTCTCTATTTATGCTGTTCCCCGCAAGGGGAAACATTAGTTTCCTATCCATTCAAAACCTTTCATAATCTTAAAGACTTCATTAGGTCACACCCTCGGCCTTCTTTTATCAAGAAAGGAGACCCAGTCTTGCCTGATATCTCTTACCACACATTTTTGGTATCGACCTTGTAATCTTCAGTTCCCCTATACTCTTCTTATAATTAGGAAGCAGAACTGCAGTCAGAACTCTCAGTGTGGTCGAATCAAAGTTCGATACAGATTTAGCATAACTTCCCTACTTTTCAATTCTATTTGCCCAGTATTAAAGCCGAGTGTTTGGTTTGCTTTCCTTATGGTCTTGCTAGCCTGTGACACAATTTTCAGCAATTGATGTATTTGCACTCTTGCGTTTCGTGGAAATCATAATAGAGACAAATTCCTCGAGGTTCGATTTAAGGAAATTTATTTACACAAATATACTTGTGTAGAGAGAGTGTTTCAGCTGCAAAGCCAAGGCACTGCAATCTGAGTTATGTAGTCAAAAACCATTATATTTATAGTGTGAAATAAATAACTTTGAAGTGATAACGCTTGGGAACATACGCAAGAGGAAATATGAATGTTTTGCCCTTGGTTTAAAAACACTTTGAGTACGCATTTTGTTGTCCTTCGGGACAACAACTTATTATCATAATAAGGCCAGTACCACATACTAAGCAGTATTTAGTTTACATTACTTGACCTCCTTATTTTCACTCAAAAGCAGTGTTAAAATATAGTCAATATTCCCAGCATGCTTCTAAATTGGTAACTCATTAACTTCCCTTCCACACTGAGACATTAGAGGGGTACCAATATCCTGGGGGAGAAATTTGCTAATGCTCTTCGGGAAGGTTTAAACTAGTTCAGCAGGGGCTTGGGAACCTGAATTGTCGCTCCAGTATACAGGAGGTTGAGAGTAGTGAGGTCATGAGTAAGGTTTCAGAGTTGCAGGAGTGTACCGGCAGGCAGGAAGGTGGTTTAAAGTGTGTCTTCAATGCCAGGAGCATCCGTAATAAGGTGGGTGAACTTGCGGCATGGGTTGGTACCTGGGACTTCGATGTTGTGGCCATTTCGGAGACATTGATAGAGCAGGGACAGGAATGGTTGTTGCAGGTGCCGGGGTTTAGATATTTCAGTAAGCTCAGGGAAGGTGGTAAAAGAGGGGGAGGGGTGGCATTGTTAGTCAAGGACAGTATTACGGTGGCAGAAAGGACGTTTGATGAGGACTCATCTACTGAGGCAGTATGAGCTGAGGTTAGAAACAGGAAAGGAGAGGTCACCCTGTTGGGGTTTTCTATAGGCCTCCGTAAAGTTCCAGAGATGTAGAGGAAAGGATTGCAAAGATGATTCTGGATAGGAGTGAAAGCAGCAGGGTAGTTGTTATGGGGGACTTTAACTTTCCAAATATTGACTGGAAACGCTATAGTTCGAGTACTTTAGATGGGTCCGTTTTTGTCCAATGTGTGCAGGAGGGTTTCATGACACAGTATGCAGATAGGCCAATGAGAGGCGAGACCATATTGGATTTGGTACTGGGTAATGAACGAGGACAGGTGTTAGATTTGGAGGTAGGTGAGCACTTTGGTGATAGTGACCACAATTCGATTACGTTTACTTTAGTGATGGAAAGGGATAGGTATATACCGCAGGGCAAGAGTTATATCTGGGGGAAAGGCAATTATGATGCGATGAGGCAAGACTTAGGGTGCATCGGATGGAGAGGAAAACTGCAGGGGATGGGCACAATAGAAATGTGGAGCTTGTTCAAGGAACAGCTACTGCGTGTCCTTGATAACTATGTACCTGCCAGGCAGTGAGGAAGTGGTCGTTCAAGGGAACCATGGTTTACTAAAGCAGTCGAAACACTTGTCAAGAGGAAGCAGGAGGCTTATGTAAAGATGAGATATGAAGGTTCAGTTAGGGCGCTCGAGAATTACAAGTTAGCTAGGAAGGACCTAAAGAGAGAGCTAAGAAGAGCCAGGAGAGGACATGAAAAGTATTTGGCAGGTAGGATCAAGGATAACACTAAAGCTTTCTATAGATATGTCAAGAATAAATGAATGACTAGGGTAAGAGGAGGGCCAGTCAAGGACAGTAGTGGGAAGTTGTGCTTGGAGTCGGAGGAGATAGGAGAGGTGCTAAATGAATATTTATCGTCAGTATTCACACAGGAATAAGACTGTTGTCAAGGAAAATACTGACATTCAGGCTACGAGACTAGAAGGGTTTGAGGTTCATAAGGAGGAGGTGTTAGCAATTCTGGAATGTGGGAAAATAGATAAGTCCCCTGGGCCAGATGGGATTTATCCTAGGATTCTCTGGGAAGCTAGGGGGGAGATTGCTGAGCCTTTGGCTTTGATCTTTAAGTCATCTTTGTCTATAGGAATAGTGCCAGAAGACTGGAGGATAGCAAATGTTGTCCCCTTGTTCAAGAAGGGGAGTAGAGACAACCCCGGTAACTATAGACCAGTGAGCCTTACTTCTGTTGTGGGCAAAATCTTGGAAAGGGCTATAAGAGATAGGATGTATAATCATCTGGAAAGGAATAATTTGATTAGAGATAGTCAACACGGTTTTGTGAAGGGTAGGTCTTGCCTCACAAACCTGATTGAGTTCTTTGAGAAGGTGACCAAACAGGTGGATGAGGGTAAAGCAGTTGATGTGGTGTATATGGATTTCAGTAAAGCGTTTGATAAGGTTCCCCACGGTAGGCTACTGCAGAAAATACGGAGGCATGGGATTCAGGATGATTTAGCAGTTTGGATCAGAAATTGGCTAGCTGGAAGAAGACAATGGGTGGTGGTTGATGGGAAATGTTCAGACTGGAGTCCAGTTACTAGTGATGTACCACAAGGATCTGTTTTGGGGCCACTGCTGTTTGTCATTTTTATAAATGACCTGGAGGAAGGCGTAGAAGGATGGGTGAGTAAATTTGCAGATGACACGAAAGTCGGTGGAGTTGTGGACAGTGCGGAAGGATGTTACAAGTTACAGCGGGACATAGATAAGCTGCAGAGCTGGGCTGAGAGGTGGCAAATGGAGTTTAATGCAGAAAAGTGTGAGGTGATTCATTTTGGAAGGAATAGCAGGAAGACAGAGTACTGGGCTAATGGTAAGATTCTTGGCAGTGTGGATGAATAGAGAGATCTCGGTGTCCATGTACATAGATCCCTGAAAGTTGCCACCTAGGTTGAGAGGGTTGTTAAGAAGGCGTATGGTGTGTTAGCTTTTATTGGTAGAGGGATTGAGTTTCGGCGCCATGAGGTCATGTTGCAGCTGTACAAAACTCTGGTGCGGCCGCATTTGGAGTATTGTGTGCAATTCTGGTCGCCGCACTATAGGAAGGATGTGGAAGCATTGGAAAGGGTGCAGAGGAGATTTACCAGAATGTTGCCTGGTATGGAGGGAAGATCTTATGAGGAAAGGCTGAGGGACTTGAGGCCTTTCGTTAGAGAGAAGAAGGTTAAGAGGTGACTTAATTGTGGCATACAAGATGATCAGAGGATTGGATAGGGTGGATAGTGAGAGCCTTTTTCCTCGGATGGTGATGGCTAGCACGAGGGGTCATAGCTTTAAATTGAGGGGAGATAGATATAGGACAGATGTCAGAGGTAGGTTCTTTACTCAGAGAGTAGTAAGGGCGTGGAATGCCCTGCCTGCAACAGTAGTGGACTCGCCAACACTAAGGGCATTCAAATGGTCATTGGATAGACATATGGACGATCAGGGAATAGTGTAGATGGGCTTTAGAGTGGTTTCACAGGTCGGCGCAACGTCGAGGGCCGAAGGGCCTGTACTGCATTGTAATGTTCTATGTTCTACTGAGAAGATGATGATATAGCCCCTGGACTAGCAATCCAGAGTCCTAGACTAATACGCTGGGGGCACAGGTTCAAATCCCACCTGGAAAGCTGGTGGAATTTATAATTAGCCAGCAAATTAAATTATTTAATAAACCAGGTTTCAAATAAGCTATGCTTAATAATGGTGGGCATAAAATTATCAGCAATTTCTGTAAAAACACATATGGTTCACAAATGTTCTTTGGGGACCATCGGTCATCCTGGTCTACATGTGGCTCCAAACCCACAGCCATGTGGTTGGCTCTTAGCTGCCTTCTGAAATGGCCTGGCAAGCCACACAGTTGTACCAAAGCACAAACCACAACAAAAAAGACAAACCTGATAGATCACAACATATCGAGAAGAAGGTTCACCACCAACTTCTCAAGCACCATTAGGAATGGGTAACAGGTGCTGGTCTTGCCGATGCCACCCACATCCCATGAATAAAAACAGATTTTTCCCCTAACCCACTTGGACTTGGACCTTCCAAGTATCATGTGACCTCCCAAATCTTCGTACTAAAATGTATTACCTCACATTTATCTGTGTTGAATTTTATCGACCAATTATTTGCCCATTCTGCAAATTTGTTCATGTCCTCCTGGGGGAGGCAGTGGCCTATTGGTATTGTCACTCAATGAGTAATAGAGGGCAACTCTCAAAAATGGTCCACATGCAACAAAGAGGAGGTAGCAAAAGACCCCAGAATAATGGCAGTGACAGACCCCAAAGGAAGGGCAACAAAAGAAAAAGAAGAGCCAGAAATGAGACATGAAATGAACCCAACCCTAAAATATAAAGCATTAGAAGATGGAAAAGCCAAACTAAATAAAAAGATTAATAAGCCAGCAAAATGATTTGGAAGTAAAATCGCAAACAACTGTTTGTCTGAAGTTAAGAAAAGTGGAACTGAAGGTTCCATTTGTGAATCCAGTAAGAACATGATGGACATTGCCCTCGGGAGAAATGCATAAATTAAAGACTTCCAAAAGAGGATAGAAATTGAACATAAAGGAGAGATCAGCAATGGAAGTACTTTAAAAAATAATCAGAAAAAATAAATAAAGCTCCAGAGAAGACATTGGGTGGAATTTTACCATGTTTCTTCAAAGTGTCGGTTCCGGTGAGAAAACCAGTGAGAAACCCGCTACCGCCGAGAGCAGGAAAACTCTTCGAATATTCATCCTCTTGAGAAACAATTTTATTATACCCACGTGATTCACGCCGCACTCTTGATGGCTTGCCTCTGATTCATTTACTCTGGGAAAACTTAATCTCTGTAATCAGTGGGGCGTCCTTTTAAACGCCTTTCCAGTACTTGTCCCAAATCCAGTTGGGTGATTGCCGCCAGGAAGACTGCACCAAGATTTTGGGAGAGTGACCGTACCAAACTCCTGGGTAGTGTGGAGCAGAGGCATGACATCCTCTACCCATGTTCCCGCAGATGTCCATAAAACAAGGTCACCACTCCTGCCTGGGATGCAAAGGCCGCAATAGTGCGCGCTAGCTCGCTGAATAAGAGGACAGGGCAACAGTGCCAGAAGAAGATAGATTACCTTTTTCATATAGCATGGGTAAGTCTGTTTTCTAGTGTATACTGCTGCACATCTTCACACACTGTTCGTACCTCCACAATGATCTCTCACCCAGCCACCTCACGGATTCTTGACACTTATCATGGTGCCCTCCGCTTCCAGCTCCTCCAACCCCATTCCCCTGCCACCCCCCAGTAGATCATTTGCTCCTCACATCCCAGCATAAATTCAAATCTGACACATGCCAGACTTCATTACCATCTGACCTGGTAGGACTCGGGCCTACACTCTCCCCATCCCCTGCCATCATCTCATCACAATCCCAGCTCATCGTGAGGTTGAAAAAGCCATCTGATAGCTGAAAAATGCCAAGGCCTCTGGCGCAGATAGAATCCTTGCAGAAGTATTGAAATGCGGCGGAGAGGCACTCTTGACAAGAATCCACAACCTCATCACCTTTGTCTGGAATGAAGAGAGTATACCGGGTGATCTCAGGGATGCCTTAATTGTGACCACCCTCAAGAAAGGAGACAGGTATGACTGTGGAAATTACAGAGGGATTTCCCTACTCTCTGCCACGGGAAAGGTCATCGCAGGAATGCTCCTCAACCGTCTCCACCCAGTGGCTGAAGAACTCCTCCCTGAGTCTCAGTGGGGCTTCCACTCATCAAGAGGCTCCATGGTAATGATCTTCAGCACTCAACAAATCGAGGAAAAGTGTAGGGAGTAGCATCAACCTCTGCACATGGCATTCTTTGATCTCACAAGTGCCTGCGACTCTATCAACCATGAGGGATTGAGGAGCCTCCTCCTCAAATTCGGCTGCCTGCAGAAATTTGTCTCCATTCTCTGCCTGTTCCACAATGACATGCAAGCCATGATTCTCATCAATGGAAACACCGCAGACCCAATACATGTGCAAACTGGATTCAAACAAGGCTGCGTCATTGCGCCAACGCTTTTCTCCATCTTCCTCACAGCAACACTCCACAACGACACACTGAAGCTCCCCCTTGGAGTGGAAATAACGTACCAGACAAGCAAGAAACTGTTCAATTGCTAACAGCTCCAGGCCAGAAGAGAGATCACCCCAACCTCTATGACTGTCTGCAATACGCAAGCAATGCCTGTGTGTGCCCACATTCATAAGCTGAGCTACAAACCATCGGCGAAGCATCGTGCAAGGCATTTGAGAGAATAGGCCTCAGACTAAACATCTGCAAAACAAAGGTTCTCTACCAGCCCATATCTGCCACACAAAGCTGCCCCCCCCAACCATCGAGATCCAAGGTGAGACCCTGGACAATGTGGATCATTTCCCATACCTCGGGAACCTCCTCTCAGCGCAAGCAGACATTGACGATGAAATCCAGCATCGACTCCAATGCACCAGTGTGGATTTCGACACCTTAGAACCTCAAATTCATCCCATGCTCAAGGTTGACAGAGCAACCGTGGTCCCCGCCCTCAGTATGCATCATAAACATGGACAATGTACAGCAGACACTTTAAATCATTGGGCGGGCAACATTGTTCGCAAGCCTGACACAATACCCCCGAAACAGGTGTTCTACTCCGAGATCCACAATGGCAAGCGATCACTAGGAGGGCAGTGGAAACGCTACAAGGACACTCTGAAAGCCTCCCTAAATAAATGCAACATTCCCATCGACATGTAGGAATTGCTTATCTTAGAATGCACAAACTGGAGAACAAGCTTCCGCGAAGGTGCCATTCACCTCAAGCGCACAAGGTGGAGACGGGGTGGCCAAGTGTAAACAGCGGAAAGAGACCACAGAATCCAGAGTGTCCCACCCACCTCATCAAACACCACCACCCAAACCTGCGGCAGAGTTTGAGGATCCAGGATTGGTCAATTCAGCCACTGCAGAACCCACTTCCCCGGAGTGGAAAGAAGTCATCCTCGACCCTGAGCAACGGCGCAATAAGGAGAGACGAATATCATCATGTCGCCAGCGATGGACCTGGAAAATTAGAAATTGCATTACCTTTGGAGAGAATCACGGGCGGGATTCTCCGCAATCGGCGCGATGTCCGCCGCCCAGCGCCAAAAACGGCACGAATCAGTCAGGCATCGTGCCGCCCCAAAGGTGCGGAAGTCTCTGCATCTTGAGGGGCCGAGCCCTCACCTTGAGGGGCTAGGCCCGCGCCGGACTGATTTCCGCCCCGCCAGCTGACGGGAAAGGCCTTTAGCGCCCCGCCAGCTGGAGCGAAACTGACGTTGCCGGGTGGCGCATGCACAGGAGCGCCAGCGGCCGCTCACGGCATCCCCGCGCATGCGCAGTGGAGGGGGTCTCTTCCGCCTCCGCCATAGTGGAGACCATAGCGAAGGCGGAAGGAAAAGAGTGCCCCCACGGCACAGGCCCGCCCGCGGATCGGTGGGCCCCGATCGCGGGCCAGGCCACCGTGGGGGCACCCCCCGGGGCCAGATCGCCCAGCGCCCTCCCCAGGACCCCGGAGCCTGCCCGCGCCGCCTTGTCCCGCCAGTAAGAGAGGTGGTTTGATTCTCGCCGGCGGGACAGGCATTCCAGCAGCGGGACTTCGGCCCATCCGGGCCGGAGAATCGCTGGGGGGGGGGGCGCGATTCCCGCCCCCGCCAAATATCTGGTGCCGGAGAATTCGGCAACCGGCGGAGGCGGGATTCACGCCAGCCCCCGGCCATTCTCCGACCCGGCGGGGGGTCGGAGAATCCCGCCCCACATTTTCTAATTCTTGCTGAATTTTATGCCAGCTTCACCGTTCTCACTACTGGCTTATGCAAGCTCAAAATAACCCCATATAAAACAACAAGAGAAAATGGCTGACAGCAAACATGGCAAAAAGGACGAGAGTTCCAAGAATTTACAAAATTATGTTGGGAAGAAGGAGAAATTAATGAAGACAATAAAGAACAAGCTGAATTCTATGAAAAAGCAACTAGAAACTAAGAACACGTATAGGAACAAGTCCAATGAAGAATTGAGTCCGAAAAATTAGAGCTTGAAGAAGTTTCTAGAAGAAACTAAGCAGTGTAGTGCTTATAAACAGATATAATGTACGGTACGGTGGCGCAGTGGTTGGCACTGCTGACTCATGGCGGCGAGGACCCGTGTTCGATGCCAGCCCCGGGTCACTGTCCGTGTGGAGTTTGCATATTGTCCCCGTGTCTGCGACCCAAAGATGTGCAGCGTTGGTGGATTGGCCAGGCTAAATTGCCCCTTAATTGGGGGGGGGAGGAGGAAATTTTAAAAATAAATACATTAAAAAAAACTGAGCTAGATCAATTGAATTGGGAGCTGCCAAGTCTCAACAAGCAGTCTGAAGAAACTATTCAGAGCCTTCAGAAGGAAGTTGAAGAGGAGCACCTTGGCAATGAAAAATACACTGAAAAACTGAAAAAAATGAAATGCTGGAAAGAAAAAGAACTAAATATTTACTTATCCATAATTATGGGCCAGGGTTTCGAGAACCCCAAAGTACATCATGGAGTTCACCTGACCCACAACTTTTAATAGATTTTGGTTATGGGGAGCACAAGGGCCCACTTTACAGATGTGATGCAACAGAGAACTAAAAGTATTTTTAAACAAAACAATGTTTATTCTATGAATCCAATTAACATTTTATAAACGCACAGTAAACAGTTCATCAACTACCAACACACGTAACTCCACAGATACAATACTCTATAGATAACCCTTAATAACTTCCCAAACAACATCCATAAGTTAAAACCTTTTTAAGCCAAGACAGCAGGTTTAAATTCTCTACAGAAACAGGTATTACTTTGAAATCATCAATGAGCTGAAGACATTCTTTAGCTTGTAGAGAGAGAGATCATTGCACAGCTTTGAATACCTACACTGAAAATGAAACCAAAAGCCCACTGCAGCTCCCAGCTCAAAACGAAAATGAAAGACAGACAGCCCAGCTCTACCCACACACGGACATCACTGCAGCTATTTGATAAACACCCATTTCTTAAAGATACACTCCCATGACACTAAAAAGACTCTGGAAATTGAGCTTTATCTGTCAAAGATGAGCTAGTTCTCAGACCTTTGGCCTATACTCCCCAAGGTTTTTCCACCATTTGTTTCTAATAGACATTGCTGGAGATGTAGGCATGTTCTCACAGCATGGAGACAGAAAATCATACCCACAAGCAAAGAATTTGCTGTTGATTTCAAAAGAAGAGTTTCAACTGCTGGTGAAATATTGAATATCCATAGCATATAATATGGAATACTTTCTAACGCTGAAGTAGAAAAATACACAAAATTAATTGTGCATTTGACCATATTCCAGGGAATAAAATTCAATCTGCTTTGAAAGTCTCCGAAAACTTCCCATCTGCGAAGAATTTTTGCCAATGTAACATTCAGGGTATTGGAACCTGCCCATGTGCCTAAAATGTCACTTTATATTTTATTTGTTTTGGTCGTGCTTCCTGAGCAGGCAGATTCACTAGCCAACGTGGAACTGAGACTTACCAACTGGAAAAGTCCCAAAGTTTAATCCCAAATCTGCAATGAGCAAGTGAAACTTGATTGGGATGGTGACTGTGTTCAGGATGTCTGGATTAGAGAGCTAATCAACAGTAGCCTGATTTCTGAGTTATATTCAATGCTTCACTTTTTGATGTGATTGTGATGCTCTGTCATTATATCGCCTAACCCTATTTGAATATTCCACATTAAGAATAGATGCTCAGGGTCTTCCGGGTGCGGCGATGACCAGCTAAGTCGCACGTTTCGGCAGCTCCCGGTGGAACGGACTTTTGGGCTCTAAATAAGAGCCCCAACGGCAATTTTAACGGCTAGAAGCACTGTGTGGTAAACCAGAAGGGAATCCCCCCTGGAAACAGATGGAAAAAGGAGAGGGAAGTGGCCAGATTGAGGTGGATCCTTTGGAGCAGCGTCAAGGAAGGCAAGCAAGAACCAAGATGGCGACGGAAGGTGGCAGTTTAACATGGGGCCCTGAACAACAAGAGTTTTTGAAATGTTGCGTGGAAGAACTTAAAAAGGAAATGAAGAAGGAGCTGTTGGCCCAAATATTACAGGCGATCAAAGGGCTAAAGGATGAGCAAAAGACCCAGGAGCGGGAGCTTCGGGTCGTGAAGGCAAAGGCTGCCGAGAACGAGGACGATATACAGGGCCTGGTGGTGAAGACGGAAATGCATGAGGCACACCATAAACGATGTGTGGAAAGACTGGAGGTGCTGGAGAATAACGCGAGGAGGAATAATTTAAGGATTCTTGGTCTTCCTGAAGGTGCAGAAGGAGCAGACGTCGGGGCATATGTGAGCACGATGCTGCACTCGTTAATGGGAGCGGAGGCCCCGGTGGGTCCGCTGGAGGTGGAGGGAGCATACAGAGTGATGGCGCGAGGACGGAGAGCAGGAGAAATTCCTAGAGCCATAGTGGTGAGATTCCTCCGTTTTAAGGACAGAGAGAT
The DNA here is from genome assembly GCF_047496885.1 of Scyliorhinus torazame. Classification (NCBI taxonomy): domain Eukaryota; kingdom Metazoa; phylum Chordata; class Chondrichthyes; order Carcharhiniformes; family Scyliorhinidae; genus Scyliorhinus; species Scyliorhinus torazame. The sequence goes on from NC_092709.1 coordinate 278,064,712, forward strand.
GGTCCTTAGATGGGCAAAGAATAGATTCTCAGGTGAGGTGCTGAAGGTTCTGTAGACTTGTACTCCACCCAATGCGGGAATATATTTTGGATTTGAATGATCTCATCTTGTAAAGAAACACCAGCCACCAGAGCCCTGATTTACATAACAATCTTTCATAACATTTCACCCAGCAAGCTCCTCCAAAGACTCAGTCTGCAAGCATTGAGTTACTAATGGCCTCTCCAGCATCCAGCTATCAGTGACCCTCTCCAGCATCCGGATTCCAGTGACCCTCTCCAGCATCCGGATACCAGTGACCCTCTCGAGCATCCAGATAGCAATGACCCTCTCCAGCATCCAGATAGCAATGACTCTCTCCAACATCCAGATACCAGTGACCCTCTCCAGCATCCAGATAGCAATGACCCTCTCCAGCATCCAGATATCAGTGACCCTCTCCAGCATCCGGATTCCAGTGACCCTCTCCAGCATCTGGATACCAGTGACCCTCTCCACCATCCAGATAGCAATGACCCTCTCCAGAATCCAGATACCAGTGACCCCCTCCAGCATCCAGATATCATTGACCCTCTCCAGCATCCAGATACCAGTGACCTCTCCAGCATCCAGATATCAGTGACCTCTCCAGCATCCAGATATCATTGACCCTCTCCAGCATCCAGATAACAGTGACCCTCTCCAGCAGCCAGACACCAGTGACCCTCTCCAGCATCCAGATAGCAATGGCCCTCTCCAGCATCCAGATAGCAATGACCCTCTCCAGCATCCAGATAGCAATGACCCTCTCTGCATCCAGATAGCAATGACCCTCTCCAGCAGCCAGACACCAGTGACCCTCTCCAGCATCCAGATAGCAATGACCCTCTCCAGCATCCAGATAGCAATGACCCTCTCCAGCATCCAGATAGCAATGACCCTCTCCAACATCCAGATAGAAATTACCCTCTCCAGCATTCAGAGAGCAATGCCCCTCTCCAGTATCCAGATCGCAATGACTCTCTCCAACATCCAGTTAGCAATGACTCTCTCCACTATCCAGATAGCAATGACTCACTCCAACATCAAGTTACCAATGACCCTCTCCAGCATCCAGATAGCAATGACCCTCTCCAGCATCCAGAAAGCAATGCCCCTCTCCAGTATCCTGATAGCAATGACCCTCTCCAATATCCAGTTAGCAATGACCCTCTCCACTATCCAGATAGCAATGACCCTCTCCAACATCCAGTTAGCAATGACCCTCTCCGCATCCAGATAGCAATGACCCTCTCCAGCATCCAGATAGCAGTGACCCTCTCCAGCATTCAGCTACCAACGACCCTCTCCAGCATCCAGATACCATTGACCCTCTCCAGTATACAGATAGCAATGACGCTCTCCAGCATCCAGATAGCAATGACCCTCTCCAGCCTGCAGATAGCAATGACCCTCTCCAGCATCCAGATACCAGTGACCCTCTCCAGCATCCAGATAGCAATGACCCTCTCCAATATCCAGATAGCAATGACCCTCTCCAGCATCCAGATACCAGTGACCCTCTCCAGCATCCAGATACCAGTGACCTCTCCAGCATCCAGATACCAGTGACCCTCTCCAGCATCCAGATAGCAATGACCCTCTCCAGCATCCAGTAGCAATGACCCTCTCCAGCATCCAGATAGCAATGGCCCTCTCCAGCATCCAGATGGCAATGACCCTCTCCAATATCCAGATACCAGTGACCCTCTCCAGCATCCAGATACCAGTGACCCTCTCCAGCATCCAAATGGCAATGACCCTCTCCAGCATCCAGATAGCAATGACCCTCTCCAGCATCCAGATAGCAATGACCCTCTCCAATATCCAGATAGCAATGACTCTCTCCAGCATCCAGATAGCAATGACCCTCTCCAGCATCCAGATAGCAATGACCCTCTCCAGCCTCCAGATAGCAATGACCCTCTCCAGCATCCAGATACCAGTGACCCTCTCCAGCATCCAGATAGCAATGACCCTCTCCAATATCCAGATGGCAATGACCCTCTCCAGCATCCAGAGAGCAATGACCCTCTCCAGTATCCAGATAGCAATGACCCTCTCCACTATCCAGATAGCAATGACCCTCTCCAGCATCCAGATACCAGTGACCCTCTCCAGCATTCAGATACCAGTGACCCTCTCCAGCATCCAGATACCAGTGACCCTCTCCAGCATCCAGATACCAGTGACCCTCTCCAGCATCCAGATAGCAATGACCCTCTCCAGCATCCAGTAGCAATGACCCTCTCCAGCATCCAGATAGCAATGGCCCTCTCCAGCATCCAGATAGCAATGACCCTCTCCAATATCCAGATACCAGTGACCCTCTCCAGCATCCAGATACCAGTGACACTATCCAGCATCCAAATGGCAATGACCCTCTCCAGCATCCAGATAGCAATGACTCTCTCCAATATCCTGATAGCAATGACTCTCTCCAGCATCCAGATAGCAATGACCCTCTCCAGCATCCAGATAGCAATGACCCTCTCCAATATCCAGATAGCAATGACTCTCTCCAGCATCCAGATACCAGTGACCCTCTCCAGCATCCAGATACCAGTGACCCTCTCCGCAATCCAGATGGCAATGACCCTCTCCAGCATCCAGATAGCAATGACCCTCCCCAGCATCCAGATAGCAATAACCCTCTCCAATATCCAGATGGCAATGACCCTCTCCAGCATCCAGATAGCAATGGCCCTCTCCAGCATCCAGATAGCAATGACCCTCTCCAGCATCCAGATACCAGTGACCCTCTCCAGCATCCAGATAGCAATAACCCTCTCCAGCATCCAGATACCAGTGACCCTCTCCAGTATCCAGATACCAGTGACCCTCTCCAGCATCCAGATAGCAAAGACCCTCTCCAGCATCCAGATAGCAATGCCCCTCTCCAGCATCCAGATAGCAATGACCCTCTCCAGCATCCAGATAGCAATGACCCTCTCCAGCATCCAGATAGCAATGACCCTCTCCAGCACCAGATACCAGTGACCCTCTCCAGCATCCAGATACCAGTGACCTCTCCAGCATCCAGATACCAGTAACCCTCTCCAGCATCCAGATAGCAATGACCCTCACCAGCATCCAGATAGCAATGACCCTCTCCAGCATCCAGATAGCAATGGCCCTCTCCAGCATCCAGATAGCAATGGCCCTCTCCAGTATCCAGATAGCAATGACCCTCTCCAGCATCCAGATAGCAATGACCCCCTCCAGCAACCAAATACCAGTGACTCTCTCCAGCATCCAGATACCAGTGACCCTCTCCAGCATCCAGATACCAGTGATCCTCTCAAGTATCAGATACCAATGACCCTCTCCAGCATCCAGATAGCAATGACCATCTCCAGATACCAGAGACCCTCTCCAGCATCCAGATACCAGCGACCCTCTCCAGCATCCAGATAGCAATGACCCTCTCCAGCATCCAGATAGCAATGACTCTCTCCAACATCCAGTTAGCAATGACCCTCTCCAGCATCCAGATAGCAATGACCCTCTCCAGCATCCAGTTACCAATGACCCTCTCCAGCATCCAGATAGCAATGACCCTCTCCAGCAGCCAGACACCAGTGACCCTCTCCAGCATCCAGACAGCAATGACTGTCTCCAGCATCCAGACACCAGTGACCCTCTCCAGCATCCAGATATCAGTGACCATCTCCAGCATCCAGATAGCAATGACTGTCTCCAGCATCCAGATACCAGTGACCCTCTCCAGCAGCCAGACACCAGTGACCCTCTCCAGCATCCAGATATCAGTGACCCTCTCCAGCATCCAGATAGCAATGACCCTCTCCAGCATCCAGATAGCAATGACCCTCTCCAGCATCCAGATACCAGTGACCCTCTCCAGCATCTAGATAGCAATGACTGTCTCCAGCATCCAGATACCAGTGACCCTCTCCAGCAGCCACACACCAGTGACCCTCTCCAGCATCCAAATATCAGTGACCCTCTCCAGTATCCAGATAGCAATGACCCTCTCCAGCATCCAGATAGCAATGACCCTCTCCTGTATCCAGATAGCAATGACCCTCTCCAGTATCCAGATAGCAATGACCCGCTCCAGCATCCAGATACCAGTGACCCTCTCCAGCATCCAGATAGCAATGACCCTCTCCAGCATCTAGATATCAGTGACCCTCTCCAGCATCCAGATAGCAGTGACCCTCTCCAGCATCCAGATAGCAATGACCCTCTCCAGCATCCAGATACCAGTGACCCTCTCCAGCAACCAGATAGCAATGACCCTCTCCAGTATCCAGATAGCAATGACCCTCTCCAGCATCCAGATACCAGTGACCTCTCCAGCATCCAGATACCAGTGACCCTCTCCAGCATCCAGATAGCAATGACCCTCTCCAGCATCCAGATAACAATGACCCTCTCCAGCATCCAGATACTAGTGACCTCTCCAGCATCCAGATACCAGTGACCCTCCCCAGCATCCAGTTAGCAATGACACTCTCCAGCATCCAGATAGCAATGACCCTCTCCAATATCCAGATACCAGTGACCCTCTCCAGCATCCAGATACCAGTGACACTATCCAGCATCCAAATGGCAATGACCCTCTCCAGCATCCAGATAGCAATGACTCTCTCCAATATCCTGATAGCAATGACTCTCTCCAGCATCCAGATAGCAATGACCCTCTCCAGCATCCAGATAGCAATGACCCTCTCCAATATCCAGATAGCAATGACTCTCTCCAGCATCCAGATACCAGTGACCCTCTCCAGCATCCAGATACCAGTGACCCTCTCCGCAATCCAGATGGCAATGACCCTCTCCAGCATCCAGATAGCAATGACCCTCCCCAGCATCCAGATAGCAATAACCCTCTCCAATATCCAGATGGCAATGACCCTCTCCAGCATCCAGATAGCAATGGCCCTCTCCAGCATCCAGATAGCAATGACCCTCTCCAGCATCCAGATACCAGTGACCCTCTCCAGCATCCAGATAGCAATAACCCTCTCCAGCATCCAGATACCAGTGACCCTCTCCAGTATCCAGATACCAGTGACCCTCTCCAGCATCCAGATAGCAAAGACCCTCTCCAGCATCCAGATAGCAATGCCCCTCTCCAGCATCCAGATAGCAATGACCCTCTCCAGCATCCAGATAGCAATGACCCTCTCCAGCATCCAGATAGCAATGACCCTCTCCAGCACCAGATACCAGTGACCCTCTCCAGCATCCAGATACCAGTGACCTCTCCAGCATCCAGATACCAGTAACCCTCTCCAGCATCCAGATAGCAATGACCCTCACCAGCATCCAGATAGCAATGACCCTCTCCAGCATCCAGATAGCAATGGCCCTCTCCAGCATCCAGATAGCAATGGCCCTCTCCAGTATCCAGATAGCAATGACCCTCTCCAGCATCCAGATAGCAATGACCCCCTCCAGCAACCAAATACCAGTGACTCTCTCCAGCATCCAGATACCAGTGACCCTCTCCAGCATCCAGATACCAGTGATCCTCTCAAGTATCAGATACCAATGACCCTCTCCAGCATCCAGATAGCAATGACCATCTCCAGCCTCCAGATACCAGAGACCCTCTCCAGCATCCAGATACCAGCGACCCTCTCCAGCATCCAGATAGCAATGACCCTCTCCAGCATCCAGATAGCAATGACTCTCTCCAACATCCAGTTAGCAATGACCCTCTCCAGCATCCAGATAGCAATGACCCTCTCCAGCATCCAGTTACCAATGACCCTCTCCAGCATCCAGATAGCAATGACCCTCTCCAGCAGCCAGACACCAGTGACCCTCTCCAGCATCCAGACAGCAATGACTGTCTCCAGCATCCAGACACCACTGACCCTCTCCAGCATCCAGATATCAGTGACCATCTCCAGCATCCAGATAGCAATGACTGTCTCCAGCATCCAGATACCAGTGACCCTCTCCAGCAGCCAGACACCAGTGACCCTCTCCAGCATCCAGATATCAGTGACCCTCTCCAGCATCCAGATAGCAATGACCCTCTCCAGCATCCAGATAGCAATGACCCTCTCCAGCATCCAGATACCAGTGACCCTCTCCAGCATCTAGATAGCAATGACTGTCTCCAGCATCCAGATACCAGTGACCCTCTCCAGCAGCCACACACCAGTGACCCTCTCCAGCATCCAAATATCAGTGACCCTCTCCAGTATCCAGATAGCAATGACCCTCTCCAGCATCCAGATAGCAATGACCCTCTCCTGTATCCAGATAGCAATGACCCTCTCCAGTATCCAGATAGCAATGACCCGCTCCAGCATCCAGATACCAGTGACCCTCTCCAGCATCCAGATAGCAATGACCCTCTCCAGCATCCAGATATCAGTGACCCTCTCCAGCATCCAGATAGCAATGACCCTCTCAGCATCCAAATAACAGTGACCCTCTCCAGCATCCAGATAGCAATGACCCTCTCCAGCATCCTGATAGCAATGACCCTCTCCAGCATCCAGATAGCAATGACCCTCTCCAGCACCCAGATAGCAATGACCCTCTCCAGTATCCAGATAGCAATGACCCTCTCCAGCATCCAGATACCAGTGACCTCTCCAGCATCCAGATACCAGTGACCCTCTCCAGCATCCAGATAGCAATGACCCTCTCCAGCATCCAGATAACAATGACCCTCTCCAGCATCCAGATACTAGTGACCTCTCCAGCATCCAGATACCAGTGACCCTCCCCAGCATCCAGTTAGCAATGACACTCTCCAGCATCCAGATAGCAATGACCCTCTCCAGCATCCAAATACCAGTGACCCTCTCCAGCATCCAGATAGCAATGACCCTCTCCAGCATCCAGATACCAGTGACCTCTCCAGCATCCAGATAGCAATGACCCTCTCCAGCATCCAGATAGCAATGACCCTCTCCAGCATCCAGATAGCAATGACCCTCTCCAGCATCCAGATAGCAATGAACCTCTCCAGCATCCAAATAACAGTGACCCTCTCCAGCATCCAGATACCAGTGACCCTCTCCAGCAACCAGATAGCAATGACCCTCTCCAGTATCCAGATAGCAATGACCCTCTCCAGCATCCAGATAGCAATGACCCTCTCAGCATCCAAATAACAGTGACCCTCTCCAGCATCCAGATAGCAATGACCCTCTCCAGCATCCTGATAGCAATGACCCTCTCCAGCATCCAGATAGCAATGACCCTCTCCAGCACCCAGATAGCAATGACCCTCTCCAGTATCCAGATAGCAATGACCCTCTCCAGCATCCAGATACCAGTGACCTCTCCAGCATCCAGATACCAGTGACCCTCTCCAGCATCCAGATAGCAATGACCCTCTCCAGCATCCAGATAACAATGACCCTCTCCAGCATCCAGATACTAGTGACCTCTCCAGCATCCAGATACCAGTGACCCTCCCCAGCATCCAGTTAGCAATGACACTCTCCAGCATCCAGATAGCAATGACCCTCTCCAGCATCCAAATACCAGTGACCCTCTCCAGCATCCAGATAGCAATGACCCTCTCCAGCATCCAGATACCAGTGACCTCTCCAGCATCCAGATAGCAATGACCCTCTCCAGCATCCAGATAGCAATGACCCTCTCCAGCATCCAGATAGCAATGACCCTCTCCAGCATCCAGATAGCAATGAACCTCTCCAGCATCCAAATAACAGTGACCCTCTCCAGCATCCAGATAGCAATGACCCTCTCCAGCATCCAGATAGCAATGACCCTCTCCAGCATCCAGATACCAGTGACCTCTCCAGCATCCAGATAGCAATGACCCTCTCCAGCATCCAGATAGCAATGACCCTCCCCAGCATCCAGATAGCAATGACCCTCTCCAGCATCCAGATAGCAATGAACCTCTCCAGCATCCAAATAACAGTGACCCTCTCCAGCATCCAGATAGCAATGACCCTCTCCTGCATCCAAAAAACAGTGACCCTCTCCAGCATCCAGATAGCAATGACCCTCACAAGCATCCAGATAGCAATGACCCTCTCCAGCATCCAGATACCGATGACCCTCTCCAGCATCCAAATACCAGTGACCCTCTCCAGCATCCAGATACGAGTGACCCTCTCCAGTATCCAGATAGCAATGCCCCTCTCCAGCATCCAAATACCATTGACCCTCTCCAGCATTCACATTGCAATGACCCTCTCCAGCAACCAGATAGCAATGACCCTCTCCAGCATCCAGATACCAGTGACCTCTCCAGCATCCAGATACCAGTGACCTCTCCAGCATCCAGATACCAGTGACCCTCTCCAGCATCCAGATAGCAATGACCCTCTCCAGCATCCAGATAACAATGACCCTCTCCAGCATCCAGATACTAGTGACCTCTCCAGCATCCAGATACCAGTGACCCTCCCCAGCATCCAGATAGCAATGACACTCTCCAGCATCCAGATAGCAATGAACCTCTCCAGCATCCAAGTACCAGTGACCCTCTCCAGCATCCAGATAGCAATGACCCTCTCCAGCATCCAGATACCAGTGACCTCTCCAGCATCCAGATAGCATTGACCCTCTCCAGCATCCATATAGCAATGACCCTCTCCAGCATCCAGATAACAATGACCCTCTCCAGCATCCAGATAGCAATGACCCTCTCCAGCATCCAGATAGCAATGAGCCTCTCCAGCATCCAGATAGCAATGACCCTCTCCAGCATCCAGATACCAATGACCTTCTCCAGCATCCAGATACCAGCGACCCTCTCCAGCATCCAGATACCAGTGACCCTCTCCAGCATCCAGATAGCAATGACCCTCTCCAGCATCCAGATACCAATGACCTTCTCCAGCATCCAGATACCAGCGACCCTCTCCAGCATCCATATAGCAATGACCCTCTCCAGCATCCAGATACCAATGACCTTCTCCAGCATCCAGATAACAGTGACCCTCTCCCGCAGCCAGATACCAATGACCTTCTCCAGCATCCAGATACCAGCGACCCTCTCCAGCATCCAGATACCAGTGACCCTCTCCAGCATCCAGATAGCAATGACCCTCTCCAGCATCCAGATACCAATGACCTTCTCCAGCATCCAGATACCAGCGACCCTCTCCAGCATTCTGCTACCAACGACCCTCTCCAGCATCCAGTTACCAATGACTCTCTCCAGCATCCATATAGCAATGACCCTCTCCAGCATCCAGATAGCAATGACCCTCTCCAGCATCCAGATAGCAATGACCCTCTCCGGCATCGAGCTACCGATGACCCTCTCCAGTCTCCAGATATCAGTGACCTCTCCAGCATCCAGATAGCAATGACCCTCTCCAACATTCAGCTACCAATGACCCTCTCCAGCATCCAGATTCCGAAGACCCTCTCCAGCATTCAGAAAGCAATGACCCTCTCCAGCATTCAGCTATCAGTGACTCTCCAGTACTCTTTATTGCGATCCCGCACCAGATACCAACAGTGGCTAGGACACTGGTCAGAAATCTCTATGTTTTATTTGAATTTTGTAAGACTGTGAGGAAAGGATACCTCACTCCAGGAGTCATTTGATGCAAAACAGAGATATAGTAAAAAAAAATTTAAATTGTTATTAGCACCGTATTAAAATATCTTTAACATCAGTCAAGAAAATAGCTTGCAATTACCTCTTACACAATGCAACTCAGCACAGTCACAGAATTAACTGCTATCTTTATTTCCACTCAAACAGCAAAACCATCTTAGATCCCAATCCACTTTTAGACACAGTTAGCGCTCAGGAATACTTGCTGTAAAGAGATGTCTTGAATACTCCACTTTGAGAAAGAGGAATATTTTGAGACTGCTTTAAAGAAAAATACCTGATACTCTGTCAGAATAATGCAGAACCTCTGGCTATATTTCTTCAGAAACCTTCTCGGCTCATCTTCCAGCAAAAAGTAAACTGAAAGCTCAACACTCAACTGCTTCAACCCCTGTCTTCTCCCTTTAACTACATCAGCTTACTTAGCTGAACAAAATGTTTCTAATTAACTACCCCACAGAGAACCCTCTTAATGTAAATAAAAGTATATTAGCCCAAACTTTTACGATGCTTTAATTGCACCTCTGGTTCCAAAAAGCCCAGCAGTCTTGCAAACCAGGATTTTTCAAAGCACTACTGCAGCAGACTAGCACACAAACTTAGGTTTTTAATCCTTACTGCACACATCACACAATATATCTGAAATTCCTACATTCATCACATCTGCCACCAATGATCCGTCCAGCATCTTTGTGGGAGAACCATAGCAGAAAACTACTTACCAGATTCCAGGGTGTCCCCATGGTTCAGTGATGACTCCCTATATGTTCTACTCCAGTCCACTTCTCCTATGAAAGAACAATGTTAAACCTCAGAGTGATGATGTGACTCTGTAGTCATCCATATATGTTCTACTCCAGTCCACTTCTCCTATGAAAGGCCAGAACCACGTTAAACCTCAGAATAATGATGTGACTCTGTCGTCATACATAAGATAGCAGATGCTGGTCATACAATGTGAAGTGTGTGAAAACTGACGGAGCTGTCAGAGGGCATCCATACCTTGACTCGGACAGTTGATGTGTCCATTAAGATCAGGACTGCTGTGAGCTTCCTCTCTTCTGTATGGATAGTCTCCTCCATCAAACGATTGATGACTCTCCTGGACAATCAGATTCAGCAGAGCAAGTAGTGCACGCTGGAGATGCCCGGAGACCTCCATACTGTCACCTTGACGCAAGGGAGCAAAGTCAAGGTGAGAGGTGGTGGGGCGGTCAGGGCGGTGAGGACCTGGAGTCTCAATCAAGTCCTCATCCTCTTGAGATCTACAGAAAGGTACAAGTGTACCTGACATGAGAGTTTCAGGTACACTTCTGTGTCTGATCTGCGGGCTACTCTCAGGATGCTTCATCTTTGGACAGGAGCTCCTCAGCCTCTGTCAGTGAAGGCAGAACCTCAAGTTGCTGTGACACATCCAAGCAGGAGTCCCTCAATACGCCGGGCCTGCCAGGCTCTTAGAACATACAGTGCAGAAGGAGGCCATTCGGCCCATCGAGTCTGCACTGACCCACTTAAGCCCTCACTTCCACCCTATCCCCGTAACCCAATAACCCCTCCTAACCTTTTTGGTCACTGAGGGCAATTTATCATAGCCAATCCATCTCACCTGCAAGTCTTTGGACTGTGGGAGGAAACCGGAGCACCCGGAGGAAACCCACGCAGTCATGGGGAGAATGTGCAGACTCCGCACAGACAGTGACCCAGCGGGGAATCGAACCTGGGACCCTGGCGCTGTGAAGCCATAGTGCTATCCACTTGTGCTACCGTGCTCAGGCAGCGAGACAACAGATGCCAAGGTCATCCCAGGTCACAGGGCAGCAAAGGTGGCAGCCAGCCACTACCACAGCTAGCAGTGAAGGGGTGCCCCACATAGGTGTACATGTAAATGAATTAAGAAAAAGCACAAGATGCAATTGGTCCTCATGAGCGATTTGACAGTGAATGATTCCCTGTGTGTGTGTGATGCTCAATGTAAAAAATGTCTGATTTGGTTCTATACATTCCCATCCAGTGCTGGTGGCCCTCTGGTGCTGAATGAATGGAATGAGTCAAGTTATGGGCTGGCTGGGAGTAAGTATGACGTGTGTGTTCATCATTTTCACATTGCAGGAACATCAGTTGCAAGTGGCTGAGGGAGCCCGGATTTATAATGGAGGTGATTGGTTTTAGTGATGGATTTGGATTTGTTTATTGTCCCGTGTACCGAGGTACAGTAAAAAGTATTTTTCTGCGAGCAGCTAAAACAGATCATTTAGTACATGAAAAGAAAAGAAAAAGAAAATACATAAAAGGGCAACACAAGGTCCACAATGTAAATACATAGACATGGGCATCGTGTGAAGCATACAGGAGTGTAGTATTAATCAGGTCAGTCCATAACAGGGTCGTTTAGGAGTCTGGTAACAGCAGGGAACAAGTTGTTTTTGAATCTGTTCATGCTTGTATTCAGACTTTTGTATCTCCTACCCGATGGAAAAAGTTGGAAGAGTGAGTAAGCCGGGTGGGAGGGGTCTTTGATTATGCTGCCCGCTTTCCCAAGGCAGCGGGAGGTATAGATAGAATCAATAAACAAATCCAATACAATCCAATGGATGGGAGGCAGGTTCAGTGATGGACTGGGCTGTCTTCATGACTCTCTGAAGTTTCTTGCGGTCCAAGGCCGAGCATTTGCCATACCAGGCTGTGATGCAGCCAGAAAGGATGCTTTCTATGGTGCATCTGTAAAAGTTGGTAAGAGTCAGTGTGGACATGTCGAATTTCCTTGGTTTCCTGAGGAAGTATAGGCACTGATGTGCTTTCTTGGTGGTAGCGTTGAATTGGGTGGACCAGCACAGATTTTTGGTGATGTGCACTCCTCGGAATTTGAAGCTGTCAACCATCTCTACCTCGGCCCCGCTGATGCTGACAGGGGTGTGTACAGTACTTTGCTTCCTGAAGTCAATGACCAGCTCTTTAGTTTTGCTGGCATTGAGGGCTAGATTGTTGTTGTTACACCACTCCACTAGATTCTCTATCTCCCTCCTGTATTCTGACTCGTCGTTATTCGAGATCCGGCCCACTATGGTCGTATCATCAGCAAACCTGTAGATGGAGTTGGAACCAAATTTTGCTACATGGTCATGTGTGTGCAGGGAGTATAGTAGGGGTCTAAGTATGCAGCTTTGCGGGGCTCAGGTATTAAAACTATTGTGGAGGAGGTGTTGTTGTTTATTCTTACTGATTGTGCTCTGTGGGTCAGAATGTCAAGGATCCAGTTGGAGAGTGAGGAGCCAATTCTTAGTTTTTGGAGCTTTGCTATGAACTTGGCTGGGATTATGGTGTTGAAGGCGGAGCTGGAGTCAATAAATAGGAGTCTGATGTAGGACTCCTTGTTGTCGAGATGCTCTTGGGATGAGTGTAGGGCCAGGGAGATGGCATCTGACCGGTTGCGGTGGTATTGCAGTGGATCTAGGCATTCTGGGAGGATGGAGTTGATGAGCATCATGACCAACCTCTTGAGGGGTAGTCATTGAGGCATGTTACCTCGTGGAATGTAATGTAGATCTTTATTTGGCTGGATGGCTGAAGTGGGAAGAAACAGCTGAAGTATCTTTCACTCCCATGCTTCCTTTATGCCAGTTGCACAGCTCTGCCGCTGCAGGCCGCCGCCATGCACTTGCATGACCACGGACCCAGCAATTCTCCGGGCCTTATCAGCAGCTATGAGCCGAGTGCCCTACGCTGCTCGGCTGCTAGCCCCCCACCAAACGGAGGATCGGTGGCTGTTTTACGACGGACTTTCGGTCATAAAACGCCACCGTTCCCACGCCGGCTTGGGGACATAACCTCAAAAATGGAGAATCCAGCCCCACATGCCCATCAGGGTGGCTATGGCTTCAGCATCTTCCCGTTGTCTGGGGTTGTCTCGTGCTCTGCCAGCTTAGAGCCTGACCTCAGCCCCCACTATCCTGGATAACGTTCCAAACACCACCTCCCAAAAGCTCTACAGCTTATCACAACCCCAGAGCAAGTGAGCATGATTCGCTGGCCCCCGCCCGCAGTTCTCACACCATCGGTTATCCCCTGGAAGAACCGACTCATCCTCGCCCGAGTCTTGTGCACCCTGTGCACCACCTTGGACTGAGTCAAGCTTATCCTACGCATCGCCTCACATCAGAGTCCCCATCCTTCCCAACTCCCTCCGCCCACTTCTGCTTTATCCTCACCACCAGTGCCTTGCCCTGCTCCCCCAACCACCTGTATATGTCCCCAATCCTATTCTCCCCCAAATCGTCAGAGAGCAGCAGTTGTGCAAACAACATGTACTTCAGTAACTGAGTGAATGTACGCTACTCCTTTTGCGCAAAGTGCCATACCTGTATTCACCTAAATTTGCTACCCCTTGGCAACTTAATCCTCTCCCGCAGCTCGCCAAGCCCCACAAACCTTCCCTCCCATAACATAAGGAAGGTAGACAAAGAAGAACCAGTGGACGAGATTTATTTAGATTTCCAGAAGGCCTTTGACAAGCTGCCGCATAGGAGACGGTTAAATAAGTTAAAAGCCCATGGTGTTGAGGGTAAGATCCTGGCATGGATAGAGGATTGGCTGACTGGCAGAAGGCAGAGAGTGGGGATCATGGGGTCTTTTTCAGGATGGCAGCCGGTGACTAGTGGTGTGCCTCAGGGGTCTGTGCTGGGACCACAACTTTTCACAATATACATTAATGATCTGGAAGAAGGAACTGAAGGCACTGTTGCTAAGTTTGCAGATGATACAAAGATCTGTAGAGGTAGTATTGAAGAAGCAAGGGAGCTGCAGAAGGATTTGGATAAGGTAGGAAAGTGGGCAATTAAGTGGCAAATGAAATACAATGTGGAAAAGTTTGAGGTTATGCACTTTGGAATGAGGAATGTAAGCATAGACTATTTTCTAAATGGGGAAATGCGATGGAAATCAGAAGCACAAAGGGACTTGTGATCCTTGTTCACAATTCTCTTAAGGTTAACATGCAGGTTCAGTCGGCAGTTAAGAAGACAAATGCAATGTTAGCATTCATGTCAAGAGGGCTAGAATACAAGACCAGGGACGTACTTCTGAGGATGTATAAGGCTCTGGTCAGACCCCATTTGGAGTACTGTGAGCAGTTTTGGACCCCCTATCTAAGGAAGGGTGTGCTGGTCTTGGAAAGGGTGCAGAGCAGGTTCACAAGAATGATCCCTGGAATGAAGAACTTGTCGTATGAGGAACGGTTGAGGACTCTGGGTCTGTACTCGTTGGAGTTTAGAAGGATGAGGGGGAATCTTATTGAAACTTACAGGATACTGCGAGGCCTGGATAGAGTGGACGTGGAGAGGATGTTTCCACTTGTAGGAGAAACTAGAACCAGAGGACACCATCTCAGACTAAAGGGACGATCCTTTAAAACAGAGATGAGGAGGAATTTCTTCAGCCAGAGGGTGGTGAATCTGTGAAACTCTTTGCTGCAGAAGGCTGTGGAGGCCAAATCACTGAGTGTCTTTAAGACAGAGATAGATAGGTTCTTGATTAATAAGAGAATCAGGGGTTATGGAGAGAAGGCAGGAGAATGGGGATGAGAAAATATCAGCCATGATTGAATGGCGGAGCAGACTCGACGGGCCGAGTGGCCTAATTCTGCTCCTATGTCTTATGGCCGTATGGTCTTCTATCTCTCCCTCCACTTCCCATAAATTCCATCCATCCCCCCCAGCTTAAAGCTGTGGTTCCCACACAGTGGTGCCTACATTTTATCTGACTTAAAATGCTTCCTCAATTAGTTCCATATCGTGATAGTCGACTGCACCACGGACTCCTCATATATTTCCTCGGGGCTAATGCCAACACGGCCGTCACTAGGTCCCTCAATCTAGAACCCCTGAAAGACTTCTCCTCCAATTTCCCCCCCCCCCCCCCCCAACATAAGGTTCGGGAGCGCCAACCTCCCTTTCTGTCTCTGCCTCTGTAGCAGAGTCCTCTTCACCCTTGGTACCTTCCCTGCCCATATAAACTCCAAAGTCAGTGTCTCCATCCTCTGGAAGAAAGCCTTAGGAAGAAAGATTGGGAGGGTCAGAAAGGCGAACAGGAACCTTGGCAGCATATTCATCTTTACCACCTGCATCCTCCCTGCCAAAGTCAAGTGCAAAGCTTCCCACCACTTGAGATCCCCTTAACCTCCTCTACTAACGCTGTCAAGTTCCACCTGTGCATCATGGCCCACTCATGAGTGACCTGTATCCCAAAATACTTAAACTGCTCTTTTGCCACCCCGCCCCACTGCATTAACTTGGAACACCTTGCTCTTCCCTACATTCAGCTTATACCCGGAGAAGGCCCCAAACTCTCCAGCAGGCCCATAATTCTGTCCATACACTCCAGCGAGTCCGACACAAACAGCAGGTTGTCTGCATACAACGAGACCCGATTCTCCCTGTCCCCCCTCACAATCCCTCGCCACTCGGCCGAGCCCCGAAGGGTATTCGCCAGTATAGATAACGACGGCGACAGCAGACACTCCTGCCCACTGCAGTCATCCCTGCCCATTGCGGGCATCCCTGCACAGTGATGTGAGGATGATTGCAAGATGCCACACATGGGCCACTAGAAATAAATGTGACATAGGGCTAGATTTTATACTTCCCACTGGTTGATTTGAAGCGGGAGGGGCAGATAAAATCCAATGGGTGGATTTCTCCATCCACCCGCCTGCCCACGAGCTGTCGGAAATGTTATGGGGTGCAGGGAATTTATATGTATGTCAATTGCTGATTTTGAAAATGTGGATGACATCTCCATATTTTGTATCTCACCGCTCGTAATGGGCCCGATGTAATGCATCAGGGTCAACCCGTGCCATTCTGTGCAATCTATGCTCCTTCACTTCCATTGCAGGAACTCGCCAAGGTTGCTTAGACAGCACCTTCCAAACCCATGACTATTACCATCTGGAAGGACAAGAGCAGCAGATACTTCAAAGTCACTCACCACCCCGACTTGGAAATATATCGCTGTTTCTTCACTGTCGCTGGAGCAACATCGTGGAACTCCCTCCCTAATAGCACAGTGGGTATACCTACACCTCAAGGACTGCAGCAGTACATAGAGGCAACACACCACAACCTTCTGAAGGGCAACGAGGGATGGGCAATACATGCTGGCTAACCAGGGACGCCCACATCCCCAAAATTAATTTTTTTTAGAAGTTCTGACCACAATCTTTCATTCCTTCTTGAATATCAGAGTGGTGTAAGAGTGCTGTTAATTATGTCTGACTGACCTGATTGTTCTTTATTGATGATGTTAACTGATTTTCTTTCTGACTGGAGAGAGGTATGCAGTGGAATATCCCAAGGTTCAGTTAAAACCATGGGTTGAGTTTTCCATCGGCGGGAACTTCTGTTTTGCCAGCAGCGCACTCGCGCCCATGGATTTCTTGACAGCATGAGTGTGCCCACAATGGGAAACCCCATTGGCCAGATTCCGGGACAGAGAATCCCGCTGCAGGCAGGGGCACGCCACATCAGAAAACGGGTTCGGCGGGACGGAGAATCCCGCCGCATTGCAATTCTTGCTATATCTAAAATTACCTGATTTTGAGTTTTGGGTGCACCATTTCAAAGTTTCGGCATGAACTTAAAACTGTTCCTATTCCTCTATCATTAAGCACTTAGAAATGGAAGTTACTTTTGCATACTTCACAATCATTATTGATTGGGCGGCATGGCAGCATAGTGGTTAGCACTGTCGCTTCACGGCTCCAGGGTCCCAGGTTCGATTCCCGGCTTGGGTCACTGCCTGTGTGTAGTTTGCACTTTCTCCCGTGTCTGTGTGGGTTTCCTCCGGGTGCTCTGGTTGCCTCCCATAGTCCAAAGATGTGCAGGTTAGGTGGACTGGCCATCCTAAATTGCCCTTCGTGTCCAAAAGGGTTGGGTGGGGTTGCTGGGAATAGGGTGGATGTTTGGGCTTCAGTGGTGTGCTCTTTCCAAGGGCCAGTGCAGACTCGATGGGCCAAATGGCCTCCTTCTGCACTATAAATTCTATGATCATAGATATTTTGTCTTTTCCTGAATTATTCTCCCAATGCAAATCAGATGGCAATGATTAACCAGTAACCCAAATTGAGAAGGTTGCTGAACTTGAGCTGTGAAGGCTAGTTTGTTGAGTTTCTTTAATAGTATGTGGCAAAACATAGCAGTATGCAATTGTAACCATGTCCTGGAATATGAATGAGACAGACAAGGCCAGAATTTACTGTTCATCACTAATGTCCTTGAGAAGGTGGTGGCGAGGTGGAATTGCCCCAGCGACAGTGAAGGAATGGCAATGTAGTTCCAAGTCATAATGATGTCTGGCTTGCAGGGGAACTTGCAAGAGGTATCTTTTTCCATGTTCCTACTGGCCTTGTCCTTCTAGTTGATAAAGGTCATAGGTTTTAAAGGGACTGCCAAGGAAGCCTTGGCACGATAACAGAATCACAGAATTGTTACAGCGCTGAAGGAGGTCAATCGGCTGATCATGTCTCCACTGGCTCTCCCTAGGAGTAATTTACTTCATGCCATTCCCCTACCTTCTCCCTGTAGCCCTGCACACTTTGGGCGCGATTCTCCACTCCCGCGACTAAGTGCCCACGCCGTCGTGAACACCGCCGAGGTTCACAACGGCGCAAAACGGCCCCGATCTCAACCGATTCAGGGCCCGAAAATGGGCTAGGATCGGGGCCGCGAGAAACTCGGGGGGGGGGGTCACGAAAGCAGCGTCGTCAGCGCGCGCCGGGCATTGGCGCCGCATAAAAGGTGGCACCGATCGCAGGCCAGACCCCTTTTCAGTCCTACCCTGGTGAAAGAACCCCCCTCGCCCCCCCCACAGGCCGCCCCCTCCACCCCCCAGCGTTCCCGTGCTGTTCCCGCCGACAGCGACCAGGTGTGGATGGCGCCAGCGGGAGGCCGTCGTTTTGGGCAGGCCGCTCGGCCCATCCGGGCTGGAGAATAGCAGGTGTAGCGGAGAATCGCCATTTTGGGTGTCACGGGCGATTCTCCGGCCTGCGCCGCGCAGAACTCGATGGGGCCGTTCTTGCCGCTTGGGTGAATCGCGGGAGGGGGTCGGACCGGCGTCACGGGGAAAAATGGCGTGCCAGGCGATTCTCCCAACCGGCGCGGGAGCGGAGAATCGCGCCCTTTATCTTTTCAGATCACAATCCAATTCCTTCTAGAAAGTCTCGATTGAACTTGCCTTCACCACACTCTCAGGCAGTGCATTCCAGATCCTAACCACTCGCTGCGTGAAATCATTTTTTTCCCCCATATCTTCATCGCTCCTTTTACCAATAACCCTAAATCTGTCTCCTCTTGTCCTTGATCCTTCCACCATTGGAAACCATTGGAAAAATCTTTTCCCATATCTACCCTGTCCATGCCCTTCATGATTTTGAATACCTCTCTCAACTTTGCTCTCAGTCTTCTCTTATTTAAAGAAAATAGTCCAAACTTCTCCAATCATTTTTGTGAATCTTTTCTGCATTCTCTCTCATGCTGTCCTATTTCCTAAAGTGTAGTGCCCGGAAGCGGATGCAATACTTCAGTTGAGGATGTACCAATGGCTGATGAAAGTTTAATGTTACTACCATGCTTTTATAGTCATGCACCTATTAAGAAAGCCTAGTTGCTGTTTGCTTTATTAACTGCACTCTCAGCTCTCCTGCCACCTTCAATAATTTTTACACATATACACCCAGTCCCCACTGTTCCTGTACCCCATTTAGAATTATACTCTTTATTTTATATTGTCTATCCATGTTCTTCCTACCAACATTCTTGGGGTTACCATTGGCCAGAAACTGAACTGGACTAGCCTGTGGATGTTTGAGCAATTGCAGATTTAAACACAGTCATCAATTGTCATTGCGTAAAGCTATCAAGGGATGGAACAGTAGGAATTGAGATCAGTCATGATCTAATTGATTATGGAGCAAACATGAGGGGCTGAATGACCTACTCCTGCCTATTCCTTATGTTCTTCTGTACCAGCGGGAAGGTAAAGTGTGCCTTCTCATGACTTAACATATGTTCCAACAAATAATTACTCATTTTGCATTTGGACTTTGTGTATTAGAGATAGACTCTGAGGCAATTACACCATCTGGGAGAATGTCATCTTTTTGTGCTCTTTTAAGATTGATACAGAAAGTTGAAGTACAGTTACAGCACCCTTTTAGTTCCGGCACAAAGATGAAGATTCTGTGGTGCTGGTGAAGTGAACCTCAAAGATTTGGCAGTTTTTAGACACTATGCTTTGAAGTACAAAGGCCTTTCTCAGCCTTGCCAGCACCACCTCTGATAACTGGTACCTGTGGTTGGCAAACTCAAGGATAAGGGGGTGTCAGGGGCGGCATGGTGGCACAGTGGTTAGCACTGCAGCCTCACGATGCTGAGGCCCCGGATTCAATCCCTGCCCAGGATCACTGTCCTTGTGGAGTTTGCACATTCTCCCCGTGCCTGCATGGGTCTCACCCCCACAACCCAAAGATGTGCAGAGTAGGTGGATTGGCCACGCTAAACCGCCCCTTAATTAGAAAAAACAAGAATTGGGCACTCTGAATGTATGGAAAAAATAGAATAAGGGGGTGTCTGGATGGATAACCTTTTAAACTTTGGGTCGTGTTTGCAGTGAAAGTGTTACACATGGGAACATATTGATTTATTCAGTCCCAAAAATGAGTGATGCAGCTACTCCCTTTACATGAATGTGACTATTTCAATTTGCATCTAGCTGATTTGAATTGAATCCATGTGCTACATATCAGGTAGATTTACAATCACCTAGCTGAGTGACTCCTGACTGGATCAGGCAGCTCACATTTCATAGGGAACGTAAGCCCCCGCTACACTATAACTGAAAATTGGAATCAAGCCCCGGGAACTCACAGTTTTCTCAGGAAAGGTCATCACTCATATGAAACTTGCTGTTTTATGTGTTGTTCAATAAAAAAATAAATGTAAGAATTGTTCGGCTTCCAGCTGTTATCGCACTCCTGGAGAACAGTTCTTATTGAAGTGTGCAACACTTTGGTTCAGCCAACAGCAATACATTAAAGGTATGAAGAATGTAACTAAACTTTCATCTTGGAAATCCTGCAGCAGAGGTCTGAATCCGGCTAAATTCAGCAATAGTTCTGTGAATTTTCCAAATTACATCTAGCCACAAAAATGTTGTGCCTCGTCCTCCACTGAAGCCCGAATCAAAGAATCATACAGCACAGGAGGGGGCCATTCAGCTTATCGTGCACATCCCTTTGCAAAATCTATCCAATTAGTCCCATTCCGCTGCTCTCTCCCAGCAGTCCTGTAATTTATTTACTATTCAAGTATCTACCCTATTCTCTTTCGAAAATTGCTATTTACTCTTCTACTGCCACTCTTAGAGGCAGTGCATTCCATGCTAGCACAGTGGTTAGCACTGTTGCTTCACGGCACCAAGATCCAGGGTTCAATTCCTGGCTTGGGTCACTGCCTGTGCGGAGTCTGCACGTTCTCCCCATGTCTGCGTGGGTTTCCTCCGGGTGCTCCGGTTTCCTCCCACAGGTCCCGAAAGACGTGCTGTTAGGCAATTTGGACATTCTGAATTCTCCCTCTGTGTACCCGAACAGGCGCCAGAATGTGGCGACTAGGGGCTTTTCACGGTAACTTCATTGCAGTGTTAATGTAAACCTACTTGTGACAATGAAGATTATTATTATTAAGATGTGCAGGTTAAGTGGATTGGCCATGCTAAAATTGCCCCTTAATGTCCACTCATGTGCAGGTTAGGTGGGTTACGGGGAAAGGGCAGGGGCATGGGTCTAGGTAGGGTGCTCTTTCAGAGGGTTAGTGCAGACTCGATGGGCTGAATGGGCTCCCTCTGCACTGTAGGGAATCTATATCATAACCACGAGCTGTGTTTAAAAAAAACCTTCTCAGCTCATAAGGGTCTAAGAATTAGGAGCAGAAGTAGAGGATATAGCCCCCTGAGCTTCTCTGCTATCCAATGCGGCCATGGCTGATCAACTCCACTTCCCTTGATTCCTTGAGAAACTGAGAATCTGTCTATCTCAACCTTAATGTAACCAACAATGGAGCAACCACAACCCTTTGTGGATGATAATTCAAAAGCTTTACAGGAAATGTCGCCTCATAGTATCATAGAATTTACAGTGCAGAAGGAGGCCGTTCGGCCTATTGTGTCTGCACCGGCCCTTGGAAAGAGCACCGTATCATGGCTGATATTTTTCTCATCCACATTCTCCTGCCTTCTCCCCATAACCCCTGATCCCCTTATTAATCAAGAACTTATGTTTCTCTGTCTTAAAGACACTCAATGATTTGGCCTCCACAGCCTTCTGCGGTAGAGTTCCACAGATTCATCACCCTCTGGCTGAAGAAATTCCTCTAACCTCTGTTTTAAAAGATTGTCCCTTTAGTCTGACATTGTGTCCTCTGGTTCTAGTTTTTCCTACAAGTGGAAACATCCTCTCCAAGTCCACTCTATCCATCCCTCGCAGTATCCTGTAAGTTTCAGTAAGATCCCCCCTCATCCTTCTAAACTCCAATGAGTGCAGACCCAGAGTCCTCAACCGTTCCTCATCCGATAAGCTCTCGTACCAGGGATCATACTTGTGAACCTCCTCTGGACCCTTTCCAAGGCCAGCACATGCTTATTCAGATACGGGGCCCTAAACTGCTCATAATACTCTAAATGGGGCCTTACCAGAGCCTTATGCAGCCTCAGAAGTACATCCCTGGTCTTGTATTTTAGCCCTCTTGACATGAATGCTAACATTGCATTTGGCCTCCTAACTGCTGACTAAACCTGCACATTAACCTTAAGAGAATCTTGAACAGGTTAGGTGGATTGCCATGCTAAATTGCCCTTAGTGTCCAAAAGGTTAGGTTGGGTTACGGTGATCGGGTGAAGGTGTAGCCTTAAGTAGGGTGCTCTTTCCAAGGGCCGGTGCAGACTTGGTGGGCCCAATTACCTCCTTTTGCACTGTAAATTATATGATTCTATGATTCTGATTTCCTAAGCATTTCCCCATTCAGAAATAGCCTATGCCTCCATTCCTCCCCATCAGATTCCTTAATGTTTGATCCGTTATCTTGAGACCGTGACCCTGGTGTTTCAGATTTCTCCTGATTGTGTCGCCAATGATCTTAAATCTACGCTCTTTGGTAACTAACTGACTTCCTGATGGAATCAATTTCTCCCTCCTCTCTATCTAAACTTATGATGTGGAACAAACTTCATAAAAATAAGACTTTTCCCTGATTCAATGCAAATTTGAGGAAGAGTGTTTCTTAAATGAACATATATGTTTTGTGCATGACATCTTGCCCAAGGGATATCTTGCCATGCCATGGGTGGATGTCAAGTTTACATCCTTCAACAGAGAGAGGCCAGAGAGCCTGAGCAGGATTCCCCAGTGCTTGACACCGAAACCGGGAACGCTGATCGGGCGGATAAGGCCGGTCGATGCCGAAATCGCGGCAGGCGCTGGATTGATGCCGGGCCGTGATGCTCCGCCCCTCTAAATCGGCGTCATCGAGCCGCGCACCGCGGGCATTTGCAACCCCATTGGAATGTCATCAGTGGGCCCATCCGTGATGCCCTGCTTCCGATGGGCCACGTGTGGTCTCAGCAGTCATGAGTCCGGTGTGGCAGCTGCGGAGAGAGAGAGAGTGCATGCGGACAGTGTCCTGTGGGGTCGGGGTGGGCAGGTATGCGGTCCAGCACAGCCGCCGCCATCTTTTCCGGCGCGATCGGTGCGTGTGTGGGGGTGTAGGCATCTCCAACCGTTTTCTGCACATTCCGCGGGTGTTCCATGCAGCGCCGGTGCTAGCACCTCACCGGTAGCAGAATTGGTGCAGATTTTGCGCTAATTTTCCCGGCGCGAAACACCACAGATCCCCTGTTAGCGACAGCACTTAGCCTCAGGAAAGGAGAATCCAGCCCCCTACATTTTATTTGTTAGACCATTCGACCATTCAGCAAGATCATGACTGATATAATCGTCAACTCCACTTTTCTGCCTGATCCCCATTATCCTCGATTTCTTTACTGATTAAAAATCTGTCTGTCTCAACCATGAACACACTTAACGGCCCAGCATCTACAGCCCTCTGCGCTAAAGAATGCCACAGATTCACTACCCTCTGAGAGAGGTTCCAGGAATATGGTTGATATCAGGGGCTGGTTTAGCACACTGGGCTAAATCGCTGGCTTTTAAAGCAGACCAAGGCAGGCCAGCAGCACAGTTCGATTCCTGTACCAGCCTCCCCGAACAGGCGCCGGAATGTGGCGACTAGGGGCTTTTCACAGTAACTTCATTTGAAGCCTACTTGTGACAATAAGCGATTTTCATTCATTTCATTTCATCAGCAAAACTGAAATTATTACCCATGATTAGATGCTCTAAGTCAGTGTGATGAAGTTGAACCACTGTAGTTCATGTGATGATGATGCACAGCGAAACTAGGTAGGGGATTCTAGGATTTTGACCCAGCAACAATGAAGGAACAGTTTAATGTGCCCATGTCAGGAATGTGTTTGACTTGAACTGGATCTGCAGGAAATGATGTCTCCGCAATATTGCTGCTCTTGTCCTTCATGGGCATGGTAGCACAGTGGGTAGTACCGTTGCTTCACAGCTCCAGGGTCCCAGGTTCGATTCCCGGCTTGGTCGCTGTCTGTACGGAATCTGCACATTCTCCCTGTGGCTGCGTGGGTTTCTTCCGGGTGCTCCGGTTTCCTACCACATGTCCCGAAAGACGTGCTGTTAGGTAATTTGGACATTCTGAATTCTCCCTCTGCGTACCCGAACAGCTGCCAGAATGTGACAACTAGGGGCTTTTCACAGTAACTTCATTGCAGTGTTAATGTAAGCCTATTTGTGACAATAAAGATTATTATTATTATTATTTTCCAAATGTATCTGTTTCTTCGAACTCAAAATTTAATCTTGCCTTCCCACAACTAATTATCCTTTCTTTCTTGAGGAATAATATTCATTGGAATATTATTTGTTCTGGTCAACTTCAAAAATGCAAGGGTAGAGTCCCGAAGTAGTGCCCATCTCCCCACTCACCCCAACCACCCAACAACCCAGCAACAAACAAAGCTAATATGGGCCAGGAGCAGGGCTACAATTCTGAGGACTGATTGAATGTGGCTGCTCACTCGGAATGGAAAATTGTTGGATCTCAGAAATTCTTAGAATGGTGATGCACAGAAATAGGTAATTCAGCCCCTCTTATTTCACGTAGATTGGGCAAATCAAATTAGCCACAATGCTGTAGAGGAGGAATTCCTGGACTGTATATGGGATGGTTTTCTTGACCAATATGTGGAGGAACCAACTAGACAGCAGGCCATCTTAGACTGGGTACTGTGTAATGAGAAGGAAATCATTGCCAATCTGGCTGTACAAGAACCCTTAGGGATGAGCGACCATAACATGATAGAATTTTTTATCATGATGGAGAGTGAAGTAGTTGATTCGGAGACTAGGGTGCTGAATTTTAATAAAGGGAACTATGAAAAATATAAGCGTGAGTTGGCTTTGATAGATTGGGGAGAGTTACTTAAAGGGATGGAAGTGGATTGGCAATGGTAAACATTCAAGGAATGCATGGGGGAATTAAAGAACCTGTTCATTCCTGTCTGGCACAAAAGCAAAGGGGGTAATAGGGCCAAACCATGGCTTACAAAGGAAATTAAAAATAGTATCCGATCCATGGAAGAAGCACACAGATTGACCAAGAAAAATAATAGGTCTGAGTATTGGGGGCTGTTTAGAATTCAGCAAAGAAGGACAAAGGAATTGATTAAGAAGGGGAAAGTACAGTACAAAAGGAAGCTTGCAGGGAACAGAAAGAGTGAGACTAAGAGTTTCTATAGATATGTGAAGAGATGGAGATTGGTAAAGAGAAATGTAGGCCCGCTACAGACAGAAACAGGGGAATGCATAATAAGGGACAAAGAAATGGCTGAGCAATTGAATACATAATTTGGTTCTGTCTTCACAAAAGAGGACACAAATCAGATATCAGAAATGCTGGAGAATGAAAGGTTGAGTGAGAGAGAAGAACTGAGGGAGAAATGGTGCTCGGAAAATTGATGGGATTGAAGGCGGATAAATCCCCAGGGCCTGAGAATCTGCATCCCAGAGTGTTTATGGTGGTGGCTCTGGAAATAATGGATGCATTGGTGGTCATCTTCCAGGATTCTATACACTATGGAACTGTCCCTGCAGATTGGCGGGTAGGTAATGTCACTCCAATATTCAAAAAGGGAGGTAGAATGAAAGCAGGGAATTATAGACCAGGAAGCCTGACATCGGTAGTGGGGAAAATTCTTGAATCCATTATCAAGGACTTTATAGTGGAACATTTAGAAAGCAGTGGCAGGATCAGTCAGAGTCAGCATGGATTTATTAAGGGAAAATCATGCTTGAGAAATCTGTTGGAATTCTTTGAAGATGTAACCAGTACAGTTGACAAGGGAGAGCCAGTTGGTGTGGTATGTTTGGACTTTTAGAAGGCGTTTGACAAAGTCCCGCATAAGAAATTATTATGCAAAATTAAAGCGCATGGTATTGGAGGAAATGTATTGAGGTGAATAGAAAACTGGTTGGCAGAGAGGAAACAAAGAGTAGGGATTAATGGTTCCTTTTCACATTGGCAGGCAGTAACTAGTGGGGTACCACAGGGATCGGTGCTGGGACCCCAGCTATTCACAATACATATTAATGATTTGGATGAGGGAACAAAATGTAACATCCCAACATTTGCAGACGATACCAAGTTGGGTGGGAGGGTGAACTGTGACGAGGATGCAGGGATCCTACAGCATGATCTGGACAGGTTGGGAGAGTAGGCAAATCTATGGCAGATACAATATAATTTGGGTAAGTGTGAGGTTATTCACTTTGGAAGCAAAAACAGGAAGGCAGATTACTACCTGAATGGTTTTAAATTGGGAGAGGGGAGTGTGCAGCGGGAGCTGGGTGTCCTTGTGCACCAGTCGCTGAAGGTAAGCAAGCAGGTGCAGCAGGCGGTAAAGAAGGCTAATAGTATGTTGGCCTTCATGGCGAGAGGTTTTGAGTATAGAAGCAGGGATGTGTTGCTGCAATCATACAGGGCATTGGTGAGGCCACACCTGGAGTATTGTGTGCAGTTTTGGTCTCCTTCTCTGAGGAAGGATGTTCTTGCTCTTGAGGGAGTGCAGCGAAGGTTTACCAGGCTGATTCCAGGGATGGTGGGGCTGTCATATGAGGAGATATTGACTAGGTTAGGATTGTTCTCACTGGAGTTCAGAAGAATGACGAGGGATCTTATAGAGACTTATAAAATTCTAATGGGACTAGACAGGGTAGATGCAGGGAAGATGTTACCAATGATGGGTTTGTCCAGAACCAGGGGTCACAGTCAGAGGATTCAGGGTAAACCATTTCAGACAGATATAAGGAGACATTTCATCACCCAAAGAGTGGTAAGGCCGTGGAATTCATTACCACAGGAAGTAGTTGATGCTAAAACATTGAATATATTCAAGAGTCCGCAAGATATAGCATTTGCGGAGAATAGGATCAAAGGCTATGGGGAGAAAGCAGAATTAGGCTATTGAGTTGGATGATCAGCCATGATCGTGATGAATGAAGGAGCAGGCTCGAAGGGCCAAAAGACCTCCTCGTGCTCCTATCTTCTATGTATCTATTTATGTATTTTTGCCAGCTCTCTGAATCAACTCTCCGATTAGTCCCACTCCCTGCTCTTGCCCTGTAGCTGTTCAATTTTCTTTGTTTTTCCCTCAAGCCACATTGTGAAAAGATTACCTGGTGATTATCGCATTGCAGTTTGTGGCAGTTGGCTATGTGCATAGCAGCTGTCCCGTTTCGTACAATGCACCAGTGACTACACTTCTAGAAGTACTTAATTTGCTGTAAAATATTTCTGAGTCACCTGGTGGTTGTGAGAAGCACGACATAAATGCAAATATTTATTTTATATTTATTAAATTCCCTTTGTAATGTTAGTACATTGAATCTGCTTCCACCACCTTTTCAAACCGTGTTCTCCAATGCATAATTAAGCACTGCAAATAAAATAAAATTCTCACTCACCAATGAGAGTTGTTTTGCCAATCATCTCAAATCCATATCCACTGGCTATCGACCCTTCCGTTGGTCAAATCAGGTTTTCCCTTTCTACTGTATCCAAACCCCTCATAATTTTGAACACTTACATCAAGTTTCCACTTAATCCTCTCTAGGTAAATTAATCCCAATTCATCTCGACTCTCCACAAAGTTGAATTTGCCCAATAGAGGGAGAAATCGAACATTATCATGCACACTCTTTGGATGTTCCATCATCATTGGAAGGATCAAATACGGGTCATGATTTCTGGAGCCCAACTTTCCCTGGAAATGCACTGGTTGTCAAACTGGGACACGGCAACTTATGGATATATCAGGGCACCCAAATTGTACATCAAATCAGTGTCCTAAAAGTGGTTCGTGTTAGTATACGGGTTGAAAACAGTCATCAACATGCCCAGTCATCCCAGATCAACCTTAATCGAACCAGCAGTCCTTAAAGATGTATCTGCAAGCTGCTTAAAAATACAAGAAAACATTTTTTAACACTTGCATTTCAGTGAAGCTAAGAGGAGCATGGTCCTTAAAAAAAGGACTAGAAGCTTGTTTATGTTTTAAAAAGACAAATACATCATGCTAAATGCATGATTAGATGATAATTGCTAAAATGGGAGAATAATTCTGGAGCTATGGAATTGTGAAAGCTGGCCAGGCTTGTTCGTTCTCCCCAAACTACAGATATAATAATTAACCCTTTTACCATCGGAAATTGTTTTCAGCATCACATGGGCCATTTGTGAAGACTGGCATTAGCACAAAATTAAATTTACATCCCTGAAGTGGGAGCTCCTGCTCAGTAAATAAAATTTGCAGAGCAAAATTTAATGGGTTTGGACAATCACAGCAACACCCTCAATTCACATGACATTGCTGTAATGCAATTGCCACTTTAATGTTACTAGAAAATGTTCACTGTCCAAAGAATAAATTCAGGGAGCGCTTTTCTGCTGATTTGTGAGTGGAGGAATCACATTGCTTTGTTGGAGAAGTGAACTGGAAGCTGCTAACAGGAGAATACAGAGGCGGTTTTCCTCTTTTGAAATAAATAACTGAGCAGATTCTGCCTTTTTATACTTGAGGGTGTTTCAATGCAGCTGGCTGCTTTGGGGAAGAGGCAGCACAGTAAGTACCAGTAATGCAGTGAAGGTGATTGAACTACAGCATAAGTAGCAGATGTGGCAACATTAGGCGAACACTACCATTATTTGTATAAGCCTTCTCCGGAAATGGCAGCAATGTGACATATTTCAATATCCTTGATGTTAACCTTTGCCACCATCTCTGTGTGATTTTATTCCCCTTGGAGCCTCCCTGTATTCCGCAACTGCATTAATGCTCTAATTAGTAAAATATGAGTGTTTAAAGGCAGTTGGCTTCATGGCACTGAATATAAAATGTGGGTTTCGCCTCAAGTTGCTCAACCAAGCTATCTGGTGGGAAGTGTTGGCGGCAATAAGGTACCGATATCCCCCCCCCCCCCCCGCCCCCCCCACACCACCCAACCCAGAGAATCCCTTTTACAATGGGATGGGGGGGGGGGGGGTGGTGGTGCCTGATTTTGGATGCTCCCCCCCCTCCAAAACGGCATCATCAAGGAGCACGCCGCAAGCCGTTGGGACGGCCCCAAGATGTTGCCTGAAGGCTCTCCCCAATGCTCCTCCCCTAATGGGCTGAGTCCTCAACGATGTGGTTGACTCATGGTCTCAGTGATCGGGAACCCGGTGTGGCAGCTGCGGACTGTGTCCAGCACTGCCAACAGTCGGGCGGGAGCCGTGCGTCTGGCCGGGGGGGCTTCGTTGAAGGCTGGGGGGACTGGGGGGGGGGGGGGGGGGGGGGTGGCGAGGGGTGTCCAGGGGGCCACTATCTGGCAGATTGGGTCCGCGCACGGCAGGCGCCGTGTTGTGCGGCACGACTGCTGCAGGTGCGCATGCGCGGCCATGGACCTGGCAATTCTGCAGGCCTTTATATCGGGAAGGCCGTGTGTTGTACGTGGCGTGGCTGCTAGCCCCTCACCGGTCGGAGGATCGGTGCTGGGGCCGCGCTAATTTTTCTCACGTAACACGCCACCGATCCTCCAGACATAGCCCCAAAAGAGGAGAATCCAGCCCTATGAGAGTCTTCCGCCTGATCTGCCGTTGTGAACTTGTTTTGGATTGGGCTTTGTTATGGGCCAGGGTTTAGAGAACCCCAAAATGTACCATAGAGTTCACCTGACCCACAACTTTTAATAGATTGTGGTATGGGGAGCACACGCCCCACTCTACAGGTGCGGTACAGCAGAAATGGAAAAGTAATTTTCAAAGCAAAACAATGTTTATTCTATGAACTCAAGTTAACTTTTTTGAAACATACAGTGAACATCTTAGCAACCGTCAATTCAAATAGAACCCCCAAAGAATCTAACACTAAGTAATCCTTAATAACTTCCCAAACAACATCCAGAAGACAGAAGAAACACCTTTTAACAGAAGCACATCAGGTTTACATTCACTACTGAAAATATTTATAATTCTGAATTCACCGAATGACCAAGAGATAGTCTTTTCATGGCGGAGAGATCAACAGTACACCTGCTCTGTCTGGCTTCTGCTCCAACACTGAAAACAAAACTAAAACACATCGTGCAGCAAAGAGCCTAAAACAAAAGTAAAAAGCTGACAGACAGACCAGCTCCACCCATACTCTGACATCACTGATAAACGCTCATTTCTTAATGGTACATTTCTTAAACACCCATTTCTTAAAGGTACATTTCTTAAACACCCATTTCTTAAAGGTACATTTCTTAAATACCCATTTCTTAAAGGTACTCTCACATGACACCTTCCCCCAAGAAAAATAAATAAACCATCAACTTCAAAATGGTTTCATTTTTCACCTTTTCACCTTCCTTTAAGAAATGCAACAAACCAACACACGCAAACAGATATAATAATATAGTCCATTTTTGTTCTTCTTCCTCCAACTGAAATCCTTCTCGATTGACAGTCTCTTTGAACAAGAAGGTCCTTGCACGATCTATCCATTTTGCTACGCCTCGGCATTTCTCTTTAAAGTCAGATACTTTAGTTCAATCTGATCACAGAGTCCCTTGTAATTCTCCAACACAGGAGCATTGGTTATCACAGCTTTCAGGCTGTCAAATGCCTGTTGAAAGTCCACTCTCCACTGAAATTTTTGACGTTTCTTCAGCAAGTCCATCAGTGGAGCAATCACGCCACAAAACATTTGCACAAATGTTCGATCAAATCCACTCATGCCAAGACATCGCATTACTTCCTGTGGTGTCGAGGTTATCGGAAACTCACCAATAACTTTTGTTTCCACATCCCGTGGGACCATTCGACCCTGTCCGATTGCATGGCCAAGGAAAGTGACTTTGGCCTTTCCAAATTCACTTTTGGCTAGGTTTATCACCAAACCCGCCCCCTGAAGTCGATCGAATAACTCCATCAGATGTTTTAAATGTTCTGTCCATGTCTGACTGAAAATTACCACATTATCGATGTATACAGCATAATTGGGTAATCCTGAAACAACTTTGTTAGTTAACCGTTGAAATGTGGCTGGGGCATTTTTCATGCCAAATGGCATAACTTTGAATTGGTATATACCATCTGGAGTCACAAAAGCTAAAATCTCAATCGCCCTTTCGGATAAAGGTACCTGCCAGTAACCTTTAAGTAAATCCAATTTGGAAATAAAGCTGATTGTCCCACTTTCTCAATGCAATCCTCCAAATGTGGGATAGGCAAAGAGTCCTTTCTTGTAACTGCATTAACCTTTCTATAGTCCACACACAACCATTGGTTACCGTCTGGTTTAGGTAACATCACTATGGGTGAACTTCAATGGCTGCAACCATTAATGGTTTTTTATGCCATTTTTAAGCATACTCTCAATCTCTTTGTTAACCTGTGCCAATTTTAAAGGGTTAAGTCTGTATGGATGTTGTTTGATCGGAACAGCATTTCCCACATCTACATCATGTATAGCCATTTTAGTACTTCCCTATTTATCTCCACAAACTTGCCCATGTGATATCAATAACTCTTTCAGGTCAGTTCGTTTTTCCTCTGGAAGGTAATTCAACAATTTATCCGAATTTTTAAGAACATCCTCGTTTTCCAATTTAATTTGAGGTATCTCAAATTCACAGTCATCTGGATTTGGTTTGTCACTTTGAGTTAGAATCATTAAAACCTCCTCCTTTTCCTCTCCTTCCCTTTCAAAGTACCTTTTAAGCATATTCACATGACACACTCGGCGAGTCTTCCTTTTATCTGGTGTTTTTACCACATAATTCACCTCACTTAATTTCCTTTCAATCTGATAAGGTCCACAAAACCTAGCTTTTAAAGGTTCACCTACCACTGGTAACAATACTAAAACTTTATCTCCACTGGCAAAACTACGACTTTGGATTTCTTGACCGCTACCCATTTCATCACATTTTGTGCAACCTTTAAATGTTGTCTAGCCAATTCACCTGCTCTATTTAATCGTTCTCTAAAATTTGACACATAATCCAATAATGTAATTTCCGATTTCTCCCTCACCAATTTTTCCTTAATCAATTTAAGTGGTCCTCTTACCTCATGACCAAAAATTAGTTCAAAAGGACTGAATTTGGTTGACTCATTAGGTGCACCCCTAATTGCAAACAGTACGAATGGAATTCCTTTATCCCAATCCTCTGGATAATCATGACAATAAGCCCTCAACACTTTCTTTAATGTCTGATGCCTCCTTTCGAACGCTCCCTGCGATTCTGGATGGTACGCTGTTGATTTAAATTGTTTTATTCCCAAGCTATCCATAACTTCTTTGAATAACCTTGAGGTAAAATTCGATCCTTGATCCGATTTCTGTGGGTAGTCCATATCTATTAAAAAATTTAAGTAACTCCTCCACAATCTTTTTAGCTGTAATATTACGTACTGGAATGGCCTCTGGAAACCTAGTAGACACATCCATTATCATCAAAAGATATTGATTCTCACTTTTTGTTTTAGGAAGCGGTCCTACGCAATCAATTAGGACCCTTGTAAAAGGTTCCTCAAATGCTGGAATGGGTATTTAGGGTGCTGGTTTAATCACTGCTTGAGGTTTCCCTATCACTTGACATGTGTGACGTGATTGACAAAATTTAACTACATCTTTATGTAGTCCAGGCCAATAAAAATGTTTCTGGATTTTAGCTTGAGTTTTTCTTATCCCCAAATGACCTCCCACTGTTACCTCATGTGCAACTCGCAACACCTCCTTTCTATACCCTATCGGCAATACTACTTGATGAAATTCTGCCCACCTTTCATCCACCTCATATGTAAAGGTCTCCATTTTCTCATCAAGACATTACTTTTACGGTAATAGCACTCTGGTATACACTCAGATTCCTCTTCCGTGTATGCTTTCTGATACATCAGTTTTATTTCGACATCTTTCTGTTGTAAGTCCGCCAATTTTCCTGAACTAAAAATATCCACCTCATCCTCCACCTGTTCTTGTTCTTTTTCAACCATCTGATCAAAAATCGTTTCTGATAATTGCACTTCCACTTCATCTTCACTCTTTGATTTCTCCTCGTCTTAACCTGTAACTTTGCGACCTTGTTACTACACAATCCAGAAAAATCCCAGGATATTTGTCCTTCAACACTTTATTTGTCTGATTTTCCACTGGCATATCCACCACAGTAGGCATCACTCCCACCTGCCATCCAGCTATATCATTGACCAAGATAAACTGTATTCCTGGACAAGATAGTTTCTCTATTACTCCTACTACCACTTCACCACTCTTCACTGGACTTTCCAACCTTACCTTATATAATGGAACACTACTCCTCTCACCTTGAATTCCATATATTACCACCTTTTCGGGCAACATCCTTCCCAAACTACATAACTCCTCATCTCTTAC
Organism: Scyliorhinus torazame; assembly: GCF_047496885.1. NCBI lineage: Eukaryota > Metazoa > Chordata > Chondrichthyes > Carcharhiniformes > Scyliorhinidae > Scyliorhinus > Scyliorhinus torazame. The sequence continues at coordinate 278,098,379 of NC_092709.1, forward strand.
CATTAAAGATTGACTAGTTCCCGTTTCTCTTAAAATTGTGACTTCTTTACCTGCTCCTCCTGATACACATGAGTTAACTTTACCCACACAAGTAAATTCTTTAAAGAGATCAGGCACCTTCTTATCAATCACCTCTTGATCAGGCTGTACAATCTTTTGCACCTCCTTCGCTTCAATTGGGCTTTCCTTTACCACTTTAACAAACCCCACTGCTTTATCCTGTTTTACCACCCCTGCCTTCCCAGTGCTTTTCTTCAACCACCAACACTGTGACTTTACAAGGCCTAGTTTATTACAGTGAAAACATTTGAAACTTTTCATTTCTTTTCCACCCTCCTGGATTTCTTTTTTAATGTGAGGTACACTCTCCTTATTATCTCCCATCAGATCACCTTTACCTTTACCAATTGTGTATTTCTCCTGTCCCCAGTTTCTATCCCTCACAGGCTGAAACTGATGTTGGAAACCAAGCTTTGATTTATGAATTAATTCATAATCATCTGCCATTTCTGCTGCTAATCTCGCAGTTTTAACTCTCTGCTTTTCCACATGAGTTCTCACTACATTAGGAATTGAATTTTTAAACTCCTCCAAAAGTATAATTTCTCTGAGAGCTTCATACGTTTGGTCTATTTTCAAAGCCCTTATCCACCTATCAAAATTACTGTGTTTGAGCCTTTCAAACTCCATGCATGTTTGACCAAATTCTTTCCTTACATTTCTAAACCTTTGTCTGTAGGCTTTAGGCACGAGTTCATATATGCAGCTAAGATGGATTTTTCACCTCCTCAAACGTCCCAGATACCTCCTCCGGTAGTGATGCAAAGACTTCACTAGCCCTACTTATCAGCTTTGTTTGAATCAGTTATACCCACATGTCCTGTGGCCATTTCATTTGTTTAGCCACCTTCTCAAATGAAATGAAAAAGGCTTCCACCTCCTTCTCGTCAAACCTTGGCAATGCTTGGACATATTTAAATAGATCCCCACCAAGCCTTCCACTTTGACGCTCCTTCTCACCATCCTCATCACCATCATCCAACTGTACGTTTCCCTTTGCGTCTGCCAATTTTAACTGACTGTCATGTTTCATGGTCATTTTCTGAAGTTCAAACTCTCTCTCTTTATCTTTTTCCCTGATCTGTATCTCCTTTTCTCGTTCTTTTTGTTCTGCTAGGGCTATTCTTTATTTTCTCCTTTCTTCTCTCTCCTTTTCTTTTTCCTCTCTCTCTTTTTCGTATTCAAGCTGCTTTATTTCTTTCTCATGTTTCATTTGTTTAAGTTGTAACTGAATTTTTGCCATTTCCAATGAGTCAGTATCTCAGGCAACTTTAAATGCTTAGCCACCGCCATAATTACCTCATCTTTTCGCATTTTGTCAGGTAATGTTAACTGCAATGTTTTTTGCCAACTCTTACAGTCTGCTTTTAGTCTCTGTCCGTAAGGTACTGTGTGTGACCGTCTCCACCCCAAAAAACTTCTGAGCCTCTGAAAGAGCCATTGTCCACCACACACTCCCTACTTAAACTAGAATACCACACCTGAAAAGCAACCACAATATTCTCACCCCTCACTCTCTTTAAGTTCACTAAGCCAATCCAATAGATAGACTTTCATCCCGGACGAGCCCCCAATTTGTTATGGGCCAGGGTTTAGAGAACCCCAAAGTGTATCATGGAGTTCACCTGACCCACAACTTTTACTAGATTGTGGTATGGGGAGCACACGCCCCACTCTACAGGTTTGGTACAGCAGAAATGGAAAAGTAATTTTTAGAGCAAAACAATGTTTATTCTATGAACTCAAGTTAACCTTTTTGAAACATACAGTGAACATCTTAGCAACCATCAGTTCAAATACAACCCCCCAAAGAATACAACACTGAGTAATCCTTAATAACTTCCCAAACAACATCCAGAAGACAGAAGAAACACCTTTTAACAGAAGCACATCAGGTTTACATTCACTACTGAAAACATTTATAATTCTGAATTCATCAAATGATCAAGAGATATCTTTTCATGGCAGTGAGATCAACAGTACACCTGCTCTGTCTGGCTTCTGCTACAACACTGAAAACAAAACTAAAACACACCGTGCAGCAAGGAGCCTAAAACGAAAGTAGAAAGCTGACAGCCCAGCTCCACCCACATTCTGACATCACTGATAAACACCCATTTCTTAAAAGTACATTTCTTAAAGGTACATTTCTTAAACACCCTATTCTTAAAGGTACTCTCACATGACAGCTGTCTGGTTCCTCTCCTCTGACCTTACCGTCATGGGTGACCCTGCCAAGAGCCCAGCAAGCTGGTGAGCTTCCAATGATGCCTTCTCCAAAATCTGCAAAATGTCCATAATAATCTTGATTGGTGTCACAAGTACGCTTACATTAACACTACAATGAAGTTACTGTGAAAATCCCCTAGTCGTCACATTCCGGTGCCTGTTTGGGTACACAGGTGGAGAATTCAAAATGTCCAATTCACCTAACAAGCCCGTCTTTCGGGACTTGTGGGAGGAAACTGGAGCACCCGGAGGAAACCCACCAAGAAACGGGGAGAATGTGCAGACTCTGCATAGACAGTGACCCAAGCCAGGAATCGAACCCGGGTTCCTGTCACTGTGAAGCCACAGTAATAACCACTGTGCTTCCATGCCGTTTTATTTTAATGGAGTGTAGGAAAACTGGAGACAGCCATCACCTCAAGCTGAGAAGATTCATCGGCTACAAGACCAAGAAATATCAAGACTGGTTCGACGGGAAAGATCTCGCCAAGACCTTATCGAAAAGAAAAGGAAAGCTCTCCATGCCTGGCAAACTGCTATAACCAGCAATGCAAAGAGGAGGGCTCATCAATTAGCCAAGGCGGAGGCACAAAGGAGAACTAGCGAAATCTGAGAAAGCTAAGAAGCTGCAATCCTCGCCAACAAGCATGACACTTGGGGTTTCTTCAGTGCCACCAAGGCAATACATGGACCCAATACCCTAGGCCTCAAACCGGTGCAGAGTAAGGGTGGAAACCTGTTGAGAGACAAAGAAAACATCATCCTTCGATGAAGAGAACGCTTCAAAGAACTCCTAAACCGTGTTCAAGGATGTGTTCGAGGAAATCCCCCAACTCCCCATCAAAGATGACCTTGGACTACCACAAGAGTGGACGAAGTTGAAGCCGCCATAAACACATGAAGAGTGGAAAAGCCTCAGGAGTATATGGGATACCAGCGGAGATGTTCAAACTTGGAGGAGAATAGACCCCCATCATCTCCATCGGCTGTTGCTGAAAATCTGGGACAGAGAATATATTTGTGCTGATGTCAGGGATACCGTCATTGCCACCACCTTCAAGAAAAGAGACAAAGTGGACTGTGGGATCTACTGAGGAGTCTCTATTCTCCATCACTGGAAAGGTCATTGCACGTATCCTCGCTACCCATCTCCTCCCAATCTCTGAGGAAATACTTCCAAAAAGCCAGTGTGGCTTCTAACTAAGCTGTGGAACAGGGGACATGATTTTCATTGCTCAACAACATCAACCACTATACATGTCCTTCATTGATCTGATCGAGGCTTTTCATTCAGTCAATAGGAACGTTCTACGGAAGATCCTGTCAAAGGCCGGCTGTCCAGAGAAATTCACCAACAACCTCCAACTCCTCCACAACAAGGTGTCGGCGACAGTCCTCACCATACCTGGGAGCTACCTCACCTCTAAGGCTGGCATTGATGCAGATATCCAACATCCAATCTACGAGCATCTCCTTCAGACACCTAAGAATGACAGTCTTTGACGACTGTTGATACCAAGATACATGTCTACAAGGCAGTCATTCTCCCAATTCTTCTATACGGCTCAGAAACTTGGACTACATACAGATGCCACCTCAAGGCCTTGGAGAGGTACCACCAACACTGTCTGAGACTGATTCTCTGTATCCCCTGAACAGACATCCGCTCTAATATCAATGTCCTTGAAGGAGCCAAGAGCAGCAGCATCGAGGCCATGATCACTCAAAACATACTCTGCTGGGTTGGCCATGTGCTCAGGATATTAGGGTCCTGACTGCCAAAGTAAATCTTTTTGTAATTCATGAAAGGCTCCCAAATGAGAGGAGGACAAAAGGAGCACCTCAAAGACAGCCTGAAGGCTTACATCAAGAAGTGCAACATCGATGTCAATGCCTGGGAGACCCTTACTGAGAAGAGACCTACTTGGAGGAACTTCCTGACTGAAGGGACACAATTCTTTGAGGATATTCAACGGTAATAGGAGGCCTGGAAAAGGAGTCTGAGAAAGGAATACCAGCGATCGAGAGTCCAAAGACCAATGTCACCATCTAGAAACACCTACCAAATGTGCGGTCGAAAATGCGGCTCTGGGATTGGGCTCATCATCCATCCAAGGACCCACAGAACCCATGACCAGTAACACGGGTATTTCTCATGTGGATAATCCTACTCGTTAGTGAGTGATTGCTAAAGAAGAAGAAGGAGACCCTCCTGCACCTTGCAGCTGGATTGAGGAGGGCTATAACTTGATAATTTTAGGCCATTTCACTTCATCAGATACTCAAGCATCTTCACCAATATCTAACTCCACTTCTAATTGGATCCTTCAGTATTCTTTTCTGGTTCATGAATTTCTCCTCGGAAAGCTCCGTGGCTCTACCGCTTGTTGGATTTTATTTGGTTTCTTGCTATCTCTTACTTCCTATGAGCTAAAGGAGCTTTGGACCTGCATATTATTTTAACATGTCCTAGCTCCCCACAGTTGTGGCACTCAGCTCCCCCTATGGGCATTCTTCCTGTTTCAGCAGGATTTTCCTGCCATATCAAGAGCATCTCAAGATGGTGTTTAGGCTGATTTTTCCCAATTTTATGGGTTTTTACCTCACTCTGCTTTCACTTTTTGATCTGATATGTTGATGGCTTCATTCATTCATTCCCCCAATGGAGATGAACAACCATTGTGTTTCGCTTCCGAAGCTTGGTCTTTTGTGCAATTTGTACTGCCTTTGTGAGAGATAAATTTTCTTTCATTTGCAAAAGATCTGATAGGGTTTCATCCATGACTCCTAACTAGTGTATGATTGTGTATTAATTCATCTTTGAGAGTCCAATAGTTACAATCTTCCACGGGTCTGTACAGGTCATTTATAAATAAATCCCAAGGTTCATTCAGTTTTTGCCTCCTCTTAGTAAATTTTGCTCACTCAATGACTTGCTCAACACTGAAGCATGAATCAAATGCCTGAATGATTTCTTCATCTGAACTCAAAGCCTCATTGATGTCCTGTCTTGCAATAACATCATCTGCTCTTGTGTAATGTATTCACCTAATCCTTCTGATCCTTCTCAGGCAAATCTTAAGCTATTCTGAATCTGGAGAATCTCTTCTTCTAATTGTCCCAGTGTTGAGCCTGTGGCAGGCCTTCATCACTTTGAAACAGTTCTAGTCGAGGCACTATGGACTCAATGCTTCCTGTCAGCTCTGGGTGTGTTGCTGCTTCAGTAATATAGCTTTAGATTGTGATGGAATATTATCCACCTGCGTGAATGAGTGCAGCTCCAGCAACACTCAAGAGGCTCGATACCACCCAGGATAAAGCAGCCCGCTTGATTGGCACCCGTTCCACAAATGTTCACTCCCTTCAAGGACAGCAGATGCATGGGAACACCACCACCTGGAAGTTTCCCTCCAAATCATGCACCATTCTGACTTGGAAATATATCACCGTTCCTTCACTGTCACTTGTGATGTTCCATTATCAGGTGAGTCATCAAGGTTCTGGTGGTTTTTCACGCCTATAATCTTCTCTTGGAGTTTTTGGTCTTGAGTTCGGAGTCTAGATAGGGATTTGTTATGATTTGTCTGTTATCATGAAAATGCTACCATAGACTGTTATTGGCAAAAACATTTTTGTTTATTTACAGATCTGTATAGATCTCAATGGATGGGTAGGGGGTTGCTGTTGCACGAGGAGTGGAAGAGAGGACAATTCAGGGGAGGCTTGGTATGCTGGGGTGGGGAGGGCGGGGGGAGGGCAGGATGCCGGGGGGATGTAAATGTAACAATGAAGCCTTGGGGGTGGGGGAGTTGTGTGATGGAAGGGACCGGGGGATGGTGCACGGGCTGTGAAAATGGGAGACAGTGCGATGGGGGTGCTGAAGGGTGAAACAGTGGGGTGAGAAGTGAGGGCAGTGAGGGATGAAGTGGGAAATAATGAGCGGGGAAACAGTGAGTGGGGAAGTGGGGAAGTGAAGGGAGAAGTGGGGAACAGTGAGGGGGTAGTGGAGAACAGTGAGGGGGGACAGTGAGCGGGGAAGTGGGGGACAGAGAAGGGGATGTGGGGGACAGTGAGTGGCAAAATCCAGGTACAGTGAGGAGAGAATTGGGGGGACAGTGACTGAGAGGGTGAAGCAGGGACAGTGAGGGGGAAGCAGGGGCAGTGAGGGGGGGAAGCAGGGGCAGTGAGGGGGAAGCAGGGACAGTGAGGGGGAAGCAGGGACAGTGAGGGGGAAGCAGGGACAGTGAGGGGGAAGCAGGGTCAGTGAGGGGGAAGCGGAGGACAGTGAGGGGGAAGCAGGGACAGTGAGGCGGAAGCAGGGACAGTGAGAGGGAAGCAGGGACAGTGAGGGGGAAGCGGAGGACAGTGAGGGGGAAGCAGGGACAGTGAGGGGGAAGCAGGGACAGTGAGGGGGAAGCAGGGACAGTGAGGGGGGAAGCAGGGACAGTGAGGGGGAAGCAGGGACAGTGACGGGGAAGCAGAGGACAGTGAGGGGGAAGCAGGGACAGTGAGGGGGCAGCAGGGACAGTGAGGGGGAAGCAGGAACAGTCAGGGGGAAGCAGGGTGTGATGAACGGTTACTGCCTTATCATCATGTAAGATGATGTCCCCTTTAAGACCAGGCTTGGAACCCTGGGGACTCCGCCTCTGGCTCCGCCCATCTGGGAGCCATACATAAAGGCCTGCCTCATGGTCTGTATAGCAGTCAGCTCTCGTCCAAATCTGTAGCATAGTTATTAGCCTAATAAAGCCTTCTTTACAGTTTAATCTCTAAGCATCATTATTGAGGGTACCTCAATTTATTAGGCTAAACTAGATTCAGGATGGACACAGGCCTAAAACCAGAGAAGCTCAATCTGGAAGCACGAATGCCGGAGGCAAAGGAAATTTTTAAAAACTGGCTGCGGTGCTTCGAGGCCTACCTGGACTCCGCAGAGACTCCCATCCTGGGGCCACGCAAGCTGCGTCTACTCCACGCCCGGGTGAGTCACAGAATCTCCGCCACGCTCGAAAAGGCGACGATTTATGAGGAAGCGATTGAGTTGCTCCGCAAGCGGTTTGTCAAACCCGTCAATGAGGTGCACGCCCGGCATCTGCTCTCTACCTGCCGGCAGCGCTCGGGGGAATCGCTCGACGAGTTTGTTGAGAAACTCACCGCGCTGGCCAGGGACTGTGACCATCAGGATGTGACAGGGGAAGTCCATATGAACCTGCACATCAGAGATTCTTTCGTGTCCGGCATCCGCTCGACCTACATCCGGCAGCGACTGCTCGAAAACGGGGCAAAAGACCTCCAGGAGACGCTAACGCTCGCCTCCTCGCTGGAGGTGGCCCGACATAACTTGGGTACGTACCCCGCGGACTCTGCCAGCCCCCACCCGGACTTCCTCAGACTCGCCCGTATTACAGGCCTGCGCCACGCGGCGACCCGCTCACCATGGGGGCACACCTTGCTACTTCTGCGGGCAGGGCCAGCACCCACGCCCACGCTGCCCAGCCCGCTCCGCGATCTGCAGCGACTGCGGGAAGAAAGGGCACTTTGCGAGGGTCTGCCTGGCCAGACCCAGGGGCCAGAAAAACAACGAACAGCCGGCCCAAAAATCAGGCTCTCAGGCCCGCAGGCCTCGCAATGCTGCTGCGCACCGACCCGACACGTCCCCTTCTGACGCGTCATCAGCCTCGTGCGAATCATGGGAGCGGCTATCTGGTCGGCGGCCATCTTCTCGACCCGACACGTGCGACCAATGGCAGCGGCCATTTTACGACTCCGACTACCCGCGACTGGGTGCGATCACCCTCTATCAAACTCGGCCAAAACACCTGCAGAACTCCATGATGCAGGTCCAGGTCAACGGGCACGACACTGCATGCCTCTTCGACTCCGGGAGCACGGAGAGCTTTATCCACCCTGAAACGGTAAGGCGCTGCTCCCTACGCACCCATCCGACATCCCAAACCATAGCCCTCGCATCTGGGTCCCACTCGGTACAACTCACGGGGTACTGTATTGCGGATCTCTCGATCCAGGGTGCCAAATACACCCGTTTCAAATTTTATATCCTCCCTCACCTCTGTGCCCCCCTGCTGCTCGGACTGGATTTCCAGTGCAGCCACCGAAGCCTGACACTGAAGTTCGGCGGACCCTTGCCCCCCCCTCACGGTGTGCTGCCTTGCGACACTGAAAGTCGCACCCCCCTTGCTATTCGCTAACCTCACTCCCGATTGTAAGCCCATCGCCACCAGGAGCCGGCGCTGCAGTGCCCAAGATATGGCTCTTATCAAGTCAGAGGTCCAGCGTTTACTGGGAGAGGGGGTCATCGAGGCTAGCAACAGCCCTTGGAGAGCGCAAGTGGTGGTAGTCTGGTCCGGGGAGAAGAAACGGATGGTCGTGGATTATAGCCAGACCATAAACCGATTCACACAGCTTGATGCGTACCCCCTTCCTCGCATCGCGGAAATGGTAAATCGGATCGCCCAATACCGAGTCTTTTCCACGGTCGACCTCAAATCTGCCTCCCACCAGCTCCCCATCCGACCAAATGACCGCCTCTATACTGCCTTCGAAGCAGCCGGCCGGCTCTTCCACTTCCTCAGGGTCCCCTTTGGTGTCACAAATGGGGTCTCCGTCTTTCAAAGGGCGATGGACCAAATGGTGGACCAGTACGGTTTGCGGGCTACATACCCGTACTTGGACAATGTCACCATCTGCGGCCATGATCAGCAGGACCATGACGCTAACCTCAAAAAGTTCCTCCAGACCGCACGAGCCCTTAACCTGACCTATAACGAGGGCAAATGCGTTTTCCACACCACCCGGCTGGCCATCCTCGGTTATGTCATGGAAGACGGGGTCCTAGGTCCCGACCCCGACCGCATGCGCCCCCTTAAGGAACTCCCTCTCCCCCGCAGCCTCAAGGCCCTCAAACGGTGCTTGGGGCTTTTCTCCTATTACGCCCAGTGGGTCCCCAAGTATGCGGACAAAGCCCGCCCACTCCTAAAGACCACCACTTTTCCCCTCTCGGCTGAGGCTCAATCGGCCTTCAACCGCATCAAGGCCGCCATGCACGCGGTGGACGAAACCATCCCTTTCCAGGTAGAGAGCGATGCATCAGACATCGCCCTGGCTGCTACCCTCAATCAAGGAGGCAGACCAGTAGCGTTCTTCTCCCGAACCCTCACCGCCTCCGAGATTCGACACTCTGCAGTCGAAAAGGAGGCACAAGCCATTGTGGAGGCTGTGCGGTGCTGGAGACACTACCTCGCTGGTAGGAGGTTTACCCTCGTCACCGACCAACGGTCGGTCGCCTATATGTTCGATAACACGCAACGGGGCAAAATAAAAAACGATAAAATTTGGAGGTGGAGGATCGAACTCTCCACCTACTCGTACGATATCAAGTATCGTCCAGGGGAGCTCAACGAGCCCCCAGATGCCCTGTCCCGCGGCACATGCGCCAACGCGCAGGAGGACCGCCTGCAAGCCATCCACAATGACCTCTGCCACCCGGGGGTTACCCGGCTCGTCCATTTCATCAAGTCCCGCAACCTACCTTACTCAACCAAGGAGGTCAAGGCCATGGTCAGGGCCTGCCAGATCTGTGCAGAGTGCAAACCGCACTTCTACCGGCCAGACAAGGTTCGGCTCGTGAAGGCCTCGGGCCCCTTTGAGCGACTGAGCGTGGACTTCAAGGGGCCCCTCCCGTCCACCAACCGTTATGCCTATTTCCTCACCGTGATCGATGAGTTCTCCCGTTTCCCATTCTCCATTCCCTGCACCGACATGACCTCAGCCACGGTGATTAAGGCACTGCACAGCATCTTCACCCTGTTCGGTTTCCCTTCTTATATCCACAGCGACCGGGGTACATCGTTCATGAGCGATGAACTGCGTCAGTATCTGCTCAGCAAAGGCATCGCCTCGAGCAGAACGACCAGCTATAACCCACGGGGAAACAGGCAGGTGGAGAGGGAGAACGCGACCGTGTGGAAGGCTGTCCTTCTGGCCCTGCGGTCGAGAAATCTCCCAACCACCCGCTGGCAGGAGGTCCTACCCGATGCCCTACACTCCATTAGGTTACTCCTCTGCACGGCCACAAATGAGACCCCTCATGAGCGATTGTTTCTCTTCCCATAGGAAGCCTACCTCTGGGGTCTCGCTTCCACCTTGGCTGACGGCTCCGGGACCTGTTCTTCTCCGGAGGCACGCGAGGAGCCATAAAATGGACACCCTAGTTGAAAAGGTCCGACTGCTCCACGCCAACCCCAGTTACGCCTACGTGGAGTACTCCGACGGCAGGCAAGATACGGTTTCCCTCCGGGATCTGGCGCCCACTGGATCCTCCACCACAGACGCCCCTTCCCGCTCCGCTCCCCTGCAGGACCCGTCGCCCCCTACAACACACCCCCTTCCGGCCCTACCACCCGTTGGTGAGCTCCTACCGTGCGCCCCCCCTTTACACACCCCGCCGGCGCCGGCTCCGCTACCCCCGGCCCTGCCTAGTTCCTCTGCCCCGACCCGGAGCGAAGCTCCGACCGCTGTGCTCCCGGATGTGCCCTCAACCGGGACGTCTGTGCCCGCCGCACCACAGCCCGAACTGAGGAGATCGAGGAGGACGATCCGGCCGCCGAGACGGATGGACCTATGATGGCACTTCACCCCCGCCGGACTCCTTTTTAAACAGGGGGTGAATGTGATGAACGGTTACTGCATTATCATCATGTAAGGTGATGTCCCCTTTAAGACCAGGCTTGGAATCCTGGGGACTCCGCCTCTGGCTCCGCCCATCTGGGAGCCATACATAAAGGCCTGCCTCATAGTCTGTATAGCAGTCAGCTCTCGTCCAAATCTGTAGCATAGTTATTAGCCTAATAAAACCTTCTTTACAGTTTAAACTCTAAGCATCATTATTGAGGGTACCTCACAGGGACAGTGAGGGGGAAGCAGGGACAGTGAGGGGGAAGCAGGGACAGTGAGGGGGAAGCAGGGACAGTGAGGGGGAGCAGGGACAGTGCGGTGGGGAAGCAGGGACAGTGAGGGGGAAGCAGGGACAGTGAGGGGGAAGCAGGGACAGTGAGGGGGAAGTGGAGGTCAGTGAGGGGGGGAAGCAGGGACAGTGAGGGGGAAGCAGGGACAGCGAGGGGGGAGCAGGGACAGTGAGGGGGGAGCAGGGACAGTGAGGGGGAAGCAGGGACAGTGAGGGGGAAGCAGGGACAGTGAGGGGGAAGTGGAGGTCAGTGAGGGGGGGAAGCAGGGACAGAGGGGGGGAAGCAGGGACAGTGAGGGGGAAGCAGGGACAGTGAGGGGGAAGCAGGGACAGTGAGGGGGAAGCAGGGACAGTGAGGGGGAAGCAGGGACAGTGAGGGGGCAGCGGGGACAGTGAGGGGGCAGCGGGGACAGTGAGGGGGAAGCGGAGGACAGTGAGGGGGAAGCAGGGACAATGAGGGGGAAGCAGGGACAGTGAGGGGAAGCAGGGACAGTGAGGGGGAAGCAGGGACAGTGAGGGGGAAGCAGGGACAGTGAGGGGGAAGCAGGGACAGTGAGGGGGCAGCAGGGACAGTGAGGGGGGAGCAGGGACAGTGAGGGGGGAGAAGGGACAGTGAGGGGGAAGCAGGGACAGTGAGGGGGAAGCAGGGACAGTGAGGGGGAAGCGGAGGTCAGTGAGGGGGGGAAGCAGGGACAGTGAGGGGGAAGCAGGGACAGTGAGGGGGAAGCAGGGACAGTGAGAGGGAAGTGGAGGACAGTGAGGGGGAAGCAGGGACAGTGAGGGGGAAGCAGGGACAGTGAGGGGGAAGCAGGGACAGTGAGGGGGAAGCAGGGACAGTGAGGGGGAAGCAGGGACAGTGAGGGGGAAGTAGGGACAGTGAGGGGGAAGCAGGGACAGTGGAGGGGGAAGCAGGGACAGTGATGGGGAAACAAGGACAATGAGGGGAAGCAGGGACAGTGAGGGGGAAGCAGGGACAGTGAGGGGGAAGCAGGGACAGTGAGGGGGAAGCAGGGACAGTGAGGGGGAAGAGGAGGACAGTGAGGGGGAAGCAGGGACAGTGAGGGGGAAGCAGGGACAGTGAGGGGGAAGCAGGGACAGTGAGGGGGAAGCAGGGACAGTGAGGGGGAAGAGGAGGACAGTGAGGGGGAAGCAGGGACAGTGAGGGGGAAGCAGGGACAGTGAGGGGGAAGCAGGGACAGTGAGGGGGAAGCAGGGACAGTGAGGGGGAAGCAGGGACAGTGGAGGGGGAAGCAGGGACAGTGATGGGGAAACAAGGACAATGAGGGGAAGCAGGGACAGTGAGGGGGAAGCAGGGACAGTGAGGGGGAAGCAGGGACAGTGAGGGGGAAGCAGGGACAGTGAGGGGGAAGAGGAGGACAGTGAGGGGGAAGCAGGGACAGTGAGGGGGAAGCAGGGACAGTGAGGGGGAAGCAGGGACAGTGAGGGGGAAGCAGGGACAGTGAGGGGGAAGAGGAGGACAGTGAGGGGGAAGCAGGGACAGTGAGGGGGAAGCAGGGACAGTGAGGGGGAAGCAGGGACAGTGAGGGGGAAGCAGGGACAGTGAGGGGGAAGCAGGGACAGTGAGGGGGAAGCAGGGACAGTGAGGGGGAAGCAGGGACAGTGAGGGGGAAGAGGAGGACAGTGAGGGGGAAGCAGGGACAGTGAGAGGGAAGCAGGGACAGTGAGGGGGAAGCAGGGACAGTGAGGGGGAGCAGGGACAGTGAGGGGGAAGTGGTGGTCAGTGAGGGGGGGATGCAGGGACAGTGAGGGGGAAGCAGGGACAGTGAGGGGGAAGCAGGGACAGTGAGGGGGAAGCAGGGACAGTGAGGGGGAAGCAGGGACAGTGAGGGGGAGCAGGGACAGTGAGGGGGAAGTGGAGGTCAGTGACGGGGGGAAGCAGGGACAGTGAGGGGGAAGCAGGGACAGTGAGGGGGAAGCAGGGACAGTGAGGGGGAAGAGGAGGACAGTGAGGGGAAAGCAGGGACAGTGAGGGGGAAGAGGAGGACAGTGAGGGGGAAGAAGGGACAGTGAGGCGGAAGCAGGGACAGTGACGGGGAAGAAGGGACAGTGAGGGGGAAGCAGGGACAGTGAGGGGGAAGCAGGGACAGTGAGGGGGAAGCAGGGACAGTGAGGGGGAAGAGGAGGACAGTGAGGGGGAAGCAGGGACAGTGAGGGGGAAGCAGGGACAGTGAGGGGGAAGCAGGGACAGTGAGGGGGAAGCAGGGACAGTGAGGGGGAAGTGGAGGTCAGTGACGGGGGGAAGCAGGGACAGCGAGGGGGAAGCAGGGACAGTGAGGGGGAAGAGGAGGACAGTGAGGGGGAAGCAGGGACAGTGAGGGGGAAGCAGGGACAGTGAGGGGGAAGCAGGGACAGTGAGGGGGAAGCAGGGACAGTGAGGGGGAGCAGGGACAGTGAGGGGGAAGTGGAGGTCAGTGACGGGGGGAAGCAGGGACAGTGAGGGGGAAGCAGGGACAGTGAGGGGGAAGAGGAGGACAGATGGGGGAAGCAGGGACAGTGAGGGGGAAGCAGGGACAGTGAGGGGGAAGCAGGGACAGTGAGGGGGAAGCAGGGACAGTGAGGGGGAAGCAGGGACAGTGAGGGGGAAGTGGAGGTCAGTGAGGGGGGGAAGCAGGGACAGAGGGGGGGAAGCAGGGACAGTGAGGGGGAAGCAGGGACAGTGAGGGGGAAGCAGGGACAGTGAGGGGGAAGCAGGGACAGTGAGGGGGAAGCAGGGACAGTGAGGGGGCAGCGGGGACAGTGAGGGGGCAGCGGGGACAGTGAGGGGGAAGCGGAGGACAGTGAGGGGGAAGCAGGGACAATGAGGGGGAAGCAGGGACAGTGAGGGGAAGCAGGGACAGTGAGGGGGAAGCAGGGACAGTGAGGGGGAAGCAGGGACAGTGAGGGGGAAGCAGGGACAGTGAGGGGGCAGCAGGGACAGTGAGGGGGGAGCAGGGACAGTGAGGGGGGAGAAGGGACAGTGAGGGGGAAGCAGGGACAGTGAGGGGGAAGCAGGGACAGTGAGGGGGAAGCGGAGGTCAGTGAGGGGGGGAAGCAGGGACAGTGAGGGGGAAGCAGGGACAGTGAGGGGGAAGCAGGGACAGTGAGAGGGAAGCAGGGACAGTGAGAGGGAAGTGGAGGACAGTGAGGGGGAAGCAGGGACAGTGAGGGGGAAGCAGGGACAGTGAGGGGGAAGCAGGGACAGTGAGGGGGAAGCAGGGACAGTGAGGGGGAAGCAGGGACAGTGAGGGGGAAGTAGGGACAGTGAGGGGGAAGCAGGGACAGTGGAGGGGGAAGCAGGGACAGTGATGGGGAAACAAGGACAATGAGGGGAAGCAGGGACAGTGAGGGGGAAGCAGGGACAGTGAGGGGGAAGCAGGGACAGTGAGGGGGAAGCAGGGACAGTGAGGGGGAAGAGGAGGACAGTGAGGGGGAAGCAGGGACAGTGAGGGGGAAGCAGGGACAGTGAGGGGGAAGCAGGGACAGTGAGGGGGAAGCAGGGACAGTGAGGGGGAAGAGGAGGACAGTGAGGGGGAAGCAGGGACAGTGAGGGGGAAGCAGGGACAGTGAGGGGGAAGCAGGGACAGTGAGGGGGAAGCAGGGACAGTGAGGGGGAAGCAGGGACAGTGAGGGGGAAGCAGGGACAGTGAGGGGGAAGAGGAGGACAGTGAGGGGGAAGCAGGGACAGTGAGAGGGAAGCAGGGACAGTGAGGGGGAAGCAGGGACAGTGAGGGGGAGCAGGGACAGTGAGGGGGAAGTGGTGGTCAGTGAGGGGGGGATGCAGGGACAGTGAGGGGGAAGCAGGGACAGTGAGGGGGAAGCAGGGACAGTGAGGGGGAAGCAGGGACAGTGAGGGGGAAGCAGGGACAGTGAGGGGGAGCAGGGACAGTGAGGGGGAAGTGGAGGTCAGTGACGGGGGGAAGCAGGGACAGTGAGGGGGAAGCAGGGACAGTGAGGGGGAAGCAGGGACAGTGAGGGGGAAGAGGAGGACAGTGAGGGGGAAGCAGGGACAGTGAGGGGGAAGAGGAGGACAGTGAGGGGGAAGAAGGGACAGTGAGGCGGAAGCAGGGACAGTGACGGGGAAGAAGGGACAGTGAGGGGGAAGCAGGGACAGTGAGGGGGAAGCAGGGACAGTGAGGGGGAAGCAGGGACAGTGAGGGGGAAGCAGGGACAGTGAGGGGGAAGAGGAGGACAGTGAGGGGGAAGCAGGGACAGTGAGGGGGAAGCAGGGACAGTGAGGGGGAAGCAGGGACAGTGAGGGGGAAGCAGGGACAGTGAGGGGGAAGCAGGGACAGTGAGGGGGAAGTGGAGGTCAGTGACGGGGGGAAGCAGGGACAGTGAGGGGGAAGCAGGGACAGTGAGGGGGAAGAGGAGGACAGTGAGGGGGAAGCAGGGACAGTGAGGGGGAAGCAGGGACAGTGAGGGGGAAGCAGGGACAGTGAGGGGGAAGCAGGGACAGTGAGGGGGAAGCAGGGACAGTGAGGGGGAGCAGGGACAGTGAGGGGGAAGTGGAGGTCAGTGACGGGGGGAAGCAGGGACAGTGAGGGGGAAGCAGGGACAGTGAGGGGGAAGAGGAGGACAGATGGGGGAAGCAGGGACAGTGAGGGGGAAGCAGGGACAGTGAGGGGGAAGCAGGGACAGTGAGGGGGAAGCAGGGACAGTGAGGGGGAAGTGGAGGTCAGTGAGGGGGGGAAGCAGGGACAGTGAGGGGGAAGAGGAGGACAGTGAGGGGGAAGGGGAGGACAGTGAGGGGGAAGCAGGGACAGTGAGGGGGAGGAGGGACAGTGAGGGGGAAGCAGGGACAGTGAGGGGGCAGCGGGGACAGTGAGGGGGAAGCGGAGGACAGTGAGGGGGAAGCAGGGACAGTGAGGGGGAAACAGGGACAGTGAGGGGGAAGCAGGGACAGTGAGGGGGAAGCAGGGACAGTGAGTGGGTGAAGCAGGGACAGTGAGGGGGAAGCGGGGGACAGTGAGGGGGAAGCAGGGACAGTGAGGGGGCAGCGGGGACAGTGAGGAGGAAGCGGAGGACAGTGAGGGGGAAGCAGGGACAGTGAGGGGGAAGCAGGGACAGTGAGGGGGAAGCAGGGACAGTGAGGGGGAAGCAGGGACAGTGAGGGGGAAGCAGGGACAGTGAGGGGGAAGTGGAGGTCAGTGAGGGGGGGATGCAGGGACAGTGAGAGGGAAGCAGGGACAGTGAGGGGGAAGCAGGGACAGTGAGGGGGAGCAGGGACAGTGAGGGGGAAGTGGAGGTCAGTGACGGGGGGAAGCAGGGACAGTGAGGGGGAAGCAGGGACAGTGAGAGGGAAGAGGAGGTCAGTGAGGGGGGGAAGCCGGGACAGTGAGGGGGAAGAGGAGGACAGTGAGGGGGAAGAGGAGGACAGTGAGGGGGAAGCAGGGACAGTGAGGGGGAAGCAGGGACAGTGAGGGGGCTGAGGGGGCAGCGGGGACAGTGAGGGGGAAGCGGAGGACAGTGAGGGGGAAGCAGGGACAGTGAGGGGGAAGCAGGGACAGTGAGGGGGAAGCAGGGACAGTGAGGGGGCAGCGGGGACAGTGAGGAGGAAGCGGAGGACAGTGAGGGGGGAAGCAGGGACAGTGAGGGGGGAAGCAGGGACAGTGAGGGGGGAAGCAGGGGCAGTGAGGGGGGGAAGCAGGGACAGTGAGGGGGAAGCAGGGACAGTGAGAGAGAAGAGGAGGACAGTGAGGGGGGAAGCAGGGACAGTGAGGGGGGAAGCAGGGACAGTGAGGGGGGAAGCAGGGACAGTGAGGGGGGAAGCAGGGACAGTGAGGGGGAAGCATGGACAGTGAGGGGGAAGCAGGGACAGTGAGGGGGAAGCCGTGACAGTGAGGGGGAAGCAGGGACAGTGAGGGGGAAGCAGGGACAGTGAGGGGGAAGCAGGGACAGTGAGGGGGAAGCCGGGACAGTGAGGGGGAAGCAGGGACAGTGAGGGGGAAGCAGGGACAGTGAGGGGGAAGAGGAGGACAGTGAGGGGGAAGCAGGGACAGTGAGGGGGAAGCAGGGGCTGTGAGGGGGAAGCAGGGACAGTGAGGGGGAAGCAGGGACAGTGAGGGAGGAGCAGGGACAGTGAGGGAGGAGCAGGGACAGTGAGGGGGAAGTGGAGGTCACTGAGGGGGGGAAGCAGGGACAGTGAGGGGGAAGCAGGGACAGTGAGGGGGAAGAGGAGGACAGTGAGGGGGATGCAGGGACAGTGAGAGGGAAGCAGGGACAGTGAGGGGGAAGCAGGGACAGTGAGGGGGAGCAGGGACAGTGAGGGGGAAGTGGAGGTCAGTGACGGGGGGAAGCAGGGACAGTGAGGGGGAAGCAGGGACAGTGAGAGGGAAGAGGAGGACAGTGAGGGGGAAGCAGGGACAGTGAGGGGGAAGCAGGGACAGTGAGGGGGAAGTAGGGACAGTGAGGGGGAGCAGGGACAGTGAGGGGGAAGTGGAGGTCAGTGAGGGGGGGAAGCCGGGACAGTGAGGGGGAAGCAGGGACAGTGAGGGGGAAGAGGAGGACAGTGAGGGGGAAGAGGAGGACAGTGAGGGGGAAGCAGGGACAGTGAGGGGGAAGCAGGGACAGTGAGGGGGAAGCAGGGACAGTGAGGGGGAAGCAGGGACAGTGAGGGGGAAGCAGGGACAGTGAGGGTGAGCAGGGACAGTGAGGGTGAGCAGGGACAGTGAGGGGGAAGTGGAGGTCAGTGAGGGGGGGAAGCAGGGACAGTGAGGGGGAAGAGGAGGACAGTGAGGGGGAAGAGGAGGACAGTGAGGGGAAGCAGGGACAGTGAGGGGGAAGCAGGGACAGTGAGGGGGCTGAGGGGGCAGCGGGGACAGTGAGGGGGAAGCGGAGGACAGTGAGGGGGAAGCAGGGACAGTGAGGGGGAAGCAGGGACAGTGAGGGGGAAGCAGGGACAGTGAGGGGGCAGCGGGGACAGTGAGGAGGAAGCGGAGGACAGTGAGGGGGAAGCAGGGACAGTGAGGGGGAAGCAGGGACAGTGAGGGGGAAGAGGAGGACAGTGAGGGGGAAGCAGGGACAGTGAGGGGGAAGAGGAGGACAGTGAGGGGGAAGAAGGGACAGTGAGGCGGAAGCAGGGACAGTGACGGGGAAGAAGGGACAGTGAGGGGGAAGCAGGGACAGTGAGGGGGAAGCAGGGACAGTGAGGGGGAAGCAGGGACAGTGAGGGGGAAGCAGGGACAGTGAGGGGGAAGAGGAGGACAGTGAGGGGGAAGCAGGGACAGTGAGGGGGAAGCAGGGACAGTGAGGGGGAAGCAGGGACAGTGAGGGGGAAGCAGGGACAGTGAGGGGGAAGCAGGGACAGTGAGGGGGAAGTGGAGGTCAGTGACGGGGGGAAGCAGGGACAGTGAGGGGGAAGCAGGGACAGTGAGGGGGAAGAGGAGGACAGTGAGGGGGAAGCAGGGACAGTGAGGGGGAAGCAGGGACAGTGAGGGGGAAGCAGGGACAGTGAGGGGGAAGCAGGGACAGTGAGGGGGAGCAGGGACAGTGAGGGGGAAGTGGAGGTCAGTGACGGGGGGAAGCAGGGACAGTGAGGGGGAAGCAGGGACAGTGAGGGGGAAGAGGAGGACAGATGGGGGAAGCAGGGACAGTGAGGGGGAAGCAGGGACAGTGAGGGGGAAGCAGGGACAGTGAGGGGGAAGCAGGGACAGTGAGGGGGAAGTGGAGGTCAGTGAGGGGGGGAAGCAGGGACAGTGAGGGGGAAGAGGAGGACAGTGAGGGGGAAGGGGAGGACAGTGAGGGGGAAGCAGGGACAGTGAGGGGGAGGAGGGACAGTGAGGGGGAAGCAGGGACAGTGAGGGGGCAGCGGGGACAGTGAGGGGGAAGCGGAGGACAGTGAGGGGGAAGCAGGGACAGTGAGGGGGAAACAGGGACAGTGAGGGGGAAGCAGGGACAGTGAGGGGGAAGCAGGGACAGTGAGTGGGTGAAGCAGGGACAGTGAGGGGGAAGCGGGGGACAGTGAGGGGGAAGCAGGGACAGTGAGGGGGCAGCGGGGACAGTGAGGAGGAAGCGGAGGACAGTGAGGGGGAAGCAGGGACAGTGAGGGGGAAGCAGGGACAGTGAGGGGGAAGCAGGGACAGTGAGGGGGAAGCAGGGACAGTGAGGGGGAAGCAGGGACAGTGAGGGGGAAGTGGAGGTCAGTGAGGGGGGGATGCAGGGACAGTGAGAGGGAAGCAGGGACAGTGAGGGGGAAGCAGGGACAGTGAGGGGGAGCAGGGACAGTGAGGGGGAAGTGGAGGTCAGTGACGGGGGGAAGCAGGGACAGTGAGGGGGAAGCAGGGACAGTGAGAGGGAAGAGGAGGTCAGTGAGGGGGGGAAGCCGGGACAGTGAGGGGGAAGAGGAGGACAGTGAGGGGGAAGAGGAGGACAGTGAGGGGGAAGCAGGGACAGTGAGGGGGAAGCAGGGACAGTGAGGGGGCTGAGGGGGCAGCGGGGACAGTGAGGGGGAAGCGGAGGACAGTGAGGGGGAAGCAGGGACAGTGAGGGGGAAGCAGGGACAGTGAGGGGGAAGCAGGGACAGTGAGGGTGCAGCGGGGACAGTGAGGAGGAAGCGGAGGACAGTAAGGGGGGAAGCAGGGACAGTGAGGGGGGAAGCAGGGACAGTGAGGGGGGAAGCAGGGGCAGTGAGGGGGGGAAGCAGGGACAGTGAGGGGGAAGCAGGGACAGTGAGGGGGAAGCCGGGACAGTGAGGGGGAAGCAGGGACAGTGAGGGGGAAGCAGGGACAGTGAGGGGGAAGCAGGGACAGTGAGGGGGAAGCCGGGACAGTGAGGGGGAAGCAGGGACAGTGAGGGGGAAGCAGGGACAGTGAGGGGGGAAGCAGGGACAGTGAGGGGGGAAGCAGGGACAGTGAGGGGGGAAGCAGGGACAGTGAGGGGGAAGCATGGACAGTGAGGGGGAAGCAGGGACAGTGAGGGGGAAGCCGGGACAGTGAGGGGGAAGCAGGGACAGTGAGGGGGAAGCAGGGACAGTGAGGGGGAAGCAGGGACAGTGAGGGGGAAGCCGGGACAGTGAGGGGGAAGCAGGGACAGTGAGGGGGAAGCAGGGACAGTGAGGGGGAAGAGGAGGACAGTGAGGGGGAAGCAGGGACAGTGAGGGGGAAGCAGGGGCTGTGAGGGGGAAGCAGGGACAGTGAGGGGGAAGCAGGGACAGTGAGGGAGGAGCAGGGACAGTGAGGGAGGAGCAGGGACAGTGAGGGGGAAGTGGAGGTCACTGAGGGGGGAAGCAGGGACAGTGAGGGGGAAGCAGGGACAGTGAGGGGGAAGAGGAGGACAGTGAGGGGGATGCAGGGACAGTGAGAGGGAAGCAGGGACAGTGAGGGGGAAGCAGGGACAGTGAGGGGGAGCAGGGACAGTGAGGGGGAAGTGGAGGTCAGTGACGGGGGGAAGCAGGGACAGTGAGGGGGAAGCAGGGACAGTGAGAGGGAAGAGGAGGACAGTGAGGGGGAAGCAGGGACAGTGAGGGGGAAGCAGGGACAGTGAGGGGGAAGTAGGGACAGTGAGGGGGAGCAGGGACAGTGAGGGGGAAGTGGAGGTCAGTGAGGGGGGGAAGCCGGGACAGTGAGGGGGAAGCAGGGACAGTGAGGGGGAAGAGGAGGACAGTGAGGGGGAAGAGGAGGACAGTGAGGGGGAAGCAGGGACAGTGAGGGGGAAGCAGGGACAGTGAGGGGGAAGCAGGGACAGTGAGGGGGAAGCAGGGACAGTGAGGGGGAAGCAGGGACAGTGAGGGTGAGCAGGGACAGTGAGGGTGAGCAGGGACAGTGAGGGGGAAGTGGAGGTCAGTGAGGGGGGGAAGCAGGGACAGTGAGGGGGAAGAGGAGGACAGTGAGGGGGAAGAGGAGGACAGTGAGGGGGAAGCAGGGACAGTGAGGGGGAAGCAGGGACAGTGAGGGGGCTGAGGGGGCAGCGGGGACAGTGAGGGGGAAGCGGAGGACAGTGAGGGGGAAGCAGGGACAGTGAGGGGGAAGCAGGGACAGTGAGGGGGAAGCAGGGACAGTGAGGGGGCAGCGGGGACAGTGAGGAGGAAGCGGAGGACAGTGAGGGGGAAGCAGGGACAGTGAGGGGGGAAGCAGGGACAGTGAGGGGGGAAGCAGGGACAGTGAGGGGGGAAGCAGGGGCAGTGAGGGGGGGAAGCAGGGACAGTGAGGGGGAAGCAGGGACAGTGAGGGGGAAGCAGGGACAGTGAGAGAGAAGAGGAGGACAGTGAGGGGGGAAGCAGGGACAGTGAGGGGGGAAGCAGGGACAGTGAGGGGGAAGCATGGACAGTGAGGGGGAAGCAGGGACAGTGAGGGGGAAGCCGGGACAGTGAGGGGGAAGCAGGGACAGTGAGGGGGAAGCAGGGACAGTGAGGGGGAAGCCGGGACAGTGAGGGGGAAGCCGGGACAGTGAGGGGGAAGCAGGGACAGTGAGGGGGAAGCAGGGACAGTGAGGGGGAAGAGGAGGACAGTGAGGGGGAAGCAGGGACAGTGAGGGGGAAGCAGGGGCTGTGAGGGGGAAGCAGGGACAGTGAGGGGGAAGCAGGGACAGTGAGGGAGGAGCAGGGACAGTGAGGGAGGAGCAGGGACAGTGAGGGAGGAGCAGGGACAGTGAGGGAGGAGCAGGGACAGTGAGGGGGAAGTGGAGGTCACTGAGGGGGGGAAGCAGGGAGAGTGAGGGGGAAGCAGGGACAGTGAGGGGGAAGAGGAGGACAGTGAGGGGGAAGCAGGGACAGTGAGGGGGAAGCAGGGACAGTGAGGGGGAAGCAGGGACAGTGAGGGGGAAGCAGGGACAGTGAGGGGGAAGCAGGGACAGTGAGGGAGGAGCAGGGACAGTGAGGGGGAAGAGGAGGACAGTGAGGGGGAAGCAGGGACAGTGAGGGGGAAGCAGGGACAGTGAGGGGGAAGCAGGGACAGTGAGGGGGAAGCAGGGACAGTGAGGGGGAATCAGGGACAGTGAGGGGAAGCAGGGACAGTGAGGGGGAAGCAGGGACAGTGAGGGGGAAGCAGGGACATTGAGGGGGAAGCAGGGACAGTGAGGGGGAAGCAGTGACAGTGAGGGGGGAGCAGGGACAGTGAGGGGGGAGCAGGGACAGTGAGGGGGGAGCAGGGACAGTGAGGGGGGAGCAGGGACAGTGAGGGGGAAGCAGGGACAGTGAGGGGGAAGCGCAGGTCAGTGAGTAGGGGAAGCAGGGACAGTGAGGGGGAAGCAGGGACAGTGAGGGGGAAGCAGGGACAGTGAGGGGGAAGCAGGGACAGTGAGGGGGTGAAGCAGGGACAGTGAGGGGGAAGCAGGGACAGTGAGGGGGAAGCAGGGACAGTGAGGGGGAAGCAGGGACAGTGAGGGGGAAGCAGGGACAGTGAGGGGGAAGCAGGGACAGTGAGGGGGAAGCAGGGACAGTGAGGGGGCAGCGGGGACAGTGAGGGGGAAACAGGGACAGTGAGGGGGAAGCAGGGACAGTGAGGGGGAAGCAGGGACAGTGAGTGGGTGAAGCAGGGACAGTGAGGGGGAAGCGGGGGACAGTGAGGGGGAAGCAGGGACAGTGAGGGGGCAGCGGGGACAGTGAGGAGGAAGCGGAGGACAGTGAGGGGGAAGCAGGGACAGTGAGGGGGAAGCAGGGACAGTGAGGGGGAAGCAGGGACAGTGAGGGGGAAGCAGGGACAGTGAGGGGGAAGTGGAGGTCAGTGAGGGGGGGATGCAGGGACAGTGAGAGGGAAGCAGGGACAGTGAGGGGGAAGCAGGGACAGTGAGGGGGAGCAGGGACAGTGAGGGGGAAGTGGAGGTCAGTGACGGGGGGAAGCAGGGACAGTGAGGGGGAAGCAGGGACAGTGAGAGGGAAGAGGAGGTCAGTGAGGGGGGGAAGCCGGGACAGTGAGGGGGAAGAGGAGGACAGTGAGGGGGAAGAGGAGGACAGTGAGGGGGAAGCAGGGACAGTGAGGGGGAAGCAGGGACAGTGAGGGGGCTGAGGGGGCAGCGGGGACAGTGAGGGGGAAGCGGAGGACAGTGAGGGGGAAGCAGGGACAGTGAGGGGGAAGCAGGGACAGTGAGGGGGAAGCAGGGACAGTGAGGGTGCAGCGGGGACAGTGAGGAGGAAGCGGAGGACAGTGAGGGGGGAAGCAGGGACAGTGAGGGGGGAAGCAGGGACAGTGAGGGGGGAAGCAGGGGCAGTGAGGGGGGGAAGCAGGGACAGTGAGGGGGAAGCAGGGACAGTGAGAGAGAAGAGGAGGACAGTGAGGGGGGAAGCAGGGACAGTGAGGGGGGAAGCAGGGACAGTGAGGGGGGAAGCAGGGACAGTGAGGGGGGAAGCAGGGACAGTGAGGGGGAAGCATGGACAGTGAGGGGGAAGCAGGGACAGTGAGGGGGAAGCCGGGACAGTGAGGGGGAAGCAGGGACAGTGAGGGGGAAGCAGGGACAGTGAGGGGGAAGCAGGGACAGTGAGGGGGAAGCCGGGACAGTGAGGGGGAAGCAGGGACAGTGAGGGGGAAGCAGGGACAGTGAGGGGGAAGAGGAGGACAGTGAGGGGGAAGCAGGGACAGTGAGGGGGAAGCAGGGGCTGTGAGGGGGAAGCAGGGACAGTGAGGGGGAAGCAGGGACAGTGAGGGAGGAGCAGGGACAGTGAGGGAGGAGCAGGGACAGTGAGGGGGAAGTGGAGGTCACTGAGGGGGGGAAGCAGGGACAGTGAGGGGGAAGCAGGGACAGTGAGGGGGAAGAGGAGGACAGTGAGGGGGATGCAGGGACAGTGAGAGGGAAGCAGGGACAGTGAGGGGGAAGCAGGGACAGTGAGGGGGAGCAGGGACAGTGAGGGGGAAGTGGAGGTCAGTGACGGGGGGAAGCAGGGACAGTGAGGGGGAAGCAGGGACAGTGAGAGGGAAGAGGAGGACAGTGAGGGGGAAGCAGGGACAGTGAGGGGGAAGCAGGGACAGTGAGGGGGAAGTAGGGACAGTGAGGGGGAGCAGGGACAGTGAGGGGGAAGAGGAGGACAGTGAGGGGGATGCAGGGACAGTGAGAGGGAAGCAGGGACAGTGAGGGGGAAGCAGGGACAGTGAGGGGGAGCAGGGACAGTGAGGGGGAAGTGGAGGTCAGTGACGGGGGGAAGCAGGGACAGTGAGGGGGAAGCAGGGACAGTGAGAGGGAAGAGGAGGACAGTGAGGGGGAAGCAGGGACAGTGAGGGGGAAGCAGGGACAGTGAGGGGGAAGTAGGGACAGTGAGGGGGAGCAGGGACAGTGAGGGGGAAGTGGAGGTCAGTGAGGGGGGGAAGCCGGGACAGTGAGGGGGAAGCAGGGACAGTGAGGGGGAAGAGGAGGACAGTGAGGGGGAAGAGGAGGACAGTGAGGGGGAAGCAGGGACAGTGAGGGGGAAGCAGGGACAGTGAGGGGGAAGCAGGGACAGTGAGGGGGAAGCAGGGACAGTGAGGGGGAAGCAGGGACAGTGAGGGTGAGCAGGGACAGTGAGGGTGAGCAGGGACAGTGAGGGGGAAGTGGAGGTCAGTGAGGGGGGGAAGCAGGGACAGTGAGGGGGAAGAGGAGGACAGTGAGGGGGAAGAGGAGGACAGTGAGGGGGAAGCAGGGACAGTGAGGGGGAAGCAGGGACAGTGAGGGGGCTGAGGGGGCAGCGGGGACAGTGAGGGGGAAGCGGAGGACAGTGAGGGGGAAGCAGGGACAGTGAGGGGGAAGCAGGGACAGTGAGGGGGAAGCAGGGACAGTGAGGGGGCAGCGGGGACAGTGAGGAGGAAGCGGAGGACAGTGAGGAGGAAGCAGGGACAGTGAGGGGGGAAGCAGGGACAGTGAGGGGGGAAGCAGGGACAGTGAGGGGGGAAGCAGGGGCAGTGAGGGGGGGAAGCAGGGACAGTGAGGGGGAAGCAGGGACAGTGAGGGGGAAGCAGGGACAGTGAGAGAGAAGAGGAGGACAGTGAGGGGGGAAGCAGGGACAGTGAGGGGGGAAGCAGGGACAGTGAGGGGGAAGCATGGACAGTGAGGGGGAAGCAGGGACAGTGAGGGGGAAGCCGGGACAGTGAGGGGGAAGCAGGGACAGTGAGGGGGAAGCAGGGACAGTGAGGGGGAAGCCGGGACAGTGAGGGGGAAGCCGGGACAGTGAGGGGGAAGCAGGGACAGTGAGGGGGAAGCAGGGACAGTGAGGGGGAAGAGGAGGACAGTGAGGGGGAAGCAGGGACAGTGAGGGGGAAGCAGGGGCTGTGAGGGGGAAGCAGGGACAGTGAGGGGGAAGCAGGGACAGTGAGGGAGGAGCAGGGACAGTGAGGGAGGAGCAGGGACAGTGAGGGAGGAGCAGGGACAGTGAGGGAGGAGCAGGGACAGTGAGGGGGAAGTGGAGGTCACTGAGGGGGGGAAGCAGGGAGAGTGAGGGGGAAGCAGGGACAGTGAGGGGGAAGAGGAGGACAGTGAGGGGGAAGCAGGGACAGTGAGGGGGAAGCAGGGACAGTGAGGGGGAAGCAGGGACAGTGAGGGGGAAGCAGGGACAGTGAGGGGGAAGCAGGGACAGTGAGGGAGGAGCAGGGACAGTGAGGGGGAAGAGGAGGACAGTGAGGGGGAAGCAGGGACAGTGAGGGGGAAGCAGGGACAGTGAGGGGGAAGCAGGGACAGTGAGGGGGAATCAGGGACAGTGAGGGGAAGCAGGGACAGTGAGGGGGAAGCAGGGACAGTGAGGGGGAAGCAGGGACATTGAGGGGGAAGCAGGGACAGTGAGGGGGAAGCAGTGACAGTGAGGGGGGAGCAGGGACAGTGAGGGGGGAGCAGGGACAGTGAGGGGGGAGCAGGGACAGTGAGGGGGGAGCAGGGACAGTGAGGGGGAAGCAGGGACAGTGAGGGGGAAGCGCAGGTCAGTGAGTAGGGGAAGCAGGGACAGTGAGGGGGAAGCAGGGACAGTGAGGGGGAAGCAGGGACAGTGAGGGGGAAGCAGGGACAGTGAGGGGGTGAAGCAGGGACAGTGAGGGGGAAGCAGGGACAGTGAGGGGGAAGCAGGGACAGTGAGGGGGAAGCAGGGACAGTGAGGGGGAAGCAGGGGCAGTGAGGGGGGAAGCAGGGACAGTGAGGGGGAAGCGCAGGTCAGTGAGTAGGGGAAGCAGGGACAGTGAGGGGGAAGCAGGGACAGTGAGGGGGAAGCAGGGACAGTGAGGGGGAAGCAGGGACAGTGAGGGGGTGAAGCAGGGACAGTGAGGGGGAAGCAGGGACAGTGAGGGGGAAGCGGGGGACAGTGAGGGGGAAGCGGGGGACAGTGAGGGGGAAGCGGGGGACAGTGAGGGGGAAGCAGGGACAGTGAGGGGGCAGCGGGGACAGTGAGGAGGAAGCGGAGGACAGTGAGGGGGAAGCAGGGACAGTGAGGGGGAAGCAGGGACAGTGAGGGGGAAGCAGGGACAGTGAGGGGGAAGCAGGGACAGTGAGGGGGAAGCAGGGACAGTGAGGGGGAGCAGGGACAGTGAGGGGGAAGTGGAGGTCAGTGAGGGGGGGATGCAGGGACAGTGAGAGGGAAGCAGGGATAGTGAGGGGGAAGCAGGGACAGTGAGGGGGAGCAGGGACAGTGAGGGGGAAGTGGAGGTCAGTGACGGGGGGAAGCAGGGACAGTGAGGGGGAAGCAGGGACAGTGAGGGTGAAGAGGAGGACAGTGAGGGGGAAGCAGGGACAGTGAGGGGGAAGCAGGGACAGTGAGGGGGAAGCAGGGACAGTGAGGGGGAAGCAGGGACAGTGAGGGGGAAGCAGAGACAGTGAGGGGGAAGCAGGGACAGTGAGGGTGAGCAGGGACAGTGAGGGGGAAGTGGAGGTCAGTGAGGGGGGGAAGCAGGGACAGTGAGGGGGAAGCAGGGACAGTGAGGGGGAATAGGAGGACAGTGAGGGGGATGCAGGGACAGTGAGGGGGAAGCAGGGACAGTGAGGGGGCTGAGGGGGCAGCGGGGACAGTGACGGGGAAGCGGAGGACAGTGAGGGGGAAGCAGGGACAGTGAGGGGGAAGCAGGGACAGTGAGGGGGAAGCAGGGACAGTGAGGGTGCAGCGGGGACAGTGAGGAGGAAGCGGAGGACAGTGAGGGGGAAGCAGGGACAGTGAGGGGGGAAGCAGGGGCAGTGAGGGGGGGAAGCAGCGACAGTGAGGGGGAAGCAGGGACAGTGAGGGGGAAGCAGGGACAGTGAGAGAGAAGAGGAGGACAGTGAGGGGGGAAGCAGGGACAGTGAGGGGGGAAGCAGGGACAGTGAGGGGGAAGCATGGACAGTGAGGGGGAAGCAGGGACAGTGAGGGGGAAGCCGGGACAGTGAGGGGGAAGCAGGGACAGTGAGGGGGAAGCAGGGACAGTGAGGGGGAAGCAGGGACAGTGAGGGGGAAGCAGGGACAGTGAGGGGGAAGCAGGGACAGTGAGGGGGAAGCAGGGACAGTGAGGGGGAAGAGGAGGACAGTGAGGGGGAAGCAGGGACAGTGAGGGGGAAGCAGGGGCTGTGAGGGGGAAGCAGGGACAGTGAGGGGGAAGCAGGGACAGTGAGGGGGAAGCAGGGACAGTGAGGGAGGAGCAGGGACAGTGAGGGAGGAGCAGGGACAGTGAGGGAGGAGCAGGGACAGTGAGGGGGAAGTGGAGGTCACTGAGGGGGGGAAGCAGGGACAGTGAGGGGGAAGCAGGGACAGTGAGGGGGAAGAGGAGGACAGTGAGGGGGAAGCAGGGACAGTGAGGGGGAAGCAGGGACAGTGAGGGGGAAGCAGGGACAGTGAGGGGGCAGCGGGGACAGTGAGGAGGAAGCGGGGACAGTGAGGAGGAAGCGGAGGACAGTGAGGGGGAAGCAGGGACAGTGAGGGGGGAAGCAGGGGCAGTGAGGGGGGAAGCAGGGACAGTGAGGGGGGGAAGCAGGGACAGTGAGGGGGAAGCAGGGACAGTGAGAGAGAAGAGGAGGACAGTGAGGGGGGAAGCAGGGACAGTGAGGGGGGAAGCAGGGACAGTGAGGGGGAAGCATGGACAGTGAGGGGGAGGCAGGGACAGTGAGGGGGAAGCCGGGACAGTGAGGGGGAAGCAGGGACAGTGAGGGGGAAGCAGGGACAGTGAGGGGGAAGCCGGGACAGTGAGGGGGAAGCAGGGACAGTGAGGGGGAAGCAGGGACAGTGAGGGGGAAGCAGGGACAGTGAGGGGGAAGCAGGGACAGTGAGGGGGAAGCAGGGACAGTGAGGGGGAAGAGGAGGACAGTGAGGGGGAAGCAGGGACAGTGAGGGGGAAGCAGGGGCTGTGAGGGGGAAGCAGGGACAGTGAGGGGGAAGCAGGGACAGTGAGGGAGGAGCAGGGACAGTGAGGGAGGAGCAGGGACAGTGAGGGAGGAGCAGGGACAGTGAGGGGGAAGTGGAGGTCACTGAGGGGGGGACGCAGGGACAGTGAGGGGGAAGCAGGGACAGTGAGGGGGAAGAGGAGGACAGTGAGGGGGAAGCAGGGACAGTGAGGGGGAAGCAGGGACAGTGAGGGGGAAGCAGGGACAGTGAGGGGGAAGCAGGGACAGTGAGGGAGGAGCAGGGACAGTGAGGGGGAAGAGGAGGACAGTGAGGGGGAAGAGGAGGACAGTGAGGGGGAAGCAGGGACAGTGAGGGGGAAGCGGAGGACAGTGAGGGGGAAGCAGGGACAGTGAGGGGGAAGCAGGGACAGTGAGGGGGAATCAGGGACAGTGAGGGGAAGCAGGGACAGTGAGGGGGAAGCAGGGACAGTGAGGGGGAAGCAGGGACAGTGAGGGGGGAGCAGGGACAGTGAGGGGGGAGCAGGGACAGTGAGGGGGGAGCAGGGACAGTGAGGGGGGAGCAGGGACAGTGAGGGGGGAGCAGGGACAGTGAGGGGGGAGCAGGGACAGTGAGGGGGAAGCAGGGACAGTGAGGGGGAAGCGCAGGTCAGTGAGTAGGGGAAGCAGGGACAGTGAGGGGGAAGCAGGGACAGTGAGGGGGAAGCAGGGACAGTGAGGGGGAAGCAGGGACAGTGAGGGGGTGAAGCAGGGACAGTGAGGGGGAAGCAGGGACAGTGAGGGGGAAGCAGGGACAGTGAGGGGGAAGCAGGGACAGTGAGGGGGAAGCAGGGACAGTGAGGGGGAAGCAGGGGCAGTGAGGGGGGGAAGCAGGGACAGTGAGGGGGAAGCGCAGGTCAGTGAGTAGGGGAAGCAGGGACAGTGAGGGGGAAGCAGGGACAGTGAGGGGGAAGCAGGGACAGTGAGGGGGAAGCAGGGACAGTGAGGGGGAAGCAGGGACAGTGAGGGGATGAAGCAGGGACAGTGAGGGGGAAGCAGGGACAGTGAGGGGGAAGCAGGGACAGTGAGGGGGAAGCAGGGACAGTGAGGGGGAAGTGACGAACGGTGAGGAGAGAAGTGGGGGACAATGAGGGGGGAAGTGGGGGAGAGCGAGGGGGAAGTGGGGCACAGTGAGGGGGGAAGTGGAGCACAGTGAGTGGGAAGCAGGACGCAGTGAGGCTGTGAGGATTTAGAGGGAGTGGTCGGTTCCAAGGGTGTAGTCCTGGGGTGCAAACTGAGGAGTCTGGTAATGGGAAGAAACATTACCAGTTAAAGGAGGACACTGGGGTGTGGTTGGGTGGGAAGGTGAAGGACAGTCAGTGGCAGGTGAAGGGCAGGTGTGGATTGTTTGATTGAACATCGAGGTGTAAGCGGATCCAAGGGGTGGTCAGGATAAGGGTGGGGTGACTCTAGTGGGCTCATCGGGGAGGGGGTCCACTGAGTGCTAGGGACCTTAGCTATCTCTGCCTCCTTCACCTGTGGATATATGTCCGTGATGTGACCACGAGACTGAGACCCTGCTTTTACTAGATCCATGACCCATTGTGTTGAGTGTCTCTGGGATGGTAGGTGGTGCAGGGCAATGCTGTAATGGCTCTGCAGGAGAGAATTTGTCGTCAGTGTCCTTTGTCCTCTGCAGATTGGGGATTGGCTCAGGATTGGGGTCTGGCCTCACCTCCTTCCTGCTGGCATATGTCGTGGAAAGAGAAGGGAATGAATAGCTACATGGACTGCCTCCTGCAATTCACATAGCCTCACCCTTAGGTTCTAACGTGCAGAGGTTAAGCTTCCTCACTTGGGGGAATCTGACCTCACTGTTGACACATGCATGGTCACGGTCCTCCCCTGCCAGTTCAGCAGCCCGTTCTTCGTGCCACGTGAGGGGGCAGACATCAGGCATGCCCCCCCAACCATTTTCTACCTCTTGCACCTGATGTGTGCTGTCCTACGTAAAGATAGAAGATGGTTTGTGAGCACCACCGACCGATTGGCAACTGTATGCGCCATATGTATTGCTGCTAGCTCACAAAGATACTTCGGCAGCACTCTCCAGACCCACAAGCTCCAGCAGCTGGAAGGACAATCATAGAATTTACAGTGCAGAAGGAGGCCATTCGGCCCATCGAGTCTGCACCGGCTCTTGGAAAGAGCACCCTAATTAAGCCCGTGCCTCCACCCTAGCCCCATAACCATGTGAGCAGCACGGTAGCATTGTGGATAGCACAATTGCTTCACAACTCCAGGGTCCCAGGTTCGATTCCGGCTTGGACCACTGTCTGTGTGGAGTCTGCACATCCTCCCCGTGTGTGCGTGGGTTTCCTCCGGGTGTCCGGTTTCCTCCCACAGTCCAAAGATGTGCAGGTTAGGTGGATTGGCCATGATAAAATTGCTCTTAGTGTCCAAAATTGCCCTTAGTGTTGGGTGGGGTTACTGGGTTATGGGGATAGGGTGGAGGTGTTGACCTTGGGTAGGGTGCTCTTTCCAAGAGCTGGTGCAGATTCGATGGGCCGAATGGCCTCCTTCTGCACTGTAAATTCTATTCTATTCTAACCCAGTAACCCCACCTCACCTTTTTGGACACTAAGGGCACTTTATCATGGCCAATCAACCTAACCTGCACATCTTTGGACTGTGGGAGGAAACCAGAGCACCCAGAGGAAACCCACGCACACACGGGGAGAAAATGCAGACTCCGCACAGACAGGGACCCAAGGCGGGAATCAAACCTGGGACGCTGGAGCTGTGAAGCAACTGTGCTAACCACTATGTTACGGTGCTGCACCAAAGGACAACAAGGATAAGGACAACAGAGAAAAGGCAGCAGCGTCTGCGGTTGCCCTCTCTGCCAACCACACTCCCAAGCCCAAGATTTGTGTCTTTCCTGTGGGTTGGTCAGCAACCCATGTTTGACTCCTCACCAGCAGACCACATGGACTGTCGTGGGCCATGAGGCAAAACCCAAGCACCTTGTGAAGGGCTTTTATGCATGGGAACTCAGCTGGTGGCCTTGCCATTGAGGCCCAAGTCCCAGTTTCAATTCAATGAGGTGGGTATCGGGACCAGTGTGTTCACTGGATTTGGCCATATATTATTTTCCTACATTTCAGGGTTTTCATAGAATTTACAGTGCCTGAAGGAGGCCATTCGGCCCGTCGAGTCTGCACCAGCTCTTAGAAAGAGCACCCCACCCAAGGTCAACACCTCCACCCTATTCCCATAACCCAGTAACCCCACCCAACACTAAGAGCAATTTTGGACACTAAGGGCAATTTATCATGGCCAATCCACCTAACCCACACATCTTTGGACTGTGGGAGGAAACCGGAGCACCCGGAGGAAACCCACGCACACACGGGGAGGACGTGCAGACTCCGCACAGACAGTGACCAAAGCCGGAATCGAACCCGGGACCCTGGAGCTGTGAAGCAATTGTGCTATCCATAACGCTACCGTGCTGCCCACTGATGGTCCTCTTCTGAATGGAATTGGCATTGACCACTCTGACAACTTCCTCCCATGGAGGTGTGGTGAGGTGGTTGGGCTTCCTCTTTTCATCCCTCGGAAAAAGAACGTCCCTCTTGTTCTCCACCACTTGCAATAGTGTGTCCAGCGACACGTCGCTGAACCTTGAGGCTGATGCTTCCTGTTTACTGGCAGCCATTGCAAGGTCCAAAGTCCTGGCACAATGAATGAGTAGCTGTCAGGACGCCTTTAAATATTGCACTGCACTACTTCTGCCTACTGTGCCGCGCCATTCATCTGGAAACTCCTGGCTACATAATTATGAGCCCAACTTTGCACAATTTAGCCGGTTTTCCCGCTAGGCTCTGCTATAGGAGTTCCTCTGACTTCCGGCGCCCTCCACCAGATTAAGGTCTAGAATGGAAAATCCCAGCAAGTGCTCTGCAGGCACAGCAGGATGCTTCCAGTGTAAAAGGATGAGCCACTTCAGGAAAATGTGCAGATCAAAACCCTCTAAACATACAGAGGATCACCTGTGAATTTGCACACAAAAAGCCATCAACGAAATAGAAGAGTCACACCAAGACGATCAATAACAATGCTTCCAAGGCAAGATTTTGAAGGAGCAGCACTTTGAAAGCGTGTGATTTCAAATAAACCTGTTGTACTTTACCCTGGTGTTGTGAGACTTCTTACTGTGCCCACAGCAGTCCAGCGCCGGCATCTCCACATCTCGGATAATGAAGCAGGCCTTGTCCAAATGCAGCAAGACCTGGACAATATCTAGGATTGGGCTGATAAGTGGCAAGTTACATTCGTGCCACACAAGTGCCAGGCAAAGGCCATCTCCTACAAGAGAGTGTCTAACCATCGCCCTATGACATTCAATGCCATTACCATCGATGAATCCTCCAAAATCAACAGCCTGGGGGTTACCATTGATCAGAAACTGAACTGGCTAGCCATATTAATACTGTGGCTACCAGGGCAGGTCAAAGCCTAGGAATCCTACCGCGAGTAACTCACCTCCTGACTCTCCAAAAGCCTTTCCACCATTTACAAGGCACAAGTCAGGAGTTTAATGGAATACTCTCCATTGCCTGGATGAGTGCAACTCCAACACCACTCAAAAACTTCAACACCATCCAGGACAAAGCAGCCCACTTGATTGCTACCCCACCCACAAACATTCAAACCCTCCACTACCAACGAACAGTGGCAGCCGTGTGTACCATCTGCAGGATGCACTGCAGGAACTCGCCAAGGTTCCTTAGACAGCACCTTCCAAACCCACGACCACTACCATCTAGAAGGACAAGAGCAGCAGATATCTGGGAACCCCACCATCTGGAGATTCCCCTCCAAGTCACTCACCACCCCAACTTGGAAATATATCACTGTTCCTTCACTGTCATTGAGTCAAAATCCTAGAACACTCTCCCTAACAGCATACTGGGTGTACCTATACCTCAGGGTCTGCAGCGATTCAAGAAGGCAACTCTCCACCTTCTGAAGAGCAATTAGGAATGGGCAATAAATGCTGGCGGAACCAGCGGCGCCCACATCCTGTCAATGAATTAAAAAACAAATTTGGTCACATTCTCAGATATTGGAGCTTGTTTGATTGCCAATATGGTAATCAATGAGGAGTCCCGAAAAGTTAAGTTGAAGTAAATTTTCCTTACTCACAGGAAGACCGCACAGCGGTGAAATGCACACCTAGTTCCAGCTTGCAGATGACACAAAAATAGGTGGGAAGGCAGGTGTTGAGGATGATACAAAGAATCTACAAAGGGATGTAGACTGATTAAATGAGTGGCAGATAACTCCTCAGATGGAATATACTGTCGGAAAATGTGAAGTTCTGCACTTTGGTAGTGTAGCGCACAAAGACTCCGAGAGACGAATAGAGTGAAGTCGATGAGGCTTTATTAAGCGTGACTGTTTCCCCCGCAGTTCAGTAGTAGACTGCCTGCGGGGGAGGACTCCAGGTACTTATACTTCGCCTTCAGGGCGGAGCTAGAGGTCAACGTCCAACCAGGACCCGGGATCTGTCAGCCAATGACATCATGGCTTCACAGTCCCACATGACCCCTAATGCACACTACCACATTCACCCCTTGTTAAAAATTAACCCGGCGGGGTGATGCTTCGCATCGTGGTAAGGGTTTACAAGGCTGGTCCTGGGAGTATGTACAGTATGTACAAGGTTTTTTTTTTCAACTATTTACAGTAATCGTCAGGAAAAGACAAAATGTTCTCGTTAAAAGTCCACATATTGTACTGTTAGATCGACGCCACGAGTCGGTCGGGCGGTCTGGTCGTCCGTGTCGATCGCCTCGGCCCCGGTGGTGGTGGTGGTGCTTGTTCCGGTGTTGTCGTCTCCGGGAGCCTTACGGTTTCAGCTTGGGCTTCATTCCTGGTCGGGCCTGGGAGGAGGACTGATCCTCCTGGGAAGGGGGTGGTCGCGGGGTGCGGCGGTGGCAGGAAGGGGGGGGGTTGGGTGATTGGTGTCAGGGGGTGTGTGTGTTGCCGGCGGGCGCCAGATCTCGCAGAGAGACCGAGTCCTGTCGGCCGTCGGGGTACTCCACGTAAGCGTACTGCGGGTTCGCGTGAAGGAGGTGAACCCTTTCGACCAACGGGTCCGACTTGTGCGCCCGCACGTGCTTTCGGAGCAAGATGGGTCCTGGGGCCGCCAGCCAGGTCGGCAGCGACGTTCCAGAGGAGGACTTCCTGGGGAAGACAAGGAGGTGCTCATGAGGCGTTTGGTTAGTGCTAGTACACAGTAGTGACCGGATGGAGTGGAGGGCGTCCGGAAGGACCTCCTGCCACCGGGAAACTGGGAGGTCCCTGGACTGTAGGCCCAGTAGGACGGTCTTCCAGACCGTGCCGTTCTCCCTCTCTACTTGCCCGTTCCCCCGTCCGACCAAAATGGTCGTCCTGCTCGAGGCTATCCCGTTGCTGAGCAGGAACTGGCGCAGCTCGTCACTCATGAAGGAGGACCCCCTGTCGCTGTGGACGTATGCGGGGCAACCGAACAGTGTGAATATGGTGTTCAGGGCTTTAATGACTGTGGCCGCGGTCATGTCAGAACAGGGGATGGCGAATGGGAAGGTTGAGTACTCGTCCACCACATTAAGGAAGTATATGTTGCGGTCGGTGGAGGGGAGGGGTCCTTTGAAATCCAGACTAAGGCGTTCAAAGGGGCGGGAAGCCTTAATCAGGTGCGCACCATCCGGCCTGAAAAAATGCGGTTTGCACTCTGCGTAGATGTGGCAGTTCCTTGTGACTGTACGGACCTCCTCTAAGGGGTATGGGAGGTTGCGGGACTTGATAAAGTGGTAAAACCGAGTGACCCCCGGGTGGCAGAGGTCCTCGTGGAGGGTTTGGAGGCGGTTAATTTGTGCGTTGGCACATGTGCCGCGGGATAGGGCATCGGACGGCTCGTTCAGCTTTCCGGGACGATACAAGATCTCATAGTTGAAGGTGGAGAGCTCGATCCTCCACCTTAAGATCTTGTCATTTTTGATTTTGCCCCGCTGTGCATTATCGAACATGAAGGCTACCGACCGTTGGTCCGTGAGGAGAGTGAATCTCCTGCCGGCCAGGTAATGCCTCCAATGTCGCACAGCTTCCACTATGGCTTGGGCTTCCTTTTCCACTGAGGAGTGGCGGATTTCTGAAGCGTGGAGGGTTCGGGGGAAAAAGGCCACGGGTCTGCCCGCTTGGTTAAGGGTGGCCGCTAGAGCTACGTCGGAGGCGTCGCTCTCGACCTGGAAGGGGAGGGACTCGTCGATGGCGCGCATCGTGGCCTTTGCGATATCCGCTTTGATGCGGCTGAAGGCCTGGCAAGCCTCTGTCGACAGAGGGAAGGTCGTGGTCTGTATTAGGGGGCGGGCCTTGTCTGCGTACTGGGGGACCCACTGGGCGTAGTATGAAAAGAACCCCAGGCAGCGTTTCAGGGCTTTTGAGTAGTGCGGGAGGGGAAATTCCATGAGGGCGCGCATACGTTCGGGGTCGGGGCCTATTATCCCATTGCGCAATACGTAGCCCAGGATGGCTAGCCGGTTTGTGCTGAAAACGCACTTGTCCTCGTTGTACGTGAGGTTCAAGGCTTTAGCGGTCTGGAGGAATTTTTGGAGGTTGGCGTCGTAGTCCTGCTGATCGTGGCCGCAGGTGGTTACATTGTCGAGATACGGGAACGTGGCCCGCAACCCGTGTTGATCAACCATTCGGTCCATCTCTCGTTGGAAGACCGAGACCTCGTTTGTGACGCCAAATGGGACCCTTAGGAAATGGTACAATCGCCCGTCTGCCTCGAAGGCTGTGTACTTGCGGTCACTTGGGCGGATGGGGAGTTGATGGTAGGCGGACTTGAGGTCCACGGTGGAGAAGACTTTATATTGGGCAATCCGATTGACCATGTCGGATATGCGGGGGAGAGGGTACGCGTCTAGTTGTGTGTACCTGTTGATGGTCTGGCTATAGTCTATGACCATCCTTTGCTTCTCCCCTGTCTTTACTACTACCACCTGTGCTCTCCAGGGACTATTGCTGGCCTGGATTATGCCTTCCTTTAGTAGCCGCTGGACTTCGGACCGAATGAAGGTCCGGTCCTGGGCGCTGTACCGTCTGCTCCTAGTGGCGACGGGTTTGCAATCCGGGATGAGGTTTGCAAACAAGGACGGGGGTTGCACCTTGAGGGTTGCGAGGCCGCAGATAGTGAGTGGGGGTATTGGGCCGCCGAATTTGAAGGTTAGGCTCTGTAGATTGCACTGGAAGTCTAATCCCAGTAATGTGGGGGCGCAGAGTTGGGGAAGGACGTAGAGCCTGTAGTTTTTGAACTCCCTCCCTTGCACCGTTAGGGTAACTATGCAAAAGCCTTTGATCTGTACGGAGTGGGATCCTGCAGCTAGGCAAATCTTTTGTGCGCTGGGATGGGTGGTCAAAGAACAGCGTCTTACCGTGTCGGGGTGGATAAAGCTCTCCGTGCTCCCGGAGTCGACTAGGCATGGTGTCTCGTGCCCGTTTATCAGCACCGTTGTCGTCGTCGTCTGGAGTGTCCGGGGCCGAGCTTGGTCCAGCGTCATTGAAGCGAGACGTGGTTGTAGTAGTTGAGCGTCTTCTTCGAACCCCGTGGAGCCGTCGATACTGGGGTCCGTTGTTGCCGTCCAGGATGGCGTCGGGGGTGAACAAAATGGCTGCCCCCATGCATCGCACATGGCTGGGGGGTCACAAGATGGCGGCGGGGGCGGACAAAATGGCCACCCCCATGCGTCGTACAGGTCTGGGGTGGTCCAAGATGGCGGCGCCCTCCCTCCCCTCGTGGTGGCCGGGACCCAAAATGGCGGCGTCTGCGGGTCGCACATGGGGCGCTGGGGGGGTTGGGGAGCGTTAGGAACGCGCGGGGCTCCCTCATCTCTGGGGACAGCGGTGGTCGGGACCCAAATTGGTAGCATCGGCGGGTCAGACGTGGGGCGCGGGGGGGTATTTGGGGGGCGTTAGAGACGCGCAGAACTCCCTCTTCTCCGGGGAGAGCGGTGGTCGGGACCCAAATTGGTAGCGCCGGCGGGTCAGACATAGGGCGCGGGGGGGGGGGCGGGGTTGGGGGGCGTTAGAGACGCGCAGAACTCCCTCTTCTCCGGGGAGAGCGGTGGTCGGGACCCAAAGTGGTAGCGCCGGCGGGTCACACATGGGGCGGGGGGGGGGGGGGGGTTGGGGAGCGTAAGCGCCGTGCAGGGCTCCCTGTTCTCCCGGGACAGCGGCGACCTCGCGGGACCGGCACACAGCCGCGAAATGGCCCTTTTTCCGCAGCTCTTGCAGATCGCTGCGCGGGCCGGGCAGCGCTGCCGGGGGTGTTTAGCTAGGCCGCAGAAATAGCAGCGGGCGCCCCCAGTGCGACTTGGCATTTGGACCGCGCAAGCCTGTGGGGTGTCCGGGGGGGGGTGGGTTTGTCGCGACGGGTACGTACGGAGCCCAATGGGCTGCCACGCGGTCGGGGCCGTAGGCGTGGGTATTTCGCGCGGCCACATCTAGGGAGGCTGCTAGGGCCCGTGCCTCTGAGAGTCCTAGTGACTCTTTTTCTAGAAGTCTTTGGCGGATTTGGGAGGAGT
Source organism: Scyliorhinus torazame (assembly GCF_047496885.1). Taxonomy (NCBI): domain Eukaryota; kingdom Metazoa; phylum Chordata; class Chondrichthyes; order Carcharhiniformes; family Scyliorhinidae; genus Scyliorhinus; species Scyliorhinus torazame. Next base: position 278,136,443 of record NC_092709.1, read on the forward strand.
TCATACCTGCCACAAAAGCATCGCGCATTAACATGTCCGTGTGTTCATTTGCGTTCACCGACGGGCAGCTGCAGGCTCGTCCCAAAATTAGTAGCGCGGCGTAGAATTAATCTATCGATTCTCCGGGACTTTGCCGTCTCGTTGCGAGTTGATAGCGAGCGTAGATCTGGTTTACTGGGCGGACATAGAGACTTTTTAGTGCTGCGAACGCTGTCTGGAAATCCTCTGCGTCTTCGATGAGAGAGAAAATCTCCGTGCTTAACCTCGAGTGCAGGACCTGTAGTTTTTGGTCTTCTGTGACCCGGCTGGTGGCCGTTCTGAGGTAGGCCTCAAAACAAGTCTGCCAGTGCTTGAAAGCTGCTGCCGCGTTCACTGCGTGGGGGCTGATCCTCAGGCATTCCGGGATGATCCTGAGCTCCATAGTCCTTTAGTCACGCTTAATAAATTGTAGCGCACAAAGACTCTGAGAGACGAATAGAGTGAAGTCGATGAGGCTTTATTAAGCGTGACTGTTTCCCCCGCATTTCAGTAGTAGACTGCCTGCGGGGGAGGACTCCAGGTACTTATACTCCGCCTTCAGGGCGGAGCTAGAGGTCAACGTCCAACCAGGACCCGGGATCTGTCAGCCAATGACATCATGGCTTCACAGTCCCACATGACCCCTAATGCATACTACCACAGGTAGGAAGAATAAAGGAATTGAATATTTATTTAAATGGGGAAAGACTGCAAAAAACTGCAGTACAAAGGGATTTGGGGTCCTCGTAAACACGTCACAAAAAGCTAGCATGCAAATTCAGCAGGTAATTGGGAAGGCAAATGGAATGTTGCCCTTTATTTCAAAGGAAATGGAGTCTAAAACTATACAAATTACTAGTTAGGCAACACCTGGAATACTGTGAACAGTTTTGGTGCCCATATCTAAGGAAAGATATACTGACATTGTAAGCAATGAGAAGGTTAATTAGGTTAATCCAGGGTATGGAGGGATTTTTTATGAGGAGAAATTGAGTAGACTGGGCCTGTACTCATTGGAGTTTAGACCAATGAGAAGCGACTTTAATGTGACATTTAGGATTCACAGGGGGTTTGATAGGGTAGATGCTGAGAGGTTGTTTGCCCTTGTGGGAGAGTCTGGAGCCAGAGGCCATAATCAAAGAGTAAGGGTCACCTATTTAAGACAGAGATGAGGAGGAATTTCTTCTCTCAAATGATTTGAATCTGTGAAATTCTACACCACAGAGGGCTGTAGAGGTTGGGTCATTAAGTATGTTGAAGGCTGAGATGGGCAGAGTTTTGATCAGTAAGGGAATCAAGGGTTATGGGGATAAGGCGGAAAGTGGAATTGAGGATTATCATATCAGACCAGTCATGATCCCATTGATTGCTGGAGGAGACCTGATGGGCTGAATGGCCTACATCTGTTCCTATGTCTTATGGTCTTAAAATTAAGGTAATCAGTGAATGTCCAAGGGTTCCTGAGCATGGTAAACCTGCTCGTGAAATTCTTGCCGAACTCGGCACAAGTCACGGATCTTTGCTGACACCTACTGGAAAAGGCCAAAGATGTTGGGATGCACAGCTGGGGTGAAATTCTCCCGAAACGGCGCGCTGTCCGCCGACTGGCGCCCAAAACGGTGCCAATCAGATGGGCATCGCGCCGCCCAAAGGTGCGGAATGCTCCGCATCTTTGGGGGCCGAGCCCCAACATTGAGGGCTAGGCCGACGCCGGAGGAATTTCCGCCCCGCCAACTGGCGGATACGGCCTTTGTTGCCCCGCCAGCTGGCGCGGAAATGACATCTCGGGGCGGCGCATGCGCGGGAGCATCAGCGGCCGCTGATAGTTTCCCGCGCATGCGCAGTGGAGGGAGTCTCTTCCGCCTCCGCCATGGTGGAGACCGTGGCGGAGGCGGAAGGGAAAGAGTGCTCCCACGGCACAGGCCTGCCCGCGGATCAGTGGGCTCCGATCGCGGGCCAGGTCACCGTGGGGGCACCCCCCGGGGCCAGATCGCCCCGCACCCCCCCCCCCCCCCCCCCCCAGGACCCCGGAGCCTGCCCACGCCACCTTTTCCCGCCGTTCAAAAGGTGGTTTAATCCACGCCGGCGGGACAGGCAATTTATCGGCGGGACTTCGGCCCATCCGGGCCGGAGAATCCAGCGGGGGGGGGGGGGCCCGCCAAACGGCGCGGCCCGATTCCCACCCCCGCCGAATATCCGGTGCCGGAGACTTCGGCAACCGGCGGGGGCGGGATTCACGGCGGCCAACGGCCATTCTCCAAACCCGCTGGGGGGTCGGAGAATAACGCCCCAGGTGTGAGTATTCCATCAGATCAAAGGCATCCTGGCTCATTGTGATCTATCCCTGCCGAACACAATCGCAGCGGACCCCTCATCAACAGGATTAGGGGCAACTCTGTTCCAAGGACAGTTGGATGGTTGCCGACCAGTACATGAGTTATTTAAGATGCTATCAGACGCAGAGATGATGTATGTAACTGTACAAAAAGAAGTTCTTGCAGTCATGTGGGTTTGCAATAAGTTACCTGACATATTGTTGGGCTGAAAGTGATCATAGAGACAGACATTCCACTTGCATCTCATGCTGACTGTGTACATCTAGGGCAATCTTCAAACAACTGTGGACACACTATCCAGTGCCACATTCAACCAGCCCCTGACACAGGACGTTAACCTGGTCAAGTCCTATTTGCAGCTTGTGACAGTGAGCTTTAAGAAGTTTCAACAGATACATCAAGAGCAGATGCAAGCCAAAGAGTGCGTCCACACCCATCAATAATTGATATAAGGTTGGTCACAGCAGCCTCCCTGTGACATTGTCATAAAAATATATTTTGAACAGCACTTCATCAAAGCCACAACCTCTTCCACTCAGAAGGACAAGTGCAGCAGACACATGGGAACACCACCACCTGCAAGTTCCCCTCCAAGCCGCACACTACAATGATTTGGAACTATCTCTGTTCCTTCACACTTGTTGGGACAAAACCTTCCCTAACAGCACTGTGGGTGTATCTATGCCACATGGACTGCATGGTTCAAGAAGGCAGCACACCACCACCTTCTCAAGGGCAATTAGGGATGGGCACAAAAAATGGTGGCCTAGCCCGTGATGCCCAAGTCTCAAGAAAAAAATGTAAAGACCCATAATTAATGATCTGTTTATGTATGGTGAGCCGTTAGTCATTCTCATTTCATTCTGACCAGAAATTCTGCAACAAATCCATCAAGGCCACTTGAACATCACAATGCGCAGATCACAAGCCCAATCTGCAGTTTGTTGGCCGGGAATATCAATGACACTTTTGATATATCAGTCCACTCCACTGCAATGTGGATTGGCACCATCAGAGCAGTGACTGAGCAGGAAGGTTCACACTCAGCTGCCCATGCTTTCCAAGAGGTTAATCCCATTGTTAGCAGTCTGGGACTATTGGAAGCTTGTAGACCAAAAGCAGTCCTACAGAAAGCAACAAGTTTCCACTTACAATAGGAGAAATTGTACCAGAAACCTGTCCAGGTTAAACGACGGAGGCAAAGTTTGAGTAAGAGACCTCGGCAGGAAAGGCATTGTTGTCTTGAGGGATGAAGTTTAACATCGGTCTTACTTAATACATACCCAAAAAGGCACGATAAGAAGGAACAGGAGAAGTTTTATGTGCATTCACCATATCTTCTATCATACATTTGGGTGAACCAGATGTAGGATCTCAAACAGACAAAACATCACATACTGCAGTTTTGACTGAAGAACAGCCAAGTCAGAACAAAGTGATACAAATTGAGACTACCAATCCTCCTAACTTCAAAAGAACACAATCAGGAAGAGTCATGAAACCCCCACACAATATAAACCTGTGAAGTCAGAAACCTGGAGGTGGAAAGCATGGTTAGCATATAAATATAAATGTAAATATATTTGGATAAATTACTTGGGGGGGGGGGGAGGTGTAGCATTAGGGTGTTCAGGGCTGAATGAGTTAATATGGGACAGGGGAGGCAATACCATCGATATGATGATGAGGCAGCATGGTAGCATAGAGTTTAGCACAGTTGCTTCACAGCTCCAGGGTCCCAGGTTCGATTCCCGTTTTGGGTCACTGTCTGTGTGGAGTCTGCACTTTCTCCCCGTGTCTTTGTGGGTTTCCTCCGGGTGCTCCGGTTTCCTCCCACAGTCCAAAGATGTGTGGGTTAGGTGGATTGGCTATGCTAAATTGCCCTTAGTGTCCAAAAAGAGGTTAATTGGGGTTACTGGGTTAAGGGGATGGGGTGGAAGAGGTGTGTGCTTGAGTGGGGTGCTCTTCCCAAGGGCCGGTGCAGACTCGATGGGCCGAATGGCCTCCTTCTGCACTGTAAATTCTATGAGTCACTTGACAAGTAGTAGTCTGGTAGTAGACTGAGTGGAGAAAGCTTATGGCTTGGACTGAGGGAGTTTGTAACTGTTTTGTGTGTTCTCCAATAGACAGTTACAGTAGATAAACTCTATGCCTCTTAACCTCTTCCTTGGACAACCACAACAATGTACAACAAGATGGACTCTCAGCAGGAGGTGATATCTGCCCAGGATTTTTAGGGAGCAGTTCCTCTATCTGAACCTTGATTAGGAACATTGGGGTAGATGTCTACGCTCACTGAAATCTTTCTTATGCTGAAGCGACAGAGCAGAGTGAAGACTGCATTGCCAGTAGCTGTAAAGGTGATTCTTACAATGTACTTTTATGGGCCTGGCTCCTTCCACACTGAAGTTATAGCTGTTTGCAGCATCTCACAATTTGCCATCCGCTGTTGCATAAGGACGGTCACTGAGGCTCTGTATGAAAAGAGGGATAACTACATTTTAGTAGGGGGGGGCACAGTAGCATAGCGGTTAGCACAGTTGCCTCACAGCTCCAGGGTCCCAGATTCGATTTCCAGCTTGGGTCACTGTCTGTGTGGAATTTGTACTTTCTCCCCGTGTCTGCATGGGTTTCGTCCGGGTGCTCTGGTTTCCTCCCACAGTCCAAAGATGTGCAGGTTAGGTGTATTGGCGATGCTAAATTGCCCTTAGTGTCCAAAAAGATTGGGTGGGGTTACTGGCTTTCGGGGATAGAGTGCTGGTGTGGGCTTGGGTAGGGTGCTCTTTCCAAGGGCCAGTTCAGACTCGATGGGCCGAATGGCCTCCTTCTGCACTGTAAATTCTCTCTATGTAGTGGAAATACAGTAGCTAATTTGTACACATCAGTTCCCACAAATGGCAAGGTGATCATGACAAGATAGTTTGTTCTTTTTTAGTGTTATTGATTGAGGGATATATACCGGCCAGGATATTGTTACAGTACCGGACCGGACCCCAATTTATATGAGGAAACCGGATGAGATCACAACAATTTTTCAATTTGTAAAACTGTGAGGAAAGGATACTTCGCCCCAGGGGTGATTCCGCTGACAAATAGGGATCTTTTATATTTCGCAAACTTAATTATCAGCATAATAGTAACCATGTTAATACCACAGAAAAATAGCGCTACAATTAACATTTAAACAGTTCTAAAAAAAAGGGAATCACTTTAATTACTAACTTATACCCTCTCTATTTAGCAAAGCCCATTGCAGATAAGAAGCCACTTATTAATAAAGTTATCAACTCAGGGTTGCTTGCTGTACTCTTGTATAGAGATTTTTTGGAAATACTGCTTGGAGAGAGAGAGTCCATTTCAGGAACAGCCTGAAAATCTTTCTGTCCTTGTCAGACTAAAAGATCTTACAGCCTCAACTGCTTGCTACAGACCTGGCTCCTCCCATCAATTACATCATCTGTATCCCACTATGTTCTATGACCTGTTTAGCGTGGACCAAACACCAATCCCCCATAAATTATCTACATCCCAGGGAATCACCAGTAATTTGTTTTCTTTTTTAAAATACATTTAGAGTACACAATTATTTTTTCCAATTAAGGGACAAATCAGTGTGGCCAATATACCTATCCTGCACATCTTTGGGTTGTGGGGGTGAAACACAAGCAGACACGGGGAGAATGTGCAAACTCCACACAGACAGTGACCCCGGGGCCGGGTTCGAACCTGGGTCCTCAGCGCCGTAGGCAGCAGTGTTAACCACTGTGCCACGCCGAATCACCAGTAATCATAACAGTGCTGCATGAGGCATCCCACTGTAAACAAGTAAATAGTTAAAATTAACCATGACCTCACCTTTTATGACCTCTTAATTGCAGCTTTAGTACATACAGAGTCTGGATACCTTTACTCGGTTCTCAATAACATTACTGCACCGAAATATATATAAAACAATCTATATTTAAAAAAATTCTACATTCATCACAATATGGTTAACAGCCCTGCCTGTTCATCTTCAAGATGGTGCCATGGGATATCTTTACGTTTGCATGAGAGAGCAGGTGAGACTTTGGCTTATTGTCTCTTTTAAAAGACTGCCCATCCAACATGTAGGATCTCCTATTTTTCTCCCAAAATAAGGTAACCAGTCTGGTTGATTGGAGGAGTCCAAAACGCAATTTTATTGCTAAATATTCACATAATACACTTGCATAAGAACTGAATCAAAACTTAGATCAAAATAATACATAAACTTGTCACGGCATAGCGAAAAAGCATTAAAACATAAACACAAGAAAAATGTAAAGAGAATACTTTGAAATAAAAGTAATTTCAACAGATGCTTCAAGAATTCTGGAAGGCTAGAATTCTGCACAAAAATTAATCAAACTATGATATTCTTAAGGAAATCCTTATCTACAGTTTAGTCCCTTACTCGTTTTTCACCGGTTCTAACTCTGAGCTGAGACCCCCCCCCCCCCCCCACCCCCCACCCCCGATTCATTCAGAAAGTTGTCAATCACTCAACAGGTGATTAGTTAATTTAACATTAATCACTTACTCAAGATTAATCAATATTTCCCTGACACAGTACAATTTCCCACGTGCTTTCTCACGATTAAAGCCTTTACGTCATGACTAGTCAGTAGTCTTACTGTGTTACTTGAGAGTTGCAATTTTGCTAAATATGTCTTCAGTACAATGGCATATCCAGATGTTGTTTCTTTAGGTGTAGTTTACATGGAACATTCATCGAAACATGGTTAGTATCTGCAGACATGACCTTAAGGGATCAACAGTTCACTCATTTTCCAGACATTGATTAGACTTTTTGCAGGCTGAGTATTTCTAAAAATCATTTTATGTCCGAGCAATGTATTAGTTGATTTCTGAAAGGACCCCAAACAATAAATCCAACACAACACTACAGCATTCCCTTGGTACTGCAATGGAGTGTTGGCCTAGATGATTTCTGTGCTCAAGTCTCTGGAGTGAATCTTGAACCCACAACCTTCTGACTCTGAGATGATTGTGACCCAATGAATCAAGGCTGATCTTCAAAGTACCTGACAAAATGAGAAGGCCCAGTTTCTGATTGCGATTGTTTGAATGGAGTGGGCTGACAGACAATAGCAAGGGCACTGGCAGCGTTGGAAAGATGAATTCTGTTTTAGTGAGAGATGTTACGACCACATGAGGACAAACAAAAATTGCCTCTCCTGATTTACCACTCCACGAACAGGGTTTAGTTGTGAATTTAGTGAGGATGTGCTTCGTCAGGACTGCAGGTGCCCCAATATGTACTCTTACAGATATAAATAATTGATCAGGCAGGTTTTCTGAGTTTAAATCAAAGAACGAGATAGGTTTATTGACTCTTCTTCCCAAATTAAAAAAACTAGGTAAATCGTAACTCTTATTCACACATCATACATATTCATTGGGACACACACACACACTAGTATAGATGGTAGAACACAAGAATAGAATTAAAGAATTTTTTTAATTTGCGGGGAAAATAAACAATCAAAAGGCACAATTAACTGTCTTTCGGCTGGTCTCACTAGTGTGATTCCACATTGTGGCCCATCGGGGACGGAGCATCGTGGGAGCGCCTGCCGAAGACGCCCCAACACCGTTGCAACGGCGTGCAGCGCGCGACGCGATTACTCCACTTCCGAGGGGGCAGAGCATGACGGACTGGTGTCAAACCGGCGCCGGCCCCGATTTGGGGGTCAGGATGGATTCTCCACCCGATCGCCGATTACGGTATTGGCGTCGGGCAATAGAGAATTCCGCCCGGGATATTTTGCGCTTCCCAGGGGGCTTGAGAGTCTGTTCCTTTTCATCCCAATTGAGCATAATGTAAGTTATATATTCTGCTGGCTGGCAGTCCTTCCATTGTCTCAATGGGATTACAGGTCATTAAAATCCAGCCAGAAAAAGAGGCATTCGAAATTTGTGTGCGGGATTTACCCACCAACCTGCCGCGTGTGTTTCGGTAGCGGAGGCAGCCCGCCAGCGGGATCTTCCAGCCCCGCCATCGTCAACATGATTTCCCTTTGACTGCACCACTCGTTGCTGGGAAACCTGTGCGTTGGCGTGAACAGCTGCTAAATCCCACACTGTATCGTTTTTCTTTATAAAAAAAACACCCTTGCAACAGAGAGGACAGCTGGTTTGTGCTCTCTGGGAGGCACCTCAGCAATCCTTGTCAATTTGTGGGTTGTGGGCATTGTAAGACCATCCTTAACTGCCCTTGAGAAGGTGGTGGTGAACCACTTCATGAATCTCTGGAGTCTTTGTGGTGCACCACACCACTTTTAAGTAGGTTGTTCCAGGATTTTGACACAGTGAAGGAATGGTAACATCTTGCTACATCATGTTTGGGTCCACAAGGTTCTAATAGAGTTAATCACTACCTCTACGCTGGAAAGAATAGGTTCCAACCTCTGCACAAAGTATTGTGCTTGGTTTCTCCTGGACTCGTCTGTGCTCCTTGACATCGATGGCAGGCTTTCTGACAGGTGTGCCAATGTACCAGGCATTTCATTGAGCATACCCACCGATAGTCTTCTTTAGGTTGCCCCATGCTCTTCAATGTCCTCCGCAGAAGGACCGGTGTGCAACCCTACCCTCTGGTGATCTGGCAGCAGTGGTGCTCTTCTTGCCCCTGCCCTGGTTGCAGCCCACTTGTGTCCAGTGACTGTCCACACGCAGATCCCATGCTCTAAGGATATCATTATCTTGGCTGGTTTCAACCCTACCACTGACCATGGGGTCCCTGAACAGCCTGCTCTTCTCTGCCATGGGGTTAAAATACATAGGCACAGTAAACCTCTTCTGGCTCACTTCTGTTGCCTCTGACTTTGTGCCATATCATCCTGCGAGTGAGAGGAAAGTGTATTGGTGGGTGTTGTGTAACGTTTAGCTGATGTGGCTGCCATGGTTGGATAGCTGCCAATGTGTGCTGTGAGATGTGGGTGTGAGACGTGTAGCAGTGCTAGGTCCGTGAGGATGAGGTAAGGCATATGAATTGAAATGGAAAATGCTGGAAATACTCAGCAAGTCTGGTAGCATCTGTGCAGAGACGAACAGACTTAATGAATCAGGTCGATGGCCTTTCATCATCCAGCTCTCCACCAGGACCTCCAGTGCAGCATCTGTAAACCTTGCAACTTGCACTGGCTCACAGTGTGGCATATTTCACCATTATAGAGATTAAATTCCTCCACAAGTGCCAGCACCCCCGCTCTAACCCACTAGCCCTTTAATGGACACCTGCATTGTAATGGAAAGCTGCCTTTTAAAAGTGCAGGCTAGCTTCAAGGGGCGCTTGGCAGTTACAATGTTGGACCCTCTTCTGATTTGTGCAGCATTGTGAACAGTGTAATTAATGCTGCCAGCATTCAGCAATCATTCAAATCTGCAGGTAGCACAACCTTTCCGTATTGCCTGTATCACATTGAACAAGCACTGGTAAATTGCGCATATGCAATGCTATGTAAGGAAAATAATTTACAGGCTTGTAATCCGCATACCTTACCAATAGTCACTAAGAGGAGTGAAAATGGCCAAGTCAGCCATATTCACTGAATTTCCCTCACGCCTCTACGAAAGCACTTTTGCTGGTTCATTCCAGACACAGCAAGCTTGAGCAATCCTGATCGCCCTCGCACAGCCCTAAAATAAAGTACTTGATGTAAGAAAACTGATTTGCAAAAGATTGCCCTGAAGCAGAAGCCTTGGCGCATGTACAATATAATTATCAGCGTAGCCAGTTGCTGCCTACTGCAGGAATTAATGTCTTCGTACTGCACTCCCAAAAAAGTGGCAATAACCTTTGTAAAGATTATTCAATCAGACAGAGTCTGATAGAAAAACATTTAAATCAGGAATGTATGAGCAAGGAATTCCAAACTTGAACTTTGAAAGCTTTACATGGGGGGAGGAAAATGAGTTTAAACAAGCGATGTGTTGGCTGGAATTTTTCACTTTTGCTCTTCCCAGTCAATGATCTTCTGCCCATTTTTAAAAAAATGAAGGGCAAGTCATTGGCTGGTGAGCAAAGAAGCATAAAAGCCAGTGAGGCTTGACTGGTGAGGCCCAAGGTGCCACCAATAATAGGCCTTGGGCCTCATTGTCATCAAGCCAGAATGGTTCAAAGAGCCATCCAGTGAAGGGACATTAGCATCGCTATGGCCCCCCAGGTAATTTCAGGGAGAAAGAAACAGAGGCTGGAGATGCAAGGGTTCTTCCTGCCCACCATGCTTGGTGCTTAGAGGCTCATTAGTGTCCAAAAAACAGACACAAAATGTATAGACCCGACTGAGGTGTCATCTACACAGTTAGGATGCAGGCAAGTAAAAAAGCTTGGAAAATGACATTCCTTCAGCTTAGAAGGAAACATGGGGGAAGTATATAGAAATTCAAAGGAGGCTTTATCAAAAGGAAAATACTGCTGATGCGAGAAGTCTGAAATAGAAACAGAAAATGCTGGAAAGCCTGGCAGCAACAGTGGAGAGAGAAACAGGATTAACAGTCCAGGACCATTCTTCAGAAGCTCCAGATCTTTCTTCTGTCTGAAGAAAGTTCTGTGGTTTGGAACAATAACTCCATTTCTCTCTCCACAGATGCTGCCTGATTTGCTGAATCATTTCAGCATTTTCTCTTTCTATTGCAAGGTGCAAAGGGGAACTGACATAGTGATATCACAAAACAAGAGGAACGACAGAAGGTATGAACTTGAGAAAAGTCAAAGAATAATTAAGGGGGCAATTTGAATGAAAACTGAAAATGAAAATCACTTATTGTCACAAGTAGGCTTCAAATTAAGTTCCTGTGAAAAGCCCCTAGTCGCCACATTCCGGCGCCTGTTCGGGGAGGCTGGTACGGGAATTGAACCGTGCTGTTGGCTTGCCTTGGTCGGCTTTCAAAGCCAGCAATTTAGCCCTGTGCTAAACAGCCCCAGTCGTGCTAAACAGCCCCAGTGTTTAGAGTGGCCAATTCACCTACCTTGCACATCTTTGTGTTGTGGGGGTGAGACCCGCACAAACACAGGGAGAATGTGCAAACTGCACACGGACAGTGATCCGGTGCTGGGATCGAAGCTGGGTCCTCGGCGCCGTGAGGCACGGACCTGTATTCTTCTTTTCCCCTTTTACTGTTTTTTTCCTTCTGGGTTCTCACTGCCATTTAAATGAAGTGACCTCTCCATGAACTTCTGTATTGTCGGGGGTGGTGTTAGTGGTGGGTTTGGGGCGGCGGGGTGTGGAGTGGGGGCCAAAAGTGGTAGACCCGCATTGTTCTGCCACACATCCGCAGCACATCTGCTGGCAGAGCTAGACCCAAAGAATTTCAGTGCCATTAAGTCTTTTTTTTCTTTTCTTGCCGCCTCCTCCGCTGCAGCACTTCAGGCTAAAGTGCAGTGGGTCACTTTCATGATGCAACAAACATCTCCATCATCCAGCACCTGGAACCTGACAAAGTCATTACACCAATGATTGCCACCGCTGAACTGACAGAATTATTATACACATGGGTGCATTCAGGACATGGGTTTAGCAGGAAGTAGAGCCCATAGTCTGAGAGGTGTGAGACAGAAAACATTACAAATGTTAATCTTTCCAGGTCACTAACAGGAAACAATTTGATGGGTGACCCCAATATCTGCTTCCAGTCACACTTCTTTAAATGAAAAAAGAAAAACAAAACAAACCCTCCTTTCCGACGCCCCATTCATTATACTGTTTGGCAGGTTCGGACAATTCCATGGAATCTGATCTATTGGCACCTATTAAAATCATTTTATGTGAATACATGTTAAGCAAACTCAGATGGTTAAAGAGTCCTTTCTTGTACTTTGCATCGGTTTTCACATAATTGTCTACCTAGTGCATTTGAAGGAAATGCTGGTATATGGAACTGCTTTTAGAAGCAGTGTTAACTTGAACTTTCCCGTTAATGAATTACAAGCCATGTTTTAATAATAAAGACCCTTTTATTCCCCAATGGCGATCTCGAGCTAATGTTGAATTAAATACTGAATCTATTAGAACCCTGCTGTTCTCTCCCTGCAGGAAACAGTTTTCACACATATATATGTATGTGTGCACGTATATAATATATATGTAAACTTTTGCTGTCGCTTTTGTTTCAGGCATTTGTAATGGTTTTCTCCAGCTCAGAATCCTGTGCGCCTGTGAAGCTGACTTTGCCAAAACGTAACATAGCAGCAATTAGTTTATCTGTACTGTACCATAACAGAAAGCCCTGAGGCTCCAGTCTGAGTGATTCTTCGACATTGGAGAGCATGTTTATACAATATAGAGAAAGGAAATTAATTTATCCATGACAAATTAATGCTTCGATGATAAAGCAGATGGTTGGGATTAAGTAATTTGTATTGTTTCCCTTATTAGTCTGGCTTTCCTTAAGGGAACTAATTTCTGTGTTTCTCTGATACCTGTTGAGTCTTTTAAAAGAAAGCTCCAATGTTTCAGCAACAAGGTTAAACCTTTTACACAATCGTGAACTGCAGAGAGAGATGGCTATCTGCTCAGTCACATTAAGTACGGGCTGAATTCTCCGCTCCCCAGCCGCGTGCTTCTCGATCGCGCGCCGTTCACCGGCGGCTGGATTCTATCTTCCCGCTACTTGTCAATGGGATTTCCCATTGTAACCACCACATGCCAGCGGGAAGCCTGCGGGCGTGAGTGTGCTGCTGACGGGAAAAGTGAATCGCAACGACTGGAGAATTCAGCCATTATGTTTAAAGTTATTATTATTATTTTCACTGTATTTGAGTTAATGTGGCCCAGGCAATGCCTTGAACCAGCACATTAAAGGAAATTTGCAGAGCCATCAAATGATTGAACCAGCAGCCATTCTAACAATGACCAATTATTGTGGGACGCCGGCTGTATAATATGTAATACTAAAGCCCATTGCACAACACCCGGTGCAACGCAAATAAACTCGCAGAGTATTCAAAGTGGTGCTGACACATTTTTTCCAATTTTTAAAGAGTCCCCACGTGATCGAAAGAGGAATGGTTTAAATTATGACACAGTCCAAATTCACATCGACAGAAAATCAATTTGCCACTTGAATAACTTAAAAAAAAGAACACATTAACCAGTGAAGGACATAAAAAGTAAAGAGAATAGAAATGCTGGAAATCTGAAACCAAAGCACTAAATGCTCGAAATGCAGCACTTTACGAAATCTGGTCTAAAATACAAATGATTGATGAAAATCATGAGCTCTGCATGGGATGTATTAACCAGAACATTGAGCTTTGACGGACCTTAATTTAAAAAGACAAAATTTAGAGTACCCAATTCTTTTTTTTCCAATTAAGGGGCAATTTAGCGTGGCCAATCCACCTAACCTGCACATCTTTGGGTTGTGGGGTGAAACCCACGCAGACACGGGGAGAATGTACAAACTCCGAACAGTCACTGAACAGTGACCTGGGGCCAGGATCGAACCCGGGTCCTCAGCGCTGTGGGCAGCAGTGCTAACCACTGCTCCACCGTGCCGCCCGGCTCGAGCGAGCTTAATGTCAGAATATTTTGCAGCGCTCAGCAACAACATTGCGTGGGGGATGAAAACATTGTTAGAACCACTAGAGATGTAGTAGGTTCCATTGGCAAGGAGAAGTGAGGAACCAGTTAGTGCTTCCACTTTAATGGGAGCTGAAAAATCTGCACTTGAGGCTCTGAATGACAAACTGGAGAGTAATATGAATCATGGCTTCGAGCTATTTCTGAGGCCATGAGGAATCTGATAAAAGGAAGAAATGCATTTATATGGTGTTTTCCATGACTACCAGACATCTCAAGGTGCTTTGCAGCCAATGAAATGTTTTTAAGTGAAGTCGCTGTTATAATGTAGGAAAGGCAGCAAACAGCAAACTCCCACAAGCAGTAATGTGATAATGGCCATGCTAATCTTTTTTTGTGATGTTGCTTGAGGGATAATATTGGTCAGGATACCAGGGATAGCTCGCCTGCTCTTCTTCAAAATAGTACCATGGGAGCTTTTACATCCATCCGACAGGCCAATGGGACCTTGGTTTAGTTCCTCAGCACTGCACTGGAACATCATACTTGTCATGATTTTCAAACACACATCACAACACACATCATGATAGACAGACCAACAGACCAATTAGCACACATAACACGACAGCCAATCACAGACAAGGGCAGACACAGTATAAGACAAGAAACACGACACCTGCTGGCTAGTCCACCTGGAGACAGGACAAGGCCAGGACCTCATTAACAAGACACTCACACAGTCACCACGTGCTGAGTACCAAGACAGATGTGTAAATAACTAGTTGGAATAAAACTGCGTTGTACCAATCGCAACCGTGTTGGTTCATCTGTACCTCAGAGCACCCAACACCACATGATACCAGTGAGTGGATCGATACTTACCGGCAAATCTGCCATCCTGAGCCATGGACACCCACAACAAACCGCAGCCGTTGCAAGTCGCTGGGAACCTGGGCACCAACTGGAAGCTCTTCAAGCAGCGATTCGAACTGTTCATGTGAGCCAACGAAAAACAGGGCGCCTCGGACGAAACGAAGATTGCCATGCTCCTCACTACCGTAGGTCAGCACGCCATCGATGTATACAACTCCTTGGTGTTCGCGGAAGACGAGAACAAATCTAAATATGACACGGTCCTCCTCAAGCACGACCAGCTCTTCAACGTTGAGATCAATGAAAGCTTTGAGAGGTATATCTTCCAGCAGCGCCTACAAGGTAAGGATGAGCTCTTTCAGTCCTTCATGAAGCACCTCCGCATACTCGCGCAGTCCTGCGGTTACGGCACCACCTCAGAGTCCATGATCCGGGACCAGATCGTTTTTGACGTTGCCTCCAGTGGCCTACGCCAGAAGCTTCTAAAAATAAAAGGCATGACCTTAGCATCTGCAGTGGAAGCCTGTGTCCTGCATGAAAATGCGACCAGCCGCTATGCCCAATTTCAGGCGACCAAATCGGCACGGAGAGGGTCCCAAGCGATCGAGTCGGCAAGCCAGGCCGCCCACGAACGCATCCAGGCAATCGAGTTTCTCCCGGCCCGCGGCCCGGACGAGGGCAGCCGTTTTGCGCGCTTTTTGAGGCCTCCCGCGCTTGTGCGCGCCAAAACCAACGGCAACATTGAGGGACGCACTGCGCAGGCGCACCCGGCGCAAGACCGAACTGCGCATGCGCAGTGGCGTAACGAACGCCATGACGTGCAGCAACTGTGGAGCTGCACATTTAAAAGGGCAATGTCCTGCAAAAACCCGACAATGCCTACGCTGTGGCAAGATGGGCCACTACGCTGCCTACCGTCGAGCGGCTCAACCTGTGGATCTTCCACATCTCCGACAACCTCGCAGACACGTGCGGACCATCCAGCCTCCACATCAGGACATCCAAACCGACGACACAGATGACCAAGACGCCTTCCGGGTTGCGGTCATTGATGTGAACCGGGTCAACACCATCAATCTGGCCGATGAATGGAGTGCCACCCTGACGGTCAACCGATCGCCGATCACTTTCCGCCTGGACACTGGCGCATCCGCCAACCTCATAGCATGGTCAGCATTCTATGCCATGAAGGTCAGACCACCAATCCAGCCATCCCGGTGCAAGATGGTCGACTACAACGGGAACGTTATCCCGGCCATGGGATCCTGCCAGCTCCAGGTGACACACAAAACACACATGGCCACACTCTCATTCGAGATAGTTGCCTCATCGAAGGACTCCCTGCTGGGCGCACAGGCATGTAAGGCTCTCCACCTTGTGCAACAAATTATTTCTCTCTCTCCAGACGGCACGTCTGAACTCCCGGATGCTGAGTTCAACGCACAGTTCCAATCGCTCCTCACCCACAACCAGGAGGCATTCGAAGGCATGGGAACACTGCCATACACATACCGAATTCGCCTCAAACCGGACGCCATCCCGGTCGTTCACGCACCTCGCAGGGTTCCTGCGCCACTTAAAGACCGCCTCAAGCTGCAGCTACAGGATCTCTAGGACCAAGGGGTCCTATCCAGGGTCACGGAGCCCACGCCATGGGTCAGCTCCATGGTGTGTGTCAAGAAGCCCTCTGGTGAGCTCCGCATCTGTATAGACCCCAAAGACCTCAATAACAATATTATGCGGGAACATTATCCCATACCCAAACGGGAGGAGATCACCAGTGAAATGGCCCAAGCGAAGATATTCACGAAACTGGATGGTTCTAAAGGATTTTGGCAAATCCAACTGGACCCGTCCAGCCGAAAGCTATGTACCTTCAACACCCCTTTCGGCAGATTCTGCTACAACCGGATGCCATTTGGCATCATCTCGGCATCCGAGGTCTTCCACAGAATCATGGAGCAGATGATGGAAGGCATCGAAGGGGTGCGCGTATATGTGGACGATATCATCATCTGGTCCACCACACCGCAGGAGCACATACATCGTCTCCAACGTGTTTTTGCCCGCATATGGGAAAACGGCCTGCGCCTCAACCGAGCCAAGTGCACCTTTGGCCAGACCAAATTGAAGTTCCTGGGGGACCACAACTCCCGGTCAGGGGTCCGTCCGGATGCAGACAAGGTGAGCGCCATCACAGCCATGCTGTTGCCGGCCGACAAGAAGGCTGTCCTACGATTCCTTGGCATGGTCAACTTCCTAGGGAAATTCATTCCCAACCTTGCCTCCCACACAACGACTCTGCGCCACCTTGTCAAAAAATCTGCAGAGTTCCTGTGGCAACACACACACCAACTGGAATGGGAGGAGCTCAAACACAAACTCACCACGGCACCAGTGTTGGCGTTCTTCGACACGTCTCGTCCCACCAAAATCTCAACTGATGCCAGCCAATCCGGCATTGGAGCAGTGCTCCTGCAGAGGGATGACACGTCGTCATGGGCCCCGGTTGCCTATGCATCGCGGGCTATGATCCCCACAGAGCAGCGCTGCGCGCAAATCGAAAAAGAATGCCTGGGCTTGCTAACCGGTTTAGACAAGTTCCACGATTATGTCTATGGCCTTCCACGGTTCACGGTCGAAACTGACCACCGCCCCCTGGTCAGCATAATAAACAAGGACCTGAACGAGATGACCCCTCGCCTCCAGCGCATCCTACTTAAACTCAGGAGGTATGACTTCCAACTGGTCTACACTCCAGGGAAGGACCTCATTGTGGCGGATGCCCTATCCAGAGCAGTGAGCACGCCGCCCGATGCGGAGGGGTTCGTATGTCAGGTCGAGGCACAGGTGGCCTTGACAGCGGCAAATCTGCCGGCTGACGACTTCAGTCTGGTCCACATACGCCGAGAGACAGCGGCCGACCCCCTTTTACAGCGAGTGATGCGCCACATGACGGGAGAATGGCTAAAAGGGCAGTGCCCGCAGTTCTATAATGTACGAGACGACCTAGCCATCATTGATGGGATCCTTCTGAAGCTGGACAGGATTGTCATTCCGCACAGTATGCGCCAGCTGGTTCTCGATCAAATACATGAAGGCCACTTGGGGGTCGAGAAGTGCAGACGGAGGGCTGGAGAGGCGGTATACTGGCCGGGCATCAGTGACGATATTGCCACCATGGTGATCAACTGTACAACCTGCCAAAGGTTTCAGCCGGCGCAACCTCCTGAGACGCTTCTGCCCCATGAGCTGGTGACGTCCCCCTGGGCGAAGGTGGGTGTCGACCTATTTCACGCGCTTGGCATGGACTATGTTATCATCATGGACTACTTCTCCAATTACCCAGAAGTCATACGCCTACATGATCTGACGTTGTCTGCTGTCATCAGGGCCTGCAAAGACACCTTTGCTCGCCACGGCATTCCGATGACTGTCATGTCGGACAATGGGCCCTGTTTTGCCAGCCATGAATGGTCGCCCTTTGCAGCCTCGTATGGCTTCACACACGTGACGTCCAGCCCTCTGCATCCCCAGTCCAATGGAAAGGCGGAGAAGGGCGTTCACATTGCCAAGCGGCTCCTCTGCAAGGCTGCTGCTCCCGAATCGGACTTTCACCTCGCCCTGCTGGCCTATCGCTCGGCGCCACTAGCCACGGGTCTCTCGCCAGCACAGCTGCTGATGGGTCGCGCCCTCAGAACCACTGTGCCTTCTATCCTGGCACCAACAATAGACCATGCTCCGGTACTGCACAGGATGCAACTGCAGCACGATCGCCAGAAGAGATCGTACGACACAAGGGCAACTGATCTTCCCTCCCTGGCCCCTGGAGACAACGTCCGCATTCACCTACCAGACGGTGGCTGGTCAGCACCTGCCGAAGTTCTCCGACGCGTGGCTCCCCACTCGTTCCTGGTACGCATGCCGGATGGATCCGTGCGTAGGCGCAATCGGCGTGTCCCTCGCCTACTTCCATGCTCGCAACGGAACCGCTGGTTCCTGATAGCGACTTTGTGGAGCTGCCATATACCATGCCCCTTCTGTCGCCGCCGGTTGCCAGGCCCGCACCTCAGCCGGTGGTTCTCGACCCACCCTTGAGGCGGTCAACCCGAATTTGTCGCCCACCTACTAGACTGGACTTATGAGACTGTTCACACGTCAAGTTTTAGCAACCACTGTATTGTAACATGTCACTGTTTTATCGTTCCAGGTCTCGTTTGATCGGACCAAATTTCAACGTTCTTCTTCTTTTGTTATGGTACAACCTCGTTAGCATGCCACACCTGACATCGCCCCTTGTATATAGTTACGCCACATGTACATGCTGTAAATATCACGCACACACACCTTTAGCTGCACTCAGGACACATTCATATTTATAACCACATAGGCACATAATCTTGTAAAAAAGGGGGGATGTCATGATATTCAAACACACATCACAACACACATCATGATAGACAGACCAACAGACCAATTAGCACACATAACACGACAGCCAATCACAGACAAGGGCAGACACAGTATAAGACAAGAAACACGACACCTGCTGGCCAGTCCATCTGGAGACAGGACAAGGCCAGGACCTCATTAACAAGACACTCACACAGTCACCACGTGCTGAGTACCAAGTCAGATGTGTAAATAACTAGTTGGAATAAAACTGCGTTGTACCAATCGCAACCGTGTTGGTTCGTCTGTACCTCAGAGCACCCAACACCACAATACTGAACTTGACTTTTGTGCTCAAGCTCTGGAGTGGAACTTGAACCTGGAAACTTGTGATTCAATTGCTGGGGTGTTATCAACTGAGCCACGGCTGCCATTTCTCTATCCGAGGTGTTGGGGAGGGTGATGGGGGGGGGGGGTGATGCAATGGGCTGGGCCGGTGTGAATGCAACTGCAGGTCAAATCTGCATTGTGAGAGCAGTTTGTTGAGGAGCCCTAACCTGCTTTCCAGCCGTCTTACTGCTGGTAGCTGCTCTGGACCTCCATACTGGGTGTAGGCAGCAGCAGCCCCTGTATCCAGGAGCACATGGAAGCTAGCATACAACCACATGAACATATCTCTTTGCACTAGGACCTTTGCAACAGGCTCAACCTCACTATGAAATCATTCATGAGAGCAGTTGGTCGGAAGCTTCATTTTGGAGCAGGGCCCACACAACCAACCTTGAAGGAGTAAAGGAAATTTTATTCCTTTCTCTCCTACACCTTCTTTCTCCTCCATTATCTTGAAGGGAGAAACTACTTAGCTAGAACATTGCAACCCTGGCTATTATTACTACGAATCAAAAATGCATTGTTTCAATAAATTAGATGTTTATTTAAATATTTAAATGTTTTCCAAAGTTGTAACCGTTTCCAATGTTAACTCAGGTTAGCAGTGTTTCTAAATGACTGTTATTGTTCATTGAAAACTATTGGCGCGATTCTCCCAAAAAGGAACAAAGTCCCCTAGTGAGCGCGTTTAACAGCATATTTCCCGGTAGAGACCTGAACAGAGAACATGCGGCCAAGGCCGCACATTGCCCCATTTTGTACATTAGGGAGCTCCGCTTGCTGGAATCCCCCCCCCCACCTGAACCCAAACACACTATGGGAGGTTTCTTGGCACCCCCCCAATACCCACACCGGACCCGATCACGTGTACGCAAAATTGCCAGCTTGGCGCCTTAGCAGTGCCAATCTGGCATCCTGGCAGTGCCCATGACAGGTGGCATCAGCAGTGCAAGGGCACCACCCTGCCCAAAGGGCATGCAGTTGGGGGCCTCTGATCCCCTGGGAGACCACCACAAGTGTTGTTCCATCAGGTCCCTGTTTGTGGAGACCAGTGCTGAATGGCCGAGTTCTCTGAGGCGAAGGGTTGAATCCCAAAGCCTCAGGTACCTCGGGATTCTTCACATTAGAGTGAGGCTTACTGCCTCGCTCTCACATGCAGATTTATTAAAATGTGATCCCACTCTTTATCGGCAGGATTTACATCGGCACGTCTCGGAGATCGTGTTGGATCTTGTGAGGCGTAGCAAACCCAGGAGCGGGATCTCCCGGCTTTCATCGGCCACGCTGCACCGCAGTGAGCTGCTTTTCCGGCACAGCGTGGCCGTTGGATCACACCCTATATTTTATTAAAATAGTCATTCAAGAGAGTTTATTATCAGCGCAGTGAAAGAGAGAGAGTTCCAGACTTTCATCCCCACGTCAGTTAGCTGAGCAGGGAGATTTCAGGGCTTGGCGAACTCAACCTATCAAAATGTCCACTGGAGGTCAGATTTTTGGTTGGTGGTGGGAGGAACAGGCTGAAACAAGAGTCCGTGTTGGCGATCCCGGAATGAATGCACAGGCTGCCAGTTGCTAAGGCAGTTAGGTGCAAAGCCTCCCTCACCCTCTACCCCGCACCTCTGGCCTCCACATGCTCCTTTTGCCCCATCCATGTCAACTTATACCAACCCATGTCCCCCACTGACCCTCATATACCCCATACCAAATTAATGCCCCTCTAACCACCCCATTTTCCCCATTCTCCCTGTGCCAACTCATCCAAAAACAAACCTCCAACCGTCACCCTTTGGCTTACCTCCTCCATGCCAACTCAAACAGTTACTTGACAGGTTGATACCTCCTGGATAGATTTGACTGGCTTGACACCTGGACAGGTAACAGTCCTTTGGCAGCTGGACAGCTCTTTTACAGCTTGACATTTCCAATGAGTTTGTGTGTAAAAGGTATAGAATCATATTCACTTGTAACAATCCCACAGGGTACCCTACATTTCACAAATAAGACCATAAGACGTAGGAGCAGAATTAGGCCACTCGGCCCATCGAGTCTGCTCTGCCATTCAATCATGACTGATATTTTTCTCATCCCCATTCCCCTGCCTTCTCCCCATAACCCCTGATCCCCTTATTAATCAAGAACCTATCTATCTCTCCTTAAAGACACTAAGTGATTTGGCCCCCACAGCCTTCTGCGGCAAAGAGTTCTATAGATTCACCACCCTCTGGCTGAAGAAATTCCTCCTCATCTCTGTTTTAAAGGATCGTCCCTTTAGTCTGAGATGGTGTGCTCTGGTTTTAGTTTTTCCTACAAGTGGAAACATCCTCTCCAATTCCACTCTACCCAAGCCTCGCAGTATCCAGTAAGTTTCAATAAGATCTCCCTCATCCTTCTGAACTCCAACGAGTACAGACCCAGAGTCCACAACCGTTCCTCAAACGACAAGTTCTTCATTCCAGGGATAGTCATAGAATGTACAGTGCAGAAGGAGGCCATTCAGCCCATCGAGTCTGCACCGGCTCTTGGAAAGAGCACCCTACCCAAGGTCCACACCTCCATCCTATCCCCATAACCCAGTAACCCCACCCAACACTAAGGGCAATTTTGGACACTAAGGGCAATAAGGGATCATTCTTGTGAACCTCCTCTGGACCCTTTCCAAGGCCAGCACATCCGTCCTTAGATATGGGGCCCAAAACTGCTCACAGTACTCCAAATGGAGACTGATTAGAGCCTTATACAGCCTCAGAGGTACATCTGTGGTCTTGTATTCTAATGTTGCTTTACCTTGCCCAAAGCTGTACCAGGGCCCCATCGAAAGGAGCACCTTACCTCTCCAAAGGGGTACCCTGACTATCCAAAGAATCCACCAAGTTCAGACCTTCTCTTGCCTGTTCTGTTCCACACACTTCAGGTTCCACACTCCTGGAGTGTCATTCTCCGCCGGCGGGAGTCTCCGTTGTGCCGGCGCCCGGGGGTTTCCCGACGGCGTGGGGCTGCCCCACAATGGGAAACCCCATTGACCGGCCGGTGTAACGGAGCATCCCGCCGGCGGGTCGTGGCAGAAATGTGGCGGGGCGGGATGAAGAATTTCGCTCCTGGTCTTCCAACATCCCACTCCAGTCGAGTCAGTTGGTGATTTAAATGGTCAGCTGGCTTTGCGAATCGTGTATGTGTGAAGCCCAGCGTGACTCCTGTCCTGCGCCTGCGAAGAAGGGAAATGCCGGCTTCAGGAGTGGGGCGTTGAAATTTCAGCCATTTCTGGGATTTTTGCATCACAGCAAGCCTCTTGGTCATATCGAAAATCCTGGCCAGAGTTAATGTTTCAAGTCCAATATGACTCTTCTTTAGAACAAATTCTTTCTTCAGAGTTCTGCAGCACAAGTCAGGAGTATGATGGAATTCTCTCCATTTTCCCTGGATGAGTGGAGCTCCAACACTCAGAGAGCTTGACATCATCTAGGACAAAGCAGCTCTCTTGACTGGCACCCTATCAACCACTTTCAACATGCACCGACACACTTTCAACATGCACCGACACACTTTCAACATGCACCGACACACTTGGCTGCATGTGTACCATCTACAACATACACTTCAGCAGCAACTCACCAAGGCTCCTTCAACGCACCTTCCAAACCTGTTACCTCTACCACCTAGAAGGACAAGGGCAGCAGATGCATGGGAAGACCACCACCTGAAAGTTCCTCTCCAAATTTCCCATTGTTCCTCCATTGTCACTGGGTCAAAATCCTGGAATTACTTCCCTAACAGCACTATTGGTACTCCCACAGCACTGGGGCTGCAGCAGTTCATGAAGGCAGCTCACCACCACCTTTTCAAAGGAAAGCATGGGTGGACAATAAATGCTGGTCCAGCAAGTGGTGCTTACATCACATGAATGAATAAAAAGCACTGGACTTAAAACATTAGACTGGATTCTCCGCTGCCTGTCGCTGGTAGTGGAATCCCGATACGGCAGAGAATCCAGCGTCAGCCAAAAAAGGGGTTCCGATGCTCCGGACCCCCATTGATGGCGGCGTCGTGGTTTGTGCCCATGCAAGCGGGAGGATGCAAATGAGTCAAATTGACCAATTTGAATCCTAATAACAGGCTGGGCACAGGATTCTCCAAGCCAGCATGAATCTCCGGTCCTCTAGGCCAGGATTCACGTGGGTGACAATTGATACAGGTATTTCCCATGTGGCCCTGGTGCGGTGAACCTCGCGGTGGGCCAAGGAGGTAACTCTTTTCGGGAGTTGAAAATGAAATGAAATGAAATGAAAGTCGCTTATTGTCACAAGTAGGCTTCAAATGAAGTTACTGTGAAAAGCCCCTAGTCGCCACATTCCGGCACCTGTTCGGGGAGGCTGGTACGGGAATCGAACCGTGCTGCTGGCCTGCCTTGGTCTGCTTTAAAAGCCAGCGATTTAGCCCAGTCTGCTAAACCAGCCCCTAAGTTGCCCACAAAGTCCTTCGGAGGGCCACCCTCAACCCCACAAATCAAAGCCAGCCCACCCCACCCCACCAGACCCCCTACCGCATCCCAAACCAGAGAGCCCCCAATTACAGAAAGCCCCCAATTAACCCCCCCCCCCTCAGATCTTTGATCTGCAAGACTTTCATTAACACCAATGTTAAATTGATTGTACTAGTCTGTGATTGACATCTTGCACGCATAGCCAGTTGTCTGGATTGTTTAATCTCATTTGCCTTCACACTTGGCTGGATTTCAAGTAGCCTGCTGTGAAACCAATCACAATGTTTATGAATATATAACTATGATTCACAGCTCTTGGACCACATCAAAGGCAGTTAAGTGCTTTCTGCATGAAAAAGAGGAAGTGAGAGGACTTAACAGGGGAACTTCCAGGCAGGGGTCTCTGTAATGAAGGGCTTCCAGGCTGGGGTCTCTCATATGGGGAAGTATCTGGTGGGGGTCTCTCATATAATAATAATGATGCTCTTTATTAGTGTCACAAGTCAGCTTACATTAGCACTGCAATGAAGTTACTGTGAAAATCCCCTAGTCGCACACAACGGCACCTGTTCAGGTACTGAAGGAGAATTTCATCAACCTTGCGTGGTGGCTGCGGACTGTGTCCAGCGGCGCCATAGCTGGAAGGGGGAGGAGAACCGTTCCACTGGTCGAGGAGGCTTCAGCGGGCGCTGGGGGGACTGGTGGGAGGGTGGTCCAGGGGTGGCAAGGGGGGGTTACAGGGGGCACTACCTGGCAGGCCTGGTCCACGTGCGGCCGGAGCCATGTTGTAAGGCGCGACCACTGCAGGTCACTGGCGAGCGCATGTGTGGCCAGAGACCCGGCAATTCTCTGTCCGTATCTGCAGGTAAAGCCCCGGGTGTTTACATGGTGAGACTGCTAGACCCCCATTGGGCGGAGTATCGGTGCGGGGCCGGCGCCGACCTTTTGGTCGTAATATTAGACACAGGCTCCAGACATAGCCTCAAAATTGGAGAATCCAGCCCATCGTCTCCGAAACAGAGAATTCTGGCCATTAACTCTATTTCTCCCTCTACAGATGCTGGCAGATGTGTAGGGCACAATTCTCCGACCTTGTTACGCTCTTGCTCAAGCGGAACGAGGTCAGTGAATAGTAGGAGAGACCAAGAACAAGAACCGCACTAGGCGACAGATAGTTTGCGATGCAACCGGTCTGCTCCCATTGGTGAAGCTGGGATCTCGTCGTCGCGAGGCAACAAACAAATTATCACCACTTAAGCCACATTTCCATACAATTAACAGGAGCCACTGCATATCCAACGGCTTCCTGCCATTCAACAGCCTCCCCAGCTAGTAGTCATGCTGGCACCGATTAGTACTCTTTTTGAAAAACATGAACCTGGCGGAAGGGCTTCTGTGGGGCGCAAGCCATCTTTTCTCACAGGCAAAGATGCCCAGGGGTGCTGGGCTTGCAACCCCACTGCTTAGTGGGGATTGGGAGATCCTCGGCTGAGCGTGGAGGACCCTCCGCAGGGGTGGGCAACCAGGTGGGGGGGGGAGGCATTGGGCAACCGGTGGGCAACCACTCATGGCACCACCATACCAATCTCTGGATCATGTGTGCCTGCTCCTGGGGCAACGCTTGTTCCTGCCTGTCTGCCCCAACGACCACCCATAAACCCCACCAACTGCTGAAGCCTCTGGCTTTGCAGCTGAAGGCTATTGCTAATAAGGAATTGGCAATTGTGGTTAAGTGAGTGTAGTGATCTCTGTAGGTGCATGCACACAAGGGGTTAATGGGTAAATAGCAGCACCACATGATCACTAGAGGGCTGGACCAACAGGGGTATAAAGAGCAGCCACACGGGGTCTCTCGCTCTCTCTCTCGTGGGTGCACTGTAAACAGGGTAACATCAGAATCACATAGATAGTTGGTGGAGTTATGTTTAGTTATTATTGTTAAATCTTGTTAACCAATTCCTAGCTTCCATGTTAAGGTAAAGAACTCATGCATTAATAGTTATAGTTACTCAATAAATCTTTGTTGTTACTGGACGAGTTTGAGTCTTCTTCAACAAGATTTAGAGGACCTCACCATCAACCAAGGATAGAGTAACACGTGTTATCGACCACGCAGGTAACACAACATGGTACCAAGGTGTGTTGGCCTTAACAACAAAAACAGAAACTAGCTAGATTAGGTTTGACAGACAAGAAAAAGAAAAGAACTCGGATAGATATTCGATCACGGAAGGCATCGCAGCGGTCGGACCTCTCGGGCAAGAAAAACACGGTAAGATGGACTCACTTCCAGCTCCAGAGCCCCTCAGAACCTCTGGTAATCTCCAGTATAATTGGAAAATATTCCTTCAACACTTTAATCTATTTCTGGAAATTAAGGACATAACCACTGCGCCGGATTCTAAAAAAATAGCCTACCTCTTATTGGCGGCGGGAAATAGGCCATGGAGACATATAATTCATTCAATTTCTTGCAAGATGAGGACAAAACTAAATTTAAAGTAATATCGCAAAATTTGAACAACACTGTGAAAATCAGTCTGGTGAGACACTGGAAAGACTTAAATTTCGTAATAGGTGCCAGAGATTCGGAGAATCAATCACTGATTTTATTGCAGACCTCCAGGTACTAGCACAAGGCTGTAATTATACTGATTTCAGAGATGCTATGATAATAGATCAATTCATTTATGGACTATCTGATAAACATTTAACAAAAAAACTTTCACAACAACGGTATCTAACTCCAGAAATCGCGATTAAACAGTGCATAGTGCATGAACAGAAAAAAATCAGTACCTTCAATTTATCCAAAGAAAAAACGGCGCAAAAACATACCACGAGGCAGAGGCAGGATCTCACTCGATGCAGCAGCACTTTTTGCTTGGCAGGCATCTTGAGTGAGAGCGTTCCGGCCGGTACGCACATGCGCACTTCTCAAACGAAGCCACGCATATGCAGTTGCGAAAAGAGCACACAGTACAGGAAACTCAGATTGCGCATGCGCAGTCGATTCCTACGTGTTACGTCACGAGCGTCATGACGTCAGAGGACCCGGACCACGCCCACTTAAAAGGAAAATGCCCGAAAATTGCAAATAAGAAATTTAAGCTACAAACCACAGATTTGTTTCCTCGAATGACAAAATGAAGACCGAGCCTCCACCCACAATTAAAGATTACCTCCGCAGCACCCTGAAACATACAGTTTGCAACACCCAAAGAGAAGAGCACAAGGACAAATCCATAGCAAAAGATTTGTTCATTGACGATGATTACTCAGGAGATGAGTTCCTCATTGGACAAATAGAGCACCATGACATATCCTTGACAAGAAGCGATGATTTGCTCACTGACGAATGCCACTCAGCCATGGATCAGTTCTCTGGATCTGATGGTCATTGCAGCAGCAACATGGGTGCCAAGTTCCATACAAGTCTCATGGTGGGAGAATCCAGTACCATGACGACATGGCAGCTCGTTGACAAAATGGATGACAACCACATGTCACATATCTTAGCAGAAGGCGACGCCACGCAGAGAGCATGGACTGACTCCACTGAGGGAGTGATACCGTCCTCCATAGCGAGCTCGTTGACAGGCTCCAGAATGGCCGCAAGCAACGACTCCGGAGCGACACCCGTGAACGAGGAAGATTATGAAGGTCTATCCACCTTATTTGAGCCACCAGAAGAAGACTATGAAAGCCTACCCAGCTCATTTAATCGGCAAGAAGACACTGAATGTCTACCCACTGTATGTGAAAACAGTGACAAAGTGACCACACTCGACATACAGAGTGTGCAGGATCACAGCGAGACTGACAGCTTTCAGCTTGTCTGTACAGAAGCACAGAACAGGACTACTCTTGGGTCCAGTGAGACCACGTCAATTGAAATCTTGAAGATTTTACCTCCTGAAGAGGAGCATAAAGAGATCACAGATGATTCAAATGTACCGGAAATGTCTCCAGCAGAGGAGCACCAAGGCAGCAAAGAAGAACAATCAAATCCACCACAAATGACTGATGTCACCAACATCAATACAACATCAGATCATTCTCACAGTTCTCAAGAAGAAACACTCAATGTAACTGACACCAATAACTGTGACAATTGCTCAAATTATCCACACGGAACACACATTGAGCGCAACAAGAGTACAAACATGCCATGGCATGGCAACAAATCTCACAAATTTGCATTTGCTCCACAACAAACAAACAAGCCAGCTTTCAAGAAAGATGCAACACAGAATCGCTACCACAAGCATAAAAAAATGGTATAAATCAGACAACAAAGTGATTCGACCAATCCGATGTCTCGTGATGTCCTCACGTACACACATCAACACTGAAGGTGGTCACGACGACATGACGACATCAACAGTGCCACCTCAACGACAGGCGAAGAGATCAACCCACCTGATCAAACTCATATAGTCTGGACTCACAAAGTTTTTCGTTAGGAATGGACTTTTTAAACGTTGATTGACTTTGTACAGTCATTATTACCATCATATTTTGTACACAGTGTTACTTGTTTTATTTGTTCCCAGTTGACTTAATTCATTATGTTTGTTCAATTTATGTTACACCATACAGAAAATCTGTAACACATTAAAACGGGGGAGATGTAGTGATCTCTGTAGGTGCATGCACACTAGGGGTTAATGGGTAAATAGCAGCACCACATGATCACTAGAGGGCTGGACCAACAGGGGTATAAAAAGTAGCCATACGGGGTCTCTCGCTCTCTCTCTCGTGGGTGTACTGTGTACAGGGGAACATCAGAATCACATAGATAGTTGGTGGAGTTATGTTTAGTTATTATTTTAAATCTTGTTAACCAATTCCTAGTTTCCATGTTAAGGTAAAGAACTCATGCATTAATCGTTATATTTGCTCAATAAATCTTTGTTGTTACTGGACGAGTTTGAGTCTTCTTCAACAAGATTCAGAGGACCTCACCATCAACCAAGGATTGAGTAACACATGTTATCGACCACGCAGGTAACACAAGAGTGAGCACTTCACACAACCCAAGTGGATCCCCTTGGGGTGGGCAGGCCATGTAGCATGCTGGAGTCATTACCTAGCAACCCAATCCACACCTTGATGCATGAACACTGTGCCTTAACACTGCAGGAAGCAACACCACAATCCCAGCAGCCAACATCGGAACACCCAGGGGATGGGACACAGTTCCGTGCCCATGTCCACGGCCGGAGGGTGGATGAGTGCCATGGGGAAGGGGGGATGCCTGGAGAGATGGGCAAAGGGTTCAGGGGTCAGCCCACGTTGCGGAATAAAATGACTGAGGCATCATAATGGTTGTGCAAAAAGGTGTTTAATGTGTTTTATAACCCCTCAATCCCGATGGTGCCTACTCCCCACCCCAAAGCCCCACACCCCCTCCCCACCGCCTACCTAGGTGGGGTGAAGGGGGATCCTAAATATAATACTTGTTCTTTCACAAAAAAATCGAGAGAAATACAGAAGCCAGTATAACATACAAAAAACTCCATGAATTACCCCACGTCAGTTATTGAGCAGATTAAACACTGCTACTTTATGAAGTGTTCTCTTCTGGGTAGCAGTTGACAGTGTCAAGTCCAGTTTGACTATAAATACATTCATTACCATCAATTACAAGAGTCTTAAATCAGTCAAATGTGTAACATGTATCTTAGGAATCTTTGCTTCCTGTTAGGCACCATTGTGTGTTACGTCTGAGTTAGTTGCATTTTATTGTGAATATGGGGATAATAGGCACAGAGTTATTCTGTATAGAGGACGTTCAAACTGAATGTAAAGTCAATATTCACTTTACCATGTAAGTGCAGGTCTTTAAGATTTTCTCAAACTTAACTTTTAATAGGACATATGCCATCCTTAAATGGCCTGGTCCCACCCTAATTCGATTCCAGATTCGGGCATTGTTTGAGTTACATGAGGCATTGGGTTCTCAGTGCATTTAAAATGCTCTGTGTGCTGCTCTTTGGGCACCTGACTGGCTGGAGTTCACAGGCTTGTTTTTAGAAAGAAACAAGAATTAGGAACCAGCAATTTTATGAGAAATTATTTCATTCATTGGTAAACATTATCCATGAAGTGGTATTAAGAGCTGTACTTGCATCATGGAACACAAGCATGTCTGCATCATTTAAAAAAAGAAGAAACTTAGAGTACCCAATTATTTTTTTCCAATTAAAGATCAATTTAGTATGGCCAATCCTGCGCATCTTTGGGTTGTGGGGGTGAAACCCACACAGACACGGGGAGAATGCGCAAACTCCACACAGACAGTGACCCGGGATCGAACCCCGGTCCTCAGCTCCGTAGGCAGCAGTGCTAGCCGCTGCATCACCATGCTACCCATCTCTCTGGTCCAGCATTATCTTCGAGCATCAACATGAAGGTGGGGGTGGACAAGGAGGGAAGATGTCCCTTTTCCACATTGAAATTTTACATTGAGTGAACAAAAGGAGGTTGGGATTAAGTGGAAATGTGTCAAATTCCAATCCTTCCCTCTGCTGACCTTATGTCCCTGTAATGGTCTCCTTGGCCAAGAAAGTATAAACCCAGCTGATCTATGGAAAAATAATTTGGCACATTTTTCTAACGGCATGGTGTTGGGTTTGTGCTGTGTAATAAGCAGTCACATGAAATCCTGCAGCCAGTAACTCACCTCCTGACTCTAGAAAGTCTGTCCACAATGTATAAGTCACAAGTCAAGAATGTGGCAGAATATTCCACTTTCCTGGATGAGTGCAGCTCCAAAAACATTCAATAAGCCTGTCACCATCCAGGACGAAATATACCACTTGATTAGTACCCTTTCCACCATCGATTCACAGTAGCAGCAGTGTGTACCATCTACAAGATTCACTGTAGGATCTCACCAAGACTCCTTAGGCAGCACCTTCTGAACCCATGGCCACTATCATCCAGAAGGAAAGGGCAGCAGATATCTGGGAATCGCACCACCTGGAACTTTCCCTCGAGTCACTCACCCTCCTGACTTGGAAATATTTTCATAGAATTTTACATAGAATTTTACAGTGCAGAAGGAGGCCATTCGGCCCATTGAGTCTGCACCGGCTCTTGGAAAGAGCACCCTACCAAAGGTCAACAGCTGCACCCTATCCCCATAACCCAGTAACCCCACCCAACACTAAGGGCAATTTTGGACACTAAGGGCAATTTAGCATGGCCAATCCACCTAACCTGCACATCTTTGGACTGTGGGAGGAAACCGGAGCACCCGGAGGAAACCCACGCACACACGGGGAGGATGTGCAGACTCCGCACAGGCAGTGACCCAAGCCGGAATCGAACCTGGGACCCTGGAGCTGTGAAACAATTGTGCTATCCACAATTGTGCTGCCCCTTGTATTTTCGATAATTTTGCTGTTCCTTTACTGTCACTGGGTCAAAGTCCTGGAACTACCTCCCTGACAGCACTGTGGGTGTGACTAAACCTCAAAGATTTCAGCAGTTCAAGAAGGTAGCTCACCATCACCTGAACGGGATGGACAATAAATGCTGGCCTAGCCAGTGATGCATATATATCATAAATAAATATTTGAAAATGCAGCATGAAAATGGATTTATAATTAGTTAGTTGGCCATCTGTATGTCTCAGGTGGCGATGGACTGCACCTAAATTGAATGTCAACTCTGTATGGAATCACAGAATTTTTACAGCAAAGAATGACGCCATTCAGCCCACCATGTCTGATTGACTCTCTGAATGAGAAATTCACCTCGTGCCATTTCGCCACCATCACCCCGTAACACTGCACATTGTTTCTTTTCAGGTAACTATCTAATTCCCTTCTGAATTATTTTCTTTACTCGTTCATGGGATGTAGGTGTCTCTGGCAAGGCTAGAATTTGGTTCCCATCCCTAATTGCCCTGGCACTGAGTGGCTGGCTAGGTCATTTCAGAGGGTATTTAAGAGTTAACCACATTGCTGTGGATCTGGAGTCACTTGTAGGCCAGACAAGGTAAGGATGGCAGATTTCCTTCCATAAAATGCTGGCCTAGCCAGTGATGCATATATATCATAAATAAATATTTGAAAATGCAGCATGAAAATGGATTTATAATTAGTTAGTTGGCCATCTGTATGTCTCAGGTGGCGATGGACTGCACCTAAATTGAATGTCAACTCTGTATGGAATCACAGAATTTTTACAGCAAAGAAGGACGCCATTCAGCCCACCATGTCTGATTGACTCTCTGAATGAGAAATTCACCTCGTGCCATTTCGCCACCATCACCCACGGTAGGGCAGCACGGTAGCATTGTGGATAGCACAATTGCTTCACAGCTCCAGGGTCACAGGTTCGATTCCGGCTTGGGTCACTGTCTGTGCGGAGTCTGCACATCATCCCCGTGTGTGCGTGGGTTTCCTCCTGGTGCTCCGGTTTCCTCCCACAGTCCAAAGATTTGCAGGTTAGGTGGATTGGCCATGATAAATTGCCCTTAGTGTCCAAAATTGCCCTTAGTGTTGGGTGAGGTTGCTGGGTTATGGGGATAGGGTGGAGGTGTTGACCTTGGGTAGAGTGCTCTTTCCAAGAGCCGGTGCAGACTCGATGGGCCGAATGGCCTCCTTCTGCACTGTAAATTCTATGTAAATTCTATGATAAAGGACATTAGTGAACCAGATGGGTTTTTACAACAATTGATGATCACCAATACTGAGACTAGCTTTAGTTATGGCTGTTTGAATGCCTCAATTTAACCTGCCGTCACCATGCTGTCCCTTCCACAGCTGGCATAGATGAATAGCATTGGTCTTAGGTTGACTGATTTTTTTTTCCATCCGGCGGGATCTCTTTTCCGTCATAGGGTAATTTCTTTTGCCCTCTGTTTTTACTTGCCTTTCCTGACTGCGTGTCTCCAGGCACTCCAGTCAGCAGTGAGGATTTCCCATGCACAACTCCAATCTCGGTCAACTTGAAGTCTCATCATTTATCGCGACAAGGGCAATCTGTTGATCTCATGCTGATACCAGGCTCACCGTAAAGCATGTCCTTCCTGATGCAGCCATCATCCTTTCACATGACCCAGCCATCAGAGTTGCCCCTGAATCAAGAGGGCAAACATGCAGAATGCTGGTGTACTTTCATGTTCAGCACTCTATCTTGCCAGGAGATGCCCAAGATTTGTCTGAGCAGCAGAGGTGTGAGCTGCTCAGCTGCTGTCCTTGGCTTGCATACATTGTCCATGCCTTGCTACTGGAAAAGATGGTGCTGAGAACACAGGACTGATACACACAGATTTTTGTATTTTCGATTAGTTTGCTGTTGCTCCACACTCTACTTTACAACTTCGACATCTCTGCTACAGCCGTGGCAATCCTGGTGCTGATTTCAGCTTCAAGGGGCAGGTTACTGGTAATTGTTGATCCAGTGTAGGTGAAGCTGTCGGCTACCTCTACAGTGAAGTTGTCAATGCTGATTGAAGGTGATGTCTCCACTTCCTGGCCCATAACTTCGGTCTTCCTGATGCGGATTGTCAGTCCAAAGCTCTTGCAGGCCCAGGAAAACCAATCTGCAAGCTTATGCAAGTGACTTTCGATATGGGATCATCAGCAAACAGCTACTTATGGGCTAGGGCATTACACACTTGGTCTTGGCGTGCGGTCTTGCCACTATGAGCAGTTTGCCTTCAGCTCTGGCATGCAGGTGGACACCCTCATTTGAGTCACTGAGAAATGTGTAGAAGGAGCATGGAGAAAAATATGTCAAAGCGAGTTGGCACCAGGATGCAGCCCTGCTTTATGCTGCTGCTGATTCGATTGCTTGTTGAATAAGAAGGAACTTGCATTTACATAGCGTCTTTTGCAACCTCAAGATATTCCAAATTGCTTCACCACTACTGAATCATGTGTGAAGCATGGTCATTTTATAATGTAGGGAATTGTAGAATCATAGATGCCTACAGCACAGAAGGAGGCCATTTAGCCCTTCAAGTCTGCACTGACCCTCGGAAAGAGCATCCTACCTAGGCCCACTCCCCCACCCTATCCTCATAACCCACCTAACGTAAGCATCCTGGACACTAAGGGACAATTTAGCATGGTCAATCCAGCTAACCTGCACGTCTTTGGACTGTGGGAAGAAACCGGAGCAAACTCACGCAGACAAGGGGAGAAAGTGCAAACTCCACACAGTCACCCGAGGCCGGAATTGAACCCGGGTCCCTGGTGCTGTGAGGTAGCAGTGCTAAGCACTGTGCCACTGTGTAGAAGTCATTTGTACGCAACAAGATTCTGCAAATAAGAATGTGATAAATAACCAGTTAAAGTGTTTTAATTGTGTAGGTTGAGAAATATATGTCAGGTGGAAAAAGTGGTGGAACTCCCTTCTTCACCTTCAAATAACACAATAGAATTCTTTATATTTATCTCAGATAAGTGGGGTCTCTTTCTCCTATTGAAATGACTCCAAGATTGCCTGACAATGGAAACTTCGAACCAAGCCAAAATCCTGATGCAAATTGTTGTGTTTGGTCCCTCATGTCCAAAGACAAACGAGTTATACAGTTCGAGCGCTTGTAAACCAGTCAATGTTAGCAGCAACGTGATTCGCCTTTCATCAGGCTGGGCCTGTAGACCCATGGCCGAAACATAAATTTCAAACTGCTGTTTGAACAGACACCAGTTCTCACCTACGCTATCGGATATCTGAAGCTGGTGGGGGGCCCTCAGTCCGTCCATCTCGAGCATCAGTTTTTTTTATGCATTGGGTCGCCTCAGGTTGCAGTTCACCAGACCGGTCTTCGAGCCAAAAGTCTAATGTTGTCACTGCCATTGCCAACTTAAAATTTTCAGCACTAGTGGTACCATGTCATGTTTGGTCCCTTGTACATTATGAAGCAACTCACCAAACACTTCAATATGTCCAAACCAGGATCCTTTTATTGTGTCTCGTGTGGTAAGATGGCAATCTGATACTGAGCATGTTATCATGGAGTCTTGCTACTCCTCTGGAACTTACACCTAGCACTGACCAATTACATGTTTGTCTTATTACCCTCTTAATCTTCTTCTCTAGATGGCCGGATGTGTCTCCCTTTATATCCGGGTCCCAATTCACATGACCTTGGTCTGGAGGCCGCATGGCGTGCTTGTACTACCACCTGCTGGCTGGAGGTCACACACCATCCAACTATGATATAGCTCATCGGCATATCACCACACAAATTTGTAAAGCTGATAGCTGAATCAAGACGAACTATTAGAGGACATTGTTGAAGACTTACCAGCCAAACTTATTTGTTCATGATGTGGAGGTGTCGGCGTTGGACTGCGGTGGGCACAGTAAGAAGTCTTATAACACCAGGTTCAAATCCAACAGGTTTGTTTTGAATCACTAGCTTTCGGAGCACTGCTCCTTCTTGATGAAGGAGCTGCACTCCAAAAGCTAGTGATTCAAAACAAACCTGTTGGACTTTAACTTGGTGCTGTATGACTTCTTATTTGTTCATGTATTCGGAAGGAAGAAACATCTTTTAAAAAATATATATTTTATTCGAAACAATACAAAACATTCCACAATCATATAAAATACACACACCAATATTACTAACAGTTTGGCATTTTTATATCTTTGTAAACTAACTAGTTATAACACCAAAGCAAACCCCCCAGTCCACCCCCTCCTCCCCCCCTCCTCCACCCCATCCGTCTTTAGTTGTTGCCGACAAACAGATCGTTAAAGACAGCGATGAACGTCCTCCACCTAGAGTGAAACCCTTCCTACGAACCCCAAAGGGCATACTTAATTTTTTCCGGTTGCAGGAACGCTGCCAAGTCCCTCAACCTCGCTGAAGCCGAGGGTGGCACAACCCTCCATCCAAGTAGAATTCATCACCGGGCAATCAGAAAGGCAAAGGCCACGACATCGGTCCCCTTCTCCTCCAGCAGCTCTGACAGCTCTGATACACCAAACATTGCCACCAATGGGCATGGCTCCAGCCTCACCCCCACGATCACCGACATAGTTTCAAACACCGATGCCCAGAACACGACCAGTTTTAGGCAGGACCAAAACATATGAACGTGATTCGCTGGTCTGCTTGAGCACCTCTCACACCTATTCTCCATATCAGGAAAACCCCCACTCATATGCTCTCTAGTCATATGAGCCCTGTGCACAACTTTGAAATATATCAGGCTCACCCTGGCACTGGAGGAGATCGAGTTCCCTGATACGATATTTCACTTCAGGCCCCTCCCCTCAGTGCCATTCCCAGCTCCTTCTCCCACTTCCCCTTTATCGCTGCTAATGGTGCCTTCCCTGTCTCCTGCAACCACCCATATATATGAACCTTCCCTTCCCCTAGCGCATAATAATAATAATCTTTATTATTGTCACAAGTCGGCTTACATTAACACTGCAATGAAGTTACTGTGAAAATCCCCAGTCACCACAATCCGGCGCCTGTTCGGGTACACTGACTGTCCAATTCACCTAACAAGCACGTCTTTCAGGACTTGTGGGAGGAAACCTGAGGACCCAGAGGAAACCTACACAGACACGGGGAGAACGTGCAGACTCTGCACAGACAGTGACCAAGCCAGGAATTGAACCTATGACCCTGGTGCTGTGAAGCAACAGTGCTAATCACTGTGCTACTGTGTATCGCATGGTAACAATCAATGTGTGCGTCAATGTGTAACTCGGCAGCTGAGGGATCGAAGGGAAATCTTTGCAAACAAGGTCCCTCACTTGCATATATCTAAACTTGCACCCCCTCGGGAGCTGGTAGTTCTCCTTTAACTCCTCCAAGCCCCCTGAACCTACCCTCCACAAACAGATTCCTGATCCTCGACCCCGTCCCTCTTTCAGATCCTAAAAGTTGTGTCTATCCCTGACGGTGCAAATCTGTGGTTTCCCCAGATTGGCAACAATACCAACATGCCCCCAATCCGAACTGCCATCTAAGTTGATTCCTAATTTTAAGGGATGCCACCCCTACCGGGCTTGCTGTTTATCTGGCCAGGGAAAGCGGGAGAGGGGCAGTGACCGTGTCTTTAAACACCCTCCAACACTGGAAACCTCCTCCATTTTCCCCTACCCGACCCTGCTCTCCCCCCCCCCCCCCCCACCCCCCACCACCACCACCACCACTGCCGCACCTTCTCTACATTCCCCCCCAGTAGTGATACATTGAGTTTGGCAGCACCAGCCCCTCCAAACAGTATCCCTTCTCTGCATCTTTTTATCAGTAATTAAGATAATTACTTCTGGCACCCTCCCAGTAGGTGGGGTCATGACATTCAAAGGTGCCGAATATTAGTTGACAACCATCGCCCCTTGACAAAGCCAGTCTGATCTTTGGTGACCACCTCGGTAACCCACCCATCCAGGCTCCTCGCCAATGCCTTTGCTAACGCCTTCACATTGGTGTTCAGCAAGGATATGGGCCTGTAAGCCTCACATTCCACAGGATCCTTATCCTTCTTCGGGATCAGTGAGATGGATGCTTGCATTAGTGTGGCCAGAAATTCTCCCCGCAACAAAGAATCATTGTACATCCTCAATAAATGTGGTGCCAGTGAAGCTGCAAATTGCTTTAAAAATTCCACCAGAAAGCCATCCAACCTTATGCCTTCCCTGATTGCATAGATCCAATGCATTTCATTATCTCCTGCAATCTTCAGTGTGCCTCCAATCCTTGTCCCCTTCCCCTCTCCACCACCGTGAAGTTCAGCACATCTACTGCTCCATCTCCGAAACCTCCACCAGTGGTTCGGACTTGTACAGCCCCCGATAAAGTGCTGAAATTTCCATTGACTTTGTCCGGAGCTGTCACCAGCCCTTGCCCCTTGTCCCTAACCTAGGTACCTCTCATGTGGCCACCTGTTATCCCAACTGGTGAGTGAACAGACGGCTCGTCTTCTCCCCATACTCGTAAAAGACACCCTAAGAGAGACGCAGCTGGTTCACTGCCTTCCTTGGCGATACCATAACGAACTCCACCTGCAACCTTTTCCTCTCCGCTAACAGCTCTTTTGTTGGGGCACTACTTTCGGTCCACCTCCAGAACAGAATCAACCAACCTCTGTCTTTCCACCCTTCCAACCTTGTCCCTGTGGGCCCTATGCAAAATGACATTCCCTCTGATCACTGCCTGCAGTGCTTCCCAAAATGTGAAAGGCGGAACTTCCCCATTCTGGTTAAACTCTACATAGCTCTCTATGCCTGAGGCTGTCTTCTCGCAAAACCTCTTATCCGCCAGGAGCGCCCAATCTAACCCCCACCGGGGCTGCTAGGCTCAACTTGTCTCCAGCCACACATTCACACAATGTGGCACGTGGTCCGATATCACTATTGCAGTATATTCTGTCCCCACAATCCCCAGGAGTATCGATTTCCCCACCACAAAAAATCTATTCAGAGTATACACAAAGCACGTGGAAAGAAACCTCTAACGCGGTTCCGGAAAATACTGTGTGGATGTATGTGTCGTTAGGGCGACCCTAGTTCTGTCGGAAGCAGGTCTGGCAAGTTGTATGGTTCAGCTGGTTAAACATCAAAAGCAGCCCCATCTCATGTTGTTGAGTTTCAGAATGTCTAACCCTTGGCTTTGTGAATCTGAGACTTAAGCTCACTGGAAATTTGTGTGTATGCATATATTATATATATATATATATATTTAACTAGTGTTTGTACTAGGAGGTAATCTCACAACCACATAATGGCATTTCCTTAAAACAGCCCATGAGTTCAGAATATGTGTGTGTTTATGTAGCCCCCTTTTAATTTATGAATGGTTCAGTTTAAAAATAAGCTGGCAGGCAAGCTTCGTAAACAAGACAAAGGTTGGTTTATTTATACAGACTATTGCTGAAAGTTACTTAGGTAAAAGTATTAACAAGAAAATACAGACACAAAGATCAAAAGCAGATAAAGATACTTAAAGATGAGATTTCAAGTCAGTCTCTGTAAAATACTGCTGCGGGCTCATTGCTTTGAATTCCTTCTTTCCTAAGTAAAGGGTTTGAAACTTGAAGTCAGATAAGGCAGCTGCGATGGCTTCTATAGTTGACTGCCTGGAGTTGCCTGTACAGGTGGACTCAGCAAGTCAGAGCTTTGGGGAGTGAGTGTAGGTCTCCTTTCTGTATGGGTTCTGCAGGTACCACATTTGAAGATTCCTACTCCCTCCCTTTTTTGTTTGCAGAATTGTGATATTTTTCTTTTACGTGCCTTCCTCTGTAGCTCGAGGTGACAGGGAACCCCAGCAATTGCATGTGTTTTAGCTGAAAGCTGTCTCTTGGTTGTGTCGTTCAAAACTGTCACATCCAAATGGCTTCTTGCAGCCGTTTTATAGTGCTCAAAATGGCGCTATATTAATTTACACGAGTCATTGTTCCACAATGCAAAGAAGTTAAAAGTATTGAAGGCTTTTGAAGAAGTATTCCTATTTACTTTTCCCTCAGAAATAAAAGGTTTTTTCACACCTGTTAGGAGATTCAATTATATTGTTGAAGGGTTTTACGTGTCTTGTTGCAAGCAGTTGGAATCCACAAGAGAAGCCATGTTACTTCTGGGAGCCAAGTTTTAAGACTCTCTGTTCATTTTTTAAAAGAGCTTACAGTTTGTTATAAATTATACAGCCAAGACAATAAATATGAGGGGCATGGACAGCGTGGTTAGGGAACGGCTGTTCCCCTTAGTTGAAGGGTCAATTACGAGGGGACACCAGTTCAAAGTGAGGGCAGGAAACGACAATGGCAAACTCAGCCTTGTCGACTCCTTACGAACATCTAGGGGTCAGTGCCAAAGTTGGGAGTACTGTCTCACAGACTAGTCAAGCAACAACCTGGCATAGTCATACTCAGAATCGTATCTTCAAGATAATGTCCCAAACATCATCATCACAATCCCTGGGTATGCCCTGTCCTGCCAGCAATACAGACCCAACAGAGGTGGCAGCACAGTGGTATATATAGTTGTGAGGGAATCCTCAACATCAACTCCGGACCCCATGAAGTCTCATGGCATCAAGTCAAGGCTGGGTAACCGTGAGACACTATAGGCCATTAGCAGCAGCAGAATTGTACTCAACCACAATCTGTAACCTCATGGATATCCCCCACTCTACCATTACCACCAAGCCAGGAGAGCAAACCTGGGTCAATGAATGTTGCAGGAGGGCATGCCAAGATTAGCACCAGGTATACCTAAAAATGAGGTGTTAATCTGGCGAAGCTACAACACTGAATTGCTTGCATGTCAAACAGCAGAAGCAATAAGTAATAGAGCTAAGTGATTCCACAACCAGTGGGTCAAATCTAAGCTTTACATTGCAGGGATTCTATGATTCTATGATATCGATCTTGGGTGTAGAGGGGAAGGCGGGATCAGGATATTAAATTTGATGATCAGCCATGATCATAATGAATAGCGGAGCAGGCTTGAAGGGCCTAATAGCCTACTTCTGTTTCTATTTTCTATGTATGTTTCTATGCATGAACATAAACCACAATACTTCGAATTCACCTTTTACTATCCTGGCCATCTTATGATACAATGACAATGGAATTGTTGACTAATCCTATCAATCTCTATCATGCTGTCTACAAAAGACAGGATGGATGCTCACTAGTTGTAAGCTTTGAGAATCCTACGACCAAAGCCACCTTTTTCCTCTGAAGCATGCTACAGATGTTATCTGTGATGCTGTATCTCAAAACATTATTTACTGAAATAAATCTATCCAACTTGCATTTCAAGGAATTAATATTAACTTATTCTGTTGTCTAAAATATGGAATAAGTAAAGAAAATAGCCAGCGCGTTTACATAATTTGTGAGTACCATTGAGCAGCAGGAATCAAGTAACGCAAAGTAAAATAAACTTGATCATTTGGAATAATTTGGAACTGTTAAGTCCAGAACTAGCCTTCCCAAACAATCATTTCTACTCTTGTCTATACCAAAACAAATACCTTACTGACATTGAGAGAGACAGTGAGGGAGCAGATAAAGGCAGCATGTCTCCATGTTCACTGCACAGACACACAAGTGGGAGCTTGCATTTGGACTAAAAATATTTTATTCATGAGGGCTTAAAATTAAGCAGGAAAATTTGCCTAACTTGAGCTAATAATAATAATCTTTATTAGTGTCACAAGTAGGCTTAAATTAAGACTGCAATGAAGTTACTGTGAAAATCCCCTAGTCGCCACACTCCGGCGCCTGTTTGGGTACACTGAGGGAGAATTCAGAATGTCCAATCCACCTAACAGCACGTCTTTCGGGACTTGTGGGCGGAAACCGGAGCTCCCGGAGGAAACCCAGGGGGAATCCCAGGGCTACATGGAGAATCTGCAGGATTCACTGTGAAAGACATTTCTGGGGTTAAAAGTTACCAGGCTGGGAATTCAAAAGAACAAACCTAAAGGGAAGAATAAATAACTATTCTGGAAACTCAATCTGAAAAACAAATACAGATACTGGAAGAAAGGACTGTTTTGATTTTGGATGAAGGTTTTTTTCTGTTTACTTTCACAGAATCATAGAAAAATACAGTGCAGAAAAGGCAGGCCCTTCGGCCCATCGAGTCTGCACTGCCGCATGAAAGGCACCAGCCTCCCTGAACAGGCGCCGGAATGTGGCGACTAGGGGCTTTTCACAGTAACTTCATTTGAAGCCTACTTGTGACAATAAGCGATTTTCATTTTTATCTGCCAATTCCAACCCCATTTGCCAGCAAACATTTGAATGTTTCTTTCATAGAAAGCAAAAAATCCCATTCTTCATGCATTAATTTTATCATGGTTGCTAAAAGGAAGAAGAGAAATTGGGAAACAATCCCATTTAATGTGCGGCTGCAACCTTCAGGGATAGAATTACTGAATTATCCCAAAAGATCAGTCTGAAAGGAACAAAACTATCCTGGTTGTAATTATCTAACCTCATGATGCAATATATGTTGCAAAATGAGAAGCTTCAGGACTTCAGTTGAAAATTTTTCAGTTACTACTAGTTTAAGTGTACTAAGTTAAAACACTTGTGTATTGTTGAATGATGGATTATCATCTTACACAATTATATCCTTCTGTTGAATATTTAGTCTGGATGCAAAAGAAACCGCCAAAAATTTGTTTTTCAGCTGTTGGGTGAGCCCATAATTATGAAAGGTGCCCATTGAAAAAGATTCAAAGGTTGCAGCTTGTTTGGGTGGTCTAGTATCATTTAGTAACTAAGCCAAGTGCTATTGTGGTATAAAGATGAAGCCCAACTTTGTACCCCAGATTCTTCAACCTGCAATCCATGTAATCGGGGCTCCCCACAAGGTTGTTGAATTGCCCCGAAGCTCCCAGTAAGCCATCTGTGGAACATTTGATAATCTCTGGAGTTAATCTCACTACAAACTTTGTCAAATATGAACATTACTACATCTTGATAGCTGTGGGAGGATGGCATGCGTTGTGCAGAGCTGAGAGCTGAGCACGGAGAGGAGTATTTAATTTTGG
The DNA here is from genome assembly GCF_047496885.1 of Scyliorhinus torazame. Lineage (NCBI taxonomy): Eukaryota > Metazoa > Chordata > Chondrichthyes > Carcharhiniformes > Scyliorhinidae > Scyliorhinus > Scyliorhinus torazame. The sequence goes on from NC_092709.1 coordinate 278,178,995, forward strand.
GAGAGGGGTGTCACAGATGCTGGTAGGCCACTATAACTATGTGGAACACTCCTGTGCCACCTGGCCCCACAACAATTTCTCAGCCTTTTCTGGAGTTTCTGGGCAGTTCTATCCAGAATATAGTCACACCCCTGGTTCTCAAAAGGGAGGGTGTGACTGATAGGGAGCCAAGTAGTGTTGATTTAGGAATAGTTGGAAAGGAGGACTTGAAGACGCTATCCAATTATTCAACACGTACTATGTACTTGCTCCCCGTAAGGACAAGGAGAAACACTGTAGGAAGGCCAGCCACAATGAACACCAAAGCATTGTGGCTCAGAAGGCTGTGCAGGGTAGAGGTGCACAGAAGAACAGAATAGAAATGTGGCAATAGCAGGGGACTCTATAATTAGGGGGACAGATAGCGTCCTCTGCCGCCGAGGCCATGAATCTCGAATGGATGGGTTGCCTATCAGGTGCCAGGGTAAGGGATAACTTATGGTAGCTGCAGAGGAATTTGGAAATGCAAGTGTCATGGTCCATATTGGGACAAACGTCACAGTAGAAAAAGGGAAGAAATCCTGCTGAAAGAGTTTAAGGGCCATACTCAAAATTAAAAAGCAGGATTGTAAGGGTAATTTTTTCTGGATTTTTGCCCGAGGCACAAAAAGATATAGCTGTAGACATATAAGGAGAACTAACAAGTGGATAAAGTGGTGTAAAAGAAAGGTGGGTTATTTATGGGACACTGGCACCAGTTTTGATACAGGAAGGAGCTTTACCAATGCAATGGTTCCGACTGAACTGGGAGAGGACTGGTGTCCTGGAGGAAGGGTAAAAAAAAGAGGTGGCAATAGTTTCAAACTAATAAGGAGGAGGAAGGCATCTATAAGAAATATAAGAAGCCTAAGTGTAAACAAAATAGAGCAAAAGTGTACAGGAAAGAATAAAGTAAAGGAGGACATTGATGGCAAGCAAATAAATAGAGCTATAGAACTGCAGTCCAAAAAGATGGCTGATCATAAAGTCCTATGAAATCCTATGAAAAAATGGTTAAAATGCTTGTACAGCAATGCACATAGTGTTCGTAATAAAACATGGAACCTGGAGGCAATAATTGTGTTGGAAAGAACCAGACATGGTAAGGGTTACTGAGATATGGCGACATGAAAATCAGGACTGGGAATTGAATATTTCAGGATATAATGGGCGGGATTTTCTGTCAGCCGATGCCTAAATCGGGAAACTCGATCGGGCAGACAATCCAATGGCTAAATCATGGCAGGCGCCAATTTCATGCCAAATCGCAATTCTCCGTCACCTCGACAGCGGTGTCAAAGCATTCCAGAACGCACGTACAATAAATACTATTTGCATATCATTAGTGGGCCCGACCCAGTATTCTCCGGGGCCTCCACGATTCTCCGCCTGCAATGGGCTGAATTCCTGACGGCGAGGTTCACTTGTGCTTTTAAAAATCGTGAAACCGGCATTGTGGCCGATGAGGGAGATACAGGAGGTAGGACACGGAGAGGCGCGACTGCGGATGCCGGGCCGGGCACTGGCCGAGCTGGCTGGGGTGGGGGTGATGATGAGTGGCGGACTGGTGCTGGTGAATGTGTATGTGCCAAATTGGGACGAAGGAGATTTTTTGAGGCGGGTTTTGGCAAATATTACGGACCTTATTATGTGGGAGTGGGTTTAATAGGGTTCAATATGGACCCTAGGTTGGACCCGTCGTGTCCCAGGTCCCTGAAAGTGATGGCCACGGCAAAGGAGCTGTTGGGGTTAATGGAACGCATGGCGGGAGAAGACCCATGGCGGTTTGAGAGGCAGAGGACAAAGTAACTTTTGTACTTCTCACACGTTCACCGGCTGTACTCCTGGATTGGCTTCTTTGTCTTGGACAAGGCGCTGTTGGTGGGAGTGGTTGGATCGGTGAACATGGTGTCTGACCACACGCTGCATTGGGTGGGTTGTGGGTGGAAAAGGGGAGCCCCAATGGCCACAGTGGAGGTTGGATGTGGGGTTAATGGCGGGTGTGAAGGTTTGCGAAAAGATTGGGGTGGCTATCCAGAACTACGTGGAGCAGAATAAGACAGGGGAGGTTTCCGCCTCCACGTTGTGGGAGGCGCTGAAGACGGTTGTAAGGCAGGTATTTATCTCGATCCAGGCGCACAAACAGAGGGGGAAGCGAGCTGAAAGGTTGAGGTTGAAGGAGGTCATTTTGAGAGTTGACCAGATATACTGCTGAAGGAGAGACAGAAGCTCCAGATGGAGTTTGGGCTTGTGTCCACAAGAAAGGTGGTGAGACAACTGCACAAGGCCAGGGGGACAGTATATGAACATAGAACATAGAAAAATACAGCGCAGTACAGGCCCTTCGGCCCACGATGTTGCACCGAAACAAAAGCCATCTAACCTACACTATGCCATTATCAAAATGAAGTTACTGTGAAAAGCCCCTAGTCACCACATTCCTGCACATGTCTGGGGAGGTTGGTACGGGAATTGAACCGTGCTGCTGGCCTGCCTTGGTCTGCTTTCAAAGCCAGCCATTTAGCCCTGTGCTAAACAGCCCCTTATGATCCCCTGAATATGGGGAGAAAGCCAACAGGATGCTTGCACATCAGTTGAGGAGGCAGGCAGCAGTGAAGGAAATTTAGAGGATGAGAGATGGCGGCAGTACAGGGGTACAGAGTCGGAGGAGGTAATGGGGTATTCGAGGCTTTTTACTGGAAATTGTAGAACTCAGAGCCTCCGGTGGGTGTGAGGGTATGAGGTGATTTTTGGATGGGCTTGTGTCCTCGAGAATGGTGGAGGTGAAGGTGCAGGGACTGGGGACTCCGGTCAGGCTGAGGGAGGTGAAGATTGTGTGGGGTCAATGCAGACAGGAACAGCCCGGGTCCGGATGGGTTCCGAACGAGTTCCACAAGATGTTTGGGTTGGAACTGGGGCCCCTGTTAGTCGAGATGCATTATGAGTCAATGATGAGGGGAGAGCTTTCTTCCACCTTGTCTCAGGCTTCAATATCACTCATCTTAAAGAAAAACAAGGACCCAAAGCAGTGTGGATCATACTGCCCGATTTCATTGTTGAATGTAGATGTGAAACTGTTGGTGAAGGCACTGGCTGTGGTATTACCATAACTGTCAGAACTGCAAGGGTTAATGTACTGTCAAGAGTAGCCACTAGAGTGAGCAACAGTTACAACTATATAAGACTTGTGGGAGAGTGTGCAGGAGTTAGCTAGTGTGAGTCAGAAGTAGAGATAGTGTAAGCGAGTGCAGATCATAGTTTAAACCAGTAGTGAGGTTAGCTGTAGATGAGTGTAGTTTAGATGTTATTAATCAACTGTATATTCTTTAGGAGTACATGTCAAATCCAAGTTAGTGGTGTTAATAAATTTATAGCTTTGTTTAAGTTAAAGCTATTTTGTGGTCTTTGTGAACACTACACCAACCATCCTGAAATAAGCAACACAAAGAAAACCACACTGGTGATGTGGATAGAGGATTGTGTGCCAGGGGTGGTAGGTGAGGACAGAAGGGATTTATGAAGGGGCAGCAGCTGTGGACAAATGTCTGGAAGTTACTGAATGTAATTATGATGCCCGAGAAGGGCCGAGAAGTGGAAGTGATTGTGACGATGGTCATGGAGAAAGGTTTTGATCGGGTGGAGTGCGCGTACCTATTCAAGGTGTTGGGGCGGTTTCGGTTTGGTGGACTGGGTTTGGCTGGTGCCTCAGGCACCTAAGGTGTGTGTTCGGACTAACAAAGTCAGCTCGGAGTATTTTGGGTTGCACCAGGGGGCAAGCCGGGCTGTCCGTTCTCCCCGATGCACTTTGTCCTGGCCATTGAGCCCTTGGCCATGGCATTTAGGGGCTCGAGGGGTGGAGGGGTATTGGGGAGGGGGGGAGGCGGGTGCACTGAGTTTCTTTGTATGTGGATGATCTCCTGCTGTATATTTTGGACCTTTGACAGGATCATGGGGATTTTGGAGAAGTTGGTCTCTTTGGGGTATAAGCTCAACATGGGGAAAAGTAAGATATTTCCAATTAATGCCTGGGGACAGATCCTTCAATCAAGTCCAGCACCTTGATAAGGAGATATGCAGACCAATCAAATCTCCATGTGAGGTCTCACAAAGACTTTAGTCAACTGCACACACACCTTTTTTTATCTCCACTCAGAATCCCATGGCACGGTGACACAGTGGTTAACACTGCTGCCTTACTGCGCCAGGGATCCAGGTTCGATTGCCACCTCGGGTGTGTGCAAATTCTCCCCGTGTCTGCATGGGTTTCCTCTGGGTGCTCCAGTATCCTCCCACAGTCTAAAGATGTGCAGGTTAGGTGGATTGGCCATGCTAAGTTGCCCCTTCGTGTCCAAAGGTTAAGTGGGGTTACGGGGATAGGGTGGGGTCATGTGCCTAGATGGGGCGCTCTTTCAGAGGGTCGGTGCAGACCCGATGGACCAAATGGCCTCCTTCTGCACTGTAGGGATTCTATGATTCTCCTTTAATCCTTCACTCAATCCCTCATGCAGTCAAAGCTAACTTGCCCGTGACCTCCTTACTCTCAGCCTTACCCGCAAGTTCGCTCAAAATGTCAAATCACCAAGGATAGCCGGAAGTGATTGGACACACCTACCACAGCTTCTTCCAGACATGAAGGGAGCCTCTGGTTTTCAATTGTTAAGAAGACAGTTTAGAGCTTCACTCTTACAACCCTGAAACTGCATCTATAGCGTTCCTTGCCTGTCTCTGCATCTCCATCAGGCCTCATTTGGCCAAGCTTAAATGCTGGTCATCGGCATGGGGCTGAGCAGGGGCCTGGTTTCCAGCTGTCCTGGGGTGTCACTTCCCCTCTCCTCTGCAGACTTGTGTCAGTGATGTGCTCACCAAATTGTGATCCTAAGCCTGCTGCAGAATCTTCATCCACTGAGGTGAATACATCTGCACTGATGGATGGAAAGGTGAATGCAGTGACGGTGCTTCCTCTGTGAATTCTGACACATCCTCGCTTTCTTTCAGGGCAGGCACAGTCCTGCTCCTCTCTGGCATGCTGAGCGACCTCCTCCTAGAAAGGGGCAAAGATTCTGATGTCAGTCAGGCCACTCTAGTCTTACCACTCCCTCCTGTTACACGTGTTCATGTCTGCAGAAAGACAGAAAGATCATCCTATGGGTGCATGAGCAGTTTAGGAGCAAGCATGCCTGTGACAGCTCCTGAGTCCTCCCCCACCCCGGTAAGTGAATAATATGCAGGATGTCCTGTGACTGATAGAACATTAACAGCGTGAAGTGGCTAGCCAACATTCAGTGCACATGTCCTATCTGCTGCAGAATCTAGCAACTCATACTGAAAGCTGTCTGATATTTCTGTGCCCTTACACATTTACACTGCCTGATGCCCTTATGAGGATCACTTATCAGTGAGTAGACAATACCTCTTACTCTGGTGGAGAGCAGCAGATTGTTTACCCTTTTACTACACTATTGGACAATTCTCCTGTGGTCCCACAGGTGCCAACCTTCATAACAACCTCCGTCCAGGCCACTATGATTAGGAGGGAAGGCCTCCTGCTGCCATCCATGGAATACAACACCTCCTGCCTTTTTTGGATGGCGTGGAGGAGAATCTGCAGGGAGGCTTTGCCATGAACATCCTGGGGGCTTCCACTGACCAGAAATTAGACTGGACTAGCCATATTATTAACATGGATACAAGAACAGGTTAGGAATCCTGTGGCGAGTAACTCACCTCCTGACTCTCCAAAGACTGTCCACCCTCTACAAGGCACAAGTCACGAGCGTGATGGAATGCTCCCTACTGAGTATAGCTGCAGTAACACTCAACAAGCTCAACACCATCCAGGACAAAGGAGCCCACTTGATGGGCACCCCCATCCGTAAACATTCACTCTCTACACCACTGACACACGACAGCCATGTACACCATGTACAAGTTGCACTTCAGGAATTCACCAGGGCTCCTAAGGCAGCACCTTCCAAAGCCACGACCCCTGCCACCTAGAAGGGCAAGGGCAGTAAACATACCACCTGAAAATTCTCCTCCAAGCCACTTGTTGTGCTGCCTTGGAAATATATCACCTTTTAGAAGTTGATAAATTCTTGATTTCTCGAGGAATTAAGGGCTATGGAGAGAGAGCGGGTAAATGGAGTTGAAATCAGCCATGATTGAATGGTGGAGTGGACTCGGTGGGCCGAATGGCCTTACTTCTGCTCCTATGTCTTATGGTCTTATTGTCTTATGGTTCCTTTACTGTCACTGGCTCAAATCCTGGAACTCCTTCCCTAACATCACTGTGGGTGTACCTACGTCTCAGGGACTGCATCAGTTCAAGAAGGCAGCTTACCACCAACTTCTCAAAGACAATTAGGGATGGATAATAACTGCTGGCCTAACCAGCGATATCCACATCCCGTAAATTAATTTTTAAAAAACCATGGAGCCGCACATCATCTTTCCGGGACATTTTGGTTGATACAACTCCTGGCTTGCAGTCAGTAAATGGCTCTCTGGATGACCTTTAAATATGGCGCTTGTACCTTCAACCCCATGGGGTAACTTGCAGTGTTAATGTAAGCCTACTTGTGACAATAAAGATTATTATTAATAATTATTATTAACGTGGGGGCAGTGACTTCCTGCTTGCCCTTGCTGCGAGATTTGTTGTGCTCCTCATGATTGCAAATGTGACGAGCTGACCAGCATTAGATCGTGCATGGCCAGACATCGCACTCCCACCCACTTCCCAGCAGAAACCATTCCTGCTTCCACTCCCGCCTCCAAAGTTACGACTCCAGAATGGAAGATTCCAGCCATAGACTTTGGCCATATTTTGCAATGTCCTTACGATGTGGCATATGTGCCTGCCTGTCTAATTAGGTGCTCTTCTACTGACCTCACAAACTCTAGCAAGATCAATGTGTATGGGTACCAGGCAGCACAATCCCTATTGTTAACTCACAGGATTGCATCCTGAGGAATATTGGGATGGGCATAGTACAAACTTTTCTTATTCCTGCTGTACCGACAATGTTGATAGCCGGCTTTCAGCAAAATGGACTGTGCCGTCTCTTATAGAAGCATAGAATTTACAGTGCAGAAGGAGGCCATTTGGCCCATCGAGACTGCACCAGCTCTTGGAAAGAGCACCCTACCCAAGGTCAACACCTCCACCCGATCCCCATAACCCAGTAACCCCACCCAACACCAAGGGCAATTTTGGTCACTAAGGGCAATTTATCATGGCCAATCCACCTAACCTGCACATCTTTGGACTGTGGGAGGAAACCAGAACACCCGGAGGAAACCCACGCACACACGGGGAGGATGAGCAGACTCCGCACAGACAGTGACCCAAGCCGGAATCGAACCTGGGACCCTGGAGCTGTGAAGCAATTGTGCTATCCACAATGCTACCGTGCTGTATAAACACCACACAAATGCCAACCTTTTACAAAGAGGTCTGGCTTGGAAAACGTGCATTGACCAAATTTGCGTCGGCTTGGATTATCAGCTTGTATGGTCACTCCCCTGACAAAGGGCTTGGCTGCTATTGGTGACTCAGGGAGTAAATTTGCTCTGCAGCATGGGGAGGCTTTCCCAGTCGGCAAAGAAAAGCAAACAGTATTAATGTTAAGGAGGAGGTGGGCGGGGAATGGCTGTAATAACCAAATGGGTAATGGGCATACAAAACCTAAAGTAAACCAATAACAGTTTGATGTAAATCTGTAGTACAGATGCTTGTAGGAGCCATGTAGCTTTACAAGTTTTGGAAAATACATAACCCTAAAGGCATCTTATAAATTGTTTTACAGTTTCATTTGGCTTAGTACAGGTTTTGTTTCACTTTTACCTACCAGGTTGAATGGTAACTATAAATAAGCCATTACAGTATGGCAGAGAAACTTGTATATTGCCCTTAAGTCTGAACCCATATCTACAGCAGTATCAAGTTACCATCCCAGCTATTGTAACAGTACACTGCTTTTCTCATCTCTCATTGTTTTCAATGAAGTTTGCAAACAGAAAGGCGAAAGCAGGGAAAGTAGGACAATTTGGATATACTGTGAACAAATCTGTAATCACTTTATAACCCTGAGGAGTCTGGATAATGTAGGTCACAAAGCCTTTGTGATAACAACACATGGTTTTAATTCTGCACACTTCGTTTGAAGTGTCAGATTCTTTTACTTTTCAGGAACAATAATTTGGAAAATTGACACAAATGTTTTGGGGGATTTGAACCTAACTTTCATCCACTTACATCCGAGATGAACAAAGAAACTGTACGAGGAGAACTCCTATCATATCATTTATCTTGTTTTTCCTCCTTCAGCTTTGTAATGTTAACAGTTGAAGAGAAAGGAATACGCTTACATTCTAGGTTTGTGACAAAATAGTGTGAGGTAATAGCAAAGTTCAGCGCACCACTTACTGGGAAGCACAGTGTAGGTTCTGTTGCCTCAACCTCAGAAAAGCCGCCTATGTGTCAAGAATTTTTTTTTTTCCATTCTAAATGTTTCCAAGTCTCAGAGGTGAGGTTTCCAAGCTGAGGTCAGTCTCGTGATGTTGACTTACCTACTAAATTGTTGCCAGAGAATGCTGGCTTTAGTACACGCTGGCTAAAAATGAATCATTTCTGCAGCAAAATAAGGTGAACTGTTCAGATGAATAAGCAGACCTCCAAACATTGAAAAGAGCCAGAGATCAAATCCTGAATAGCTTCCCAGAAAACGACTGAAGATAGACCTTTTTCAATGTATGTGCATTGGACACAGATTCTACTTGCCATGTTATTCATCTTTCGTCTGTATCATGTCTGTACTGAACGTCCAAGGTTCAGATACCTTGGTAAAAATGACATGCCAAAATGGGGACAGATTTAGTGATTGAACTTGAACTGGTTTGATGTCCCTTTCTCGCCATGTTGCTAATTGTGATGAAAATTGCTGCAACACGCTTCAACCACATCTCTCATTAAATAATAATTTGATATGTTTTGTAAAATAATAACCATGTATCATGATGTTTCACACTTCTGTTCATCAAGACATTTTTTGCACCTCACCTCTACCCTTGTTGGCCTCGCCTCCGTTAAAACCATTACTCTCCCATAGGAACATAGGAATTAGGAGCAGAAGGAGGCAATTCAGACTTTCGAGCCTGTTCCGCCATTCATTCAGGTCACAGCTGATCACTTCCTGGTCTCAAATCCACCTCCTCACCTGTTGCCCTTATCCCATTAACCCATTTTTTTAATATCAGAAATATATCTGTCTCCTTCTTGAAACTATTTATTTATTTATTCTCCTCAGTAGAGTCCTCATCTTTGTTCCTTAAGTCCAAGGGTGCAGACATGGACAGATATGGAGCACTGGATGGCTTGGGGGATTTCCAGGCTAATAGAATATGCCTGCGAGCTATTAATGAAGCAAATGTGACAACGTCTCCTTCAATCTCAGTGAGACAGGTTGGTGTAGGTGAGATTCCAAATGAAATGAAAATGAAAAATGAAATGAAAATCACTTATTCTCACAAGTAGGCTTCAAATGAAGTTACTGTGAAAAGCCCCTAGTCGCCACATTCCGGCGCCTGTTCAGGGAGGCTGGTACGGGAATCGAACCATGCTGCTGGCCCGCCTTGGTCTGCTTTAAAAGCCAGCGATTTAGCCCAGTGTGCTGAACCAGCAGCTAAACCAGCTGCTAAATGTGGCTGTTAAAGGCCAGGGCTGCAGGTTAGTATCCAGAATATTGGGACGGGTGTCAAAAAAGATGATCAGGAGCTGAACAGCTTCGGAGAGGGCCAGAACCAGTGGATGTGGAAAGCGGGGCCGAGCGAGCATCTGTCACATTTGTTGTCTGTATTGGGGGAAGATCCGCTAATTCGGGTTTTGGTGAAGGGAATTGTGTACAGAACTTTAAATTGCATGAAGCTTAACTGAGCACAGGGGGACGTGGAGTTGATCCGAGATAGGGCCTCCTCCCACCTGTCACCAATGAGCACAAGCTCAGCCTGCCAATCCCTTCTCACCTTCTGGGGCGTGGAGGATATCATGAGATAGAACCCCTTCTGGTTTGGGGCACAGACAGAATCCTCTCCAACAATGTACTTGTGGGTGGTTGAGGGAAGGGTTTAAAGCACGCGCAGGTGTAACCACGGACTTGAAAATAGTGATGGAGACTAAATTCAGGTTAATTAAATTTGTCCGTGAGGTTGCTGAAACTGGCAAAATTCCATCTACAAACAGGTCCGCAAAACGCGTGAGCCCCTTCCACCTCCACAAGGAGAGCGGCAAGTCAAGAGTGAGGGGGAAAAACAAGTGGCTATTGCAAATAGGGCCCAGTAGGGAAGAGCAGAAAGCTTAAATTACTGATGAAATTGTTTCCATATTCTTCAAGTGAATTTCAAGGAGGAGGAGTGTTGAGCATTGACCATGGCAGGAAGAGAGGAAGAGCACCAGGAATGTGCCTCCATCAGTCACCAGATCGGACTTGAATGACACTACATCAGGATTCTGTGGATATTGGCCACCCAATAATAATACAATAAATTAGGAAGAGCTGGGCCAACAACTCATCTCTCATTCTGAAGTATTGCTCTGCGGGCTCTGCCCATCCAGATGAATGAGGATATTTCCTTATTAACCATGGCAGAAAATGAATTTGGTAGGAAGATGGGGGGACATTGGAAAAGAAACAAGAATCTGGTAGAATGTTCATTTTTATGGAATTCATTCTACCAGATAAAGCAGCAGACAATCCCAGAGGTGAAAATCCACCTTAACTTTGGCAACCACGTTCGAATAATTTATTCTATGAAGGGTCGGGAGTGAATGAACTCTGCTGATGCCTAGGTAATGAAAGCTGGCACCAGATATATGGAATGGTAGAGTACCTGGCAGGATTTGTTCAGCATTGGAGCTGACTAGAAAACACTAATGTTTATAATCATACGATCACACAGTACAAAAGTAGCCCATCAAACCTGCATCGACAAAAAAAACTAATCGAATCTACACTAATCCCACTTCCCAGCACTTTGCCCATTGCCTTGAATGTTATGACATTTCAGGTGCTCATCCAAATACCTTTTAAAGATTGTGAGGTTTCCTGCCTCAGCTACCCTCCCAGGTAGTGCAATCCAGATTCTCACCAATCTCTGGACGAACAATGCTTTCCTCAATTCCCCTCTAATTCACCTTAAAATTATGCCCCCTTGTTATTGACCCTTCAACTGAGGGGAACTGAATCCTACCTGTCCATGCCTCTCATAATGTTATACATCTGAGGGAAGTGTATAGAATGCAAATTTCTGTTAATGTTTAGTCTATAGCCGGAAAAAGAGCCAAAGGTGCTGAGAATGTTCGTTATGTCGTTGACACCGGGAACAGGGTTTGTAATATATAAAAGGAGGTCATCCGCTTGTAAGGATTCATGATGTTCCACACCAGCTCAAAGGATGCCCTGCAGCAGCATGGACGACTTCAGGGTTATTGATAAGGATTCTATTGCTAAAGTGAAGAGCAGTGGGGACAGGGGACATCTCTGACAGGTTCCCCTGCACAGGGGAAAATACTCTGAATGCAAGGATTTAGTGTGAACACTTGCACTGGGGGAGGTGGTGCATCCATGAGATAGATTTTGGGCCAAACCCGAACCTTTTTTTTTTCTTTCTTTTAAAATTTAGAGTAGCCAATTATTTATTTATTTTCCAATTAAAGGGCAATTTAGCGTGGCCAATCCACCTAACCAGCACATCTTTGGGTTGTGGGAGTGAAACCCACGCAGACATGGGGAGAATGTGCAAACACCACACGGGCAGTGACCCAGGATTCGAACCCGGGTCCTCAGCGCTGCAGTCCCAGTGCTAACCACTGCTCCACATGCCTCCCCGGCCAAACCCAAACCTACCCAAGATTGTAAACACATACTCCCGTTCCACTCGGTCAAAAGCACTTCTCTACTTCTGGAGAGACATCCACCTCAGGGGCAGTTTAGGCAGCTGGGGAAAGTATGATGTTGCGCAGACAGCGTACGTGTGCGGATAATTTGCGACCCTTTATGAATCCAGTTTGGTCCTCAGAGATTATGTCAGTGAGGCATGGCTTCAAACAGTGTGCCGACATCTTGGCTAGTAATTTTACATTTGTATTTAGGAGAGAGATAAACCGATAAGACTCGCACTCTTCCAGGTCCCTGTCTTTTTTGAGATTATGTGAAATGGCGGCTTGAGTTTATGTAGGGGAGAGAGACCCATGAGACAATGAGTCATTGAACATGTCTAGCAGCGTTGAGTAAAGAACTTTTATTAAAAATCAACAGGAGGGGTGGTGGGCAGCATGGTGACGCAATGGTTAGCATTGCTGCCTCACGGTGCCAAGGTCCCAAGTTCAATCCTGGCTCTGGGTCACTGTCCGTGTGGCGTTTGCACGTTTTCCCCGTGTTTGCGTGGGTTTCGGCCCCACAACCCATAGATGTGCAGGCTAGGTGGATTGGCCACGCTCAATTGCCCCTTAATTGGAAAGAATTAATTAGATACTCTAAATTTATTTTTTTAAATCAGCAGGGAAATTTGGTGTCAATTTCTGCATTTTAAATTTGGAAGGATGTTGAAGCGGGCACCGATTTATGACAATCATATGCTTGAACCGGCAAGACTGGATGCCAGTTTTCAGCACTGGGTGGATAAGGGGGTAGAAGGCGTGGGGAACTTGTTTCTGGAGGGATGATTTGCGGGCCTTGAGGAGCTGTCAGAGAAGTTTGAGTTTTCACAAGCAGAAAGTTTTAGATGTCTTCAGGTGAAGGACTTTGCGAAGGAGGTTTTTCCGTTGTTTCCAGGAGCGCTGCCATCCTCACTGTTGGAAAGGGTTTTGATGCTCGCGGGACTGGAAGAGGGGAATACCTCAGTAATGTATGGGTGGATAATGACAGAGGATACTGCAGCCCTGGTGGGGATTAACACCACGTGGGAGGAGGAGTTGGGGGTGGAATTGGAGTAGGAGGTATGGTGTGAGGCCTAGCGAAGGGTGAACGCCACTTCTTCACGCACAAGACTGGTTTGTCTACAAAATTATGAGGGCATAGACAGGGTGGATAGTCAGAGACTTTTTCCCAGGGTAGAGGGGCCAATTACTAGGGGGCATAGGTTTAAGGTGCGAGGGGCAAGATTTAGAGGAGATGTACGAGGCAAGTTTTTTACACAGAGTGTAGTGGGTGCCTGGAACTCGCTGCCGGAGGAGGTGGTGGAAGCAGGTACTATAGTGACGTTTAAGGGGCATCTTGACAAATACATGAATAGGATGGGTATAGAGGGATACGGACCCCGGAAGTGTAGAAGATTTTAGTTTATACGGGCAGCATGGTTGGCACAGGCTTGGAGGGCCGAAGGACCTGTTCCTGTGCTGTACTTTTCTTTGTTCTTTGTTCTTTGATACAGCTGAAAGTGGTATGGTGGGGACGGTTAACTAGGGCTAGGTTGAGTCGGATATTTGAGTAGGTGGAAGATAAATGTCAGCGCTGTGGGACAGGCTCGGCAAACATGTTCTGGGCGTGTCCTGAGCTGGTGAGATTTTAGGTCTCCTTCTTCAGTACCATGTCGGAGATTTTACAGATGGATTTGGAGCCCAGTCCCCTAGTGATCATATTTGGGGTGTCAGACCTGCCGGACTTGCAGATGGGTATGGGCGTGGATGTCTTAGCCTTCACCTCATTGATCACTCTCAGGAGGATTCTGTTGGAGTGGAAGTCAGCTTCTCCACCTAGTGCCTAAGTGTGGCTGGGAGATCTCATGGAGTTTTTGCATCTTGAGAAAATTAAATACACGTTATCGCGTGTAAGTCAGGGGTTCGGCAAAAGGCGGCGGCCTTTTATTGTGTTCTTTAAAGAGCTCGTCACTGTCAACTGTCAAGTGGGGGGGGGGGGAGGCTTTGCATTGATGCTGTTGGTTTTCATTGGTTGTTTTGTTTATGGTTTGTTTTTGCATTCATTAAAAAGTGATCAATAAAAATATATTTTTAAAAAATCAATAGGGAAGCTGTTGGGCATTGTGCTTTGCCGCTCTGCATCAATCCTACACTTTGGTATCTCGTCTAGGGGGAGGGGGCTGTTTAAGTCTCCAGTCCTGTACACATCTACAGAAGGGATGTCTAAATTATTTAGGAAGTTTGCCATTGTTGAGCCATCCGAAGAAGGATCGGATTTATAGGAGGTTGCGATAATAGGAAGGGAAGGTCAGATTAATATCAGAGGGGTCAGTACTGAGGTTATGGGAGGAGTCATATGTCTGGAAAATAAATCAGGAAGCAGACTGGCGCCTGAACTGATGTGCTAGTGGATGACCAACTCTATCCTGTGTTCAGAAAAAGTCCCCATTGACTGTAGTAACATGCGCATCAGCAGGGGGGAGGGGGGGGGGGGGGGGGGGCAATGGAAGACTGCCCATCTATTTCTAAAATGGAATCCGCCATCTCTTGTTCTTTCAATTTTCTTTCTTTGACAGCATTTGTATTATGGGAGATTATGTTTCCTTGAAGGACTGTCTTAAGGGTCTCCCACAATATTGAAGGGTGGTGGAATCAAACAATAGGGCTGTATCGATCCTCCATGGAGGTCAACCATTGGCCTTGGTTTTAAACACCAAGCCTAGGGAATGGGGTGTGTGGTCTGATGTGACAATGACTGAGTTCTCGGCGGCTCTTACTGCAGGGAGAAGAGATTTGTCAAAGAAAAAATAGTCGATACGTGAGTAAGCATGGTGGACATGAGAAAAATAGAAGTCTTTCGAGCCGGAATGTAGGGAACGCCTAAGGTTCATGCATCCCATTTGAGTCATAAAGTAAGAGAGTGCTTTGGAAATGCTAGAAAGGGCAAGGGGCTTAGGATTTGAACAATCTAACTTTGGGTCCAAGACGTCGTTTAAGTCTCCTCCGAATATAAGATGATGGGTGTCTCTGAGACAGGAAGGGAGAATAGGAGCGAAGTGATAATTGTTGTGTCATCTCAGTTGGAGGCATAGACATTTACCAAGATCACAAGGGTCTGAAAAAGTGTGCCTCTAATTATGGTGTACCATCCACCACGGCCTAAGATTACATTTGAGGGGGTAAAGTGGACACACTTATTTGTCAGAATTGCCATTCCCCTAGCCATGTCGTTAAAGTTAGAGTGAAAAAACATTTTAACCAACGCTTTGCTAAGAAGGCGTACGATGTGTTAGCTTTTATTGGTAGAGGGATTGAGTTTCGGAGCCATGAGGTCATGTTGCACCTGTACAAAACTCTGGTGCGGCTGCATTTGGAGTATTGCGTGCAGTTCTGGTCGCCACATTATAGGAAGGATGTGGAAGCATTGGAAAGGGTGCAGAGGAGATTTACTAGGATGTTGCCTGGTATGGAGGGAAGATCTTATGAGGAAAGGCTGAGGGACTTGAGACTTGAGGCTGTTTTCGTTAGAGAGAAGAAGGTTAAGAGGTGACTTAATAGAGGCATACAAGATGATCAGAGGATTAGATCGGGTGGACAGTGAGAGCCTTTTTCCTCAGATGGTGATGGCTAGCACGAGGGGACATTGCTTTAAATTGAGGGGAGATAGATATAGGACAGATGTCAGAGGTAGGTTCTTTACTCAGAGAGTAGTAGGGGCGTGGAATACCCTGCCTGCAACAGTAGTGGACTCACCAACATTAAGGGCATTTAAATGGTCATTGAATAAACATATGGATGATAAAGGAATAGTGTAGATGGGCTTTAGATTGGTTTCACAGGTTGGCGCAACATCAAGGGCCAAAGGGCCTGTACTGCGCTGTAATGTTCTATTGCATAAACTGGTGTGATCGAGAATAAGAACATGCTTTTCTTGAAGGAATGCCACTTCTGTGTTGAGGCCTTTGAGATGTGCAAACACCCTGGATCATTTTACTGGGCCATTTACACCTAACATTCCATGTAACTATTCTAATCAGGGGACTGCATGCGCGGCCCGGGACCTGGAGATTCGTTTTCGGCACGATCTGCAGGCGTTTCACGCAGCGCCGGTGCTAGTCCCTCACCGGTACCGTAATCGGTGAAAGGTTCGTGCCGATTTTCCTGCCGTAAACCTCCCGCGGATTCTCCGTTCGCGCCGGCACTTAGCCTCAGAGACGGAGAATCGAGCCCCAGGTCTTTTGTCTTGTACGACACCTGCTAACTAACCAACCTTGTTAACAGGATATTCGCCCAACGAAGAAAGAGAAAAGGAAAAAACAGCACTACTTAATATGTCATTAGACAGTTGCTTATTCTAATCACGTGTCAGATGCAATGATATAAAATAATCAGCCGAGCATGCCCTTGATTCAAGCATATTAAATGGTCATAACAGGTGTTGGAAAAAAAAGACACATATGAGATATGATACGATACCCATAAACAAACATAGCCACCTATTGAACAAGACTTTTAAGAGCCAAGTATATGCCATTGTAGGAAAGAGTCTGCCTCACTTGGTGCGTTGAAGAAGTGGTCTTTTCCATTAAGTGTGATTTAAGGACGGGCAGGGTGGATCATCCCAAAGCCAATTCCTTTTTTGTACAGTGTAGACTTGATGCTATTGAATGCAGATCGCTGCTTAGCCAGGTCTGCACTTATGTCTCAATATATTTTAATAGAGTGGCCCCAGTAGCTGAGTTTGCAGTGTTCTCTCACCCATTGAAATACCAGCTCTTTGTCTTTGTAGCTGTTGAACTGGTTCTATGATGGCTCATGGGGAGTCACCATGGCGAAGCTGTGGCCAAAAGGTGTGGTGGGCCCGGTCCAACTCTGGAGGATCAGTCCCACCACACCTTTTTTTTTAAAGTTTGGATATAAACTGAGTAGGGGGTGAAGCCTTCAGAACCCTCTAGTAATCCCACAATTTGTAGGTTCTGTCGCCTGGACCAGTTCTCCAGGTCATCGACTCTATTCCGCAGCATCACATTCTATTTACTCCCCACAGCTAGCTCAGACTCTAGTGCACTGATCCTGTCGCCATGCTCAGAGAGGGCTGTCTCCAAATCCCTAAGCTCTGGAATTTTTCCCTATATCTCTCTGTTCATGCATCTCGCCTTCCTCCTATAAGATTCTCCTTGAAACCCATAGCACGTTGGTTAGCACCGCTGCCTCACAGCGCCAGTGACCCAGGTTTGAATCTGATCTCAGATGACTGTGTGGCGTTTGCAGTTTCTCCCTGTGTCTGCGTGTGTTTCCTCCAGGTCCTCAGGTTTCTTCCACAGTCCGACATCTGCAGGTTCGGTGGATTGGTTTTGCTAAATTGGTGGAGTTACTGGGATAGTGTGGGATTTGGGCCTAGGTAGGGTGCTCTTTCAGAGGGTTGGTGTAGACCCGATGGGCCTGAAGGCCTCCTTCTGCACTGCAGGGATTCTATGAAACCTACGCCATTGACCAATCTTTTGGTCGTCTGCACTAATATCTTTGTATAAGCTTTCTAATGCTCATTTGAAGCATTTTTGGACATTTAATTATGTTCACAGTGCCATATTAATTTAATCGTTTTTGTTGTTGAAACTCTCATTTTAACAACTTTAAAATCCAATTTCTATAGAGCCTCAAAAGAGTTGACTATTTTTGTGTCATTGGCATATTAGAGTGTCATGAGGTTAAATCAACAGTATGTCTTACCCACCCTGTCTCCAACCGTCCATTCCTGTCCAAAGTCCTTGCCTCACAAATCCGTGCCCACCTTTTCTGAATGTTGGAATGGCTTCTGCCCCTGCCACACAACCGAAATTTACCAAAGGCATCCAAGTGATTATTATAGCGCTTCTAAAGCACAAGAACCAGAAAAGGAAGTGTGTTCAAAAGTGGGAAAAGTTCAGAGGGTATGACTGGAAGCTAGGTAAAGAAGTGGAGTTTTGAGGTGATTATTTTGGCAGGCAGGGAAGTAAACTAATTTTGTCGGGGAGTTGGTAGGGTTGATGTGATTGAAAATTCTGCACCAATGATAGGATGGATGAATGAATATATAGGAAAGTCAAATGACGGAGTGATACATGACTGGAGGAGGTTGCAGGTCTAGAAAGGTGCAATCCATGGATAGATTTTAACACAAGGACACGTGTTTTAAATTGGATTCCTCGGGGGTGGCGTGCCAATGTAGACCCACCAGGAAGGGATGAGATGGGAATTAAATGTAGACGGATGTAAGTGGATTTGGGAAATTGGAATTTATCAAGAGTGGACATTTGTGTCTTTTGGCTAAGATCAAGTGTATGTATGTCTTTTTTGTGGGGACCATAAATTGGATTCAATTTGAATTGGTTTTTGGAGCAAGCAGGGTGATGGATTAAAGGATTGCCTGTCCACTCTGTAACACTGAGGAGAGTGTTGTAATTATTGATCGTGAATGTGACAGATGTTTAGCTAAGGATTTAACTGGTCTCTGAGGCGAAGAGCTGGGGCGAAATTCTCCCCCAACGGCGCGATGTCCGCCGACTGGCGCCAAAAACGGTGCCAATCAGACGGGCATCGCGCCAGCCCAAAGGTGCGGAATGCTCCGCATCTTTGGGGGCCGAGCCCCAACATTGAGGGGTTAGGCCGGCGCCAGAGGGATTTCCGCCCCGCCAGCTGGCGGAAATGGCGTTTGTTGCCCCGTCAGCTGGCGCGGAAATGCGGCGCATGCGCGGGTGCGTCAGCGGCCGCCGACAGTTTCCCACGCATGCGCAGTGGGGAGAGTCTCTTCCGTCTCCGCCATGGTGGAGGCCGGGGCGGAGGCGGAAGGGAAAGAGTGCCCCCACGGCACAGGCCCGCCCGCGGATCGGTGGGCCCCGATCGCGGGCCAGGCCACCGTGGGGGCACCCCCCCGGGGTCAGATCGCCCCGCGCCCCCCCCAGGACCCCGGAGCCCGCCCACGCCGCCTGGTCCCGCCGGTAAATACCAGCTTTGATTTACGCCGGCGGGACTGGCAATTTCTGGGCGGGACTTCGGCCCATCCGGGCCGGAGAATTGAGCGGGGGGTCCCGCCAACCGGCGCGGCCCGATTCCCGCCCCCGCCCAATCTCCGGTACTGGAGACTTCGGCGGGGGCGGGGGCGGGATTCACGGCGGCCAACGGCCATTCTCCGACCCGTATGTGGTGCTGAGGCCATTGTTCTGCTCTGCAGTTAGAATTCTTTATCAACAATGTTAATGTATATATGCTTAGTGTGCTTAAGTTAAATAAATTATTTAAATCCTTCATTAAAATAATGAAAGGAGGAAATAGATGTTAATTTGTTAAGTGCTCACACACCACTGACAGTAAATTCTGATTTTTACTGATCAATAATTTACCAATTAGAACCACTTCTGGATAGCCATTTCAGCTGATTGGCCTGCAGTGTGATTGTAATTTACTGCATTAATTGGCTTTCATCCAATCTTTGGTTTATATTGCACCTTATTGATGCTCCTCGAGGGGTGATCCACAAGGGAAAGTTGTGCTAATCCAGAATCCCAACATTGAAAGCAGGAGAGCACTGTGCTGGAGAGGTAATTGGACAGTTACCCAATATTGTTTTTTTCACATCTTTCCCTGTAAAGATCATAAGTGATTATAAAATGAGAGAAGGTCATTTGGCTCATTTTTCCACCAGCCACGTGCAATCTCTTTGATCAAATCTTCTGATATAGAAGTCTGAAATAGTTCCCTTCCCTCCGAAAGTGGTTTTAATAAAAGCCTACATTATCTATCTTCATTTACAGGTTCATTATTCAAACTTGGCCAGATGTTCTTGACAGATAGCATTTCCGTTGTTCCGGCAGCACTGAAAACATCACATGCCATTGGATATTGCATCAGTTGAAGATAAACCTGTCCTTATGGCTTTCATTTTGGTTCTTATCTAGATATTCATCCACCTCTTAGAATTATTGGGGTATCATAGCACACAAGCTGGGATCAGTTGTTTGGGCATTGCTGATGGAATCTGGGGATGAAAACAGAGTCTGATATATACCCACACTTCTGCCGCAAATTGTACCAGATGTCAGACTGGTGAGGGTGCAGCTAACACTGCTGGAAGTATGCCGAGCAGGCAGAAGATAACATCAATCAGCAATGCCATTCTGTAGCTCAACCCGTCAGTCGACACCTTCTCTTAGCCTCCACAGTCCAACACGTGTTAAACAAAGGACGGATCACACAAGCACTATTTAAAGGGAACGGCAACTATTTATAGGTTAGTTGGTGGTTCATTGCTTCTGCCTGTTATGATTCAAAGGCTTGATGTTTTCTGTTGTTCTTGCTAATTGCAGAAGTCTACAGGGAGTGGTGGTGCCGAAGAACTTCTGGTTGACTTCAAGGTTACTGGACAAACCAGTTATACATAGGGGGCATGGGTAGGTATTCCCCTTAGAATACAGAGTGGTTTGGAGAATGATCCGAGCCACTTAGAGCAGGGCAAGATGTTGGGAAAGGGACAAGGGGGAAAAGGGCTCTCAGCAGGAGGCAGGGAGAAATACGCCGACGTGAATCTCAGCAAGGTGAAATGTGTGAGACATCTTAGCTTCACTAAAGGTAAATACTGGCCCCCTGAGTGATGCTTACATCCCAAGAAGAATAAAAGAAAAAAATCTGCTACCGGCTGCAACCACAATTACAACCTCAGAGCAGGGCAAGGTCCTCATTGCCTGTGACTGCGATGATGAACTTTTATGTGGCTGACTCCTCCTATGCTGGAACTGGAAATATATGCAACATTTTTGTTTGTTGTCCACTGTTGCATTGGAGGTCACCAGAAATATAACTATTTTTCCAGAGAATAGCAGACAGAGTGAGCACATGGCTTTACTGGGATTGCAGGCTTCTCCGTGGTTCAGGATGTCATTGATTACACATGCATTGTTTTTCGGATGCCGTATGCCGTTTCTGTCATATGCCCGAGCCAAAAGGGATTCTGGTCCCTTAAAATCCAACCGATAGATTCGCACTAGTAATGAATCATCAGGTTAATGCCCAGCAGTAGTCACAATGCCTTCATTCTGCAGTAGGCCCCTGTGCTGTATTTCTGGAACAGCAGAGAATCTGAATGAATGGATCTACAGGAAAACCATTACAGACTACAACAATGGACCGATTAAGCGACTGTTAAGGGGCTAGCATAGGCGCCACATGTAACACAATTGATTCCACTGAGAAACGGTGCCAGATTCACCAGATTCATGATTGACACAGAAGGCTGACCAGCTGCAGCTGCATACACACACTTCACTCCCCACACACACCATCCCAGCCAACAAGTTGGCAGTCGTTGCACTGGAGCGTGCCTATCCCACTGATGGGTCAGCTGGGGCCAGAGGGCAGCTAGGGGGGCTGGCCTAGGGATGACCCATACTACCCCTGGCCCTAAGTTCACAGTGAGCAGTCAGAGACGTGCGCACTACATGGCTGCCTTGCAGGCTGCGGGAGTGGGGTTCCGTGCCTGATCACCCAGACCCCACAGCCCACATCCTGGCCTACTGCCCCTGGCCCTGGCAGAAGTCCACTGGCCAGTGGCACAACTGTCAGCAAATTATGGCGATGTTGGACACTTTCCGTACCCGCTCTCTCTCCCTCAGCAGTGACGGCGCCTGTTTCACGATTTTTATAGGCACAAATGAAGCTGTTAGAGTTCGTTGAGAAGGTAACAAGGAAGTTAGACAAAGGAGAACCAGTGGACTATGATTTATGATGGACGTGATTTACTTAGATTTCCAAAAGGCTTTTGACAAGGTGTCACATAGGAGATTGTTAAATAAGTTAAGAGCCAATGGTGTTAAGGGTAAGATCCTGGCATGGATAGAGGATTGGCTGACTGGCAGAAGGCAGAGATTGGGGATACAGGGGTCTTTTTCAGAATGGCAGCTGGTGGCTAGTGGTGTGCCTCAGGGGTCTGTGCTGGGACCACAACTTTTCACAATATACATTAATGATCTGGAAGAGGAACTAAAGGCACTGTTGCTAAATTTGCAAATGATACAAAGATCTGTAGAGGGACAGGTAGTATTGAGGAAGCAAGGGGCTACAGAAGGATTTGGACAGGCTAGGAGAGTGGCAGATGAAATACAATGTGGAAAAGTGTGCATTTTGGAAGGAGGAATTTAGGCATAGACCATTTTCTAAATGGAGAAATGCTTAGGAAATCAGAAGCACAAAATGACTTGGGAGTCCTTGTTCACGATTCTCTTGAGGTTAACGTGCAGGTTCAGTCGGAAGTTAGGAAGGAAAATGCAATGTTAGCGTTCGTGTCGAGAGGGCTAGAATACAAGACCAGGGATGTACTTCTGAGGCTGTATAAGGCTGTGGTCAGACCCCATTTGGATTATTGTGCGCAGTTTTGGGCCCCGTATCTAAGGAAGGATGTCCTGGCCTTGGAATGGGTCCAGAGGAGGTTCACAAGAATGATCCCTGGAATGAACAGCTTGCCATATGAGGAACGGTTGAGGACTCTGGGTCTGTACTCGTTGGAGTTTAGAAGGATGAGGGGGGGATCATATTGAAACTTACAGGACTGAGAGACCTGGATAGAGTGGACGTGGAGAGAATGTTTCCACTTGTAGGAAAAACTAGAACCAGAGACCACTATCTCAGACTAAAGGGATGATCCTTCAAAACAGAGATGAGGAGGAATTTCTTCAGCCAGAGGGTGGTGAATCTGAAAATGAAATGAATGAAAATGAAAATCGCTTATTGTCACAAGTAGGCTTTGTGGTAGTATGTATTAGGGGTCATGTGGGACTGGAAGCCCTAATGTCATTGGCTGACAGAGCTCGCGACGAGACGGCAAGGTCCCGGAGAATCGATGGACGAATTCTACGCCGCGCTGCTGATTTTGGGACGAGCCTGCAGCTGCCCTTCGGTGAACGCAAATGAACACACGGACATGTTAATGCGCGATGCTTTTGTGGCAGGTATGAATTCCTCCCAAATCCGCCAAAGACTTCTAGAAAGAGAGTCGCTAGGACTCTCAGAGGCCCGGGCCCTAGCAGCCTCCCTAGACGTGGCCGCGTGTAATAGTGTAATACCCGCGCCTACGGCCCCGACCGCACGGCAGCCCATTGGGCTCCGTACGTACCCGTCGCGACTAACACCCCCCCCCCCCCCCCGGACACCCCACAGACTTGCGCGGTCCAAACACCAAGTCGCACTGGGGGCGCCCGCTGCTATTTCTGCGGCCAGGCGAAACACCCCCGACAGCGCTGCCCGGCCCGTGCAGCGATCTGCAAGAGCTGCGGGAAAAAGGGCCATTTCGCGGTTGTGTGCCGGTCCCGCGAGGTCGCCGCTGTCCCGGGAGAACAGGGAGCCCTGCAAGCCGTTTACGCTCCCCAACCCCCCCAGCGCCCCATGTACGACCCGCAGGCGCAGCCGGTCTGGGTCCCGACCACCGCGGTCCCGGGAGAACAGGGAGCCCTGCACGCCGCTTACGCTCCCCAACCCCCCCCCTCCGCACCCCATGTATGACCCACCGGCGCTACCACTTTGGGTCCCGACCACCACTCCCCACGGAGAAGAGGGAGTTCTGGGCGTCTCTAACGCCCCCCTAACCCCCCCCCCCCCGCGCCCCACGTCTGACCCGCCGGCACTACCAACTTGGGTCCCGACCACCGCTGTCCCCGGAGATGAGGGAGCCCCGCGCGGTCCTAACGCTCCCCAACCCCCCCAGCGCCCCATGTGCGACCTGCATACGCCGCCATTTTGGGTCCCGGCCACCACGAGGGGAGGAAGGGCGCCGCCATCTTGGACCACCCCAAACCTCTACGACGCGTGGGGGCGGCCATTTTGTCCAACCCCGCCGCCATCTTGTGACTCCCCAGCCATGTGCGATGTATGGGGGCGGCCATTTTGTTCATCCCCGACGCCATCTTGGACGGCAACAACGGACCCCACTCCGCTACTACAACCACGTCTCGCTTCAATTACGCTCGATCAAGCTCGGCCCCGGACACTCCAGACGACGATGACAACGGTGCTAATAAACGGCCACGAGACACCATGCCGAGTCGACTCCGGGAGCACGGAGAGCTTTATCCACCCCGACACGGTAAGATGCTGTTCCTTGACCACCTATCCCAGCGCACAAAAGATTTCCCTAGCTGCAGGATCCCACTCCGTACAGATCTAAGGATTCTGCATAGTTACCCTAACGGTGCAGGGGAGGGAGTTCGAAAACTACAAACTAAACGTCCTTCCCCAACTCTGCGCCCCCACCTTACTGGGATTAGATTTCCAATGCAATCTACAGAGCCTTACGTTCAAATTCGGCGGCCCAATACCCCCACTCACTATCTGCGGCCTCGCAACCCTCAAGGTGCAACCCCCGTCCTTGTTTGCGAACCTCACCCCGGATTGCAAACCCGTCGCCACTAGGAGCAGACGGTACAGCGCCCAGGACCGGACCTTCATTCGGTCCGAAGTCCAGCGGCTACTAAGGGAAGGCATAATCCAGGCCAGCAATAGTCCCTGGAGAGCGCAGGTGGTAGTAGTGAAGACAGGGGAGAAACAAAGGATGGTCATAGGCTATAACCAGACCATCAACAGGTACACACAACTAGACGCGTAGCCTCTCCCCCGCATATCCGACATGGTCAATCGGATTCCCCAATATAAAGTCTTCTCCACCGTGGACCTCAAGTCCGCCTACCATCAGCTCCCCATCCGCCCAAGTGACCGCAAGTACACAGCCTTAGAGGCAGACGGGCGATTATACCATTTCCTAAGGGTCCCATTTGGCGTCACAAACGGGGTCTTGGTCTTCCAACGAGAGATGGACCGAATGGTTGATCAACATGGGTTGCGGGCCACGTTCCCGTATCCAGACAATGTAACCATCTGCGGCCACGACCAGCAGGACCACGACGCCAACCTCCAAAAATTCCTCCAGACCGCCAAAGCCTTGAACCTCACGTACAACGAGGACAAGTGCGTTTTTAGCACCAATCGGCTAGCCATTTTGGGCTACGTAGTGCGCAATGGGATAATAGGCCCCGACCCCGAACGTATGCGCGCCCTCATGGAATTTCCCCTCCCGCACTGCTCCAAAGCCCTGAAACGCTGCCTGGGGTTTTTTTCATACTACGCCCAGTGGGTCCCCCAGTACGCAGACAAGGCCCGCCCCCTAATACAGACCACTACCTTCCCTCTGTCGACAGAGGCTTGCCAGGCCTTCAGCCGCATCAAAGCGGATATCGCAAAGGCCACGATGCGCGCCATCGACGAGTCCCTCCCCTTCCAGGTCGAGAGCGACGCCTCAGACGTAGCTCTAGCGGCCACCCTTAACCAAGCGGGCAGACCAGTGGCCTTTTTCTCCCGGACACTCCACGCCTCAGAAATCCGCCACTCCTCAGTGGAAAAGGAAGCCCAAGCCATAGTGGAAGCTGTGCGACATTGGAGGCATTACCTGGCCGGCAAGGCCGGATGGTGCGCACCTGATTAAGGCTTCCCGCCCCTTTGAACGCCTTAGTCTCGATTTCAAAGGGCCCCTCCCCTCCACCGACCGCAACACATATTTTCTTAATGTGGTGGACGAATACTCCCTCTTCCCATTCACCATTCCCTGCTCTGACATGACCGCAGCCACAGTCATTAAAGCCCTGAACACATCTTCACACTGTTCGGTTGCCCCGCATACGTCCACAGCGACAGGGGGTCCTCTTTCATGAGTGACGAGCTGCGCCAGTTCCTGCTCAGCAAGGGCATAGCCTCAAGCAGGATGACCAGCTACAACCCCCGGGGGAACGGGCAAGTAGAGAGGGAGAACGGCACAGTCTGGAAAACCGTCCTACTGGCCCTACGGTCCAGGGACCTCCCAGTTTCACGGTGGCAGGAGGTCCTCCCAGACGCTCTCCACTCCATCCGGTCGCTATTATGTACGAACACTAATCAAACGCCTCATGAGCGTCTCCTTGTCTTCCCTAGGAGGTCCTCCTCTGGAACGTCGCTGCCGACCTGGCTGGCGGCCCCAGGACCCATCTTGCTCCGAAAGCATGTGCGGGCACATAAGGCGGACCCGTTGGTCGAAAGGGTTCATCTCCTCCACGCGAACCCGTAGTACGCTTACGTGGAGTACCCCGACGGCCGACAGGACACGGTCTCCCTGCGGGATCTGGCGCCCGCCGGCAACACACACCCCCCCCCGACACCATTCACCCAACCCCCCCCCTTCCTGCCACCGCCGCACCCCGCGACCGCCCCCTTCCCAGGAGGATCGGTTCCCCTCCCCTCAGGCCCGACCAAGAATAAAGCCCAAGCGGAAACCGTAAAGCTCCCAGAGACGACAACACCGGTACAAGCACCACCACCACCACCGGGCCGAGGCGATCGACACGGACGACCAGACCACCCGACCGACTCGTGGCGTTGATCTAAATCAATATATGGACTTTTCACAAGAACATTTTGCTTTTCTCCCGATACCTTCTGTAAATAGTTGAAACAGGACAAAATTGTACAATACTGTATTGCCATGTGAATGTTTTTTCCTCCCAGGACCAGCCCTGTAAACCCTTACCACCATACGAAGCATCACCCCGCCGGGTTCATTTTGACAAGGGGTGAATGTGGTAGTATGTATTAGGGGTCATGTGGGACTGGAAGCCCTAATGTCATTGGCTGACAGATCCCGGGTCCTGGTTGGCCGTTGACCTCTAGCTCCGCCCTGAAGGCGGAGTATAAGAAGCCGGAGTCCTCCCCCGCAGGCCATTCTACTATCGAGCTATCGGGGGAACAGACATGCTTAATAAAGCCTCATCGACTTCACTCTATTCGTCTCACGGAGTCTTTGTGCGCTACAGGCTTCAAATGAAGTTACTGTGAAAAGCCCCTAGTCGCCACATTCCGGCACCTGTTCGGAATCTGTATAACTCTTTGCCACCGAAAGCTGTGGAGGCCAAATTACTGAGTGTCTTTTTAAAAATATTTTTTTATTCCCCTCCTTTTTCACATTTTCTCCCAAGTTTACACCCACCAACAATAAACAAAATTCAGTAACAAATATGTCAATCCCCATATCAATAACAACGATCCCATCCTCCACCAAACCCCAAATATTAGCCTGCATGTTCACACAAACAAATGACAAAAAGGAATTAGGGATCACCCATAGTCGCCATTAACACACACAGCCCCCCTCCCCCCAACCCTACCACCCACACGCCCCAACTAATGTTCAACGTTATCCAGTTCTTGAAAGTGCATAATGAATAATGCCCATGAATTGTAGAACCCCTCCATCCTTCACAAACCTTATTGAGTTCTTTGAGAAGGTGACTGAACAGGTAGACGAGGGTAGAGCAGTTGATGTGGTGTATATGGATTTCAGCAAAGCGTTTGATAAGGTTCCCCACGGTAGGCTATTGCAAAAAATACGGAGGCTGGGGATTGAGGGTGATTTAGAGAGGTGGATCAGAAATTGGCTAGCTGAAAGAAGACAGAGGGTGGTGGTTGATGGGAAATGTTCAGAATGGAGTACAGTCACAAGTGGAGTACCACAAGGATCTGTTCTGGGGCCGTTGCTGTTTGTCATTTTTATCAATGACCTAGAGGAAGGCACAGAAGGGTGGGTGAGTAAATTTGCAGATGATACTAAAGTCGGTGGTGTTGTCGATAGTGTGGAAGGATGTAGCAGGTTACAGAGGGATATAGATAAGCTGCAGAGCTGGGCTGAGAAGTGGCAAATGGAGTTTAATGTAGAGAAGTGTGAGGTGATTCACTTTGGAAGGAATAACAGGAATGCGGAATATTTGGCTAATGGTAAAGTTCTTGAAAGTGTGGCTGAGCAGAGGGATCTAGGTGTCCATGTACATAGATCCCTGAAAGTTGCCACCCAGGTTGATAGGGTTGTGAAGAAGGCCTATGGAGTGTTGGCCTTTATTGGTAGAGGGATTGAGTTCCGGAGTCGGGAGGTCATGTTGCAGCTGTACAGAACTCTGGGCCGGCCGCATTTGGAGTATTGCGTACAGTTCTGGTCACCGCATTATAGGAAGGACGTGGAGGCTTTGGAGCGGGTGCAGAGGAGATTTACCAGGATGTTGCCTGGTATGGAGGGAAAATCTTATGAGGAAAGGCTGACGGACTTGAGGTTGTTTTCATTGGAGAGAAGAAGGTTAAGAGGAGACTTAATAGAGGCATACAAAATGATCAGGGGGTTGGATAGGGTGGACAGTGAGAGCCTTCTCCCGCGGATGGATATGGCTGGCACGAGGGGACATAACTTTAAACTGAGGGGTAATAGATATAGGACAGAGGTCAGAGGTAGGTTCTTTACGCAAAGAGTAGTGAGGCCGTGGAATGCCCTACCTGCTACAGTAGTGAACTCGCCAACATTGAGGGCATTTAAAAGTTTATTGGATAAACATATGGATGATAATGGCATAGTGTAGGTTAGATGGCTTTTGTTTCGGTGCAACATCGTGGGCCGAAGGGCCTGTACTGCGCTGTATTGTTCTATGTTCTATGTTCCCCTCAGTTCAAACTTAACCTTCTCAAGAGTCAAGAATTCCAACAGGTCCCCCCAGCCACGCCAGGGCACTGGGTGGAGAGGTTGCTCTCCAACCTATCAGGATCCACCTTCGGGCGATCAACAAGGCAAAGGCTACAACATCTGCCTCCGCACCCTGGCTGGTCCGACATTCCGAATATGGCCCCCCGGGGGCCTGGGTCCAGTTTCACGTGCACCACTTTAGAAGTACCAATACCTGGTACTACCACAGACCCCTAAGAAACACATCTTTTACTGTCTTAATCCCCTTCTCCTCCCATTTCCGAAAACTTCCATCACACCTCCCTGACTCAAATCTGTGGTTCCCCCGAATCAGCATTTCCCTTGACCCTGCCCCCAACCCGAAGTAGTGGCGAAATTGCCTCCAAATTCTCAATGAAGCTATTATTACCGGGGCTATCGGGAGCGGCGCTGTTGCTAGTGCTTTCAATCCCGGCCCCCTGCACAAACTCTCCTCCATTCTGACCCACTGGGAATCAACCCCTCTGACCCAGCTCCGCACCATCTCCACATTCACCGCCCAGTAGTAAGACATCAGGTTTGGAAGACCCAAACCCCCTGCCTGCCTTCCCCTCTGTACCAGCTCCTTTATATCTCTGGCCATCTTCCGTCCCCATATGAACAAAGTAATCCTTCCCTCAATCTCTCTGAAAAAAGCCTTTGGCAGGAAAATCGGCAGCCATTGAAAAATAAACAGAAATCGCGGCAACACGTTATTACTGAGTGTCTTGAAGACAGAGATAGATAGGTTCTTGATTAATAAGGGGATCAAGGGTTATGAGAAGAAGGCAGGAGAATGGGGATCAGCCATGATTGAATGGTGGAGCAGACTTGATGGGCCGAGTGGCCTAATTCTGCTTCAATGTCTGAAATGAAAAAATGAAAATCGCTTATTGTCACAAGTAGGCTTCAAATGAAGTTACTGTGAAAAGCCCCTTGTCACCACATTCCACCGCTTGTTTGGGGAGGCTGGTACGGGAATTAAACCCACGCTGCTGGCCTACTATGGTCTGTTTTAAAAGCCAGCTATTTAGCCCCATGTCTTATGGTCTTATGGAACCTCGCCATCGGGAATGTGGCCCATTTGAGGTGGAGAATCGCAGAGGCTCTAGAGAATACCGGATTGGGCCCACTAATGATTCGCCAACAGCGTTTACTGTACATGCGATCTGGGACGCATTGACACTGCTGTTGAAGCGACGGAGAATTGCGATTTGGCGTGAAATTGTCGCCCGCCGCGACTTCGGCGACGAAACCGATTCTGTGCCCAATTGCGTTCCCTGATTTGGCATCGGCCAACGGAGAATCACGGCCACTGTTCTATCCTTTTCAGGATCAGATGTACGTTAGGTAGCAGTAATAACAACCCTCAAAGTCTTGTGAATCTGTGGAATTCACTACCCCAGAGTGCAGTGGATGCTGGGAGTTTATGTAAATTTAAGGAGGACATAGACAGATTTGTAATTAGTAATGGGTTTAAGGGTTATGGAGAATGGGCAGGAAAGTGAAGTAAAGGCCGAGAGGAGATCTGCCAAGATCATATTAAATGGCGGAATGAGACCGCAGGGCTGAATTTCCTACTCCTGCTCCTAGTTCTTATCTTCTAATTCCCCACTCAAAAACCATTGGCCAGTGGTCCACTTTTATACTGGACATTGTGGTTTACAGCTGGTCAGGTTGCTTATGACACCAAATGTTTTTACATCCTGTATGTTTTATTTTGAAATGTCTCTAAGAATCACAATCATTTATCTTCATTGGAGTGTATGATGCTCCCCTCCTCCCACAGCCAATAAGTTCAGAATGTATGATTCCCACTATGAATGACGAAGACTCAGCCTGTATCTGTCTGCGTCCTGGCCCCTGACCCCCCCCCCCCCCCCCCCACCTCCACCCCCACCCCTTGGCCTCCCAGCTCCTCTGCGTCAGTCTCAGTCTTGGTTTTGGTGCTGGCACCATCCCACTCTGATCCTGTAGGAAATTCTGTCCTACCTCAAACTCTCACCCTGGCACAGCCCTAGTTTATAGCATGGAAAGTAGTGTAAACAGCCCCTTGATCTTAAAAGACCGCATCCTGGAAGAGGAGGTTGGCGGGGGAGTGTCCGCCGGTACCCTGGAGATCCTTCAGTTGCAGCCCCATTTACCAACAGTCTCACACCTTGGGTAATATTTATCGAAGGTGTCAGGCTTCTCACTTGTTGGCTGGAGAGCCGGCAAGGGTTCTGCCTATCCTCCTTCTGGGAAGGCCCACAGCATTAAGTACCAATCAGGGACTTCACTGGACAGCGTGGGCCTTCCTCAGAATCAAGGATCCCAAGGTTGGAAATTACGCCCCCTGAGGGCCACCAACCAATGAGAGTCTGGCAGCTGTTATTGCTCAGCAGTGCCATTGGAGGAACAGTGGCTGCTGCTGGTGATGCTCCACCAAGGCTCAGGATCGCCAAGGGACCTAGGCCACAGGTAAGTGATGGGAATCGCTGGGTGGAGGTTGTGGAGGAAAGGGGTTGGTGGGTCAGCAGCAAGGGTTTGCTTACTGGGCTTCCCGCATGGTGAGTACCTCACCCAACGAGTGAATACCAGTGCTGGTGGGATGAAAGCCTTGAGTGGGCACTAAACGATCCCCAACTGCCAACCTCTTGCCTGATTAAATTACGCTCCGTTATCAAAAACACCTCAGAAGATTACATTAAGTTCCACCCCTTATCTTTCCCCTGTCATGAACCACATTGCAGCATCTATTTGAGCGCAATGTAAAAATAAAAGACATCTCAAAATAAACATTACAAACTAAATGTAGAAATTAAATCAGGTCAAATTGCATACAGTTAAAAAAAAATATTTTTATTCTCCTCATTTTCAACATTTACATCAATAAACAACCTAAGAAAAAAGAAACAAAAACAAATACAATAACAATTCCCCACACACAAACCGCACCCGACTCAATATACCGACCAAAACATCCATCCCTACAATCCAGGTAAAAAACATAAATTAACAATCAATCCATAAACAGTGTGACCAAAGACAGCAATACCGCCGAACCCCACACGCCCCTAATGCTCAATGGCAACCAATTCTCGGCAGTGCATAATAAACAGCCCCCGTGAATTGTGAAATTCAAGTAGGGCCCCCCCCCCTCCCAAGATGTGTCACAGGATGGAGAAGCTGACCTCCACAGCAACAGGACCCACCTCCGAGCAATCAGCTAGGCGCAGGTTAACAACATCTGCCCCCATACCTGCTTGCTGCCCAGGTCGGTCCGACCCCCCCGAAAATGCCTCCCAGGGGCCCTGGTTCCAAGTTGACGAACACTACCCTCGATGTGTGATGCACTATCAATTACGACGAGACAAGAGTAGAATGTAATCAAGGCTTTATTACACAGAGATGTGTGGCCTCCTACAGCAGCTGCCGAAATGGCTGCAGTTGGGAGAGCACACACATTTATACTCCACCTACTGGGCGGAGCCAGTAGGCAGGGATCTACCCCCATACCTGTAGTACAGGGGCCTTACCATAATACCCTCGTATACAGTGCAGTATACACAATATAATACAACCACATACTACCACATTCACCCTCTGTTAAAAATGAGTCCAGCGGGGGTGGTGGAAAACTATTTACATACAGGTTGTCATTAAAATTTCAGAGAAGGTTACAAATTTAGATGGTTGGGCGCCTTGATCCGGCGTTGAGAGCGCCACAGTGCTGGTGGCGAGTCAGGGGTCGGCTCGGTCGTCGGTGACTCCGGGAGCAGGTCGATATCCTCTTCATCCCCGGGTGGGACCAAGGGGAGGACGGATTGTCCTGGAGCGGGGCTGTGGTGGGATGCGCTGGGGGAAGGGAGGGTGGCGCTGGGGCAGAGGGGGGGGGGGGGGGGGGGGACCCAGCTGGTGCCAGGTCCCTGAGGGAGACTATGTCTTGGTGGCCGTTGCGATACGCTACGTAGGCGTACTGCGGGTTTGCGTGGAGTAGCTGTACCCTCTCAACCAACGAGTCCACCTTGTGGAGCCGCACGTGCTTGCAGAGGAGGACGGGTCCTGGAGCTGCCAGCCACGTTGGGAGCGAAACCCCGGAGGTGGACTCCCTGGGGAAGGCAAAGGGATGTTCATGGGGGGTTTCGTTAGTCGGCGTGCACAGGAGCGACCGAATGGAGTGAAGTGCGTCGGGGAGGTCCTCCTGCCAGCGGGTGGCCGGGAGATTTCTGGACCGTAGGGCCAGCTGGACGGCCTTCCAGACCGTCCCATTCTCCCGTTTCCCCGGGGGTTGTAGCTGGTCATCCTGCTCGAGGGAATGCCCCGTTGAGCAGGTACTGGCGCAGCTCATCGCGCTTAAAAGAGGATCCCCGGTCGCTGTGGACGTAGGCGGGGAACCCGAACAGAGTGAGGATGGTGTTGAGGGCTTTGGTGACGGTGACAGACGTCATATCGGGGCATGGGTTGGCGAAGGGGAATCTGGAATATTCGTCGACCACACTGAGAAAATACGTGTTGCGGTCGGTGGAGGGGAGGGGCCCTTTGAAGTCCACGCTGAGGCGTTCAAAGGGGCGGGAGGCCTTCACCAGGCGCACACGGTCTGGCCGGTAGAAATGCGGTTTACACTCCGTGCAGACCTGGCAGTCTCCGGTGACAGCCCTGACTTCCTCGATGGGGTAGGGCAGATTGCGGGCCTTAATGAAGTGATAAAAGCGGGTGACGCCTGGGTGACAGAGATCATCGTGTAGGGTCCGGAGTCGATCCACTTGTGCGCTGGCACATGTACCTCGGGACAGGGCATCGGGGGGCTCGTTGAGCTTACCGGGGCGATACAAAATCTCGTAATTAAAAGTGGAGAGCTCGATCCTCCACCGCAAGATCTTATCATTTTTGATCTTACCCCGCTGGGTGTTGTTAAACATGAAGGCAACCGACTGTTGGTCTGTGAGGAGAGTGAATCCCCTGCTGACCAGGTAATGCCTCCAGTGCCGCACAGCTTCAACGATAGCTTGGGCCTCCTTTCCGACGGAGGAGTACCGAATTTCAGAGGCATGGAGGGCGTGGGAAAAGAATGCCACGGGCCTGCCTGCCTGGTTGAGAGTGGCGGCCAGAGCGACGTCTGATGCATCGCTCGCGACTTGGAAGGGGAGCATCTCGTCGACTGTGTGCATCGCAGCCTTGGCAATGTCGGCCTTGATACTGTTGAAGCCCTGGTGAGCCTCGGTCGTCAGTGGCAAACCAGTGGAGTGGATGAGTGGGTGGGCCTTGTCCGCATAATTAGGGACCCACTGGGCGTAGTACGAAAAGAACCCCAGGCATCGTGTGAGGGCCTTGGGGCAGTGGGGAAGGGGGAGATCCATGAGGGGGCGCATGCGATCGGGGTCGGGCCCTAGAACTCCGTTCTGAACTACTTAGCCGAGGATGACTAATCGGTTCGCGCAGAACACATATCTCCTTGTTGTAGGTTAGGTTGAGGAGTTTGGCGGTGTGGAGAAATTTGGAAAGGTTAGCGTCGTGGGGGTCCTGCTGGTCGTGGCCGCAGATGGTGACGTTATCCAGGTACGGGAAATGGGCCCGCAGTCCGTACCGGTTAACCATTTGGTCCATCTCCCGTTGGAAGACCGAGACCCCGTTAGCTGAAGGAAACCCTAAGGAAATGGTAAAGGTGGCCGTCCGTTTCAAACGCGGTGTACGGACAGTCCGCCTTGCGAATGGGGAGCTGGTGGTAGGCAGATTACAGGTCCACTGTCGAGAAGACCCAGTACTGTGCAATCTGATTGACCATATCAGATATGCGTGGGAGGGGGTACGCGTCGAGCTGCGTGTACCGATTGATGGTCTGACTGTAGTCAACGACCATCCTGTTTTTCTCCCTTATTTTCACCATTACCACTTGGGCTCTCCAGGGGCTGTTGCTGGCCTCGATGATACCTTCCCGCAGCAGCCACTGGACCTCAGACTTGATGGAGGTCCCGTCCTGGGCGCTGTACCGTCTGCTCCTTGTGGCGACGGGTTTGCAATCCGGGGTGAGGTTTGCAAACAGAGAAGGCGGGTCGCCCTTAAGGGTCGTGAGGCCGCATATGGTAAGGGGTGGTAGGGGCCCGCCAAATTTCATGGTTAGGCCCTGGAGGTTGCACTGGAAGTCCAGGCCGAGTAGCAGGGCAGCGCAAAGGTTGGAGAGGACGTAGAGCCGGATGCCGCTGAACTCTACACCCTGGATGGTGAGGGTGGTGATGCAGTACCCCCGGATCGCCACGTAGTGGGATCCGGAGGCCAGGGAGATTCTTTGGTTAATGGGGTGTACCGCGAGGGAACAGCGCCTTACCGTATTGGGGTGGATGAAGCTGTCAGTGCTCCTGGAGTCCAGAAGGCAGGATATCTCATGCCCGTCGATCTTCACCTTCGTCGACGCGGTCACGGTCGGGACTGGTCGATTGTGACAGAGGCGAGACGCAGCTGATCGTCAGCGGTTGCAGGCGATGAGTGGCCCGATTAGGTGCCCGATAGGCAGGGGTCCTGAGGCAGGGAAGATGGTAGCGCCCACGGGCCGCACGTGTCCTGAGGCAGGCAAGTTGGCGGCACCCACAGGCCGCACGTGTCCTGGGGCAGGCAAGGTGGCTCCGCCTATTGGTTGTGAGGCAAGCAAGATGGCAGCGCCCACAGGCCGCACGTGTTGTGAGACGAGGAAGATTGTGGCGCCCACTGGCCGCACATGGGGGCTGCAGGGACAATAACGGCGATTGAGCGGGCCTGGCACACTGCAGCAAAATGTCCTTTCTTGCCGCAGGCTTTGCAGAGCGCGCACCGCGCCGGGCAGCACTGCGTGGGGTGTTTTGTCTGTCCGCAGAAGTAGCACTTGGATTCCCCGGGGTTGGTTGGCTGACGCGCGGCGCAGGCTTGGGGTTGGCTGGGGGTGGTCGCTGATGGGGTCCACGATGGGGTGGCCAGTGGCGGGGTCCACGATGCCCAGGCGTGGTGAGCCGTGCGGTCAGGGGCATACGCCTGTACATCGTGTGAGATGACTGTGAGCGAGACCGCTCGTTTCTTGGTCGCCGCGAGGTCAAGCGTAGCCCCTGCTAAGAGGCGCTGGCAGATGTAGACCGACTCTATGCCCGTAATGAACGCGTCTCTCATTAGCAGATTAGAATGTTCAGCGGCCGAAACGGCCTGGCAATCACAGTCTCTCACCAGGGCAAGCAGGGCACGCCAGAAATCTTCCACAGACTCACCGGGAAGTTGGTGCCGCGTGGACAGGAGGTGCCTGGCGTAGATCTTGTTGGTCTGCTGAGCGTAGATCTCCTTCAGTAGCGCCATGGCCTCTGTGTAGGTAGGCGTGTCCTCTGGAGCTTCTGGGATTGGGTCTGTCGCAGATCCGTGTATGCTTCAAAGCAAGCTAGCCAATGTGCAAAGTCCTTTTTGACGTTGTCTGCTTGAGGATGCAGCTGTAGGCGATCCGGCTTGATGCGGAGGTCCATCTTTGTAAAATCTCGGTGTAATAAATTGATGCACTATCAATTCCGACGAGACGAGAGTAGAGAGTAATCAAGGCTTTATTACACAGAGATGTGTGGCCTCCTACAGCTGCTGCCGAAATGGCTGCAGGTTGGAGAGCACACATTTATACTCTGCCTATTGGGCAGAGCCAGCAGGCAGGGATTTACCCCCGTACCTGTAGTAGAGGGGCCTTACCGTAATACCCTCGTATGCAGTATAGTATATACAATATAATACAGCAGTGGTGACTACCACAAGGTGACACTGAAAACCTCTAGCCTGCAAACCCCTCACATTCCCGGTAACTATCCTAACCGGGGGGGGTCTCACACCCATCAT
Organism: Scyliorhinus torazame; assembly: GCF_047496885.1. Lineage (NCBI taxonomy): Eukaryota > Metazoa > Chordata > Chondrichthyes > Carcharhiniformes > Scyliorhinidae > Scyliorhinus > Scyliorhinus torazame. The sequence goes on from NC_092709.1 coordinate 278,215,300, forward strand.
CGAGCCCCTCCCTCCTCCCAGCATCCTCCCATCCACTTCCTCTCGAAAACACCTCACCCAGTATCGATCCCCTCCCCCAGCTTTTCACGCCTCCTAGGCCCATCAAATCCGCAGCCACTCCCCCCACCACACTCCCATTCACTAGCCAGCTTGAGCTAGCCAGCGTGGAGGCCCCTGCCCAGGCCCCACTCAACTCCAATTCCCTCTCCCCCCCGCCAACCCCAGTCCCAGGAAAACAAAGAAATTCCCTTCAACACACAACCCCAGTGTAAACACAAACCCTAAAGAGCCATCATTGTAAATGAAAATCTCGATCCTACCTTGTCCGAATAGGCAACCTCAACTCATTTAACACATATAACATCATGCAGTGAAAAATAGAGCTACATATATTCCTTCACGCAGCACCCCCCCCCCCTCTCAGTCCAAGATCAACCCTCAGTCCCATTTCTCACTTCTGTCCCAGTCCTTCTGCCTTCACAAATGCTTCCGCCGCTTCCAACGTCTCAAAATAAAAGTCTTTGGAGTTGTAGGTCACCCTCAACTTAGCTGGAAGATTATGCCAAACTGCACCCTGCTATTATACAGTGCCGAAGGCCGCCTGCCTCCTCGCCAACTCCACAGTAAAGTCCTGGTATGAACGAATACCAGCTCCAGCCCACTGCACCTCCCGCTTCTGCTTTGCCCAACACAGGACCTTCCCCTTCACACAGTGATGCACAATCAATTACTCTCGAGACAAGGTGAGTCATAACTAATCGGCTTTAATCAGCTAGAACTGTACCCAGCAGCTTCGATACAGAAAGTGAAGGCTGCTGGGACGGCATTGGTTCTTATACCCCGCCTCTCAGGGTGGAGCTATGTACATTAGCCAATGGTAGATTCCTAGGTCGAGCCAATGGGCATCCACCTCTCAGGTACTGCAATACCTGGTATTACCACACACGGTATCTAACGGAAACAAATAATCGCTGCTCTTGGCGGCTCATTCGCCTTTGGTTTAGGCCTCCATGCCCTATGAGCCCGATCCAGTTCGTACCGGGAAGGATCTTCCCCCTCCACCAACAACTCCGCCAACATCCTGGCAAAATACTCCATCGGCCTCGGGCCCTCCACCCCTTTGGGCAGGCCCACCATCCTCAGATTTTGCTGCCTAGATCGGTTTTCCAGGTCCTCCACTTAGGCTCGCAGGCACTTATTGGCTTCCACCGCCTTCTGCAGCTCCTCACCCATCGAGGTGAGATGATCGCTGTGTTGCAACAAGGCCTCCTCCACTCCCTTCAGTTACTCCCCCTGGTCTCGCACCTTGGCCGGTGTCCTCGACACCGCCACCTTCACCGGAGCAATCGCCTCCTCCACCAGCACCTTCAATGCTGCCATCATCTCCTTCCTCATCACCTCCACGAGCTTTGCAAACTGTTTTACATGTTCTAAAGCCATCACCTCGGTCATCTTTTCTGCCTGGGACTGGGCATTAAATTCTAAAAAAATCAAGCCTCGAGCAGGAGCCATCCAACGTGCGACCTCCTGCTACATGTCGCCACCGGAATTCCAAATTGCATACATATGTCAATTAATCACCTTGCGTTTTCCCTTAGCACCTGTCTTCTTTGCACCTTTACCTGTCCTCGTGCTCTTACACTGTGCTACCCCAGTTGCTGCAGCAGGGCAGGTGGAAGGTCACTGAGTCTTAGTGAACCAAACCTCAGAAAGTTATAGAGGATATTCTCCAGCAGCTCTGCGCCACGGAGGTGTTGTGTTATTGACCCTGGGGTAACACGGACTGCAACTGGATGCAGAAAGACTGGAAAGCAGACACCAAACTTAGACATTGGTTCAATACGATTTATTGAACTTCTGTAACAAGGCACACAGCTTGCTGTGGGTTGACACTCTACTACTCTAAGTGTGCTAACTCTAACTAACTAGACCAGGCTAGCCCTGAGCCATGTGTAGAAGGAGCTAACTAATATATACACCCTGACTGTCACTGTAGTTCTCACCAGTGGAAAGAGCCGAAGAGCTGATGCCTCGTGTGTTTTATAGTAGGAAGCCCCCCCCCTCTAGTGTTCTGTCTAGTGATTGGTTGTGTTCTGTCCTGTGTGTTGATTGGCTAACCTGGGTGTCTATCACTGCCTGTCTTTATCTCATGATGTGCATGGATGCATATTATGACATCCCCCCTTTTTTTTTTTACAAAAATGTTGATGGTTGCTTAGAGCATATACAACATATGTACAGATATAACTATTTACAGCAAGTGAATGCATATGTACATGTAAGGTGTCTAGCGTGCAGATACAGAACAATATGTACAAAATAAATATCTATAAGTCCAATCTCTGGGGCTGGCGCCGGATCCGTGCCGATCGCCGGAGAGGTGGAGGTGGGGACGATGGCGCCTTGACAGGTGGGATTGCAGCCAGATTGGTGGCCTCATGGCGAGAGGTGTCGGGAGAAGGCATAATGACAGCTGGAAAAGTGAGATTCTGTGGTGGGCAGGCAAAGTTTGCTTAGTGCCATTCTGTTGCCCCTGACAATGGAGCCATCAGCCATGCGAACCACGAACGACCTGGGAGCAGCCTGTCGAACAACATCAGCTGGAGCTGACCAGCCTCCATCAGGTAACTTGATGCGAACAGCATCTTCCGGAGAGAGCACAGGCAAATCAGTAGCATGAGCATCGTATGTCAGCTTTTGCCGGTGTCTGAGTTTCTGCACCTTTTGCAGCACTGGGAGATGATCCAGGTCAGGTAAATGAATGGCCGGAACAGTCGTCCGCAGGTCACCATTCATAAGAAGTTGTGCTGGAGCCATGCCGGTGGACAGAGGGGTTGCCCTGTACGCCAACAGCGCATGGTTAAAGTCAGAAGCTGAGTCCGCAGTCTTGCAGAGCAATTGCTTCACGATATGGACCCCTTTTTCGACCTCCCCGTTAGATTGTGGGTAATGCAGGCTCGAGGTAATGTGCTTGAACTGATACAGCTTTACGAAGTTGGACCACTCTTGGCTGTGGAAGCAGGGACTGTTGTCGTTCATGACAGTGAGCGGAATACCATGCCTCGCAAATGTCTTCTTGCAGGCCTTGATGACTGTCCTTGATGTGAGGTCGGACAGTTTCACCACTCCCAGGTAGTTCGAAAAGTAACCGATGATGAAGTTGATTCCTACCTTTTCCACATTGTATTTCATTTGGCACTTCATTGCCCACTTTCCTAGCTTGTCCAAGTCCTTCTGTAGCCCCCTTGCTTCCTCAATACTACCTGTCCCTCTACAGATCTTTGCATCATCTGCAAACTTAGCAACAGTGCCTTCAGTACCTTCTTCCAGATCATTAATGCATATTGTAAAAAGTTGTGGTCCCAGCACAGACCCCTGAGGCACACCACTAGTCACCGGCTGCCATCCTGAAAAATACCCCATTATCCCCACTCTCTGCCTTCTGCCAGTCAGCCAATCCTCTAGCCATGCCAGGATCTTACCCTGAACACCATGAGCTCTTAACTTACTTAACAGTCTCCTATGCGGCACCTTGTCAAAGGCCTTCTGGAAATCGAAATAAATCACGTCCACTGGTTCTCCTTTGTCTAACTTCCTTGTTACCTCCTCAAAGAGCTCGAACTGATTTGTCAGACATGACCTCCCATGGACAAAGCCGTGCTGACTCAGTCCTATTTTACCATGAATGTCCAAGCGCTTCGCAATCTCACATTTAATAACAGACTCTAAAATCTTACCAATGACCGAAGTCAGGCTAACCGGCCTACAATTTCCCATCTTCTGCCTCCCTCCCTTCTTAAACAGTGGTGTTACATTAGCCACCTTCCAGTCCTCTGGGACCATTCCTGCCTCCAGTGATTCCTGAAAGATCATCACTAATGCCTCCACAATTTCCTCAGCTATCTATTTTAGGACCCTGGGGTGTAGTCCATTCGGTCCAGGTGACTTATCCATCTTCAGATCTTTGAGTTTCCCCAGGAATTTCTCCTTAGTAATGGTCACTGCATTCACCTTTGCTCCCTGGTTCTCCTGGAGCTCTGGCATTCCACTGCTGTCTTCCACCGTGAAGACTGATGCAAAGTAACTATTCAGTTTGTCTGCCATTTCTTTGTTTCCTATTATTACTTCTCCAGCCACATTTTCTAGTGGTCCAATGTCTATTTTTGCCTCTCTCTTACCTTGCAGATGCAAAGGGTTCCATGGTCCCATTCAAAAAGGAGCAGACCAGATCTGTCATTGTTCTGACTAGTATTTATCCATCAGCCAACACCACCAAAACAACAGTGAACTAATCAATTACCTCCTTGTTGGCTTCACACCAATTTTGTCCATTTTCAGCTACCTTAAAACTGTAGGTGCATTTCAAAAGTAATAAATTGTCTACAAGGCACTTCTGGCTATCCTGAGAATTTGAAAGGTTCGACATAAGTACGAATCATTTTTTTTTGTTCTACCTCAGTAAAGAGGGGATTGAAAGCACCAGGTCTCCACAAAACACTGCTTTCTGAAGCAATTTTCAAGTTGCCTTTAAATAAAAAAAGGGATGAGGAGAGAATCCATTCGATATCTTACAACCATTGTTGTAATGTCAGTAGAATCGGATTGTATTGCCTGCAGGTAAATGAACGACTCACCCTGGTTAGAAGATGGAATCTTCATTCACTGTGCTTTATTCACTTGCTTTATTGCACATCAAAAGAAACAAGGGTTAAAAAGCGTTCAACAAAGGAAATGGACGGGGTTGAACTGTTTATACTTCAATGCAAGTAGTATCACAAGCAAGGCATGGGGTGGCATGGTGGCACAGTGTTTGCCTCACAGTGCCAGGGATCCAGGTTCAATTCCAGCCTCGGGTGACTGTTTGTGTGGAGTTTGCACGTTCTCCCTGTGTCTTCATGGGTTTCCTCCGAGTGTCCTGGTTTCCTCCCACAGTCCAAAGATCTGCAGGTTAAGTGGATTGGCCATGCTAAATTGCCCCTTAGTGTCCAAAGGCTAGGTGGGCTTATGGGGTTAGTGTGGGGCGTGCGCCTAGGTAGCGTGCTCTTTTGAATGGTCAGTGCAAACTCAATGTGTTGAATGGCCTCGTTCTACAGTGTAGGTGTTCTATGATTCTAAGGAAGATGAACGAAGGACACGGTTAGACACATGGCAGCAGGATGTCATTGCCATAACGGAAACCTTGCTAAAGGATGGGCAAAACAAGCAGCTCAATATCCTGGATATAGAGTTTTCAGGCAGGATAGAGTGGATGACGAAAAAGGAGGGGGTAGCATTATTGGTTAAAGAATCAATTACAGTTGTGAGAAGGGATGATATACTAAATGGGTTAACAAATGAGGCTTCATGGGTTGAACTTAGGCGTAAAAAAGGGCAGTCACACTACTAGGATTATACTAATGACCCCCAAATAATGAGAGGGAAATAGAAGAAGATATATACAGAAACATTTCTGCCTGGAGGCATAAGAGGGCAACTATAGTAGGAGACTTTAACTATCCCAATATCAACTGGGTTTCACACATTATAAGGGGCATTGCTAGTGAAAAATTAATTGCTGTGACCAGGTTTTTTTAAACAATACATGACAAGCCCAAAAAGAGGCGACGCAATTCTGAATTTAGTCTTGGGAAATGAAGATGAACAAGTGGGTGAAGTGACAGTGGACGACCATATCGGGGATATTCAGTTCGATTTAGTATTATCATGGAAAAGGACAGAGATAAATCAGGAGTTAAAGATTTTAACTGTGAAAGCAACTTTTACAAAACTGAGAAGTGATTTGGCTGAGATGGACTGGACAAGACGGCTAAAGGATAAATCAGTGGGAAGCACTAATAAGTGAGATCCTTAGGATACAAAGCAGACATTTTCCCATCAAAAATAAGAATGGTACTGCCAAATCTAGACCACCATGGTTGTCTAGAAAAATAGAGGGAAGATTAAACAGAAAAATAAAGCTTCTGATCGTTACAAAAAACTCAACGCTTCAGATAGCCTAGAGGAGTATAGAAAGTACAGAGACGGGAATTAAAAAATATTAGCAAGCAAGATTTAAGAAAACGCAAAGATTTTTTACCAGTATATAAAGAGCAAAAGGTTGGTTAAGGGAAAAGTGGGACCTCTCAGAGATGAATAAGGGAACTTGTGTGAAGATGCAGAGGATATGGGAAGAGGTTTAAATAAATTATTTGTTTCTGTATTCACAAAGGAAAGGGATGATGTGGATATAGTAATCCAAGAGGAGCAGTGTGAAACATCGCATAAAATAATCATTACAAGAGAGGAAGTGTTAGATGTGTTGGAATCCTTAAAAGTGGATAAGTCGCCAGGGCCAGATGGATTGTTTCCCAGGATATTGAAGGAAGTCAGGGAGGAAATAGCAGATGCTCTGCAGATTGTTTTTCAATCTTCCTTAGACACAGGGAGGTGCTGAAGGACTGAGAAAATGCAAATGTGGTCCTTGTTTCAGAAGGATATGAAGGAAATGTCAAACCATTATAAGCCAGTTAGTCTTACTTCAGTGGTGGGCAAATTGTTAGAATCAATCCTGAGAGATCGGATAAACAACTGTCACTTCGAAAGGCATGGACTAGTCAGAGATAGTCAGCGTTGCTTTGTTAAGGGAAGGTCATTGGATTTTAGTAAGGCATTTGACAAGGTCCCAAATGGCAGACTGATCAAAAAAGTAAAAGCCCATGGGATACAGGGTGATATGGTGAATAGGATCCAAATTTCTCTCTGTAACAGGAAACAAAGGGTAACGTTCGATGACTGCCCTTGCGAATGGAAAGCTGTTTCAAGTGGTGTTCCGCAGGGCTCGTCATTGGGATCTCTGCTGCTTGTTTTATATATTAACAATTTGGACTCGAATGTGGGGGGAGGGGGGGCATGATTAGGAAATTTGCAGATGACACAAAAATTGGCCATGTAGGGGATAGCTGTAAGCTCCAAAATGATATAAGTGGGTTGGTGGAGTGGGCAGGAAAGTGTCAGATGGAGTTCTACTCTGATAAGTGTGTGAGGTAATGCATTTAGGGAGGCCAAACAGGAAAAGGGAACACACAATAAATGGGAATATACTGAAAAAGGTAAATTAAGTGAGAGATTTGGTGTGCAAGTGCACAGGTCCCTAAAGGTAGCAGTACAGGTAGATAAGGTTGTAAAGAAGGTATATGGAATGCTTTCCTTCATTGGCAGAGGCATAGAATACAAATGTAGGGATATAATATTGAAACTGTACAAGGCACTAGTGAGGCCACAAATGGAATATCGTGTTCAGTTCTGGTCATCCTATTACAGGAAGGACATAATTGTTCTGGAAAACATGCAGAGAAAATTTACAAGAATGTTGCCAGGGCTGGAGAATTGTAGCTGTGAGGAGACATTGAAGAGTTTGGGGTTGGTTTCCTTGGAACAAAGAAGGCTGAGGGGTGACATGATTGAGGTATACAAAATTGGGAATGGTAGAGATAGAGTAGACAGGAGGAACCTGTTTCCCTTAGCAGAAAGTTCAAAAACCAGGGGCCATGGATTCAAGCTAAGTGGCAGAAAGATTAGAGGGGGCATAAGGAAAAATATTTTTATGCAGAAGGTGGTCGGTGTCTGAAATTTGCTGCCTGAGTTGATGGTGGAGGCAAAGTTGCTACACTTCAAGTGCTGTAAACTGTAAGTCTGTCGGCTCTGCGCAAGAAGATAGGGTTAGGCTACCTGGGTATCTTTGGGTCAGCATAGGCAAGATAGGCCGAATGGCCCCCTTCTGTGTTATATCGGTTCTATGAGGGCCACACAATAACATTGTTTAAACAACTTCATTAACATACCCTCTCACTTTAAACATTTGGGTATATAAACCCTTGCTCCTTTTCAAGTGTACTTATTTAATGTATATTTCTTATCCTTTCTTGCTTCACAAAAAGTATCACTCATATTTCCTTATATTAAATTTCAACTGACAGCTGTCTGTCCAATCTATTCGCTTGGTTATATCCTCCTGAAGATGTTCACAGTTAGCTACATTGTATTGTCCAAAACATTTGTTATTGTGTCCCCGACAACCAAATTCAACTATTTTATATTAATTTAGGAAGTCCATAGTTTCAAAGACTCTTGTGGGAGTGGGTACGGGGTGGGGGCACTGAATGTTAACACCCATCCAGTTGACAAAACAGTAATTAAGCACTAACTGTTTTCTGTCCTTTAATCAGTTTCCCATCCTTGCTGCCTTAGTCCCATTCACTGAAACATACTTAGTTCTAACAACTGTGTTGTAACAAATGTTAAAGATCGCTAAAAATTATGATAAAATTGTTGATTATTGTCGACATTGAACAAGCATGAAATTAGTCAAGGTAATGAACAATAGTTTCAACGATTAGAATTGGTGGTGCAAAAGTAGAACAAGGCATCCATTTTATGAAGAGAAAGCACAGAGAAGGGTCAAGGCAGCAAGCAAATGAAAGTTTCATTGAGATGGCAAGAAGCCAGGTGACCGGGCTGGAAACAATTTGGAAAGGCTAGGGACTCGTAAAGAGTGTAAAACTGAAGTTTGTAAGAGGATGGATGTGGCCTTTAGCCACATATGGTTGTAAACCAGTGACATTAAGTGTGGATTGTGAGAAAAAACATTAAAGTGCTCAAATTATGATGTTATTACACAACCTTGAGTATACACTGGATAACTCAATCTAAGGGGAAGCTGGTTCTACCAGAATTGATTTTTGTGAGGAATACAGAAGAAACTATCAGGAAGTGAAAACGTTTGAATGTTTCATTAAACAGAAAGGACTTGCATTCTCAAGAGGCTCATTATATTTTTTTACCAGAATGCATAAAATGGGTGCAGTAGTCATATAGCACTGAACTAGTAACCTCAGTGTGTCCATCACGTTGATGTAATGCAGCCATGTAATGGGGGTGAAGAGAGTTAGTATGTTTTCACTTTTCTGTGCTGTTTGCTTTCATTTTCAGCCTGTATCACTGGCTGGCGGCATTGCCAAAAAGTGAAAGGGTGGTATTTTAGGCCATCCGTGGTATTTTCCAATCCCTCCGAAGACAAACCTCTTTACGGCGGGTTCCCTAATGGCTGGAGGGGCGAGCCACGCAAAATGGTGCCGATATAGTCGGGGCCGGAATATCCCATAAGCAGTAAATGGTGAGCCACCTCCGCCACCAGAAAATAAGTCGTTGTGGGTGGGAAACCCCATTGTGAACACAGCCCTGCCCCTCACATGAACCCACCTCCTATCCATTGACTCTATCTTCATCTCCTGCTGCCTTGAGAAAGCAGGCAGCATAATCAAAGACCCCTCTCACTCGGCTTATTTTCACTTCAAACCTCTTCCATCGGGCAGAAGATACAAAAGTCTGAGCACTAACAGATTCAAAGACAGCTTCTTCCCCGCTGTTACCAGTCTCCTGAATGGCCCTGTTGTGGACTGAACTGATCTCTTCACACATCTTCCCTAAAGAGGAGCACTACACTCCATATGCTTCACCCGATGTCTATATATTTATATTGTGTATCTGTCATATGTCCTACGTTTTTCATGTATGGAACGATCTGTCTGGACTGTACGCAGAACAATACTTTTCACTGTACCTCGGTACATGTGACAATGAACCTAAATCCAACAAAGAATCAGATGTGTCTCCTCATGATGACACACAGAAACCTGGTCCCTCGCAGACCCAGGCTAAGGTGCTTCAAGGGAACTGGGAGAAGGTTTGGCCTCCAGACAAGCAGTGTGTTCAGTCATGCAAAGCAAAATATTGTAGGCACCAGAAAGCTAAAATAAAATAAAAGATACTGGAAATACTCAGCAGGCCATGCAGCATCAGCAGAGAGAAACGGTTGGCTTGTTTTTTTCTTTATCGCTTCATGTTACATTCAAAGGTTGCAATATAGACATTCACACCTCATCGCTTTATTATATCTATTATCACTGTCGTTGGCTTTTGCCATGTGTGCCATCTACAAAATGGAACTCATCAAGGTTCCTTAGGCAGCACCTTCCAAACCCACGACCACCACCATCTAGGAGGACAAGAGCAGCAGATACCTGCAAACACCACCATCTGGAGGTTCCCCTCCAAGTCACTCACCATCCTGATTTGGAAATATATTGCCATTCCTTCACTGTCACTGGGTCAAAATCCTGGAACTCCATTCCTAACAGCTCTGTGGGTGTACCTACACCTCAGGAATTTGAGCAGTTCAAGAAAGCAGCTCAGCACCACCTTCTGAAGGGCAACCAGGGATGGGCAATAAATATTAGCCTAGCCAGCGATGCCGACATCCCGTAAATGAATGTTAAAAAATTATTTTGTTCTTTAATTCCCTCTGCCCATTACCTTCTTACAGACCTTCCCTTTTGTTCTTCCTGCCTCTTGCCCCTTCTTCTAGAATATAAATTTTTACATTTCTCTTTCTTCTGTTCTGATGAAAGGGCATCAATCTAAACATTTCTCTCCACAGATGCTGCCTGGTCTCCTGAATGTTTCCAATGATTTTTCTTTTTATATGCAGGCATGTCGACATGGCCTGGCACTAATGAGCCAAACTGCCCATCTATGGGCAAATAGCGCCAATTCCTTGTGGCTGGCATAGGAGAGTTGAAGGCTCAGGGAGTAAACCCTGCCAAAAACTCTGAGCCAGGACTTTACGGGTCCACCCACATAGCGGGATATTATGGTCCTGCCAAAGTAAACAGCAATTTAAATGGCCCATTGCATCTGCCCAGGGGCGACACACAGGGACAAGGATGTAAAATGCTGGCCCTGGAGTTGAGCCCAAGGTGGCGACACAGCATGGGGCTTATGCCATGTTGGGAATTTTGATAGAAAATTGTCATCATTTGCCTAACGATACAGCTTAATTAGCTTCCTGCTTTTGCCGGGTGGGTTGCCGACATTGGACTCAGCCCGGCCCTGGGAACATGCCGGTTAACTGGCATGACGCATTCTCCTCTCATTTTTCTCACCACCCGTCCTCCGAACCTGCCTCGAAAGGCCTGGTAAAATTCCTCCGACCGCCACCATTGACATAACAATTTTAGGAAGCGACTGGCGTGGATGGTGCAGAGAAATGGTCTGTGGAATCGCACTTTGCTCTCCACTGACACTTGCAAGCAGCAGGCTGGGAAAGGCGCCAGTCACAGAGGAAGATTGAGGTGGGTTCAGTAAATCAGTGGTGAGCCTCACCGCAAGATGCTGACACATTTCCCATGATATCCCGTTGCACTTCATTCCCAGTCTGGGCTGATTTAGAGAAGGGCGGCAATTGATGTGTTACAACTGGCCTCAGCACAAAGGGACTTCGAAAGGAAAGAAAAATCAGGTTCGATATTGCTGCCTAGTGGCTTCTTCTGAACAGTACGGGTCAGGCGAGGAGATGATCAGGCTTGGCTGTGAATCCTTCACAGTTGTATAGTTGGCAGTGACTGTTTAAGTTCATGCATGAAGAATGGCTACTTGGGCAATGTTCTGAACAAACCACACTCCATCCAGCATCAGTGCCTCAGGAGAACAGGGGAGAAAAGGTGGGAAAGAAAAGCAAAAGTGTGCAGTGTTTAACAATATAAACTGTGTATAGGTTGGTAATGTACAAAGGGATTTATTGCTCTGTAGGATTCATATGCAGGATAGAACCTTACTTGTATCTGATGCAGGGCTAACCTTAAACAGATTTTAAAAATAAAGTAAATACCAGGACTGTAGAATGTTGAACTATGAGTGAAGCAGATGATTGGCAGCACCTCCAGTCATCCGACTTTGCTCCACACAGCATGGCGACTTAAGATCTTTAAGACTGTACAAAGGTAAGTTCCTTTCATGTCCCGGAGTTAAGGTGGAGCTGAATGATTGCTGAATGCTTTCTTTCTCACTGCAGGGAGCTGAGAGTTCCTCCAGGGAGGAAAGCTGTTGAAAAAGGAGAGGAGAAAATGAGGCGTTTGCTCCCATGAAATAAGTCAGGGAAGGATGAGCTATATGTTTACAACTGGGATCGCACACATCCGGAAGGTTTATAAACAACCTTTTTGCCTGTTTGTTCTGATTTTGTTTTGCCAGTGACTTGATTGTCTGTGTTGCCATGTTCCATTTGAAGCATGCCTGATTTATCATGGGGCTTCACCCTGCTGAAAATTCTGGCAACAATAACACTTCTGAAGCCAGATCAACACAAGGGGGCTCAATGTTGTAAAATTTAATTCAGCCTGTATCAACCTTTCAAACATTTTCAGCTTCAGTTCCGAGAGATAACTCAGAGAGCAATTGTTCATTACACTCATAAATTTGAGTTGAGTGCTCACTTGGGAAGTTAAATCTGACATTCTAGAGCAAAAGTGGGACATGTCTATTGTTGGGGGCTGGAAAGTCAGTGAAACCAAGTTCTGTTAGGATTCCAACCCAAGTGTACCCCTTTATGAGAAATTCCTTCGAGGGGACGAGCAATGCTTAAAGTTATGGTTCTGTCAGGTGGCTATTCTAGAGGATTTTCAGGAGGAGCTGGGAATATTTCCATTATGCTTTGAACAAAACTTTGAACAGGCCAAGCGTCTTGCTGAACCTCTAGCCAACAACCCCAAAGCTTTGGAAGGCAAAGGCAATTGATCCCAGGTCTGTTGATGTCAGATAAGCAGATTATCCATTGTTGCCACATTGCTGTATTAAAGTTGGCTGCCATAGTTCACAACATTCCAGCTGAAGCTCTACTTTAAAAGTACTTCAGTGATGTGAAGCACTTTGAGGTGATCACGAAAGGTGCTATATAAAATGAAAGTCTTTCTTTTGAAGAGGCAGAGTGGCTCACTTCCGAGCAGAAGCTGTGCAAAATGTATTTCTTCTTTAGCCCAGAAGGTTTCTGGTGGACCTCAAGAAGAGGAGATCTGGGTCACTCTGCCTTATTAAGGTGAATCAGGGTGGGTGTTGCTAAAGCATCCCTGTGAGCATTGACAACCCACCCCAACTAATGATCCCTGTCTCTGAGTTTGGAACTAGATCTGTATCATCACACCTGGGCAGAGACCCCACAATTCTGGTTCTATTATCTCAAATCCATATACCTTTGAGTTATGTTAACATAATGTGGGCAGAGGGATAGATGTCTGGGAATAGACAAGCGATCAAAATTGTGTAAGGGGGAGAAAATGCAGTACAATTCAAGGAATCTTTTGTGGCAATAGATGAGATCAGTTGGTAATACACATAAAGCTTGTACATTGATCTATTAGAAAATGTAATGAAATCAAAATATGAAGATTTGCACATTTGAAGTTACTTAAGTAGTTGCTTATAATCAATTTTCTTTTGACATCAACAACAGTTTGAATTTATAATGTACATTTAATGTAGAACAACATCCTAAGATGTTTCACAGAGCTGCAATTAAAACAAAATGGATGTTGAGCATAATAACCTTCAAACTACCTTATGGTTCTGAGAAAATTATTCTGGGCTACCAGACTATCTTTTTTAAAATCCTGCTCAAAGAGGATGAAAGTCATGCCAGCATTCCAATAATAACACAATACAGACATCAAAGTACCTAAACACAATTTTATATCAGATGATATCAACATTAAACACTTTGCTTACACTGCCAGTCCTGTTGTCCTTCTGACTGTCCCTTTTAAATTTAAGTTTTGCTGTTCTCTACCTTTTTCATTCTTTATTATCCAATATAGACCAATACAAAATTAGCATAAAGGTAGAAAGGAGAGGGTATACTTAATTGAGGGATAAATATTGACCTGGGACCAACAATATTTGCCTTCCAAAGCCATGGGGTTGTTGGCTAGAGTTTCAGCAGGACCCTTGGCCTGTTCAATGTTCCGCTAAAAGCATAATGGAGATATTCTCAGCTCCTCCTGGAAACTCCTCGAGAATATCCACCTGGCAAAACCCTAGCTTTAAGCTTTGCTCGACCCCTCAAAGGAATTTCTCATAAAGGGTAAACATGGGATGGAATTCTAACAGGACTAGGTTTCACCTGACTTTCCAGCCCCAGACAACAGATCTGTCCCACTTTCACAGGCAGTCAATGATATTCAATTATGAAATTAAAATATGCAGCTTAATCTGGGAGGCATTTGCTAACTTGGAAACTAAATCCAACTACATTGGATTCAGTAAGAAGTCTGACAACACCAGGTTAAAGTCCAATAGGTTTGTTTCAAACACTAGCTTTCGGAGCACTGCTCCTTCCTCAGGTGAATGGATTGTACATTGGATTGTAATACCCACTAAAAGAAAAAGAAGCACTGAGAATGTACACATTTTACTGAGCCCCAACAGTTGGTTATAGCAATGTCCTGTAGTGAATTTCCTCCTTCAGGAAGGTGCTCAGTTGTACCGGAGACATAGCAGGCCCCTCACCAAACTATATGTGAGGGAACATTGCTCATGGGCGGGTCAGGGTCCTGCACAGCTGGCATAAGGAGCATCTGTTTTGACACTCCCATCCCATGCTCCCAGGGACCTCAGAATGGGATGAGCTTCTACAGGATTCCTGAGGTAAAAGAGGACACAGATAACACACAACCTGGCAACCATTCATGGGAACATTCTGGAAATCACTTCATTTCCAATATAGCGGGTTCATTTCTGCTCAGGAATTTCAGGGTCAAAACGATTTACTTAATTTTTTTGTTATGTCTCTCTGATCCAATATCCACAATACTTCTTCATTCAATTTTCTTCAAGAGATTTGACTCACCTCCACCAGATGTCCTATCTGAAAGAAAAAAAATACTTTATCAGTTGGGTCGTGAGATCAAATTCTTAGTTTTATGCATCCTTCATGTATTTGAATTGTGGTTTAAATTTCCCCACAGAGTCAAATTAAACCCAGAGTATTTGGAAAAACTTTCTTTATTTTAATCATTCAGACCCAACTTAATCCATCCTTGCTGCCTTTCAGACAGAACGTTCCTGGGATCTTTTGTTCACTTTGATGTTTGGTCTAGCTCATTGTCATAGACAAAATGTATGTGCTTGCTTACCGCTCATAATCAGTATGTTACTTATGGAAAGAGATGTATTTTCTCATCCTTGGATTGTTTATTCCAATTAAAAAATTTAGCAGCAAGCTTTTGTGAGTTTAAAATAAAGAATTGAGACAGACTCCAATTCCAAAATCCAAACACATATATTTATTAATTGCCTAGATCAACCACCACCAAATACAGAAAACACACAATTATCTTACACTTTAATGACTATTACTATGGAAGGAATACTATCGCAGCACAACGTAAAACTTACATACACAATTTTAGCAATCTTTTAAAAAGACAAAATAGGAACATGCACCCCCTTTCCCCAAAGCCTCAACCACTATACTAGTCCCGGGAGCTTCGCAAGCTGCTGCGGGATACTTACAATCCAAGGCTGATGTTGTAGGAGCAGAGAGTTCAGCATGAGCAGAAGATCCTAAGAGATCGAATGGCCGTTTGACCACCCTTTTTATAGTCCAAAATCCAAGTTTTTTCGCTCCAGTCCAGCTTCTTTTGTGTGAGCATGTCAGTTAGCATTTCAAAGTTCCCGCAGGTCCCGCCCCTTCTCCTGATAGGTCCAGGTAGCCAGCTCCAGTCTCCGGGCAGTTTCCCTCCAGGGTAAACTGCTTCCTGCGCGCTCCATTGTCCTGGGAGATCGCAGTCTTCCACACCTCGTTAAGAAGATGGGATTTTTGAGTCTGCCATTCGCTCGAGATTGCTGCCATTATGACCTGATTATGCTGATGGGTTTTTCAGCTCCGATGGAGACAAGGTCATTATCATGTGTAAGGACTTCTTACCAACACATTGTTTCTTGGCTGGGGGAGTTTCAGGGCTATTAGCATTTCCATTGTGCCTTTTGCTGATCCAATTAGTGCTGTCTGTCTACTGATTAGTTGTAAGTCCAGGGGGGGTTGCTGCAAACATTCCTTTTACACTCACAGACAGCCCTGCAAGCCAAGCTTGCTGGGAAAAATTTGGCAAGAAAGGTGTCCATTTTACAGTTTCTGAGGTTAAAGTCCGGTTTCGCAGTTCAAGGGGACCAGGGGTTGCCCGAGATTCTTACAGTACAGGTGGCAAAGACGTTAAGCATTATGAGCATCACCATCCGGACCGGAGTACAGAATGGACCGCCTGCAGTGCCATAAAAAATACACAACCTCCTTAGTGCGGCCAGGGTGAATAGGCAGCACAGTGCCCCATGCACCAACCCTAATGCAACACATCCATACCTCCCAAACCCGGAGGGTTTCCGAAACCCCACCTTGCACCACATGCCGGCACCCATACGGGCAGCCATGGTCGGGTGCCCTGGGCACTGAGGTCACCAGGCCCTGGGCTCCATGCTTTGTGTTGTTTTCAGTTCTCCCCCCCCCCCCCCCACCTCCCACCCAGGAGAACATAAGAACTAGGAGCAGGAGTAGGCCACCTGGCCCCTCGAGCCTGTTCTGCCATTCAATGAGATCATGGCTGATCTTTTGTGGACTCAGCTCCACTTTCCTGCCCGAACACCATAATCCTTAATCCCTTTATTCGTCAAAAAACTATCTATCTTTATCTTAAAAACATTTAATGAAGGAGCCTCTACGGCTTCACTGGGCAAGGAATTCCATAGATTCACAACCCTTTGGGTGAAGAAGTTCCTCCTAAGCTCAGTCCTAAATCTACTTCCCCTTATTTTGAGGCTATGCCCCCTAGTTCTGCTTTCACCCACCAGTGGAAACAACCTGCCCGCATCTATCCTATCTATTCCCTTCATAATTTTATATGTTTCTATAAGATCCCCCCGCATCCTTCTAAATTCCAACGAGTACAGTCCCAGTCTACTCAACCTCTCCTCATAATCCAACCCTTCAGCTCTGGGATTAACCTAGTGAATCTCCTCTGCACACTCTCCAGCGCCAGAACATCCTTTCTCAGGTAAAGAGACCAAAACTGAACACAATACTCCAGGTGTGGCCTCACTAACACCTTATACAATTGCAGCATAACCTCCCTAGTCTTAAACTCCATCCCTCTAGCAATGAAGGACAAAACTCCATTTGCCTTCTTAAAGATCTGTTGCACCTGTAAACCAACTTTTTGCGACTCATGCACTAGCACATCCAGGTCTCTCTGCACAGCATCATGTTTTAATATTTTATCATTTAAATAATAATCCCTTTTGCAATTATTCCTACCAAAATGGATAACCTCACATTTGTCAACATTGTATTCCATCTGCCAGACCCTAGCCAATTCACTTAACCTATCTAACTCCCTCTGCAGACTTCCGGTATCCTCTGCACTTTTTGCTTTACCACTCATCTTAGTGTCGTCTGCAAACTTGGACACATTGCACTTGGTCCCCAACTCCAAATCATCTATGTAAATTGTGAACAATTGTGGGCCCAACACTGAACCCTGAGGGACACCACTAGCTACTGATTGCCAACCAGAGAAACACCTATTAATCCCCACCCTTTGCTTTCTATTAATTAACCAATCCTCTATCCATGCTACTACTTTACCCTTAATGCCATGCATCTTTATCTTATGCAGCAATCTTTTGTGTGGCACCTTGTCAAAAGCTTTCCGGAAATCCAGATATACCACATCCATCGGCTCCCCGTTATCTACTGCACTGGTAATGTCCTCAAAAAATTCCATTAAATTAGTGAGGCACGACCTGCCCTTTATGAACCCATGCTGCGTCTGCCCAATGGGACAATTTACATCCAGATGCCTCGCTATTTCTTCCTTGATGATAGACTCCAGCATCTTCCCTACTACCGAAGTTAAGCTAACTGGCCTATAATTACCCGCTTTCTGCCTACCTCCTTTTTAAAACAGTGGTGTCACGTTTGCTAATTTCCAATCCACCGGGACCACCCCAGAGTCTAGTGAATTTTGGTAAATTATCACTAGTGCATTTGCACTCGTGCAGAAGGCTGCCCATAACCGCCGGGAGCGGTGGAAAACTGAAGGGGGACCATCGGACCTGCAGCTGAGCAGAGAGCCCTGGTCGTGATCGGCGGCTCAGAGGAAAGGGAAGTGGCTGAGGTAGAGGTCGGCCATGGGCGAGGAAGTGAAACTCCGCTGAGTTGAGTTTCCCATGCCATGTGTGTCAACCTCTTCCCCCCCCCCCCATACCACTCTCACCCCCACACCACCCTCACCCCATTCTCACCCCACACCACCCTCACCTTCACCCCAACCCTCATCTCCACACGCACTCACCCTCATACCACCCTCACCTCCACACCACACTCACCCTCACACCACCCTCACACCCACCACCCTCACTCCCCCCCGGCCTGCGGTCTAATCATGCAACTTGTCTTGTGTCTTGCAGGACCTGCTGGTGATGGTGCGGATCCTTCTGGTGTCCCCCGCCCCTAGCCAGTGCCACAGCTTGAGCCTCCCCGTGTGCCAAGCAGCGATGAGGAGAGCAGCACAGACGGCAGCCCTCAACATGAAACCCAGGACACCCCGGAGCCTGAGTCCAGGGATGACACAGATTTATCATCACAGCTATCTCCAACACCCTCCACTAACCCAGGGACACTCACTTTGGTTGGGCATTTTAGTGAGGAGACTCCTGGGACACCCTCTGGTGCGCACCATACACATGCTCCGGTATATCAGGTGGAGGTAGGAACACTCGAGGGGCTGGATGGTCGGAGGGCGGCCCGACCTCAGGGACAAACTGTCATCTAGATGGGTTTCAGGCCTCTGGAACGGAGAGTCCCATCCATAGCGAAGTCGCAGAGCCAGGGATTGCATGAGGGGTTGTTGGTGAGCATCCAGCATCTGCAGGCGCAGTTGGAGGAGCAAGAGGTGGTGCTGACTATGGCCACCAAGGCCAACACTGCACGGGTGGCATCCATGGTGGAGGCATTGGGGGCGAGAATTCTAGTTATGGATTAGCATGTCCAAGACCTGGGGTATTCTGTGCAGGCACTGGCCAAGACCCAGGACAGGCGCAGCCGTCTCACAGGCAACCATGTGCCACAGCCACTTTGACATTGCAGCGGCACTCCTGCGCATGGCCCAGTCACAGCAGGCCATGGCTGGGAATGTCTGCAGACACAGAGGTAGGTGGCCCAGTTCCAGAGGAAGATGGTGCAGTCACTGGCTGATGTAACACAGACCCAGACGATGGTGGCACAGTCAGAGTGTTATGTAGCAGGACCCAGAAGGCAATGGTCCACTCCCTGTGCTCCATGGCCGCGAGCATCCAGACCCTGGTCGAGACCAGAGCGTGTATCTGGCCTGGCAGCACCAGGTGGTGGGGGAGCCTCAGGGGATAGCTCCACTCACACCTCCCTCTCATGGAGTAGCTGAGGGCCAGCGCTCGCTCCGAGGAAGGAGGAGGTGATGGGCCCCATGCTGGTGACTCCCGCAGGGGAGGTGCTGGAACACCACAGCACCCTCGACTCCCCCACTCCTGTCCCTGGTGCATCTGATTGGCAGCGGGCAGAACAGGGCAGCACCACGCCACCTGGAACACCCGAGCAGCAGCCCGGCCCATCCAAGCCCGGTCGCCCCAGAAGACAGCCACCAACGGGGACCCAAGTCACAAGACAGGAATCATAGCAGGCCATCTCCACTCCTGAGCCATCTGGGTACCCACCTCGGCATAGCATTAGGGCCCCTAAGGACAGAAACTTAGACACCAATTAAATTGGCATGGATACAGTGCACAGTTTAGTTCTAGGGGCTAGGGCACGTATCTGTATATATCTGTGCACATTAAACATTTGTTAACACTGTTAAAACCTGCCTCGGTGCTCTGTCTGATGGGCATGAGGGGTGGGCTGGTCTGGGCTGGTCAGAGAGGGGGCGTGGAGGGAGGGGGAAGGGGAGACATTGTGGTGGGCTGGTATCCCCTTCCCCCCCTTCCTCCACCCCACCCACCATCCCCATCACCACCACCCCAGGGATTTGATGAAACCATACCGTGTGCTGGAATGGCCAGCTCGCCTGCAGGGATCATCCAGGCGAATGGTGGAAAGTGCTATCGTGGTCAGGAGTCAGACGTTGTAAAACGATGCAGAACATCAGTGTCCTTCGCAAGAGCAGGTTGTCATCATCCTCCATCCCATGGACCAGAGTCCCTGTTACTGCAAACCCAGGGCCCGCACCCATGTAGTACTGCGGCAGATATGTATCACAGAGGGGTTTGCAGGTGGGTGTGGTGGGGCTGTGTGGCCGGGGTGGGGGGGGAGAGCGCGGGGATGGTGTGGGTGTGGGATGCAGTGTCCGTGCCCTGGGCAGTCCACCCCCCTGTCAGTGAACCTGCAGGCGATCAGAGCATCCCATGTGTGTTGGCCCTGGCACACATGTCGTGCGGCCTCCCGTGCCTGTCTGGGTCCCATGTCCTGCCCATCCTTGCCTTCCCCGCAGCCTCCTCGTAGGACGAGGCCTGACGTTGATCCTCCTCCTCCAGCACGTCGGCCCCCTGCTGCGCGATGTTCTAGAGGACGCAGCAGGTCGCCATGTGCGGGCGATCCTCCCAAAGTGATCCAGGCATCTGAACCGCATCTTCAGGAGGCCGAGCACTGCTCGAACACGCCCCTAGTCGCTGCATGGGCATCGTTGTAATGGGACTTGGCGTCAGTCTGTGGCTTCCAGCTAGGTGTCATCAACCACGACCTCAGTGGGTAACTCCTGTCAACAAGGTGCCAAACCCCCAGCCAGGGGGGCATCTCGAACATGTCCGGAATCGTTGAATGTACCAGGATGAAGGACAATGTGTACACTGCCCAGGCACAGACGTGCATGGTGAGCAGTTCATGGCCACATATCAGCTGCACATTCATCGAGTGGAACCCCTTTCAGTTTGTGTGCAGCGGCCTGTCACCTACAGGGACATGCATCCCTGGTCTTTGACAACAAGTCATCCAGACTCAAAATATTAGCTCCCTTTTCATTCTGCAGATGCTGTCAGACATGCTGAGATTGTCCAGTATTTTCTGTTTTTGATGCATCCTTAATCACCCCCTGGACCCGGGGCATCCCGTCGATGTCGGCGAACCCCACTGCCCGGGCATCCTGGTGGGCTGGGTCCACATTGAAGTGGATGTATTGTGCTGACTGGGCATATAGGGCCTCCGTGAGGGCACGATGCAGCTGTGCACTGAACTCTGTGAGATCCTGGACAGGTCCCCACTCGGCGGTTGTTGATAATCGGGGAATTCAGCAACTGACCAGGAACTGAATTGAACCGACCATATTCATAGCATCATAGAATCATAGAATTTACAGTGCAGAAGGAGGCCATTCGGCCCATTGAATCTGCACCAGCCCGTAGAAAGAGCTCCCTACCCATGCCCACACCTCCACCCTATCCCAGTAACCCAGTAACCCAGTTACCCCACCCCACCTTTTTGGACATTAAGGGCAATTTAGCATGGCCAATCCACCTAACCTGCACATCTTTGGACTGTGGGAGGAAACCGGAGCACCCGAAGGAAACCCACGCAGACACTGGGAGAAAGTACAGACTCTGCACAGATCGTGACCAAGCCGGGAATTGAACCTTGGACCCTCGAGCTGTGAAGCGACTGTGTTAAACACTGTGCTACCGTGCTGCCCTATATTAATTCTGTGGCTACTATAGCAGGTCAGAGGCTGGTAATTCTGAGATATGTAACTCACATTTTGACTCGCCAGAGCCTGTCCACCATCTGTAAGGCACAAGTCAGGAGAATGATTGGATGCTCTTCACTTGCTTGAATGAGTTCAACTTCAACAACACTCAAGAATCTCAATACCGACAAAGCAGCCCGCCTGATCAGCACCCTATCCACCACCGTAAACACTCATTTCTTCCATCCTGGATGCATATGCACTAAATACAAGATGCACTGTAGTAATTCATCAAGGCTCCTTTGACAGTTCCTTCCAACCTGTGACCTCTACCATCTCAAAGGACGACGACAGCTGATAGATGGGAGCACCATCTTCTGCAAGTTCCCCTCCAAGCCACATACTATTTTCACTAAGAACTACATTGCCATTTCTTCACTGTAATGATATCAAGTCCTGGAATTCTCTTCCCAGCAGCAATGTGAGTGTATCTGCACCAGATAGGCTGCAGTGGTTCAAGAAGGAAGCTTAGCATCATCTTCTCAATACTACTTAGAGATGGGTCGCAAATGCTGTCTTTGTCACTGGCCCCAAAATCCCACAAAATAATTTTAAAAATGCATAAGATATTGTTGTAAATTTATTTGGACAAATAAAAACAGAAAGTGTTGAGTAAATTCATCAGCTCTGGCAGCAAAGATGGAGAGAGAAACAGAGTTAGCGTTTCTAGTTGGTATGACTAAGTAGCCATACAGACTTGAACCATTAGCTTTGCTTCTCTCCCTGAGGATGGTGCCAGACCTGTTGAGCTTTTCCAGCATTTTCTATTTCAGATTTCTAGCATCTGCGGTATTTTGCTTTTACTGCTTGGGGAAATGATGATTTGACTCAGGCACCAACAAGAAAACAGCATTCAACTCTGAGACCAATCACTCATTTAAACAGTGCCAATTTGTAATTTAAACACTGGAGCAGACAAACAATTAAAGACTGACATGTTGGCCTGAGAATGTACAAAGTTGGTGACTCACCCCCCAAGAGTATAATTAGAACAGAAGCAAGCTCAGAAACAGAAGTCTGTTTTCACCAAAAACCACAGAAGAGCCCCAGTTGACTACTAAAAGACTTTGTAAAATAAGTGCTACCATTATGGTGCTGAAAGCTTCAATTTCATTAAAACAGCTATAATTTTTTGTTCCAATATTGTGGTCATTACTGACCCTAAAGTAGCAACCACATCTCCTCTCCAACATGATGTTTTTATATTGACAATTTGTCAGTGGTTTAATGAAGCAATCCGGCCAGTTTCCAATTATAGCGCACATTGGGTGGCCGCTTGGCGAATGCTTGCACCATCCGCCCGATGACACTCTCGAGAAACCGCGACCATTTTCATTGTCATACTTCATTGAAATTTGTTTGAGGAGCTGCAACTGCTCAATGAAATCCAATGGCTCCGTTGTGGAGCTGTTTAGGAAATTAAACCTCAAGCAAGGAGGAGACCATCCTGGGCTGGGATAGTGGGCTAGATTGTCAATTAGCTGTCGGCAATGGGTGGTAAGGTTTTTTGGAGGCCACAAATTCTCATAATAATAATCTTTGTTGGTAACACGAGTAGGCTTATATTAACACTGCAATGAAGTTACTGTGAAAATCCCCTAGTCGCCACCCTCCGGCGCCTGTTCTGGTACATTGAGGGAGAATTCAGACTGCCCAATTCACCCAACAAGCACGTCTTTCGGGACTTGTGGGAGGAAAACAGAGCACCCAGAGGAAACCCACGCAGACAAGGGGAGAAGGTGCAGTCTCCACACAGACAGTGACCCAAGCCGGGAATCGAACCTGGGTCTCGGGCACTGTGAAGCAACAGTGCTAACCACTGTGCTACTGTGCTACCCAAAAGATGAAAGATTCCACCGAAATTCTTCTCCTGACTACAAAACAATCCATGGCACTGAAGCTTGTACAATCCTCGTAGAAACCATTATCATTAAAAAAGATATTTGAATAACCAGTTGATGTGTGAAAGGATGATACAGCAACATTTCACATTTGAAGACTTTTACTGTAACAAATCGACTAAACGCACCTATGATTAAACACAATATTTGTAAGCAACTTTTACTTTAAACGGCAGAACCAAACCTTCCCCTGTTACTTTTAACACAACTGAAAACCCACTGCAGACATTGTTTGAACTGTGCCTTAAATAGTCATTCACTTCTCTGGAACTAGTTCAAAATGATTCTTAGCTTTTTATAATGATAATCTTTATTGTCACAAGTAGGTTTACATTACCACTGCAATGAGGGCTGGATTAGCTCAGTGGGCTAGACAGCTGGTTTTGATGCAGAACAAGGCCAACAGCGCCGGTTCAATTCCCGAACCAGCTTACCTGAACAGGCGCCGGAATGTGGCGACCAGGGGCTTTTCACAGTAACTTCATACTTGTGACAAAAGAAGGTTATTATTGTTATAAACACGGTGAAAAGCCCCTAGTCGCCACATTCTGGCACCTGTTCGGGTACATAGAGGAAGAATTCAGAATGTCCAATTCACTGAACAGCACACATCTTTCGGCACTGTGGGAGGAAACCGGAGCACCCGGAGGAAACCCAAGCAGACACGGGGAGAATGTGCAGACTCCGCACAGATAGTGACCCAAGCCTGGGATCGAACCTGGGACCCTGGCGCTGTGAAGCAACAGTGCTGCCCACTATGCTACCGTGATGCTTTTGAGGGTTTATTTCTATTCCTTTCCCTTCCCAACCAGGTAACTTTTGTCCCCAGATCTGACTTTGATAATAAGGGTTTTTCCTGGTGATTCTCCCTCCAGCACAAGCTAGGCAAATTCTTCAGCCTTGGTTTAACTCCTCATGAATTTGGTCTTTTCAATCTGAGTGCAAGCTCCCACCCACTTTTCTGCATGGTAAACCATAGACACTTCTGGTCTCCAGCTGCTTCTTCTCCCTCAGATCTGGCAGACTGTCTGTGTCTGGGAGTTTCAGTGGTATCTTCAAAAACATTCCCCTCTCAAAGTCCCTATCCAAAGTAACATGAATCACATGGCCCTTATACCAAGGTGGAAATGCTCATTTGTTGACATTGAGACTCCAATTTTCTTTTATCTTGGAAGTAAATGGCAATTTAAAGCATGTTTATTTACAACCTGACATTCTCAACACCTTCCTGGGACTTGGTTGACTAGCAGTCCAACCATCCTCATCACAGTTGCTTTTGCCATTGTCAAAAAACACCTTTTATTCCAGCAAAACAACCTGGGCCGCCCTTTAATCTTTACCAGCCTCATGACTCAGATCTGTTATTCAGACTTCAGAACAGATCACACATTCCCCTTCATTTTGTAAAATCCTAAATTAAAAGACAGTCCCAAAACATCTTACAAAGCTCAGGTAAAAGCAAAACACTGGGGATGCTGGAAATCTGAAATGAAAACAGGAAATGCTGGATTAACTCAGCAGGTCTGGCAGCATCTGTGGAGAGAAACAGAGTTAACATTTCGAGTCCATCTGACTCTTTCACAGGTCGAAGGGTCATATGGAATAGAAAGATTAATTCTGTTTCTCTCTCCACAGATGCTGCCAGACCTTATGAGTTTATCCAGCATTTCCTGTTTTTATAATAATAATCTTTATTAGTCTCACAAGTAGACTTACATTAACACTGCAATGAAGTTACTGTGAAAAGACCCCTGTCGCCACACGCCGGCACCTGTTCGGGTACACTGAGGGAGAATTCAGAATGTCCAATTCACCTAATAAGCGCGTCTTCCTGGACTTGTGGGAGGAAACCAGAGCACACGGAGGAAACCCATGCAGACACGGGGAGAACGTGCAAACTCCACACAGACAGCGATCCAAGCCGGGAATCGAACCTGGGACCCTGGAGCTGTGAAGCAAAAGTGTTAACCACTATGCTACCGTTATTTATATGATATTATAAATCTCAGGTGTTGATTTGATTTTCAAAGTGGCCTGTAGCAGCTCCTTTAAGAACTGTAGGTTAGGTCACTCTATATTTAATATCACTTGATATCACTTGCATCAGGATCTTACAACCTTTATTTAAATAGGGACCTGTTTTAGTTGAAAGCTGAGGTTACCAATTTTTAGAACTTCTTGGAAACTGATCAGCTGGCCAATGGGATATAATATTTTTGAAAAAGTCATTTACTTACACATATTGATGGCAAAGTAGACAGATAAACATTGCCGAATGATAACATGTTATATTTGACTGGGGAGTAAATCTTATTTCCTCATGCACTTGTGGTACATTTTAATCTCTATAATCTTTCAGACTACAGGCTGGAGTGAAGCTGCTGCATGACTGGTTTGGTTCTTTACTTCCAGAATTACTGAACTGTGGTTACTCAACTCAAGGGCAGCACGTTAGCACAGTGGTTAGCACAGTTGCTTCAAAACTCCAGGGTCTCAGGTTCAATTCCCGGCTTGGGTCACTGTCTGTGTGGAGTCTGCACTTTCTCCCTGTGTCTGCATGGGTTTCCTCCGGGTGCTCCGGTTTCCTCCCACAGTCCAAAGATGTGCAGGTTAGGCGGATTACCATATTAAATTGCCCTTACTGTCCAAAAGTTTTTTGGGGTTACAGGGATAGGGTGGTGGTATGGGCTTATGTAGGGTGCTCTTTTGAAGGGCCGGTGTAGACTCAATGGGCTGAATGGCCTCCTTCTGCACTGCAAATTCTGTGATTCTATGATCTGCCTTTGGGCCATATCATAGTTGGATGGTTTGAGACTACCAACCAGCAGGTGGTGGTACAGACACACCATGCGTCCCAAGATCAAGGTCATGTGACCTGGGACTTGTGTATATAAAGAGAGGCGCAACCGGCCTTCTACAGAACAAGAGTGAGAGGGTAATAAGATGTACAGGTAATTGATCAGCATAAGATGTAAGTTCTAGAGGAGTAGCAAGACTACATGATAACTTGCTCTGCATGAGATTGTCATCCTACCATATGAGACATAATAAAATGTTCTTGGTTTGGTCAGATCAAAGTGAGTTCATCATAAAGTAGACCATAGACCACAGAATTTACAGTGCAGAAGGAGGCCATTCGGCCCATCGAGTCTGCACTGGCTCTTGCAAAGAGCACCATACCCAACCGCACACCTCCACCCTATCCCCATAACCTAGTAACCCCTCCCAATACTCAGGGCAATTTTGGACACTAAGGGAAATTTTAGCATGGCCAACCCACCTAACCTGAACATCTTTGCACTGTGGGAGGAAACTGGAGCACCCGGAGGAAACCTACGCACACACAGAGAGAACGTGCAGACTCTGCACAGTGAACCAAGCCGGAATCGAATCTGGGATCCTGGAGCTGTGAAGCAATTGTGCTAACCACTACGCTACCGTGCTGCCAAGGGACCAAACACAACATCAACCAGCTAAAGCAACACCTCATCTTCATCACTTATGATTCTCCTGCAGGCCTTCAGGTGGCGCCCTTGAGGAAGCAGGTCGGATCACTCCCGCCAGCGATGGGCAAACGGACCTTTTCCAAAGGACTTTTTTGGGACCTGGCGACCTGAATCGGTGGAGGGGATGATAGGGAAGAGGCGTTTCCCCCCCCCCCGGGGTATGGACAGCTGGACCAGAAGTGGTCGAGTGGAGTGGCAAGGATCGAAGCGGGAGCAGCGGGGACCCCAGACCAGGCGGTGAAGTATGGCAGACGGCAGGGACCAGGGAGCGGAGGCCCACTGGCCAAGAGAGCAACAGATGGAGTTTTTCAGGAATTGCTTTGCAGAACTGAAGAGGGTCACGCTGGACCCGATGAGAGCGGTAATGGACCGAATGGTCGAGACACAGGCGGTCCAAGAGAAGGCGCTCAGAGAGGTCGAGGTGAAGCTCTCCAGCCAGGCGGACATGGTAACGGAGCTGCAGCACGAGGTGGAGGAGCTGAAATCCCGCCAGAGGAGGATGCAGGAGCAGCTTGAAGAGCTGGGAACAGAACCAGGAGGCAGAACTTGAGGATCGTTGGCCTCCCCGAGGGCTGCGAGGGATCGGATGTGGGTGCATACGTGATGGGTATGCTCGAGGCGCTGATGGGACCGGAGGCCTTCTCTCGACCCCTGGAGTTGGATGGGGCACATAGAGCCCCCGCAAGGAAGCCCAGGACCGAGGGCCTTGGTGGTCCGCTTTCACCGGCTGGCTGACCGGGAACGTGTGCTGCGATGGGCCAAGGCGGAGAGGAGCAGCAGGTGGGAGAACTGCAAGGTGCGCATCTACCAGGACTTGGGAACGGAGCTGGCCAAGAGGCGTGCAGGATTCATCAAGGTAAAGGCAGCCCTCTACAAAAAGGAGGTGAGGTTTGGAATGCTGTATCCTGCGAAGCTTTGGGTTACGTTTGAGGAACTCTATTACTACTTCGAGACACCAGAACAGGTTTGGACTTTCATCAAAGATAAGAAGCTGGACTTGAACTAACGGGCACTTAATTTTTCCAGTGTTGTACAGTGGCGGCGGTCTGTTAACCTAACTTGTCCTGACTAGGAGTGGACTTTTATTAAAAGAAGAAGCTGGACTTGTACTAAAGGACTCTGGGCTCTCAGAGCTTTTGTGTGGCAGCGGTTTGTTAAATTATCCTGTACTGTAATGTTTTATCCAAGATTGTTTTCAGCCTGGACAGAGAGCGGGGGCTGGAGGGCGCACTGCTTAGGGTGTTTTGGGGAGATTGCAACGAGAGGGGGGGTGGGGGGGGGTGGAGGAGAGAGGGGCCCTGCAAAGGGGGCCCTGCACTTGGTATCTTTCGGCGGGTGTTCGGGGCCACTGATAGGGGGATGGGCTAGGGGCTGGTTAAGGGACTTGAAAGGGCGCAGGGAGATACAATCAGGTTAATGGGTCCTTGGTGTGTGGGGGGAAAGGCCTGAGCACTCGGGCGGGAGACAGTCAGGCGCCAAGGGCAGGGGTCAGCGTAGCTAGCGTAGGTCAGGGGGCACCAGGGAGAGTAGGAGGAGGGTCGGGCCAGGACCAAGCGCAGGGCTGACCTGGTAGGTCAGGCCTCGGGGGGCAGGGGAGGTCGGGGAGGGTGGCAGATGAGAAGTAGAGCAGAGGAGACTTAAGTGGGCAAGGGGGGGGGGGGGGGGGGTGACCAGGGATTCCCCCGGGGGAGAAAGTCGCTCGCAGACTCTCGGAGCAGCGCAGGAAACCGACAGCAGCAGCACCCGAGTGGAGGGGGGGGGGTTAGAGCCACATTAGTTTAGTTGAACACGGATGGTATGGGCAAACAGAGCTGATAGGGGAAGTGCCTTATTAACATGTTTATTCTTTCCCACTGTTCGTTTTCACTATGTTAAGGCTCTTTGCATAGGGCCTTTTTTTCTCTTTGTAGATGTTACAAATATGTTTTAAATAAAAAATTTCAACAACAAAAAAAAAAGATTACTCCTGAAGGGTGAACATAATCCTTGTTTTCATTTTTTAATGACAAGCTTTGATCTACTTCTTCATACAGTCCTATATTTTGCTCCAGCATCAAATATAAGCAGATCATGGATTTCCCCCTTTCAAAAATCATGAACGGCAGAATGTTTGTTCAAACAACTCCTCTCTCTTTTCCTTTGTATCAGACTTTCCCCAAGCTTCCAATGACTTTGTTCCAACCCATATCACTTTGTGGCTCCTCCAAGCTTTTACCAAACTCATTGACTTCATTAGACACATCTCTTGAACCTCTGATCCTCTCCCAACTTTACTCCTCACCCCACTGTTACCTCTACTTGGCTGAAATAAAATTGACATTCTCAATGGGTCTACCTTATTAATTTCTGCCAATCATCATACGCGTTTGCTGTCATTACCTCCCACACCTTAGTCAAAATAATTAGCACTGTGTAACTGGCACACATATCCATTGTTCCATTCAGCTAGAAAGTTCCTGTCAGTGTGCTCCATGCACATTGCTCCATTTTCGATGTCTTCAATTTAATTTTCGCCTTGCCCAAGAGTGCTCTGCCCATAATCACTAAAAGCATGTTTTGTGACTATGATTATGGTGTATGGTCTCTTGTTCATGTCTTTTATTTCTTTGCAATTTTAACCACTCTTAACCATTCCATCCTCTAACATATGTTCTTAATGAGACACCTCAGTGACACTATTCTAACTTGGTTCCACACCTACCATGCTCCACGTAGCCAGCACTTTTTCTCTTAACATGTCTTTGTCTCTCGTCCCATCCAATCACCTTGGTTACACCCACTGTGGTCAACAAATTAAATGATAGATCGTATCAAACTTAAAGAACGGGATTAAATAAAAGGAAAAATGGAAATCCAGTGGACTTCAAGAGCTGATAAAACCTCAAAACATTACACCAAATCTCATAAGAGATGCAAAAGTGAATATGGAAACAAAACCTTGCAAGACATATCAAAGCAGCACGGTAGCATTGTGGATAGCACAATTGCTTCACAGCTCCAGGGTCCCAGGTTCGATTCTGGCTTGGGTCACTGTCTGTGCGGAGTCTGCACATCCTCCCCGTGTGTGCGTGGGTTTCCTCCGGGTGCTCCGGTTTCCTCCCACAGTCTAAAGATGTGCAGGTTAGGTGGATTGGCCATGATAAATTGCCCTTAGTGTCCAAAATTGCCCTTAGTGTTGGATGGAGGTGTTGACTTGGGTAGGGTGCTCTTTCCAAGAGCTGGTGCAGACTCGATGGGCCGAACGGCCTCCTTCTGCACTGTAAATTCTATGAAAGCGGACAGCAAAAGCTTTTAAAACAATATTAAGAGAAAGGAAATCAGAAAGGCAAATATATACCCATTAAAATTGGACACAGACTGTAATGGAAAGTAAAGAAATCATTGAATTATAAAACAATGCAACACTGAAGGAGGCCATTTGGCCCCTTGTGTCAGTTCTGTGCCAGCAATCCAATTTTTCCCACTCCCCAGTTCTTTATCCACAGCCCTGCAAATTATTCCTCTTCAATTATCAATCCAATTTCCTTTTCAAAGCTACTGTTGAATCTACTCTTTCAAGTATTGAATTCTAGATTATAACTACTCACTACGTAAAATAATTGCACACACTTTGCCTCTTATTTTGCCAATTATCTTACTTCTATGTCCTCTAGTTAACACTCCTTCTGCTGCTGGAAGCTAGTTCTCCTTATTTACTCTATAAAAACCCTTCATGATTTTATTCTCTCCCACAAGTGGAAACATCCCTATGGTATCTGTAGTGTTCTTGACAAATGGCCTGATTTATAGTACAAGAACACTTGTAGCTAAAGCTATAAATGATTTATGAACATTAACTGTGGGTAAACTATATACAAAACAGCAGATGAATAACAGTAAGACCAAGCACAAGCAACCTCTCGCCAGCATCCTCCAGCCAGTCTGAGAGGCCACCTGACTCTAACATTCACTTATATGCTAATGAGACTCCTAGTGGTCAATCGGTGAATTACAACACAACCATGATATCACCTCATCCCCTCTCCTTTGAAGAAATAAATCAATACATTATCATCAGCATTTTTACATGTGATATCATAAGCCTATGAGTCTATCAGTATTATTATTTTTTTGAATTTTTAAAACTGGTTTAACAAATATATATATACACACAAGAACAGCAAGCATTGTATGTCCAAATCGTCCAAATCTACAAATTAAATTGATTAGGTTTTCTTCTGACTCTGGTTGATCGTCTCAAAGTTTGACCTTGCTGCTCAGAATTGTTCTCCATGATATTCTCATGCTCGGAAACTATCTGAACTATCTGAAACTGCAGCTGATGTTGATCCTGATGTTGATTTGTCATCCATCACGCCTTCTCTGGTTTTCAAGAATGCGTGACGATTTCTTCTTAAAACCAACCTTTCTTCTATCTGTACATTGTAGGAACGAGGTGCTACTTCTTCAAGTACAATGGCTTTTCCTGACCAATTGCCTGAAACTTCTACTCTCATAATGACATCACTACTCAGAGATTTAAAGTTCTACTTTTATTTTGCCTTTTCTGCATTTCCTCCTTCTTTACCAAGTATGGAAGTGTGGTTCTGTTCATGAGTAACTGCTGGCGATCTACCATATGACAATGGTGACACTCTGTAACTCAGTCGTACAAGATATGGTTCAGACTGGCTGTCCATTGATTTCCTCAACAATTGTTTAACAACATGTACACCTGTTTTGGTTTTTCCATTGGCTTGAGGCTACAAAGGACTCAAAGTGATGTGATGCCGTGTTTTTCAAGCTTCCTGTTCTTGGTGTGCATATAGGGGTGTAGTACTGGTGTGTCGTCTGCTTGGCGGTGTCCCACAGCTGGTCTGCTGCGTCCTGAGTGCAAGTTGAGAATATGGACTCTATCTTGGTTTCCGGGTTACGGCGTCTACTGTAGAGCTGGTGCACGAGGTGGTTGAGGAGTGTGAGAGAGGTGCGATGGCAGAGTCTCACAGCGCAGTCTGTGTTGTAGTTCGATTTCAGTGGGTTTGTGGTCTGTATTCCTTTCAAGACCTTGTCTGCATTCTTGCATCTATATAGAAACTTGATGTCAGTGTCTATATGCGCGATCTTCTTGGAGATCCTCTCCACTTTGAGCTGGCAGTTTGCGGTATCGATGCCATGATGTGGAGATACAAGCGTTGGACTGGGGTGGGCACACAACGCCAGGTTAAAGTCCAACAGGTTTATTGGAATCACTAGCTTTAGGAGCATAGCGGTGAGTGAAGAGGAGGTTACACAAATACATCATATAAAGACAAAGCCAATGATGTAGATGATATTTTGAATCCGAGTCTTTGCAGGTAATTAAATCTTTACAGGGCCCGACGGTGCGACTGGAGAGAGGGATAATCATAGGTTAAAGGGGTGTGAATTGTCTCAAGCCAGGACAGTTGATAGGATTTTGCAAGCCCAGGCCAGAGGGTGGTGGGTTAAATGTAGTTAAATGTAGTGAGACATGAATCCAAGGTCCTGTTTGAGGCAGTGCTCATGAATGTGGAACATGGCTATCAATTTCTGTTCGGCGATTCTGCGTTGTCGTGTGGCCTGAAGGCCGTCTTGGAGAATGCTTACCCGAAGATCAGAGGCTGAATGCCCTTTGACTGCTGAAGTGTTCCCTGACTGGAAGGGAAAATTCCTGCCTGGTGTTTGTTGCAATTGTAGCTAAAGCTATAAATCAAATCCAAATCCAAATCATCTTCCTTCCTAACTCCCTCTATTCTGCTTTTAGGACCGTATCCCTTTTTTTACCTATGTCGTTGGTACCAATGTGTTCCACGACCACTGGTTGTTCATCCTGCCCCTTCAGAATGTCCTGTACCCGCTCCAAGGCATCCTTGACCCGAGCACCAGGGAGGCAACATACCATCCTATTGTTTGAAGCCACAGAAACACCTATCTATTCCCGTTACAATTGAATCCCCTATAACTATTGCATTCCTGCACTTTTTATTCCTCCCCTCTGCCGAGAACGAACCGTAGTACAGTGAATTTGGCTGCTGCAGTTTTCCCTTGAGAGGTCATTCCTCTCAACAGTAGCCAAAGTGGTATATCTGATTTTCAGGGGAATGGCCACAGGAGATTTGTGCACTGCCTCTTGTTCTGCCTGGTGGTCACCCATTGCCTTCCTGTCTGTGGAGTCTGAAGCTGTGGTGCGATCACCTCGCTATACGTGCTATCGACGACACTCTCTGCCTCGCGAATGCTCGACAGTGTCCTGAGCTAACACTCCAGCTCCGACACCCAGACTTCCAGGTACTGTAGCGAGAGGCACCCTGAACATCTGCTGGTCCCGGGCACTGAAAATGTTCCCGGCTTCCCACATGAAGCAAGAGAAACAAATGAAGGCTTTGAGCTTTCCTGCCATGACTTACCCCTTTAAATTAAAGTTTTGGAAGATGCTTCATATTGGATTATATCCAATTCTCTGTGGCCCCTCTTCCTTTGTCCTCGTTACTACCAATTATAGCCTTTACAGATTATAAACCACAAGAAGTATTTTCAAACTGTAAGTGATAAAAGTTGCAAGAACTTACTGACCTTACCCACTGCTTACCCTTCCAGCACCTCTTTCCGCTCTGCACCAAATTCTCACTCAGTTTCAAATTCCCTGAGTTTCAAACTCACTTTGGCTGTGTCTCACTCCAGATATGGGGCAGGATTCTCCGACCCCCCCCGCCGGGTCGGAGAGTCACCAGGGAGGCGGCATGAATCTCGCCCCTGCAGGCTGATGAATTCTCCGGCGCCGGGGATTTGGCGGGGGCGGGAATTGCACCGCACTGGTTGGCGGCCGCTAGCAGCTGAGTGGCCGCCCGTTTTCGGCCAGTCCTGCCGGCGTAAATTAGAGTAGGTCCTTACCGGCGGGACCTGGTGGCACGGGCGACCTCCGGGGTCCTTGGGGGGGCGCGGAGGGGTCTGGCCCCGGGAGGTGCACCCACAGTGGCCTCTCCCGTGATTGGGGCCCACCGATCCGCGGGCGGGCCTATGCCGTGGGGGCACGCTATTCCTCCGCGTCGGCTGCTGTGGTCCTCTGCCATGGCTGACTTGGAGAAGATCTCCGCTGTGCATGTGCTGGGATGACGCCAGCACACGCTGGCGCCCCCGCGCATGCGCCAACTCGCGTTTCCCGGGGGAGGCCCTTCGCCGCCGGTTGGTGTGGCGCCAAGCCCCTTCCCCGCCGGCTGGCGTGGCGCAAACCACGCCGGCGCCGGCCTAGTCCCTGAAGGTGCGGAGGATTCCGCACCTTTGGGGCGGCCCGACGCCGGAATGGTTCTAGCCACTCCTCGGCGCAGGGACACCTGCCGCGGGGTAGGGGAGAATCCCGCCCATGGTCTCTCCCACTGCTCGTGTGCAAAGCTCACTAAGAACAAAAGAACAAAGAAAAGTACAGCACAGGAACAGGCCCTTTGTCCCTCCAAGCCTGTGCCGACCATGCTGCCCGACTAAACTACAATCTTCTACACATCTTGGGTCCATATCCCTCTATTCCCATCCTATTCATGTATTTGTCAAGATGCTCCTTAAATGTCACTATCGTCCCTGCTTCCACCACCTCCTCCGGCAGCGAGTTCCAGGCACCCACTACCCTCTGTGTAAAAAACTTGCCTTGTACATCTACTCTAAACTTTGTCCCTCGCACTTTAAACCTATGTCCCCTAGTAATTCACCCCTCTACCCTGGGGAAAAGCCTCTGACTATCCACTCTGTCTATGCCCCTCATAATTTTGTAGACCTCTATCAGGTCGCCCCTCAACCTCCGTCGTTCCAGTGAGAACAAATCGAGTTTATTCAACCACTCCTCATAGCTAATGCCCTCCATACCAGGTAACATCCTGGTAAATCTCTTCTGCACCCTCTCTAAAGCCTCCACATCCTTCTGGTAGTGTGGCGACCAGAATTGAACACTATACTCCAAGTGTGGCCTAACTAAGGTTCTATACATCTGCAACATGACTTGCCAATTCTTATAATCAATGCCCCGGCCAATGAAGGCAAGCATGCCGTATGCCTTCTTGACTACCTTCTCCACCTGTGTTGCCCCTTTCAGTGACCTGTGGACCAGTACACCTAGATCTCTCTGACTTTCAATACTCTTGGGGGTTCTACCATTCACTTTATATTCCCTACCTGCATCAGACCTTCCAAAATGCATTACCTCACAGTTGTCCAGATTAAACTCCATCTGCCATCTCTCCGCCCAAGTCTCCAAATGATCTAAATCCTGCTGTGTCCTCTGACAGTCCTCATCGCGATCTGCAATTCCACCAACCTTTGTGTCACCTGCAAACTTACTAATCAGACCAGTTACATTTTCCTCCAAATCATTTATATATATTACGAACAGCAACGGTCACAGCACTGATCCCTGCGGAACACCACTAGTCACAGCCCTCCAATTAGGAAAGTACCCTTCCATTTCTACTCTCTGCCTTCTATGACCTAGCCAGTTCTGTATCCACCTTGCCAGCTCACCCCTGATCCTGTGTGACTTCACCTTTTGTACCAGTCTACCATGAGAGACCTTGTCAAATACCTTACTGAAGCCCATATAGACAACATCCACTGCCCTACCTGCATCAATCATCTTTGTGACCTCTTCGAAAAACTCTCTCAAGTTAGTGAGACACGACCTCCCCATCACAAAACCATGCTGCCTCTCACTAATACGTCCATTTGCTTCCAAATGGGAGTAGAACCTGTCTCGAAGAATTCTCTCCAGTAATATCCTTACCACTTATGTAAGGCTCACTGGCCTGTAGTTCCCTGGATTATCCTTGCTACCCTTCTTAAATAAAGGAACAACATTGGCTATTCTCCAGTCCTCCGGGACATCACCTGAAGACAGTGAGGATCCAAAGATTTTTGTCAAGGCCTCAGCAATTTCCTCTCTAGCTTCCTTTACTATTCTGGGGTTGATCCCACCAGGCCCTGGGGACTTGTCTACCATAATATTTTTCAAGACGCCCAACACCTCATCCTTTTGGATCTCAATATGACACAGGCTATCTACACACCCTTCTCCAGACTCAACATCCACCAATTCCTTCTCTTTGGTGAATACTGATGCAAAGTATTCATTTAGTATCTCGCCCATTTCCTCTGGCTCCACACATAGATTCCCTTGCCTATCCTTCAGTGGGCCAACCCTTTCCCTGGCTACCCTCTTGCTTTTTATGTACGTGTAAAAAGCCTTGGGATTTTCCTTAACCCTATTTGCCAATGACTTTTCGTGACCCCTTCTAGCCCTCCTGACTCCTTGTTTAAGTTCCTTCCTACTTTCCTTATATTCCACACAGGCTTCTTCTGTTCCCAGCCTTCTCGTCCTGACAAATGCCTCCTTTTTCTTTTTGACGAGCCCCACAATATCTCTCATTATCCAAGGTTCCTGAAATTTGCTGTATTTATCCTTCTTCCTCACAGGCATATGCCGGTCCTGAATTCCTTTCAACTGACACTTGAAAGCCTCCCACATGTCAGATGTTGATTTACCCTCAAACATCCGCCCCCAATCTAGGTTCTTCAGTTCCCGCCTAATATTGTTATAAATAGCCTTCCCCCAATTTAGCACATTCACCCTAGGACCTTATCCTTGTCCACCAGCACTTTAAAACTTACTGAATTGTGGTCACTGTTCCCGAAATGCTCCCCTACTGAAACTTCTACCACCTGGCCGGGCTCATTCCCCAATACCAGGTCCAGTACAGCCCCTTCCCTAGTTGGACTGCCTACATATTGTTTTAAGAAGCCCTCCTGGATGTTCCTTTCAAACTCTGCCCCGTCTAAGCCCCTAGCACTAAGTGAGTCCCAGTCAATATTGGAGAAGTTGAAGTCTCCCATCACAACAACACTGTTGTTTTTACTCTTCTCCAAAATCTGTCTACCTCTCTGCTCCTCTATCTCCTGCTGGCTGTTGGGAGGCCTGTAGTAAACCCCCAACATTGTGACTGCACCCTTCTTATTCCTGATCTCTACCCATGTAGCCTCACTGCCCTCTGAGGTGCCCTCCTATAGTTCGGCTGTGATATTCTCCCTAACCAGTAGCGCATCTCCGCCACCCCTTTTACATCCCCCTCTATCCCACCTGAAACATCTAAATCCTGGAACGTTTATCTGCCAATCCTGTCCTTCCCTCAACCAGGTCTCTGCAATGGCAACAACATCATAGTTCCAAGTACCAATCCAAGCTCTAAGTTCATCTGCCTTACCCTTAATATGTCTTGCATTAAAACATATGCACTTCAGGCCACCAGATCCGCTGTGTTCAGCAACTTCTCCCTGTCTGCTCTGCCTCAGAGCCCCACTGTCCCTATTCCGTAGTTCTCCCTCAAGGCTTTCACCTTCTGACCTATTGCTCCAGTGCCCACCCCCCTGCCATATTAGTTTAAACCCTCCCGTGTGAAACTAGCAAACCTCGCGGCCAGGATATTTATGCCTCTCCAGTTTAGATGCAACCCGCCCTTCTTATACAGGTCACACCTGCCCCGGAAGAGCTCCCAGTGGTCCAGATAACGGAAACCCTCCCTCCTACACCAGCTGTTTAGCCACGTGTTTAGCTGCTCTAGCTTCCTATTTCTAGCCTCACTGGCACTTGGCACAGCGAGTAATCCCAAGATTACAACCCTAGAGGTCCTGTCTTTTAACTTTCTGCCTAGCTCCCTGAACTCCTGCTGCAGGACCCATTTCTCTGCCTGCACCTTGGGTGTGACGACATTTATATAACTGCTATCTATGACACTTTCCGCCACCTGCATGCGCCTAAGTGCATCCAATTGCTGCTCCAACCGAACCATGCGGTCTGTGAGGAGCTCCAGATGGGTGCACTTCCTGCAGATGATGCCATCCGGGAAGCCTCCTGGACCTGCCACATCTCACAGTCAGAGCACTGCACCCCTCTAATTGACATTGCGTCAAGTAATTAGTAAATTAAATTTAAACATTTTTTTTAGAAAAAATGTTACTGTTAACTATATGTTTTCTAGCACTAGATTTCTACTATAAATGTGAAAGCTAAATACAGTACTCTCCAATCTCTGGCTTAGATACCCCTCTAAATTATAATTAAGTAATTAAGTAATTATGTTTAATTAGTTTAACAATGCTTAATTTTTAAATTTAGTGTAGATTCCCAACCAGCCAATCAGGTCACAGCTTTACTGTGATGTCACTTCAGTTTTCCCCCCTCCCCCACACAATTTGAAAAGGTAATAAAAATAAATACAAATCACTTACCTTCCCTGGTTCTCAGATGCTCTCTGGTTCTCTCCCTGCAGATTAAAAGTTACAGGCCATAAGAAAGAGAAAGAACAAAACAGTAGGGAAAAAGCATCTCCCACTCTGCACCAAATTACCTCACTGCACCAAATTACCAAGTTCCAAATTCCAACTCTGGATGTGTCTCACTCCGGCTGTGTCTCCTTGACTTGCGCAAAGCAAGTAACTCTATTGATGGACATCAGGAATTCCCATTGACAGCGGCGGTAGAAGAAAATCTCGCTGCCAGTGCATGGCGCACCGTTTCCTGCCGCCGGGAAATGCACAGCTGGGAGGCCGGAGAATCCCACCTACTGATTCTCACATTCTAACCATTCCCTGTGTCATTAAATCATTCCTGAAAGAAAGAATTACTTGATTTAAAAAGCCCTTTTCACGACCTGAATATGCCCTCTGGACTGGTGGCTGCAGGGAACGATGACACCCACATGCCCCGACGCATACATGCACACACCTTCCCCCATACCAGCCAAACTCCTACCTGCACACATTGCTGAAAGAGGGACCCTGAAATGCTCACCAATCCCAACTCTGGCTTCTCGTTGTCCAGTTGATTCAATTGATGCATCCCTTGACACAGCCCTCCACTGCCCTCAAGCATACCGCTGGCAACACTCTGAACTGCCCGACAGCAGCTACATGCTGGTGAGTGCCAACCTGTCATAGCCTATGTCCTACCCTTTTCCATTTCTTTGTTGACACTCAGGCCCAGGTGGTTGTTAATTGGATGGCATGTAACTTGTGCTCTCACTGAACAATTTCTCCTTTAACATGTCTCATTTCCTCCAAACCAAAGGTGTGGCTATAGATACCTGCATGGGTCCCAGTTTTGCCTGCTCTTTTTAGGGTATGTAGAACATTACTTGTTCCAGTCCTACTCTGGCCCCATCCCACAACTCTTTTATCAGTACATCGATGACTCTTTCGGTGCCATCATGTTCTGAGTGTCTGGACCTGGAAATGTTTTAACATTTTGTTTCCAATTTCCACCCCTCTATCACCTTCACATGGTCCATCTCTGCCACTTCCCTTCCTTGACCTTTATATTTCAATTTCTGGGGACAAACTGTCCACTAATATCCATTACAAACCCAACGACTCCCACAGCTACCTCAACTACAGCTGCTGACATGTCTTCATTCTTCCTTAATCGTGGTTTGCCATCCACTGTGGTTGACCGGGCTCTCAACCGCGTTCGACCCATCTCCCGCACCTCTGCCCTCACCCCCTCTCTTCCCTTCCAGAACCAGGATAGAATTGTAAATGTGACTCTAAAATCTTTGACACTTCCGGGGTGCGTATCCCTCAATTCCCAACCTATTCATGTATTTGTCAAGTGTGGCCTAACTAAGGTTCTATACAGCTGCAACATGACTTGCCAATTTTTATACTCAATGCCCCGGCCAATGAAGGCAAGCATGCCATATGCCTTCTTG
Source organism: Scyliorhinus torazame (assembly GCF_047496885.1). Lineage (NCBI taxonomy): Eukaryota > Metazoa > Chordata > Chondrichthyes > Carcharhiniformes > Scyliorhinidae > Scyliorhinus > Scyliorhinus torazame. The sequence continues at coordinate 278,255,070 of NC_092709.1, forward strand.
ACTACCTTCTCCACCGATGTTGCCACTTTCAGTGACCTGTGGACCTGCACACCAAGATCTCTCTGACTGTCAATACTCTTGAGGGTTCTACCATTCCCTACCTGTATTAGACCTTCCAAAATGCATTACCTCACATTTGTCTGGATTAAACTCCATCTGCCATCTCGCCGCCCAAGTCTCCAAATGATCTAAATCTTGCTGTGTTCTCTCACAGTCCTCATCGCTATCCGCAATTCCACCAACCTTTGTGTCGTCCGCAAACTTACTAATCAGACCAGTTACATTTTCCTCCAAATCATTTATATATACTACAAAGAGCAAAGGTCCCAGCACTGATCCCTGCGGAACACCACTAGTCACAGCCCTCCAATCAGAAAAGCACCCTTCCACTGCTACTCTTTGTCTTTTATGACCTAGCCAGTTCTTGTATCCATCTTGCCAGCTCACCTCTGATCCCATGTGACTTCACCTTTTGTACCAGTCTGCCATGAGGGACCTTGCCAAAGGTCTTACTGAAGTCCATATAGACAACAGCCACTGCCCTACCTGAATCAATCATCTTTGTGAGCTCCTCGAATAACTAGATCAAGTTAGTGAGACACAACCTCTCCTTCAAAAAACCGTGCTGCCTCTCGCTAATACGCTTCCAAATGGGAGTAGATCCTGTCTCAAAGAATTCTCTCCAGTCATTTCCCTACCACTGACGTAAGGCTCACCGGCCTGTAGTTCCCTGGATTATCCTTGCTACCCTTCTTAAACAAAGGAACAACATTGGCTATTCTCCAGTCCTCCGGAACATCACCTGAAGACATTGAGGATCCAAAGATTTCTGTCAAGGCCTCAGCAATTTCCTCTCTTGCTTCAACAACTTCAAACATTTTATTTTTAAAAGTGCCTACAATTAGCCTCCAGCTTGCAAAAATATTCATCATATTGGTGTCAAAAAGATAGTTTTGGCATATTTTAGCAATAATCCCCAGCTAAGACATAAACTCATCTTGTTTGCTTTAATTTAACAAAAGAAACAGAAAGAAAGTTCCTTGACTCTTGTCAAAAGACCTCAGGCATTTGTAAGGGCTTTATGAGGATTATATTTTTGACAGTCATTAAATATGGTCTAGAAGGCTTGCACAATATTTGCTGTCGCTTTGAACATTCATTGTTGACATTTTCAATATTGTTGACAAGACGAGACTTGTTTGTAACCAAAGCTGTCTCTTGCTTATTTGAAACCAGGATTTATTTGGAGGCTCAAGGTACGTTGCTTTGCCTTTGGATTATTCCAACAAGTTGTTGGCATTTTAAGGTATGGTCACCAGATAATAGAATTGTATGATACTTGTACATCAAAAACCATACATTTTCTGAAGCAAGTGAATGAAAAACAACTATCCCAGGTGAGTTGTGTAACTGTTGTTAAACAGAACTGAGATTACATAATTGTTTACAAAGCAAATTCTGTGGATTTTGTCATAAATTGTATTGGCAAAGATAAAAATCAGAATGAGCTTGAGGGAAAATATATTTGTGAAGTAAATGTGCACCGGCAATGTTGCTGTCGGAATGTAATAATTGCTGAAAGTTGTTCATTGATCAACTGAAGATAGTGAGTAAATATCTTCTGCTTGGCAATGTTCCCGCTAAACTATGTGCATTCATGGCTGCTCCGCAACCTATAAGGTAAGCCCTGTTTCGTGTTAAATACCGCTCCTGCTTGAAGCAACCATGCAAAATATGGAGGGTACCATATATCAAAAAACTCCGATACAAAAACATTACAATGGGCATGTTGGTCCCTGGTATTCTAAATCTTTGCCAATTTTATTGTTATGGGAGTTATTTTGCCTCATTATTTTACAAGCAGGGCACTCTAACCTAAAGGTTTGCAGAGTCCATTTCCGTGCTTGTAAATATTTTAAGCAAGTTATATCAGTTTTATGAATGCAGATTTCAGGTTATACTTTACAGTTTTTGTGTATATGCCTAAGGTATTTGAAGTATTTCCTGCTGATCTATACCTTGATGTGATTATTTATATGATCAGTTTTGCCCAGCTGCTTTTGCAATAATCAGAAAGCAATGATACTTGCATTTATATGGTACTTTTCACAACTTCAGGAACTTCCAAAGCCCTTATTAAGCCAATGGACTTTTAAATGTAGTCACTGTTGTAATGTAGGACACATGGAAGTCTATTTTCAAATGCAAACAGTAATGTGATAATGACGAGGTATTCTTTTTTATCCTGTGGTGTTGGCAGTGAAATAAATATTGTGCAGGACACAGTGGAGACCTTCACTACTCTTCTTAGGAATAGTGTCATAGAGTTTTCTACATCCACAAGAGAGGCCAGTTGGGGCCTAGGTTTAATGCTTCATCTATAATACGACTCAACTCACTGTGCAATATTCCTACAGTACTACGCTGAAATATCAGTCAAGATTATGTGCTTAATTGGGGCTTGAACTCACAAACTTTGACTCAAAGGTGAATGTGTTACCCCTGAGCCATGGCTGACCATGAGAAGGGAGCCATTGATGCCTTTCTCAAAAACTAACTAATTAAACCCAAAAGCAGACTAATCTAGACCTGGAAATGTCTAATATTACTGGGTTAATTAATGGCCCAATTGTAAATGTGACTCTAGGCAGCAGTGATCATAACATGATTGAATACCGCATTCATTTTGAGGAATAGAGGAGTAGATCTAAGAATAGTATTTTAAACTTAAATAAAGGCAATTATCGGGGTATGAAGACAGAGCTGGCGAAAGTGCACCGAGAAATTAGGTTAAGTGATAGACAAATAGAGATGCAGCGGAAGAAATTTAAGGAGATACTTTTCAGAACATTCAGCAAAGATACATTCCAGACTCTAAGGGATGGATGCTTCATTTCTGGCTAATTAAGTTAAAAATAATATAAAATTTAAAGAAAAAGTGTACAACTGTGTGAAGATTAGTGGCAGGTCAGAAGATTGGACAGAATATAAAAAACAGCGAAGAATAACTGAAAAATAAGAACAAGGGAGAAATTGAATGTTGATCCTCAAGAGATGGTGAGACGTCTAACAGGTTTATTTGAAATCAGAAGCTTTCAGAGCGCTGCTCCTTCATCAGGTGACGTTACTGTTAGACTTTAACCTGGTGTTGTGAGACTTCTTACTATTCGCACCCCAGTCCAGCACTGGCATCTCCACCTAGGGAAGTCTAGGGAATTAATAATGGGAAATAAGGAAATGGTGGAAGCATTGAACTAGTATTATATGTTTATCTTCAATGTCGAAGGCACAGATAACATCCCAGAAATAATTGTAAATCAAGCGATGAAAGGGAGGAAGGAACTTAAAACAATTACAATCACCAGGGAAAGAATACTGAGCAATTATTAGAACTAAAGCTGACAAGGCATCAGGTAGTGACTGAGTTCATCCTAGAATCTTAAAGAAGTGGCTGCTGAGATAGTAGCTCCATTGGTTTTAATTTGCTAAAATTCCCTAGATTTTGGAAAGGTCTCATCAGATTGGAAATTAGTAAATATAATTCCTATTTTCAAGAATGGAAAGCGACAGAAAGCAGGAAACCACAGGTTGTTTGGTTAACATCTATTTAGGGAAATTGCTTGAATCTATTATTAAGTAGGTTGTAGTGGCAAACTTAGAAAATATTAATACAATCAGGCAGAGTCAGCATGGTGTTGTGAAAGGGAAATCGTGTTTGACTAACTTGTTTTCAGAATTATTTGAAGAAGTAACAAGGAACATGAGTAAAGAGGAGCTGAAGATGTAGATTAGATTTGATTTCCAGAAGGGATTTAACAAATTGCTACACAAAACAAAAGTTCATGTTTCATGTGTGTTTTTGTAGCTGTTGAATACAACTGAGTGGCTTGCTAGGCCATTTTAGAGGGCATTCAAGAGTCAACCACATTGCTGTGGACCTGGAATCACATGTAGGCCAGACCAGGTAAGGATGACATATTTCGTCCCCTAAAGGACATTAGTGAACCAGATGGGTTTTTACGACAATCGATTCATGGTTATCATTGGACTTTTTTAATTCCAGATATTTTATTGAGTGTAAATTTCATCATCTGCCATGGTGGTATTCGAACCTGGGTCCCCAGATCATTATCCTGGGTCTCTGGATTTCTAGTCCAGCGACAATACCACTATGCCACCAACTCCCCTTAAAAATGTTTGTATGTTTTAATTTAGATTATGGTCAAATGATTTTAAAATCACCCAGGGCATTTTGCTGTCACTGTCCTTGTAACACCTGATTTTTAAAAAATTTGTGTTTATGGAATCACTGCAGTACAGAAGAAAGCCATTCAGTCCATAAAGTCTGCACTGACACTCCGAAAGAATATCCTAACCAGGCCCATGCCCCCGTCCTATCCCCATAAACCCATCTAACCTTTGGGCAATAAGGGGCAATTTGGCAAGGCTAATCCACCTAACCCGCACATCTTTGAACTGTGGGATTTTCCGACTGTTCTCACCAGTGGGATCTTCCAGTCCCGTTGATGTCAAACCTCCGCCGCTGGTTTCCCGGCAGCGGAGGATGGATTTGATGGGAAATCCCATTGGTAGTGGCGGGACCAGAAGATCCCGTTGCCAGCCAATGGTGGACTGTCTCCCACCGCCGAGAAACACACTACGGGGCGGGGGGGGGGGAGCATGGAAAATCCCCCCCCCCCCCCCCCCCCCCCCCCCCCCGCCAGAACTAGATGGCACAGTTTAAAACAAAGGGGTTTCCCATTTCAGTTGGAGATGTGGAGAATTTTTTTTCTCTCAGAGAGTCATTAATCTATGGAATTCTCTTCCTCAGAGAGCAGGGAAGGCAGAATCATTTTATATTTTTAAGGCTGAATTAGACAGATTCTTTGCTGACAAGGGAGTCAAACATTCTGAGACAGACAGGAAAGTGGAGTTGAGGCCACAACCAGATTAAACATGACTTTATCAAATGGTAGATGAGGCTCAAGGGTCTGAATGACATAATTTATATTTTCATTTGTTTGTCTATTCTTAAAACAAGTCAGTGGGTTCACATTTTCAGAAATAGTGATGCTGCCAATTGAATGAAATACAACCAGCAAAGTATCAAATCATTGAATTCAAAGCTGAGATGGATGTATCTTGTTCATTCCTGTCTTAATAATAATAATTTTTATTGTCACAAGTAGGCTTACATTAACACTACACTGAAGTTACTGTGAAAAGCCCCTAGCCGCCACATTCTGGTGCCTGTTCGGGTACACGGGTGAAGAATTCAGAATGTCCAATTCACCTGACAAACACGTCTTTTGGCACTTTTGGGAGGAAACTGGAGCACCTGGAGGAAACTCACACAGAAGCAGGGAGAACATGCAGACTCCGCACAGACAGTGGACAAGACGCAAATCGAACCTGGAACCCTGGCGCTGTGAAGCAACAGTGCTACCCACTGTGCTACCATGCCGCCCATATAAACCAGAATGAAAGAAGAAAAAAATTAAAGGAAGATATAGAGACTAAACAGTATAGTGTGAGTCAGAGGAAATCCTGCATGAACAAGTTCTGGTCAGACATGGATTACAAAGCATAGTTTAGTTCATCAAGATTCAAGCAATATATTCACTCCCTGAAAGTGATCCAGAGAATAGAAACAAGGATGAATCTGAGTGCTGGAGGTCTGAATCATGAAGAAAGGCAGGACATCTTGGACTTCTAGCCTTGAATGAAAACTGCTGAGAAGTTATCTTATTAGATAAGATCTATATTAGATAACTAAAATAAAATATGAATTGGTAATCTTCTGGAAGGGTTAGGAAAGATTGCTATCAATCCTTTAAATTCTGTATCTCCTTCTCTGGAGATCTTCCCTTCCAATGCTACAATTTGTAGAATAGTTACATAGTTTAGCACACCTCGTGCTATTTCATGTACACAACTGCTTTATAATAGAAGGTTAGAGACAATTTAATAGGTTAGTACTTCTTTTTCCAATGGCTGTCTTAATTGGCAGGATAGATAGCCTACTTTCTTTCTCAGTGACTGAAAACAGCAATAACATGTGGAATAGTAAGAGCTCCCAGAAGCTCTTAGCTGTGGTGTTCTTTTTGTTGCTAAATTCAGAATGTCGATGTCAAACGGCGTAGTGTTCACAAAGACCACAAATAGTTTTTAAAATGAACAAAGCTATAAATTTATTAATACTACTTAATTGGATTTGGCACTTACTCCTCTATAATACACAGTTGATAATTAACATATAATCTACACTCATCTGCTACTAATCTCTACACTATTACATAACTATGATCTGCTCTCACTCACACTATCTTTCCTTCAGTCTGTACTTTAGCTATCTCCTTCACTTCTCTCGCCCACAAGGCTTAGCATCAATGTCTTATATACCTGTACATCTAGCTCCATCTAGTGGTTGATTTAGACATTTCATTAACCATTACAGTTCTTAAATTTATGATTGATAATGTCACATTAGCCACCTCGACCCATAATATCTTCAGAGTAACTTGAATTGAAATATTCAGTGAGGAGGAGGTAATGAGCCTTTGGACTTTGAAGGTTATAGGGAGCAGAATTAGAGTTTATGGAGAGAGGAGGATGAGAGACTGGTATGGAAACCAATAAGGAGATCAAATATAGTGTAGGGGAGGCAATGAACATTATTACAGAGATGGAGCTGAGTGGACTTGGTGAAAGAGAGGCTGCTGCATTTGAGCTTTCATCTCAGCCAAACAGGATTCTACAGTTTCATATAGTTTGATTAAGCATGAGCAAGTGGTTGGGAAAGGGGCGAATTTGTGTCAGAAACAATGGGCGGAATGTTTCCAAAATATGGCAAAGTGTCAAGTTCAGTCAGAAAACTGGCATGTTTCTCCCCAGAGAAACAGGCAGGTTTCCCGGCGAGATCTTTCCACACTTGCTATTTCTTGAATGGGCTGTGGTTTGCGCGGTCATTGTGAGGTGTGGGGCCTAAATATGTCGGCAAACCCAGTGTCATTGAGATCGGGCCAGTGAAATTAAAGACCCCCCTCTCCTTCCTCAGAGACATTGGGACACCCCCCCCCCCCCCACCAGGTTGGCATTGCCACATTGACATTTGTGGAGACAAGTAATGATTCCCATCGAGGCCACAACACTCCAGCGGGTGGGAACATAGCACATTCCTGGAAAATTTGGCGTAAAGCCAATCTTGAATATTAAAATATATTTAAATGGATGGTAATCAGGTTCATGGCCTCGCTGGGCATGAACCTAATTATGTCTGCTGGGCGGATCTGGGAACATCGTGAACTGTTTTGTGCCTGCCGCAAATCCCGTTTTCAAGCAGAGGAGGTGCATGGGACTCCAAACTATCCCTGGTCTTTTACTCTGCCCCGCCTCCTCCGTCCCCTTTCCAACCAAATCATTCTTTACATTTCTACCTTTCTGCAGTTCTGTAGAAGAGTAATTTAGACTCGAAACATTAACTCCGTTTCTCTCCACAAATGCTGCTGGAGTTGCTAAGCTTATCAAGTCTTTTCTGTTCATATTTCAAGTAGAAAATTGTCTGTTCTAACAAAGACCCGATGCCTTACTGAACTTGATATTTACTGGGAACACAGATTCATGGAAAACTAAAGACGTCAGTAATGCTAATCATTGAACATTTGTAGAAATTAGTAAGGAGAAGAATGATCACCTGTGAGGTAAGAAAAATGGGAGAAGGGTTAATATTTTGGCATATGGGAAATAAATAACATTATCAGTGCCACGAGCAGTGATTTTGTGGCTGTTACTTGTCAGCATCCAGACTTGCTGGCATCATGTGTAACCTTTACTTTATTGCTGAACCATCTGTGTTAGTTTGAGGTGTAGGAACAATGAACAGTAGCCAGCAATTCAGCTCTTTGTGCATGTTCCACCATTCAGTTACATCATGGATAAACTGGACTCCAACTTTATTTTCCCAGCTATGTTCTAAATACCTTGATACTCTTAATCAAATATCTACCTCTGAAATTTTTTGAAAACCTCAATTGACCTAGCTTCCACTGTTTTTTAGGGGAGTGAGTTCCAGATTTCCATTACCCATTGTGTGAAAAGTGCTTCTTTGTTTCACATGTCAATGATTTGTTCTAACTTTAAGATCACAATCCATTGTTCTAGATTCCCCCACCTGAGGAAATAGTTTCCCTGTATCAGCCCTATTGCCACCCTTAATAACTACAACAAGAACTTGCATTTCTAATCGGTAGCACAATGGTTAGTACTGTTGCTTCCCTGTGCCCGGGTCCCAGGTTCGATTCCCGGCTTGGGTCACTGTCTGTGCGGAGTCTGCACGTTCTCCCCGTGTCTGCGTGGGTTTCCTCCGGGTGCTCCAGTCCCGCAAGTCCCGAAAGATGTGCTGTTATGTGAATTGAACATTCTGAATTCTCCCTCTGTGTACCCGAACAGGCGCCGGAGTGTGGCAACTAGGGACTTTTCACAGTAATTTCATTGCAGTGTTAATGTAAGCCTACTTGTGACACTAATAAAGATTATCATTATAATAGCATCTTTAATGTAGCAATATGTCTGAAGTCGCTTTACAGCAGCATTATTAAACATAATTTGACACCAAGCTACATAATAAAGTATTCGAACAGGTGACCAAGAGCTTGTCGAAGAGGCATGTTTCAAAGAGCATCTAAAAGGAAAAAAGCAAGGTAGAAAAGGTTTAGCAAAGAATGTCCACAGCTCAGGACCTACAGGCTGCTGAAAGCATGATTCTCAGTAATAAACACCTTCCATACCTTGATTAAATTACCCCTCAACCTCAAACGAAAATCATATTTAAGCAAAATATCCTTACAATTTTACAATTTTAAGCCTTGGTATCAATCTGATAAATCATTACCACGACTTTCACATGAATCTGAAATATTTTAGACATACCACTGTTAAAGCATCTCTGGAGCTGGGCCAGTGAAGCCATTGCTGAGTGTACAAAACCCAGAGGTGTTCCATTGGTTATTGGTTAGTGGGAAGAAACATGTAGAAGTGCCCAAGCCTATTTGCAACAGGCAAAAGTTTTTTTTAATAGTTAAGTTTGGGCCTGACAACGACTACAGGAGTATGCCACAACATCAGGCACCAATGGGCACAGTGAATGCTAGCTACACTTCGTTCTCTGATATACAATTCAAGAAACCTGACCAAGCTAATCGGATGGTTGGCTTGATTACTCCATCCACTGACTGCTGGAAGTGTTCCATGACAGAAATTCAGATGGTGTGTGTTTTCAGTTGACATGAAGCAAGATTAAACATGTCTTATTGGCGTAAGATAAAGAACACTTTAAATTCAATTCCTGGTAAAACTTAAAATATAACGACAGGCCATTCCTTCACTGTCGCTGGATGAAAATCTTGAAACTCTCCTGTGGGAGCACAGCACAACACAATAGGGATTGCAACAGTTCAAGAAAGCAGCTCAGAACCACCTTCTCAAGGGTAACTAGGTATGGGCAGTAAATGTTGGCCTACCCAATAACGTCCACATCCTGTAAATGAATATTTAAAAATTGCAGACGGAGGTTTAACTCAACTGATTATTAAAGGACTGGACACCAAAGACGGAATTCTCCTTTCCGGGGACTAGGTCCCCACGTCGCCGGGAAAACTGGCGCCAACAACTCCGGCTTCAACGGGCCCCCAAGGTGAGGAATTCTCACCTGTCTCGGGGGCTAGGTGGACGCTGGAGAGGTTGGCGCCAAAGGGTTGGCATGATCTCGCGCATGTGCGGAACCGCCGGCGTATTTTGGCGCATGCGCGGGGTTTCTCATCTACATGCCGGCCATGGGGGAGCCCTAAACTGTCCGGCGCGGAAGGACGGAGTGCCCCCATGGCACAGGGCCGCCCGCAGATCGGGTAGGCCCCGATCACGGGCCAGGCCTCCGTGGGTCCCCCCCCCCCGGGTCGGATCCCCCCGCGTCCCCCGAGGACCGCCCCAGCCGACTTACCTGCCAGGTCCCGGCGTGGCGTGAATCCCGCCCCCGCCCGAAAAACAGCGCCGGAGAATACGGCAGCCGGCGTCAGAGCGCAATTCACACCTACCCCCCCGGGGGTTCTCAGACCCGCCAGGGGGTCGAAGAATCCCACCTCCGATTCTCCAGGCCTCCCTGATGCTCCGGCCCTCTGGACCAGGATTCACGTGGACGTGTATTGGTGCAAGTATTTGCCAGCATGGACCCAATGCGGTGGACCTTAGGGTGGGCCAAGGGGGTAAGTATTTAATGTAGGTGCCCCCAAAGTCCATCAGAAGGCCCCCCCACACTGCAAATCCTGCCCACCCCACCATCAGCCTCTCCATCAGGCTCATCAGACCCCCCTATCAGAGATCCCCACCAGAGACCCCCATCTGAGACATCCACCAGGGACCCTCATAGAATCATAGAAATTACAGTGGAGCAGGAGACCATTCAGCCCACCAAGCCCGCACTGGCACCTGGAAAGAGCACACACTCAAGCCCCAAACCTCCACCCCATCCCCTTCACCATATCCCCTGCACTCAACCTAAGCTTTTTGGACACTAAGGGCAATTTAGAATGACCAATCCATCTACCCTGCACATCTTTAGACTGTGAGAGGAAACCGGAGCACCCCGGAAGAAACCCATGCACACACGGGGCGAACGTGCAAAATCCGCACAGACAGTGACCCAAGCCTAGAATCGAACCTGGGTCCCTGGAACTGTGAAGCAACTGTGCTAACCACTATGCTACCGTGCTGCCTTACATCTCTTATGCCTGCTGCCTCAGACAGAGATGTAGAAAGCCACAGCTGTTACATCATAGAAAGCCAAAACCACATCACAAGGCTTTATAACCCCCTCAGATCCTTTGATCTGCAAGGCTTCTATTCACTTTCAACTAAAGAAAAAGCTTCCAGACGGCCAGGTGTCTGAGATGTTTATTTTCATTTCCCTTCATGCTTGACTGTATCTCAAACACCCTATTTTGAATCTAACCACAATATTTATAAACAGCCAAAAGTTAAATGCTTTAATCCCTTAAATGGGCAGCACAGTAGCATTGTGGATCCTAGGAGCTGGGATCCAAGATAGCAGGAAAAATGGGCTCCATAGATACATTTGATGAAGACTGCAAGACTTGGAAAGATTCCAATTATATCTCAGAGCAAATCAAACACCAGAGGACCTAAAGTTCGCAACTTTTCTCAGTCGGTAGGGGGTAAAACTTTAATCTGCTACAAATCTGGTTCATCCAGCAAAACCAGGAGATAAGTCCTATATCAAACTAATGAAGATTTTAGGAGGGCATTTGTCATCTAGACCATTGTTAATTGCAGAAAGTTTGGGTGCCCCCCCCCCCCCCGTAGTCAGGAAGAAGGCGAAGATATTTTACAATTCTATAAGATCATAAGCCATAGGTGCAGAATTAGGTAATTTAGCCCGTTGTAATGACTTTAAGAAGGTTCGCCAAATACTGCAGTTTTGGTACAACACTTGATGATACTCTTCATGATAGGTTGGTCTGTGGACACCGCAGTGAAGCTATTCAGAGGAAGCTGCCAAACATAATTGATTTAACTCTCAAAACTGCTATGGACATTGCCACATCTACGGAGCTAGAAACAAAAGACGCTTCACAGATAGGAACTGAAGTGAAGATCCACAAAATGGATATCACAAGAAACAAGCCTGGAAGGGACAACCATGTCACTGATGTACATTGGTTGGACACTCAGTGGGGGAATGCTGAAGGTGAGAAAATAAGTGGAAGAATTGTGGCAAAAAGGGCCATTTGCCAAGGCATGTTGGGCTCAGAAAACTTCTTCTACACCAAGGATGTGCAAAAAAAAGATATCTAAACAGACTAGTCATGTCTATAAATTAGTGGACGACATTCAAGACCTTTCAGAAGATAACGCACCCAAGCAACTGCAGGAGCTGAAACTAGCCTTGTTGGTGTGTGGTGATTAGCAGTGTTTCTGGGAATTTTCAAAACTTGCTGTGTGTCAAATTAAGGTGGAAGTGAATACAGGTGCAGCTGTATCTTAATAACTGAGACAAATTATAATCAAAAGTTGAAGCATCTACCTAAAAAATTACCAAATGATACCAAAAGATCATACACAGAAGAGGTTGTACTATTAAAAGAATACATTACGGTGGAAGTAGAAATAAATGGATACACTGCAAAGTTCTTCACGTTTTCCATAGAAATGTTCCTTCTTTATTTGGCAGAGTATGACTGACAAAGCTTAAACTCAATTGGGGAGCAGTAAATCAACTAGTGGAGTCCAAGAACAATGTACAACAACTCCTAGAGAAGCATGAGAAGATGTTTGAAAATTCATTAGACTCCATGACTAGATTTGAAGTACAATTAATGATCAAAGTAAACAGTACACCAAAATATCTCAAAACTAGAACCGTACCATACGCCATCAGGCCAGATGTCTAAGAAGAACTAGAAAAGTTTGGACAAACAGGAGTCATTGACTCAATTGCCACTAGTGATTGGCAACACTAATAGTTCCTGTACTGAAACTCAATGACTCAGTGAGAAGATCTTATAGAACTATTAACCTGGTATTGTACGCAGATCACTACCCACTGCCGCTGATTGAAGACTCAATGCTGGACTTCCTGGAGGACAGAAATTAGGTAAAATTGATTTACCTCAGGTGTATTTATAAATTAATCTGGTTACAAAATCACAGCAACTACTCACTATCGCGGGGCACAAAGATCTGCTTTATTACAGAACACTATCTTTTGGAATAACATCTGCTCCTGCTTTTTTTCAGAGGTCCATGCATCAAATTCTGAGTCGGCTAAATGGAGTGCAATGTTATGTAGATGACATTCTCATCACTGATTTGAGTGAACAGGAACACTTGAAGATCTTGGAAACTATTCTGAAACATCTACAAAATCATAATCTCCGAGTGAAAAAGGAAAAGTGCGACTTTTTCAAGATATCTACAAATTACCTGGGCCACATCATCGAGACAGATGGCCTACACAAGGAGCCGAAGAAGATGACAGCAATCCTAGAAGCACCTTGTCCTCAAAATGTGACATAAAACTTAGGTAGTTTTTAGGATTGATCAATTATTATGGTAAATGTGCACCAAATGTAGCAACACTATTGAAGCCTTTACACATTTTGCAATGCACTAAACAGGCATGGCACGGGTCAGAAGAATGCAAAAGTGCATACATCGTGGTAAAAGATGCCTCACAGAAGTCAGAGCTGTTAGTTCACTACAATCCCAAGCTGAAGTTACAACTTGCTTGCAATGCATCACCCGTTGGGGTTGGTCCTGTTGTCCCGCACATTGTGTCTTCAGGAGAAGAATGGCCGATAGCATTTGCTTTACTAGCGCTGAAAAGAATTACGCTCAGCTAGAAAAAGAGGCTTTAAGCCTCTTTTTCGGGGTAAAAAGGTTACCTTTATGGACATCATTTTACTCTTTACTACAATCGTTGGGCCAATATAATGGTATTCCTTCTTCAGCAGCTTGCAGGTTACAAAGATGGTCTTTGATATTGTTGGCACACACATCTGATATTCAATATTGTAAGTCAGAGCAACATGCAAATGCTGATGCTTAATAAAGATTGCCATTACAAGTCAAATAAAAACTTGAAGAACATTCCATCAACATTCTGTATTTCTCACTCGTGGATAATGTACCTGTGACATCATATCAAGTTCAGAGATACACGAGAACTGATTCAGTGATGAGGAAGGAGATGGACATGGTCCAAAAAGGAATGATGTCAGATGTTCATCTGAAAAATCAAGACCTCAAGCCATACATCACATGAACACTTGAGTTGACCGTCCAGAATAGAGTTTTATTTTGGGGAACCCGAGTGACTATTCCTCTGTGCTTGCATAGTAAAGTCCTTGACCAACTGTCTGAGAATCATCCTGGTATGGTGAGGGTGAAGGAATTGGCATGTAGTTATTTTTGGTGGCCAGGATTAGATGCTCAAATCAAAGAGAAAGTGGGGCAATGTCAGTCCTGTGCAAAACTAAGAAACACTCCACCATTGCAGCCATTACACCCATGGGAATGGTCGACACAGAGAAAACATATAGACTACACTGGTCCAGTGGAGGGTCACATATTCCTAGTGATTGTGGATGCACACTCTAAATGCTCTGAACTGGTGATTATGAAATCCACATGACCGAACAAACCACTGAGAACATAAAACATAGAACATTACAGCGCAGTACAGGCCCTTCGGCCCTCGATGTTGCGCCGACCTCTGAAACCACTCTAAAGCCTTATCGTCCCTGAAGCTAGATTAAATATTCCCAAGATTTGTTACACCGTGAAAGTCATAAGTTTCAATGGTACTCAGTTTACTTTGAAGGAGTTCGAGGATTACCAGAAGGAAAAGAGTACATAAAGTCAGCTCTGTGCCATCCTGCAACAAATGGGTTGGCTGAACATTTTGTTCAATCACGGAAACATTCCATCAAAGCATCGAAGGAGCAAGGCACATTGGCAAGAAGAGTGTACAAAGTCTTAATGTCTTCCTGGAACACACAGAAGTTACGGCACAGAGTTCACCAACAATGCTGCTGTTCAAAAGGAAACTGGGAACACAGTTTGATCTGTTGGTACTACCTGATACATCAGAGATTGTCAAACAACAAGCACAGATTGCTAGGAAGGAGCAAAAGTCTAAAAAGCAAGTATTCAATCAGGGAGGGCAAAAAGCTACACCACCAACAAGAAATGGATACCTGCTGTGATCCGAGCAAAGAGAAATCTAATTTCATACACCGTTCAGATGGATGATGAAAGAGTTCGGCAACATCATACTGATCAACTTCATGGAGTGAAATTGCAGAGACTTCTTTTTTTTTTTTTTTTTTTTTTTTTTTTTTTTTTTTTTTATAAATGTTTTATTGAAAATTTTTTCCCAAACAACAATTTTTCCCCTCTTACAAAGCAAACGCAACAATAACAATACAGAAATTTTAAACAATACACAAGTAACAAAACCCCTTTATCTTTGACCTAAACTAAACCCCCCCCCCCCTTCCCCCCCCCCCGCCCTGGGTTGCTGCTGCTGGTCATCTGTCTTCCCTCTAACGTTCCCCTAGGTAGTCGAGAAATGGCTGCCACCGCCTGGTGAACCCTTGAGCCGATCCCCTCAGGGCAAACTTTATCTGCTCCAGTTTAATGAACCCCGCCATATCATTTACCCAGGCCTCCAGTCCGGGGGGTTTCGCCTCCTTCCACATGAGTAGGATCCTGCGCCGGGCTACTAGGGACGCAAAGGCCACAACGTCGGCCTCTTTCGCCTCCTGCACTCCCGGCTCTTCCGCAACTCCAAATAGAGCTAACCCCCAGCCTGGTTTGACCCGGGCCTTCACCACCCGCGAAATCACTCCCGTCACTCCCTTCCAATACCCTTCCAGTGCCGGGCATGCCCAAAACATATGTGCGTGGTTTGCCGGGCTCCCGCCACACCTCCCACATTTGTCCTCCACTCCAAAGAACCTGCTCAATCTTGCTCCCGTTATGTGTGCTCTATGTAGCACCTTAAATTGAATCAGGCTAAGCCTGGCGCATGAGGAAGAGGAATTTACCCTGCTTAGGGCATCAGCCCACATACCCTCCTCTATCTCCTCCCCTAGTTCTTCTTCCCACTTTCCTTTTAGTTCGCCCACCGACTCCTCCCCCTCTTCCCTCATCTCTCGGTAAATCTCTGACACCTTGCCCTCTCCGACCCACACCCCTGAAAGCACCCTGTCCTGTATCCCCTGTGTCGGGAGCAATGGAAATTCCCTCACCTGTTGTCTAGTAAATGCCCTCACCTGCATATATCTCAAGAAATTTCCCCGGGGCAACTTATACTTTTCCTCCAATGCTCCCAAGCTCGCAAAAGTCCCATCTATAAATAAATCTCCCACCCTCCTAATTCCCAACTGGAACCAGCTCTGAAATCCTCCATCCATTCTTCCTGGGGCGAACCTATGGTTGTTCCTGATTGGGGACCCCACCAGGGCTCCCCGCACCCCTCTCTGTCGCCTCCACTGTCCCCAGATATTCAATGTTGCCGCCACCACCGGGTTCGTGGTAAACTTTTTAGGTGAGATCGGTAGCGGCGCCGTCACCAGCGCCTCTAAACTCGTCCCTTTACAGGACTTTCTCTCCAGTCTTTCCCACGCCGCTCCCTCACCCTCCATCATCCATTTACGTATCATTGCCACATTGGCGGCCCAATAGTAATCGCCCAAGTTCGGTAGTGCCAATCCTCCTCTGTCCCTACTACGCTGAAGGAACCCCCTCCTTACTCTCGGAACTTTCCCTGCCCACACGAAGCTCGTGATGCTCCTGTCTATTTTATTAAAAAAGGTCTTAGTGATTAGTATAGGGAGACATTGAAATACAAATAAGAACCTCGGGAGGACCATCATCTTAATTGCTTGCACCCTGCCCGCCAGCGACAGAGGCTGCATGTCCCACCTCTTGAAGTCCTCCTCCATTTGTTCTACCAACCGTGTCAGATTAAGTCTGTGCAAGGTTCCCCAGCTCCTAGCGATCTGAATCCCCAGGTATCGGAAGTTTCTTTCCACTTTCCTTAGAGGCAAGCCTTCTATCTCTCTACTCTGGTCCCCTGGATGTATCACAAATAATTCACTCTTCCCCATGTTTAGCCTATACCCCGAGAAATCCCCGAACCCCCTCAAAATTCGCATAACCTCTATCATTCCCCCCGCTGGGTCCGACACGTATAACAATAGGTCATCCGCATATAACGAGACTCGGTGTTCTTCTCCCCCTCTAATCACCCCTCTCCATTTCCTGGAGTCTCTCAACGCCATGGCCAGAGGTTCAATTGCCAACGCGAACAACAATGGAGACAGCGGGCATCCCTGTCTTGTTCCCCTATATAGTCGGAAATACTCCGATCTATGTCGACCTGTAACTACGCTTGCCGTTGGAGCCCCATAAAGAAGTCTAACCCAGCTAATAAACCCGTTCCCAAACCCAAACCTCCTTAACACTTCCCATAAATACTCCCACTCCACCCTATCAAATGCCTTCTCTGCGTCCATTGCCGCCACTATCTCTGCCTCCCCCTCCACTGGGGGCATCATTATCACCCCTAATAGTCGTCGCACGTTAACATTCAGTTGTCTCCCTTTTACGAACCCTGTCTGGTCTTCGTGCACCACCCCCGGGACACAGTCCTCTATCCTCGATGCCAGTACCTTTGCCAACAATTTGGCGTCCACGTTCAACAATGAAATGGGTCTATAGGACCCGCACTAAATTGCAGAGACTTCTTAAGATGCATTTCCCTTAGATAATGTTGACAGCAATACATTAGAACAGAGGCTAGACACAGAGACCAGTTAAGATTTTGTTTCTGAGGACTACTCAATACCTATAGAGATAGATATTGGAGTAACAGCCTAGGAAGTACCACCTAGTGAAGGAAATGAGGACACTTCAAAGGTCTCAAGTAGCCAGGTTCCATAGAAGTTTAGAAGTTTACAGCATGGAAACAGGCCCTTCGGCCCAACCAGTCCATGCCGCCCAGTTTTTTACCATTAAGCTAGTCCCAGTTGCCCGCACTTGGCCCATAACCCTCTATACCCATCTTACCCATGTAACCATCTAAATGCTTTTTGAAAGACACAATTGTACCCGCTTCTACTACTACCTCTGGCAGCCCATTCCAGACACTCACTACCCTCTGAGTGAAGAAATTGCCCCTCTGGGCCCTTCTGAATCTCTCCCCTCTCACCTTAAACCTATGCCCTCTAGTTTTAGACTCCCCTACCTTTGGGAAAAGATGTTGACTATCTACCTTATCTATATCTAGCATCCTCTCCGCCACCGTAATACTGCTCTTGACTAGCAGCGCCACACCTCCCCCTCTTTTGCCTCCTTCTCTGAGCTTACTAAAACACCTAAACCCCGGAACCTGCAACATCCATTCCTGTCCCTGCTCTATCCATGTCTCCGAAATGGCCACAACATCGAAGTCCCAGGTACCAACCCACGCTGCCAGTCCCCCTACCTTGTTTCGTATACTCCTGGCATTGAAGTAGACACACTTCAAACCACCTACCTGAACGCTGGCCCCCTCCTGCGACGTCAAATCTGTGCTCCTGACCTCTATACTCTCATTCTCCCTTACCCTAAAACTACAATCCAGGTTCCCATGCCCCTGCTGCATTAGTTTAAACCACCCCAAAGAGCACTAACAAATCTCCCCCCCAGGATATTTGTGCCCCTCAGGTTCAGATGTAGACCATCCTGTCTGTAGAGGTCCCACCTTCCCCAGAAAGAGCCCCAGTTATCCAAAAATCTGAAACCCTCCCGCCTGCACCATCCCTGTAGCCACGTGTTCCAGAAGTTGAATAAAACCGAAAAGGAATATATGTTCACTCGAGAGACTGTTTTATTGAGGTGTATATATGTGTATAGAAATAATACATAAATGGGTGTGTCGTAAAAATTTTAAGCAGTTGTAAAAATGTTAAGCATTTGTTACACTAAATAAATAAAGGGGGAGGTGTGTTACATCTTAGAGAATATACCATCCCTACTGCGTCATGTGATCTATAGCAACATAATCAGAATCTTTATTGTCACAAATAGGCTTACATCAAAACTGCAATGAAGTTACTGTGAAAAGCCCCTAGTCACCACATTCCAGCTCCTGTTCGGGTACACAGAGGGAGAATTGAGAATGTCCAAATTACTGGATAATAGCTAACCAATTGTATTTGCTGCATATTTAATTATAGTTTTTGTCATCTAATCTGCAGAGACTGTTTGTGTGGGCTTTCAGTTCTCCAACTAAGATTGTATGAGCAATATCCCTAATAAAACCTCTCATTGTGTTTGGAAGAATCCAGTGTGGACTGCTCTATACCTTTTCTCTTTGTGGAGAACTCAAAAGATATGACAAGCATTTCATTTGAAAAGAGAATTGGACATCAATTTAAGTAATAATAATAATGATAATAAAGGATTGTAGTGTGGTAGGGAAAGGGTAGGGGAATGGGACTAAGCGGATAACTCTTTCTCAATAACAAGTACAGGCACGATGAGCTGAATGACATACTTTGCGTGCTATGATTCTTTGTTAAGTTGATCAATCTCTGCTGCAATTGGTGCAATTTACCTCACTGGGATAAGGGAGGAGGGGCATCAAGGGGGTACCAACCCCGATTCCCGATTCTAATTGCTATCTAGTAACTACCCTTTTTAAAAAAGTGCATTTGGATCTTGAGTAAAGGTAGAATCTGGCTTGGTAATGCTCTTCTCCCGACGACTGTTTCAGTAGCTTGAGTCAATCACTGTCTTGGCTCTCACATATAGAATGGCCACTTGGGAAGATACCAATAAGTAAATAACTCTCTGCACTCCATGCCAGTTTAAATCTGTGCCTTCAGGAGAGGAAGAGAGAAAGTTGGAGAATATCCGATTGGAGAACATTCTTGTAATTTAGGACTTAAATTACAATGCACATCTTCCCCATCAATAGTGAGGACATGCATTTGTTACGCTGAAAAGGAGCAGTAGCTGCAATAGAATGCGAGTACTATAACGGAACCAATTTATTGTGCCATATAACGTTTATTAATGCTGCTGTCAGGGGCACTAGCTAGCTGAAAGAATGCAAAAATTCTCCATTAGGTTTTCCGATGCTCAACCAGAGGAAATATTGTACACCAGAGGTCACATTTTCCAATTTAGAAGAAATATTATGTTGCTGTTTGAATCTTTTTCCCAGAAAAAGAATGCAGGCGCTGTTTGTTTTATGGCTCCCTTGAGCAAAATTCCATGTCAGAAAGGAAAAGGAAGTCAGCAACACACATCTGGCCTAATGGTGGCAATTGTTTTAAGTACGTGTGTAGCTGTGTTGGTTGATGTCAAAGGGCAGAAGTCCTGCCTTAATGGTGTCAAAGGGCACGAGTCATAAAGTAGTTGACCTCTGGATAAAATTGCATAGAAACAGTGGGATTTCTTAACTTTGAGTTATTGCGTTTCTGGTGTTTCCAACAGTAATGTTCATGCACTGGTATGGAATGTGAAAGTTCATTTGGGAAGCCTTTCAGTAACAAAAAACAAATTATCCCTGCAATTGTATTCCATTAAAAAGCAAGCCATGTGCTGTAAGTAACAAAGGAAAGGTTATGGCTTCATTGTCCACATTCCAATCATTTAAAATCTGTAGATGCTGAGTTCCCACCAGAATGACTGTTTCTGTGTTTGGCACTGGAAGGGAAAAAGTTCAAAAAAATAATTGCACATGAAGCGGTATCATAAATCACCAGACACTTTAAGAAATATAAAGAATTGTGCATTAAAAAGTCTTATTCCTGGCTTTTCCATATTCAGGAATGATACAAAGAGGATATACGGTATTTTTTAATTACAAATAAACACATTCCAATCTGACAGATTTTAAGAGGGAGTCTCATCATCAGTGCCCCCTTCATTAAAAAAAAACATTACAAAGCGTTATGATTAAAGGAATCCTCGAGGCTGCACTTTCAAACTTCAATAAACCGGACTTGCTGGTAAATGCAGAAGATGCTGTGAAGTTCATCATATGCTAAATCTCTACAGCTGTGAGCAGGAAGGTTTTACTGTGATCCATCCAAATGTACATTTGCCTGTGGGCCAAATGTAATCTCTTCTTACCTGTTGACTGATCTTTCCAACCTGTACATTTCACCTAGCTATTGAAAATGCAAATAAAATGTTTGAGTTATATTTATCCAGTGCATTATAAGAAATCAGCCTTTATCACAGACATTGACTGTTTGCAAGTCTTTAGAAAAAAATCAGGAAATTAGTTCTAAAGTTGTAGAAGCGGGAAAGTTCAATCTATTTTACATTTAAGATGGTGTGTACTTTTAGGGCAGCACGATGGCGCAGTGGATAGCACTGCTGCCTCACGGCGCCGAGGTCCCAGGTTCGATCCCGGCTCTGGGTCACTGTCAATGTGGAGTTTGCACATTCTCCCCGTGTTCCGTGGGTTTCGCCCCCACAACCCAAAGATGTGCAGGCTAGGTGGATTGGCCACACTAAATTGCCCCTCAATTGGAAAAAATGAATTGGGTACTCTAAATTTATTAGCTATGAGGAGAGGTTGAATAAACTTGGTTTGTTCTCACTGGAACGAAGGAGGTTGAGGGGTGACCTGTTCGAGGTCTACAAAATTATGAGGGGCATAGGCAGAGTGGATAGTCAGAGACTTTTTCCCAGGGTAGAGGGGTCAATAAGTAGGGGCATAGATTTAAGGTGCGAGGGTCAAGGTTTAGAGGAGATGTACGAGGCAAGTTTTTTACACAGGGGTTAGTGAGTGCCTGGAACTCACTGCCGGAGGAGGTGGTGGACGCAGGGATGTTAGTGATGTTTAAGGGGCATCTTGACAAATACATGAATAGGATGGGAATAGAGGGATACGGACCCCAGAAGTGTAGAAGATTTTAGTTTTGACAGGCAGCATGGTCAGTGCAGGCTTGGAGGGCCGAAGGGCCTGTTCCTGTGATGTACTTTTCTTTGTTCTTCTTTAATAATCATCTTTATTGTCACAAGTAGGCTCACATTAACACTGAAATGAAGTTACTGTGAAAAACCCCGAGTTGCCACATTCCGGCGCCTGTTCTGGTACACGGAGGGAGAATTCAGAATGTCCAAATTACTTAACAGCACATCTTTCGGGACTTGTGGGAGGAAAGCGGAGTACCCGGAAGAAACCCATACAGACACGGAGAGAACATGCAGACTCTGCAAAGACAGTAACCCAAGGCGGGAATCGAACCTGGGACCCTGGTGCTGTAAAGCAACAGTGCTAACCACTGTGCTACTGCGCTTGTAACATTCCAAAACCTATTACTCTTGTAGGTGGTGTTGCAAGCATAATATAACGTGACATAGGCTGTATCCTCCAAGCTCCGAGGATTCGTATCTAGAGATACCCCATCCATCTGGGGAACATTTACCACCAGAGGTTCCCAGTAAGGATTGCATGGCAATGGGAAATTGACCTGCACCGGGGTCCATCCAAAAATTGCGACTTAAATCACAAATGTTGGATTGTTGCAACTATGTTACTGCAGTAAATATTAGAAGATTCAAAACCACTTTGGATTTCTGGGTAACTATGGTACAGACCCACAAGGGACCCCAACGGGACACCCCTGTGGTAGTCACCACTGATGTATATATTGTATATATAGGATGTTGATATAGGTGCTTGACGGTAAAGCCCCTGTACTACAGGTACGGGGGTAGATCCCTGCCTGCTGGTTCCTCCCAGTAGGCGGAGTATAAATATGTGTGGTCCCAGTACAGCAGCCATTTCATCAGCTGCAGTAGGAGGCCACGCATCTCAGTGTAATAAAGCCTCGATGGCATACTACTCTCGCCTTTGTGTAATTTATCGTGCATCAACCCCACACCCTGAACCCCCAGGGGTCTCCTCCAACCATGTACCTACTCCTCTCCAGCATGGCAAGTCTGTTCCCCTCACAGGACTCCTCCATTCCCAATCAAGGGATTCCCCCCACCCCACAGGACTTCCCCAAACCCCGACTACCGCCGCAGGCCTGACCTGACCTCATGACGGCCCTCCGCCCCTACCCCCTGCTGTGGACGACAAATGCCCCGTCCCGACTGGCGAACACCCCATCGCTGGCAAAGGCACCCCCCTCCAACCTCTGACTGGCTAACTCCCTCACTCCGAATTGTAACTATTTACCTGCCTTTCTTCCCGAAGCTACTTCTTGGTTTGAAAGTGACTGCAAGTCTGATTCAGCAGCTCTAGTCTGATGGCCCCAAGAGTGTATTGCACTGCACAGCTCTTGCCAGGCTTGAGTCAGAAGGTTGGGCAAGACAGGATCGAACAAATTTCGGGATAAGGAATTGGTGCAGAGTGACAATCTGACTCTGATTGCCACTCCATGGAAGGTCAGGCCCATGATGTTACTTGACAGGGACAGCAAAAGCAAAAATAGTCAAATGGAGCGCATACTCAGTATTGTGCATACCTCTACCATGCTGTGCTAACTCAATGCTGTTACAATTACACAGCTCCTCTTGAGGGTTACCCTGCCTCGTTGATGCTCCGTAAGTACAAAGATAAAAATTAAATATTTTTACTAAGAGCTTTCATCTCATTGAGAAGGCTTCAGGGAAATTTATATCCAAAACACTGCTCTGAAAAATCTGCTCACATTTTACCAGCTCCGACAAATTGCACCACAGCAGCTGAGCTAATCCACACGCCAGGAATTTGTCCCTGTACTTGTGCGGTATACATAGCGATAAGGGTGCAAAACACTGAGGGAGTGAAAAAAGGTGAATCTTGCCGGCGAGATCCGGCGGAGCAATTTCCCCCACTCCTTGGCATTGGTGTAATGAGGTTCCCAGCCACGAAGGTTGGGAACGTCATTTAAATACATAGGGCTTCCCCGCTGTATCATCCCCCCACATTGGGATTTTCCCCCTCACTGACATGACCTCAAATCGGTGAGGTATAAAAAAGGTAATGTGAAGTGGCCATGCTGGGGATGTATAAGTAAGTACAGCCTGCAGTGGGGGGCGAGGGGATTGCCCCATGGCACTTCAGTACAGGGGGCAGTGCTAAGGAACAGTGCCAAGGGGCCCTCTGGGGAGCTCAATGCGGGGGAAGGTTCCCAGTGTATGTGGGGGGCAATACCCCGTGCACGTGGGGGAGGGGAGTGTTGGTAGACCCTGTGTGTGGGGGGGGGATTGCCAGTGTGCATGTAGGCGCTTCTCCATGGGCACAGGGAGGTGGGGGACGGGGTTCCTTTCTTTCTACCCTCCTTTGAAAACGCGCCCCGATCTCTGGAAACCCGACGTTGCCGGCTTTTTCAAGTCCCTCCCTGCCAATGTGACAGTGTGGGCCACGCCTCCTCGATTTTAGTCTTCTAAGTGCTGGGCAATATGGCAAGAAAAGCTGACTGTGCAGCCGACGAGTTGCACGCTGCTTTTCGCTCAGCCAGTATTTCGAACAAAAGAAAGGAAAATTCGATCAACATTGTTCTAAAACAATCAACTACGTTCTAAATAAAACAACCCACAACATTTCCTGTCCAAAAAGCATTGTGGGTGTCCCAACACCATTTGGACTGCAGTGACTCACAACCACTTTCTCAAGGGCAGTTAACGATGGGCAGTAATTCTGGCCTAGCCAGCAATGCCAAAATCAATTTGAGGAATATGAGTTTTTATTATAAAAAGTCAATTTTCCCTATCTCCTTACGTTAACGCACCCTTAAAAAAATTAGAAGATCTCCAAATCTGGAGACAGAACTTCACGAAAACATAATCAGTTCTTCCTTGGGCTATACTCCATTTGTACCAAGTTTTGTTAAAATCCACCCATTGGTTTTTCAGATCTATTAGGGTAAAGTTTCCAGTCCCGCGGGAATTGTCGCGGGTGGGACGGACAATTTGACAGACCATTGAAAGGTCCGTTGACCTCGGGCAGGGATTTATGGTCTCAGACAGGTGTGACCGGAAAATCCTGTCCATTGTTCATAAACAGGGGCAAAGACATGGGCTGGGATTCTCTGAGCCCTCGCCGGGTCGGAGAATCAGCGGTGATGCCGGAAATTCCCGCCACGCCGCTCCTACGCCGGGACGCGATTCTCCGGCGACTGGAAATGGCCGGCACGGAAATGGCCACCATGCACATGTGCCGGGGCGGAAACGGCCACCACACGCATGCACGGACCCGGCAGTACAGGGCAGCGTATCAGCGCCGGGGCAGCGCGGAGCACTCCGGCACCGTGCTGACCCCCTGTGGGCCACTGAATCGCTGGGCCAAGAGGCCCGTTGACGCCGGCTTGAAACACTCCGGTGTTTACGCCAGCGTCCACATTTAGCCGGGATTTTAGACAACCCCGCCCATGATCTCCTCCACTCTTTAAATGTTGTTCTAAAGGAGATTTTGAGTTGCTTCCACCACTAAAGGTGGATGGAGGTAATAGGCCTCCCTGGAATTACACATAAAGAGTAAAATAATATGTTAAAGACTTCATTAAATAAAGGGCAGAGCAATATAAAAAATAATGCAAGATCCCTCACTTCAAAAAGTAAAAACAAAATTATGTTGCAGAACAATATGAAAGACAGCCAAGGTCAGATAAGACCCAGAAAATGATAAAGCGATTTCAACAAAATGACAACGCAGCCATGACCAGATCACGTGCTAACAAAATTCCACCCTCTTAATAATGTTGAGAAATTGCCAAACTATGTACTCATAACAAATAAGCGGGAAAATTGTGTAACTGGCCAATGAAAAAAGAGGGAAGAAAGCAGCTGCATGCGGAAATGTCTCATCCAATAAATGACTTCACAGCGCCAGGGTCCCAGGTTCAATTCCCCGCTGGGTCACTGTCTGTGGGAGTCTGCACGTTCTCCCTGTGTCTGCGGTGGGTTTCCTCCGGGTGCTCCGGTTTCCTCCCACAGTCCAAAGATGTGCAGGTTAGGTGCACTGACCATGCTAAATTGCCATTAGTGCCCAAAAAGGTTATGAGGGGTTATTAGGTTACGAGGATAGGGTGGAAGTGAGGGCTTAAGTGGGTCGGTGCAGACTCGATGGGCCGAATGGCCTCCTTCTGCACTGTATGTTCTTTGTTCTAAATGCAATTCAATCCCACATCTGCTAACCCATGATGAAGCTGAACTTTCTATTTCTTTCCCTTTGCTACGAACTGGGAAAACATCGGTGATAAGTTATCCGTCACTCCCACTCCCTTACTGAGACAATCTCTGGAGGCCGCTCCAATAATGAAACAGCTGATTCCAATCAACAAAATTGATCAATTATCATGTCCATGAGGTGATGTTACTACACTGGAGATGTCCATGTTGCTTCCACTTATTCAAAAACGGATCTACGAAACCTCCTCCAGAAAGAAAATAAAAGGCTTGCATTTTCATAGCACTTTTCATAATCACCAGATGTCTCAAAGCATTTTACAGCCAATTCGATACTTTTTGACATATTATGTGCCTTTGTAACGGAGGATGTTTAGCAGATTACTCATGCATAGCAAACTTCCACAAACAGCAATGTGACAATGACCACATGCTTTGTTTTTTGTGATGCTATTTGAGGGATACGTATTTGCCGGGGCACCAGGAAAATCCCCTGTCCTCTTTGTCTAACTCGTGATCTAGTATCTTTTACACCCACCCAAGCAGACTGATGGGGCAGGGCCTCTGTTTACTGTCTCATCCAATAAATGGCATGTCTGACAGTACGGCATTCCCCTGGTACAGGACTGAAATGCCAGGCTGGATTATGTGTTTGGATTTCTGTGGGAGAACTCAAACCCTGACTATGATCGCGGTTGTTACCAGCGAGACAAGGCTGGTACCATCTCGAATGACAAGAGCAGCAAGTACAAGTGAACACAATCAACTCCAATTCACCTCCAAGCCAATGTTATGATCCCAGTTGAGATAATTTCACAAGCAATCAGCAAAAATAAATTGATGGACAAGGTTTCACTTTCTAAGACTTCTACTGTAACAATTAAACTAAAATCAGCATAGCTTAAACATTAATAAACAGGCAAATAATACATCAACTGAAAGAAAAGGTGTCTTCACATTAATTTGTGATGTGGAGATGCCGCCGTTGGACTGGGGTGAGCATCACCAGGTACAACACCAGGTTAAAGCCCAACAGGTTTGTTTCGATGTCACTAGCTTTCGGAGTGCTGCTCCTTCCTCAGGTGAATGAAGAGGTCTGTTCCAGAAACACATATATAGACAAATTCAAAGATGCCAAACAATGCTTGGAATGCGATCATTAGCAGGTGATTAAATCTTTACAGATCCAGAGATGGGGTAACCCCAGGTTAAAGAGGTGTGAATTGTCTCAAGCCAGGACAGTTGGTAGGATTTCGCAGGCCAGATGGTGGGGGATGAATGTAATGTGACATGAATCCCAGGTCCCGGTTGAGGCCGCACTCATGTGTGCGGAACTTGGCTATAAGTTTCTGCTCGGCGATTCTGCGTTGTTGCGCGTCCTGAAGGCCGCCTTGGAGAACGCTTACCCGGAGATCAGAGGCTGAATGCCCTTGACTGCTGAAGTGTTCTCCGACTGGAAGGGAACATTCCTGCCTGGTGATTGTTGCGCGATGTCCGTTCATTCGTTGTCGCAGCGTCTGCATGGTCTCGCCAATGTACCACGCTTCGGGACATCCTTTCCTGCAGCGTATGAGGTAGACAACGTTGGCCGAGTCGCACGAGTACGTACCGCGTACCTGGTGGGTGGTGTTCTCATGTGTAATAGTGGTATCCATGTCGATGATCTGGCATGTCTTGCAGAGATTGCCATGGTAGGGTTGTCTGGTGTCGTGGTCACTGTTCTGAAGACTGGGTAGCTTGCTGCAAACAATGGTTTGTTTGAGGTTGCGCGGTTGTTTGAAGGCAAGTAGTGGGGGTGTGGGGATGACCTTGGCAAGATGTTCATCGTCATCAATGACGTGTTGAAGGCTGTGCAGAAGATGACGTAGTTTCTCCGCTCCGGGGAAGTACTGGACGACGACGGGTATTCTGTCGGTTGTGTCCCATGTTTGTCTTCTGAGGAGGTCGGTGCGGTATTTTGCTGTGGCGCATTGGAACTGTCGATCGATGAGTCGAGTGCCATATCCCGTTCGTACGAGGGCATCTTTCAACGTCTGTAGCTGTCTGTTACACTCCTCCTCGTCTGAGCAGATCCTGTGTATACGGAGCGCTTGTCCATAGGGGATGGCTTCCTTAATGTGTTTAGGGTGGAAGCTGGAGAAGTGGAGCATCATGAGGTAATCCGTGGGTTTGCGGTAAAGCGAAGAGCTGAGGTGACCGTCCTTGATGGAGACGAGTGTGTCCAAGAATGCAACTGATTTTGGAGAGTAGTCCATGGTGAGTCTGATGGTTGGATGGAACTTATTAATGTCATCGTGATTACATAATGTGTCATTAGATGAACGGACATCGCGCAACAATCACCAGGCAGGAATGTTCCCTTCCAGTCGGGGAACAGTTCAGCAGTCAAGGGCATTCAGCCTCTGATCTCCGGGTAAGCGTTCTCCAAGGCGGCCTTCAGGACGCGCGACAATGCAGAATCGCCGAGCAGAAACTTATAGCCAAGTTCCGCACACATGAGTGCGGCCTCAACCGGGACCTGGGATTCATGTCACATTACATTCATCCCCCACCATCTGGCCTGCAAAATCCTACCAACTGTCCTGGCTTGATGCAATTCACACCTCTTTAACCTGGGGTTACCCCATCTCTGGATCTGCAAAGATTTAATCACCTGCTAATGGTCGCATTCCAAGCATTGTTTGGCATCTTTGAATTTGTCTATATATGTGTTTCTGGAACATACCTCTTCATTCACCTGAGGAAGGAGCAGCGCTCCGAAAGCTAGTGACATCGAAACAAACCTGTTGGACTTTAACCTGGTGTTGTAAGACTTTGTACTGTTCACATTAATTAACTAACGCAATCGAAGGTGTCCTTCGACAATCACTCTACTTAGCTTGAGTTTTCCCAGTTATGATTAACACCAGCAATGCACAGCTTGGTGACTCTCCACTTCATTGATATTTAAGAGCCCTGTCTGTTCTGTTCCCTTATTCTAGAATGGAATCCAAGCTCCCACGAGCATCCTGATTGGTCATTAGCACAAAAACAGTTCTCTCTGCGTTCCCACAGTGGTAGCTCTTTTGTTTCTGCAACTCAAACAGCAGCTATCCTTTATCTGTGAGTCACTGTGAAACTGTATTAAAGGTGTCACCCTTTCTCAATGTTATTTTTAGAGTTTCTCTCCTCATGGCAAGCAGATCACATAGGCAAGTCTCAGAGCTGAGGTTATTCGAAAATTCTCTGTTTTACTTTGAGTTAAAGGTACCTTTCAAAACATAACCACTGTAGAGCTCAGTTATCATGGGTGGGATTCTTCGAGCCCGCGCCGGGTCAAAGAATCAGCGCGGGAGGGGGGGGGGGGATCCCACCACGCCGCTCTGACGCCGGGCTGCCAATTCTCTGGCAATCACACCCGTGGGGTCGCCGCGGCGCCAGTCGGGGGCCGTTGAAATCAGACCCCGCAGCGATTTTCCGCGCTCGGCGGGCACTTGGCCAAGTCCCGCCACTGTCGTTTGTGTGTGGTCCTACCCAGCGGGACCTCGCTGTTCTGGCTGCAGGGGCCGCCCTGGTGGGGGGGCGGCAGGGGGAGCCGACTCCGGGGGGGCCTCCACGGTGGCTAGGCCCGCGATCGGGGGCAACCGATTGGCGGGCGCGCTCATTCCTGGGTGTGCCAATGTTCCTCCGCACTGGGCCCATGTAGGGCTGTGCCATGTTGCCCAAAAGCCGGCGCCAGCCGTGTAGAGCCAGCTTTCGGTGCCGGAGCAGCGCACAGCACTCCGGCGGCGTGCTAGCCCCCGAGGACTGGGCCTGGAG
Source organism: Scyliorhinus torazame (assembly GCF_047496885.1). Lineage (NCBI taxonomy): Eukaryota > Metazoa > Chordata > Chondrichthyes > Carcharhiniformes > Scyliorhinidae > Scyliorhinus > Scyliorhinus torazame. The sequence goes on from NC_092709.1 coordinate 278,284,569, forward strand.
GCCCTTTGACGCCGGGGTCGCTCGCACCGGTTTTGCCCGGGAATTCGGAGAATCCTGGCCCATGACTGTCACACACAATTTTAATTTGCACATTTATCACCATTCCTTCAGCATAGCTGAGTCGAAACCTCTGGAACTCCCTACCTAAGTAGGGATGTAAGTACCTTCACCAGATGTATGACAGTGGGTGGAATTCTCCCATCTCACCCATGGTGGGCTTGATGGCGGCGGGAGCAGAGAATCCAGGGGGAGCCAAAATGCTGTAAAGCTGCTGCCATAAAATCACGTCTCAGTTTTCCCAATGGTGGATTAATGGCGGCCCGGTTTTCCTGCTGGCTGGTGATGTGAACACCATTTTCACTCATTTGCATCTCATGAATGCCCATTGATGCAACTTCCTGCTGGCATTCTGGTGAAGTCAAGGAGAGGCGGCAATGTGGAAGGAAGGTTCATAATGTGCACAAACGGGGGTGGAGGAAGAGCAAACAACAGGGGTGTGTGTGTGGGGGGGGGGGGGGGGAGCGGGTGCAATGTGCAAGGAGGACTATGCAAGGAGAAGAGTGGGGGAAGGGCGAGGGCTCACGATGGCAGCAAGAGAGGCAATGATGTGGATGAAGAGGATGAACAATGGGGGGCAGAGAGGAGACCAAAGGGAGGGAAGCTGGACAGCGAAAAGGCTGCATGAAACAAGGGCATCTCCAGGATAGTACATGCATTACTGGAAGGGGATGCATGCAGACTGTAGATTATGGGATGGGGACCTGTTAGTGTGGCATGTTAGGGAAGGTACACATGAACACTTAACCAATCAGGGTTGTACAGTGAAGGTTACTGTTGCCCACAGCCCTCTTTGGAAACGGAAACTATCTCAAGGCTCCCATTTAAGTTCAGGGCTGGCAAACAAGAGTCAGGGAAAGCTGACATTCCTGCTACAAAATGGAAAGGAGTCACAGACGATAGGCAGTCCAGTGGTTGTGTGGAACTCATTGTCTGAAGTCAGAGATGGGACATAGTGCAGAAGAGCAGCAGACATGCAACAGGAGCAAGTGGATGCATGGTGTACCCTACTGCAGGGGGATAAAGGCTGTGTGCTCCATAGGTAAAAAGCGCAGCTTGGTGTGCAGAGCTATTATACTGATGATGCCCCTGGGCTCTGTCCGGGGCTGCAAATGGTATCCTGATGGTCACAGGGGCATCTGTAGCCTGTAGATAGGGAACATATCAGATGGTGGTGGTGGTGGGGCGGGGCGGGGGAATGAATGTAAAGCTCTCAAGGTGTGGAGGAACCCCTGGCTTGGAAAACTTGGCTTGCCTCCTCCCTGTAAGCCATGGTGCACATGGCCTGTAGATAGGGTGGATACAGGTCCATGTGTGGCATGGGTATCTCGCAGATGATGGGTTCAGGGGGAGTGTGTCAATGTCCAACACCATTCGATATTAGTGGGAGAGGCTGGAAAATGACAGGTGACAATCTCTACCTGCACATTGCGAGGCTCCACATAAATCAGAGGCGCATGAACAGTGAGGGAGGGAGGACCGTACTCCATCCTGTACTACAGGTAGGACACCAATGTCTCAACACATAACAGATAAAATGGTGTCTTCAAAACTTGAAAGTAAGTTTGTATTGTCTGGGAGGGGGATACTGAAGTGTGGGAGGACCACTAAGCAGGGCTCTGGGGCTTCTTCTTGGAATGCATCCACACTTGTTGGTGCTGCTACAGTGGACAGGTCAATTACACAGGACACACGCCAAGGAAGCAAAAGCAATGCAGATTTCCAATTTTGCGCTTGGAACGAGATCGACATAACTCAATACCCTAACGTCAAAGTTTGAAAGGCTACATAGTGGAAGACAGGAATACAGTAATGGGAGCACAGCTGCATCAAATCAGCCAGCCCCTCAATGAAGAGAAATCACGGTTAACAATAATTGCCATTCATCAGTGGCCAAATGGATTCCATTCATTCACCATGAGCAACCGAAAGCTCAAAGTTTTCCAAGTCAATGACAGGAGTTCAGAGCCACATTGGTTCAATCATGGAATTCACATGTTCTTACCCCCCACAGGGCTCCAGATGTCACATCTGTGGAATGGAATGCTGCTCACCTCTATATATGTGCTGAAGTCCCAGGGGTAAGGGAGCATGAGGAACAATGTAAGCGAAGCTGTCAAAGCTTAGCTGCCCCACTTCTCCCATAGATCTCTCTTTCACATCTTTATTTTCAGCACTTCAACTTTTCTGGTCTTCAATATATCTCATCAGAGAGGAGGCAAAAGTGAGGATGGACCTGTGGTCCAGGGAGCATTTTTCAAAATCCTCATTCGAAGCAGGAGGCGAAGGAGGGACTGCCATCTGCATGCATAGCTCCAGCAGGAGGTACTGCATGAGGGCCAAGGCCAGGGGCGTGTGCGCATCAATAGGAGGGTGAGGAGTAGAAACACAGTCAGCTGAGATGACTGGCACACCGAGGGTCTAATGTCCACGAGTGTCCTTTCCACAAATGAGGGAGAGGTGTTGGGACCGGGTCGAAAGGTTCCTTTGTCTCTGAATAAAACTGACACAACAACTTGGATGAAATTTTGCCAAGGTGATACACATTTTTTAAACAACAAAGCATTTGTACATAATCACAACAATACCGGTTTCTTGATTACCCTGTGTGCCGAAATTTGTTTCTGTGGTCAATCCAATGACAAAGTGCTTTGCATATCCTCTGAACAACTTGTAAAATGGTTCCAACTACTTTATCCGCGCTGATTCTGTGGAATCTTTCTTTACACCTTTTTTTTTGCTAAAAGTAAAGCCTGCCTTTCAGTCCATTTAATTGGAATTGAATTAGATCAGTGCTTATTTCCATGCCTTGGCAGATATCCATGGTAGGCTCCATTCCAAGGTCACACTTGAAGTCAGCTTGATTCTGCTCTGTTATCTCCAACACTGTTATCAATCTCAAAGCTGAGAGAAAGCAGCATCTTCACTGCCCTTAATGAGGCTCTGTCTGTTCATATTCCCTGATAAGAGTTCTCCTGCGGTTGAAGCCATTTTGCAGAGCTTTTCTGAAGCTAGAAAAGCTTTGGCTTAATTAAATTAACCATCATGCTTTGAGTTTGAACCCACTTGACAGATCAATACAGTTGTGTACATATCTTCATATCTTTTATCCCGATTTGGGCAGCACGGCCTTGTGGATAGCACAATTGCTTCACAGCTCCAGGGTCCCAGGTTCAATTCCGGCTTGGGTCACTGTCTGTGCGGAGTCTGCACATCCTCCCCGTGTGTGCGTGGGTTTCCCCCGGGTGCTCCGGTTTCCTCCCACAGTCCAAAGATGTGCAGGTTAGGTGGATTGGCCATGATAAATTGCCCTTAGTGTCCAAAATTGCCCTTAGTGTTGGGTGGGGTTACTGGGTTATGGGGACAGGGTGGGGGTGTTGACCTTGGGTAGGGTGCTCTTTCCAAGAGCCGGTGCAGACTCGATGGGCCGAATGGCCTCCTTCTGCACTGTAAATTCTATGATCTATGATCTATGTTCCATGTGACCACCATGAGACAGACTACAAACAAAGGGTTAACACCACAAACAGTGTACTTTGCTGAATATAAAAGAAATAAGAAAGTGGTTACATAGTTAAAAAGTAGATTAGAAAGGTAAATAATCCATTGGTTTACAGAAGCAGTGCAGTACAAGGCTGCGATTGTCTAGAGATCTCGTCCGCCATACCAGCCTCCCCAAACAGGCGCCGGAATGTGGCAACTAGGGGCTTTTCACAGTAACTTCATTTGAAGCCTACTTGTGACAATAAGCGATTTTCATTTCATTTTATTTCATTTCATTTTTCATAAATGCCATGTGCTCCAAGAAGGTTTGACGTAACATGGAGTTTGGAGATTTCCCCATGTCAGTGACCGTGAAGTTGGTAACAGAATTCAATTTTGTTTACCCCTGGGTCTTTCCAGAGAGCAACTAGGGACCTGTCTGGCATTTCACAGTCAGAAACATACTGGTGCATACAGAAGGTGACCATCTTTGCTCTGAACAAGGATAGCAGGCTCAGAGATTCATGGGATTCGCAGTTATCTCAGGGTTACCTAGAGTGCAGAGTGCAATAGACTGCACCCGTGTGGTTATACAGGTTCCCTGGCAGCAGCCCTTGATGTTCATCGACCGCAAGGGCTTCCATTACATCAACATGCAGTTGGTGTGTGGCCATCAAAAGCAAATCCTCCACGTGTGTGCATGGTTCCCCCCAGGGCTGCCGTAATTCCTACAACCTTAGTCACTCTCAGGTGACTGGGATGTTTGAGGGGTCAGAACATCTGCAGGGATGGTTGCTGAGGGATAAAAGCTACCCCCTTAAACACTGACTCATAACACTGATGCATTGTCCTCAGACTCCACCTGAAGAAAGATACAACATTGCTCATGCCACCACACACTCCCTCAAAGAGCAGGCCATAGGACTTCTGAATATGTGATTCAGATGCTTGGACCACTCAGGTGGCTCTCTGCAAATGTACCAGGGAGGGCTTGCCACATGATCGCAGTTTGTTGTGGAACGAAGAACTTGTCGTGTGAGGAACGGTTAAGGACTCTGGGTCTGTACTCGTTGGAGTTTAGAAGGATGAAGGGGGTTCTTATTGAAACTTACAGGAGACGGCGAGGCCTGGATAGAGTGGACGTGGAGAGGATGTTTCCACTTGTAGGAAAAACTAAAACCAGAGGACACCATCTCAGGCGAAAGGGCCGATCCTTCAAAACAGAGATGAAGAGGAATTTTTTCAACCAGAGGGTGGTGAATCTGTGGAACTCTTTACCGCAGAAGGCTGTGGAGGCCAAATCACTGAGTGCCTTTAAGACAGAGATAGATAGGTTCTTGATTAATAAGGGGATCAGGGGTTATGGGGAGAAGGCAAGAGAATGGGGATGAGAAACATATCAGCCATGACTGAATGGCGGTGCAGACTCGATGGGCCGAGTGGCCTAATTCTGCTCCTATGTCTTATGGTCTTATGGTTGTGCCCTTCACAATCTCACTGGGCAGCGATGAGGCCCTGCCGGAGAGTGGACTGGACGAGGAGCCCTCCTTGAAAAATGAAGATGAGGAGCTGCAGGAAACCCAGGGGGCTGCTGAGGAACATCATGAGTGAGCTGATGCCATGGGGGACAGTAGATGTGGGCGCTGTGCCTGTGATACCCTAATAGCTGGAAGATTCCAAGATCTTCGAACAAGATCTCACGAGGCATTCCGAGTGCCGCGTATCTTGTGAGAGGCATCTCGCGAGATTTAACGGCCTTGTCGCGTCACCACAATTTATTGAGAAATGCCTTTGCCAGATTGTAGAGTAACTATCAGGGTAAAACTAGCAGAACCATTTGAAGTTAGCGACTTAGATCACTTTTGTTGGATGGCTTCCATCCAGCACCATTGTCCAGAGGAAGTCAGTGCTTCTGGGCAATTGCCAGGTAAACCCTTACGTGGGAGCCTCACAGAGGGATCCCCCAGAGCATCACTGGGGAATGCTAGGGAAACAGGAAGTTATATAGCTGTATTAATCCTGCACTTTCTCAATATGCTTCCATATTTTTCTTGTTCATCCAATGCCTTTTTAAATATAAAAATTGGCTTAACTTCAATGCAGACACACATTTTGCATTCTATTAACTTTTAACCTCTTCTTGTTTGTTATCAGCACTAATTCTGACTTTATGCCCCTGTGTTCCTGATTCATCAACCAGTTGGTGTAATCTTTTGCCATTTACGCTGTCAAATTGTAAACACTTCCCTTTGATTCCGCTTTAATGTTGTAACCTCCACTTATGTAACTCAATGACTAATAATACAATTGAATGTTTATTTGTTGAGAACAATGTTGTTGAAATAATAAAGACATAATAAAGAACAATGGCTCTGCGTATCGCAAATCTACTCTGCCACAGTAACTAATGTGGTGCTGGAATTGAGCTCCATCAGTGAGCAGGGACTCTGACCTCACTTTGATTCCAGGGTCTTTGGTAAGGTCAGGCTGTTTAAATAAATCAGGTGGGTCCCCAAGTCAGTAATTCCACGATATTCCCCTATCCCTGGTGTCAAAGGGAAGTTATGTTGCATCCTTTCCATGGCTCCAAAGTGCTGAAATTAATACTCCAACTTTGACTGCATCTATAGAGATTAATTTCTTCAATAATTCAGAAATAAAATACCGAAGAGGCTGTAAATCTGAAATAAAAACAGGAAAATAAAACAAATTGAAATGCTCTGGCAGAATATGTCCAACTCCATCTACAATTTTGCTGATGACATGACCGTAATAGATCAAACAACGATGAGTCAGAGTACAAGAGGGAGATAGAGAACCTAGTGGCGTGGTCTCTCCCTCAATGCCAGCTAAACTAAGGAGCTGGTCATTGACTTCAGGAAAGGGCTGCTTTAGCACAGTGGGCTAAACAGCTGGCTTGTAATGCAGAATAATGCCAGTAGCACAGGTTCAATTCCTGTACCAGCCTCCCCGAACAGGTGCTGGAATGTGGCAACTAGGGTTTTTTCACAGTAACTTCATTGAAGCCTACTTGTGACAATAAGTGATTATTATTATTAGGAAGCAAAGTAGCGTACACACCTTGTCCGCATAAATGGTGCTGAAGTGGAGATAGTTGACAGCTTCAAATTCTTAGGTGTAAATATCACCAACAATCTGTCCTGGTCCACCCACGTCGATGCTAAGACCAAGAAATCACAACAAAACCTATACTTCCTCAGGAAACTAAGGAAATTCAGAATGTCCACATTGACTCTTACCAATTTTTACAGATGCACCATAGAAAGCATCCTATTTGGCTGCATCACAGCCCGGTATGATAACTGCTTGGCCCAAGACTGCAGGAAACTACAGATTGTCGTGCAGACAACCCAGTCATCACGCGAACACGCCTCCCATCCATTGACTGTCTACACCTCCCGCTGACTTGGGAAAGCGGACAGCATAATAAAAGACCCCTCCCACCTGGGTTACTTTCTCTTCCAACCTCTTCCATCGGGCAGAAGATACAAAAGTCTGAGAACACGCACCAACAGATTCAAAAACAGCTTCTTCCCACTGTTATCAGACTCCTGAATGGCCCTCTTTGGACTGATCTGGTCTCTCTATGCATCTGCTCTACTGTTATAGCACTATACTCCGTGTGCTTCACCCGATGTCTATGGGCGCGATCTTCCTGGAAAATTTCCAAGTGTTGTAGCAAGCGGGAATTGCCATGTGTTTCCCGCCGCTCGGCCCAGTGAAACCGGTAACGCATTCCAACATTAATTGGTCCACTTAAGGAGGCCTCTCGTCGCCAATAATGCCTGGCCAGCCGATTCGCCGGAACCGCGCTCGTCAGCCCCCCGCGAACAAGGTCGAGCAGCAGTTAAACTGCACTCGCTCGGCCAACCCCAACCAGCTCGCAATAATAGTGCCAAGGATACCGGACCCAAGATTCAGGGACACTGACCTGGGGAGGTTCCTGGACGCGTTGGAGACCAGGAGGGATGTTCTTTTCCCATGGGGGTCCTGGAGGATGAGCCATAAGGCAGCCAGTGCTGCCTGGGATGGGCTGGCGGTAGTAGTCAGCTCCAAATGTGTGACCAAGGGGACTAGCCAGGAGTGCAGGAAAAAGGTCAACAACCTACACCGGGCAGCACGTCTGAGTAGATATGAATTCCCCCCAAGACCCCCCCTCCAAAGGGAGCAACCACCCCCTAACCCTGCCTTCACACCCCCTCTCCCACCACTGAACCACGCATGTGGCTAATAATGCCCTCTCTGTGTCTACTCAGGAAAAACTCTCCCACATCGGCACGAGGGAGCTTAGACTGGCAGTGGGGTGCCGCACGAGAATCCTCACCTCCTTCGAGGAGCAGGCCCTGGAGGTGACTGGTGTGGCTGAGAAAAGGGCGGTCACCAACGCGGAGGCTGGCAGATGCCGCAGAGGTGAGGAACCATTGAGCTCCAACCGGAGGACCTGTAGAACATGAGTAGTGATTGCCTTACTTACTGACCCATCCCTCCCACTGACCACATGTCCATTCTCCCGCAGGTCCAGCAGCCGACGACGCCGGCCCATCGCGGGTGGCACTCTCTCCTGACTCCGTGGAGAACACCTCGAAGGAGAACTCCGAGGATGCGACCGTTACAGTCGCGGCACAGCTGTCATCCCCAACCCCCACCAGCGCAGATACACACACCTCGGTAGGACATGTTAGTGGACAGGCTTCCGGCGCACAATCTGGTGAGCACCACAATGCTGCTGATGTGCATCAGGTGGAGGTCGGAACCCCCAGGCAAGTCAGAGGATCTCAGGACCCAGCTGGATCCCAGCCTGATGCTGGAAGTGGATTACTCAGAGCTGATGGAGACGATAGGGAGCAGCCGGGACATCCAGAGGGAGATGCCAGCATCACTCCAGCTGATCCATAGCCGCTTGGAGGAGTCCAAGAACCTATGGGTGCAGGGAATGGCGCCGGAAATGCGTGGCACTGAGGCCAACACTGCTAGGGTGGCGGCCGCAGTGGAGAGCCCGGTGCACGTCGGCGGCACCATGAGTGAAGGTATCCAAGGCGTCGCGCAGTCTGTGACGGCCTTGGCTGAGGGTCTCGGCAGAATGTTTGCCTCGCTGGGGGATGTCACTCCTCAGTACCAGGCCGACCTTGATGAGGCTCTGCGGGACATGTCCCGCTCTCAGGTGGGCATGGCTTGTCTGTGCAGATCTTGTCCCAGTCACTGAGGAACAACACTGAGGGCGTCGGCACAATGGTGCGGACAATAGGGAGCCGCCAGGGCTGGCAGAGCCAGTTGATACAGGGACAGCTGGGGCTCAAACCAGCTGCCCCTCCATCCCAAGGTGAATCCCAGGGGCCTATGGGCACTGATCGGGAGGAGGGAGCGCTGGGTTCCCACCCGGACCCGTCACATGGAGTGGTGACGGTGGCCATCGGCTCCCCTGATTTAAGCCCCATTTCCTCTGATGAGGCCGCGTCTCACAGGCAGTACATGGGACAGGGCTGCACGATTGTGCATGTGCCACCGACAAGTGAGCTGGGGTCCTCCAGTCCCAGAGGCCCAGAGGACACCTGCCAATAGCGAGGGGGAACTAGCACTTGGTGCCTTTTCTGTTTAAATGCGAAGAACAAGCAACAATGTTGTTATGTGAACATGAAAAAAAGTCTCAGGCAATACATGCTAAGAGCAAACAATTTGAATTTATAATACGGAATCATGCTCCTAAACACTTCACAGGTTCCTCGCCAAGCCACACGCCTTCCTGATTTGGAACTATATCACTGCTCCATCACTGCCACTGGGTCATAACCCTGGAACTTCCTTCCTAACAGCACTGTGGCTGTACTGTATGGATTGCAGCGGTTATTGATGATGTCTCACCACCACCTAAGCAAGGGCAATTAGGGATGGGCAATAAATGCTGATTGGTGGCTAACGATGCCCACATCCCAAAAACATAGTAAAAAAGTATTGCTTTTGAAGTGCAGTCACTGCTGTCATGTAGGCTAATAAGCAGGCACTTTGCAGACAGCAAGCCTTATAAATAGCAAATGAATGAATAAATGGCCAATCTGCTTCTGGTGATGCTGGTTGAAGGAACATTGTGGCCAGGGCATCAGGAGAACTTCCTTCTCTTCTTTAAGTAGGACTGTGAAATCTTTTACAGCTACCCAAGTTAGGTTAGCAAATTATCCTAGAGGGAGCACTTGTGATCACACAGGACTATGAGTATTAGATCAGCTTAGGTTATGTGCTCAATAGGTAGACTGATCAAAATTTACAGCACAGAAGAATGCTACCTGGCCCAATAAATTGTGGCCAACATGTAACCATCTAGCTAATTGCACTTCCCACCTCTTGGTCCATAGCCTTGTTGGTTATGACACATCAAGTGCATATCCAAGCACTTTTAAAATGTTCTGAGGGTTTCTGCCTCTATCACTCTTTTAGGTAGTGAGTTCCAGATTCCCCCTGCCCTCTGGGGGGAAACCCTCTCCATGAATCACCTCTAAACCTGATACTTTTTACCCCGAATCCATGTCTCCTGATTTTGGACCAATCAACCAACAAAACAGGTCTTCCCATTCACTGTATTTAGACTCTACGTTATTTCATGCACTTCATTTAGGTCTCCCCTTAGCCTCCTTTGTACGAAAGAAAGCAATACTAGCCTATGAAACTTAGAACTAAAATTATCGACATGTCATAAATCTACTCTGTACAATGCAATCTCCATTTTCCTATGTTACAGCAACTGTAACTGTTCGTAGTACTCCAGCTGTGGCTGGTTTAGCACAGTGGCCTAAATAGGTGGCTTGAAATGCAGAATAATGCCAGCAGCGTGGGTTCAATTCCCATACCGGCCCCCCCGAACAGGCGCCGAAATGTGGTGACTAGGGGCTTTTCACAGTAACTTCATTGAAGACTACTTGTGACAATAATTGATTATTATTATTAACTAGTCTTTTATAGAGTTCCAGCATAATCTCCCAGCTCTTATATTCTATGCATTTGCGAAAACCTTGTATGCTTTCTTGACCACCTTATCGACCTGCCCAGCCACCTCCAGGGATCTGTAGACGTTCGCCGCAAGTCCCTCTGTTCATCTACATTTCTCAGTATACTACCATTTGTCGTGTATTCTATGCCTTGCTAGACTTCCCCAAATGCAATAACTCAGATGTCTCCAGGTTGAACTATTTGCCATTGTTCCACCTATCATAGGGCAGAGGGCAGTAGAGCGGAGCTGTTGCGGGGGAAATTTGCTTACGCCCATTGTGCTCGCCCTAACTTGAAGGTGTACCTGAGCAAGAGACCCTAGCTGTTCAAGTGAAGACAAGCATCCAGCAGAGGGCAGTAGAGCGGAGCTGCTGATTGGCTGTTGATGGGAAATTTGCATACGTCCGTTGTTCTCACCCTAACTTGAAGGTGTAGCTGAGCAAGAGACCCTAGCTGTTCAAGTGAAGACAAGCATCCAGCAGAGGGCTCTAACCCAAAAAAAACAACCGCTATAAAGATCAAGAGGAAGGCGCGAGGGCAGGTAGAAGTAGAAAGAAGTTGAACCGTGACGTCACAGTCTGCAGGTAAGGGATTAGCTGGTGACTGGTAAGTAGTTCTTTTATTTTCCCTCAGGTGTTATGGTGCGAGGCGCAGAGTTGCTGAGTGAGTGCTTGCTGAGAAGGGGAGTGAATAACAGGTAAGCTCTTTTCTTTCTTTTTCTTTTTTTATCTAGAAGGGATGGCAGGGAAGGTAGTGCGATGTTCCTCCTGCAGAATGTTTGAGGTGAGGGAAGCAGTCAGTGTCCCTACTGATTTCATCTGTGGGAAGTGCACCCATCTCCAGCTCCTCAGAAACCGCGTTAGGGAACTGGAGCTGGAGCTGGATGAACTTCGGATCATTTGGAAGGCAGAGGTGGTCAGAGATAGAAGCTTCAGGGATGTAGTTACTCCGAAGAATAAAGATAGATGGGTGACGGTGAGAGGGGTGGGAGGAAGCAGTCAGTACAGGGATCCCCTGTGGTTGTTCCCCTTAGTAACAAGTATACCGCTTTGGATACTGTTGGGGGGGGGGACTTACCAGGGGTATGCCATGGGGTACAGGTCTCTGGCACAGAGTCTGCCCCTGTCGCTCAGAAGGGAAGGGGGGGAGAGGAGTAGAGCATTAGTCATTGGAGACTCCATAGTTAGGGGGATAGATAGGAGATTCTGTGGGAATGAGAGAGACTCGCGGTTGGTGTGTTGCCTCCCAGGTGCCAGGGTGCGTGATGTCTCGGATCGTGTTTTCGGGATCCTTAAGGGGGAGAGGGAGCAGCCCTAAGTCATGGTCCACATAGGTACCAACGACATAGGTAGGAAAAGGGATAGGGATGTAAGGCAGGAATTCAGGGAGCTAGGGTGGAAACTTAGATCTAGGACATAATTATCTCTGGGTTGTTACCCATGCCACGTGATAGCAAGACGAGGAATAGGGAGAGAGAGGAGTTGAACACGTGGCTATCGGGATGGTGCAGGAGGGAGGGTTTCAGATTTCTGGAGAATTGGAGCCCATTCTGGGGTCGGTGGGACCTCTACAAATGGGATGGTCTACACCTGGGCCAGAGGGGTACCAATATCCTGGGGGGGAAATTTGCTAATGCTCTTTGGGAGGGTTTAAACTAGTTCAGCAGGGGGTTGGGAACCTGAATTGTTACTCCAGTATACAGGAGGTTGAGAGTAGTGAGGTCATGAGTAATGTTTCAAAGTTGCAGGAGTGTACCGGTAGGCAGGAAGGTGGTTTGAAGTGTGTCTTCTTCAATGCTAGGAGCACCCGGAATAAGGTGGGTGAATTTGCGGCATGGGTTGGTACCTGGGACTTCGATGTTGTGGCCATTTCGGAGACAAATAGAGCAGGGACAGGAATGGTTGTTGCAGGTGCCGGGGTTTAGATATTTCAGTCAGCTTAGGGCAGGTGGTAAAAGAGGGGGAGGGGTGGCATTGTTAGTCAAGGACAGTATTACGGTGGCAGAAAGGATGTTTGATGAGGACTCGTCTACTGAGGTAGTAGGGGCGGAGGTTAGAAACAGGAAAGGAGAGGTCACCCTGTTAGGGGTTTTCTATAGGCCTCCGAAAAGTTCCAGAGATGTAGAGGAAAGGATTGCAAAGATGATTCTGGATAGGAGCGAAAGCAACTGGGTAGTTGTTATGGGGGACTTTAACTTTCCAAATATTGACTGGAAACGCTTAGTTCGAGTACTTTAGATGGGTCCGTTTTTGTCCAATGTGTGCAGGAGGGTTTCCTGACACAGTATGTAGATAGGCCAACAAGAGGCGAGGCCATATTAGATTTGGTACTGTGTAATAAACCAGACCAGGTGTTAGATTTGGAGGTAGGTGAGTACTTTGGTGATAGTGACCACAATTCGATTACGTTTACTTTAGTGATGGAAAGGATAGGTATATACCGCAGGGCAAGAATTATCTCTGGGGGAAAGGCAAGCATGATGCGATGAGGCATAACTTAGGATGCTTCGGATGGAGAGGAACACTGTAGGGGATGGGCACAATGGAAATGTGGAGCTTGTTCAAGTAACAGCTACTGCGTGTCCTTGATAAGTATGTACCTGCCAGGCAGGGATGAAGTGGTCGAGCAAGGGAACCGTGGTTTACTAAAGCAGTCGAAACACTTGTCAAGAGGAAGAAGGAGGCTTATGTAAAGATGAGACATGAAGGTTCAGTTTGGGTGCTCAAGAGTTACAAGTTAGCTAGGAAGGGCCAAAAGAGAGAACTAAGAAGAGCCAGGAGAGGACATGAGAAGTCTTTGGCAGGTAGGATAAAGGATAACCCTAAAGCTTTCTATAGATATGTCAGGAATAAAAAAATGACTCGGGTACGAGTAGGGCCAGTCAAGGACAGTAGTGGGAAGTTGTGCTTGGAGTCCGAGGAGATAGGAGAGGTGCTAAATGAATATTTTTCGTCAGTATTCACACAGGAAAAAGACAATGTTGTCGAGGAGAATACTGAGATTCAGGCTACTAGACTAGAAGGGCTTGAGGTTCATAAGGAGGAGGTGTTACCAATTCTGGAAAGTGTGAAAATAGATAAGTCACCTGGGCCAGATGGGATTTATCCTAGGATTCTCTGGGAAGCTAGGGAGGAGATTGCTGAGCCTTTGGCTTTGATCTTTAAGTCATCTTTGTCTACAGGAATAGTGCCAGAAGACTGGAAGATAGCAAATGTTGCCCCCTTGTTCAAGAAGGGGAGTATAGACAACCCAGGTAACTATAGACCAGTGAGCCTTACTTCTGTTGTGGGCAAAATCTTGGAAAGGTTTATAAGAGATAGGATGTATAATCATCTGGAAAGGAATAATTTGATGAGAGATAGTCAACACGGTTTTGTGAAGGGTAGTTCGTGCCTCACAAACCTTATTGAGTTCTTTGAGAAGGTGACCAAACAGGTGGATGAGGGTAAAGCAGTTGATCTGGTGTATATGGATTTCAGTAAAGCACTGATAAGGTTCCCCATGACAGGCTACTGCAGAAAATACGGAGGCATGGGATTCAGGGTGATTTAGCAGTTTGGATCAGAAATTGGCTAGCTGGAAGAAGACAAAGGGTGGTGGTTGATGGAAAATGTTCAGACTGGAGTCCAGTTACTAGTAGTGGTGTACCACAAGGATCTGTTTTGGGGCCACTGCTGTTTGTCATTTTTATAAATTATCTGGAGGAGGGCGTAGAAGGGTGGGTAAGTAAATTTGCAGATGACACTAATGTCGGTGGAGTTGTGGACAGTGCTAAAGGATGTTACAAGTTACAGAGGGACATAGATAAGCTGCAGCGCTGGGCTGAGAGGTGGCAAATGGAGTTTAATGCAGAAAAGTGTGAGCTGATTCATTTTGGAAGGAATAAAGGAAAACAGAGCACTGGGCTAATGGTCAGATTCTTGGTAGCGTGGATGAGCAGAGAGATCTCGGTGTCCATGTACATAGACCCCTGAAAGTTGCCACTCAGGTTCAGTGGGTTGTTAAGAGGGTGTACGGTGTGTTAGCTTTTATTGGTAGAGGGATTGAGTTTCGGAGCCATGAGATCATGTTGCAGCTGTACAAAACTCTGGTGCGGCCGTATTTGGCGTTTTGCGTGCAATTCTGGTCGCCGCATTATAGGAAGGATGTGGAAGCATTGGAAAGTGTGCAGAGGAGATTTACCAGAATGTTCCCTGGTATGGAGGGAAGATCTTATGAGGAAAGGCTGAGGGACTTGAGGCTGTTTTCGTTCGAGAGAAGAAGGTTAAGAGGTGACTTACAAGATGATCAGAGGATTGGATAGGGTAGACAGGGAGAGCCTTTTTCCTCAGATGGTGATATCTAGCACGAGGGGTGCTAGATATAAATTGAGGATAGATATATAAGACAGATGTCAAAGGTAGGTTCTTTACTCAGAGAGTAGTAAGGGCGTGGAATGCCCTGCCTGCAACAGTAGTGGACTCGCCAACACTAAGGGCATTCAAATGGTCATTGGATAGACATATGAACAATAAGGGAATAGTGTAGACGGGCTTTAGAGTGGTTTCACAGGTCGGCGCAACATCGAGGGCTGAAGTGCCTGTACTGCGCTGTAATGGTCTATGTTCTATGTTAATTGCCAATCCTGTGATATCTTTCTGCAGTCTCTGGCTTTCTTCTTTACTATCAACTACATGACCATTTTTTGTATCTTCTGCAAACATCTTAATCATGAATCCTATATGGAAGTCCAAATCTTTGATATACCACAAAAGGCAAGGGTCCATGTCTTGAGTGTTACAGAACACCACTGGAAACAACCATCCAGTCATAAAGACAGCCATCAATACAATACACTTTGTTTCCTGCCTCTGAGTCTGTTTTCAATTCGGCCTGACACTTTGCCTGGATCCCTTGGGTTTTTACTTTCATGACCAATCTGTCACATGGGACCTTCTCAAAAGTCTTGCTATTATCCATATAGACTATCCTCGTCAACCCAAGGAAGACAGTGAAGGAGTTGCCATTTTTTCACCTCTATTTCTGTTTTAGTGAGAGCATCTACGCTGAATATATTAGAAACTAAATTTGGCATCACAGGAGACCTGAAAATCACCAGCTATACTCTGTATTGGCACATGGATAAAGTACTGGGCTGTGGAATGCTTTCAAGTGGGAGACTTTTCTGTTGGGCTCCATTGATCCTCAGAAGTGGTGGGTGGTACTGCACCAAATGAATCAAACATTTCATCAGATCCCAAAAATGTCCTTGTCTTTAGGCGGGTTGATGGCACTGAACATTAATGTTTGCATCATGCTTGTGTTTGTCATGTGGTTCCCTCTGGTAGGTGGTGGGCAATTCTCCAACCCTCATGAGTAATGATCTTAGTTAGCTTACTGAAGGATTACAAGGTGGGACATCCGATCGAGAGCAAGTCATGTAGAAACTGCTGTAAACAACTTGTATGGAAATTGAACTTAAATCATTAAAATGTGATGCAGATGGAATACGTTTTAAGCTTTATTCTCAATCTAGTAGTGTGTAATTTGTTAGCTAGAACCAATTTTCTGCATTTTACAGTTAAGGGGCATGTTTTACATTAGGATAAATGACAAATTATTTTGGTACATTGAAAACACATGCAGACCAAGATTTAATCGCTTAACTATTGAACCAGAAAATAAGTAAAATTAGTACTAATGAAAAAATAGTCACATCCTGTGTATGTTCGGTATGTCAGATTTCACAAAAAGCTCATTTATTTTTCTATCATGCATTAAGAAAATTCTACTTACAGCTTATCCAGATAATGCCACTGACATATTGTATAGCAATTCAACTTTTTGTCCCTTTTACCATTGTAAAGGTTAATCCTTTGGATATGGGGCCACATGATTGTGTTTCCAGCACTGTACCTTTCAGTTGGCCACTATTCACATTGGTCACTGTTCTGGAGGAACCATTCCTTCTTGTGTCGTTGAGGGGTTGTGCTAATTGGGCAATGGCTTTTCATTGAGAAGTGCATCTCAATAAAGTTTGATATTTAGTCAACTACTTATTTTGCCTGTTTTTTTGTTGGAATTCTGCACAATAAGTATGCTATTTTGTTCAGGAATCAGGGAGAAGAATTCAATGGGGAAGTTGATTTTTCGGAAGTTGTGCTACTAATATCAAGAAGTTGGCAAGTCCATGTACCCTTTGTCCCTGAGGAAAAGCATTTATTTTTTCTTAAGGATTCTAGTCAAAGACACTTGGGTGTTATTGAGGTAGAGAGAAGTAAGTGAAGATGGAACCAAAGAGAAAATGCTGGAAAATCTCAGCAGGTCTGGCAGCATATGTAGGGAGAGAAAAGCGCTAACATTTTGAGTCCAGATGAGCCCTTGTCAAAGTGAAGGTGGACTACATCAAGATGTGGTGCTTAGGTGGCTCTGCTGTGAAACATCTAGTAAGCCAGACAGTCTCTGTGCAGAAAAGAAAAAAAGTTGTAGTTTGTTGTAAGATGGAATGGAGGAAGGGAAAAAGGATGGGCAAAACAGCCAGACCCACATGCACGTGCATGCACACACAAACACAGACCATAACCTGTTAAGGTGATTAGGTAGAGACAGAGCTATGATGGGAGGGTTGAGAGAAATTAAAGACACAAAAGATTTGTGAATAGTTCAGGCAAAATGGGGAAGGGCAAGGGGAGAGGCACATTTTAATTTCTACTTCCAGAAACCCGTACTTGTACTTTTATTCAATAATATGTTCAACTATATCTTGGGGAATTTGTTTTTCTTCCCTTCTGCCCATTTGAAATATGGTTGATCCTTCTTAATACCACAAACAAGCCAAAGACCTCAATGAATTTATAATTTTGCATGTGGTAACACTTAGATCACAAGATTATGCAAATAGAACATGTACTTACGAGAAACAAGCAGAACAAGCAAAGTTTGTGAAAAGAAACAAAATTGGAAAGTGCGAGAAAAACACAGTGGTCAGTCAGGATCTATGGAAGGAACAGACAGATCGGGGTTTTGGCCTGAGCCCTTTTTCAGAACTGAAAATAAAAGATGCGCTTCTGCTGCTGTTGCTTGCAGCTACTCCTATTAGGCGCTCTGCCGTTATGTTATGTCACGCTCATCTGTCTTGCTCCATCCACTGTAGCTTGTCTGCAACCACTCTGGGACACCCATCATCCAACTATGTCTAAGGTCAACCCTTCTTTCTGCTGCCCTCCACTTTGCCCTCAAGGGGAAAGCTTTCCAGCTCTGACCAAATGGCTGAAATACAGACATTTTCCTTCCTGGATGTTTCTTTTTAAAAGAATTCTTATGGTTCTTACAATTTCTTCATTGGTCTTATGGTCTGTACATGAATTTTTCGCACAAGTTTCAAAGGCCTCTAATTCTTTCTACAGATCTTTATTTATTGTCCAGGTTTCTGAGGCATACAGGAAAGTGGATAGAATGTCGCATCTTACAAATTTACTCTTTGCTACAAACTTGAGTTTTCTTATTATGAACGCATTCTTCATCTTCACAATGTTACTTCTGGTTATCTCTAGCCTTCTAATTTTGGCATAGCAACTACCATCTTCTGTGATCATTTGTCCTAAATTGACAAACTGATCTACTTGTTCCGTCCAATTCAATCTTCACAGCCTGGTATGGCAACTGCTCGGTCCAAGATCGCAAGAAACTGCAGTGTGCTGAAGTCAGCCCAACGCATCACACAAGCTTGCCACCCCCACATTGATTCTGTATATACCCCCCGCTGCCTCAGGAAGGCAGACAAGCATTATCAGTGACCCCTCCCGCCCAGTCATTGCCTTCTTCCAGACTCTTCCATCAGGCAGAAGGTACAGAAGTCTGAAGGCTCGCACATCCAGACATAGGAACAGCTTCTTTCCCACAGCTACAAGACTCCTCAACAATTCCCTTTGGACTGATCTGTTCCCTGTAAGAACACTGTTCACAATGCCCTATGCTGCTCTTGCTCATGTATTTGCTTTGTTTGCTTTGTTTGGCCCCTTGTTCCGCACTGTAACTAATCACTGTTTGTCAATGTACCATTTGCCAATGTTCTCTGTTGATTATTCTTTTGTCTACTACGTACGTACTATGTACGTTCCCTCGGCCGTAGAAATATACTTTTCACTGTACTTCGGTACAGGTGACAATAAATCGAATCAAATCAAATCAAAAATCAAATTCTAGTTTCTTCTAATGTATTCCTTCTAACAACCCTTTTTTTTTGTCTTTTTGGCATTCATTCTTAATTCTCTAGTTGGTGCAAGGAAAAAAGATATACAAACACATTTGATTAAAATTTCCTGCCCTGTACCTGACCACCAGGAGGCTCCAATGGCTTCCAGGTCCCGTTGCGTGGTCATCATGTCTGGTTTCCGTTTTTGGAAACCAATTCTGATTTGTGCCTGCCTCACGCTACACCTGCGGGGCGATGAATACCGGGAGTCGGGAGACTCCGGCTTCGAAAGGTCTGAGCATATTTAAATGAGTTTGAAGGCTCATTTAAATATGCGAGTCTGGTTCATGCCCAGCGAGGGTGTGAACCAGATCACGTCAGGTGCCACGGGCTGGGAGTATCATGCAATGTTTGGCGCCAGGGCCAAAGGAACAGGGCTGTTGTGGTAGGGGATTTTATTTTCTCCTATTTTGACTGGAACTCAGTTAGTGCCAGGGGCTTGGATGGGGCAGAGTTTGTAAGGTGTATCCATGAAGGCTTTTTGATGCAATATGTAGATAGTCCAACTCAGGAAGCGGCAGTACTGGACATTGTATCGGGGAATGAGACTGGACAGGTGGTTGAGGTTTCAGTCGGGGAACATTTTGGGAGTAATGACCATAACTCCGTAAGCTTTAGGGTACTTTTAGATAGGGATGAGGGTAAGGTGCTTAGGGGAAAGGCAAATTATGATACCATGAGACAGGAATTGAAGAATTTGGATTGGGTGTGGCTGTTGGACATGCGAATCAACATCGGACACGTGAGAGTCTTTCAAGCGACAGTTGATTAGGATTCAGGAAAGTCACATTCCTGAAAGACCGAAGTACGGGAAGATTAGGGAGCCTTGGATAATGAGCGATATTGTGAACCACGTCAAAAAGAAAAAGGAGGCTTTTGTATGGTCTAGAAGGATGGGGACAGTCAAAACCCTTGAAGAGTAAAAAGAAAGTAGGTACTTAAGTGGGAAATTAGGCGGGCTAGGAGGGGTTGTGAAAAGTCCTTGGCAAATAGGATTAAGGTGAATCTCAAAGTTTTTATTCATATGTAAAAAGAAAGAAGGTGGCCAGGTAAAGGAACAGAACATTTAAGGACAGTGGGCGGAATCTATGCGTTAAGCCAGAGGAAATGGGCGAGGTACGAAATGAATACTTTGCACCAGTGTTCACCAAGGGGAAGGACTTTGTGGAAGATGATTTTGGGAAGGGTGTATGGATAGTCTGAGTCATGTTGACATCAATCAGGAGGAGGTATTGAGTGTTTTAAAATACATCAAGGTAGAAGGGGCTGGTTTAGCACAGTGGGCTAAACAGCTGGTTTGTAATGCAGAACAAGACCAACAGCGCGGGTTTAATTCCCGTAGCGGCCTCCCCGAACAGGCGCCGTAATGTGTCGACTAGGTGCTTTTCACAGTAACTTCATTGAAGCCTACTTGTGACAATAAGCAATTATTATTATTATAAGTGTCCTGGGCCGGATGGGATTTGCCCCAGAATACTGAGGGAAGCAAGGGAGGAAATTGCCTGGGCCTTGACATCTTTATCTCCTCATTGGCTACAGGTGAGATCCCAGAGGACTGGAAAATAGCTAATAATGTACAACTTTTTAAGAAAGGGAACAGGGATAATCCAGGAAACTATAGGCCGGTGAGCCTCACGTTGGTAGTACGTAAATTATTGGAGAAAATTCTCAGCGACAGGATTTATTCCCATTTGAAACCAATGGACTCATCAGCGATAGACAGCATGGTTTAGTAAAGGGAAGGTCGTGCCTCACTAACTTGATCGGGTTTTTTGAGGAGGTAACAAAGATGATTGATGAGGGGAGGGCGGTGGATGTTGTTCACATGGACTTCAGTAAAGCCTTTGACAAGGTGCCTCATGGCAGACTGAAACAAAAGTTCAAGTCACACAGGATCAGAGGTAAGGTGGCAAGATGAATACAGAACTAGCTCGGTCAAAGAAGGCAGAGGGTAGCAGTAGGAGGGTGTTTTTCTGAATGGAAGGTTGTGACTAGTGGTGTTCCACAGGGATCGCTGCTGCGGCCTCTGTTATTCGTAGTATACATAAACGATTTGGGGGAAAATGTAGCTGGTCTGATTAGTAAGTTCGCGGATGACACCAAGGTTGGTGGAGTGGCAGATAGTGTTGATGATTGTCAGAGGATACAGCAGGACATAGATAGGTTGGAGACTTGGGCAGAGAAATGGCAAATGGACTTTTATATTTAGGAATATAAAAAGTCAGATAGATCAGGGTGAGCATGTCCACAGATCTTTGAAGTTGGCAACACAAGTGGATAAGGTAGTCAAGAAAGCATATGAAGGCTTGGATGGGGCATTGAGTATAAACACTGGCAAGTCATGATACAGTTGTATAGAACTTTGGTCAAGCTGCTCTTGGAATATTGTGCACAATTCTGGTCGCCACACTACCATAAGGATGTGGAGGCTTTGGAGAGGGTGCAGAGGAGGTTTACCAGGATGTTGCTTGGCCTGGAGGGTGTTAACTATATGGAGAGGCTGAATAGACTCGGTCTGTTTTCATTAGAACAACGTAGATTGACGGGTGACCTGATAGAGGTCTACAAGATTATGAGAGGCATGGATAGAGTGGATGGGCAGGCACTCTTTTCCAGGGTGGAGGAGTCAGTTACTGGGGGGCATAGGTTTAAGGTCTGTGGGGCAAAGTTTAGAGGAGATGTGCGAGGCACGTTTTTTACACAGGTGAGTGCCTGGAACGCGCTGCCAGGGAGGTTTTGGAAGCAGATACATTAATGGCATTCAAAAGGCATCTCGGCAAATACATGGATAGGATGGGCATAGAGGGATACGGCACCAGGAATTGCTGAGGGTTTTGGCCATGGGTAGTATCATAACCGGTGCAGGTGTGGAGGGCTGAAGGGCCTGTTCCTGTGCTGTATTGTTTTTTCTTCTTCCAACTTGGTGAGTTCTCCCAGTGAGCCAGAGAAGACACAGCCAGAGTGAGACAGAACCAAGAGTGAGTTTGGGAATTTGAATCTAGGTGGGAATTGAATCAAATCAGTAAGGCAGCTCCTTTTAAATTTCAGGAGTTTAAATTAGGTTAAATTAAGCTAGAATTGTGCAGTGTAAGTTAACAAGGGCTGCCCCACCCACTCACATAACTGGTTGGCAGCTAAGTGTCAGTCACTTAAATCTACCTTGATCTAAAAGTAGGTGGGAGGGGAGTCAATTCAGGACAATTTAAAAAGAGCAACTTGTAAACTCACTCCCACTGAGTTCTCCCAGTGAGCCAGAGAAGCCACAGCCAGAGTGAGACAGAACCAAGAGTGAGTTTGGGAATTTGAATCTAGGTGGGAATTGAATCAAATCAGTAAGGCAGCTCCTTTTAAATTTCAGGAGTTTAAATTAAGTTAAATTAAGTTAGAATTGTGCAGTGTAGGTTAACAAGGGCTGCCCCACC
The DNA here is from genome assembly GCF_047496885.1 of Scyliorhinus torazame. Classification (NCBI taxonomy): domain Eukaryota; kingdom Metazoa; phylum Chordata; class Chondrichthyes; order Carcharhiniformes; family Scyliorhinidae; genus Scyliorhinus; species Scyliorhinus torazame. The sequence goes on from NC_092709.1 coordinate 278,306,763, forward strand.
CACTCACACAACTGGTTGGTAGTTAAGTGTCAGTCACTCAAATCTACCTTGATCTAAAAGTAGGTGGGGGAGGGGAGTCAATTCAGGACAATTTAAAAAGAGCAACTTGTAAACTCACTCCCAGTGAGTTCTCCCAGTGAGCCAGAGAAGACACAGCCAGAGTGAGACAGAACCAAGAGTGAGTTTGGGAATTTGAATCTAGGTGGGAATTGAATCAAATCAGTAAGGCCTCTCCTTTTATATCTCAGGAGTTTAAATTAATTTAAATTAAGCTAGAATTGTGCAGTGTAAGTTAACAAGGGCTGCCCCACCCATTCACATAATTGGTTGGCAGTTAAGTGTCAGTCATTTAAATCTACCTTGATCTAAAAGTAGGTGGGGGAGGGGAGTCAATTCAGGACAATTTAAAAAGAGCAACTTGTAAACTCACTCCCAGTGAGTTCTCCCAGTGAGCCAGAGAAGACAGAGCCAGAGTGAGACAGAACCAAGAGTGAGATTGGGAATTTGAATCTAGGTGGGAATTCGAAGCTGGGTGGGGAGGAAGTGCTTTTTATCCCTGGTAATTGACTGGTAAGTAGTGTTTCTGTTTTCTTTTTCTTTTCATTGGTATATATATTTTTTTTTTTCTTCATTGTTTATTTTTTTTTTTTTTTGTGGGGGGGGGGGAATTGTAATTGTTGAAGTTAACCGAAGGTTTAAGACATGGCAGGAGATCCCAGGCTCATGTCATGCTCCTCGTGTGCGATGTGGGAGCTCAGGGACACGTCCACTGTCCCTGGCTCCTTCACGTGCAAGAAATGTGTCCAGTTGCAGCTCCTGTTAGACCGCTTGACGGCTCTGGAGCTGCGGATGGACTCACTTTGGAGCATCCGCGATGCTGAGGACGTCATGGATAGCATGTTTAGTGAGTTGGTCACACCACAGGTGAAAGGTACTGAGGGAGATAGAAAATGGGTGACCAAAAGACAGAGCAAGAGTGGGAAGGCAGTGCAGGTGTCCTCTGCGGTCATCTCCCTGCAAAACAGATATACCGCTTTGGATACTGTTGAGGGAGATGGCTCACCAGGGGAAGGCAGCAGCAGCCAGGTTCATGGCACCATGGCTGGCTCTGCTGCGCAGCTGGGCAGGAAGAAGAATGGCAGGGCTACAGTGATATGGGACTCACTTGTAAGGGGAATAGACAGGCGGTTCTGCGGACGCAATCGAGACTCCAGGATGATATGTTGCCTCCCTGGTGCAAGGGTCAAGGATGTCTCGGAGCAGCTGCAGGGCATTCTGGGGGGGGGAGGGTGAACAACCAGCTGTCGTGGTGCACATAGGCACCAACGATATAGGTACAAAAACGGGATGAGGTCCTACAAGCTGAATTCACGGAGTTAGGAGTTAAACTAAAAAGTAGGACCTCAAAGGTAGTAATCTCAGGATTGCTACCAGTGCCACGAGCTAGTCAGAGTAGGAATGCCAGAATAGATAGGATGAATGCGTGGCTCGAGAGATGGTGCAAGGGGGAGGGATTCAAATTCCTGGGGCATTGGAACCGGTTCTGGGGGAAGTGGGACCAGTACAAACCAGATGGTCTGCACCTGGGCAGGACTGGAACCAATATCCTAGGGAGGGTGTTTGCTAGAGCTGTTGGGAAGAGTTTAAACTAATGTGGCAGGGGGATGGGAACCGATGCAGGAAGGTGGAAGGTAGTAATACAGGGACAGAAACAAAAGGCAGTAAGGGGGAAAGTGTAAGGTAGAGAAGCCATAGTCAAAAATCAAAAAGGGCGACAGTACAAGTTACAGTGACTGAAGGGAGCTCAGTGAATAGAACCAGGAATACTAAAAGGAATAAAACGGGAAGTGAAAACATTAATGGTAAGCAACGCGGCAGGTTGTTACATGAAGATATGGATTCAACGACAAGGAAAATTAGGAGAAAGGTTAAGAGGAAATATAACTTAGGAAAGGTTGCTGATCGAGGTGTTAAGTTTCAGAACAGAGGTTAAAAAGCCAACATAAGTATACTTTACCTGAATGCTCGTAGTATTCGGAATAAGGTAAATGAGTTGATGGCGCAAATCATCGTGAATGACTATGATTTAGTGGCCATTATTGAAACATGGTTAAAGGATGGTCACGACTGGGAGTTAAATATCCGAGGGTATCAAACTATTCGGAAGGACAGAGTTTATGGTAAGCGAGGTGGTGTAGCTCTGTTATTTAAGGATGACATCCGGGCAACAGTAAGGGATGACATTGGTGCTATGGAGGATAAGGTTGAATACATTTGGGTGGAAATCAGGAATAGTAAGGCGAAAAGTCACTGATAGGAGTAGTCTATAGGCCACCAAATAGTAACATTATGGTGGGGCAGGCAATAAACAAAGAAATAACTGATGCATGTAGAAATGGTACAGCATTTATCATGGGGAATTTTAATCTACATGTCGATTGGTTTAACCAGGTCGGTCAAGGCAGCCTTGAGGAGGAGTTTATAGAATGTATCTGCGATAGCTTCCCATAACAGTATGTAATGGAACCTATGAGGGAACAAGCGGTCCTAGATCTGGTCCTGTGTAATGAGACAGGATTGATTTAGGATCTCATAGTTAGGGATCCTCTCGGAAGGAGTGATCACAATATGGTGGAATTTAAAATACAGATGGAGGATGAGAAGGTAAAATCAAGCACTCGTGTTTTGTGCTTAAACAAAGGAGTTTACAATGGGAGGAGAGAAGAACTAGCTAAGGTAGACTGGGAGCAAAGACTTTATGGTGAAACAGTTGAGGAACAGTGGCGAACCTTCCAAACAATTTTTCACAGTGCTCAGCAAAGGTTTATACCAACAAAAAGGAAGGACGGTATAAAGAGGGAAAATCGACCGTGGATTTCTGAGGAAATAAGGGAGAGTATCAAATTGAAGGAAAAAGCATACAAAGTAGCAAAGATTAGTGGGAGACTAGAGGACTGGGAAATCTTTAGGGGGCAACAGAAAGCTACTAAAAAAGCTATAAAGAAGAGTAAGATAGATTATGAGAGTAAACTTGCTCAGATAGTAAAAGTTTCTACAAATATATAAAACAAAAAAGAGTGGCTAAGGTAAATATTGGTCCTTTAGAGGATGAGGAGGGAGATTTAATAATGGGAGATGAGGAAATGGCTGAGGAACTGAACAGTTTTTTGGGTCAGTCTTCACAGTGGAAGACACAAATAACATGCCAGTAACTGATGGAAATGAGGCTATGACAGGTGAGGACCTTGAGAGGATTGTTATCACCAAGGAGATAGGGATGGGCAAGCTAATGGGGCTAAAGGTAGAAAAGTCTCCTGGGCCTGATGGAATGCATCCCAGAGTGCTAAAAGAGATGGGTAGGGAAATTCAAATGCACTAGTGATAATTTACCAAAATCCACTAGACTCTGGGTGGTCCCGGCGGATTGGAAATTAGCAAACGTGACACCACTGTTTTAAAAGGGAGGTAGGCAGAAAGCAGGTAATTATAGGCCAGTGAGCTTAACTCCGGTAGTAGGGAAGATGCTGGAATCTATCATCAAGGAAGAAATAGCGAGGCATCTGGATGTAAATTGTCCCATTGGGCAGATGCAGCATGGGTTCATAAAGGGCAGGTCGTGCCTAACTAATTTAGTGGAATTTTTTGAGGACATTACCAGTGCAGTAGATAACGGGGAGCCAATGGATGTGGTATATCTGGATTTCCAGAAAGTCTTTGACAAGGTGCCACACAAAAGGTTGCTGCAGAAGATAAAGTTGCATGGCATTAAGGGGAAAGTAGTAGCATGGATAGAGGATTGGTTAATTAATAGAAAGCAAAGAGTGGGGATTAATGGGTGTTTCTCTGGTTGGCAATCAGTAGCTAGTGGTGTCCCTAAGGGATCAGTGTTGGGCCCACGACTGTTCACAATTTACATAGATGATTTGGAGTTGGGGACCAAGGGCAATGTGACCAAGTTTGCAGGTGACACTAAGATAAGTGGTGAAGCAAAAAGTGCAGAGGATATTGGAAGTCTGCAGAGGGATTTGGATAGGATAAGTGAATGGGCTCGGGTCTGGCAGATGGAATACAATGTTGACAAATGTGAGGTTATCCATTTTGGTAGGAATAACAGCAAAAGGGATTATTATTTAAATGATAAAATATTAAAACATGCTGCTGTGCAGAGAGACCTGGGTGTGCTAGTGCATGAGTCGCAAAAAGTTGGTTTACAGGTGCAACAGGTGATTAAGAAGGTGAATGGAATTTTATCATTCATTGCTAGAGGGATGGAGTTTAAGACTAGGGAGGTTATGCTGCAATTGTATAAGGTGTTAGTGAGGCCACACCTGGAGTATTGTGTTCAGTTTTGGTCTCCTTACTTGAGAAAGGATGTACTGGCACTGGAGGGTGTGCAGAGGAGATTCACTAGGTTAATTCCAGAGCTGAAGGGGTTGGATTACGAGGAGAGGTTGAGTAGACTGGGACTGTAGTCGTTGGAATTTAGAAAGATGAGGGGGGATCTTATAGAAACATATAATATTATGAGGGGAATAGATAGGATAGATGTGGGCAGGTTGTTTCCACTGGCGGGTGAAAGCAGAACTGGGGGGCATAGCCTCAAAATAAGGGGAAGTAGATTTAGGACTGAGTTTAGGAGGAACCTCTTCACCCAAAGGGTTGTGAATCTGTGGAATTCCTTGCCCAGTGAAGCAGTAGAGGCTCCTTCATTAAATGTTTTTAAGATAAAGATAGATAGTTTTTTTGAAGAATAAAGGGATTAAGGGTTATGGTGTTCAGGCCGGAAAGTGGAGCTGAGTCCACAAAAGATCAGCCATGATCTCATTGAATGGTGGAGCAGGCTCGAGGGGCCAGATGGACTACTCCTGCTTCTAGTTCTTATTTAACAGCAGGAGGTGCATTGGGCACAATGGGGGTTAGAATCACACCCATCGTTTTCAAACTGTGTGAATTTCCCGCCAGATCTTCCGTTGATGCCCACCATGATGGGTCAGAAAGCCTGGTGGAGGTCGACGTGAAACTATTTTAGGATCCCGCTAATGGACTGCAGGTGAAGGCTCGACCAGAATCTTCCTCCTATGCCCAATTCTCCATATCACTGACGAGAAAACCCGTTGTCATGAAAGACGTTTGGAACTATGTGCCGTGCAGTTGCCGGGACTCACCTGAACAAGGCCTGGGGCTGCTCCAGAGTTCAGGCTGGAGACCACCCACAACTCTGGACCCGGTAACACCACAAAAGTGGGCGGGAGGTGCATCTGCAGATGGACCTTCCACATTCGGTATCCTGGAGGGGATCCATCTTCCATCCTCAGAATATTCCTGAAGATCCATCTGCTTTCTCAGGAGATCCATCTTCTGGTCTCAGAGTGATCCTGGAAATCCATCTCCATTTTTAGGAGGCCCAATTCCTTTCTTCAGTAGTGGATCAGTGAAGTTGGGCACCTTCTTAAAATGGCTCCAGGATACGACAGCGACTACCAGGCATCAGCCAAGGATTATGGCGGAAAACACCCAGTTATTTGATGAATGAGATCAGGCCTGCAAGATTTGGTATGTTTTCCTGCTAGCTCCATGGTGGAAACAATCCACGTTCCCGCCCCACCACAGGACTTCGTACCAGGATGGGAGAATAACGCCCACTGTGTTGAACAATTAGATTCATGGGACCATATCCAACAAAATTGATTGTGGAGAAGTGTGGCAAGAGATTATTGCGAGGTAAAATATTTAAGGGTTCAATGGCTGTGAGATGGTGGCAGCAGTACTAATTCAGCTGTGCGCACATCCCTAAAATATCACATTGCTTAACACATGGAATAGCTGAAATTGTGTATTTATTAAACTATAATGGTACATGAGGTAAACTTTCAATAAATAACTAAGAAGCTCATGATATAAACCTCAGAGGGTTCATATTTTCTCATAGTCTTAGATTATTCTGGATTAAAGGACAACAATTTCAAACTATGTATCTGAAGTATCAGCCGTGCCACAGACAACGACACTATTACTAACTGTGAGATTAGGATGTGTCAATGTAAAAACAATCCGCATAATGTTTCATCCAAAATGGGCAGGTGGCTTAACCATAGGAGGTTGCAGACGTAGGATGAATGCTTAGAATCTGACAATGATCCCACGCGAGTGGTGAATCTCAGTTTAAATGCTCTACATTCGACTAAATTCCCAACCTGAGTAGCAGTAGTTTGGTTCAGCACTAAATGTTGGGCTAGCAGTGCCCTCAAATGAGGAAGGGGGAGGAAAATCCGAAGCATAAACAGGCAGACATTTCTCAGCCAGTCTTGTGCATTTGTTAAGAATCGGTAGTGGTCAAGTTGCCTGCCCATCTTTGTGCCTCCTTTTACCTGAATGCTTCATCATGGTGAACAATTTGTCAGTCATTATAATCTGGAGCATAATCTGAATCCTTCTTTATAATTTTAATTCCTGCAGCACTAAATATTACACATAGCTTGTCCTTGTAGTAACCAACAGCAACAATATTTTCAGTACACATAGCACTGTCAATGATCAATAACCTGTGCTAATTTGTACTCTGTTTGCACAGTCATGCAAACGTGTACTTTACTTAAATTTCTTGCTTTGGAAATTCAAATTGGTTGGGTGGAACATGCAGAATAAATAGGTGAAAGTGTATCCATTTACTTTGGGAACAAACCTAACTGAACAAATGTGGGCATGGTATTTTTTTAATGCGGTATTTGCATTCTTCTAAAGTAAATAAATACCTGAACAACATTTTCCTTTACATTTCTTGCCAGTGGAAAGCCATTATCGGCCCAAAATGGGCTTTGTAACGTGCCATTCTCTATTTGAAAGGCATGCATTCTTCCTCCACGGAGATTCTGACCAACGCCAGTGTTCCGCGCGCCAAACTGTGCAGGAGACAGCGCACCACAAATATCTGGCCGGCATTTCACGAGACATACTGTAGGGCACCCTCCTGATCAGTGTAGGTATTAAAGTGTACTTAAAGCATTCCATACATTCTTTTGATCAGTGCATCTGTGTTTCACAGACGTTTGTTGATCATGCTATTCCGTCTACCATCTCTGTCAAACGTGTTAGGGCAGAAGGGATTGGAGCAGAATAAATAAGTCATGTGATACTTCTGGGTTGTTTGGTACCTATGTGGCTATGAGGCTTTGAGCACCAGAAACTCTTTGCATATTCATAAGAGTGGAATCAGCTTTTCGATGCGTTCTGGGCAAACGTACCATTCCCTGTATATGGGGCTGAATTTTTAGCTGGTCCCGTGTCCCGCCTAAGCCCAGCTAAAAGGTTGGGGCAAGAGCCCAGCCACACCTCCAATGACTCTCCTGCATCAACGTAATGGTGGGGCCTGCTTGAGGGCGAGACCTGCACTCCTTTCTCAGGAGGAAGTCCCGCCTTGGAGAACTGTTGGCCAATCGGATGTGTCGGCAACTCTGAAGTCCAGCAGCCAAGCTTGCTGGCTATTCCTCCAGTCCCATCACCCTGAGGAGCCAACTTAAGTCTGGGGTCTCAGCGAGGGTGAGTCTGAGTTCAAGAGCCTGTGGGGGAAGTTAAAACATGTGGAGCCCCTAGGGACCCGATAAGTATGTCACTCCCCCACCCCCCAACCTTGCCTGGGTTTACCGCCTGCATGTTGGCAGGCTTACCCACCACTGTGGCTGTAATACCAACAGTGGCCATTATTTCATCAATGAAATCAGAGAACTATATGACACAGAAGAAGAGTTAATGAACCTTTGTGTCTGTCCTGGCTCTTTGAAAAAGCTATCCAATTAGTCCCATCCGATGGATGGAATTTGATGCCTTCCCCCATGGTGTGTTTTGTAGCAGGTGCATTTAATTGAGCAGGATGGTGGCAGGGTGTTGGCATGTGGGAGCCCCGCCTATGTCTGTATTAAGTCTGGGGAGTAAAGGCTCATGGATGGCCCTGCTGCCATATGAAACACTCAAGTGGCCAATTAATGCCCATTTAAGGGTTTCTTTCTGCCACTGCTGATATTAACTCTTCCAGGACTATTAGCAGACAGCCAGGAGGGAGATAGGGTGTATGCGAGTTTATTTTCCTCATTATCAGGCACTTAGCGAATGATCTAGCGCATCTACAATTGGGAATGGGGAGGTCTACTGAGAGCAACTTGCCTGCCATTAATGCCAACCACTCCACTCCTTCTCTCCCCTCCTTGTTACCTCCACCTCACGACCCCTTCCCACCAGCATTCACTTATAACTTGTGTCCCCTAGTGATCTTTAGTCTCGGCAGATGAACACTGGTAGACCTGCCTCTCATGACTGTTACTGGCCAGTGTGGCTGAAAGCTCTCAAGGGGCAGAATTTCTTCTCCCGAGGATCTTGATCTTGGGGAAGGCCTGCCACCGACCAGTTGATTCCAATCAATTTGGTGGGCCAAATGTTCTTGCCAATTGTCCAGCCGATGAATGAGACTCACGTGCTTACACTTAACACTGCCCAACTATTCTGTCCCAATAACCCTTCAGTTTTTGCTTTTTCAATTATATATTAAAATCCCATTATAACGGGGAGGGTTTTCCACACACCCCTCCCCCCATGGCGTGTCTCTTGCTGGCAGGAGGCGGCCCGCCGTTGGCTGGCACCAAGATCTTCTGGTTCCACCACTGTCAATGGTTTTCGGAATTTTGGATAAGGGATGCTCAAGTGTAAATGAATGTTTTTTGAACATAGACTATTGCCGCCAGCGGGATCTCTTCTTGGGTAAGAAGGTAACGAATCTCAGGATAACCCCATGGTAACAGTTGTGGTGGCAGTGGCTACAGCACTGACAGCAGAATGATGGAAAATTGCTGTGAAAGCCTCAAGTGAAATCCAGCAACATTGTAGCTCAGCAGGTGAAGAATATTGAGGTCAACTAGTAGGCACAGCGGAGACCACTGAGTAACTACAGCAGCCCAGCAATAGCTACAACACAGGAAATGGCAATCTCGCACCTGCGTCAGCAATAGCCCCAGAAAGTCTTGAGTATTGGCAAAAATGTTTTACTCAATGCTGCAATACCTCAGGCCCTGTAGCATGGTAGCACAGTGGTTAGCACTGCTGCCTCACAGTGCCATGGACCCAGGTTCAATTCCGGCCTTGGGTCATTGTCTGTGTGGAGTTTGTACGTTCTCGTGCCTGCATGGGTTTCCTCCGAATGCTACGGCTTCCTCCCACAATCCAACGCTGTGTGGGTTTGGTGGATTGGCCATTCTAAATTGTCTCTCAGTGGCCAGGGATTGTGCAGGTTAGGTTATGGAATTATGGGAATACGACAGAGGGGGGGGGGGGGGGGGGGGGTGAACGTGGCTAGAGTGCTCTGTCAAAGGATCAGTGCAGACTCGATGGCTCGAATGGCCTCCTGCACTGTAGGGATTCTATGATTCTGAAGAGAAGTTGGTTGTTGGGCACATAGCAGACAATGGGCTTACCAGATAGTAGGGCGAACAAAGAGACTGCCTTCTAAGAGAATATTATCACGGTCTTTGACTCAAACTTCAATCTTCATAAAGATATTGGCCCGTAACTTCCTCGGTGTTAATCTCCGGAGGACTGCCACTCTCGACGGACTTACCCACCCTGGAATTCCAAAGCCCCTGGCTCGCCCAACCTTCCTCTAACTTGCTAATGGAAGCCAAAATTTAGTTTGTGTCTATTGAAAGTGGGCAGCATAATCAAAGACCCCTCCCACCAGGTCTATTCTCTCTTCCAACAGAAGATACAAAAGTTTGAGAGTAAGCACCAACAAATTCAAAAACGGTTTCATCCCCGTTGTTGCCAGATTCCTGAACTGAACTGATCTTTCTATGCATCTTCTCTACAGTTGTAGTAGTATATTCCATATGCTTCAACTGATGCCTATGTCTATGTATTGACATTGTATATTTATTGTATGTTCTATGTTTTTCATGTATGGAGAGGTCTGCCTGGGCTGTAAGCAGAACATAGTACATGTGACAATAAATCTAAATCTAACTTGCCAACCAATCAGCATTCTCTTCTCATCCAGTATAAATTGTTGTATTCCCCTTATACTACTATTTTTACAAGTGTCCTGATGAGATGTCTCTTTTTTGCAGCAATACTCAAGATCAGTCCTACTAAATGACTATTTCTCCTGTTCCTAAATTTAGCATCTGTATATTCTTTGCAAATTGGGAGATTCTCCTATTTGAATATCATGAAGGCAAATGGAATGTTGTCCTTCATTGCTAGAGGGATGGAGTTTAAGACTAGGGAGGTTCTGCTGCAATTGTATAAGGTGTTAGTGAGGGAGCTAGGGTGGAAACTTAGAGATCTAGGACAAGCAGAGTTATTATCTCTGGGTTGTTACCCGTGCCACGTGATAGCGAGACGAGGAATAGGGAGAGAGAGTGGCTACAGGGATGGTGCAGGAGTGAGGGTTTCAGATTTCTGGATAATTGGGGCTCATTCTGGGGTCGGTGGGACCTCTACAAACGGGATGGTCTACACCTGGACCAGAGGGGTACCAACACCTGGAGTATTGTGTTCAGTTTTGGTCTCCTTACTTGAGAAAGGACGTATTGACGCTGGAGGGTGTGCAGAGGAGATTCACTAGGTTAATTCCAGAACTGAAGGGGTTGGATTACGAGGAGAGGTTGAGTAGACTGGGACTGTACTCGTTGGAATTTAGAAGGATGAGGGGGGACCTTATAGAAACATATAAGATTATGAAGGGAATAGATAGGATAGATGCGGGCAGGTTGTTTCCACTGGCGGGTGAAAGCAGAACTAGGGGGCATAGTCTCAAAATAAGGGGAAGTAGATTTAGGACTGAGTTTAGGAGGAACTTCTTCATCCAAAGGGTTGTGAATCTATGGAATTCCTTGGCCAGTGAAGCAGTAGAGGCTCCTTCATTAAATGTTTTTAAGATAAAGATAGATAGTTTTTTGAAGAATAAAGGGATTAAGGGTTATGGTGTTCGGGCCAGAAAGTGGAGCTGAGTCCACAAAAGATCAGCCATGATCTCATTGAATGGTGGAGCAGGCTCGAGGGGCCAGATGGCCTACTCCTGCTCCTAGTTCTTATGTTCTTATGATGTCCAAATGATTTCAGAGTAGATTCGGCCATGTTTTCCCATATTTGCCATGTGCACAGATTAGGTGTTGACAGGTCTGACGTAAATTAAATGCTAAGCTCCAAGTACAGGAAACTGCATTAGCTGTATAACCTTACAGATTTATATACAAAGATAAAGAAGACCGGCAGTGGGAATATTTTTGGGATTTCCAACATGACTATTCCAATGTTTGCCTAGCCAGTCTCTCATCTTCCACCAGTGTGAAATGAGGTTAGGTAGAGGTGCAAGGTTTCCTTTTCTTCAGGATGTTTACTTGAATGATTGGTGTTAGTGGCAATTGGCATGTTGCACAATGACAGAATAGTAGCTTTCCTTTTATATGTAGGTCATCACATTGGGCCTTGGGGTTTGGATTGGTACGTGGGTGAAACAATGATCACCAGTACTTTGGGAAATCCAATAGTGTAGTGAATGGACAGTGTTATGATCCAGTTAGGGATCGTTAACATTTAAAGAGAAATCCAAACACTTGTATTTAACTGACAGAACTACATCACAAGATTTCACATTTTCAATGAAAACATCTTTATTGTATACAAGAAGAATTAAACAAAGCAAGCACTATTTACGTAACTCTTAATTATTAATCATTTCCTTCTTGATTATTTATTCTATGAACTCAATTCCACTTATTACTTCAACCCAAAAATTCCCTTCTGAATTACAACAAACTTGAAGGTTCATTGACTTCTTTTGGGACAAATCCACAAAGTATGCTGTTGCCCTCCGGAATTCACTTTAATTCTCCTCGGTATTCCAGCTATTCTTTGAACACATCTTTCATGCAGATTCTTACATTAGCTTTTTGGCTAAGAAACCTGCCAACTTTCATTTAATGCCTCATCTGGATGCCTCAGCTTCTTCTCGCAACTTCCAAGCTAACTCTGCTGACTGCTTTCTGCCACAAGGATCTGTGAGGACCACTGTAGATTTCTTCTTCTAGCTGCAGGGTAGACAAATCTTCCAGCTGTTTATTCCCTCTCATGAAATCCAAACTGAACTTGTACACTACCCACATTCTGTAAGGTGACCAATAAACTTCATATTTTTCCTGCTTAAAGTGCAGACCTGACTAAGAATGATTTCCTGTTAATACTCTCAATCCAGTGAGGTGCAGTCTACACCAAAGCAAAACTTCAATTGTCTGAGTTCTCACCAAGCACCCAGATAATTTAAACAAGAGAACCGTCTATCCCCTCAACCTGTCGCTACGATAATGTGACCTGCTTTAGGGGTCTCAAACAGACATGTAAACAAATTATTTTACCTTCAACACAACCATGATGATCACGCTCCACCATGGTGATCAGTGGCTACAACAATCTGGTAACAGGTGCCCACACTGAAATCAACAACCCGCAATTATATCTGTTAACCAATTCATTGGCGGCACTTGTGGCAAAACCTATTAGAACATAGAACATACAGTGCAGAAGGCGGTCATTCGGCCCATCGAGTCTGCACCAACCCACTTAAGCCCTCACTTCCACCCTATCCCCGTAACCCAATAACCCATCTAACCTCTTTTTGGTCACTAAGGGCAATTCATCACAGCCAATCCACCTAACCTGCACATCTTTGGACTGTGGGAGGAAACCGGAGAACCCAGAAGAAACCTACGCAAACACTGGGAGAACGTGCAGACTCCGCACAGACAGTTACCAAATAGGGAATCGAACCTGGGAACCTGGCGCTGTGAAGCCACAGTGCTAATCACTTGTGCTACCGTGCTGCCCAATATTCAATAGGTCCAAAAACTGGCCAATTGCACGTTGCCCTGCGTTGGACATCATTCGCTTATTACCTGTGCAGATCTCCAATTACTTCCTATCTGTCAATCAATTAATTTAAACTCTTTGTTCTTGTGCACAAATTCCATCATGGGCTTGCTTCAAACTAATCTTTCAAATTTCCCCAAATCCCAGCTAGCTCTTGTATCTGCATTTCTCCCACCTTATCTCATCTGGTGACAGAATTTCCTGTTATTTCTGTTCCACCCAATGGACCTGCAGTCCAAAATAAATCCACATTATTCATTCTCTCTAGATCTTAACTGGACTAACTCCCCAAAAGCTTCTTATTTGTCTGTACGCTCAGCCATCTCTCCTACAACTTGACCCATTGGCTCATCCCTCTAAAGTCCAGTTCATTAGGATCTTTTATTTTCTTAAATGTGTTATTTATTGTCCTTTGTTGTTGAGTGGTCCCAAATGAGAAAATTAGCATGTTAAATGAGTGTAAACAGGAAAATTGCAGACTGTGTCATCGGGCAGCATTCATTAGTGGATTCACATTGCTCGTGAAGGTATTGCAGATTTGTCAGAACATATAACCCCAGCAAACATTCTAATATGTAGATTAGTAGACAGGAGGCAAATGATTTCCACAATTTGCCAGTCCCATATGCTTATTTTCAATCAAATAAACACTTATGTCATAAGGAATTTCCAAATTAGTGTTCATTAATATGCTTTGCAAAATTGGCTAATCTGCATGATCATGGTTGATGTTTCGGTAAAAACATAATATCTCTATATTTAATTAACTGTAGAAAGTACAATTATGGTGAAAGAATGGCTACTTTAAAATAACTGCATCGCTATTTGGGCTGTAACACTACTATAGATAAAATTATTAATTCATCATCTTTCATTAATTAATTTTTTTTAAAAATCAGTGCTGCAGTTTTTGTCAAGAAATGACAATTAAGGTATTCTTTTTCACTTTTCCAGCTCCACTTAAAATTCACCCCAAGTGTCGATCACGCATTGTATAAAAAGGACTTGCAGACATGAATCTGACATATGTTTTCTGCCCCCTTGTCCCACTGTCATGGCTGCATTTGCAGTATTATTTTCCATTTCCCTTTCTATACTGCTCACTGTCTTATACTTTCAAGAAGTTGTTTCCCAGTCAGTTCCTTTCAAGGCTGTAAATGTTGTTAAGTCAAAAGAAAATCAAATGAAATATAGAATTTCATGCAGTCATTCTTCACAACTTAGCCTCTGACATTGGAGGCCCTATTCTGCATCACCTCCTGGGTCTCAATGTCTCCCTTGTGCTTCACTAATCTTGCAGCATCATACAAAGCTGCCACTGTTTATATCACTGAGCACATTCTCCCAAAAAAATTGTTAAAGCGATATATGTCATTGGTTTAACTAACGACATAGGTAGGAAAAGGGATAGGAGTGAGGGTTTCAGATTTCTGGATAATTGGGGCTCATTCTGGGGTCGGTGGGACCTCTACAAACGGGATGGTCTACACCTGGACCAGAGGGGTACCAATATCCTGGGGGGGAAATTTGCTAATGCTCTTCGGGAGGGTTTAAACTAGTTCAGCAGGGGGTTGGGAACCTGAATTGTAGCTCCAGTATACAGGAGGTTGAGAGTAGTGAGGTCATGAGTAAGGTTTCAAAGTTGCAGGAGTGTACCGGCAGGCAAGAAGGTGGTTTAAAGTGTGCCTTCTTCAATACCAGGAGCATCCGGATTAAGGTGGGTGAACTTGCGGCATGGGTTGGTACCTGGGACTTCGATGTTATGCCCATTTTGGAGACATGGATAGAGCAGGGACAGGAATGGTTGTTGCAGGTGCCAGGGTTTAGATATTTCAGTAAGCTCTGAAAAGGTGGTAAAAGAGGGGGAGGGGTGGCATTGTTAGTCAACGACAGTATTACGGTGGCAGAAAGGACGTTTGATGAGGACTCGCCTACTGAGGTAGTATGGGCGGAGGTTAGAAACAGGAAAGGAGAGGTCACCCTGTTAGGGGTTTTCTATCGGCCTCCGAAAAGTTCCAGAGATGTCGAGGAAAGGATTGCAAAGATGATTCTGGATAGGAGCAAAAGCAACAAGGTAGTTGTTATGGGGGACTTTAACTTTCCAAATATTGACTGGAAACGCTTAGTTCGAGTACTTTAGATGGGTCCGTTTTTGTCCAATATGTGCAGGAGGGTTTCCTGACGCAGTATGTAGATAGGCCAACAAGAGGCGAGGCCATATTGGATTTGGTACTGTGTAATAAACCAGACCAGGTGTTAGATTTGGAGGTAGGTGAGTACTTTGGTGATAGTGACCACAATTCGATTACGTTTACTTTAGTGATGGAAAGGGATAGCTATATACCGAAGGGCAAGAGCTATATCTGGGAGAAAGGCAATAATGATGCGATGAGGCAAGACTTAGGATGCATCGGATGGAGAGGAAAACTGCAGGGGATGGGCACAATGGAAATGTGGAGATTGGTCAAGGAACAGCTACTGCGTGTCCTTGATAAGTATGTATCTGTCAGGCAGGGAGGAAGTGATCGAGCAAGGGAACCGTGGTTTACTAAAGCAGTCAAAACACTTGTCAAGAGGAAGAAGGAGGCTTATGTAAAGATGGGACATGAAGGTTCAGTTAGGCGCTCGAGAGTTACAGGTTAGCTGGAAGACCTAAAGAGAGAGCTAAGAAGAGCCCTGGAGGGGACATGAGAAGTCTTTGGCAGGTAGGATCAAGGATAACCCTAAAGCTTTCTATAGATATGTCAGGAATAAAAGAATGACTAGGGTAAGAGTAGGGCCAGTCAAGGACAGTAGTGGGAAGTTGTGCTTGGAGTCCGAGGAGATCACAAAGGTGCTAAATGAATATTTTTCGTCAGTATTCACACAGGAATAAGACAATGTTGTCAAGGAAATTACTGAGATTCAGGCTACTAGACTAGAAGGGCTTGAGGTTCATAAGGAGGAGGTGTTAGCAATTCTGGAAAGTGTGAAAATAGATAAGTCCCCTGGGCCGGATGGGATTTATCCTAGGATTCTCTGGGAAGCTAGGGAGGAGATTGCTGAGCCTTTGGCTTTGATCTTTAAGTCATCTTTGTCTACAGGAATAGTGCCAGAAGACTGGAGGATAGCAAATGTTGTCCCCTTGTTCAAGAAGGGGAGTAGAGACAACCCCAGTAACTATAGACCAGTGAGCCTTACTTCTGTTGTGGGCAAAATATTGGAAAGGTTTATAAGAGATAGGGTGTATAATCACCTGGAAAGGAATAAATTGATTAGAGATAGTCAACATGGTTTTGTGAAGGGTAGGTCGTGCCTCACAAACCTTATTGAGTTCTTTGAGAAGGTGACCAAACAGGTGGATGAGGGTAAAGCAATTGATGCGGTGTATATGGATTTCAGTAAAGCGTTTGATAAGGTTCCCCACGGTAGGCTACTGCAGAAAATACGGAGGCATGGGATTCAGGGTGATTAGGAGTCTGGATCAGAAATTGGCTAGCTGGAAGAAGACAAAGGGTGGTGGTTGATGGGTAATGTTCAGACTTGAATCCAGTGGTGTACCACAAGGATCTGTTTTGGGGCAACTGCTGTTTGTCTTATTTATAAATGACCTGGAGGAGGGCGTAGAAGGATGGGTGAGTAAATTTGCAGATGACACTAAAGTCGGTGGAGTTGTGGATAGTGCGGAAGGATGTTACAAGTTACAGAGGGACATAGATAAGCTGCAGCGCTGGGCTGAGAGGTGGCAAATGGAGTTTAATGCAGAAAAGTGTGAGGTGATTCATTTTGGAAGCAATAACAGGAAGACAGAGTAGATTTACCAGAATGTTGCCTGGTATGGAGGGAAGATCCTATGAGGAAAGGCTGAGGGACTTGAGGCTGTTTTTGTTAGAGAGAAGAAGGTTAAGAGGTGACTTAATTGAGGCATACAAGATGATCAGAGGATTGGATAGGGTGGACAGTGAGAGCCTTTTTCCTCAGATGGTGATGTCTAGCACGAGGGGACATAGCTTTAAATTGAGGGGAGATAGATATAAGACATATATGTCAGAGGTAGGTTCTTTACTCAGAGAGTAGTAAGGGCGTGGAATGCCCTGCCTGCAATAGTACAGGACTCGCCAACACTAAGGGCATTCAAATGGTCAGTGGATAGACATATGGACAATAAGGGAATAGTGTAGATGGGCTTTAGAGTGGTTTCACAGGTCGGTGCAACATCGAGGGCCGAAGGGCCTGTACTGCGCTGTAATGTTCTATGTTCTGTATAAAAAGTGCAAGGAAAAAGCAAACAAATAGATTAAAGGGAAATAATTAAAAAATTATATCTCACAAAGTATTTAAAAAATAGTTAACCAGAAGATAGATCTAAATAGAAAAGGGACAGAGTGGATTTTAATTCGGTGAGGGTGGGGAGGGATGGTGGCAGGAGATTGAGAGTGTGGGACCTGAAATGAATGCAAATCATCTGGCCCCAAGATTGTGAACGTGGGAGAATTGAATTTGTTCAGTGGCCTCATTGGTACAGCAATGCAAGTTGCGGACACCAGCCAGAACCCCCTTGGGGTCCTTACCAGTTAGGTGAAGCAAGAAAGTACTAAGATTGACCAATTAGGAGCTGGATTCTCCATTTGGGAGATTATCTTCTTCAGCCGGAGATGAATCACCTCTAATTTTCATTCACACTAGGAGCAGGAATCGAGAGGTGATTCACTATCCCTTGTCATGCACATTTATGCATGGAGGGGATTACAAGGAATTCCCTCATGAATCCTGCTATCGGGCCATCATTTTGAACAGACGGCCTGATTGTGAGGTCCGGCGGCTGCCCCCCCCCCCTCCACAATACAATACTGCCCCCTCCTCCTGCATCACGGGATTTGCTAGGTCACCCCCTGCACGAGAATCCCCCTGCGCCAGAGATCCCCATAAGAGAGACCCCCAATAAAGACCCACCCATAAGAAAGACCCCCACAAATGACCCTCCATTACAGAGCCCTCTATCAGAGACTCTCATTCTAGAGACCCCCACCAAAGACCCCCATTATTAAGCCCTCCCACTATAAAGTTACCCCACCATAGACCCCCCCGCATTACTGAGACGCCCAATTACAGAGATCCCCAACAGCGACCCCTCCCCATTACAGAGACCCCTATCTGGAAGTTAGAGAGCAGTCCAGAAACAGACAGTGAAAAAAAATCATTCTTTAAAATTCACCTTTGCCCGACAACTACTGGCTCAGGCATAGAAAGCAGCAATTGTAAATTCCTAGAATGCAAAAACTACATCAGCTGGATTTAAAACCTCCGGGTCCTTGATCTGCAAGTTTTTCATTCACATCAATGGGAAATTGTTTCACTAGACTGTGTTTGACAGCGTGCACATAGCCAACGAGATGCAGTTATTGAATTTGAATCTATATTGATTGAAACTGAGGAAGGAGCAGTGTTCTGAAAGCTAGTGATTCAAAACAAACCTGTTGGACTTTAACCTGGTATTGGAAGACTTTTTACTCGAATCTATATGGTTGGAGGTAAGAAACAGGAAGGGAAGGGTGACCTTGTTTGGTATTTACTATAGACCCCCAAATAGTGGGGAGGAAGTGGAATATAGCATTTGTAGACAGATTATGGAAACCTCAGGGCAAGTAGGATTGTGACAGTTGGGGATTTCAATTACCCTAAGGTAGACTGGGAAATGGGTAGAGTGTGAGGCCCAGAAGGGGATAAATTCCTGCAGTGTATGGAGGAGAACTTTCCAGAACAGGACATTTCCAGTCCTACCAGGAAGCAAGCTGTGTTGGATCTGGTCCTAGGAATTGAGGCAGAGCAAGTGGAGAACGTCAGAGTGGGGGAGTCGTTGGGCAGTAGCGATCATAGTATAATACGAATCAATATTAAGTTTGAAAGGGATAAAATCAGTCACGGATTAAGATCTCAGATTGGAAAACAGCTAATTTTAAGGGTCTAAAAGTTGAGCTGGAGCAGATTGGTTGGAAACGCATGTTGGTGGATAAAAAAAAATAATGGATGAAAAATGGGAGAGCTAGGTACATACCCATGAGAAATAAATACGGGGTATCTAAAGATGGAGAACCCTGGATGACTAAGGATATTGATGATAAAATAAGGAAGAAAAAAGAGGCATATGATGCATGCTGGAATAATAATAGCAATAGAAATCTGGGAGAGTATCTCAAGTGCAGGAGAGAGGCTAAGGCTGGAATAAAGAAGGCTGAGGGGAAGCATGAGGAAAGGATTGCAGGCTGTGCTAAAACAAATAGCAAAATGTTCCTTTAGCATATGAACAGTAAAAGATGAGTGAAGGATAGAGTGGGGCCCAAAAGGGACAAGCAGGGTAAGCTGTACACTGAAGCGGGGGTTATGGCAGTGGTACTAAATGAGCACTTAGAACATAGAACATAGAACAATACAGCGCAGTACAGGCCCTTCGGCCCACGATGTTGCACCGAAACAAAAGCCATCTAACCTACACTATGCCATTATCATCCATATGTTTATCCAATAAACTTTTAAATGCCCTCAATGTTGGCGAATTCACTACTGTAGCAGGTAGGGCATTCCACGGCCTCACTACTCTTTGCGTAAAGAACCTACCTCTGACCTCTGTCCTATATCTATTACCCCTCAGTTTAAAGTTATGTCCCCTCGTGCCAGCCATATCCATCCGCGGGAGAAGGCTCTCACTGTCCACCCTATCCAACCCCCTGATCATTTTGTATGCCTCTATTAAGTCTCCTCTTAACCTTCTTCTCTCCAACGAAAACAACCTCAAGTCCGTCAGCCTTTCCTCATAAGATTTTCCCTCCATACCAGGCAACATCCTGGTAAATCTCCTCTGCACCCGCTCCAAAGCCTCCACGTCCTTCCTATAATGCGGTGACCAGAACTGTACGCAATACTCCAAATGCGGCCGGACCAGAGTTCTGTACAGCTGCAACATGACCTCCCGACTCCGGAACTCAATCCCTCTACCAATAAAGGCCAACACTCCATAGGCCTTCTTCACAACCCTATCAACCTGGGTGGCAACTTTCAGGGATCTATGTACATGGACACCTAGATCCCTCTGCTCATCCACACTTTCAAGAACTTTACCATTAGCCAAATATTCCGCATTCCTGTTATTCCTTCCAAAGTGAATCACCTCACACTTCTCTACATTAAACTCCATTTGCCACCTCTCAGCCCAGCTCTGCAGCTTATCTATATCCCTCTGTAACCTGCTACATCCTTCCACACTATCGACAACACCACCGACTTTAGTATCGTCTGCAAATTTACTCACCCACCCTTCTGCGCCTTCCTCTAGGTCATTGATAAAAATGACAAACAGCAACGGCCCCAGAACAGATCCTTGTGGTACTCCACTTGTGACTGTACTCCATTCTGAACATTTCCCATCAACCACCACCCTCTGTCTTCTTTCAGCTAGCCAATTTCTGATCCACATCTCTAAATCACCCTCAATCCCCAGCCTCCGTATTTTTTGCAATAGCCTACCGTGGGGAACCTTATCAAACGCTTTGCTGAAATCCATATACACCACATCAACTGCTCTACCCTCGTCTACCTGTGCAGTCACCTTCTCAAAGAACTCAATAAGGTTTGTGAGGCATGACCTACCCTTCACAAAGCCATGCTGACTATCCCTGATCATATTATTCCTATCCAGATGATTATAAATCTTGTCCCTTATAATCCCCTCCAAGACTTTACCCACTACAGACGTGAGGCTCACCGGTCTATAGTTGCCGGGGTTGTCTCTGCTCCCCTTTTTGAACAAAGGGACCACATTTGCTGTCCTCCAGTCCTCTGGCACTATTCCTGTAGCCAATGATGACATAAAAATCAAAGCCAAAGGTCCAGCAATCTCTTCCCTGGCCTCCCATAGAATCCTAGGATAAATCCCATCAGGTCCCGGGGACTTATCTATTTTCAGCCTGTCCAGAATTGCCAACACCTCTTCCCTACGTACCTCAATGCCATCTATTCTATTAGCCTGGGGCTCAGCATTCTCCTCCACAACATTATCTTTTTCCTGAGTGAATACTGACGAAAAATATTCATTTAGTATCTCGCCTATCTCTTCAGACTCCACACACAATTTCCCATCCCTGTCCTTGACTGGTCCTACTCTTTCCCTAGTCATTCGCTTATTCCTGACATACCTATAGAAAGCTTTTGGGTTTTCCTTGATCCTTCCTGCCAAATACTTCTCATGTCCCCTCCTTGCTCGTCTTAGCTCTCTCTTTAGATCCTTCCTCGCTACCTTGTAACTATCCATCGCCCCAACCGAAACTTCACACTTCATCTTCACATAGGCCTTCTTCTTCCTCTTAACAAGAGATTCCACTTCCTTGGTAAACCACGGTTCCCTCGCTCGACGCCTTCCTCCCTGTCTGACCGGTACATACTTATCAAGAACACGCAGTAGCTGATCCTTGAACAAGCCCCACTTATCCAGTGTGCCCAACACTTGCAGCCTACTTCTCCACCTTATCCCCCCCAAGTCACGTCTAATGGCATCATAATTGCCCTTCCCCCAGCTATAACTCTTGCCCTGCGGTGTATACTTATCCCCTTCCATCATTAACGTAAACGTCACCGAATTGTGGTCACTGTCCCCAAAGTGCTCTCCTACCTCCAAATCCAACACCTGGCCTGGTTCATTACCCAAAACCAAATCCAACGTGGCCTCGCCTCTTGTTGGCCTGTCAACATATTGTTTCAGGAAACCCTCCTGCACACACTGTACAAAAAACGACCCATCTATTGTACTCGAACTATATATTTTCCAGTCAATATTTGGAAAGTTAAAGTCTCCCATAATAACTACCCTGTTACTTTCGCTCATATCCAGAATCATCTTCGCCATCCTTTCCTCTACATCCCTAGAACTATTAGGAGGCCTATAAAAAACTCCCAACAGGGTGACCTCTCCTTTCCTGTTTCTAACTTCAGCCCATACTACCTCGGAAGAAGAGTCCCCATCTAGCATCCTCTCCGCCACCGTAATACTGCTCTTGACTAGCAGCGCCACACCTCCCCCTCTTTTGCCTCCTTCTCTGAGCTTACTAAAACACCTAAACCCCGGAACCTGCAACATCCATTCCTGTCCCTGCTCTATCCATGTCTCCGAAATGGCCACAACATCGAAGTCCCAGGTACCAACCCACGCTGCCAGTTCCCCTACCTTGTTTCGTATACTCCTGGCATTGAAGTAGACACACTTCAAACCACCTACCTGAACGCTGGCCCCCTCCTGCGATGTCAAATCTGTGCTCCTGACCTCTATACTCTCATTCTCCCTTACCCTAAAACTACAATCCAGGTTCCCATGCCCCTGCTGCATTAGTTTAAACCCCCCCAAAGAGCACTAACAAATCTCCCCCCCAGGATATTTGTGCCCCTCAGGTTCAGATGTAGACCATCCTGTCTGTAGAGGTCCCACCTTCCCCAGAAAGAGCCCCAGTTATCCAAACAGACTTTGCTTCTGTCTTTACCAAATTAGAAGATGGTGACAATGGCGCAGTTGAAATTGTGGGTGTTGAGCAACTAAGCAGCACTGATAGATAAAGAAAAGGTGCTAAAAAGTCTGGCAGCACTCTACGTAGAGAAGTCTCCAAGCCCGGATGGGATGCATCCTAAATTGCTGAGAGAGGTAAGGGAGCATATCCCAGAGTTGTTGTCAGAAATTTCCCAGGCCTCTCTGAACACAGGATTAGTCCCGGGGGACTGGAGGATTGCAAATCTGACGCCATTGTTTAAGAAAGGAGCAAAGGATAACCCAGGAAACTACAGACCTGTCAGCTTGACATCAATGTTGGGGAAATTGATGGAAGCCATAAGACGGGATGAGATAAATATACACTTAGAGAAAAATACATTAATACTAGACAGTCAACATGGCTTTATCAAGAGTAGGTCATGTCTGACAAATTAAATTGAGTTCTTTGATGAGGTGACACAGGCAGTGAATGAGGTAGTAAGTGGGTGTTGTATGTGGATGTGGACTGATACAGTGCCACATGGCAGGTTGGTTGGCGAATTAAAAATGTTTGGGATTGATAGGTCCTTGGCAGCATGGATTAGAAGTTGGCTAACAGATAGGAAACAGAGCATAGGTATAGAAGGGCATTTCTCAGACTGGAGATGAGTTGAAAGTGATGTTCCCCAGGGCTCAGTGTTGGGACCCTTGAGTTTTCTGATTTATATAAATGATTCAGAAGTTGGTTTGAGGGAAAAATCTCTAAATTTGCAGATGATACTAAACTAGGGAGAAGAGTGAATTGTGAGGATGACACTGAGCGACTTCAGAGGGACATTGACAATTTGGCCAAATGGGCAGACACCTGGTAGATGAACTTCAATGCGGCGAAATGTGAGGTAATGCATTTTGGTAGAAGAGACATGGGGAAACAATATAGGCTCAATGGTACAACTTTGAGGGGAGAACAGGAGCAGAGGGACCTTGGGGTTCAAGTGCATAATTCTCTGAAGGTGGCCAAGCAAGCTGAAACAGTTGTTAAGACGGCTTATAGCATCCTTGGACTTAGAAGTAGAGGCCTAGAGTATAAAAGCAAGGAAGTGATGCTACATCTCTACAAATCATTGGTCAGACCACATTTGGAGTATTTTGTGTTCAGTTCCGGGCCCCTTGTTTAAGGAAGGATGTTAAAGCCCTTGATAGAGTGCAGACGGGATTTACTGGAATGATATCAGGAATGAGGAATTTTAGCTGCAAGGAAAGATTGGAGAAAGTGGGCTTGTTCTCCTGGAGCAGAGAAAATTAAGAGGCAACCTTATTAAGGTGTTCAAACTTCTGAACAATTTTGACAGGGTAAAGAAGCATATTCTGTATCCACTAGTTGGTATGTCAGTGACTAGGGAGGGGAGTCACAATTTCAAGATGGTGAACAAGAGAGCTAGGAGTGAAAGGAGGAGAAATTTATTTACTCGGAGAGTTGTTGGGGGTTGGAATGCTCTGACTGGGAGAATGCTGGAGTTGGATTCCATAGGAGGTTTCAAAAGAGAGCTGGATATATATTTGAAAGTGACGAATTGAGAGGGCTATGAAGATAGGGCTGGGGAATGGGATTAGCTAGGCAGCTCGCTTGGTAACCAGTGCAGACAAGATGGAGAGAATGGCCTCCTTCTGGGGTGGAAATAACAAACAAATAACAAACAAAATATACCAGCGCGCGAAGCTTTACTTCTGAGGAGTAACTAGAAAAATTGGGGCCCATCATGATAGCAGAGAAATCTAGAGTGAGATCTCTTAGAGCTGCTCAGATTGTGAAGTGATTTGATCAGGTGGATAGAGAGAATTATTTCCACCGGTTGGTGAATTTAAGATCATCGCGAAAAGCTGAAGAATGAAGTTGGGGGAATAATTGAAATGAAATGAAATGAAAATCGCTTATTGTCACAAGTAGGCTTCAAATTAAGTTACTGTGAAAAGCCCCTCGTCACCACATTCCGGCGCCTGTTCGGGGAGGCTGGTACGGGAATTGAACTGTGCTGCTGGCCTGCCTTGGTCTACTTTCAAAACCAGCGATTTAGCCCTGTGCTAAACCAGCCCCAGAGGCCATTTTCACAGGCCATGCAGTGCCCTATCAGAAACAATAGTGAAAGCAAAAAGCATAATGACCTTTAAATGTGAAGCAAATAAATATTTCAAAAAACAGGAGAAAGGTGGGGGGCTGTGGGAAAGGGCAGGAGAGGGGAACTATGTGAATTGCTCTTTGAGAGTCCGACTGCAGACAGAATCATGTCTTTCTGTACACATTCCTGCTGTCTCAGTGTTTGATTTGTTTCTCGTTTGCTGTCATTAATTTTCCCACCTCTGTGGAGTCAATATAGTAATCGTGATGAAAGGGCATTCGGTTTCAGGATGAATGTAGATGCTTTGTGCAATTATGAACCCGAGGGCCGTGATATCGATATCAAAATGATTAAAATGCATGCACACATTGTAAGTTTGTTCTTAACTCCAGATTAAAAACAATGCAAGTATTTGTAGAAAACCAGCTGGGGAGAATTTCCTCTCCCGTTCTTGTTGGGCTGGTTTGACAACGGGAGCGGAAAATCTTGCGAGAGGAGCAAATCATATTTCACGCTGATGTAAAAGCATGACGTGGTTTCTCCCCCCCCCCCCCCCCCCCCCCACACCCCCCAAATATAGTTCTGATGTTGAACGTCGGGAACATCATTACAATATATTTATATATCATAATCAGGCCACCACCTGAATCATCATCCTCCCCATAAGAAAATCCATCCATGTCGGCGTGAGGACAGACTGAAGTCTGGATAGTCAGAGGCTTTTCCCCAGGGTAGAGGGGTCAATTACTAGGGGGCATAGGTTTAAGGTGAGAGGGGCAAAGTTTAGAGTAGATGTACGAGGCAAGTTTTTTACGCAGAGGGTAGGGGGTGCCTGGAACTCACTACCGGAGGAGGTAGTGGAGGCAGGGACGATAGGGACATTTAAGGGGCATCTTGACAAATATATGAATAGGATGGGAATAGAAGGATACGGACCCAGGAAGTGTATAAGATTGTAGTTTAGTCGGGCAGTATGGTCGGCACGGGCTTGGAGGGCCGAAGGGCCTGTTCCTGTGCTGTACATTTCTTTGTTCTTTGTTCTTTGAAGTGAATTAGCCCTAGTCTCCCGGGGCGTGCACCTGGCAGGCAGAACTCACAGATGTGCCCAGGTGAGTGCATCTCTCAGAAGGGAAGAGGGTCATGCCGTGACACTACTTGGGCACGGGGCCGGGTTGGGGGAGGGGGGGGGGGGGGATAAGGGTGGAGCGGGGGGGTTGGGTTTGCGTGTGGCCAGGGTGGTGGAGGCTCTCTGGTGAATCATTGTGCAGTGGAGAAGCCTTTATGAATTGCATCCCAATCTTTAAAAAACTAAGTTGCTGGCAGGACGGTCTCAATCAGAATCCGCCCACCAGCATGTCATCATGGGACCTGAGATATGGCAGTGACTTCAACGCCGCTTTATCGCCCAGTGTCAGACTCTGCAAAATACATATACAATTAGGTCCAGCACCTCTGAACGTACAATAAGGTTGAAGGGTGAGCAGCAGGTGGTTTGCATGAAATGTTTTCGTGCACCACCTGCATGAAAACATTTTCCAACCTTGTTTCCTGTTTACTTTAATGGAAGTGACAGGCTGTGGATTTTTTAAAAATAGACTGTAATCTAGTGCCCTCGCTGGTGACAAGCTTGGAGGTGGGATGGTGGTGTACTGATAACCACTGACTTCCCACCTCTGCCAGAAATAGGTTCTGGGCAGGAATGTTCATGGTTGACCTTCCTGTCTTGCCACCAAATGAGGCCTTTGAGTTGCCAATTAATGACCAATTCAGGGTCTCGTCCCACCGCTGCTAGTATTAACCCAGCTGCAGGCTGGGGCAGATGGTGGTAGCGGCGATGGGGAGGGAGGGGACTCCGTTGATCAAAGGCACCCAATGCTTGATTGGTGGACTGGACATCAGGAAGGAGGGGGCAAGGCTGCTGGGACCACCCTCTGTCCTTGCCATGGACCCCAGTGCACACCTCTCCCACAATCCATACCCCCTAAAATGCACTCACCACCCCCATCCCCACAACATTAATTAACCGTGGCTTGGATCAGTCGTGATGCTAGGACTCTGCTGCCTGTCCTCCCATCAGCAGCCATGACCTCCACAGTGGTGGTGTTGAGCATAAGAGATACCGGCGTCTGATTGGCCAGCAGCTCTCGACAGATGAGTCTTCCTGCCTCCAGGATCTCGAAGTATGGGGGAAAGCTCCCCACTGCCTGATTCGTGTGTGGTTCAGAAATGCTGCAGAAAATCACAGAATCAAACTGTTACAGCGTATAAGGAGGCCATTCAGCACATCGTGTCTACCGAATGACCATTTCATTGAGTGCCATTCTGCTGCCATCTCCCTGTAACCCTTCAATTTGTTTAGTTTTAAATAGTCATCTAATTCAGACATTGTCAATCTCGGTGGCCCGACCCACGGGTGGGTCGCGGAGCCGTCCGTCGCGCCGCACCCAATCGCGCAAATCCACGCGCAACAGCCACAGCAGCTGCCTTTTAATAATGCCGGCTGCGAGCAGCCATCAAAATGGCCAGGAACAGAAAATAAATTTGGCCTCACTGCGCATGCGCACCGGTGATCGGGCACGCATGCGCAGTGCGGCCGCATTTGTTTTTATATGGTCACAGCCTTTTTTTTTTCAAGTTCGGGGGACCAAAGGGTCAAAGGGACCATTGGTGCCAAAGGGACCCAAAACAATTTCCTCCATTTTTGGTAGCAACAAACAAGATAAGAGAAAATGGTGGGTCGCGCAGGTCCGCCGGCGTGAGTCGCGAAGTCAGCTGGCGTGGGTCGCAAAGGTCGGCCTGCATGGGTCGCAAAGGTCGGCCGGTTTGTGTCCCGAAGGTTGACCGGTTGGTAAAAATGGGTCCCCAGAAAATAAGTTTGAAAAACACTGATGTAATTCCCTCTTGCATCAACCCTTTTGTGAATGTGAACAGTTTATCTCTATCAACTCTGCCCTGACCCCTTATGCTTTTTAATATCTCCATCAAATCTCTTCTCAGCCTTCTCTTCTCCATGGAACAGAGTTCCAACGTTGCCAAAATAATTCATTACTGAAGTTCCTTGTCCCTGGATCCATTCTTGTAAACCTTTTCTACATTCTCTTCAATATGAGAAAGCATGAGACTGAGAGTGGAGCTGGGAAGATAAAAGAGTATTAAAAAGAACGAGACTGACAACAAAGGCGTGAGGATAAAAGAGTGTGAGAAGCAGTGAGACTGAGAGCAGGTCCGGGAAGATAAAAGAGCGCGAGAAACAGTGAGACTAAGAGCGGAGTTGGGAGGATAAAAAAGCGCGGGAAACAGTGAGACTGAGAGCGGAGCTGGTAGGATAAAAGAGCGAGAGAAACAGGGAGACTGAGATCGGAACCGGGAAGATAAAAGAGCACGAGAAACAGTGAGACTAAGAGCGTAGTTGGGACGATAAAAGAGCGCGGGAAACAGCGAGACTGAGAGCAGAGCTGGGAGGATAAAAGAGCGCAGGAAACAATGAGACTGATAGCGGAGTTGGGAGGATGAAAGAGCGTGGGAAACATTGAGACTGAGAGCGGAGCTGGGAGGATAAAAGAGCGCTGGAAGCATTGAGACTGAGAGCCGTTTTGGGAGGATAAAAGAGCGCGGGAAACAGTGAGACTGAGAGCGGAGCTGGAAGGATAAAAGAGCGCGAGAAAAGTGAGACTGAGAACAGAGCTGGGAGGATAAAAGAGCGCAAGAAACAGCAAGAATGAGAGTGGAACCAGGAAGATAAAAGAGCATGGGAAACAGCGAGGCTGAGAGCAGAGTTGGGAGGATAAAAGAGCGTGGGAAACAGCGAGACTGAGAGCAGAGTTGGGAGGATAAAAGAGCGCGGGAAACAGTGAGACTGAGAGCGGTACCGGGAAGATAAAAGAGCGCGAGAAACAGTGAGACTGAGAGCGGAGCTGGAAGGATAAAAGAGCGCGGGAAACAGCGAGACTGAGAGCAGAGCTGGGAGGATAAAAGAGCGCAGGAAACAATGAGACTGATAGCGGAGTTGGGAGGATGAAAGAGCGTGGGAAACATTGAGACTGAGAGCGGAGCTGGGAGGATAAAAGAGCGCTGGAAGCATTGAGACTGAGAGCCGTTTTGGGAGGATAAAAGAGCGCGGGAAACAGTGAGACTGAGAGCGGAGCTGGAAGGATAAAAGAGCGCGAGAAAAGTGAGACTGAGAACAGAGCTGGGAGGATAAAAGAGCGCAAGAAACAGCAAGAATGAGAGTGGAACCAGGAAGATAAAAGAGCATGGGAAACAGCGAGGCTGAGAGCAGAGTTGGGAGGATAAAAGAGCGTGGGAAACAGCGAGACTGAGAGCAGAGTTGGGAGGATAAAAGAGCACGGGAAACAGTGAGACTGAGAGCGGTACCGGGAAGATAAAAGAGCGCGAGAAACAGTGAGACTGAGAGCGGAGCTGGAAGGATAAAAGAGCGCGGGAAACAGTGAGACTGAGAGCGAAGCTGGGAGGATAAAAGAGCGTGGGAAACAGTGAGACTGAGAGCGAAGCTGGGAGGATAAAAGAGCGCGGGAAACATTGAGACTGAGAGCGAAGCTGGGAGGATAAAAGAGCGCGGGAAACAGTGAGACTGAGAGCGAAGCTGGGAGGATAAAAGAGCGTGGGAAACAGCGAGACTATGAGCGGAGCCGGGAGGATATGAGAGCGAGAGAAACAGCGAGTCTGAGAGCGAAGCTGGGAGGATAAAAGAGCGCGAGAAACAGTGAGTCTAAGAGAGGAGCCAGGAGGATAAAGAGCGACAGAAACAGCGAGTCTGAGAGTGAAGCTGGGAGGATAAAAGAGCGCGAGAAACAGTGAGACTAAGAGAGGAGCCAGGAGGATAAAGAGCGAGAGAAACAGTGAGACTGAGATCGGAACCGGGAAGATAAAAGAGCGCGAGAAACAGTGAGACTAAGAGCGGAGTTGGGAGGCTAAAAGAGCGTGGGAAACAGCGAGACTGAGAGCAGAGCTCGGAGGATAAAAAAGCACGGGAAACAGTGAGACTGAGAGTGGAGCTGGGAGGATAAAAGAGCGAGAGAAACAGTGAGACTGAGAGCGGAGCTGGAAGGATAAAAGAGCGCGGGAAACAGCGAGACTGAGAGCAGAGTTGGGAAGATAAAAGAGCACAGGAAACAATGAGACTGGGAGCGGAGTTGGGAGGATGAAAGAGCGTGGGAAACATTGAGACTGAGAGCGAAGCTGGGAGGATAAAAGAGCGTGGGAAACATTGAGACTGAGAGCCGTGTTGGGAGGATAAAAGAGCACGAGAAACAGCGAGACTGAGAGCAGAGTTGGGAGGATAAAGGAGCGTGAGAAACAGCGAGACTGAGAGCAGAGTTGGGAGGATAAAAGAGCGCGGGAAACAGTGAGACTGAGAGCAGAGTTGGGAGGATAAAAGACCAAGAGAAACAGCGAGACTGAGAGCGAGAGAAACAGCGAGACTGGGAGCGAAGCTGGGAGGATAAAAGAGTGAGAGAAACAGTGAGACTGAGAGCAGAGTTGGGAGGATAAGAGAGCGTGGGAAACAGTGAGACTGAGAGCGGAGCGGGGAGGATAAAAGAGCACGGGAAACAGCGAGACAGAGAGCATAGTTGGGAGGAATGTTCTTAATGAGGATGTTCTTAAAAATTGGGATAAATTGTTGAGTTACCTTCCAAACGAAAAACAAACTGATCTGAAAGAGTTAGTGATATCACGTGGGCAAGTTTGTGGAGATAAATTGAGAAGTACTAAAATGGCTATACATGATGTAGATGTGGGAATTGCTGTTCCATAAACAACATCCATATAGACTTAACCCTTTAAAATTGGCACCGAACAAATAAATTGAAAGTATGCTTAAAGATCGCATAATTGAACATAGAACATACAGTGCAGAAGGAGGTCATTCGGCCCATCGAGGCTGCACCGATCTACTTAAGCCCTCACTTCCACCCTATCCCCATAACCCAATAACTTTTGTTGGTCACTAAGGGCAATTTATCATGGCAAATCCACCTAACCTGCACGTCTTTGGACTGTGGGAGGAAACCGGAGCATCCGGCGGAAACCCACGCAGACATGGGGCGAACATGCAGACTCTGCACAGACAGTGACCCAGCAGGGAATCGAACCTGAGACCCTGGCGCTGTGAAGCCACAGTGCTAATCATTTGTGCTACCGTGCTGCCCTTTTGAAGTGGGTTGCAGCCAATGGAGCCCAGTTTAGCAATTGAGGAAGCCATCAGTAGTGGAATAAGGATTTATTGAACTATTTATGTGCAATACTCTCTCCAAATCCAGTCCCTTCCGGGACAGCCAGCATCTCCGGGCCCTAATTGGGCCGGCTTTATTTGTAGGTCTAACGAGCTCCAGCTAGGTGTCCTCCGCTCCCTACCTGGGAAGCTCATACTCCACGAGTCCCACAGGAAGATCGACAATGGGTTCTCCATGGTCCCCATTGGGGTTATGACAGTTGGAATCCAGCATTTCCATAAAGTTTACCTGTTTCAAGGTTATCCCCAGGTAAATGTAGATCCAGATTCTCAATAATATTTGACAACGGTGACACACCAAGGGCTATTCAAATATTCCATTTGGCATCACATCTGCTCATGTATTATTCCAGTGTGCCATGAATCAAATTCTTAGAAGGAGCCCAGTGCTACTTAGACGATATCTTAGTTACTGAAAAGAATGAAGAAGACCATCTTCAAAATCTAGATGCTACACTCCAGGGACTAGAAGCTTACAGGCTATGAGTATGGAAGGATAAATGTGAATTCTTCAGATCTTCTATTGACTACCTGGAGCACATACATCATAGATTCAAAGGGGCTTCACAAATAACCTTCAAAAGTGAAAGCTATAATTGAGGCACCTGCACCTCAAAACATAAATCAACTTTAATTATTTTGGATTTATTAAACTATTGTGGAATGTTTGTCCTAATCTAGCAACTATTCTCAAGCCTTTACACAATCGTGTCAAAACAGGAAATGGAAATGGGTGGATCAGTGTGAGAAGTCCTTGTGCAAGCTAAAGAGGAATTACTGAAGTCAGACGTCCTGTCAGCCTTTAATTCAAAGTTACCCTTACAATTGGCTTGTGATGCATCACCTTATGGGGTGGGAGCAGTGGTTTCTCACATAATGTCCAATGGTGAAGACAAGCCAATAGCAGTTGCATCAAGATCCTTGAACAAAGCCAAAATTAACTATGCACGAATAAAGAAGGAAGCTCCAAGCATTATTTTTGAAGTCAAACATTTTTACCGCTACTTATATGAAAGGAAATACGAATGGATCATCGATCACTGACAACGATACTTTGGACGCACACCAGTATTCCATCTCTAGCAGCGAGCCGCATGAGAGATGGTCCCTTGCTGTTGTCAGCACAAACATACACGATAAAATATCGGCAATTAAATCTCCATGGGAACACTGGATGGAGTTTCTAGGCTACATTTAGCTAACGAGTTGTTAATACATTTTTCGAGTGGTAATAATTTCGATTTCAAAGAAGTTGATAACACTCCTGTATCATAGAACATAGAAACATAGAAAAATACAGCACAGAACAGGCCCTTCGGCCCACGATGTTGTGCCAAACCTTTGTCCTAGATTAATCATAGATTATCATAGAATTTACAGTGCAGAAGGAGGCCATTCGGCCCATCGAGTCTGCACCGGTTCTTGGAAAGAGCACCCTACCCAAGGTCACACCTCCACCCTATCCCCACAACCCAGCAATTCCTCCCAACAATAAGGGCAATTTTGGACACTAAGGGCAATTTATCACGGCCAATCCACCTAACCTGCACATCTTTGGGCTGTGGGAGGAAACCGGAGCTCCCGGAGGAAACCCACGCACACACGGGGAGGATGTGCAGACTCCGCACAGACAGTGACCCAAGCCGGAATTGAACCTGGGATCCTGGAGCTGTGAAGCAATTGTGCTATCCACAATACTACCGTGCTGCCCTTAAGAACAAATTAATCTACACTATATCATTCTACCGTAATCCATGTACCTATCCAATAGCTGATTGAAGGTCCCTAATGTTTCCGACTCAACTACTTCCACAGGCAGTGCATTCCATGCCCCCACTACTCTCTGGGTAAAGAACCTACCTCTGACATCCCCCATATAGCTTCCTTAATATATTCACCTTAAATTTATGTCCCCTTGTAATGGTTTGTTCCACCCAGGGAAAAAATCTCTGACTATCTACTCTATCTATTCCCCTGATCATCTTATAAACCTCTATCAAGTCGCCCCTCATCCTTCTCCGTTCTAATCAGAAAAGGCCTAGCACCCTCAACCTTTCCGCAGGACAGGTTACGAAGTATAGCAGAAATAAGGTTATGGACATGGTACTTTGTGGCAAGACCGCGGGAGCAAACCCAGAGTTAAAGCCAATGGGCGGAATTCTCCGACCCCATGCGGTTTGGAGAATTGGCACAGCGCCGCGCGAATTGCGCCACGCCGCCCCGACGCTGGGACGCAATCTCCGCAGTGGCAAAACTCCGGCCCGGATGGGCTGAACGGGCGTCAACTAAAAGCCGAGTCCCGCTGGCGCCGTTCTAACATCCGCTGAGCCAGTGGGACCTCGGCGTTGAAGGGGGCAGCCTGTGGGGATGGGGGGTTGGGGGGGGGGGGGTGGGACATCCGTAGTGGCCTGGCCCGCGATCGGGGCCCACCAATTGGCAGGCCGGCCTCTCTGCCCCCCGGCCTCCTTTCCTCCTCCGGCTCCTGTAGCCCTGCACAATTTGGCATCGGGGCCGCCGCAGGGAAGAAGGCCACTGCGCATGCGCTAGTTGGCGAGGCCCAACTGCGCATGCGCGGACCCCAGGGCACCGGGTTCAGGCCGGGATCGGCAGCTGGAGCGGCATTGGCCGCTCAAGCGCCTTCCTAGCCCGGACCTGGCTCTGACGCCAGAGTAAAACACTCCAGTTTTTACTCCGGCGTCGGCACTTAGC
Source organism: Scyliorhinus torazame (assembly GCF_047496885.1). Lineage (NCBI taxonomy): Eukaryota > Metazoa > Chordata > Chondrichthyes > Carcharhiniformes > Scyliorhinidae > Scyliorhinus > Scyliorhinus torazame. The sequence goes on from NC_092709.1 coordinate 278,340,235, forward strand.
TGCCCATTGGGAGAATCCCGCCATTACTCAAAGACTCAAACTATCTGGTGAATGAGGAACATCATTTTGCCGTTGTTAAGGAATCGTGTCCTAAACCAATTTCATGAAGCTCATTGCGGGGTAGTAAGAATGAAGGGGACAGCCAGAAGATATTTTTGGTGGCCATGTCATGATAGTAAAATCGAGGAGAAGGCGGGTATGTGTTTGGCTTGTGCAAAGGTTTGAATCTTTGTTTTTGTTTTTTTGTTGCATAAGATAAAGATGCATGGCATTAAGGGGAAAGTAGTAGCATGGATAGAGGATTGGTTAATTAATAGAAAGCAAAGAGTGGGGATTAATGGGTTTTTCTCTGGTTGGCAATCAGTAGCTAGTGGTGTCCCTCAGGGATCAGTGTTGGGCCCACAATTGTTCACAATTTACATAGATGATTTGGAGTTGGGGACCAAGGGCAATGTGTCCAAGTTTGCAGACGACACTAAGATAAGTGGTAAAGCAAAACGTGCAGAGGATACTGGAAGTCTGCAGAGGGATTTGGATAGGCTAAGTGAATGGGCTAGGGTCTGGCAGATGGAATACAATGTTGACAAATGTGAGGTTATCCATTTTGGTAGGAATAACAGCAAAAGGGATTATTATTTAAATGATAAAATATTAAAACATGCTGCTGTGCAGAGAGACCTGGGTGTGCTAGTGCATGAGTCGTAAAAAGTTGGTTTACAGGTGCAACAGGTGATTAAGAAGGCAAATGGAATTTTGTCCTTCATTGCTAGAGGGATGGAGTTTAAGACTAGGGAGGTTCTGCTGCAATTGTATAAGGTGTTAGTGAGGCCACACCTGGAGTATTGTGTTCAGTTTTGGTCTCCTTACTTGAGAAAGGACGTACTGGCACTGGAGGGTGTGAAGAGGAGATTCACTAGGTTAATCCCAGAGCTGAAGGGGTTGGATTACGAGGAGAGGTTGAGTAGACTGGGACTGTACTCATTGGAATTTAGAAGGATGAGGGGGGATCTTATAGAAACATATAAGATTATGAATGGAATAGATAGGATAGATGCGGGCAGGTTGTTTCCACTGGCGGGTGAAAGCAGAACTAGGGGGCATAGCCTCAAAATAAGGGGAAGTAGATTTAGGACTGAGTTTAGGAGGAACTTCGACACCCAAAGGGTTGTGAATCTATGGAATTCCTTGCCCAGTGAAGCAGTAGAGGCTCCTTCATTAAATGTTTTTAAGATAAAGATAGATAGTTTTTTGAAGAATGAAGGGATTAAGGGTTATGGTGTTCGGGCCAGAAAGTGGAGCTGAGTCCACAAAAGATCAGCCATGATCTCATTGAATGGTGGAGCAGGCTCGAGGGGCCAGATGGCCTACTCCTGCTCCTAGTTCTTATGTTCTTATGTTATGTTATGAAACCTGCCATCACTGGCACCATTACACCCATGGGAATGGCCAGAAGGGCCTTGGCAAAGGTTTCAAATAGAATATGCCGAACGATTGGAAGGGTGATTCTTTTCATTGAGGCCGACACGCACTCAAAATGGCCTGAAGTCGCCATTATGAAGACTACATCCTCGGAGAGAGCAGTAGAAGGACTGGGTGAGACTGTTTCATGATTTGGTTACCCCGAAGAATTTGTTAGCGATAATGGACCACAGGTTATTTTGCAAGAATTCACAAATTACTAATGGAGAACGGAATGCAACACATCAGTTCCGCTCCTTACCATTCTGCCAATGGGCTGGCTGAAAGGTTTATTCGGGAAAAAAAGCATTCATTGAAGGTAACTCATGAGCAAGAATCATTGTCTGAATGACTAAAACAATTCCTGATGACACACAGGAGTACAACACATTCAATAACCCAAAGTTCTTTGGCATTACCAATGTTAAAACATCAGTTACGCACAGTGTTCGATTTACTGAAGCTGCCTAAGACAAGAGAAATTTTGAGAAGAAACAACAAAGTCAGGTTTGTGATGTGTCAACAGGGCTACATGCAGTGTTTTTCAGAAAGTTCAGGAAGTATTGGCAAGAAACTATAGCACCAGTGAAAAGTGGATACCTGCTATCATCTTAGCACAGAAAGAACCGGTTAAACTCTACATAATATAGGGCTAGATTCTCCAATCGGCGCCGCCAAAGTCGCATTCGACGATTGGTCAGAGAATGCGTTCTTACACTGGAATTGGGGGCGTTGCTGTTTTTACGATGCTCCGCCCCCTCAAAAACAGTAGGCCGGACGGCATCGGGACAGCCTCAGGACACCACCTGAGGCCCTCTGCCAATGTTCGGCCCCCAATGGGCCAAGTCCCCAATGGCGTGGGGCGAGTGTACTCACAACGTTCGGGGACCTGGCATGGCAGCTGCGGACTGTGTCCAGCGCCACCACAGTCGGGGGGGGTGAGCCGTTCCACTGGCAGGGGGGACTTCGGCGGGAGTTGAGGGAATGGTGGGGGGTGATCCAGGGGTGGCAATGGGGGGGTACGGGGGGCAGTTTTTGGCAGGCCTGGTCCGCGTGTGGCCGGCGCCATGTTGCATGGCGCGGCCGCCACAGGCCGCAGCCGTGCGCATGCACAGCCACCGACCTGGCCATTCTGCGGCCGTGTTCACAGGTAAAGCTGAGGGTTTTACGCGGCACAGCTGCTAGCCCCCCCACCGGGCAGGGGATCGGTGCCGCCATAGCTGCAGAATTGGAGAATTCAGCCCATTATGTCTCCTAATGGGGCCTAAAGCTGCTGACAGGTCCGAGTCCTCAGAGATTGGGGCACTATTTTGAAAGGGCACTTCAATCTCAGAATAACACAACAGAAAACCCCAATCTCTGTCATCAGGCACCTCCTCCAATTGCTGGCATCAGGCTCCCACCACAAACACTGGCATCAGGAGCAACCCCCCCCCAATCGCTGGTACCAATGCCCCCCTTCATCCCCAGATGAGTGGCACTCCACTATGCGGTTGCCAAATACCCCACCACTCATGCCCCACCGTTTAGGCTCTGCCACCTCACACTGCTAGCCTGGCAGTGCCAACCTGGCAATGACAGCCTGGTACTGCAGCTTGACATGGCTGTGGTGCCAGGGCACAACCCTGCCATGTCCTCGACCACCCTGGGGCTATAATGGTCTCCGAGCTCCCCGGCATGGTCATCACTTCTGGTCTCCAATGATCCACGCCAGCTTCAAGCTGCGTGGCGGGTGGGAAAATTGCAGGAGCTGGGAGAATCCACCTTAAACCAGATCCTGCATATTTCAATGAAGATTTAAATATGCTAATCTCTTTCATGTCCTCGTCTGCTGAAAGGGGCCGGGAATATCGAGAACTGTTTGCCCCCCGGCACAAGTGTGGCACTGCCAGGGTGCCCAGGTGGCACTTCCAGGATGCCATGCTGGCAGTGCCAAGGTGCCATGGGGAGTGCCAGGGTACTACCCTGCCCTGTCCACAAACGCCTGGGGTACTCCAATGGACTGTAATACCCCCTGAGGTTGTCCCTCGCTTGGTCCAGATTTGTACATTCCAGCCTAGTGGCTCATTTAAATGTGCACATCTGGATCTTGTCCAGCGAGGGCGAGATCCAGATCGCAGCAGGCAGAGCTAGTCGGGTGACTCACAATCGGAGTAGTGTAGAGCCCGATTTGGAGCTCCTGCACAATTCACCCGTTGCGCCTGGATCCATCCCAGCGCAACATAATCGCGGAATAGTTCCCTTTGTATCTTTGGATACATCTCATCTGATCCCAGTGCCTTGGTCAACTTAGGTCCAGTCAGCCTTAAGTCCAGACAAAGAGGTTGTGTGAGTCTCTGATTAGTGCCCTACTGGCAGGCGAGACCCCTTACAACTCCACAAGATTCGACCTGTAAATTCAGCTGCTTTAAGATAATTTCATGTGATTAACAGGTAGGTTGTAAGTAGGTTTACGACCTACTTCCGCGAGCGCCATTTGGCCCTGCCCATTTTGGGGGGAGTTCCGACCCCGACGTCTCATGGGACTTGGGTGAATCTCGCGAAGCGTGGAGGTTGTCGGGAGATTCGTTGGAGGGCTCTTCCGGGATTCTCTGACTGTATTGTACTCTCGCTTGAGCAACGCAGCCAGAGTATCGGGCGCGATTCACAGTAGCTTTTTGGGTGAGCTTGGCGGGGTGATTCGTGCTGGATTTTCTGGTGAGATCCAGACCGGTATTCACCCACACTTAGTCATTTTCCGGAGCTTGGAGAGTTTCTCACCGGTAAATAGAATTTTCTTCTGTAGTGGGTGATATACCTTCAATTCACCGAGAGACAGAGAGAGCGAGTGAACATTAGGCTTTATTAATCATGAACTTGCCTAGCCAGAGTCGGTAGTACAGATGAATGCTGCCCACAGGCGGCCGGTTTATATGTGGCCCTGGTGAGCGCAGAGCCAGAGGCGGAGCCCTACCGGGGTTACAGTACAGTACCTGGAAGCAGCTCGTATCACCACTTCCAGGTCACAGGTCATAGGTTACAGTATCATACAGGCATTAGGTGAATACATTCACCACAGTGGGGAACTAAGCTTGCCAGCAAGGCTCCTCAGAGATCAGGGGGTCAGTTTGAAAGGGTGCCTTGATCTCAAAGTGACATTGAGGGTCTCCCCCACCCCCACCCACCCACGGAAAATGCAAGCCCATGCAGACATTGGAAACACCTTCAACCCTCGATCCACGAGGGGCAATCTCCCTCCCCATCACTAGAGGCCCGTGTGAGCCCCCAGCCTACCACCCAGGCATGAAGGTAATCTTGCCCCACACCCATCCATCCTTGTAGTCATCAGGGCATCACACCCTCTCTCCAAGTGTGCATACCCAACTGTGGTGTCACCAAAGGCCCCCATACCTTTAGGGCCCCCCTTCTACTCCCCCCCCTTTCAGGGACTGCCTTCACTCCCTCCACCCTTCCTACGTCTCCACTTTCATGGGCATGCCCCCTCACAGGCCCCACCCCTTGGCAGTGCCAGCTTAGCATTTCCAACCTGGCACAAGGCACCAGCGCCCAGAGTAGCGAGTAGGTGAAGCACGATTAGATCGGCACCCAGCACGAAACCCGTCTTGAGCCCCTCCTGCGATACACTCGGCGCAACTGGATCAGCGCCGGGCGCAACACTTTGGAAAATTCCCACCCTACATTAATTTGAAAAATCTATTTATATTTAACACATACCAAATGATATACATTTATTTGTTTTTATTTTTATTCTGTTCTTAAAGTTGTTACACCAATTGTAGAGAGGACAGGGCAAGCCCTTAATCCATCTCATTTCTTGCCCCATCAACCAATTCAAAATCAAACCAATTCTTGGTCTCCAAAATAGAGACATACAAGACCCAAGCTGACAAGAAAAAGCATTGCACCTCATCTTGGGCTTGATCTGACGTTTGATCTCAGCCATAAGGCTGAGAAGTGATACCATGACAATTGCTTTGACAATTACAGTGAACTCAGCTGACAGGAATTAACCATCTTATCAAGGAGAACTGAAGGCACCTTCTGCTTTTGATACTGTGCTTTTCGTTTGAAGGAGCAAGGTTCAGAGTGCATGACTTTCCAAGGTATGATATGTTTTCAGATATAGGAAATAAAATCTTGATTCAAGAACAATAATCTCTGATCAAAATTTTTGACATGTTACACGAGACAGAGAGGGAGTATCCCCTGGCTGATCAAAGTAATTGGGCGAAAGCTACAGGATCTCAATCGAACATTACAATATTCAACCCAAATTGTTTGCATTCTCACAGTCTCAACAAGACTGAAACCATCTGTATTCTACATTTTCTGCGGAGCATTTGATGGTCTAGACATACTTATTCCTATAACATTCACTTCCTTTCATTTCTATATAGTCAATCAACACTTTTCAAATCGAAGGAATAGATATCTTGTTCATTACCTTCAAGGAAAACCACACCATATATTTATTACTCTGGAGAAACCAATTGAATTTTGCTTGAGGCTTTTCCATTTTTATTCTTGTGTTCTATAGTTGTAGGAGCACATTATAAATTGAATATCAGGACTCTGTAATACCGATTTTGTTTTGGTGATAAATAAGGTTGCTCTGCTCGAGAGGACCAGGATTTGCACCTTAAGTCAGATGCATCAAATTCTGGTAAAATTGGCTGCTGGCAGAAGATGTGCCCGTTCCCAGGTCTGTACATTCCAGGATAATGAGAAGTAAAGTTGATGTCCCAGACATCCTGCCATTTACATCAGAATTTCACGTGATTTAAGTTAAACCTGTAGAAGGGTTGTGTTCGCAGCCCTTGAATGTTCACAAACTTTATTCAAAACAGAAAAGTATACGTTCAGCTCTGCAGCAAATTGCCTTCTGGCACTTTTTGACTTTGGAATCTTTTTCTTCCCTCATTTCTGTCTGGACTCTTTAACTTGGTACATTGCAATGACTGTATGACAGTATTATACACAACAGGAGAAGATGGAAGAGGAAATGACAGAGCCAACAAGGTTACATTAAAATAGATATTCCACATTTAAGGGACACTTAGTGAAGGAAGAAATTAAGAGATATGGGAATTGTTACGTGTGGGAGATATTAGGAAATTGGGTCCAGAAATGGAATCTCCTAATAGCAGACAATTTAGGAGTTAAAAAGACTGAGGGAAAAAACTGCTAGCTTGGAGTCATAGGGATATGCACACACCTGGCCGAGTTACATTGCCCCAGTTAGACTTAAACTCGTTAGTGGGAATATACAGGATGCTCCAAACCCATTGAACTTCGGGACACTCCTGTCTGACCAACCATTAACCCATTAGAGAGACTGATGGCCTCCATGTCCGTCAATGGGAGGTTAGTTGCATATCAATGGCATCTTTTGTATAAACGGGAGTGGACAATCAAACAGCCAAGATAACGATGATGCGTTCAAGTCTGTAAACCCCAGGAGGGAACCTTTGTTTGTGGGGCTGGGTGAGGCTTCGATAGAGAGAGAAAGAATCCTGTTTTGAACAGATACAGAGCTTAGAAAGGGTCAGAGAGAGGTCATAAACGTTGCCACCGAGGCAGGCTTTGGAAAAGGGTTCTGAACGATCTTCCCTGACAGAAGAAAAATTGCTTTGTAAATGCAAGTATCACCTTTGCCTTCCTGTGTAAGTGGAATGAGAGCTGCATTTAAAGTGCCGCTTAATGGGAATTTGTGTGTTAAAGTTAAGAAACTACATGTAATCTGTTATTGTTAGGGTTGAAGTTTTTTGTTAGTTTTATTTCTTATATTATACCTATTTCTTATATTATCAGTCCTGGAATGAATCAATCTTTCCGCATCGCCGTAAAACTTGAAAAAGTGGCGGCTCTTGTCCAGTATCATTGCCACTGTTGAGAGCAGACCAGGCATCCTTAACAGTATATTTCACTTCCTAGATGTTGGGGCCAACCTTAATGATGCCCTCCGGTCCTACACATTCCTATGTGTCTATAAAATCGCTGTATATCTGTATAGGACACTTTGGTAGACCTCAGCCGATGAAGGAGACAAACATAATTTATTATTTCTTTATTGTGAACAATTATGCATCTTTTCTGGCTCCATCACTAAATAAAGAAGGCATATAAGGACACTGGGCAGCATTGAAGTATTGGTTGAGTTCTACCAAATAGCTTTTCCACGCTGTCAATTTAAATTGTTCCCTTTTTGCTTATCTAAGCACTGAAAAGCTGGGTAGCCATGGTTAATTTCAAAGGATGTTGGTACCTTAAGCACTCCCCAGATAACTTTTCACTATGCCCGGGGTTTTCAGCCCTTCGTGGTGAAATCCACCGTGGGAGATTTGGTGACCCAGTTACAATTGCATTGACTTTCGGCAGGAACAGACGATCCCGGCAGCAGACGTAACTGGAAAATCCCGCCCTATGTTTTATGGATGCAAAGTCCAATAACCTTTCAGTGTAAATAAGATGAGTTCAACAGATTTAGGTCATAACTCTGCCTCCATCTTGTCCAACATGTTTTTCTGTTCAGTCTAATTTCTTTCTTTACTCCTTCAGGTTGCAGTGGGGGCAGTGGCGTATTGGTATTGTTGTTGGACTAGTAATCCAGAGACCCAGGGTAATGCTCTGGGGACTGGATTTGAATCCTACCATTGCAGATGGCAAAATTTGAATTTGAAAATCTGGAATTAAAAGCCTAATGATGACCATGAAACTGTTGTCATAAAAATCCATCTGGTTCACGAATGTCCATTAGGAAAGGAGATCATTCATCCTTACCTGGTCTGGTCTTCATTTGACTCCACAGCAAGGGTTATTTGACTCTTAAATACCCTCAGGGATGAGCAATAAATGCTGGCCTAGCTGCCCACTGCCCACATCCCATGAACGAATTTTTAAAAAGATGCTGCTCTATAGCCATTTACACCTCATCTGAATACATCTCTTGTTTCCTAATCACTCCCTTTGGCTTTTGCACCATGAAAGTTTTTCCCATTTAATCTTTCCAGCCCTCCATCCAATCACAGACCTTCCCTTTTATTCTTCCTGCCTCCTCACCTATCCCTCTGACGGTGGCACAGTGGTTAGCCCTGCTGCCTTACAGCTCTAGGGTCCTGGCTTCAATTCCGGCCTCATGTGACTTTCTGGATGGAGTTTGCACTTTCTCCCCATGTCAGTGGAATAGGATGGGAATAGAGGAATACGGACCCAGGAAGTGTAGAAGATTGTAGTTTAGTCGGGCAGCATGGTCGGCACGGGCTTGGAGGGCCGAAGGGCCTGTTCCTGTGCTGTACATTTCTTTGTTCTTTGTTCTTTGTTGTTCAGTGTGGGCTTCCTCCAGGTGCTCCAGTTTCCTTCCACATTCCAAAGATGGGCAGGTTAGGTAGATTGGCCATTAGTGCCCAAAGGTTTAGGTGGGTTACGGGAATACGATGGAGAAGTGGGCTTAAGTAGGGTGCTCTTTCCAAGGGCCGGTGCAGACTCGATGGGTCGAATGGCCTCCTTCTGCGCTATAAAATTTAATGATTCAAACGCCCTGACCTTTGCATCTTCCTTAAGTACTGATGAAAAATCACCTCGAGCTGAAACATTTTAGCTCTATTTCGCTCCACAGATGCTGCCTGACCGACTGAGTACTCCAGCATCTTTGTTTTTATTTATGAACTGAAAGCAGGTTTTATCCCAGTTCTTTTCTTTTGTGCCAACTTATACATCTTAAAAAAACATATTTTTGAAATACCACAATCTCAGCATTCCAAGGCCATAACCAGTTTATTTTACTTGAAAAGTAAATTTAAACAAAAAAATCAGAATTAAAGAAAGAACAACATTTACCTTTTAGAACAAGCAGGTGAGGTTTGGTTTCGCAGTGATTCAAGAGAGCCACCACCAAACTCTCAAGAGCAATTTGGGATGGGAAATAAATGCTGGACGTGCTAGCAATCCCCATATCCTGAAAATAGTTTTTTTTAAAGAAAAAAATAGCTATTGAGGTGTCCAGATACATATATGCTTATCTTGCATTTAATTTGACTATTTTACTGCTTGAGTTTCTTCTCAGATTAGCGAGTGTCTATGATTGCTCTTTGAATTGACTTCTAGAGGTGTTTGATAAGGCTCAGTCCAGATATAATTAGCAGAAGTGTGCATGGAATTGGAGGTAATCTTGCAAAATGGGTTGTATTTGCTCAGGAGGAAGGAAACGGGGAGTAAGGATTCATCTTTTTAGCATATGGTGCAGGTCACTCTGTTAGGAGGCGCAGTTGATCGAGTGGATGAGAACTGTTTCAAAGAGGCATAGCCAGGCTAAAAAAGTGGGCAAGATTATGACAGATGATGTTCACTGGACTAATAATCCAGAGGCTCAGGCTAATACTTTGGGGATTTAGGTCCCAATCCCACCACGCCAAAAGTAAATCTGGAATTGAAAGTTAACCTCAGTAATAATGAGCCATCTGGTTCACTAATGTCCTTTAGTGAAGGAAATCCTTACCTAGTCTGGCTGGCATGTGACTCCAGCTCCACCGCAATGCAGTTGACGCTTAACTGCCCTAATGGTCGAGTAACCTACTCAATTCAAGGGCAATTAGGGACAGGCAATAAACCTTGGACTTGCCAGTGCCACCCATACCCCATGAAAGAATGAAAAAACAAGTGTGGGAAAGTATGAGGTCATTTTAGGCCTAAGAGCATCAAATTGAAATAATTTCTTCATGCGGGGAACCAGGAGCTGTGGAGAGGTAAATGGGGTTTAGGTGAGCAGAGCTAGTGCACAGTTATAAAAAGCATGCAAAATGTTACTGGAATGTTGGTCTTTACTTAGCAGGGTTGGAACACCAAAGTAAGGAATTTAATGTTTCAGTTCTACGGACCCCATCTGGAGAACTGTGTTCAGTTTTGGGCATCAAGCAGATGGAAAGATATTTCAGCTTTGGAACGGGTATGGTGCGGATTCACAAGAATTATATCAGGAATGATTTAATCAAGATGTTTAAAACAAAAAAAGGAATTTAACAGGGTAAAGAGAAGCTATTTCCGCCCTTGGAGGAATTCAGAACACGAGGGCATAATCTTAAATTTAGAGGCAGGAGATTTAGGAGTAAAATCAGGAAACAATTTTCACAGGAGGGGTAATGCAATGCTGAAACTTTCTTCCTCAGCAGGCTGTGAATGCTGGATCAACTGAAATTCTTTAAGTCCAAGATTGATGGATTCATGTTGGGTAAAGCTAACAAGGAATCTGGAGCAGAGCACTTGAGGTACAGATCAGCTGTGATCAAGGGGCCCACTTCTGTTCCCATGTTCAAAGCCAAGTGGCGATATATAGCGAGCCAGCAGGAGATGTCTGGCAGAGAGTTCAGGGTGACCACTGCCTCCCCCACCTCCCCACCCCACCTCCAATTCTGCCTTTTTCTTAAGCTGGAAACTGCTGAGTACCATGTTACTGTAATTAAGATGAACCAATATATCAGGTGTGACCAATCATAGTTATGAGGTGTTACTTGAGACACTGGATTTATTTCCACAGGAACACAGAGTTCTTCAAGGAAATTCGATCCCTGGTTTAAAAATTATGAAGGGCATTGTGAGGGCAAATAGAAAAACCTTATTTTACCTGGTTGAGGAACCAGTGAACAATCAACAATTTTAAGTTACTCAGTAAGACAGCACAGATAGAGATTAGGAAAGGTTTCTCCGCAGAGAATATTGTTAGAGGATGGAATTATTTGCCACAGGAAATTTTGAAACAGAAATCATTGCATCTTTCAAGGGAAAAGTCGATGATTATTTGAAGCAACAGAAGATAGGGGAATATAGGAAGAGAGTTTAGGTGCAGGAGAGCAAGATAGGAGATTATGTTTGGATTGCGAGCAAACAGCTGCCACCGACACAATGGGCAAATGGCCTCCTTATATGCTTTAGACTGCTAGGGGTGAAAGCTAATATCATAAGTCACAGTTTGCATAAGTACAGATATGAACTCATGTTGCACAATGGACTGCTCTGCTTCTGTAAAGCGTACGGATAGTGTGCCCATCGAGATAATGTTGCACAACACTGTCAGAACTGGTGAAACCATGTGAAACAATTGATGATTGAAGACAGAAAACATTTCATGTTTTAATTATAAAGGTGTATGAATGGTTAATGTCACATTTGGAGGAACTGCTGGAGCTTACTTTATGTTAACTTTTATATCATGACGGAAGTGTGGGGAATGAGGATTATGGTGTTTTCCATCTTTAGTGTAGGCTCCAAAACCGATTGGAACAAATATCCCTCACTTGTATTGGATCCAGACTCTCCCATTGGATTTAAGCAAGTTAAAAATATCTATTCAATGTGGCATAGTAGCAATTTACATGGGAACACCAATGCAGTGTGCAAGTGGTCCCTAATGAGACATGAATTCATACCATTAGTTATGTATACTGTGATTTATGATATGAGCATAGAAACAGAGTAGTAGGTTGCACAGAAGGAGGCTATTTAACCCATCATGTCTGTGCCAGTTGTGTGGTACAGTATTCAGAAGTGTTCAATATGCCTTTGTTACCTCTCCTTTTGAGTCTTCCAATGTTCTCCTGGCGGCCTCCCATCTTCTACCCTCCATAAACCTGAACTCCTCCAAAACCTACAGCCTGTGTCCTTACTTGCACAAAGTCTGGTTCACCATGTGCCTGTTGACCTACATTGGTTTCAGTTAAGCAATGCCTCAAACTTAAAATTCTCATTCTAGTTTTCAGATCCTTCCATGGCCTCAACCCTTCCTATCTCTGTAACCTCATTGAGCTACATGGCCCTCTATGGTATCTGTGCTCCTCCAATTCTGGTCTCTTGAACATTCCTGATTTTTATTGCTCCACCTTCAGTGACCATGTCTTCAGGTATCAACACGTAAAACTTAGGCATTCTCTTAAGTGTCTCCACTTCTCGCCCTTTGTTTTTGCTCTTTAAGACGTCCCTTCAAGATGATGTTCGACCAAGCTTTTGGTCATTTGTCCTATATTTCTTTGTTACCCTTGTTGTCAAATTTTGTTTGAAATGCTCTTGTGAAGTGACATGGGATGTTTTGCTATGTTAACAGTACGATATGAGTTTAAGTTGTTGTTGTTGAGTGTTGAAGCCATTTGTCGCACCTTTTCTTTAGCTAGCTCATCAAAGATTGAGATCTAATTCCAGCATGTTCCTGGTGGAGGAGAACACTTACTTGTCTATCCAGTTCAGCCATTTGCAAGAACCTGTTTCCCTTTTTTTTGATTGAACAGTGAACAAGAAACTCAGAAATGGGTTGGTTGCTGCTCTCAAGAGTGCAGCTTGGAGTAGATTTGTGCTAGCTAAGAAATCTCCTGTGTTTTCAGTTATTTGCAGATTAAAGAGTGCAGCTTTTTTATATTTTGTGCGATGGTGAATATCTGCAATTGCATTTCCACAAATGGATTTAGGTGCCATTATGAAAAGAAAATATTTATTAAATTATTGCTTTTGATGGTGCAGTTGGACTAGAGCTCATTGGACACAATATGTTGAGTAGACGTTAGGCCAGTGCGTGATAAGCATTTACTTTCATCGTGCCAAACAAATCAGCTCGAGGAGAGGGTAGAGTCTCGGATATCTACAAGGTGCTCATGAAGGGGGAAGAGTCCCAGACGGAGGAACTGAAACTCAAATGGGAGGAGAAGCTTGGCAGGGAGATGGAGGATGGGCTGTGGGCTGAAGTCCTGAGTAGGGTAAACTCAATCGCAACATGTGCCTGGCTCGGCCTGATTCAATTTAAGGTCGTTCACCGGGCCCACATGATGGTAGCTCGGATGAGCAAATTCTTTGAGGTAGAGGACAAATGCGCCAGATGCGCGGGAGGACCAGCGAACCACGTTCACATGTTTTGGGCATGTCCTAAACTTAGGGGGTACTGGGAGGGATTTGCGGGGGTCATGTCCCAGGTCCTGAAAACAAGGGTGGTGATGAGTTCAGGAGTGGCAATTTTTGGGGTTTCGGAAGACCCAGGAATCCAGGGGGAGAAAGAGGCAGATGTTCTGGCCTTTGCTTCCCTGATAGCCAGGCGGCGAATACTGCTGGCATGGAGGGACTCAAAACCCCCGAAGACCGAACTATGGCTTTCAGACATGTCAATTTTTCTGGGTATGGAAAAGATTAAGTTCGCCTTGAGGGGTTCGCCCGAAGGTGGCAACCATTCATCGACTTCTTCGTGGGAGAGTGAACGTCAGCAGGGAGAGGGGGGAGGGGGGGCAGGGAAGGGGGTGGGGGAGATTAGGGTAGAGTAGGAGGGATAAATAGGCGGGAAGTGTCTAGGGGAGAGGAGCGGGCATGTGCAGTATGGTTTGATTGAAGTATTGGTTTTATGTTGATGTTTGCACATTTCTGTTATCTGTAACTGCTTACAATGCCAAAAAATACCTCAATAAAATTGTTTGTTAAAAAAAAAGAAAATGCATAGAATTGTTATGGCGCAGAAGGAGGGCATTTGACCCATCTTGTCCTCACCAGCTCTCCAAACAAGCATTGTGACTTACTGCCATTTGTTGCCTTTTCCCAGTATCTCTGCACATTGTTTTTATTCAAATAATCATCTCATGCCCTCTTGAATGCCTCAGTAGAACCTGCCTCCATCACCACTAGCCAATATTTTAGGAAGGGAGCACGCTGCTTTTTCATTGATTGCACTGTGCGAGAACAGAGTGCAGGAATGACTTTATAATCTGGAGATCTCTGTCAACAGTGTCACCCAAAGCCAAGCTGTCAGCTGTCTGAGCTTCTGTGACAGGCACAAGAATAGTCAGGAAATCTTCCATGACTGCGAGCACCCTGTCATGTTTAATGAGCTGATTACTTGGTCCATATTTGGCAGCATGGTCTCCATGCTCTGCAAGGTCTTGACACAAGCTGGAGGTGTTTCTTCCACACTCTGTGACATTGTGTATAAACTTGCTGGTTGTGTTGGGTGCTTTGGATCCGTGGAACACATACAGGCCACCAACACTTAAAATAGTACAACACCATTTTATTAAGTTAGAAACTGTTGAACATACTTTCACTCTGGGCTAACACGATGTTAGATTAAACTAAAGACCTATGCCTGTCCAAACCAGTCTATGCACTCAGCACATGGTGAAGATCTATGCTGTAAGCTGTAAGCTCTGTCCTTCTAAGAGGCTGCATCCCGAATGAGCGGGAACTCTGATGCCCTGTCTTTATAGTGAGTGTGCTCTAACTGGCGGTTGGCTGCGGTGTAGGGGGTCCGACTGAACACCGAAATCGATCTGGTCGCGTATCATGGAGTCGCAGGTGGGCCCGTAATTACAGGACTGCGCAAGGATGTGGAGGTGGGTGAGAAAGGACTGGAAAGGTTCATCCTTACCCTGCAAACGCTGTTGGAAAACATAGCGCTCAAAACTTTCATTCACCTCGATGTTGCAGTGATTGTCAAACTTGAGGACGACCGTCTTGAATTTTGATTTATCTTCACCATCAGCAAAGGTGAGAGAATTGAAAATGTGGATGCATGTTCCCCGGACATGGATATGAAGAGAGTGATCTTCCTGGTGTCTGAGGCAGCTTCCCGGTCTGTGGCTTCAAGGTAGAGCTGGAAGCGTTGTTTGAATATCTTCCGGTAGGCCCCTAGGTTACCGGTGATGCGGAGCGGCGGCGGCAGGCGGACGCTGTCCATTTTGCAGGATGGCTGTATGCTGGTGGAAGGCAGATCACTTGCAGGTAGGTCTAAGAAGTTCTAACATCCCTCAACTCCTGGTATCATGTTGTGTTGGGTGTTCTGGATCCATGGAACACATACAGGCCACCAACACTTAAAATAGTACAACACTATTTTATTAAGTTAGAAACTGTTGAACATACTTTCACTGTGGGTTAACACGATGTTAGATTAAATTAAAGACCTATGCCTGTCCTAACCAGTCTATGCACTCAGCACATGGTGAAGATCTGTGCTGTAAGCTGTAAGCTCTGTCCTTCTAAGAGGCTGCATCCCGAATGAGCAGGAACTTTGATGCCCCCTGTCTTTACAGTGAGTGTGCTCTAACTGGTGATTGGCTGCGGTGTTGTGTGTGGATTGGTCTTGCTGTGTGTCCATCAGTGTGTGTGCGCCTACACCATGATATACTAGTGTATATTATGACACAAGTTACCCTGTTCACATGGGTGAGATCGAGAGGATTGCATCTTCTGGGTGACTGACAACCATCTCCTTCACTGGCAGTACTGTAATTCAAAAGAGCTTGGGGAGCCTATAGTTTCCCCATTTCATTCTCCATGATAGCCCCTTGGCCAATCAGAGTAGACTTCCCAACCAACTAGCAGGGCCCGGGCAAGGGGGATGCAGACTGTACGAAACTCCACGGACCAGTCGCCGGGCTCTGTGTTTCAAACAGTTTCTCACTGCGCATGCTGAGCAGCCAGATCTGAAAGACCAGTTTTTTTTAAATGGATCTGTCAGGCTGAGAGTTCCGATCATTTTTAAGCCAGTCTGTCAGTGTCAGGTCAATTGCACTAGCCGCTGCTACTACTTCTAGCCTTCGGGCGGCTTCATTTTTCCAATTCTTTTCTCTAGAAGCCTGCCAGGAAGCCACAAAGCTGCCCGAAGGTGAGCAGCAACAGCAGCAGCAACTGAGAGTTCTGCTCGAAAAATTGTCAGCCAAATCCCTGCAATTTTATTTCCAATTGGATGATGTGTTGTTGGGGGAGTGTATGGTTAGGGGGAAGTTTGGAAGGACATACTGGGATGAGAGTTGGAGGGATGTTGGGGTAAAGTTGGAGGGGAGTTGATGGAAGGTTAGGGGTAGTTTGGAGGGCTTTGGTAGGAATGTTGGGGCAGTTGGGAGAAGATTCTGGGGGTTAGCGTGAGGTTGAAGGGAGGGTTGGGAAGAAAGTTGGGGGATTGGGGGAAAGGTTGGGGGACGTAGGAGGAAAAGATGGGGGGTTAAGGGAAGGTTGGAGGGAGGCTTTCGGAAAAGGTGAGGCAGGTTGGCAGTAAGGTTGATGGGAATGTTAGAGGTATGTTGGGAAAGGTTGAAGGGGGGTTGGGGAATGTTGGAGGGTGTTTGGGGGGAATGTTGGTTGAAGGTTGGAAAGGGTTTGGGGGAAATGTTGGGGAGATGCTGGGGAAGGTTGGAGGGGGGGTTGCAGAAGGTTTAGGGGGAAGTTCGAGGGGGCTTGGGTGAAGGAGGAGTGAAGGTTGGAAGGGGTTTGGGGGTAAGTTGGAGGGGGTTTGAGGGTAAGTTGGAGGGGGTTTGGGGGTAAGTTGGAGGGAGTTTGGGGGTAAGTTGGAGAGGGTTTGGGGGTAAACTGGAGGGAGTTTGGGAGTAAGTTGGAGGGGGTTTGGGGGTAAATTGGAGGGGGTTTGGGAGAAGGAGGGGTGAAGGTTGGAAGGGGTTTGTGGGTAAGTTGGAGGGGGTTTAGGGGAAGGTTGGGTGAAAGTTGGAAGAGGTTTGGGGGTAAGTTGGAGGGGGTTTGGGAGAAGGAGGGGTGAAAGTTGGAAGGGGTTTGGGGGGTAAGTTGGAGGGGGTTTGGGGGGTAAGTTGGAGGGGGTTTGGGGGTAAGTTGGAGGGAGTTTGGGGGTAAGTTGGAGGGGGTTTGGGGGTAAGCTGGAGGGAGTTTGGGAGTAAGATGGAGGGGGTTTGGGGGTAAGTTGGAGGGGGTTTGGGAGAAGGAGGGGTGAAGGTTTGAAGGGGTTTGGGGGTAAGTTGGAGGGGGTTTAGGGGAAGGTTGGGTGAAAGTTGGAAGAGGTTGGGGGTAAGTTGGAGGGGGTTTGAGAGAAGGAGGGGTGAAGGTTGGAAGGGGTTTGGGGGTAAGTTGGAGGAGGTTTAGGGGAAGGCTGGGTGAAGGTTGCAGGGTGTTGGAGGAAGGATGGAGTGGAGGTGGGGAGAGGTTAGGCAGGGTGTGGGAAGTTTGGGGGGGCTTCTGGGGGAAATTATCTACGGATGTAAATTGTTTTTGTAAATGTAGTGATTTCTATGTCACTACTTTCTTAACATCAGTAAATTGCAATGTGATTTATTATTCTTTGGGAAGATCTTTATGCACCACCCCCTCCCTCCGGCAGGTTCTGAGGTGGGGGTGGGAAGCATAAAATTGAATGGATGGGATTAACCCCTGGAACTCGCCTGCCCAAACACAGATGCAATTTCACATCTGAGCGGGCAGGGCCTTGGAACCAAAGGACACCGATTCAGCTACTAATGGCCACTTAAGGATCTTGTCCCACCCGGCCTTAATTTGTAGGCTGGTGCGAGTGGGTATGGGTAGAGTGGGAAAATTACATTAACACTTTTCGCCATCATGGGCGGGAAAGTGGGGAACCTCAAACTGAAGGACTTCTTAGAGTTGGGGTACACCCCCCTCCCTGCCCAGGTCATTGGAGCTCCAGGACCCCATAACCCCCTGCCTACTACAAGGCCTCGATCAACCCAGTCCCACCCCCCCCCCCCCCACCCACCCCCACCTCCGGGGCAATCCCTACCCTCCTGTCCCCAAGAGCTCCCAGAACATAGCGTTCCAATGATCCTAGGACTTTGTTCCAGGCAGAATGATGCAGTACTGCTTCCAGCCACTGCAACACTGTGCCTGGCCGGGTTGAAGTGCTGTCGGCAATCTGACTGGCCAACAGCTCTCATGGGGAAGACTTCCTTCCAAAGGTGGACTGACGTCCTGCCTGTCGTGTTAGGTACACTGGTCTAACACTGGCTGCAATTGGATGCAGCTTAGATCAGAAAGATACTCCAGACCTTGAAGTTAGTTCAATCAGGTTTATTGAACTAATAGCACAGTTAGCACAGTTCTCTGTGAGTTCGACTCTCTGCGATCTTAAGTGTGGTTACTCTGTCTGACTGAACCAGACTAGCTCTTAGCCACGTGGTGGAGGTGTGAGATTGTAACAACACCCTTGACTGACTCTCTCGATGTTCATCAGTGGAAAGAGGCAGAGTGTGAGTGCCTTGTGTCTTTTATAGTCAGATCCCACCCCTGAGTGTCCTGCCTGCTTATTGGTCATGTCCTGTTCTCTGTGTCCATTAGCTGCTTGTCTGTATATCATTATGTGTGTGTCTGCATATCATGACACTGCCTACTGCCAGTCAGAGCTCAAATGAGCGTTAAATGTGTCAAGTGAGAGAACCTTTAAGAACTGGGTGTTTATTAAATAGCTGTAGTGGATGTACCTTTAAGAAATGGGTGTTTATCGAATAGCTGCAGTGATGTCAGAATGTGGGTGGAGCTGGGCTATCTGTTTTTCACTTTTGCTTTGAGCAGGCAGCTACAGGTTTTTTTTAAGTTTCGTTTTGAGAGCTGGATAGCTGCAGGAAAAGCAAGCAGCTGTATAAGCATCTCTCTGCAACCTAAAGACTGTCTCCAGATCATTTGGATGATTTCAAAGTGATAACTGCTCTCAGTAAAGAATTAAACCTGATCTCTGTGTTAAAAAGGATCTTTTGTCTTATGGATAGAATCATATTAGAATGTACAGTGCAGAAGGAGGCCATTTGGCCCATCAAGTCTGCACTGGCCCA
Organism: Scyliorhinus torazame; assembly: GCF_047496885.1. NCBI lineage: Eukaryota > Metazoa > Chordata > Chondrichthyes > Carcharhiniformes > Scyliorhinidae > Scyliorhinus > Scyliorhinus torazame. The sequence continues at coordinate 278,359,233 of NC_092709.1, forward strand.
CTTAGGCCCACACCTCCACCCTATTCCATAACCAGCAACCCCACCTAACCTCAGGGCAATTTATCATGGCCAATCCACCTACCCTGCACATCTTTGGACTGTGGGAGGAAACCGGAGCGCCCGGAGGAAACCCACGCAGACACGGGGAGAAAGTGCAGACTCCGCACAGACAGTGACCCAAGCCGGGAATCGAACCTGGGATCCTGGAACTGTGAAGCAACTGTGCTAACCACTGTGTTACCATGCCGCCCCGATGTTGCAAGGAAAGATTAAGGGTTACTTAGAGAATATTGTATCTGTGGGGATGATTGGTGTTGATCGTTGTTAAGACGTTTATTGTGGGTTTATAAAGTGTTAACTGGTTTCATAAATAAACATTGTTTTAATTTAGAAGTACTTTAACTCTCTGTTGTACTACAACTGTAAAGTAGGCCCATGTGCTCCCCATAACCACAATCTATTAAAACTTGTGGGTCAGGTGAACTCCATGATACACTTTGGAGTTCTCTAAATCCTGGCCCATAACAAATGGCTGTGGGAGTTCACGAGCCGATAACTGCATGTCAGGTGCCAACTCTTGGGATGGCGAGTGCCGATCGCTCGCCATCCTTAACAATCTATCCTTGGGGGTCACATGATGAGAGCATGGGAACGGCGGCGTTTATGAGAGTCTGACTCCACTCGCTCTTTAATCCTTTTGTTTTATCCTAATGCACATTCCATACCTTTTTTGGGGATACATGTCTTGCGCTATGTCCCTGGATGACCCTGATTGGAGTTTGTTGTTGAAGAGCTGAGTTGAATCATAGAGAATCCTTGTTTGATTGAGACAGTGGGAGATGGCTTGGGTGGAGCCCAGATTGCTGGTGAGCGGGCCCATGCCTCGGCAGTGCAGTATGCATCAGAATGATGACTGCCATTGGGAATGATGTTGCTTGTGTTGCAGGTTTTTGGTGCTCACTTTGATAAACTGCAAAGTATGCTTGAGAGAATGTTTGATGGAGCATATTGGAGCTTAAATAGGGTGCTCTTTCCAAGGGCCATCCAGACTCAATGGGCCAAATTACTTCCTTCTGCACTGTGGATTCCAAGATTCTATGATTGTACCTGGTCTTCGAGGCCGGGGGTCGTATGGAGGCCCCGAACCTTGGCCATGCTGTCCTGTCCGCGGTGCTCACTGTGAGGAGTTGCAGGTGGCTGGCCGTGTCAAATCATTCCCCCCCCCCCCCCCCCCCCCCCACCTCGGCTGGGGCCTAGTTTCTGGCTGCCTGAGCTTTGAGGCGATGACATGAACGAGGGAAGATGCTTCATTCGATGGAACGTTTGAGAGATCCTGTCAGGCTCTTGATCTTTCCAAGCAACAGAGATGGTGTTATTATCTTGCAGTTCATCAATAATCCTGGAGTTTATTCCCTTGTGATAATGCTGTTGATTTCACGTTGTTGTTTTTTCTCTTGATGTTTGAGCACGAGAGTGAAGGTCGTTTGTTATCCTGTTTTAGCAAAAACCATATAGAATCGGTAAAGTGATTTGCGCAGTCTAATCCTTTTTTATGCACTGTAATCCTTGCATTCATAAGAAGGGACTGCATGTTAGACACCCCTTATCTCATTTATAGAGAAGGTGAGTGGAGCCATGGTGGGGTGATGGGTAGGTGGGTGGTGTGGTGGTGGGTGGTCGGGTTAGATTTTTCCTCACTTGGATTAAGAATAGCCTCCCGTCAGAGCTAATTGTATTGGGTTTTCATTTTGCATTTTGCTTATTTTGGGAGGGTTTTCTATGAATTTTGCTAATCTGTACTTTTCTCCTTTGAAGGCCTGTGCAGATCACATATCCTGGGGAGGACTGGATTCTGTTTTATCCTTTGTTGCCGCAAGGAGAAAAGGGATGGAGGTGTCCACACTCTGGATTCTTGTAAAACACGATGAGAGGTTTATTAAGGGTGTTGCTCATAAAATCAAGATGATTGACTGCCTAAAGTCCTCGCAAACAGTCTGCTGACATCACTACGCATCATGTGATGTATAATCAGCAAGAATGTATTCTCTAAAAAATAAAACCAATTACTTCATTAGGGCAAAAACAACAATTAACATTTAAACAATAGATCCCCTGATATGTTATTTCTATACATATATACACCTTTCAATAAGACAACCTTTGTGGTGGACTTCTGGTAGAATATTTGGTTCCATTTTGGTAGAAGTCAGCACGGTAGCACAAGTGGCTAGCACTATTGCTTCACAGCGCCAGGGTCGCATGTTCGATTCCCGGCTTGGGTCTCTGAATGTGTGGAGTCTGCACATCCTCCCCGTGTGTGCGTGGGTTTCCTCCGGGTGCTCCGGTTTCCTCCCACAGTCCAAAGATGTGCAGGTTAGGTGGATTGGCTGTGCTAAATTGCCCTTAGTGTCTAAAACGGTTAGGAGGGGTTATTGGGTTACGGGGATAGGGTGGAAGTGAGGGCTTAAGTGAATTGGCACAGACTCGATGGGCCAAATGGCCTCCTTCTGCAATGTATGTTCTATGTTCTAATTCGGCGTTCTTGTACTTGGCCACATGAGAAGTGTCCTCATTCCTGTAGATGGTACTTCTTGTGTAGTTATTTCAGTATCTGTCATTATAGGTATTGAAAATCCGTAGAAACAGAATCTGAACTTGTCACTGTCTCTGGTCTTTGTTCCGAAATATTGCTCTCTAGATTTTCCAAGGGAAGAGCCTCTTGAGAAGTTTTTGGGAGTTCACTTCATGCAGCAAGTACCTGATCAGCATGACAGCACCAAATTATTTCATCATACGGTGTATGATATTGGATTTCTTTGCTAGGATCATAGCCGGTGCCCATTTCTCGTTGGTAATATAGCTCCTCTCCCTAGTTGAATACTTGTTTTTTAGAGATTTTCTCCCTCCCAGCAATTTGTGTTTGTTGTTGTCATTTGACAATCTCTGAAGCATTAAGTTGAGTTAATGAATCAAAATGTGTTCTTAGTTTCCTCTTGAACAATAGCATTGCTGGTGAACTTTGCGAGGTAAAGCATGTGCAGGGCTCCAGTAAGGTATTACAAATTTATTTATTCTTCTTGCCAATATCCCCTGGCCCTTCTTCGCTTTGATAGAATGCTTTAATGATTGCACAAACCATTTGGCCAATCCATTCGTTGCTGGAGGATATGGAGCTGACTTGATATGGTGTATAAAATTCTCCTTCAAATAATTCTCAAATTTCTTTGAAGTAAACTGCGTACCATTATCACTGACAATCTGTTACAGTGTTCCAAATCTTGTGAATATGGTCTCAATGGTCTGCTCAGTCATTGTTGAGTTCATTATTGGGACTTCTGGCCATTTTGAGTGTGCATTCACAATTATCAAGAACATGTGATCCTCCAGTCGACCCACATTATCGATGTATATTCTCTGCCATGGCTGTGTCAGCCAATCCCACGGATGGAATAGTTGTAATGGTGGAGTGTTCCTTAGATTTGCACAAGATTGACATTGCCCAACTTTCTTTTCAATTTGAGCATCTAATCCTGGCCACCAAAAGTAACTATGTGCCAATTCCTTCACCCTCACCACACCTAGTAAGAATCCACTATGCAAGCTTGGAGGAAAACCACACAGATTTTCCATAATAGAACTCCATTCTATACTGTTAGCTCAAGCCTTTGTGTGATGTAGGTCTTGAGGTCTGGGTTTTTCCGATGAACATCTGACAGCGTTACTTTTTGGACCATGTCCATCACCTTCCCCATCGATGGATTGTTTTTTTGTGTATCATTAAACTTGAGAAGAAGTCACAGGTACATTATCCACAAGCAAGAATTACAAAATATTGACAAAATGTTCTTGTGGGTTGTGCTTGACTTGTAATGGCAATTGTGACAAAGCATCAGCATTTGCATGCTACTCTGACTTGGGACATTGGATACCATAATTGTGTGCTGACAGTGTCAATGATAATATTTTAAATCTACTAGCTGCCAAAGAAGGTACACTTTTATACAGCCCAAAGATTGTAGTCAAGGGTCGATGATCCATCAAAAGAGTAAAATGACGGCCATAAAGGTAATGGTGGAACATTCTTGCACTGAAAATGATGCCCAAAGCTTCTTTATCTAGCTGAGCGTAATTCATTTCTGTGCTAGTAAGAGTGCATGAAGCAAATACTATCGGCCGTTCTTCTCGTAAAGGCATAATGAGCGAGGCAACTGTACCAACCCTATAGGATGAGGCATTGCAAACAAGTTGCAACTTCATCTTGGGATTATAATGAACCAACAGCTCTGACTTCAGGAAAGCTTCTTTTATCTCATTATATGCATTTTCACATTCTCATGACCAATGCCATGCCTGTTTGGCACATTGTAAATTGTATAAAGGCTTCAATCATGTTGCTAAATTTGGCAAAGATTTACCGTATTAATTGATCAATCCCAAAAATGACCTTTCCACTGTGTCCACATTTTGCGTGGTGTTTCTAAGATTGCAGACATTTTCTTCGGCTCCTTGTGGAAGCCACCTTTGTCAATAACATGACCAAGGAATTTATGGATTACTTGAAAAAGTCGCACTTCTCCTCTTTAATCCTCAGGTTGTGGCTCTGTATGCGCTTCAGGATAGCTTCCAAATTCGCCAAGTGTTTCTGTTCACTCAAACTGGTGATGAGTATGTCAAGGGGAGACAGTAGTGTCATGGTATTGTCACTGGACTAGTATTCCAGAAACCCAGGGCAAAGATCTGGGGACCAGGGTTTGAATCCTATCCTTACTTGGTCTGGCCAACATGTGACTCCAGACACACAGAAATGTGGTTGATTCTAAACTTTAGGCCTGATGGCATATTGTACGGTTTTAGCTTTGAAACATTGGGTCTGCTGTCTGGCTTGATTTTTAGGTATACCTCAACTCCAGTCGTGGAGCATAGAGAATCTTTGAACATCTTTGCATACTTCATCAAAGGTCACGGCAAGTTGCTCTTTGAATCCACTAACTGTTTCCCAGCTAAGCCTAATCTCAGCCAGCCATCCTCTACCAAATAGAGCAGGAAAGATTTCATGGACATGCAGAGGTAGCATAGTGGTTAGCACAGTTGCTTCACAGCTCCAGCGTCCCAGGTTCGATTCCCGGCTTGGGTTACTGTCTGTGCGGAGTCTGCACGTTCTCCCTGTGTCTGCATTGGCTTCCTTCGGGTGCTCCGGTTTCCTCCCACAGTCCAAAGATGTGCAGGTTAGGTGGATTGGCCATGATAAATTGTCCTTAATGTCCAAAAAAAAGGTTTGCTGGGGTTACTTGGTTCGGGGGATAGGGTGGAGGCGTGGGCTTATGTTGGGTACTCTTCCAAGAGCCGGCGCAGACTCGATTGTCCGAATGGCCTCCTTCTGCACTGTAAATTCTCTGAATGGGAAGGATCGAGCCATGCTCAAAAAAGTAGGCCTTAACCCTATTTAAGACCTACTTACCTGGTATCTACCGGCCTCCCGGGATTTACCAGCCTTCCCAGGGAGGTCCCAGCCAGGCGGCATTCAATTCTGGTCCACACAAATGTGGACCAGATGGAACAGCACCCGAGAGGTCACCCAGGCCATTGGAGGCCCCTTGGTGGCCAGGGATAGTGCATGGTGGCTCCTGGCCCCACCCATGGATTGTTTGAACCTTGGCATGGCAAAGGTGCCCAGGTGGCAGTGCCAAACTGCAGGGCACTGGCAGGGTGCCAGTGTGGCAAGGCAAGGATGCCAGGATGGCATTGCCAAGGATCAAGGCCTGAGAGGGGCCATGCCTATGAATGGAGGGTGGAGGGGTGGGATATGATGTGTGGGGTGTGTGCAGGGCAGGAAAGAATGGGCATCTCGAAGTTGGGGAGGATGACGGGTGGGGGTCCTGGAAGGGGATATGGGGGACCTGAAGTGGGTGGGGGCAGGGATCTCATAGCGGGGTGTGCGTTTTCACTTGGGGGGGGTGGGATAATGCCCATGTGTGGGGGGGGGGTGACATTACCCGTGGGTGGGGTGTGTGGAAGACCTACAAAGCTCACTTGGAGATCGGGACACCTTTTCAAAATGGTGGCCTGATCTCTGAGTTCAGCTCCCAGTGCTGAAAATACTTCTCACATGTGTTTTTTGTATTTTTGTTGTGGTGGGATGTAAGGATCCATGAGTGGCTCATTCAGGAGTACAGATAGGTCTGACATCCAGAGGGAGGAGGTTACAGTGTGCCATTGGTGCCTCTGGGGCTGCTGGAGTTGAGAGAGTTATGTTCTGATGCACATCTGAATATGGCCTGTATGCTCATGATCGTTGCAAACAATCACCATGTGGGAAGCTGTGCAACATTTTACCATATGGGGTTTACCATGGGGCATTTTACCATGGGGCAGCACGGTAGCCTTGTGGATAGCACAATTGCTTCACAGTTCCAGGGTCTCAGGTTCGATTCCGGCTTGGGTCACTGTCTGTGCGGAGTCTGCACATCCTCCCCGTGTCTGCGTGGGTTTCCTCCGGGTGCTCAGGTTTCCTCCCACATTCCAAAGACGTGCAGGTTAGGTGGATTGGCCATGATAAATTGCCCTTAGTGTCCAAAATTGCCCTTAGTGTTGGGTGGGGTTACTGGGTTATGGGGATAGGGTGACGGTGTTTACCTTGGGTGGGCTGCTCTTTCCAAGAGCCGGTGCAGACCCGATGGGCCGAATGGCCTCCTTCTGCACTGTAAATTCTATATTTTGGTGGCTTTATCCTTCTCTTCCTTGGCCACTGGTGGTGCTTATAGAGGCACCAAATTGAGTCTAATAATTGTACTGAGCCAATTATATTGCTGGTCCCCTGTTCCCCTCAGTATTCATATATGTTGAGACCTTTTTTTGTGCTGAGGTTTTGTCGCGTTATTTGTTCAAATGAAAACCTTCAATAAAATGACTTTAAATAAATTCTACTCTTCAAGAATCAGCATTGGGCCTCCAATCTCACCATTGCTGCAGTCACTCTGTCTACTGCTTGCATATGTAATTAAAAAAAGACAAATCCTACATTACTACAACACCTTTCACGATGTCCCAAATCACTTTACAGCCGCTTAAGTACTTTTGAGTCGTCGTCACCCGAATAATGTAGGTAATGTTATCTAATGGCAGCGCAGGCTCGAGGGGCTGAATGGTCTACTCCTGCTCCATATATGTATGCCTGGGATGGATGAGATGAGCTGTGCTAGATGGCCTTTGTCATCCATATTTATTCAGCGAATGAGAGTGGAACCATGGCTGGAGTTCTGCTGCTAATGGAAGTTTACTGTGAGCAGGCTTTGTGGCGTGAGTTTGCCAGGACAGGACTGCATAATGGGCTCAGAATGAACGAGTCACCTGTTTTGCATTGCACATTCAATCTTGTCCTTTTGTCTATTTACCTAGTATCCCACTCTATCTTTTTATTTTATTTTTCCAATTAAGGGGCAATTTAGCGTGGCCAATCCACCTATCCTGCTCATCTTTGGGTTGTGGAGGTGAGACCCACGCAGACACGGGGAGAATGTGCAAACTCCACACGGACAGTGACCTGGGGCTGGGATTGAACCTGGGTCCTCGGTGCAGTGACGCAGCAGTGCTAACCACTGTGCCACCATGCCGCCATCTTGCTGCTTTTCATGAGTTTTTTGAGGTATTGAAATATTGTGATAAAGTTGTGTTGTGTAGTAGATATTGAAAATATTTTGTCGTGACAAGCAGCAATCGGCAGAGTCTTCAGACTTGGCGATCCTGAAACGGATACAATTGTGAACCATTCAATCTTTGTTCTCTGGCCTCATAGTTCTGTTCCACAGACACCATCTGAGGGCCCAGAAACAGGAGAAGAACCGGTGCCTGTGAGTTTGCTCCCTGGCGTGGCCAAACAGCACCCCTTTTCACCGGTGGTATAAATTGTTATATTTGTTTGAAATTTGGGATTGTAGTGGCTCAAGGCAATACAAGGAGGACTTCCAGTATAACAGAACCAGGGTTTGTTGGTAACAAGTAAAGTTAAATATGCACAAGCTCAGAGTCATCAAACAGGTTTTCACCCTCTGGCTCCAGGTTCCACTCTGCCCGTGACCCATGTTTTTTCCACATTGTCAGTGCTTGCATGCTCCCGAGTGATAGGCCCTGAGTCGGTCACGTGGCCTGTGAGGGCTCATCCCTTAAAGGGGCCATGCTACCACATCCCTCCCTCTGAAGTCTCTCAATAACATACTTACTAAACAGGGTTATGTACAGTTAATATCTACAATGAAAATGTTGAGAAACACAAGGGGAGAGAGCCCATTATAGTTCATCACAATGTCAATCTGTCAGGGGATTGTCTGGACTCGAAGACCGCCTTGGCCCCCCCCCCAACCGGCTCCTCCAAATCTGAGGTAGCAATGTTGTCATTTGTGGAAGATTGTCTTTGAGATTCGCCCACTACAACAGGGGCAGTCCCTACACCAGCTTCCTCCTGGGCCGACGATGGGCTCCTCAGAACTCCTAGATTCCCTCTGGTTCCACCAAAGGACCATTGGTGCTACCTGCTCGCTGCAACTGTTCCGAGATTGGGGTTGTGGTCCCCCGGCTTCTGCACTGTCCTGCTATTCAAATCCACCACGTACGAGACTGGGCCTGACTTTGATACAGTTCTACCTGGTAGCCAATGTGGGCCTGAGGCAAAGTTCCTGATGAGGACCAGATCACCCAATTGAAATGGCCCTTCTCCTTTGCACGGAATGTGCAGCTGCCTCTGGGAGGCCTGCTGTGCCTCCACCCTCCCCGTCAAATTCTGGAAAACTAAATCCAATTGGGTACAGAGGCGACAGCCCATGAGTAATTTCGCTGGTTGACTCCTGTGGTGACATGGAGGGATGTGCCATAAAATAGAAGAAATCTGGCCAATCTAAGGCATAATGGTCTGCTTGACTACTTTTTTATGGTTGTTTTGAACGTCTACACAGCTCTGTCCTCTAACTTGTTTGAGGTGGGGTGATAGGGAGCTGTTCTAGTACGATGAATGCCATTTGTTCAGACAAAGTGCTGAAACTCTTCTCCAATAAACGCAATGCAGTTGTCAGACATTATTACTTCGAGGGGCCATGAGGAAAACATTTCTGCAGCTGGGCCTCTATTGTAGCCAATGAGGTAATTGTTCTCATCACTTGGGCCACTTTGAGTAGGCTTCAACCAAGCCGAGGAATGTTTTACCTAAGAAAGGGGCTGCAATTTATCTCCTGTACACTCTTTCAAGGAAGACCAGGCCATTTTCATGGATAGAAATTGGCTGTGGGTGGCAGCATCTTCTGTCTCTGGTAGGGTCACGCTGGTGCATCATGCATTCAATATCCTTATCTATAGGGCTTCCAAATGTAGCTTCTAGCTCGCATTTTCATTTTCGTTTGGCCCAAATGGACACTGCCATTCCTGCAACAGCGGTTTTCTTGCTGGGGGCATTACCACCGCTCAGGAACCCCAGCGTATTTGTCTACTTGGGCTGCCTGGTTTATCGTTAGCTTGTAATCCCTGCATAGTTTAACTGAGCAGTCCAGTTTTAGCACAGGGACGATGGGGGCTGCCCATTCAGAAAACTGCCCAGGTCTGAAAATTCCCAATTCTTCCCAGGCGCTTAACTTCAGCTTCCACCTTTTGGTGTAAGGCGTAAGGGATAGGTCTCTCCCTGAAGAACGTCACCGTGGAATCAGAGTTGATGTAAATCTTGGCCTTTACTCCTCCGACGTAATTCGTTCTGGAATACATCTATCTATTTACAAAAGACTTCCCAGGAAAACACCATCCAAAATTTTGAAGATCTCCAACCAGTTCAACTTGGTGCAGTCAATCTTGTCCCATGAGACTTGCCCGATGTCGCTTGACAATGATCGGCGGTAGGTAGGCATGCTGTTGCTAATACGACACTGGCATTGTGGTTGTCCCCACAATTTTCAGGGATTTCCCCCCCCTTGTATATGTCACCAACTTGACTATTGTGCTACTTAGGTTCAAAGACTGAACTCCTTCTCGAAGATACTTGAATGTTTGTTTGCCCACAGCCTGGTGTCAACCTTCATCTTTAGTGGTCTTTCATTTACTGTGAAGACTATTTCAATTGGGCCTGTTTTGCTCACTTTTACAATGTGTAGTCTCTACATTTCAGGTTCTTCATCTGGATTTCTCTCCACTTTGTTCACTGGTGTCATGACTTGTTTTTCTTTTATTTGGCAGTTCTGCCTGGCGCGGCAACATGCCTGGACATGATCCTTTCTATTGCATCAAGAACAAATAAATCCTCTGCAGCGGCACAATTCTTGGGGGTGGTCTCCCCCACATCGGTAGGAATCACTTGACTTCTGGGCTGACGACCCATTTTCTTTTCTGACTACTGGCTACGATCCTGTTCCTAAACTTCCTCTGTGCCTGTTAATCTGTCTGCGTGCCTTGCACCCATACCGTCTCACATCGGGTTCACCTCACCCTCTTGCACGCTTTTAAGCTCTAATGAGCCCTTCTCAATGCACGCAGTTGTCTTGGCTGGGGTAATCGTAGTTTCAGCCCGAAGCTTCCTTTCTTTTGTTCTTAATACCGCATGCTCAACGGTCACGCAGCATGTCACCAAGCAAGGTGCCACGTTCACGCTTGGCCATTTGGCAGAGTCTGGCCATGAAGGCAGAGGTCGTCTCTCGTGGGTCCCTGACTCAATTAAACTTAAACTTGTATCACTCTAGTTTGATTGAGGGTCTGGGACTGAAATGCTCCCTGACCAGCATCACCAACTGGTCAAACGATTTTGCGTGGGGAGCCTCCAGGAGCGTTGAATTCCTTATGAGGTTGTAGGTCTGGGGCCCACAAATCATTAATACTTCTGTTTAGCCTCCCCGTTAATTCATTTGCTGTAAAAAAGCAATGGAGCCGCTCAGTATACTGGGTGCAATATACCGGGAGAAGCGGTAGAGAGCGAGAATTGCCGGGTGCTTCCCAGTGGCCAACCCGGCTACACTGCGGCGGTTATCTGATGCCAATTAGGGCCGGTAATGATCCCCCGAGGGCTTCACGTTGGAAATGGCTGTCCCACCAGCTGATTCACCTGGATGGCGCCGGGCAGCGCCCCGCTAATGTGGGGGAGCATCTATCAAACCGATCCATCCGAGCAAACCTCAGACAGCACACAGCCATGCCACCGTGCAGACCAGCCCCGCAATTCGGAGAGGCCAACCTGGCCAGACGGCTGGACTTGACAGGACCCCCTGGTTCCTCGGAGGGGTCGGAGTGCCGCCAGGGAGGCAGTGGCCATCCGTGCGGGGAGTGTCACAAGGAGGACCGCCACCCAGTACCGTAAGAAGCTCAACGACCTTACCGGGCTGCATGGGTGAGTTGACATCGGCCCCCTGGCACAGGTTCCGCCTGTCACTCCTGGTTGCGACCCCCCACGATGACCTGGCGGTTGGCACCGCACCACCCTAGCACAATACCACTCCTGTGCTCCAGCCACCCTGACACCTACCTGCACACCGCACCCATGCCCAGCAGCGGTGCCCACACCTTACCCCCACCATAGCCCCCCACCTCCGCGATGCATGAAGCGTGCAGCACAGTGTCCTCCCTCTGTTCCCGCAGGAGAAGTTGGCCCATAACAGGTGGGAAAGGGCCCAGATGGGTGGCGGGGTGCTGGGCCTTGGGGTTTACGGGGGTGACACGGGAGTGCGTAAGTAGGGTGCTCTTTCCGTCGGTGCAGACCCGATGGGCCGAATGGCCTCCTTCTGCACTGTAGAGATTTTACGATTCTATGATTCTACGATTGAGAACAGAGTGATCACCTGCCTTGAGCTTGGCCGTTGTTTCTAAGAACAAAGAACAAAGAAAATTACAGCACAGGAACAGGCCCTTCGGCCCTCCAAGCCTGTGCCGACCATGCTGCCCGTCTAAACTACAATCTTCTACACTTCCTGGGTCCGTATCCCTCTATTCCCATCCTATTCATGTATTTATCAAGATGCCCCTTAAATGTCACTATCGTTCCTGCTTACACCACCTCCTCCGGCAGCGAGTTCCAGTCACCCACTACCCTCTGTAAAAAACTTGCCTTGTACATCTCCTCTAAACCTTGCCCCTTGCACCTTAAATCTATGCCCCCCAGTAATTGACACCTCTACCCTAGGAAAAAGCTTCTGACCATCCACCCTGTCTATGCCCCTCATAATTTTGTAGACAAAATTTCAGAAGTGAATATCCATCGGCCCCCATCCAGATGACCTGTCTCATGTGATTGTTCATGTCAGACATAATGATCCTTCCTCCCAATGACCACATGTCCATTCTCCCACAGGATCTGCATCTTTTGGAGCCGGCCCCACCCCTGCCTTCCAAGAGGAGGAGAGCTTCAATGATACCACAATTGAGGCATCACAGCTGTCATCCCCACCCTCCACCAAGGCAGAGACATATACCTCGGTGGGTGAAATTAGTGGGCAGGCTTCTGGGGTACAATCTGTTGAGCACCACACAGTTGCTGATGCACATCAGGTGGAGCCAGGAACACCCGGGGGGGGGGGGGGGGGGGGGGGGGGGGGGGCAGCAGTCGAGGTGAGGTGCTGCGGAGCATGTCCCAGTCTCATGTGGGCATCGCCGATGCACCCCAGAGCATGGCCCTGTCACAGGGGAGCATCGCCATGACAACACCATGGTGCAGACAATGGGTAGCCACCAGAGCCAGATGGTGCCGGGGCCTCTGGATCTCGCTACAGCTGTCCCTCCCTCCCAAGGTGACCCCAAGGCCCCACAGGCACTAATTGGGAGGAGGGAGCACCAGAGGCCGACTCGGAGCCTCCCTGCAGGGAGACGACAGCCATCACCGGCTCCCAAGTCCGCCCCCTCCTGACAACGGTGCACCTTGGGTTCAGCAGGTGAAACAGCGTGGCATGGCGAGGCATGTGTCACTGTCAAGGTGGTTGAGGCTCACTGACCCCAGGGTTCCCAGAGGATGCCCGCCAGGGCCATCAAAGGGCACAGCGTGTGGTAAGCAGCAGGCTGCCCAAACCTCTGATGTGCATCCTGGGGGCACATGTAGATGTAGCGGCAGAACATGGAGGGCTAAGCAGTTTGAGGGTCACTGGGAGGGTACCAGGGTGGAGGGGAGGGAGGCATCATCGTTAGCTAGCGACAGTTAGGGTCACGATTGTTCACCATTAAAACATGTTACACCTGAGACATGTGAAGCCTCTGTCACATTGTTCCTTACTGCAGGCCAGCCTGAACCCCCATCTTTTGTTGCCCTCTGCCCTTACCTGGCACTGCCCCTTCCCCTCCCCCAGCCACGGTGGTCCTCGATCTGGGCATCCCCCCGAGGCATACCATGCAGGTGATGAGTGTGAGCGCGTTGTCAGCAGACAGACAGGAGTCAGACTATGGCATAGATTTAAGAGAACAAGAGCTCAGCTCACAGCAGGTTATCATCACCCTCCTGCTTTGTATATTGACCCGCTGATCGTGCTAACACAGGACCATCACCCTGGAGTGATGCAACACAGACCCTCCAAATGTAGGCAGGGTGATTGGGGGTGGGGGGTCGGGCAATGTTTGGGTGTTGGAATGGTTGGGGCGTGGGAAAGACAGAACAATGAGGGGGGGACGGTAGGTGGGAAGGGGGAGGAGTTGAGACCATGGACAAAGCTACGACCTATGAGAAGTGGCCGAAGATGAAGGCCTCCCTTACCACCGCTGCCTTTCCTCCAGCCTATGGTTGCTCCCGCGGATCCGCCCCGGGCGTCCACCAGCCCCTGCTGGTCCGGCCTCTCTCCGCCCTCCTCCTTAGACAAGGCTGCACAATCCTCCTCCTTCACCTCCAGCACATCGCCCCACTGCTGTGCCAGGTTGCGGAGAGTACAGCAGACAATTACAAAGCAGACAACCCTCTGTGGGGGTGTACTGCAGTGCACCAGAGCGGTCGAGGGGTCGGAACTGTATTTTCAACAGTCCAATGCACTGCTCATTGACAGCCCAGATGACCACATAGGCCTCGTTCTATCTGCATCGGTCTCCGGCTTCCATATTGGCATCATTAGCCATGACCTCAACGTGTATCCCCTATTCCCCAAGAGCCAACCGGTCATCCTAGGCTGTCCCTGGAAGACGCCAGGGATCTCTGGCTGCCCCAGGATGTAGCTGTCATGACCACTGCCTGGGAAGCATGCACACACGTGCATGATCTTGAGGTGATGGTCGCCCATAAGTTGAACGTTCACAGGGTGAGCTCCTTCCTGTTAATGAAAGGCACTCCCAGACCATCCGGTGTGTGCAAGATGACCTGCGTGCCATCTATTGCCCCCTTGACCTGGGGCATCCCGGCAATGGCGAAGAATCCTGCTGCCCTGGCACCTTGGTCCAGGTCAAGATTTATGTCGTCAACTGCTCGGACAAACAGGCATCCGTGACTTCACGGATGTATTTGTGGGCTGGAGGTTGGGATATGCCGGATAAGTTCCCGCTCAAGCCCTGGAATGATCCCGAAACAGGACAGCCACCGGGAGCGGGTATCCTCCTCCTCGACGCGGTTCCAAGTCCGCAATAAGCCCAGAACAGGTCATATAGACCCCAAGGGCTCACCCCTTAAAGGGGCCACGCTACCAAATATATTCTTGCATTTGTTCCTGATGAGTGCAAGATGAAAAGCTTTGGCCATACATGTCTCTCCTTTCAGCAAGACTCAGAATCTGTAGAACTAAGCGCCTGTCTGATAATTCTCTTGCTTAAGTGCTTTGGGGCATTTTATGATGCTGAAGGTGTTAAATAAAAATAAGTTATTGGAGGAAGAGATGAGATGAATGGCTGCTGATTGTCAGTGTACAGGTGATCTCGGCCTGTCTTCTAATGGGGGCAATATGGGATTCAAAGTGAAGGCAGAAAGACTATTGATGAAATAATTTCCTGGGCCAGTATAGTTACCTAATCTACTGAAGCCATTCGGGTATGGGATGGGGTGCATATGCTGGCGCGACTGGGGCATGGCATTGCTCTGAGAAAAATCTCATCCGTGCCATCTCCTGCCATTCCTGGGCACAACCTCAACATGGCCAAAGATCTTTGTGGGAGAACTGAATCCTCGGAAGCAATTAGGTAAAACCTGCATCATATCTGTCACTCCACTCATTAATTCACAGGAGAATGCAAACAGACCATTGTAGATTGTGTTATGAAGTCTGCAAAGCACCAGTCAAGTATTTTTGAAATAAGCTAAACATAAGACAACTATGACATTAGGCTTAGAAATGAGTGATTATTGTTCCCTATCTGGAAAATGGGCACAACCTGTTATTTATATACTTATATACAATGATTTTCACTCCTATATGAATATACTGCATATATCTTTAAGCTATCCGTAGCTTATTCCACAATATTATTTTTAGCTAAACGTTTTTGAAAATGATATTTCATCTGAGAAATGAAAAAAAAAACTGTTCAGGGAATAAAAACATAGATTTTGTTGTTAATTCCAGTGACAAGTCAACACAGTTTTGCCAAAACACACATTTAGTCACATTTACAGGCAGCTTGCCCAGATTGATCTCCAGCACTGTACAGTACAGCTATTCCAACAAGCATTTCACATTTGACTGTAAACTATGTGAAGTAAAAATTCAACGGATATTTATTCTTTGGTCTATGGTTTTGCCAGTTAAACATGCCAGAAATTTTCTACAGGAGCTACATAGATGCCTTTTCTGCTAATTCCCTATATTTGGAAGGTATTTCCCCTTTCCCATTTAGCCCTACTTTCTTTCAACTGCAGGCTGCTTTCAGCATAAATCTCCCTGGAAGCAGGAGACCAGGAAAGGCTGGGCACACCTCTGCTGTCTGTGGTTAGCGAGCAGCAGACGTGATTTGAGAGGGTCACTGAGGTGAGGTAACCTTTTCCTTCCCTTCAACCTCTTCACACCCAGGAACCAATGATTCACTTGTATGTGATGCTTAATCTGGCGGTTTTCAAGAACTTAATAAATGCAGAAAACAAATAGACAAATTCATTCAGTTCACACCCTTTGACTTTCCAGTCAAGAGGGAAATGTTCTTATACTTGGACTAATGTGCTGTCATTTTAGTGCGAATTGCTAAAATTTGAACTTAGCAAGCTTGTGTGTACTTTGCTCACTGCTTTTGGCAAAAACCTGAGCTTCAGTTTTGGCTGCTTTCAAACCAAGAGACAAAAAAAATGATGGGTTTCATTAGGGTACACCACCATGCGTGAGGGTCATTAGTCCAGCAGGCACACAACATAATGGCTGGAGTTTTATGGTGAGCAGTGATGGAACAAGGATTGTGGTCCTTCTACCAATGCTGTCATGGACAGATGCATCTGACACAGGTAGATTGGTGAGGATGAGCTCAAGTAGATTTTTTTCCCCTCACCATGACCTGCTGAAGACCCTGTTGTGTTACGCTGCTTCGGATAACACAGGTTGCTACTTGATGCAGTCTTAACTAAAGGAAGCTCCAGGCTCTGAAATTAGTTCAATGTGCTTATTGAACTATTAACACAGTTCTCAAATGAGTTTGACTCTCTGCTAATCTAACTGTAGTAACTCAGTCTAACTGTACCAGCTTGCTCTAAGCCACGTGCTGGGGTGTGATGCTGCTGATCAACCCTGTCTAACTCTCTAGATGTCTGTCTGTGGAAAGAGGCAGGGTGTGAGTGCCTCATCCCTTTTATAGTGTTTATGTCATGCCCCCTCGTGGTGATGCCACCTCTGAGTGTCCTGACTGCCCATTGGTTGTGTCCTATTCTGAGTGTTCATTGGTTGCATGTTTGCATATCATGACATCTCCCCCCTTTTTTTCTTTTTTTTCAGATGTATATACATGTGAATGTGTCTGTCTAATGTGACTGACTGAGGAATACAGAACAGAACAAACAAAACAAATGCTCATAAGTCCAGCCTCTGAGGCTTGCGTCTGATCCTCGTCGACCGCCGGAGAGGTGGTGGAGGGGAAGACGGTGTCTTGACAGGCGAGTTGGAGGCACGACTGGTGGCCTCGTGGTTCGAGGTGTCGGGAGGTGGCAATTCGACATGTGGAAATGGAGGGGAAAGTGGTTGTGGGCAAGCAACTTTTTGTAGTGCCCTTCGATTCCTTCGCACAATGGAGCCATCAGCCATCCGTATGACATAGGATCTGGGCGCGGTCTGTCAAACAACGACAGCTGGAGCAGACCACCCACCATCTGGTATCTTGATCCTGACCGTGTCTGCCGGGGATAGCACGTCCAGATCGGTGGCATGTACGTCACAGCCCTGCTTCTGGCTGTCGCGAAGCTGCTGCATCTTCTGCAGCACCGGGAGGTGATTAAGGTTGGGCAGGTGTATGGCTGGAAGCGTTGTCCGCAGGTCCCTGTTCATCAGCAGATGAGCTGACGACATGCCAGTGAACAAGGGAGTCGCCCAGTACGCAAGTAGTGCAAGGTGTATGTCGGAGTCTGAGGCCTTGCGGATGAGCTGCTTAACAATGTGCACTCCTTTTTCGACTTTGCCATTGGACTGCGGATAGTGCGGACTGGAGGTGACATGCCTGAAATTGTAGCTCTTGGTAAATGTGGACCATTCTGAACTGTGGAAGCACGGGCCATTGTCGCCCATGACGGTGTTCGGGATGCCATGCCGTGAGAATGTCTCTTTACACGCTTTGATGACGGTCTGTGAGGAGAGGTCTGGCAGCTTCCGCACCTCAGGATAGTTCAAAAAGTAATCGATGATTAAGATATAGTCGCGACCATTCGCATGGAATAAGTCAATGCCAACCTTGGACCACGGAGAGATCTCTAGGTCATGTGGTTGGAGCATATCCTTGCTCTGCGCTAGTTGGAACCCCTGACAGGTTTCGCAGTTCAGGACCATGTCCGTGATGTCCTGGTTGATGCCGGGCCAGTAGACAGCTTGCCGGGCCCTGCGTCTGAACTTTTCTACGCCCAAGTGTCCCTCATGAATCTGCCGCAGCACCATGCTCTGGAGATGTAGCGGGATGACTATCCTGTCCAGCTTGAGCAGGATGCCGTTGATCAGCGTCAGGTCGTCCTTGACGTTGTAGAATTGAGCGCATTGCCCTTTCTGCCAGCCATTGCTGAGGTTGTGGATGGCTCGCTGCAACAGGTGGGTCTTTGGCCGTCTCTTCTCGGATGGGAACGATCTTCTCATCTGTTGCTGGGAGAGTGCTTGCACACAGTTGTACCTGCAATTCAATGTGCTGGATGATCTCCAGTGGTTCACTGGGTGAGTTGACGGAGCGGGACAATGCATCGGCGATGGTGAGCTCCTTGCCAGGTGTGTAGACCAAATTGAAATCATACCTCCGGAGTTTGAGCAGAATTCTCTGCAAACGAGGCGTCATGTCGTTGAGGTCCTTTTGGATGATGTGGACGATCTGATTTGGATGATCTGTCTCAACAGTAAATGTTGGCAAGCCGTAGACATAATCATGAAATTTGAAGATGCCGGTGAGAAGACCTAAACACTCCTTCTCAATCTGCGCATATCTGGTCTCAGTGGGTGTCATTGCCCGTGACGCGTATGCTACTGGTACCCAGGATGACATGTCGTCTCTTTGAAGCAACACCGCCTCAATGCTATCCTGACTTGCATCTGTGGATATCTTAGTCTCTCGGTCTGGGTCAAAGAATGCAAGGACGGGTGCAGTGGTGAGCTTGGCTTTCAGCTCCAGCCACTCTGTTCGGTGCTCCGCCTTCCACTCAAAGGCGGTTGATTTTTTCACCAGGTTGCGTTGGGCCGTGGTGTGTGTGGCCAAATTCGGGATGAGCTTGCCAAGGAAATTGACCTTTCCCGGGAAGCGCAGTACTGCCTTCTTGTCCTCGGGGACTTTCATTGCCTCAATGGCTTTAATTTTGTTTGTGTCCGGGCGCACACCGTGTTGCGAAATCTGATCGCCCAGGAACTTCAGCGTGGATGTCCCAAAACAGCACTTGGACCTGTTCAGCTTGAGGCCATGTTCATGTAAACGTCGGAATACTTTCTAGAATCGCGACACATGTTCCTCTGGGGTTGTGGACCAGATTATGATATCGTCAACGTAGACACGAACCCCTTCTATTCCCTCCATCATCTGTTCCATGATGCAATGGAAAATCTCTGATGCCAAGATGATGCCAAATGGCATTCGGTTGTAGCAGAATCTGCCAAAAGGCATGTTGAAGGTGCAGATCCTTCTGTTGGATTTGCCAAAATCTTTGGGATGCGTCCAATTTTGTGAAGAAGCGCACTTGTGCCATCTCACTCGTGATTTCTTCCCTCTTCAGGATGGGGTAATGTTCCTGCATAATGTTTTTGTTTGGATCCTTGGGGTCAATGCAGATGCGTAGGTCCCCCAAAGGCTTCTTTACGCACACCATCGAACTGACCCCCAGTCGGTTGGTTCAGTGACCTTGGAGATGATGCATTTTTGTTGTAGACTCGTGAGCTCTGCCTTCAGGCGCTCTCTCAGTGGAGCAGGGACATGTCGTGGTGCATGGACCACTGGCTTGGCATCAGGCGGCAGTAGAATCTTGTACTCGTACGGCAGAATGCCCATCCCACTAAAGACATCTGGGTGCTGGGTAAGGATGTCGTCGATGCTGGCTTGAAGATCCGAATGGGACGGTGTCGTGGAGCAGACCCTTTGAATGAGGTTCAGGCGTGTGCACCTAGCAGGGACACCCTGCCTTGTTTAACAATCTCGAAGCGTAAGCTTGCTTGTGTGTGTCGGCTGGACACCTGCAGATGGCAGGACCCCAGTGCCTTGATTGCGTTTCCATTGTAGTCCAGGAGTTTGCAGGCAGCTGGAAGCATTGTGGGGGGCTTCTAGAATCTCTTGAAGTCCACCTGCGAAATCAGGTTGGCGGAGGCACCTGTGTCCAGTTTGAACTGGATGGGGCAGTGGTTAACCTTCATCACTGCATGCCATTCGTCCTCGGAATCCACGGCCAGAATTGATTGGACTCGCGATATGTCCGGTGTGGCGTATTCGCACTTCGTAATAATGCCCACTCAGTAAGTGTTGTCCAGGTATTCATCATCTGGATCCATCGCACTGCTTAGATCAGAGTCATGCATTCGGTGTTGCACATTTCTGATGCGCGCTGTCGGAATTGGGAGCGCTGGCTCCTGACTGGTGGTGCAGATCTGCACAGGGCTGCATAGTGGTTTGGTTTCCCATAGTTTAAACAGCGTTTGCCTCTTGCAGGGCAATTATTTTTTAAATGGGCAGTTCGCACACGTCATGACGCTCAGTGCGTCGTTGCGCATGCGCGGTGCGGTTCACGGACGTCTGCACCTGCGCAGTGCAGTTTTTGGCCGCTTCGCGTTCCCGATCACATTGCGCATGCGTCGGTCCCCAGGAAGAGCGCGCAAAATTGCCACTTTTGTCAATGTGGAGGCGTTGCATCCGGGAGATGGCCTGAACACTCTCCACCTCGTGGGAGGCTTGTTTTCACTTTCTGCCGTTTTGTACTGTGAATAGCGATTTTTAGAGTGCTCATGCACAGTCCATGTTTCAATCGCGACTGGCAGTGTCATGTGCTTGATTTTCAACAATTGTTCTCGCAGAGGATCAGAGTGGACTCCAAACACGATTTGGTCTCTGATCATGGAGTCAGTGATATCACCGAAGTTGCGGGATTGCGCTAGCAGTCTAAGGTCAGTTAGATACGTGTTGAAGGATTCATCTTTACCTTGCATCCTCAGCTTGAAGATGTAGCGCTCAAAGATTTTGTTGGTTTCCACCTCGCTGTGGCTGTCGAATTTGTTCAGGATCGTTTGGTACTTCGTTTTGTCCTGCCCTTCGGAAAAGTGATAGGAGTCGAAGATCTCTATCGCATGGTCACCCGCAGTGGTGAGTAGAAGAGCTATCTTCCGAGCATCTGTCACGCCATTGAGGTCGGATGCTTCCACGTTTAGTTGAAATTTCTGCTTGAATGATCGCCAGTTGGCACTAAGATTGCCGGTGGTCCTGAGCTGATGAGGAGCCTGAATCTTGTCCATTGTGCCTATATTCAGTCGCTGGTTGTCACGGATCTTGCTGAGTTGAATTAAATAGATTGAACAGTCACACCTGGTATCATGTTGTGTTATGCTGCTTCGGATATCACAAGCTGCTACTTGATGCAGTCTTAACTAAAGGATGCTCCAGACTCTGAAATGAGTTCAACGTGTTTATTGAACTATTAACACAGTTCTCAAATGAGTTCGACTCTCTGCTAGTCTAACTGTAGTAACTCAGTCTAACTGTACCAGCTTGCTCTAAGCCATGTGCTGGGGTGTGATGCTGCTGATCAACCCTGTTTGTAGTGTTTATGTCATGCCCCCTTGTGGTGATGCCACCTCTGAGTGTCCTGACTGCCCATTGGTTGTGTCCTATTCTGAGTGTTCATTGGTTTCATGTTTGCATATCATGACAGACCCAATCTAGCAGTTATATTCTTTACGACCTAACCAGCTCTGACAGTAGTGGTGCTGCCAAGCCACTCTTGCTGATAGACATTGAAGATCCCCTCCCAGTGCAGATTATGTGCCCTTGCCGTCCTCAGTGCTTCTTGCGAGTGATATTCAAAATTGCGGAAAATTGATTAATCAACTAGGGGGAGGGGATGGTAATCAGCAGGAGGTTTGCTTGCTTATGTTTGATCTTATGCCATGAGTCTTCATGAGGTGCAGAGTCACTTTTCAGGGCTCCCAAGGCAGCTTCTCTCGACTGTGTACTATTATGATGCCAACTGTGTCCCACAAACAGTACATACTCAGGGGTGATGATGGTGGTGTTTGGGACATTGTCTGCAAGGTATAATGCCATGATTAGGATAATGTCAGGCTTTTGCTTGACTAGTCTGTGGACAGCTCTCCCAATTTTGACACAAGCATCCTGATGTTAATAAGAAGGAATTTGCAGGGTCCTGTTTGGGGGGAGGTTTCCCAGTGCTCGACTTCCCACCAAACAGAGGTGGACAGATAGGTTGATGGCCCAGCTGAGGGTGATTTTCTTGGCAATCGCATTTTGCCAGTGGCAGGGCTAATCCCACGACTTGGGAAGTTGCTAGTTGGTTGGAGGTGAACTCTCCGCGGCTGGAGGCTCCATGGCTCAGGGAGGGGCCACTGCCTGCAAATGTTCCTGAATCGTGCACCTCGGTTTCTTTTTGGTTTCCTGTAAAATAAAATCATTTCCATTACCCTGTCAGGAGGGCAATTTAATTCATTTCGCTCACAGCTGAATAAATCATTGAGTGGGCGAGGCGGGACATCAGGATTTCAGGGTGACGTGAACTTTTTGAGAACATCCAAATTATCATTTAAATTGAAAGTGGCTGATGAAAGATATCAATTGTCTACAAGTCAAAGAATACCCTTCCTGGGAAAATGCCTAATTAGTCTTTACAGTTTGAAAGCATGGTTTAGCTTTTAGTAAAGTGATGATGAACTTTTCACATGAGGAGAACTATTTTCGAATGCACTATTCCAAATAACTGAAATACTTGTTTGTTGGGTAACATATTACTATTGTGCTTTGAAGGCTTGTTTGTGCCTGATAACTAGATTTTGTAATTCTGTGAAACCACTGGAAATGTATTTGTCACATTTCAGATCTGTCTGACTGGAAGCTAGCGTTATCTTCCTGTTGACTCAGAACGTGTTGTTTTTTACATCCAATTTTCTCCCAGCCCCTCCTGCTATTACTAACTCGGGCTGGTACGAGACCCCATAGGTACATCACCCAGCATGCCATTCTTCGCGCCTGAGTCTGAACAGTGAATGTTAGCAGCTTATCTGACTACAGGCGATTTCTCCAGCTGAGTCTAATTACATCACTTTTATCAACAACGGAAAAGACTGCAAAAGTAGGGGGGAAGAACCAAAAGCATAAAATGTTGAATAAAACAACCAACAGAATGTTTATTGGCATCTGATGGATGATTAATCATTCGGGTAAAGTTAGGATGTTCTATTTCTCAGCTGGGAAAAATGACAGGCAATGTTGTAATAGCACCAACTCTACTATCTCATGTTCGTTATGTACTTTGTTCATGAGGTCCAATGCACATTTTGAGTCCTAATCCCCATCTTGCATGGGAAGTGGGATGCTGTTGTCACTCGTCTCACATACCGTGTGCAGATCCTCAGTAGCTGCTTGTTGTTCACTTGGGTTGGGTAAATTGTCAGAATCTTCATCTGGTGGTGCAAACAATGTGGGTGGACTGTCATTGTCTTGCTGTTGTCCTTCATTTAGGCTTGGACTGTCATCGTCGCTTTGTTCCTCACTGTAGCATGATAGACCGTCATGGTCGTCCTGTTGTGCACTGGAGCATGGTAGACTATCATAGTCTTCTTGCTGTTTACTTGAGCATGGCAGAATTGCATCGTCTGCTGCTAGTTGGTCAGAGGAGGTTGCTAGACCCTCATGGTCTTATTCCTGCAAGGACTGCGCATCGGAGTCTTGCGTTGCTTCTATCATGGAGGCTGTCCACGAGCTCGCTGCGGAGGCTTGTGACACTGGAGTCACGTCTTGTGTGTGCGAGGACTGCGCGCTGGAGTCTTGTGTTTCTTCTATCGTGGAGTCTGTCCACGAGCTCGCTGTGGAGGCTTGTGACACTGGAGTCACTTCTTGATCATGCAAGGACTGCGGTGTGGAGTCTTGTGTGTCTTCTTTCGTAGAGTCCGGAGCCCTGAGCGGTGCGTGGACCATGCTCTGTGTGGCAGCAGGCCGCTCTCTGTGGGCTTGTACCACGCTCTGTCTCTTGGTTTCAGGCTGCAGCATCATCCTGCACTCATGAGTTGGGATGTCATATCTGCTGGGCTGAAGATACTCAAATCCGAAGAACGAATCCGAGTCTGCGTCGGATTCAATACGGGGGTCTTCAATGTGCAACACGTCTCGTTGTGGTTCGGATTTGGTACTGGGGTAGCCTCCCAAGGTGAAAGGTTCATCCGAGTCGTAGCCTTCTAGGACCATAACATCACTGTTTGTATCGGAGCTGGCATTGGGCTCGCGAGGTCCAGAGAAAATGTAAAGGTCGGTATCGAAGTATTCAAGGTCGGAATCATCGGTTTGGGCGTAGGTAACTGCTTGTTGCAGGGTTCTTCGGAGGTTAATTTCATTCCCTGGTTCAATTTGAGGCATTGTGCTGTCATCCCAGGTGAAGGAAGGTTGTTTTACGGCTTTAAAAGATTTTTTCTTTGATTTGGGATGTTTTCCCTTTAAATGGCCGTGGTCCGGGGCCTCTGACATCATGACGCGCGTGACTTAGCATGTAGGAAGCGATTGCGCATGCGCAGATCGCTGTTCCTTTACTTGGGGCCTTTTTCGCAATTGCGCATTCACAGCTTCTCGCGCATGCGCAAACGGACCTTCCCGTTCTGTGCGCTTCTTGTGCAACTGCGCAAGTGCAGTCCCTTTAGAAAGATGGCCGCCAATCAAAACGGTTCTCTGCTCCGGGATCTCAGCATCGTGGTGAGTACTGGCGCTTCTCTTATCTTTTCTTGTTGGTTGGAGTGTGTTTTCCTCACAGTATTCGCCGAATTTGTCCAGGACTGTCTGGAAGCCTCTCCTGTTTTGCCCCTTGGAGAACTTGAATTTTTTTAAGATTTCTTCTGCTGTGGCACTGGAGATGGTGAGGAGATGCTCTGTTTTTTCAGGATCGGCCACTTCTTCTAGTTCGGCTGCCACCAGGAAGATTTCAAATTTTTGACGGAATGCCCGCCAGTTTTCGCGGAGATCGCCGTGGCACTGGAGCTGCTGTGGAACCCGGATCTCGAACATCTTGCCTGGCTATCGTTGCTGGTTGTCACTGTATGCTGAGGTATGGCTATATGGATTGAAACAGTTGAGCCCTGGTACCATGGCTTGTTATGTTTTAAGTGTAACATAAGCGGCTTCCTTGTGGTGCACTTGACAAAGGAAGGTTCAGACGTGGAGATAACTTCAACATGTTTATTAAACTATTTACACTTCTATTACTCGGGTTCGACACTACTGCTAATCCTACTATAGCTACCCAGACTGACTAACCAGTTGCTGCAATCCACGTGGTGGGTCTAATATTGAGTCAACCCTGTGTCTGTACTCACTGACTGTCTCCACTAGAAAGAGGCAGATCATGTGTGTGGTCTCCTTTATATATGGGTATGTGTAATGCCCCCCTGTGGTCAAGTCACCTCCATGTGTATCATGAATGTCCATTGGTCGTATCCTATCTAACTGATCTATTGGTTGAGTGTGTGTGTGTGTGTGATGTTTCTGGTGCACCCTCTAGTGTCTAGCTAGCCGACATGCATTTACATTGATGCACATCACCACAGGTGTATGTTATTTTACTCTAAGTGCCAGCTGCAGCCTGTTTTTATTAATCCTTAAAGGACTGGGGATTTGATTAACCTCAGAGCATGATACTTAAACAGATATTATTTGCCCTTCAAGAATATTTGCATATCCTATAAATTTGCAACTCCCACACTGCAGGTTAAGTCCCTTGGAACGGTCAATCCTGCCTGTGTGATTCATGCCCTGCCCTCTTCCCCCTGCAGAACAAAAATGGGATGTCTGAGAAATGGGGGCGCAATTTCCCATATGTTGTTCATAACAAGTGAGCCAAAGATTACGGGACGGAAAGTGGAACCAAAGCCACAATCAGACCAGCCATGATCGCATTGAATGGTAGAGCAGGCCCAATGGGAATGACCTAATCCTCGTCCTATATTCTATGTTCGTATGTTATGTTCTTTTGGATCTAGGTCTTGCCCGGTATTTTGAATGGAGTTGGCTCAACTTTGCGCAAATGTCCAAGAATTTCCATGTTGTACCTAGCCAAAACCAGCAGCTTTAGCCTGAATGGTATTTGTGAAATCTGGCCAAGATGCGCCATGCCACATGCCCATGTGAAAGACGATTTCCAATTCTCATCTGGAACTAATGGTGGCAGCAGCAGCACATGCCCAAGCAGGCTGGAAAAACAAAATAAGATGCTAATGACAGTGATATAACATTTTCCATAGTTACCATTCACTTTTGCCTCACGCTAAAGTGGCTAAGCAGCTATCCGCTTTGCCAAGTGGCAAAGGCAGAGTGTATTTAAAGGGCCGTGACTGGCATTGGCATAAAAATGTAGCTGAGAATTTCCTTCATTTACTCTCTGACTTAAATTTTGCCAGTCAAGCAGCAGAATCCATCCAGCTTTGGTTTTTAAAATTAATTCCAGGTAATTCATTCCATTGGGTGACACGGTGGCACAGTTGTTAGCACTGCTGCCTCACAGCTCCGTGGACCCGGGTTCAATTGCAGCCTCGGGTGACTGTGTGGAGTTTGCACTTCCTCCCAGTGTTTGTATCGATTTTGTGACGGCGTTCACGATGGCGCGAACACTTGGGCTCAATATTGGAGAATCGCCCCCCCCACATTTTTGTTCTGCAGGGGGACGAGAGCAGGGCATGAATCACACAGGCAGGATTCCCAAACTCAGGGGAGCCAACTGCAATCAGTGCTGAGTTCAAACAGAGTCCATTTTCACTGTTCCAAGGGACTTAACCTGCAGTGTGGGTGTTGCAAATTTATAGGACATGCAAATATTCTTGAAGGGCAAATAATATCTGTTTAAGTGTCATGCTCTGAGGTTAATCAAATCCCCAGTTCTTTAAAGATTTAAAAAAACAGGCTGCAGCTGGCACTTAGAATAAAATAACATACACCCAATGCTGGAGTGTATTAGTTGACAAGCCTTCTGCTGTAGCATCGAAAAACAAATTACTTTCTGTTCGTGAAGTTTCAATAGATTTTCTATTGCCATTTCCAGGGGCTGTTATCATAACCGAGCCCATTATGAATGCATTGCTGAGTTTCCAAAGCTCCCAAACCACCTATCTCAGCAGAGGCAGGGGCTGAGTTCACATTTTGATTGATAGTTTTACGAGGTTATTAAAGGAGTAACTGTCTTTAATATGGTTTGTGAATGTACACTTGTTTGTTTTTATGACAGATTGACCACTAAAGATTATTTAAAATACTTGAATGGCTTTCATGAATGAGAAGTCTTTTCCCAGAATCAAGGATATGCAAGTGACAGCTCTCTAAGATTGCTGGAAGTTACATTTTGTTAATGTCTGCATAGCTCCTGACGCCTGCCCATGGTGGATACTGGATGAGTAGCCATGCAGGTGGCATGGGGTATGAGGGGGCATGGTGGTGGGGGGGGGGGGGGGGGGGGCGGTAAGGGGATTGAGTGATTCAGATTAGTGGGCCTTACCGCCTTTTATAAAATTGGGCCAAACTCTCTAAGAACTGAGCAGGGCCTTCTAATCAGCCCGTCCCCTATGTGCTTCCAGTTGTGGCAGCCCAACTCGATTATTCCCCCACCTCCTCCCTGGAGCGAAAATCATATGTGCAGAGGTTGTTTCCATGGAAACATGTCTGCCAAGTCAGGAGATTTCCCTGCATCTATGGCGAAAATCTGGCCCTATATAAACTGTGTATGGATGTCACCGAGCACCGCCAAACAAGCAGTTTCTAATATCTGAGATTCGTTGAAAAGTTCAAAACTGGGTTTACGGTGCATGCCAGTCGCAACCAAGTAGTGTTGTTTTCTTCATTACTTCCGTTCTGAAGGAGGCCATTCATGTAATCGTATCTGTGCTGATGTTTAACTATTCCTTCCCTAGCTTTAACAGACTATCGACAATTTCACTGTTTCCCTGCTTCTTAGTTGGGGAGCAGGGGGCCCATTGCCACATGAATAGAAATTCAGAGAAATACCAAGGATGTGCTGAATAATAAAAAAATGCATAGGCTGCAGAAAAGTTTACTTTTGAATGTTGCAGTAACTCTTCTGTATCTGGCATGAACCTTAAGGCCTAATTAGAGGGGGCTAATGGTGTATTGGTATTGTCACTGGACGAGTAATCCAGAGACCCAGGGTAATGTCCTGGGTTTGAATCCCACCATGACAGATGGTGAAATTTGAATGCAATAAAAATCTTGAATTAAAAGTCTAATGATGACCATGAAACCATTGTCGTAAAAGCCCACCTGTTTCACTGATGCCCTTTAGAGAAGGAAATCTGTTGTCCTTACCCATTCTGGCCTACACGTGACTCCAGATCCACAGAATGTGGTTGACTCTTAATTGCCCTCTGGAATAGCCTAGCAAACAACTCAGTTCAGGGCAATTATAGATTATAAATGCTGACCCAGCCAGCAATGCCCACATCCCATGAACGAATAAAACAAAATATTAAATGCGAACAACTCTTGCAGTCCTGTTCCAGTTAAATTAACAGGCCTGCCCCAGTGAGAGCAGAGACGGTTGATAGCTTTTGCATATGTGAGCATTTTAACTGCAAGTTCATTTGGAAAGGTTGGTAAATAGACATTTATAAATGACACAATGTATATTTTCATTGGCAGGAAAATTAACCACACCATAGTTTTATAGTCCATATTGAATAAAACCACTTATGAAGATATTTAACAAGTAGAATCCGTAGAATCCCGACAGTGCAGAAGGAGGCCATTCGGCCCATCGGGTCTGCACTGACCCGCCGAAAGAGCACCCTGCCGAGGCTCATACCTGCACTATCCTTGTGACCCCACCTACCAATGAGGAAATAAGGGGCGAGATTCTCCGACTCCCCCGCCGGGTCGGAGAATCGCCGGGGGCTGGCGTGAATCCCGTTCCTGCCGGTTGCCGAATTCTCCGGCACCGGATATTTGGCGGGGGCGGGAATCGCGCCGTGCCAGTTGGCGGGCCCCCTCCCGCGATTCTCCCGCGAAGTCCCGCTGCTAAAATGACTGTCCCGCCGGCGTAGATTAAACCACCTACCTTACCGGCGGGACAAGGCGGCGCAGGCGGGCTCCGGGGTCCTGGGGGGGGCGCGGGGCGATCTGGCCCCGGGGGGTGCCCCCACGGTGGCCTGGCCCGCGATCGGGGCCCACCGATCCGCGGGCGGGCCTGTGCCATGGGGGCGCTGTTTTCCGTCCGCCTTTGCCACGGTCTCCACCATGGCGGAGGCGGAAGAGACTCCCTCCACTGCGCATGCGCGGGAATGCCGTCAGCGGCCGCTAACGCTCCGCACATGCGCCGCCCGGAGATGTCATTTCCGCGCCAGCTGGCGGGGCACCAATGGCCTTTTCCGCCAGCTGGCGGGGCGGAAATTAGTCCGGCGCGGGCCTAGCCCCTTAAGGTTGGGGCTCGGCCCCCCAAGGTGCGGAGCATTCTGCACCTTTGGGGCGGCGTGATGCCCGACTGATTTGCGCCGTTTTGGGCGCCAGTCGGCGGACATCGCGCCGATACCGGAGAATTTCACCCACGAACCTTACAAATTGGTATAGCTAGGTTAGGAGAGTTGGCCAAAATGTGGCAGATGGAGTTAACAGGGATAAGTGTGAGGATGTGCATTTTGGTCGGAAAACTGGGAAGGCAACTTATTATCTAAATGGGGAGAGACTTTGGGTTTCTCCGTTGCAGAGGAATCTGGGGGTCCTCGTTCATGAGTCACAGAAAACTAGAATGCAGCAGATAATAAAGAAAGCGAATGGAATATTGGCATTTATAGCTAAAGGAATAGAGTATAAAGGTAAGGAAGAGTTGTTGCAATGATATAAGGCATTCGTGAGACCACATCTTGAGTATTATGAACAATTTTGGTCCCCTTATTTGAGGAAAGATGTAGCGGCATTGGAGCCGTTTAGAGGAGGTTCACTAGGTTGATTCCAGAGATGAGAGATTTGTCGTATGAAGAGAAATTGAACAGTTTAGGCCGATACTCTCTCGAGTTTAGAAGAATGAGGGGAGATCAAATTGAGGTATGCAAGATGATAAAAGTTATGGATAAAGTAGACTTTTTTAAAAAAAATAATTTTTATTAAGGTTTTCATAGAATATCAATAACAAAATGAAAAAAGAACCCAACAGGGTTAAGTACAAAACACAGTCTAGAAAAGCAACCCTCCATACCGCCCTCCCCCCGTACATAAATAATAAATTAACATTAACACCCCGACTTAACACAACAGGTATATACACCCCCTCAGACCCTTCAGAGTAAATAACAAAAACAAAAATAAAGTAAACCTCCCCCGCCCCCCCCGCCCCCCACCCCCCCCCCCCCCCCCCCCCCCGAGTTGCTGCTGCCATTGACCAATGTCTACCGTTCTGCCAGGAAGTCCAAGAACGGTTGCCATCGCCTAAAGAACCCTTGTACCGACCCTCTCAAGACGAATTTCACCCTCTCCAATTGAATGAATCCCGCCATATCACTGATCCAGGATTCCATGCTTGGGGGCCTCGCATCCTTCCACTGAAGAAGAATTCTTCGCCAGGCTACCAGGGACGTAAAGGCCAGAATACCGGCCTCTTTCGCCTCCTGCACTCCCGGCTCCTCTACCACCCCAAATATTGCGAGCCCCCAGCCCGGTTTGACCCTGGATCCTACCACCTTCGACACTGTCCTCGCTACGCCCTTCCAAAATTCCTCCAGCACTGGGCATGCCCAAAACATATGGGTGTGATTTGCTGGGCTCCCTGAGCACCTAACACACCTGTCCTCACCCCCAAAAAACCGGCTCACCCTTGTCCCGGTCATGTGTGCCCTGTGCAGCTCCTTAAACTGTATGAGGCTGAGCCTCACGCACGATGAGGAAGAGTTCACCCTCCCTAGGGCATCTGCCCACGTCCCTTCAGCAATCTCCTCTCCCAACTCCTCCTCCCACTTACCTTTCACCTCCACAACCGAGGCCTCCTCCTCCTGCATCACCTGGCAAGTTTCCGAGATCTTCCCCACTCCCACCCACCCCTCCCGAGAGCACCCTGTCCTGTACTGTGTGTGGCAGTAGCCGCGGGAATTCCACCACCTGCCGTCTGGCAAACGACCTTACCTGTAAGTACCTGAAGGTGTTCCCTGGGGGGAGCCCGTACTTCTCCTCCAGCACACCCAAACTCGCAAACTTCCCGTCGACAAACAGGTCCCCCAACTTTCGTATCCCTGCCCTGTGCCACCCCGAAAACCCTCCACCTGTTCTCCCTGCGGCGAACCGGTGGTTCCCCCGTATTGGGGTCCACGCCGAGGCCCCAACGTCCCCCTATGCCGCCTCCACTGCCCCCAAATTTTGAGGGCAGCCGCCACCACCGGACTGGTGGTATACCTCCTTGGAGGGAGCGGCAGCGGCGCCGTTGCCAGCGCCCCCAGACTCGTACCCACACAAGACACCGTCCCCAGCCTCTTCCATGCAGCCCCCTCCCCCTTCATCACCCACTTGCGCACCATCGTCGCATTGGCAGCCCAGTAGTACCCACAGAGGTTGGGCAGCGCCAGCCCCCCCTATCTCTACTCCGCACCAGGAACACCATTCTCACCCTCGGAGTCCCTCGCGCCCACACAAACCCCATTATACTCCTGTTAACCTGCCTAAAAAAAGCCTTTGGGATAAACACAGGGACGCACTGGAACAGGAACACCATCATCTTGACTGACTGCACCCTACCCGCCAAGGACAGCGGCAACGCGTCCCACCTCTTGAACTCCTCCTCTATTTGCTCCACCAGCCTTGTAAAATTAAGCCTATGCAGGGCTCCCCAGCTCCTGGCCACCTCGACCCCCAAATACCTGAAGCTCTTCTACGCCCTTTTTAGTGGGAGATCGCAATCCCCCTCTCCTGGTCCCCTGCGTGAACCACGAACAGCTCGCTCAGCCCCATGTTGAGCTTATAATCCGAGTAATCCCCGAATTCCCTGAGGATCCTCATTACCTCCGGCATTCCCCCCACCGGGTCCGCCACATACAGCAGCAGGTCATCCGCATAGAGCGACACCCTATGCTCCTTCCCACCCCGCACCAAACCCCTCCAGTTCCTTGACTCCCTCAGTGCCTTAGCCAGGGGTTCAATCGCCAGTGCGAAGAGCAGGGGGGACAGGGGACACCCGTGCCTCGTCCCTTGGTGCAACCGAAAGTATTCGGACCTCCTCCTGTTTGTGGCCACACTCGCCATCGGGACCTCATGCAACAGCCTAACCCACCTGACAAACCCCTCCCCAAACCCGAACCTCTTCAGCACCTCCCACAGGTACCCCTACTCTACCCTATCGAAGGCTTTCTCAGCGTCCATCGCCACCACTATCTCCGCCTCCCCGTCCCTCGCTGGCATCATGATAACATTCAAAAGCCTCCGCACATTCGCGTTCAACTGCCTCCCCTTCACAAACCCCGTCTGGTCTTCATGGATGATCTGCGGCACACAATCCTCACTCCTCGTGGCTAAGACCTTCGCCAGCACCTTGGCATCTACATTTAGCAAGGAAATCGGTCTGTAAGACCCACACTCCAGGGGATCCTTGTCCCTCTTCAGGATCAAGGAGATCAGTGCCCGGGACATCATCGGGGGCAAAGCCCCCCCCTCCCTTGCCTCATTGAAGGCCCTGACTAGCAACGGGCCCAACAGGTCCATATATTTTTTATAGAATTCGACCGGGAAACCGTCCGGCCCCGGTGCCTTCCCCGCTTGCATGCTTCCTATCGCTTTGATCAGCTCCTCCAGTCCAATCGGGGCCCTCAATCCGGCACCAGTCCCTTTCCCACCTTTGGAAACCTCAATTGGTCCAGGAAGCGGCCCATCCCTCCCTCCTCCCGTGGGGGCTCGGATCGGCCAGCAGCACGGTTCAATTCCCGTAACAGCCTCCCCGAACAGGCGCCGGAATGTGGCGACTAGAGGCTTTTCACAGTAACTTCATTTGAAGCCTACTTGTGACAATAAGCGATTTTCATTTCATTTTCATTCATTTCATTTCAATTCCTCGTAAAAGTCCCTGAAGACCCCATTGATGCCAACCCCACTCCGCACCACACTCTCTCCCCTGTCCTTAACTCCCCCGATCTCCCTAGCTGCATCCTGCTTCCGAAGCTGATACGCCAGCATCCGGCTTGCCTTTTCCCCATACTCGTAAATCGCCCCCTGGGCCTTCCTCCACTGCACCTCTGCCTTCCTGGTGGTCACCACGTCAAATTCGGCCTGGAGGCTGCACCTCTTCCTCAACAATCCTTCCTCGGGCACCTCCGCATACCTCCTGTCTACCCTCATCATCTCCCCCACCAGCCTCTCCCTCTCCCCCCGCTCCCTCCGCTCCTTGCGGGCCCGAATGGAGATCAGCTCTCCCCTCACCACCGCCTTCAGCGCCTCCCATACCATCCCCACTCGGACCTCCCCGTTGTCGTTGGTCTCCAAGTACCTCTCTATACTTCCTCGAACCCGCTCGCTCACCTCCTTGTCTACCAACAGCCCCACCTCCAAGCGCCACAGCGGGCGCTGGTCCCTCTCCTCCCCATCTCCAAGTCCACCCAATGCGGGGCGTGGTCCAAAATGGCTATTGCCGAATACTCAGTATCCTCTACTCTCGCTATCAGCGCCCTACTCAAAATGAAAAAGTTGATTCGGGAATAAGCCTTATGGACATGTGAGAAGAATGAAAATTCCCTAGCCCCCGGCCTTGCAAATCTCCAAGGGTCCACACCTCCCATCTGGTCCATAAACCCCCTCAGCACTCTAGCCGCCGCCAGCTTCCTACCCGTCCTAGACCTGGAGCGATCCAGTGCCGGATCCAGCACCGTGTTAAAGTCTCCCCCCATTATCAGGCCCCCCACTTCCAAGTCTGGGATCCGATCCAACATACGCTGCATAAAACCCGCATTGTCCCAATTCGGGGCATTCGCACCAAGATCGCCACCCCTCGATTTTTGGCATCCAACCCCGAGTGAAACACCTGACCTACCCACCCTCTCCTCAATCTTACCTGGTCTGCCACCTTCAGGTGTGTCTCCTGGAGCATAACCACATCCACCTTGAGCCCCTTCAGGTGCAGGAACACGCGGGCCCTCTTAACCAGCCCATCAGTCCCCTTACATTACAGGTTATCAGCCGGAACAGGGGGCTACCCGCCCCCTCCCCCGCCGACTAGCCATGACCCCTCCTCAGCCAGCCACGTGCCCGCACCCCACACCCGTCCCGTTCCCCACAGCGGCATACCCCCGTCTTGACCCCCCCCCCCCACTTGATCCAGCTCCCCCTTGACCATAGCAGCAGCAACTCGATCTCCCCCCCCCCCCCCCCTCACCCCCTCACCCCCACCCCCACCCCCCCGGATAGGACCCAACCTAGCTGATTTACTCCTCCCATTGCACTTCCGCAAGTCAGCTGACTCCTGCGGACCCCGGCCACTCCCGCCTCTCCTTCGACTCCTCCCATTGTGTGACACACCCTCCTCTCCCGTTCCCAATCCATAGGCTCTCCCCCTCCGCCTTCCATTCTAAGTGCGGGAAACAACCCCCGCTTCCCCGCCCCGGCCCCGCCATCTCTGACGCAGCTCCTTTTACAGGCCCAGTCCCCTCACCCCCGACTCGGGCTTCCCCCTCCCCCGTGGGGCCCCATCTCACCACCGTCCACCACCACTGTTCCGTTTACCTACCCCCCTCCAAGAGCCCCCCCGACCAACCCAACCAAAACATTGCCCAACCCACCCCAACCACCCTCACTGACCCAAAAGAGAAAAACACAGAGAAAAAGAAACCAGGAGCAAAGCAAAGGCTCCCCCCTCAAAAAATAACATATCAACCGCAGTCCCCAATCGCCCATCCCGACCCTCAATCTGTGTCCAACCTCTCGGCCTGAACAAAGGCCCACGCCTCCTCCGGAGACTCAACATAATGGTGCTGGTCCTTGTAGGTGACCCACAGTCACGCCAGCTGCAACATGCCAAACTTCATCCCCTTCCTGTCCAGCACCGCCTTCGCTCGATTGTACCCGGCCCTCCTCTTCGCCACCTCCGCAATCCAATCCTGGTATATTCGAACCTCCGCGTTCTCCCACCTGCTGCTCCTCTCCTTCTTTGCCCACCTGAGCACACACTCCCGATCGACGAACCGATGGAACCTCACCAGCACTGCCCGCCGAGGTTCGTTAGCCTTGGGCCTCCTCGCCGGCACTCTATGGGCCCCTGGAAGGACCCCGCTCCCATCAGCGAGTTCAACATGGTGACCACATAGGCCCCCATGTCCGGCCCCTCCAGCCCCTCCGGGAGGCCCAGAATCCGCAGATTCTTCCGCCTCGACCGATTCTCCATCTCCTCGAACCGCTCCTGCCATTTCTTGTGGAGCGCCTCGTGTGCCTCCACCTTTACCGCCAGGCCTAAGATCTCGTCCTCGTTGTTGGAGATCTTTTGTCGAGCCTCGCGGATCGCCACCCCCTGGGCCGTCTATGTCCCCAGCAGCTTATCAATAGAAGCCTTCATCGGCTCTAGCAGGTCCGCTTTAATCTCTCTGAAGCAGCGCTGGATACCCTCCTGCTGCTCCTCCGCCCACTGCATCCACGCTGCCTGGTCTCCGCCCGCCGCCATTTTGTTCTTCTTCCTCGCACCTTCTTCGGGTCCACCACCACCTTTTTAGTTGCCCCGCTCCTAGTAGAAGCCATATACTATCGGGGAGCTGTTATAATCTCCTTCCCACACCGGGAAACGTCGAAAAAGTGCCGTTGGGGGCCCTGAAAAGAGCCCAAAAGTCCATTTTTGCGGGAGCTGCCGAATGTGCGATTTAGCTCCGCATAGCCACAACCCGAAGTCCGGATGCTCCCCCTTATGGGGTATTCTAGAAAAGAGTTCTTAGAATAAGAGGTACCAAATTTAAAACAGAGTTGTGGGAAAACTACTTCACCCAAAGGGTTGTGAATCTGTGGAATTCCCTACTCCAGAGTGCGGTGGATTCTGGGAGAGTGAGTAAATTTAAGGAGGAGTTAGACAGATTTTTAATTGATAATGGGTTGAAGGGTTATGGAGGACGGGCAGGACAGTGGAGTTAAGGCCGGGATGGAGTCAGCCATGATCGATGCCAAATGGACTAATTCAGTTCCAAATCTTCAGAACGTATGAACTTATGTACCTGCAGATCTTTGGATATTGCTGAAGATACATTGAAGATACATTGTTGAGTATTTTTAGCTCTCCATTGTCAACCGGTTAAGTGTCTTGTGTGAATGAAACTCCCTCAAATGGTTCTGTTGCTGAGCACACTGTCTAATGTGAACCTGAGTCACAAACTCTGAGTGGTCTGACTGAGTGTGGTTTCCACCTACCCCTCTGACCATTCTTAATCCATCCATAAGACCATAAGAGATAGATCACGACCTATCGAGTCTACTCCACCATTCTATGAGATCATGATTGGTCTGATATGATAATCCTCAACTCCACTTTATTGCTTATCCACATAACCCCTGATTCCCTTAAACATACTTAATGGTCCAGTTTCTACAATTTCTGCGATAGAAAATTCCATCGATTCACTATCCTCTGAGAGAAGAAATTCCTACTCATCCCCAACTTAAATGGGCAACCCATTATTCTGAGATTATGGTCTCTGATCCTAGACTCTCCCACAAGGAGAAACAACCTCTCAGCATCTCCCCAATTGAGCTCTTTGTCTCAATCAGGTCACCTCTCATTCTCTCCTAAATTCAATGAGTACAGACCCAACCTGCTCAGCCTCTCCTTATAAGAAAATCCCTCCATAACCAGGAGGCCTCAACCTAGTGAACCTTCTCTGGATTGCCTCTCATGCCAATATATCTTTCATTAGTTAAGGGGACCAAACTGTTCACAGTATTCCAGGTGTGGTCTAACTAGTGTCTTATATAGTTTCAGCAGGACTTGCTTATTTTTATACTCCATTCCCTTTGAAATAAAGCACAACATTTTATTTGCTCACCTCATTACCTGCTGACGTTACATGTTAGCTGTTTGTGATTTATGCTGCAGCTTTATGACGTCTTTCTCCATCTAAATAATATTCAGCTCCTTTATTCTTCCTACCAAAGTACATAACTTGATATTTTGCTACATTATATTCCATCTGCCAAGCTTTTGCCAAACAAATTTGTCTATATCCCTTTATAGACTCTTTAGGCGGGATTCTCTGGTCCACCATTCCCCAGTGGTGGGATCTTCTGGTCCCACTGCTGTCAATGAGATTTCCATTTCATAATAATAATAATAATAATAATCTTTATTCTGACAAGTAGGCTTACATTAACACTGCAATGAAGTTACTGTGAAAAGCCCATAGTCGCCACATTTCGGCGCCTGTTCGGGTACACAGAGGGGGAATTCAGAATGTCCAATTCACCTAACAGCACGTCTTTCGGGACTTGTGGGAGAAAACCGGAGCACCCGGAGGTAACCCACGCTGACATAGGGAGAGCGTGCAGACTGCGCACAGACTGTAACCCAAGCTGGGAATCAAACCTGGGACCCTGGTGCTGTGAAGCAACAGTGCTAACTACTGTACTACTTAATCTGGCCCACAGCCTTTGTGTCATCCTCACCATTTGCCTGCCCACCTATTTTTGTGTCATCAGCAAACTTGGCAATTGTACATTCATTTACCTCATCCAGCATTGGATTGGATTTGTTTATTGTACTGAGGTACAGTGAAAAGTATTTTTCTGCGAGCAGCTCAACAGATCATTAAGTACATGGGAAGAAAAGGGAAGAAAATAAAATACATAATAGGGCATCACAAGGTGTACAATGTAACTACATAAGCACCAGCATCGGATGAAGCATACAGGGTGTAGTGTTAATGAGGTCAGTCCATAAGAGGGTCATTTAGGAGTCTGGTAACAGCGGGGAAGAAGCTGGTTTTGAGTCTTTCTGTGTGTGTTCTCAGACTTCTGTATCTCCTGCCCGATGGAAGAAGTTGGAAGAGTGAGTAAGCTGGGTGGAAGGGAACTTTGATTATACTGCCCGCTTTCCCCAGGCAGCGGGAGGTGTAGATGGAGTCAATGGATGAGAGGCAGGTTTGTGTGGTGGACTGGGCAGTGTTCAGACTCTCTGAAGTTTCTCGCAATCCTCGACCGAGCAATTGCCATACCAGGCTGTGATGCAGCCAGATAGAATGCTTTCAATGGTGCATCTGAAAAAGTTGGTAAGGGTTAATGTGGACATGCCGAATTTCCTTCGTTTCCTGAGGAAGTATAGGCGCTGTTGAGCTTTCTTGGTGGTAGCGTCGACGTGGGTGGACCGGGACAGATTTTTGGAGATGTGCATCCCTAGGAATTTGAAACTGCTAACCATCGCCACCTCTGCCCCGTTGATGCTGACAGGGGTGTGTGCAGTACTTTGCTTCCTGAAGTCAATGACCAGCTCTTGTCCAGCTCAATGTCCAGCATTAATATATATATGGGATCAAATTCCATATTTCAGTCTGTTTTTTCTCAGTTCAGAAACTGAAAGCTAATCTGATGACCTAGAATGTAAAAAGGAATTATAATGGGAATGAGATGGGGCATGAATTTGTCAATTAACTTGTACCTACACCTAATAGTTCATCAGCGATATCTTAGTTTGGGATGATGGACTGTGCCGCAAAAAATGAAGGGTGTTTTTAAAAACTACAGTTCCTTTATAAAAGAGGACACTTAGGGTTAATTTTCACTGTTTCTGAGGAAAGGGGTCCACTGCTCTCCCACAATGTTAGGGCAGATCTCACACCAGTTGAGATAGGTAGGCACCTTTAATTCTGTGGATATATTGCAGCCTCATACAAATTCAGTGCCCCACTGAGGTCAATGTTGAAAAGGCATTGGTGGGCAGAATTACAACTTAAGTTCTTATGCCAACGATGATGCATATCGAGAGCACCTTTTCCGTTAAGTTGCTATATAGATTGCAATCGCCAGGCAAGTGTGTCCCCTTCCAGTCGGGGAACATTTCAGCAGTCAAGGACATTCAGTCTCCGATCTTTGGGTAAACATTCTTCAAGGCGGCTTCCAAGATACATGACAACGCAGAATCGCTGAGCAGAACCTGGTAGCCAAGTTCCGCACGTATGAGGTCGGCCTCAACCGGGATTTCAGGTTTATGTCACACTACATGTAACCCCCACCATACTGTCCTGCTAACAGTCCTGGCTTGAGACAATTCACAACTTGATTACCTGGGATTGTCACTCACTCCACTCACACTGTATGTACCTGTAAAGAGTCGTTTACCTGTCAAGACTCACATTCCAGCCATTCTTCATATTCCAATCTGTAATTATCTCTCCTATATATGCTGTGTTTGTGAACCTGCACTTTACCTGATGAAGGAGCAGCGCTCCGAAAGCCTGTGATTTCAGAAAAACCTGTTGGACTTTAACCCGGTGTTGTGAGACTGCATATTGTATAAATTGTTATTGAAGACTTAGTGCAGGTCACATTACTAAATGACATCATATTCGATGATGGAATCTCCCTGGAATGTCACACGTTGTCATGCCTCCATGCAGCACGCTTTTGATTTCAAGCATAGCATTAGGAAGGTGGGCATTTGCGAAGAATGGATATCCTCAAAGAAAGAATAGGAAAGAACTGTACAATACTAATTTCATTTCGCTTATCATACAGATGTTGAGATCATCTCAGAGAAAGGACATGTTCGCCATGGCGGTGCAGAGGAGGCATCTGAAAGAATAGAAATAGCTCCAGTATTAAAAGTACATCTGATATAAAGGGTCGTAATGATGATAGGGTTCACACTTAGATCCACAATAAGTTGATTGGCAATTGTTGTGAATAGGCAGAACATAGGGCGCGATTCAATGAAAAGTTTCTAGGTGTGGTACGTGTGGGGACTGCCACGGGCGTCCCAATGCTCAGCCCAACGAGGCCGGTACTGCAATTCAACATTAATTGTTCCATTTAGGGAGGCCCTACGGGTTTCATGTCGCAAATCAAGGCTCATCAGCCGATTGGCTGGGACTGTGGGCCTGCCAGCCCCCCGCTAACAAGGTAAAGCAACACATAAACTACTCCTACACAGCCAACCTCATTCAGCTCGCAGTCAAGGCGACACTGAGGATACCGGCCCCATAATTCTGGGATGTTAACCTGGGGAGGCTCCTAGAGGCAGTCAAGACCAGGAGTGTTGTCCTGATCCTCCGAGGGTCCTGGATGGTAAGCCACAGGGCAGCGAGTGCTGCCTGGCAGGAGGTGGCAGAGATCGTCAGCTCGAGTAACGTCACCAGGAGAACCGGCAATCAATGCCGCAAGAAGATCACCGACCTACACCTTGCCACGGGTGAGTTTGCACCCAATCCCCCCCATGGGAATGCGCCTGGCACCGTCTCCACCCGGCGCTGTGCCGTGCCCTGGGACACCCATGTTGCTCACATCACTCCCTCACCAACTCCCCCCCTGAACCTTCCCCTCCCCCATGTGAACCATCCCCTCCAGCCCGCTTCTCAACCCCCCCACCAAAAAACCTTTCACCTCACCCCCCCCGTCCCACAGTGCACCACCCGTCAGATTAATGATGCCCTCTCTGTGTCCCCATAAGAGACGTTGTCCAACAACTGTCGGGAAAAGGGCCCAGATGAGCGAAGGTGCCAGACATCATAATCATCGCCACCTTTGAGGAACAGGCCCTGGAGGTTTCGGGTTTAGCGGAGGATAGAGCAGTCACTAACTGTGGTAAACACCACTAGTAACACATTGCATGTATTACGGCACTGCCCATGTATTCCAGGTACCACGGTAAATCCCAGCCTGCTGGCTCCGTTCACATGTGGTCCTACCCGGCGGGTCCTCGGCATCCATCCTGCGGGCCTGGTGGGAGGGAGGGGGAGTAC
This sequence comes from Scyliorhinus torazame, assembly GCF_047496885.1. NCBI lineage: Eukaryota > Metazoa > Chordata > Chondrichthyes > Carcharhiniformes > Scyliorhinidae > Scyliorhinus > Scyliorhinus torazame. The sequence continues at coordinate 278,399,867 of NC_092709.1, forward strand.
GACCCTGGGGGGGCCTCCACCGTGACCTGGCCTGCGATCGGGGCCTACCGATCGGCGGGCCGGCTTCTCCTGGTGGGGGCCTATTTTACTACGCGGCGGGCCCCTGTAGCTCTGCGCCATGTTGCGTCGGGGCCAGCGCAGAGAAGGAAACTAGCGCACATGCACGAGTTCGCACTGATCGTAACGGGCATGCGTGAATTCACTCCGCCGCAGCGCGCATGTGCAGACCCGCGCCGCCCGTTTGATGTCGGTATTGGCAGCTGGAGCTGCATGAGTCGCTCCAGTGCTGTGCTGGCCCCCTGTAGGGCGCAGGATCACTGATCCTGGGGGCCTGTTGACATCATTGTAAAACGCGATGCCGTTTCCGACGGCATCAACATTTAGCCTCAGGATCAGAGAATCCCGCCCCCTGTATTCAGCATTCAAATTCGACCTTCCAAAATGAATTGCTTCACATTTATCTAGGTTGAACTCCATCTGCCACTTTTCAGCCTGCTTGTTAAGGCAGAGCCTCTTGCGGCACACGCTGTCCATTATTTGCTCGAAAGATCAGTGACGATTGTAGTATCTGGGCTGTCGCAGGTCTCCCCCTCTGGGTCTCAACCTGACCTGATGGATGGCCGGGTCCTCAGAGTGTGGGTTGAGGCCCTGCACATGGGCCGCTGCCTTGAATCTCTGTCGACAATGCTGCTGCCTTCACCTCCTACGGCGCCTGACCGCCCGCTTGCCAGCAGCCCCACTCAGGCAAGTTCCGCGGAGTTCAAAATATTGTCCGTACCGTTCAATAACGGTGAGGAATTGGGAAAGGATGTGAGACAACAAACAGCGATGTCTTCCAACCTGGGCCCCTCCATTCCCCCATTGCTTCCAACACATACCCCCTTCCTGACATGCCCCATCCTTGCACTCCCAGCCGCAGCAGAGTCTGCTGCTCACCACATCCCACAGCCTGCACCCCAGACACCTGCGCATAACGTTTCCTGGACCGGGCGCAGGTCACTTCCCCATTGCACTCATCCATTCGCCGGCGATGGACATGTCCAGAGGGCTGGGGCCCATCCCTGGGTGTTCGGATGTTGGCTGCTGCGTGTGTGGTGTTGCCTCCGTCAATGTTCAGGAACAGTGTGCAAGCATCACAGTCTGATTGGGACAGGCCATAAGCCCCACATGCTACATGGAACACCCACCCAAGGGAATCTACTTAGGATGTATGAAATGCTCACTTAGCTATGATTTCCTTTTCCCTATTAGTAATAGCCTTCAGCGGCATGGCCAGAGGCCTCAGCGGTCAGTGGGAGTTATGGGTCAGTGGAGCAGACAGGCAGGGACTAGGGTTGCCACCAGAACGGGTACACAGGATCCAGGGGTTGGCATAGTGGACCTGCGTGTGGTTGCCCCCCCCCCAGCAGAGACCATCCCCCAGCTCCAATACCCCCACCCCCATGGCGGGCCACCCCACCTGAGGTTGGACCCCTCCCAAGTTGCCCCCCCCCCCCAACCCCTTCCAGCACAGGGCAGCCCAGTGCCCCCGGGCTCTTTGCGTCTGTGCAAGGATCACTACTGACCTCCTCGGATCCCCGCAGCAGCCCATCCGCCAGGGACACATTTTATGAAAGGTATTCTTATCGGCGCCAGTGTGACCACTTGCTGGGGAGGCGGTTGGATAACAGGAGGTAGTTGGATAAGGGGTGACCCCCGTTTATTGTTTAGAACTTGTTCTTATGTGGTGATTATTGGTTTCTCACCACGCTACAGCGGGATCCCGATTTCGGCTATAGGAGCGGGCCCGTTTCATCACAAAATCTTTGGCACCCGGTGCAGTTCTCATTTTTGGCCTCTCATGCTATTTCCCGGCCTCATCCTGCTCTTGCTCGAACACAACAAGGGCACTGAATCGCGCCCATAATATAAAAGCTGCATTGGGGATTGTGGATGTACAGGAGTTGGATAAAAAAAAGTGATTCTATGGAATTCCTATGTAACACTAACTTTGATTCTTGAAGTGCCTCTATCTAAAGAAATATCTCAATTCCTATCCACAACATTTCTTAACGCTACAGCAGAAAGTGAAGCCATGTGATAATATCTGTGGGAATTTTAAACATATATGGACACTATGGGGGCGATTCTCCGATATGGAGCCCAAGTGTTCGCGCGTTGTGAATGCCGTCGCGTTTCACGGCGGCATGAACCGGGCCCTGGTACGACCTGTGGGGGCCAGCACGGCGCTGGAGCAGTTCACGCCACTCCAGCCTCTTTTCGCGGCTCCCAATGGTTGCCGCGCCAACCTGCGCATGCGCAGTTGGGCCGCGCCAACCTGCGCATGCACCGGGGACTTCTTTAGCACGCCGCCACGACTCAACATGGAGTTGGTGTTCAGGGGCCGGCACGTTAGAAAGTAGGCCCGGGGAGGGGAGGCCAGCCCGCCCATCGGTGGGCCCCGATCGTGGGCCAGACCCCATCGGAGGCCCCACCCCCCCCGGTGAAGGAGCCCCCACAGGCCTCCCCCGACTGTTCCGCAGAGTTCCCGCTGGCAGCGACCAGGGGTGAACGGCGCTGATTCCAGCGGCCCACGGCCGGCGCCGCACCAAACGCGCCGGCGCAAATGCCGCCGATTCTCCACACCTCAGAGAATCGCGCGCCGGCATTGGGGCGTCTGTTGCAGCGCGGGGCTCGGAGAATCGCCCCATATGTCTGACTCCAGAATTCCCCAAAACCCTGAAATGCTCAAAGTGCATTGCCATAATGTGTCCATTTGGATTGATACAAACTAACTAATGTTTTATTGATCATGGTGAGATCTCTACTAAACCATGACTCATCAGATCATAGTCAGCTCTGTTTTTATCATTGTACTCAAGATATAGTCCTCCCTTTCCCAAAATTGTGCTGATGGCGATGATCCACAGGGACCTCATAATGAATGACTCAGTATGATATATGTTTCGTAAATAGTATTTTTTATGTGTCAGACAGCTTGTCTCCCAGAGGAAGATTTCATTTTGGTTAGGTTACATAGCAGTAGTCATCATCCTTCAGCGAGCTCCAAACGTCCAACTACCCTTCAGGGAAGAAGTGTCTCGAGTGTTAATAACCCTCTAATCTTTTAATGTCAAAGTCAACTTAGTCATCACTCTAAGATCCTGTATAAAGAAGAGAGTTTCCTATTCTGAACATATATTGCAATGCCAAAATTATCAGACACCAGCAGCAGATCTACTGTGCCATTGCTGGTGGCACAGTGGTTAGCACTGTTGCTTCACAGCACCAGGGTCCCAGGTTCGATTCCTGCTTGGGTCACTGTCTGTGCGGAGTCTGCACATTCTCCCCGTGTCTGCGTGGGTTTCCTCCGGGTGCTCCGGTTTCCTTCCACATGTCCTGAAAGACGTGCTGTTAGTTTAATTGGACATTCTGGATTCTTCCTCAGTGTACCCGAACAGGTGCTGGAGTGTGGCAACCACGAGGTTTATTAACTTCATTGCAGCGTTAATGCAAGCCTACTTGTGACACTAATGAAAATTATTATTATGGTGCAATCGGTGTATTACAGGAGTATGTTTTATACACAAAAGTTAAGTTTTAACTCGTGGACATCCTATGGCTTCACTTATGATCGTTACATTTTTTTATAATGACATTGTTGCATGTCATTCCATTTTTCTTCTTTTTTAAAAAATGTTTTTGTTCTCCATTTTCACATTTTCCTTCAAAATTTACACCCCACCAGCAGGCAGTAAACGGCAACAAATACAAAGTCAATACCCTTAACATCAACAACGATCCCATCCTCCCACCACTCCACCCAACTGTCAACATATGCATCAAATAAAACAAAGCCTCCCACGGTGGGAAAAAAAACAAAGGCGAAAAAGAGAAAGGAGTCTGGAATCGCCCATGGCCATCATTAACATATAGAGTACCCCCCCTCCCCCCCACGACGACACTCAATGCCATCCAACCTCCAAGAGAGTACCGTAAATGACACCCAAGAGTTGTAAACTACCCCCCTCCCAAGCTCCTCCCCTCCACTTCCTTTTGTAAAACTCCTCCCCCCAACCTCGGTTCCTTCCCCCCAACTTTCCACCCCGGCTAGACCCCTCGGACCCTGTTCTGCCAGGCTCCGATGGCCACAGCCCCTCCCCCCACCTCACCCCCATTCACTGGCCAGCTTAAACCGGCCAGCGTGGAGGCCCCCGCCCGGGTCTCTTTCCCCCTTGCCCGGCCCCAGGAAAAACCCAGAAGTCCCCTTTAGCACACAAACCCCGCATACACACCCACACCCCAAAGAACCCTCATTCCGACTGAAAGTCCCATTTCTTCCCATTTCTATATACACGTTGGCTCCTATAGCCCATACACCAGCACGCAGTGAAACAAAAAAGAAAAAATACAGTCATGAGGCTACATCGGTACATGACCATTTCTCAATTCTGCCACAGTCCTTCTGCTTTCGCAAACTCCTCGTCTGCTTCCGCCGTCCCAAAATAAAAGTCCTTGAACTTGTAGGTCACCCTCAGCTTCGCTGGATATACAATGCCGCTCTGCACCCTGCTAACGTACAGTGCCCTTTTCACCCAGTTGAAGGCAGCCCGCCTCCTCGCCAGCTCCACCGTAAAGTCCTGGTTTCCGCATATACCAGCTCCAGCCCACTGCATCACCCGCTTCTGCTTAGTCCAGCACAGGACCTTCTCCTTTACACTGTACCTACGGAAGCACAGAGTCACTACTCTTGGCGGCTCACTCGCCTTTGGTACCGGCCTCCACGACCGGTGTGCCCGATCCAGCTCATATCGGGAGGGATTCTCCCCCTCCGCCAATAGTTTTGCCAACATCGTGGCAAAATACTCAGTCGGCCTCGGTCCTTCCACTCCTTCGGGCAGCCCCACAATCCTCAAATTCTGTTGCCTGGATCTAATTTCCAGGTCTTCCATTTTGCCTCGCAGACCCTAGTTGATCTCTATCACCTTCCGCATCTCCTTCCCCATTGAGGTAAGTTGACCACTGTGCTGCGGTAATGTCTCTTCCACTTCCTTCAGTGCCTCGCCTTGCTCCCGCACCTCTGCCACTGCGATCGCCACTGCCGTCCTCACCGGGGTAATCGCCTCCTCTACCAGCACTTTCAAAACCGCCCCCATCTCCTTCCTCATTGCCTCCATATGTTTTGTAAATTGCCTTTCGAATTCCACGGCCATCACCTTAGTTATTTCTTCAGCCGTAAGCAATGCGGCCTCCCCTGGTGCTCCAGCCTCCATTTTCTTTACTGACCTCGTGGTGACCTTTCCACTCTCCGACGGACTTTCCGCTGCTTTTTTCACGGCCAGTTTATGCTGGTCTTCGACATTTCCATTCTCTGTGCTGTCTCCCGACTTTTACTGACTTCGCTGGCCCTAGGACAGGGCGTTAACCCCCGACAATGCTGTCACCTTTCAGTAACCCTCCAACGCGCGGCTGCCTCCTGCCCGCCGTCACCGGAAGTCCCCGTTGCATGTCATTCCTAATCTATTATTCTGTTATGATTGTCTGCAACCTGATCAGTTATTTTTAGGCCCCGTAGGTCTGATTACTATCAGTAGGCATTACAGTGAATTTGAATAATGGGACACAGTCTCAGGATAAGAGCCTGATCATTTTGCACTGAGGTGAGGAGAAATTTCTTCACTCAAATTGTTGTGCACATTTGGAATTCTCTACCCCAGAAGGTTGTGGAAGCTCCATCATTGAATATACTTCAGGCTGAGATAGAAAAGTTTCTAGTCGGTTGGAGAATTATAGGATCTGAGAAGTGGACAGCGAAGTGAAGTTGAAGCTCAAGAGCAGGCAAGTTCATTTTGAATGGCCTGGCATGCACGGTTGGCTGGATGGACTTCTCCTCCCTGTTTCTTATGTTCTTATAGTGCGACATCAGTTAGCGTTTGATTGGGGGAGGTGGTGGTGTAGTGCTAGTGCCGCTGGACTAGTAATCCAGAAACCCAGGGTAATGGGCAATGCTCTGGGGACCTGGATTCGAATCCCAACACGGCAGATGGAATTCCACAAAAAATCTGTTAAAATGTCGAATGATGACTATGAAACCAGTGTCAATTGTCATGGAAACCCATCTGGTTCACTGATGCCCTTAAGGGAAGGAAACCTGCCATCCTTACTTTGTCTAGTCTACATGTGACTCCTGACCCACAGCAGTATGGTTGACTCTTAAATGCCCTCTGAAATGGCCTAGAAAACCACTCAATTTAAAGGCAATTCGGGGTGGACAATAAATGCTGGATCAGCGAGCGATGCTCAAATCGAACGAACAAAGAAAAATGGTGATTGATGAGGAAAACGTTCAGATTGACAGATGACTCAGCTCTAGATCAGAAAAAATGACTCAAAATTACTTCATTTTCTCCCTTTTTTCACTCCTTCTTGCTTACTTTCTTTTTATACTTTCAAAATGTTGAAATGTGATGTCTGAGGTTTGACAGGCTCAAAACTGGTAAAGGTGACAGATGGCCATAGGCTGATTTCCCTTTGATGGGGACAGCTGAGTAGTGGTGATTTAATCTGAGGATCACCACTCATCAGGCAAGGGACAAGGTTGAGAAGACAGGCCCTTCATAAACAATGAGCCGGTACAGGAATTGAACTCATGCTGTTGGTCTTACTCTGCATCACAAATCAGCCACCTAGCCAAGTGAGCTAAACCAGCAACTAGTAACCAAAACAAAGAAACATCATACAGTGCCGTTCAAAAGCTCACAATATCTCAAATGAAGTGCTGATGAAGTGTAATCACTGTTGAATAATCAGAAGGAGTTATATACTGTTGCCGCAGTAGTCTATTCAGTGGCAATATTTGTTACAAGATATATTTGAGTGTGCATTTTCTATAGCAATGCATATCAATATTTGTGATCTCCTCCCCCCTGCCCCCCCCCCCCGCTCCAGCATTCTGTGGCTAGAAGAATGGCTTAACTGCCTATTCCCAAGCCTTTGCTAATGGGAGTATTTAACAGCAATCCAAAATGAATCTGATCCAGTTTCTTTGCTTCCCTGGAAAGCACTGATCAGAAAACACAAACACAGGGAAAGCTTGAGATCATACACTTCAATATTATCGCATCTTCATCTCTTGTCATTTGATATCCCTGCACAGCTCCCGCATCACCTTCCACCCCTATAGTACTGATTCTTGATGGGATACAGTTCCACATGGGCCACCAGCCTTACTATACTTTAGCCAGGTGTCCATTCTTCATGTGCTAGCTTTTGTAGCCACCTGGGTTGGCCACTTCCCGACTTAAAATGGAGATCCACAAAGGCTGCAGGGAAATTCAGCCAACACAGGCAAAAACCAGCAAGTGCAGAAATCCTGTGTATTAGAACTTGCAAAAGCCCAGACAGCACTGAAACTCACAGCCATCTGCATATTAATGAGCGATCTCCAGGCACAATTGAAACATTTAAGGTGAATAAGGCCAAGCCAGACTCCTCGGCGCCAGCAGGAGCCAAGACAAAGAAAGGCCAAAGGACACTCAGGGACCGCCCAGCGATCAGGGAACAGCTCCAGTATTGGAGAAATCGATCCAAGTGATCGTAACGTAGTCCAATCACGGGGTCCGCCCCGAAGGGCCGTGAAGCCCCTGGGGACTATAAAATAGAGTCCCCAAGTTCAATTCGTCCTTCTTGGCAGAGTCACTCAACAACGCGAATCAACCCCTGAGAGTGAACTGCCCAGCTGCCGCACCAACCAAGTAAGTCTCCAGTCAACGCTCGCTGCGAGATAGGCCTCCTAGCTACCAGTCCATACCAGCTTTTGAATCCTGCAGACTCAGATCGAACGAAAGGCCATTTGTTTCCCTGATCTGGTGGGCCAATTCCGAAGCTAAGTATAGGCCTTTTAGTGATAGAGAATAGTCTAGAAAGTAGAGTTTATGCATGAGTAGTGATTTACTGTGTATAATAAATGTGTTTTGATTTGAATCTTACTCATTGGTGTGTTGAGTTATTGATCAGTACTTGAACTTGAACCTCGTGGCGGTATCATAAAGATACCTGGCGACTCTAGAGCAAAGGTTATAGAAACAGAGCAAATTCAGTAAAGACCCAACGGGCAACGAATTAAGAGCCAACCAAAGCTAGCAACACTTTGACTGTGTTTGTCGACATGCGGTTTGTACTGTGCATAGTTCCATCTAATTCTGTCTGCCCTCAATGCCCACACAAGTACATATCATAGAATCGTCGAATTTACAGTGCAGAATGAGGCCATTTGGCCCATCGAGTCTGCACCGGCCCTTGGAAACAGCACCCTACCTAAGCCCACACCTCCACCCTATCCCTACACCTCCACCCTATCCCCGTAACCCCACCTAACCTTTTTTGGACACTTTGAGCAATTTAGCACAGCCAATCCACCAAACCTGCACATCCTTGGACTGTGGGAGGAAACAGGAGGAAACCCACGCAAACACGGGGAGAATGTGCAGACTCTGCACAGACAGTGACCCAAGCGGGAATCGAACCTGGGACCCTGGAGCTGTGAAGCAACTGTGCTAACCACTGTGCTACCATGCTGCCCATGTTGAAAGACCACATATTGCAGCAGGGTCCGCTAGTTAGCAGTTTGGAGTGGGAACCTTGGCTGAGATTTTTCCCAACACATTATTCCAAGTAACTGTAGATTATTGATAACCTCGAGTGATGCCCTGACAAAGGTCAATTAACATAGCATAGTCTGTACAGATAATCTGGATTTAAATTTGGGATCTTACTGATCGGGATGAAGACATACCAACCTGGAAAATGAGCAAAATCTCACTGCCAATCTCATAAAAGCTGACACAGGCCAAAAAGCTGAAAGATGAGGATCTTCCCTAAGCTTTGAAAAAATGTATCCAATATTTCTTCACTCATATTGGAGAGAGGATAAAACATAATTACTGGTGCCTAAAGGAGGGAAAAGCAAATGTTGAAGAAATAATATTGATTCTCACAGGGTGTATGGAAATGTTTTTTGGCCATTCAGCCCATCGTTTCGCTCAATTTACTGGAAATGGATCAGGGACGAGGGTCTTCCATGATATAGGGAGACGAGAGAGATTGGGATTGTTCTTCAAACAGGTTAAAGGGAGATCTAACAGCAGTGTATAGTGTAATGAAGGATTCAGAAGTTTGATTGCAAACCACTCTCAATTTCCGCTTAGCGTTTAGCAATTAGTCATTACAGTTTTTATTTTACAATATAAGTGTGCAGCTGGAAATTCTAGAATTGTCGGTCCTCTTTCCAAATCTCCCTCATTCCACCTGCCCACCGAACCACCTAACCCATGCAGCACAAGCACTTGTGGTAGATTCCCAGGGAAGTCTTGTGGCAAATTCACTTTATGGAAAATATTTCTGCATTAAAAAGGACAAATTTTGGTTCATTTTAATCACTTCTATACATCAAAATAATATATTTCAATTCTTAGAAAAGGAAAAGATGATAACATTTACATTTTCAACAAACCAACCAGACCATTACTTCCTCACCGGTCTGAATTGTCATTTACTGCAATCCCACAGGGATCACCACAACCAACACACCAAGTTCTTGAGGCACTCTAAACACTCTTGACCTGGTTTACAGACAAACGATACCCCATCCCACTCACCATCATATTCACAAAGACATTTTCTCCCTCTCGAACTCAAGGTGGCACTCTTTCATTGCTGTTGAATTTATCATTTTTCTTCCCTCTCAGATCAAGCTGTCACTCCTTTCCTTCAATTTCCTTCGATTCAAGCGGGCACACTGTGTTTCCTTCCTTACAGTTAAGGCTGACAGCCTCCTCCTCTTGCCCCGTCATTTAATGCTCTGTCTTCACCCTAAAGCACTACCAAAGAAATCTTCCCCTCCACCTCCACCCCACCAAGAGCAGCAGTAAGGGTGGCAGAAACAAGAGTGAGACCAGTGGGGAAATAAAAGGGCGACAATAGCAGAAGCAGAGGCGAAAACCGAGTGAGAGAAGAGTGGAATTGAATGGGTTCAGCGCCCACAGACCAGATGCCAAAAACATTAGTGTGCTAGCAAAGAGAAGTAAGTGAATTGGTGATATAATAATAATCTTTATTATTGTCACAAGTAGGCTTACATTAACACTGCAATAAAGTTACTGTGAAAATCCCCTAGTTGCCACATTCCGGCGCCTGTTCGGGTACACTGAGGGAGAATTCAGAATGTCCAATTCACCTAACAAGCACGTCTTTCGGGACTTGTGGGAGGAAATCGGAGCACCCGGAGGAAACCGATGCAGACATCGGGAGAATGTGCAGGCTCTGCACAGACAGTGACCCAAGCCGGGAATCGAACCCGGGTCCCTGACCATGTAAAGCAACAGTGCTAACCACTGTGCTACTGTGCCGCCCACCTTTCTCTTTTTCTTTCTCATTAAACTGAGGTTTTCATTCAAATTAGGTGTTTGGAAATTAAAGATTTTCAGTCAGGATTAGAATAGCAATAAATGCGGGGCAGCACGGTGGCGCAGTGGTTAGCACTGCTGCCTCACGGCACTGAAGATCCGGGTTCGATCACGGCCCTGTGTCACTGTTCGTGTGGCGTTTGCACATTCTCCCTGTGTCTGCGTGGGTCTCACCCCCACAACACAAAGAGATGTGCAGGATAGGTGAATTGGCCATGCTAAATTGTCCCTTAACTGGAAAAAAGAATTTGGTACTCTAAATTTAAAAAAAAAGAATAGCAGTAAATTAATTAATAATGTTTGTTAATGGGTGGGGGAAGGGGTGTGGGGGGGGGGGGGGGGGTGGAATATTCTGAACCCGTTTCAGGTGGATGGGAAAGCCAGAGGTTTGGGAGACTCCAACGAAAGTCCCATAACAGCATTTACACCGGCAGGACTTTCAGTTGAAATATTTCTGTGCCCACCAAGGTGGTGGTTCTCTTTTTTACTTTCACTTGAAAGAGGGCACCCTGATCTCTCAGGAGCCGAGGATGCTGGCTGGGCGGGCTCATTCAGAGCATGAAGTCATGGGACCCGTCCCTTAACTTTCTTTTCTAAATGTTTGAAAATGTGGCAGGAAAACCTGGCAAGGTAGCTTGTGGGATGCCCAGGAGATCAACCCCGGTTCAATGAAGAGTTCCAGGAGCAACACCAGGCATACCGTAAAATGAGGTGTCAACCTGGTGAAGCTACAACGCAGGAGCACTTGTGTGCAGCATAACTAGCGAGTAATAGACAGAGCTAAACGATTCCACAACGAACACATCAGATGTAAGCCCTGCAGTCCTGTCACATTCCAGCTGTGAATGGTGGTGGACAATTAAACAATTCACTGGAGCCATATTAATACTGCGGCTACTAGGGCAGGTCAAAGGCTAGGAATCCTACGGTGAGTATCTTACCTCCTGACCCCCCCCCCAAAGCCTATCCACCATCTACAAGGCACAAATCAGAACTGTAATGGAATACTCTCCACTTGCCTGGATGAGGGCAGCTCCAACAACACTCAAAAAGCTTAACATTGAGGACAAAGCCGCCCACTTGATTGCTCCCCCTTCCATAAACATTTAAGCCCTCCACCACCGAAGAACAGTGGCAACTGTGTGTACCATCACCAAGATGCACAGCAGTAACTCACCAAGGGTCCTTAGACAGCACCTTCCAAGCCCATGACCACTACCATCTAGAAGGACAAGAGCAGCAGATACCTGGGAGCCCCATTACCTGGAGTTTCCCCTCCAAGTCACTCACCAGCCTGATTTGGAAATATATCGCCATTCCTTCACTGCCGCTGGGGTAAAATCCTGGGAGTCCCTCCCTAACAGCAAAGTGGGTGCACCTACACCTCAAGGACTGCAGCGGTTCAAGAAGGCAGCTCACCACCACCTTCTGAAGGACAACTAGTCATGGGCAATAAATGCTGGCCTAACCAGTGACACCCACATCCCATAAACAAATTTTCAAAAAAGCTTTTCTCTCCAGAGACGACACTTAAAAAAAAAATCAAAATATCCCTCCCAGAGAACGGCCACAGATATTCATTGTTTAAACAGAATGCTAACTGGAAACTGAGTTATTATGACATCATGAATGAGCATCTGAGATCTGAGAACAGCAAACCATAAAAATGCAGTGAACAAAGAACAAAGAAGAAAGAAAAGTACAGCACACGAATAGGCCCTTTGGCCCTCCAAGCCCGTGCCGACCATGCTGCCCGACTAAACTACAATCTTCTACACTTCCTGGGTCCGTATCCATCTATTCCCATCCTATTCATGTATTTGTCACGATGCCCCTTAAATGTCACTATCGTCCCTGCTTCCACCACCTCTCCGGCAGCGGGTTCCAGGCACCCACTACCCTCTGTGTAAAAAACTTGCCTCGTACATCTACTCTAAACCTTGCCCCTCGCACCTTAAACCTATGCCCCCTAGTAATTGACCCATCTACCTTGAGGAAAAGCCTCTGACTATCCACTCTGTCTATGCCCCTCATAATTTTGTAGACCTCTATCAGGTCGCCCCTCAACCTCTGCCGTTCCAGTGAGAACAAACCGAGTTTATTCAACTGCTCCTCATAGCTAATGCCCTCCATACCAGGCAACATTCTGGTAAATCTCTTCTGCACCCTCTCTAAAGCCTCCACATCCTTCTGGTAGTGTGGCGACCAGAATTGAACACTATATTCCAAGTGTGGCCTAAATAAGGTTCTATACAGCGGCAACATGACTTGCTAATTCTTATACTCAATGCCCCGGCCAATGAAGGCAAGCATGCCGTATGCCTTCTTGACTACCTTCTCCACCTGTGTTGTCCCTTTCAGTGACCTGTGGATCTGTACTCCTAGATCACTCTGACTTTCAATACTCTTGAGGGTTCTACCATTCACTGTATATTCCCTACCTGCATTAGACCTTCCAAAATGCATTACCTAACATTTGTCCGCATTAAACTCCATCTGCCATCTCCCCGCCCAAGTCTCCAAACAATCTAAATCCTGCTGTATCCTCTGACAGTCCTCATCGCTATCCGCAATTCCACCAACCTTTGTGTCATCTGCAAACTTACAAATCAGAAAGCTTCAATAAAAGCTTTCAATCATGAAAGCTTTAATAAAAGATCTAATAAAGCAGAAGACAGATTGACAATTTAACATTGAATCAATGGAACACCAACAAGCTTGCAAAAGGGAGATTATATAACGTACGTTTTCTTGAACAGAATGTTCAATTTTGTTATAATAAAGCAACAAAGAACAAGCAGAAGTCATTGAACACACCAAACCTTTTCTCCGTTGCTCGTTTTGATCCCAACAGCGTCGCCAATACTGTTGCTAATATTAATGATAGTGTTGGTGAACCACAAGCCTTCCCTTATATCACTTAAATGACCACACAATCAGTTAGGTAGTTCAAAAGATGGTTTATTTACATACACAAGAATTACCTCGACATGCAAGCACAATATCTACTACGAGTTAAACTACACCTATCAGCTACAATAACCTATACATAACTTCAGGGCGACCGGCACTGTGCAAATGGATAAGGCTTTTATCTCGATTTCACTCAGCTGGTTCGAAGAAAGTGGCTCTGTCTCTGCTGGACTTATCCGTCAGGTAGCGATCGTTGGCCTTGAACTTGACTGGCTGTTCCTGCTACAGTTGGCTGGCACAGGCCAGATCCAAAAGAGACAGAATACATGGCTGTGTCCTCTTTTATCCCTCTGGGATCTCGCGCTCTTTGAGGCGGTCCTTAACCTTGGACTCAATAGTTTGACCGGGCTCTGATCACTGTCTTCGATTTTGGCCAATAAAGGGGTGGGTGCCTTGGTGGCTGGGCGGGTCCTTAGCGGTCATTGACCTTGGCAGTTGGGCTCGCTAAGTAAAGGGAGTGGCGCCGATCAGTCTGTGGCTGTATCAGTTTCTTGATTGGAGTTCGATTGTCCTGGGAAAATGGGCCATTGAAATGCAAACGAGCGGGGCTTTCGATCAGGCTTGGTTACCTGTGTTTCAAATACACATAGGCTCTGTATCTGTCTGAGTCCTGGATTGGCCATAATTCCCATGGTCCTTTGCAAGTGGCCATCTTAGATGGCTACATCTCCCTCAACATTATGGATTTTATCCCAGAGGAGAAATTCTATATTAATTTTCCCTCTGATGCCTAGACGTAATCAAGCAAAACTCCAGGTTTTCTATCTCCACATCACCACAACTCTACTCTGGCTGTTTTTGTTTTTCCATGGGAAATAGCATAGAACAGGAACCCCCCTGTCCCCATGGAGCATTTAATCATCTCTGATTATAAGTGTACTTAAAACCTTCAATCCAATTCTCAAACCGGGTGCGTGGGTGGAAGTTTCATTTGTTTACTTCGAAAACTCGGGTGTGCAACGTCACTACAAGTGAATACGAACAGGTTTTTGTCTTAAACTACCTAGGCATATAAGATTCTCCGGGAAGAATGCGAAGGGCAAAATCAGGCAGGGGGAGTCACATAACTCTCGAGGTGCCTGTCCCCGTTTTAATTGTGAAATCTCTATTATGTCGGAGTGTTTTGCCCCCCCCACCAACTCAATTTTCCCCTGTGCCTCTGTGATCCTTTATCTCCCAAGCACTATAAAATGTATGACTGCCCTTTAACTTTAGCCCCACACATTTATTCAGTTCTTTCCTGAATCAGTGTAACATTGGCTGCTTTCATAAGGAATCTGTTCCACATATCCACTATGTGAGAAAAGCTCTTTTAATCACTAATCTTGCTTGAGGCTTATTAACTGATGAGAGTGATTTTTTTTTAAAGAAAGGAAAGCATAATAAAAGTTCATGCCAGAAATAAACCTTTGAAAATATCTCCTGCTGAGTTAACCATGTGTAGAGTATATGAAAGCAAACTGGTGACGAGTTTTAATTAGTCTTGAATTAATTTGAGTGCATGCGTTGCAGCCACTTTGATTATGGTAAGTATATAAATGTTGTAGGAGACGATATTTAATGCATGTGTTGTGCCATCTGAGGTATGTGTTTCCACTTGAATCTTGACGCTGCAAGGAAAAATCTAATTGTGAGGCAAACACATTTAAAAATAAACATTCACTGTAAACTGTACGCAATTAAGTCTTTTAGAGTTCCAAAGGCTTTATGTGGCAAATAGTGATAACAAAGAGCTTTTTTTTGAAATCGTAGCACTGAGTGAAAGGTCAGACTCCATATTGCAGGTTGAAAACAGGTTTGAAATAAATCAAGGCAAATAGGTTCGGTGAAAGTTAAGCTTAGTTATTGAAAGGTCTTGGACTGGAGAAGATGGGAACAGTTAGGAATTGCGTAATATTAATCCTGGGAAAGAATGTGTTCGTGAGTAATCACAGCACTGATCCCGTGAAAATATGTGGGCAAAAGTACAAAAGTGATGGAATGACTGGATAAATTAACATTTTGGGTTCAGGTTCCACATTTGAGGCTGTGAATCATCCAAATGAACCATAGGAGGTTAAGTGATTGACCTGCGGGGCTGGGGGTAGTGGTGACCAGTAGCTGTAGCCAGGACGGAGGGTAGTTGCGGCCAGGAAGGAGAGTAGCTGTGGCTGGGAGGGAAGATCGTGGTTGGTGGTAATCAGGGAGGACAGGGGCCAGAATCAAAAAGAGCAGAGGCGGGAATGGGAGGTATAGTGGTCTGTGTGGTTTTAATGCGGGTTTAAAGAAAGATTCTTGTTCTAACCTGCCTGCTTACCACTGGCTGGGGACTAATGGCAATCCCACAATCCTTAGGGAGTATGAGCTTCCCCAATGAGGGAGGCGGAGAAATCATTAGCAGTCACCTGCATAAATAGAGCTGGCCTGTATGGAACCAGCTAGGGAGGAGTGAGCAGCAAGGGAGTACTGCTGCTGTTTTCTTTCTCTGAACGGGCTCTATCTCTTAACAGGTGCAAGCCCAGGGTCGTCTCCAGCGCAAGCATGTAGATGACGTTCAGTTCAGAAGACCATTTCTTCAAAGATTCCCTGGTCCCGGAGCTCACGTCTATAGCCACAGAGACCAGACACAGAGGAAAGTATTCCTCATGATCTTCCTCTGGCGCCGCACTCAAAGCTTGCGCAGGACATTGCAGAACTGGTGGAGATAGGGACTCCGAGATGACGGAGGCAGTGGACTCCGACTACGAGATGGACACAGGACGCCTCAGAAGGGGAGTCCTCGGTCCCACGAGCCGTGGATGTACAACTGTTACGCCGTTCTTCATGGAAGCGCCGTTCTCCGTCTCATTACACGCCTCCCGATCCAGCACCTCATGCAAATGGTGTCTGGCCTGCGGCAAAACGAGTCCGATGCCCTCCTTCGCCAGGGTCTTTGGTGGCTCCTTGGACTTGGGGGGGGGGGGGGTGTTTTCACCTGCCTGCTTACCACTGGCTGGGGACTAATGGCAATCCCACAATCCTTAGGGAGTATGAGCTTCCCCAATGAGGGGGGCGGAGAAATCATTAGCAGAGGCACCTGCATAAATAGAGCTGTCCTGTATGGAACTAGCTAGAGAGGAGTGAGCAGCAAGGGAGTACTGCTGCTGTTGTGTGTATATATATATATGTAATTGTAAATAAATTAGATAGGGTGGATAGTGAGAGCCTTTTTCCTTGGATAGTGATGTCTAGCACGAGGGGATTTAGCTTTAAATTGAGGGGAGATAGATATAGGACATGTCAGAGGTAGGTTCTTTACTCAGAGAGTAGTAAGGGCGTGGAATGCCCTCCCTGCAACAGTAGTGGACTCGCCAACATTAAGGCCATTCAAATGGTCATTGGATAGACATATGGACAATAAGGGACTAGTGTAGATGGGCTTTAGAGTGGTTTCACAGGTCGGCGCAACATCGAGGGCCGAAGGGCCTGTACTGCGCTGTAATGTTCTATCTATGTAAATGTTATTTCTTTTTATTCTATAAACTCGTGCTGGATTCTTCGTGGCCCTCACAAAAGTTATTTTTCTCCAATCTCCACAATCAGGTAACTGAATTTTAAACACTTGCTTTGTTTATTGCATCCTGCAGTTAGACTGTCTGTAGACCTGGTGGTTTTCCTGAATGTCGCCTGAACTGGCTGATGAAGGACAAACCAATGTTGCAAAAATTCTAATGCCTGCTTCAAACAGAAACACTCATTTTTGTAGATGCTGCAAATACAGTTTGTATTGAATGCTCACTTCCAGTCTGCCTTATTCCAGACTTAACCAGCCATTTAGCGTCCAAGGTATAGCCAAATGTATCCAAACTAGGGGAGATTCATTTTAGAAAAGCACATTGTGAGACTTTGTTGGGATGTGCAGAGGTGAAGTTGAGACATTGGAGGACAAGCAGAGACCTCAAAACAACCTAGCTACCCAACATTTCAAGCCCCATGTGGCAGAGCCTGCAGATTGTACATTGGACATATTGGCTATTTTGAACCCATCAAATTGGAGTGGGAACAAGTCCTTGGAGTGGTAACAATCCCGAAGGATTGCCTCAAAAGGCAAGAAGGAAGAATAGATCGGTGCTGCATAGCCAAATTACATGGATCTGAATTTTGTTCATGAAGACCACACTAGCAAGAGAGAAACTAACTTGAAAGGTTACACATATCTAACAAATGCATACTTACCCCTAAGTATTGGGCATTACTGCCTTGTATTGCGAATGAACCAGCAAGGATATGTCAAAACATCTGTCAAAATGAAGGGGCTGAAATTTCAAGCTAATCTTGGTGCAAAATTGGCATGGAATTGGCAGCAGAGGACCAGAATTTACTAACTGTATCAGGACTGCAGTTACATGGTCAGTTTGGTCATATATTCTGACTGCTACATGAATTAGTATTTGAAGACGTTGGCTAGAGAGGCCACACTTTTATCAGTAGAAACAGAGGTATCGTTAAAGTAGATTCTAACCATAGTACTTTAGCCGGTTTCTAGATTCAAATTGCAAACCTAATGGTGCCAGCTAGATACTACAGAACCTTGAGTGATGGAGCTCCCAAAACTGTGGTCAAAGCATTTACTTTCAGCCTACAGCAACCATTTGGAGAAAATAGTCTCAGAATCTGCAGGATCTACTGGAGTCCTTTCTATTTAGTAGGGCCTTCGGTGTAGGTTGGATTTGTTTATTGTCACGTGTACCGAGGTAAAAGTATTTTTCTGCGAGCAGCTCAACCGATCATTAAGTACATGAAAAGAAAAGGAAATAAAAGAAAATACATAATAGGGCAACACAAGGTACACAATGTAACAACATAAGCACCGGCATTGGGTGAAGCATACAGGGGTGTAGTGTTAATGAGGTCAGTCCATAAGAGGGTCATTTAGGAGTCTGGTAACAGCGGGGAAGAAGCTGTTTTTGAGTCTGTTTGTGCATGTTCTCAGACTTCTGTATCTCCTTCCCGATGGAAGAAGTTGGAAGAGTGAGTAAGTCGGGTGGGAGGGGTCTTTGGTCATGCTGTCACCATCCATTCCAGGTTGTACTGCTTTGTACCAACAATGTGGCATTGGATTTCATATTGTCCAAGACATTCATTGATATCTGTGTGAGGGTTATTCATGTTGCATACTTAATTTTAGAACAGTAACCGAGGGAGCTGAAGAGGCAGGTTTCAGAGTCAGAACTTCTCTTCCCTCCTATTAGATAACGCTTTCACTTCTTATTCCTCTGCATGTAGAAAGATTATAAGGAAGGGTCTTCCGGAATAGATGAAGCTTTAGTGAAA
Source organism: Scyliorhinus torazame (assembly GCF_047496885.1). Lineage (NCBI taxonomy): Eukaryota > Metazoa > Chordata > Chondrichthyes > Carcharhiniformes > Scyliorhinidae > Scyliorhinus > Scyliorhinus torazame. The sequence goes on from NC_092709.1 coordinate 278,418,574, forward strand.
TCATTTAACTCTTCTGAGGATCGAGGAGGTGGCACTCACTAACACTTCCGTCAAGTGTGTCATCTAGTCCTACTTTGGACTCTGGCCCTTAACCCAAAAAGACTGCTCCTTCTGCTCCATATCTTCATTTGGAGAACACACTGGACCGGGTCTTCAAAGCACACTGCTCGTTTCTTTGATCCAGTTTCAGTCTGGTGGCCCATATTTCCTCAAAGGTTCCCCTTTAAGTAGCAGCAATTTTTTTTGATCCATCTGTTGAACCAGATCTTGACCTCTCCTCCAAGTATTTTATTTCTTCAAGGATTGTGCCCTCTCCCAAGGGTAAATGAGCCATTTCAGGCTGTATTTAGACAGCTGGCATACCCCTGCCTATTATAATTAGTTTTCCCAGATGTGGCTATTTATGGGACCTGTCAACAACATGACTTGAAGGTGGACAGAGGTCCCGCTTTACTTCCAATATGATGGTGCAATAGCCCAGAGTATTTTTTTCCTTTTGTTAATCGTTTCTTTGAGGTGTCAATTCTAGCTCAGTTGTAACATTCTCACGCCTGTGAGAAGGTTGCAGATTTGGTTCTACTCCAGGCACTTGAGCACACAATTTCGACTTATAAGTGCTGTAGGAGTCATAGAACCCCTACAATGCATAAGGAGGTCTTTCAGCCCATCGGGTCTGCACCGACCCTCCGAAAGAGCACCCTACCTAGGCCCATTCCCCTGTCCTGTCACTGTAACCCCAGATAACCTTCATATTTTTGGACACTAAGGGGAATTTTATCATGGCCAATCCAACTAACCTTCACATCTTTGGACTGTGGTAGGAAATCGGAGCACATGGAGGAAACCCCATGCAGACACACGCAGACATTGGGTTCCTGGCACTGTAAGGCAGCAGTGTTTGCCACCATGCCGCCCATACTGTCAGAGATGTCGTTGGTTGATAAAATGTTAAATCAAGGCCATGTCTGCCCCCTCAAGTGAATATAAAAGATCCTGTGGCTCTTTAAGAACAGGGAGGTTCTCCCTGGTGTCTTGACATGTAGCCCTCAAACCAATACCTGAAACAGATTATCTAGTTATTAGCACATTACTGTCTGTGGAGCTTGTTGAGCACAAATTGACTGCCATATTTCCTTCATTACAATAATGGGTACACTTCAAAAGAACTTCATTAGCTTAGGGACATGCTGGGGTAGTGAAAGGTACAATATAAATGATCATCTTTATTTCTGAACTTCATGACATATTTTTAAGAAAAGTAACATCCTCAAAATGTCTTTGGTAACTGCATGTGTCCAGGAGTTCCTCCAGGATTAGCCAGAGAATCGATACGGCAGACATTGGTTGCTTGCTGCATTGTAGCGGGGCTTCAAGGTGAATGCAAAAAGGAGAAACATTTGAGACTTTTTAAAACTTGGATGTCTTACCTTATACAAAAATAGTAATCCACTCTGTAAGCAATTGCATAAGTTTTCATATGTAAATTCTGACCTTTCCACCAGTAGCCATGGCAATCCTGGATGTCAGAAACCTAACACAGTTATTGCTGCCTATTTTCTGCCATTTCGTCTTCAGTTCTCTGCCCAAAGGCAGGTCCTTGGTGATTATATGCCAAATTACTGCAAAGTATCATGATTTGTTTAACGACAAGTAGGATTAGGATGTGGGCCCCAAGTCTACCTTAGCCAGAACAGTTATCAAACCCGCATGAATCTAATCCATATACTAGCTGTCCAGCCAAGTGAGCTAACTTGCCTGCCTTTCTGCCTTTGCTGAAAGCCTCTTCTGTCTCAGACAGCACGTCTACCTCCCTGCCCTGGCTGTCTGCTCAGAGTAAACGAGAAGATGTGAAATCTCATGTGTCTTATTTGACCCTAACCTGAACTTCAAGTTCCATATCCAACTTATTATTTCCAACAGTCTGTCATCTGCCATGCTGATACTTTATTTTGATTGATACTTTGATCTATACCGTTACTACTATGCCAGATTTCTCAGCTTCGCCTGCCTAACCAGCTCCACCTTACACAAATTCCAAGTCCATCCGAGAACTCTGCAACCTGAAGTGTATCTCTCTGAATGTTTTGCCTGTTTATCAACCACTGACCTTCAATGGCAACTAGTGGCTCCAATGGATTGACTTCTAAATTCATACCCATGTCACTCTCGCAGCTGCATTGTGCTTCTGACATAGTCCTTTGTCCTACGTTGCAGCTGATACACATAAAATTGCAAAAATTAACAACACAGAAACAGGCCAATCGGCCCAACTGTTCTGTACTCGTGTTTATGCTGCACAAGAGCCACCTCAGCCCCTCTTCATCAAACTTTGCCCATTAACATTGGGATTAACTGAACCCAACCCTCATCACTGCTCCACCACCACAGAAGACCTTTAAGGCAACAGAAACATGCAAATATAGGAACAGGAGTGGGCCATTTAGCTCCGCAAGCCTGTTCTGCCAAATAGTGAGATCATAGAATTCCAACAGTGCAGAAGGATGCCATTCGGCCCATCGAGTCTGTACCAACCCTCTGAAAGTGCACCCTGCCCCAGCCCACTCCCCCACCCTATTCCTGTAACCCTGCAATACCATCCAACCTTTGGCAATAAGGGGCAATTTAGCATGGCCTATTTACCCTAACTGCACATCTTTGCACGCGGTTTAACTACTGTGTTGTGCCCGGTGTGGACCTGGGCACACTGGTTAAACAGCGGGAGAGGCCAAAATCGGCCAAAATCAGCAGCCACACCAGGTGCAAATCGATTACGCTATCTAACCGGCTTGCACCCAGTGGTGAGTTCCGGATTCTGCCCCAAAATGGCGAGAAGATCATTGGCAGCAATTAGGACCAATCCATCTCATTAGCGAGATGGAAGTCCAATCTAATGACCTCCCGGGAACTAACTAACCGGATCCCCAGCGAGAGATCAAGCGGATGTCATTTAGCACTTCTTTTTTAAAATATGAAGCTGGCACAAAGGCTGCTGTTGGGGACCGATGAGGTGAGTAGCCATTTCCATTCTCTGGCATGCAGCCCAGGGGCACTGGAACTGCTGTCCCAGTGCTCGGGGGTTGGGGGTGCGAGGGACAACTCCCGGCGTGGGGGGGGGGGTGGGGGGGCTGATTGGGGAATGAGCATTATAGGTCAGGGGCCGCCCTGGGCTGGGAACATGAAGGGCTTAGCGTAGGTGGGGCCTACAAGCGATCCTCCAATATTGTGCAGAGCCGTAACAGTGGCAAATACAGTTGCTACCTGCTTGTCCTACCAACCACACCCGGGACAGAGCCTTGTTCTTGGTTCTATGCTGAAGGTCACTTCAACTCTCTTTGAATGTGAGCAGCCTCTAGGTGCTCAGCTGAAGGCTATTGCTAATAAGGAATTGGCATTGTTAGTTATGTGAGCACTTTACAGCTCCCAAATGCATTCGCGTGGGTACATTTACCATGTCTCAGACAAAGTTTTATTGCCTAGCATTCCAATCAAACTGAGTCCTGGACACTGCCTGAACCCTGGAGAGGTCAGCACCACAGAGGGAGCGGCCAACAGTCAGACACTCAGGATCTGGGCTTCAGTACTGGGGATATTCTCACAACCAAAGGGTGAGTGTGTGGATCAGGGGAAGGTCTTCTGGCAGGGGTGTGGGGTCTAGGGGCTCCATCTCTGGCCGGGAGTGAGTGTGTAGATCGGGGTTTTCCTGCACAACTGGCTCGGTGGTGGATGGCACTTTGAGGGAAGGTGGGTGAGGGAGGTTGGGGATTTGAGGGTCTTGGAGTAAATGCCCTAACTGATTGTCAGTCTCTCTCCGTCTCCAATTCCTTACAGATATCCCAGGAGACCAGATGCCGTAGAAGGCAACAGCTTCGATGCAAGCTGGAGGCGGCACTCTATGCGCAGGGAGCCACCGCACACCCTGCAGACATGGCCACCCATCAGGCTGAGGAGGGACCTAGAGAGGGATGCCAGCAATGGCCCAATGTGTACAGGTGTCGTTGGTCGTAAGAAAATATAAGGACAGCATCTGCCGTAGGAAAATCCATCTCAACAAATAGATGGTGCGGCACCTGTGCCATGTCCTCGAGGAATTGACACCCGATGGAGGAGGAGGACAATCTCTCATCGTGGCTGTGAAGGTCACTGAAACCCTGATCGTTTATGCCACCAGTTCATTCCAGGGCTTGAGTGGGTGCTTGTGCATCATTTCCCAAGCTGCAGCCCAGAAGAGCATCTGTGAGGTCCCGGATGCCCTGTATATCCCAGCAGCAGACTAGATCAGCGTTGAGCTGCAGGAAGCTCACGAAGATGCCCGGGCAGCAGGATTCTCCACTATCGCCGAGTTGCCCCAGGTTCACAGGGTGTGGGTGGCATGGGAGCACAGTGGTTAGCACTGTTGCTTCACAGTGCCAGGGTCCCGGGATCGATCCCTGGCTTGGGTCACTGTCTGTGCGGAGTCTGCATGTTCTCTCCGTGTCTGCGTGGGTTTCCTCCGGGCGCTCCGGATTCCTCCCACAAATCCCGAGACGTGCTGTTAGGTGAATTGGGCATTCTGAATTCTCCTTGTGTGTACCCGAACAGGCACCAGAGTGTGGCAACTAGGGGATTTTCACAGTAACTTCATTGCAGTGTTAATGTAAGCCTACTTGTGATACTAATAAAGATTATTATTATAATAGTTGGTACGCATGTCGCCTTGCGTGCACCGCGGCATCAAGGAGTGCTGTTCTTAAGCTGGTAGTGATTCCACTCCCTGAACTTTCAACTCGTGTCCGATCACCACCTCTGGATCATGCACGTGTGTGCACATTTACCAAGGAATGTGCATGACAGCTACATCCTGGGACACTCGGAGATCCCCGGCTTCTTTGAGGACCACTCCAGGATGAAAGGTTGGCTCTTGGGGGATAAAGGTTCGCTGAGGTCCTACCTGATGACTCATGTGCAGAGGCCGGAGACCAAGGTGGAGACCCGATATAACAAGGTCCATGTGACCACCTGTGCTGTCATTGAGCGGTGGATTGGACTGATGTAAATGCGGTTCCAATGTCTAGAACACTCTGTCACTCTGTTGGTGCCCCGCAGTACACCCCCAACAGGGTTTCTGCTTTGTGGTGGTCTGCTGTGCCCTTCACAACCTGGTACAGCAGTAGGTGACATATGGCCTCATCTGAGGAGGATGAGGGGGTTCCGGACCATAGGGGCTGGAGGATCAGCCTGGGGAGGACTGTGGGAGTACCCTGAGGATGGAAGACAGGCGGCGGCAAGGGTGTGGCATGTCTGGAGGGCCAGGGAAGCCCTCGTCCTCGCTTTTCATAGGACAAGGCATTGTCCATCAACTCACCCCCTTCACCCCTCACCTTCCAACGACCCCCCCCAATCACCCCCTACCCCCAAGGACAAACCCCATCCTTCCCACCCATTTCCCCAGCCGCCCACCACCACCACCCCCACCCTCCCAAGGTGATGGGCTGTGTTGACACTGTCAGCGGGTCACTATACAAGGCAGGAGAGTGATGATCACTCGCTGTGAGGTAAGCTCTGGTACTCCTCAGTTTATGCCAAAATCTGACTCCTGTCATTTGCTGACAGCATGCTCACACCCACTGCCTGCACAGGATCTGCATCGGGGGCTCTTGCTGTAGAACAGGTTAGGTGGATAGGCCATGATAAATTGCCCTTAGTGTCCAAAATTGCCCTTAGCGTTGGGCGGGGTTACTGGGTTATAGGGATAGGGTGGAGGTGTGGACCTTGGGTAGGGTGCTCTTTCCAAGAGCCAGTGCAGACTCGATTGGCTGAATGGCCTCCTTCTGCACTGTAAATTCTATGAAACTCTATGAAACAACTATGCCCCAGAGGCACGTAGTGGGGGGAGCGGAGGGCATCAGGGGGTGGGGTTGCAGGCAGGCCCGCTGTGGAGAATAATGTGTCAGAGTCTTCACATGTATCTGACGCTATATGTTTAATAGAGCATATTTGAAACTTCCATTGCCCTTAGCTACAGGTAGTGCCCCCCATTCCCCCAGTTCCAACTCAGTGATCCTCAAACTTCTTGATCTTTGTGCTCAACCTTTACGTCTAGGTGTGTCCCAGGATGCACATCAGAAGTGGACGCAGCCTGCTGATTTACATGTCAATTGGTGTTTGATACCCTTGGTGGACGTCCTCTGGAGGGCCTGGAACCGGAGGGTCTCGGCCGACTTACCTGTACCACTAGCATCGAAGTGCCACCCTGTTCTGCCCGCTGACCTTGATACATGCCGGTGTCAGGAGGGAGAGGATTCGGGTAAGGTTGAGACTGCCATTGCCTGCCTGCTGGCAGGCACCAGGTCTGCTTCCAGCACTCCCTCCTCCTGGATGGTGCCCATAGGGTCCTGGGGGTCTCCATGGGCAGAGGGACAGCTGGAGTAATCCCCAGAGGCCTCTGAGTCATCTGGCTCTGCCAGCCTCATGGCTCCCCATTGTCTGCACCATGGGGGTATTGATGCCCTCAGCAATGTTCCTTCGTGACTGGGAAATGCTCTGGAGTATCACACCATTCGGTGGAGATCCTGTGAGAGAAGGAACATGTGGTCAGTGAGAGGGAGGAATCATTTTGTCTGACATTAATAACTCACTAAGACAGGTCATCTGGGTGAAGGGACAATGGATCCTCACCTCTGCTGCCTAGGCCAACCTCTCTGTCTGCCCTCTCCTTGGCCAACCCCACAGTCTCCAGGGCCCATTCCTCATATGGGGTGAGGACTCTGATATCTGAAACTCAGCCACCCGCCTGGGCCCTTTCATGCCGCTTATGGGCTAACTTCTCCTGTGGGGACTGTGAGGAGGCATTGTGAGCTGCACGCTTGATGCATCTAGAGGGGTTCAAGGCAGGTGGCATATGTGGGCACTGAACTTGTAAGGGAGCATTTCAAAGCAGCTCCCCCTTCTTAGCAGGGAGCTGCCAGGTGTGAGTCTGGTGCATCAGTTGGCATGAGCCAGTACCGGCATGGGGAGTCATTTGAAGCACTAAGTGCCGTTAAATATGGGTCGCGATCTCGCCTGAGCAGCCATCAGGAAACACCCAGGAAATCGTGCCCGAAATGATACTCTGAACTTTTTCCTTTAAATCGTGTCCTTGGACTGTAGGAGGAAATCGGAGCACCCGGAGGAAACCCACGCAGAAAGGGTGTGAATGTACAAACTCCACACAGACAATGTCACAAGATTGGAATTGAACTTAGGTCTCTCATGCTGTGAGGCAGCAGTGCTAACCACTGCCGCTTCACGACGGGCATGTGACCGAACTCTTCATAACGGCCTTCCCCTTCAGGCATTGTGCCCTTTATATCAATTGATCCACTATTGGCAGCCATACATTCAGCTGACTAGGGACAAAGCTTCGAAAATCCCTTTCTAAACCTCTTCCTCCTTTCAGATACTCCTTAAACCCACCTCTCTGCGCTAGCCTTTGATCGCCTGTTGCAATATCTTTTTAGGTGACTTAGTATCAAATCCTGTTTTATAATGGTCCTGTTTAGCACGTGTTTTATTATGTCCATAGTGCTGTATATAAATGCAAGTTGTCATTGTTGGTCTCTGTGATCATCCTCTTAAACTTCACTTTATTATCATACGCTGCCCTTTCAAAAGCACTTTCTTTTATCACACTTTCAGTCTTTTTCTGTAGCATCCTTCTGCGTTCATGCTGAATCTCTATTCTTCTCATAGTAAACCTTGCACTATTGTTACTGAAAGGTGCTTTTTAAATGTAAGTTGCTACTGTTGAACAGAATTAGTCCTGCTAATGTGCCCTGTCGATTGACATACACGATGGAAAGTTTGTTTCAAACTGATGCACAGAGGCAATCGATACTTTTATCACAATTGGAAAGTTACATGTGGTAAAACATAAAATATGTTACTTCAACCTCATGTCTACTTATCCTTCCCAATGTTTCATGACCCCTAGTGGTAACTAACGTTCACTGCCATAACAGCAATATTTTTCTTATCATTACCAGTAAAAAAGACACACAAAGCAATCATTTGGTCTCTGTACCCAATAGCACTTCTTGTACATTTCAGACCGGTTACCAATATTGTTTAATCCTATTAAATCTACTTGGGGTGAGAACTGATAAGGAGAGCACTTATTCATAGAATCATAGAATCCCTACAGTGCAGAAGGAGGCCTTTTGGCTCATCGACTCTGCACCGACACGCCAAAAGAGCACCCTACCTATGCCCACACCCCCACCCTATCCCCGTAGCCCTATAACTCCAACTAACCTAATGGACACCAAGGGGCAATTTAGCATGGCCAATCCACCTAACCTGCACATCTTTGGACTGTGGGAGGGACCCACGCAGACAAGGGAAGAATGTGCAAATGCCACACAGTCACCCAAGGCAAGAATTGAACAGGTCCCTGGTGCAAAAAAAACTACACAAACCCACATTTAGAGTACGCACCTCTTAGTTAGAATTACACATTTATACCATAATAAGCAATTTATATCGGATACTTATTATGAACCACAATGTATCTATGACATTCTGCATTGAAATATTTTTAAGGGTAATTCAATTTTCATTTAACTGCTTTATTTAAAACCTTTTTTCATTACTTTTGCATTTTATTTATTTATTTTTAAATCAGATAAATATTAATCGGAAAAAGTAATCACACTGCAAATAACCCAACTAAATTTGGACAAAATCAAACACTATTAGGGACATCATTAAGCCCTCAGAAAACAGGTAAGGGACTTAATCTAGAAATAGGAGATTCAGTTTCAAAATAAGGGCTCGTCTATTTAAGCGGGAGGCCGGAATTCTCTGGCTTTTCGCTGGTGGTCGAGATTCTCTGGTCTCACCGGCAGCGGCTCCCCATCCGTGGGTTTCCTGGTGGTGTGGGGTGGCTTCAATGAGAATTCCCACTGACAACGGCGAGAGAAGAGTATCCCGCCGTCAGCGAATGGGGCGCTGCCTTCCGCCGCCGAGAAACACGCGGCTGGGTGGCCGGAGAATCCCGCCCGGAGATGAGGAGGCATATCTTCTGATAGAGGGTCATTAGTCTTTGGAATTCTCTTCCCCATCAAGCAATCGGATCGTTGAATCGGATCGTTGAATACATTTAAAGCTAAATTAGACAGATTTTTGATTGACAAGAGAGTCTAGCGTTATGGGGGCAGGCAGGAAAATAGAGTTAAGGCCATGTCAGAACAGACAGCCATGATCTTATTGAATGGCACAGCAGGTTCAAGGGGCCGAATGGTGTACCCCGTTCCTATTTCTTGAAATCTATGTTAAACGATAACTCACAATTAGTTACACAGTTCATTGACACCACATTTATTGAGTTCACCAACAGAGTTTTACTTAGTTGCACGTGCTGCCCATTAGGGTCCTGAGTGCGGCCCGTGCGATATTTAGTTCACCATTGTCCACACACAATGTTGCCATATTTTGCTGCTTTCTGACCGAATAGTATTTTCCTCGTGGTATAACTGAAGTTATATGCACACACAACATTAGGTATGAGAGCCATGCGCTCCCTCTGCATTCAATCAAAGAGTAAATATTTGTTTTGTTTTTATCATTTGAAGTTAATGACAGTTCTATTAATCTATAAATGATTACTCATTTTCTATAACTCGTTATGAAATAATCGGCGTGTATTAAATGCATTTAGTTTTATTCATGGAATCATGGTCAGGAAACAAGCCTGATTTCAATCGTGCGGCCCATTGAGATGAAGGAGGGCCACTCACCAGCCTAGGTTACCTATTTAGTTGTCAATATGATGGTGGAATAATAAAAATTATTGTGCACGTGGGATAGTTGCAATCTTGCTTCCAGTGAACAAGATATGACATGAGTCAGCCTTTGTTTGATGACCTCCGTCTTTTGGGTATATCAGTGTTGAAACTATGTTTGTGCAGTGTAGCACTTGCTCCATATTCAACCAGGAATGAATAAGCAAGATTCGCTGCAGTCGAGAGAATATTGTCCTTATAACAATGCTGAGGATGAACCAAGTGCTTTTAAAAGTATCCACATTTTCTCATTCAAAATCAGGCTCAAAGCCCATCAAATCACATAATTTCCCTCAGCATTAGATGGACAACAGTCAAAGGTGTTAGGATCCTAGTGGATGTTCTCGAACAAAGAACAATATAGCACAGGAACAGGTCCCTCGGCCCTCCAAGCCTGTACCGGTCATGATACCAACCTTTGCCAAAACCCTCAGTGGTGGAGGAAGTGAATGATTGTGGAAGAGGTAGCGATTAAGTGGGCTGCTTTGTCCTGGGTGGCGTCAGGCTTCTTGAGTGTTGTTGTAACTGCACTCATCCAGGCAAGTAGAGAGTATTCCATTACACTCCTGACTTGTGCCTTGTGGCTTTGGAGAGTCAGGAGGTGAGTTACTTGGTGCAGAATTCTTAGCCTCTGACCTGCTCTTGTACTCACAGTATTTATACGGCTAGTCCAGTTGAATTTCTGGTCAATGGTAACACCCGGGGGATTCAGCAATGGCAATGACATTGAATGTCAAGAGACGATGGTTAGATTATCTCTTGTTGGAAATGGTCATCGCCTGGTAGTTGTGTAGCATGAATGTTACTTGCCACTTGACCACAAAATCCTGGTGTTGTTGCTTCAGTACCTGAGGAGTTGCAAATAGTGCTGAACATTGTGCAGTCATTAGCAAACAGCCGCACCTCTGACCTTATGATGCAAGGATGGTCATTGATGAAGCAGCTGAAGATGTTTGGGCCTAGGACCTTGAGGATGACCTGCGGCGATGTCCTGGAGCTGAGATGACTGATAACCAACAACCAGAATCATCTTCCTTTTGTGCTGGGTATGATTACAACCAGCAGAGACTTTTCCCCAATTCCCATCGATTCCAGTTTTGCTAGGGCTCCTTGATGCCATACTCAGTCAAATGCGGCCTTGATATCAAGAGGAATCACTCTCACCTCACCTCTTCGCATTCAGTTGAATTGGATAAACAAATTTATTTCAATTTGGACTGTTACAGTCAACACAAAAAAATCCAGTTAATCTTTCTTCGATTCAAAGTTAGTCCCATGTGCAAAGTGAAGAATTTATTTTCTGCTCACTATTAAGGAGCGTGAGATACCTCAGAATGTGTTGCCACTCCATTTGACCAAGAGATAAATTGATTCCAAGTAAGTGTGTGATAATTCACACTCATCCAACATTTGAGAAAACGGTTTCAATATAAAGCTATGGGGCTTGATTCTCCGTTTTGGAGACTAATGCCGGCTTGCCCCCATGCCGACGGTGGTCTTTTACGTCAGGAAAACTGGTGTACAACGGCCACCGATTCCCCATTTTGCTGGGGGATAATAAGGAGGCAGTGTAGAGTTTGCAGCTCTAGCTGCCGATACGGCCCTCAGCACTTCCAGTTCTGAGGCCGCGCATGCGCACGCCGGTGGCCTGCAGCGGCCACGCTGTGCTCCATGGCGGACCCAGCCCGTGGACCTGGACCACTAAAGTACTAGCCCCCTTCGGCCACTCGCGTGCCGTGGACCGCCCACCCACAGTGCCCTTAGCCCTGAATGAAGCACCCCCTGCCTGTAGATCGGCCCTTCCCCGACTGGGGTGGCCCCGGACTGAGTCCGCAACCGCCATGACGAGTTCACGAATGATGTGAGCACACATAACCCACGCCGTCGGGAACTCGGCCGGTCGGGGACGGAGCACCGCGGGGCAGGTCTCAGGCAATGACCTGAGGCCATGTATAATCGGCGCGGTGTACTTGTGGTGAACCACGTATTGCTACTATATATATATTTACCGTTATTCGTCCTACTGTTATCCACCACTGTGTATATGTACACTGTTATTCTTATTCACTGTTACTTACTGTTGTTGTGTTAATGCCCCTGTTGGCTCCGCCTGTGGCTCCGCCCCTCAAGGGAGGTATATAATTGGCAGACCTGTGGCCAGCTCTCAGTGCGGGAGCAGCAGCAGGCTGGCATACTTCTTAGCTTATTAAAACCACTGTTCTCTTCTACAACTCGACTCGTGTGAATTGATGGTGCATCAATTTAATAAGCTAAGATATCACAATGGACGCCACTCTTAAGCCTGACCGACTTGAACTCGACCCGCAGGCAGCTGAAGCCACTGCAATCTTTGAGCATTGGCTAAGTTGTTTCGAGGCCTGCCTCGACTCCTCGACCGACGACGTATCCGGGGCGCACAAGCTGCGTCTCCTCAACGCTCGGGTGAGCCATAAAATGTTCCTTTTAATCAGATACGCGGCCTCGTATGAAGAGGCGGTTGCACTGTTGAAAGGACAGTTTGTGAGGCCGGTGAATGAGGTGTTCGCTCGACATCTTCTTACCACGCGGCGTCAGCGCCCTGGTGAATCGCTGGCAGAATTCCTGTGTGACTTGAGGGTACTCGCCAGGAATTGTAACTGCCTGGCAGTTACAGCAGTGCAACACACGGAACTCCTATGTGGCCGGAGTCCGGTCCAGTTATATCCGGCAACGACTGCTCAAAAGGGGTGCCCTCGACCTCAAGGTCACGGTACAGCTATCTACCTCGTTAGAGGTAGCAGAGTCTGGATGCCTTCACGCCTGACCACGCAGCATCCTCGTGGACGTCGGAGGTGCGGCCATCACTCGACCCGGGCATGTCCCATGCCTGTGCCGCGTGGCTGCCGTCAACTCCGTGGGGCCGTTCTGCTACTTCTGCAGCCAGGGCCAGCACCCCAGGCAGCGTTGTCCAGCTCGGAACGCGACCTGCAACGAGTGCGGTAAGAAGGGGCATTTTGCCAAAGTCTGCCAGGCCTGACCTAAAGTTCCCAAATTGAGAGCCTGCCAGGCCTGACCTGAAGCTCACAGATCCCGCAGTGTGGCATCGTTCCTGCCGGTACCGCCCCCTTCTGATGCGTCACCCATCTCGTGCAGTCCGTGTGGGTACCATTTTGTCCAGCATCTTTAACGTCGCCCGCCACGTGCGACCCGTGGGAGCCGCCATCTTGGCCACCATCTTCGGCGTCGCACGTCACGTGCGACTCATGGAGGCCGCCATTTTGGGACCACCCCGCTACCACCGACCGGACCAGTCATCCGCAGCACGGCTCTGTTACACTCGACCAGTCCTGGCCCCATCACCCATCATCTACGATGGCCGTCCAGGTCAATGGGCATGAGACGTTGTTATCCACCACTGTACACCCAGAGTACGCCGCTTTTCATGGGGCGGAGAATTCAAAAACCGGCGCTGCCCTCGATTTTGGTGCCAAAATGGATTCTCCACTCCATCGCTGAACCCGATTTTGACTTCGGAGAATGGAGAATCCAGCCCATGTTGCCAATTAGACTCATCCAGTACTCCATTTGACCCAAAGAATGTTGAACTTTGCAGGGTGCATGATGTACCTCCTAAACCTATTCATATTCTACCTCACTTTGAGACAGAGAGTGAGGGTTAAAGCGATCATTGCTTTCTGCATTTTTTTCGAAGTATCATTGGATACATTGAGGACATATAGAAATTCAATTTTTTAGAAACGCAATGTAAATTGGAGCATTAATGCTGATTTCATCCCACATTTTGAAAAATCAAGTTACATTAGCCTAGAAATTGAGGTATTAGCTTGTATATATCCTTTTATAGGAGAGGTACACAAAGTTACCATTCTTAAGAAATCAGGCAATAAAATGTGAAGAGGTGAGTTTGACCATTTTCTGTGTGGCAGAGTAAAGCAATGGACTTATGAGATTTTTCAGGCAGGAAGGTTGGTTACATCAGAATTCAAACAGCATCACATTTCCCTACATATCTGCATCTGATAGTGGTGCATTTGGTACATGCGAGTATGGAGAGGGCATGCCAAGACAAAATTAAAAATATTAATGCATTGTACAAAACTAAAGACCATTGTAGACCATTATGCAGGCGTAAAACATTCACAGTTTCTGTCTCATGGGACTTTCAGGACAGTGAATCCAATTTTGAATGCGGACTGTACCTTAATTTCAATTTGGAATATTAGCCATTTAATTCTGTGCTCGGTAGAAATTTTGAGCTTGTAACAATGTTCATTTTAAGCTTCCGGGGTGTGTGTGGTGTGTGGATAGTGGGGAGCGGGTGGGGATGGAATCGGGACTGTTCGGGAGCAGGTTGGATATCATTACTACTTTCGCACACAGTGCATTCTGGAAAGGATAATATCAATGTAGCTGGCCTGTGTTATGTACCACCACTATAAAAAAATTCCACTGAATTTTGGCTTATAAACAAAACAAATATTTATTAGTTTTTTCATGTCCCTAGATTCTATGGAAAGTTTTATAACATAACTATTGAATTTTATAGCACAGACTGTCACTGTGATATTATCCAGCCCAGAATGCATTGCGTGAGGGAACAGCATTGCTTCGCCCTCTGGTGGTGAGATTTGAACAATGCTACATAGCTCTATTTCCCAAAGGATTTGACAAGAGTTTCCCCCTGGTTTCTAAGGTTGGTATAATTATACAATAGGCCATTGATTTTTATTAATCACAATAGTGATGAAAGAGGATATACTAGTGAATTAGCATGTGAATAAACTCAAAATGTACAGTGAGGAACAATTGGCTAATTTCCCCTTTTAAAAAGCTGTAACGAAATATGCTGATAGTTTTAACAATCATTAGGAAAGGATGATTGGAAGAAGGTTCCAAAATGACCTGGTGGGTAAAGGCATTGTTCAGTTTTAATGAAGGCAGAGAGAATGAACTTGCATTTATATAGTGCCTTTTGTTTCCCCAGGGTGCCCAAAGCACTTTATAGCCAAATAATTATTTTTGAACTGCAGCCACCCTTGGTGCCAATTTAGCTCAGTTAGCTGGACAACTGGCTTTTGATGCAGAGTGAGGCTAACAGTGCAGGTTCAATTCCTGTACCAGCTGAGGTTATTCATAAAGACCCTGCCTTTTCAACCTTGCCCCTCACCTGAGGTGTGGTGATCCTCAGGTTAAGTCACCATGAGTCGGCTCTCCCCCTCAAAGGGGAAAGCAGCATATGGTCCTCTGGAACAGGGGTGACTTTATTTTAAATACAAGAAACACAGCAGCCAATTTATGTAAAACATACTCCCACAAACAGCAATGTGATAATCTGAGTAATAGAGTAACATTAAACCAGAGAATATTGAAGATTCTCTCCAAGTCTATGCTGACTATCCATGGAATCCACCATCCAATCTAACTGGACCACTGTAAGTAGTATCATTCTCCATAACCAAATCATCCGACTGCTCCAGATTTACTCCAAAAGAGTAAGATAAAATAGAAAATCTTCATGACAAATTGACTGCTCAGACTCTCTTATATTTTATCCTGATTTGTTTTAGTCTCGAGAACAGCTTAATTGCCTCAGGCTCTTCCTCATCCTGTCCCTGCCCAACTCTAGTCCATCTGTTAATGAGCTTTGTTGCTATATCATCGTGCGCCTTCTTCTTCATTGTTCCCCTATTCCTTTCAGACTTAACTGATCCATGATATCTTTCCATTGCCTGCATCCCATCCAAACTCATGACCACATATTCACACTTATCCTAAAGCTTGCTGGCATTGTCTATGAGTGTCTTTCATCGCGCCCTTGTTCCTCCACCGTTCATAACTTCCGTCCTCACATCCTCCCTCAAAAACCTCATGCTCAAACCTCCATCCTCTTCAACCACTTCCCTTTCCTGACTAAACTTTATTACCACTCAGCTCTCTGAGCTCACCATTACTCTGTGTTCAGTTCAGTTTCTGTGCTGCCCATAGCACTAAAAAAGTTTTGGTCAACATCAACAACCACACCCTTTGTTATGCTAATTCTCCTCTTCACCTCAACCTCTCCATGAAGTTCGGAATGGTTGAACTTTCTTCTTCCATTATTTCTCTTCTGTGGTTCAGCTCCATTACATAGCACTCATTTGGTTCCAGATATTGGACGGTGACATCTCCTGTGCCAGTATGAATCCTTCACTCTTCCTATTATTTTCTCTGCTGCATGAACAACAGCAGTGCCTTCAGCTGTCATACACTGTGGGCATTCATTGAGTGCAGGATAGGGCTCAACTCTGAGGATCAAATAACTTGTTGCAGCTGCACCTACCTGCCTGGAGATATAAATGACGAATAATTACTTGGTGAGATTCAGCGAAGATTCAACACATGAAGAGTAGAATATAGGATGAAGTAAGGTCTGATGTACAATGAGCAATGTTCCTAAAGCATTGGTTCAATTAAAGACCAGGGAGGCCGACCGTGATTTTGTGCATTTGCCAGTGGTTACAACCTATTTTTGGCATAAATTCTAATTGTCTACAAATTGCTAGGTTCTCATCTTTTCAATGTTGCCATCTGAATGCATTCCAGAACCTTCTGCTTATAATCATCAATGAATGAACACTGTCTCTGAGCTCAGTTACCTTATTCTTCAATCCCTGATGGGTGAAAACTACACAAAGAACATCAATGATATTCTTCAAAATTCACCTTTATGCACACTATTACAAGTGGGATATGTATAATTGGTTCAATATCTTATCAAGGACAACGCATTTTTGATGTTTTTATGCTTACATGAAAGACTGGTGCAATATGTGTTATACATGCACCAAATCTTTGAGTTGGGGTGTTCATCGCACTTGCCTTGCACTTGCAAGTAATGTATTTAAAACTGTTACTTGCTACGATTGCAACAATCTTTGAATATGACTTGCATAAGCCCAACAATCTAACGCTCAATTTTTAAAATTCATTCTCAGAATGTGAGTGTCACTGGCAAGGTCAGCATTTATTGACCATCCCTAATTGCCCTGGAGAGGAAATGGTCTGCCACCTTCTTGAACCCCAACTTTTCTGTAGTGGTTTGCTAGGCCAGTTCAGTAGAGAGTTAAGGGACAGCCATGTTGCTGTGGGTCTGCATGTGGTCATAAGTAGGCCAGACTGAAGGATGTGAGTGAACCAGAAGATTTTGTTTACTACAATCCAGTAGTTTCATGGATATTATTACTGAGACTAGCATTTTATTCCTTATTTATTAATTAACTGGATTTAAATTTCACATCTACCATGGTGGGATTTGAACTCATGTCCCTGAAGCCTCTGGGTTCCTAGTCCAGTTACATTGTAACTGCACAACCATCCCTCCTCAATTGCTGAATTTTTCACCATTTTTCTCTTGCACATTTCTGTCATTTCTTATTCTTTTCATCCTGTTTCTCCTTCTATTAATTCTTGTCCATTTCCCAATTTTCTTATTGTTTGTCTTTTCTCATGTTACCTCACTCAACCGGCCAATCTGCATATCTAAGATTAGACAGTAAATGTTGACAGATTATTTGACTCTTGGGAACAATTTAACTCCGTCTATCCTTACCCTTGCTCAGTGTTTGCCCATTTGAACGTCCAGAAGGGATTGCATAGCCACCAGGGGAAGAGAGAGTTTCCGTCTATATAGCCATTTTGAAACCCACATGGTCCCTCAAACAGCAATGTGAGATAATGACCAGATATGCTGTTTTAGTGATGTTGATTGAGGGATAAATATTGGCCAAGACACAAGGAAGAATCCTTCTGCTCTTCTTCAAATATTGCCATAGGATCTTTTACATCCAAGTGAGGGGGTAGACCAAGGTTAAATTTAAGCTCTCATAAGTTCAAGGTCACATCCAAAAGAAAGCACCTTCAACACTGCAGCCGTAGTCCTTCAGTACTGCATCTGCATCTCAATCTGGATTATGGGCCCAGGCCTTGCAGTTCCCGCTGGAATCTGTTGATTCAACATGAACCAACCAAGGCTTGAACCTGGGACATTTCTAATCTGTATGGTATGGAATGTCTACAATGCTTACATTCTGCATCTAATTTATTTTACTTGAGCCATTCTCCCGGACAATGGAACCATATACCGCCTGTCACTGAAGATACATATAGCTAACACCAAATAAAGGAATAATACTGATCCAAGAGAATTCCAGTGCCCACCCACTTCCTCTTCACTCCAATTGTACCAATTTAGCTGAGAAACAATCAGGCTCTCATCCAATTGTTTTCCTATGGAGTATATATCTAGAACAGAGTCAGGCATTATGAGAACCACATGTGCATGTTTCTCTCGCATCATTGTACAGTGGTTTAACCTGCCTAGAGCTGAACGAGTGCTGTTTTACCAGCACATATTAAAATTGCGGTAGCTTACTGAGAACAGCCACCCATACATTATTTTGAAGTTTGCGAAGCCCCAGGAGTAGTTCCTTTATGCAAATTCGGTAAGGATCCATACACAGGAAAAATATTGACTTTCATCTGGCATTGCTATAGTAAGAGTGTAACAGTTTCAAATTGGGAGCACAGCAAGAGTGTTCATTAACATCATTCAATCTGTTCCAGGAACCACTCATGATCCTTGGTATATTGTGTAAGTGTTAGGACAGGTAGTTCCCCCACCTCACCCCAGTCACCACAGCTCTAATATGTATTCCTCCTGAGAAACTTTGAATCAGCTGACACCGCGTAGGAAGCAGGAACAGATAAAGTCAATCATAATATTTTAAATCATATGGATCCACCAATGATTTTAAATTCTGATTGCTTCAGCTCAGCTGAGATTGGTGCGCCGCAGGCTATGATATATCATATCATAGAATCATAGAATTTACAGTGTAGAAGGAGGCCATTCAGCTCATTGAGTCTGTACCAGCCCTTGGAAAGAGCACCCTACTTAAGCCCATGCCGCCATCCTATCCCCGTAACCCAGTAATCCCACCTAAACTTTTGGACACTAAAGGGCAAATTATCATGGCCAATCCACCTAACCTGCACATCTTTGGAATGAGGGAGGAAACCGGACGGAGCACCAGGCGTAAACCCATGCAGACACGGGGAGAAAGTGCAAACTCAACACAGACAATTCCGATGCCGGATTTGAACCTGGGTCCCTGGAGCTGTGAGGCAGCAGTGCTAACCACTGTGCCACCGTGCCGCCAATCTCCCGGACAATGGTTTCAGATCCCAACCAAGGCAGTGCCTAGAGTTCTAATGTCCCAAGATAGGGACAGAAGGATGCAAGACAGGGGTTCTGATCTCGATCATCAGCCATCCCGCGACACCAGCAGTGGGTATATGTTGTCATTGGCCGAGGGCAATATTGGGCCATGCAATGTCTTTGATCGTTAATTAGCCTGCAGTTCTTCACTATTATATTTGCAGATTGGTCACGAGGGTATGGTTTGGTACTGTACCTGGAGTTACTGTCTTGGGTGTGGAGAAGAGAAAATTGAAAGAAAACCAAATCACAGCTAATTATTAAATGTTCAAATGCTTGAGCTTATTTTCCATTAGTTTATTAGCTAACTTCTTTGCATGCACTCCAGCTACAAACTGAAAGGCACATGGCTAAGACCTAGATTAGAACACATCAGGAGTCCATTGAAATGACAAAGAACTCATGATACAATTGATACCATGCAGGACCTGAATGTTCCTTTTCCCTATTCAGCTTATTCCCTTTTCATCCACCATCTTGTGAAAACAGTTAATCATGGTAGAATAAATTTCCTCCAGAAACTTGTTAAAAATTCTTTAAACATCAGTCTAAACAGCAGCAGGAGACTATTTGACATTGAGATGAGTCACAGGTGTACCAAACATTGCCCACACCTCAATATTCACATACTTGTACTTTGCAGTATGCTGTGAGAAGGAGCGATCAAAAGCAGGATAACATTTTTCTCGTCCTTAGTGCAAAAGTGATGAGGTTAACTGTCGCATTTCCACTCTTGCCTCTTGGCACTCCTTTCCTCAAATATTTACTCCCTCCACCACCGATGAACAGTGGCAGCCGTGTGTACCATCTACAAGATGCACTGCAGGAATTCAGCGAGGCTCCTTAGAAGACACCTTCCAAACCCACCACCACTGCTATCTGGAAGGACAAGAGCAGCAGGTACATGGGAACCCACCATCTGGAAGTTTCTCTCCAAGTTACCCATCACCCTGACTTGGAAATATATTGCTATTCCTTCACTGCCGCTGGGTCAAAATCATGGAGCTCCCTCCCTAACAGCTCTACTGTGCACACACCTACTCCAGAGAGACTGCAGCAGTTCAAGAAGGCAGCTCACCACCATCATCTCAAGGGCAATTAGGGTAGGGCAGTAAACGTTGGCCTAGCCAGCGAGGACCACATCCTGTAAATTAATTTTTTTAAATCGAGGTTGGGTAACTCAGGACACGCCTGTCATAATACTTGGGACTTCACTATTCTGTATGGCTCAGTTGCATACTATGTAATTATCCATCAAGGAAATCCTCACTTCTTTTAATGCATTTTGGTTATTTTAGCACTTTCTATGAGCAATATGATTATCATAGAATCATAGAATTTACAGTGCAGAAGGAGGTCATTTGGCCCATCGAGACTACACCGGTTACTGAAAGAGCACCCTACCCAAGCCCACACCTCCATCTGTTCCCCGTAACCTAGAAACCCAACTATCTGTTGGACATCACTGGGCAATTTAGTGTGACCAATCCATCTAACCTGCACATCTTTGGACTGTGGGAGCATCCAGAGAAAACCCACTCAGACGCGGGGAGAACGTGCAGATCCTGCACAGTGACCCAAGCCGGGAATCGAAACCGGGTCCCTGGCGCTGTGAAGCAATAGTGCTAACCACTGTGCTACCGTGCCTGTGAAGATACCAAAAGTGCAAAATGGATTGTATGAACACAAGCATATGCAAAGGGGAGCAGATAATATGAGAGAGACTCTATTATTGTAAAGTCTGGCAGTGGTATTACCGTATTATTGCTCTGAGCATCAATTACATGTTTGAGTTTTAATAGTTCTCCTGTTAGTAATTTAGCATGGAGATTTTCTTTAATGATCAGCACATTAAATACACAAAATGCTGCCAAACTTCAAGTATGCTTTTAGAAGTCTAATCACTTTTGCGTGAAATACGATTTCTTAAGTGTTTTCTGCTATTACTGTTTAGATTGAATAGCTGAGTGAATGATTAAATGCAGTATAAAGATTTGCAAATTGGCTGTTTCATTCTGAAGATTAAAAATCCCCAGCCAAGCATAGCATTTCTTGGCAAAATGGCTGTACATTTATCAGATTCAAATGCAGCAAGAGTGGGTAAGAGAAAAATTCTAATTGTGGGCTGTTTTCAGATATCCTGCAGAAATGTTAAAACCCCTGGCAAAACTTCCAATTATAATATTGGAAAGGCAAAAATCTCCCCTTCAACAATCACGAATATCAACTCCAGGAGTGAGGAGATAAGAACTAATTTTATCTGTGGCACATCCAGGTGCTTCACACCAGTTTTATTGAGTTTCTAGAGGAACGCATAGATGAAGGATTAAGCAGACCTCCAGTAAAGTTGAAAAGAGCAGTTGAGAAACTGAAACAAAGGGAGTAGAGAAAAGAAGAAAGGGTAAAATAAAGGATCTGTCAACCGTTTCAGGACACTGGAACATCTTTGTAGTGCTTAACAGTGTCCACGATGTTGACTTTGCTTTTTGAATCTGTTTTGAAGGCCAGACTGCATCACAAGAAACTAACGGCTTACTTTTCTTATAATTCTATAGCTGATGGTTAAATGTTGGCTAAACTCTGTATGGAACGTCGGTCAAAGAGCTACGGAACAAAGATGTTTAAAAGAATGTCAAATTTTAAGACAGTTCAAATAAACAGCACTCTAAAGTATTTTGAGCAAATGAATACAGCAGCTGTGCAGGAAAATGGAGCAGTCACAGAAAAATAGATATCATTTCCATATTTCTGGCATGTACATAAATATATATATATATGTATGTATGCATATACATAATCTCCCCATGCTTGTCAGCTGAGACAGCAGATAGTGCATTCTGAATGAGGTGGCAGGATCAGAGCTCAATTAGGATAAAGAGCCTCAGAAGAGCCTCATGTTTTATGCAGAGCTCGAGGACCTTTGTTTGTATTGATTTGTTAATGTGTACTGTGTGTTTAGCTGCTGTGCTTTAGAAACCGGCTCGGAGCTTGCATTCCAAGCAGAGAGGGTAAAAGGGAGAAATAAACACACACAAAGAAATAAACTTAAGACTTCCCCAATCAATTAAACTTCCAACCACCACAATCCACACCCACCCACTGTCAAAGAAAAAACCCTTACATTTCCTTAAAAATAACATTCAATAACCATGGAAAAGCAGATACATATTTGTAATATGTGCCCTTAAAGATATTTTATCTTCCGTTGCTTGACTGGAGACTGAGCTCTAGGAGGTTTGGCAGACACCAGTAATTTTTTTTCATATAAAAGAAAGCTACACTTCCCCAAACGTTGGCTAGGGGGTGCAAGGCTCGTCTGATAATTTATTCTGCCCATCACAAATGACTGCCTGGTCACATGGTGAGGCTCTGGAGTTTAAAAGTGCTTTAATCTGCATCCAGTGCAGAGCAGCTGGTGGCAAAGTAGCAATAATCTGGCAACTTTCTCTTCTGCTGAGAGGTGCTACTGTGAGGGCGTTTGCAGTAAGTAAAATAAAATGACAACAACCTTAAATGTGCTGCTTAGGCAAATATGTTTTTCCTCTTTTATGGGTGCAGTGCATTATATTTAAAAATGCAATGTTGTCTTGGAAATACGTTCATTTAAATTCTGCAGTATTTTCCTTCTCTGCCTGTGCGTTTGCTGGTTAGGTATAGGGAGCATTAGTGGAAAAAGCAAGAGGGGGAAAAATTGAAATAATGAGGATGAAAGATGTTTCACTGGATTGTCATGAAATGTGCGGGTGTGGTTGAAGCTGTATTGTTGGGTGAAAAGTGAAGAAAGCACTGCACTGCTAGACAATTAGCTCGGACTCTCTCATCTTTTTTTGTAGTGCTGGTCTTGTGTTTAGGGGTCATAGAAGCTGGTGACCCAGTGTCAGCAGTTCTGCATGGAAGCTATTATGCATTCCTGATTGATTAGATTTAGCGGAAATCCTCTTGCTTTTTCCCCTCTTTTTTTTCCCTCTCCCTCTCTCTTCTCACTGCTAGTGCTCTATTACTTCCAAAAAAACCTTCAGATCAAGGGACTGCTGAGCTGATCACTGTTCACTGCTAATTGCTGATCTCCCAGCGCTGTTTATTAGCAGGGCACGACCGTTAAGTCAGTTTGAAGAAAGCTTTTGAGCAAATATAAATGCACGCTGAAGGGGAATTTCTAAATCCAGCTGCCAACAGCTTTGAGTATCCTGTTTTCCTTATTTCTCCAAACATGATGCTTTTTTAGAGTCCGGAGTGGGTGGACTGAGAGGCTGGGGTATGTTGAAACTGGGATTCGGTGCGTTTCGACATGGAGAGACTTCGGGGACCGCCTGTTCCTATTGGACTGACCCTGCCGTTTTCCGGCCCCGTATGCCGCAATGCTATCATTTTTACTAGAGATTACTTTTTTTTTCAGGGGAGAGAATCTACAGGTAACTGTATATTTTAAAGAAAGCTAAGCTGTAGTTCAAAAATGATGAGTCACTCGTTTCACGAATTCACTGCAGTTATCCCGGCAGGTGTTTATCTGCATCATAACATACATCCATTTTCAAGTTGGAAAGGGAACAAAAATGACCCTCCAGGGTAGGAGATATGTGAATGAATATTTTTTGCAGTACAACAGTATCAAGTACAACTGAAAAACACTTTTCAGTAATTTCTCTTTTTTTTAAGGACTGTTTTAATCATGTGCCAAAGAGCACCATTGCCTCTATAAATATATGTTGGTACAGACTTCTTGTGTGTCTCCAGATGCTACAAAAAGAATTATCCCAAATGATTGCTGGCAAGGGTTGTCCTGTCCTCCTGGTGTGATGTGAATTATTTCAGCAGTATAAATGAAATTATCTTGCAGCTGGCTGCAACATGAAGGTTAACTAGAAGGTTGTTGGAAGAAGTGGGAAAGACTTGAGGTTTTCTCTGGATATGTCGATGGGAAGCTGTGAGGGAGCGCTGTTTGCATAGGCTGAAAGAAGGGTAGCTGAGTGGAAGTGCTCTTGAGTTGCAAGGTGGATTGCAGCACATTATGCCACCAAACATTTTTAAAATACAAATGAATAATAATTGTGGCACCAGTTTAGTCGTGTTTAAGGTGATCTGTGTGCATTCTGTAGGGAGAAGCTTTTTGTCCAAAAGCTGTGTGATGGTGACGGACTTCGTTTCCTTGCTGTAATTATCCAGGATCCTAATCTTCTGTGGCTTTTTGAGTCCCTTGCACAATGCAAACTCTTCCCAAGCGTGAACTCAGCAACTTCTCACCATGATACTTGTTCGGCACAGCTTCCACAAGGCATGCTGTGGCATTCCATATAAACTTTAGGTAGATAAAGATGCTTTTGCGTTTTTAAAATGCGATATTTTCTCTTCCTGTGCTTCAGAGACACTGAAACATTTGCTACCTCATGATGCTTTATTGAGCCTTGCCCCCCCCCCCCCCCCCCATAGAGAAACCATATTAAATCTCAAGTTGCTATGGTATGCAGATGTGGTTCTTGCAATTTGTATTAAAACAAACTGCATTGAATAAAATTAAGTCATATTGGGCTGATCAACTAAGGATGATAGAACAGGACAAGATGTAAAATGATTAGGGAAAACTCATTTAATCTCGTGTTGCTTTTTAAAATTTGGCTGAACTGCTAAGACAGGCTGGGCAAGCAGCTCAGATGTCTTTGCCAGGGTCAGTCTAAGATGTGAATGTTGCTGCGCTGGGATGGGCAAGCAGCTCGCATGTCTTTGCCAGGGTCCGTCTAAGATATGAATGTTGCTGCGCTGGGAAAATTATCAGGCAAGCAGCTGTGGTTTAACTTCACTGAATCCATTGAAAGAGGTGCACATAACCTAATTTGTCATGAAGAGCAGCCTTTGCAGTTAAAAATATTGGGAATATAATAGCCTCTGATTTTAATGCAGCTGTTAGTGCATCTGGACAGAATCGGCTGATGCTATTCGGAGCTGACAAGAGATATAACTAGTGTGCTCTGCTATTCGATCATGGCTGATGTTTCTCCTGCCTTCTCCCACATAGGGTAGCACAAGTGGATAGCACTGTGGCTTCAAAGTGCCAGGGTCCCAGGTTTGGTTCCCCACTGGGTCACTGTCTGTGCGGAGTCTGCACATTCTCCCTGTGTCTGTGTGGGTTTCCTCCGGGTGCTTGGTTTCCTCCCACAGTCCAAAGACGTGCAGGTTAGGTGGATTGGCCATGATAAATTGCCCTTAGTGACCAAAAAGTTTAGGAGAGATTATTGGGTTGCGGGGATAGGGTGGAAGTGAGGGCTTAAGTGGGTTGGTGCAGACTCGATGGGTTGAATGGCCTCCTTCTGTCCTTCTGCACTGTATGTTCTAACCCCTGATCCCCTTATTAATCAAGAACCTATCTATCTCTGTTTTAAAGACATCCGTGACTTGGCCTCCACAGCCTTCTACAGTAGAGACTCTCAAATTCCCCACCTGGTTTAGGATTATCCCTTCAGTCTTGAAGCAGTGTCCTAGGCCAGCACATCCTTCCTTGGATATGGAGCCCAAAACTTCTCACAGTATTCCAAATGGGGTCTTATACAGCCTCCGAAGTACATCCCTGCTCTTGTATTCCAGCCTTCAAAATGACTACAAATATTTCATTTGCCTTCCTAACCGCTGAGAATCCTGAACTAGGAATACTATGCGGTTAATTTTGTGAAGCTTTTATATAGTTGGGGATAGATTTCTCCCATATCTAAAATGTGGGTTCAGTCTCCAGCAAACTAATTGGCCATTACGGTCAACAATAATATATTACTCCTGCTAATAAAAGCGGTAGAAAACAAAACAATGAAAAGGGATTGGTGGTGGTTTCACAGCAATGCTGTGGGTGATGGGGAAACAAAAACTGCAAACTGATGGCTAAGCCAACATCAAAGGATAAGAGTAAAAATGCAGAAATGATTCCACCATCGAAGTGTGGAGTTGGCTGAAAACTGTTATGCGCAACCAAAATGGATCTTCTAACTGCTTTCAGATGATTTAGTCAATTAGCCGATTAAGGAGCAACCCAAGGCCAGAAGAGGTGAAAATAATTGCTTTCAACCTGAATTATTAACACTGTTTTACGCATGTACAATATCTCAAAAATATTTGCTATGTTCAACTTGTACCATGTAACTTTAATGCCCACTAACTCTGTCAAGATATAGTTAAAATCAGATCTTCCTCCTTCCCATTGCAAATTGGGCACAATGTCTATGCTTTTCTCTAGAACATCGTGCAGAAGGAGGCCATTCGGTCCATCGGGTGTGCACCGACCCACTTAAGCCCTCGCTTCCACCCTATCCCCGTAACCCAATAACCCCTCCTTTTTAAGATTTTACTGCCTTTTATTTTCATCTACTTCTCTCATCCAGTAGAGGGGATGGTGAGCTAACATTTGCTTCAGTATCGCCTTGTGATCTGTCAGAAGAACATGAAATTCAGGATTGGGAAGTTTGTGGTGCTCTTTACCTCCCCCCTCCCCCAGTTGGATTTGATGATGGGCAGCATCTAACCAAGGATGCTTGCATCCTGTGGAAGAATTTAATCAAATACTATGGGTGCATTTTTAGTGGGACAGTTCCTGTTTCGGTGTTTTTTAACAGGGTACTTTGTGGTACGAAGAACGACACTGCTATTTAAACTTTGCCACTCTTGTTTTGGCCGCTACAAGAACACACTGCCGAGGCCACATTTCCTTCACTGACCATTCGACTTGCCAGTGCAGGAAGATGACTTGTGTTTTTTTAAATAAATGCTGCCCCGATCTTTCAACCCCCCCCCCCCCCCCTCCCCTCTTCAGCCACCCTGCCATGGACTGTGGACCTTTCTTATTTCTTCTCTTTCCCCCCCCCACCCCCCCTCCTATTTACTGAACTCAAATTGCCTCTTACAGGGTCCTTGAGCCCGGTCTCCACCTCCTTTGAGGACAAGGCACCCTGGCAGTGCCCAGGTGCCAGCAGGAGTACCAATGTACCCACCTGCCCAGAGCCGTAGATTCTTCG
The DNA here is from genome assembly GCF_047496885.1 of Scyliorhinus torazame. NCBI lineage: Eukaryota > Metazoa > Chordata > Chondrichthyes > Carcharhiniformes > Scyliorhinidae > Scyliorhinus > Scyliorhinus torazame. Next base: position 278,445,618 of record NC_092709.1, read on the forward strand.
CCTTTTTCCTCCCCCAGGGGAATCTGGTGTAGATGTATTTAATGCTCACTTCAATATGTTAATCTGGATCTCTCCCAAATCGCCGATCTCGGCATTACAAATGTTTGCAGTTCAAGCAACCCTTTTGTGAGATTCCATGGCCTCATCACATCACCAATCTGGATGCAACAAGGCTGTTAACTCACGCTCTATGATCATTAAACATTTTAAGATAAATAGACATACAGCCCCTCCATTGTATCAACAACCCCTGCCAAGCAGGAAACAGTGGAATATAGAACTCGGCAAAGCTTGCATAATGGACTCCCATTTCACAGCTGCATAACTGCAAGAGCTGAAGATGTCATTTGAAAGACCTCCGTCATTGGGGAACAATTAGGGAATAGTGTCCTCCGCATCACCGGGAACTGACAGTCACATCTGAATGTCATTGCCGATAAGCACTTTATCCACAAAAGCAAATTACTGCGGATGCTGGAATCTGAAACGAAAGAGAAAATGCTGCAAAATCTCAGCAGGTCTGTCAGCTTCTGCTGTAGCCACCTGAGTTGGCCAAGTCCCGATTTTAAAATGGCGAACGGCAAAGGCTGCAGGTGCAAGTTTGCTGTGTATTTAATTCTGCAAAGGCCCAGACAGCATCAATACTAGCAGCGATCTGCATAATAATGTAGCAACCATCTACAATACTAATAAGCAATCCCCGGGAACAATAGCAACATTTGGGACAAACCAATCCAAGCCAGACTCCCTGGCGCCAGCAGGAGCCAACACAAAAGAGGTCAACGGATACCTCAAGACCGCCCATCGATCAGGGAACCGCACCAGTATTGGAGAAATCGAACCAAGCGGTTGGAACGAAGTCCAATCACTCGGAACCAGGTACAGGGTCCGTCCCGAAAGGCGGGAAGCCCCTGGGGACTATAAAGTTAAGCCCCGAAGTTCAAATCGTTCTTCTTGACCGGGCCACCCAGCAACGCGAACCAACATTGACCGTGACCGGTTCAACTGCTGCCGAGAGATCTTAAGTCAATGCTCGCTACGAGATAGGCGCTCTTAGTTATCAATCCGTACCAACTTCGAATTCCGCAGGCTCCGAACCCGAACAAAAGGCCATTTATTCCCCTGACCTGGTGGGCCAGTCTGAAGTTAAGTACAGGCCTGTTAGTTGTAGAAGTAGCTTAGACGTAGAATTTGTGCATGAGTAGTGATTACTGTGTATAATAAATGTGCTTTGATTTAAATCTTACTAATCGGTGTATTGAGTTATTGGTCTTTACTCGAACTTGAACCTCGTGGCGGTATCATAAAGATACCTGGCGACTCAAGAGCAAAGGTTATAAAACAGAGCCAAGTGAACCAACCAAACATTAGCAACACTGCAGGGAGAGACAAGAGCTAACGTTTCGAGTCCAGACGACCCTTTGTCAAAGCTTTGTTTCAGCACTTTATCCATGAGTGTTAGTATCACCCAGAATCACTATTTCAACCATATTTAGCTTGTACAGCATTTATGATTTGCCAAAAGCTTCCTAGCTCTAGGCTAGGGTTTCCCCATGCTTTGTGACATCTGAGCTGGTGTCAACCACTCCACAAAACAACCAAGCAGGCAACATTGGGAGTTGTTTGTAGGTTCAGCACAGGGCTAAATCACTGGCTTTGATAGCAGACGAAGGCAGGCCAGTAGCACGGTTCAATTCCTGTACCAGCCTCCCCGAACAGGTGCCGGAATGTGGCAACTGGGGGCGTCTCACAGTAACTCCATTTGAAGCCTACTTGTGACAATAAGTGATTTCATTTCATGTGCTGATCAAAATAGCCAGAGGTGGGACCTCGAATGCATTATTCCTACATTACCACCCACTTCACATGGGTATTCTCCATGCTGGTGGAAATCCTGCCCCTTTCCACATAGAGGTACACTTTAGAGCATGAATATTGTTGAAAAACTTTGTCTTGTACTCGTTGAGACATCGGCAAAAGTGCCAACAATCACCCAGTCGGAGAAAAGCGTGTTGATTGGTTGACTCTCTTAAGGTGGGATTTACCAGCTGTTCACGGCAGCAGGAAATTCCGGTCCACTGTTTCCAGGAAACAAGGGCCTCGGGAAATCCCGTTGACAGCGATGGGACCTGTAGATCCCACATGGTGGGCTGCCTCCCCAGACAAAGCTCATGGGGAGGTGATAAATACCCGCCCCCCCCCATAATGTCGCCATTAGTCCCACCATAGGCTGCTCTCCCTTTTTCACAGGTGGTGATTTAGCCTGAGAGTCACACCTCTGGCATGGGGCCAAGCTTGAGAAGATAGAGCCTTCATGAATAATCTCAGCTGGTATGGAAATTGAACCCATGCTGGTGCCCAGCCAACTGAGCTAACCAACCACCAAAGACTACGCAAGAGGGCTTCATTGGCTCCACAGGTTCCTGGTAACTTCAAGGTGCAAGGCTTTTACTTTGCAGGGAATGGGTCATTATGTTGCTTCTAGCAAGGGGACAAGCTTGGACTAGGTGCATTTCACTTATGAAGCCAGGTGGAGAGGTAGGCTTGGTCAGGATGACATTTGTACAATAGAGAGATGATCTTCATTCTCTAGAGATGAGTGTCACAGAAAATGAGCATACTGGTGTAGCAGATAATAAGGAAAGCAAATGGAATGTTGGCATTTATAGCAAAAGGGGTACGTTGTTGTTGCAACTATACAAGGCATTGGTGAAACCGCACATTGGTGAAACCGCACTGAGTATTGTGTGCAGTTTTGGTCCCCTTATTTAAGGAAAGTGTGTTGTGGAGGCTGTTCAGAGGAGGTTCACTAGGTGTGAGATTGAACAGTTTAAGCCTATAGGGGAGATCAAATCGAGGTATACAAGATGCTTAAAGTATGGATGATGTAGACATGGAGCAGATGCTTCCTCTTGTGGGGCATTCTAAAACGAGAGATTATAATCTTCGAATAAGAGGTAGCAAATTTAAAAACTATTTGAGGAAAAGAAACTACTTTCACCAAGGGTTGTGAATATGTGGAATTCGCTACCCCAGAGTGAGGTGGATGCAGGGACAATAAGTAAAGTAGGAGATTTTTAATTGTTAATGGGTTAAAGGGTTATGGAGCAGGACGGTGGTGTGAGCCTTGGCTGGGAGCTATGATCGCATTGAAGGTGTTTAGGCTCGAGGCTAAATTGCCTACTCCTGCTCCTCGTGTTCTATCTAGGGAGGAGATGCTATGGCTGATTTCGCAATCCAGCTCTTGGTCTGTAGCAGATGAGGGATATATCAGCCATGATGGAATGGTGGAGCAGAACTCGATGAGCTGAATGGCCTAATTCTGCTCCTAATATGAAATTTAAAAACTTTTATGGGCGTGGTTTATAGGCCCCCTAATAGTAACCACACTAGACAAAAAGGAATAATGGAAGCTTGTGAGAAAGATATGGTGATAATCAATCATGGGTGAGTTGGACAAATTAGATTGGCAAAGATAGCCTGGATGATGTAGTGTTTCTCAGGATCGTTTCTTGGTGCTTAAACAAAATAGGAGCAGGAGTAACCCCTTCAAGCCTTCTCTGCCATTCATTATAATCATAGCTGATCATACATTTCTGTAACCTGAAAAGACTCAAGGGAAGGATGCACCATCTGTGGCTAACTAAGGAGGCTAAAGATAGTATCAAATTGAAAGAAAAGCATATAATTCCACAAAGATGAATAGCGAGTTGAAAGATTGCACAGAATTTAAAGAACAGTAAAGATTGAGGGAGCAATTTGGTGAGAAAACTAGCTCGAAATATTACAACAGAAGTTTCTGCAGGTATTTGAAAAGGAGAAGCGTCAGATGGAAGCTAAGAAAATAGTGGATGAACAGATTTTGCATCTGTCTTCACTGGAGAATATAAATAATATCCTGTGACCGAGGAATCTCTGGGAAAGGGGATACTGAGAATTATTAGAATCATAATGGCCCAGGTCCTGATGGACTCTATCCCATGCTAAGTGTCTGCTGGAGATGGTAGAAACTTGCTGATGACGTGAAGATGGGTATATTGTGAAGAGGATTTACTGCAGAGAGACATGGGTAAATGTTTGTCAGGTGAGAGTATAATTTGGGAAAATGTGAACTTCCCCTTTGGGAGGAAGAATAGAATGGGAGGAAGAATAGAAACGCTCATTGTTATTAATGCAGAGAGGTACAGAGGGATCTGGATGTCCACATACACCTGGAAAGTTAGTCTGCAGGTACAGTGATTATGTAGGGAAATGGAATGTTTTGTCACAGTTGTGTTGGTGTACAGGTTTTTAAAAAATGGATATAAATGCAGTAGAAATAGTTTGGAGACGGTTTGCTTGGTGGCTATCATGGTGATGCCATGATCATGACCGAGTAGGCTCGAGGGGCCGAATGGCTTGCTCCTGTTCCTAATCCTTATTGTCCTATGTTGTAAATAAACCACATTAAGCTCCACTAACTATGTTAAACTGGTTGTTGGTGTCATTATTCCTGAACTCTGCATTGTTCAGCCAGTCTATGGAATCCTATCTAACAGATTTTTTTCTCAGTCACTGAATCATCCTTCTATCTACATTCTGTTGGGTTTTACAAGTGTGGGTTGTGTTTAGTCTGAAATGATAAACCAAAGGAACACGTTGTTTGATTCGATCAACTAATGGCCTACATATCTAACATATCTCACCAGCACTGAAATTCATTCAAGTTTGCTCAGTTGTGCAAGAAGCAAAAAATGTTTTTGGACTGACTGGCTGTATCCTATTAGTGGAAAATAACATCTTGCCAATGCATAGTAACAATGTCAGCTTCAGCTGTTGTTCAAATTGAGATACTTTGTCACTCATGGTAATCTGAGATAGACTGGGCTAGTTGTGTTCTCCATTGTCTACTGTAAACCTTGATATACAGCTAGAACCTAATCGGCAATCTTCACGCTGCTGTCAGTCCAACACTTTGCCTGCCACACAGTGCTAGTAAAATGGCAGAAGGGTGCACATCCCAGCTTGTAATTGGCAGGGCACAGCCTGTGCCCAACCAGCCTGTACTTGGGATGTGATTGAACAATCCTAGTGACCAGTATGCACCAATTCAAACTTGTGGTGTGGCTCATTTACATACTCGCATGCAGGAACCCATTCACTGCAATTAAAAGGAATAAGTTCAAGCCTTGTGCCTTGTCATGATATGCAGATAATGATATACAGGCAGCTAATGAACACAGAGAACAGGACATGACCAATGAGCAGGCAGGACACTCAGGGGTGGTATCTCACTATAAAAGGCACGAGGCACTCGCACTCCGCCTCTTTCCACTGATGAACATCTACAGAATGAGTCGGGGTGTATTTACAGTATCACACCTCCAGCACGTGGCTAAGAGCTAGTCTGGTTCAGTCAGACAGAGTAACCACACTTGGGTTAGCAGAGAGTCGAACTCTGTGCTACTGGTTCAATAAATCAGATTGAACTAACTTCAAGGTCTGGGGTATCTTTTGGTTAAAGCTGCATCCAGTTGCAGCCTGTGTTATCCCAGAGTACATAACACGACATGCGAGACTGCTTAACCTCGGTGGTTTACCTCAGTCCGCGGAGCACCATGGAGAAGATTCAGACTCCTCACCAGCTCAGGACCCCCGGCAATCTCAGTGCCAACTGGTGGACATTCAAGCAAAGGTTTCTGCTGTACATCGAAGCTTCAGACCTCGTGGGTGTGTCTGATGCAAGGAAGAATGCGCTTCTCCTCTCAACAACGGGTGATCAAGCCATCAAACTCTTCAACTCTTTTCATTTCACCAAAGGCCAGGACAAGACACGTTTCAGACCATCCTGGACAAGTTTGACAGGCACTGTGAAGTGGACACTAATGAAATCTTCGAGCGCTACATATTCAAACAGCGTCTACAAGGTAAAGATGAATCTTTCAACTCCTTAACTAACCTCCGCCTGCTAGCGCTGTCCTGCAGCTTTGGTGATATTGCTGACTCTGTGGGCAGCACGCTAGCATTGTGGATAGCACACAATTGCTTCACAGCTCCAGGGTCCCAGGTTCGATTCCGGCTTGGGTCACTGTCTGTGCGGAGTCTGCACATCCTCCCCGTGTGTGCGTGGGTTTCCTCCAGGTGCTCCGGTTTCCTCCCACAGTCCAAAGATGTGCAGGTTAGGTGGATTGGCCATGATAAATTGCCCTTAGTGTCCAAAATTGCCCTTAGTGTTGGGTGGGGTTACTGGGTTATGGGGATAGGGTGGAGGTGTTGACCTTGGGTAGGGTGCTCTTTCCAAGACCCGGTGCAGACTCGATGGGCCGAATGGCCTCCTTCTGCACTGTAAATTCTATGAAAAATTCTATGTTGATCAGAGACCAAATCGTTTTTGGAGTTCACTCTGATCCTCTGAGAGCAGCTACTGAAAATCAAGCATGTGACCCTGCCAGTCAGGATTGAAACATGCACAGTGCATGAACACGCCAAAAATCGCTATGCCCAGTGCAAATCAGCTGAATGAGAAACTTGTCTCCCACGAGGCAGAGAGTGTGCAGGTCATCTCCCGAATGCAGCGCCTCAGCATTGAAAGTGACCATTTTGCGCGCTTTTCCCAGGGTCCCACGCATGCGCGATGTGAACGGGATAACCTAAGCGGCTGACACCCACACTGCATGTGCGACACCGCGCGGAGCGTCAGGACGCCGACGCCATGACTTGCTCGAACTGCGGCAACGCCCACTTAATGAAACACTGCCCTGCAAGAGGCAGGCGATGTTTAAACTGCGGGAAGCCTGGACACTATGCAGCCTTGTGCAGATCTGCACCACCAGTCAGGGGCCAGCGCTCCCAATTCCAACGACGGCGCATTCAGAGTGTGCAACAACGATTACAGGATTCTGATCCTGGCAGCACAACGGATCCAGAGGAAGAATGCCTGGACTCCGCCTACTGTGTGGGCATCATTACCAAATGTGAATATGCCAACCAACTCATCGTTCAATCCATCGTTGCTGTGGATTCTGCGGACGAATGGCATGCGGTGATGCAGGTCAACCCCCCCCCCCCCCCCCCCCCCCCCCCCCCAAAGGTCCTTCCAGCAGGCTCCTGGAGGACAACAGAAATGCCATCACGACTGGGATCCAGCCATCTACTCGTCTCCAACCGGAGCATCCATGCACGGTTACGTTTTGAAATTATCAAGCCAGACAGGGCATCCCTACTTGGCGCGCATGCCTGCAAGCAGCTGAACCTCGTGCAGCGGGTACACCACATCCTCCAATGTGGATCTTCAGGCCGGCATTGACGACATCCTCGCTCAGTATCCGGATGTGTTCGACGGGATGGGCACGCTGCCATATTGATACACGATTCTGCTACGACCTGATGCCAAGCCAGTGGTCCACGCACCACGCCGGGTCCCGGCTCCGCTGAGGGAGCGCCTGAAGGCAGCGCTCCAGAATCTTCAGCAACAGGGCATCATTTCCAAGGTAACCGAACCGACTGACTGGGTCAGCTCGATGATGTGTTAGAAGCCTTCGGGAGACCTGCGCATCTGCATTGATCCCAAGGATCTCAATAAGAATATAATGCATGAACACTACCCCATCCCGAAGAGGGAGGAACTCGCCAGGCTAAATGGACGACATCATCATATGGTCCACGACCCCTGACGAGCATGTTTCCCGTCTCCAGCAGGTATTCCGCCATGCCCATGCCAATGGCCTGAAGCTGAACAGGTCCAAATTTGCTTTGGCATGTCGACACAAGTTCCTAGGTGACCAGATCTCTCAGCAGGGTGTGCGCCCGGACACAAGACGAGGTCAAGGCTATCGAAGCCATAAGGTTCCTGAAGACAAGAAGGCGGTGTTCACTCCCTGGGCATGGTCAATTTTCTGGGCAAGTTCATCCCAAACCTGGCCTCACACATCACAGCCCGACGAAACCTAGTGAAAAAGTCCACTGCCTTTGAGTGGAAGGCAGCACATCAGGCAGAGTGGTTGGAGCTGAAAGCCAAGCTCACCACTGCACCCGTCTTGGTGTTTTTCGACCCAGACAGGGAGACTAAGATCGCTACAGATGCGAGCCAGAATTGCAGCGGTGCTGCTTCAACACGATGCCACTTCATCCTGAGCGCCGGTAGCCTACGCATCAAGGGCCTTGACGCCCACCAAAACGAGGTATGCGCAAATTGAGAAGGAATGCCTGGGTCTTCTCGCTGGTGAAACTTGAGAATGCCACGGTCTATGGCCTGCCAACATTCACTGTCGAGACGGATCATAGGCCTCTGGTCCACATTATCCACAAGGACCTGAACGACATGACGCCTTGGTTGCAGCGCATCCTCCTCAAACTCAGAAGGTACGATTTTGACTTAGTGTACACGCCTGGCAAGGAGCTCATCATCGCTGGAAATCATCCGGCAGATTGAATCACAGGTGCAGCTGTGTGTTAGCACCCTCCCGGCGTCTGAGCAAGGTGGTTCGTATCTGCGAGGAGACAGCCAAAGACCCCCTCTTGCAGCGTGTTATGCAATACTGGCTGGCAAAAAGGGCAGTGCCCTCATGTAAAGGACGGTCCTCCTCAAACTGGACCGGATTGTCATTCCACTCAAGTCTCCAGAGCTTGGTGCTCCGCCAATTCCATGAGGAACACCTCGGCGTCGAAGTGCGGATACAGAGCCAGGCAGGCTGTCTACTGGCCCGGTATTAGCCAGAACATCTCGAACATGGTCCTCAACTGTGCGACCTGTCAATGCTTCCAGCCAGCGCAGAGCAAGGAGACACTCCAGCAGCATGAAATCGAGACCTCGCCGTGGTCCAAGGTTGGCATCAACCTCCCGTGCGAATGGTCGTGACTACGCGTTGATTATTGACTATTTCTACAATTACCCTGAAGTCGTGAAGCTCTCAGACCTCAACATCTCAGACCGTCATCAAGGCCTGTAAGGAGACGTTCTCCAGGCATGGTATCCCACTCACTGTCATGAGTGACGAGGCTCAACTCCTGATGAACAGGGACCTGCAGACGACACTTCCAGCCACACACCTGCCCAATCTGGATCACCTCCCAGTGCTGCAGAAGGTGCAGCAGCTCCGAATCCCGCAAAAGCAGGGCTATGATGCTCATGCCACCGATTTGCCCGTGTTATCCCCGGCAGACACTGTCAGGATTAAGATACTGGATGGTGTCTGGTCTGCTCCAGCTGTCGTTGTCCGACAGGCTGTGCCCCGCTCGTATGTTGTACGTATGGCTGATGGTTCTGTTGTGCAACAAAACAGACGGGCACTGCGCAAGGTTGCCTGCCCGCAACCGCTTTCTTCTCCATTTCCGTCCGTCGTTTTGCCACCTCCTGATGCCTCTAACTACGAGGCCACCAGTCAGGCTTCCAACCCACCTGTCAAGGTGCCGTCGTCCCCACCATCAACTCTCCGGCGGTCGACAAGGATCAGACGCAAGCCCCAGAGACTGGACTTATGAACATTTGTTTTGTTTGCTATGTTCTGTTTCCTCACATTAGACCGCTGTCTTCACATGTAAATACATTCACATATGCCACCGCTTGTAAATATGTTAATATATGCCACCACATGTAAGTACGTTCCCATATGCCAACAAAACATTTTTTTTTTTTAAAAAGGGAGATGTCATGATATGCAGATTATGATATACAGACAGGCAGCTAATGAACACAGAGAACAGGACATGACCAATGAGCAGGCAGGACACTCGGGTGGTATCTCACTATAAAAGGCACGAGGCACTCGCACTCCGCCTCTTTCTACTGATGAACATCTACAGAGTGAGTCAGGGTGTGTTCATGTACAGTATCACACCTCCAGCACGTGGCTAAGAGCTAGTCTGGTTCAGTCAGACAGAGTAACCACACTTAGGTTAGCAGAGAGTCGAACTCATAGAGAACTGTGCTAACTGTGCTACTGGTTCAATAAATCAGGTTGAACTAACTGCAAGGTCTGGAGTAGCTTTTGGTTAAAGTAGCATCCAGTTGCAGCCTGTGTTATCCCAGAGTACATAACACGACAGGCCTTATTGAATTACCTAGGAACTTGCAGGAGCCTATAATTCCTGCTGCTTTCACCAAGGCTAACTCCAGCAACTTTTTTTTTGTTACAATTTTGGCATTGGAGTACTAGACAAGCCTCTCCAGGAAGAGTTGTCTCAAGAAGTGAGATGAGTAGAATTATTTTAATTTAAAAGGAGGATATTCCAGAACTTGGATCTAGATTACTGACGACTTGCCCCCCAATTGCCCTCAGCAATCACTTGTTGCTGTTTCCTAAATTCACAAGCCCACCAACTTCTTCCTTCTTGTTCACCAAGGGGGCATCAATGCCACAGACCTCTGCCATTTTCTCCCTTTCTGAATTGGGTGGAGATCCCTTGCCTGACTTGTGTTGTACCCACCACTTGCCAGAAAGGGTCTGATTATATTGAGTTTTCTTCCCAAAGTTCACCTGATCAGGCAGAAAGGGCCAAATCCCCAGGCAATAACCACCTCATGTGAGACTGCTCTCCTCATCCACATCTGCCACCAAGTGAGCCTTGACAATATCAGCAACCCTCTGGGACAGGAGATTCCAAGATGGAAACACCATAGTCTAAATGAAGAAATTATTTCTTTAGTCCTAACTGCTTGGCCTTCCTGTTATAGGACTGTCCTTGTGTTCCAGATCGAGCCAGGAGAAACCACCTCTTGTGTCTACCCTGTCCAACATCTTTTGTATGTTTCACTGATCACCTTTCATAACTCCAGAGAAGATAGGCTGAATTTACTCATCATCCCAGCATAGGGCAACCCTTTCCAGGAATCACCTTTTCTGATCCAGTTCCCTCCATTTCCAATGTTTTTCTTTAAATTCAGCCCTGGAACCTGGAATGTGGCTGTTGCTGGCTGGCCCATTTATTGCCCACCCCTAGTTGCCTGTGGGCATTTAGAGTCAACCACATTCCTGATTTGCATGTATGGCAGATTGGTATGATTTCACAATCATCATTGGGCCTTGGTGAATTCTAAATTTCCACCATCTGGTAGGTTGGGATTCAAACCAGGGTCTCTTTCCCTCTTTTCCACCACCCCCCGCATTGGAGACCAAAGCTGTGTATCATCTTGCCAAAACCCTATATATTTGTGGTGGCACAGTGGGTGCTGTTGGAGTTCTGGTCAGTGATAATCCCCAGGATATTGATAGTCAGGGATTCGGTGATGGTAATGCCATTGAATGTCAAGAGGAAATTAGTTTTGATTCCCTCTTATTGGAGATGGCCATTGCCTGGCACTTTGCGACATGAATGTAACTTGCCGCTTCTCAGCCTGAGCCTGGATGTTGTTCCGATCTTGCTGCTGGTTTGTGGATTCAGCTGAACATTGTGAAATCACCAACGAACATCTGACCTTCTGTTGGAAGGAAGGTAATTTTATGAAGGAGCTGAAGATGATTTTGCCTCAGACACTACCCTGAGAACTTTGCAGTGATGTCCTGGAGCTGAGATGGTTTTAAAAACATTTCAGAGTACCCAATTTGAGGGGAAATTTAGCGTGGCCAATCAACCTGTCCTGCACACCTTTTTGAGTTGTGGGGGTGAGACCCACGCAAACATGGGGAGAATATGCAAATTCCACACAGTGGCCTGGACAGGCACTAAGATGATTGACCTCCAACACCACAACCTTTTTTTTTTTTTGTTTTGTTTTTTGTTGCTAGGTATGACTCCAACCATTGGAGAGTTTCCCCCTGATTCCCACTGACTCCAGCTTTTGTTGGGGCTCCTTGATGCCATTCTCAGTCAAATGGTGTCTTGATATCAAATTAGTTACGCTCTCTCACTACATGCAGTTCATCACTTTATCTTTGGCCCATGGCTGTAAATGAGGTCAGGAGCTGAGTGACCCTCATAGCACCCACATTTTGGGGTATGCCTAGTGCTGCACCTGAAATGCTCCCCTGCACTCTTCAATTGAACCAGGGTTGATCCCCTTGCTTAGTGGTAATGGTGAGTGGGGGGATATACTGGGCATGAGGCAACAATTGTGGCGGAGTACAGTGGTACTGCTGATGGCCCACAGCATTTCATAGATGTAGATCTATCCGGTAGTGCCACTCAAAGGACCACTGTGGTCACTCCTCCTGATGCTGTCATTAACCAATGCACCTTCAGGCAGGTTGGTGGCGTCTTATGTTTTTTAGTTTCTTCTCTTCCCCCTCCCCCCACCCGCCCCCCCCCCCTCTGGTTCCCTCACCACCAGTCCAGACCCAGCTGTTAGATGTCCCTGTGTCTCAGTCAGTTGTGGTGTTCCTAAGCCTACATTCTCTGCCCTTGCCACCCTCCATTCTTAAGTGTATTTCAACAATCATCAGCTGACAATGAACAATGTGGTAATCAGCAGGAGGTTTCCTTGCCCAAGCTATGAGACTTCATAGGGTTTGGAGTCTATTGTTAGAACTGGACAACTCCCTCCCAACTGTATGCCCTGTGCAGTCACTTCTGCTGGGTGATGGTGGAGCCTGGGATGTTATCGGTGAGGAATGATTCCATGAGCATGTCTGACCGGCTGTTGCTTAACTAGGCTTGAGATAACACACCCAATTTTTGCCCAAGCCCCCAGATGTTAGTAAGAAGTACTTTATAGGGTCGTCAGGGTTGGGTTTGCCATTGTAATTTCCAGTGCTGGGTGTTCCTGGTTTGTTTACTTTTTTGACTCTAGTGGATTGCTGTGGATCTGGAATCACATGTAGGTCAGAAGTGAGGACGGCTGATTGCCTCCCTTAAAGGAGTGTTCTTCAAACTTTTTTTCCGGGGACCCATTTTTACCAACCCGGCCGACCTTCGGGACCCAACCCGGCCGACCTTCGGGACCCAACCCGGCCGACCTTCGGGACCCAACCCGGCCGACCTTCGGGACCCAACCCGGCCGACCTTCGCGACCCAACCCGGCCGACCTTCGCGACCCAACCCGGCCGACCTTCGCGACCCAACCCGGCCGACCTTCGCGACCCAACCCGGCCGACCTTCGCGACCCAACCCGGCCGACCTTCGCGACCCAACCCGGCCGACCTTCGCGACCCAACCCGGCCGACCTTCGCGACCCAACCCGGCCGACCTTCGCGACCCAACCCGGCCGACCTTCGCGACCCAACCCGGCCGACCTTCGCGACCCAACCCGGCCGACCTTCGCGACCCAACCCGGCCGACCTTCGCGACCCAACCCGGCCGACCTTCGCGACCCATGCCGGCTGACGTGCGCGACCCACCATTTTCTCTTACCTTGTTTGCTGCCGACAAAAATGGAGGAAATGGTTTTGAGTCCCTTTGGCCCTCGTACACGCTCCTCCAATGGAACCTGTTGGATGAAAGGTGAAGCCTTCTGGTGTCGGAAAGTATGGAGTCTCCATCTGTCCAAAGTTCTGAAATTTTTCCTGTAAATTTTATCAAATAAACCCCCCCCCCCGAACTTGTAAAAAAAAAATTAATAAAATAAAGAAAAAAATGAATAAAAACCACTACAGAACTTGTAAAACAAAAAGCTGCAACCGTTTATAAAAAAGAAAAAATAGTGGCCGCATTTCGCATGCGTGCCCGGCATGCGCGCTGATCAGCGTATGCGCAATGCGGCCGAAATTTTTTTTAAAACCTGTTCGGGGCCGCTTGCAGCCGGCGTTATGAGAAGCCGGTTGCTGCGCGGGGATTTGCGCGATCGGGAGCGCCGCGGACAATGTCTCCAGGACCCTCCCGGCACCCACCCGCGGGTCGCGCCCCTGACTTTGAAGAACACTGCCCTAAAGGACATTAGTGAACTAGCTGTTTTTATTTTAGTGACAGTGGTTTCATGGTTGCCGTTGGATTTTTAATTCCAGATTAGATTTTATTTATTTTTTAATAAATTTAGAGCACCCAATTCATTTTTCCCAATTAAGGGGCAATTTAGCGTGGCCAATCCACCTACCCAGCACATCCTTTTGGGGTGTGAGAGCAGAACCCACGCAGACACTGGGAGAATGTGAACTCCCCACGGACAGTGACCCAGAGCCAGGATCGAACCTGGGACCTTGGTGCCGTGAGGTAGCAATGCCAACCACTGCGCCACTGTGTTGCCCTAAGATTAGATTTTATTAACACCATCTAACCCACGCAGACACTGGGAGATTGTACGAACGCCACACAGACAGCTGGGATTGAACTTGGGACCTCAGCGCAGTGAGGCAGCAATGCTCGCCACAGTGCTGCCCTATATTACCACCATCTGCCATAGCAGGATTCCACCTGGGTCCCCAGTATATTGCCCTATAATCTCCACAGGATGCAGAGTTGGGCTGAGAAGTGGCAGGTGGAGTTCAACCTAGATACATGTGAAGTGATTCATTTTGGAAGGCTGAATTTGAATGCTGAATATAAGGTTAAAGCCAGGATTCTGGGGTGGAGGAACAGGGGGATCTTGGGGTCCACATACATAGAACCCTCACCCAGCTTGATGGGGTTGTTAAGAAGGCGTATGATGTGTTGGCTTTCATTAACAGGGATTGAGTTTAAGAGCCGAAAGGTTTTGCTGCAGCTTTATAAAACCCTGGTTTAACCACACTTGGAATATTGTATTCAGTTCTGGTTGCCTCATTATAGGAAGAATGTGGATGCTTTGGAGAGGGTGCAGAGGAGATTTACCAGGATGCTGCCTGGACTGGCGGGCATGTCTTATGAAGAAACGTTGAGGAAGCTAGGGCTTTTCTCACTGGATCGAAGAAGGAAGAGGGGGTGACTTCATAAGAGTTGTACAAGGTGATGAGAGGCATGGATAGCCAGAGACTTTCCCCAGGGTGGAAATGGCTGTCACGAGGTACATAATTGTAAGGTGATTGGAGGAAGATATAGGGGAGATGTCAGGAGTAGGTTCTTCAGGGGTGCATGGAATGCACTGCCAGCAGAGGTGGTGGAGTCGGTCATTAGGGACATTTAAGTGACTCTTGGACAGGCACATGGACAGTAGTAGATTGAAGGGGTGTAAGTTAGGTTGATCTTAGATTAGGATAAATGGTCAGCACAACATCGTGGGCCGAAGGGCCTGTACTGTTCTGTTCTTTGTTAGATCAGTTTAAAAAAAAACTTAAATTGAATTGTGCACTTTAATGGATTAAACATTAATATTTCCTCTTGTACAATGGTTCTGAACACTAGGACCATGGCTCTAACGCTTCATTCTGTTTAATAGCAGGTTATTTGACTTCCTTCATTAGGTCTCAGATTCCAATATATTCCTCCATTCTGTGGATCAGAAGAACCTATGTAATACTTGGTCATTAATCAGAAGATTTCAGTCTGGGCAGCAATGAAGGTGGAATTCTCTCTTCAGGTAGAGGAATAAATTAAGATAGCAGTATCAATGTAATTGATGTTTATTGGAAGTCAGTCAGCTCCTGTTCTAGTGACTGGGGTATGGGTTTTGGCACAAGGTGGAAGGTATTGTGGTGATATTCACGATACACACAAGAGGTGACACTACCACAGGGGGGCATTACACTAACCCATATATAAGGACACTGCATACATGAACTTCCTCTTTCCAGTGGAGACTCTCGGTGAGTACAGACACAGGGTTGATTGAACCTCACTCCCACCACGTGGATTGTAGCAGACTGGTTAGTCCGGCTGAGTAGCTATAGCAGGATTAACAGTAGCATTGA
Source organism: Scyliorhinus torazame (assembly GCF_047496885.1). Classification (NCBI taxonomy): domain Eukaryota; kingdom Metazoa; phylum Chordata; class Chondrichthyes; order Carcharhiniformes; family Scyliorhinidae; genus Scyliorhinus; species Scyliorhinus torazame. The sequence continues at coordinate 278,461,289 of NC_092709.1, forward strand.
ATCCAAGTAGGAGAATGTTAACAGTAATAAATGTGTTAAAGCTATCTCCAAGTCTGAACCTTCCTTTGTCAGAGTGCACATCAAGGAAGCAGCTTGTGCTACGACAAGAGCATAACAAAACGGGTATTATCAAAAAACCTAATACATACTTAAAACATGGCATGGCTGCACTGTTTTTAAGGTGAAAGATATATGTTCCGCTTACTCAACCAACCATACTTCCCTCTTGTTAAACATCTACCCTTTTCTTGAAGTTCTGTACCCCCTCCCTGGTATGATAACTTAATCCAGCTGTTGATCACACTTTTGAAGCACTAAAAAGTGAAAGGCTGCTTCCCTATGGAGGATGACCAGATCTCAAAACCAACATCGCTGATTGCGGTTTTCTGAACGCTCCTCATATTTGCACCATATTAAACAAGCAGTTTTGAGTTAAATGCTGCATGGAAATAGCTATTTCTTTGTTCAGATGCACATTGACTGTCTGATGTTCATCATGTGGTGATAGGTTGATTGATGCACTTGGGGTATGATGAACAACTGATGTGCACTCACACTTATCGCAAACCCAGAAGTGACTAACTGCTTCCAGGTTGGAGCCTATGTACTTGTGGTGAATGTAAATACAGTTAATTCACCAGTTATGTGTTATTAACCCTGTGGGTTTTATCTGGGCCATTGTATGGCTTCACCCACAGGGGGAGATGTTGGAGTATGTACGGGCTCAGCCCATGGCTCCGCCCCTTTGAAGGAGTATAAGAGTAGCTGGCCTGTGGGACTGTCCTCCGTATGTACCAGTCGCAGGCAGGCAAAGTTGATAGTTAATTAAAACCACTGTTTTGCTCAGACACGAGTCCTTGAGTGAATTGATGGTCGCATCAGTACCTTACATTGTGTGACAAGAGAAATAAACTGATCATCAGAGAAAAAGCTAGCTAGCTTTCAAATACTTCAAGATAACCTTTTAAGGAGGATGTGTTATTTTTTCAGGCAGTCCGTATTCAAATCTGAAAGCTCAGTAGTGGCCAAGATGTCCACCTGAAGCATTCCCAGTCTCTGTATACAGTCGGCCCACTGTGGTGCAGTATTCACAGGAATGCTTGTATTTACAAAATACCATAAATATTGATTTTGTAAAATCTAGTCAAACATCAGTATTTTGTTATTATAATGACTCCTGAGCTACATGCCATTTTAAGGCATCAGTTCATCAGTATTATATTAAATAATGTTCTAGCTAATTTTTGAATGGGGCAGGGGAGTGGGCCTGGATAGGGTGCTCTTCAGAGGGTTGGTATAGACTTGATGAGTCGAATGGCTTCTGTGGGCGGGATTCTCTGATCCTGAGGCTAAGTATTGATGCCGCCGTAAATGCTGTTGCGTTTCTCGACGGTGTCAACATGGCCTCAGAGCAGCAATTCTGACCCCTACAGGGGGCCAGCATGATACTGGAGCGACCCACGCCGCACCGGCTGCCAATCCCTGGCATCGGGTGGGGTCGGCGCCCATGCGCAGTGGGACTGGCGCCAATGCGCGCATGCGCAGTGGCTCACTTCTCCACGCTGACCCCAACGCAACTTGGCATAGGGCTACAGGGACCGGCGCAGGAAGAGGCCTCCAGCCCGAGAGGCAGGCCCGCCGATTGGTCAGCCCCGATCGCGGGCCAGGCCACAGTGGAGGCTGCCCCCAGGTGCATCCACGCCGAGGTCCTGCTGGGCAAGAGCAGGTGTGGACAGCGCCGGTGGGACTCGGCTTTTTTAGCGTGGCCACTCGGCCCATCTCATGCCGAGAATCGGCCGGGGGGGGTCCTGTAGAGCGGCCCACAAACTGATTTGTGCCGGCTCCAATGGTGCCGATTTTTCGCTCTCCTGGGGACTGGCGGCGTGGCGCAATTTGCGGCAGTCCCGGTGTTGCCCGGCCCCATATTCTAAGAGGAATGGAGTCATGTGACTTGCTTTTCTGCTGATAGTGGCTTGCGGGTAGTGGCAAAGAGTGGACTGGAAAGAAGAGACAAGTTTCTTTGCATATCATCTGTGCTCATGCTGGATGGAAGTGCAAGTTTCAGCAAGTTGAGGAATATCGGTTTTGTAAACCGTATATCTTGACTGTTGGGAAAGCTAATGAGCATTTCTACCTGGATACATGGTAGCGATTCACCAACATGGAGATTCAGTTGGAGTCATTTTGAGTCATTTAGTTCTGAGAGCCTGGTGGTGATCTGTGTTCAGATCAAGTACTTCTATGACACTGGTGCAGTGGTATTATCGCTTAACTAGTAATCCAGATACTCAGCAATGTGCTGGGGACCCCAAATCCCACCACAGCAGATGGTTGAATTTAAAAGTGGTTGACTTTTGGATTCCCTCTGAAATGGCCTAGCCAGTCATATTGAGCTGCTACAAAGAAATGGAAACTGGACAGACCACCCAGCACCAGAATGACTATGGCAACCCAGCTCTACCTACAAAGTCTTGGGACTTATGCCAAAATTGGAGAGCAGTCTGACTAGTTGAGCAATAGCTGGAACCATACCTTGTACCCCAGACACCACCCTCACTACTCCACAGGTATAGCCTGTCTCTCTGGCAGGACTAGACCCAGCAGAAGTGACGGCACAGTCTTTTCGGTCTTCAACAATTCTGATTCGCTCCCATGATATCCTAAGAAATGGCTGAAGGCACAGGATACTGCAAAGAATATGGGCCCTGACAATATTCCAGCAATAGTACTGAAGACCTGTGCTCCAAAACTTGCCAAGTTGTTGCAGTAGAGCTACAACACTAGCACTGATCCAGAAATGTGGAAAATGTCCTGTACACTAAAAGAGGGCAAATCCAAATCACATGGGAGGTGGGTAGAAACTTTACTGTCATACCTGATGCACCCCCCCCCCCCCCCCTCCCAACAAGAGGCAGGAGTGTAATGGAATACTCTGCACTGGAGTGGAGCTCCACAACACCATCAGCACAAAACTAACTGGGACCAACAGCCTGTTTGATTGCTCCTCTCGAACATTCAATCCCTCCATCACTGATACACAGCAGCAGCCATCAATGCACACTGCAGGAGCTTGGCAAGGTTCCTTGAGTAGCATCTTCCAATCAATCTGGAAGGATTAGAGCAGTAGATGCCTGGGAAAACACCTGGAGGTTTCCAAGGTCCAGATCATGAGTTACTTGGAAATATGTCCCGTTCCTTTACTCTCTCCATAATGGCACTGAGTGCACCTGACTTGCAGTGGCTCACCACTACTGTAACAGGCATATGTTATACATCAACTGATGGCTCCTGAGTGTTGTCAGCTTGGTTACATTAGTCTCAGGGTGGTCTTCTCAGTCCTTCACTGCACCCCTCCTAACCCCACCTCCAGGGAAGGGCATTGGCCTACATGCCACTCCATGGCATCAGGTGGGTCTTCTATCCAGGTAGAAATGTTGATGAGAGATCCTTGCGGTCCCAACTAGTTTAAACTGAAGTAAATTGACCGATTGAAGCATGTTACAGTGCAACATTCTCAACACTCTGACTTGGTAGGCTCAGTCTTTCCACTGTTGCACAAAAGCTGTGCAACATTCTCAACACTCTGACTTGGTAGGCTCAGTCTTTCCACTGTTGCACAAAAGCTGTGCAACATTCTCAACACTCTGACTTGGTCGGCTCACTCTTTCCACTGTTGGCACAAAGGCTGCTACCACCCTCCCCATCAAACATTTGGAGCCTCCTTTTAAAAAAAAAATTTTTTAAAAATCTCTATCCACCAAACAACCCAGATTGACTTTGTCCAAAATCCTAGACTGACTGAACTCATTTCTAGGTCTGCATTTGGGGCCCTGGCTCCAAAACACGTGTGTGAACAGTCCTGTTCTCTGGGTGTGGGATGTTTGGTACTGCCTGTTGCTCCTGGAAAGTGGCCCTGGGCAGTCAACTGTGCTTCAGCACTGGTCCTGGAAGAGGGAAGAGAAACCGTTCTTCCCTCTTTTCATTCATGTAAACAGGAGCACTCCTGTTTTTACTCGCATGCCAGTGCCAACCTCACTATGCCAACTCGCCCAGTATCAGGATTTATGGGATTAACTATAGATGAATTCACTTTTTTGTTTTATTAAAACCTGAATTTATACCAATACATTTAACTCTGGAAAGAGTTTGACTTTTAGCACTTGAGCTAAACTGAACATTCAGACGCACACCCCTGATAATGGGCAAGCGAGGGCATGACGAGGCCAATGAATAGCGGAGAGGCCAAAAACAAGAACTGCACCAAACTATTTGCAATGCAACTGGCTCACTCTCCCGCCATACCAGGGCAAGAAACCAATTATCACCACAAGCCGCCTCATCTCCACAGTCTCCCATGATCCAGTCGCCTCCCCAGCAAGTGGTGATGCTGGCGCCTATTGTACTTTTTAAAAAAAAAACATAAACCAGGCAGAAGGGTTTTGAGGTTTGCTGCCATGTGCTCTCTGGGGGGCAACCGCATATGGCTCCACCATGCCGACCCTTGGACCATATACCCATTCCAGGGACAACCTGGAATCTGCGCACCGGCCACCTGTGACCCCCACCAACTGCTTGAAGCCTCTGGCCATGTGGCTGAAAGCTATTGCTGAATTGGCAGTCATAGTGGTTTTTTTTAATAAACAATTTTATTGAGGTATTTCTGGCATTGTAAACCGTTACAGCGTACAATGATGTGCAAATATCAACCAAAACAAATGCAAATGACCAATCCACTCTCATAAACAGTACCTGTCTATTTATCCCTTCTATTCTACTCTAATCTACCCCGCCCCCGCTGACGTTTAATTCCCCACAAAAGTCGGTGAATGGTTGCCACCATTGGGCGAACCCCAATAAAGATCCTCTCAAGTCGAACTTAATTTTTTCCAGAGCAAGAAAGCTCGACATGTCCGAGAGCCATTCTTCGGGGGCTTTGAGTCCCTCCATGCCAGCAGTATACGTCGCCAGGCTACCAGGGGAAGCAAAGGCCAAGACGTCGGCCTCATTCTCCTCCTGGACCCCTGGGTCTTCCGAGACCCCCAAAATTGCCACCCCTGGACTCATCACCACCCTAGTTTTCAGTACCTGGGACATGACGCCCGCAAACCCCTCCCAGAAGTTTTGGACATGCCCAAAACATGTGGACGTGATTCGTTGGTCCACCTAGCACACTTGTCTTCCACCCAAAACATTTGCTCATCCGGGCCATCGTCATATAGGCCTGGTGTATGACCTTGAACTGAATCGAATTGGCAATCATAGTGAAGTGAACACTTTACTCATGATGGGTTGGCATGCCGTGCATCCCAATCTGACCGCAATGCCTGAACTCTGCAGGAGTGCAGCAGCCAACATCCGAACACTCAGGGGATGGGACATGTCCACAGCCAGAGGGTAGGTGAGTGTAATGGGGCGGGGACTGTCATGTTATGTACACTGGATGCAACTTAGATCAGAAAGATACGCCAAACCTTAAAGTTAGTTCAGTCAGGTTTATTGAACTGTTAGCACAGTTCTGAGTTTGACTCTCTGCTAACCTAAGTGTGGTTACTCTGTCTGAGTGATCCAGACTAGCTCTTAGCCACGTACTGGAGGTGTGATACTGTCCATACACTTTGACTCTCTCTCTGTAGATGTTCATCAGTGGAATCGGGCAGCATGTGAGTGCCTCGTGTCTTTTATAGTGAGATACTGCTCCTGAGTGTCCTGCCTGCTCATTGGTCATGTCCTGTTCTGTGTCCATTAGCTGCTTGTCTGTATATCATTTGTGCGTCTGCATATCATGACATCTCCCTTTAAAAAAATTTTTGGATGACATATGTGAACGTATTTACAAGAATAGGCCCATATTAACATGTATATATGCAGTGGATGTGAACATATGTACATGTGAAAACAGCTGTCTAATGCGAGAACACAGAACATCGCAAACACAACAAATGCTCATCGGTCCAGTCTCCCTGGCTTGCGTCTGATCCTGGTTGAATGCCGGAGAGATGGTGGTGGGGAATGACAGCGCCTTGATGGGCGGGATTGAAGCCTCTCTGGTGGCCTCGTGAGTCGAGGTATCAGGAGGTGGCAAAACAATAGAAGGAAATGGAGAAGAATGTGGCTGTGGGCAGGCAACTTTGCGCAGTGCCCGTCTGTTTCAACGCACAACAGAACCATCAGCCAGACGTGCAACATACGAGCGGGGGAGGGGGGGGCAGCCTGTCGAACAATGACAGCTGAAGCTGATCAGCCTCCATCAGGGATCTTGACCCGAACAGTGTCTGACGGGGATAACATGGGGAAATCGGTGGCATGAGCATCATAGCCCTGTTTTTGCCGGTCTCTGAGTTGCTGCACCTTCTGCAGCACCGGGAAGTGATCCAGGTGGGGCATGTGTATGGCTGGAAGTGTCGTTCGCAGGTCCCTGTTCATCAGGTGCTGAGCCGGCAACATGCCAGTGGACAGTGGGGTCGCCCTGTACACTAGCAGCGCAAGGTGAATGTCAGACGCAGAATCAACGGCCTTGCAGATGAGCTGCTTCACTATGTGCACCCCTTTCTCAACTTTTCCATTTGACTGTGGATAGCGTGGGCTGGAAGTGATGTATTTGAACTGATACGACTGGGTAACCAAAGACCATTCATGGCTGTTGAAGCATGGGCCATTGTCACTCATGACAGTGAGTGGAATACCATGCCTGGAGAACGTCTCCTTGCAGGCCTTGATGACGGTCCAAGATGCGAGGTCTGAGCTTCACTACTTCAAGATAATTGGAAAAGTAATCAATGATTAACACGTAATCACGACCATTTGCATGAAAGAGGTCGATGCCAACCTTCGACCACGGAGAGGTTTCGATTTCATGCTGCTGAAGTGTCTGTTGGCTGGAAGTGTTGACAGGTCGTACAGTTGAGGACCATGTTTGCGATGTCCTGGCTGATCCCAGTGATGTACCGTCAATTTCCATGAGACGAGAATGGTGAAACAATCGAGGCTTTATTGCACAAGATGTTGTGCCTCCCGCAGCTCGAACCAGAATGGAATCCGCGCAGGAGAGCATGCACTTTTATACGTCACCTGCTGGGCGGAGCCAGCAGGCAGGGATTTACCATTGTACCTGGAATGTACGGGCAGTGCCGTAGTACATACAATATACCACTAGTGGGGTCTACCACATTCACCCCCTGTTTTAAAAAAAACAAAGTCTGGCAGGGGTGACGCAAACATCATTATACAAATTAAATCTGTCGGGGGCTTTGACCCGCCGCCGCGATCGCCTCAGTCCTGATGGCGATGTGGGCGCTGACGTGGTCACCTGCGACTCCGGGAAAATGTTGTCCTTTTCTTCGTCACCCCTGAGTGCATCCAGTGGGAGGACCGATCCCACTGGGGTGGGGGCTGCGGTGAGGTTCGCTGGTGGCAGGGTGGGTGGCGCAGGGGTGAATGAGGCAACCGGGGGGGTGGTCTCAGGTCAGGGGTCATCGGGCAAGCTGGTGGTCGCTATCCCCACTCCATGGGACAGGTGGGGGAGTACCCTCTCCTCCTGCTCATGGGCCCTGGGGTACTTCAGAACAGAGGGGCAGCTGGTTCAAGCCCTGGCGGCCCCTGCGTCATCTGGCTTTGCCAGTCCTAGTGGCTCCCCAATGTCTGCACCATCGTGTTGACGCCCACAGCGATGCTCCTCTTGATTGGGACATGCTCTGCAATGCCCACCTGCGACTGGGACCAGCTCCGCAGAAACTTGGCCTTTACCATCTGAGACTGGGATGCGTCCCGCAGTACGTCTGAGACTGGGATACGTCCCGCAGTACGTCATCAAGGTCAGCCTGGTACTGGGTCACTTCCCCCAGCGAGTCGGACATTCTGCCGAGGCCCTGAGCCACTGGCTGTCACCGATTGCGCCATGCCTTGGACACCACCACGAATGGTGCCAACATCGTGCACCAGGCTCTCCACTGCAGTCGCCACCCTAGCAGTGTTTACCTCGGTGACACTTATTGACGGGGTCTCCTCCAATCTGCTATGGACCTGCTGGCGTGTCGCTGACATCTTCTAACATCTCCATTCGCTCCAGGAAAGCCTGGTGCATCAGACTGGGATCCAGCAGACCTCCGACTGCTGTCTTGGTCTGGGCCATTCCAATACTGCCTCCACCTGATGTGCATTAGCGTTGTGTGGTGCTCACCAGATTGTGCCCCAGAAGCCTGATCGCTAACGTTGCCCACCAAGGTATCTTTGTGTGCTGGTGGAGGGTGGGGTGACGGCTGTGAAGAGTTGATGGTGACATCCTCGAGCTCTCCTCCCTTCAGAGGATGCCCCTACCTGCAATCCCAGCACAAGCTGCCACTGGTGGGGTACGTGGCCATTTTATTGGCTTAAATGTATTTTCCCTCCAGTGGGGGTAGGAGGCCAGTAGCTTGTTAAATAACTGTCCACTGTGGCAGCATCACTGTTTACGTGGACTTGTTCTGTATAGTTGAGAATTTGTTTTGCTGCTCATGGCTTTGCCTTCTGTCGTGCATTGTAGTAAATCTCCAGCAGATGTGCTTGGTTAAACAACTGGTGGCCTTTTTTGCAATGATTTGCTTAGTCTCTTTTCCCAAAAAAAAAAAAAAATTTTGAATGCCCAATTCTTCATTTTTCCATGAATTCCTCTTTTTTTTCCATGAGGGGCAATTTACCGTGGCCAATTCACCTACCTTGCACATAGAATCATAGAACCTACAATGCAGAAGGAGGCCACTCGGCCCATCGCCCTTGGAAAGAGCACCCCCATCCCAGCAACTCCACCCAACCTTCTTGGACACGAGGGCAATTTAGCATGCCCGATCCATCTAACCTGCGCATCTTTGGACTGTGGGAGGAAACCCACGCAGACACAGGAGAACATGCAGGCTCCACACAGATGGTGACCAGGGCCGGGAATTGAACCTGGGACCCTGGAGCTGTGAAGCAACAGTGCTAACTACTTTGCTACCATGCCACCCAGGTATAGAGGGATATGGGTGGAGTGATTGCAGCTTGGAGCATTCTGTTTAATTGTTGCCGAGGGAGGGAAGTTTATGTATGTCATTTATTAGTATAGAAATGTAGGGAACAACAAGTAAAATTATTTGTACAAATTGAAATTGCTTTGTACTGAAAACACTAACTATCCCTTGAATATATTTGTCTTCAGTTGTAAGATAAAGATTGTGCTAACTGCATTTGATAGAGTGGAGTGGGATTATTTGTGGGAGGTGTTGAGGAGATTTGGTTTTGGAGAGGGGTATGTTAGATGGGTGTATAGGGCCCCAGTGGCGAGCGTGGTCACGAATGGACGGGGATCTGCATATTTTCGGCTCCATAGAGGGACAAGGCAGGGATGCCCTCTGTCCCCATTATTGTTTGCACTGGCGATTGAGCCCCTGGCGATAGCGTTGAGGGGTTCCAAGAAGTGGAGGGGAGTACTTAGGGGAGGAGAAGAGCACCGGATATCTTTGTCTGTGGACGATTTGCTACTATACGTGGCGGACCCGGCGGAGGGGATGCCAGAAATAATGCGGATACTTGGGGAGTTTGGGGATTTTTCAGGGTATAAATTGAACATGGGGAAAAGTGAGTTGTTTGTGGTGCATCCAGGGGAGCAGAGTAGAGAAATAGAGGACCTACCGTTGAGGAAGGTAACAAGGGACTTTTGTTACCTGGGGATCCAGATAGCTAAGAATTGGGGCACATTGCATAGGTTAAATTTAACGCGGTTGGTGGAACAGATGGAGGAGGATTTCAAGAGATGGGATATGGTATCCCTGTCAATGGCAGGGAGGGTGCAGGCGGTTAAGATGGTGGTCCTCCCGAGATTCCTCTTTGTGTTTCAGTGCCTCCCGGTGGTGATCACGAAGGCTTTTTTTAAAAGGATTGAAAAGAGCATCATGGGTTTTGTGTGGGCCGGGAAGACCCCGAGAGTGAGGAAGGGATTCTTACAGCGTAGCAGGGATAGGGGGGGGCTGGCACTACCGAGCCTAAGTGAGTATTATTGGGCCGCTAATATTTCAATGGTGAGTAAGTGGATGGGAGAGGAGGAGGGAGCGGCGTGGAAGAGATTAGAGAGGGCGTCCTGTAGGGGGACTAGCCTACAGGCTATGGTGACAGCCCCATTGCCGTTCTCACCGAGGAACTACACCACACGCCCGGTGGTGGTGGCTACACTGAAGATTTGGGGACAGTGGAGACGGCATAGGGGAAAGACTGGAGCCTTGGGGGGGTCCCCGATAAGAAACAACCATAGGTTTGCCGGGGAATGGATGGGGGATATGGAATGTGGCAAAGAGCAGGAATAACGCAACTGAAAGATCTGTTTGTGGATGGGAAGTTCGCGAGTCTGGGAGCACTGACCGAGAAATATGGGTTGCCCCAAGGGAATGCATTCAGGTATATGCGACTGAGGGCTTTTGCGAGGCAACAGGTGAGGGAATTCCCGCAGCTCCCGACACAAGAGGTGCAGGACAGAGTGATCTCAAAGACATGGGTGGGGGATGGTAAGGTGTCAGATATATATATAGGGAAATGAGGGACGAAGGGGAGACTATGGTAGATGAACTAAAAGGGAAATGGGAAGAAGAGCTGGGGGAGGAGATCGAGGAGGGGCTGTGGGCAGATGCCCTAAGCAGGGTAAACTCGTCGTCCTCGTGTGCCAGGCTAAGCCTGATTCAGTTTAAGGTATTACACAGGGCACATATGACTGGAGCACGGCTCAGTAAATTTTTTGGGGTGGAGGATAGGTGTGCGAGGTGCTCGAGAAGCCCAGCGAATCATACCCATATGTTTTGGTCATGCCCGGCACTACAGGGGTTTTGGATGGGGGTGACAAAGGTGCTTTCAAAAGTAGTAGGAGTCCGGGTCGAACCAAGCTGGGGGTTGGCTATATTTGGGGTTGCACAAGAGCCGGGAGTGCAGGAGGCGAGAGAGGCCGATGTTTTGGCCTTTGCGTCCCTAGTAGCCCGGCGCAGGATATTGCTAATGTGGAAAGAAGCCAAGCCCCCGGGGGTGGAGACCTGGATAAATGACATGGCGGGGTTTATAAAGCTAGAGCGGATTAAGTTCGTCCTAAGGGGTTCGGCTCAAGGGTTCACCAGGCGGTGGCAACCGTTCGTCGAATACCTCGCAGAAAGATAGACGGAATGGGAAAAAGAAGGCAGCAGCAGCAGCCCAGGATCGGAGGGGGGGTGGGGGGGGGGGGGTGGGGGGGGGGGGGGGGGGGGGGGGAGGGGGGAGGAGGAACCAGAAGGACTCTCAGGGTTGTTAATATATACTGTATAGTATGTATAGGTCGTTGCTACAGATAATTATATATTGGACTGTTAAATTATATTTTTGGAGAGTGTTACTTGTGACAAGGCAGTTGCCAATTAGGGCTAGTTTTCATTTTTGTTATTTATTATTTATTCATTTTTGTTTATAAAATAGGTCATTGTTATTTGTGTTGTTATAATATTGTGTAAAGGATGCACAATGTACTGTGTTGGTTGACCAAAAATTTTCAATAAAATATTTAATAAAAAAAAAAAGATTGTGCTAACCCTCTGAAATGAAATGAAATGAAAATCGCTTATTGTCACAAGTAGGCTTCAAATGAAGTTACTGTGAAAAGCCCCTAGTCGTCACATTCCGGCGCCTGTTCGGGGAGGCTGTACTTATTTGTGGGAATCATTGTTCAACCGGGAAAACTGGATGCCACATTTGGGGTGGAAAGGTAAGGAGCAGCTGAGGTATTTCTGGAGGAATGGTTTGCTGAACTGAAGGAGTGGGGTGGGGGGTAGGAGAGAAACAAGTGCACGTCTGGGCCTGATGAGTAGATTTATGGATGGATCATAGGAAAAGAGCAGGTTTCAGTGAAGTGAAGGCTAGGTTAGAAGAGGAGCTGGGTCCCATTTTTGGAGGAGGAAATGTGGCATGAGTGTCTCTGCAGGGTGACTGCGACATCAACTCCTGCTCCAGGTGGTGTTCAGGGCACATCTCGGAGGCCAGGAGGAGTTTGTTTCAACTGAGCGGTGCTCGGGAGGGCCTGTGAACCATGCACATGTTCTGGCCCTATCCCAAAGTTGGTGGGTTTCGGGGCCTTTTTTTTTTTAAACACCATTTCGGCAATTGTAGATGTGGATTTGGAGCCCTGGCCATTAGTTGAAGTATTTGGGATATCAGACCAACGAGTGATGGTGGATGCTCTGGCATTTGCCTCATTGTTGGCTTGGTGACACATTCTGGAGGCAGGCTCTGTGCTGCAGTATGGCTGGCTAATATGATTTTCCACCTTTTTATGGTGAGGAGGGAGCAATTGATGGGTTCTAGTGCAGATGGCAGTATTGAATTTCAAGGATTTGGTCGCCAGGAGAGCTGGGGGTTTTGTTTATATATTTATTTGCTGTGGTTGTTGAGTGTTTCTATTGTTCGATTCTTGTATATAAAATTTTCTCTTTTGGTTCTCTCACGTCTGCTACAGTCCCAGTCTAGCTGCTATGGCCTTTAGGACTCGGCCAACTCTGTCTGTAGTGGTACTGCCAGCCCACTCTTGGTGATGGACATTGGAGTTCCCACCTGGAGCGTATTCTGCACCCTTTTGACCCTCCGTGCTTCCTCCAAATGGTGCTCAACATGCGTACTGATTCCATCAGCTGATGGTGAACAATATGGGGTGATCAGCAGGAGATTTCCTTGCCAAAAAGAACCCAAGAAAATTACAGCACAGTAACAGGCCCTCCGAGCCTGCACTGGCCATGCTGCCCGTCTGCACTAAAACCCCCACAGCACCAGGGTCCCAGGTTCGTTTCCCACTTGGGTGACTGTGCGGAGTTTGCAAGTTCTCCCCCATGTCTGCGTTGGTTTCCTACGGGTACTCCAGCTTCCTCCTACAAGTCCTGAAAGATGCTTGTTCGGTGAATTGGGCATTCTGCATTCTCCCTCAGTGTACCGAACAGGTGCCGGAGTGTGGCGACTAGGGGATTTTCACAGTTGTAGTGTTAATGTATGTCTACTTGTGACAATGATAAAGATTATTATTATTTGTCAAGATGCTCCTTAAAAGTCACAATCGTATCTGCTTCCAATACCTTCCCTAGCGGCGAGTACCAGGCTCCCACTGCCCTCTGTATATAAAAATAAAAACTGTCTCGTACATCTCCTTTAAACCTTGCCCCCTCGCACCTTAATTGTACCCTAGTAATTGACTCTTCCACCCTGGGGAAAAATCTCTGACTATCCACTCTGTCCATGCCCCTCAATCTTGTAGACTTCTGCCGGGTCGCCCTTTGACCTCCATCATTCTAGTGAGAACAAACCAAATTTCTCTAACCTCTCCTCATAGTTGATGCCCTCCACACCAGACAACATCCTGGTAAATCTTTTCTGTACCAAAGAACAACATTTAACTGAAGCCACAATACTTCATGGAGTCCAGAGGCGGAAATTCCTAGGGCAACTCCCCTCCTGACCTGTATACCACTGTTGCCTCCTTTGCTAGCTTCTTTCTTTAGCAGTTGAATACAACAGAGTGTCTTGCTGGCAATTTCCAGGCATTCGTAAATAGAAGCAAAAGGAGACCATTCAGCCCTTTGCACCTGTTCCGCCATTCATTATTATCATAGCTGATCATCCAGTTCAATACCTCGATCCTGCCCCTGTGCCACCCCCCCCCCCCCCCCCCCCCCCCCCCTCTGTATTTCTTTAGCCCAAGAGCTATATCTAATTTCTTCTTGAAATGACACCACATTGGCCTCTGCTAATTTCTGTGGCAGTGAATTTTACAGATTCACCACACTCTGGGTGAAGAAATTCTCCTCCCTTCAAGAGTCCTAAAAGGTTTATGCCTTAAGGGACTGGGTTCAATTCCAGCCTTAGGTGACTGTCTGGAGACTTTCTCCCCATGTCTGCATGGGTTTCCTCCCACAGTCCAAAGAGGTTAGTTGAAGTGGCCATGCTAAATTGCCACTTAGTAGATAACTACCCTGGCTCTCTGGTTACTAGTCCAGTGACAATACCGCCATGCCTCCCCCACCCCTGAGCTTTTATATCTCTGTCTGCCACACTAATCCATCCCCTCCACCATATTCCAGAGTCTGCATGCATACCCTCAATCACTGAATAATACAGTGCAGAAGAGGCCCTTCAGCCCATTGAGTCTGCACCAATGCATAAAAGACACCTTATCTACTTGCCTAATTCCATTTGCCAGCCCTTGGCACATCGGGGCCAAGTGCTCATCCAGGTGCCTTTACCACCCTCCCAGGCGGTGCGTCACCACCCTCTGGGTGAAAAAAGTCCTGTGTCCCCTTGTAAAACTGATCCTTCACTAGGGTGAACAGCTGTTCCCTGTCCATGCCCCTTGACCTTGTACACCCCAATAAGAACACCCCTCCGTCTTCTCTGCTCCAGTGAATAGTCTATCTAACCTCTTTGTAACTAAAATTCCAGGCAACATCCCAGGCAACATTCTGGTGAATCACACCTGCATCTCCCTCCAGTGCAATCATATCTTTCTTTTAATTGGATGACCAGAATTGCGCACAGTACTCTCGGCTGTGGCCTCAACAATATTCTATATACAACCCCAACATGATCACCCTGGGTTTGAT